>NC_064639.1:591157360-595957360 GCF_023864345.2 Schistocerca serialis cubense
ACTGTATGGTTAAATGATGATGGCGTCCTCTTGGGTAAAATATTCCGGAGGTAAAATAGTCCCCCATTCGGATCTCCGGGCGGGGACTACTCAGGAGGACGTCGTTATCAGGAGAAAGAAAACTGGCGTGCTACGGATCTGAGCGTGGAATGTCAGATTCCTAAATCGGGCAGGTAGATTAGAAAATTTAGAAAGGGAAATGGATAGGTTAAAGTTAGATATAGTGGGAATTAGCGAAGTTCGGTGGCAAGAGGAACAAGACTTTAGGTCAGGTGAATACAGGGTAATAAATACAAAATCAAATAGGGATAATGCAGGAGTAGGTTTAATAATGAATAAAAAATAGGAGTTCGGGTAAGCTACAACAAACAACATAGTGAACGCATTATTGTGGCCAAGATAGACCCGAAGCCCACGCCTACAACAGTTGTACAAGTTTATATGCCAACTAGCTCTGCAGATGACGAAGAAATTGATGAAATGTATGATGAGATAAAAGAAATTATTCAGGTAGTGAAGGGAGGTGATTGGAATTCAAGAGTAGGAAAATGGAAAGAAGGAAACATAGCAGATGAATATGGATTGGGGCTAAGAAATGAAAGAGGAAGCCGCCTGGTAGACTTTTGCGCAGAGCATAACTTAATCGTAGCTAACACTTGGTTCAAGAATCATGAAAGAAAGTTGTATACGTGGAAGAACCCTGGAGATACTAGAAGATATCAGATAGATTATATAATAGTAAGACAGAGATTTAGGAACCAGGTTTTAAATTGTAAGACATTTCCAGGGGCAGATGTGGACTCTGACCACAATCTATCGGTTATGAACTGTAGATTAAAACTGAAGAAACTGCAAAAAGGTGGGAATTTTAGGAGATGGGACCTGGATAAACTGAAAGAACCAGAGGTTGTAGAGAGTTTCAAGAAAAGCATAAAGGAACAATTGACAAGAATGGGGGAAAGAAATACAGTAAAAGAAGAATGGATAGCTTTGAAGGATGGTGAAGGCAGCAGAGGATCAAGTAGGTAAAAAGACGAGGGCTCGTAGAAATCCTTGGGTAACAGAAGAAATACTGAATTTACTTGATGAAAGAAGAAAATATAAAAATTCACTAAATGAAGCAGGCAAAAAGGAATACAAACGTCTCAAAAATAAGATTGAAAGGAAGTGAAAAATGGCTAAGTAGGCACGGCTCGAGGGCAAATGTAAGGATGTAGAGGCTTACCTCACTAGGGGTAAGATAGATACTGCCTACAGGAAAATTAAAGAGACCTTTGGAGAAAAGAGAACCACTTGTATGAATATCATGGGCTCAGATGGATACCCAGTTCTAAGCAAAGAAGGGAAAGCAGAAAGGTGGAAGGAGTATATAGAGGGACTATACAAAGGCGATGTTCTTGAGGACAATATTATGGAAATGGTAGAGGATGTAGATGAAGATGAAATGGGAGATATGATACTGCGTGAAGAGTTTGATAGAGCACTGAAAGACCTAAGTCGAAACAAGGCCCCGGGAGTAGACAACATTCCATTAGAACTACTGATGGCCTTGGGAGAGCCAGTCATGACAAAACTCTACCATCTGGTGAGCAAGATGTATGAGACAGGCGAAATACCCTCAGACTTGAAGAAGAATATAATAATTCCAATCCCAAAGATGCAGGCGTTGACAGATGTGATAATTACCGAACTGTCAGTTTGATAAGTCACGGCTGCAAAATACTAACGCGAATTCTGTACGGAAGAATGGAAAAACTGGTAGAAGCCGACCTCGGGGAAGATCAGTTTGGATTCCGTAGAAATATGGGAACACGTGAGGCAATATTGACCCTAAGACTTACCTTAGAAGCTAGATTAAGAAAAGGCAAACCTACATTTCTAGCATTTGTAGATTTGGAGAAAGCTTTTGACAATGTTGACTGGAATAATCTCTTTCTAATTCTGAAGGTGGCAGGGGTCAAATGCAGGCAGCGAAAGGCTATTTACAATTTGTACAGAAACCAGATGGCAGTTATAAGAGTCGAGGGACACGAAAGGGAAGCAGTGTTTGGGAAGGAAGTGAGACAGGGTTGTAGCCTCTCCTCGACGTTATTCAATCTGTATATTGAGCAAGCAGTAAAGGAAACAAAAGGAAAATTCGGAGTAGGTATTAAAATCCATGGAGAAGAAATAAATATTTTAAGGTTCCCCGATGACATTGTAATTCTGTCAGAAACAGCAAAGGTCTTGGAAGAGCAGTTGAACGGATTGGCAGTGTCTTGAAGGGAGGATATAAGATGAACATCAACAAAAGCAAAACGAGGATAATGGAAAGTAGTCGAATTAAGTCGGGCGATGCTGAGGGATTTAGATTAGGAAATGAGACCTTAAAGTAGTAAAGGCGTTTTGCTATTTGGGGAGCAAAGTAACTGATGATGGTCGACGTAGAGAGAATATAAAATGTAGACTGGCAATGGCAAGGAAAGCGTTTCTGAAGAAGAGAAATTTGTTAACATTGAGTATAGATTTAAATGTCAGGAAGTCGTTTCTGAAAGTATTTGTATGGAGTGTAACCATGTATGGAAGTGAAACATGGACGATAAATAGTTTGGACAAGAAGAGAATAGAAGCCTTTGAAATGTGGTGTTACAGAAGAATGCTGAAGATTAGATGGGTAGATCACGTAACTAATGAGGAAGTATTGAATAGGATTGGGGAGAAGAGGAGTTTGTGGCACAACTTGACAAGAAGAAGGGATCGGTTGGTAGGACATGTTCTGAGGCATCAAGGGATCACCAATTTAGTATTGGAGGGCAGCGTGGAGGGTAAAAATCATTCAGATTCAGAAGGATGTAGGCTGCAGTACGTATTGGGAGATGAGGAAACTTGCACAGGATAGATAAGCATGGAGAGCTTCATCAAAAGAGTCTCAGGACTGAAGACCACAACAACAACAACATCCACCAAGTTTTGCTGTAATTCGATAATTACAGCCCACAGTGGACCTCCACGACTAGCTGCACTTGAATTATAGCCACGCGTTATCTGACGCTATTATTCAACACAAGCACCAAGTCTCTAAACAACGACCTAGCGAGGTGGCGCAGGGTCCTCTCGTTCGAGAGGACGGCGGTTCAAACCAACGCCCGGCCATCCTGATTTAGGTTTTCCGTGATTTCCATAAAGCGCTTTAAGCAAATGCCAGGATGGTTACTTTGAAAGGGTACTGTCGATTTCCTTCCCCATCTTTCCCTCACCCAATGGGACCGATCACCTCGCTGTTTGGTCACCTCCGCCAAATCAATCAACCAACCAATCAAATCAACGGTCAGCGCGTTCTACCAGTTGATCAAATGAGCGACCATAGATATCCGCTCACTGGTCTCAGATTCAATCGAAAACCACTGTGTGAACGTTCTCGTCATTGGAAAACTACATTCTCGCAGATGTTCTAGTTTGCTGAAAACGAGGAAATCACGTGGTGCAAGATCTTCCTTCCATCCCGTCAGCATCATCACCCACATCTGTTACGTCTTAGTAAAGCTAATGGCACCATTTGACTTCGGCTGGACGCGACATTGCATCTGCTCCATCCACCGCCAGAATTTCACGGTGAATCTGCGTGCAATCTAGACGTTTTGGCCTCAAGAACCGTACTATTCGCGTGCTTCAACTTCGGGTGCGTTCCCAGTGTCTGCGCCAATTCACTCGAATACTGTGACGCACATGTTATCCGTGCCGCAGTAGTAATGTGTCTACAGGAAACCCGCAACATGTTAGCTCTTCTGACAATGCGCCACTATCATTGCGGAATTCTCTTAGTGTAGGACGACGATTTGTGTAATTTAGCTTCTGAAGACCCTGTGTAGTCCTACCAAGCAGAGATCTCATTGGGAATCTAACTTTTGTTATCTATACAGCAGTTTTATTCGTTCCAGCGGCCTGTAATGACGAAACAGTTGACGTGCTGTACCAAGGGCCTTGCCTCACTGAATACGACGTTTCTCGTCATGTGACCGAATTTAAGCCACATCGGGCGTGGAAAATACTGAGTACGCCACGTGCTGTTTGGCTACTTCCCTTTTACACTTTACGGCAAATGAGAGGAGAGGCGGTGTCAAGTTTCTGATCCGGACCTTCCGGTAGAGTTGGTGATCCGTTCATCGGATAGAGAAGTTAAGCTCCGCTGCCACCTTGATGCTATTCGAGAGGTGTAGGCTATGTGCCGGCACCTCGTTCACCCCTCCCTTCTCTAATCATCAGCCAACACAAATATGACACTACAAGAGACACACCCACTACTGTCACCTACAGTATCATCTACCTTAAAAACAAGAAGTGTCATACTTCTTGAAGGAAACGTGCCACTGTGCGTGTTGTACCTTTCCAGTTAGGTGGCTCAACCCACTCTTCGTGGTTTCGCATCCAACATATGCCTTTCTTTTAAATGACGTGATTTACTTGTTCTATGACTGTCCCGTGTAAATAATATATCAGCAAGGGCCTCCATAGATATGTTCTCTCGTGCCACTAGTATGTCTAATAAATACTACATGTATGATGAATTAGCTAATCTGTTCACTTCAAATAAGTACGGAACCGTTTGAATCATCTCAATTTCGTTTATATCCAAATGAATTTGAAGGAGTCCTCGTGAACGACATATAGTCTCTTTTCGCAACTGTATTGATGAAAGAGAAATCGGTATTAACTTCGTTTCTTTTTTTTCGGATGGAAGTGTAGCAATTTATACTGCTAGTATGTTACTTGTGTAAGAGGACAATTCAACGGCGTTTCACTCTTCAAAATCTGGTTACTAATTTGTCACTAATTACAATATTTAGAACTCCAGATTTATCTGTTTTGCACATGACATCCATAACTGTGTAATACTGAGGTTTACCCAAATAAGGAAATAAACCACGTCGAACAGCTAGGAAACAGAGCATTGCTTCCCTGCAGTACAGGCATAAAAGGGGCGAAGAGGAAATTTAGCTTCCATTTTGTCTGTGCTGTTTACCTTTGCCGAGTACTGGTTACTTTAAAATAATAAATGTCTTTCACAAACGAAGCGAAACAAGATATGCTAATTTTTTACGTCTACAGCTACATAATTACTCTGCAATTCACAATAAATTGTCTGGCAGAGGGTTCGTGGAACTACATTCAAGCTGGTTCTCCACCGTTCCACTCCCGAACAACGCGCGGGAAAAACAAACACTTAAATCTTTTCGTGCAAGCTCTGATTTCTCTTATTTTATTATGACCATCATTTCTCCTTATGTAGATAGGAGTCAAAAAACATTTTCACCCTCTGAGGAGAGAGCTGGTGACTGAAATTTCATTACAAGATCCTGAGGCAACGAAAAACGCCTTTGTTTTAAAGATTTCCACATCAGTTACTGTACCATAATCATGGCACTCTCTCCCCTATTTCGCGACAACCCGAAACGAGCTGTCCTTCTCTGAACGTTTTCCGTGTTCTTTGTCAGTCCTATTTGAAGAGGATCCCACATCGCACAGCAATACTGTGGAAGAGGGCGGACAAGCTTAGTGCAAGCAGTTTCTTTCGCAGACCTTTCACATTTTCTAAGTATTCTTCCAGTAAATCGCAGTCCTTGGTTTGATTTCCCCACAGCGTTAGTTATGTCATCTTTCGGAGTGAATTCATTCGTGCTGGCCGCTGGTGGCCGAGCGGTTCTAGGCGCTTCAGTATGGAACCGCGCGACCGCTACGGTCGCAGGTTCGAATCCTGCCTCGGGCATGGATGTGTGTGATATCCTTAGGTTAGTTAGGTTTAAGTAGTTCTAGTAAGTTCTAGGGGACTGATGACCTCAGAAGGGAAGTCCCATAGTGCTCAGAGCCATTAGAACAATTTTAATTCATTCGTAAATGTAATCCTTAAGTATTTAAATGAATTTACGGTCTTTAGATTTATGTGTTTTATCCTGTAACCGAAATTTAGCGGTTTCGTTTTAGTATTCATGTGGATAACTTCACGCTTTTCATTACCTAGAGTTAATTGCCACTTGCCATCTAATTCGTTTTGCAATTGGCTTTGATCATTTGATGACTTTATAAGCCAGTAAATGACAGCATCACGCGAAAAAAATCAGCGGGGGCTGCTCAGATTGTCTCCTAAATCGTTTATACAGATCAGAAACAGCCGACGGCCTACACCACTTTCTTGATGAATGCCAGATATTTACTTCTGCTTTGCTCGATGACGTCCCGTCAATTACCACCAACTGTTATCTTTCTGGCAATAAATCACGAATGCAGGCGTACAGCTGAGACGATACTCCGTAGGCACGCAGCCTGATTAAAAGTCGCTTGTGAGGAACGGCGTCAAAACCCTTCAGCAAATCTACCGAGCGAGGTGGCGCGGTGGTTAGCACACTGTACTCGCATTCGGGAGGACGACGGTTCAATCCCGTCTCCAGCCATCCTGATTTAGGTTTTCCGTGATTTCCCTAAATCGTTTCAGGCAAATGCCGGGATGGTTCCTTTGAAAGGGCACGGCCGATTTCCTTCCAAATCCTTCCCTAACCCGAGCTAGCGCTCCGTCTCTAATGACCTCGTTATCGGCGGGACGTTAAACACCAACCACCACCACCACAATCAGCAAATCTAACAATATGGAATCAGTTTGACGTCGCCTGTCGATAACATTCATTACTTCGTGAGAATAAAGACTTAGGTACGTTTCACAGGAACGGTATTTTCTTAATCCGTGTTGGCTGTTTGTCAATAAACCGTTTGCCTCAAGGAGATTCATAATGTTAGAGCATAGTATATGTTCCAAAACCCTACTGCAAATTGACGTTACTGGTATGGGTCTGCAGTTCAGAGGATTACTCCTACTTCATTTCTTGGGTATTGATGTAACCTGACTACAACTTTCCAGTCCTTGGGTACGGTTCTTTTCACGAGGGAGCTGTTGTACATGATTGATAAGTATGGAGTTACCGTATCAGCATGCTATGAAGGAATATGACTGGTATGCAGTCAGGGCCGAAGACATTGCTTTTATTAAGTGATTTAAGCTGCTTTACTAAACCGAAGATATCTACTTCTAAGTTACTCACGTTGTTACTGATGTTGGTTCGAATTCTGGAATATTTATTTCGTCTCCTTAGGTGAAGAAATTTCGGAAAACTGTGTTTACTAACTCTGCTGTAGCGGCACTGTTATCAGTAACATCACCATTGTTATCGGACAATGAAGTATTGATTGTGTCTTCCTGCTAGTGCACTTTACATATGATCTGAATCTCTTTGTATTTTTTGCCAGATTTCGAGACAGATTTTTGTTGTGGAAACTGTCAAAAGCATCTTGCATTGAAGTTCGAGTTATAGTTCGAGATTCTGTAAAACTTGGCCGATCTTGGGGGTTTTGCGTCCTTTTAAATTTGGGATGGTTTTTTTTGTTGCTTCTGCAACAGTATTCTGGCCTGTTTTGTGTACCATGGTGGATCAGTGCCATCTCTTATTAGTTTATTTGGTATATATCTCTCAGTTGCCACCTATGCTGTTTCTTTAATTTAAGGGGACTGGTCCGTGAATACCATGGGAAACCTTGAAAAAAATTGTCAGTTTTCTAAACATTGCAACTCAAAGAATAAGAATTTTAAGCCCATATAACGCTTACCATCTTTTAAGATGTCTTTTGGGAACATTTTTATGTATGACCACAGCTTTAGCTCTCACACATTTTTTTAACTGTATTTTTTTGTTGCAAGTGAAATAAACGATGCAAATAACTTATGTACGTCATGGGTACATAGTACTCAAAATATAAACAAAGTAGAAGGTTTATTTCTTTCTTCTAAGCTCTTTATACTATTGCCTTTAAAGCAGATCACTGGAAGGATGGTGCTGTCGTAAGCTGCGTTATAAAAAAAATGTTAATTATGATTATTAAAAATTTTGGAAATGAATTAAGGGCTTTTCTTCAAAAAAGTATTTTATTTTCAAAGTTAAGTCACAAGAGTAATCTACGTTTTAGTTAAACATGTTTTAAGATATTATACAAATTTTCAGCTCTCTAGCTTTAGTAGCTTTTAAACAAAGTGTACCAGAACATGAAATAATTTAACTTTTGGGAAATTCAAGCCACAGTTGCCGACCGGAGTGGCCGTGCGGATCTAGGCGCTACAGTCTGGAACCGAGCGTCCGCTACGGTCGCAGGTTCGAATCCTGCCTCGGGCATGGATGTGTATGATGTCCTTAGGTTAGTTAGGTTTAATTAGTAGTAAGTTCTAGGCGACTGATGACCTCAGAAGTTAAGTCGCATAGTGCTCAGGGCCATTTGAACCATTTGAAGTTAAAGTTAAAACTTGCCTTTTCTATTAAACGTGCATGGCACTAATGCATCCCAGGTCCATATTTATCTTGTTTCCTATGTTGTTCTTCCTCCCCTCTCTTTCTCACACTACTTCTTATTCTTGCTTCGTTGATGGCTTCCCCCGTCGGAGGTTCGAGTCCTCCCTCGGGCATAGGTGTTTCGTCCTTTGCGTAAGTTAGTTTAATTTAGATTAAGTAGTGTGTAAGCTTAGGGACCAATGACCTAAGCAGTTTGGTCCCACATTTCCATTTCCATTTGATGGCTTCCAACACTGATTTTTTTTGCTTTGAAGAGTCTCTTTCGCTCAATGGCTATTAGAGCTGTATGCATATTTAGTCCACCAGGCACTCCCATCAGTTCCATAACATTAAGCATTGATACTGCACAGTCTTTGAAACATACAAAAGCATCTAGCACACCTATTTCCAAAGTATTTAGTCCTACTAGAACAGTTTAGGTATCCGTTCCCATCAATTGTTGGAACTTTCATTTGGATTTTGAGTCCTGCCATTTAAACATTTCTCTAATAATCTTGTGTCACTAAGATCGCTATATATAGGTTTTATTACTTCCATTATAGCAAATGGCGAAGACTGTTTATGGTTGCTGGTCACACCTTGAATGACAGCCCTCTGGTAGCCACACCATGAATCACTGCCAGGTGGACAGAGTGCATGACATGATTGTCATCTATGGAGGATTTATGAAAGAAGTTAGCCCACACTGAGTTTTCCATTCCTTCATGGTCATTTTTATTTTGTCTTATGGCTCGTTCATAATAATACTGCAACCTGTTTATTTCTTCGTCTGTAAGCCGACCACATCCACTAATGCACTTACCATTAGCTAATTTCTTTCCCTTTAAATTCCTCTTCAAGTTCCTCAGTCTTGCACCTATCCTTTTCCGGACATATTCCATTTTTTAAATTTTTGTGTTAGCTTAAGGTTTGGACTCACAAACGTTTTGGTACCCTTTTGAGTCTCCATCTCCTAGGTGAGTTGTATACATCACACCATATTTCTCCACTGACCTGTGAAATATATTCACAACACCTTCAGATTCCATCCCGCCACTCTAACTACTAAAATTAATGAAACATTTATAATTTTCAGTTCCACTAGTACAGCCACGACAGTACTTGGTAATACATCCACACCAATGACTTTTCCATTGTCCAAGGAGGTAGCTGTCACTACACCATTTAGGGAACTATGGGCTCTTCGTTGCCAGGATGCATCCAGGGCTGCAGACATACATGTATTGCTGTCAGTCGTGTCTACACTTGCCTGAACAGCATTTTCCATACTATCATTTCCTACTTCTTCTAAAATCTGTAGAATAATTTTATTGTATATGTAAAACCTTGTAGGGGGAGGTAAGGCCATCAGAGCACAGAAAATTTGTGCACTTTTGTACCCTTTGCCTATGCACGTAATAGCGTAAGCAAGTTTCATATTTGTGTTACTCACTGTCTATTTAGCTGCGCCACAAGTATAACCACATTCTCTTAAATCACAAAATTACCAACAATTCTTAATTTTGATGCACAATCTCTTTTAGCACGTATTTCCCAACCACCTGCACAACAGTATTGCCACATTCCTTACACTGCACAGCTTTATTAATTAGTTCAGACAGAGCAGAGAGTTCAACAATAACACAATCTGAATCAATAGTTGTCGTCTGCATATTATCAGCATTAATACTGTCAACCCCATTGTCCAAACATTTCTGTTTTAGCTTCGAAGCACTTGGAGTAGTTGAAGATGATTCAAGTGCTGTATCACGTTGTGTTTCAGTATTTGCAGAGTTAATCCGTTTGGTGAACCGATTTCCATAAAATTTACGTTGTTTAGCACCGAAGTTCTTGATTCTTCGCATTGCTTTCAAGTGGAATAAGAAACCTACGCACACATGCTTCGCTGTGTACAAAATATTCGCGTCAAAACAACAACAAACAATGACTAAACTCTCTGTATCAACATAAGATAAGCAACTCTACAGCTTTCGCAGGATAGCCAATTTAAGGGACGTAAATGTCATAAAAACGAGACAAATGAGAGCAAAACTTTATTTTTAACAGAGTTGACTGTGTGCCATGGAGACGTCGCGATGCGTGCAGCAACTTTTAAATTCCTCTAATTTTGGTACTTTTTGGTGTCCTTTTGAATGGAAGTAAACTTCTTCTCGTTCAGAAAACTACAGAGCATTTTTAAGACAAAAATTAAAAAATCGATTTTTTGACAGTTATTCACGTACAAGTCCCCTTAAGTCACATCTAGCTTACCTTTCTGGTGTAGTCGTATAGGAAGCAGTGCATTTTTTAAATAGATGTATTTAGTCTCACTACAATAACCTTGTGGTCACAAATGCCTGTATTCGTCATGATGCTCTCTCTATTTGATCGGTGTTATTTGTTGCAAACAAGTCAAGTATGTTTTCGCAATCATTTACACTTCAACTGGGCTCCTTAACTAATTGTTCAAAATAATTTTCCGAGCGCGCATTCAGAACGATTTCGGAGGACGTTTTACGATTACCACTTACTTTAAACATGTATTTTCGCCAACATATCGAGGTTTGATTGAAGTCACCACCAATTATAGATTTATGAGTGGGGAACCCATTTGGAGTGAGATTTAAGTTTTCTCTGAACTGTTCAGCAACTGTGTCATCTGAGTAGGGGGATCGGTAAATGAACCAGTTATTAATTTATTCCTGTTGTCAAGTATAACCTCTACCCACACTAACTCACAGGAACTATCTGCTTCTATTTTACTACAAGGTAAACAACTTCTGACAGCAGTAAACACTCCACCACCAACTGTATTTAATCTAATCTTTCTGCACATGATTGGATCCTTTGTAAAACTTTCGTCTGTACTTGTTTCCGGCTTTAGGCACAAAACAGTCTGAGCTTCTGATTTGGACCCTCCGCCTGGGTCGGTACCAGAGGACCACAGTCGGTTCTGTCGATGCTGCTGCAGGTGGTGAGCTCCGTCTTCATCTCGGAAGCAAGACCGTCAGTCGTCACCACTTCAACTTCCCGCCAAAAACCAGATAGAATCACTTCCGATCAAAAGCGACATTCATCGTTAGTCCAACAAGAGCTGCCATCTGCAGTTGACTGCACCCTGTGCTCTTCATTGCATCTGGCAACAGTCCTCCCACATTTGGAATGAGTTCCCCCTGTACGCACACAGAGTACACACAGGATTCCCTCCCCTCCTTGACAGCCCCATTACACCCTTAACGTTGGAGCTCCCAGCTACCAGTAACCCCACGATCTGTGAATGTCCAGATCTTGCAGGCCGAGAGGCTTCCTCTGGGACAGGATGAACGAGTGCATCTGGCTCAGGGACTTTGCCAGCCACATATAGCGGAGAATACAGAAGCAGCGCAAACTGAGTTGAACATCTGCGCGCTACTGATTGTCTAAAACGTTCAAACAACCAAGTACTTTACGCATAATGGCTGCAGATTCAACCAAAATGGCAAATGTTTCTCCTGCCGGTGTCTCGTACACCAAACGCTACATTTCATCAGACAAAAAGAAATCCGTAGAACGTCAGCGAATCTCTAAAATATATTCATTGCACGCTACTCTGAAAACTGTCTCTGAACCTCACTAGTGTCAAAAGTTTCATGGACCCCTGGTGACATGCAACATTTTTGTCAAGCAAGAAAGTGTATTTTATGCCCACAAAATTTTGCATATGTAGCTTGCTACGTCCTGTGTATAAGGTTGCTGTTCGTTAATTTTCGTGTAATTACAGTTGATACGTCCACGTAGCAATTCAGTCTACGTTCGTTAGCACAGCGTAGGGCACAGAGCTGTGAAAAGGGGTAAAACTAAGATTCAGTCGACAATGAGGTCATTAGAGACGGAGCCCAACTTGGACTTAAATGGGGAGAAAAACCGGGGAGTGGCTTCACAAGAGAACCATTCCGACATCCGCTAAAGCTGATTTTGGATAACCGCGGGACTTACACACCTGGATGGTCGCAAGGGTATTGAAAACCCGTTCCTTCATGCGGGCTTTCAAATAACTATGCATCCTCCGACTCAGAGTTGCAATATTAAAAGTTTTGGCCGGTTTCGTTGTCTAGGAAGCGGGATACGCAGTTGCCGCACTACAGGCCAAATACTGCTGAGTCTACAGTATACGATAAGAATACACACATGAATCGAATGGTCGAAGGTTTCTATCACTCGTCAATTGCGAATTGTGAATGTAACATATAAATTTATAAATGAAAGATCGCAATTAAATAAAATCTGCAGGTACTATCTGAATAACTTTAAATGATGAGTACGATAGTAGTCGTACTTTTGAGAATGCGGTATATTTCTGCAAAACACTTATTGGTGTCGATGGTCCAGCAATTAAATAAAATATAAGTTGAATATCAGGGAAACAATAGATGCCTACAGCACGTAATTAGTTATGAACAACAACACAGCTCGCGAGATATTCACTTCTAAACACACACTACGTCTTCACTGTAGAAGCCATGGAAATCTCACAAGTGCACAAGTCGGCACTCCAAAGTATTTGTATCTGCCGCGACCACGCACAAGCCGCTCCACACTCTCCAAGTCTCTCTCGCGACTCTCACGTCCAGCACATTCTGTGTCCTGTGCGACTGTCCCTCGCACCGCACTGTTCCGAACTCCCTCGTGTCCTCTCCGGAAACCATCCTCTTCTCCCACTTCCATCCAGTCTCCCCTTTCACGAGCGCTGTGATTGGCTAGAGCGCTCCTTCCATATCTTCAAGCGAACGCACATTCAGAAAGATAATGAAACACATACGAAACGCTGGATTTACATTTAACAACTTGAAATTAAATAACTATTCCTACGGCTGGGCAATAAACACGTTCCAACACAGATTATTAGATACATAAACAGATTAAGTAAACATAAATCAAACGAATAGCAACAAAAGGTAGGCCAGTAGCCTAATGTCTCTGTGCTTTATAAACACAGTAAATATTTAACCAATTTCTTCATGAATAGTATATATCGGATATAAACAGAAACATAGATGAATAAATATATTTGAAGCATGCTGCTACTGTTTTTTCGTGCAACTGTGGAGTACTTACGGCCTGACACGGTCGACAGTAATTGGCCACTTTGACCTCCAATAACTCATGTACTATTTAAGTTACATGCCTGTAATTCATACCAATTTAAGTTTACGCTAATAGCTTTCTAAAGACAAGTAGATCGACGAAATCGGATGAACCGTTTAGATTTTGGAAATTCGATGCTGGCTGTTACTTGTATAATTTATCGTGAGATACTAAAATTTAAACTAATAAAGATATTGGAAACCTCATTACACCATTAGAATCGTCGTGCAAATAATGGTAGTGTACATTTTTCTTTTTGAGGTATCATGATTCATCTGGCTACTATTAATTTCTATACGAACTGTGAAATGTCTGCCATTAAGGTTTCACAAAGTCCGCCATCTTTGGCACTCCCCGGCATAGACATCTTCATCGACCCAAAGCACCGTCCTCGTGACAGCGGAATTCCCAGCCACGCGGCTGGACCATGCGCTGGGGCCGCCCCTCTCGTCCGTCTAACGTTCCGGCACCACGTGTTTGCTGCCGGTCCGCGGCTGGCCGAGCGGCCCGTGTGACCACTGCCTCCTCCAAACTTCTAATATTTCCAGGGCGTCACGACTCGCCCGTTAGCTCACATTCAGAGCTGTGACGACGTGTTTGTGTATTTTCCTGACGGCTACATATTGGTTGTGAACGAAAACATTAGTTGTTGTGAAGTAGCCTATGTATCTGATACAGTGGTCAATGTGAGAAAGATAATATCTAAAAACGTTCGTGTAATTAAGAGTGGCCGTTGTGCAAGTGGAAATTTTTCTCTGCTTTTATAATTCTCGAATATTTTTTGAAAAGAACATCTAATGACCGAAAGGACTAACAGTTCCAACATTTACAGTGTAAGAAAGACAGTGTGTGTGTGTGTGTGTGTGTGTGAGTGTGTGTGTGGTGTGAAAGGGGGAGCGAGAGGGAGAGAGAGAGAGAGAGAGAGAGAGAGGTGGAAATCAACTTCAGTACGGAAATCTAAGTGTAGTTGATTTTTCTATGGACAACACGATTAGTAATGAAGATATGCAAAGAGACCCACTAAAAGTTAAGGAAACAAGGAGCATGTCCATTATAATTTTCAGGGCTGTTATGCCGTGGTCGGCTGATGAATTCTGTGTTGATTCCCAACGTTTCGTCCCGTCTGCTGATGAATTCTGTGTTGATTCCCAACGTTTCGTCCCGTCTGCGGGAGACATCTTCAAGCGGATCTGTAGCTCGATGGAAGGTCCAACACGCCCACTGGCTCGCTACTGACAGTAGCGGGAATTAACACAGAATTCATCAACCGACCACGGCATAAGAGCCCGGATAATTATAATGCCAACATTTCGTCCCGTCTGCGGGAGACATCTTCAAGCGGATCTGTAGCTCGATGGAAGGTCCAACACGCCCACTGGCTCGCTACTGACAGTAGCGGGAATTAACACAGAATTCATCAACCGACCACGGCATAAGAGCCCGGATAATTATAATGCCAACATTTCGTCCCGTCTGCGGGAGACATCTTCAAGCGGATCTGTAGCTCGATGGAAGGTCCAACACGCCCACTGGCTCGCTACTGACAGTAGCGGGAATTAACACAGAATTCATCAACCGACCACGGCATAAGAGCCCGGATAATTATAATGCCAACATTTCGTCCCGTCTGCGGGAGACATCTTCAAGCGGATCTGTAGCTCGATGGAAGGTCCAACACGCCCACTGGCTCACTACTGACAGTAGCGGGAATTAACACAGAATTCATCAACCGACCACGGCATAAGAGCCCGGATAATTATAATGCCAACATTTTGTCCCGTCTGCGGGAGACATCTTCAAGCGGATCTGTAGCTCGATGGAAGGTCCAACACGCCCACTGGCTCGCTACTGACAGTAGCGGGAATTAACACAGAATTCATCAACCGACCACGGCATAAGAGCCCGGATAATTATAATGCCAACATTTCGTCCCGTCTGCGGGAGACATCTTCAAGCGGATCTGTAGCTCGATGGAAGGTCCAACACGCCCACTGGCTCGCTACTGACAGTAGCGGGAATTAACACAGAATTCATCAACCGACCACGGCATAAGAGCCCGGATAATTATAATGCCAACATTTCGTCCCGTCTGCGGGAGACATCTTCAAGCAGATCTGTAGCTCGATGGAAGGTCCAACACGCCCACTGGCTCGCTACTGACAGTAGCGGGAATTAACACAGAATTCATCAACCGACCACGGCATAAGAGCCCGGATAATTATAATGCCAACATTTCGTCCCGTCTGCGGGAGACATCTTCAAGCGGATCTGTAGCTCGATGGAAGGTCCAACACGCCCACTGGCTCGCTACTGACAGTAGCGGGAATTAACACAGAATTCATCAACCGACCACGGCATAAGAGCCCGGATAATTATAATGCCAACATTTCGTCCCGTCTGCGGGAGACATCTTCAAGCGGATCTGTAGCTCGATGGAAGGTCCAACACGCCCACTGGCTCGCTACTGACAGTAGTGGGAATTAACACAGAATTCATCAACCGACCACGGCATAAGAGCCCGGATAATTATAATGGACATGGCATTTCCGCCCGTGAAAGTCTACATTTTAGAAACAAGGAGCATCATAAGAATCGGCTCTATAGGCTTCACTTTGAAACAGTATAAGCCACCTGGTAGAATTTTGCACAGAGTATAATTTAATCACAGCTAACACTTGTTTTAAGAATCTTGAGAGAAGGCTGTGTACGTACAAAATACCTGAAGACATCAGAAGGTTCCAGATTGATTATATAATCGCTAGATAGAGATTTACGAAGCATATTTTAAATTGTAAGACATTTTCAGGAGCAGATGAGGACTCTGACTACAATTCATTGGTTATGAACTGCAGATTAGAAGAAACCCCAAAAAGGCAGGAATTTAAGGAGATGGGACCTGGATAAACTGAAAGGACCAGAGGTTGTAGAGGGCTTCAGAGGGAGCACTAAAAAATAATTGACAAGAGCAGGGAAAATGAATACAGTAGTAGAAGAATGGATAGCTTTGAGAAGTAGGTAAAAAGACGAGAGGTAGCAGAAAGCCTTCGGTAACACAAGAGATATTGGATTTAATCGATGAAAGGAAAAAACATAAAAACGTAATAGATGAAGCGGGCGAACGGGAAGACAAACGTCTAAAAAATGAGATCGTCAGGATCGCAAAATTGCTAAGCTTGAGTGGCTAGACGATAAATGTAAGGATGTAGAAGCATATATCACTAGAGATGAGATAGATACTGCCTACAGGAAAATTAAAGAGACCTTCGGATTTTGGAGAACACCTGTATGAATATCATGAGCTTAGATGGAAAAAACAGTCCTAAGCAAAGAAGGGAAGGCAGAAAGGTGGAAAGAGTACGTAGACTGTCTACACAAGGGAGATGTACTTGAGGGCAATATTATGGAAATAGAAGTGGACGTAGAGGAAGATGAGAAGGGAGATACGGTACTGCTTGAAGAATTTGACAAAGCACTGAAAGACCTAAGTCGAAATAAGGTCCCGGGAGAATACAACATTCCATTGAAGCTACTGATACTGATGGGAGAGCCAGCCAAGGCAAAACTTCCATCCGGTGAGCTAGATGTATGAGACAGGCGAAATACCCTCAGACTTCAGGAAGAGTATTACAGTCCTGATTCCGCAGGTACTGACCAATGTGAAAATTACCAAACTATCAGTGTACTGAGCACTGCTGCAAAATACTTACACAAATCCTTTACAGATGGGTAGAAAAACTGGCAGAAGCCGACCTCAGGGAAGATCAGTTTGGATTCCGGAGAAATATAGGAACCCACGGCCAATACTGATGCTACTACTTCTCATAGACGATAGGTTAAGAAAAGGCAAACCTATGTTTATAGCATTTGTAGACTTAGAGTAAGCTTTTGACAACGTTGATTGGAACACTCTCTTTCAAATTCTAAAGATGGCAGGGCTAAAATATAGGTAGCGAAAGGCTATTTGCAATTTGCACCGAAACCAGATGCCAGTTATAAGAGTCGAGGGGTACGGAAGGGAAGCAGTGGTCGAGAAGGGAGTGGACAGGGTCTTAGCCTATCCCCGATGTTATTCAATCTGAATATTGAACAAGCAGTAAAGGAAACAAAAGAATGGATTAGGGATTAAAATCCAGGGAGAATAAATAAAAACTTAAAGGTTTGCCGATGACATTGTAATTGTGTCAGAGACAGCGAAGGACTTTGAAGACCAGGTGACTGGAATGGACAGTGTATTGAAAGGAGGATATAAGACGAACAACAACAACAGCAAAACGAGGACAATAGAATGTTGCCGAATTAAATCAGGTGATGCTGAGGAATTAGATTAGGAAATGGTACACATAAAGTAGTAAATTATTTTTGTTCTTTGGGAAGCAAAATAACGGATGATGGTCGAAGTAGGGAGGATATAAAATTTAGACTGAAAATGGCAAGAGAAGCGTTTCTGAAGAAAGGAAATTGCTTAACATCGAGTATAGATGCAGTTGTCAGGACGATCTTCCTGAAAGTATTTGTATGGAGTGTAGCCATGTATAGAACTGAAACATGGGCGATAGTGTATACAAGAAGAGAATAGAACTTTTGAAATGCGGTACTGCAGAAGAATGCTGAAGATTCGATGTGTAGATCAAGTAACTAATGACGAGGTACTGAATAGAAATAGAAATGGGGAGAAAAGAAATTTGTGGTACTACGTTACTAGAAGGAGAAATCGGTTGGTAGGACACGTTTTGAGACAGCACGGAATCATCACTGGAGGGAGACCAAGGGATGAATACAGTAAGCAGATTCAGAGGGATGTAGATTGCCATTGTTAGTAGGAGATGAAGAGGTTTGCACAGGACATATTAGCATGGGCAGCTGCACCAAGCCAGTTTTTGGACTGAAGACAACAACAACAATAATGACATGTGGAGAAGCCTTCCGTTTCTTGGTTATTAACAACGGAAATAATGTTAAACAGCTGTACCGCCGTTAATGAATTCTTTTTTCTTGTGAAATAACACAGTTGTAACTGTGGTGAATTATACCTCTGAATGAAACAGTTGTTCAGTAAAATCTTAACAATGTTATATTGTTGCTGTATTGCATCATTCCAGATAGTTCTGTGATATCAAATTGTACGGGGATTAAATTGTATATACGTAGAACGGGGATGCTTCTAAGTTCATACCTTTCATGTGCGAATAGCACATTTTAAGCGGAAGACAGTGCCAATATATGATGGTACAATACCAAAAACTCTTCTAGATATTAATGACCGAAAAACAGAGTATGGGTGTAAGACAGTCCACTAATTACCAGTTTGTCAGTAATCTATTCGAAACCTGAATTCTTACTAAGTGATTCACAGATTATCTGCAGAAGTGGAAGGAGAGAAGAACGAACATACATAGTAGAGTATAAACTACTTATGCAATTTTTTTTCTAACTCGGATATACAACCATCATAAACCTTTAATCATGTTTCCACTTATACCGTCTCTCGCTACGAACCAAATATTTCATACAATCGTCGGCCAATTTCGATCACAGGTTCATTTCCAAATACGCCTAAAATCATATCGAACAGAACAGACCCTATAACGCAAGTGACGTGAATCGCAATTTAAAATACACACTAAGACAAAAACAACGACGCACCGTGAAGAAATTATCCGAATGGTACGAAAATCTAAAGATGCGATGTCATATACAGACAAAGGAATGGTTACAACTTCAGAAAAATTGTATGATTTATTCAAGAAAGAGAGCACCACAAATTGAGCAAGTCGATAACGCGTTGGTCCACATATGGCTCTGATGGAAGCAGTTGTTTTGCTTGGTATTGATTGACAGAGTTTTTCACTGTCCTCCTCAGGGATATCGTACCAAATTCTGTCCAAATTCTGGAGGGGCCCGCTCATAAAGCTACAAACGTTTTCAGTTGAGGATAGATCTGACGACCATGCTGGCCGAGGTACGATTTGGCAAGCACGAAGACAAGGGGCAGACATTCTCGCCGTGAGCGGGCAGGCATTACCATGCTAAAACGTATTCCCAAGATGGCTTTCCATAAATGATATCGTCGACGTACCGTTGTGCTGAAAGGGTGGCATGGATGACAACCAAAGGGGTCCTATGAAATTAAATGGCACCCAGACAGTCAGGCTGGTATCCCAGCGATGTCCGGGGCGTCTCAAGACACGTATTCGATGGTCATCGGGCCTCAGTTCGAAGCAGGACTCATCTGTGAAGGAAATTCCACCCCAGTCAATGACATTCCAGGCCGAAGTCGTGGTTTCAAAAAATTCGTGAAGAATGAGTGATTCCTAAAGAAAGACAAGAAAATTAATTAAGTGTGCTCAAAAGTCAAACGAAAGTTTTGAGTTTGCTAATAAACAATTTCGTAGCGGCGGTGGAGCAATTGTAGGTGGGTGGCGCTTTTACTTAGTTCGTATGTCTCTTCTCGACATTTTATTTCTTGTTTTATGTTTTTTTGTGTCTTGTCTACTTGTTGTTCTGTTCATATTTGACGCAGTGTTGTGAATAAATATTTGCATGAGTTTCACTTACGTGTATGTGTTTGGGAACAGATGGAATTTAGGACGTGCGTCAAGGCACAACAGCTGTGACATGAATCTTGTTCATTTGTACTTAACAACTATTAAATACCCACTAGGGATCAGGACAGATCAGAAGGACCTCTAATTGAGAATTTGTTGCAGTAATATGTCTCAGCGCGCAGAGGTGAAGGGCGGATTAGTGGACGGAAGATTAGCCGAGGTTTACAAGGAGGAGATACGAGACAAACGGCTGGCGAGCTGTCTCCCATTAGGTACACACAGAGCAACCTGACCGGATATTGTGCGACTGTTGACTTTACACGGCCTGTAGAAGATATGGTCAACTTTTTCAAGACTGCAGAGATTGTTCCTGTCTAAATATGCTCCAAAAGTAGTAGGGTCTCTTGGTTACTGACGAAAGCCACCGGAGCCGGGGAGGGAATGGAGGACTCGCGAGTGGCTTAAGATAATTAATAAATGGTAAATGATAGTAGTAAATTTCTTTAGGAAGATTGTAGCATGTGTTACAGGTGCTCTGTGGTGCCTCAGGGATTATCACCAGGCAAACTGGCCAGGCCGTTGTGAGTCAGAAAGAGCAAAATAGTGAAGAATAGGATAGCCTGCTGTTTGGCCAGTCAGGAGGGCACTAATGAGAAAGTTAACAAAGGCGCAGGGTTAGAGTGTGTTGGGGCGAGTGCACAGATAGAGTCTTGTTTGCCAGAAGGCGGAGATGAATTCATCGAGGATGGATTCGTGATCGTGGACGTGACGTTATCTCCGAGGCTGGGTGCGGATGCATCACTCAAGAGTTACTGGCGTGAAGAGCAATGACAGTGGGGTCAGGATGCATCCCTCACGGTTATCAACGTAGAGAACACTAACGGGACGAATGCGATCACGTTTCCGGATGGATATGAGTGAAACGAGAACGCCCATTGTGTTAGCTGAGCGTGGAAATAACAAAGATGGCCCTCTAAAAACACTCACATTACAGGACGTAAACAGTCAAGAGAGACAGGAGGTTCAAAAATGTGTGTGAAATCGTATGGGACTTAACTGCTAAGGTCATCAGTCCCTAAGCTTACACAATATTTAACCTAAATTATCCTAAGGGCAAACACACACACCCATGCCCGAGGGAGGACTCGAACCTCCGCCTGGACCAGCCTCACAGTCCTTGACTGCGGCGCTTTAGACCGCTCGGCTGCTAATCCCGCGCGGCGAGACAGAAGGTGTACGAGTGTGGATGGATCCCTGAGTACCAGGGGCGGTAAGATTATAATGAAAGAGTGAACGAGATGATAAAAGAAAGGCCAAGAGTATGGTGTCATAGGACGAAGAGAGCAGAATATAATGTCAGCGGGTAAAGGTGAATCTTTGGCCACGCTAGATTATAAGTTGACGCAAGAGTGTTTGGAGTAAAGTGTGCAAATAGCGGTAAACCACGGAAAATAGGAACGTTTGTACGTTTCTGCAGCGTATGTAGGAATATTAGTGAGAAGAATGTAAAGCTTACGTTGTAGCTGTAAGTTTGCCCTTTTTTTCTTCGCTGCCTCTCTTCCAGGGAACATTTTTCTTTTTATGTCTAGGTAGCTGTAGGGTTTAGCAATTCGTGAATTCTTTAATCGTCAAATGTAATATTGAGTAAAGCATTTACAGTAAGTGTATTGGTTTATCTTGCGCTTCTGTTACCTGCCAAGAGAAAATAAGACTACCATCACGTAATTACGTTCTTCTGTTGTCCGCCCCGATAGCTGAGTGCTCAGGGCGACGGACTGTCATGCCAAGCGGCCCGGTTTCGGTTCCCTGCTGGCTCGGAGATTTTCCCTGCCAGGGACTGGGCGTTGTGTTATCCTAATTGTCATCTCATCCCCATCGACGCGCAAGTCGCCGAACTGGCGTCAACTCAAGACACTTGCACCCGACGACCGACCTACCCGACGGTAGGCCCTAGCCACACGACATTTCATTTCATTCTCCTGCTGACTATTTTAGACTGTGGTGGTAATGTACGCGTCGCGTTAAGTGGATGGTAGATCAGCGGTGGTGATGGCTAGTCGTACCAGACGCCCAGACTTCGTGCGACCACCTGCGACCCAACATCTGTTAAAAATTCGTGCAGACTTCCTCCTTTATACATGGTTAAGCAATAGTCTATCATTGATTCTGTACATGCGTGTCATGGTTACATTCACCGAGAACGCCACACAGTGGTCGTATCCTTCTCTCTTTTATTCAACTTTGAAGTGCAACCTCTACCGTGTGACCATCTCCGTTTTGCTTTCGAAAATCTACATTGGTGCTCCCACATAGAGTGTCCAACTCGTTTACATTTATTACACTAGGGAGTCATACACTGAATGTGGGCAAGCTGACCGCATCCACAGGGTGTCCCAGGGGGAATGCTAAATATTCAGGGATATGACAGGGCAAACAAGTCTGATTCAAATTGGTTCTAAAGTGCATACCTTAAGACTACGAAAAGTTTCTCATCTTCACTACTGTGAAACATCTCTTCTACTAAACAACTGCTCACAGCTCTTAAGGTACGCATTTTATAGCTTCTGTTTCTAGACAATTTTTTAGTGTTTTGGTCCGTACTACCTCCTTCCAAAATATGAAAAGCAGTACAAGAGATTTTCTTCACAGTGTCTAAGATGGCGAAGTGCTCATACCTCTCAAGGAACGCAGTTTAGATCCCATGTTTACTCGATATTTTTTGTTGTTTAAAGTTTTGCGAAATTCTAGCCATCTGGGGTTTACATTTCAGCAAGATAACGCGCGCCCTCACACGGCTAGAGTTTCTACTGCTTGTCCTCGTGCCTGTCACACCCTACCTTCGCCAACATAGTTACCGGATCTCTCAGCAATTGAGAATGTTTGGACCATTATCGATAAAGCCCTCCAAACATGTCAGGATCTTGGAAGATCTAACGCGCCAGTTGGATAAAATTCGGCACAATATCCTCCAGGACGACATCCAACGACTCTGTCAGTCAATGCCAAGCCAAATAACACCTTGCATGAAGGCCAGAGGTGGACCAAAGCGTTATTGTCTTGCTCAATTTGTGAAGCTTTTTCTCTTGAATAAGCTATCCACTTTTTTCTGAAATTGTAATCATTTGTTTGTCTCTACATGTACATCACATCTACCGATTTCCGTTTCATAGAAATAATTCCTTCTTGGTGCGTCGCTTTTTTTTTTTTTTTTCGAGTGTTCTTTCTATAATGCTCCCATCAGCCCTTGCCTCAAGTCCTGCAAGAAACGACGATAACTGAACGTCAACCAAGGCATATTTAAGAAATGCTCATCATTCAAATTCCCTAGCTATTACAGTTGGGTGTAAATTCACCAAAAACTCAAAATATTCTCCAGGTTTACCTAAAACTGGACTTACTAAAGAGATGGAACTGGCACTAGAACAGGCAGGAACATGTTAGGAATTGACTGTTCCCTTGTTTCCTCCCTTAGCTTTAATAGCTCCCAATGTAACTGCATTATCAGCTTGCACTTTAACTGTCACAACCTGCCAGTTCTGAGTTGCTTCCTAGGCTGACACTTTTTCACTCACTGCCATAGCGCTCATGTGTTACTACCAGAAGCACACAACATACCCCACAAAAAGGAAACAACAAAATGAGAAACACTCGCACTGTTTCAAATAAAAAATATTAAAGCCAGAAATTTCTTGTACCTTTCCGTTGAACGGCAGTGCTGCATTGCCGTTGCCACCACTGACCTGAGTCGCCCAACCATTCAGCCTCCAATAGCTGTTCTGACACTACCTAAAAGGCGTGTAAAAGGGTGCGGGCGTGATTTCTTTGGTGGAGGTGGAGTAGGTGTGCAGCATGTTCAGGCAGCAAGCGTCAAATGGTGCAGATTACGACTTTCTTGTTACACAGGTGTAGAAAATCAGCGAAAGAGGGAGGCGGGCGTCAGGCGGTGCAAATGACAGGTGTCAGCGCATCTCGTATACACGGCTCTGCGTCTTGTTTAGTTGCACATTCCCGTCTGCCTCGCAAACCTGTGTCAGGCAATGGTGCCTCAGCTCTCATAACTACAAGCAGAGCGAGCCGTCTTCACCCCAATGTTGGTTGGTGGCACTACCCAGGGTCGAAACTCGTACCGCTGGCTGGAGAGTGGTGACTAGACAATTGAACACAGCAAAGGTTTGAGGCCGGTGCTCTCACGATGGCGGAGGAACATCGGCGGCCTTGTGACACATGCCTACACAAAGCGGCCGCCGATTCAAAGTCCAGCTGTCCCCATCATCAAGCTGCTCAGACAGCTACCTTTTATACATGAAAAGGGAGACCTTGTTGCTGTGAATGTCACGTACGAGGCTTGGCAAGCGCTGCCGAAACGTCTCGAACGCCGGCAATTACCCCAGTGGACTGGTCGTGATTGCGGAGTCGCTGGCATGCTGAGCCAGTACACAACAAGCGATGTTTTGGGCCCTGGCCTGAGCCTCCATCGCAGTCAGAACAGGAAAACTAGAGCAATTTTTCACGAGTTGCACCATATTCGCAATAAGTCTTCACAGCGATCCAGGAAATATTTGTTTTAAATCCAGTCTTCAGACCTAAAAAAATTACAAAGTGAGCTTGATCTACAATGATTCCAAATTCAGTGAAATACACAGTGAGAAATCATTATTAGCAAAGATGACAGCATTTCCGTACGTGAATGAATGCAGTACACACCATGATCCGTGTCACTGCGTGTATAGATGCTACAATCCCATTAATCACCCACACAAGCTTCGTCATAACATCTTTTTTTTGTAGTACCATGGGTGCTATTACGCCATATATGTTAACAATTTGAAGACATGAGAAATATTACTGTGCACTCCGGCACGCTGGATGTCGCTGCTGCACGTCGGTTCACGTAACTTCAAAGAAATATCCTTTAGGTAACTGTGCAAAATCCTTTTCCACAGAATTTAACGCAAAGAAATCGCAAAACTTAGTTTACTGTGCTTGTATATTAAAAATAGTTGCTGCATTACAAAATCACCTTTATTACACAACGTGTAAGCACAGTAATCTGAGTTTTGCACACTTGCGTAAACAGAGTATTTCTTTGAATTTATCCATCGGCACCAACCAATTAGAAGCCTCTGCTTCTAGTTTTCGTTTCTTGCTGTGGTGTGCATACTGTAAGACCTTCAGTACACATACCATCAGATTATTTGACTTGTCGCTCTAACTAAGTAGGCGAGTGTCAGCAGCATGTCTCGTGGTCTTATCGTGGCGTGTTTATCTTCTGCCGTTAGGTCAGATGATAGAAATGCCACTGGCACGCTTAGAGTAGCAGATTGATGGTGACCAACTATAAACAGAACTTGATTAATTTTCACACACATTTATTAAAATAATAACAAGCATAAAATTACTTAACTTGGTTCTGGATGCTATTTACAATTGACAATCTGAGGTTCCTTTGGTATTGGTACGTTAATCTTATTCTCAAATATATCTCTGATACTTGACAAAAGTGTCTATATATTTAACTTCATGACTATGAACAGGAATATGGTAATCTTATTGGGCGCAGACTGAAACTTGACTATAGACTGGTACAGACAAATGTAGAACTAATACAGTCTGTTGCAGACAAATGCAGACTGGTACGACTGGTGCAGACAAATGCAGACTGACTAATCGGAGGTCTGTACACTCGTTATGATACCTTGCGCGTTCATGTATCACTGCGCGAGTGTGATCCGCGAGGAGAGAAGGTTCTACATTAGCAGCAATCTCATTGGCTGCGTTACATATTAATACGCGGATCGGCGGAAGCAGAATTTGGTCCGTCTCTGTGGCAGCGCCATCTCGTAGTGCGGAGACGGACGAGCGCTGCGCATGCGCTGTTGTGCTTAGCGGGGCGCGCTCTAGTGGGAAAGTTGTGTACGCGCTGATTACGCGGAACTATGTACACAACAGTTGCTAATATAGTTGTGCATAAACTGGTAGGGCCCACTCCCTTACGCTTTGAACCCATGTCTGTTGACCTGCGTAGTTTGCCTGTGTCGTCGAGATTTTCTTCTGTGAGTATGCGCGTCATCTCCTTCCATTCACCGTTTTCTTGTCGCCATAACGGTCATTTCCACCCGTCTATCAATCGTCTTAGCCGCTGCAGCAGCCGTCTCTCTGCCTCCTTCTTCTCCGAAGCTGTCGCCGCTACCGCCACCGTCACAATATACTCGCCACCGCCTCCTCCGTCTTCATCGCTACTGCTGCAACCGCCATCCTCATATGCTGTCATCACATCACACCGGACGTCGCTGTTGTCATCCCCCGCCACACCGGTGACGCTCCGCCGCCGATAATTATCATCGACCTTCTGTTCCCTGTTTCCTTTGACCCACAATGGAGACCTCAGCGACCTCCGTCATTTACACCACCCCTCCTCTGCTTCCACTGTCAGTACGTGGAGCAGATCCTCTGAGCCATCATCCCATATGCACCCCCCCCCCCTCCTTCTAGTTGTATCGTCCCAATCTGAAGTCGCTTCCATTGCCTACCTTGCTCTTCCCACGACCTCTTCCACATCTGCTACCACATTCTTTATCTATAGCGCATCCCCTGCCACTCCACCCAGAATAACAACTTGCCTGAAACCATGTTGCAATCAAAATATGACTGTAAATACAGAACTCTACTGCAAGGACCTGCAGCACACCTCATCCCACCTACTCCAATTCCCCAACCGCACCACATCTCACAATCACCAAAAGGCCACAAGAACGTCCTAACATATGTCCCACTACTAGCACCATAACCATAAAAACCACAGACTGACAATCCTACCAAACCCACAGACAATCACCTCCCTCACCCCCCCTTCCCGCACCTTCACCCCAGGCCTTTTTCAATTTACTCCTCTCCAACCTAACCCCAGATTCCTAAATGCCAAATCCCTCATTCCAGATATACGAAAATACATCTTCCACATTCACACCACCCAAATCATCCACTACAAAGATTCTGTCCTCATAAAATCGACGAATCGCAACCTCCACTTGGATCTCCTCCTCAAAATCCCACATTTTACTTTTGGCGCTCATACTTTCCTCACTCTCTTGAGCACGACCTCCACACACAAGCAATCCCAGCCTCCTCGTCGACCCCCACCTTCACCGATGTCATGACGAAGACTGCCCTGGGATCTCAGCAGAGGAGATATCAACACTCGCAACGAGATTAATACTTATTTCCCAGAAAGCCTAAAACACATAATGTTGTGTACCAGAACCATCGAGAGTGGAATCAAAATGGGATATACATAAATGCACTGCACATTTATCGACAGCTATTGAGTACTGTGGTCGAATTCAATTCTACATTAGACATCCACAAAGCCTGCCATATCTGCAATGACTTAGGTCCCATCTACCTCATGCGAGTCTTCACAGAGAGTGTCACCTCCACCAATCGCCACCTCACAGAGGAATCCCTGATTTACGCTATAAAGTTGAATCCTCCAAATCCCCCCCCCCCCACCACACCCAGTCATGCTGTTGCCAAAAATGTCCTGTCTATAATGAATACCACTATCTGAAAAGTAAACATCCTCCCATCTGTCCTCAATGTAAAGACTCATTCTCCTTCAGACAATGTTTCAACCTCGCCTCCCCTTCCACCTGTAACACTTGCAATGATGCCCACCCATCTACTCCAAGTACAAGGCTAAACTACTAACTGTCAAACCAGAATTAACAGTACCTGTCTATCATGTCCTTCCCAATAACTCGCTCTGCCCATCTCCAATTGCCAAAGACATTATCAAATTCCTCACCAATGTCCTCCAAAATATCCATTCCTACCAGTGACCACATACCTTACAACAAATTTCGGGTGTCGCTTACTCTGTTTCCCACCTCAGTATCCTGGCCACCTACTCCTGAAACCAAGTCCACTATGTTTTCATGCATCTCGATACCCTCATTTTAAACTCTCCACTCCCTGATCCACACAAGCCACTCCATAAGCTCCTGTCACAGTGTGTCATCCTATATCACAAACCTTTTTTCATGCATACCATACTCCAGCACAATGTTGATACCTTCAGCCTCAATAGAATATTCTTCCAACCATATTACACCATCAAAATTTCTCCCTATATCCACCACCATATAAATAATCACTAGACCACGGATTTTTACGTCGTAAAAAAGTGTGTTTTAGGCACCTACAATAGGCTCCTTCAGTAGTTCATTTAGGCTATATAAAACCTAAAATAGGCTCTAATAAAAATGATGCAGAGAAAATAAAAATAAATTAAAATACACAGAGTTGACAGTATGAACATCTTATTAGCCATTAAAACAAGGAGAATGAATATTTACACAGTTACAGAGCACAGTAATCTACAACATTAATGTTGAATATAACTCCAAATATTTTTGAGTTCCTGCAAGATAAAGATCTCCGTAAAAAAAGACGTGGCAATGGTTTAATTAATACACTCGTAGTTTCACATATTCTGACCATAGTTGGCTTCATAATAAATGACCAAAATCTTTTCTAGGTTTT
This sequence comes from Schistocerca serialis cubense, assembly GCF_023864345.2. NCBI lineage: Eukaryota > Metazoa > Arthropoda > Insecta > Orthoptera > Acrididae > Schistocerca > Schistocerca serialis. The sequence continues at coordinate 591,185,913 of NC_064639.1, forward strand.
CTAGTGAAAAACTGTGGCGCTTGTCAGTCAGAATCAATTTATATGCTGATAAAGAACGTTCTACATCAACAGATGTGACAGGGGCGTACTTCATTTTCGGCACATATTGGACAGGAATGCTGCAGTCAGGAGTGCTGGATTTTCCACTAAGTATGTCGGCAGCTGCACACAACTCCTTCAGGCCAGTGTTCTTCTGCAAAACCGTTTGCATTTTTGCCCGTACTTTTCCCCCTACTTCACCTGGCGCTTCATTAATTTTCATTTTGACTTCTTCAAGCAAAGAAATATTGTCGTAGATAGGTCTCCCTGAGCCCTCTAACTGTGAAATTATTCTTGCCATAAATGTGTAGTGGGCCCTAATGTAAGATAAGTCCCGTTTTAAAGAAGAATTTTTGAGTAACTCCATTGCTGCAGTTACGGATGCAGCGTCCTCCGGTATATTTTCAACCACCTTCTGGACAGCTGAAGATGCGCACTATAGTATTCTGCTGCTATCAGCCACGTGCCCCAGCGGGTGACAACAGGTTCTAGCAGCCATGGGACATCTGGAAGCTGTTGTTTAAATGCCTGTATTCTTGATGGTGCCTTACAAAAATTTTCTTCACCATAGATATTACTTTATTTACTTTAGGAAATTGTAACCTTACTTGCTCTGCTATGCGGTTGCTCCCATGCACTACACAAGTTACGTGCAGCATCAATGGGTAGAATACTTTTAGTAGTTGAAACGCTGCTATCATATATGCAGCAGTATCAGTGGCGGCCTGAAGCACCTTATTCTCATCCACTCGGTTTGGGTATAGCACCTTAAGCCCATTGTTCACAAACTGTGCTATTGTTTGTTGGTTAGTTTTTGCAAGCTGTTTTGAGTAAATCATATGAGCCCTGGAGGGAGCATCTGGAACTAGCTTGCCAATAATCAGATTTGCATTGTAACGGCCAAGACTGTCAGTAGTTTCATCCACAGAAATCCATATACAAGATTCTCCGACATCTTTTCGGATTCTGTGCAATGCAGCATTGTAAGCTGAATCCACATAATTCTTACGTAAAGTTGACTCTGCAGGAATAGACTGATGGCAGTACTTCTCAAGAAAACCTCTGAAAATAGTGTTTTCTAGTTCCTGAAAGGGGATGTTTGCTGCCACAAGTGCATGACACAAATCACTACAAAACTATTTTTTTTTTCAGAGGATTCGCCAGATTTATTGGTTAAAAGAGTTTGCTTCAATTTTGACTTTCGTTCAACTTTAGCTTTGTGTGCGATTCCATCTGCATGCTGAGTTAAGTGAGAAACCTAATACGAGAGAAATGGGAAATGCAGTTAGAATCGCATATAAAGGTATTTCGTATTACTAAAGGATGGCGATAAAAAATAATCCTAAGTGACAGGAAAATAAGAACTCTAAGGAAAACATCAAAAACTCTGAAACTTCCTGGCAGATTAAAACTGAGTGCCCGACCGAGACTCGAACTCGGGACCTTTGCCTTTCGCGGGCAAGTGCTCTACCAACTAAGCTAGCGGAGCACGACCCACGGCAGGCACTCACAGCTTCACTTCTCCCAGTACCTCGTCTCCTACCTTCCAAATTTTACAGAAGCTCTCCTGCGAACCTTGCAGAACTGGCACTCCTGAAAGAAAGGAGAGCTAGTTCTGCAAGGTTCGCAGGAGAGCTTCTGTAAAGTTTGCAATGTAGGAGACGAGGTACTGGCAGAAGTAAAGCTGTGAGTACCGGGCGTGAGTCGTGCTTCGGTAGCTCAATTGGTAGAGCACTTGCCCGCGAAATACGAAGGTCCTGAGTTCGAGTCTCGGTCGGGCACACAGTTTTAATCTGCCAGGAAGTTTCATATCAGCGCACACTCCGCTGCAGAGTGAAAATATCATTCTGGATCAAAAACTTTGTTGTTTGCTCGGTAGAAAATAATTTTCCCACCTGTTGTATAGGCTAATGCGGAAAATCTTGCAGCCACTGCCTTATATGAGTAGACTTTGAACTAGCTTTTTTCGGCATGGCGTAGTAATCTCACACAGAAACTAGATTTTTTATATTTTTTATTTTATTATATTTTTTATAATGCGGTGCATGGGAGAGGTAGGGGAAGTACCGTACTCGTTGCTGGACATATGGCAATTGACAGATGGCCGACCCTTCTGAACAAGCGAATGGAATCTACCGGTGCTTCAGATGAAAACATCTCACTACTGGCAAATTATTTTTCGAACCGGAAAATTCACGTATAATACCTTTCACGAAACAGAGTAGTTTGATAGGACTGCCTGTAGACAGCAGCGAGAAAATGCGCGAAGGGCAGTAATTTAGCTGTAGAGGGCGTCTACGATTAACAGTGTGATTTTTTAATCCGTGCTCAGGTTAAGGCCAATGAAACCGTTTCTTAGCGAAACGGCCAGAATCCTACGAACGAAATATTTTCAGATATAGCATTTAGTACTCCCACGTTCGATTCTAACGTGTAACTCAAATCTTTGACCGGTTCCCATCCGCTCACCGAAGTGAAGCACTGTCGCGCTCGGCGCGTACTTGGATGGATGACCATTCACCCGTGCCAAGTGCTGTTGGTAGTAAGGCAAGCACAGGAATTGTAAACAGTCTCTAACGAACTTCGCCTTCGACGAGACGTAAAGCCCTAAGTTTACTTCCTTTTTCTAATCTTTGAAAACACAAGAACTTTATGTCAGATTAACGAAATAGGTACTTTTAAGGATTTTGGAAGCGTCAACGTCGAAATACGCAATTTTAGGTCCTATAGAACTAACGGTATTCAGTTAAGTTAGTCATCAAACGCGTAAGTACCAACTTATATGGAAATTGGAGCTTAGGAAAAAAAATAGGTTTTAACCTAAAGATCCGTGATCTATTTTTTACATAAGAATAATAAAACACCTATAAAGAGTATTTGGTATTAACAGGGACAGCGATATAAAAAAATAAAAAAAGACCGAAGTGTTAGGCAAATACGAAGCATGAGCGCATATCAAGTAGCCACCTTGCTGCACGCTGGGCAGAAAATATTTTTTTCCATCTGTCGTATAGTGTACAAAAACTTGGAGCCACTGTCTTATATGATGAAATAGGCACTTTTTTAGGATATTAAAGCGGGAATAGGCAAAAATAGGCACTAACGTCGAAATTGTCTTTTTTAGGTCCTATAGAATTAACGCTATTAAGTGTAAAGAGTCATGAAATTTTTATGCAAATAGGAACTCAGAAACAAAATAGGTTTTTACCTAAAATCCGAGGTCTAATAATCACATTCCCCTTGCCAGAGGTAGCGTTGCAATCAGCCACCATAAAAAGTTACCTTCTTGGCCACAACTCTTACTCAGTAATACTACTGAACACCTTATCCTTAACCTCTTCTTCAAAAATCTATAACCTGTGCTACTCTCCACATTCGACATAATAATCCCATACCCTATGATTTCTTAACGACCTTAACCTTTTCCACCTATTTTGTTGTCACTGATCTTAACATCCATAGTAGATTTCCTGCAGAACTCCTGCAGTGGTATCAGTGTACAGACTCCCTCCAAGGTGACGTTGTCCCCATCCCACAGCACACCTGTCCTGAACGGAACCCCACCCCAGATGTTGGCCTCACACCTCCCAACTTTCTTGCACATCTCACTGCACAAGTCCTCAATGCAGCTGGAAGTGGCCACTTACCTGTTCTCACCATCTCCTAAACACAACCTCATGCTCATGTACCCCATCCCACTATCCATTCAAAATTTATCTATGACTACTCCCATGCCAACTGGAATGCCTATCAGGCGTCCATGGATACCCAGACTGGAAGCCACATCCTAACTGTCTAGCAACCCAGAAATACTCTCATGTCATGGCCTTTCCGCACCAGACGCTGTTGGGCACATTGTCCCTCCAAACTCTTAACAAGACCATATATCTTCGTTGCTCTACTCTCCAACAAGCCATACCCTTCTCCGAGAATTACGTCGTCTGTAACGCTCCTTCCTAATGATTTGTGACCAGGCTGCACTCATTCGCCACTGGCAAATATAGAGACACAGCAGGAACTTCCTAAATGCTAAAAAAACGCATGAACTGCCGCCAGACATGCACCATAATCAACACTACAATCCTCACTAACTCTTCCAAGTGCTGTAAAGCATTCCATCAACTCACTGCCAGTAATACCGTACTTCACTATCTGCTGCTCCACAACAACCACCCCTTACCTGACAGCCAGACCAAAGATGACCACTTTGCATCCTATCTCTCCAACATGTTCTCCATCCTTGATGACCCTCATTTTGTTTACTTCCTCTTCCCTACCATCCACAAACGTACTGCAGCAGTGTCAACACATAGGGTAAGTTTTAGTGTGAATTTGCCGCATTGGGCTGCATTCGTACTCCTAAGTCAGGCGCTGGCTTGCCTATAATAACTTCGCGCAGTGTGAAATAGCAAAGTATGTCGATCTGAGATGGGTGCAAGAGTTGCTGAAATGACATGCTGGGTGGGATAGCGAGTAACTCTTGCCACAAACTATTATCAAAACCTGTGTGCTGGCGCTAACCTAATGTGTGTCAGTACGTGATTTGGAGAGAGACATTCATAAAATGTATACGCACTGGCAAAGATAAATAAGGGGTAGTCAAGTAATGGTAGCGTCACACCTCTCTTGGACAACGGTGCTGCGCTACACACGTGGTCACATGAAGCTTCAGAACACAGTTCCAGTCTGTAGTGGGGGTCACAGTTTGACCCTCTAAGCTCGCAAGAGACTCAGTAGGCCAAGCCAGGTCCTACAGCAATATGGTCAACTCCTACCTGGAGGCAGGAGGGTCGCAGCCCATCTGTTACAGGGGACATCCACCCGTCAGCATCTGCCGTCTGCCGTCACAGGAGTGGATCGATGTGGCCCAAGTGCAACTTGTCACTGGAGGCCGGCACGTGACAGTTATCGAAAAGTTCGTTGCAGCAGTAGCGTGTCTCCCAATGACCGTCGGCAGTGATTCTCAGGCAACAACGCTGCATCCTCAGCGAAGCAGAGCCACCAAACAGCCGACTGAGCAGGATTCGACGTGAGCGGGACGACAGACACCTGTACCACCTGAGATAAAGGAAAATAAAACATTTACTGATTGTTTCAGCATCTCTATGCAATCAAGAGCTGTCCTGTGTTCCTCCCACAGCCGCCAATCCCGCATCTCTGTACCTCTATCGACATCAGTACTAACACTGGTGCCTCACCCCACGCTCCTAGTTTCCAGTACTTGGACACCAATCACTGCACATGACACAAAACAAATACTTCACAGCAAACACAACACGTCCACTGGTCACGACTGCATCATATATTAACACCTAAAGGAATGCTTGCTGTCCTTTCCCATCCTTTGAAACTCTTTAGACCACTATCGTCTTCACAGGTTACTAACCTGACTTGTGGAAAACCTCCAAGATCCTACTTTTCCTTAAACGACAGAAACGCATACTGATGCCTCCTCCTGCCTTCCCATCTGCCACGTCTCAGTGTTCAGCGAGGACGAATCAGTCGTCTGCCGACGTATCCATCAACACCTGAACCAACACTACCTCCTCCCCATTAACAAGTATGGCTTCCGTCCCACCATCTCTTCTGATAACCAGCTCCTGCACATTACGCATCTCCACTCCCACCAGCTCAACACCTGTAAATCCGCTATTTTTGTCTCCATCGACCTAAAGAAAGCTTTCAACAGTGCATGGCATTTCAGTCTCCTTTTCCAATTCCAGACTTATGCAGTTACAATTAAATATGTTCACCTTATTGCACACTTCTTCTCCAATTGCCCTCCCTTTGTCACCCTTAGCAACAACTCTCCTATCTTTTCTCCTATAGCAGGCACGTCTCAAGGATCTGTCCTCTCTCCTCTCCTCTATCTCCTCTACATGGCCAGTTTATCCTAGCTACATTCACTAGTCCATCTCCTTCAGTATGCTGATGACACTGCATTCCTCACTCTCTATTATACACTCCAGAAATCCCAACGACTGCTTCAAATCCATCTCAGTCAGTTACTTCCTGGTATAACTAATGGCTCCTGAAAAAGAAAGTGTGTGAAATCATATGGGACTTAACTGCTAAGGTCATCAGTCCCTAAGCTTACACACTACTTAAATTAACCTAAGGACCAACACACACACACCCATGCCCGAGGGAGGACTCGAACCTCCGCCGGGACCAGCCGCACAGTCCATGACTGCAGCGAATGGCTCCTGAAGATCAACCTTAACAAAACACAGGCAATAATCATAGAACACACAATATACACTTTCCATCTCCATGACTTCTATCCTACCATTTGAGACCAACGTGTCCAGCTAACTAATACACTAAGGTCTTGGAATAACAATCGATTGGTAACTAACATGGAAAATCATCTATTAATCATCCATCAGAAAGCCCACAATAGACGAAAACTACCAAGTGGCCTAACTTGGGGGTTATACCACTCGACAGTCCTCCACATCTATAAATCCTTGATGTGTCCTATCCTTTGTTAAATGAATGTTGCATGTATCTCTGCCCCAATAAATTTCTATTAGTGTCTCCTAATCCTGGAGAACCACGCCCTCTGTCTCGCTTTCCGAATTCATCCACCTTCCCCCAAAAGGATCCTTTACCAACTCATCAAATTTCCGCCTGTCCCCATGCACATTGAACACCTCCAAATAATCTGCACCAAACTCGACTCCAATAATTCTATCGTCTCCCCTCTACTTTCCAATTCTCCTATGCTGCCGCGCTTTTGCCAACGCATATCATCAGCCCTCCATCTACAAACCCACTACATACTCTCCCAAAGAAATCTCAACTATATCCTACTCCCGGAACATGATCCCCATCCCGACATTTGCCAATCCTACCAGCTATGGGTTCACCCCACCCAATCCAGTCATGGCAACTAAAACACCACCAGAACAGCAAAGAAGCACCTTCGGCCTGAACTGCAACCTGCACACACTGCAGGTTAGTTTCCTCAAGGCTCCGTCGCTACATTTGACGCCGTGCATCATTTGAGAAAAGGTAGAACGGCAATTGTTGCACCTCTCCCTACGTCTCCAGTCATCAAACTGTTCTGTTTCTGGGTTGGAACTTAGAACATTGACAATATGAAGTGAAACCTTGTTGCGGAAGAGCTCACTAACAGTGGCTATACGTTACGTGTCGATAATGTGTTCAGGTCCGCCGGACGCTGCGCCCGAGCGGTTCTAGGCCGTTTAGTCCGGAACCGCGCTGCTGCTACGGTCGCAAGTTCGAATCCTGCCTCGGGCATGGACGTGTGTGATGTCCTTAGGTTAGTTAGGTTACTCGTGGAAGACATACTTACCAAGTCCCGTAAGACTTCGGGTAGTATGTGTGCAGCTGCACAGAAGAGGAAGGTCATGGCCGGTATTGCTAGAACTATATACTTATATCGATATGGATTCTGTCCTTTCGGATATGTCCGAAAGAACAGATACCATATTCATATAAGTATATAGAAAGTTACTGTAGTCAGTGTTCCATCACGTCAAAAGATGTGTGCGGGAAGCGATTAGAGAACTACTCCTGTAAAAAATTACGTATATGGGGAAAATATGTTTGATGTGGAGAATTGAAATTTCAATGCATTGATGACTATATCCGATCGTAATGGGTGATACATTCATTTAGTAAACACCTGCACAATCTACCAATGCAAAGGTTCAACTGGATCTGCTATAGGAAACAAAGAGGAGGGCAATTACAGCTGTAACACCATAGATATTCAGAACGTCCTTTCATCGGTTCCTCAAAGCAGATCCTCGTGTGTTCTACGTCGTAGCACTATTAACTGCGATACTTATTACATTACACCAACCCATATTGGCGATGTCTTTCCAGCCCTTTACTATGTGGGAGCGCTGTTCATTACCACATACTGCCAGACGCCTGTCCTTTACAACTCTGGCTTGACAGAGTCCTGGCAGGATGTAGTATCTTCCAGAAGTGCTGACTAAAAATGTACAGTCTGTTATCGAATCTGATTGGTTAGAAGAGCTAAATGTCAATTTCCTAGACCTAAGGAGAATCGAGACACCTAGCTGGTGTTAATGTGGATAACACAGTTTTTTCGACGTTATATACGTACAAACGATAATTGTACTGCTTGTCTCAAAGGTGTATGTGTTGGAGTGTAAAGTTACTGTGGTCAGCGTTCCGACATGTGTGAAGAAAATAATGTGGGTGATAAGTGAACAACAGTCCGCAGCTCGTGGTCGTGCGGTAGCGTTCTCGCTTCCCACGCCCGGGTTCCCGGGTTCGATTCCCGGCGAGGTCAGGGATTTTCTCTGCCTCGTGATGACTGGGTGTTGTGTGTTGTCCTTAGGTCAGTTAGGTTTAAGTAGTTCTAAGTTCTAGGGGACTGATAACCATAGATGTTAAGTCCCATAGTGCTCAGAGCCATTTGAACCATTTGATAAGTGAACACATTATGTTCGGAATAAGGGAGGTATAGATTCCGCAGTTTCTACATTGAAAATTGTGAACAAGCCGCAAAGGTAAGAAAGATTTAACTTGGAAAATTATGTGCAGTCGTAAGGAGGATATAGATTTATGTAGGAAATTAATATTTCTAGAGTCACAGTGGTCATGTTGAGATAGTTCCGATACTTCGCTCATTGTCGAATGTCATATAGGTACGGAACGAAGGTAGCTTTGTTTACGACTACCTATTTGAGACAAGCCGTTACAAGTCTCTCTCTCTCTATGGCGTCGGTCAGGCAGGTCCGTGTGTTCCAGAAGCCTCTCGTTCGACTGTGAGGTACACTGCCGTTCTGATTTTCCGCCTTTAGTTGGCTGGGAGAACATAGATATTGATTTTTTGTTTGCATCGACATGGTGAAACACCGGTTGAAGTTACATTTCCTGTTTCTCTAGACATGAGAAACACGTGCGATTGTGAGTATTAGCTGACTTTATAAGGTATAAAGATTATATTGAGTATGTTATATCATTAAAAATACTTGTGGAACTACCAGTTTCCAGCATTTTCTAGTTTCCATGAGAAAATCTTCGCAGGAGAGATAAGTTCCTATTAAGTCAATGGTTTGCAGCATCTCCCACATGATGACGTCGCTAAGGCTTCAGGTCTATATAGATATAATTGCCACTCTCCATCTTCCGAATTATACTGTGCAAACGATCGGTAGCATATTGTTATATGGTTGATATCAAGAACAGTTTCGTAAATGGTATGATATTCCGGTAAACCATGTGGAAATACATGAAATTCTAGAAATTTTCATATGGCACTCATTGATTGCAGCACAGAAGTTTAACACATATCGTAATTTTTTGGGAGTGTAAACTCTGTTATTGCTTCTGATATCGGTTTCGAGATCGGTAAATTACACTACTGGCCATTAAAATTGCTACACCAAGAAGAAATGTAGATGATAAACGGGTATTCATTGGACAAATATATTATGCTAGAACTGACGTGGCCGGCCGGAGTGGCCGTGCGGTTCTAGGCGCTACAGTCTGGAACCGAGCGACCGCTACGGTCGCAGGTTCCAATCCTGCCTCGGGTATGAATGTGTGTGGTGCCCTTAGATTAGTTAGGTTTAATTAGTTCCAAGTTCTAGGCGACTGTTGGCCTCAGAAGTTAAGTGGCATAGTGCTCAGTGCCATTCGAACCATTTGAGAACTGACATGTGATTACATTTTCACGCAATTTGGGTGCATAGATCCTGAGGAATCAGTACCCAGAACAACCACCTCTGGCCGTAATGACAGCCTTGATACGCCTAGGCATTGAGTCAAACAGAGCTTGGATGGCGTTTACAGGTACAGCTGTCCATGCAGCTTCAACACGATACCACAGTTCATCAAGAATAGTGATTGGCGTATTGTGACGAGCCAGTTGCTCGACCACCATTGACCAGACGTTTTCGTTTGGTGAGGGATCTGGAGAATGTGCTGCTCAGGGCAGCAGTCGAATATTTTTTGTATCCAGAAAGGTCCGTACATGGCCTGCAACATGCGGCGTGCATTATCCGGGGATCAAATGAAGGGTAGAGCCACGGCTCGTAACACATACGAAATGTCACGTCCACTGTTCAAAGTGCCGTCAATGCGAACAAGAGGTGACCGAGACGTGTCACCAATGGCACCCCATACCACCACACCGGGTGAAATGCCAGTATGGCGATGACGAATACATGCTTCTAATGTTCGTTCACCGCGATGTCGCCACACACGGATGCGACCATCATGATGCTGTAAACAGAACCTGGATTTATCCGAAAAAATGACGTTTTACCATTCGTGCACCCAGGTTCGTCGTTGAATACACCATCGCAGGCGCTCCTGTCTGTGATGCAGCACCAAGGGTAACCGCAGCCATGGTCTCCGAGCTGATAGTCCATGCTGCTGCAAACGTCGTCGAACTGTTCGTGCAGATGTTTGTTGTCTTGCAAACGTCCCTATCTGTTGGCTCAGGGATCAAGACGTGGCTGCACGATCCGTTTCAGCCATGCAGATAAGATGCCTGTAATCTCGACTGCTAGTGATACGAGGTGGTTGGGATCCAGCACGGCGTTCCGTATTACCCTTCTGAACCCACTGATTCCATATTCTGCTAACAGTCATTGGATCTCGACCAAAGCGAGCGGTAGTGTCGCGATACGATAAACCGCAATCGCAATAGGCTACAATCCGACCGATGGTTCGCCGGTCAACTGCTGTTTGTGTATGAGAAATCGATTGGAAACTTTCCTCATGTCAGCACGTTGTAGGTGTCGCCACCGTCGCCAACCTTGAGTGAATGCTCTGAAAAGCTAATCATTTGCATATCACAGCATCTTCTTCCTGTCGGTTAAACTTGGCGTCTGTAGCACGTCATTTTCGTGGTGTAGTAATTTTAATGGCCAGTAGTGTAATTCGCGATTGACGAAGCATTTCTCATCGACAGAGCTCACAAAGTAAATATTCTTGTAATCCCGGAGCCTGGAGACGGTCGTAACTCGTTGGGTCAGCAAGCACGCATGGCGGATGACAATATCGTTAGTGGGCGCCTTTGTGCCCCAGGAACCAGCCCAACCTTTGTACGCCAGTTTGGAGAGTGACCGCTGTCTGCGGAGGGCGACATTATCGTGCATCAAGCCAGCAATTGTGGCGGCAGTTGCCTCGTGACCGTTGGTCGCGGTGGATGACAAAGCAACCTAATGGGGGATGTCTAACTCTGTTACTATATGTGGTACATCTGCTTATATTTTTGGATCTGTGTGTCTTTGCGGGCCGGCCGCTGTGGTCGAGTGGGTCTAGGCCCTTCAGTCCGGAACCGCGCTGCTGCTACGGTCGCAAGTTCGAATCCTGCCTCGTGCATGGATATGTGTGATGTCCTTAGGTTAGTTAGGTTTAAGAAGTTCTAAGTCTAGGGGACTGATGATTTCAGATGTTCAAGTCCCATAGTACTTAGAGCCATTTTGTGTTCAGGTCAAATTTATTTCACTGTAGGGAACAAGGAAATCTCCATCCAAGTTTGTTATGAAAGTAAGTCTTTATTACGTGCTACCTGCAACGGATACTCTGGTCTTTTCTGTATCGGCTGTTGCGACACAATAAGCTGAAAGTGAACAGTGTTGCACTGTGTGCAGCCTCTTGTCAAGAAAGACAACACGCTATCTGCTAGGCGTTCTGTTCATTTGCTAACAATGCTCTTAGTACTCGTTGCATTCAAAATGTAGGTTAAAATTATAGCATTTAAGAAAAGGGTGAAGATGATTACATGTGAAAAATATAACGCAATCAGTACTTATTTAATAATCTCAAAGTAGCAAATCTAACATTTGAACATCTTTTAATAAAGTTACTCGTTTTTTTTTGCCCTATCACAGAAACCAGTCACTACTGAAGTATAAAACTGCTATCAGTTTTACTTTTAAATTATTAAATCAAGATCTTTTATCTAACAGTGGATGAAATTTATTAACACCATAGACATACGACCGACAAACCGTCTCCATTACATAATACTCGACATCATTGAACAATGAAAATTAACACACAACAATAATCGCTAAATACACGTAAAGCAATGTGAGAAATAACTTTTGGTTGCTGCGTCGTTTCTGCATCAGAATTAAATACCAAAAACCTTTCCTCCAATAATATTCAATTCTTAGCTCTTCTCCACTTCTTAAAACATTTCATCATCGAAATCGAACGACTAGCTGCGACGTCGAGCTGCTCACCTTAGCCGGTTGATCACTGTCGCATCTCTATCGAGACTGTTCTGTGATTCGCTCTCGCTCCTACTGCTGTTCCGCCTACAGAACGCTAATTTACTCAACAATGCTTTTGTAATACTTAAAGACAGTGTTTCTTTTCATGTGTCCAAGCTTTCTAAATTTATCTACAGAGTGTTACAAAAAGGTACGGCCAAACTTTCAGGAAACATTCCTCACACACAAAGAAACAAAATATGTTAAGTGGACATGTGTCCGGAAACGCTTGCTTTCCATGTTAGAGCTCATTTTATTACTTCCCTTCAAATCACATTAATCATGGAATGGAAACACGCAGCAACAGAACGTACCAGCGTGACTTCAAACACTTTGTTACAGGACATGTTCAAAATGTCCTCCGTTAGCGAGGATACATGCCTCCACCCTCCGTCACATGGAATCCCTGATGCGCTGATGCAGCCCTGGAGAATGGCGTATTGTATCACAGCCGTCCACAATACGAGCACGAACAGTCTCTACATTTGGTACCGGGGTTGCGTAGACAAGAGCTTTCAAATGCCCCCATAAATAAAAGTCAAGAGGTTTGAGGTCAGGAGAGCGTGGAGGCCATGCAATTGGTCCGCCTCTACCAATCCATCAGTCAACCAATCTGTTGTTGAGAAGCGTACGAACATTACGACTGAAATATGCAGGAGCTAAATCGTGCATGAACCACATGTGTCGTACTTGTAAAGGCACATGTCCTAGCAGCACAGGTAGAGTATCCCGTACGTAATCATGATAACATGCTCCATTGAGTGTAGGTGGAAGAACATGGGGCCCTATCAAGACATCACCAGCAATGCCTGCCCAAACGTTCACAGAAAATCTATGTTGATGACGTGATTGCACAATTGCGTGCGGATTCTCGTCAGCCCACACATGTTGATTGTGAAAATTTACAATTTGATCACGTTGGAATAAAGACTCATCCGCAAGGGGAACATTTGCACTGCAATGAGGATTGAAACATTGTTGGATGAACCATTCGCAGAAGTGTACCCGTGGAGGCCAATCAGCTGCTGATAGTGCCTGCACACGCTGTACATGGTACGGAAACAACTGGTTCTCCCGTAGCACTCTCTATACAGTGACGTGGTCAACGTTACCTTGTACAGCAGCAACTTCTCTGACGCTGACATTAGGGTTATCGTCAACTGCACGAAGAATTGCCTCGTCCATTGCAGATCTCCTCGTCGTTCTAGGTCTTCCCCAGTCGAGAGTCATAGGCTGGAATGATCCGTGCTTCCTAAGACGCCGATGAGTTGCTTCGAACGTCCTCCTGTCGGGACACCTTCGTTCTGGAAATCTGTCTCGATACAAACGTCCCGCTCCACGGCTATTGCCAAGTGCTAATCCATACATCAAATGGGCATCTGCCGACTCCGCATTTGTAAACATTGCACTGATTGCAAAACCACGTTCGTGATGAACACTAACCTGTTGATGCTACGTACTGATGTGCTTGATGCTAGTACTGTAGAGCAATAGGTCGCATGTCAACACAAGCACCGATGTCAACGTTACCTTCCTTCAATTGGGCCAACTGGCGGCGAATCGACGAAGTACAGTACATACTGACGAAACTAAAGTGAGCTCTAACATGGAAATTAAGCGTTTCCGGACACATGTCCACATAATATCTTTTCTTCATTTGGGTGTGAGGAATGTTCCCTGAAAGTTTGGCCGTACCTTTTTGTAACATTCTGTATAGAAGTTGAAGTCTGCAACCGATCTGTTATACAGGTTACTGATATACTTGTGGTATGGAAAATTATGTCTCAGTGAATTCATACAGTACAGTAAATCGCTACATTACGGATGCCACAGACAAACTATGTTTTATAAATAAAATTTGCACCATGTGTTTCTCTAAGATTCTTCTATAATACAAGTCAGAGTGATGTATAAGATTCTCGTATATCATACAAAGTAGATGACTATCTCCTAACACGAACCTATCAAATGTTGCCTTAGAAACTCTCTGAAATGGGAATTCCTTCACCTTCAGTAGTAACTGCTATCTGGTTTGATACAGAATGTCATTGACGAGGTGTAATACTCGTTCCTTTTCTCTGTCATTTAGCGTGTTTTTACAACCACTCTTCTTATGCCGTGTTACATTGCAACGAATGGTACACCAACAAAATCTTCATTCTCAGAGGGATCAGGAGTAGCCCGAAACATGATAGATCTTTTGCAACGTCTTGAAGTCGATCCGTGTTACTGCATAGATTTTGTACAACAGACGGGCACATGGAAATCTCTTCACTGGCATGACATACATCGTTGGTAGATGGTCACTTCCTGGTATTAGTTCTACGCCTCTACAGCGTTCGAAAGCGACCATTACACTAATTTAAGGAGAGACCTGAATTTGTCTACTGAGTTTATGACGTAGCCAATGTGATGAAAGACGCCACAATTTATGGTGCACTTGAGGACTATGAATCCCATAATCATATAAAGTAAGACAAATGGACACTGAAACACGTTTCTAAAGCCAGCAGTGGTGTTCGTTTTTAGAGGCTGGAATTCAGATAGAACATCCCAGATTTATTGTATTGCTGGGACAAGACCGATGAGGACACGCTATGTGATCAAAAGTATCCGGACACCCCCAGAAACATGTGTTTTCCATATTAGGTACATTGTGTTGCCACCTACTGCCAGGTCCCCCATATCAGCGACCTCAGTAGTCTAGATATCGCGAGAGAGAAGAATGGGGCGCTCCGCGGAACTCACGGACTTCGAACGTGGTCAGGTGATTGGGTGTCACTTGTGTCATACGTCTGTACACGAGATTTTCACGCTCCTAAACATCCCTGGGTCCACTGTTTCCGATGTGATAGTGAAGTGGAAGCGTGAAGGGGCAGCACAAAAGCGAACAGGCCGACCTCGTCTGTTGACTGACAGATACCGCCTACAGTTGAAAAGGGTCGTAATGTGTAATGGGCAGAATTCTATCCAGATAATCACACAGGAATTCCAAACTGCATCAGGATCCACTGCAAGTACTATGACAGTTAGGCGGGAGGTGAGAAATCTTGGATTTCATGGTCGAGCGGCTGCTCATAAGCCACACATCGCGTCGGTATATGCGAAACGACGCCTCGCCTTGTGTACGAAGCGTAAACATTGGACGATTGAACAGTGGAAAACGTTGTGTGGAGTGACGAATCACGGTACACAATGTGGCGATCCGATGGCAGGGTGTGGGTATGGCGAATGCCCGGTGGACGTCACCTGCCAGCGTTCGGAGGTGGTGGTGTTATGGTGTGGTGGTGTTTTTCATGGAGGAGATTTGGACTCGTTGTTGTTTTGCTTGGCACTATCACAGCACAGGCCTACATTGATATTTTAAGCACCTTCTTGCTTCCCACTGTTGAAGAACAATTCGGGGATGGCGATTGTATCTTTCAACACGATCAAGCACCTGTTCATAATGCACGGCCTGTGGCGGAGTGGTTGCATGACAGTAACATCCCTGTAATGGACTGACCTGCACAGAATCCTGACCTGAGTCCTATAGAACGTGTTTGGAATGTTTTGGAACGTCGAATTTGTGCCAGGCCTCACTGACCAACATCAGTACCTCTCCTCAGTGCAGCACTCCGTGAAGAATGGGCTGCCATTCCCCAAGAAACCTTCCAGCAACTGATTGAATATTTGCCTGCATGAGTGGAAGCTGTCATCAAGGCTAAGGGTGGGTCAATGCCATATTGAATTCCAGCATTACCTATGGAGGGCGATACGAACTTATAAGTCATTTTCAGCCAGGTGTCCGGATACTTTCGATCACATAGCGTATATGAGGAACAGCACAATGTATGTGTAGTTTCCGACGACACATGTTACGTTTTGGTCACAAGGGCCGACAAGGAAACCGAATAACCGCAGACAACTAAACGTCATTCCTGAGGGGAAATCCTCAACAATTAAATCCCATCGACGTCGCGCTGTATCATGTTTTACCCCCATAGCTCGAAATTTGTCAATGAAGCGTAGAAGCGCAAAAATTAAAACCGCTTTTACTCTCTCAGACGAAGGGATAGCATTAACTAACACAACATGAAGAGCGTCATTTTTCTTCCAAGAAGATTTTAAATGCTCAGAAAATGTAGCAGAAGGAGCAGCAGAGATGACGTTTTCTGGATAAATTCATTAAGAAAGAAGCTCACTAAAAGCTATAAGTTTTTGCTGATCACGACATTTACACAGCACCGTGACAAGCATGAGGTGGAACTGTAGTGGTTAACGGATGATCTAACAAAAGTAAAAATGAAAATAAATAGTTTGCTAAGTGGGTGTCAGCCTATGAATCCCAAGATACACGACTCAATCTTCGGCACGACCTTTATATATTTTTTCTTTTACTAATCACCTCTTTCAACTCTTGCAGTGTTTTTGTACCTGAAAACTGCCGAACTGCTCAGTGGTTCGGAGTCAACGCTAAGCTGTAGGTCCCCTGTGACCCTGTAATTGGCTAGATAATTCGATTCAGAGATCAGAGGAAGACAAGAGCACACTACGAGTACTTCCACAGGAGAATGCCTAGTCAGGTAATGAGGTGTTCAAACTAATGTTAAGGTTGATGAGAGCGTTATAGTACACTGACGCCGTCTAACTTCTATGGGTCACAACTTGTCTACTTCGTACTAGGCAAGCTACTTTACGTGTGTCCTATCTTAAAGTGGAGCAGAGATATAAGGAGAACCGCTAAAGACAGGTGAGACATCTGGGTCAAATTGGAATCTAAGCAACACGAGGGAGCGGCTGATTGACTACTCACCCCAAGTGCTTGCCCATTGCTACCATCTGAGAACTTGTAAGGTCTTCTCATCAACAAATCATGACGCACTGTAGAGAGTGATGAACTTATGTACTTGGAGCTAGCAACGCCTACCAAACGAACCTTGAACTTGCGACAGTATCACAGTTTCTCACATCACTGATCTATTTTGGAGACCATCTAAAATTTACTAACAGCTTATGATTGTGGCCCACTATACCTGCTGTTGCAGACAGGCAGACTGCTTTGGTTGTTGTATGGTCGACCGAAGTGATTCGCCTAACCAACTAACCGCAATTAAAGTGTTTCGCTCCGGTGGCCTCGCTCTGACTCAATTGGAAATTCCGCGCTTTATTAATTCAGGTAAGGGTCTCCCGTAATTGCGACCTGCTTTAATCACCCAGGGATTGTGAACGTAGCTTTCATGCCTTGTCTTGTTTTTCGTTTTTCCGTCAGTGACAAGAGTACAAGAAACGGAAGATAGTTACATTCCGTAGATCGCTGTCTCGCTAAACCATATTATGTTGCACACGTCCACTGAAAATGAATTGCCAACATTTCAGAAAGAAAGCAAGTATATGAAGATATTCTGGTCCTGTTCAGGTTAGTAATTGATTACTTATTGCTGCTGAACTCGTGATATGATATTCATAATTAACTCCTTGCGAATCACTGTAGGCAGATGTCATCTAAAAAGCTACAGAAAATTACATCAGGTCAACCAGGCTTAAGGTCAAGAATTTTGCGTCAACACGTAAGTCTGTAGAAACAATAGTGTACAATCATTTTGAGAAACAATATCTATACAGAGTAGTAATCAAAAAATACTAATAATCATTACAGATTCAGTCAGACGTAGAGGAGGGAGCGGGTAGGTAGAAAGATTACACTGTAGACCTGTTCGAATGGGAGGAACTGGCAGATGATGCAACAGAAGAAGAAATAGAAATCGATTTGGGAGACATACAGTTGCTACAGTCAGAGTTAAATAAAGCTGTGGAAGACTTGTGATCGAGCAAGGCATAAAGAATAGATAACACTAGTCTGAAATTTCTAAAACCATTTAAGGAAACGGCAACCTGCCAACTAGTCAGATTGGTGTTTAGAACCTATGAAACTGGAGAAACTTTCGTAAAAATTTCATCCATGCATTTCCGAATACAGCAAGGGCAAGTAATTGCGAGAATTGACGGTTCTTGCATCCAAGTTGCAAGTTAAACAGGCAAGCATTTGCATATTATTACACGTCACTTATACACCTTTGGTATCTGGACACAGCTTTGCTCCCGTTGCACAAGGTGGAAAGTACAACTCTTGTAAGACCTGTCTAAGTTCTTGTTAATATGCTGACGTCGTAACCAAGCCGAAAAGTTTGTTCCTGCATAAGCGAGAAACACATCCGCCTTGTCTGTAGGCGCTCTTTCGCTGATTCGATATATACCTCCGCTTATAGTGAGTTCAATAGCTAACAACAACGTGGTCACAGCTGTATCTACCACACAAGTGCTGGAAATCCAATAATATAAATAATGCCTGAACATTATGTTATATGTTGACAAATACAGATATTTTGACGTAGGAAGTGCATTGTCAAAAACAGAAACTAACGTGATTTTGGAATATTGGAGACAGTTACAGAGAAGTTTAATTTACATAAAGTGTTACGACAATTCGCTGTAGGGAACGCCTAAAATTTATACAAGAGGGAAAAATAAAACTAGCCCTAAAATTTTTACGATAATACTGGTGCACGACTGATCCCTATTAATGAACACCGCAGAAGATGCTGGAGAAGACCACTGTAGACTTCGATGCACCATTGTTCTCGGTTCATCAAACTGTGAGACAAGCGTAGCAGCTCTGCCTGAGGAATAGCAGTCTTCAGTGTTTTGGTGTACCTCTTCCAATGTGTGAGAATTGAGTACACCTGATACTTCAATTTCCTCTACAGTAAAAATCCACAGGGAGAGGGAAATCAGGTGATCTATGTGGTCAGGAGATAGCAGTGCCCCTGCTGATTGTGAGACGGTTTTCAAGGTGCTACAATGCTGTTGCTCCACCTTGCTGAAAACATCGATAAATTCTTGAGTCTTGTGTGAGTTGCCTAATATATGGATTAAACAGTTTCTGGACATTCTAGTTAGCATTAACATTATGGCGAAAGAATCGAGTTACGACGTGGACACCAGACATTGCGCACTGAACACCAGTCTTGAAATGGAGCACACCTTAAAATTATTGATGGAGAGATCCTGGTGCATAATGTCACGTATTCTGTGAATTCACATGTACTGAAAGGCTGAGCCAGACCGGAGGAACTCAGATTGTGAAAATTCCTTTGGATGTTTCAACTAATGCACAACAGTAAATTTCTAAACATACTGATGCAGGCCCGATTTGATATTCTTACGACACAACGGTCGATTAGTTCTCACTTGCACAGACAGACCACGTTGAGATGTCGTCGGACTTTGTTCCAGGCTTTCTTTCTGTGTTCGACCTCCTTTTAGATGGTTGTGAATTTTATTGGCAACAATCAGTTTCGTGGCAGTTTGCTACTAACAAGGAATCCCGCAATGCTAGGTCACAAAGGCCATTGGTAGCACTCGAAACCCCTCATGTTGTCGACTATCCAACCACAATTTTGGCTGCTAATCGCAACAAAGGTAGGGCAGCATGAGGCTACAGAGCTTTATTGAACTGCTTAATAGATGAGTAGTGTAGCTGAGAGACTTCTGGGACAGCTTGCATTGTTCCCACACGTATACAAGATGTCGGATCCAGGATGGTGGCTGTAGATTTGGCAATGTGGGACTGACGTCATGTTGGGGAACACCAATTTTTGCGGTAAAATAGGGCAATTGGGCTACCCCCACTAACCTTACCTCCCCCCACTCCCCCCTCTCCTAAGATGTGACCCATACACACAACCCATCCAGCCCATGGAAATGGCGATAAAAATTCAATCTGCGCTGAGGTACAGAAGAGGTGTTATCCTACTGGTGGATTGTATTGTCTGCCACACTCCTCCGCTCCCAAGCCCACTTTCTGCCACCCCAACGCGACTTTTTCCAGTCGCGCTTGTGTATGATTGCCTCAAAGTTTGAAGACCAACAGTTCTAGTCCGCAGTACAGCTTCCAGACGGAGCTCAAAACTGTCTTACAGTCATTCCTCGTCCCTTTCCGCTATGCCACCCTCCCCCCCCTCCCCCCCCCCCCCCCCCGCAACACATACTTTTCGAGTTTCAGCTGCTTGTTTGGAGGCACTGTCAAAGAAAAAAAAATTTCAGGATCCTACAGGTGCGCTGGCTTACATCACTTTTCAGAAACACTGAGCGAGCTTAGTTTCTTTTCGCTGCTAGAGTCAGAAATATTAAGGCACGTAAATTTTATTTTCCTCACTTTTCGAATAACGGTTCTGCAATGGAAAACGCACACTGGTGTCTAAGTACAGATGGGAAAATCAGAACAATTACGTATATAAAAGTTTGTGACATCTTTCGTAACTGCAACAAATCGGGGGGGGGGGGGGGGGGGGGAGGAAACACAGACGCACAGCAGATCGGATGTCTAAAAGATCCTCCTCGAATTCTTAGAACTGTCCTATAGACGAGAAAAATGGCTGGAATTTTCGGGGAATTTTCGACGTCCTACAACTGCCAGTCTGGAGATACTCCAAAACGACAATGGCGGGTGCGTTACAGCATCCCACTCGTCCGAACAATAGGAGGCTGTTCTACCTGGATTTGTCTCTGAACACTCCAATAAAGAGGGCACCACGTGACGCTCTGACGTCACGGAACTTTTTGTAGATACCTTGTTCTGCACCTGACTTGTTCGAATCAGTCTGTGAAGGCACCTATGCCCCCCCCCCCCCCTCAAAAATGGTGTATTGTGATTCTGACATCATGGAACGTCCTGTGAATGGAGTATCCAGATTGGTTCTTAATGAATTTACCTGCCAAAATGCTGATGTTGGCGTGAGAGCAATGTCTGCTGCTTTCTACATATCAACAGTCCGCTTACTTAGCTGAGTGGTAACGTGTTTGCCTACCTTGCAGGGGGTCTGAGTTCGATTCCCGGCCGACGTGGAGATTTCCTCCGCTCGTTGACTGGAGTTATGTTGTCCTCATTATCCTCATCATCACCGACATGTAACTCGCCTCATGTGGCGCCACCTGAAACCGAAGACTTGCAGCCCGGCAGCCGAATCCCCCAGGACAGGTCTCCTAGCCATCAATGCCACATGATCATTTTATTTTTTTTAGAGATGGACAAATTACGAAAATTTCGGTGGAGAACTGCGCTGTACAGATCCGAAAAAAACATACAGCAGTCATATTGCACTGTCAGCTAAACTCTGCAAAAATGGGCTATAGATCATGAAATACGGAAACTGTTGCCAAAGACAGGTAGTCTGGCATACTACTTTGTGACTATGGAGGAAAGCTTGAAAATTTCTGCGTGAAACCGATCTTCAACCAGGCTATATCACCACAAACGATAGTACCACCACATCATATCTCTACATCGCTGTAGTAAACACAATTCATATCTGGCAACATACCGAATCATCACTTTTGCATCCTGCATATGGCTGTCGACCACCAAACACTCTTACATTACTGCCGCTAAGACACAAAGATCCCAAAAACGGAAGGACATGCCCAGTATATAGTCACGGCGCTGGACATCCCTTATGAGGTCGGTTGGCCATCCACCGCGGCCAACGGTCACGAGGCAGTTTTCGCAGCATCCGATGACCCGATGCGCGATCGCGGCGCCCTCCCTGCATATCGGTGACTCTCCAAAATGACGTAAAAAGGCTGGGTTGTTTGGTCGACCACAAAGGAAGGTATTGTTTGCCGCTGGGTCTGCTTGCTGCCGTGGTTTCTACTACGAGTTACGACAATCTCCAGTCTGGGATTACACGAAATTTACTTTCTGGGCACTGTCGATGTGAAACGCCTCGTCAATAGCGAATTAATTTACCGATATCAGCTACAGCATCGTATCTTACGCGACAAAAAACGACGTATTGTGACACTTATACGCTGAAATCATCGAGTACCATACGAAAATTGCCACAATTTCATGTATTTTTTACATGGATTGCAGGGATATCATACCATTTACGAGACTGTTCTCGACATCAACCACACAGCAGTATGCTACCGATCTCCTGCACTTACCCCTCGGAAGTGTGTGATATGCAGCGCATACCACTTAGGACCACTGGACAAATTCCGCCTCTGCCTATTAAACGCTATCGCACGCACTATCTGCACCTACGCATTAAAGAATAGTCAGTTTCACGGTAAGCTCCAGACCAGACTGTGTCGCATCTGGTTGGATGCCATAACATTCCATCAGTTCTCATCACCCCATTACTCCAATATGACTACATAAGCACTCTAAGAGTGGATACTGCGAGGTTCAAAATGGCTCTGAGCACTATGGGACTTAGCAGCTGTGGTCATCAGTCCCCTAGAACTTAGAACTATTTAAACCTAACTAACCTAAGGACATCACACACATCCATGCCCGAGGCAGGATTCGAACCTGCGACCGTAGCAGTCACGCGGTTCCGGACTGCGCGCCTAGAACCGCGAGACCACCGCGCCCGGCATACTGCGAGGGTTTGTTTATATTTTAAGTTACCACATTGTGATCTTCAGTTAAGAGATGGAGTAGTCTACGAACCCCGGCCCCTCCTCCCACCCCGGTTGTTAAATATTCTCATCTGTATAATGATTTCATTTTTGTTAAAAAACAGGACTTGCCAACACCAATCTTTTAAGGATTTTATTGCGCCTCTAAATATAGCACGTATTATGTGGTCAGTATCTTGTTAAACGAGACCTTCTGCATAACGAATAACAAGCGTTTTTTCAATACATACATATATACGTTACTGATATAAACTTCTGGTCATTGGCTTTCCTTGACAGCATCCCTGGCAAAAAGACTTTTTGCGCCTTTGACTAATTCAACCGTCTAACCTACAAGTATATCTTCAGCAAATAATAAAATACGCAAAATGGGACTTTTCCCACCATACACAATTAAATTTTGCGTTCAGAAGGATTATTCTGAATTGCAAAAATGCATATAATTCTGCTAATAAAGGCTGTTTATGTACAGTCAAAATTATTTATTTCCAAACTTTAGCACAAAATATCTGGATAATCTCGTATCCACACAATACCTCGCTGCAAGTACTGTATGGAAATATTGGGACAATCTGTGTTCTACCCCACTCTGCATTGTTGCCAGATGTATCCAAAATGGCGACGATGATGTCATCCAAGATGGCGTCATGCAGACTTGGCAACAATGCATTACGTAATCCAAAATGGTGTCGATGCCGTCATTCAAGATGACGGCTTTTGGCGGGAAGTTTGAATTTTAGCAGAAAAGTGGCACACCCTCTCCCTCAGAAAAAATGGTGGAAAGTTCAAATTCGAACAGGATAATGCATCACACCCCAGTTGTCTCTACTAAGCAAATAAAATCGCGGGAAGATAGGTCACTTGGGCTACCTCCACTAACCTAAGTCAACCGACTGCCACTTCCTTCTATGAACTGGCGCCAAGTTTGAAGTTTGGCAGTAAACAAAGGGCACTTGGAGTTTTGCTACCAAACTAAGAAAGTTGCCAGAAGATAGGTCACTTTGGGTACCTCCACTAACCTAAGTCATCCGACCGCCACCTCCTTCTACAAACTGGTGCCTAACTTTAATTCCAACAGGATAATGCATCACAACACAGTTATCTCTACTAATCTAAGAAAATAGCGCGAAGATAGCTCAGTAGGCCTACCTCCACTAACCTAAGTCACCTGACCAGCACATCGTCCTATGAAGTGGTGCCAAGTTTGAATTCCATTATAATAATGCATCACACTGCGGTTATCTCTACTAAGCTAAGAAAATCGCGGGAACTTAGTTCACTTGGCCTACTTCTACTAACCTAAGTCACCCGACTGCCACTTTTTCCTATGAACTGGCGCCAAGTTTGAATTTTGGAAGTAAACAAAGCTCACTTGGGGTTTAGCTGCTAATAAAAGAAAACACCGCGAATGAAAGGACACTTGTACTAACCTCAGTAACCAGACCGCCACCTCCTCCTAAGTATTTATGGAAATAAAAGGATTTGTAGATAAGTCTTTATTTAAACAATTGCATGCACCTGTGTTCACCACTAGTTCCAGACTCCAACTGACTTAGTACACAGCGCCACCGCCAGGGGACGCTACCGTGACATCAGCTGATGACAGGACTACCATTATTCAAGATGGCGGCATACATTGTGTTCATCACGAGCCCTAGCACGTATTGACACCTTCAGAGAGCGCTACTGTGGTTTGGAATGAATTTTCACAGGTGTCAAGCAAACCTGGACTTTTAAGAAAATAGCTAAGAGAAAGTTTAGCCTTTTTATGGAGGATTTTGAGGAGAGAGCAGTTGAATCAGTAGTTTGTAAACAAACTGTTTTTTGGAGATACGTCGATGATACCTTCATAGCGTGGCCCCATGGAGAAGAAGAGTTAATGGAGTGTTTTCATCATCTTAACTCCATCCATGGGAATATTCGATTTACTGTGGAACTAGAGGAAGATGGTTGCCTTCGATTCCTAGATGTTTTGGTTAAACGGAAGAGTGACAGCTCAGTGGGACATTCTGTTTATCGTAAGCAAACTCACACTGATTTGTACTTGCATTCTTCAAGTGGCCATCAACCACCCCTAACCATGAGTGTACTTAAAACCCTTGTGCACTGGACACATATGGTGTCAGATGCTGAGAATTTGCCTAAGGAACTAGCACATTTAAGGACGGTGTTCAGAGACAATGGATACTCGAGCCCGCAAATTAACAGGGCCTTCTCAACTACAGCCTGGAACTGAGAAGTGGATAAAGAGGAGAACGCCCCAGTTGGAAATATCTCCTTCAAAATAGCGAGGATTCTTAATAATTTTCATGTGAAAGCGGTTTTTCGTCCATCTTCTAAGATTTCGGATTTGCTGGGATCGGTGAAGGATGATTTGTTATTGCGGAAGGCAGGTATTTACAAAATACCAAGTCAATATGTTAGGGCATATATAGGACAGACAACACGTACAGTAGAAGAGCGTTGTACGGAGCATCAGCGTTACACTCGCCTACTGCAACCCAGTAGGTCTGCAGTTGGGACTCTATTATCAAAGAATCCGTTGAAATACACATCGCAGGAAATCTGATGAACCGTGACAATGGTTACCAACTGAATAACGCGTAGAGTTCCGCCATCTCCGATATTTGCTCGAGACAAAGACGCCAGAAATTATTGGTACGACTCTGAAATTATTGGTAAATCTGAACACTTCTTAAATAAGGAGATAATTCAGAGGCTTCCTTTACCAGGATACAGGTTGGCTGGCAGCTTTTCTAGGAGCTCTTTGCGGTGTGGGGGAGTAGCCATGTATGTGAAACACGGTATCCCATTTGAGTCAATTGATGTTTCAAAATACTGCACTGAAAAGGTGTTTGAATGTTGTGCAGGTGTGGTTAAATTTAGTGGAGCTAAACTTCTTACTGTTGTTATTTATAGATCCCCAGACTCCGATTTCACAACATTTTTGCTAAAGCTAGAGGAGGTTCTTGGTTCACTTTATAGGAAATACAAAAAGTTAGTTATATGTGGTGACTTCAATATTAATTGTATAAGTGATTGTGCAAGGAAAAGGATGCTGGTAGACCTCCTTAATTCATATAATCTTATGCAAACCGTATTCTTTCCAACGAGAGTGCAAGGGAACAGTAGAACAACAATAGACAATATTTTTGTTCATTCGTCATTATTAGAAGGGCATTCTGTTAGCAAAAAGGTGAATGGCCTTTCAGATCATGATGCACAAATTTTAAGTCTAAAAGATTTTTGTGCTGCAACACATGTTAAATATAGTTACCAACTTTTTAGGAAAGCTGATCCAGTTGCTTTACAGACTTTTGTAAACCTTATCAAGGAACAAGAGTGGCAAGATGTTTATAGTGCTGCTACAGTAGACGATAAATATAATGCCTTCCTCAAGACTTTTCTCGTGCTCTTTGAAAGTTGCTTTCCGTTAGAACGTTCAAAACAGGGTACTAGCACAAACAGGCAGCCTGGGTGGCTGACTAAAGGGATAAGAATATCTTGTAGAACAAAGTGGCAATTATATCAAAACGTTAGAAACAGTCAAAATCTAAATGCAGCAGCCCATTACAAACAGTATTGTAAGGTGCTTAAAAAAGTTATTAGGAAGGCAAAAAGTGTGTGGTATGCAGATAGAATAGCTAAGTCTCAGGATAAAATTAAAACCATATGGTCAGTCGTAAAGGAAGTGGCTGGTCTGCAGAGACAGGTGGAGAATATAGAATCAGTGCGTAGTGGGGATGTCCGTGTTACTGATAAGTCGCATATATGTACAGTACTTAATAATCACTTTCTGAATATAGCAGGTGAACTAAATAGAAACCTAGTCCCAACAGGGAATCATATAGCGCTCTTAGAAAAAAGTGTTCCGAGACTGTTACCTGAAATGCTCCTCCATGATACTGACAAGAGGGAGATTGAGTTAATAATTAAATCACTAAAGACCAAGAACTCTCATGGATATGACGGGGTATCTAGCAGAATACTGAAGTATTGTTCCACGTATGTTAGCTCAGTACTTAGCCATATCTGTAACTTTTCCTTTAGGAGTGGTCGGTTTCCTGACCGATTAAAGTACTCGGTAGTGAAGCCACTTTATAAAAAGGGAGACAGGGATAATGTTGACAATTATAGACCTATTTCTATGCCATCGGTGTTTGCTAAAGTTATCGAGAGGGTTGTATATACAAGGTTACTGCAGCATTTAAATTCGCATAATTTGCTGTCAAATGTACAGTTTGGTTTTAGAAATGGCTTAACAACTGAAAATGCTATAGTCTCTTTTCTCTGTGAGGTTTTGGACGGATTAAATAAAAGGTTGCTAACGTTAGGTGTTTTCTTTGATTTAACGAAGGCTTTTGACTGTGTTGACCACAAAATATTACTGCAGAAGTTGGAACATTATGGAGTAAGGGGAGTAGCTTACAATTGGTTCGCCTTCTACTTTAAGAACAGAAAGCAGAAGGTAATCCTCCGCAAAGAGAGTGGTAATGATGTTCAGTCCCAATGGGGCACTGTTAAATGGGGCGTTCCCCAAGGGTCGGTGCTGGGGCCACTGTTGTATCTGATTTATGTAAATGATATGCCTTCTAGTATTACAGGTGATTCAAAAATATTTCTGTTTGCTGATGACACCACCTTGGTAGTGATGGATCTTGTGTGTAATATTGAAACATTATCAAATAATGTAGTTCATGATTTAAGTTCGTGGCTTGTGGAAAATAATTTGATGCTAAATCACAGTAAGACTCAGTTTTTACAGTTTCTAACCCACAATTCAACAAGAACTGACATTTTAATCAGACAGAATGGGCATGTTATAAGCGAGACGGAACAGTTCAAGTTCCTAGGCGTACAGATAGATAGTAAGCTGTTGTGGAAAGCCCATGTTCAGGATCTTGTTCAGAAACTAAATGCCGCTTTATTTACCATTAGAACAGTATCTGAAATAAGTGACATTTCAACACGAAAAGTAGTATACTTCGCATATTTTCATACGCTTATGTCATATGGTATTATTTTTTGGGGTAATTCTTCTGATTCAAAAAGGGTATTTTTGGCTCAAAAACGGGCTGTTCGAGCTATGTATGGTGTAAGTTCGAAAACCTCTTGTCGACCCCTATTCAATAGTCTGGGAATTTTGACATTGCCCTCACAGTATGTATTTTCTTTAATGTCGTTTGTTGTTAGCAATATTAGCTTATTCCCAAGAGTTTGCAGCTTTCACTCAGTTAATACTAGGCAGAAATCAAATCTGCATGTGGAATGCACTTCCTTGACTCTTGTGCAGAAAGGAGTGCAGTATTCTGCTGCATCCATTTTCAATAAGCTACCACAAGAACTCAAAAATCTTAGCAGTGGCCCAAACACTTTTAAGTCTAAACTGAAGAGTTTCCTCATGGCTCACTCCTTCTATTCTGTCGAGGAGCTCCTGGAAGAGCTAAAAAATTAAGCAAATTCCAGTGTTACATTCTTGATTTTCTTTATTTAAGCTAACGACTTGTCGCCTGAATATGTTCCTTATATTTCATTTTATCTGTTTCTACAACCGTGTTATAATTTCATGTATTGACTCGTTCCATGACCATGGAGACTTCTCCTAAATGTGGTCCCACGGAACAATAAATAAATAAATAATAAATAAAATAAATAAAAAGAAGACTTCAGTAGCTGTGGCCAGCGACAATACCTACGGCAGCTGAGTCTTGCAGTTCCACCAGTGAGGGCACTGTCACTGGGCAGTGTGATCCTCCTGTCTCTGTGAATGAAATGCATGTGCAGCAGTACCATCAGCACACTATATAAGTGGGAGTGGAGAACATCTTCGTGAACCTCAGTAACAACTCCAAGGTCTTCTCCATCCTTCATGATCCCCACTTTGATTAATCTCTTTTCCCCACCATCATGGAACGCACCGATACCTCGGTCGCTCCACTTGCTCCTAGTCTCCAGTACTTGGGGCAGTTACTGCGCCTCTGACATCAACATTCCAATCACAGCACAAGACAGTAAACTTATCCTCCGGTCCAAACGCAAGGCCCCTGGTCATGGCTGTGTCACCTACCACCACCTTATAGAGAAAGACCCTTCTCCTTCCTGACTGTCCTTGCCCATGTCTATAACATCATCGGCTTCTACCCCGACCTGTGGAAGACTTCTCACATCCTCTTACTCCTCAAACCCAACAAAACCCCTTCCGTTGCCTCTTCCTATCGTCCCTTCTGCCTCACCTTTGTCTTCAGTAAAGTCTTCGAATCCATCCCCTCTCGTCATATCCATCAGCACCTTAATCAACACCACCTCCTCCCTCTTACCCAGTGTGGCTTCTGACCCTCCTTCTCTGCCAATGACCAACTCCTTAACCTCATTCACCTTCTCTCCCTTCAGCTTGACTCCCATCACTCTGCCATTATCTTTCCCTCGACCACCAAAGTGCCTATGACTATGTATGGAATCGTGGTCTACTCTTTAAACTCCAAACCTGCGCCCTGCCTATCAATTTTGTCCATCTGGTCGCTTCTTTCATCTCAAGTTATCCTTCCCATACCACCCTCCGCAACACCAAATCCTGTGTATTTTATCCCACTGCTGGTGTCCCTCAGGCCTCCGTCCTCTCCCCTCTCCTCTATCTCCTGTACAATGCTGATATGCCCAAGCCATCCCCACCTGTCCACCTTTTCCAATATGCTGAGGATGCAACCTTCCTTGCTCTGTATCCTACCCTTCAACGGTCCCAACGCACCTTGACCTGTTCACTGCTTGGTGTAACCAGTGGCTCCTTCGTCTTAACCCCACGAAAACCTAGGCAATCATCATAGGCTGCACCAATAACTCCTCCCGTCTCCATGACTTCTACCTCACCCTTTATGGTCATCTTATCCAGCCTACCCCCACCATGAGATACCTTGGCCTCACCCTCGACCGTCACCTCACCTGAACCCCTCACCTCTTGACCATCCAGCAGAAAGCCCATTCCTGCATCGGCCTCCTGAAACTCCTGTCTCGCCAGACATGGGGATTACATCTACAAATCGCTCATCTGTCCAGTCCTCTGTTATGAAGAATTTCCTGGATCCCCACTCCCACCCACTTTTACAAGGCCCTCCAAATCGTCAAACGCCATGCACTCCGCCTTGCCTTCTGTATCCGCATTCCTTCCCTCACCTGGTTCCTGTATGACCTCAAAACCCCACCTTCTCCTTTTCCTCCAACATCTCTGCATCCTTTACATTGTTCGCAGGCTCGATCCCCCCCAACCCTTGGTTTCCTCCTTCCTCTCCACCCCCCTGCCTGCTCCCGCGCCTCTATCGCTGTATCCCTCCCTCTCTCCACCTCCACACTCTCCATATCTTTCTTCAGGGCAATTTCCAGCACCTCCCCCTCCTGGATGTTGAACGTCGCCATGATATGTACCGTTCCTTCCAACTGTAACCTGGCCTTGTTCCCTCCCCTTCCCAGGGCCCCCCTTTTCCTCTCTCCTCCTTCCCCCAGAACGGATTTTCCCCCTTCCCCCCCCCCCCTGAGTCCTCGCAACCCCCATTTCACCTGTGTCCTTCCCACATCCTGTGGGATGTGGCAGCCATCTTTGTCGCGCCCCCACCTATCTCCCCCCCTCAATCTCCCCCTCCCGCCCTTCTTCTCTTCTCCCTCATCTCCATGCCCCTGGCAGATCCTGTGTTTTGCTCATTGCCATCAGTCTGCTGCGTCAATGTTGTGTTCGGTGCTGTTCTCCTGTGAGAAAAAATGTGTGAAACCTTATGGGACTTAACTGCTAAGGTCATCAGTCCCTAAGCTTACACACTACCTAACCTAAATTATCCTAAGGACAAACACACACACCCATGCCCGAGGGAGGACTCGAACCTCCACCAGGACCAGCCGCACAAAACATGACTGCAGTGCCTTAGACAGCTCGGCTAATCCCGTGTGTCAAGAGCTGTTATTTTAATTGTGTGCTGGACTTGTACATGGTGTTACTGTCAGTCATAGTTCTGTGCTACGCCATCCATCGATACTTTTATGTGGCAGCCATACTTCGCCCTGTGTTCCTTTAATTGTCCCAGTGTGTTGTTTTTTGTACTCAATAGTATTTAAGGTTTTCGTCCTCATTTTACAGTCGCCCCCTTTTTGTCTGTTCTCGTCCATTATAATCCCCCTATTTTATATTTTTGCCAACCATTTTTTCTCCTTTGCAATTTTAAATGTCATCTGTTGTATCATTATTGTCTTTTGGCTGAAGAGCAGCACATATGCTGCTGCCAGCCCACACTGGACAGGGAATTGAAATTCAATAAAGAAAAAAGTGTCTTCGTCAGTCCTCGTTCGGCTCATCTGAAGATGGCTGGCAGTTGTCCAGCCGAAATATCGTGCAATGTAATTTATGACGACCGGCTGCAACCCGAAATCTTTTTAACAGTTGATCCGCCAGGAAAATTTCAAATTTTATATAGAATTGATTTTAATTTACTTCTGTCACATTGTTATTCATTTTCCCAGTGTGTGTGTGTGTTTTGTGTGTGTGTGTGTGTGTGTGTGTGTGTGTGTGTGTGTAGCTGTAAATCATGGCTCAGCAGCACAGTGTTTGGCATGTGGCTGATTAGGTCGATTTATTTATTGGATCATATTAACTACATACACAGCTACTGAAATTTTTGTAATAAAATACTGTCAACTGTTAAGGGAAACGATTAGTGTAAAAGTAAAGATTAAAACAGATTAGAGAAGATTTTGAGCCGCCTTTGAATGCTGCCCAAAATTACGAAAAGCAAATGGGGTACCAATTGACAATTTAAAATTCAGTGTTTAAGTTAGAATCTTAGAGTTCTGAGGAGTAAAAGAAGATACTTGTGGATTATGTAGACAGCGCAGTTTGCTATTGTGTGCCCTTAACATGTCATTTATGTCTGAAGGTGTAAGAAAGAGCCAAAAATTTTTGAACAGAAAACCCCTGAAATATCAATAAAGAGGACATGTATTCTCAATCCGCACCTCATTTGCCATACGTGATTTCCAGCATCATTAAAAGGCATGTAAAACGTTTGTCTAATCTATTTTATTCCTTACTTTTAGATAAATCATTTCACTGAACATTTGACCACGTTTTTCAAAATATTTTTTATTTTGAAGTTTTGTTCAGAAAACATGAATACAAATACATCTAAGTAACGATCAGTATTCTATTTTTATTAAGAGAAATTAGATCTTTTATCTGTGTCAGTGCCTGCATTACTCATTCTGGAAATTCCACAATCCTGTACCATTTTTTCTGTTGTGAGTCCTCTCATACGCTTTTCTGCCTTCAGCGCCGCTGGGAGATGGTCCACATATTGGACATGTCTGTGGTGGTCGTTCGCACTTGTGTACCTCAGATGGTGCTTGCCTATGTTCTTTTGTTCTCAAACCGTACTGAATTTAATGCTTAGTTCGAAGGAAGCGCTTTTGGCAGTTAAGCGTCACAGCAATGTAACTTTTTTTAGGCGAAACAGCTAAGCGGTGAAGAAGTGAATTTTTCGACACCTCGTCGGCGATCACAACGTGTTCTATTCTCGTACATAGTACATGATCTGAAGGAAGAGTTTTTGGCAATTAAATACTACTTTTTATGGGCAAAATGGATAGGGACAGAAGAAATGATCGTTTTTTAACATTTCATTTCCTTAGGTACGAGCTGCTGATCATGAAATATTTCATTTTTTCCTGAAATCACAAAGTTTTTATCTTAATTATCCTGATTGCTTTCAAGCAATTTTTTGTTGCAAAACTATACGTCACGCTGGTCACTTTCATACCCGATCTGCTCTTTTCTCATTCTTCGTTTGGCTACAAAAATTCGGACAGAAGCACTGTGTAGTTTAGAGGGCGTATGTTTTCGTTACTTTCAGACTAAAAACAAAAACATATACGTCGTGATACGGGTTGGAACCACTTCTTCCAATTACGAATGACTCATACACAACTAAAGCCACTACACTTCCTCGCACAAGTATTGGAATCCTCTCAGTTTGGCCTGCAGAGTGTGTGATTTATATAAAACTTAGGGCTGGTGCAGTTGAGTTGTGGAGGAGAGGTTCTGGGGCTGTGGAGCGTAATCGGTACTCAATTCTCGCTTTCGCCTGCGCTAGCGGAGCCATTGTTGACGCAGAAGTCTTAAGTGCCAATTAGCGGCTCTCTCCGGGCCTCCTTGGAAATGCTCGGGTTGCGGCTAGGCGCGGCGGATTGTCGGCATTCTGGGGCGCTTGCGGCCGGAGACCACGGACCAAGTCTGGCTTCTTTACTGAAGGTCGCGTCGCATTTCCAGCTGAGAACCGCCTGAACAAAATAATTAATGCGGACAGACCGGTCCATCGTCCACTCCCTTTATATTTCTGCCAGTAACAGTTCACTACAAGAATATGAGAAACAATCACTTTCGCTTCTAAGTTCTTCGAAACAGACAAATAAGGAAGTATGCCAATGTTGGTACGATATGGAAAGTATCAATTAATGATTATGTGATTCATTCCGATGTATGTCGACGCACAATTCTCCAAAATGGAGTCAAATAATATAACTCGCACCAGGCGGTCGAACAACCCTCGTTGCCAATAAAGCAATACGATTACTTCATTTCGTTCAAAAGCATAATAAAATTTTTCATATGATTAAGTGATATAAATTGAAACCAGAAACTTCTGCAATGACATCACAGACAGTACCGTTCTTGTGAAACCCAACTAGCTCTTTATTCACACAAAGTAAACAGCGCTTTCGACAGCGGATCTCAGATTGATTATTGTACGACTAGATTCGTGATTTTCTGGCTGAAAGCTCACAGTTCGATGTAAATAGTAGAAAGTCATCTAGTAAAACAGAGGTGATATCTGGAATTTCCCAAGAAAGTGTTATATATTCTCTGCTGTTCCTGATCTATGTAAACGATTTAGCAGACAATCTGAGCATCTCTCTTAGATTGTTTTTGAACTGACGCTGTCGTTTACAGTGTAGTAATTCATCAGAAGCTCGAAACTAATCGCAAAATGACTGAGACAAGATATCTGTATGGTGCGAAAAGTGGCAATTGACTGTCAACGATAAATATTGTGAGGTTATGGCCACGAATATCGAAAGGACTTTTCTGTATTTCGATTCAAGATGATTTTGACAAAATTTCTATTTGGCGTGATAATGACAACTTGGATTTCAAGGCAGGCAAATGTAAGTTAATGCGGATGTGTGAGAAAAACAAACCCGTGATGTTCGGATACAGCATTTATAGGGCCCGGCTCGACACAGTCATGTCGTTTAAATATCTTTGAGTGGCGTTGCAACGTCATGTGAAATGGTAGGAGCATGTGAAAATTGTAGTAGGGAAGGTCGACTTCGATTTATTAGGAGAATTTTAGGAAAGTGTCTTTCATCTACAAAGAAAAAAAGGAGATCGCATTTAGGACGCTAGTGCGATGTATTCTTGAGTTTTACTTGAGTGTCTGGGATCCGCACTAGATCAGATGAAAAGAAGACATCGAAGCAATTCAGAGACGGGCAGCTAGATTATGTTGCCGGTACTTACGAACAACACGCAAGTGATACGGAAATGCTCGGAGAACTCAAATCGGAATCATTGAAGGGGAGGAGACGCCTGCCACCACCACACATTTCCCATAAGGACCACAGAGATAATGTACGAGAAATTAGGTCTCATATGGAGCTATACAGCTCTTTCGAGAGTGGAACAGGAAAGGAAACTAGTAAATCAGTAACTGGATCAAAATCATCTACTCATTCTCCAAGCGACCACACCGGCACCGAAACGGAAGATAACAGAGAGAAGGACGAAATGTTTCAACCCGAAAGATCGTAACACTACCCCTCCTTTCAGTCGTCGTACAAACATCTAAATGGCGGATGTTGAGATAACCGATCGCGAAAATGAAAAGCAGCTACAGTCGATTAGTAGTGGAAAGGCATCTGGACCAGATGAGATACCTATAAGATTCTATAATGATTATGCGAAAGAATTTGCTCCCCTTCTAGCAGTACCTTATCACAGGTCGCTTGAGCAACGAAAGGTATCTAACGACTGGAAAAAAGCGTAGGTCATTTCCGTTTCTAACAAAGGCCGTAAGACCGATCCACACAATTATGGACTTATATCGTTGACGTCAAACTGTTGTAGAATTATGGAACATGTTTTGTGCTCAAGAAAAAATGGACATCTCCTCTCTAAAAATCAACATGGATTCCGCAAACAGAGATCCTGCGAAACTCAGCTGGCTCTGTTCCTCTATGAGATCCACAGCGCAGTGCACAACGGCGCTCAGATTGGTGCCGGGTTCCTTGATTTCAGTTAGGCATTTGATACCGTCCCGCACTGCCGTTTAATTAAAAAAAATACGAGCTTACGGAGTATCGAAGCAGACCTGCGATTGGGTGCAAGACTTCCTTGCAGATAAATCTCAACACATCGCTCTTAACGGAACTAAATCGACAGATTTAAAGGTAATATTCGGAGTACCACAAGGAATAGGGATAGGACCGTTGCTCTTTACAATTTAAACACATCAAAAAAAGTTACGCAACACTTCGTTTCAGAGAGTTCCGGAACCTATACAGAAAAATGGAATACAGATCAATATAAACATCTTTTCCACCCTTTTTATTGCTCATAAAAACCTCACATTGCCTGTTGTACCACCATACAGCGAGACCTTCAGAGCTGGTGGTCAAGATTGCCTCTTTTACCCATTAGCACGTCCTCTTGCATTGACACAGACCTGTATTCGTCGTGGCATACTATCCACAAGTTAATGAAGCACTGCCGGTCCAGATTGTCCCACTCCTCAACGACGATTCGGCTTAGATCCGTCAGAGGTGTTGGTGGGTCAAGTCGTCCATAAACAGCCCTTTTCAATCTATCCCAGCCATGTCTGGAGAACATGCTGCCCACTCTATTGGAGCGATGTCGTTATCCTGAAGGAAGTCATACACAAGATATGTACGATGGGCGCGAGAAGTGTCGTCCATGAAGACGAATTCCTCGGCAGTATGCTGCCGATATGGTTGCACTACCGGTCGAAGGATGGCATTCGCGTGTCGTACAGTCGTTATGGCGCCTACCATGGCCACCAGCGGCGTACGTCGACCCCACGTAGTGCCACCCCAAAACAACAGGGAACCTCCACCTTTCTGCATTCGCGGGACAGTGTGTCTAACGCGTTCAGCCTGACCGGGTTGCCTCCAAACAACCCTCCGACGATTGTCTGGTTGAAGGCATATGCAATCATAAAGGAGAAGGGTAGGCAACCCCATTAATAATGATCACTAAAACGTTTCCGGATAGCTTTTATTAGATAGTGGTTATATAAATGCCACCCGGAGGTATCATTTTTTGCCAATACGGAGCGGCCTCCAGCCGCTTTAAGATGAGTTACAATGAGTGGGCGGTTGGCCCCAACTCCATGCTGGTGTACCGGGAAACAGACGGAGAACTTGTACGCCTGTTGAAAAATGTCCGTCGTCCCGTTTTCTGTGAATTATGCGACAAAGCCGCGCAAAGCTACGGTGGAGCGGTCAACAGAGGTCAAAATATGCGTGTTCGTGACTATAGCAACTTCACACTGAATTCACGGTCCACAGAGCCTGAAGTAAATCAGGTGAAGAGCGACAGCATGAAATACGCCGGCATTTGTCGGCGCTGGGAAGCGACGCATAATTAACGCGACTTGGGCTGCAATTGGCGTAAGTGATTTTGCTGGAGGGGAAACCGAGGCGAAGAGCGGACTGACAGAAGTCTCAGGAGAGGTTTTCCATTCCCAGCTTGTCTAGAGTGCGGACGTGGCGTTCTTGACTCAGCTTGTCTGAGAAAGAGTGAGCATCTCTCCAATTTAGGACGTAGCAAAGGGAACGATTGAGCATGGAGGTAGGAAGTTTTGGTTCAGCTATGTAGTGAGCAAGGTAACTAGAAGTGAATAGACGAGCGCAGCCTTGCAGCACCATGAGGTTGGCCGACGCCACACAACGACGCCGCTCCCCCACGCTGTATTCGGTGATTTTGCGCCCGCTCCGGCCACTGATTAATTTCTTGGATCACGTCGGCAAAGTTTCCACGAGGGTTTCATGGGCGGTGTATTGTAGAATTCTTCTCACACTTCGCATTACGCCTGGGTCAGTCGATAGGAATTACTTTTGAGTATCGCGCTTTACTCCACGCAAACGCAATCTATTACCACTGCCTGATAGGAGAGTCTTGTAATGTCATGATTGAAGAACTTGAGTTAAAATGTGCTAATCGACTCCATCTGTTTTCAATCAAGTACTTGAAATCCCACGTCACTTTCTTTTATTATTTTTTTTATTATTATTTATTTTATGGCCTTCATTGGACCACTCTAGTCAAAAATACAAAGTTCTAAACAAGTTGTTACACAGGGATACAATTTGGTTCAACAATAACTTAATATGATATTTAGGTAATAAAATTATTACACTCCTTTCTTATATGAAAGGTGTTTTGCTCTTCCGTGTGCCCAATATTTCTTCATTCTTTCAGATATTTTTCTTTTTTCTTCATCTGAGATAACTCTTCCTGTACTCTGTTTATTGATTTTCATTTGTAGTCTGGTTTGCGGGTCTTGCAGTATTTTGGTTTTCTCTGTCTTGTTTTTTAGGTCATCTACTGTGATTTGAAGTTCTTTTATATCTTTCTTAATTTCTGTGATCCATTTAATGTCGCTGTTGCTATTCCACAATTTTTGTATTGTTTTTTTTTACTAATTCTGTTTTCTGGAGTTCTCATCAGATGTCCAAG
The DNA here is from genome assembly GCF_023864345.2 of Schistocerca serialis cubense. NCBI lineage: Eukaryota > Metazoa > Arthropoda > Insecta > Orthoptera > Acrididae > Schistocerca > Schistocerca serialis. The sequence goes on from NC_064639.1 coordinate 591,223,446, forward strand.
GAATGAGATGCGTTTCTTCCTAATTGTGTTCATGACTGGTTCTATTTTCTTATATACTGTTTCATTTGATGCTATTCTCCAATGTCCATTTATTTTATACTGTTTATTTATACATGTCCTAATTATTCATTTTCTATTTTTAGTGTTCTGTCAATTTCTGCTGTATTAGTTGTTTTGAAGATAGTTTGAGCTGCATACGTTATTTCTGGTTGTGTAACTGTTTTATAATGTTTTAATTTTGCATCTATAGATAGGCTTTTTTGTTGTATGTAGTTTTGGTAATGTAATTTGCGTAGTTCAGTTTTTTTATTCTATTCTGCCACGATGGCTTCTCATTTAGATTGTATGTTATTATTTCGCCTAAGTATCTAAATGTATCAACAATTTTGATTTCTTGTTCTCCTATTGTAATTTTGTTTGCAAGTGGTGCATCAGTTAGCATAATCTCCGTTTTTTCAAATGATATTCTAAGGCCTACTTTCTCTGCTATTTCTTGTAGTGATTTCACTTGTTGCCTGGCTTCTTGAATGGTGTTGGCAAGGAGAGCAAGACCAGCAGCGAATCCCAAGCAGTTTAAGCTAATGTCATCTTCTGCACTTCCTATTCTTATCCTCTTTGGATTGTCCTTGTACGATTCTCTCATTATGTATTCCAGTGCACAGTTGAACAGTAATGGTGATAGGCAGTCACCTTGTCTTAAGCCTGTTTTTATGAGGAATGGTTCCGAAATTTCTCCTCTAAACTTCGCTTTTGATTTGGTGTTGGTTAGAGTCAGTTGTATTGTTTTAATTAGTTTTGGATGGAGTCCTAGATTTCTTAAAATTTTTAATACTGAAGGTCTGTGGAGACAGTCATATGCCTTCTTAAAATCTACAAATGTTATTGCCAAAGGTTTGTTCGTTTCTTGTAGTATGCCATAATCAATTTTAAACTAATTATCTGCTCTGCACAGCTTCTCCATGGTCTGAAACCTCCCTGATATTCCCCTAACTCCTGTTCTAATTGCTCCTTCATTCTTTCATATAGGATCTTGGATAGAATTTTGTATGTGCAATCTAGGAGAGAGATTCCTCTGTAGTTGTCTGGGTTGTTCCTATCTCCCTTTTTGTGTAGTGGGTGGATGATAGCTGTGGTCCAATGTTCGGGAAATCGTTCTGTTACCCAAATTTTTGTTAGAGCCATGTGTAAGGAGGTCTTGACTGTGTCACTTGCATATTTCCACATTTCAACAAAAACCTGATCTTCTCCACATGCCTTATAATTTTTTTGTTCTTTAAGAATTTTTTCTACTTCTTGGAAAGTTGGAGGATCTAGTTTGTTAGGTTTGGTTTTTATTGGGACATTTATGTTGATTTGTAAGGGTTCTTTGGGTTCCTCGCAATTCAGAAGTTTGTTAAATGTTTTTGCCATGACTTCTGCATTTTCCTTGTTACTGTGTGTCATTCTTCCATCTTCATCTTTCAGTATTAGTGTAGGGTCCTCATATTGTTTTAGTTGTTTCCCAGAGATTTTATAGTAGTCCCTGGACTTGGTTTTATGATAATTATCTTCTATAGAGTTTATAATGTCTTTATGAAATCCTCTCTTGATTCTTCTAATATTTTGAGTGAATTTTTTTCTTTCATTTTTTAGGTTGATGGCATTTTCTTCAGTTTTATGTGCTTGAAACTTTAACCATTCTTGGTGTCTATCTTCATGGAGTTTGTCACATTCTGATGTCCACTATGCATGTTTCCTTCGTGGGTTCAAGGGAGCTAAATTTTCTGCTTCTTTTTGAAGATTAGGCACTAGTTGTTCTAGATCATCTGTTAATTTGATGGTTTGTGTTATTTGTTGGTACTTATTATTTTTAATTAGCTAATGTTGGTCAAGCCTCCTTTTTATTTTATTAGTTTTTCCGGTCCTCTTCTTTAACGGAGTGAATTTGATTTTTATTTTAACCATATAATGGTCTGAGCCTGTGTCTTCTCCTCTCAGTATTTTAACATTGTGGATCTCCTTATGAAAATTTTTGTCCTTACAGACATGGTCTAGCTGCCACTCACCCTTCCTCCTGTCTGGATGTTTCCATGTATTAAGTTTACTTGGCTTCCTCTTAAAGTATGTTGATTTAGATACAAGATTGTGTTCTCTGCAGAGTTCTACAAGTCTTTGACCGTTTTTGTTCGTAAATTTATGTAGACTCCATTTTCCAATTATATCTTTAAATTTCCTTTCTTTTCCCAATTGAGCATTGAAATCTCCCAATAAGATTTTTACATTCTTTTTATTTACTCTGTTCACAGTTTGTTCTAGGAGGTCCCAAAATTTATCTAGCTCTTCCTTTGTTTTTGTTAGACAATTTGTTTCATTTGTTGAGGCATGAGAATTTATTATTGTATAGGTTTTATTTATTGTTTTAAAGCTTAGAGTCGCAGTTCTTGGTGATACTGTTTGGAATTCCGTTACTGAATCTATTATTTTTATGTTTACTAAAAACCCTGTTCCAAACTGGGGACATTGTTTCATTGCCCTCGGTCCTGGTTTCCCATTGTAAATTCTGCATCCTTGTGATTCGAATGGGTCCTCTGTGGTGTTTCTCATTTCTTGCATCCCTGTTATTAAAATTTTTTGTTTATTTAGTTCATCTGTGAGCTCCTTGAGTTTTCCGGTCTGAAGTAGTGAGTTTATGTTGTGTGCTGCTATATAATTTATTTGCTCATGTTTAATCTTCTTTTTGTGTTTTAGTGTGCATTTGGATGGTTGCAAACGCTCCGATTCGTTGCTGTCTTCTGCTTGACTACCCACCGAATCCGATGTAGCCTTTTCCTGCCTTTTTGAGCAGGACGGTGGAATTTTTTTCCTAAAAGACCTTTCTATTTTATTAACAAATTTTATGCTCAACATTTGCATCTGGTGTTCAATAGCTGAATATAACATCAATGTGCACCCCTTTTTAATTAAAATTGATCAATTCTGAATAAATTAATGTCAACACTGCCACCGCAGTTCAATCAGGAGTCACAGGGCCATATTACTTTCTTGCGTTATCTGATATTGCGGCAGTTTTGCACTCTCTGTTGATCTGATAGTCAATTAGATGGGGTGAACACACGCCAAAGCCAGCTAAGTGACGGGTGGGGTGTTACAATCGGTAGTAAAATTAACAGAGAATGGTATTGGGAAGATTAGAACATCTGTTAAAGTCTTAGGATTGGTGCTTTGATTGCTGGACGGCCACCACTAGCCAATTTCTCACACAGTGAAGCAGAAGCTCACCTTGTGCTGTGGAAGAGAAGTTCTCAGGAACTCGCTGTTTGGTTGTCGTCCCTCTCTGCTGCTCTCCCTGTGAGAATTCCTGAGTGACGTTTGCTCGTCTGGTCATCTGGGCAATAGTTATAACTGTCGGGGACGCCAACGATAGATATTCAGTTCAGACGGCACCTCTTTGAAACTCAGAGGACTTCATCTTGCAGTCGACGTCAGTGAGGCATCGACGTGCAGTATTTGTTCGGTAACATACGCACCTCCAACTTGTGGTGTTCTGATCTGTTGTTAGAGCTCCCAAACTATAAGTTCTGGGTTTTGACGTGTTTCATTCAACGTAGGTCTACCACTTAACACTGATAGACAGTAGCGGGGTACAGTATTCGATTTACGACTGCTTAACTCAATTTGTCACTTAATTTGCATTTTTTCGGCACCTTTTTCGTACTGGAGGAGTTTTGGTGTGTTTTGTGCAGTATCGGTAAATAGAAGAATTTGTCTATTGCTAACATATGCTTATATTAGTAGGCGTAGGCAACCGCCCCCCCGCCCCAGCAGGTCTCACAGGGTCTGCCTTGTGCTAATAAAGGAGGTCTCTTTCTGGACGGGGGGAGGGGGGGGGAGCGGAGGGGGTGCGGGTGGAGGGGGGAGGGGAATTTGCCATAAGCACCATGGTCCGATGATTTGCACTCTGCATAGGTCCTCACTGAGACGAACCTGTGGTAATTTCTATTGTGTTAGATGTTGCCTGTGTGAAGACTTCACCTACGAACCTGCAGCCAGCCGGCTGTGATAGGACTTAGATGCTCCAAGCTGCCACCTTCAACCTAAAGGGCAAGGCACAAGTGTACTACCTTCCCGGCTGTAATTGGTACCGTCTCCCTGGCTGTATGCTATGTTACTGGTTGGGGTCCTTGGCTTCAGCCTTCTCGACTCCTGACGTGTGTTTGGTATGCCACTGGTACACGCCTTAGCGTGCGTACACCTGCGAGAGCACTGGGGTGTGCCACACTCGCTGTTGGTGAGCCGCTGTAGGCTTGCGCCTGCAGACTTCCGATCTGGCTACCAGCACAACGTGGCTGTTGGGTCCCGATCTGCAGCGATGCCCAGAGCCTTCAGAGTGATGCTTACACATTTCTCGCTGTGCACGAGTGCGCCACTCAGGGTGCCTTTTGCCGCACTGGACAAGACAGCCCATGTTGCAAAATCACGAACAGTTAATTTGTATCTAGACAATGCAATTTGAATGATGGCTTTGCGTGTATGACAGCCACCCTCACTGGCTCCACAAGTTCTGCATCCTACTCTTGTAGCACCACCAGCTCACCTATTCAGCCTCCACGACCACAATTCCTGGCCGAGGGGGTAACTGCTACTCAGTCTAGCCTGAGCATTTTATGAGATTGGTCACGAGCTCCTACACACTTACTAGCATGCAACGGTGCCATCCCCATTTAGTCTTCCGCTCTTTTGTTTTCGCTGCACATTCTAACAGAAGGTCACTCACGAAAAGCGGCTCAAGAGCCACTCACGAGTAAAATGGGCACTTGCGAAGAACATACAAGAGAGCAGCTCATAAGTTGCCTGGCTTGCAAAGGCATAAGGATCTACTTATTTAAGTAGATAATACCACTCTTGTATCTAGTCCAGATAACGACAGCGATGTCACATGTTACTGAGTCAAGAAGATTTTGGATCACGGCAACTCAGGATACACAGCGCTCCCACCGAATCATCTGGGCCTGCCGCATAGAGGCTGGAATACTTCTGCAAGCAACTGACGGTAGTTCCATTGACAGATCGTTCACCTACTGAAGACTGTTGTTATAATGCTCGTGATGCGCTACTGGAACCTGGTTGCTCTCTATTTATTGGTGTATGAAATGCTTGCTATACGGACTACTTATTTCTCTGTGATTACGATTATGTGAGCATCTGTGGTGGCCTTATGCTTCCACCATCAAGTTTGCTTACTCACGTCGACCCAGCCCTTTCAGATGTTGTACATTTTTAACGCTGTACTTTGCTTGTTTAATGGTGAGTTAATAAAGACTCGGCGCATTTGTATACAGAACCAAACAAGAGCGTGCAAAACTATTCTGGTGGAGAGCAAAGTTAGCATGGTCGGTCAACACTGCTTCACAGTTTGCTCAGGGCTACCTGTGAGTAGGCGCAGGGCCAAGTTGCAGCAGCAGGTGCTCCTCCACAGCCCTCCGCAGCGCTGCGGCGCCCTCTGTTTCCCCGACACGGCGTGATTAACGCGCAGCCCCAGACAAGTTGCGGTCCCCTTGCAGGGTCATGCAGGGCGGAGCAACTGCTTCCCTACTAGCCATAGCCTGCTGCCGCTTTGATTTATGTGCGAAAAATGAAGCACGCCTCAAGTTGGGAGGTCCTGTCTCGGTTCAACCACCGTGACAGCAATATTGCAATCTCGATAGCTCGCGGACGTGCCACTGACAAATTCCGATATGTACCAGAAGACATTTCTCCTTCTACGTCATTCTTCTTTGTTAACAGAATTTCTGTTAGCACTACTTTTACCCGCTTTTTCCCACTTGCGATGATATTATAATCATTTCCATACCAAGCATGTATTAGGCCTACACTTCGTGCCAAGTTGACTCTTGCTGCAAAGTCACCTTCACGGTGTTGAAATTTTAACGGAGACCTCACGTCGTGCTTTCAACACACAGAGCAATTTTGCTACATCTTAATATTTAAATCTTTGCTATGTACAGGGTGATCCAAAAATCCGTTAACAATTCAAAATGCCCTAACTCACGGAATAATGTGGGTAGAGCGGTAAAAGACGCCTGAAATGACATTGAGGTTTATTGAGCCCGAAAACTAGAACAAAAGCCGGCAAACAGATGGAGCTGGATAGGAGCAGGTCAGTGACGCAGCATAGACGGCATTCACTGAGAGAGAGAGTGAGATGTGGAGAGCATTTGCGGTATGGGCACTTAAAAAAATGGAGGAAGACTGCGATTGGTTGTCTAACGTCTTGTGGACCACCGAACCCCATTTCACACTCCGAGGATCTGTCAACACCCACCAACAGCAGAATGTGGGCTACCGAAGATCGTAGAACTGTCCTGGAAATCTCATTGCATGACGGAGAAGTCACTGTGTAGTGACACTTTACCATTTCTTCGAGGAAATGAGGGGTGCTGCTTTTCTAATTGCCACAGCGCCTGCTTGATAAACAGTTGCTAGAATTCACGGCTTGTGCGCAAGAATTCGCGACTTGTGCGCAAGATGTCACTCCGTCTCGTATTTCATATACGCGTAAAAACTCTGTTTCGCACACCGTTTGCTGAGGATCGCCTGTTGAGCCACCACGTCCGTCATGCTTGGCCTCCCAGGCCTCCCAGGTCCCCAAACCTCAATCCGTATCATTGTTCGTTGTGGGGTTACCTGAAGTCGCAAGTCCACCGTGATCGTCCAACCTCGTTAGGTATGTTAAAAAGACAACATCCGACGGAAATTTCTCACCGTACCTACCGTACAGCAGTTTTCACAACGTTGTCTCTCGACTACATGTATTGATGATGAATGACGGCCGACATGTTGAGCAGCTGTTTTAAAAATCTTCGCCGGCCGGAGTGGCCGAGCGGTTAAAGGCGCTACAGTCTGGAACCGCACGACCGCTACGGTCGCAGGTTCGAATCCTGCCTCGGGCATGGATGTGTGTGATGTCCTTAGGTTAGTTAGGTTTAAGTAGTTCTAAGTTCTAGGGGACTTATGACCATAGCAGTTGAGTCCCATAGTGCTCAGAGCCATTTAAAAATCTTCGTCTTTCACTAAAATCAGTTATTATGCTAATTACGGTTTTTTTTGTCATGTGAAGAGCCATCTCTTGGTCACTTTGTTCAATTTTGTTGGTTTCATTAAAACCTCATGTCATTTCAAGAACGTGTGTCAATTTTTGCCTCTCTACCTAAGTCATTCAGTGAGGTACTGAATTTACAAATGCTAACCAACTTTTGGTTCACTCTGTATTTGTGGGGCCTAATACTGCAGCTAAACGAGTAACATATTTGGTAAATTTATCACTAAGGGAGGATCAAACACACAGCCTGTATCCATACGTCCTACCTTCTTCTTCTCTTACTTCAAATAAAAAATAATTTTACTTATACAAATTGAAAGATTAATAGCCTCGACATGGAAGGTATTACAGACAGAACAATTAACTGTGGGCAAATATAGGGGAATGGATAAATGAAGTAGTAAAAGCCTGTCCGCCTGAAAGCGTCGTGTGGCGTAAACCGAGGTCAAGTGCGGGCGGGGGAACAGCGGGAGCCGTGACGCGCGTATTAGGCCCTCGTTTACTGCCGCGGGCCGTTTTATTAGCGGCGCGCAGCGCTGCCCGGCGACTCGCGCGTCCATTTGGGCCGCCGCTGGGTGCCCCGTCCCTGCCACGCTGCTAATTCTCCTCTCCTCCCAGGGCAGGGCAGGCCGCTCCAGCCAGGCGCCGCCCCCCTACTATTCCGCTCGTAAACGGGCCGCGCGGAAAAACATGGTCGTCACGACTGTGCCGCCGGCTGGTCGCCTAGCAACGACAAACAGCGAGGAAGATTTCCAGCAGTCGTGCCTTTTAGGAGAACTTAAATCCAGTTGCTGGAGGATCAGTGGCGTAACGAGGGGATGGTAGCCAAGTGCGCTATTTCTGTGAGGGTTAGGTATTGTGAGATACGAAGAAACAACAAGGAGCTACGGCAAAAGAAAAGGGGAGGAGGGTAGGAAAGTAGGATGAGAAGAAGAAGTGTGAGGCTGTGGTAAATGAACTGGAGAGCGGTGAGAGATGTATGGAAGGAAATAATGCGGAAATTCGGATGTGATTTTGTTGGGCAACAGTTCCATAAGACCTAACTCTCCCTGCTTAGTTTGCTTCTTGTTTTCGGTTTCCAGATGGCGCCAGTCTCGTTACACCATGTAAGCCAAAGTAACGAAATGATGAGGAATATTGTTTTAGAATTCAGTGTTTTGTGATACAGGTATGGTTTGATCGGAAACGCATATACGTTTTGGCTGCAAGCAACCCGACTCTAGACTGTCTGTTTCTCCATGCGTTTGACTGAAGCATAGAAAAACTAATTATGGAAACGTGTACTTTTTACTTCACTCTCAAGTTGTGTTGAGAGCAATAAACGAATGAATGTGGTAAAAAGCATTCAGGATTAAACAAAAAACGGGCAGATGTAGTCAGAAAGGGGGGAAGGTCATATTTTAAGTTTGACCTATGGGTCAGTAACCCTAATTATGCCGTTGTCAGGGACGTGGGTCTAACAATAAGTATAATCTCAATGTCCAAATAAAAAAAAATAAAAAAAAATTCAAGCAGCATTTATTAATGAAACTTCCTGGCAGATTAAAACTGTGTGCCCGACCGAGACTCGAACTCGGGACCTTTGCCTTCCGCGGGCAAGTGCTCTACCAACTGAGCTACCGAAGCACGACTCACGCCCGGTACTCACAGCTTTACTTCTGCCAGTATCTCGTCTCCTACCTTCCAAACTTTACAGAAGCTCTCCGCTATATCCTTTCTTTCAGGAGTGCTAGTTCTGCAAGTTTCGCAGGAGAGCTTCTGTAAAGTTTGGAAGGTAGGAGACGAGATACTGGCAGAAGTAAAGCTGTGAGTACCGTGCGTGAGTCGTGCTTCGGTAGCTCAGTTGGTAGAGCACTTGCCCGCGAAAGGCAAAGGTCCCGAGTTCGAGTCTCGGTCGGGCACACAGTTTTAATCTGCCAGGAAGTTTCATATCAGCGCACACTCCGCTGCAGAGTGAAAATCTCATTCTGGAAGCATTTATTAATACTCTACTACGAATTTTTTTCTGTGTCCACATGTTGATTCAAGTTTATTGCAACTGACTGCGCCATTTGACATCCTGTACAAGTATACTGAAGCTCCAAAGAATCTGGTATAGGCATGCATATTCTTATACAGAGATATGTACAAGGCAGAATACGGCGCTGCGGTCGACAACGGCTATAAAAGATAATAAGTTTCTGGCGCAGTTGTTAGATCGGTTAGTGCTGCTACAACGGCAGGTTATCAAGATGTGAGTTTGATCGTGCTGTTATAGTCTGCGGACGAGCGATGGGACACAGCGTCTCCGAGGTAGCAATGAAGTGGAGATTTTCCGTATTACCATTTCACGAGGGTACCGTGAATATGAGGTACTCTGTAAAACATCAAATCTCCGGCAATGCTGCGGCCGGAAAAAGATCCTGCAACCACGAGACCAACGACGACTGAAGAGAAAAGATCAAAGCGACAGAAGTGCAACCCTCCTGCAAATATGCGGAATTTATTCCTGGTCCATCAACAGCGTGTGAACCATTCAATGAAACATCATCGGAGCCGAAGGCCCACTCGTGTACCCTTGATGACAGCATGACACAAAGCATTAGGCCTCTCCTGGGCCCCTCAACACTTATTTTTTCACTAGCTGCTTATTTTTTATGACCCACCGTCTAATTTCTTATGATGGGTCGTATGTTTCCACTTAGCTGCTGTGACTGGGTCCGGGGTCCGGTGTGACTGAAAGTAACACCACCCCAGCTCCTGTCCCCACTCACACCGTTGCCCGTGTCCCGCCACGTGGAGGCGGGCTCTATTTGTTTACATCAATTTGATATCTTTTTTTGTGCAGCATTAGAAAAACTTGTAACAAATACAAAATCAAGTGAGATAATAATAAACAAAACGAAATTAAATATTTAGAAAGAAGGAAGGAAGAGAATTGAATAGAGAAGAGATAGGTATAATATTGCCCGTCTTCTGGTTGTGGGCGGAGGCCCGGGTCTTGGAACGACCCTCAAGACGCTGGCCATCGCTCACCATGCCTTTAACATCTAACATCCTAAAACGATTAGGGTACGTTAAAGCTAGAAACTAAGACCAAGACCTCCATGTCCAGCCTGCTACACTATTTACGATATACAATAGAGAGGTGACTGATTTTATGCTTGGTTCAAATGGTTCAAATGGCTCTGAGCACTATGGGACTTAACTCCTGAGGTCAACAGTCCCCTATAACTTAGAACTACTTAAACCTAACTTACCTAAGGACGTCACACACATCCATGCCCGAAGCAAGATTCGAACCTGCGACCGTAGCGGTCACGCGGTTCCAAACTGAAGCGCTTAGAACCGCACGGCCACACCGGCCGGCTTTTGTGCTTGGCTCAAAGTTGCTAATGAAAGGGTACTTGTGGTAAAAGTAACAAAGGTAATAACGCTAACGGTTTGTGTTGAGCCTACAAGGCTCCTAGTAGAGTACATCAGGCACAAGCACCTCCCGGCCCCGCCGACAACACGACCTGAACGGTGGTTTTCTTCGATCTACCATAGGTAGCCTTCGGGTTGGGCTCAAAAGAGAGGGACCACAATTAAGATCCTTCCATCCAGACTGTGCGCTGCCTCTTAACGGAAGGCGTAGGTCCCTTGAAGAGGTACCTAGCTAGCTTTAAGCTGTTAACTATTTACATATTTACATATAAGGTGCAATCTGTTATTAGGATTGTGTGTGACTTGTGCACCTCTTGTCGGTTGTTCCAGACTGTTCGTTGAAGTGGACTTGGTTGACACTATGGATCATTCGCGCTGGACACTTCAATATCTGTGTTGGTGCCCTGGTCTGTATCTGGTTCTTCTTCATCACTCGTGGTGATAATCATGTCTGTGTCCCCCTGGGCATCATGATGTCTGTTTGGACCGACTTGCCTTCGGTAGGGTCTGTTGCGCAAGTATTCTGTTTGTTGGATCTTCGAGATTTCGTCAGTTAGTTTGTTGAGTTCAGTCCACCTTTCCGGGTCGCGTATTATGGCATGTAGTTCGCTCTATGTGTTCAGGCGATTTATGTGTACCGTGTGTCTTTTGTTCATGCGTTGTCCGCAGAAGAAGACAGTGTGTTCATGGGAACCTTCTTCCCCGCATGTGCATCTATTAGTCTGCTGCAAACTCACGCGGTACAGGTGCGTGGGATAAGGGCCATGTCCTTACCGCGGCTGGGATCGATATGTTTTAGTTTTAGTCTTTCCCGGATGTCAGGGAAGAAGTTGTATACACGGCGGCCCATATCGAAGTTGGCCCACTCGCTTTGCCAGGTATCCACTCGCCTAGCTCTGAGTTGACGTGTTGTCTCAATCAGTACACCTGTGATCTGCCGAGCCTGGTCTATTCTCCACATCCTAAATTGCTGTGCGGCACCTGATGGTGTAACACCCCACCCATCACTTAGATGGTTTTGGCGTGTGTTCACCCCAACTAATTGACTGACAGATCAACAGAGAGTGCAAAACTGCCGCAATATCGGATAACGCAAAAAAGTAATATGGCCCTGTGACTCCTGATTGAACTGCGGTGGCAGTGTTGACATTAATTTATTCAGAATTGATCACTTTTTATTAAAAAGGGGTGCACAGTGATGTTATATTCAGCTATTGAACACCAGATGCAAATGTTGAACATAAAATTAATTAAGAAAGTGACTTGGGATTTCATCTACTTGATTGAAAACAGATGGAGTCGATTAGCACAAATTTATTTTAACTCCCGACCTTCAATCATCACATTACAAGACTCTCCTATCAGGCAGTGGTAATAAATTGTGTTTGCGTGGAGTAAAGCACGATAACTCAAAAGAAATTCCTGTCGACTGACCCAGGTGTAGTGCAAAGTGCGAGAAAATTCTACAATACATGGCCAATGAAAACCTCGTGGAAACTGTGCCAACGTGATCCAACAAATTAATCAGTGGCTGGAGAGAGCGCAATATCACCGAATACAGCGTGGCAGAGCGTCGTCGTTGTGCAGACCCCATCGGCTGACCTCGTGGTGCTGCGAGGCTGGGCTCATCTATTCACTCCTAGCTATCTTGCTCGGTATACAGCTGAACCAAAACTTTCTATCTCCAAGCTCAATCGTTCCATTTGCTAAGTCCTAAACTGCAGAGATGCTCACTCTTTCTCAGGCAAGCTGAGCAAAGAACACCACATCTGCACTCTAGGCAAGCTGGGAATGGAAGACCTCTATGGGGACTTCTCCCAGTCTGCTCTTCGCCTCAGCTTTCCCTCCAGCAAAAGCACTTACGCCCATTGCTGCACAAGTCACGTTAATTATGCATCGCTTCCCAGCGCCAACCAATGCCTGCTCTGGGAAGTTAACAAATTCCCACAAAATTTCCCTTCCTCTCAAGTTCTTCAATTTAGCTCCTCCCAGGCCACCCATCAAGGTTAGCGTCTGCACAAACACCAAGCTTTCCGGCATTCTGACTCCCAGGAGAGTACTTAAAATTCCTTGGTCCTATGTTCCCATTGGAGGCCAGCGTATTTCATGCTGTCACTCTTCACCTGATTTACTTCAGGCTCTGCGGACCGTCAATTCAGTGTGAAGTTGCTATATTCACAAACATGCATATTTTGACCTCTGTTGACCGCTCCACAGTAGCTTTGCGCGGCTTTGTCGCATGTTTCACAGAAAACGGGACGATGGACATTTATCAACAGGCATACAAGTTCTCCGTCTGTTTCCCAGTACACCAGCATGGAGTCGGGGTCAACCACCCACTCACTGTCACTCATTTTAAGGCGGCTGGAAGCCACGCCACGTTACCGCTTTCTCAGAGCTTGAGCCGCCCTAAGCTGCCTATTGTCACTTCACTTCGCTGTTCCCCAGCCAGCCACAGTCAACTCTAAATATTTCCCTGGGGTAAACTAGCGTCCAGTAAATTGACTCGTTTCCACAAAGTTTTCATGTCGTGTGAATTACTTTAAAACCATCACCTGACATTAATTATTCCAATACATCCGTAGTATACCCTCTACAACATGCTTTGTGCCTAGTCAGTCATTTTTTTCAACCCTACTCTTTGCTCAACGTGAGTTAGGTGATCTTTAATGACTTCATGTATGGGGCATAGTTCTTGCCATGTTACAATGGTGATATCTACGGGGAAGATTCCCATGACAACACATAGTGCATCATTTGAAGCTATGTTGAATGCCCCTGTTAGTCGAAGTAGAACACTTCTTTGCCCTCGACGCTGAATGGGTTCTGTTGGTTCAGAGATTTAACAGATAAAAAGAGGTTCAAATGGCTCTGAGCACTATGGGACTTAACATGTATGGTCATCAGTCCCCTAGAACATAGAACTACTTAAACCTAACTAACCTAAGGGCAGCACACAACACCCAGTCATCACGAGGCAGGGAAAATCCCTGACCCCATCGGGAATCGAACCCGGGAACCAGGGTGCGGGAAGCGATAACGCTACCGCACGACCACGAGCTGCAGACAGAGATTAAATCTGTGGGCCCACGTACTGGCAGCAAAGCATAGTACTGACTCGAAGAGAGCACAATGCTATGTTTGTGTGACTGACAGGGGTAGTCTGAATTATTCCGAATTTAGCCTCGCCAGTTTGTATAGTATCTTTTCTGCTTTGTTTGTGCATATTCGCATGTGTTCATGCAAGTTCAGTCGTTCGTCAATGTATACTTCTAGATAGCGTGTGACTGCTAGTCTTTTTATGTTTGTGTCCCCGATTTTGACTGTTGGGTTCCTGCGCAGGATACCTTTTTAGCAATGTATAAGTTATTTTGTTTCCTGCTATCTTTAATTTGTTATCTGTGCACCATTGGGTTATTGTCCAGAGTGTTCCATTGGCTCTTTCTTCTAGCTGGGCACGGTTGTTTGCTGAAACTACGACGAGTAGATCATCAGCATAAGAGACAATTCCATCTGTCAAGATGAGCTCCTCTAGTAACTGTAGGAGCGGTTCCATAACTATGTCCCAGAAGATGGGGCCGCAGATCGACCCTTGTGGACAGCCTTTTGTAATTCGTTCAATCACTTTCTGGTTCTCCATTTGCCAAATGACCACTCTGTCTCTGCAATAGTCCATGAAACTATTATACAGAGACTCCGGTACCTACAGGTGTCTGAACCTCTTGAACAAGGCCGGCCACCAGAGGTTGTCGAAGGCACCTGAGTTGTCTATCATAATTGCAAGTGTGTATTTGGAGGGTGTGTCGTGTACTATTTGGAATGCTCTGTTAATTGCGTCGTCTACAGATTTCCCTTCCCTGAAGCCGTATTGGTGTGGTGTGAGTCCCCATAGTGTTTGGTGTGCTTGTAGTCTTTTGCAGAGTAGTTTTTCTTGTATTTTACCGAGAGTAGAACAAGAATGTTCCATAAGTTATATGGTGCTTTATGTATCCTCACTCTATCTAAATGGTTCATTGCTGCCACTTTCTAGGGAAATCTAGTAAGAGATTGGTCGCATACGCAAACAGGGTAATCGAAATGAGGAAACGCCCCATAGGTATGCAATACTCCTAACGTACATGTACCGCAGCTATGATGTTCACTGACCAAAGCTACCAGGAGAACTATCGTAGTATACGCTTACTTATGATAATCTACAGTTGCCTACAACAGTTTTATAACTCTATTCAGCACTTTACTGTAAACCCTCTGGAGGCCAAGTCTAATGATATCGTGGTCGGGTAGAACTGAGGGGGAGTTGGTAACAGGGCTCCAGCCCCGCGAGCCGCGCCAAATTCTCACTGCGTAGCGACCGCTGAGGCCTCGCTTCGCAGCCGTCGAACGTTTGTGGGTCAGCGGGGCGGCAGCGTCGCCCATTCCGCCGGAAATTCACAACACACACCGCCTGATTAGGCCAGGCTCCCTGATGAACCATCCGATCGCAGAGGCTACAATGCAACTTGATTAACGCCTGCTGTTTGATTTGTATCTGCGGGCCTGCCTCGTGCACAGCACATACACGGAACAGCACGGACCAATTCCCACGGAAGTTGTGGGAGAAAAGCATTAGCCATCTTCAAAGCACGAGCTTTTCACTTTTGTGTCTTCTGCAATGAGATGCCATAGAGGGAAAAACATAGGCTCGAAACTTCATAGAAAGTGACACTCAAAAAGGATCACTAGTCAACAAACAATCATTAATAATTAAAATAGACATCTTCCACGTAGACAAATTTAAGACTTGGGAAAAAAAATAATAATTTCGTCGGTAGGAGTAAATAGGGAAACTAAAAAAGAAAAAATTCAAAAATTACAGACAGCGTACAAATTCGTCTGAAAAATAGCACCAAGTAAGGAAATTACGACACTATAACATGATTATTGAAACAGAAGCTGAAACTTCCTGGCAGATTAAAACTGTGTGCCGGACCGAGACTCCCACTCGGCACCATTGCCTTTCGCGGGGAACTGCTCTACCATTGAGAGCGGTGGTAGAGTTCAAGTCTCGGTCCGGCACACAGTTTTAATCTGCAAGGAAGTTTCATATCAGCGCACCCTCCGCTGCATAGTGAAAATCTCATTCTGGTATAGAAGTCCTTTATATATGTGGAAGTATGATAATTGGAGCCAGAACACAAATTGAAATGATTGGAAAAATGAAGGGAAGATTCTCATAATCATTTTAGGAGCAAATTGCAAAAATGGAATTTTGATGATAAAAAAATCGCAGCAGATACTATAACGAATTGGAGATTACAATTTCAGAGTCACCTATATACGAGAGGCGTTCAGTATGTGATGCAACACATTTTTGCTCTGCAAACAGGTTCGTTTTATTCAGGATTCCAATACACCATAATATTGCCATTCTTTGGGCTCCAAAATCCTGTTTATCAGCATAATCTCCGTTAAATGTGACGGCCTTACGCCACCTTACTGGGAGGGCCTGTATGCCCGCATGGTGCCACTCTACTGGTCGCTGTTGGAGCCAATGTCTTGCTGCATCAACAACCTCACTTTCGTGCACGTACTTCATCCCGCGGAATGCAGCATTCACGGGGCAAAACAGATGGACGTCGGAAGGTGTGTGGTCCGGGCTGTAAGATGGATAAGGAAGAACAGTCCGATGAACTTACGTGAGCTTCTATCGGGTACGCAGATTTGTGAGACCTTGCGTTTTCGTGGATAAGCAGAAGTTCTTTTACATTTTTGTGGTGACGAAAACACTGAAATTCTTTGGGCGCCCGGCCGGCACAGGGGAGGGATATCGTACAGATTTGCGTCACCTTGTTGCGATGATGACAGATACCTCCCCTGACGACTCACCGTGCTTTTGTTCACTGCCAGGTATCCATAGACTTTCTGCAAGCGCCTTTGAATATCTGCGATGCACCGGCTATCGACCAAAA
The DNA here is from genome assembly GCF_023864345.2 of Schistocerca serialis cubense. Taxonomy (NCBI): domain Eukaryota; kingdom Metazoa; phylum Arthropoda; class Insecta; order Orthoptera; family Acrididae; genus Schistocerca; species Schistocerca serialis. Next base: position 591,239,877 of record NC_064639.1, read on the forward strand.
GAAACTCAATGACAACTCTCTACTTGGAGCGCACCTCCGTCCTAAAAGCCATTTGGAATGCTACGTATAACGCCGTCACCTATGGGAACTTTAAGAAACTGTAGGGACTGAAGTGGTTATGTTTAACGTTGTCCCACAGAAAATTATGCATTTTTCAGCAGAAACTGACCGAGAAAACAAGAGTTAAACGCCCCTCGTAGGCTAAATAAGAAAATACTGAACTCCGCGTTGTCGACGGCAAAGCGTAACAACTGGCTAACAGAATTTAATGAAGACCTAAACCAAACTGACATTCATTAAAATCTACAGCTACCTTTACACCTTCATGGCTACTCTGAAAATCACACTTAAGTGCCCGGCAGAGGGTTCATCGGACCACCTTCACGATAATTCTCTGTTACTCCACTCTTGAACATACGGCAGAAAAAACGAACACCTTTACCTTTCCGTGGGAGCTCTGATTTATTTTATTAATGTAATGCTTGTTTCTCACTATGTAGGTCGGCGTCAGCAAAATATTCGCACTCGGGGGAGAAAGTTGGTGACTGAAATTTCGTGAGTAAATCACACCGCAACGAGAAACGCGATACTCTCTCCCCTATTTCTAAACAGTTCAAAACGTGCTGCCCTGCCTGGTGTGGATTCCACACGGGACAGGTGAGGGTAGTGCAGGCAGTCTACTGCATCTTCTTAAAACGCAGTCTTTGGTTCACCTTCCTCACAATATTTTCTATGCGTTCTTCTCAGTTTAAGTTGTTCTAACTGTAGCTCCTAGGCATTTAATTGAATTTACAACCTTTAGAATTGGTTCATTTATCGTGTAACCGATGTTTAACGGATTCAAGAACTTTCAGCATTGCAGTGCGTCAGCAATCGTAAGTATCGAAATAATTATGAAAAATCCGCCTCGATTGCACAAACTACATGGTGCTTACGTAGGTTTCATCGTGGGAAACCTAGCCTTCTTCAGAACAAATACGAAACAGCTTGCCTAAATAGGCATAGTCAAAAGCTAAAATCAACACCTACAGCGGGAAGACCCCATAATTTTTTTTTTTTTTTTTTTTTTTTTTTTTTACAATTACGCGGTTCATATGTACCAAGTCAATAATATTACTTATCTCAATCCCGTGTGTGTTGCCTCGCCCCAGCCACCGTACGATGGTCACAGGCTGTTTTAAACAGCTGCAGTATGTCAAAGACGATGTCCTTAAAGATCAGCTCCAATTAAAAAACAGAAATTTCTTTGAAGGTTTCGGTCACTTACTTAATTCTTCACATTAAGTTGCATGACGTGGAAGTTCATTGATGCACGCGCACGATGTTGATTGTTCACGGATGGTAAGGATGCCCCCCTCCCCACCCATTTTGGTACGTTTTCCCTCCTGTGTTGAGGGTTTGGTTAGCCGAGAAGAACACCATTTGTATTTTCTTATTGCTGCGCGCTTTTAGGAGGTATTGTATGTATCTTCTTTGGCTTCTATGTAATTATAACATCATGGAGCCAAGGTATGTTATAAACCTTTAACGTTTTCTGATTACGGCCTGATCGGCCGCTTAGTATCATGGCGATGTAGCGACTATGGTTGTTTCTGCTGCAGATAATTAGTGCGGTTTTATCCGTTAACAATAACGTCCTTAGCATAGCTATCTTTTTAGTTTAGTTGTAATTTCTACATAATTCTAGGGTCTCCATATTAGCTTGTGGCTGATTTACCATCCGTGCACAAAGTTTGTCGTGCGTTGCTATTAAGTATGTCTTAATTCCCCCCATCATCGCTTTTATCATTTGCTCAATTTGCTATGTGTGCGACAACTTATGGCAATCAGTTAAGTCCCGACCCGTGTTAACTTTGTAATCCCGCTCCCATGCATATGAAGAGAGTTTCCTGGCCACGCTCATGCGCAGTGATTTCGATAGCCGCGCTTATGAGCAGCCTGCGATGCCTCAGTTCGGTGTAGTGCCTGTGACCATCGTACGATGGCTGGGGCGAGGCAGCACACACAGGGTTGAGATAAGTAATATTACTGACTTGGTACATATGTACCACGTATTTGTAACAAAAAAAAATCATGGGGTCTTGCGGCTGTAGGTGTCGATTTTAGCCTTTGACTATGCCTATTTAGGCAAGCTGTTTTATATTTGTTCTGAAGAAGGCTCGGTTAACACGCTGAAACCTAGGTAAACACTAGGTAGTTTCTGCAATCGATGCGGATTTTTCATAATTATTTAACGGATTCCTTCTAGCACTCATGTGAATGACTACACACTTTTCATTATTTAGAATCATACGGATAGATTATCTAAATCATTCCGCAATTCTGTGACCTGGTGCATCAACCTGATAACCCACATTTCTTAAAAACTGAGTTAATACAACTGCGTAATTGCTAATGCCATCGGTTGTCATCTGCTAAATAATGGAGCTCATTTCTGTTTCCATTTTCACACCCCATTTTCAGCTAAGCATTCTCTTGTGCAAGAACCTGATAACCCTCGCCAAATGGCTGAAGAAAATAATAAGAAACTTTCTGCTGCAAGAACGCTTGACTTTTCAGTGGTAGCAGAGTCAAATGTACTTTGATTTAGAATACTGAAATATATTATTAATCGTATAAACATATGAACTTATTTATTGTAAAATTCACTTATTCAATTAAAATAATGGAAGGTGTGTACCATATCATCACCAGCAGCAAAAGAGAATAAATTAGTGAAATTTGAATATTCATATTGCGAACATTCTATTTTCGATATCTCAGTAATACAGCCTTCCCGATCCCTCTGCTCAGAGATTTTTTCTCTCTAGTTGCATCACTCTTTTGCCGCCAAAGAAGTGTTGTGCAGCTAGACCACAAAAAAAGATGGAAGCATCAGTGTACCATGTAGCCTACCTGTAAGTACAGAGAACATTATAGTTCTTAAATATGCACGAGCGAGCGGTTTTGGACTTAAAATAGCAAAAAATTTTACAACCTATATGACGAAAGTGAATGGAACACTGACAGAAGACAAGAGGGGAAAACACGTCAAGAACAAAAAAGGTATCTGAATTACGGAGGAATATTATTCGAGATTTCATTAACAGAATATTCAAATACAGGAATCATTACACAAGGAGACAAAATCGTAATAGAAAATACCTGAGCCGTGTGTGGCTCGTCTTCGTGCCATCTCTTATTTTACATCCTGTTTTTTTTTTCGTGTCACCCCTTTATGTTAGTTTCAATTTCTGTTGCTGCTTTGTCTGCCCGACAGCAGCAGCAGCAGCGCCTATCGATATAGCCCTCACATGTTATCTTTGCTGCACTGCTATTACTTCCCAGTTGTCGTTTGTCGTGGGGTCAGTTGGAACGTGGCCGGCCGCCGTGGCCGCGTGGTTCTAGGCGCCTCAGTCCGGAACCGCGCAACTGCTACGGTCGCAGGTTGGAATCCATCCTCGGGCATGGATGTGTGTGATGTCCTTAGGTTAGTTAGGTTTAAGTAGTTCTAAGTTCTAGGGGACTGATGACCTCAGCTGTTAAGTCCGATAGTGCTCACAGCCATTTGAACCAGTTGGAACGTGCCAGGAGTGCAGTTCGGACCTGCCAGTTGGGGAGTTGGAACTAGACACTAGTTCAGTCGGGTTGGAGCAGCAGGAGGCCCACATGTCCATGGCTCGCCAGGCCACTGCCGCCACGCATCGCTTGAGCCGGGGACGGTCATCATGGACCGTCGGATGGGCTTCCGGTCTCGCCGATTGCTTATGAGTTGGCTGTGTGTGTGAATCGACTCCCTATTTGTCTTCGTGACTGCACAGCCACTGCTTAGTGTCGTTCAAGTCTTCGTGCAAGAGTTTCCAGCCTCCAACCGTGAGTTCTCCAATTTTCGCCAGAACCACTGGGTCAACTACGAATCTTAGCGTCTGATTTTTTGTTGCTGTTTTGAAACTTCTCTCAACTCCGTCATTGTTTTTAATTTTGGCGAACAGTTGAAACAACAGTGACGGAAATGTGAAACATGGCCTCTGAACATTTTTTTCTTCATCCTGCAGCTGTTTATTTCTTCGTCCAGAAATGGCGTAATATTATCATTATTCTTTACCTTTACAATAACAAAAGAGGTGTTTTGCTGCCCTGATTATTTTCTTTTCTTTTTTTTGTGAAGGTAGACACATCTTTGGCCGGTTTGTACTCAGGTTTTCGGTCAATCTTTTTGTTGCAAATGTCAATAATGTAGAAACTATAGGTGTCTTCTGCAATTGCTTTTGTTCAGTCAGGAAAGCGAATAAACAGGAAAATGCTCACACTAACGGTTTCAGCAGGTCATTTCCGTCAAAAGTATGGCACAGATACAGCCAAGAAATAGTCCAAACCTAAAGAAAGTTGTGTTGCATACATAAATTATATCTACAATGATGAACATAAATGTGACACAGCACTGTGCAGTATGATGTCATTCGACAATTCTCAGAATCATGCTCTCGTTTTTTATTCGGAAGTGTGATGATAATTGGCCGGCCGAAGTGGCCGTGCGGTTAAAGGCGCTGCAGTCTGGAACCGCAAGACCGCTACGGTCGCAGGTTCGAATCCTGCCTCGGGCATGGATGTTTGTGATGTCCTTAGGCTAGTTAGGTTTAACTAGTTCTAAGTTCTAGGGGACTAATGACCTCAGCAGTTGAGTCCCATAGTGCTCAGAGCCATTTGAACCATTTTTTTTTTGTGTTGATAATTTCTTCTGTTTCATACCGCTTTTCCCACGACTTACATAACATTCAGTTCATCTTCATTACATTTATTTTGAGAACTGCGGTGGTATCCCACGGACTGCTGTCGACAAGTCTGCAGATGTAGGTTCTCGCGACGTGTCGCTTCTACAAGAAGATGGAAAGAGAGATTACTTTCCTCGAAAGGTGGCGAGCACACCGACGCGGTTGGAAACCTGAGGAGCCAGAAGATGGGCTGACAGATTACTCTTCTCGAAGCGTCGCAGACCCCCTGCGTATTGACATGGCTGGAAATCCGAGAAGTTGACATACCTTAAGAGATATTCTTCTTCTCAAAATATTGCAGAGACCTCACGAAATATCTCGTTAGGTGATCCGGTAACCGGTTACAACTATTCTTGCTGTCGTTATCAAATTTACCTCTCACAGTGCTTTGACAAACTCTCCTCGCATTACTCCACTACCTGATGTGTCACATAAATTTCCTGTTGCGATGCACAACTCCAGCTTTTTAATTCACTCCTGATATTTATTTGCCCTTTCTTCTGAGTTTTTATCCTCTCTTCTACTCTGCGTCAACAGAAACCATTGCCTCAAAAGCCTCAAAATCCTCGACGAATGAAGCAGTGAACGAGCAATCCGACTGCGTTTCTTCGAACAATGTCTGTTACGTAAACTGTATGCTTACTGGCTTAGCCTGAATCTTATACAGTGACCAGATCAGTTCGCCTGCTCACATTCCTATCGCTCGTGAAATTCGATCGCACAAGCTTCGATGTGTACCACAGCCAGTGGCTATGTATACCTTCAGATCCCTTTTAAATATGGGCCACAGTTCTTCTTTGTTGTACCCTATAATAAGGATTGATTAAGTTTCATTAATTGGTTTATAACTCCTCAATGTAAAGTGATATTTTATTGCCACGTTCTCTATGGTAACGATGTGTAAGAGATAATTTATGTGACTAAATTTTATCAGGTTGCTGCAAAATTCGTTGAGTTTTTCCCGAAGTTTAATAAACACAACAGATACACGTAGCAGAAACTTTTGTCATCAGCAACACTATTTACAACAGTCCTCCAATGCTATGGCAACTTTTCAATTCAGAAAGTGTAGAAATCGCGTGGTTTTAAGGCGAATAACTCGTCGAGTCATTTTAGTTCATTTTCATCCAGAAAGGAACTTCCTTAAGGTTGTTCGATAGAGAGCGGTGGTTGTTGTTCTCGTCTTCAGTCCTGAGACTGGTTTGATGCAGCTCTCCATGCTACTCTGTCCTGTGCAAGCTTATTCATCTCCAAACTACTACTGCAACCCACATCGTTCTGAATCTGCTTAGTATATTCAACTCTTGGTCTCCCTCTACCATTTTTACCCTCCACGCTTCCCACCAACACTAAATAAATGATTCCTTGATGCCTCAGAATGTGTCCTACCAACCGATCCCTTCTCCTAGTGAAGTTGTGCCACAAATTTCTCTTCTCCCCAATTCTATTCAATACCCTTTCATTAGTTACGTGATCTACAGCATTTTTCTGTTTATGTAGACCACATTTCGAAAGTTTCTATTCTCTTCTTATCTAAACTACTTATCGTCCATGTTTCACTTCCATCCATGGCTTCCCTGCATACAAATGCTCTCAGAAAAGAATTCCTGACACTTAAATCTATACTCGATGTTAACAAATTTCTCTTCTTCAGAAACGCTTTCCTTGCCATAGCCAGTCTACATTTTATATCCTCTCTACCTCGACCATCATCAGTTATTTTGCTCCCCAAATAGCAAAACTCATCTACTGGTTTAAGTGCCTCATTTCCTAATCTGATAACCTCCTCATCACCTGATTTAATTCGTCTGCTTTCCATTAACGTCGTTTTGCTTTTGCGGATGTGCATATTATATCCTCGATTCAAGACACTGTCTATTCCATTCAGCTCCTCTTCCAGGTCCTTTTCTGTCTCTGACAGAAACATAGCGAGGTGGCGCAGCGGTTATCACATTGGACTCACGTTCGAGAGGACGACGGTTCCATTTCGCGTCTGGCCATCCTCGTTTAAGTTTTCCATGATTTCCTTAAATCGCTTTAGGTAAATGCCGGGATGGCTCCTCTGAAGGGGCACGGCCGACTTCCTTCCCTAATCCAAGACCTCGCTATTTTATCTCCCCCTCCCCCCCCCCACCAATTTAACCCAATCAACCCAACTCTGACAGATATACAATGTCTTCGGCAAACATCAAAGTGTTTATTTCTTCTCCATAGATTTTAGTTCCTTCATTTTTTTTTGTTTCCTTTACTGCTTATTCAATATACAGATCGAGTAACATTGGGGATAGGCTACAACGCTGTCTCATTCTCTTCTCAACCACTGCATCCCTTTCATGCCCCTCGTCTCTTATAACTGCCATCTGGTTTCTGTACAAATTGTAAATAGCCTTTCGCTCACTGTATTTTACTCCTGCCACCTTCAGTATTTAAAAGAAGGTGTACGGCACCTGAAATGGAAAAAGTGCATTTGGAATGACTCCCTATCCTGACCCTGTATAGTATTTTCTGTCACTTATCAGAATTCTGGTGCACATTGTCGTGGAGTAACATCACTTCACACAGTCTTTTGATCGTTGTTCCTGGACTCAGTCTGAATGACGTCTGAGTTGTTGGCAATAAATATGATGGTTATACCTCAGGGAAGCAAATTGTAGTAAACAACACCATCACCTTTCCACCAGATGCAAAAAGATATTTTTTGTGGATGCACGCAGGGCTCTCTATGGGGAGTTGCTGTTTTGTTTGGGTTCAGCCATTCCTTTCTTTTCTTATGTTACCATAAAGAAACGATTCCTCGTCACCAATGTCGTAGCTGCCCATTATTAGTTAGAGAGCTCGCACAAACGACACGCAAGATCGGCTGCCGGCCTCCTTTCAGGAGCATGGAGAGAAATATTGCCAGCGAATATAAACAATAACAGGCTTTCCAAATAAACACGGAACTACTTCACCAGACAACATGTGACTGTGATCCACCTATTGGAGCTCATATGACTCATGTAACACTCCGCCGACCCGGCCTTATAAGCACGCCTGGAGAGTCAGACTGGCTGTGTTTACCTACCTCTAGGAACAGCTCCAGCCGGTACTTACGCTGGCCGCAGCATTGTGTACACTCGCCGCAGCATTGTAGTAGCACATTGTATTTTGTAATTGGTGTAATGTTGATGCGTTAATTCGTTGTGAAAGCGGTGCTGATATTCAAGACAATAAAAGCGGGTTAAAAGCTGTGAGCTATCTGGGGAAGTTAACCTTGCATTACTGAGCAACTGTTTCACCAGATATCCAGTCCAGCTTACCAAATTCCCAACCAGACTAACATTAATAATAATCTTTTAATAATCACCTTACGACAACCGGTGATATACAGGGTGAGTCACCTAACGTTACCGCTGGATATATTTCGTAAACCACATCAAATACTGACGAACCGATTCCACAGACCGAACGTGAGGAGAGGGGCTAGTGTAATTGTTTAATACAAACCATAAAAAAATGCACGGAAGTATGTTTTTTAACACAAACCTACGTTTTTTTAAATGGAACCACGTTAGTTTTGTTAGCACATCTGAACATATAAACAAATACGTAATCAGTGCCGTTTGTTGCATTGTAAAACGTTAATTACATCAGGAGATATTGTAACCTAAAGTTGACGCTTGAAGCCTCCGACGTTCAGTTGCGTGTTGTAACAAACACGGGCCACGGTCGGCGAGCAGCATCTGCAGGGACACTCCCAAACAGCTGCAACATACATCGCGTTTCTACAGAATGATCTGCCAACGTTGCTCGAAAATGTCCCACTGGAAACGCGTCGACGTATGTGGTATCAGCATGATGGTGCACCTCCACATTCCGCTATTAACACGGGGCTCACCTTTGACAGGATGTTCGACGGGCGTTTCACAGGACGTGGAGGACGCATAAATTGGCCAGCCCGTTCTCCTGATCTTACACCTCTGGACTTCTTTCTGTGGGGTACGTTAAAGGAGAATGTGTACCGTGATATGCCTACAACCCCAGAGGATATGAAACAACGTTTTGTGGAAGCCTGCGGCGACATTACACCAGGTGTACTGCGGCGTGTACAACATTCATTACGCCAGAGATTGCAATTGTGTGCAGCAAATGATGGCCACCACATTGAACATCTATTGGCCTGACATGTCGGGACACACTCTATTCCACTCCGTAATTGAAAACGGAAACCGCGTGTGTACGTGTACCTCACCCCTCATGATAATGTACATGTGCTTCAATGAAAAAGACCAATAAAAAGCTGTTAGCATGTGGACGTAATGTGCTGTTCCAGTCTCTTCTGTACCTAAGATCCATCACCGTTCCCTTTCGATCCCTACGTAATTTGGTGCTCTCCGATACACACGATCGAACAGCGGAGGAGTGGTACTCAAGCGTCAACTTTAGGTTACAATATCTCCGGATGTAATTAACATTTTTTCAATGCAACAAACGGTACTGCTTACGTATTTGTTTATATGTTCAGATGTGCTAACAAAACTAACGGGGTTCCATTTAAAAAAAACGTAGGTTTGTGTTAAAAAACATACTTCCGTGCATTTTTGTCTGGTTTGTATTAACCAATTACACTAGCTCCTCTCCTCACGTTCGGTCTGTGGAATCGATTCGTCAGTATTTGATGTGGTTTACGAAATATATCCAGCGGTAATGTTAGGTGACTCACCCTATATATATATATATATATATATATATATATATATATATATATATATATATAGAGAGAGAGAGAGAGAGAGAGAGAGAAAGAGAGAGAGAGAGAGAATTTAAGTAAAAAGAAATAAAACAGTTTATATTTGGACATTTATTTTAACATTGATCATTGTTCCGTCAAAATTTCAGCATATTAAACTTGATTCGTAACTAAACTGGTGCCTTATTTAGGATTGTGAAAATGTGAGTTTGTAATCTTACGGAACACATCAAATATGGAGCCAAGATTGGGAGACTGCATACAACACTGCATTCATAAAATAGCACACGAAGAATGTTGAAACATAGCAAGAGGAAATTAACCACAACCAACCGACTCAATTTTCACACAAAGAAGTTACGTTCGTAGTGCAGTCCTGTCCGTCATGAAATTACCGCACATTGGTATACTAAATTCATACTAACTCTCTGTGAAATTTTCCCGAAAAGAATAGCTGAGGGCTACTTTGATGATTACACTACATGCTTCACGTGGTCAACTTGGTTTACACAAAGAGTGTAACTCCACAATAATTTTGATAATTAAAATAAATTACATCGAAACACAAATTACAATAGAAAAACCTCGAACTGGTTACTAACGTCTTACTATTAACCTGATAGGTCAAACAATTGTATAAGCACGTGGTACTGGTCTCACAAAGTACACCCCACGTGGGTTGAACATAAAGAAAAGTTGATATATTGAAAAATATGGTCAAGACGAGACGATATAATCTCACGCACATTCGCATTTAAGATTGATGATCTTAGGGTTACTAATCAACACGTGGTTCAACTTTACTCACAAAGTAGTGACAAAGCAACTACTGGAAGATATTCTGAACTTCACACTCGAAATACACTGCGTTGCAATTTAAGATAACATTAGATATTTTAGATCTAAACATGAAACAAAGGTGAATAAATTTTCAGTTAGGCTGAACTTAAGAAATCCATTGTCCTACGGACTTAGCAGAGACGCGCTTAGCCGGAGATCTTACCACTTCAGACGCTCGCCGCGGACAGACTGACCTGCTGGGCTCCTACCGAGCGTGCTTCACAAATACAAACGGAGGTGACCAGAGAGGCAGCTTCCTATACCAACATGACAAGGGACGAACAGGACCATACTAAGAATAGAAACCTCTTTGCTTTTAGAAAGCGTAGCTACCTGTTCCGACGTTGGTCCTACTGTTCTCTAGCAGACAGGCTTGTCTGCTACCCTCAAGCATGCAACTAGAAATACATTTGCTCATTCATCCTCTCACACAGAAGGGAAGAGGGATGACAGTATCTTATCATATACAGTATATAAAAGAAAGCCGATGTAGGTTCCGTATGAGACTGTGTGACATGAATTAGATATAAAATGTGTTTTGAAATGTAGTAGTGTGACAGATCGTTCTTGATTATGTGTACATCTACATCTACATCTACATCGATAGTCCGCAAGCCACCCAACGGTGTGTGGCGGAGGGCACTTTACGTGCCACTGTCATTACCTCCCTTTCCTGTTCCAGTCGCGTATGGTTCGCGGGAAGAACAACTGTCTGAAAGCCTCCGTGCGCGCTCTAATCTCTCTAATTTTACATTCGTGATCTCCTCGGGAGGTATAAGTAGGGGGAAGCAATATATTCGATACCTCATCCAGAAACGCACCCTCTCGAAACCTGGCGAGCAAGCTACACCGCGATGCAGAGCGCCTCTCTTGCAGAGTCTGCCACTTGAGTTTATTAAACATCTCCGTAACGCTATCACGGTTACCAAATAACCCGGTGTAAAAGTAACACGTTCCACTACTCAGTCTCCTCCCAGATAGTCAGAAACACCACAGTAAATTTAGAAGTGGAATGTATGCCGTAAATGACAACAGCTTTAAAAAATTAACTTGAAAGGAATCCAAGAGACCTTTCATTGGTAGAATAGATTTTGGTCTGTATTTTCTTCCATTGTCTTGATTCCTTATCTGGTTGTTCTGGCGTTTAAAACATAGTGTATGCGTTTTTCTTTAATTATAATAAAGTGTGTTCAAATTAACTGTTAGTTCTTTGCTGCTGACCACAGGACACTACAGTTATTGTCAACGAGGATAAAACTTTCATTTTCGAATGAAATTTCCTCCTCTGAGGAACTTCTTCAGTCCTTGGTGGAAACTCTACAGCAGATTCAGGCAGAGCTCACGCGTTCAGAACTTCACCGTCACTCGCCAGTGTTGCAAGAGGAAGCTCATAGGGTTGATTCCATCGCAGATAAATAGAACGCGTTTTCACGTGGCTCCACCGATGTTTCCGGCTTTCAGTAGGTCTATCGAACCATGGTCAAATTACATCAAATGGTTGGAACAACTTTTACTGTCACATGGGATCCATGAGGAAAATCGAAGTTGGGCTTTCTTTCTAGCAAAAGTCGGTCCACAGGGGTATCGTTTAGTTCAACAATTGGACCCTGAGCAGTCCCCTCGCGATCTCTCATTTACCCACATTAAAGGCTGCCTTTGTGAGCACTTTGATGCACAAAAACACGTCACCTTCACCCATCAGACTTTCTTCTCTTGTTGAAAGTCCGCCGCGCGGGATTAGCCGAGCGGTCTAGGGCGCTGCAGTCATGGATTGTGCGGCTGGTCCCGGTGGAGGTTCGAGTCCTCCCTCGGGCATGGATGTGTGTGTTTGTCCTTAGGATAATTTAGGTTAAGTAGTGTGTAAGCTTAGGGACTGATGACTTTAGCAATTAAGTCCCATAAGATTTCACACACGTTTGAACATTTTTGTTGAAAGTCCCCAGGTCAGAATTATCAGGAATGGATTACGACGTTCCATGGTCTCTCCCGCGATTGTAAATTGGGGTGCGCCACTGTTGCCTGGAAGCAGTCCTATGCCTCTTCGTTGATTCACGATGTGGTAGTGTTTCACGCACCAGAGGAGGGTCTTCGAGCTGACATTTTGAAGTAACTGGACCCATCCTTCGACACTTGTCTACCAATCATTAGTGCATTTGAACAGTCTCACCGGCTACAACCACCGTGTCTTGATCCAGCTGTTATCGTGGCTCGCCAGTTGCCTAGCACCGAGCGAGAGTCTCGTCGATCCATCCTGTCTGGACTATTTCCGGATTGACCAATCGTCAGAGGCCCCACCGGTGAGCAAGAGTCCGCAGCTCGTGGTCGTGCGGTAGCGTTCTCGCTTCCCACGCCCGGGTTCCCGGGTTCGATTCCCGGCGGGTTCAGGGATTTTCTTTGCCTCATGATGACTGGGTATTGTGTGATGTCCTTAGGATAGTTAGGTTTAAGTAGTTCTAAGTTCTAGGGGACCGATGACCATAGATGTTAAGTCCCATAGTGCCCAGAGCCATTTGAACCATTTTTTTGGTGAGCAGGATGCATGGCTTGCAGCAGAAGGCCATATCGCCGTGGTGTTTCAGGCTTCGCAGAAACATCGCGTAGATGCCACGCTTCCTGCGGACGTACAGGCTCATCACGAATCGACACCTCAGGACCGAGAAGCCTCGCATTCCCTTGAGGATCAAGTATTCTCCATCATTCCCCAGTCGGCTGTCCGTTTTCATCTTACCTTGGAGGTCGTGCCCGTTCTGGTGGTCTTCCATATTGACGCGGCATCAGCCGTTTCTATTGTGGTTGGTGCCACATACCAACGCTTTGGCTCGCCGGCTTTATCCCCTCACACTCGTGCCTTGCGCAGTTTCAGCAATCACTCCATATCAGTCGGCGACGTTTATTCCACACAAATTTCATACATCGGTCGTTCCTTCAGCGCTCAGTTTTTGGTGGTCGAATCCCCTGGCGCTACTAACCTTATGGGTGTGATTTTTGGTCGTCTGGGTTTAGCAGCGCAGGACAACGTACATGCGGAGTCCATTCCCACATCGGACACCCTTCTCCCCGTTGATCAGCAAATACGAAACGCCGATCTCATTCTCCGCACCAGGGGCGAAGGATTTCACCGCGCATATTCAGCTTCTTCCTTCTGCTGTTCCTCGTTTCTTTAAGGCCCACACAGTCCTCTTTGCTCTCCGAGACATTCCAGGTGGACGTTCGCCCCTTACAAGATGGAGGCATCCTTCCTCATCTTTCCTCCAGTCCCTGACCGACGCCTATTGTGATAGTTGAGAAGCCTAACAGTTCTTTACGCATCTGTGGCGATTTGAAGGTCACAGTCAGTTTTCTGTCATTGATGCATATCCTGTCCCATCGGTTTATGACATAATCACATGTCTTGGAGGCTCAACTGTTTTCGCCAAAATTGACTTCTGCGTTGCTTATTACCAGCTGCCGTTGGACGAGCAAGCGCTGAACATCGTAATCATAAATACCCCAAGTGGCCTTTTCCTGTTCAACCACGACCCGTTTGGCATTGCCAGCGCCCCTGCCATTTTCCTACGGTATTTGGAGCACCTCACAAGCCAGCTGCCCGGGGAGGCCAATTATCTAGACGATGTCATCGTCGGTGGCTTGTCTTTGGTGGACCTCGCAGACAAGCAGGACTGACTGCTTCAGGTTTTTTTCTGAGGCTAACCTGCATTGCCAGAATGAAAAGCGACTTTTCTCATGAGAAGTCAGTTACCTCGGGTTCGCAATTGATGCCCGTGGTCTACATGCCTCTAAGGAGTATGTCGAGGTGATTCAAAACTTGCCTCCTCCCACCAACGTGAAGCAACTGCAATCCGTCCTCAGTCAAATCAACTATTATCCGTGTTTTATACCCCACGCCACCGAGGTTTCCGCACCACTGACTGGGTTATTGCACAATGGTGCGCATTGGGTTTGGGACACAGCATGTGAGCAGGCTTTCACACATTTCAAGTCAGCTCTCTACAACCCTCCTTGTCTGACCGCTTGCGATCCTTCCCTGCCCCTCATCGTCACCGCCAATGCATCGGACTATGACCTGGTTGCGGTCCTCTCGCAAGTGGTCGACGGCGTTGAGAGGCTGATGGCTTTCACATCGAAAAATTGACCGACGCTCAAACCAAATACAGTGAAACTGAAAACGATGCTTTGGCGCTGGTTTTCGTCCTGTCGAAATTCTACTATTTCGTGTATGGTCGTCATTTCACTCTGCAGACCAACCACAAACATTTGGTTTCTTTGTTTCACTCTTCCTGGTGAGAGTACACTTTGATGTTGTCTATCGCACCTCTGAACGGCATGCAAACGCCGATTTTCTGTTCCGGCTGCCTGCTGGGGTGGACCTAGAGTTTGACGCCTACCCCTTGGTTTGTTACCGTGTGGAACCAATCTTGGACACACCTCTGGACGTTCTTCCATTGGATGCCGAAGCGGTCCGGCAGTCCACCGCTCAGGATCAGACACTGCAAGCTCTGTGCCGACAAATCGCTAGGCTTTCGCCGACCAGACGTCATAGCGTCCGTGATGCAGAGGTCCAGTATGTTTGGGATCATCGGCACAGTCTCTTTCTCCACAGTGGCTTCATCCTTTTGCATAGTGATTCTGACGTTTCCGGGGTGGTCATACTGCAGGCATTGCGCCGCTGTGTCCTCGACCTCCTCCATGCTGACCATTGGGGCATCATCCTCACCAAACAGCTGGCCTGCCAACATCTTTATTGGCGCAGTTTGGACAAAGACATTGCCACACTCGTGTCAGCCCGTACCATGTGCCAAACACATCAGGCAGCACCACTGCGCCAGTATGTTTCGTGGCCAGCTGCAGCTGCTCCATGGGAACGTCTCCATTTGGATTTTGCAGCTCCATTTCATGGTTTGCAGTGGCTCATACTGATCGACTCCAAGTTGGGATAGCCTTATGTCTCCAGAATGATTAACACCACTTCCGCTGAGACTCTCAAAATTCTCCAGCACCTCTTTGCTGTCTATAGACTCCCCAAACCGATTGTTATGGATAGCAGTCCACAGTTTACTTCGACTGAGTTTCAGCAATTCTGTACTGCCAAGGGAATTTCCCTCCTCCAGACTGACCCTTTCCACCCTGCATCTAATTGCCAGGCAGAACGTTTTGTGCAGATGTTCTAGACCCAGCTTGATAAGATTCTGAGCCATCACCCACTGGAGGAGCTCGTACTTCTTCTTTTGGCTACATTCTGCGCTACTCCACATGCTGGTAAACGTCCAGCCAAGATACTTCACAATCGAACATTATGCTCTCCCTCTTTTGTCCTGGTTCTCGAGGCTTCTCACTTTCCCACCCACACACCAACCCACTTCTTTTGCTTCGGGAAGGAAGTCTGGGTGTGGATATTCTCTCATTCATGAATGCGCTGTACGCATGAGGTCATCACTAAGCTCTGCGGTTGGTCAATGGCATCTCTCCAGTGTGCCAACGGTTATGCCACCTGCCGACACCTCAACCAGCTCTGTCCTCATCTGGTGGATCACAACGTCCCAGGGGCTCTGCCAGTGCCTATTGCGGGCCGTCACGAGGCGGAATCTCCGCTTCCGCCTCTACCTCAGCCACTGTTTCTGCCACCAGCTGCCAAGCTGCATCGCCGCCTCCCACCCATGCTGGCCATGAACCAATGGATGTCGACTAGGATGCCCCTACTCCTATGGAAGTTTGTGGTGCTATTCATTCTCTCCCAGGAGAGAAATGTCATAGCAGCCCCCTATTGGTTAGAGGGCCCACACAACCGACATGCAAGATTGGCTGCTGACCTCCTTTCAGGAGCACACAGATAAACATCGCCAGCAGATATAAACAATAACATGCTTTCCAAATAAACATGGAACTACTTTGCCAGACAACATGTGACAGTGTTCCGCCAATCGGAACTCATGTGACTAATGTAATAATCCACCAACCTGGCTTTATAAGCAAGCCTAGTGTGTCAGACTGGCAGTGTTTACCTGCCAGTGGGAACAGCTGCAGCCAGTACTTACGCTTGCCGTAGCATTGTATACACTCGCCGTAGTATTGTAGTAGCACACTGTATTTTGTAATTGGTAGAGTAGATTTTGGTCAGTATTTTCTCCTTGATTCCTTATCTGGTTTGCCACCACAAGAGTTGTGGTAATTTCTTCTTGTTCTTGCGTTTAAGACTTAGTGTATGCCAAGAAGACGTTTTTCTTTACTTATAGTAAAGTGTGTTCAAACTGACAGTTAGTTCCTTCTTGCCAACAGCAGAACACTAGAACCGGTAACAATACAGCACAGCAATAGTCGGTGTTGTTCACGAGCCAGTTGATTAGGAGCAAGCAGAGATGGTACATGTGGCCACGAACAAGTCTTATATCTGCACCTACCGATGTTAAATGATTGTTAATAACTGTAAGCCATTTGGTGCGCCTGGCCTGAGTATTCGTGACCTGAAATTGGACCTCATAGTTTTTCATTCCATAGACTAAGAATGTACCTAGTTTCCGATTGTGGTCTCATTTTCATTCAACGTAGTGTGTCCTATACATTACGCATTCTTGAAGTTACAGCTTTGTGTCACAACACTTTTGTAAAATATTCTGCTACTTTTTTCGTAATTATAGTCGCGTCAAGCAAGGCAGTGTTACAGGTTCTCGTCGTATCATGCATGATGTTAAAGGATATTCATATAGTACGTTTAGAGCTCTAACATTTAAGTGGCTTAACCTGTTACATTTCTAAAGCAATATTCTTAATTACATAGTGTAATAGAAATTTTTTTTAAAGAGAAGCATTGATAGTTATTGATTTTATACTGGACATTATTTACGTCGCATGTGATGCACAAAACTCGAGTGAGATAATGAAACGAAGGTTCCAGTTGACGGAGTGACTAAGAACAGCCTCCATATCTATTTGTGGTAGCCTAAGTCCAGATAGTGTAATATGTTAAGCCGGCCGAGGTGGCCATGCGGTTCTAGGCGCTTCAGTCTGGAACTGCGAGACCGCTACAGTCGCAGGTTCGAATCCTGCCTCGGGCATGGATGTGTGTGATGTCCTTAGGTTAGTTAGGTTTAAGTAGTTGTACGTTCTAGGGGACTAATGACCTCAGAAGTTGAGTCCCATAGTGCTCAGAGCCATTTGTAATATGGTAACAGGAAATGGGACATTTACAACAGTGCAAAACTGGATGAGCTGTGTTTTTTCAAAGTTTAAAGCTAGACTACTTGTGCAAAACCAGTCAGTAACTTTCACAAAAACATCATTTGCTATTTTGTTTGTTAATGGCATCTATCCCTGAACAAGCTGCGTTTTTAATATTCTCTCCCTCCTCACAGTATTGCTTACCTATAAATTCGAAGTAGCTAAAAATTGGGTAAACAATTAGAGTCATTAGTCAAAGCATTTCTGAGAAAATCAGATACATAGATACTAAATTGTAGCGTTGACAACAATGTTTATAAAATGCTGAAAAACAGACCTCTGTTTTACTGAGGTACCATTTTCTTTTGTACTACTAACTCCACAGCTTATGAAAACAGTCAGACAACATTCAGGTAATTTTGTTATGTCTCCAGTTTCATTTTCTGATGATTATGTATGAAAAATTTTCTGCGAGAAATATATTTAAAAATTTAGTTGAATAATCACATCATCACTATATTTTAGAATTTTATGAAAATATTAGGCAAAGGGCGTAGAAAAGGTCCTTATCGTTACGCATGGCAATTTTGGTGAATGTAACTTCAGTCATTTAGGCAAAAGTACACCTGAATGATGGAAATTCAGGTTTTTAGGAAACTGCAAAAGACAAATGGCTCTGAGCACTATGGGACTCAACTGCTGAGGTCATTAGTCCCCTAGAACTTACAACTAGGTAAACCTAACTAACCTAAGGACATCACAAACATCCATGCCCGAGGCAGGATTCGAACCTGCGACCGTAGCGGTCTTGCGGTTCCAGACTGCAGCGCCTTTAACCGCACGGCCACTTCGGCCGGCTGCAAAAGACAATTTAAAAACTTATTAGCTTAGAACTATACAGTTTTAGGACATTCAAGCTGCGTGTTCCTGTTGGTTACCCGTTTCTTTACACTCCATATTTTTTTCTCTTCCCTCTTTTATTTATCCTAGCCTACCTGCTAACAGCTTCCGCAGCTTTCCCAACTTTGGTTGATCGTAGCTTATCAATAACAGTTAGAGATTAAACCATATTATTTCCAATCTTTATATTTAATTTTCATAACATGATACCTAGAAATTATACCATTATTCAAAGTTGTTACTGTACCATTACACCCATATTCAGCGCTGTCAAACTGACATACGGATTTGAGTATTCGCTCCCCTGTGCAGGGGCTGAATGATTCATTGTGATTCTTGAGCGACCACAAAGATATATCCTAAGAAGGTATATATTTTGCAGATCCCTTTATTTATGCTTAATAGCCTCCATAATCGCAAGGAATGCTTGCTAATGTGCAGTATGACTGTACACCAAATTTCTGTAGGTGACTATCAAAGCAAATGATGTGTATTATTAGATATCGCTTGAAACTGGTTGCCTCGAAACTTCTGTTTGGTGTGAAATTGCTTTATTCTCAGCGTTCCTAACACAGAAAACACACATACTTAAATAGAACAACACAGAAGTAACTACGAAACACACACCTTCGATATTCCAAAACCATGATGTAAAACAATAAAGCACAAGATCTTTGGTTGCAACTAAGCCACAACCTTCTAGATACGCCTGTACTAGATACGCCTGTACTAGAAGAAACTTGTGTCTTCGAACCATATCCAAAATCTGAAAAAAAGTAAGAAAAAAAGAGAGAGATGTGTACATGGCACACTAGACGCACTTTAATATGACAGTGGAGCGTAGCAGCCATGCAGCTTTACATTCAAACCGAATTTACGAATAAATGGAAAATGAAAATGTCCGTAAGTTATATATTTCTGCAATCGGCATAAAATTCTCTTTTCTATATAGCAAAACTTTTTTCCAAATTTTTGCCCCCTTTTCACGATTCGGTACTCTTAATGCTTCTTTGCTCAGCTTCACAACAATTGCATCATCTGCAGACAGGACTAATCATGCCTCCTGATTCATATGTAATGTTAAATCAATAATATGAAGCAAAAAATGTAGTGGTGAGGACTCCCATCCTAATGTCTCCCATTTGTGGTTGATGTCCCTCTTTGTATTATTTGAGTAGCCTAGGCCCTAGGGTAAATTTCTATATTCTGTTTCTAAAATAAGGTTCAAATGGTTCAAAATTACTCTGAGCACTATGGGACTTAACTTCTGAGGTCATCAGTCCCATAGAACTTAGGTCTACTTAAACCTAACTAACCTAAGGACATCACCCACATCCATGCCCGAGGCAGGATTTGAACCTGCGACCGTAGCGGTCGCGCGCTTCCAGACTGTAGCGCCTAGAACCGCTCGGCCATTCCGACCGGCTTTAAAATAAGGACTAAGCTCTTGGAGACGTCAACAACGCATTCATCCTCTTTAGTACACTGCGCACTCCTGATAAATGGAGTACAGAATAAGAATAATTGTGAGTTAAGCAATAATAATCAGTGTTGTTGATTACTTCTACTCCAACACTAGATGAAAATGGTGATATTGACAGTGTTCTTTAGTTTTAACCGCGAAGTAAAAAATATAGCCGATATCGGGAGACACATCAGCGGACATCCACATCGACGCAGGCAATACTATTGACATGCACGCAGACCTTTATTAGTGGTCATATTCCCAGTGACGTTACGTCATGTCGCCGCTGCGGTCCTAACAAGAGACCAGTGCTGTACGGTGCCCTGGCCTGGTGTTTCCCCGAAGGGAAGGCTAGCGGTGATTACAGTGGCGGGCGGGTAGGCGGCTGCCGGCCGAGGCAGATAAGCGCCGCTTCCTGCGGAAGGAAGGAAGGAAGGAAGGCGGGGCTCTGGCGTGTCCTGCTGCGCTGGAGGCGTGCAGGCAGCCTCTTCCTGTGCTCTGGCTATGCGACGCTCCAACCGCAGTGCCGCCTCGCAATAACCGGCTGCTGCGCCTAATTCTGCCCCTGGCACAATACATATACGAAATGCACACTATTTTTGTACAAATACAGTTTTCATTCTGCATGTGTAAAAGTTTTACAATCTGTAGATACATCCTTCCCGCTTGTTTTCAAACTTAGTTCAACCTGTTCCCGCGAGTGGCGCCGTCAAAGCATGTCTTCAAGATGGCTGCTACACTTGACGTTCGTCAGAAGCAACGTGCTGTCATAGAATTCCTGTGCTGTGAAAACAAGGCAGTGGGAAACACCCACAAGAGGTTGAAAAAGGTGTATGGAGATGCTGATGTCGATCGCAGTACAGTTAGTCGGTGGGATAGCAGGTTACGTAATGAAAGCGGGCACGGCAATATTGAGGATTGTCCTCACAGCGGCAGGCCTCGTACTGAACACACTCCAGACAATGTGGAGAGAGTTAATGAATTGGTGACTGCTGACAGACGCATCACAGTGAACGAATTGTCACGCAACGTTGAGACAGGGGGAGGAAGTGCTTGCAGAATACTGAAAGTGTTGGCGTTAAAAAAGGTTTGTGCCAGATGGGTTCCCAGGATGTTGACAGTGGCTCACGAAGAAACAAGAAAAACGGTATGCAGCGAACGTTTGGAACAGTACGAGACTGGTGGAGATGAATTTCTTGGAAGAACTGTGACAGGTGATGAAACATGGCTCCATCATTTTTCACCAGAGACGAAGAGGCAATCAATGGAGTAGCATCATGCAAATTCACCCAAGAAAAAAAAAATTCAAAACCACACCTTCTGCTGGAAAAGTTATGGCTACCGTGTTTTTCGATTCCGAAGGACTCTTGCTTGTGGACATCATGCCAAGTGGAACCACCATAAATTCTGATGCATATGTGACGACACTGAAGAAACTTCAAGCTCGACTGAGTCGTGTTTGACCACATTGGCAAAAGCAGGATGTTTTGCTGTTGCACGACAATGCACGGTCATATGTCAGTCAAAAAACCATGGAAGCGATCACCAAACTCGGATGGACAACACTGAAACACCCGCCTTACAGCCCTGACCCGGCTCCATGTGCCTATCATCTCTTTGGAAAACTGAAGGACTCTCTTCGTAGAACAAGATTTGAAGATGACGACTCCCTTGTGCACGCTGCCAAACAGTGGCTCCAACAGGTTGGTCCAGAATTTTACCATGCTGGTATACAGGCACTGGTTCCAAGATGGCGTAAGGCAGTTGAGAGGGATGGAAATTATGTGGAGAAAGGAAAATATGGTTCCTAAAGGATGTATGTACACACTGTAAAAGTTTCAAACATGTAGAATAGAAGATGGATTTCTTTTGGAGTGACCCTCGTACAAAGACACCGACGCGCAGTCCATTCGGAAATGTTTTGATGTGATGAGCAGCCTATTCTCCCTTCTACCCTCATCACGGTGCCATAGGCCTTCCTAACCGCTGGCACAAGTATGTCTCTAATGACGAGCAGGAACGATCGTTTACCGTTCACTTATGCGATTTTAAAAAGGTTGGTTGGTGGATTCGTGGGGAGAGGATCAAACAGCAAGGTCATCGGTCGCATCGGATTAGGGAAGGAATGGGAAGGAAGTCGGCTGTGCCCTTTGAAAGGTACCATCCCGGCATTTAGGGGAATCGTGGAAAATCAGGATGGCCGGACACGAATTTGAACCGTCGTCCTTCCGAATGCGAGTCCAGTGAGCTAACTACTGCGACACCTCGTTCGTTTTTTAATATGTGTAACAACATTAAACATCGTGGTAAATATACGATTCGTACTGGAATATAGTTTCTAAGTGCAAAAAAATGCTCAACCTACCGGAATTTACAGATGTGTAAGTGAAGTTTGTGGAAATTTGGTGAACAAAGCTTCAGTTCGAAAATAGAGCATCTTGTTTACTGACGGGCGCTCGCATATTCATAATGAAGAACAATCAGGCCTGTCTCCGACTCTACTGAACATCTGCACCGATGCCTGGTCAGAGCTTGGAAACAAAATCTCACCTACGGCATAAAGCTCGACAGAGAGAAATTTTTTAACATTTTACTAAAAGCATCTGATTAAATAATACTACAACAAAGTAAAGATAATCCTCAAAGAGGCATTTATAGTCGTGATTTGTTGCCTTCTAAATATAACATGAACATCACCACTAACAAAATAAAAGTTATACTATTCATTGCAAAATTGCTTATAAGCTCTATACTCGTAATAAATCGTGTAACGATGGAACAGATAATCGTATTTCAGGATCTTGGCTGCGACACAGGACGAAATTTCACTAATGACATTGATAACAACATCCTAAAATTTGACACAATCTATGGAACAATTAGAAATATGCTACAAAAGAGAGGCCACAAAAGAGAAACAGATGAAGTTTTTCAAAGCTATGGCAGTACATACTCTGATTCACGGACCTGAAACCTGAGGTCCCACTGAGATTTCTCCGTAGTGTGCACCACAAAAGATGGCTTTAGAAATGAAGTTATTAAAAATGAATTTCTAGTCGATTCAGTGCACAAGAAACTAATGGTCGGAACTTGGAACTAGAATGCATCAAAACAGACGTCCAAAACAAATTCTTGACTCCAAGTCTGGATCTTGTGGAACAGAACAGATGAAATCATCTAATCTGTGAGGGGAAAAGAAGAAGGAGATGAAAAGGGAAAAAAGAAGGAGGAGGAGAAAATGAACGGTCACGCAGGCCTTCAGCTGTGACTGGTGAACTAAAATCAAGGATGACGATAAAACAAAACAAGACAGACGTTTCGCTATTGATGGGCTGCTTTCGTGAAAACAGACCCAGTCCCTTACCAAATTGTTCCTGTTGATTAGGCCATAGAAAACTGTATGCCAGGTGGGTTCCTAGACCTGTGACACATGGACACATAGGTAACGAATGGAAGCTGCCGTGACTTTTCTTGCTCGGTACGACAAGGATGGTGAAGAATTTCTTAACCAAACTTTTAATGGCACCGGGAACCGTGTTTCGCATGTAAGTACAGAAACAGAGCGCTAGTCAATGGAATCACATGATTCGTGACCAACAACACCAACACAGCAAAAATCCAAAACAGCCAAAATAGTTATGGCCGCCGTATTTTGGAATGGAAAGGGCGTCCCACTCATCGACTTCATGTCTACAGCATAGGCCACAAATGCAGTATCCTTCGTTGTACCTACATGTATAATTTGCGTTGATGCCCACATCACAATATTTTATGATTTGAAGATGTGTGTTCAGGATGGAGGATAGAAGAAAATTGAAAAACAAGAACACTGAAGATGCAAGAAAGATATACCGAAGGTTAAATAACGAACTGCGAAGAGAAACAGAGCAGGCTAGGAAAAAATGGCTAAAAGAGGAATGTGATGAAATTGAAGAACTGGACAGGAAAGGAAGATACGACTTACTATACAACAGAGTAAAGACTATGACATGGGAACAAAACAGAGCAGGAAGTGCTACTATGGAAATTTTGAGTAAAGACGAAGAGGTAGTGTATAAAGATCGTGACGATGTCCTCCAGAGATGGGAAGAATATATAAAAGAGCTGTATGACACAAATAGCAAACCAGAAACTCTGGAACTTGAATCACACAACAGTGTAAGTGATGAAGAGAAAGGACCGACCATCATAATGGAAGAAGTAAAGTCTGCTATTGCTGCAATGAAAAATGGCAAAGCAGTAGATACAGATACAATACCGGGAGAAATACTAAAATGCTTGAACCACAATGGAATAAGAGAAATATTGAGGTTATGTAATAAAATATATGACAGTGGTGAATGGCCTGAGGACTTTTTGACAACAGTAATGATTCCATTGCCGAAAAAACAAGGAACCAAGAAATGCAGCGAGCACAGGACAATCAGCCTCATTTCACATGCAGCCAAAGTGATGTTAAGAATAATTAATAAAAGACTTGAAAAAGTAATAGAGGAGAATCTCGGCGAGGAGCAGTTTGGCTTTAGACGGAATACGGGCACCAGAGATGCAATAGGGCTCCTACGAATCTTAGGAGAAAGGTTTATTGAAAAAGGAAGAGACCTATATATGTGCTTCATCGATTTAGAAAAGGCATTTGACAATGTGGTTTGGGACAAGCTGGCGACTATTATGAGGGAAAAGAGAGTGGACTGGAAAACCAGAAGACTTATAAACTCATTGTACCTTAATCAAAAAGTTTCAGTTAAAGTGAGAGGAGAAAGTACGAACTGGATCAGACTAGGGAAAGGAGTAAGACAAGGATGCTGTTTATCACCTACTCTTTTCAACCTGTACTTGGAAAATATGATTGACCAATGCTTATTAGATGACAAAGGAGTAGAAATTGGAGGAAGAAGAGTAGGGTGCTTGAGATTTGCTGATGACATGGTCCTTCTAGCCACAGGGGAAAAAGAATTACAGGATTTGGTGGACACCATTGCAACTAACGGAAAAAAATATGGAATGAAAATTAACACAAATAAAACAAAAGTATTGGCAATAGGAGGAAATAAGGAACTAAAAATTGTGCTGAATGGAGAAAAACTAGAACAGGTGCAAAATTTTAAGTATCTTGGAAGCAGGATAGACACTGACTGGAAGTGCACCACAGAAATTAAAACAAGGATAGCAATGGCAAAAGAGGCGTTTTATAAGAAAAGGAGAATCTTCTGCAGCGGTATGGACAGAGAACTCAGAAAGAGACTCATAAATGTCTTGTATGGAGTGTTCTTCTATATGGCGCTGAAACATGGACTATGAGGAAAAAAGACAGAGAAAGGCTGGAGGCTTTTGAGATCTGGACATGGCGGAAGATGGAAGGAATAAGTTGGATGGACAGAGTAAAAAATGAAGAGGTACTGAGAAGAGTGGGAGAGAAAAGGCAGTTACTAGATGTAATAAAGAGAAGGAAAAGAAATTGGATTGGGCATATATTAAGAAAGAATGACGGACTGATAAAAACAGTTTTAGAAGGTTATGTAGAAGGGAAAAGGAAGCGAGGAAGGAAGAGATTCCAGATACTGGATGACATGATGGACGGTACAACATACAGCAGCCTTAAGAAGGAAGCAATGGATCGCAGAAAATGGAGAGGCAAAGGACCTGCTAATATAGCAGATAACTGATGATGATGATGATGTTCAGGATGGAGCTTTAAAACAAAATGCCACAATATGATCACGGAATTTTTTTCAGAATTTATGTCTTCAATTGATAAACTTCTGCGAGAACCTTCACTGACTGCGCAGCACCGTTCAAAACATACGGCGTGGGTTGCTGTCCAACGCTTCTGTGACGTTAAATTCCCGCCTACGTTGACAGTGAGCACTGTGAAAGTTACAGTGAATAGAAAAAAGATGTCTGAATCTGCTTCGACTGCTTGACGATAACTGAGTACGTGGGAGACATAGGAAAGCTTGTGGAGCTGTATGACAAACGTTTAAATTGTGAACGGTGTCCTTATAGAAAACTAGCGAAGCCAGTATTGCTTCATAGTTGCTGAATATGTCTGAGAATTTGACGCAGGTCATTCCCGCAACTCTTTTGTCCCCTCTTCGTTGGCTTCTGCCCTCCTTTCGGGCTCTTCTTCCCGGTAGTAGTGCCGAGGACGCAGTGGCCAGTCCTCGCATGTTGATCCCTGCCCACTCTGCCTACACGCTCCATCTGTCGGGCAGCTGCCTGCAAATCTTGTCATACCCCCGCACATTCTTTCCTTTTTGTCTGTTCCCTCACACCCCTAGCTTACTTCAGTATTACT
The DNA here is from genome assembly GCF_023864345.2 of Schistocerca serialis cubense. Classification (NCBI taxonomy): domain Eukaryota; kingdom Metazoa; phylum Arthropoda; class Insecta; order Orthoptera; family Acrididae; genus Schistocerca; species Schistocerca serialis. Next base: position 591,266,012 of record NC_064639.1, read on the forward strand.
GTTATTATTTTCTTCCGACACCTTGTTAATAAAGACTCTTGCTCGCCTTGTTCGAATGTAATGTCTCGTGTTGATTCCGCTGGAAGTATGCAATTTCTGTTGTATTTGTGCTTGTTTACTTATCCTGTTCCCGGTAAATAAAAAAAAACTAGATGGGAGTGATTCAGCGATGGGAAGGGGGAGGCATCGCGGCCAGGCCTCGCGTTTCGACCCCTGTCCATTCATTCTCCACCCACTCAGAACTGATCACTCTCCTCCTCACCATTTTTATAATAAAAAATGCGGTAGAGAACAAAAAAGTAAAACGATAAATAAGAAAAGGGGTAGCGTCTTTGGTTAGTAATCAGGACGTTATCAAGAAAAAAAAGCGGTTAAGAGGACACCTCACTTAAAGCGGGATATCCACATTCGAGTCCTAGTCCGCCGCAAATTTTCATTGTCGTTATTCCCTAACAGAAATTGATGGCTGCGAATACATTTCATGTTTAGGAGAAACAATATGTCTAATGGTTTAAATGCTCTGATATCGTAGTTAAAATTGGCTGCAAGAAAGGATACCAAATCAATTACAGTGTTATTTTTTATAGTTTTGTGCAAAAATTTGAAGGAAATCGTTCAGGAACTTCTTGAGATTTTGATAACAACGTTAAACTACGACTTGGTTTTATATAGTATCATCGATAACTAAGGTATCAAATATTTTGCGAAATAAGTTTTCTTTCATAAATCTGAACAACAATGTCTGGAGAAGTAAGCATTCTTCACTTTTAGAACAACCCTAGTAATTTATAAGAAACAACGTCCGACGCATTTTCTAGATCAGTTCTGATGTCAGGCAATGTTTTGAAACTTCTTTGAGGCTGCGGCCTGACCACCGTATCCTTGTCGTGCTTCATACTGGTGGCCTACACTGGGGACCAAACTATGTTGATGTGGCCAGTCTAACTGCTGAGAATGTCACATTATTCCGGCTCTGTCATTTTGTCTATTGCGTGTGCCAGCCATTAAAAGTGCAACACAATGAAGACAGCATGCAACAAACGTAAAAATGGGATGAAGCATAATGCGTAAGTGGATAAGTAAATTATTAACATCTCAATGGAACGGCACAAAGGGGATAGGAGTAATGCCGTATAGTTTCTGTATCTAAGGAAACATTACGCAGCGGGTTATCTAACTCAGAAACTGCATTTTGATGTTAGTCGGTTGTGTGAAGATCGTGTTCTTACGACTAATGTCTAATGTCTGGTGTAAGAACGACAGAGGCAAAGAAGGACAAAGGCATCAGAACGTGCCAGAATTAGTTAACCCATGATTGTCCTGCCAATATAACATCAATGGGTGCGGAAGGGCCACCCTCGATGGCACGTAGTATCTAAACGGCCTCATGAGTCTAGCACCCAAGAGGAGAGACACATGATTCGTTTTTCCATGCTGGATGGTACAGCCGTGACATTCATCTTGCGTGAAATTATAAAACCATGTAGGCTACCGCAATCTATCATAAGTAAGTAAGCGTAGACCACGGTAACTTTCGTACTAAACTTTGTCATTTAAGATAGTAACCGTTCGTTCCGGAAAGTGGAAGAGACGACAATTCAGGTGCGCTACGGTGCAAACATTTCCTATTTGGCTATTGTTCCCGGAGAGTATAAAGAGATGGTTCGTTTTGGTGTTTGTTCTTCTTCCATAGCGTCTACCAAATCGTTGCAGCTTTTGTTACGCTGCGACAACCAACATCGACGGTGGCGATTGCAGACCCCTGCCCTGCAAACTTCACAAAACCAGCCTTAAAGTGCTACAATTGATACCAAAGTACTTCATGCACCCATCAGTGAAGTGACTAGCAACGCAATCATCGCGTCCCACAATACAGAAACACTCCAATATGTTCCACCTCTCGATCAAACTACAGCAAGAGACCTGCAGCCTACGCAGAAACGCCAACTGAATCGCGCGGAGTTGGAAGGAGACGACGACCAACGGGACAAAATCGAGAAAGTCCTGCGTGACGACGTCATCCAAGAAGGTATCATCACCCACCCTCATTAAGTTCTACTGCTAATTTATACGCAACTACAGACAAGTGACCATTCATCTTATTTCTTGAAAGCAGGGACAGAATCATAGGCAGACTCCACTCCATGGCACTAGGCAAACCAGAATTACGGCTGCAGGGTAAAGCCACGTGAAAATTCAGACTTTGTCAGGATTAACTTCCAATGCCTTAGTTGAACACTCTTTACTGTTCAAAGCAAAGCTCTTCAGTATTAAACAAGGCTCATCAATACTGTTGAAAGGTCCTTTACGGAGAACGAATTACTCACGAAAACGGCGTGTTGCTGCGAAGCTATTGCCATCAGGAGGTTTAATAATATTGTAATTCCTAACAGGCAAAAGCTGAAAACGCCGTCTTCACTTTGTGTTGTCGCATTTAGATCACAGCGGCTTCCGAAGTTTGTTTATATTTATGGCGTTCGCTGTCCAATGGACGCATATGTACCTTCCGACTTACTATGGTATAACTGTTTGCGATATGAACGTTACAGCAAACAGTGCAGAAGTAACACGAGGTGTGCGTACTGTGCGAGGCCACACAGAAGTGACGCCTGTGGAAGGACCAAACAACCACCCTGTGTTCATTGTATCGGTGGTCACAGTGCCCTATCTCATGCCTGCACCAAAGAAATTAATGAAATAATAACTACCAATAATGCTACCTTCCGGGAGAAGAAGCTGTGATTCAAAACAGGCCTTATGTGAATGGAGTTACTTCACCCCAAAACATTAGGAGACATACAGAATTCCGGTCTCTTCCCAGGAACGATAGCTCCAGTGGAAGCATCGCTGATACCACCGCCCCCTCCTCTCATAAAGTATGCTCAGCTTCCTTCCATCAACGCATAAATCCTGCAGAAGATAGGACTCCACCAGAACGTGACCCGAAGGACCAGTTGTACCAACGGGAACTGTGGCTTGATCTTGCTCCAGTCGGACCTAGCCTTGTCCACCACTTCAAAAGATGGTTGAAATGGCTCTGAGCACTATGGGACTCAACTTCTGAGGTCATTAGTCCCCTAGAACTTAGAACTAGTTAAGCCTAACTAACCTAATGACATCACACGCATTCATGCCCGAGGCAGGATTCGAACCTGCGATCTTAGTGGTCTCGCGGTTCCAGACTGCAGCGCCTAGAACCGCACGGCCACTTGGGCCGGCCCACCACTTCACAGACTCAACCGACAGAGTGATGTTAGGAACTACCTCGTTAACAGCATTTTAAGTACAGTTATGACAGTGGTGAACGAAATATCGTACCAGCAGGCTATTAATGGGCAAACAGATACGATGCGGATGTCAATTAAAATATGTTGACCCCACTCCTTGCATCCCAAAACGACCTCTAAAATCACCCAATGGAACGCAAGATAGCTCAAGTCTTTGACATTTTCTAATCGAAAGTAGACACCTGTGCCATTGTCGAAAACTGGTTGAAAAGAAAGGAACCGTTCACACTTCCAGGCTTCTCTGTCATTACAGAAAATAGAGATGATGGCCACGGTGGTGCGGCGTTGATGGTAAAACAAGGTATCCACTTTCCCGTTGTTACTACTAAAACTCACCATGAACCACTGCAACTGGTAGGTATTCGTCTGTGGATCAAGAACCTCCATCTTACTTGGATTTCAGTATACAAAGTACCTGACAATAGGCATTCCAAACAACAGTTAACAACAATCATTGCATCCATCGGCAAACCTCTTCTGCTATTAGGTTATTGTAATGGCTACCATGCACAGTAGGGCTGCAGAAATGACAAGAAACGGGCAAAAATGCTAGTAGATGTTCTAGATTTGAAAACCTTTTACTATTAAATGATGGCTCACCCACACCAGCAGTCTGACCAAATGAAGCCCCGATGTCAGTGAACTCGAGCATAGCATCCCCTGCACTGTCTACCGGAGCAACATGGGGACTGATACCGTATACGTAAGGCTCGGATCACTTGCCAATTCATTATACAATCCATTGTAATAAACGCATAGCCTTGGGAGACAGTTAAACACGCAATCAGCTGGAAACAGAATAGATACAATACCAACTGGAACCTATAAGAAACACTACTGATAGATAAACCGGAGTCTGTCATCGAAACTGGGAATCCCGAAAGATCCTATGAGGTCTTAGCGTCGCGTATCAGCGGAAGTCTCCATACCTCGAAAAGGCTCACAGATCATAGCCCTGTTGGTGGGACTGAGACTGTGATCCAGTCTTCAAGGAACGAAAAGAGGCATTAAGAAAATACAAAAATCTCTCTAATGATAGAAACTTTGTTGTTCTTAAGAAAGAACAAGCTGCTGCCAAGAAAATATTCAAGCGCAAAAAAAAAAAAAAAAAAAAATCGTGGCACAATTTCTGTACTACAGTCTGCAAAGAAACTCCATTAACTAGGCTGTGGAATGCAGTATGGAACATTAAAACCGATCATACAACGGATATGCACGCACTTCCACAATCAGAGGAAATTTTAAATAGTTCTTATGTGTGACAGCTCCACGCGATGCAATGAAAATGGAAGAGAAGGAGGGATTTGAAGAGGACAACAGTGTCACTGCACAACACTTTTCGTTGTAAGGACTCCAGACTGCGCTGTGCCAAGGGAGAGGTGCTCCACCTGGCCCGGATTCTATTGACTTCCCAATGCTATGACGCATCCCACACAAAGAGAACCTGCTGCTGCTCAAAATTTTTGACAGTGTATGGACACAAAAGACCAAAATCTCACCGCTAAAAAACATGTCACGTCGTCCATATACACAAATCAGGAGAAAGATGGGATAAACCCGAGTCATATCGGCGTACCACCCTACTGCCGAGTTCGGTGAATCTAACGGAAAGGATTATTAACCGGCGCTCAGAATGGAGGCGTGAAAACAATCAACTATTGGCAGAAAAACAACTTGCATTTCGAAAAGGAAGAGATACAACTGAAATCCTTTTACGATTAGTTACTAACATACAGCTAAATTACTCAGTGAATAAGTATGTGATAGTTGCGTTCAAAGACTTGACTGACGCAATTTAGTCAATTGCAGGGAAAAAACTGAAGGAACTCTAGATTCCGAAACAACTCTGGCATAACATTGTAAGCGTTCTGAATTACAGGAAGACCATCATTTTGCCACACGGAGCTACAATGGGCCCAGAGCAAACAGCAAAGGACTCCCACAGGGATCAGTCTAGGATCTCTTATTATTTAGTCTCTATACCGCAGACCTTCAAGATCTTTTTGCCAGTGACATCCAAATATTACGGTACGCAGACGATGTATGCATAAATTCCGAAGCCAGTGCTCCTCAGACCTGTCATCTGAAAATGCATGCCACGCTCATACTCCAGCACGAGTGGGGTACAGGTTGGAAATTTGTGGTAAATTCCTGTGGGGCCAAAGTGCTGAGGTCATCGGGTCCCTAGGCTTACACACTACTTAATCTAACTTAAACTAACTTACGCCAAGGACAACACATACACTCATGTCCCAGGGCAGACTCGAACCTCTGAGGGGGGTAGCCGCGCGAACCGTGACAAGACGCCATAGACCGCACGGCTACCCCGCGCTTCAGTGACATACAGAAAGTGGCTGCGAAATCTCTGACATTAAGTCTAATCTTGTGATCCTTACTCGCCATAGGATTTCACTTACCCAAGCAATACAGCTGCAACAATATACTTTTCCAATTGCGAAAACAGATAAATATCTTGGGATGATTAACAATGGTAAGCTAAGATTGGCTCTGATGTGTTGGCAAATGTGCCAACACCTTGTAGATAGAGGAGGCCGAAATGCACGCTATCTAACGCAGACGGGCGTGAATTCTGGAACAGGATAAGTAGTGAATGGTAGCAAGAAAAGTACGTTGCTTTGGGAATACTTAACTTTTATATAGTCCTTTGGTTTACAACGTTCTTGATGAGACATTTCATACGATAACTATCAAACTGTGTAAGGCTAATGGCGCCGTGCTAGGTCGTAGCCATGGACTTAGCTGAAGGCTATTCTAACTGTCTCTCGGCAAATGAGAGAAACGCTTCGTCAGTGTAGTCGCTAGCAAAGTCGTCGTACCACTGGGGCGAGTGCTATTCCGTATCTCGAGACCTGCCTTGTGGTGGCGCTCGGTCTGCGATCACAGTGGCGATACGCGGGTCCGACATGTACTAAATGGACCGCGGCCGATTTAAGCTACCACATAGCAAGTGTGGTGTCTGGCGGTGACACCACAGGCTCCTCATATCAGACATATCATTAACAAATGTGAAAAGGCCTGCAATCTCATCAGACCTACGGCTGGAGTATGGCGGGGCTGTGATAGGCAGACAGCGATGTCTTTATACCGGTCGCTACTAAGGACACACTTCGATTGCGCACACCTATACTGTAGATAAGCATCAGACAGCGCACTACAGTGACTCGATACAATGCAGTATATAGCCTTGGTATAATTAGTGGGTCGTTCATGTCAACCGCAATCCATGCTTTACTGGTTGTAGTGTATGAACCATCGTCAAAGTTGCGACGAATATTCTTCTGCAAGAAATTCCTCCTGCGACTCTACTTCGACGAATATGAGCCCCTTGACGACAAAATCCGGCAATAATCATCCCACTTTGTGTGCGGAAGCAACTTCCACCCGTCACAGCTGAGTATAAGGAGATGCAGATATTAAAGCACCAGGCGTGTGAAAGTGCTCTTATATCGCACTACAACAAGCCATACGAAACGACGACTCTGTAGATTGATGCTACTACCAGTTTAACGTCTCACAACCAGGTTTCAACTACTGAAGGCGCTGGTAGTGCTTATACCATGAAGCAAACAACGCGGTCTATACAAGCTGGATCCATACTCCACTATTATGACAAAGGAACTGCTTGCCCTTTTGGAAGCTCTACTGTTCTCGAAGACATCCACAGCAGACACAGTAGCTATCATCTCTGATAGTGTGTCAGTCCCACAAGTGATTATAAACCATCATAATAGTGGTACCAACTCCACTGTTGCAGCAATTGTCGGCACACTGTTTCGGGTGCAGAGGAACTGTCTCTGTTTCGTGATGGTATGAATGAAAAACTGCTGTGGGATACCTGGATAAGAATAAGTAGATGCCCTAGCAAAGTAGGCATCTCTGCATGGGCTAATTAAATACAATAATGTCTCTCTCAAATATATGATACCTATCCTTAGACAGCGGTTGTCATCGTACTGGCAAGAGGCATGGTCGCGGACATCTAAACTTAAGGGCAGTCACCACGCAGTAAATCATTCCACGATTCCAAGTCTAGCATGGTATAACAAGGTACACACTCCAAGGAGCTCCGCGTCAATTATAGCACGGCTGAAATTTAATCATTGGAAGTTCAACGAAGACCTCTATCGGCTCAAACCAACCGCCACCCCTTCTATGTTTTGCGGAGATGAAGAACAACCGAATCATTCGTTCCTACAATGTCCTCGCAACACGCACCAAATAAACGTCCTTACTAGTATTTTTCGGGCTCTTGCTCGTCAGTTCCCAAGTAGCTTCCGAGCCTTGTAAGCATACAACCATACTGCAACGTATGAGCTACGGTACGAGTTCGTCAACAGTGTGAACATCAAGACACATCTCCGAGCGCTGCTAATCCAGCCCTCCTGGTACTTAAAATTACAGGGAAGACCAAAGCTTAATTAAGTGACTAAATCCCTAAGTGCTACTCTGCACATCGTGGAACGCTTAGATTTTAAATGTATGTCCAGTGCGTATGAGTCTGAATACTATTGTAACTACACGTGTGGCTGGAATACACAACTCTGGTGCTTGTAAACTGTTCTCTTCTTCTGTGAAGATGGTACGTATAGACCTGCACAAATATTCAATTCTCTATCCGCTACTATTAAAACAATTCTCACAAGACGTACGAAGCACATTTTATTCTTAATTTGGATATAAGGTCATTAACTTGGACTGAACTGGGAATATCTCAAATGTGTAAGAAAGGCCATTTATGATTTCTTATTGTGTTAATAATAGGCTATTTATAATATACTACTATTTTGTATCCACTGTTTCGTGTCCGTTGGTTTACTCGTTTTCATGTACTCTGATTATAAATCTTATTTTATATCGAATCACCCCTTAGTTAATGCTACGTTACACTGAACCAGAGTACGACTTTTGGAACAATTCTCACAAGGCGCACGAAGAACATTTTATTGCTAATTTAAATATATAGTCATTAACGTGGACCGAACTGGGAATATCTCAAATGTCTACCCCATGAATTGTAATATGACATTTCATGTGAGTAGCCGGCTGTATGGATAAGTTCTGAAAGTCAATAAACTGAAAGAAAAAGAGCATCGTAACAGCATTAGGTGTTGCATACCCATCGGCGTTCTTCTAGAAACCGGAAGTGGTGAGACGTCTAGAAACTGAGTGAGGATACACCTGTAAACGGCCGCGTACGCTACGGAACATTTCTCTACCACATAGTTATCCTCATGACGTACTTAGAAATAAACAATATTTATAGAAAAATTGAACTTCTCAATTTTTTGTTTACATTTTATTCGAAAATTGTTGATTTGTAACGTGAAAGAGAAGGATATTGTGGGGAAAATAAAAAGATCAGATTTATCATACAGCGCTAGGAAAAGCGATTTCCTCGAAAAAGAAAATACAGAACATAAACATATCAGACAACGCTTCAGTACCTCGTCGAGCCTCTATAAAACATGCCTTTGATCATCATGAATAACGTTGTACTGAGTACAAAATAAAAATGTTAATTATGCAGATATTTTTGTGTCTGCGCATGTAAACTGTACGTGTGCATCAAATGTAATTGCTTAGGTTACGTAAAACCGCAATAGTTAAGCGATGAACAAAATTTTTGTATTACTTATAAAAAGTAATTTATATTTTGTAAGGACATAAAATACACAATGGACTAACACTGATAACGTCCAAAACAAATTAAAAGACAAACAAAAATCAAAGACAAGTCGTCGGCACCCAGTTTCTCTCTCACACATTAATTTGTGTTTCTTTCCAAGCTTATGTTACCAACACTACCGATAATCCTAATATTTACTTCGTCATGTACGTGCCCCACCAAAGCTAGCGCAACTCTAAAGCTGAGTGATGCAGCGGGCCTGTTTGCAGCGAGACAAGCGCCCACACGGCCGGTGTGACGACGTATCCAACACCGCTGACTGTCAGCACGGCGGCCAGTCTCACAGCTTTCCTTGGCACGGCAACCGAGAGAGGCGCGCTGACAGTGGTGACTCCTGGGTAAAGCAAGATACTCATCCACACTGAAACAGTTTCGAATCTTTTATTGATTTCATGTACCCTGTGAATGTAATGTTATTCACCTCTCCCTAAGTCAACAGTAGCAATCATCGTATATCCTCTCACAGTTTCACGCATTTTAAATTCTTGTCGTTTTATGACTGTAACTGAAATGTCTATGATTATTACAAACATTTTACTAACGGCGCATAACTGAAAGCAGGTTTAAGTTTATTTGTAGCTTCATGTAAATTTTTGGTGATCCGGAAAAACTGCTCTCAACAGCTTAAAAGAAAAAAAGGATGCGCACCATCAAGTCGCCCTTTCAGATGAGTGCTTGTTCTGTGCACAGAATCACGATGGACGAATGTGCGTTCGTCGCCGGCAGTAGTGGTCGTGCGGTTCTAGGCGCTGCAGTCTGGAACCGCTACGGTCGCAGGTTCGAATTCTGCCTCGGGCATGGATGTGTGTGATGTCCTTAGGTTAGTTAGGTTTAACTAGTGCTAAGTTCTAGGCGACTGATGACCTCAGAAGTTGAGTCCCGTAGTGCTCAGAGCCATTTGAACCATTTAAACTGCGTTCGTCATGGTCATACGGATCCAGGACCTGTAGCGACGGTCCGTGTCTCGCTACACAAATAAATGTTTTTATAATGGAATTTTTTTGGGTAGTACGTTAATTTGGTTTATATCTCAGTTCATTTTTTTCTTTGGCAGCTGTTAAGATTGTTATAGTGGGCACGTTTTCTAATATATGAGCGGCATTAAAAAGTAATGCAACACGTTTTTCTCTCGGACAATTTCGGTTGAAAAAAGGCGGAATTTGTTGCGGGACATCGTGGAATATTCCTGCTTCAGCCCCTAAAGCTCCGATAGGCGGTGGCTCTTTACATAGCCTTCAAAATGGCGTCTGTAACGGAGGTGCGTTGGAAGCTAGGAGCTGAGATTCGGTTCCTTTTGCCAGAAACCCTGATTATCGCAGATATTCATATTCACTTTTCTACGGAGACCTGGCTGTGAACAAAAGCGCGATGAATTGTAGGGCGAGGTGTCTCTCATCATCACTACAAGGTCGCGGAAAAGTGTCCGATCTCCCGCATGCCAACCGACCGCACACACCTGTGATTCTGAAATGTTGGAACGTGCGGACACTCTCACTCGGGATGATCGGAGGATCCCAATCAAACGCTTCGCTGCTCAACTGGACAACTCTGTCGGTAGTGATGATACACACGTCCACCAATTGGGGTATTCAAAGGTGTGTGCTCGCTAGGTTCCTAGCCACGTAACAGAAGACCACACAGAGCAACTAAGGACCAGCTGTGCGGAATTGCTTGCGCGTTACGAGGCAGATCGTGACACTTTTTTGTCGAATATTGCCACATGCAATGAGACATGTCTTCATCGCTTCGGAAACGAAGGAAGGAAGATTGAGTTTAACGTTCCCGTCGACATCGAGGTCATTAGAAGCGGAGCAGAGACTCGGACTGTGTCAAAAATGGGTATAGAAATCGGACGTGCCCTTTCAAAGGGAACATCCTGGGTTTCACCTGGGGCAATTAAGGGAAATCATGGATAACCTAGTGTGGATGACAAGACGCGGGTTTGAACCGTCGCTCTCACGAATGCGAGTCGAGTGTGCTAACCGCTGCGCCACCTCGCTCGGTCATCGCTTCGAACTGCGAACAAAACGGCAATCCATTGAGTGGCGCCACATCACATCTCCTCCGGGAAAAAAGCTCAAAGGAATGAAAGATACACTCTGCGGGAAACAGTACGTGGTTGATGGGTAGGTTATTGATGCAGTAAGACACTGCGCCGACACCGACCAGCAGGGTGGTACCGTGAGGGCATATACGCCCTACAGGCAGGGTGGCGTATGACTATCGCATTGAAAATATGATTTTGTGTCCAAAAGATTGTGGAACCATAGGGTGTACTGGAATACTGAATAAAACCAACCTGATTTCAGAAGAAAAAAGTGTTGCATTACGTACTGAATGGCCCTTGTAGTGAAGAATTTCGCGCTGAGAATTCAGACTCTTTGGGGTCTATGTTCTGTTTAACTTGTGTGAATATTTCAGGGTATACCCGCAGAAATAGTTTATAGACTAAGTGAAGAATATACTCAGGTGACGTGAGGGTGTGGGTTTATGTTTCCAGTTCTTCAAGGAGGTCCATATTCTTGATTTTGCTGCAGGTGCGTCAGTTTTGCAAATTGTGTGTAATGATTAAAACACACTGGCCAAGTTGGTCCATATGAGTGGCAAAAGCAGACGCACCGAAAGTTTTTAATCTAAAGGCATAGATTACGAAAGGGTGCATAAATTTGAAGTTTTAGTTTACCAGATTCTCATGAATACCTTTTTTTTTAATTTTTGTGCTGTCGGCATTGCTTATGAATGAGCAAACGTAGTATAATTTTCTAATGAATTAATAGGATATCATTAAATGAGGTTTCAATTTTGTAAAAAAGTGATTTATTTATGTAACATGCACTATATTTCGTAATTTCTGTTTAAGTTATTCTCTGGACTTGATGCTGTGTTAACGCAGTGACAGATTCTCTGACGTCAGCAGAGGCGTAGGAGAGAGACCTCAAAGCCGTACGTCGCTGCACTGAAAGCTTCAAACAGAGGCGTTCTTGGAAAACGTTAACAACATTCAGACGTTTGAGAACCTCTACGTTGAAAAAGTATATTTTATTTCACTACAGCAATAAATATTTTTTCTTACACTCAACTCTATGACTACTCGTTGAAGTAGGTTTGAGTAAAATAAGTACGTTTACGTTCTGAAGAATAAGGCGGACGAAAAGTTTTGCAGGACTAGATGACATTTATTTTTATCCTGCAGAACCCTCGCATGTGGCGATCGTGACAGCTGATGGTTCTGTAGAATTGGCGAACTACTTCATCTTCTGCAACACCAGTGAAGCACGAGTTACGATTGAGTGAGGTTTAAATTTTGTAAACAATGATTTATTTATGTAATATGTACTACATTAAGTTTCTGGCTATATTTCGTAATTATTTTTCGAGGAACTCGTTGGGCCTTGTCTGATGATGTGGAAGCAGCAATAGACGCTCTGTCGTCAGCACAGGTGTAACCTCCACTCTTGTGATAACAGAGCAGAGCGCTCGCAATGTATGTCGGGCAAGGCTGTTAGTGTTAGCCGCAAGATCGCTGCGGGATCCATATTTCTAGGGAGCCCTACGTCGCCCCACGTAATAATTCTAACAGAGGCCTTCCTTGGTAAAACACTAACAGTGCAATATAGAAAAGGAATATCAATTGGATATTATATAGATTCAGTCATTTGGAATCCATCGCACTGAAAAAGGCTATTGTATTTAAATACAGCAATAAATCTGTTTATTACACTCAGTTCCATGGCTAGCCATTGAAGTAGGCCTGAGTAATGCACGTTTACATTCCGAAGAATAAGGTGGACAAGAGTTCTGCAGTACCAGAGGACATTTAATTTTAGCCTGCAGAACCCTCTGAATATGTTAAGTTAAAATTTCTGCGAGTGTTTCCTGGGGCAGTTGTTATGAACAATCGTACATCTTCCCGACTTTTCATGATTTCGGCTGATAGATTTGTTGTCACATTTTTTGTTATTTCACTGGTGAAGAAACTTGTCTGAGTGGCTGTCCTTTGGGAAAGATTTGCAAGCTGGAAACAAATTGGAATGGGGTGGAGGTAAATCTTTTCGTGTCTTCTATTTCAGAGAGCCACTGCTTCCATATGTTCACCACAGAAAAAGAGAGCTAATCGGCCACACCATTTTTCGTGTTGGATCCCACAAATAGTATGTTTGTTGGAGCTGATATTTTTTTCTGTGTTGACATGTGCCACCTTCCCACACATATTGTATGCTTATTAAGACGTAGCCCAAATCCTTGATTCTCGAAAGTCAGTGAGATCTGTACTTGGTGGATAATCCTTGTTTGTAAAAATACCTTGCTTATAAAGTAGACATATGAAGCTGCAGCTGTTATGGAGAATGTTGTGGGGTGTTAGTACGCCGAATTCGCTTGTACTGTGCTAACTCTAGCTCCATTGGATAGTTAGCATTAAGGCTCTACAGATTTGCAGACGGAATTATCTTCATAATCTTCAGTTAGCAGTTTTAAGTGTTACAGTTCAGAATGCAACTTCACTTTTACTTCATGCGTGACAGAACTGGCTGAACTCCGTGGCTGTGCCTGTTGTTCAGTGAGAGGTTGCAATCAGCAATGAATACTAAAAAAATTGTCATTTTAATTATGTGACCGTTTCCGGGCTATGGTGTTATTAAACTGTCAGTATTATCAGCACTATGCCGTCTGCTCTAGCTGTGGTGTCACCGCCAGACACCACACTTGCTAGGTGGTAGCTTAAATCGGCCGCGATCCATTTAGTACATGTCGGACCCGCGTGTCGCCACTGTGTCATCGCAGACCGAGCGCCACCACAAGGCAGGTCTCGAGATACGGACTAGCACTCGCCCCAGTTGTACGACGACTTTGCTAGCGACTACACTGACGAAGCCTTCTTTCATTTGCCGAGAGACAGTTAGAATAGCCTTCAGCTAAGTCCATGGCTACGACCTAGCAAGGCGCCATTAACCGTATCTGAAGATAGTCTTATTTGTATTATCAAGAACGATGTATACAACAAGGATAAATAAAAGTTAAGTATTCGAGGAGCTGCATACTTTTCTTATTAGAATTCACTACTTATCCTGTTCCAGAATTCACGCCCGTCTGCGTTAGATAGCGTGCATTTCGGCCGCCTCTATCTACAAGGTGTTGGCACATTTACCAACACATCATTGGCGACGAGGATGGGGTCTTGTTCTTTCTAATTGCTTACATTTACTTGTGTCATGGCTTCGCCACAATCTCCAGATGTACTGTCCGAATTTTATCGCTTGCAGAATCAGCAGACGCAGGCGTTATTGGATGCCCTTGGACAGCTCGTCCAGGGTCAACGTGCCATTCAAACCGATGCGGCAGCCGCCGCTTCATCGCTCCCGCAGCCACAACATGCAGTTGCACCGCAGTTTCGCAGCAAGAGACCTGGACTGAGTGGTCACGCCAGTTTGGATTTCATCTCGCCGCCTACAGAATTCAAGGTAACGAGCGGCAGCCTCACTTATTGTCTTGTGTCGGTGTGTCCACCTACCGTGTGATAGTGAAATTGTTTCCCCGACGCGACGTAGCAACTCTGTCCTACGAAGAAATTTTGTCGGCATTGGACGCCTATTTCAAGGAAACAGTTAATGTAGTTGCAAAAAGGTATACTTTCTTTCGTACAAAACGTACGGCCGGTCAAACTAATAGGGAGTGGGTTGCAACATTGCAAGGCCTTACTAGGGACTGTGCGTTTGAATGTGACTGTGACCTTCCTTATTCAGATACAATGGTACGTGATGCAATTGCACAGAACGTTTCTGATGTTCGCATACGGGAGCAAATTTTGAAACTAGTTAATCCCTCCCTTCAGCAAGTGATAGACATATTGGATAGACAAGACACGCTTGACTTTGCTCAGGAATCATTTGCAACTTCGCCAGCCGTGTGTAACATTAACCGGCCCGCCAGGCGCGCTGCGCGACCCGGTAAACTGCCCTCGCGCACGTCCGTACAGCTGCCGCCACGCTCTAAACCAGGTGTGCCGCGCCAGCACACAAATGCAGTGAAATCATGCCCGCGGTGTGCAACTAGACATTCGCGTGACAATTGCCCGTCACGCCAAGCTATTTGCTTTTTCTGTAATAAGAAAGGACATGTTCAAAGTGTTTGCCAGAAAAAGCTCAGATCAGACAATCACAACCATTCCAGGCCCTTTGCTTCGCGCCAGAATCGAACCAAGGACACTCAGGCTCGTGGACCTTCGCCCATGGACATTCATGTAGTTAATTCCACTCCGCCCAGTGTCCCTCTTTCAAACAGTGACTGTGTTAGTCCCACAAAAAGTGTGCGTCGACGTCGCCGGAAATCACGTCAATTAGCAAGTGATTCTGTACCAGTGTCTGTTCAAATTGCACGAGACAGTCGCTCTTGTCGTCAGCAGGACAATAAACTTTTTGTAGATTTGGACTTTAATGGCAAAGTGATCCCATTCCAGCTCGATACCGGAGCTGCAGTTTCATTGCTCAATCAGGACACGTACAAACAACTGGGCAAACCTCCGTTGCGTGCCGCAACTGTTAAGCTCACTACATATTCAGGACAGAAAATTCCTGTGTTAGGACAGTGCAGCCTTCTTGCAACATACAAGGGACAAACAAAACTTGTGTCATTTTACGTTCTTCGTTCTTCTACTGCAGTGAACTTGTTTGGTTTAGATTTATTTCAATTGTTTAACATGTCTATAGTAAATCAGGTCCTATCAGTGAATCAGACTGTGCCTTCAGACAGTGTTTCTCGTCTGTGTGAAGAATTTGCAGACATTTTTGCACCGGGCCTTGGTTGCGCTAAGAACTTTGACGCACATTTGGAACTGAAAGTAAACGCGCAACCGAAATTTTTCCGAGCGCGCAATGTTCCCCACGCATTGCGTGATGAGGTCGCAAGAACATTAAACGATTTAACTCACAAGGTGTGAGTGAATGTGCGCAATGCCTCTTCTCTTTCAGGTCCGCTTCATCGCTTACGCCGTACAAGTGTTCCGTTCGTCTGGACGACGGCATGCGAACGCGCCTTTCGCCAGTTCAAATCGGCGTTGCTTTCTAATACTTGCCTTACGCCATTCGATCCCCAGATACCCCTTTTGTTGATGGTAGATGCATCGGATTTCGGGATCGGTGCTGTGCTTGCGCACAAAGTTGGCTCGCATGACCGCCCTATTGCCTTTGCGTCAAAATTGCTCTCGTCTGCGCAAAGAAATTATTCACAGATAAAGAAGCTTTGGCTCTCGTGTTTGGTGTTACTAAGTTCCATGATTTCTTGTATGGTCGTCACTTTACCATCATCACAGACCACAAACCTTTGACGTCGCTTTTTCATCCGAACAAGCCTGTACCTCCGCGTACGGCGCAGAAATTCATTCGCTGGTCTATTTTCCTCTCGCAGTACCGCTACGATATCTTGTAATGGTCCTCTGCTACGCACGGAAACGCCGATGCGTTGTCCCGTTTGCCTGTTGCTGAGGATAAAGCATTCGATTCTTCCGAACTTGCCTGCATGTTCATTGATTCGGAAACTGATGACGTGGTCGAATCGTTTCCGATTGATTTTCGTCATGTAGCTACAGCCACAGCTGCTGACCCTGTCCTTGCTACCGTTTTGCGTTTTGTTGCTACGCAATGGCCTTTGTCAAAGTCTCGGATCGAGGATCCGTTGGTTCGCCGATTTTTTGCTCACAAGGAGAGACTTTTTGTTCGACGTGGTGTTTTGTTGTTGCGTTCTGATAATGATCAGTCCAGAGTCGTGGTCCCACGTTCGTTACAGTCCTCTGTTTTACGGCTTCTTCACCAAGGACATTGGGGTATAGTGCGAACGAAACAACTTGCTCGTCAGCACTGTACTTGGTTCGGCATCGATGCTGCGATTACGAATATGTGTTCTTCTTGCATGGCGTGTGCCGAACATCAATCCGCACCGCCGCGGAAAGTCTTTGCATGGCCAAAAGCCACTTCCCCTTGGCAACGCTTGCACATAGATTTTGCTGGTCCATTCTGGAATGCTCGATGGTTGGTTCTGGTAGATGCCTTCAGTAATTTTCCTTTTGTTGTCCGGATGTCTTCCACGACGTCCTCTGCCACCATCCAAGCGTTGTCTGCTATCTTTTGCATTGAAGGTCTTCCGCAGACTATTGTTTCCGACAATGGCCCACAATTCATGTCCGCAGAATTTCAGTCATTCTGCCAGGCCAATGGTATTCGACATCTGACATCCGCGCCGTTTTCGCCTCAGTCTAACGGTGCCGCTGAACGATTGGTCCGGACTTTCAAGTCACAGATGTTGAAGTTGAAAGAGTCGGATTCTCGGGAGGACGCATTGTTGCTCTTTTTGTCATCGTATCGCTCTCAGCCCCGAGATGGTCGCTCGCCGGCTGAGTTGCTCCACGGTCATCCTCATCGAACCTTGATGTCTTTGTTGCATCCGACGCATCAGGTTCCTGTGCAGCGGCAGACTCCTGCTTTTGCTCCAGGCGACGTTGTATTTTATCGCAACTATCGAGGTTCACGGCGTTGGCTCACAGGGCGCATTCTTCGCTGCCTCGGCCGCGCGATGTATTTGGTTTTGGGGACCTCTGGTGAGGTGCGTCGGCATCTCAATCAGCTGCGCCTCTGTCGTCGCACGGGTTCTGCCGCTCCCCGCCTGCTTTCAGCGACGGTGCCGTCCGGTCAGCGTCCTGGGGACCCATCTACTGGCTCGCCTCATCCCCAGGTGTTACCGACGATGCCTTCCATTTTGCCCCATGGCGAAGCGCCGCCGCAGCCGCCGCCGCCGCCGCCTGTTCTCCCGCCGGCACCGCCCGCATTCGACGCTTCGCTGCAGCCGCCAAGCGCCTCCCTGGATCACGCGCCGCCGATCGCTTCCCGTGACCAGCTGTCCTCCGCCATGGAACTCTTGCCCGCTCCGGACCACATGACGTCTTCGCGCGTCGAATATCCCGACGCAATGGAGGTCGACCCTTCGGCCCCTCCTGTCTCTTTACGGGCGCATACACCGCATGTTGACGTGCACCCTGGACTAGGTTTTCAGGCGTTTCCTAGCTCCCCTCGGACCGAATGGCCGGGTGCGGGTGGCACAGCCTCGCCTGTTCTTAGGCTCCCCACCTCTTCGCATACGTCAACATGGGGTCCTCCCCACGGCGGGCGGAAGCTTTATAACACGACCGTTCGCCGATTTGCGGGGGTGGAATGTGGTGTCACCGCCAGACACCACACTTGCTAGGTGGTAGCTTAAATCGGCCGCGGTCCATTTAGTACATGTCGGACCCGCGTGTCGCCACTGTGTGATCGCAGACCGAGCGCCACCACAAGGCAGGTCTCGAGATACGGACTAGCACTCGCCCCAGTTGTACGACGAATTTGCTAGCGACTACACTGACGAAGCCTTCTCTCATTTGCCGAGAGACAGTTAGAATAGCCTTCAGCTAAGTCCATGGCTACGACCTAGCAAGGCGCCATTAACCGTATCTGAAGATAGTCTTATTTGTATTATCAAGAACGATGTATACAACAAGGATAAATAAAAGTTAAGTATTCGAGGAGCTGCATACTTTTCTTATTAGAATTCACTACTTATCCTGTTCCAGAATTCACGCCCGTCTGCGTTAGATAGCGTGCATTTCGGCCGCCTCTATCTACAAGGTGTTGGCACATTTACCAACACATCACTAGCACTATATGATAATATTTATTTTGTTAGCGCTAATTTGTGTTCTGTTTGGATGACTCCATATTCAGGGTGATCAGAAACAAACTGAAAAGCTTGCAAGGATGTTGCAGGTTAGGTTGTGTTGAGAAATATTGTTAAGAAAAAAGTTGATGCGTTGCGCCGTGTCCAGGTCAACTAGCTTTGAAGTTGGGAAGATACCTAATGGTTACTGCTGCATCTACTTGTGCTTCCAAACAGCAGTCCAAATGGGCAAACCAGAAGCGACTTTATCAATGGTTACTCATACTTTAGGTAATGCACGGCTCTGATTAAGAAATATAGTTCGATATTTTCACAGGGTCGAGCTGTGCATGTGGGCTTTCATGCCTCGCACCTAAGTCGCTGCTATTAATAACCTGTAGCCGTTATCCTTAATTCAAACAGTCTACGCACTGGCTATAACTGTGAGTTATTAAAGCATATAGAAATACAAATAAAAGTTAAATGAATAATTTAATAACAAGGATTCTATTCTGACGGCTTTAATTGATATTGTCCACAGAGAATTATGTTGAATAACGTTTATTCACGAAAGGACATTTCAAATAAAGGATATGTGGTCCTACGATATTCAGTTAAAATAAAGACAAAACAACTTTATTAAAAGTAGTAAAGCTATGTCGAGAGCGTTACGAAAATGGTAGCAAAATCCCCAACTAGTCATCAAAGATACGCGAAAACAAATTCCATTTCGTAACCACAACACACGAAAAAATCACCAGCTCAATAGAGTTCAGAGCCCAACATGATGATTCGCAAATTAACATACGCAATACGAACAATAGTAACTGATACTCTGTCTATTCCCAAGTCCGTAAATCAAGAGGAAGAAGTTAGAGTCCTGCTCTGTAGCAAATTCAAGGCTGGGCTGTTTGAGGGAGGAGACCAGACAGCGAGGTCATCGGCCTCATCGGATTACGGAAGGACGGAGAGGGAAGTCGGCCGTGCCCTTTCAAACGAACCATCCCGGCATTTGCCTGGAGCGAAATCACGGAAAACCTAAATCAGGATGGCCGGACGCGAGTCCAGAGTGGTAGCCACTGCGGCACCTCGCTCGGAAGCAAACTCAGTCTTCTCGAAATACGAAATCCTTTCAGAAATTAAAGAATGGTAGCGACCGTTCACCGGCCAGAATCAGTCACCTACGCGACGGCATCGCTCACCTTATTCTGCACTGGTCTGCCTCCTTGCCGGCCGCTGTGGCCGAGAGGTTCTAGGCGCTTCAGTCTGGAACCGCGCTACCGCTAAGGTCGCAGGTTCGAATCCTGCCTTGGGCATGGATGTGTGTGATGTCCTTAGGTTAGTTAGGTTTAAGTAGTTCTAAGTTCTAGGGGACTGATGACCTCAGAAGTTAAGTCCCATAGTGCTCAGAGCCATTTGAACCATCTGCCTCCGTCCACAACTCGCGTAAAAGTTCCATATCGCACTCTTGAGCTCTTCCCAGGAAAAGTCCCAGTCTCCATTTTACTCCAGCAGTGTTCCGCCATTGTCCAACTCTCATTCGCTGAAGGCCGTCCCCACCGAAAGTACATCGTTCTCACGCTCTAAAGATATTATTTCAATCAACATGACCACTAACCGCATAAACTAATGTAGGGTGTAGAAAAATTTCCGCTACCAGTCGCAATAAATGGTTATTTATTTGTCACACGACATACAGTTATCTTCAGCATACAAATATGTACATGAATGTATAAACACCTGAAGGTGGGCTCAAGCCCGAAACCGGTCGTGTGACAAATAAATAACCCTTTATTGTGACGGGAAGAGGAAGTTTTTCCACACCCTATAAAGGAACAGTCACTGTGGATAAAATTCATCTAATGTGTTACAGCAACGTATAAATAATGAAACATCAGAAACCTTTGGTTACGCTCAGATTATTTACAATTCTTATAAATAAAGCTTTCTTTATTAATAAATAAATGAGCATCGTAGCGCAAGTGCGCTAACGTTAACTGACAAGAAATTGTTGCTATAATTCCCTAACAATTATTGATGCCTGCTTGACAGACGTGTCTTTTGGTACTATTTATAACTGTGTTGTCCGAATTTTTGTATCGCACTCCTGCTTGGTTTAAGGAAAACAAACGAAGAACAATTATAAAACTATAAAGAGTGTAGCAACCAGTCGCCGAAACATAATTTATTTATCTTGTTGTAAATCGATTTCGACTGATATCAGTCATCATCTGTGCATTCTTCTAACCGATACATGCCATAAGTAGAGGTATAGTTTTTCATGATAGAAATTTGCCAAGGACAGTTCTTCTACTTATGGCATGTATCGGTTAGAAAAATGCACCGATGATGACTGAAATCACTCGAAATCGATTTACAACAAGATAAATAAATTATGTTTCCGCGACTGGTTGCCACATTCTTTATAATTTTATATTCCACGATCGCTAAACAGAAAGGGAACCCTATGGAGCCCAACATTCACACGAGGAACAGTTTTAGCGACATCGTCTCTGACAGGCCGCTGGAATTTGAGCAAGCAAAGGCCTGATTGGCTAACTTCAGTGCTGATTAACCCGGAAACGGCGCAAGGTGTCCAATTTTTTGCTTAAAACCTAAGCACAACATACCCTGCTGCAACACCATTACAGGCTCTTCGGACTGTTTTCAGCCACTATTTATGTAAAAAGATGATAATGTGAATACTGTAAGTTGGCTGTTTAGGTTTTTTATTGGTAACGCCACGTAGCACTCTATATGAAAATCACTGACTGTGCTGTGTACGATCTGAAGCTGGTCGGCATTGGTGCAATAGTCGCTATTGTAGTGTTGGGCAGTTGGCTGTTAACAGCGCGTAGCGTTGCGCAGTTGGAGGTGAGCCGCCAGCAGTGGTGTATGTGGGCAGAGAGATGGCGGAATTTTGAGAGCGAATGATCTGGACGTGTCTCATTAAGAAAGAATAAATTTGTAATATTGGATATCATGGACTGATATATATATTATGACTTTTGAACACTATTAAGGTAAATGCATTGTTTGTTCTCTATCAAAATATTTCTTTTGCTATCTATGCCCATCAGTAGTTAGTGCCTTCAGTAGTTTGAATCTTTTATTTAGCTAGCAGTAGTGGCGCTCGCTGTGCTGCAGTAGTTCGAGTAGCGAAGATTTTTGTGAGGTAAGTGATTTGTGAAACGTATAGGTTAATTTAGTCAGGGCCATTCACTTGTAGGGATTATTGAAAGTCAGATTGCGTTGCGCTAAAAAATATTGTATTTCAGTTTAAGCAGACTCATGTATAATTTTTCTAAGGGGACGTTTCAATACAACTTATGTCGTATATAGTGAATAAGGTTAAAAAATGGCTCTGAGCGCTATGGGACTTAACTTCTAAGGTCATCAGTCCCCTAGAACATAGAGCTACTTAAACCTAACTAACCTAAGGACATCACACACATCCATGCCCGAGGCAGGATTAGAACCTGCGACCGTAGCGGTGGCGCGGTTCCAGACTGTAGCGCCTAGAACCGCTTGGCCACCCCGGCCGGCCAGTGAATAAGGAGTTTCCTCCAGAGAACTATGTTCCTGTCTCTTTCGTTGGTATAAAATTTTGAGTGGAAACACGAAATGCTGTAACACAGACAACACGAACACACTATGCGATGGAATCTGACATACGACCACCTAAAAATATACTCCAAAAGAGCAACAGCTTTGTACATCTACTTTTACAAGCACTTTCTTGTTCATGCCAAAAAGTATTCGCCATCAAAGATCTCACAGGGTTCATGACAGTCAAAGACCTTAGGTAGCTCTTGTTAAGCGTAGTAAATGCGATGGGAAGTATCAGAGTCAAATTCAGGAGCTAATATTTTGGTAATACAAACATACGTACTATTTTTGGCTCTGAAATATTAAACAATTATATACTGCAGAGAATCTTTGTCAGTGACAGAGGTGCGTATAAAAATACTAGGATTTTCACATAAAAAAGTTTGTATGCACTCTTTTACTAGGTACAATTTCATATCATAGGTGTCCTACAGATCTTTTACGAGGGGCAAACGTTGACATAAATGTACACACTAGTAACGTAAATTTTCACGCTAGAGGCTTAGAATAGTGTTCTTTGATCAACGTCACTTCAGGTTGTTGGTGAGAAGACGGCTTCATCAAGACTTCCACGATTTATTAAAATTTGTCTACATTTTTTTTTGTAATTCATCTGCAAGCTTAGAAATTCTAAATCGTAACAGATAGACAAATATACGTATCATTCTTGGATGTAGCTGTGCTATGCGCTTACAGGTTGGCCGGCCGGTGTGGCCGAGCGGTTCTAGGCGCTACAGTCTGGAACCGCGCGACCGCTACGGTCGCAGGTTCGAATCCCGCCTTGGTCATGTATGTGTGTGATGTCCTTAGGTTAGTTAGGTTTAAGTAGT
Source organism: Schistocerca serialis cubense (assembly GCF_023864345.2). Classification (NCBI taxonomy): domain Eukaryota; kingdom Metazoa; phylum Arthropoda; class Insecta; order Orthoptera; family Acrididae; genus Schistocerca; species Schistocerca serialis. The sequence goes on from NC_064639.1 coordinate 591,289,123, forward strand.
TCTACGTTATAGGGGACTGATGACCTCAGAAGTTAAGTCCCGTAGTGCTCAGAGCCATTTGAACCATTTTTTAACTTACAGGGTGTCATCTCGCTGTTGAGTCAATATACCATTCAACTATATGGGGAAGAGTGACTTGCGGTGAACGACAAGGAGCTGCCTATGGTGAAACCTGTGCCGTGCCACTGACCAGAAGGACGACAGATAACCCCTACCTCCTCCTACTTCACCTGTTTGCGGTGTCTGTGGCGTGCAGATGCAATGTTTTATAGTTGAGGATACGTAAAGAACTGGGTGATGGGGCGGTGCGCCATATATCACGTGACGCAGCAGTAAATTACGGCGTTCAGCTGGGTCAGTTTATCTGTACCGGCAACAAAGGAAGCAAGAATTAAGGTATACTCCTAGCCTCCTAGCTTCCACGATTCTAAAAGTGAATAAGGAATTGTTACTGACCCTAAAATTTTTCTTCTACAATATATTAAAACCATATAAGGCTTTTGTGTTAGACTGAAGCACGCGTCGAGTCAGATAAACCTGCAGAAGCTTTTCCTTTTTCAACATTTAAAAACCTTATACCGTCCAAGTTCTACATTGAAACACGCGTCGAAGGAGACGCAACGAATCTTATGCCACCACCACATAGATATACAGGGTGAGTCACTAACTATTACCACGTAGAATCACATCGAAAGTATGATAGTAGCTGAAACGTTTGTGGGACAGATGTTGCATGGGAGAATGGGGGTCATAATATGACGGTTTTTTATTGCTCGGTGGGGTCACGTCAGAGAAATGAAGGTAATGTTTTTTTTTACTGGGATGCTACAGTTTGGTACATATTTTCTGATAGCGGCTATCTAGACGAATCCAATAATGTGTAACAGTAAGGTCTTTGAAGGTCAACGAAGGTCAAAAAGGTGGCATGAACGTCCATTTACAGAACGTGTTTGAAGTGATGACCATTGGTATCAATGCAGTGTTGCAATATAGTTATCATGGATTGAGTGGTATTGCTTATCCCTTCGGCACTTACTGAAACATATGCTCTGAAAATTCTCTCTCTTATATCGTGCAAAAAGTAAATATTCGCCGAATACGACGTATCCGTCTAACGTGCCATTGACATGTAAACACCATTCGACGGTTTCGCAATACAACACTAATAGGAACGGTAAGACTAGTATTGTCGAACCAAGCGAATGTGATTGATGTATTCCTTCGAAGAACAAGTCGATATGCTTCTCATTTACGGAGAATGCCACGAAATTCAGTGAGAACTAGAGACTTATACGCTGAAAGATATCCTCAACGTACTCACCCTACACGTCGTACATTTAAATATGTTACATTGAGAACAAGTGGATCTTTAAAGCCCGGCCGGCGTGGCCGAACGGTCTAGGCGCTTCATTCTGGAACCACGCGACCGATACGCTCGCAGATTCCAATCCTGCCTCGGGCACAGATGTGTGTGATGTCCTAAGGTTAGTTAGGTTTAAGTAGTTCTAAGTTCCAGGGGACTGATGACCTCAGCTGTTAAGTCCCACAGTGCTCAGAGCCATTTGAACCATTTTTGATCTTTAAAGCATCGGAAACATATCCAACAAACTGAAGTTACTAACGAAGAAACGGAAATTAATACTCTTGCCACTGTGGTTCGAGATCCTTGTGTTATTTCGCGTCAAATCGCAAGGGAGTCTGGCATGAGCCAGAGTAGTGTTGTTCTTGTTCTGCATCGCCACAAATAGCATCCTCACCATTTCAGTCTCCACCAAGAATTAACTCGTACGGATTGTACGCGTCGCATTGAATTCAGCCGATGGGCTCAACTTCAGAGTCGGTGGATGACACATTTATCAATTTGATTTATTTACTGACGAGGCTACATTCATGAACCATGGAAATGTTAATTTATATAACATGCACTATTGGACAACTGAAAATCCATGTTAGCTGCGGTAAGTTGCACACCAAAAACCGTGGTGAGTGAATCTATGGTGTGGGATTCTTGAGGACAGAATTATAGGCCCCCATTCCATCGAAGGAAATCTTAATGGCAGGAAGTACACCACATACCTGCAAGAAACGTTAGATCTGTTACTGAAGACATACCTTCAGGAACAAGGAACAGAATGTGGTATCAACATGATGGGTGTCCGGCACATTTTTCGCTGATGGTTAGAAATGAGTTACAGCGGCAATTCCCAAATCGTTGGATTGGACGCGGGGGAGATGTGTGTCGTGGCCGGCTCGTTCGCCAAACTTGACGCATCTGAATTTTTTATTGTGGTGATTCGTAAAATACATTGTATATATAGACGTTCCAACTACACCTGAAGATATGCGAGAGAGAATTGTCAGAGCATGTGCTCCGATAAGTGCCGAAGCGATAAGGACTTCCACTCAATCTATGTTAAGAAGATTGCAGCACTGCATCGATACCAATGATCATCACTTCGAACACCTTCTTTCAATGGACGTTCATGCCACCTTTGTGACCTTCGCCGCCCTTCAAATGAGTGTTTGAAGTGTTGACCATTGGTATCACCCACCTAGCAACAAATAACGAACGTCATATGATGGCCCCCGTTGTCACAAGCAACTTTTGTCCCACAAACTTTTCAACTCCTGTCATACTTTCGGAGTTATTCTTGGTGGCAATAGTAAGTGACTCACCGTGTGTAAAGCTTCTCTTTGTGTGGGTATCACACGTAAGTGAGTTATTCAAAAATCTCAACTAGTGTATAACTTCTCCACCGCATCATGAAGTTCAGAACTCTTACGTTATGCATAATGAGTGGACTACTGAGGATTCGATTGCCGCCTCTTGGGTTTACTAACTGGAATGCAATGTCTGCAGTAAACTGAACGCTGGTCAAACTGGGAGAATTTTTAGAACGAGATTTAGCGAGCGTTTGTTAACCAAGAAAGGTCAAGCACAGCAGCACTCTATATTTGCTGAATACTTGAAGACTGCAGGGCACCATCCACCCGCGCTTGATGATCTCAGCATCTTAAATCGTGCTCGGAAAGGTGAAACTCTTGATTTATTGGAAGAGTTGGAAATCGTTAAGCATACGTGTACTGTCACGAACAGACGCTGATCGATATGCTCACTAGTAGGAACAAAGGCTATTACGATTCAGTGATGTCAGCTTTTAAAATTTTCAGATGAACTTTGTTACGCTCTTCTAATGGGTTACATTTCGATTCGAAAGTGGTCAGCCAGTCACATTTCTCTATGCTTCTTTTTTAGTTCTTCTGCGTTTTGCTTTCTCTGTGATTTAATTTTATTTATAGCTACTTTCCCGCCTTCTAAATTGTTTTAGCGCATGTGAATAGAGTGACTGTGTAGTCATTTCGAGTGCATGAGTGCAACAATCAGAGGTTTCATCTACACAGTCGTTTGTTTTGATACGTATAAGGGCACTGATAACCTCTCTGTTGAGCGCCCATAGGATCTAAACACACAGACGCTTGATTAAACCCCTCCCCCTCCCTGCCAAATGATTCATTCCTAGACGTTATACTTCTAAAGATCGGAAAATGTTGTCTTAAGAAATTGTTTTATCCCCATTTTTATCCCCAGTTATTGGGATGACGCCAGTCTTTGGTCTTTGGCGGTTATCTTACTGTTTTATTTAGTTACGACTGATGGTGCCAATTTATCTACTTACAGTACTTTAAAGGTTTCTTTATGGGCAACTGAGCTCTGATTACTTGTAACCATTTTTAGATCTTTCTTTTAAGCATTTAATACGTTGACTGTCACATAAATGCTTCAAGCGCCACCTACGTGCGTCCACTGCACACATTGTATGGAAGCCTCATTTCATTGCTCCCCTGTGTGCCCCTTTGACGCCCCTGCAGTGAAGTTACGGCGACAGCACTGTACATTATGTTTAAATGCGTATACTTCTTTTTGAGTGTGGTCCTGCCATTGCACCATTCTGGCCTGCTGGTATGACTTTATTAAGGTATGTCTCGTTCAATTTGATCATTTATTTACATACAAGATATTATATCAGTTGTTTTCGACTATGTTTCTGCGGGTTCACTCTAACACAGGACCTTTTTGTAGTTTTTAAAATGTTAGAAATGCAAAACGTTTCTGCGCTGATTTCACGCACGCTTCAGTCTCATACACAGCAGCATTACGGTTTTTATTACGTTGCAAAAGAAAAATTTTAAGGTCAGTAAGGATTTCTTACCTGCATTTTGAACCGTGAAAGCTTTCACCATACGCTGATTTTTGGTTCTTTTGTTATTACTACAGATAATGTGAAGATGTCCCTCGAAGGCTAAAACGCGCTGTTAAAAAAATTGCAGCCAAGAATGTTTTTCATTAAAATATTCTACATACGGTTGCTGTACCACACGGCGTAACAGAGTGGAAGAAATTTTACAAACACGATAATCATTGCGTTAACAGTGACAACGGCAGCTATCCGAGCATATACATTTACCCAGGAAGAGTCAGATGCAGCAACAGTGGCACAATGTGACATTAACGCCAGCGTTGCTATTTACCATCGCAGGCAACAGCAGGAACGTGTGGCACTGGAAAAACATGGAGAACACGCTGGCGACTTCCCAAATTATTCTCCGTATGCCTGCGCAGAACGTATCGCACAACCGACTCTTTACTTCTTGTATAATCGAGTGTATTTCGTATTCTGGCGAGAGGTGGAGGGGAAGGTTAACTGGTGATAGGCCGACTGTAGTAAGATAAAAAAAGAAAACTTCCTCTACTTTAAGCAACGTTCTTGAAACCTAACGTAAGACAAATTTTTAGTTTGTGGGCGTGTTTGCGTACTCTCGCGTACTCGGTAAAATGTGGAAGTGTTGTTCTCTCTCTCTCTCTCTCTCTCTGTGTCCTCGGAATCATTTTAACGACAGTGTTATCATCAGATTTTAGTATGGGTGCTAAAGGCCTCGGCGTCGTGCGTCCGAACAATCCTCATTACGACTGGTCGTGCCTCGGTGTGGTCTCGTGGAGCGCTGCAGCGCCGCCGCGCACGTGTCGCCGCCGGTGGGCGCCGGACGCAGGCGCCAAATTAAGAAGTTACTCGGGAGGCGGCACGTCGGCGGCCGGGCGGCCTTTCTGCCGGCGCGGAGCCTTTCATCAGCGGGCCTTTCAGCTTTCAGCGGCCGCCTCTCCGGGCGCCCGGCGACCCCGCGCCTCGCGCTTTGTGCCATCTCCCCACAGCAGGCTCCGCCGGTGCCGCTCCTCTAGGGACAAGTTCCACCCTTTCGTTTTACGTCATTGGTACCTCAACTTTTCAGCTGAAAATCCTCTTTGGAAGTGCTGAACCAAACGATATCATATGTCACCCATTAAATCATGAACAAGGTAGACATAACCCATCCATCGCGTGCAGCAATCTTAAAATACACTTCATGAAAATAATAGTAAAATCCGCTTCATGAAAATAATTTCACAGAGGTGACTAATGTCATAGGATACCTCCTAGTATCGTGGCGGGCCTCTATTTTCCCAACGTAGTGCAGCAATTCGACGTGGCAAGTACTCGGTAAGTCGTTGACTGCAGAAATGTTGAGCCATCCTGCTTCTATAGCGCTCCATAATTGTGCAAACGCTGCTTGCCCAGGATTTTGTGCACCAACTGACCTCTCGATTACGTTCCATAAATATTCTATGGGATTCATGTCAGGCGATCTGGGTGGCCAAATCATTCTCTCGAACTGTCGAGAACGTTCTTCAGATCGATGGCGAATAGCTGTGGTTGTCATCCATAAATGTTGTGCGGAAACATGACGTCGGCGAATGGCTGCAAATGGTCTCCAAGTAGCCAAACATCCAGAGGAGACAATCCACTCCAGGTAAACAGAGCGCACACCCTTATAGATCCACCACCAGCTTGCACAGTGCCTTGTTGACAACTTGGGTCCATGGCTTTCTGAGGTCTGCACCACTCGCGAATCCTACCATCAGCTCTTACCAACTGAAACCGGGACTCATCCAAATAGGCCATTGTTTTCCAGTGGTCTAAACTGATATGCTCACGAGTCGAGGAGAAGCGATGCAGGCGATGTCATGCTCTTAGCAAATGGAGTCCCGTCGGTCGTCTGCTACCGTAGCCCATTAAAGCAATATTTCGGTGAGTTATCCTAACGGATACATTCATCGTACGTCCCACATTGATTTGTTCGGTTATTTCCCGAGTGTTACCAGCTTGTTAGCACTGATAACTCCACACAAACACAGCTACCCTCGGTCGTTAAGTGAAGCCCGTAGGCTATTGTGTTGTCCATGGTGAGAGGTTGTTGTTGTTGTTGTTGTTGTTGTTGTTGTTGTCAGTCCAGAGACTGGTTTGATGCACCTCTCCGCGCTGCTATATCCTGTGCAAGCTCCTTCATCTCCCAGTACCTATCCCAGCCTACATCATTCTGAATCTACTTAGTGAATCTTGGTCTCCCTCTACAATTTTAACCCTCCACGCGTCCCTCCAATACTAAATTGGTGATCCCTTGATGCCTCAGAACATTTCCTACCAACCGATCCCTTCTTCTTGTCAAGTTGTGCCACAAACTTCTCTTCTCCCCAATTCTATTCAATACCTCCTCATCAGTTATGTGATCTACCCATTTAATCTTCAGCATTCTTCTGTAGCACCACATTTCGAAAGCTTCTATTCTCTTCTTGTCCAAACTACTTATCGTCCATGTTTCACTTCCATACATGGCTACGCTCCATACAAATACTTTCAGAAACGCCTTCCTGACACTTAAATCTCTACTCGATGTTAATAAATTTCTCTTCTTCAGGAACGCTTTCCTTGCCATTGCCAGTCTACATTTTGTATCCTCTCTACTTCGACCATCATCAGTTATTTTGCTCCCCAAATAGCAAAGCTTCTTTACTACTTTAAGTGTCGCATTTCCTAATCTAGTTCCCTCAGCATCACCCTATTTAAATTGACTACGTTCCATTATCCTCGTTTTGCTTTTGTTGATCTTCATCTTATCTACTCCTTTCAAGACACTGTCCATTCCGTTCTATGGCTCTTCCAGGTCCTTTGCTGTCTCTGACAGAATTACAAAGTTTTTATTTCTTTTCCATGGATTTTAATTCGTACTCTGAATTATTTGTTTCCTTTAGTGCATGCTCATTATACAGATTGAATAATATCGGGGATAAGCTACAACCCTGTCTCACCTTCTCAACCACTGCTTCCCTTTCATGCCCCTCGACTCTTTTAAGTGCCATCTGGTTTCTGTACAAATTGTAAATAGCCTATCGCTCCCTGTATTTGACCCCTGCTACCTTCAGAATTTGAAAGAGAGTATTCCAGTCAACACTGTCAAAAATTTCTCTAAGTCTACAAATGCTAGACATGTAGGTTTGCCTTTACTTAATCTATCTTCTGACATAAGTCGTAGGGTCAGTATTGCCTCACGTGTTCCAACATTTCTACGGAATCCAAACTGCTCTTCCCCCAGATCGGCTTTTACCAGTTTTTCCATTCGTCTGTACGGAATTCGTGTTAGTATTTTGCAGCCGTGACTTGTAAAGGTGATCGTTCGGTAATTTTCACATCTGTCAAAATCTGCTTTCTTTGGTATTGGAATTATTATATTCTCCTTGAAGTCTGAGCGAATTTCACCTGTCTCATACATCTTGCTCACCAGATGGTAGAGTTTTGTCAGGGTTACTTTTCCCAAGGCTATCAGTAGCTGTAATGGTAATGCCTGAAATTTGGTAACCCCGGCACCTCTTGAATGTGGATTTCGGAATACTGAATTCCCTAATGATTTCCAAATTGGAATATCCCATGCGTCTTTCTTCAACCACCATTCTGTGTTCAAAGGCAATTAATTTCCTTCGTACAGTCCTAATCACGTCGCAAATCTTTTCACGTGATTCATCTGAGTACAAGAAGAATCTCCGGCAGTGCTCTGCCCTTCTGTACCTTGTGCACGCGACAGTACTGCCATAAGTACAAGTGCATATCGACATTCCAGGATTTTTGTGTGTAGTTAATCTCATGGCGCCACACCCAGTCGGCACAATGAAACTATCACATTCCGATCTAGGCCTCAGACTACGCTAAAAATCACTCTGTCACCAGAATCTGCCTTCCAAACAATGACCTCGCGCGGTGTGGTCCTGCGGTTTGAGGCGCCATGTCACGGAATGCGCTGCTCCTCCCACCGGAGGTTCGAGTCCTCCCTCGGACAATGGTGTGTGGTTTTTTCTTAGCATAAGTTAGTTTAAGTAGTGTGTAAGCTTAGGGACCGATGACGTCAGTAGTTTGGTCCCTCGGGAATTCACACTCAGTTGAACATTTGGACCAAACAGTGATATCGAAGCAAAGTAAATAATACGTTTTCTTTTATGTCTCTGTTTGATTGCGTAGGATAGGTTTTAATGAAGTTTTAACTGTCAGCGTGGAAAACAGAGTTACTAAATTTATTATTTGTTTGTTTACAGTAACATGACTGCAGTCCTGGCGGACATTGAAATACCTCGCAACAGCACTATAGCACACTGATAAAGCAAGAAAAACAAAGGGGCGCAGCCCAGTGGTAGAGCAAAGATGCGCTGAACAAATTTATTTTAGCTCTTTTAGAATGGTGGCAACGCCATTGCCGCAGTGGATACACCGGTTCCCGGGAGATCACTGAAGTTAAGCGCTGTCGGGCTTGGTCGGCATTTGGATGGGTGACCATCCGGGCCGCCATGCACTGTTACCATTTTTCGGGATGCACTCAGCCTCGTGATGCCAGTTGAGGAGCTACTCGACCGAATAGTAGCGGCTTCGGTCAAGAATATCATCATAACGACCGGGAGAGCGGTGTGCTGACCCCACGCCCCTCCTATCTGCATCCGAGGATGACACGGCGGTCGGATGGTCCCGGTAGGCCACTCGTGGCCTGAAGACGGAGTGCTTTTTTTTTCTTCTTTTAGAATCGTGGCACGATGCAGCGGTGTGGAGGTGTCAGTGTGTAAAGGAAGTCATGACACTTATTACAAACAAACAAACTAATCAATAGGTCAACACTTTTTTCGACATGGTAATTAAAACCTTATGACCACCTTATGTATACATTCCGAATTATCAGTGCGCTCTTCCATTTTGATCTGTTGTTCCGTCCCACAAACTGAAATGCGGCACCTGTAGAACAAAATACATATACTTTTTCGAGCTTACATTCATCCTCTGGAGATTACACTGATTGTTTGTGCACCAGGATTTCACATCTGCAATGGCTTAGTTCATGCTTGTGTGAACCTGTGATCTTGCACTGTTAATCACTTACATATATAACCTAGATAAATGTACTCCCGAAGTTTCATTACTTTACACTTGTGTTCAAAGACATTAATTATACTTGATTCATGACGATTTATGATGGTTCTCTGGATATTACAAAATACAGAACGTGCTTCTAAATAGGGTACGTGATCGATAAGGATGGCAACGCATGCTCTACAACGTCCTTCCATGCCGGTGACACGGCTGGTAAGGGTTTCTTTTGCTGGTGCATTCCATTCCTCAACCAGCAAGATTGACAACTGCTGGATGGTCTTTGGTTCATGAGGATGTGCTGTAATACTTCTCCATAATGCATCCCACACGTCCTCGATGGGATTTCAGTTGGGGCAAGGGGCACTCCAGTCCATTCGCTGAATATCCTCTAGTTCCAAAAGCTGCCTCACCATCGCTGCTCGAAGCGTTAACACATTGTCGTCAGCAAGAATTAAGTTATGCCGAATGCACCCCTGAGAACATGCATTTGGCGTACGAGTATAGTGCCACAATAACATTCACCAGTGAGTCTACCGTCTTCAATAATCTGAAGATAAGTACTCTTGTAAAGTATTACAACTCCCCACATCATAAAACCATCATAACGATCGTGTTCTGCAATGTTTGTTGTTCCATTAGGTTCTTACAGCTCTCTAGACGTTATGGTATGTACAGCGTTGCAAGACATGATGATTTTAGTGGGGTATCTGTCATGGTGTGGGGAGACATAATGTTTTCCATTTTTTTTAAATTTATTGTCTTTCGGGACGTGCCCCGTACACCAACTCAACAGTGAAATGTCACTCATGGCCACACAAATGTAAGGAAAACACAACACTCAGTCCCCGAGCAGAGAAAAATCTGCATGTCGGCAAGGAATCGCGGCACACTCACCTGTAAACGACGTTGCAACACTGTGATCATTCCCCATGTGAATCTTTACCAGGCTGCATTCGGCCCTGACTTAATTTCTATGTGTCACAATACGCGACTGCATCGAACATTGCAGGTGAAGCAGCTGGTTTTGGAATGAGAAGATATTCGGCGAATGCACTGGTCTGCCCGTTTCCCCTGCTTATAGCCCATAGAACACCTATGGGACGCCTTGTGGTGATGTACTGCAGCATTGTCACATGCGGCAACAGCCTTCCAGCATTTCTTAATCGCATGGTGGAGGAAGGGAACGCCCCACCACAAGAAATTCTTACCAACCTTGTGATAAGTATGGCAGCACGTTGCAAAGCATGCGCAGCCGTCTGTGCTGTTCGAACAGTTTATGAGGAACCATGCCCTGCCTTCTGTAATGGCTAAGGGACCACTGTAAATAGCGGTGACTCAAGAACAATTATTGTCTCTGGATACAAGTGTCATTTCTGTTCGTCTCGTTGCGTCACATTCCCTGCAGTTATCTTACGTGCTGCACTGTAGCAGTTCTTTCTACGTATGGTCAAAAGTTTTATCGAACTACTTTACTTGGGAGTGGCACATATTACGAAAGATTCTTTCCTTCTTAAGTTTTACACATCACTGTATAATGTCACGTGCCATGACACTGTTAGGTCATAGGACAAAGGCGACTCCTGCTATTGGTAGGTTCAATCGAAGTCTAAAACATTCGATACGGGTAGTTATGGTGATTGGCCTCTGCACACAGACGGATAAGCTTTCCCTGTAAGAACGCTTTCGGATTGCACTGAGACTTGTAGTACATACATTAATTCCATTAATTAAGGGCAGCCGAAGTGGCCGTGCGGTTCTAGGCGCTGCAGTCTGGAACCGCGAGACCGCTACAGTCGCAGGTTCGAATCCTGCCTCGGGCATGGATGTGTGTGATGTCCTTAGGTTAGTTAGGTTTACCTAGTTCTTAGTTCTAGGGGACTAATGACCTCAGAAGTTGAGTCCCATAGAGCTCAGAGCCATTTGAACCATTAATTAAGATTCTGAAAACTTGTTACCTTTACATATCGTGTGTGATCTTGATAGGGCTCTAAACATATCCCCCGAACAACAGATTGAAAACTTACAGTGATGGCCACATTAGCGGTCGGCTTTGAAGACGTTTTCAGAAGACAGTCCACTACTTCCAGCACACAGATGTATAGGACAAAACTTGGAGAAATTAGAGACTTTAGACATGTTAGCTGTAGAAAGGCATTTCAGTCAGGAATTTTAGATGTGCTGATGGTCTTTCCTGTGAAGAAAAATGTTTTCATGGCAAGGTAATAAGGCAGCCCACATCATGCATAAAACTTGGTGGTTCCAGACACACTGCGAACTTTACATTCAGATGTAATTCGAGTTAACCATTTCCAAAGAGTGAATTTTAGTCTCGACGGAAAGCTAATGTTTTCTACGAAACCATCATTTCAGTCAATGTGGTCTAAATCTTCTCAAGAACAACAGATTTGAAACTTGTTCCTCCCGAATACGAGTTTAGTGCCTTAACCACAGTGACACTGCGCTCTGTTAATCATCACTCTTTTTATTTACTGATGTAAATTGGCCGGACTGTATATGCAGTTGGGGCGATTCAACCTTCGCAGTTTAGTTCCCGAATACTTTCTTTCCTTGCCGGCAAGAAGTTTACGTAAGGGAAAACAAGAATTAAATACAAACAGCGAACTAGGAGACCATCGACTGCGACTGGTGATACGAGGAGTCAAGAAGTGCCCAGGGTGATTCACCTAGATAAAAACTAAAAGAAAGAAAATTTTGTAGTATGGTTCTATGTGACCAAACTGCTGAGGTCATCGGTCCCTATGCTTACACACTAATTAATGTAACTTAAACTAACTTGCGCTAAGGACAATACAAACACCCATGCCCGAGGAAGGACTCGATCCTCCGACGGGGCAGCTGCGGGAACCGTTCCAAGGCGCCAAGATCGCGCGGCTACGCCGCGCGGCACGAACACAACGATTAGTTTTTATTGTACAGTACATTTAAGCAATTAATCCTATACAATAAATGATTACTTAGATAACACAGAGTGCAGGTTTGGAAAAAATAGAACACAGTCCTCTGCCTCGTGATGACTGGGTGTTGTGTGATGTCCTTAGGTTAGTTAGATTTAAGTAGTTTTAAGTTCTAGGGGACTGATGACCATAGATGTTAAGTCCCTTAGTGCTCAGAGCCATTTGAACCATTTAATAACACAGTCACTTCCACAATATGATTTTTCCTTCTCTTTCCGTTTCCTGGAAAAACTTGCTGTCAAAGGTGTGCAATTATAATACTAAGACTTTATCTTTTCTTGTGAGCTCAGCAGCTCGCTCGTCATAGTGGGTTGCTGACTCACTTTCACAGGCTACCAAACGGCAAGTAGCGTTGCCCAAAATGGAGGCAGACATCAGCGCTGTGGCCCTGACGTCCATTGATAGTGTGTACAATGTTACGGTATGAAAAATATGAATACAGTGTGTGCAATGACCGGGAGTGAGAAGTCAACGAACAGTGTAGCACTAAAAATTTCCTTTACTTTACGTCTATCGTCACAAATTTTTTGTCATCAGACTGGTTTCGGTCTATGATGACCATCTTCAGATCTGCAGCAAAATACGGGAAATCATAATTACACTAGCAGATTCTGTACAGCTTAAAACAATAAAATAGACCATAATGAAAAGTGCTACTGACATACATGTATATTTGTGCGCTTTAAGTATGAAGAGGAATACCTGTTTTATAAAAACATGTCCGCCATAGTGGCATCGTCAAACATCAAACACAAAATCAGCACCAGCATCGTCAAATATATATAAATAACAGCATATGTAAGAGTCATATTCTCAGCAACACTACTGTTCAAAACAAACTGCTGTACAGACTGATAAAACTCCTTCCCAGTGCACGAATCATTCTTTTCTTGCAAAGATGTGCCGCCAGGTATGAGGGATGCTCTGGTGATCTCGTTCCTCTAACCTCTTCTCGCCTATGCGGCATCGTGGCGTTGATGCTAACAGAGGGCGCCGATAATGTGCGGCAGTCTGTTTCCTTTCATTGTGGCTTATTTAGCTATTTTTTATAGTTTTTGTATTGTTCTGTGCACTCTGAAACTGTTTGTTATTTATGTCATTATCTATAATATTGGCACTTGAGCATATGTCATTTAATGTCTCGTAACTCTTCCCCTTTTTAACAATATAACTTTTGTCGTGTTTTATTTCATCGCTTTTTATTACTATAATGCCTCTTATACCGTATAAGCCCAAAACAGACTTTACCGATTGCATCACTCTTTATTCTAAGGTGTTCAATTAGTCATTGAAGAATATGTGTATCCCTACAGTAACGACATCTAGTGAACTTGCAACACAAAAATTTTGTGGCTACTGTATAGCAGTTTGATTTGAACAGTAGTGCTGCTGAGAAGATGACTCTTGCATATATTGTTGTTCATATATATTTGACGACGCTGGTGCTGATTTTGTGTTTAACATTTGACGATGCCACTACGGCTGCAATACTTTAGGACATGTTTTTATAAAACAGGTATTCCTCTTCATACTTAAAGCGCACAATTGTACATGTATGTCAGTAGCACTTTTCACTTTGGTCTATTGCATTGTTTTAAGCTGTGGACCATCTGCTAGTGTATTTATGCGTGCCCAGTTTAGCTGCAGATCTGAAGATGGTCATCATAGACCGAAACTGGTAGTCTGATGACAAAAAAATTTGTAACCATAGACGTAAAGTAAAGGAAATTTATTCTAATTCGGGTCATTGTTTTATTTGCAACCATGTCGCAGCTTCTGAAAGTGCAGCATCAGCCTTATATGTTATTCATTAACTCCTCCGTAAAACAGCATTGTGCTCAAATGGTAAACTGAATTAGATAGCACTGTTCTAAACTGACTGTGTTTATATACGGAAGTGTGAAGGTTCCAATCTTCGTCTCGTCATCCTAATTTAAATTTTCCATGGTTTACCTAAATTATTTCAGGCAAATGCCTGCATGGTTCTTACCAGAAGGCCACGGCTGACTGCTAATCCCATGTGCATCCTAATGGATTGATGGTATGACGTGGGCCAAGTCAGACTGGATTCGTGAGGTAGCCACATCGAGACCGATGGCAAACTTTAGTCAGCTTGAGACGTTCTGGCAGCAAGAAACTGTTATGCGACGCTCCGTCATTAATACGACGGAAAAAGATTTGGACGACACTACGGTGATGGATTTAAGTAAAGGACTGAAATTTGCACACACGCCGAAGGTATTACCAATACTAGCTTTCATCAGTGCCGTTGAAGAAGGTGTTCGTTCTCTTTCTACGGAATCAGCAGAAGAAATAAGACGCGAAATGTGTCGGGGAGTTATTAAGGCTCGCCCACAAAGGAGTAACATATCTGTGGCAGAAAGGGCTGCACTACGTGAACTTCTCCAGAATTCCGAGGCGGTGGTTCTTCCAGCTGATAAAGGTAATGCCACATTTTAATGTCTTCTCACTACTATCATGAAAAAATGAACAGTTTGCAGAGTGCAGCACATACCGGAAAATCAGTAAATACCCTACCAACCAGTTGGTAAGGAAGACTGCTTCACTTTTGAACGCCTGCCCCCTTCAAGCAGAAGTTGTGCGAAGACTGAAACCAAGTAGTGTGGTGCCTCCAAGGCTTTATGGACTTCCGAAGATCCACATGAATGGTGTTCCTCTGCGTCCGGTAGTAAGTAACATCTGCTCTCCAACCTATGATTTTGCCACTTATCATCTATATTAAGGTCTCTGTTGGGAAAATGTGCTCATCACATACGTAACTCTGTGGACTTCATTGGCAAACTGAAACCACTCAAACTGAGCAATTCTGATATGTTAGTCAGTTTCGATGTAGTGTCGTTGTACGCAAAGGTTCCTCTTTCGGAATCAATGTTTCTCATTGGGAAAAGTTTCGATAAAGAGATTTCGGCTTTGTTTGAACATGTTCTGACCTCGACATATTTTTCATTTAATAACAGACTGACGGTGTCGCCATGGGGTTGTCCTTTGTCGCCTTTGATGGCCAAATTTTTGTGGAGGACTTCAAAGAGAAGGCGCTGGAATCTGCTGCCTTGAAGCCCACAGTGTTGTGGAGGTATGTTGATGACACGTTTATAGTGTGGCCTCATGGTGAAGACAAGTTAAAAGAATTTTTAGATCATCTGGATTCCATCCACAGACAAATTCAGTTCACGATGGAAATCGAGAAAGGTGGATGCCTTCAATTTTTGAATGTGTTGGTACGGCGCTAAGATGATAGCACTTTGGGACACGCAGTATATCGAAAATACGTGCAAATAGCTGCCATGATCCTTCGCATACCGCCAGTGTACTCAGAACTCTAGCACACAGAGCACACGTCACTGCTGACGAAAGCAGTCTGGAGGACGAGCTTCTGCACCGGAGAAGAGTTTTTAAAGCCAACGAGTATTTTACACAGCTGGTTCCCCAAGGCGCTACAAATGAAACCAACTGTGGTTATAAGAAAAGCAGAAGAAGACATGGAAAGTTTTTAATCGATGGCTTTCCTGCCATACGTGGGAAGCCTATCGTCAAAAATACGACGGAACCTCAGTAAGCACAAAGTGAAAGCGATTTTTCGGCCACTCCTGGGTTCCGTTAAAGATGATTCAAGATCCTCTGTGAACGAGACGGTTGATACATCGTACAGACGACACGTACTGTCCAGGAGAGATGCAAAGAGCATCGCAGGTACACCCGGCTCTTACAACCTAATAAATCTGCGGTGGAAGACCACTCTATTGACAGTGGGCGCTCTATGGTGTACGATAAAGTCGAAGTTTTAGCCTCGACTTCATCTTTCTGGGACTCAGTAGTGAAGGAAGCAATTGAAATTCGGTTGGCGACGAATTTAATTAACAGAGATAGCGGCTTCAGCTTGGACCAATCATGGAATCCGGCAATATCTATAATAAAATAACAAAGATGTCACGAGGGTGCAGCTCGCAGTGATACATCCATATCATCGTGTGGATCAACTGCGTATGCCGCACCACTTTCCCGCCGATCAACGTCTCTGGCGCCTTGTGTATGTGTGGCCGCATGCGCAGTGATGTGGCCCACGGGTTTAAAAGGACAGAGCATGTGCTGGAGCGTCAGTTACCTCGGCTCACTCTGAAGATGGCTGGACGGAATTCAGCCGAAATATTAGAAGAAGAAGCCGAATTTGTGAGGCTGCAAGCCCGAAATTTTATGGATCCGCTTATCACATACTTGAATACTAGACCTGTAAGTACGTAAAACTCTATATGTACAAGTTACATTATTTTTGCTATTCTTAAATTGTAATGCCACTATATGTCCAATATCCGTATAAAAGTGATCTACCGATGACTAAAACTACTACCACTTCTGCGGGCACATTAGAGACGGAGCACAATCTGTGCTTGAGTGACGTAGGAAAAAGAAATCAACTGCGTCCTTCTGAAACGAACAACGCAGCATTTGAATAAACCATTTAGATGGTGCTAACCACTGGAAAACGCAGCTTGGTTTTCGCACGTACCACATTAAGTTAACTGCAAAACAGTACTGCATTCGAAAGGTCATTGCAGAGTTAACGATGAGCACCAAAAGCAAAACTAAGACTTCTTTGGAGGGAAAAGTGCGTCAGTTTACTTAGTTTCCTACAAACGCGGGCAAACCACTAATACCTAGCGGAACACTGAGGCACTCGAAAAGCTTAGGTGAGACATTAAAATGATGAGATATTGAAATGGTGAGACGCAAAGTCTGCCACCTACCCAGATTATTCATCATAATACGCGGTTGAACCCCTCTGAGTCACACGGCTACCTCAGCTGGTCGGCAGCTCTTCATCCACCGTAAAGCTTTGCTCCGACGCCCACGTAGTTCTACTTCTTTGCTACAATGCTATGCAGTCTGCAAGACAACAACATCATAAAACAGGTCAGGTGAACATGTCCGCGAATACCACTGCACGACTAACGACCTTCAATGAGCGTTATGGAACTGGTTCCTACGGTGCCACAAATGAAATCACTTCAGAGCGATACTCAGTGTTACACAAAGGATGTATTACTTCAGCTTCCTGAAAAATTACATCGGTTTCCATCACTTAATAGAAATATCATTCCATTTATGTTTCCTTCTTGGTACAGTGCTATTAACTAAAATCGAATTATCCCTTTTTAAACAGCCTATATCATCAGGTAAGGGCTAAGGCTGTCATCAGCCACCCGCATCTCGTGGTCGTGCGGTAGCGTTCTCGCTTCCCACGCCCGGGTTCCCGGGTTCGATTCCCGGCGGGGTCAGGGATTTTCTCTGCCTCGTGATGGCTGGGTGTTGTGTGCTGTCCTTAGGTTAGTTAGGTTTAAGTAGTTCTAAGTTCTAGGGGACTGATGACCATAGATGTTAAGTCCCATAGTGCTCAGAGCCATTTGAACCATTTTTTTTGTCATCAGCCTGAAGGTTGGTTTGAACACCACAGGGCTCTACCAGAAGTGGCTCTGTTGGATGTGCTATGCCCTTGCCTTTCTCTTCTCGGTCGTATGAAATGAGTTGATGTACCAGTCACAGAGGGACCTTTACTCGATACACTATGTGATCAAAAGTATCCGGACACCCCTAAAAAAATACGGTTTTCATATTAGGTACATTGTGCTGCCACCTACAGCCAGGCACTCCGTATCAGCGACCTTAGTAGCCATCAGACATCGTGAGAGAGCAGAATGAGGCGCTCCGCGGAACTCATGGACATCGAACATGGTCAGGTGATTGGGCGTCGCTTGTGTCATATGTCTGCACGGGAGATTTCCACACACCTAAACATCCATAGGTCCACTGTTTCCGATGTGATAGTAAAGTGGAAACGTGAAGTTACACGTACAGCACAAAAGCGTGCAGGCCGACCTCGTCTGTAGGCTGACAGAGACCGCCGACAGTTGAAGAGGGTCGTAAAGGGTAATAGGCAGACATCTATTCAGACAATCACACAGGAATTCCAAACCGCATCACGATCCACTGCAAGTACTATGACAGTTAGGCGGGATGTGAGAAAACTTGGATTTCATGGTCGAGCGACTGCTCATAAGCCACACATCACGCCGGTAAATGCCGAACGACGCCTTGCTTGGGGTAAGGAGCATAAACATTGGACGACTGAGCACCTGTTCATAATGCACGGCCTGTGATGGAGTGGTTACACGACAATAACATCCCGGTAATGGACTGGCCTGCACAAAATCGAGAACTTAATCCTATAGAACACCTTTGGGATGTTTTGGAACGCCGACTTCATGCCACACCTCACCGACTGACGTCGATACCTCTCCCCAGTGCAGCAATCCGTGAAGAATGGGTGCCATTCCCCAAGAAACATACCAGCGCCTGATTGTACGGATGCCTGCGAGAGTGGAAGCTGTCATAAAGGCTAAGGGTGGGCCAACACCATACTGAATTCCAGCATTACCGGTAGAGGGCACCGCGAACTTGCAAGTCATTTTCAGCCAGGTGTCCGGATACTTTTGATCACATAATGTAGTTGAAACTTCACGAGTTGGAACTGTCTTCCTGCGATCAGAGCCCTCAATGTCAAAAATGGCTCTGAGCACTATGGGACTTAACATCTGAGGTCACCAGTCGCCTAGAACTTAGAACTACTTAAACCTAACTAACCTAAGGACATCACACACACCCATGCCCGACGCAGGATTCGAACCTGCGACCGTAGCAGTCACGCGGTTCCGGACTGAAGCGCCTAGAACCGCACGGCCACCACCCTCAATGTCACACCCGAACGGTTTGCCGTTGCCAGAGTGCCACAAAAGTGGTCAATTCGTTTCCAATTCCTTGACTGGCTGTCTTTCTTAGCATGTTTGGATCCCGAATCCTGGGTCTGGCTCTTTTATTTCGAAATTCATCAGTCGTGATAACCACACCAACAACAGACACACACACACACACACACACACACACACACACACACACACACACACACATACAAACAAAAGGATGGTAACGAAATGCGCTCGTTTCGTTCATGGCACTGACTAACCACTACTGGATCATTTCGCTCAAGACGCGATTCGGCGTCACATATACAAGTATTATCATCAGAGAAATCGGCCTACATAGATAAGCTTTATACTAAATTTAATGAGGCTCAATGCTTGGAAGGTATGCTGGTCCTATAGAGGCAAAAAATAAAACACCTTAATTTGGCCCAAGGGCGCTGTAGCGGAGTTGTGAACGTGCATACCTGACGTGCAAAATATCGTGGGTTCGAGTCTAATCATGTGACATAACCTCTATTACTTTTAAATACTTACGACAGTGACTATTATTATTTCTGTTAATTTACTTACATGAATTTTTACGTTTTTAGCCTTTTGTGGCATCGTTTCCATCACCATCTTGACTTTTTTAATTGCTTTTGTTTCCTCTTCCGACCGTTCTTTTTTCGTTTTGAATCAGTCTTTGTCGCCTATAACCTGCAACCGAGTGCCAATGAAAACTTGGTATCGCGTCAGCTCGTGTAGCCAGTGTGAGGACAGTTTTGGGTAACCGATGAAAACAAGAGGTTACTTTTCGCGTTTAGTGTTGAAACTAGAATTTTTCTCTCCTGAGTTTGCTCCTAGAGATCAGGTTTAATCGTCGTGAACGGAGTGAGCGTGATTAACAGCTCTGCGCAGTTTTATGCCCTCCGTTCTCTCCCAGACATTGCACATCACGAAGTTGTCGTTACGTTAGGAGACGAGAGTAAGTTCAGGGCTACACAACACGTCGCCTGTCGCAGTTCTGTCATTGGTTACTTGAAATCAGCTGTTGACAGAGCTTCTCGCGTTTCACCCATACTTGACGGCAGCCGCTTCCCATATTATTCAGCTTTACATGGACAGGACTTCGGTATTTGTGAAGTGACGTGCTGTGTTTACATACTGCCTTTAAATGGGCGGGAGCCGATGTGGCAACACTGCAGCGGCAAGTGACAGAAATCAACCGTCAAGTAATTTTAATCGGGCTGGAGTATTACGTGGTCTCCGAGCCGCAGTGCAACTCAGCACTCTTCGCGTTACCAAACACTGTCAGCGGTGAAAGAAGTGAAAAATGAACGTCGGCGAACTCTGGAGTGACCCGGATCGAAATCCAGACCTCAGGATCATTAGTGTGACACGTAGTGACTGGGTCACTGAACCAAATTTTTCGTGAGGTAGCAGCCTCTGTCCTTCAGTACTTGAACTGTTGCCCCAGGGAGCACACGCCACTGAGCGCTCTGAGCGGAAGCCCCATGATTAACGAATCGGGCAGTCCAGCGATCCAGCCACTGAGGCACGTGCGTCACACGCCGGAAACCGAAGCGTTCGCAGAGTCTCTTGGCGGGTAAGCATAGCCTGGCTGCGAGGCGCACTCAGCAAGATTGCTCGTGAAACCTTAACCTGACCTAAAAGCTGGTCCGGTGCAGGGAAGAGCTCGCGGCTTTCTGCAGATCTCGTCGATAGCGCACCGTGCCGTCTGTCTGCGAGCTGAAAGCAAACCACTGTACCCGTGGACCACTTGTCGATCTCCGAGCGCAGTCTTCCAGTACCAGCGCACGCTATTTTAGATAATCTATCCACAGCGTATCGTCAGTGTCCTGCCTCGATTTCAGCACGCATTCGCCTCATTGTCATACTCCATCGACATCTGCATCTGTACTCTGCAAGTGACCTTACGGCAGAAGTTATGTCCAGTATCATTATAATTTTCCTTCTTCTCTGTTTTATTCGTGAATGGCGCTTGAGAAGAACGATTGCCATTAAGCCTCCATATGAGGTCTAATTTCTCTGATTTTTCGTCGTGGTCATTTGGCGAGAATTGTGTGGGAGAAAGTACAAGGGTGTTCTGAAAACCAATGCTTCCTAAATTTTTGTGTGAAAACTATCAAAGCTTTTCACATAAAACTAATTTTATTAACATTCTCTATCCTCATTTTTAATATCTACATATTTGCTTCTGAAGATAGTCACCATGTCGATACGCATTTCTCCCAGTGTGAGATGAGTTTGTTCATTCCTTTTGACTTCGTTAACGCAGCCACAATTCTGCTTGCATCTTTCGTCACTATCAAAGTGAAGTCCTCGAAGACGTTCCTCGAAGTTTGTAAACAGATGAAAATCGGATGAGGCCAAGTCGAGAGTGTATTGAGAATGATCGATGACAGCGAACCCCAAGGCGTCGGATTGTTGCATGTGTCACAGCGTTGTCATGCTGAAGAAGAGAGTGCCCCATGTGTGGAGGAATTCTTCCAATTCGTGCTTTCAGTTTTCTGTGGGACTACACCACGCTGTTTTTCGAGCACCGACATAGTTACGTTAATCACCGCCATGTTCCACACTACAATTATGAACCCTGTAGTGGTAGAGGATTGCAAATTGCGTCAGTGAAGCAGGAAAGTCGACCGAGTAATGAGCATGACATGCAATATATCAACTGATACTGAGAACACAATAAAAAATTTGGAGGCATTAGTTTTTAGCACGCCCTTTTAATATTTTGCCTGACTTTTCCTGGATCTAAAATTCTCTCGGGATATACTTAAGCATTTCAACAAGACTCTTGCAACAACTAAGCGAACCCACACCGTGACGAAACGCGTCTCTCCTAGTTACACCTTACCTGTTTTTTCTATCAATCCATTCGATAACTGTGATGAGCAATAGACATATTCTCCAACGAATTACTTTGTAAGCCACTTCTTTCGCGTATGAATTAAATTTCCTACAGATTCTCCTAATAAATCTCAATCTGTCATCTACGTCTCCTACAGCTTTTTAAGTGATTAGTCCGCATAACATCCGGATGGTTTTTTCTACGTATTATACAGAAATTGCTGTTTCCATGTGCCTCAATAGTCAGCATTGTAAATGTCATGCGATAATTACTGAAAATTAATGAGAATATTCGTAGCTTCTGCAACAGTGCAGTTTCCTTTCACATGAGGTTGAAACTTTTCGGAGGAACACAGTGGCGAAATCACTGTAAGGTACATCTAGAAGTATAGTATTTTAAAGGAAAGAAAACGGAAGTAAAGATTTCAAAATACTCTGTCTATCAAGGCTTTTGTGACTATAATATTTCATTTTCCAAATTAGTCTACAGTGGATACAATGTACCGTAGTCAGCGATTACATAGCACTTTCTCAGATTCTAAAATTCTACACCGGGAGGACCTTAAACAGCAATTTTATAAAGCTGCTGGAATGCTGTTTTTGGTGACGGAGACAGCTTTCCTCCAAGATTGTGCTGGTCCCTACCCTACTTCAGATTGAGCTGGTAGAGCACGATCGCATCACCTGTGATTACGCGTAGAAAAGGAGCATTTCGGACACAAAGTTCAACAAAATCTGAAGTTTCATCCATTTTTTCTACTTTCGTCAGATGACTTGTCCGCCTCCTATCGAAAAAAGCTCTTCTACCATTCCAAAGATTTTTGAATTGTACTGTTATTCAGCAATCACTCTGATGTCCATTTCTCCACGCTGTAGGCCTTTTTCTCGATGGCACGTTAGAACCTGATTTTCCTTCCTGCTGATATCCGCCTCAGCTGCGGTCTTGTGCAACGTCTGAAACAACCCCTTTGTATGTACAGAATGACAGTGCTGGGAAAACTCTTACGTTATTTGATTTTCATACAGCTGAGAAAAACTGAACGTACTCAGACAGTTCTCTTCATACTTATTCTGATCATCACTAAACTGACATACAATATTTTTAGGGCAACGCAATCTGACTTTCAAAAATCCCTACAAAAGAATGGCCCTGACTAATAATAACCTATCTTTCATGAATCACTTACCTCACAAAAATCTTCGTTACTCAAACTACTGCAATAGAGCTAGCGCCAAACTGCCAGCTAAATAAAAGATTCTAACTACTGAAGGCACTAACCACTGATAGGCATAGTTAGCAAATGAAAGATTTTGATAGAGAACAAACAATATATTTACCTTAATAGTGTTCAAAAGTCATTATATATATATATCAGTTTATGACATCCAGTCTTACAAATTTCCTTTTTCTGACGGAGAGACGTCCAGACCGTCCGCTCGTAGTAACCTCTCAAAACTCTGGCATCTCTCTCCCCACATCCACCACTGCTGGCGGCTAACCTACGCGCTGTTGACATGCAACTGCCCAACACTACAATAACGAATAATCCAACAATGAGTCCAACCAGCCACAGACTGCACACAGCGCAGTCAGCGATTTTCATACAGAGCACTACGTGGCGTTACCAACATAAAAACCTAAACAGCACACGTCTTTGGTGCTTGATCTCTTGTTGTCGGTCTACTTCAAAGTGGTGCATCATCTACAGTTTCATTGCCGTCTCGCAACTGTTATGTCCGTCGCTTGAAACAAACGCGATATTCTGGTGTTGCATTAGCACACCCACTGCATTCGACTGGCTACAGCAGAAAAGTCTCCAGTAGTTTACGGTTCTTACAAAGTAGTCTGTTACGTGCTCTACACTGGTGCACAAAATTTAAGAAATAAAATAACTTCCGCATGGTGTATCACAACCAAGTAATATAGATCGATGAAACACGCATTATACACAGAAAAACCTGCTACAGTATACCAAAGAAGCCAATTAAAAGAAATATGCAATGAGGCAAACGGAAATGACAGTATTATTCAAAGACAATAATTACTCTGAATCCAACAAGATTTGTGATGGATCCCTGGACATTACAATATGGAGGAGATGCTCCTTAACAGGGGGCGTGATCACCACGGACGGCAGTGCGTGCTCTGTAATGCCCTCCCATGCTGTTCACAAGGCTGGTAATGAGTTCTTGGGGTAGGGCGGTCTATTCCTCCACCAGAGCGGATGGCAATTTCTGGGTGGTCGTTCGTGTTTGTGGATGTGTTTCAATACGTCTCCCAACATATCGCAGATGTGTGCTATGGGATTTAAATCGTGGAAACGGAAAGGCGAGCCATTCACCGAATATCCTCTCGTTCCAGTAGCTCCTCCACCTGCGCCCTTCGAAGGGGTCATACATTGCCAGGCATAAAAACGAATCCATGAACGAGTGCACCTCTGAAAAGGCGCACGTGGGGAGGAAGTACAGTGTCATAATAACGTTGACGGTGAGTATACCGTGTTTAAAGATAGTGAGATCACTACGCCAGTGTAACGTTGTTCCTCGCCGCACCGTAACAACTGGACCCCCAAGGCGATTATGTTGCTGGTTACGTAGCATGTTTCCACCTCTAGCCATCTGAGGGTTCATAAAGCACTCAGGAACATTGTCGAACGTGAGATAGGATAACAGAAATGTTCTAAGATCATAAGTGGTACACAGTCGGGGCAAAAGGCAAACGCCGTACGTCAGGATAGCCTCTTTCGGGGTAGCCACTACGAATTCTCCCCAGGCCACTAACCATGGGCCCCGCTGAGGTTTTTTTAGAAAAAATTAGACGGATAATAACTCGTACAGAGGCGTACAAGCAGTCATGATTTCTACTTTCCTTCGTGAAAAAAAGGAAACATTGATACACAGTTCTAAAAAATGCCTCCTGCCTGGGAATTCATAGTGAATCGTAGAGTACAGATGTAGATGCGAATATAGTACGAGAGGAGGAGCAGATGTAACAGTGGACTTGTTTTCCTCGCCCGCGGATTCTAAGTCCTAAAACCGACAGCAATGGACCGACGACATCTGGAGCATTGAATAACAACGTGTAGTAACATCACATGAAAATCTGAGAGAGTCATACCTCAGTAACGACAATCATAGAGCAGAAATCAAACATTACATTTTTCATGATTGAAACACTTAGTACGGTTATAATATGATCAGTGTTTAAGAACGATTCCAATAAATTTTGATAACATTTTTAATTAATTAGCCGGGCGCTGTGGCCGTACGGTTCTAGGCACTTCAGTGCGGAACCGCGCTGCTGCTACGGTCGCAGGTTCGAATCCTGCCTCGGGCATGGATGTGTGTGATGTCTTTACGTTAGTTAGGTTTAAGTAGTTCTAAGTCTAAGGAACTGATTACCTTCAATGTTAAGTCCCATAGTGCTTAGAGCCATTTGAACCATTTAACTAATTTTTAAGAAGGATATACGTACCGAATGAGTTTATCAGTGCATTTACACATTTCCTGGAACCATTCATGAATTTACCTGAAAAAAATAATCAATGACAGCGTTTCAGAGTATTGTACGTTGTTTTTATGTTGTTATCCGTTATTTCTTTCCGTGTTCCGAAAATCAACGAAGATAAGAGAACGTCTTGTACGTGAGCGATTACGGCTTTGCTCTCCTGCTGATATGTTCTAATATATACAAGTGTAGTAATACTGTTAGGGTTCAGTGTCCTCCCACTACATCGGGGACTGCGTGTAGGAGACTTAGATCTGGTTATTATTGTTATTATTATGAGGTGTAGTTAAACAAAATTTTGATGAAATGGAAACAACAATGATGAGGAATAGACAAATATCGACTAGCTAAAAATTAAATGCCATCTCAACAGAAGAGAAAGGTATCTTCGACACAGGAAGTAAGTTTACCGAGCAAGGGAGTCGTCAAAATCACGTCAGTGCAGATGAAGATAGTTCTCGCGAATTCAAGGACTCTACTTCCGCTAAGATTTTACGTGTAACTGAGGAAGATTCTGCTTAAACTGTGTGTCTGACACACAGTACACACCGGTGAACGGGAGGCTGCAAGCCTTTTAACGTGGTGCAGTTTAAGGACACTAGGGAGTGAGAGGTCAAATAAATTAGAGAATGAAGATGCAGCAGTGAGGTAACGCGAGGAATGACGCTATGTAACACCCATTCTATAAACAATTAGTTTCTGTTCTAGGGCACTGAAAACTACACCGACGGAAAAAATAATCGCAACGCCAAAAGCAGTTACTGTAGAGCAATGAAATTCCGGGAATACATTTATCTAGGTAACATATGTACAGGGCTATTACAAATGATTGAAGCGATTTCATAAATTCACTGTGGCTCCATTCATTGACATATGGTCACGACACACTACAGATACGTAGAAAAACTCTTAAAGTTTTGTTCGGCTGAAGCCGCACTTCAGGTTTCTGCCGCCAAAGCGCTCGAGAGCGCAGTGAGACAAAATGGCGACAGGAGCCGAGAAAGCGTATGTCGTGCTTGAAATGCACTCACATCAGTCAGTCATAACAGTGCAAGGACACTTCAGGACGAAGTTCAACAAAGATCCACCAACTGCTAACTCCATTCTGCGTTGGTATGCGCAGTTTAAAGCTTCTGGATGCCTCTGTAAGGGAAAATCAACGGGTCGGCCTGCAGTGAGCGAAGAAACGGTTGAACGCGTGCGGGCAAGTTTCACGCGTAGCCCGCGGAAGTCGACGAACAAAGCAAGCAGGGAGCTAAACGTACCACAGTTCACGGTTTGGAAAATCTTACGGAAAAGGCTAAAGCAGAAGCCTTACCGTTTACAATTGCTACTAGCCCTGACACCCAATGACACAGTCAAACGCTTTGAATTTTCGGCGCGGTTGCAACAGCTCATGGAAGAGGATGCGTTCAGTGCGAAACTTGTTTTCAGTGATGAAGCAACATTTTTTCTTAATGGTGAAGTGAACAGACACAATATGCGAATCTGGGCGGTAGAGAATCCTCACCCATTCGTGCAGCAAATTCGCAATTCACCAAAAGTTAACGTGTTTTGTGCAATCTCACGGTTTAAAGTTTACGGCCCCTTTTTCTTCTGCGAAAAAAAAAAGTTACAGGACACGTGTATCTGGACATGCTGGGAAATTGGCTCATGCCACAACTGGAGACCGACAGCGCCGACTTCATCTTTCAACAGGATGGTGCTCCACCGCACTTCCATCATGATGTTCGGCATTTCTTAAACAGGAGATTGGAAAACCGATGGATCTGTCGTGGTGGACATCATGTCATGGCCTCCACGCTCTCCCGACTTAACCTCATGCGATTTCTTTCTGTGGGATTATGTGAAAGATTCAATGTTTAAACCTCCTCTACCACGAAACGTGCCAGAACTGCGAGCTCGCATCAACGATGCATTCGAACTCATTGATGGGGACATGCTGCGCCGAGTGTGGGAGGAACTTGATTATCGGCTTGATGTCTGCCGAATCACTAAAGGGGCACATATCGAACATTTGTGAATGCCTAAAAAAACTTTTTGAGTTTTTGTATGTATGTGCAAAGCATTGTGAAAATATCTCAAATAATAAAGTTATTGTAGAGCTGTGAAATCGCTTCAGTCATTTGTAATAACCCTGTAAGTGATTAACATTGAAAGATAACAGGTTAACGTAAACACGAAATAAGCCATTGCAAATGTGAAACGGTGGCACACAAATAACTAGTGCAATCACCAGAGGATGAACGTAGGCGTGCAAAAGCGCATGTATTGTGTTATACAGGTGCCGCATGTCAGTTTGTGGGATGGAGTTCCATTACTGTTGCAATTGGTCGGTCAATAAAGGCACAGTTAATGCAGTTTGTGGATAACGGTGGAATAGTCGTCCGATAATGTCCCATATGTAGCCGAGTGGAGAAAGATCTGGTGATCGAGCAGTCCAAGGCACTCTGTAGAGCACGTTGCGTTACAACAGCAGTATGTAGGCGCGCGTTATCCTCTTGAAAACATCCCCCGGAATGCTGTTAAAGAAAGACAGCACAACAGGTCAAACTGCAAGCATGCGTACAAATTTGCAGCCAGGTTGCGTGGGATAAGCACGAGAGTGCTCCTGCTGTCATACGAGATCACAGCCCAGGCCATAACCCAGGGTGTAGGTCAGGGCCAGCCAAATGCTGCACTCTGTGCAGAAGCATGGAAATGTGGCACAGGTGATCACATCTCAGTCCGCGGGCAAAACAGAATAGCAACATCTGTGACTGAACACGCACACGAAATGAGCGGCGAAGGTTCCGCCTCCTTGCTTACGCGGTACCAGGAGGACCGAAGCACACCCAGTCTGGCGAATGTGACCTTACGTGAGGCGTACTGGGAAATAGCGAGTACTGATAAAAAGGAAAGATTCGGAGATACGTGTTCTCAGTCATTTAAACTCGACCAGGAACTGCAATTGTTCTTTGCAGCAGTGGGTGAAAACACAGTGTTTATGTCTGCAGCTCGCGATCTAGTGGCCAGCGTTGCTGCCTCTTGATCATGGGGTCCCGGTTTCGATGCTCGGCCGGGTTGGGGATTTTCTCTGCCCGCGGACTGGGTGTTTGTGTTGTCCTCACCATTTCATCCACATCATCATCATCCGGGACAGTGGCTAGATTGGATTGTGTAAAAATTGGACTGTGTAAAACTTGGGACTTTGTCCGGGCGCTGATGACCCCGCAGTTAAGCGCCCCACGAACCTAACATCATCATCACAGTGTTTACTGTGCCGTCGAGTAACAGACGGCCGGCGCAAATTCACAATTGAAAGACACTACAACTCATTTCATAAAGACGAGTGTAGTGTACTGAACAGTGAGGAACGGCGAGCCAAATTAAGTCCACTTAAGAAACTGGATGAGGCACATCAACAGGTTTTTTTAAGTATGCAGCAGGTTTTTTGTGTAAGTCAAAATAACTGATACCTCTTGAACTCTTAGTTTCCTGTATCACATTCGTGTCTATTTGTACCTCGTATAGTTTTCAGTTTTGCAGAATGACACTCACAGTACATCTGCATTGGGAGCATGTTTCAAAATTTCCTTAAGAATAGCAAGATTGGGGAAACCGTTTTCTGAAAGGGAGTTTCTTGAAGACTGTATCATTGAAACTGCACAATTTTGGTGTTCCACGAATGTTAGCAGGTTTCAACAAATCGGCTTTTCCAAACAAATAGTGACATGATGTGTAAGTGTAATTCCCAGCGATGTGCACAGGCAGTTAAAAGATAAAGCTAAGGACTTTGTTGCTTTCTCTGTTGCGGTGGATGAAGCAATAAATCTTAAACACACAGCTTAGACGGTGGTATACATACGAGGTGTCGATAGCGCTCTGTGTGTAACAGAGGACGTTTCGGACCATTGGAAATGCGGGGCCATCAGAGAATACTCATAGCACTAATGCCCGAAAATCTACGTCACATAGAAGAGACGTTGTATGCGTAAGATGTTGTCCGTATTTTGTAGTATCTGAAAACACATGGGCTTACGCATCGCCAGTTTCAACAGTTCTTGGAGGAATTAGGAGAAGATTACGGAGACAAACCTTACTATACCGAAGTACCGTGGCTCTGTCGAGGTAAAATGCTGAAAAGATTTTTAGATTTACGTGTGGCCGTAGTACATTTCTTTAATGAGAATGCAAAGAGGGAACCCAAAATAGGAGACCCTTGCAGGATATCAGACATTACATCTCACATGAACAACCTGGACGTCAGTGACACCGTGAGAGTTATGTCCATGTGCGGATTTACTTATGTGTGTGAAAGATTTTTATTTATAATGAAAATGAATAAAACACGCCCCCTCCATAGACCGTCTCCTGAAGGAGGGTGCCCTTCTCTTTCACCAATTTAATTTCTGACAAGTTGGCAAAAGGAAATGCTTTCGAAAGGAAGCTTGCCATTTGGGAGAGCGATCTATTGTCTGGAAACATTGCACATTTCCCTACCCTTGGTTTGGTCCGCGAAAGTGCTATATTTCAAGAACAAGTGGCCATAACTGTAAAAATTAAGGAGCAATTTCGCGGACTATTTGTAGACATTACAATTGACTCTTTATCATTCGCTGTTTTGCACGAGCGTTTCCAGCATCAGTTGAAGATACTCTGAATCGACTACTGATAGAACTGATCGAACAGCAGTGCAGTACACGGCTGAAGGACAAATCCTTTGCAGTACGAAGTTCAAAGAAATTCTATGAAAACTTTCCGCAGCAAGAATTTCCACGCGTACATCAAGAGACCGTGAGAGTTATGTCCATGTGCGGATGTACTTATGTGTGTGAAAGATTTTTATTTATAATGAAAATGAATAAAACAATGTTTGGTCGAATATTAGTGACAAAAACCTTAGCAACTGGTTGCGTTTATCAGTGAACCGTGCTTTAGAGCCAGACGTTAACTTAATAGTTTTTCATCGCCAATGATAGACTCATTTCGGAATTCTTTCTTTTTCTTCACGGTAAATGACAACAGCCAAACAGTTGCAGGATGAAGATTTGTTGAAATCCTTGACCACGGTTTCGGTGTATCTAAATATACCTTGAGCAGAAGCAAAAATACACTAAAATAAAATCCTGCAGTGGAGATGCATAAAAC
The DNA here is from genome assembly GCF_023864345.2 of Schistocerca serialis cubense. NCBI lineage: Eukaryota > Metazoa > Arthropoda > Insecta > Orthoptera > Acrididae > Schistocerca > Schistocerca serialis. Next base: position 591,319,640 of record NC_064639.1, read on the forward strand.
AATCGTGCCAAAGGCGTCGTCACTAGGCAAAATTAAAATATCACCTCCATCTGTTCAGCATAATTAAAAAGAGTCTGATAAAGATATATTTAGATACACCGAAACTGTGGTCAAGGATTTCAATAAATCTTTATCCTGCAAATGTTTGGTTTTAATCATTTACCGTGAAGATTTTCAACAGTTGTTGCTTCGGCCACGTTTAAAATTTTGAAATTCTTTCTTTCTCTGATTTAAAATTGTTATTTACTAACTGTCGCTCATCATGCTCCATGTTACATAGGCGAATATTGTTATATGAATACTTTGGCATTAAACCGGTTGCTCGACGCATACTTACATGCTTAAAAATTTTCCTTAAATTAGAGAGACATATTTGTCACCCTTGCCATGAAGAATATTTAGGTACTTAACGTGAGTGTGAAACCAGGCCGGCCGAAGTGGCCGTGCGGTTAAAGGCGCTGCAGTCTGGAACCGCAAGACCGCTACGGTCGCAGGTTCGAATCCTGCCTCGGGCATGGATGTTTGTGATGTCCTTAGGTTAGTTAGGTTTAACTAGTTCTAAGTTCTAGGGGACTAATGACCTCAGCAGTTGAGTCCCATAGTGCTCAGAGCCATTTGAACCATTTGTGAAACCAGTCCGGCACATTTATGCGCCATTCGATTATGTTTTCTTTTAGAAGTATTATGTTTGTTGATAGGGCGATGGATAAACACGACACCTTCACATGACTACATTGCACTCTGTGAAAAGAGCACGAGAGTGGCCCAGGTACAGTGTACCCCAGCTAGTGTGTAAAACGAAGAGGCGAAATCTGCAGCTAGAGACCTATACTAAATGAGCAGTGACGGTTCGGTTTCCCTGTTCACACGTATGGCAAGTGTGCGCACTGTGACCAGGATGCAACACACGTGCAGCAGCTCCGCGCGTTTGTAAATTCCTGGCCGACCCTATGGTAGGCCCAGTGTGTGTAACACGCAGATAGGCTTAGCTGGCCTCCCTCTAACCAACACACGGTCATCTCTGGCACTGAGGCTTGAGCTTTGTCCCGCACTTACGCACGGTCAGTCATCATTAATCGGAGTTGGCATGTTAATGTTTAAAGGGTGCCCGAATGCCTTTCCTGCCGCCACCCCGCAGCCCCCGGCACGGAATTAGTGTACCCCAACTGCCTGCGTCGAGTGTAATCCATGGAATAGTGCGAAAGTGTTCAGATGTCTGCGAGCCGTGTAACTGAGGCGGAACATGGGGACCAGCCCGGTATTCACCTAGCGGGATGTGGAAAACCGCCTAAAAACCACATCCAGGCTGGCCGGCATATTGGCCCTCGTCGTTAATCCGCCGGGCGGATTCAATCCGGAACCGGCGCGCCTACTCTAGTGCAGGAAACAGCGCGTTAGCGCTCTCGGCTACCCTGGCGGGTACTGAGGCAGAACCAACTTTCATGAGAAAACACAGCAGACCTCCACCCTGCCCTGCAATTAGGTCTCGTTTGACACCACTGAAGTCGCAAATGGCGGTGCGTTGGGGTCAACGGAATGCACGCTGCAACGCGTACGGCTCGGAAATGTCCTTGAAGTAATCGATTTCCAACAGTTCGTTGTGTCACAGTGGTGCTAACTGCTGCTCAAATTGCTGCTGCAGATGCAGTACGATGCGCCAGAGCCATACGCCGAATACGATGGTCTTCTCTCTCGGTAGTGCAACGTGACCGTCCGGAGCCCTGTCTTTTAGCGACCGTGCCTTCTCGTGACCACCGCTGCCAGCAATCATGTACAGTGGCTGCATTCCCGCCAAGGCTCTCTGCAATGTCGCAGTAGGAACGTCCAGCTTCTCGAAGTCCTATTACACGACGTTTTTCAAACTTAGGTACTCTTGAACAACATCAGCTCACCATGTTCGATCTCAAAGGTAACTAACAATCACGAAAATAACTGCATGTATTTAAAGCATACCTGATTTACATCCTCGTAACGGTGCTACTAGCGCCACTCTCATGCGACGAAATTTTAATAGACATCATCTGTCAGATATAGAATGCACCTATCAACTTTCGTAAGCCGGCCACTGTGGCCGAGCAGTTCTAGGCGCTTCAGTACGCAACCGCGCTCCTGCTACGGTCTCAGGTTCAAATCCTGCCTCGGGCATGGATGTGTGTGATGACCTTCGGTTAGTTAGGTTTAAGTAGTTCTAAGTCTAGGGGGCTGATGGCTTCAGATGTTAAGTCCCATAGTGTTTAGAGCCATTGGAATCATTTTTGAACTTTCGTTCCGAACAGGCTGACCCAAGCGTCAAAATGTTCAAATGTCTGTGAAATCTTATGGGACTTAACTGCTAAGGTCATCAGTCCCTAAGCGTTCACACTACTTAACCTAAATTATCCTAAGGACAAACACACACACCCATGCCCGAGGGAGGACTCGAACCTCCGCCGTGACTAGCCGCACAGTCCATGACTGCAGCGCCTGAGACCGCTCGGCTAATCCCGCGCGGCTGACCCAAGCGTCATCTGATGAAAAATTAAGCATTCAGATGCCTCGACATCAACCTTCGACTCATGAATAAGAATTGTTTGCACGGTTAAGAGTTCTCAAACGATGATTTTAAATTAACATGCGCAGGTAAGCGGCATCACGATTTTTTTCACTTGAGCGATAATTAATGGCGTCGAGACCCGATGAGATGGTTTTCTAATGACACTGCTACTAATTAAATTATTTTGTTGTGATATGCCGAAAATACTTTTCCGGAAGGTTTTTGTGTTGGCCACTCTGTAAAAGCATTTAGGCTGTCCAAAGTCGGTTTACTCAAAACTTATTAAGAGCCAGAGATGAGATGACACCACTTCTGCCATCATTCGATGCTGCTTCGAGAGTAACTTTCCGTTTCTAATATCACAGACCCCACAATGACAATAAACCTTCCAATCGGATTCGCAAATAACTATTTCATCATATTTCTATCGTTTTTATAGTTAAGTCTCTTCTGTTTGATTTGTAATACATCCGCTCCGGTATTCTACAATCAACACAAATCGGGGAATTTTGAAAGTGACTACACTTGGTTTTACGAGTTGATCAAATTCAAACATAGTAACAGGTTGCATAGATGAAGTGCTAATTCGCTTCAAAGTTCAAATAAAAACAGTAGAGTGAAAATCTAACAGTGTTTCACGCGTCTGTTATTTCTATAATCAACGTTTGAATGGACACTTCAGATGTGTAATTCTTACCCCCCCCCCCCCCCCCCCACCGTCATTTTTTGGAGACTAAGGTACAAGTAAAACGAAAAAGGAACGAGGAAAACAGAGCGAGACAGACTGAAAAGCGACTTATCTATTTTCCAATCCTCCCGACATGCCGCGCCTCACTACATTACGAGTGAAATGATTCTCGTTGTGTTTGCTCAACGAGTTACTTTAAAGTTGTTCGTGGCAAATACATCGTTGGTCATTTGGACGAAGTAACATTTCTGAGAAGTCGCGATAGTGCTCTCTCTCTAACTGCAATCTTCCAATCACGTCAGAATTGGGCAGGCAGCGAATTTCGCGATTCGATTGTCCATCTTCCGGGAGGTTGGTCACATTCAAGTTGGTAAAAATACTGAGGCGCTTAGCGGAAACGACTCGCAAGTATCGTGCTAAAAGCTAATTTAATTTGTTCCTTTTGTTGTTTCCCGTTCTTCGTAAGAGCATCTACTGTCTATTCAGTAGCATTTATATCTAAAATTTGTCAACTAAGTGCTACCTACGTGTTAGCTTTGAATGAATAGAACCACATAGAATAACGGTGGAAGAAATCCGTGTGCATCGATAATTCCCGGGCGTTACTGTACGTACTACAACCAACAGCTCTTCTTGATTTTTACCTCCCATGTTTTTATTATTACAACCACGCTCATCGTAAGGTCGAAGTTGTTATCATCAGTTTACAAGCCAAACATCTTCTCAGACTACACTGCTGGCCACCGTAAATGCAACACCCTGAGGGAAGCATCCGAATCAAGTGAAATTTACAACATGGGTTTGCAGCGATGAGATATGCAACTGATTAGAATTTTAGCGCAGACGCGCATCACGCGCGCCTGTGGCGCCACCTCATAGCGCCATTTCAGGCTTGGCGATTTCGACGAGTGTACGTTCGGCACGTGTGTTTACCTTGTGGTTGTTTCACAAGACGATCAGTTATGCCTCGTAGACAACAGCGAACATCGTTTGATCAAGTATCCGAGTTCGACAGAGGAAGGATAGTGGCTTACCGAGATTGTGGATTATCATGCAGAGAAATCGCTAGTTGTGTTGGACGAAACCAAACAACTGTAATGCGGATATGTGACCGTTGGATGCAGGAGGGTACGACGGACCGACGTGGTCGATCGCATTCACCTCGGTGCACCACTGCGTGTGCTGATAGGCAAATTGTGCGCATGGCAGTGACGGATCGCTCAGTGACATCCCGAGCCATAGCACAGCACCTTGCGTCTGTAACGCATCATCCAGTGTCTGCGCGTACCATTCGACGTCGTTTCCAGCAGAGTGGTCTGTCCGCAAGACGTCCATTGCTTCGTCTACCATTGACACAGAACCACAGACGTCTCCGTCGCCAATGGTGTGATGACAGACGGATGTGGACGGCAGAATGGAATGACGTTGTCTTTACTGACGAGGCACGCTTCTGTCTGCAGCGCCACGATGGTCGGATTCGAGTGTGGAGACACCGTGGAGAGAGGATGCTGGACAGCTGCATTATGCACCGCCACACTGGTCTTGCACCGGGTATTATGGTATGGGGCGGTATTGGATATTACTCTCGCACGCCTCTAGTACGCATTGCCGGTACTTTAAATAGCCGGCGCTACATATCCGAGGTGCTGGAGCCAGTTGTCCTTCCTTACCTTCAGGGCTCGGCCACAGCCATATTTCAACAGGATAATGCGCGACCACACGTGGCACGCATTGTCCAAAGGTTCTTCGTCAACAACCAGATTTAATTGCTTCCCTGGCCGGCTCACTCTCCGGATCTTTCGCCGATAGAAAACATGTGGTCCATGGTTGCTCAACGAGTGACCCAGATTACATCCCCAGCTGCCACACCAGATGATCTTTGGCAACGTGTGGAAGCTGCTTGGGCTGCTGTACCCCAGGAACACATACAACGTCTCTTTGACTCAATGCCGAGACGTGTCGCAGCGGTGATCTCCAACAATGGCGGCTACTCTGGCTACTGATTCTGCCAGGAACCACATGTCACAGACGTCTGTAAACGTAATCATTTGATACTTGGTCAACACGTTATCTACAAAATAAATTTTGTTGTGCTACCTCTTGTTTTTCTTGGTGTTGCATTTACGGTGGCCAGCAGTGTACTTGCTTATACACATTTAAATAATTCAATCAGCTTCCTGTTTCGTCACGTGGGGGTATGTTGTTGGTGCCACGGAGCAACAAGTGTCATCGACACGCTGTTCGAAATCATCGGGTGTGAAGTCGACCACGCTATTCTATCCATCATCCAGAAAACCTAAAGAATTGCGTTTGTTTACGAACCCACAACCCCATATGACTTCGAACAGTCAATCGAAGAAGCTTGTCGCTTCGTGCTACAATCCACTTTACATCTCGTCTGCAGTAGAAGGTGACAGTGAGTTGCACATTCAGGAAAATGTGCACAATTTTGAACATCTTACGTAAATGAGCATTCCACCACGAGAGCATTCATCTGCACAAATCCAGCTATACACAGCACGGATCGTCCACTCCTGGATCTTTTAACGTTTCTAGTTCCCTATTGATAACTGGTAGAAAGCTTATATAAACTGATTTGTACACAGATAGTTTTTTATAGAAATCTAATTTAAGTGGATTTGTACAGAATTAGTTTAGGTGCATCAACTGATACACAAATGATGTTCTGTTTACAAATGTATAACTCGTTGATGTAATTCTCTGGAAAATAGCTAAATAAACTATGTTCAAAACTCCGCAGAGAAGATATTGTTTCACACTTTACTTGCCTAAATACACTGGCCTCCCAAATTAAAGCAACAATCCGCGATTTCTCCATCCTGTGTCTAATTCATTACATAATCGTACGGACTGTCAACAGAAGTCCGTTCGATCGCGTCTTGTACGGAAGATGGCATTCCGGTCAACGGACAACCGCGCCAACGATGACGTCAGCGCACCTATCACCTATAAAACGGGATAGAATTTGCCAGGTAGCCCCATTCCGAACACGCCCCCTCCATAGACCGTCTCCTGAAGGAGGGTGCCCTTCTCTTTCACCAACGCTACCAAGTTGACCCTTCCTGTTCCCCTCCTCAATCCCTCCACTGCCAGAGGTGCTTGCGGTATAATACACACCCACCATCTGAGTGCTGTGAGGCCCCCACCTGCCCGCACTGTAAGCAAGCCCACTTCTTACGGCAGTGCCCCAGTCTCCAGTCCTCCCCCTCCTGTAATACCTGTAACAACCCTCATCCTACTTACTCCCAGAAATGTAAGGCCCGACCCCCTCCTACCATGCCTGAACTCACCGTTCCTGTCCGCCCTCTGGACGCCCCCACCCCTCCTGGCAGTTCCCTTCGCCCACCCCCTACCGCTGAGGACATCATCAGATTCCTCACCATCGTCCTCCAAAATGTTCACCCTTTCCAGTGCCCCCACAATCTCCAACAGATATCCCTCGCTGCCCGTTCTGTTTTCCACCTAAAAATGTATGCCAACTACTCCAACAACCAGGCCCATTTCACCTTCTCCCATCTTGACACCCTCGTCTAAATCCCTTTCATGGCACGACAGCACTGTATCCTTTTCAACAACATCTGCTCCCTTCCCGCCAACAAGAACCTCTTCCTGCACACCCTTGGCACCCACCGCGTGGATGCCTTCCTCGTCAATGAAGCCTTCCTCCAACCCCACCACACCATCCACACTTTGCCCTACCTCCTTCACCGCTCCGATAATCCCCTCCCGATTGCGCATGGCATAGTTGCCATTGGTCACCACCACCAGATCCCAGTTCGGCTCCAACCTCTCCTTCCTGACCTCACCGAACACCTGATCCTTAGTCTCTTCTTCCCCGGCCTTACCGTCACCTGCGCCACCATCTATGTCCACCCTAACACCCCTATTCCCTTCAACTTCCTCTCCCACATTGACCGTACCTTCTCTTCCTACGTGATCGCCGCCGACCTCTACATCCATAGTCGTTCCGCCGCCCAGTTACGGCGGTGGCATTGGTTCCTCTCCTCCCTTCAAGGTGACCTCATCCCAATTCCCCAGCACACCCATCCCGAATCCAACTCCACTCCCGATGTTATCCTTTCCTCCCCTAACCTCCTTGGCTGCATAACGGTGGATGTCCTGGAGCCTATTGGTAGCGACCATCTCCGTGTCCTCCTCACCATTTCAGACGGTCGTCGCCCCCGCCCCGACCCTCGTAATGACCCTCCCCCAAAGTACGTCCATGACTATTCCCATGTCAACTGGAATGCCTACCGGGATACCCTCTCCACTCAGGTCGATAGCCACCCCCTTACCTACCACCACCCTGACGATGTTAGCCATGCCACCTCCTTTCTCCAACAGACCTTGTCTGAGGCCATGGAGGCCCATGTCCCTACTGTCGCCATCCACCCCCACCATCCTACCTTACCCCCACAGGCCGTCCTCCTCCTCACGAATCCCTCCGTCTCTACCATGCCTTCCTCCACACGCGTGACCCGGACACACTACGATGCCACCGGCAACTCCAGCAACACATACGAAATTTACTCACGGCTAAGAAACGCCGGGACTGGCGACAGACATGCACCGGTTTAAATGCTACCCTACCTATAAACTCGTCCAAGTTCTGGTCAGCCTTCGGTCGCCTTTCCGAAACTAAACCCTCCCCCTACTATTCTCTTCTCCATGATGATACCCCTTCCCTGACACCCTTAGCAAGGCCAATCACTTTGCCTCCCACCTCTCCGATATCTTTTGCATCCCCGATGATCCCCAGTTCGATTACTCCCTCTTCCCAGATGTCTGTGATCGAACTGACACCTCTGTGCCTCCCCCTGCACCTGGTTTCCAGTACTTGGACAACATTGCACACACAGAACTCAATGCCCCTATCACTACACAGGATCTCATTGCTACACTCCGCACAAAATGCAACATCACTCCTGGTCACGATCGTGTCACCTACCGCCACCTTCGTGAAGCTCTCCACCCTGGCAAGGCTCTAAAATGTAGTCATGTCCACCGGCTACTACCCTGACCTGTGGAAAACCTCCCATATCCTGAGGTTCCTTAAACCTGGTAAACCGCCTTCTGCCGTCTCCTCCTACCATCCCATCAGCCTTACCTTGGTCTTCAGCAAGGTCCTGGAATCCATCCTCACCCGAAGCATCCACCAGCATCTCCCCCAGCACCACCTCCTTCCCATTTCCCAGTGTGGCTTTCGGCCGTCCTTCTCTTCTGATGACCTTCTACTTCACCTCACTCATCTCCTTTCTGAGCAGCTTAATTCCCGTCACTCTGCAATCTTCCTCTCCCTGGACCTCGAACGTGCCTATGACCAAGTATGGCATTCCGATCTCCTCTTCAAGCTCCAAACCTTCGCCCTTCCCAGTAACTACGTCCGTCTGATCGGCTCCTCACCTTCCTACGTCACCATACATCACACGGATTCCTACACCTTTTTTCCCTCTGCCGGTGTGCCCCAAGGCTCCGTCCTCTCCCCCCTTCTGTAACTTTTGTATACGGCGGACATGCCGCCACCGTCACCCCCCTTCCACCTCCTCCAGTTTGCCGATGACACCGCCTTCCTTGCCCTTGCCCCCACCCTGCAGCGCTCCCAACACCTTCTCCAATCCCATCTTGACCGGTTCACTGCTTGGTGCAACCAGTGGCTGCTCAAGGTCAATGTCTCCAAAACCCAGGCGATCATTGTAGGCAAAACCACCCCTTCCTTCCACCTCCTCGATTTCTATCTAACCATCTATGGCTGTCCTATCGCCCTCACCCCCACCCTTAAGTACCTTGGTGTCACACTCGACCGTCGCCTCTCCTGGACCCCCCATCTCCGGACAAGCCAAGGCATGCTCCCGACTCCGTCTCCTCAAGCTCCTTTCCGGCTGTATGTGGGGTTGGACTCCTCCACAACACTCCACACCCATAAATCCCTCATCCGCCCTATCTTTTGTTACGCCCATCCGGCCTGGATATCCGCCCCCCTCTACCTTTTATATATCCCTTCAGATCCTTGAACGCCATGCTCTCCACCTCGCCTATTGCATCCGTCTCCCCTCCGCCACGCAGATCCTGTATGACCTCATTCCGTTCCTGCACCTCCTCCTTTTCCTTGAAAGGATACGGATCCTGTACACCTCCCATAAACTCGATCCTCATAGCTTGTCTCACCCATTCTCTCCCACCCCTGCCCACTGCCGCGCCTGTATTCCCACGTCCCACCCGGTCTCCATCTTTCCACCCTCCTTTCCCTCTCCCAAGGTGGCTTCCGCCAGCTCCCCCTCCCTGATGATGTCCTCCTCCCCTCCATCTGCCCCTCCTATCAACTTTGATCCTCCCCTCCCACTTCCTGTTTCTTTTCCTTTGGGCACCCTTCCTCCATTCTCTCTCCTTCCCCCCTTCCTCCACCCCTCTTCCCCCAGGATTCCCCTCCCCCTTCCTCCCTCCCCTCTGTCTCCCCTGCCCGTGGCATCTCTGCTCTGCCCACTCCCTTTCCCACCCCCCCCCCCTCCTCCTCTCTTGGCAGGTCCCCGGACTCGTACACGCTTAGTGAACATTCGCGCGCCGGAGAGCAACGCCTCGTGTTTTTGTGTGTGCCGTCGTTTGTGCTCAAGTGGTTCAGTGCTATTCGTTTTGTGCTCCTACGTTCGCGTGTGACAATTTTCGTCTCTGTGTGTGTCCAAGTCTTTGAACAACTTTTATATTGGACTCTACGCCCGTGAACGTCTCCGTTCCTATGTCCACCGTATTTTTTTCTCTAATTGTCTTCATATGTCTCTTTTGTGTTGATGGTCTGCCTGCAACAGGTTTAAAAGTAACAATAAAGAAAAAAAAGCCGGGTAGCCCCACATCCACAATCGTTGTGTACAGAGTCACAGACGGTGCAGTATGGCACAGAGAAAACGCCTACCTGGCTCTCTGCGGTGGAAGGACATGGGAAGAATGGAACCAGGACAATCGCAAACTGATGTGACCCGATGGCTTAATGGGAATCGTTCAGTTGTTTTTCGGTCGTGGCGACAGTTTAGAGAGATCGAAACTGAGTCGCGAATGCCAGGTCGGGGCCGACCAAGTGTAACATCAGAAAGAGAGCCGGTATTTGGCTGTAAGGGCACGACTGAACGGCTATAGTACCGTACGGCAACTGGCATCTGACATCGCAACATCCACTGTACGTATTGTAGCGAGGCAAACAGTGTACAGGAAACTTCGTCAGAGTGGCCTTTATTGTCGGAGATCTTCTGTATGTGTAGATCTGACACGTCTTCGCTCTGACGGCCCCAAATACGGCGTCAAGGTCTTCGCCATGTGCGACTCCGAGGTGATCTATACCTCTTGCATCGAGGTGTACTTCGGAAAGCAACCTGACGGAGCTTTGCACGAGAGCAACTCCCCATCTGTTGTGATTTAACGCCTCATAGTCAAAATATCTGAATCAGGAACAAACTTAACGACGGACAACTTGTACACCAGCGTTCCACTAGCCACTACACTCCTACGCAACCACAAGATGACCCTGGTTGGAACGGTTAGAAAGAACAAAAAAGAAGTCTCTAAGGCTTTCACTGAGACCATCGGCCGCACAGTCTGCAACAGCATGTTCGGATTCAATAACCAGGTCATCCTGGCATCCTGGGTTCCAAAAAAAGCAAGAAGGTTGTGGTTCGCCTCTCCACCTTTCACAGCGATAATCATATAGACGAATCGACTGGGGCAAGGAGAAGCCTGAGGTGATTACCTAATACAATAAGACGAAAGGCGGTATCGACACCGTCGATTAGTTCCGCGGAGCCTTCGATGTGAGCCTAACGTGCAGGAGATGGCCACTCAGGATCTGCCTCTCGCTACTCAACGTCGCTGGAATCAATGCGCAAGTGATCCACTTCTGCAGCTCGCCTCTGGCCACCCTTACGCGCCCGAATTCCTTCTTCGAGGTCAGCTTTACAAGCGCCAGAAATCATCAAAGCACCTTCCTAAACCGTTGCAGCAGCATCTGAAGGACATCGTTCCTAGTTCCAGCAGCCAAACCATGACACCTCCTCCGCCAAAAAAGTGAAGAAGAATTCAAGGTGTGGGCCGTGCGGCCGCAAGAAGAACAGAAAGACGAACTACATCTGCAAAGCTACCTTCAGTACATTAGTCTCGCCGAACATGCGACCTTCCTTTGCCCCGACTGTGTCCCTGAAGCTGAAGCACCTGCCAATTGACTCTAAGACCATTATGAAAGACAAACACAGGAACAGATACAAAACTTGGACGTTTATTGTGTGCTGTATTTGTTATGCAAGGACTGATGTGTTCATTGTCAAATTTTATAAAAACAAGTAAGCTATTCATTGTAAAATGTTTTCTTGATACGTAATTTGTTCATTGTAAACTGTTCTGAAGCCATAATAAAGTGTGAAAAAGAAACGAAACGTAAATCAACAAAGTAGTAGAGGTCTTACGTGAGAGATCAAGGGGACACGATAGTTGAAGGCATTGGGGTGTACTGCATCCCAGCTTTGTGTTGGTGGCACAGGGCCCATGGTTATTAATGGTCGCAAATTGAATCAAAGTCAGTTGGAAATTATTTAGGTGTAGACGGAGAAGTAAGTTACATGCAAACAGGGGAATAACAAGTAATGTGACAGTGTGATAGGTAGCAATTCCATGTCCCTGTTTAGATATTAACGCCGGCCGCGGTGGCCGAGTGTTTCTAGGCGCTTCAGTCCGCAACCGCGCGACTGATACGGTCGCAGGTTCGAATCCTGCCTCGGGCATGGATGTGTTTCGTGTCATTAGGTTAGTTAGTTTTAAGAAGTTCTACGTTCTAGGGGACTGATGACCTCCGATGTTAAGTCCCATAGTGCTCACAGCCATTTGAACCATTTAGATATTAACACAGTTTGATTATACGTCAGTGTAATAACAGAATGTGCATGGTTCAGTAACTGTGATAAACGACACTTGTTTATGAGACAAAAATTTCAACTAAAAAAAGGTTCAGCTCGCACTCAAACTCGTTACTACTTTTACAGCTCTATTTTCATTCTGATTAGTGCCAGGCAGGAAACTGCTCCATTAAAATTACTGAAGCTTAAATGAAACATGATATAGTACAACTACTTTTTCTGATGGATAGTTCCTGTGAACTGTTATGGGTGGAGGTTACACTCAACAACCGAGCTAGGTTAATAATTGGCTCCTTTTACCGACCTCCCGACTCAGCAGCATTAGTGGCAGAACAACTGAGAGAAAATTTGGAATACATTTCACATAAATTTTCTCAGCATGTTATAGTCTTAGGTGGAGATTTCAATTTACCAGATATAAACTGGGACACTCAGATGTTTAGGACGGGTGGTAGGGACAGAGCATCGAGTGACGTTATACTGAGTGCACTATCCGAAAATTACCTCGAGCAATTAAACAGAGAATCGACTCGTGGAGATAACATCTTGGACCTACTGATAACAAACAGACCCGAACTTTTCGACTCTTTAAGTGCAGAACAGTGAATCAGTGATCATAAGGCCGTTGCAGCATCCCTGAATATGGAAGTTAATAGGAATATAAAAAAAGGGAGGAAGGTTTATCTGTTTAGCAAGAGTAATAGAAGGCAGATTTCAGACTACCTAACAGATCAAAACGAAAACTTCTGTTCCGACACTGACAATGTTGAGTGTTTATGGAAAAAGTTCAAGGCAATCGTAAAATGCGTTTTAGACAGGTACGCGCCGAGTAAAACTGTGAGGGACGGGAAAAACCCACCGTGGTACAACAACAAAGTTAGGAAACTACTGCGAAAGCAAAGAGAGCTTCACTCCAAGTTTAAACGCAGCCAAAACCTCTCAGACAAACAGAAGCTAAACGATGTCAAAGTTAGCGTAAGGAGGGCTATGCGTGAAGCGTTCAGTGAATTCGAAAGTAAAATTCTATGTACCGACTTGACAGAAAATCCTAGGAAGTTCTGGTCTTACGTTAAATCAGTAAGTGGCTCGAAACAGCATATCCAGACACTCCGGGATGATGATGGCATTGAAACAGAGGATGACACGCGTAAAGCTGAAATACTAAACACCTTTTTCCAAAGCTGTTTCACAGAGGAAGACCGCACTGCAGTTGCTTCTCTAAATACTCGCACAAACGAAAAAATGGCTGATATCGAAATAAGTGTCCAAGGAATAGAAAACCAACTGGAATCACTCAATAGAGGGAAGTCCACTGGACCTGACGGGATACCAATTCGATTCTACACAGAGTACGTGAAAGAACTTGCCCCCCTTCTAACAGCCGTGTACCGCAAGTCTCTAGAGGAACAGAGGGTTCCAAATGATTGGAAAAGAGCACAGGTAGTCCCAGTCTTCAAGAAGGGTCGTCGAGCAGATGCGCAAAGCTATAGACCTATATCTCTGACGTCGATCTGTTGTAGAATTTTATAACATGTTTTTTGCTCGAGTATCATGTCGTTTTTGGAAACCCAGAATCTACTATGTAGGAATCAACATGGATTCCGGAAACAGCGATCGTGTGAGACCCAACCCGCTTTATTTGTTTATGAGACCCAGAAAATATTAGATACAGGCTCCCAGGTAGATGCTATTTTTCTTGACTTCCGGAAGGCGTTCGATACAGTTCCGCACTGTCGCCTGATAAACAAAGTAAGAGCCTACGGAATATCAGACCAGCTGTGTGGCTGGACTGAAGAGTTTTTAGCAAACAGAACACAGCATGTTGTTATCAATGGAGAGACGTCTACAGACGTTAAAGTAACCTCTGGCGTGCCACAGGGGAGTGTTATGGGACCATTGCTTTTCAAAATATATATATATGACCTAGTAGATAGTGTCGGAAGTTCCATGCGGCTTTTCGCGGATGATGCTGTAGTATACAGAGAAGTTGCAGCATTAGAAAATTGTAGCGAAATGCAGGAAGATCTGCAGCGGATAGGCACTTGGTGCAGGGAGTGGCAACTGTCCCTTAACATAGACAAATGTAATGTATTGCGAATACATAGAAAGAAGGATCCTTTATTGTATGATTATATGATAGCGGAACAAACACTGGTAGCAGTTACTTCTGTAAAATATCTGGGAGTATGCGTGCGGAACGATTTGAAGTGGAATGATCATATAAAATTAATTGTTGGTAAGGCGGGTACCAGGTTGAGATTCATTGGGAGAGTGCTTAGAAAATGTAGTCCATCAACAAAGGAGGTGGCTTACAAAACACTCGTTCGACCTGTACTTGAGTATTGCTCATCAGTGTGGGATCCGTACCAGATCGGTTTGACGGAGGAGATAGAGAAGATCCAAAGAAGAGCGGCGCGTTTCGTCACAGGGTTGTTTGGTAACTGTGAAGCGTTACGGAGATGTTTAATAAACTCAAGTGGCAGACTCTGCAAGAGAGGCGCTCTGCATCGCGGTGTAGATTGCTCGCCAGGTTTCGAGAGGGTGCGTTTCTGGATGAGATATCGAATATATTGCTTCCCCCTACTTATACCTCCCGAGGAGATCACGAATGTAAAATTAGAGGGATTAGAGCGCGCACGGAGGCTTTCAGACAGTCGTTCTTCCCGCGAACCATACGTGACTGGAACAGGAAAGGGAGGTAATGACTGTGGCACGTAAAGTGCCCTCCGCCACACACCGTTGGGTGGCTTGCGGAGTATAAATGTAGATGTAGGTAGATTCACACCGGATTGCTAACGTCTGAGTCACTATGCTTCGAACGCCACCTTTTAATTAACTCTGTTTCCCGTCTTTTTCTCTGAATTCTCCACTTCTTAGTCTTCCTCTCATTCCATTTTCACTGATTGTCTTCGACATTCATTTGACTTTTAATTTTCAGAAATATTCAGCATAGCTCTGTTCCTCAAAATCTCCCTTAACTTCACTCGCAACTTGATCCACTGAGTACCTCGAAGGTATCTGAGGTAGCACGCCCTCCCAAACAGTAAAACTCGCACGACAATGTCCAGCGATTGTAGGTGTGGTGTCGCCGCCAGACACCACACTTGCTAGGTGGTAGCCTTTAAATCGGCCGCGGTCCGGTAGTATACGTCGGACCCGCGTGTCGCCACTATCAGTGATTGCAGACCGAGCGCCGCCACACGGCAGGTCTAGAGAGACTTCCTAGCACTCGCCCCAGTTGTACACCCGACTTTGCTAGCGATGGTTCACTGACAAAATACGCTCTCATTTGCCGAGACGATAGTTAGCATAGCCTTCAGTTACGTCATTTGCTACGACCTAGCAAGGCGCCATCATCAGTTGCTATTGATATTGTAAATAATGTACCGACAACAGCTACGTTCAACATTAATGGATTAAAGTTAAGTATTCCACCATCTGAGTCCGTTTTTCTAAGTTCTAATTTCCTTGTCCTGTTCCAGACCTCACGCCAGCCTGCGTGAGCTAAAACGCGTGCCTTTCGGCTTCCTCTATTCATACGGGTTGGCTCTCCTGCCAGCCCACAACAGTAGGTTTCAAAAAAACTTCGCCTTTACATGGTGCTGAATTCTCCAGTTTAAACAAAGAAAAATACGAAAAAGCAGTGCCCTTGCTATTAAGAAATACGAAATAATGTTCCTTCGGACAGGCTTGTATGTCTGAAGGAACATAGCATCGTACTTCTTAATAGCAAAGGCACTGCTATTTTGTATTTATTCGCCCTTACCAGGCCCTCGACTCTCACTGAATATGTCCTTTCTGGGCACGTAACGCACGAGTGGTAGTTGTGACACTTGGGCGACCTCATGTGGAATTTTTGCTCTGGCCGTGATTCGTACGCAGATACCCGAATTGCTTAAGGCGATCGCTCGCTGCAAGTGGGAAATCCGTGTTCGGCTCACGGTCCGGCACAAATTTCCATTATCGCCGTTATAATATAAAGCCGAAAATGATTCACATTCGCAAATGCGAATTCA
Source organism: Schistocerca serialis cubense (assembly GCF_023864345.2). Taxonomy (NCBI): domain Eukaryota; kingdom Metazoa; phylum Arthropoda; class Insecta; order Orthoptera; family Acrididae; genus Schistocerca; species Schistocerca serialis. The sequence goes on from NC_064639.1 coordinate 591,335,786, forward strand.
GTTTTTGAAACCAGAAAAAATATAGAGGCGATGCAGGAAAGGGATCGTTTCCCTTCACACTAGCGTTCAAGTAAAGCCTTATGCCTTTCAGCACAGGCCAGTTTTAGAGGCTGCTGTAGTGCCGTTAACGGCCGGGGTACAACGCGCTGGCACGGTCACCTCCCGGGTCGCTATATCGGATGGCTGGCTGGCGGCTGTCATTACCCGGCCTGTAGCGCCGACAGCGGCGATTGTCGATTAGCTCTCTGCCGGTCGGATGGCCCGTAACGACTATCGATGCTGCCGCCGACAGGTCGTCCCGGCCGGTCCGTCCGCACCACACCCTCCCGCCCCTCACCGCCCCCACCGGCGAGCCGGCGTCCGCCCGATAGCCACTGGCGCTCCACACAGGGACGCAATTACTCGCGTCCGCTGCCCGCCGGCCCGGTAAACAAAACCCTCTCGACACACATTCGGCTCGGAAGCTGCTGAGCCGTTCCGCGTGTGAGCTCGATAGTCACTCTTCCATGTCTGACCGTCGTTTCAGTATCGGGAAAGAGAACGCTCAGTTATGAAGAGAATGGCTTAGGTTCTAGAGGACTAATGACCTCAGAAGTTAAGTCCCATAGTGCTTAGAGCCATTTGAACCTACGACGAGAAATTCCAAAAGCCTCTTTAATTGTCGATTTCCCTCGATATGTTGGTGGAAGTAGAATCTTTCGGCAGTCGTCTTCAAATGCCGGTTCTCTAAATTTTCCGAATAGTGTTCCTCAGAAAGAATGTCGTCTTCACTCTAGGAATATCCACTTGAGTTTCCGAAACTTCTCCGTAAGACGTGTTATTCGAACCTACCGGTAACGAATCTAGCAGACCACCTGTGAATTGCTTCGATATCTTCCTTTAATCCAGTCTGGTATGGATCCCAAACACTGGAGCAGTACTAGAGAACAGGTCGCACTAGCGCCCTATATGCAATCTCCTTTACAGACGAACCACACTTTCCTAAAATTCTCCCCATAAACGGACGTCTACGATTCATTTTCTCTACCACATTCCTCAAATCCTGGTTCCATTTCATATCGCTTTGCAACGTAACGCCAGATATTTAAATGATGTGATTGTCTCAAGCGGGACATAACTAACGCCATATCCGAACATTACGGATTTGTTTTCCCTAACCATTCGCATTAGTTTATATTCTTCAACATTTAGAGCTAGCTGCGATTCATAACACCAACTAGAAATTTTTTCTAAGGCATCTTGTATCCTCCTACATTCACTCCACTTCGACGCCTTACCGTACACCACAGCATCATCAGCATACAACCTCAGACTGCTGGCCACTCTGTGCTCCAAATCATTTATGTATGTAGAGAACAACAGCGGTGCTATCACCCTTCTCTGGGGCACTGCTGACGATGCCTACCTACAATTAACACATTAGGCTGGTCAACAAGGGACTGGATGGAAGCCTTAGACCCATTTAGTGATTTTACATAGAACCAGAATTTTCTCCGGTTCTCTACCAGATTTTTTGCTAAGGTGTGACGGTGGCCGGCCGGTGTGGCCCAGCGGTTCTAGGCGCTTCAGTCTGGAACCGAGCGACCACTACGGTCGCAGGTTCGAATTCTGCCTCGGGCATGGATGTGTGTGATGTCCTTAGGTTAGTTAGGTTTAAGTAGCTCTAAGTTCTAGGGGACTGATGACCTCAGATGTTAAGTCCCATGGTGATCGGAGCCATTTTTGTGACGGTGGTAGTTGTATGCATCACACACAGATCTTTCCACAGAAGTGCGAATCTCCACAAAACTTTGCTCGTTGTCATTTATGCTTTCTGTTTCGAACTGAAGTGCAGTAGCTTCTGCTTCCTCAGATTTTTCTGAATTTCGTTATTAAACCATGATGCGTTTTTTCCATCCTTAATCCACTTACTTGGCACACAATTCTCCAAATCACGATTTACAATCTGCTTAAACGTTGTCCGTAATTCCTCTCGTCCATGTTACTGGAACTAAGTGATGCCATTTCACTGCCTACTTGAGATGCTAACAGCTACTTATCTGCTCTTTCTGGCAGAAAAACTGTCCTAGCCTTCTTGACTGATTTACTAACTTTCGTAACCATAGTTGCTATGATGACATCAAAATCACTAATCATCGTTTCAATACTGACGTTGTCGATAATGTCTGGCCTGTTTGTAACTAGAAGGTCTACCATATTTCCATTGCGTGTGGGCTGCCGAATTAGCTTCTCAAGACTGTTATCAGAGAACTGTGCTCAAAAGTACTTCGCACGACGGTCTGTCTGTAACCCCCGCAATGAATGAATAGACATCCCGACTATACTTGATAGGTTAAAACCGCCTCCAACTCGTTACATGATTGAGTATTTACGCGCTACTGACCGTAGACTTTCTTTGAATTTTAACCTGAACATTGCCAGTTATTCTTTTATATGCCTGACGATTTCGGTTTATGTCTGTCTGTAATGTGTAAAGCTGCAGACATATTGCAATCTTATTTTCCAAAAAATTAGAAATTCTGTCGGCCTTCCGGCTAATGACGACGGCAGTATGTGTCATGATTAGAAACATTATTGTTCTGAATAAACAGTCAGTAAGGCAGCATCATGAGCATTCTCATATTATTTTCTAGTAATCTACAGCGAAGTGTGGTTGTTCGAAGATTACTAGAGAATGCAGCGTGACTTACCGTTCCCATCTGGTATCTTGAATTTCAAATGTCATTAAAGGGAGACAAATGCTACATAATGCGCATAGACCAGAAAAAAGAATCAGGCATTACTGCATTACTCCATTAATGTTCTTCTGGCACTGTCACTTCAGTTAGATACAGAACTTTGGGCTAGTACTAAGAAGCTAGCCCGCCTGGTTAGCCGTTCGGTCTAACGCATGGCTTTCCGGAGTGGGACGGAGCGCCTGATCCATCGCAAGGATCAGCCCGGCGGACTTGTGTCGAGGTCTGTGGATGGTTTTTAGGCGATTTCCATCTTCCTCGGCGAATGAGGGCTGGTTCCCCATATTCCGCCTCAGCTACACTATGTCGGCGACTACCTGCGCAAACAAGTTCTCGACGTACGGGCACACCACCGTTACTCTACCTCGCAAGCATAGAGGTTACACTTGTCTGGTGTGAGATGTTGCCTGGGGGGTTCCACCGGGGGCCGCACCGCAGAATAACCCGGAAAGAGTGGTTCAGTGCGGGGCGGCGGAGGGGTGAAGTCGACTGAGTTAGTCGTCGTGGGGTTGTGGACCACTGCGGCAGCGGCGGGGACGGAGCCTCTCCGTCGTTTCTAGGCCCCCGGTTAACATACAGTACAATTCAATACTATGAAACTATGTACAAACAAATATAAGAAATAGTAAATACAGAAACCTAATAAAAACTTTTGGATGAGTGGCAAGGGTACTGGCAAAGTGCATTTCCTGTACTAAATAAATCGCTTACACACCATTAGTGTAATATGTCCTAATATATGTTGCAGTAGTTGCCAAACTGTTATACATGAATGTGCGATACCTTTTTGTGGAGACGATGAACTTATCAGGCTCGTTAAATAAAGCAGCTGATCCACAGTTTGTGAGGGTATGAAATGGAGTGATGATATAGGCCACATCGTAAGTAAAGCTGGAGGCATATTTCAATTCAGTATTAAATAAAGGATCTTGAGGTTTTCTTTAGCACTCTAAATATCACTTCCACAGAGACATCAAAGACCAAATTAAACTAATCGGTAATACTTACGGAGTCACTTAAGCAGTCATTCTTCACGCGCTCAATAGGCGATTGGAACTACAAGAAACGGCGAAATGTGGTACAATATTAAGTATCCCCTATCCGACCGGGAGATCCAGATCGGGAGGGAAGGAGGTCGAAAGGAAGGATGATGGGTGTCATACATTCTCATCTTCACCAAATAACATTTTGCTAAAGGCGTCTATGTGTTTACGTATATAAATTTCCTTGTTTCTTACATGACAATCCATAGGATGTACGTGAATACGTATGTAAGTTCCATATTTCCTAAACCACTGGATCGATTTCAACCACTCTTCGTCCACAGAGCACTAATTGTCCGGAGAGAATGGCCGTGGAAGGTAGCAATACCCACGTATCAAACGGTTAGGGGTGGGGGTGAAAGAGTAGTGCAGCCCACGATGCACGAATACACACATTCTATTCATCCAATATTAGAGAATGAGAGCACATATGACTTACAACGAACTTTACAAATAATTTGGGCCTTTACAATAATTTTTCTCTCTGACGACCCACTCCCCCCAAATTAATGAAAGGAAAGAGGCTTATCGCTTACTACATTTTTCCTGCTCACGCTGTAAAGCTGCCGCATCATGCTTGACGTTTTGATTTATTACCTGTTTACTGATAACTCTGGTCCCCACATATTTCGCAGACAGTAGTCACATTGCTTGCTGAAGGTACGTACAAAAATTTATCAATGCGCGGCAAATAGTTCAAGGATACGACGTCATTAATGCTGAACTCCGACCGAACAGGCCTTGGAAGGCCCAACGGTACTGTCCGGCCACCGTGTCATCCCCAGCCCACAGGCGTTACTTGATGTGAGTATGGAGGGGCATGTGGTCAGCACACCGCCCTCTTGGCCATGTGTCAGTTTACAAGACTGGAGCCGCTACTTGTCAATCAAGTAGCTCCAAGTTTGCCTCAGAAGGGCTGAGGGCTCACCACTAGCCAACAGCGCCCGGCAGAGCGGATGGTCACCCATCCAAGTGCTAGCCCAGCCCGACAGTGCTTAACTTTGGTGATCTGACGGGAACCAGTGTTACCACTGCGGCAAAGCCGTTGCCTCGTAAATACTGAGCTGAGTGAATATGAAACTGCAGGGCAAATTCGCTCATGGTACAGGTGAAATAGGTGTACAAATACTTTGAGATATGTTAAATAAACGTGAAATGTATTTGACGTGCGTGTCCGCAGGCAAAGACACGGGTAAAAAGCTCTACTCAAATCCCTGGAACGATTTCAACGAAATTTGGTGTACATATTAGTTATGATACAGAAAGAAGCCGGCCGCGGTGGTCTAGCAGTTCTAGGCGCTCAGTCCGGAACCGTGGGACAGCTACGGTCGCAGGTTCGAATCCTGCCTCAGGCATGGATGTGTGTGATGTCCTTAGGTTAGTTAGGTTTAATTAGTTCTAAGTTCTAGGCGACTGATGACCTCAGAAGTTAAGTCGCATAGTGCTCAGAGCTATTTGATACAGAAAGAAATACTGTAGGGGTAAGAATCACCACCCTCTTACCAGAGTGCAGGTGATAGTGTTAAGAGAGTAGGGTGGAGGACCAGATGGACAACGAGAGAGATGCCAGAAGGAAATGGACACAAATTGGGGCAGAGGATGAGTTGGAAAGAGAGAAGGGGGAGGAGGAGATAGACCGAGAAAGGAGAGAGACAGAGAGAGGAGGTAGTAGGAGGCGGATAGAGAGCGAGGTTGAGTACTAGATGGAGGGAGAGAGAGTGGGCGGAGGAGGAGATGGACAGAGAGGGATGGAGAAGAGAAAATGGAGAAAGAGAAAGGGGAGGACGAGATGGACAGAGGAGGAAGGAGAAGATCGACTGATGGCGAGGAGTAGAGGGAGAGAGGGGGGATGAGCAGGTGGACAGAGAGTGAGTGACGGAGTAGGTGTACAGAAAGAGGGAAGAGGAACAGAGAGAAGGGCAGGAGAATATGGACAGAGTATCTCGTCCCGACACAGTTTCACGTTACCGACATATTGTTCGTGTGGCCTTCGTGGTGCCATCAGGACCTTAACTACACTGGGAGTCAGTGATTACCTCAATGAACCTTTATAACGGCAATGAGAGGGAGTAGAGTCTCCTTAGCTACTTGCGGCGGTACAGGCAGATAAAGAAGTAAGAGAAAATGAACTAATAAAAGATAGAAATAAATACACACTCGAGTAATGCCGGGTACTCAAACAGTCTAAAAGTTCCAAGAAATTCTGGAGCTATGTTTAACACACGCCACTTAACACGTGTATTCCTAACACATAGTTCCCATAGATAGGCTTGCGGACTGATCGTTTGCAGAGAGTATTGCAGGCAGGTAACGGCGCCTAGTCACAAGTTGACCGTACCCTCAATAAACACGAAACCTGACAAACTTCTTGTGTCCAAGGTAGAACCAACAGACCATATCAAGCTGAACGAGCGAAGACAGAGAGCGAAAGACACTCCACAAAGTAAAAACAAAAACACTGGTTTTCCTGACCATAGACGGAAGCGACTGAAAGAAACAACATTCACGTCGTTTATACGCTCGAATTTTGTATCTTGTAAATTATTGTTCTTATAAGTTATGGTAAAGAGATTATCTAATGTAAAGAAGTTGCTATCGTGGATGTTTCGATCTTTAGTCATAAGCCTGGTGTGCTGTCGCTGTCCACGCTAGTCAATCCAGCGCAAGTCGCTTCATCTCAGCATAAATACCTCAGTCTACAGCCACACCAGTCTGTTTACAGCTGCCTTAGCCTTCCTCTACAGTTCGTTGATGACTCAGAGTCTGTCCAATCAACCGATACCTTTTTTAGTCAAGTTGCGCCATAAATTTATTTTTTACCCAATTTGGTTAAGTGCCTCTTCATTAGTATCCCAATATAAGCATCTAATCTCCAGCATTTTTCCGTAACACTAAATTTCAAAATCTATTACTCTTCTTGTCTGAACTGTTTAACCTCTACTTTTTACTTCCATAACGAGGCTACACTCCAAATAGATATCTTCACAAACGACCTCCTGAGACTTTCATTTATAATCACTCTTAACAGATTTCTCTTTTTCGGAAATGATTTTCATCGTACTGTCAGTCAGCACTTGACATCCCCCTCTATTCCTGGCATTATCAGCTTTTTTTCTGGAACACCACCTGATTTAATTCAACTATAATTCATTAATCTTCTTTAACTTACTTTGATGTTCATTATAACGCCTTTCGAAGGCAGCCTTCTTTCAGTTCAACTGATCTTCCCAATCCTTTGACCTCTCTGACAAAATTACAAACAGCAAACTGTAAAGTTTTTATTTCTTCTCTTTGAAATATAATTCCCTTTCCACATATCTTTTGTCGTCTTCACAGCTTGGTGAATGTACAGACTGAACTAGTTCGGAGACCGGCTACAACTCTCTCTGACTTCACTCTCAACTCCTGTTGCCCTTTGTAGTAATATTACACCGCAGAGTTGATACTTCTTTACGATTGTTAATTAATTAGACCGTGTGCTGTTATATGCACACCACCATCACGAAACATGCTTTAGTAGGTGGTGCATTGTCTTTGCGACAAGTTGTGCTTCCCTCTGGAGCTCAAAAATTTAAAAGATACAACAGTGGTTTTTGATGACTACAGTTCTAATACTTAAAAAGCTATGACCGTACTTGTACTGTTGTAAATAATACGTAGTGCCTCAGCCTGGAAGGCTCTTGGAATAAAAACTCTCTTCCTGCTGTTTTATTGGAAACTGACCTTTCTTCAGACCATAGTTGTACAAAGAATACAACTAGCCACCGTTCGAAAAGTTATCTGTTTACACACACAGCGCCGTTACGTTTCTAGCCGACAGTCTCAACTTCAGACTGCTGTTCGTGTTCGCAATCCATTTGTTGTTGCTGACAATAGTTGTTGACTGTTTCCTTTTGCAAACAGCTGATATAAAGTACAACAAACGTAATATAAATGTGAACAGCCATCTGAAGATGAAACAGTAACTGTGATGTTTGTGTGAGTAAATAGGATTTTTTACAGTGGCTGATTGCTTTTTTCTTCTTTGCACAAATGAACTTATAAAACTGTGCGGCTGGTACGGGCGGAGGTTCGAATCCTCCCACGGGCATGGGTGTGTGTGTTTGTCCTTAGGAAAATTTAGGTTAAGTAGTGTGTAAGCTTAGGGACTGATGACCTTAGCAGTTAAGTCCCATAAGATTTCACACACATTTGAACATTTTTTTGAACTTATAAAAAAATCCATATTGGCACTCAACCAGTCAGTTTTCTGCTAAGGCATTTATAAAGTTCTTAATAGAGTCTTTATTTTCTGGTCTGTGTCATCATTTTTTGAGGTGATGGGGTGAAAAGCATATCTTCTCAAGTTTTTATATACAAAGCAGTTACGTAAAATCAGAAATATATTGTTTTTCTTTTGCCTGACAAATGAATACCGGGTGATCAAAATGACAGTATAAATTTGAAAACTGAATAAATCACGGAATAATGTAGATAGAAACGTACAAATTAACACACATGTTTGGAATGACATGGGGTTTTATTAGAACGAAAAAAAATACAAAGTTCAAAAAAGGTCCGACAGATGGCGCTTCATCTGATTAGAACAGCAATAATTAACAAAACAAAGTAAGACAAAGCAAAGATAATATTCTTTACAGGAAATGTTCAATATGTCCACCATCATTCCTCGATAATACCTGTAGTCGAGGAATAATGTTGTGAAGAGCACTGTACAGCATGTCCGGAATTATGGTGAGGCATTGACGTCGGATGTTGTTTTTCAGCATCCCTAGAGATGTCGGTCGATCACGATACACTTGCGACTTCAGGTAACCCCAAAGCCAATAATCACACGGACCTGAGATGCCAAGCATGACGAAAGTGGCGGCTGAGCATACGATCATCACTAAACGACGCGCGCAAGAGATCTTTCACGCTTCTAGCAATACTTTTTTTTTTGTTCTAATAAAACCCCATGCCATTCCAAGCATGTGTGCCAATTTTTATCTCTCTACCTACATTATTCCGTGTTTTATTACGTTTTCAGATTTATACTGACTTTTTGCCCCCCCCCCTCCCCCCCACCATCAACCATAGACCTTGCCATTGGTGGGGAAGCTTGCGTGCCTCAGCGATACAGATAGCCGTACCGTAGGTGCAACCACAACGGAGGGGTTTCTGTTGAGAGGCCAGACAAACGTATGGTTTCTGAAGAAGGGCAGCAGCCTTTTCAGTAGTTGCAGGGGCAACAGTCTGGATGATTGATCTGGCCTTGTAACACTAACCAAAACGGCCTTGCTGTGCTGGTACTGCGAACGGCTGAAAGCAAGGGGAAACTACGGCCGTAATTTTTCCCGAGGGCATGCAGCTTTACTGTATGGATAAATGATGATGGCGTCCTCTTGGGTAAAATATTCCGGAGGTAAAATAGTCCCCCATTCGGACCTCTGGGCGGTGACTACTCAAGAGGACGTCGTTATCAGAAGAAAGAAAACTGGCATCCTACGGATCGGAGCGTGGAATGTCAGATCCCTTAATCGCACAGGTAGATTAGAAAATTTAAAAAGGGAAATGGATGGGTTAAAGTTAGATATAGTGGAAATTAGCGAAGTTCGGTGGCAGGAGGACCAATACTTTTGGTCAGGTGAATACAGGGTTATAAATACAAAATCAAGTAGGGGTAATGCAGGAGTAGGTTTAATAATGAATAAAAAAAGAGGAGTGCGGGTAAGCTACTGCAAACAGCATAGTGAACGCATTATTGTGGCCAAGATATACACGAAGCCCACGCCTACCACAGTAGTACAAGTTTATATGCCAACTAGCTCTGCACATGACGAAGAAATTGAAAAAAATGTATGATGAGATAAAAGAAATTATTCAGGTAGTGAAGGGTGACGAAAATGTAATAGTCATGGGTAACTGGAATGCGATAGTAGGAAAAGGGAGAGAAGGAAACGTAGTAGGTGAATATGGATTGGGGGGAAGAAATGAAAGAGGAAGCCGCCTTGTAGAATTTTGCACAGAGCATAACTTAATCATAGCTAACACTTGGTTCAAGAATCATAAAAGAAAGTCGTATACATGGAAGAAGTTTGGAGATACTGACAGGTTTCAGATAGATTATATAATGGTAAGACAGAGATTTAGGAACCAGGTTTTAAATTGTAGAACATTTCCAGGGGCAGATGTGGACTCTGACCACAATCTATCGGTTATGAACTGTAGATTAAAACTGAAGAAACTGCAAAAAGGTGGGAATTTAAGGAGATGGGGCCTGGATAAACCTGACTAAACCAGAGGTTGTACAGGGTTTCAGGGAGATCATAAGGGAACAATTGACAGGAGTGGGGGAAGGAAATACGGTAGAAGAAGAATGGGTAGCTTTGAGGGATTGCCCGCATCTCGTGGTCGTGCGGTAGCGTTCTCGCTTCCCACGCCCGGGTTCCCGGGTTCGATTCCCGGCGGGGTCAGGAATTTTCTCTGCCTCGTGATGGCTGGGTGTTGTGTGCTGTCCTTAGGTTAGTTAGGTTTAAGTAGTTCTAAGTTCTAGGGGACTTATGACCACAGCAGTTGAGTCCCATAGTGCTCAGAGCCATTTGAACCATCTTTGAGGGATTAAATAGTGAAGCCAGCTGAGGATCAAGTAGGTAATAAGACGAGGGCTAGTAGAAATCCTTGGGTAAGAGAAGAAATATTGAATTTAATTGATGAAAGGATAAAATACAAAAATGCAGTAAATGAAGCAGGCAAAAAGGAATACAAACGTCTCAAATGAGATCGACAGGAAGTGCAAAATGGCTAAGCAGGCATGGCTATAGGACAAATGTAAGGATGTAGAGGCTTATCTCACTAGGGATAAGGTAGATACTGCCTACAGGAAAATTAAAGAGACCTTTGGAGAAAAGAGAATCACCTGTATGAATATCAAGAGCTCAGATGGAAACCCAGTTCTAAGCATAGAAGGGAAAGCAGAAAGGTGGAAGGAGTATATAGAGGGACTATACAAGGGCGATGTACTTAAGGGCAATGTTATAGAAAGGGAAGAGAATGTAGATGAAGATGAAATGGGAGATACGATACTGCGTGAAGAGTTTGACAGAGCACTGAAAGACGAAACAAGGCCCCAGGAGTAGACAACATTGCATTAGAACTACTGACGGCCTTGGGAGAGCCAGTCCTAACAAAACTCTACTATCTGGTGAGCAAAATGTATGAGACGGGCGAAATACCCTCAGACTTCAAGAAGAATATAATAATTCCAATCCCAAAGAAAGCAGGCGTTGACAGATGTGAAAATTACCGAACTATCAGTTTAATAAGTTACGGCTGCAAAATATTAACGCGAATTCTTTACAGACGAATGGAAAAACTGGTAGAAGCCGACCTCGGGGAAGATCAGTTTGGATTCCGTAGAAATATGGGAACACGTGAGGGAATACTGACCCTACGACATCTTAGAACCTAGACTAAGAAAAGGCAAACCTACGTTTCTAGCATTTGTAGACTTAGAGAAAGCTTTTGACAATGTTGACTGGAATACTCTCTTTCAAATTGTAAAGCTGGCAGTGGTAAAATACAGGGAGCGAATGGCTATTTACAATTTGTACAGAAACCAGATGGCAGTTATAAGAGTCGAGAGGCATGAAAGGTAAGCAGTGGTTGGGAAGAGTGAGACAGGATTGTAGTCTCTCCGCGATGCTATTCAATCTGTATATTGAGCAAGCAGTAAAGGAAACAAAGGAAAAGTTCGGAGTACGTATTAAAATTCATGGAGAAGAAATAAAAACTTTGAGGTTCGCCGATGACATTGTAATTCTGTAAGAGACAGCAAAGGACTTGGAAGAGCAGTTGAACGTAATGGAAAGTGTCTTGAAGGGAGGATATAAGATGAACATCAACAAAAGCAAAACGAGGATAATGGAATGTAGTCAGATTAAGTCGGGTGATGCTGAGGGAATTAGATTAGAAAATGAGACACTTAAAGTAGTAAAGGAGTTTTGCTAATTTGGGAGCAAAATAACTGATGATGGTCGAAGTAGAGAGGATATAAAATGTAAACTGTCAATGGCAAGGAAAGCGTTTCTGAAGAAGAGAAATTTAACATAGAGTATAGATTTAAGTGTCAGGAAGTCTTCTCTGAAAGTATCTGTGTGGAGTGAAGCCATGTATGGAAGTGAAACATGGACGATAAATAGTTGGGACAAGAAGAGAATAGAAGCTTTCGAAATGTGGTGCTACAGAAGAATGCTGAAGATTAGATGGGTAGATCACATAACTAATGAATAGGTATTGAATAGGATTGGGGAGAAGAGAAGTTTGTGGCACAACTTGACTAGAAGAAGGGATCGGTTGGTAGGACATGTTCTGAGGCATCAAGGAATCACGAATTTAGTACTGGAGGGCAGCGTGGAGGGTAAAAATCGTAGAGGGAGCCCAAGAGATGAATACATTAAGCAGATTCAGAAGTATGTAGGCTGCAGTAGGTACTGGGAGATGAAGAAGCTTGCACAAGGATAGAGTAGGATGGTGAGCTGCATCAAACCAGTCTCAGGACTGAAGACCACAACAACAACTGACTTTTTGATCACCCGGTATTTGGCACTTAGAAGGCTCTTCGTTTTCACTCTTACTTTTATATGCGCTATTGTTATAGTTATTAAATTGTAGGCAAAGTTGGTACGTTGAAAAGACGAGTAACAAGAAACTACACATGAAGGACGGAGAAGGAGAAATAAGTATGATTATCGCGCCCCGCCCTCACTCCCTCAGAAGCAACTGAATACCCATGTCTAGTCTGCCACGCACTTCACAGAGGGCTTGCGGGGTATGTACTCGTAGACGTGTGTTTAAGAAGATACCGTGCCAGTCCACCTGTCAACTGCCGGCGTGTTTGACAGCGTGAGGCCGGCGACGGCTAACGGCAGTCGATTAGCCGGCGGCGCGGAAACGCCAATCGCCGTGCCGGCTCGGGCGGCGCCTTTGTCGCTGGATAGCTGATGGCTGCGCTCGCGCGCAAACACGGCGTGCAAACTCATTACGGCGCCCCTGTGTCCGCAGCCCGGCTGCGGAATGTGCGTTGCGTCTGCGTGTGCGGGGGCGAGAGCGAGAGCACGTCCGGCGGCGGCTAGCGGTGGAGCCACGTAGCCGTGCTTCAGCCGAAAATGACGGGCTCTCGGGAGGAAGGGGTGGCGCGCTGGAAAATTTGGTGTTTGGCATGTGTCACGGGATGAAAGACAGGCAGAGAAATGCCGTGTCGCTTTTTTGTATATAGCAGTTTGGAGGCTATTAGCACAGAGGTAACAGGTGGACCTGCTAAGCAGCACATAATTTAAGGTTCAAATTTTCTTAGATTTTAATTTATCGGTACTTGCTAATTATGTTTGAGAAGGAAGTACACAGGGTGGTCCACCTATCGTGAGCGGGCCAAATATCTCGCGAAATAAGCGTCAAACGAAAGAATTGCAAAGAACGAAACTTGTCTAGTTTCAAGGTGGAAACCAGATGGCGCTATGGTTCGCCCGCTAGATGGCGCCGCCATAGGTCAAACGGATATCAACTGCGATCTCTTAAATAGGAACCTCCATTTTTTGTTGCATATTCGTGCACTACGTAAAGAAATATGAATGTTTTAGTTGGACCACTTTTTTCGCTTTGTGATACATGGCGCTGTAATAGTCACAAACATATGGCTCACAATTTTAGACGAACAGTTGGTAACAGGTGGGTTTTTCAGATTAAAGTACAGAACGTGGGTACGTTTGAACATTTTATTTCGGTTGTTCCAATGTGATACATGTACCTTTGTGAACTTATCATTTCTGAAAACGCATGCTGTTACAGCGTGATTACCTGTAAATAGCACATTTATGCAGTAAATGCTCAAAATGATGTCCGTCAACCTCAATGCATTTGGCAATACGTATAACGACATTCCTCTCAACAGCGAGTAGTTCGCCTTCCGTAATGTTCGCACATGCATTGACAATGCGCTGAAGCATGTTGTCAGGCGTTGTCAGTGGATCACGATAGCAAATATCCTTCAACTTTCCCCACAGAATGAAATCCAGGAACGTCAGAACCGGTGAACGTGCGGGGCGTGGTTTGGTGCTTCGACGTCCAATCCACCTATCATGAAATATGCTTTTCAGTACCGCTTCAACCGCACGCGCGCTATGTGTCGAACATTCATCATTTTGGAAGTACATCGCCATTCTGTCATGCAGTGAAACATCTTGTAGTAACATCGGTAGAACATTACACGGAAAATCAGCATACATTGCACCATTTAGATTCCCATCGATAAAATGGGGGCCAATTATCCTTCCTCCCATAATGCCGCACCATACATTAACCCGCCAAGGTCGCTGATGTTCCACTTGTTGCAGCCATCGTGGCTTTTCCGGTGACCAATAGTGCATATTATGCCGGTTACTTTACCGCAGTTGGTGAATGACGTATCGTCGCTAAGTAGAACGAGTGCAAAAAATCTGTCATCGTCCCGTAATTTCTCTTGTGCCCAGTGGCAGAACTGTACATGACGTTCAAAGTCGTCGCTATGCAATTCCTGGTGCATAGATATATGGTACGGGTGCAATCAATGTTGATGTGGCATTCTCAACACCGACGTTTTTGAGTTACCCTATTCTCGCGCTATTTGTCTACTACTGATGTGCGGATTAGCCGCGACAGCAGCTAAAACACCTACTTGGGCATCATCATTTGTTGCAGGTCGTGTTTGACGTTTCACATGTGGCTGAACGCTTCCTGTTTCCTTAAATAACGTTACTATCCGGCGAACTTTCCGGACACTTGGATGATGTCGTCAAGGATACCGAGCAGCATCCATAGCACACGCCCGTTGGGCATTTTGAACACAATAGCCATACATAAACACGATATCGACCTTTTCCACAGTTGATAAACGGTCCATTTTAACACGGGTCATGTATCACGAAGCAGATACCGTCCGCACTGGCGGAATGTTACTTGATACCACGTACTTACACGCTTGTGGCTATTACAGCGCCAGCTATCAGAAAGCGAAAAAAGTGGTCCAACTAAAACATTCATGTTTCTTTACGTACTACACAAATATGTAATAAAAATGGGCGTTCCTATTTATAAAACGCAGCGGATATCCGTTTGACCTATGGCAGCGCCATCTAGCGGGCCAACCTTAGCGCCATCTGGTTTCCCCCTTCAAGCTATACGAGTTTCGTTCTTTGTAGTTTTTTAGTTTGACGCTTATTTCGTGAGATATTTGGCCCGGTCACTGGCAATGGACCACCCTGTATAAATGAGTATAGCATTGTACCCCGTACACGTCTGAGGTTCAGAAGCATTTCAAAACAGGAGTATTATAACTTCTTGTCCAGCATATGGAGCATGGTGGTGGTGGTCCCACAACTGTAGTACACTCCTGGAAATTGAAATAAGAACACCGTGAATTCATTGTCCCAGGAAGGGGAAACTTTATTGACACATTCCTGGGGTCAGATACATCACATGATCACACTGACAGAACCACAGGCACATAGACACAGGCAACAGAGCATGCACAATGTCGGCACTAGTACAGTGTATATCCACCTTTCGCAGCAATGCAGGCTGCTATTCTCCCATGGAGACGATCGTACAGATGCTGGATGTAGTCCTGTGGAACGGCTTGCCATGCCATTTCCACCTGGCGCCTCAGTTGGACCAGCGTTCGTGCTGGACGTGCAGACCGCGTGAGACGACGCTTCATCCAGTCCCAAACATGCTCAATGGGGGACAGATCCGGAGATCTTGCTGGCCAGGGTAGTTGACTTACACCTTCTAGAGCACGTTGGGTGGCACGGGATACATGCGGACGTGCATTGTCCTGTTGGAACAGCAAGTTCCCTTGCCGGTCTAGGAATGGTAGAACGATGGGTTCGATGACGGTTTGGATGTACCGTGCACTATTCAGTGTCCCCTCGACGATCACCAGTGGTGTACGGCCAGTGTAGGAGATCGCTCCCCACACCATGATGCCGGGTGTTGGCCCTGTGTGCCTCGGTCGTATGCAGTCCTGATTGTGGCGCTCACCTGCACGGCGCCAAACACGCATACGACCATCATTGGCACCAAGGCAGAAGCGACTCTCATCGCTGAAGACGACACGTCTCCATTCGTCCCTCCATTCACGCCTGTCGCGAAACCACTGGAGGCGGGCTGCACGATGTTGGGGCGTGAGCGGAGGACGGCCTAACGGTGTGCGGGACCGTAGCCCAGCTTCATGGAGACGGTTGCGAATGGTCCTCGCCGATACCCCAGGAGCAACAGTGTCCCTAATTTGCTGGGAAGTGGCGGTGCGGTCCCCTACGGCACTGCGTAGGATCCTACGGTCTTGGCGTGCATCCGTGCGTCGCTGCGGTCCGGTCCCAGGTCGACGGGCACGTGCACCTTCCGCCGACCACTGGCGACAACATCGATGTACTGTGGAGACCTCACGCCCCACGTGTTGAGCAATTCGGCGGTACGTCCACCCGGCCTCCCGCATGCCCACTATACGCCCACTATACGCCCTCGCTCAAAGTCCGTCAACTGCACATACGGTTCACGTCCACGCTGTCGCGGCATGCTACCAGTGTTAAAGACTGCGATGGAGCTCCGTATGCCACGGCAAACTGGCTGACACTGACGGCGGCGGTGCACAAATGCTGTGCAGCTAGCGCCATTCGACGGCCAACACCGCGGTTCCTGGTGTGTCCGCTGTGCCGTGCGTGTGATCATTGCTTGTACAGCCCTCTCGCAGTGTCCGGAGCAAGTATGGTGGGTCTGACACACCGGTGTCAATGTGTTCTTTTTTCCATTTCCAGGAGTGTATTACTTTGGAATTAAATGACATTCGTAGTTTCACATTTGTTGTTATTTTAAACGCCACCACCGGTTCCGAACCCCTAGGCCATTATACAGCTGTTACCTTAAAAGTATTGAAAAACAAAGTACAACTGAGCTACTAGTGTGGAAAAAACTGTAACGACAGGCGTCGTTAACAACAGATGTAATAAACAGTGTTGAACAACAACTCATCCACAGATATTATAATAGCAGCATAATAAAATAAATAACGTTGTATGAATTAGTTCACAATTTGAGAATAGACAACGTAACATGTACTAAATAATGCCGAAAACCAACGCATCAACATAAATCATAACACAGCGTAACGAAATAATAGTACTAGAAGTAAAAGAGCAAATATATTTATTAGTCACTGAGGACAGTGTGCAGAACAACAGGTTCTTAGATTGTGTCAAGAGCAAACCTTTACTGCGTATTTTCCCTTGGGCAACAGATCAGGTCTTGAGAAGTGGATGCGTGTATGCTAAACGGGGGTCTATACTGACGGGTGTAACCCACATAGTGTTGCCGTTACTACCGAGCAGGAAAATAAGGTCGTACTCGTACATCAGTAAAATGTTAGACGCAGAGGAGAAACAACTAACCCACTAGATATGAACGTATCAAAAAATCACAAAAGGAAAGAGTAACCACAAGAAGAGTAACCACAACAGACGACAGAGAACCTAAGACGAACCGCGATAGCTAGCAAAAATATTCTGCCCTCCACGCGCCCTTCCTATAGCATGTCCCTTCTCTATTTAAGTTCTCATCAGTCGTTCTGTGTGCTCTCTGTAAGTCTCACGTAAGTCCATCTTACAAATTTCTATTTCCTAAATTCTAGACGAGTTCATACAACATTATTTATTCATTATCATGCTTTTATAATGTTTGTGGATGAGTTATTCTTCAGCACTATTTTCACTGTCCAGTCACATTAACTTGAGAACCTGTCAAAAGCCTAAAACATCATAATTTGCAGCGCAGGCTCCTGCAGGACGTGCAGGGAGAGACTCAAAGAGTTTTTGGAATGTACCGAGAGGGATGTGGAGCCATGGCGACACCAGTTCCATGGCGAGCTGCGCTAGGTTTCTCGATTAAGGATGCATGGCGTGAACAGTCCGATCAAGGTTGTCTCACAGAGCCTAAACTGGTTTTATACTCGGGGAGTTTGTTGGCCAGAGGAGTACGGCGAACTCACCCTGGCGCTCTTCGAAACACGCAAGAACACTGCGAGCTGTGTGAAACGTTGCACTGTACTGCTTGTAGGTGCCATCGTACTGCAGTCATCAAGGGTTCACGAGTGGGCCTTCGCCTCCGAAAGCCCATATCGACGATGTTTCGTTGAATGGTTCGCCCACCACTGAAATCTGCAGCAATTTGCGGGAAGGGTTGCACTTCTGCTACGTTGAAAGATTATCTTCAGTCGTCGTTGGTCCCGTTCTTGCAGGATCTTCTTCCGGCCTCAGCGTTGTCGGAATTCGATGTTTTATCGAATTTCTGATATTCACGGTACACTTGTGAAACGGTCGTACGGGAAAATCGCCACTTCATCGCTACCTCGGAGATACTGTGTCCCATCGCTCGAGCACCGACTATAATATCACGTTCAAACTCATTTAGATCTTGATAACCTACCATTGTAGCAACAGTAACCGATCTAACAGCTGCGTCACACACTCGTTGTATTACATAGTCATTGCTGATCGCAGCACAGTGTTCTGTCTGTTTACATCTCTCTGAATTCGAATAAGCATACCTATTTCAGTTTCTTTGTCGCTTCAGTGTAGCACATGATATGACACATGTAGCATCTTTCCTACCACGACCAAGCATCTGACGGACTGGCTTATAGCATAAAAAACGCAGCTAACCTTCAGCGATTCGTCAGTTTGCTTAACTCCATTTTGGATGTATCATGATTCAGGCTCTTTTAGCGTGTTGCGGTTCATTCGATACTAGAGCCCTCGCATATCTGAAGCGGTTGTCCAGCTATTGGAGACTGTGAGAATAATCCAAGAAGCAGTTAGGACAACATAATGCGGATTCCATGCCGTCTGGATACAAATGCACCTTCCAAAGAACACAGGAGCCATCTACTGACAAGAAGAACAAGTAGATCGAGAACAACACCAATCTTTCCGTACATTAAAACTTTTATAAAGTGTTGAAACTTTTCAATAAAAATCTCTTCCATGGCAAACTAAGAGGAAGATTATCTTCCCCTAAGAAACTATAGAGATAAGTCAAGCTGGTTTACCACACTATGACATAAATTTCCTTATATTAAGTACTAATAATGATCAGGATACCAATTTTGTTCAGGAGGACACTTAATAAGAAAGTAATTACGTATTTTAGAGAGTACCGTAAACCACGAATTCCAAAGAAGTTATAGTGCTCAAAAGAAATGTACAACACTTCTTTACACCTTGCATGAAAACTATTTTTCTTTGAATGTAAATAAAGTGACAATAAATTAATGATATTCTGGGAGTAAAAAGGTCTTTTAGTGAATATTTTTGTCCGTCATCCAAGAACATATTCTGATGTTGACACTGTACTACATCCCGGGAAATACTTCAGAATCACAAAAAGTATTTGAAAAAGAGGGACTCATACAACCAGGGTTTGAGAGGACCAGTTAATTTTATGAGTAATCGGTACAATAACAGAAAAAATATACTGCAGCATGATAAGTCTCTTTAACCATAATATGTGCGTCTGTTATTGATAACATAAAGTTGTCAGGTACACTAAATCACACTGTGCTCAAATTTATGAGACTAGTCTCTAAAAATGACTTAATTAACGGGAGTGTGAGACTCACTTCATCAGAACACACATGTACTCTCTCTCTCTCTCTCTCTCTCTCTCTCTCTCTCTCACACACACACACACACACACACACACACACACACACATCTAAAAAATTTCAGATTAAAAAAAATTGACTAAGCTTAAATATCAAAGAACTTAAATACAGAATGTTCTTGTGAGATTATTTACGTCTTGATGCTATGTAGCAATCATGTCGCTTATCACTAGGACATTTACTGAGTGGTTTAAATACGCTAGAGTTAAATTAGATTATTACAGCGAAACTGGAAGAAAAATGGTTGGACACTTGTTTAGCGGGGAAAGTACGTATCAGTTTAAAAAGCTAAGAACAAAGGTGTCAATTGTCTTCCAACAGTAAGTAATTATTTGTTCCCCCAAGCTCCATAGAAGGTTAGTTGCTTTTCTGTGAGTATGCACTTCTTATGCGGTATAGTAAGTTTTTGTTTGTTTACATTGATACAAATAGTGTAAAAATAGTGTATTAGGTAGGTTTCTGGAAGGGGTACTAATGAAATTTACAACAATATTTGTATATGATTAGTGTCACTAGATTTTGTAAGGACGGACTAGAACAGTTCATATCCGTTAAGAGGTTTCAATCAAGCAAATTCATGTAAATGAGGACACGCGCACACAAATTATTAAAATTATAGTTTTACCGGAGAATATTTCTTTGTAGAACCGAACGAATTGTTCATTATTATTAGTAATCATATGATTTTTATGTAACCCTCATTACTAGACATCTTAAATGAACTTATGTTGTATAACTAAGAGACTCCAAATCTTTTTTGGTCAGTAAAGCAAAGACATAAGTGAATCAGCGTTCGCCAGCGAATTAATATTTTGTAACGATGTTCAAGAATTTCTCGCTTACTTTGTTTAGTGAACAAACGAAGTTC
Organism: Schistocerca serialis cubense; assembly: GCF_023864345.2. Classification (NCBI taxonomy): domain Eukaryota; kingdom Metazoa; phylum Arthropoda; class Insecta; order Orthoptera; family Acrididae; genus Schistocerca; species Schistocerca serialis. Next base: position 591,356,159 of record NC_064639.1, read on the forward strand.
CTTACAGACTGATGTTTCTCTCTACTGTAGTCTAATGTTGTAATAGACGGACACATATATATATGTTCATGCCAGAAGATAATAATTTCAAGTTTCAAGTAATCAAGTGACTGTATAAAGGTTGTATCGATTAATTACAAATGTGGCGGATCACGAGGTAAATGGGATTCTCTACTCATAACGTCTTAGCATCAGCAGGGAGAAAAGTCGGCTGGATATTTCCTGCCAAGCAGAAACCGACAACAACGAAACAAGAGGTACAGCTTTAATTAATTTCCACCGAAGCCCGACTGCCTTCATGAAGAATAGTAGCCCACAGGCTCCAGCAGCGAGGCCCGTGAGATGAGATGTAACTACCTTCCATTTCATAATACTCACCTACAGTAACTAAGGATGAAATATGTATAGAGCGTATGTTTATAATCACTATTATATTAATTCGTCAATAGATTACGTTCAAATCTTTTTCTGTTTTAAATTGTACCAAACCGTTGTGGAGAACTTCATTAATAAATTATGGAATGATCGTTAATTTTAGGCTTATTACGAAGTATTTGTTTGCCTGACGTGTTCTGCATCAATGTACATCTCTCTATGTATCTACACAACAGTAATACGTCTAACGTAGATGAAAAAAAGGCCAATACTGAAGCGCAGCTTTACGCAACGCATAATGGAGGCAAAGCAACAAGAAGGATGGAGGCAGATTCCTGACAGAAAGGGTATTAAAAATTAAACGTACCGGAAAATTAGACATGTACGTGATTTACTTATGCAAACAGATGTTTGATTTTTAAATGCACAGCGACGATACAAATAAAAGAGTAGAACGATGAATTTTTATCTCGATGAGTGCATGATTCACGATGTTGCTGGATTTCTGTAATCACCACGTGCAGGAAATGGGATGGCTTGAGCTGTTCTTTAACTCATTCTAGTTAAATTTGAGCTAATGCCTAATGGTCTCTTAATATGCGAAAGAAACCAGTTTCATTTGCAGTGAATCATTTTAGTAATCCATACATATTATAAAAACGTGTGTATACAGGGTGGTCTATTGATCGTGACCGGGCCAAATATCTCACGAAATAAGCATCTAACGGAAAAACTACAAAGAACGAAACTCGTTTAGCTTCAAAAAGGGAACCAGATGGCGCTATGGTTGGCCCGCTAAATGGCGCTGCCATAGGTCAAACGGATATAAACTGCGTTTTTTTTAAGTAGGAACCCGCATTATATTACATATTAGTGTAGTACGTAAAGAAATATGAATGTTTTAGTTGGACCACTTCTTCCGCTTTGTGATAGATGGCGCTGTAATAGTCACAAACATATGGCTAACAATTTTACACGAACAGTTGGTAACAGGTAGCTTTTTTAAATTAAAATACAAAACGTAAGTACGTTTGAACATTTTCTTTCGGTTGTTCCAATATGATACATGTACCTTCGTGAACTTATCATTTCTGAGAACGCATGCTGTTACAGCGTGAGTACCTGTAAATACCACATTAATGCAATAAATGCTCAAAATTATGTCCGTCGACCTGAATGCATTTGGTAATATGTGTAACGACATTCCTCACAACAGCGAGTAGTTCGCCTTCCGCAATGTTCGCATATGCATTGACAATGCGCTGAAGCATGTTGTCAGGCGTTATCGGTGGATCACAATAGAAAATATCCTTCAACTTCCCCCACAGAAAGAAATCCGGGGACGTCAGATCCGGTGAACGTGCGGGTCATGGTATGGTGCTTCGACGACCAATCCAACCGTCATGAAATATGCTATTCAATACCGCTTCAACCGCACGCGAGCTATGTGCTGGACATCTGTCATGTTGGAAGTACATCGCCATTCTGTCATGCAGTGAAACATCTTGTAGTAACATCGGTAGAACATTACGTAGGAAATCAGCATACATTGCACCATTTTGATTGCCATCGATAAAATGGAGGGCTGTTATCCTTCCTCCCATAATGCCACACCATGCATTAACCCGCCAAGGTCGCTGATGTTCCACTTGTCGCGGCCATCGTGGATTTTCCGTTGCCTAGTAATGCATATTATGTCGGTTTACGTTACCGCTGTCGGTGAATGACGCTTGGTCGCTAAATAGAACGCGTGCAAAAAATCTGTCATCGTGCCGTAATTTCTACTGTGCCCAGTGGCAGAACTGTACACGACGTTCAAAGTCGTCGTCATGCAATTCCTGGTGCATAGAAATATGGTACGGGTGTAATCGATGTTGATGTAGATTTCTCAACACCGACGTTTTTGAGATTCCCGATGGTCACGCAATTTGTCTGCTACTGATGTGGGGATTAGCAGCAACGGCAACTAAAACACCTACTTGGGCATCATCATTTGTTGCAGGTCGTGGTTGACGTTTCACATGTGGCTGAACGCCTCCTGTTTCCTTAAATAACGTAACTATCCGGCGAACGGTCCGTACACTTGGATGATGTCCTCCGGGATATCGAGCAGTATACATAGCACACGCCCGTTGGGCATTTTGATCACAATAGCCATACATCAACACGATATCGACCTTTTCCGCAATTGGTTAACGGTCCATTTTAACACGGGTAATGTATCACGAAGCAGATACCGTCCGCACTGGCGGAATGTTACGTGATACCACGTACTTATACGTTTGTGACTATTACAGCGCCGTCTATCACAAAGCGGAAAAAGTGGTCCAACTCAAACATTCATATTTCTTTACGTACTACACGAATATGTAATAAAATGGGGGTTCCTATCTAAAAAAAACGCAGTTGATATCCGTTTGACCTATGGCTGCGCCATCTAGCGGGCCAACCAGAGCGCCATCTGGTTCCCCCTTCAAGTTAGACGAGTTTCCTTCTTTGTATTCTTTTCGTTAGATGCTTATTTCGTGAGATATTTGACCCGGTCACTATCAATGGACCACCCTGTATACATATGTGTGTGCGTGTATGTGTGTTAACACCTTCTCCTGAACCACTGGACAGATTTCAACCACACCTGGTACACATATCTCTTACTGTCGGCAAAACGTCGCTGTCTGGGTGAGAATCATCTACGAATCAAAGTGCTGGGGGTGACAAAAACAGCATAGTTTACAACAGGTCGTCCGGTATTTGTGAATGAGAGCATTTAGTGACTTACAACAAACTTTAGATATATAGATTCAAAACATAACAAAACATTTTCTTGTTGAAAAACCCCACAAAATGATAAAAGATAAAAAAGGTTGTCGCTTACTACATAGTCGCCGTTCATATAGTAAGTCTGCCGCATGAAGCATGATGTTTTAATTTATTACTTCTTTACGACTAAGTGTATATACGACACACTTTTCCGACAGTATCCACATATAACATATAATATACCAGCAAACTTATATCAATGTACGACAACATAGTTCAGAAGATAGGACGTGAAATGCTGCGATGAGTGAAAAACTGATACACCATGCAAGACGTTTAAATGTATTACTTCGTTGCTACTTACTCTACTCGCAACACTTTTGACGGACAGAATCCACATATGCCGCTGAATGTACCTACAAAAATTTATCATTGTACGACACATATTTCAAGAGATATGATGTCAAATAATGAGTTGCGTGATAAAATGCCGCATCATGCTGACGCTTTAATTTATTACTTCTTTGTTACTGACTGTATTCGTAACGCATTTCGCAGGAAATATCTTCATAGATCACCAAATGTACAGACAAAAATTTATCACTATACGACAGATAGTTCAAGAGATATGACGACATATACAGATATGTGTGAAAAACTGCGACATCATATGTCACCATCTGTATATTACTTCCTTACTGCAAACAGCATTCCCAATACATTTTGCAGACAGTACCCACACATGCCGTTAAATGTACCTAGAAAAATATATCATTAACGACATATAGTTTAGGAGATATGAAGTCATAAACAATGAGCTGCGTGAAAAACTGCCGCATCATTCACGACGTTTTAATTTATTACATCTTTACTACAGACTCTATTCACAATGCAGTTCGCAGACACTAGCCATATATACCAATGGATTTACCTGCTACGTTATGCCATTTTACTGCACATAGATCAGGACATACGACGTCATAAACACTGAGCCGCGTGAAGTGAAACCGCAAAGCGAAATTCACTAGATATAGTGCGCTGATACGTGTAAAGTATGCGAAATATATGTGAAATATATCTGACATGTGCATACGGAGGCTAACGCATGGTTAAAAAGCTCATACTAAACAGTGGAAGGATTACAACCTAAATTGTTACACGTATTAGTTAAGATGTTCAAAGAAATACTGGAAGAACCAACAGCTTCTTTTTGGGGTGAGCGTGATGAGAGAGAAGAGGGGAATACGAGGTAGATAGGCAGCAAGGGGGAAGGGGGAGAGGGACAGACAGAGGGGGAAGGAAGAGATGAACCGACAGAAGATTTGTATAAATACATACCCGGGCAATGCCGGGTAATCAAACTTGTCTTTTCATAAGTGCCGGCCGGAGTGGCCGAGCGGTTAAAGGCGCTACAGTCTGGAACCGCACGACCGCTACGGTCGCAGGTTCGAATCCTGCCTCGGGCATGGCTGTGTGTGATGCCCTTAGGTTAGTTAGGTTTAAGTAGTTCTAAGTTCTAGGGGACTTATGACCACAGCAGTTGAGTCCCATAGTGCTCAGAGCCATTTGAACCATTTCATAAGTGAAACTGATCATGGAGATGGCAGTCTCTCCACTGGCAAGGTTTAGAACGGGCATCGCAAACCGCATCCTTGCAGAGCTTGAAACTATACGTCGGCAACGACGGCCGCCGTTGTGGCCTGCCGCGTGTAGTGAATTGCGGCCATCAGCGCGAAATCCACGTGAAGCCCTAAGCTTTTGTTTTCTGCTGGTGCCATTATCCAAATAGTCGCAGAGAGCAATCGATGTTAACTTCGTTTGAATGGGAAGTTTGCTTCGTATAATCCCTAACGTTACTCTGTTTGCAAGTTGCGTAATATTCGAAATGGAACGACAGATACATAGGCAAATCTCAGGTAATTCCATTTATGTGAAACAAGAGAGATTTTTTTTTGGCAGCTCCATCTGTTTCCAATGCAGCGACAGCAATACTACAAAAACTAAGTGCGTATCAACAAATGCAAAGCCACATTCCCTGTAAATGATCAATTGCCGAAAACTTCCACAACAATTGTTTTAGAACATAATTAGTGAAATGAAATCTAAAAGGTGTAATAGGTTGTTTGGCGCCTGATATCAAAGCACCGAGAAAAGAAACATCCATACAGTGTTGTTTTATTCAACGTTTACTGGCGTCGTAGCGACAGTATTCAGGTCAACACGATTTTGTTTCTAACAGTTGCTTTTCTCTTTTGTGCGTAGACCTGGCGTCGCTGCGCAGCCATAAATGTTCCATTTTATGGCGATGACACCCATGGAACATCTTATGAACGAATGCCCCTGGTAATATTGATCATGACTATTTGCTGTCTGCAAGACGAGCTGAGAGCCATTTGATGCATTGTTGTATTTCTGTCTTTTAGTTTAGCAACTTTTGATTGCTTGTTTTATGTTTTATAATTTTTGCCTACCCCTACATTTTTCCTACGCAGTAATGTTTCCAGTGTCTAGCCTACTACAGATAAGTGTTGCAGCACACAACCCTTTTACTGAAAGGTATTTCACAACTTCTTTCCTATCCTATCTTTGTTAATAAATTTTCACATCACCATATGCGTTCCACAAATAATCCAGTACATTGACTGCATTGTATGCTACTTGCTACTTGCTGAGATACTCTACATAACGACAGTACTTTTTTACTTGTAATTTCGTTGGAAAATTTAATACTTTTTTAACAGCATAAGATCATTCCGGTAAATATACAGGGTGATCCATTGATAGTGACCGGGCCAAATATCTCACGAAATAAGCATCAAACGAAAAAACTACAAAGAACGAAACTCGTCGAGCTTGAAAGGGGAAACCAGATGGCGCGATGGTTGGCCTACTAGATGGCGCTGCCATAGGTCAAACAGATATCAACTGCGTGTCTGGACCGTTCGCCGGATAGTTACGTTATTTAAGGAAGTGTTTAGCCATACGTGAAACGTCAACCACGACCTGCAACAAATGATGATGCCCAAGTAGGTGTTTTAGCTGCTGTCGCTGCTAATACGCGCATCAGTAACAGACAAATTGCGCGAGAATTGGAAACCTCAAAAACGTCGGTCTTGAGAATGCTACATCAACATCGATTGCACCCGTACTATATTTCCATGCACCAGGAATTGCATGGCGGCGACTGTGAATGTCGTGTACAGTTCTACCACTGGGCACAAGAGAAATTACGGGACGATGACAGATTTTGCACGTGTTCTGTTTAGCGACCAAGCGTCATTCACCAACAGCGGTAACGTAAACCGGCATAATATGCACTATTGGGCAACGGAAAATCCACGATGGCTGCGACGAGTGGAACATCAACGATCTTGGCGAGTTATTGTATGGTGTGACATTATGGCAATCTAAATGGGGCAATGTATGCTAATTACCGACGTAATGTTCTACCGATCTTACTACAAGATGTTTCATTGCATGACAGAATGGCGATGTATTTCCAACATGATGGATGTCCGGCACATAGCTCGCGTGCGATTGAAGCGGTATTGTAAAGCATATTTCATGACAAGTGGATTGGTCGTCGAAGCACCATACCATGGCACGCACATTCACTGGAACTGACGTCCCCGGATTTCTTTCTGTGGGGAAAGTTGAAGGATATTTGCTATCGTGATCCACCGACAACGCCTGACAACATGCGTCAGCGCATTGCCAATGCATGTGTGAACATTACGGAAGGCAAACTACTCGCTGTTGAAAGGAATGTCGTTACACATATTGCGAAATGCATTTAGGTTGACGGACATCATTTTTAGCATTTATTGCATTAATGTGGTATTTACAGGTAATCATGCTGTAACAGTATGCGTTGTCAGAAATGATAAGTTCACAAAGGTACATGTATCACACTGGAACAACCGAAATAAAATGTTCAAACGGACCTATGTTCTGTATTTTAATTTAAAAAACCCTACGTGTTACCAACTGTTCGTCTAAAATTGTGAGCCATGTGTTTGTGGCTACTACAGGGCCATCTATCACAAAGCGAAAAAAGTAGTCCAACTTAAACATTCATAGTTCTTTACGTACTAGACGAATATGTAATAAAAATGGGGGTTCCTGTTTTTAGAAAACGCAGTTGATAACCGTTTGACCTATGGCGGCGCCATCTAGCGGGCCAACCATAGCGCCATCTGGTTTCCCCCTTCAAGGTAGAGAAGTTCCGTTCTTTATAGCTTTTTCGCTTGACGCTTATTTCATGAAATATTTGGCCCGGTCACGATCAATGGACCACCCTGTAGTTAAGCGCCAGGCACTCGCCATCAAAAGAGTTTCGGTTCGTATGACCACCTCCAGTGCATGACAGTCGGGCCTTATGTAGCATCAATGCTGAATAAATTATCCCATCTTCTTATGGGTGAAAGGTACTGCAAATCTGATTCATGATTTGATTTTGGGAATGATTACCTTGTTCGAGTGACTGATAGGCAAATCTCAAGTGCGTAATAACCCTGATATTAATTTTCCTCTTCCTCAGGCAATAAAAATCTTTTACAGAGATTTTTCCCTTTATGAATAGTTTTCGAAAAGTAGTGACGTTTCTATTGTATTTGCAACTCAATATCCCTGTAATATTAACTTCGTAGAAGGTCCGCATTAGGAATAAAGAAAAGCCATGAAACGCAAGTCGTGAGCTAATTCGTTGGTAAACGTTTATAACCGCTTAACTTGTGCCAAATGTCTCAAATACGGTAGTAGTACACAATAAGACACTTGTTTTAGCATGGCTGATATATTGAAGCATTGTAACACAGACTGTTCATCGAACGAGTCTTCGATTTGTGGTGGTTTAATCCCACTTGTGCTGAAGAATTAGGCTGATTAATTTTAATTCCTTACGTGTAGAATGCATTACATCTCAGACATCATTGTCTTAGACCTTTTCAAGAAAAAATAGATGCAAGACACATGTACAATGTAACTTTAGTGCTTTAGAACTAATACACAAGTTTAGCCCGTGTTAAATGCGTTTAGACTTTAGAGGAACATAAAATGTGTATATTACTCGTTTTGTCAGAAATAACTTGATTTACAGAAACACCAAGTTATTTCTGTAGAGAGGAGGGAGATTTATAATTTTAGTCGTTGATCTACGAGTTATTCATTCTGTTACAGGGGAAGTCGTTTACCCAGCTTCTCTTACAGACTTCCGAAACTTATTGGAAATACAATAAGTCTGTAGAATATCTTTTTTTTTCATGAGCAACTAAGGCGAAAACAGCTGTTTTATTGCCGAGAGACTGGTTTTAGCGGCAAGGTGGATGAAATACATTACCCTAAAAAAAGTGAAGTACGCAGAAAAGGAGTAAGAGACTAAATGAAACTTCAGGGTTTGAGATTGTATGTGTTATCATTTCAGAGATTAAAAATTGATTCAAATTTATATACAACTTGGCACTATGAACCCACAGATTAAAACTGTGTGCCGGATCGAGACTCGAACTCGGGACTGAGTTCGAGTCTCGGTCTGGCACACAGTTTTAATCTGCCAGGAAGTTTCATATCAGCGCACACTCCCCTGCAGAGTGAAAATCTCATTCTGGAAACATCCTCCACGCTGTAGCTAAGCCATGTCTCCGCAATATCCTTTCTTTCAGGAGTGCTAGTTCTGCAAGGTTCGCAGGAGAGCTTCTGTAAAGTTTGGAAGGTAGGAGACGAGATACTGGCAGAAGTAAAGCTGTGAGGACGGGGCGTGAGTCGTACTTGGGTAGCTCAGTTGGTAGAGCACTTGCCCGCAAAAGGCAACGGTCCCGAGTTCGAGTCTCGGTCCGGCACACAGTTTTAATCTGCAAGGAAGTTTCAGCAACAAAAGTGGTTAGTTTAGAATGAAATGACATAAATAAGGTGACAGCTAATTAGAGTCATCACCTACACCACTCACAGTATGAGGAATTATATTCAGTCTTTGACAGTAACCAGTAACGCGTGGAAACAAATTTGACAACGTTCCCCATTCGAGAGGCATCTTCACTATCACGACCACCTGGTTTCAGTTCAGCACCCAAATTTTCTTCTTCTGCGTCCTGAGCTTCCTCTTCTCCAATGGTTCAAAAATGGCTCTGAGCACTATGGAACTTCTGAGGTCATCAGTCCCCTAGAACTTAAAACTACTTAAACCTAACTAACCTAAGGACATCACACTCATCCATGCCCGAGGCAGGATTCGAACCTGCGACCGTAGCGGTCGCGCGGCCCGAGACTGTAGCGCCTAGAACCGCTCGGCCACCCCGGCAGGCACTTCTCCAATGCCCAGACCCAACTTAACCATTCAGTAAATCCTAGATTTACGCACCTTAATCTCCTCCAGAGTGACTTATGGGGACAAAGGAACAATCCCGGACAGCAGCATGACAAAGTCCTTCACTGCCATGTGATTCTTGTCAGTTCCAGCCTTATAACAGCATCCTTAGGGAATTAAAGACCTTCCTTCGTAAACGACACCAGATGTGAAGACGCTACAATGTGCTTAGTTAACAATACGACGATTGTCTCTTGTGGTGATCAGAAGTGTTCGACTGGAACCTAGACGACGTGTCTGCCTTACCTCCCGAACTCGTGTAGTGTAACATCGTGCATAGCGACATCCGAATGCTCCACAAATCTGAGTATGGAATGATTCGACCCGTCGGCCAAACGGTGACCACAAAATGAGATCCATTTCAAACTCTGTCAGTTGCTGCTAACACTTTCTCGCACGATTGCGCGGCATCTCCGTGTTCTTCACAGTGATCACTCAACAACTGACGCTGTAGACGACTCTCATATACTCTACCAGGTCTGGTAATTATATGAGGCACGGATGTCACTAATATACCCAGGTGGCCCTTCTACATGCGGCAGAGAATTGGAATTCCAGCAATTTACTTGCTTCATCCCCAATGGTGTGAACACCTAAGAAGTTACGTTGACATCTTCCGGGTGCTTCGCTTTTTTGCCAGGCACTGTAGTTCTTGGTGCCACACGAGTGGTACGTCATCGTTGTAGACGTTTGGCGCTCTGCGTTGATACATCAGCAAACTGCACCACTCCATCTACGGTATGGTTGCCGGTACGTCTGAACACGATAGCTCTTTTCTTCCATGCTGCCACGTCTCCAAGTTGACTTACGTTATTGCACTATTTCTGTACATCCGACTGGCACATACATATCATTTCAGTTCTTCAATGCCCCATGATTGTCTTCAGCGAGCGTAATGGCTTCGGCAAGCCAGGAGAGCAGAGGGATGGGCAAGATTCGCGTTATTAGTGCATCAGTTGAAACTAGTTGTGGGTACCAGACACATGGGATACTGTCTCATAGGTCTGCAGCGGCTGCACGTTGAATGTGACATTGTGTAGAGTATATATCGGTAATCCGACTAGCACTTACATAGCATTTCAGTTCTTCAGTGCCACACGATTGTCTTCAGGGAGCTTAATGGGCTCGGCAAGCCAGGAGAGCAGGGGAATGGGCAAGATGCGTGGTATTAGTGCATTAGTTGAAACTTGTTGCGGGTATCCGACGCATGGGATACTGTCTCAGAGTTCTGAAGCGGCTACATGTTGAATGTGACATTATGTAAAGGATGCATCGTTGGTATCTCGATTTGGCGGGAAGTGTCCAGGTAAGAGTCAACTGCCTTGGGCCACAACCTCTTGCTGGTTTTTGCACATTGTAACACTGATCTGACGGAGCATAGCACAGCAATTCACTCGTCGATGAAACGCTGGACATTTTAAAGTGATGGCCAACCACACCATCTGAAAACGCTCCTCAGTATGCAGTGAACAGCCACACAAGTGTACTCTGCTCAAGATAATCTCGCAAGAAAAAATATTATCACCCACTTAAAATAGCACATGGGTCGCTATGGAGTACTGCGGACGTAGAAATTGTACCGACTGACCATGTGTCCCTACACTGCTCCCGTATGTCATGGCAGTGAAATAGTATGTATGTGTTAGTCGATTGCACGGGAATAACATAGGTCGACGTGGAGACCCGACACAATGTCAGAGAAGAGCTATCGTGTTGAGACGTGACCACGACCGTAACGTAAATGAAGTGGCGCAGTTTGTTGGCGTATCAGTGCGGGGCGCCAAACGTCTCTACAGCGAATGGTGTTCCACTCTCACTCACGTTAATTACAAAGGGCCATCAGACTTATTAATGACGGATTTTCATGAGTCTCATCTATGTCACAGAGGGAGTTGTCTTGAGTAGCCGGCTAGTGGATTTTCATGCTACGGAACCTACATTCCGAGAAAATCTGTGTTGAAATTTTGTGCGTTCCCTACACAAAAATGGCTCTGAGCACTATGAGACTTAACTTCTGAGGTCATCAGTCGCCTAGAACTTAGAACTAATTAAACCTAACTAACCTAAGCACATCACACACATCCATGCCCGAGGCAGGATTCGAACCTGCGACTGTAGCAGTCGCTGGGCTCCAGACTGTAGCGCCTAGAACCGCACGGTCCCTCTGGCCGGCGTTCCCTACACCAGTAACGTTAATCGTGTTTCCAGCAGGAGAGCATAGCGCAGCGGCTAACGGGAAAGGCTACCACGCTGGTGATACGATTTCATATCTTGTTCGCGTACTTTTTATTCGGTTTCAACGTACAGAATATCATTTAATAGCATATGTCGTGAAACATTATGCAAAAATTATACCACCTATATCTACTCCACTTTGCAAACCCTTCGATGTTTATTTTTAGAGGCAGGTTAAAATTTCCGCGAAAAAAAACTTCAAAATGTTCTTAGATTATTGAAGACTAGGAGATAAATCGCTTCGAGCGAAGATTCCATAAACATACATTATTTAATTCTGCATCAGTTTAGTGTGCCTGCTTTCACGGGAATGATCAAATATGTGTGGTTCGCATAGAAGTTGACAGAAGAAAAAACAATCTTTATGAATCTTTATGAAGTAAAACGAACATTGTTTCCTGGAACCGTTTCTGAAATATTTCTGTACTTGTGAGGCAGCAGCTGTCATTAAATGCACATGGTGCTCTACGAATCTTTGTTTCGGTTATTTCTGCCGCAAATACCAGCCGTAGTTCTCTTATAGCGTAGCAAGTGATGCAAATGACAGCGAATAAGGCGATGTTGCAATCTATTCCGCAAAGAACGGAATACACATATGGAAAAAGTTTGCTGTAATGATTGATGAATTAATGAAATTACTACTACGAAAATAACTCTTTTTGAATAATTTTGCATTGTGTACATTATTAAACGATATTCTGTACGATGAAACTGAAAATAATAAAAACACATGGGGGGTATTTGTATATCCGTGCCATCAACGTGATATCCACAAATCTCTGCCACTGCGCGACGTTCTCTAGGCGAAACATAATTAACCGTTACGGGTATTTCTGATACACATAAAACTTCAACACGGATTTTCTCGGAAACCTGGGGCTATCGCATGAAATGAACTAGCCAGTTACCGCGGACAAATCCCCCCTTAAACATAACTAAATCTTAAGAATATCCGTTCTTAACATGTCTAATGGTCCACTTTACAGCGTAAGAACAGTGGTCGTAAAATGATACGTACCGACAAGGATTGGAGACAGTTGTCACACCTTGACAATGGCAATCAGTTTCAAACCCGACAGGAAGTGATACTGTTAGTGAATTTTTGCTCCGCAGCGGAGTGTGCGCTGATTTGAAACTTCATGGCTGATTAGAAGTGTGCGGGATAGTGCTCTACCGACTGAGCTGTCTAAGCACGACTCACGACTCGCCCTCACTGCAGTACCTCCGCCAGTACCTCATCTCGTACCTCTCAAACTTCACCGCGCGTGGTAGCCGTGCGGTCTTGGCCGCGTCGCCCCGGTTCACGCGGCTCACCCCGTAGGAGGTTCGAGTCCTCTCTTGGGCATGGGTGTGTGTGTTGTCCTTAGCGTAAGGTAGTTTAAGATAAATTAAGTAGCGTGTAAGCCTAGGGACCGATGACTTCAGCAGTTTGGTCCCAGAGAACTTACCACCAACCTCAAACTTCATGGAAGTTCTCTTGCATACCTTGTAGGACTGACAGTAGTAGCCGCAACGTATACAGGTGAACCTCTGTGGAAATTTTAAAGTGGAATATGAGGTCCAGGTGGAAGTAAAGCTGCCTCATCTGTTGGCCAAATTATAACAATGAAAATATCTTTTTGCCAACAGTATTGAAACCGGCTACATTCAGGTCGTGATATTATCAATTTACTCCAAGCATGAATACAAGCGTTACAGAACAAAAAATGCTAGTCACCTGATGTGACGAAGATTACAGCCTCTGGACTTCAGAAGCTTGCAAAATAGTGTGAACTGAATTGAAGCACATGTCATTTAGTTAAGGAGGAAACGATGACATTGTACTAGGGAGACAAAAGGAATGCCTATCTTTACTGTGTAGCATGTACCTTTACTTGGAAGAAGTAGGGAATTTCATTAGTGTATCGCCAAATCCATTGTCTTGTTTGAGAGAAACAATGTTGCGCTGTTCATGAGAGGCAAAACATGAGGTCTTTAGATGGGATTTAAGCTGCTTTCTGAATCAACTACTACGTATTTATTATACTCTAAAACATTGTTGTTGTTCTTCCACCACTCATAAATCTTGAGAGTGGGATCTTGCTAGCTGCGGAGTGCCCCGTGTGACAGACAAATAATTTTAAAGTACCGTTTGTTGTCACTGCTTTAGTGTATCATAAAACTAAACTACTGGTGTGAGCAGTGAAAGTAAAGCCCTGAACTATTAAGCTACAATAAGTATGAATCTTTATAGCACGGAAAATAATCTGTAAATTCCAAACTCAGCCGACGGACACATTTACATAATCTAAGAGCAAAGAAAATGGATTTTCCATAGTTTTTGTTCAAATATTTAATGATATATGATTCATCAAGAAACTGTCCAAGAATTGAATAACGTGTTCGCTTTCAGGCTGTAGCTTCCAGCAGATGACAATGACCTCTAAGATAAGTGATTGATGCTAAGCATGAAAGAACAACTGAGCCCTTAAGATCAGATCACAAGTTATTGATACCATTTCCCCCATTAGTTCGAGTGCCAAATCACTCCATAATATACTAAAAAAATTAAGTTCGTCTTTAACAGCAGCCGCTGACTTACATTTTTGCGTCTGAAATCTAATTTCATGCAAAGAGATAATATTGATGATGTTTTACAATTGCAAATTTAATTCAGTGAGTTGGCTCTGATGCGTCAGAACGCGTGGGTGGGATCAACAAGTTTTAGCGATATGGCTGTATGGCAGCATGCCGCTGAATCATGTACAAATAAAAAAGTAATGACTTGGTTTGGATGGAAATAGTTCAGAAAAGAATTTCCTTAATATATAGACACATTGTTACCAAAATAGTGGAGCTGATTTACGAGACCACATGGGTCCTAAAAGCAGTAGATACAGAAGTGAATCTCACAAAGGACAATGGGAAGAGTTTGTTCTCGATACACAATTTTAAACAAAATAATGACTCTTTTATAACTCAGGAGTGGACGATAAGTTTGAATCTACTGTACGACGGTATGAAGAGATAACATTTGTTTCTTTAATCATCTACCATTTAATCAAAAATGAGCAATCTGTAAGATCCCATTTCGCCATTCGGAAGAACATTGTAGCAAGTCTAAGTGCGGAGTAATGGAGAATTAAACTGTGCCGACATTTAGAATACACTGCACAAATAACCTAACCAATCCCTTTTTATTCACCATGGCAATGAATTGAAATTATTCTTCATCATGGTAGAAACTTCAAAGCAGCTTGCTCCAACCAGACAATGAAGCATACCACCAGAATATGGAATGCACATTCAAAGAAGGATCAAATCGTGACTTCCAAACCGCGAAATCTTACCACTAGCTAATAGACCAAACGACTTCCCAATGTCTAAGGCGCTGCAGTCATGGACTGTGCGGCTGGTCCCGTCGGAGGTTCGAGTCCTCCCTCGGGCATGGGTGTGTGTGTTTGTCCTTAGGATAATTTAGGTTAAATAGTGTGTAAGCTTAGGGCCTGATGACCTTAGCAGTTAAGTCCCATAAGATTTCACACAAACACACTTCCCAATGATGCGAAAATATGTTAGTGACCATATGAAGAGGTTGGTCAAGGATTTTATTTGGATCAGTTGAAGGTGAGTATAGCAGAAACACAGTAAATATAGCAAAGAGTATGTCATGGCTTATGAAAAGCAGAATTATAGCGGGGTATAATGAAATTGCCAAATGAACAGGCTGCTTTCAAGGTGAGGAACTTTGTTCGAAAATCTTGTTTCGTAGCCTACAACCAACATTTGTGTGGGTTGTCCCTCAAGGCGCGGTTCTCACTGAGGCGATATGAAAGCGATGCAATACGTTGCAATAAAGGTCGCTCGACGTGCCTGTTATCCCTGCCACACTCGTGTTCCTAACAGGGGCGATCCGACAAGCACCACTTGACAGCAGGCGAACGAATTTATTTGAGATTCGAAAGAGCTATGACTCTTCTTGCAGCGTACAAAACGCTTTCTATACAGACATGAACATCACCGCTTCAGTTGTAAGACTTTTAAATTCGTGACCGGTTGCCCTGCTCTGCGTTCGCCTGTGGTGCTCGCCTCCGCCCAACCGAGTCTCGCTGCAATAGGGGTCGGAGCATACGACTAACAGCACTTGATGAAGGGCTTTTGCTTGCCCAAAATCAACCGTGAACTTAAAAATAAAAGCCTTACAATTGAAATGACGATTTCCATGTCTTTTACGATGCTGAGTATTGCATGTTCCCCCAGCATGATTGTTTGTAACATCTATATGTTAGCTACACGACCTAAAATGCATCAAACGTATGACCCAATACGCAGCAAAATTAAACTCGCCAGGGCCTACAGTTTTTACTGCGTGGTGTTTAAGTTCTAAGTATCATAATAGCTATGGGCAATATTGGGAAAAAATACAGCATATTATGAAGCCGTGATATACTATAAGATGCAAAAACATAAAATTTTACCCGAATGGTTACCTCAAAATCGAATGGTGAAAACTCCGTAGCAGAGAGTATGCACCAATCCAAAACAGTGGTTTTTAATTTTTTACACGGGTAGTAGTTTTACCGAGACACTACAGAGACGATAGCAGTGCTCCAACTACACAAAACGACTTGATTAGGAAGATCGGATGACTTAAAATGCTCCACTCAACTGTATAGAGTGATACAGTTAAGTGGAGAAACCAGCACTCCATTTTGCGCCCTACGACAGAAAATCGGTGTTGAACTTCAGCCCTCCCAGCGTGAGCCAGTTAAGTCGCTTCGACTTCGTTTTTACGCGCATCACCAATGAGGATTACTTCTGCGTCGCGTCGCGAGTCGCATCGGGCATCATATGTTGATGTTGTGGTCTTCAGTCCGACGACTGGTTTGATGCTGCTCTTCATTCTGTGGGAGCCTCTTCATTTCAGAGTACCTACTGCAACCTACATCCTTCTGAATATGCTTACTGTATTTATCTGTTGGTCTCCCTCCACGGTTTTTACCTCTCGCCCATCTTTCCAATGCTAAACTGGTGATCCCTTGATGTCTCAGAATGTGTCCCATCGAAAGATACCTGGTTTTGGTCAAGTTGTACCAATTTTGTTCAGCAATTGCTCTTTATTTGCGTGATCGACACATCTAATCTCCAGCATTCTTCTGTAGCACTACATTTCAGAAGTTTCTATTCTCTTTTCATCCCAATTGTTTATCGTCCATGTTTCGCTTCAATACATGGCTTCACTTCAGCTATTTTGCTGCCCAAATAGCAAAACTTATCTACTACTTTAAGTGACTCATTTCCTAATGTAATTCCCTCAGCATCACCTGATTTAATTCGACTAAGTTCCATTATCCTTGTTCTGCTTTTATTCATGTTTACCTTATATCCTCCTTTCAAGATCCTGCCATTCTGCTCAACTGCGATTCCACGTTCATTTCTGTCTCTGACAGTTATTACAATGCCATCGGCAAACCTCAGGTTTTTATTTATCCTCTCTGGATTTTAATTTTTACTCCAAATTTTTCTTTGCTTTCCGTTACTGCTTGTTCAATGTGCAGACTGAATAACATCGGTGATACGCTACAACCCTGTCTTACGTCTTTTCCAACCACTGCCCCCTTTCAAGCCCCTCGACTCCTATTAATGCCTCCTGCTTTCTGTACAAGTTGTAAGTAATCTTTCACTCCCTGTATTTTACCACTATTACTTTCAGAATTTGAAAGAGAGTATTCCAGTCAACATTCTGAAAAGATTTCTGTAAGTCTACGAATGCTATAAACGCAAGTTCGTCTTTCCTTAACCTATCTTCTTAGGTAAATCATAGGGTCAGTATTGCCCCGGGTGTTCCTACATTTCTCCGATATCCAAACTGATCTTTCACCATATAGGATTCTAACAGTTTTTTTTTCATTCTTCATTAAAGAATTAATGTTAGTATTTTGCAATTAAGGCTTATCAAACTGATAGTTCGGTAATTTTCACACCTGTCAGCAACTGCTTTCTCTTGTATTGGAATTACTATATTATTCTTGAAATCTGAGGGTATTTCATCTGTCTCATACATCTCTCTCACCAGGTGGAAGAGTTTTCTCACGGCTAGCTCTCCCGATGCTGTCAGTAGTTCTAACGGAATATCGTCTACTGCCGAAGCCTTTTTTGGACTTGGATTTTCGAGAGTTTCGCGAAATTCTTCTCGCAGTATCCTATCTCCCACCTCATCTTCATCTACGTTCACTTCTCTTTCTATAACATTGCTTTCAAGTTCATCTTCCTTGTATAGACCGTCTATATACTCCTTCCACCTTTCAGTTTTCCCCTCCTTTGCTTAGGACTGGTCACCATGTAACATATCGTATTACTTCAGTGAGAACTGAGACTAACACGTGTCCACCGTCGACACTGAAGAAAAGAACTTTGGAGGAAAAGGTGTGTGGTGGAACGGGAGAGTGGCGACGAGTTAGCGCTGCCTTTGCCGCAGTGGAGGCGTGACGTGGGTAGGCCGCAGGTAGCAGCAAGGGCGTGCCGTGGCTGCCGGCAGTTTCGCTGCCGCTCGCACCCGCCCACTGCCACGCGCCGCCGCTGCCGCCACTGCCTTAGCTCACGCGACACGCCGTCGCGACGCCGTAAACCCGACGCCCTGCCGCCGCAACGCTACTACCTGCGGATCGCGTGACGTGGCTTCTTAATTCTTCTATTGCCTTTCTGCTCTTTCTTCGATATGGATCGCGGGATGGTCATAAAGATTAGCTCATCATCATCACAAGTCATTCTGCTTATTGCCGAGCGTGGTGACCCCACGAATCAACTGTCTCCATCCCGGTAGGTTACCAGCTTCTCTTATAGCCTGCTGAAAAGTTACACCAGAGCTCTTGATTTGACCCATCCACCGCCTCTTTGCTTTTCTTGGTCTCTTGCCCTCGATCTCGCATTCCACGATTATTTTCTCTACAATATTTGGGTTGGCACAAGAAGAAAGGCGCCCGGAGATATTGAACTGATCAGTAATGGACATATATATTTTCCTTTCGGTCCATTTTATGCGCAGCATCCAGCGCCGGCACCAAAGCTCCAGTAGCGTTGACGTGCTGCTTATCTCTTGCCTTAAGGGTCCATGTTTCGCGACCATAAAAGAAGACGGAAAACACGAGCGTCTCAACAAACTGGACCTTTGTGGTGTTCGTTATTGCTGTATTCTGCCAAGCCTTGGTGAACTGCTTCAAAGCCAGTCGCCTTGGTCTGATCCGTCTTCTTATCTCACCTTCAACAGCTTACCGCATCGCAGATGGTAGACCCAAGATAAATGAAAGAATGCACGGCTTCCTGTACGTTTAATCTAAGTGTGAGTTTAGCTTACGCTCCTCAATCAGTTGTCGAGAGTTCTGACTTGATGAGATTAAGTTCCATTCCGTATGATAGACTGATGTCCTTTACTTTTGTTAGTAGCTCAGCAAGTGCATCTTTGCAACTGGCTACTAGTATGGGGACAGTAGCAAAACGGAGGTTGCTAATACTTCTACCACCGATCGAGATGCCTTTAGTCCAACCACCAAAACCATTATTAATGACAAAAAAATGGTTCAAATGGCTCTAAGCACTATGAGACTTAACATAGGAGGTCATCAGTCCCCTAGACTTAGAACTACTTAAACCTAACGAAGGACATCACACACATCCAGGCCCGAGGCTTAATTCGAACCTGCGACTGTAGCAGCAGCGCGGTTCCGGACTGAAGCGCCTAGAACCACTCGGCCACAACGGCCGGCTCCTAATGACAGTTGAGCGAATAGAACACAACCTTGTTTGACACCTCTTGATACCCTGAGGAGATCAGATGCGCCAGCACTTGTCTTCACAGCTGCGAGGCGATTATCGTATAGACTTCTGATCAGTGCTGTCAAGTGTGGCGGGAAGCCCAATCTGCCACAGTTTTTCCCAGACAACACAATAAAAGGCTTTCCTATAGTCAAGAAAGCAGATGAAGACATGAAGACAGAACTCCCTCGATTTCTCGATTATTTGTCTTATATTGACAATCTGTTCATGCGTACCTTTTCTTTCAACGAAACCTGCTTCTTCTGTGAGGCTTAATTTATGGCTTCAAACGTCGGATCAAAATATAGAGCAAAAATTTTGCTTGCGTGAGTTATGAGAGCAATAATTCGATAATTTGAGCGGCTCCTGGTAGATCCTTTCTCGTGTAGAAGAACGAAAAGAGACTTCGATCAGTCTTCTGGCCACTCCCCAGTTTCCCATTTTCTTGTACAGACATGTGTGCAGATATTCTGTGCAGACCAGGGGATTTATAGTTCTTCGGATGTTGAATTGCGTTCTTTATTTCGATGCGTAAGATTACAGGTTCCAATGTAAGTTCCAATGTAAGTTGCTCAACTGCTTCACTTTTCGCACCGTTATTAATCTCGCATCACAACTTTTCACAGTGGCGTTTCAACCACGCAACAGCTTCTTCCTTGTTTTAGATAGGGTTGCCACTCTCCTCGTCTGCAACCACGTACGAAGATGATCACTTCCATAAAATCGTGCTGTATCTGTGAACTTTTGAGATGATGCTGCCCCTTCTCTGCATAGTTACCTTTCAATGGGATTATGGATAACATTGCGGGTACCTCGCTTGTAGGAATCTGCATTTCGTATGTTCAGGTCAAGTTCCACGTCCAAAATCATGTCGCCATCAGTCTGGAAATACCTTTCACTGGATGAGTTTTTTCATCTGAGTAAAGGGAAAGAAGTCACCGCGAGTACCGCTGATGCGGCAAAATTTGATAACGCAAGGAAGCAGCGTGTGTGGCCGTGTTTTGTTCACTCCCCTCTGGCGTACTACAGGGGAGTGTTATGGGACCATTGCTTTTCACAATACATATAAATGACCTAGTAGATAGTGCCGGAAGTTCCATGCGACTTTCCGTGGATGACGCTGTAGTATTCAGAGATGTTGCAGCATTATAAAATTTCGGCGAAATGCAAGAAGATCTGCAGCGGATAGGCACTTGGTGCAGGGAGTGGCAACTGACCCTAAACATAGACAAATGTAATGTATTGCGAATACATAGAAAGAAGGATCCTTTATTGTATGATTATATGATAGCGGAGCAAACACTGGTAGCAGTTACTTCTGTAAAATATCTGGGAGTATGCGTATGGAACGATTTGAATTGTTGGTAAGACGGGTGCCAGGCTGAGATTCATTGGGAGAGTTCTTAGAAAATGTAGTCCATCAACAAAGGAGGTGGCTCACAAAACACTCGTTCCACCTATACTTGAGTATTTCTCATCTGTGTGGGATCCGTACCAGGTTGGGTTGGCAGAGAAGATAGAGAAGATCCAAAGAAGAGCAGCGCGTTTCGTCACAGGGCTATTCGGTAAGCGTTACGGACACGTTTAGCTAACTCAAGTGGCAGACTCTGCAAGAGAGGTGCTCTGCATCTTGGTGTAGCTTGCTGTCCTGGTTTCGAGAGGGTGCGTTTCTGGATGAGGTATCGAATATATTGCTTCCCCCTACTTATACCCCCTGAAGAGATCACTAATGTAAAATTATAGAGAGGCTTTTCGGCAGTCGTTCTTTCCGCGAACCACACGCGACTGGAACAGGAAAGGGAGGTAACGACAGTGGCACGTAAAGTGCCGTCCGCCACACACCGTTGGGTGGCTTACGGAGTATAAATGTATATGTAGATGTAGAATGAGCCCGGGCCGTATGGTTGAGCAACGATAGCCCTATGGACAGCCTCCCCTGAAGCTCCGTCTTTACAACCTCCAGTGCAACATCGACAGGAGATTTTATTAGTACACTACCTGATAAAAAGGATCCAGGCACCTATTACTCCCTCCACAGGCCCTTTTGAGCCATTCAGTACCAACCTATCGCCGTATCGTCGTCCTCCCCTGGCGTCATAGAATGCAGTCTGGAGTGGTGGACAATATTAGGGTTAATATGTGGTGTATTCAGCCTTCGCCTGTATGGCGACTTGAACTTTGCTGGGGAGACTTTCAGTGAGGTGTCTGAATGTTTGTCGAGGAATGGCCGCCGATTATTCCTCAATATCCGAAACCACAGAACGTAGTGATTTTATGTATTTATTTACTTGTTCTTCACATTACAGCTTGTTGTCGTTGTGGTCTTCAGTCTAGAGACTGGTTTGATGCAGCTCTCCATGCTACTCTATCATGTGCAATTTTCTTCATCTCCCAGTACCTACTGCAACCTACATCCTTCTGAATATGCTTAGTGTATTCATCTCTTGGTCTCCCTCTACGATTTTTACCCTCCATGCTGCCCTCCAATACTCAATTGGTGATCCCTTGATGCCTC
The DNA here is from genome assembly GCF_023864345.2 of Schistocerca serialis cubense. Taxonomy (NCBI): domain Eukaryota; kingdom Metazoa; phylum Arthropoda; class Insecta; order Orthoptera; family Acrididae; genus Schistocerca; species Schistocerca serialis. Next base: position 591,378,196 of record NC_064639.1, read on the forward strand.
AGAATATGCCCTACCAACCGATCCCTTCTTCTAGTCAAGTTGTGCCACAAATTTCTCTTCTCTCCAATTCTCTTCAATACCTCTTCATTAGTTATGTGATCTACCCATCTAATCTTCAACATTCTTCTGTCGCACCACATTTCTAAAGCTTCTATTCTCTTCTTGTCTAAATCGTCCACGTTTCACTCCAATACATGGCTACACTCCACACAAATACTTTCATAAACGACTTCCTGACACTTAAATCTATACTCGATGTTAACAAATTTCTCTTCTTCAGAAACGCTTTCCTTGCCATTGCCAGTCTACATTTTATATCCTTATTATCCTTTATTTTTATTTATTTGATTGCATTTTATTTATGTTATTATATCCCTTATTATCTAGAAAGGTAATGTAAGCCATACAGTTCGACATTAATAAATGTATGTATTAATTATTTGTTTCTGCTACTCATAAATATTTAAAAAAATGTTAATTCTTCAAGAAGAAAGAAAAAAGAAAAAAATACCAGTATTGCAATTATCCTCTACTGCTACTAGACCACAACTTAAAAAAATTCCTTAACTAATTACCCAACTATTAATACTTCTTTAACGCTACTGATTCTGTTTTTTGTATGATCATTTCCTGGTATGATCTAACCCGCACATATTTGTTTCCCCTGCTAGATCTATCCTAATCGTGATGTTTGACATTCCGAGCGGTCTAAAGCGCTGCAGTCATGGACTGTGCGGCTGATCCCGGCGGAGGTTCGAGTCCTCCCTCGGGCATGGGTGTGTGTGTGTATGTCCTTAGGATAATTTAGGTTAAGTAGTGTGTAAGCTTAGGGACTAACGACCTTAGCAGTTAAGTCCCATAAGATTTCACACTAACAAAATGTTTGACACTGGAATCCGAAGCGGTGTCGATGTTTCAAGTCATCTCAAAGACATTCTATTGGCTTCACATCGAGACATTGACCAAACCAGTCCCTGTCGGGAATGTTATTGTCCACAAACCGTTCCCTTATAGATGCATTGTCAAGCTGATAAATCTCCACACGGTTCCTCTGCTGTACGCAGCACGCAATACTGTAAAATGAGTTCACAACCTTCCGTATTTAGCGTTACTTAAGCTCGATAAAGAGACATCACCATAAACACGAAAAACAACCACATACCGTAACAAAAACTTCTTCGTACTCCTCTGTTGTCACTACAGAAGTATTTGCCAAACCCAAACACTTCCACCGGATTGCCGCAGGATATGGCGTCAGTCATCACTCGAAATGACTCGTTTCCAGTCACCCACTCCCTAGCACTGACTATTGAAATAAGCGGCTTACGACGTCCTGCCCGATCATTGTACCCCATTATTTTTGACTCCATACGCTCAGGCACTGTGCTAGCTGGACTGCTGGCAGCACTTTAGAGCTCACGAGTGATTCCTTCCACTGGTTTCGCGCGATTTCTTACAAATGCCTTCGACAACGCTCGATGGTCATTGAAAGCTAGTACACGAGGTCTGCCTGGTCTTGGTTTAGCTGTAGTTGTTTCAACGCGTTTCCACCTGAGAGTCAAATCATAAACAGTGGACTTCGGCCTCGGGTTCGATTCCAGATCGGGGCACCATTTTCACCTGTCCCCGTTGATATACGAGCAATAAGAATGGATGACCAAGAACAAAGTGCTCAGATTAAAAACGGTGTTAGTCTTTTGCCCCTACTGTTCAATCTGTACATCGAAGAAGCAATGATGGAAATAAAAGAAAGATTCAGGAGTGAAATTAAAATTCAAGGTAAAAGGATACCAGTGATACGATTGGCTGATGGTATTGCTAACATGAGTGAAAGTGAAGAAGTATTACATGATCTGCTGAATGGAATGAACTGTCTAAAGAGTACAAAATACAGACTGAGAGTAAATCGAAGAAAGACGAAAGTAACGAGAAGTAGCAGAAATGAGAACAGTGAGAAACTTAACATCAGGTTTGACGGTCACGATGTAAATGAAGTTAAGTAATTCTACTAGTTAGGCAGCAAAATAACCAATGACGGACGGTGTAAGGACATCGAAAGCGTACTAGCACTGGCAAAAAAGGAATTCCTAGCCAAGAGAAGTCTACTGGTATCAAACATGGGCCTTAATTTGAGGACGTAATTTTTGAGAAAGTACGTTTGGGGCACAGCGTTCTATGATAATGAAACATGGACTGTGGGAAAACCGGAACAGAAGAAAATCGAAGCATTTGAAATGTGGTGCTACAGACGAATGTTGAAAATTAGGTGATCTAAGGAAAGGAATGAGGAGGTTCTGCGCAGAATCTGAGGGGAATGGAATATGTAGAAAACACTGACAAGGAGAAGGGATAGGATCATAGGAAATCCGTTAAGGCATCAGAGCATGACTTTCATGGTACTAGAGGGAGCTGTAGAAACTGTAGAGGAAGACAGAGATTGGAATACATCCAGGAAGTAAATGAGGACATAGGTTGCAAGTACTACTCTGAGAGAAAGAGGTCTGCGGAAGAGAGGAATTCTTGGCGGGCCGCATCAGACCAGTCAGGTGACTGATGACTCAAAGGAAAAAAGGAACCGATATGGTCCCAACCCCAGCAGAGGCGCTGCAAGCTATGTCGTGCAGTTAGCAAAGGCACTCGCGTCGGTCGTCTGCTGCCGTAGCCCTTTAACGCCTGATTTCGTCACACTGTCCTAACGGATACATTGATTACTGCTCTTATTTGACGAAATGTTGCTTGTTTGTTACCACTGACTACGCTAACGTCGCTTCTTTCTGTCGTTAAGCAAATGCCGTTGGCCACTGCGTTGTTCGTGGTGAGAGGTAATACCTGAAATTTTTTATTGTCGGCACACTCTAGACACTGTGTATCAGAATATTGATTTCCCTAATGACTTTTCGAAACTGAATGTCCCGTGCATCTAGCTCCAACTACCATTCGCCTGTTAATTCCCGTAAGTCCCATAGTGCTCAGAGCCATTTTTATGATTCCCGTCGTGTGACCATAATAACGTAGGGAACCTAATCAAACGAATTACCCGAGTACAAATCACAGTGTCTCTGAAATGCTACAGGATTTTTTGGTGGACATCATTAAACCAAACCCGTATTTCGCTGCAGCGGAATCTTTTCACGCAATTTCGATCACCAGCTTTCTCCCCCGAATGCACTGAACATGCATTTACATGACCTGCTATGATTTAACCCGTACTTACATTGTTTTATGGTCGTCGGCCAGTCTTCTGATACCTATGAAGATTTGATATACCGGGAAGAGGGCATTTTTGACGCTATATAAAGTACAATGTATGCTGACGTATGCCCGACTGTGGAGGCGGTTCAAATGGTTCAAATGGCTCTGAGCACTATGGGACTTAACATCTGAGGTCATCAGTCCCCTAGACTTAGAACTACTTAAACCTAACTAACCTAAGGACAGCACACACAGCCATGCCCGAGGCAGGATTCGAACCTGCGACCATAGCAGCAGCGCGGTTCCGGACTGAAGCGCCTACAACCGCTCTGCCATAGCGGCCGGCGCGGAGGGCAGCACGTTACGATCTGAAGGTCCGATCTCCATTAACAAACGGGCGGGACCCTTGGGATTACCAAAATCCGCCGGAAACGTCCGTATCCGTCACTATCATTCACTTATGTGAGACCAGCTGTTGCATGATATCGACACTCTTCTTCTGGTGGCTGTATTAGGACGGATATTAGTTTCTTTCTGTCAGACGATGATAATGAGCAATGAGTTAGGACACTGGTATTCCGTGAGATATGGAAAACAGTGCAATGAGCTAATTTTGCACAGTTTCTCACTACAACAAAATTCAGCCTCATGATCGCTGACCTTCCACAGCCCATAGTCATCATCTATATCTCCATCTACATGGACACTCTGCAAATAAGATTTAAGTGCCTGGAAGAGGGTTCATCGAACCATCTTCACAATAATTTTCTATTATTCCAATCTTGTACAGCGCGCGGAAAAAACGAACACATATATATGTCCGTGCGAGCTCTGATTTCCCATGTCTAATTATGATGATCGTTTCTCCCTATGTAGGTCGGTGTCAACAAGATATTTTCGCATTCGGCGGAGAAAGTTGGTGATCAAAATTTCGTTAGATGATTTCGCCGCAACGGAAAACGCGTTTGGTTTAATGATGTCCACCCCAAATGCTGTAGCATTTCAGAGAGGCACTCTTTCCCCTATTTCGTGATAATAGAAAACGTCCTGCCCTTCTCTGAACTTTCTCGATGTACTCCATCAGCCCTGTCTGGTAAGGATCCCTCACCCCGCAGCAGTATTGTAAAAGAGGACGGACAAGCGTAGTCTAGGCAGTCTCTTTATTAGATCTGTTACATTTTCGAAGTGTGCTGCCAATGAAATGCAATGTTTGTTTACTCATTGGTGCTGTAATTAATGCTAGTTGTAGGCTATGTTGGTAATGGGCCGTCAGTACTAGACAACTATAATGACGGTGACTTATGACTTTTTACAAGTACCATATAATGAAATTCACAATCATTAAAATCATTTACACCATCACTTTCTGCAGTGACCTAATAGTCGATGAGGTGCTAAAATGAGGCGCTATTATCAAACATGTCAAACTTGATTGCCTGGTTTCCTGGCAGTCCTGATTTAAGCGCCCCGCACCTTCGATATACCGTTCCAAACAAATGACGCTTCGTGTCTCTTACACAATCACGCCTTCTTCCTTTCTTCATCTTCTGCATCGAAGATAGTCCACCGTCTGTAATGAGCTCAATACGGAGAGGTCGTTGAGCTCTAGTCTTCTCCACTTTATTTGGTACCAAGAAAGACAAAATTTGTATCAGTTCACATGAAATACCGACATTCCCTTCATAGCTCTCTTCAAACTGCCCTGCTCCAGGAGCGCAGCGGTAAGATACTTTTATTCTGGAAGACAGTGGTTGAAACCCGCGTCGGGATCCTAATTTATGTTTCCCGCGATATCTTTAAATGCATGAAGACAAATGCTGGTATGATAGGGCCCTGATAATTTTCTTCCCTTATCGACGGTTGAGTTCCAACGACGTCGTTTGGACATTCCTTCTTTCTTTCCCTTCCCACTGTTTACCTGACATCTTATCGGCTAGAAAGGTAAGGACCAGCATCACCTACTGTGTCGTAAATGTCCTCTTCTACTCACAAGAAAAGCATCTGTATTCGATCCATTCGAACGAACGTATATGTCTGAAATTTTGGTTACAGAACCTTAAAGTACCTCTCACCGAGCTGGTGAGAGTCGTTTTTGTGCAAGATTCTGCAAACGTGCTCTAAGTGTCACTGCAGATGTCACTGTAAACGCCGAATCGAATGAGGGAAGCCTTGGGCTGTATACTTCAGCTGATATTTGATTGTAAGTGACATGATGCATTTTCATGATAAAGAATATGTCCTACATTTTTAACGGCATGTTCGCGGAACGTATTTCACGAAAGTCTGTTATTCACTTGATATACATCTCACACTGGCTGAAGAAATACACGTCCAAAGGTTTTGCACATTTTCTGGTTTTGGGTGGAATGATTTCTAAAACCACTTGTTTTCGTCCAGACGCTTCCAGACCAGGAGTCACAAAGTGATAGTGACTTTTTCCGCAAATGTGAATTCAAAACTGTCAGAGAAAAAGTCTTCAGATTTCTTCCTTTATCTTCTAGCTCACGCTTGCATCTTACAAAGACATTTAGAAGGCACTTTTTTTTGGTTTCCCTTGACACACGGGGTTTCAACTTTCCATTTGTTTCTTGGTATCCTATATACAGTTGTCTGGCACTAATCCATCCACTGACATAGCACCATCTATCGTGTAGCTGTTTACTGATTGCAACGTCTAGACAATGAGATAGCGTTATATCGGAAAAAAGCTGATAGTTGAACAGACGCTGATCAAAGTTCCATACAGTGCCTATTTCGATGTTTTCTATCGTGATATGGGTCATCAATTCTGCAACAAAGCTCTTTTGAAATTTCTTCATCGTTCTTATCTTTTCGTGCTTGGAGCTTGATGTTATGCTCAATTTTTTTTTTTTTTTTCAAATTAGTAACAACTCCGACTGACGGTGAAAAGTTTCTGGCCACGTCCAATGCCCAGTGAAGTAAATACCAATAACGAACAGAGAAACCGCATTCTCGCGCTTCATCAAACTTCGCCGTTACGCTTTGCTTGATGATATTGAACTTCAGAGTACGATTTTCTTTGAAAAGTGTATTGCCTTCTCCTTTCTGTGCACACTGTGCAATATGCTTTCAATATTGCTTTTAGCCTTCAGCTGTGGGTACATTTCAAGAGCTTATCATACCTGTTGAAACCTCTGACATGATCGCAGTCGTGAATGTCTTTTAGTGTGTTGTCATCAAATACCGTGATGACACTTCTGACTTTAAACTTCTCATCAGAAGAAGGCTGGAATTCACGTTCACTGCTTCCATTACTTCTTCTCGAACATGCCACATGAGTATCGCTTACAGTGAGGTGTTCATCATTATCGTCAGTAGCATCATAATTACTAAATGTTAGCATTAGAACAGTACCCTTTTCTACCCGGTGGTTACATTTTTTCAGTACAACAGATATCAGAAAACACGCAAATGATTCATCTTTTACAACGATACCATCTTCACGAAGAAGGTTTCTTTGTAACTGCACCTCGCCTAATAGCAATACGTTAGTAGGGTTGACTTACAACCGCCTATACGTCTTATGCTTCACTACACAAATAACTATACACAATGCAACTTCACATACGCAATGCAACGTCCCTACAGGTCTCGACTGGCGCAACGGTAGGATAAGGTCGAATTTGGCATGACATACTCGCCAACCTCTAACCGACGATTGCAGATGTCAGCAGATAAATGAATATCACAGGTGCAATAAGGCGCCATTAAATGTCACAGGATTGGGGCGTAAATATGTTTGATCAAGCACAAACACTTTTCTTTTCAGTAGCAATTAATAAAACTAAAAGAATATCTAGCTTTTGTACCTTATAAACACGTTACCAAATTGCAGTTTGATGCCTAGTGACAGAAAAAGTGTTTGTGAGAATAAAACTATGGCCATCCCAACCACAGTATCTGGTATCTGTAAAGCGCCCTTTATCTGGTCCGCATCGCCCAATGGCTTTGATTATAAAAGCAAGTACTCCTGCCTGCTGCCCACTCACAGCCCAGATGCGTGACATTACGTTCATTTTGCTTTCATTCGGATGGAGTAATAATAACTGTTTGTATTATTATGTGACAATCGCTAAGTTGTACTAAGTGGACAAATACAACATTTCGCAAAATTTCAAGAAGGTGAAACAAACGATTTTGATGCTACTAAACGTTTTTCGCTTTTTTTTTTTTTTTTTGAGTGGCTGGGAATAAATATGGGTGCCCAAATTTGACAGGAACCTATTACTTGTGATACAGTATACGTTCAGTGAAGTATTCTTCTCTATTTTACAATATTTAATGGCTAAATTAGTAAAATCTGTGCGGATTGTAAATCTCTTCATTAGACTTACAGTTTCGAAGTGCTAATATGTTTGAGAGTCAGAAATATAATAATGTGACGTGGCTTTTATTTATTGTTTCGTAAACGTTTCAACTGCAATCCACATGTGAATGATTATTTCAGACGACGTAGCAGTTTATGTCCTCTAGTTTTATCCTGCAACGTAGGATGATTATATTCAGATTTACTCAGCAGTAGATCACCTTCCAGTAGAAAAATCGAGGAAGCGAATAGTTTTAGTTACCACAATGAGTATGCTTTTGGAGGCAGCTGCAGACACTAGTTGTTCTGGGAAGGGTGTTGCCACGTGCGTGTATAAAATCTGGCCCTGTGGACTTCTAAAGGAAACGTGTCCGTTAGTCGACGCAGTCTGCACGGCTCTCGGCACTCTGCTAAAATCTCATTGTGAATAGTTTGTGCTCGGAACCGATTTAGAAAATTACGGCTAGCTGCTGTGTTCCACCTTAGGCAGAGCAACAGTAACGACTTTTATTTGTTTATTTGTCATGTGGGGTCTACAGTGGTAATCAGTTTCTCCTATTGGAATACGAAACATACATTTACTAGGAATTATACAGTACTGGCAAAAAGTATAGAAGATACTGAATGTTTAGTGGCAATTACAAATCTAGTATTTACACAACATTTCACTTCGTGAAGTTCATTCAGTTGCTTCAGTTGTTGCTGCTACTAGATCATCCACACGTCCCTTGGAATTTCCTGTGTGGACACTCTGCCATTACGGACGGTTTTGTTTGTTTTGGAGCGCTATAGCCGCACTGATGATTTTAAGCCATTTTCCACTTAGAGAGCGTAGCTATCGTTCTCACATCCACTGTTTTGATTCTGTTTGGGCGACATCATGATGTCCTGGAAGTGCTTTGGTTGAAACTAAGTATGCCATGTCGCTGTCATGCTGAAAGGATGCCCATTCTGATCTCAGTTGTTTTGCAAGTCATAAATGCGTGAAGCGTGAGTCCAGATAGGCTCCCTATATTTAAGACTTGTAGGCGGCAAGGAGCTCGTTGTGTTATTTACTGAAAGATCTTCGGAGGCCGAGATACGGCTGATCTTGTTGCACTGTTGAGTCATCTGTAGTTGTCTGAGGTGAGGAGGGGCAGTACTCGAGAGAATATCTTGGATTTGACTGCTCCAGACATTAGCCTCATTGTATCATTAAGGTGCACACCTCTCTGTTTAGCACGAGGCTACTACTCCATACTGGAGAGCAGTAATTCAATGCCTGTGCCGCTGTGCGTGCTTTCTCTTCACCAGTAATGACTGAACTTTGACGGTGACAACTAGACATGCAACTTCTCCAAGTTACTGTGATGTTAGCGAACTCCGAAGGACGATTGTAAGGAAGGGGCTTTCATAAAGGTACTGTTCTAAACCAGTTATAGAGAGCATAAAGAACTCGGTCGTCGTAGGTTTTAACAGTCCCGTTTTCATAATATAGAGCTATTTTCCAAAGAAGTGTACTAACTTTTGATAGACCTCAGTTATATGAATATGCATTACAATGCTGCAGCGAAAAGTTGCAGTTTTCATTTTTATAGTAACGCCATTTAAATTTATTGTTCATTTGATTCCCTGTGTGTAGTGTAAATTTCATCATTTTCGGTTGTTGTGTTACTTGCAATATTTTATTATTTATCTGCATATAATTTGAAGCGAAGAGCACCATAGCCAGTTTACAATTTAGCTGCTGTATGACACTTTGCTTACATTTTACGTTAGTAGGGGAGACGTGCTGCGATCGCCCTAACGATTATGGACTTAGGGTAACTCATGTTCCCGGAGCAATTTCGCAGCCGCTCAAACTTTCTGCCTCGGCCGGGGTAATTTAGTGCGTCTGACGGCAATATACCCTCTCTGGGGTAGCGTTCCTTACTGAAATTGCGAACGAACACCGATATTTGTAATGTTCCACCGAGCGCTGCTGCCACGAGTGAAATATGAAGGTGTATTAAGGCTTGGAAGCTGTTTCACGTCAGAAACAGAATTATTTACAGCTAAACGAGATGTGGGAGAGGTCTGCCGTGCTCCGTTAAATACGATACCATCAGGTCACGAATTATAACGCTGCCTTCAGCACGGTAAAATGTAATAATACGGGATGGAAACAAGACCTGACAGATGCACACCACAGTCAAACATGTTGATACAACGAGACGTAACCTTACAGAGAAAATAGCAGCTTGATAGACAGCCACACGGTACCTAATAACCTACCACTCCACACATGAACAATAATGAACAGATAAAACCCCGATTTCTGCCTTACCATTCACAAACATACCAACCAGATTACTAATAGACAACTAACTTACACATATAAACTTACCTTGGAACGTCAGTAACTATCCGGCTAGAGTTCCACATAAGATTGAAACTAACAGGCCAAATACAGAGGACACATCACTACTCACATTAGCAAAAGCCTCAGACAACCCACAACTATCTTAGTCAACAGTGTTCGGGTTTCCGATCCTACTAGATTTACCTTTGCCACTATAGAATTCTCCTAGGACTTGATAAAATAATTGCGTGTGGCCTTATTAGTTATAAATGTCTAGGATGCCCAGAGAGGCGGTGCGTGCTTTTACTTTTATTTCCACTGAAATCTAACAAACTCCTCCAGTCCCGGAATAACTACACCTTTTTAGTAATAAAATAGTGTCAGAGATATTGTTTAAGGGTCTCCAGAAAGCCCTATCTTTCCGATGTTAAAATAGAGCTTATGAATTACATGTTTCCTCAAAGAGCATTTGTGCTAGGAACTTGAAATTTTTACAGGTTATTTATTGGAGTATTGGCTACGACTTAACGTAGAAGTGTTTAAAAATTTAAACTCAATTGTTAGAGATTAATTTTTTCTTTTGTAATGAAAATTCACTACTTTTTTGTGCCCTTTTAGTTATCAAATTCAATAGCATATAAGTTTTTCAAAAAAGGCTCTGTTAAGTTACGGAGAAGGAACTGTGTAACATTAGTGAAAATTTGAAGCAAATTGGTTTGGTAGATCCTGAGAAAACATGTAATTTTTTATGAAAAATAAAACTTTTGGGAATCGAGCGACAAAGTTTGGATTACCTTTTTAGTGCTCTCCAGGCCCACAGAATGTATTATCTTCATCTTCTGTAAATTCCGCCTCCAGCTGCCTCTTTACCCTCCTCCTGTTTGCTATGGCTTATATTTCTAGGCTATTAACAATCTTGTCAGCAACCCGAAGACGTTCCTTGTCTAAACAATAACCGTTCGTACAATGTTGAAACGTATCTTCATTTCCATATTTCGAAACCCTCTGTATCATACAAAGTTGCCATCACTGAAAAGAGCAACAGCATCATACACACCAAATTAGTTTCTATTCCAACAAACACAGTCTTGAGTATTCTTTACCATATAACAATATTTACACTTTCGTTGGGGTTGAGTTTTTTATATGTACACATTTTTCAGCAATTCAGGTGCTGCTAAGACTCTGAAAATAGGTTTTATCACCTGCATTGCCGCATCAGACAGACTATGTTTATGAGTGTACACTTCTCCAGTTAGCAATTCCTTCTTTGTACTTACACCAACTGTTTTCTCCTTTGGGACACAAGTAAAGATGGGGACTTTCATCGGTTGAAAAAGTATGAAAAGGAAAGAGCCTTCTTCATTTCACTGACACTGCGTGTGTTTTACCTAATAGCCGTTCCTTCATAGATGTGTATTTTGCCAATTGTATTGTAAGTTAATCTTGGCCTTCCTATCCAACCATCACTGAGTTTTTGTTTTCTGAACGAAGCTTTCAGTCACCGAAGACTTGAACTCAGTCGTTTCTGTACGTGCCCGACACATTCAAATTTCTGCACTGCCACATCATCACCATAGGGCTTCAGTTCTTGAATATGTTTGAAACTTTTGGAATCACCGTCACCAAGGTAATTCAGATATCGCACTTTACCACACGCAACAGAATGCTGAAATATACTACTAACACCAGCCACTTCCATTCCTCCACTAATGCCACTATAGTCAGCTGTGCAATTATTTTGTGTGTACCCTTATTTTTTTTTGTGGACGCCTACAATATTTAGATATTACTGCTCCATCTAAATAATTTTCCTGTATACATACTGCTGGCAGATACTACACCATGAAGAGATGTGTGTCCCCATGTACGCCACGTGCCATCGAACGCTGCAGTGAAGTCTCTATTACTACTGTTTTCTGTTACTGCCTCTTCCACAGCTTTCTTCATAGATTCTATACAGATATCTTATGCTTTAGACTCTATAAAACTATTATAGTTCGTAAAGTTGGTTGGGGAATTTGGAAGATTCATTATGCCACAGACACCTGCACCTGCAGCAGCGCCGTTACGAATTGCACGCAAGGCATAAACAAATCTAATGTTGTGTTATTAGATTTTTCTATTATTTTCTTCATTTGGAGTTACTGCAACAATGTCCCAAAAGTTACCACACTTCATTTCCATTCCACTGCCAAGTCCTACGTGACTTTTATAGAGGATTCCAAGCCGACTTCCCTACACCGAATACATCTTACACAGTTTCCAAAAATTCCGTTGAGAACTAACATTTCTAAGATTAGCAATGACACGAAGAACAAAAGTAGCTGAAGTTAATACTTGAGAAGCTCCTTAATATGCTTCTTACAGCAGAAATGTATGTGTGTACCTGTCTGCGACTCAACCATTCTGTTTCCCGGTTTGTGGTTTTCTTTATTCCAAATGTTTGCATTCTACCGCCCGCCTCCGTAGTTCAGCGGTAGCGTTACCGCGTAATACGCTGGGAGGTCCGGGTTCCATTTTCGGCAGGGGACTGGGTGTTGTGTGCCCTTCATCATAATTTTCATCATCATTGACACGCAAGTCGCCGAAGTGGCGTCAACTAAAAAGACTTGTAATACGGCGGCAGAGCCCCGAAGGGGATATCCCGGCCAATAAACGCCATACGATAATTTCATTTGCATTCTACCAGAAATTTCCTTCAGAATTTCACCAGACAAACTATTAATGATCCCACTTAAAGATCACAATGGTCGTCTTCGAATGCTTTAGATGAAGTAGAACTGGTACTAAGCGATCACGTGATCCCCCAACTGTGACGTAAGTCAGGACGGTGAACTGGTGCCTATATCACAGCGGGATTGTATCGGATCAGTGCACTAAAACGATCGACGTGGGACGTGATAGACAGGAAGTATCTAGTTTGGGCGTAGCAATGACCACATTGTGGATGCAATTGGATGATTTGTTGGCGTATCAGGTAGAACTGTCCAACGTGTTTACAAACAGTGGTGCACCAGTGGCAAGCATCTGTCATGGCGTAAGAATAATGATCGTAAAAAAGATCGAAACAGAGAGGGATCGGAGTGGGTTATCGGGTCTTGTCAGTGACAATCGATTCCAAACCTCTCATGAGCTGTTCTTATAAGGGAATGAATTCAGGGCCATGACAATCAATTCCTCAGAGAAAATTGACACAGGAACTGTATGAAATGGACAGTTCGAGTCAGGTACCTCGTAAGAGGCCGTTGTTGATAGAGACGTACAAAGTGGTCCAAGTAACACAGAAACTAGACAGCAAGTGACGGGTGGTGTTTGGTGTAGTCCAACGAGGCGCCATTTTGATTCGTTCGTAGTGTGTGTAAAGTTCAGTTTGAAGATGGTACTGTGATGTTTTGGAAATGAGGGGGTGGGAGGACGCATTCGTATCGTGACAAGAGTCCATTCAGTCAGGTTGTGGTGTATACAGACCAGAATGTTTATTTAAACATTATCGGTGACCCATTCCTTTCCTTCCTTGTACGTCTTCATGATGAGTATTCTCTGGTACTCTCACCCTATTGGCAAGCCTTCTCGCACGTGTTCCTCTTTTCACAAGTACTCTGGCACCATTTTGCACTTAGACTTGTTCTGTATATGATCCACTCTGAATCTCATAGAATATATCATGGATTATAAGTAACATCACGTGAAAATTAGAAGCGTTGGTCCATGAAATTTGGTAGTTCTATAGGAGCTAACCATCAAAAAGTGGTTCAGTGGGGTACTGCCTACCCGAAGAAATTTGTGAACTATTTTCCTCGCTGGAAAGTCTATTAATGAAGCTACAGGTCGTGTTACACAGTATTACCGTGATGTGTGATGGGGATAAGAAATTTTGACGTGAAAATGTCTACGAAATCGTTACAGTGATATCAGATCGAAGAAAAATACCGCGAGGTTTGAATTGCCAATACCAACAGGGATAGTACTTAAACAATGATTGAGCTCAAACGTATCGTCCATGAGGTTGCGTGTTTGTTCTGCCTGTGACGTCATTGTAACAGTGAAGACGCACGGGCGCGACTGTTGCGAATTACGTTCGTGTGAACTTATAAATTGATGTTGCATGGAAACATGTTTAGTTGAACACTGATTCGGGAATCGTTTGTAAGACCTTCCGGAGCAGCACTAGGACCCAAAGTTAGACTATAAAAGTATTTGCTCAGATATAGGTGAAGATTTGTATTAAACTGGACATTTCATAATAATGAAAGCTGCCGTCTCATTTGACTCGTAAATATGGTCAGATCTATAGAAAACGAATGTCGAGGGAAAATTCGCGTTGAAATGAATCCAAAAAGTATAAAAAGATCACTGCCGAGTGAACGTGACAGCTACGGCAGCGTCGCAAAGGAAATGAAAGCACTCGCGCGATTATGTAGCTGGCTCGTCTGAGATACAGACGCCATGAACAGTGCCAACGTCTATGGATCATGTATAGGTGTCTTTGGACCATTATATTAAAGAAACTCTTAGTTAAAAAACATATAGTAACAAACATTTTTATGGTGTATTCCGACCTTTTCACGAAAAAATCTACTGCGCACACCGAAGTTTTTTGCACCGTATACCTCTTCGTGTAAATTAAAGTTAGAGTAACCGCCATTTAGGCTATAGATCGATGATGACGCTATTGTAAATCATTCCCCAAAACGTGGATTAGAATGAAAAAATGAGGAAATAGATGGTTGAGTTGACACTCGAACACTGTATTGCTGTGAAGCCGTTTCCATGGGCGGGTGGAAGAGATTGAGGGATCAGGGCAGGGTGCTCGTCGGCGAGTGTCGCGGGTTGCGGCGCGGCCCGTGTCAGGGGCCTGCAGTCTGGGTGTGTGGCTGGCGCCCTCGGCAGGCGTCGCGCCGGTGTTAAAAGGCCACTTGTCGCGGCGCGGCGGGTCTGGAGTGGCGCAGCAGCTGCGGCAGCCCCTCCCTGCTGACACGGCTGCACGCTCGCCTCGCAGGTGAAGGTGTGATATCGCAGCGCTCCCGACAGCAGCCATATTAAATGAACTTTTCATTCTGTCCACCGCGTTAGGCTAACAATATCGTAGAAAACAGACGCGTTTTTCTGGAATGTTCGTTTCTACATGTACACTGTTGTATGATAACCAGGCGAAATAATCTAAGACTTATAGAAGAGCACAATAATTCCAACGAAGGTAGATCCTGACTACCAGACTGACAGAGTAATAAATAATGTTGCTATATACTGACACAGATTACTTAAAATCCGGCTTAGCAGCACAGAGCGGATCGAGATAAGGTCAAGGTCATTTGTTGTTAGTTACACAAGAACAGACAACTTTATTCCTCGAAATCCAATACCCAGTTTTCTCTTTAAAACAAGAAGGACAAGTTGACGGCTGAGGGCCCAAGTAACTTCTCAATAATAAAGGTTAAATTATTCCTTTTTAAACACAAGGACTTAGAGACACGGCTGAATGCCTTACGTAAGTAAAATTAAAATATCTTCTCGGCTAAAGGCTCAAATAATATTTCAGATCAGCAAACGAAATTCTTTAAAAGGCAAGCATTTACAGATCTCGGCTAAAAGCCATATTAAAGAAAGTTTAAATTAATTCCTCGGCTGAAAGGCCAATAATTTTTCAACATAATGAAAGGCAACCAAAAAAAAATGTTCAAATGTGTGTAAAATCTTATGGGACTTAACTGCTAAGGTCATCAGTCCCTAAGCTTACACACTACTTATCCTAAATTATCCTAAGGACAAACACACACACCCATGTCCGAGGGAGGAGTCGAACCTCTGCCGGGACCAGCCGCACAGTCCATGACTGCAGCGCCTAGACCGCAACCATTAAAGACAAGCATTTACACAGTACAACAGAAATCCGTCTTTAAAAAAACTTGAAATATCTTGACGGCTGAAGGCCCAAACAATTATTCAAAATAATCAAAGACAAACCTTAAGATAAGTATTTACGCAGTATGGCTGAAGGCTATTTTAAGAATTCAAGATAATTAAAGAGAAACCTTACAGACAGGAATTTACATATTACGGCTGAAAGCCGCAGATTTTAAAACAAACACGGCTGAAGGCCTAAATACAGAGCAAACAAGAATTTTAAATAAACACGGCTGAAGGCCTAATCTTAAAATACTTCAAATAACGTTCGGCTGAAGGCCATATACTGAACATAGAACAGACTAAATTAATACGCGGCTAAAGGCCTGGCACAGTACTTGCGACAAAAGAAGATCAGAATCACAAAGAACAGAACAGTGGTGCTCAGAAGTGTTCCAAGGGCCGGCCTGGGGGGAGTGGAGGGAAAACTCTAACAACAGGTTACGTGAGACAGGCAGCCAAGCGTAACACTAAATAATCAGGTGGCAGCACGACCTAGGGACGACTGAGGAATCAACCATCAACTTAACCAATTCCCTTCAACCCAACCAACGGCATGACAACCGAAAGTATCAGCGAGGACGAAGGCCTGACCACACGCCGCGGAGACTTGCTCGCTGCTCTGTCGCAACCGACCGACTGGCTACTTCAGTACGCAGACAGCATTTATCTGCTCAGCGGAAATCACAGAAGCTACACACAGTTCCACGTAAACACTTGCACCAAGAACTCCGACAATTCTAAAACCAATCACCGTGGAACAACAAGGAGAAACGACAAGTCACACGAACACAGTTTCCATAACCGGTCGAGGACCAAATACACATCGTCCGATGAGACGAACGACCGAACGTCCAACTAAGGTCGTCCCCACTCAAGTTATGAGTGTGGGCAACGGTTGGGCTAGTTTTGGCTGTCCGGAGCTCACTGCAGCTCCAACACGACTCAACTCGATGTTCGTTCAGAACTCGGAGACACGGCGCGACCTGGACACAGTGACTCGGACCCACCCATGCAGAGGTAACAGTTGCCCATTGGCCACCAGACATCTCTGCACAAGGAAGAAACCGACCCACGTCCGGCAAGATGACCAACTGACGAGGCTCAGAAACGGTCAAAAGACCAAATAAACGTCGACCAATGAGACGACCCACCGAACGACCAACCAAAGGTCGTCTCTGCTCAAGTCTCCTTCCATCGGACAATGCACGTGTATGTCGCCAACGGTCGGCGAGTACTGGCTGTCCGGAACTCACTGGCGCTGCGTCCCGACTGAACTCCAGACACACAACGACCCAGAAATACTAGCGGTCGCTCCAGAGATGGTACGACAGCGCCCTTATCGATAAGCGCTGCTGCTGCCACTGACGGGCAACCAACCAGCAACCTAGTGACGCCAGTAAATCAAATTAAAACACAACCGAGGCAACAGAACCATGAAAACAAGATTACGAGTAATAAACGGCATGACGGCGAGCCGCAAATGTCTCAAATTACAGAAGAATGAAAAAAAAAAAAAAAAACAATTTCGGGAACATCAGTTTATGTACCGGAGAAATGAGCAAACACGAGACTTATTTTAAAAGATAGGTTGAAGAAAACCAAACTTACTTTCATGATAATGGTGAACTGAGATGAAGTATTGCCTATATTGACCGTAACACATTCTTGAAATTCTGAAGGTGACAGGAATATGACACAGAAACCAAAATTTTCCTGCAGCTTGTACAGAGACCAGACAGCAGCCATAAGAGCAGAGAGGCAAGAAAGGGAAGCATTATTTGAAAAAGGACTGAGACAGGGAGAGAGACGGGTGTGTAGATATTCCCCGACGTTATTCAGTCTGTATCTTGATAAATCAGTAAGGGAAGCAGCACATATATTTGCAAAGGCAATTCAAGGTGGAGGAATTAAAACTTGGACTGAGTAGAGTCTTTAAAATACGCTCTAAGACAAGAAATGTACCAATAAGGAATTATCCAAATGGTTGACGAGATGTACATGTACAGACAAACAAAATATTACAGAGTAACTGGGTGTTATACAGAAGAGAGAGAGCTTCACAAATTAAACAAGTCAGTGAAGCCTTGGTCCACTTCTGGCTCCTATGCAAGCAGTTATTCCGCTTACCATTTATTGATACAGTTGTTGTAAGTCCTCCTGAGGAATATCGTACCAAATTCTGTCCAGCTGGCGCTCTAGATCGTCAAAATCCCGAGCTGGTTCAAGGGCCCTGCCCATGCTTCTCCCAACGTTTTCAGTTTAGGAGAGATACGGCGAAGTTACTGGCCAATCTGCTGTTGGGCAAGCACGAAAACGAGAAGCAGAAACTCTCGGAGTGTGCAGGCGGTCACTATCTTTCTGAAGCGTAAGCCCAGGATGACTTTCCATGAAGGGCAACAAAGCGGGACGTTGAATATTGTCGACGTAACAATGTGCTGTAAGAATGCCGCGGATGACAACCATACGGGTCCTACTATGAAATGAAATGGCATCCGAGATCATCATTCCTGGTTGCCGGACTGTATGACAGGCGACAGTCAGGTTGGTCTCCCACCGCTGTCCAGGTCGTCTCCTGACACATCCTCGCTGGTAATGGGGGCTCAGTTGTAAGTGGGACTCAGCACTGAAGACATGTCTAGGGATGCCCCAGATAGTGTTGGAATGTTGAATGCTAATACTTTCTTATTCATTTACATTTTACGTTAATGACATAGATATTTCTGCAAGCAGGCGACAGTATCGATGGAAGTACATACGTTTTTGAGGTTATTTAATTATTTTACTTCATTGCAATTACTGAACATCCTTCTACATAACGTAGGTCTGTAGTGATTACGACACTGATTTTGGTTTCGGAGAAAGAAAACTTCTAATCTGAGTCTAACTGTCCAGTTTTTCGTTGCAGTGGCATTCCAAAATCACATGAAAAATACCCAGGCGATTCTATGAACATGATCGTGCTTTACCCCATTGTTTTCGTAGCAAGTACTCCAACTCAAATGATGTGCAAGTTGACGACACTAGGAACTTCTTTTGCTATAACAGACCAGTAACAAGTGATGCGCGTGAAGCACGGGGTAGAGATGCGAAAGTCCTCTTTTTCAGCTGTTACCTGGCGCTGTTGATAACTAATATAACTATTGTCTTAAAATGTATCAACTGTTATTTGCCAAACAAAGGAACCTACAAATTAACAGTGTAGTTTCTTTACTGTAAGTGTCTCTAGAAAAAGTGTTGTGAAAAGTAGGCACACAAGAAGATTTTAGTTGGACAACTTTTAACAATTTTCGTATAGAAGTAACCAGCAATGCCTGAAATGACTTCATTACTTATTTAGTGCTTTGCTACCTTCAGTGAAAATTGTCTACAAGAGTTTTGCAGAGTTTCGTCGTGGTCGTGCTCACTCCGCCTATAAATTTCACGAAAGGAGATCAAGACAGATTTTAGTTAAAAAAAAGCTTTTTTACAGAATATGAAGGTAAAAATTGTAGAGGAAGGCAGAGATCGGAATAGATCGGGAAAATAATTGAGGACGTTGATTCTAAGTGCTACTCTGTGATGAAAATTTGACGCAGGGGGAGGATTCGCGGCAGGCCGCATCAAATCAGTCAAAAGACTGATGTCTCAAAAAACAAAAAGCATATGGGGAAATGGCCTGTTTCCGGTGGATTCCACATTGTTTCAAGGAAGGCAGCCTGAAGTAGGTGTAGGGGGAAGTTCAAAAAATTCTACCTACGATATGCAAAATCTCTGCACAATACCGTAACAGGGGACGACACTTGGGTGTATTTGTACTTAAGTAACAACAAAATTATTGAATGTTCCGAGATTAACAGAAAGCAAAAAAGTGGTTTGTTCATGAGTCATTTATAATAAAATGACTACTTGTTTTCTATGCTACACTTGGACATATTGCTATCATTCTTTACAGGCCAGAAGAACAGGTAATGTGGACAAGTTATCCGCCACGAGTCCTCAAAACAATCAGGAAAATCAACCTAAAACCTCACTTCAATATGACATTGTCCTTCTGACACTCAGTTCGTCAAATAACTGATTATTTGGCAAGGAAAGATGCCTTTTTGCCTTTATTCAACTGATTCATCACCCAAAGACTTCTTTTTGTCCCCTTACGGAAAAAAGGACCTTCGTCAGCAGTTTTGGTCACTTCAAGAACTTGTCGGGTTTTTTCAATAATAATGTTTTTGAGGTACCATCAGGCTGGCAAAAATGTTTAAAAATTGCCTCGAGCTCACACAAAACTATATAAATTTTGCAGATGGTGTGCGTTGCGTCACGTGGTCACACTCCTAATGAAGAATGTTTCAAAGTTTTTGTACCAAACGTCTAAGTGTGTTATATCAAGTCGTGGGGAACAACTGTTCTTAGAGACAAAATGTTCGCTGACGCTTCCCAGCGACTCCAGGAGTCTTTTATTAAATTCACCTGGCTTTGGACGCCAATATTTTACCAATTAGCTGGTTCTACTAACCAAGTGTGTTGCATCTGTATACTTCCTGCACCTGTGAACTGATAGAGGTATTTTCACCAAGATAACGGTAAGAACGAATGTCTCTAAGGGGAGAAACATATTTCAGAAACAAATCTGGAATCCCTTTCCTGCAGCGCAGATTACTGGGCTATAGGCAACACATACTACATATGAACGCCGCAGATTGCCTACGCTGTCTCCTGTCAGAGGTATAACCAAAAATACACCGAAGAGCCAAAGGGATTGATGCACGAGCCTAATATCGTGTAGGGTCCCCGCGAGCACGCAGTGCCACAACACGACGTGGGATGGAATCGGCTAATGTCTGATGTAGTGTTGGAGGCAACTGACACCATGGATCCTGCAAGGCTGTCCATAAATCCGTAAGAGTACAAGGGGGAGGAGGTATTTCTGAACAACACGTTGCAAGGCATCCCAGATGTGCTCAGTAATTTTCATGTCTGGGAAATATCATGGCCGTGCTTAAATTCAGAGGAATGGTCCTGGAGCCGCTCTGTAGCAATTATGGAGCTGTTGGGTGTCGCATTGCCATGCTGGAATAGCCAAAGTTCGTCGTCATGCTCAATAGGTAGGTAGGTGATTACACAGGATGCTTATCTATGTGTCGCCTTTCAGAGTCGTATCTAGAGTCATCAGCGGTCCCATATCACTGCAACTGCACGCGCCCCATACCATTATAGAGCCTCAACCAGCATGAACAGACCCTTGCTGGCAAGCAGCATCAATGTATTCATGAGGTTGTCTCCATACCCGTACACGTCAATCAGCTCGATAAAATTTAAAACGAGACTTGTCCAACCAGGACACATGTTACCAGCCATCAACAGTCCAATGTCGGTGTTAATGAGCCCAGGCGAAGTATAAGGCTTTGTGTCATGCAGTCATCAAGAGTACACGAGTGGGCCTTCGGCTCCGAAAGTCCTTATCGATGCCGTTTCGTTAATGGTTCTCACGCTGACACTTTTTGATGGCCCAGCATCGAAATCTGCAGCAGTTTGTAGAAGGGTTGCCCTTCTGTCACATTGAATGATTCTCTTCAGTCGTCGTTGATCCCATTCTTGCGGGATCTTCTCCCAAACGCAGCAAAGTCAGAGATTTGATGTTTTACCGGATTCCTGATATTCGCGGCACACTCGTGAAATTGTCGTACGGGAAAATCACCACTTCATCGTTACCTCGGAGATGCAGTGTCCCATCGCTCGTGTTCCACACACTTGTCTTATATAGGCGTTGCCGATAGCAGCACTGTATTCTGCCTGTTGACATACCTCTGTATTTGAATACGCGTGTCTCGACCAGTTTCTTTGGCACTTCAGTGTAGAAGGCGCCTTCTGTCGCTGGGAAAGATAAAGACTTTGAGACATCGGCCTTATTGTGTAGATTCATGAATAAACATTTTATAAGAAGTCAGTTACAGTAGCTGCAATGTAATATTTATTTTGTTGTACTTAGGAATTTCTGCTCAGCAAGACTGCTAGTTTCGGCTTTCAGTACCATTTTTATGTGCACCTGTGGGTCTTATGAAAAGCGAATCTCACAACTTACTTACAACTTACTTGAAACAACAAGAAGTCTCCTCACTAATTCTTTCGTCCACATCCTCCTAATCCTTCTCCCGTGCATCTCCCCCTCCCCCTCTCTGTGTCCACTTCCCCCTCTCTCTCTGTAAATCTGCTCCTTCCTCTTAGATCTGTGGATCTCCTCTTCCCCTCCCCTTCGCTCTGTCCATTTACTCCCCCTACTGCTCGCCTCCATCCCCTTTCTCTGTCCATCACCCTGTTACTACCCCCACGCTGACCGCAATGCAAGGTTGTTGGTTTTTAGCCCCCATAAAGTATCTTTACAGGTAATTAGTAATATGTGTACTACATTTGTCGAAATAGAATCTGGCATATACTCCACACACATATATGTCTGATTCTCTGCTGCTTTACACCTTATGACTCCAGTGATTATGTTAAATTTGTGTGTGATATTCAATCGTGCAGCTTGATTGTAAGTCGCAAAGCAATATTATTGGCTCGCTGCGGCGCTCATCCTCGCGAACTGGTTGACACACTGAACAGCACAGATAAGAGACAAATTCCACTTCACACTTGAGAAGGTATTACAAGTCAACCAAATACGAGAAATATATTCCAACAGGTCGTTTAAGAATATTTTTACATCACCTCTTCTCACCCACAATTCCCACTCCTAGTGGTAGTGTGGAACCTTACACTGTGTTTTATCCAAATTATTGACAGAAGTCAGTTACAGTGGAACCTAGCCTAACGAGCATAGTTCATTCCAGAATGTTATCGTAGTGCGAAACACTCGTTAAGTGAAACAATTTATCCCACTTAAATTAATGTAAAATACGACAATGAGTTCCATGCAGGAAAAGTACTAAAACTTTCAAATGATAGAGCACAGCAATCAGTCGTCCTTTTTTTTTTGCGGGTTTATTTGGCGAATCTAGATTTCTGCTAGTGCCTAGCTGTTATCAGTGCACCATTTCAATGTATCAGTGCATGTTCTAGAACGTCACTCCCCTGTTGTTCTGGCTTCTACCACAGTGCTTTCAAGACTTCATTGTCTTGAAAGAACGATGGGTGTCGCTGATTTATAAGATCTCTAAGTCTTGGGGTGGTCGGTTTCCCTTATCAAATGATCAACGTTTACTATAACTACCAGTTGCTAACACCCGCAATATGGTTTAGTTCAAACGCGGCGTTTGCAGTAACGGAAGGCGAAAGGTGGACACCAAGAAAGAAGTCTGAAGTGTTCGTACTTTGAAACTTGGCGGGGCCTTGAGAGTTGTTGAGGCCGTTAAGCCGCCTGCAGCTGCAACAGGGAGGGCGGCCGTAAGCAACAAGCGCCCGCCTTGGCCGTGGCGGGGCTGGGGCGCTCCTCGACCAGACTCCAGCAGGGCGGAGAGGAGGGAGAGGTCAGCCGCCGCAGCTGCTGGCGGCTCTCCAGGTCGCGAGTCGCGGTCGCGCATAAGCGCCTTCCGCCTCCTGCTCACCCCATCTGGGGCGCCCGCCGCGATCAGACAAGCCGCCACACGTGCGACGCACGCTTTTGTTCGCGCGGTTGGCACTCCTGCCTGGGGAGGGAGTGTAGCGCGCACGACTTCCCCTCAGCAAACGCCTCGTTATCCAATGGTTGCATCGCAGCCCCGCTTCAAATGCATCAACACTGCGGCTTACAAACAAAACACGACGTATAGACTTTCAGTCTGCAAGGTGTTTACTTTCTGCACACCAGCGCTACCTGAATGGTGTACTCTATGCAAAGTGCGAGTGCCTCATGTCTTGATTAATGTGGTTCCTCATATGGATATATAAATGCTTATGTGAAACTTATTACACCTTGTAAGGAGTATGCTTCGCCGGCGATGGGCGAAGCATGACAGAATCTCTGACCAGAGAGAAGTTTATTGTTAGTTGTTGCTTGTCGCTAGTCTGCGCTAGTCTGCGCGAGTCGACAGTAGTAGTCAGTCGGATACAGTAGAAGCGAGTCTGCAGTAGTAGTCGGTCAGCTTTAGTAGCGAGTGGACAGTTGTAGTCTGCGGGAGTCGGCATACGTCGGCTGTGTGCTCTGGTCGCGACTCTGGTCAGGACTCTGGACGATGAGTATTGTTGTAGAAGGTAAAGAAGCAGCATTGCGCATAATTAATAATGTATGTTAATTGTAATTTAATTTGTTCAGAAAAAATGCCCCAATAATAATTATTTTTTATAAAGTAACTCTTTTAAAGAAAATATTCATTTCAATTTAAAGAATATTTCCTATGCATTCCTTCCAAGAATCAAAGAAAAAATATACGCTAGCATTGCACGAAGCTGTGTCGAAGAATGTATAATTAAGAGCAGATATATTTGCAGTCTTTTATTGAGGTCAGAACTTTTGCCTTTTTATTCAGAATACAGGGGCGATGGTCAGCGCTGATGTCCTTATAAAATTTACCAGATATTATTATTTCTGTTAGGAGGTTACATTTGATTCATGGTTCATTATTTAATCAATATTATTGTGAGGTTTATGGTCAATTATCATTTTTTTTAATTTTTGTGGGGAGGTTACGCTTGGCTCCATTTTGCATTTTCATTTAACAATAATTCGTGTGGAGAGGTTACACTTGGCGACATCCGGCCAGGATCGTATTTCTTTGTCAATCTTCTGAGAGTTAGTCATATATCTGCTCTTAATTACTTAAATGTAATTAGCATTTGGCGCAACGCATTTACTAATTTGTCACTCTTGCTTTCACAGATCATCGGCATTTTGTTGCTCTTTGTTATAATTGTGTTTGTTGCATTTTGCATTGTCTTTGTTTCATTTGTGAATAATTTTTATTTGTGTAAAAATGCCGCGAAAAACTGTTAACAGTACATCGCGATGTACAATGAGTGAAATAGCCGACTCAAATAACTTGACTGGTAGTATTTGCAACACTCAGTATAATGATGACAATCCTCCATTTACAGACAATCAGTGTGTACCGACCACTAATGTTGATTTTGATCCTAGTGATCAACAGACGAATTCAATTGTGTCCTCTGTTAATTTGACGACAACTGATGACGCGGGACGTTCTGTTACAATGAACGCTGCCCAGCTTGACACACCCGGTTTGCAAAATTTATGTAATGAACAGACAATTTTTTCTAACGAAAATGAACAGTGTAATCAGAATACGTCAGATTTATTTAATTCCGATTTAGTGACCAACAGTGCACATTCGATTGGCAAACCTTTTCAAGAATTACAGAATGACCAAATGGTTACAGAAAACGAGACAATTGCAGGTATGCCATCAAACAGCACTGAGAATAGAGTAGCTAATTTTGGCTCGGATCGAATTATGGCATTGTTGCTACAAATTAATGAACGTATTAAAAAACAAGAAGAAAATTTCAAACAACAACTTAATGAAAATTCCAAACAACAGAATGAAAGACAAGAGAACAATCACAAACAACTTAATGAAAAATTAGACAACAATTCCAAACAACTTAGTGAACAGAACAAACAACTTAATGAAAAACTAGATAACAATTCCAAACAGCTTAGTGAACAGATTACAGCCGCTGCCGCGCAATGTCATGATACTAAAGAACAATTACGTGAGGAAATTGAGGCTTGTGCTAGGAAAAGTAGTGAAGAAATTAGATCTGTTGCTCAAGTATTAAGGGATATGCCAACAGCTGCAACAGAATCACTTAGAGACGAAATTAGTGCAGTCGATAAACAATGCTCTGAAAAAGCAACACAGTTACGCGACGAGTTTAAATTAATGACAGCAGAACTTTCGCC
The DNA here is from genome assembly GCF_023864345.2 of Schistocerca serialis cubense. Taxonomy (NCBI): domain Eukaryota; kingdom Metazoa; phylum Arthropoda; class Insecta; order Orthoptera; family Acrididae; genus Schistocerca; species Schistocerca serialis. The sequence goes on from NC_064639.1 coordinate 591,403,759, forward strand.
CACACTGGATGCAAAAGTAGACGCGAAATTCGACCAACAGAACAGTCAAATTGACGATCGTTTTAATCACCACCTACAAAACAGTGAAACGCGTTTCCGTAAATTTATATAGGAACAGAATAAAGTAAAGCGACAAGTTATGGAAACAATTACCGCACAGAGACAGGAAGATAAACGTAAATTGTTTACGAAAGCAAAAACATACGTAGACAACAATATTGCTACAGTATCGGACGAAATTAATACAATCAAACAGTTGAACACCGAATTGCGTGGTGAAATTTCCGATCTTAAATCAAAAACAGATACACACACAGTAGACTTTCAAACAGTGACTGACAGACTCGAACAATTAGAACTAACACAGGATTGCGATCTCATCAAAGCTGACGTTAAAAAATTGAACGAAACCACACGTAAAATACAAAAACAAATTAATGCTTCTGACACTAAAAACGATGATCAGGTAAAAATACTGACTGAAAAATATGATGAATTGGCCAGTCGTATTGACGTTATTGAAAGTAATAATGACAGCAAATCAGACGATACTTCACCGATTTCGTTTAATCAAACACCTGAATTCCAAAATTTACAGCAGACGATGAATGAAATAGACTCGTCTAATAATACACTACGTAGAAAATTGTCAACTTTGCAGCAAGAAGTGACAGAGATGAAAAATGTTTCAGTTAATAACACGTCACAGCATACAGCACATTCCGAACATTTCTCACACTCGTACAGCCAGTATAACTTAAGTAATTTACAGAAACTACATGACTTAAAATCCGAAAAGATACAGACAAACAGATTCTTATGTAATCGTGAACCTGTTCACACATTCAGTGACGATAACGTTGATTACGAGCAATTTTCATCCGTTAAAAAGTCTAAGGTTCTTAATAATGACAGAACACAGAGTCACGCTTTGGACTGGATACGAAAATTTGCCTTTCTATTTTCAATAGCATTGCCTGTAATGCAGAAACTAGAATTTATCTGGATACAACAATTTGTTTTTGAATTTTCACTGGCATTGCCTGTAACGCAGAAGCTAAAATGTATTTGCAGCGCGTAATAGACCTCAGGGGATTCATTACGCTTTAATGAATATGTGCCGTAGCGTGCACAGGGCCCCGAGCCGTAGCAGTGCTGTTTCATCTTTAGTTTTCTGCACTGCTGCCTTCTCTTCTACTATCCTTTATATCTATCAGAACAGCTCTTCAACTATCGCCCTATCTAGGATTAAGAATGTATAAAGAAAACCCGATAAGACAAGTTTTACCGAAGTGACAGTTCTCTTTAGACACTCCTGAAATGACAACTATCGCCATAATTTTAATAACAGATAAAATTGTTATCATCAGTAAGTGTAAAATTATCAGCAACAGCAAACGCATTTTGGTAACAATAGACGTTTTTCACTGCAATAGCAACAAAACCAGCTGGTTAGCATACCTAACCACCAATGCAGTCAACAAGGTCAACCAAGCTTTAATGTTTCGCTGCGTGCGCATATAGCGTCAGCTCCAACAAATAGTAACGCACAGCAACAAGGAAATAAGTACGTACAGAAGACACACTACTTCAATTCCTATCGCAATGCGCCGTATAGAAATGACTATCATGACAGACGTAAAAATAATGAGCACAATTTTCAGCGTACATTTAATAACAGTCGGTCTTATCAGCAGCAACAACATCAGCAACAACATATTATCATGAATGAACCAGACAGTAGATATCATCCCGAACGTAATACGTCAGGAAGAAATAACAGAACAATTCAAATAGTGGAAATGCCACAGCATCCTCCTGAAAATAATAGCGCGTCAGATAGAATTTGACTAGATACAGTACAGGTTGCATCTTCTAGTAACGCAAGCAATACTTTTGACACAGAGAATTTTGTACACGAAAATGTTATTACTTTTGACGACATCTGACACATACTTTTACATGAAAAACCAATAGTCTGAATTAGTCAATCTGAAACATGCTTTGTTGAATGCACCATTTTTATCGCACCCAGATCTTACTAGAAATTTTTCCATTGCCACCGACAGTTCTAACACCGCTTTAGGCGTACACATTTTTCAGGAAACTGAAGAAGATGGCACTACAGTAATTAAAATTATAGCCTTTGCGAGTCGCATTCTGTCACCTGCTGAACGCAATTATTCTGTCACAGAACTTGAAACATTATGTGTTGTTTGGGCATTTACGAGATTTCGGCATTTTCTTTATGGAAGACATACTACCGTTTACACAGACCACAGAGCGATACAGTTTTTACTTTCGGCTAAATTTACACACGACAGATTACGTAGATGGAAACTTTATTTACAAGAATTTAATTTTACAATTGTTCACATTCCCGGCACACAAAATATTGTAGCAGACGCACTATCCCGTTCTCTCAGCAACAATCAGCACGACTTCGCAACCAACTTCTGGAAAGCAAATTTCAGCGTCATGTACATTCAACAAGTTGCATTTCAAAATTTCATTTCGTCGTCATTACAAGACATAGCACAAGAACAGAGTAAAGACAACGTGTGGAAAGAAATTAAACACCTTTGGCAAGATAGGAATAATGTTACCTTTAGAAACCATTACACTCTACGCAATGACATTCTGTTTCGCCGCTTTCATCCTGACAGCAACAAATGGTTATTATGCATTCCTGACGAACTCGTTAACAAATTAATCTGGTATACTCATTTAAGTTACGCACATTACGGAGGCGGAAAATGTTTTCTTATACTGAGACAGAACTGTTATTTTACCAACACAGAGAAACGCATTCGACGAGTTTTAGCGTCATGTAAAATCTGCCAGAAAGCTAAATCAGATACGACTTCACATATTCCTCCATTACATCCCATTGTACCTGTTAAATTAAGACACATGGGCGCTGTAGACATTTTTGGTCCAATTCCCAGAACTAATAGAGGTTTTTGCTACATCTTTGTCGCTGTTGAACTCACTTCAAAATTTGTTACCTTCACTCCGTTACGCAAAGCTACTGCTAAAACTGTTTCGAAAGCATTTGTAAAACATTTTCTATTTCATGTAGGGCATGTGTTGAAAGTAATTTCCGACAATGGACCACAGTTTCGATCTGTTATATGGACACGCATGTTACGAGCTAGAAACATTTCTCCGGTCTATATATCCAGGTACCATGCTTCCTCGAACCCTTGTGAACGATTAATGAAAGAAATTGGTAAACTGTGTAGAATTTACTGCCATAAAAAACATATTGATTGGAACACACACATACTCTCATTCCAAGATGTAATTAATTCCATGCCAAATGAATCTACTATGCTATCTCCGTCTGTTATACTGAAAAATGTTGAACCACGTAACAAAATTAAAGAGTGAGTAACATTTCCTACATCTCGTCGACTACGACACCATGAAATAATTGACATTGCGCTGAACAACATCAAACGTGCCGCAGAGCGCCGGAGAAGACAGCAAAAACAGGTTTGTACACGTCGTGACTTTCACATTGGACAGAAGATATTAGTATGTACACACTATTTATCCAACAAAGGAAAGTGTAGATGCAATAAATTTGAGCTTCTACACGCAGGTCCATATCGTATTCGCAGCATTCCTCACCCCAATGTAGTACACGTAGAAACTTTGAGAACCAGAAAAACCAAAGGGAACCACCACGTATCCAACATCAAACCTTTTATTGAATGAAGATACTTTATGATTTATCACACTGTAATGCCATTTCCTAATTTTTTTATGACCGCTTATGCAATTATATTCACATGAACACCTACTGATGATCATCGTAATTTTTTCTTGGCAAGTGCCCGGCAAGGTAAGGTTAGCGGATTTGCTTTTGTTGTCGTTACACATCAGACTGTGCATATTTTCCATTTTTTATGTATGTATGATTGTTTTACTGTTTTGTTTGTATGCACTATGAAATATTTAAGATATAACAAACACCAGTTGACTTTAACATTTTGCCTTACGATATCTCAACATCGTGACTACTTTACTTTTTTTTTTTTTTTTTTGCTGCCACATTATGATACACTGTGAACATTTTTGCTTCTGAACACTGTCGATGTTGTTGACATATTACGTTTTCTGTCATGCTATGCTGTATGCTCAATTATGTTACTATAAACCAGTTTTTATCTAATGGGTATATGAATTAAATGCAAGACATTAATCCTTGTTCATCATTTTCAGAAAGAGATAACGTGTAAACTAAATAAATTAAACAGAAATGGGAATTTCAGCTTCGGAATGAACGAAAGAGGATGCAATACCTCGTGATGAAGAGCAAATGGATGAGAATTAACTAGCATTAACATGAATATACTATGCACATCGTATGATAGCAGTCTTGACTAATTTTTTCTTTCAGAATACGAGGCGATTGATGCAGGCTGTCAGACAGAACTACACATCTTAGTTTTAGTGATGAAATATGCTAGAAATAAGGAATAGTTGTATAATGAATAATGAAGTGACTTTTTTGCAGATGATAATGAATGGTGATGAATAATGATGAAGAATATGTTACTATGGATAATGAAGTTTTTCTTTACAGGTGATGATGATAATGGAGTTATGGTGATATGGATAATGAAGTTTTGCTTTGCAGATGAAAATAATGATGAAGTCTATATATTTGCTGTTAGTTAAGAGATGCTATGTAGTTATTCCCCCCCATGAACCATGGACCTTGCCGTTGGTGGGGAGGCTTGCGTGCCTCAGCGATACAGATAGCCGTACCGTAGGTGCAACCACAACGGAGGGGTATCTGTTGAGAGGCCAGACAAACGTGTGGTTTCTGAAGAGGGGCAGCAGCCTTTTCAGTAGTTGCAAGGACAACAGTCTGGATGATTGACTGATCTGGCCTTGTAACAATAACCAAAACGGCCTTGCTGTGCTGGTACTGCGAACGGCTGAAAGCAAGGGGAAACTACAGCCGTAATTTTTCCCGAGGGCATGCAGCTTTACTGTATGATTACATGATGATGGCGTCCTCTTGGGTAAAATATTCCGGAGGTAAAATAGTCCCCCATTCGGATCTCCGGGCGGGGACTACTCAAGAGGATGTCGTTATCAGGAGAAAGAAAACTGGCGTTCTACGGATCGGAGGGTGGAATGTCAGATCCCTTAATCGGCAGGTAGGTTAGAAAATTTAAAAAGGCAAATGGATAGGTTGAAGTTAGATATAGTGGGAATTAGTGAAGTTCGGTGGCAGGAGGAACAAGACTTCTGGTCAGGTGACTACAGGGTTATAAACACAAAATCAAATAGGGGGAATGCAGGAGTAGGTTTAATAATGAATAGGAAAATAGGAATGCGGGTAAGCTACTACAAACAGCATAGTGAACGCATTATTGTGGCCAAGATAGATACGAAGCCCACACCTACTACAATAGTACAAGTTTATATGCCAACTAGCTCTGCAGATGACGAAGAAATTGAAGAAATGTATGATGAAATAAAAGAAATTATTCAGATTGTGAAGGGAGACGAAAATTTAATAGTCATGGGTGACTGGAATTCGAGTGTAGGAAAAGGGAGAAAAGGAAACATAGTAGGTGAATATGGATTGGGGGACAGAAATGAAAGAGGAAGCCGCCTGGTAGAATTTTGCACAGAGCACAACATAATCATAACTAACACTTGGTTTAAGAATCATGAAAGAAGGTTGTATACATGGAAGAACCCTGGAGATACTAAAAGGTATCAGATAGATTATATAATGGTAAGACAGAGATTTAGGAACCAGGTTTTAAATTGTAAGACATTTCCAGGGGCAGATGTGGACTCTGACCACAATCTATTGGTTATGACCTGTAGATTAAAACTGAAGAAACTGCAAAAAGGTGGGAATTTAAGGAGGTGGGACCTGGATAAACTAAAAGAACCAGAGGTTGTACAGAGATTCAGGGAGAGCATAAGGGAGCAATTGACAGGAATGGGGGAAATAAATACAGTAGAAGAAGAATGGGTAGCTTTGAGGGATGAAGTAGTGAAGGCAGCAGATGATCAAGTAGGTAAAAAGACGAGGGCTAGTAGAAATCCTTGGGTAACAGAAGAAATATTGAATTTAATTGATGAAAGGAGAAAATATAAAAATGCAGTAAGTGAAACAGGCAAAAAGGAATACAAACGTCTCAAAAATGAGATCGACAGGAAGTGCAAAATGGCTAAGCAGGGATGGCTAGAGGACAAATGTAAGGATGTAGAGGCCTATCTCACTAGGGGTAAGATAGATACCGCCTACAGGAAAATTAAAGAGACCTTTGGAGATAAGAGAACGACTTGTATGAATATCAAGAGCCCAGATGGAAACCCAGTTCTAAGCAAAGAAGGGAAGGCAGAAAGGTGGAAGGAGTATATAGAGGGTCTATACAAGGGCGATGTACTTGAGGACAATATTATGGAAATGGAGGAGGATGTAGGTGAAGATGAAATGGGAGATACGATACTGCGTGAAGAGTTTGACAGAGCACTGAAAGACCTGAGTCGAAACAAGGCCCCCGGAGTAGACAATATTCCATTGGAACTACTGACGGCCGTGGGAGAGCCAGTCCTGACAAAAGTCTACCATCTGGTGAGCAAGATGTATGAAACAGGCGAAATACCCTCAGACTTCAAGAAGAATATAATAATTCCAATCCCAAAGAAAGCAGGTGTTGACAGATGTGAAAATTACCGAACTATCAGCTTAATAAGTCACAGCTGCAAAATACTAACACGAATTCTTTACAGACGAATGGAAAAACTAGTAGAAGCCAACCTCGGGGAAGATCAGTTTGGATTCCGTAGAAACACTGGAACACGTGAGGCAATACTGACCTTACGACTTATCTTAGAAGAAAGATTAAGGAAAGGCAAACCTACGTTTCTAGCATTTGTAGACTTAGAGAAAGCTTTTGACAATGTTGACTGGAATACTCTCTTTCAAATTCTAAAGGTGGCAGGGGTAAAATACAGGGAGCGAAAGGCTATTTACAATTTGTACAGAAACCAGATGGCAGTTATAAGAGTCGAGGGACATGAAAGGGAAGCAGTGGTTGGGAAGGGAGTAAGACAGGGTTGTAGCCTCTCCCCGATGTTGTTCAATCTGTATATTGAGCAAGTAGTAAAGGAAACAAAAGAAAAATTCGGAGTAGGTATTAAAATTCATGGAGAAGAAATAAAAACTTTGAGGTTCGCCGATGACATTGTAATTCTGTCAGAGACAGCAAAGGACTTGGAAGAGCAGTTGAATGGAATGGACAGTGTGTTGAAAGGAGGATATAAGATGAACATCAACAAAAGCAAAACAAGGATAATGGAATGTAGTCTAATTAAGTCGGGTGATGCTGAGGGAATTAGATTAGGAAATGAGGCACTTAAAGTAGTAAAGGAGTTTTGCTATTTGGGGAGCAAAATAACTGATAATGGTCGAAGTAGAGAGGATATAAAATGTAGACTGGCAATGGCAAGGAAAGCGTTTCTGAAGAAGAGAAATTTGTTAACATCCAGTATTGATTTAAGTGTCAGGAAGTCATTTCTGAAAGTATTCGTATGGAGTGTAGCCATGTATGGAAGTGAAACATGGACGTTAAATAGTTTGGACAAGAAGAGAATAGAAGCTTTCGAAATGTGGTGCTACAGAAGAATGCTGAAGATTAGATGGGTAGATCACGTAGCTAATGAGGAAGTATTGAATAGGATTGGGGAGAAGAGAAGTTTGTGGCACAACTTGACCAGAAGAAGGGATCGGTTGGTAGGACATGATCTGAGGCATCAAGGGATCACCAATTTAGTATTGGAGGGCAGCGTGGAGGGTAAAAATCGTAGAGGGAGACCAAGAGATGAATACACTAAGCAGATTCAGAAGGATGTAGGTTGCAGTAGGTACTGGGAGATGAAAAAGCTTGCACAGGATAGAGTAGCATGGAGAGCTGCATCAAACCAGTCTCAGGACTGAAGACCACAACAACAACATGTAGTTATTTACGTATTTGTTGCAGTTCGTTTTGACAGTATGTCTTATATCGGATGGTATGATGACTGAAGGTTTTGGAAAGGACAGCTAGAGAACATATATATTTTTATACACATTTCACTACCTGTTAATTCGAAGTTCACTACTTTCCAGCATAATTAGCGTTTCTTCTTTCAGTTTCATAATCCATTTTGTATATTTCGCAGGAGAAATTATTAATGAAATTAATGTGGTATAAATAGTTGTTTATTAAACCTATGTCGTTTATGAATGTGATCACATATACTCTACTTGTTTCATAACCTTGCTCCAGCTGACTCAAGACGAATGACGTTACACATCTTCATTTGCAGCAATAACTCAAAAGCAAACAAAGTAATTACCAGTCCCAAATAATGCTACTAGTTTAAGAGAGTTCTGAGTAATACTGATCAGCTCTGAATAGTATGTCACTTCAATAATGACTTCTGAATAATACATACAAAAAAATGTTTTGTAACTGGCCAATGAATGCCACTGATTATTGTAATAAGATGACCTTTGATGGCAATGATTACTATAATTAGATTAATTATGTATAAATGCTACAAAAAAAATGCTTTGTAACTAGCCAATGAATGCCATTGATTATTGTAATAAGATGACCTGTGATGCCAATGATTACTATAATTAGATTAATTATGTATAAATGGTATGCCAATAATTAACTCATTTTGAATAATGACTTCTGAAAAATACAAAAAAAAATGCTTTGTAGCTGGCCAATGAATGCCACTGATTACTGTAATAAGATGACCTATGATGCCAATGATTACTATAATTAAGTTAATTATGTTAATACTATGCCATTCATTAGCTTCTGTTTTGAATGATGACTTCTGATGGTTTGTAACTGGGCAATGAGTGCCAATAATTACTATATTCAGATAATTTATGAACATTATTCTGTAATACTATATACATGGTACAGAAATGTTCGGTAACTGGGCGATGAGTGCCACCAATTACTCAAATCAGTTGTTAGACTAGTGTAATTCTCAATGAAGACTACTATGTGACTTAATGTCCTTCACCTTCTGACCTAATTACCAGAAATCACTGCAATATCCATTTGTCCTGTCTATCCTCATGATCATGGAGCACTATATTTGGTTTTTGCACTAATTCTACGTTGGTCTACTTTACAAGAACATGGTGTTGACACGACATGCTGTCCACCACCTTGAGCGATGGAGATGTTATTATGGTAGCACTGTTTGGTGTACCTAGTGTACTACCAAAATGATAGCATGGAATATTATTACGACATTTCAGTGTCTTGGCTACACTGATTAATACTTCAAGGAAAAGAGCTTCAGATTGTCATACTTGGTGTTGTGCTTCTGTAGAAAGATATGGACTTTCAGTGCAGCTGCGTGCAACCTAAAGTGCTACAACCGTGACGCAATCCTTCCCATTCCTATCCTAATTCTTGTAAAATGATAAAGACATATACAGTGCGTGTGCACTCTATGCCATTTGTTAATATGATTTGTACTCATTACCTATACATTTTTTTTGTGATTCCCAGATATGTTCTGTATTACAGTGCGAGTGCACTTTCGTCATTTTGTTAATATGATTTGTATTCATTGCATTTTGTGATTTGCTGATATGTTCTGAACTACAGTGCGTGTGCACTTTTGCCATTTGTTAATTTGTTTTGTACTCATTGTGTATACATTTTGTCTTTACTTGATATGTTCTGAACTTCAGTGCGTGCGCACTTTTGTCATTTGTTAATATGATTTGTACTCATTATGTTTATTTGTTGCAAAAATATTAGAGAGTTTTACAGTGCGTGTGCACTTTATGCCATTTGTACTCATTACGTATACATTGTTTTTGTGATTCTTAGATATGTTCTGTATTACAGTGCGTGTGCACTTTCGTCATTTTGTTAATATGATTTGTATTCATTGCATTTTGTGATTTGCTGATATGTTCTGAACTACAGTGCGTGTGCACTTTTGCCATTTGTTAATATGTTTTGTACTCATTGTGTATACATTTTGTCGTTGCTTGATATGTCTGTACTCAGTGCATGTGCACTATATTTTATTTCATGTTCTCCACCTATATATATATATATATATATGTATGTATGTATATATTCTGTGATTGTAAAGTTAATTAATTATGAAAAATTTGTTGCTCATGGCAAGTCCAATTGACTCACCATCGCTGCCAAATTTTTGCCCCCCCCCCCCCCCCCCCCCCCAGTGGAGGGTTATGTAAGCAGTATGCTTCGCCGGCGATGGGCGAAGCATGACAGAATCTCTGACCAGAGAGTAGTTTATTGTTAGTTGTTGCTTGTCGCTAGTCTGCGCTAGTCTGCGCGAGTCGACAGTAGTAGTCAGTCGGATACAGTAGAAGCGAGTCTGCAGTAGTAGTCGGTCAGCTTTAGTAGCGAGAGGACAGTTGTAGTCTGCGGGAGTCGGCATGCGTCGGCTGTGTGCTCTGGTCGCGACTCTGGTCAGGACTCTGGACAATGAGTATTGTTGTAGAAGGTAAAGAAGCAGCACTGCGCATAATTAATAATGTATGTTAATTGTAATTTAATTTGTTCAGAAAAAATGCCCCAATAATAATTATTTTTTATAAAGTAACTCTTTTAAAGAAAACATTCATTTCAATTTAAAGAATATTTCCTATGCATTCCTTCCAAGAATCAAAGAAAAAATATACGCTAGCATTGCACGAAGCTGTGTCGAAGAATGTATAATTAAGAGCAGATATATTTGCAGTCTTTTATTGAGGTCAGAACTTTTGCCTTTTTATTCAGAATACAGGGGCGATGGTCAGCGCTGATGTCCTTATAAAATTTACCAGATATTATTATTTCTGTTAGGAGGTTACATTTGATTCATGGTTCATTATTTAATCAACATTATTGTGAGGTTTATGGTCAATTATCATTTTTTTAAATTTTTGTGGGGAGGTTACGCTTGGCTGCATTTTGCATTTTCATTTAACAATAATTCGTGTGGAGAGGTTACAACCTATACTTCGGTATTTCGTTGTTGTTGTTGTTGTGGTCTTCAGTCCTGAGACTGGTTTGATGCAGCTCTCCATGCTACCCTATCCTGTGCAAGCTCCTTCATCTCCCAGTTCCTACTGCAGCCTACATCCTTCTGAATCTGCTTAGTGTATTCATCTCTTGGTCTCCCTCTACGATTTTTACCCTCCACGCTGCCCTCCAATACTAAATTTATGATCCCTTGATGTCTCAGAACATGTCCTACCAACCGATCCCTTCTTCTAGTCAAGTTGTGCCACAAGCTCCTCTTCTCCCCAATTCTATTCAATACCTCCTCATTAGTTATGTGATCTACCCATCTAATCTTCAGCATTCTTCTGTAGCACCAAATTTCGAAAGCTTCTATTCTCTTCTTGTCCAAATTATTTATGTTCCATGTTTCACTTCCATACATGGCTACACTCCATACAAATACTTTCAGAAACGACTTCCTGACACTTAAATCAATACTCGATGTTAACAAATTTCTCTTCCTCAGAGACGCTTTCCTTGCCATTGCCAGTCTACATTTTATATCTTCTCTATTTCGACCATCATCAGGAATATATGTAGGAATTTTATTTATTTATTTATTTATTCTTTTAGTAGGGCTGCAGCATGAAGTAAGTCGAAATATGACATTTTACAACAAGTAAATTGCATTACCTGCAAGGTAATCATTGTTGCATTTAGACGTTTCTGCACGACAAGCTTGCATGTTTCGGGTTACAACGTCATTTTGTAGTGCTCCTGTGGGTACTGTGAATAGTGAATCTTATTTATGTCTTACTTACGATCAGTAATGTCGTTTCTATAAACTGCAGTTTTACTTACTTCTAGGTGGATTTGATAATCATATTGTATCCAGAACTATCTGTTCTGTAATAATATTATTGTAATCACGCAGTTTTCATAATATTAAGTTTTTTTGTGATAATTGTTTGACAGCTATCGACAGTTGGGGTCCTAGAACACTGAATGTCTACAGAGGTGGTGTGTTTGTGACACACATAGTACTCGGTTAACCTTTTTTTTTTTTTGTATGTGTTATCGGTGATCTCGTATGTTTATCCCCTTCTTCGTGGTCGAAAATTTCATTAGAATTTTCTAAGTATGGCTTGTGTTTGTGGTCAGTGTGTTCGATGAGTAAGTCGTCCGGGAATTTTCTCGTATTTGTGTATACTTCTAATTCTTCCAAAATATTCATAATACGTCCAGTAGATATTTTGTGTAAAATTTGTACAGTGTTTTCAATGTGTTCTGCTTCGTGGTTTTGAGTTTTAAGATGTACGTAGTGAGTTGAATGATTTCTTTAACATGTTCTTTGAATAAAATGTTGATGTTTCATCCTGTTTGTCCCACGTAGAATTTGGTATACCTTTTGCAAGAAATTTTGTAAACTCCTCAGTTCGAAAATTCTGAGATTTTATCCTTTCTTGATATAATTCCTATACTAAGATTATAGATCATGCGAAATGCCAATTTTACATTTGTCTTATGTTTTGTCGTTTATTGTTTTCATGTGTGGCCCATATAATTTGCTGGCACACGCACTATTTTGGTTTTATTTTTAGGTTCTGTTGTAATTGCTATGTCCTTGTGTATATTTGTATTTTAGATTTTGTTTGTTGATTTTATATGCTGAGGACTGTACCTGCTGGAAATTATTTTCCTGTGCTATACACTGTAGTGTAATTTATTTTCGTATTAAATGTTGCTATGTTGAAAAATTTATAGTTCTGTTGATTTGAAAAGTGCATATTTATATCCGTTTTGATGAAGAATTTTTGTCAATGACGTTGTTTCTAGTGTTTGGCCTTCGATATGTGTCGAATGTTTGACGTTTATTTGCCTTATTTGCAGGCCAAGAAACTTTATAGAGTTTCCAGAATGAGGTTTTCATTCTGCAGCGGAGTTTTACGCTGATATGAAACTTCCTGGCAGATTAAAACTGTGTGCGGAACCGAGACTCGAACTCGGGACCTTCGCCTTTCACAGGCAAGTGCTCCACCATTTGAGGTTCGCAAAAGAGCTTCTGTGAAGTTTGGAAGGTAGGAGACGAGCTACTGGCAGATGTAGAGCTGCGATGACGGGCCGTGAGTCGCGCATAGGTAACTCAGATGGCTGAACACTTGCCCCCGAAAGGCAAAGGTCCCTAGTTCGAGTCTCGGTCTGGCACTCAATTTTAATCTGCCATTAAGTTTCTTGGTAGAGTTGTTGGTTTCACTTTCTATTTTGGTATACTTCTGAGAAACCGGTAGTTTCCCAGATATTTATTTGTTTCAAACTTCTATTAGTACACCTCCTTGTGTCTCCTTTCTCTGTCCATCTCCTCCTCGCTACATGTGGACCTTCACATGTAGTTCTAACATTTAACCGCTGATAAGCTCAGAAACAATGGGAGAGGAAGGACTGTCACCAAACTGATCGATTTCATAGATAGTTTATTCGTTTATTACAAATAAATGCCCTAGTTCGTAGCAAGAGGTACTCAGGGCAATCGGTGTGAATGAAGTGGAAACTTAATGCAGCAGATTCTAGAATGCTCTTGCATAAGAACACTTTCTCCTAGACGTTGGCGCTTGACATGAAATGTGACACAGGACCTCTCTAGGAAGATAGCAAAAAAGAAGGAAATAGGATTAGCGTTTAACATGCCATCGATAAAGAGTTCATTAGAGACAGAGCGCGGGCTGGGACTAGGGGAACCATGGACAAAGAAATCGGCAGTGACATTAGAATGAGAACATCTCGACTTTTGCATTACTCGATTTATGGAAATAAAGGAAAATCTAAATCTGGATGGCATTTGAATCATCGTCGTCCCATATGCGAGTTCGCTGTGTTACCTCCCTCACTTGGAAGTCTGTATTTGACCAAACGACACGGTCTAGGCATAAGCAAGAATTTGGTGGACCCCGTAAAACTGCATTTTACAAGATGTTTCTATAAGAAACATTTCTACAACCATATCGCTACTGCCAACAGTAGTGTAAGACAAAGAATTGAAAGGCCACCAAATAACAGGAACGGAAGAAAAATTTGGTCGCCATCGAAATGACAAGTGTAATCTGTAGGAGTAAGTAAGAACGCCAACCCGGTCCGCAGGCTTGTGGTGGGCACTACTCGTGCAGTTCATATCATCGACTCTTGGCTGCCACGCTCGCGGCGCAGCAGTGAAATTACACCTCCTACCCAGGTGCAGGCGGCGTCTTTAGCTCACTGTATAGATGTACTTTGCATTCGCGCCGCCACTGCCATTTATTTATGGAGGCCGTAGGTACTCCCTTTATTCGTCTAATAGCTCACGTTAATCGCAAAATTTTGCGAGAGACAATTTGCAATTATCTACAGAGGCACCTGGTACCACTAATTTGTGATTGAAAAGTTGTTCAAATAGTGCTGTAACTTAGTGCCGTATCTCTCCAACTTCAGAGTGGCAGGTTGAGTAAAAATCAGCACTATGTTACTACGAGCATTGATGCTGAAGTTGTCAAGCTCATACTGATATGTTTTGCGGTTTCAACGACAAATGCTTTCAGATAAATCTCCCTATTGCTTATCTACACTCGATGTCAACAAATTTCCACTCTTCAGACACGCCTTCCTTGATGTTGCAAATCTGCATTTTACATTCCCTTTACTTTGTACAGCATTTATCACTTTAGTACCCAAAACGGTAAAACTGATATAAAACTTTCGGTCCCTCATTTCCGAAAGACGTTTTCTCAGCATTGGCTGATTTTATTCGGATAAACTCTCTGCCGGCCGGGATGGCCGAGCGGGTCTAGGCACTACAGTCTGGAACAGCGTGACCGCTACGGTCGCAGGTTCGAATCCTGCCTCGGGCATGGATGTGTGTGATGTCCTTAGGTTAGTTAGGTTTAAGTAGTTCTAAGTTCTATGGGACTGATGACCTCAGAAGTTAAGTCCCATAGTGCTCAGAGCCATTTGAACCATTTTTGATAAACTCTCTGATGTCCACATTTTTATTCTTATGAGATGTTACAACAGTACTGTATAACTTAGCTCATACAGGAATATGGGCTATCGGGATTCTGAAAGTAACTCTGCGAAATCAAAGCGTATCTGTTCTGCAGTCTACCACTGATATTCGGCGTACATTTCTGTGAAATTCTCGCTGTAAGTATAAAACGCCCGCGACGTTGCGCGTAGCTCTATCTTAAATCTTGCGTATGCCAACCATTTACACTGTTTGATAAATGTCCTAGAATAAAGAATCACACTTAAAAAGAATGTTTTGTAAGTAACTTCCTTCGTTAGTAAATTTTTTCGATAAGTCTCAGTCCTTTAGGCTATATTTATGTGGTAGACCTACCTTCAAACACTTCCGATATGTGCTCTTAGATACTTCACAGTTATCACTAATTCCGAATCCTTGTTACCGGTTGCGTATTCAAACTACATCGTCTTTGCTTCGTTATTAGCTAGCAAGAAAATTAATACTGACTTTTCAGCTGCCTGTTGCCTTTCATTGCATCAAGCTATGATAGTCTTCTTTCCGTCTTGCTTTTCGGGAAATGTCTCTAACTTCGTGAGCTCTCTCTCTATACAGTTGCGTCCTCTATTATTAGCCTCAGAGATCTGTAGACTTTGTCTACTAGGTCGTTCATATGCATGGTGAGCAGTAACGGTGCTGTCACATATCTTTGACGTAATCCGGCAGAAGCTTTTGCTTCACAGGACGTTTCCCCGTTAAAACCAACTTACTGCGCTCTGTTACTATTTCCGCACAGATTTCCAATTTTGTTTACTAGACAACGGTGCAGTACCGTATCTAAGGCTTTCTGGAAATCTAGAAATACGCCTTAAACCTAAGAACGGTTATGTAATGCTTCCTCGATCTACTGACCGAACAGACCAGTCTTGTAGATTTCGTGTTCATTTTAACAGATAATTTTTCGACGTCGATAAGAGACATCATATCATACACGAGAACAAACTATGTTACTCATACTAGGACAAACTGATTTCAGTGAGACACGGTTGTCGTACTGTACATCTGTCAGGCGTACTAAATTAAAGGCTAGAGCACCCTCCATATTTGCTTAGTTACGTGGATGCTGCATTGTTCTAACAACATGTAACGGGCTCTTGCTAGAAGACGATACCTTGTCATATTCAGGAGCATCTTTCCATCGAGTGTGTTCAGTTGTTTTCAAATATGCACTAACTAATTTTGATACTCGCAATTTTTGAAACCATATGTCAGTGGGAACACTTAATGATTTTTCTGTGCATTGATTCTGAAAGATGAACTTCAGTATTTCAGCCTTATTTTATCGTCCTCTAGTTCGGGACCTCATCATCATCAGAGTCATCATAAGTACCGAGTGTCCGCTACGTGACTTTGATCAGTCCACTGATTTTTAAGTAGGTCAAATACTTTTAAGAGATATTGCTTTTTAGTTCATATCACCTTGTTTTCAGGTTTATTCTACATGTCTCACGCAAATGCATTTATGATCATTTGTACTGTATCGAGCTTTCGTTCATCGGCAACAATACCCATAAATTGTACCTCCTATGCAGCTTTCATAACTTTCACCGTAACTTTCTAATATCATTACTAGAAAGATGGCTCTCTGCTCATTTTCTCCGTCGATACAAATGAAAATACTATCTAACATACAGTTCTTCTGAATTAATGTAGTAATCCTACCAAATTTGCTTGTTCGTGGATGGGTTATTTCTGTATTTTACATCAGTGATTCTATACCTGAGAAGTAATTACCCCTAAGGGGTAAAATGAAACATTCTGAGAGATGCGAACAAAAATATTCGACAATGTTTTGGTCACGAGACTAAATTATTTTCAGTGTTCATTACTGTCAGCACTATTTTGTAACTCTGTAATGCTGGTTAAATACACTGAAGTGTCCTGACAACATGTAATTACACCTTTTACGCAACGACACAAACACAGCACAATAGGCTGTAGGGTGGTAGGTTCAAATGGCTCTAAGCACTATGGGACTTAACATCTGAGGTCATCAGTTCCATAGACTTAGAACTACTTTAACTAACCTAATGACATCACACACATTCATGCCCGAGGCAGGATTAGAACCTGCGACCGTAGCAGCAGCACGGTTCGGGACTGAAGCGCCTGGAACCGCTCGGCCACAGCGGCCGGCAGGGTGGTAGGACTGGACCAAAGTAACACGTCCGGCAATCACCATCGACAGTTGAATCCAACATTTTATTTGGTACTTAAAACAAGAGAACTTGACAAATAAAACCATCACATGTTTAAAACTATCACACATCTTTAAAATTTACCATTCACGTGAAAATAAATCAGTTCAATTTTAAACATTCATAAAAACGCGGCACTTATGGCCTATTAGACATTTACTGAAATGAGTTAAATTTTATAACGACAGTGATTGTTATTACCAGAATAATTCAGTTAATTTAGCATATGACATATAAAATTTCATGTGAGGAAACAAGCTCGTGAGATTCAACAACTACGCTCAGAAAATGGACGCTTGCTCGTTCAACTGTTTGCAACAGGCTCGACATGGACCCCCAGACGGGAGCAGCAACGGTCACAAGTGGGCACGAGTAAATCCCAGAACTAGTGGGTATCTACAGCACACTAAAATCTGCCTTAAATAACTAGAAACACAATAACTTATTACATCAGTAAAACTAATACGTGAAATTAATTACAATATCGATCTACGGTCATTGAACGAATTCTACACGTGTCTCTCAGGTACGCTGTTAGTTCAAACAGAAACGCAACAGTAATGTAATTACTATTCAGAGATAAATATATCCAGGGAAACATTATATCTCAACTCGGATGAGTGACACAAATACAATATCCAGGCGGTACTTAAACAAGGACTAGCGAACTGTTTTCAAAGGCGATTAAACCTGGACAGTAGGGATCTACAACGGAATGTCTCAGCACTCCAGGCCCTCGTAAATGTTAATGATCATACCACATACATCTTTAAACATTTCGTATTAAACCAATTAGAATCGACAGATTCTAGGCCAGACTCAGTAGGAGTAGCGACGGCTGCCTAAGAAAATACAGTCAACCACAGAGAACCCAGTAGTGGATTCCGATCACAATATACAGGACAAGCAAGGCCCTTACCCTCTTGCTTGTTCGACGAAGCCAGCCGCCGCAGATCCCGATGCCAGGAGACATGAAACAAGCGGAAAAACAGCCGGCCGGGGTGGGCGAGCGGTTCTCGGCGCTACAGTCTGGATTCGCGCGACCGCTACGGTCGCAGGTTCGAATCCTGCCTCGGGAATGGATGTGTGTGCTGCCCTTAGGTTAGTTAGGTTTAAGTAGTTCTAAGTTCTAGGGGACTGATGACTTCGGAAGTTAAGTCCCATAGTGCTCAGAGCCATTTGAACCACTTGAACCAAGCGGAAAACAACCCCAATGGCTTCCCAGTAACGTCTCTTTCCACGCCGGCGATATTTGCCACCGCTGTCATCCGGGTAAACAGCTCCTTCTGGACGTGCCCTGTTTGCTGGCTGGCACCGTGTCCTAGCTGTCCGCCAGAGTTCTCATAACGCCGTTACTGCTCGGCGTCCCAAAGCAAAATGACTCCCTCTTCCTCAGCTTTTCCTCTCGCTCCCAATTGGGCTGGTGGGTGGCGCCAGTGCGGGCTCTGCGCACACAGCAGAAAAGGCGACCCATACCAGCGGCGGGAATATCGCTGATCGAGCCACACTGCTCATACACTATGTGATGAAAGGTATCCGGACACCCCCAAAAATATATGTTTCTCATATTAGGTGCATTTTGCTGCCACCTACTGCCAGGTACTCCGCATCTGCGACCTCAGTAGTCATTAAACATTGTGAGAGAGCAGAATGGGGCGCTCTGCGGAACTCTCGGACTTCGAACGTGGTCAGGTGATGGGTGTCACTTGTCTCATACGCCTGTAAGCGATATTTACACACTCCCAAACATCCCTAGGTTCACTGTTTCGGATGTGATGGTGAAGTGGAAACGTGAAGGGACACGTACAGCACAAAAACGTACAGGCCGACGTCGTCTGTTGACTGACAGAGAAAACCGACAGTTGAAGAGGGTCATAATGTGTAATAGGCAGACATCTATGCAGACCATCACACAGGATTTCCAAACTGCATCAGGATCCACTGCAAGTACTACGACACTAAGACGGGATGTGAGAAAACTTGGATTTCATGGTCGAGCGGCTACTCGTAAGCCACACATCTCGCCGGTAAATGACAAACGACGCCTCGCTTGGTGTAAGGAGCGTAAACATTGGACGGTTGAACAGTAGAAAAACGTTGTGTGAAGAATTACGGTACACAATCTGACAATCCATGGCAGGGTGCGCGTATGGCGAATGCCATGTGAACGGCATCTGCCAGCGTGTGTAGTGCCAACAGTAAAATTCGGAGGCTGTAGTGTTATGTTGTGGTCGTGTTTTTCATGGAGGGGGCTTGCACCCCTTGTTGTTTTGCACAGTAGAGGCCTACATTGATGTTTTAAGCACCTTCTCGCTTCTCACTGTTTAAGAGCAATTCGGGGATGGCGACTGCATCATTCAACACGGTCGAGCATCTGTTCATAATGCACGGCCTGTGGTGGAGTTGTTACATGACAATAACATCCCTGTAATGGACTGGCCTAACGTGAAACATATAGATCACCTTCGGAATTTTTTGGAACGCCGACCGTGCCGGGCCTCACCGACGGACATCGATACCTCTCCTCAGAGCAGTACTGCGTGAAGAATGGGCTGTCATTCCCCAAGAAACCTTCCATCACCTGATTGAACGTATGCCTGCGAGAATGGAGGCTGTCATCAAGGCTAATGGTTGGCCAACACCATACTAATTCCGGCATTACCGACGGAGGGCGCCACGAACTTTTAAGTCATTTTCAGCAACGTGTCCGGAGACTTTTGATCACATAGTGTATGATACCAGTAGTTAACGTTTTTTTAAACACTAGCATTAAGGTGTGCCGCATTGTCATGGACGTTCAGCTAGTGAAATGAACGTTTGAACATCTTACTCTTACAGTCCACTCACTACAGTCATACTTCATACCGTGCAGCTATAACAGTATAGCTGAGACATGTATATCATAAGATATGGCACGCCACTCACTCACTCTAACAATATTGCCAGTGAGATTAACATTTATATTTCAGTTCATGATTTTGGTGTTCCCCAGTACAACATTTGCTTCGTGTGGTTAATAACTTTCCTCTGCACGAAGAAATTGTAGGCCGAATGTCCTTGTGACTGCATGTGTGACCTGTAGAGACCTTGTACCCAGGGGTCATAGTGGAGACGACCAAGAACGGGGAGCGAGATGAATTGGGGGTCATAAACGCTGAGTGCAGTGACCTAGCTTTGCAGATGATTCTGAGAACAGCGTTCAGTGTTCTTACCTGCAGTCGGACTTCTGGCCGAAGCTCTCTCCGTCCACTCAGGGTCTGAAGGAAGGGCTCCGGTTCACAAAATATTATAGCTGGGCCAGACTACAGTCCATCGTGGAAGATGGCCAGATGGCTGAAAGTGGTGGATAAGTCCATTTAAGAGAGAGTGCTGGAAACTGTAGAATGAAGGCTTTCACGACAGGGTGATATGGCTGTTGATATACTTTCCGGGATGTGAGGTCGTAGTCCAAGAACTTTCCTGCTCCTTACGTTTCGTCGAGAACTGCGCTGGACTTCCTCAGAGGCGCTGCTCCGCTGACTCTTGCCGAGCAGCGCCTCTGAGGAAGTCCAGCGCAGTTCTGGACGAAACGTAAGGAGCACAAAAGTTCTTGGACCACGACCTAACATCCCGGAAAGTGTATCAACAGCCAGTGCTGGAAACTGTTGTACAAACGGTGCTACGGTCATAAAATACTATGCACTCTCATATTTGAAGCTAGGACAATGTGGACAGAGCAGCTGGCATCCCTGTCTAGTGGAGGTAGGACTGTAATCTCTCCCCCCCACCTCCCCCCCCCCTACCACCCTGACCCCTCAACACTAGGAAATCGCCAGGTTGGTTCAGTGAGCAGCAGAAACATATATTTCAAGGACACGACTGTCTGGGATGGTTAATACGCTTCTTTCAGAAGTTGGAAATGGTCGACCCGGAAAAATGAGATCACTCCATAAATGGTTCTGTGTAGGTAGATATTTTCTGCCTAAATACGGCCATACATACTGTATGAACGACGTTTCCCCAGTATAAGGTTTTCTTCTTTCATACAAGAGAGATCTGGAGGCGCTGATCGGCTCATCTCAGTATATCCAAAGATGAGGATTGCTCCCCACCGTGGGAATCCCAGTGACGTGATTGGATTGGTTACCAGGGCAACAGAACAGTCAAGAGTGGAGATTCAATGAGTAGAATACAATGCAGTTGGTTTGCGCAGTATGGGGACGGTTTCGATTTTCTAATACGGCTCCTGACCAAGGCTTGAAGGAAAGTTGTTTTAATTCTTCGATTTGACTTCATCCTCTGGTCCTTCCCTGGTGGAGTACTCTAGGTCTTTCCCTCGTGGGTCAGACTTGTGGTTTGTATCTTGTGATGGACTAAGAGCGTGTGGCAGTTTCCAAATGTACCGACCGTGGAACTGCATATCATCTCGGACATACAGTGTGTCACAGGGTGAACTTATATGTCCCGAGTCGGCCGTCTGACATTTGGCAATCCCTTTGAATCAAATTTGTTTGGCCGTACCAGCAAATGGGTGCACCTATAACTGGAATTTTCCGGGATTTCAGGGCTCTGATAGTGAAGTTTAACGCGTTCTGATAATCAGAACATCAGGCCGCGTAGTTTCCATATGTTCGTCGCCGGGTCAGAACATTGCAGCTGCCAGGACACCGTTCCTCGCCAACAGCGCGCCGCTTTCTGATACTGCCTGAATTAAGATGAAAGGCTAAAATTCTGTTGCATCGGCGTGGCGTTGTTGAATGATATTCTCAGCTCCTTGTTCTCAGGTGAGCTATAGTTTGTGGTATACTTTGTCGTAGTTGATACCACTTGAATAGCGTTGAGGCTCAGAGTGGATTCATGTAAACAAAGTCAGACTGCGTTGTAAAAGGGATTAATTCTCGGGAGAATTTGTATAGCTTCCTTCCCATTGCATGCTCTGCTATCGAACACCATTGCTTAACTGATTCGTGTTTGTCATTTTGGGCAGGATTAATGAGTTCGTTCTCCTTGAAGTTGCTGTTGCTGTTGCTGAAGGTTTAATAAAATTGGTCATTATTTTGTAAACTTAAATACGCCACTGTTCCCATTCATACTCCCTCTGTTCTTCACCGTTTTCATTTTATTGTGGCGGTACATAGCAATTTAAGGTTCAGCATTATTAAATTACTTCATTTGATGATTAATTTGACTTCTGAAAGTGATACATGCATAGGGTAGCAAAAATACCACGACTAAATTCACTAATTGTGCAGTAGCCTTACCTACAGGCTACCCGAGCACGCTCCACGCCAGACTCAAACTTCCATAGCTTGCCAACCATACTTACAAAACCTGTATTCTTACATCCATTATATATATTTCCGTACAGGGGAGATATTTCAATTAAAGTAGCTTGTCATATGTTGGCGAATACATACGATATTGCAGCGCTTTTGTTGCTCAGAATTACTATGCAATGCTCCCTCACACATTGTAATTCTGAACAATACGGGCACTGCAGTATCGTAGAGACAGCGTCATTGCTCAGTTCGCAACAGATAAGCGTATCATTATTATCAGTGGCACGATCATACAGACCTGCCCAGTTACCCGGACAAGTTAGCACGTCGGTTACGGAATTTCTGGAGACGCACCGGTCCCAGATCGAATCGCTCCGCCATATTAACGACGAGGGCTGGTATACCTACAGTTGACTGTGTGAATGAGGGTGGATTTGAGAACATTTTTGCACACAAATGACATCTTTTGGCGCCCCACTTTCCTCCCTTTTCTCCATTACACTTTCGCCATTGTCAGTTTTCACTATTAAATTTGATTCGCACTATATATAAATCTTCTACGTCCGCCCTTCTTTGCTTGGCGCCCCAAGAGGCGGCTTGAGTAGCCTTAAGCCGGTCCTGACGTGAACACTGGGCTGCTACCCACGTCCCGCGCTGGTTACACTATTCGAAACATTTATAAAACGTTAGTATTCTTTCACATGGGATAACGCTAGACGAAGATAGCTATGATACTCACATAGAGTCAGAGCGGTTGGGGGAGGGGAGGGGGAGAGGTTATTGGTGGTGACCCACTATCACTAACACAGAAAATTCAAAAAATTGACATGTTGGTCACGTGAAGTTACGAGATAAGGCCAGGAAAGAAAAGAATTATCATACACAAAGCATTGCCAGGCTGAAGTCATTCAGTTTCGGCCAGTTCAGCAGTTAAAAGTCAATAAATCAAGCGATTTACAAACCATGGTACAAATGGTTCAAATGGCTCTGAGCACTACGGGACTTAACATCTGAGGTCATCAGTCCCCTAGAAGTTAGAACTACTTAAACCTAACTAACCTCAGGACATCACACTCACCCATGCCCGAGGCAGGATTCGAACCTGCGACCGTAGCGGTCGCGCGGTTCCAGACTGAAGCGCCTCGGCCACACCGTCCGGCTGTAGGTATCGCTCATGGTAACTTGAGATTAGCTTCGTCATTCCGTAAAAAAGATTCATGACTTTGTGGTTTAATCTAACACTTAAGGAAGTCTTTCATCATTTTAAAAATAAAAGCTTAATTATTATTGGGGGTAGAGGAGGGATGACGCTAGCTAATCTCTGACTGCACTCAAGGGGTATCTCCACGACCATCAAATTTAAAAGCTTTGGACCACCTTAACCGTGAAGCTATTAGATTCGTCGACAACAGCTTCTAGGACAACCCATAAACCTATCCTCTGTTATGAGGCTTGGGACCCACCTCCAACCACCCAGCGAGAATGTTCAAATGTGTGTGAATTCCTAAGGGACCAAACTATTGAGGTCATCGATCCCTAGACTTACACACTACTTAAACTAACTTATGCTAAGAACACACACACATCCATGCCCGAGGAAGGACTCGAACCTCCGGCGGGAGGGCCATGGTACGAGAAACATACAGGGTTATTAATAATTACCTCCGAGATTTCAGAAGACTACTGCACGAAAACTGCAAGACGTGCAGAGAAATGACACATACCGTTCGCGACTGCAGATTGGGAATCCAGTGGACAGATTTCCAAACGGGCATCAAGTCACTGAGCCTTCCTGAGCAACGGTGAATTGCACACCAGTTCCCTGCCACCCGTATTGATGTCACAAAGAGCTCGAGCTGAGCACCTGTAGTGTAAGCTAACAAGCGCTTGTAGGTGCTCCATGCACTGATATGTGTTTATTTTTCGTGATGTGTGCCTATTTTTCGTATGCCTCGTTGTTTTCACGTTGTCGCCATCCGAAAATTTTGAGGTACTTAGAGGGTGACAAATCTTGAACTACACACATTAAAAAACGTTTTGCATCACCCTGGTTCCCAGAACTAGTGAAGATAGAAGTTGACTGTGGTACTGTATCACAGACAAAGTCCCTTTGACTGTTCAGAGATGTCACTAAACCCGCCCAAAGAAGTGAACAACCATGCATCAGCAGCGCCTACTTAACGGAGGTGGTCCGAGAGCCGATCATTTCCAGTCATTGCAAGAGGCAGGAGGTATATGGCTCGTGTTGTTTGTAGTTCAACCATGCCTACACGGTCAATATTGCGGTTCCATCGCGCCCGCATTGTTACTTTGTGCCAGGATGGGCTCTCAACAAGGAAAGTGTCCAGGCGTCTCGGAGTGAACCAAAGCGATGTTGTTCGTACGTGGAAGAGATACAGCCAGACAGGAACTGTCGACGACATGCCTCGCTCAGGCCTCCCAACGGTTCTTACTGCAGTGGACGACAGCTACGTACGGATTATGGCTCGGAGGAACTGTGGCAGCAACACCACCATGTTGAATAATGCTTTCTGTGCAGCCACAGGACGTCGTCTTACGACTCAAACTGTGCGCAATAGGCTGCATGATGAGCAACTTCAGTCCCGACTTCCATGGCGAGGTCCATCTTTGCAACCACGACACCATGCAGCAGGGTTCAGATAGGCCCAACAACATGTCGAATGGACCGCTCAGGATTAGCATCGCGTTCTCTTCACCGTTGAGTGTCGTGTATGCCTTCAACCAGACAATCGTCGGAGATGTGTTTGGAAGCAACTCAGTCGGGCTGAAAGCCTTAAACACTCTGTCCAGCGAGTGTGGCAAGGTGGAGGTTCCCTGCTGTTTTGGGGTGGCATTATGTGGGGCCGACGTACGCCGCTGGTGGTCAATGAAGGCGCCGTAACGGCTGTACGATACGTGATTACCATCCTCCAACCGATAGTGCAACAATATCGGCAGCATATTCACGCCCCCATCGTGCACATCTTGTGAATGACGTCTTCAGGATAACATCATCCCTCGACTAGAGTGGCCAGCATGTTCTCCAAACGTGAACCCTATCGAAATGTTTGGGATAGATTGAATAGAGTCGCTGATGGACGACGTGACCCACCAACTACTCTGAGGGATCTACGCCGAATTGCCGTTGAGGAGTGGGACAATGTAGACAAACAGTGCCTTGATTAACTTGTGGATAGTATGCCACGACGAATTGAGCTATGCATCAATGCAAGTGGACGTGCTACTGGGTATTAAGGGTACTTGTGTGTACAGCAATCTGGGCCACTACCTCTAAAGGTCTCGCTGTATGGTGGATCAAAGTGCAATATGTGGTTTTCATGAGCAATAAAAAGGGCGGAATTTATGTTTATGTTGATCTCTATTCCAATTTTCTCTGCAGGTTCCAGAACTCTCGTAACCGAGGTGATGCAAACCTTTTTTTAATCTGTGTATATGAAATAAAATCATCTTAACTTCTGAACGGTTCCCGTTGTTCAAACTGCACGGTTGGAAGCGGTGCATGGTGAGAATTAGAATGCGCATTCTTTGGTTTAGCCCACTTTCATTTGGATAGGTTCGTCAATAGTTAAAATCGCTGCATCTGGGGTACAGAGAATCCGCATCTCGAGACTGACAAGCCTCTTCACCCTCAACGGGTGACTATGTGGTGTGCAGTGTCCGGTTACAGAATAATCGATGCGATATTCCGTGATGGTACAGTAACTACTAAACGGTATATAAATTGTTTCAGGAGAAGATTTAATTCCCATTATCCAAAGTGACCCTGATTTCGACAAGATGTGGTTCATGCAAGACAAAGCTCGACCCCACGGAAGCACGAGAGTGTTTGATGCCCTGGAGGAGCACTTTGGGAGCCGCTTTCTGCACTTGGAGTGTCCTGATATTACTGGGGTGTGATTCGATTGGCCACCATATTCTCCGGAGTAGAAGAAAAGGTTACAGGAGAATATGGGATTGGGACAAGTAATGAGCGAGGACAAAGACTGATCGATTTCTGTAATAAATTTCAACTCGTAATAGCGAATACTCTGTTCAAGAACCACAAGAGGGTGCCGTATACCTGGAAAAGGTCGGGTAATACTGGAAGATTTCAGTTAGATTACAATCATGGTCAGACAGAGAATTTGAAATCAGATACTGCACTGTAGGGCGTATCCAGGAGCAGATACGGATTCAGACTACCATTTAGTACTGATGAGGAGTAGGCTGAAGTTTAAGAGATTAATCAGGCTCAATATGCAAAGAAAATGGATACGGAAGTACTAAGGAGTGACGAGATATGTTCGAAGTTATCTTAGGCTATAGATACAGCAATAAGGGATAGCTCTGTAGACAGTACAGTTTAAGAGGAATGGACATCTCTAAAACGTGCAATCACAGAAGTTGTAAACAAAAACATAGGTACAAGGAAGGTAACTGCGAAGAAACCATGGGCAACAAAATACTTCACCTGTTCGATGAAAGAAGGAAGTACAAAAATGTTCAGGAAAGTTCAGGAGCACAGATATATAAGGAGCGCTCAGAAAGGAACGAGCATAAGTCTGGAATGCGCAAGCCGGTGACAGGAGGGTAATATCGTGGCGTGTGTAACGAGGGGTGGTTCCAACCAGACAGTAGAAGTTCACAGCCCGTCGCTAGAGGGCACGTGTGCACCTCACGTGACCATACAGAGCTAGCAGCAGCATGGATCAGTCCAGCGCTGCCAGTCGCATTGCAAACAGTGACATGGAGGCGCCAAAAGAAGAGAAAAGAGGTGTTGTTCGTTTTCTGACAGCGGGAGGAGTAGGAGAAACGGACATTCGGGTGTCGCTAGCCGATGATGCACGGTCTGGAGCACCACACTGCATTACCGATGACATCGTCCTGCTGATGGATGCATTCATTACCCAGGACCGCCGAGTGACAGTGAAAGCCACAGCCGCCGTGGTCGGATTGAGCGTCGGAACTGTTCACACCATCATGAAGTAACGACAGCACATGCGCAAAGTGTGTGTCCAGCGGGTGCCCCACAGTCTTCAACCACACCAGGAAGCATGTATAATGGCCCACTGTCTTGCTCATCTGCAGCGCTATGCTCGGGAAGGGAATGCGTTCCTGCCACGAGTGGCAAGTGATCAAATCAAAACGACCAGGCAATCTCACCCGTGGGGTCAATCTGCTCCACGACAATGCAAAGCCTCATACGGCCAACACAGTCGCGGCACTCCAGCAGAAATTCAAATGGAAGGTTCTCGGCCATCCTCCATACAGTCGTGACCTTCACCCTGTGATAACGCCATTTTTGGTTCCCTTAAAAAGTCTCTGAGGGGCAAACGATTCACATCTGATGACGGCGTCCAGCTATGGGTGCGGAGCTGGTTAACATCGCAGCCCCGGGAATTCTATGAGACAGCCATTGACCGCCTTGTGTCAGAGTGGGACAAGTGTCTCAACAGCCAGGGTGAATACTTTTGACATACAAGTACTGGTTTCTGTAATTATGACTCTGGATCCTTTCTTTTTGTATGCCACTTATACATGTCACTGACTGAAAAAGATAGCAAGTGAAGATAATGGCTACATGAAAAACTAGAAGATATCGAAAACGGAATGATTGTCAGAAGGACTGACTCAGCTTATAGGAGAGTTAAAACATCCTTTGGTGAAATTAAAAGCAAGGTGGTAACATTAAGAGTGCAGTGCGAATTCCACTGTTAAATGCAGAGCACAGAGCGGATAGGTGGGAAGAGTACATTGAAGGTCTGTGAGGGGGAAGATTAGTGTGATGCGATGGAAGAAGAAACGGGATTCGATTTAGAAGAAATAGAGGATTCAGTATTAGAATAAGAATTTAAGAGAGCTTTGGAGGACTTGAGGTCAAATAAGCAGAAGGGACAAACAACATTTCATCAGAATTTCTAAAATCATTAAAACGACTATTCACGTTGGTGTGTAGAATCTATGAGTGTGATGGCATACGATCTGACTTTCGGAAGAATATCACCCTCATAATTCCGAAGGCTGCAAGAGCTGACAAGTGCGAAAATTATCGCACAATAAGTGTAGCATCTCATGCATCTAAGATGTTGACAAGAATAATAAAAAGAAGAATGGAAAAGAAAATTGAGTATATGTTAGATTAGTTTGGCTTTAGGAAAGGTAAAGGCATCATAGAGGCAATTCTGGCGTTACGGCCGGTAATGGAAGCAAGTCTAAACAAAAATTCAGACACTTTCATAGGATTTGTTGTGGAAAAAGAGTTCGTCAATGTAAAATGGTGCAAAGTGTCGAAATTCTGAGAGAAATTTGAGTAAGCTATTGGGAGAGATGGGTAACATACTATATGTACAAGATCCAAGAAGGAATAATAAGAGTGGATGACCAAGAACGAAGTGCTTGGATTAAAAAGGGTGTAAGACAGGAATGTTGTTCTCGCCTGTACTGTTCAATCTGTACATCGAAGGAGCGATGATGGAAATAAAAGGAAGGTTCAGGAGTGATATTAAAAGTCAAGGTGACGGTATATCAATGATTCGATTCGCTGATGACATGTATCCTGAGAGAAAGTGAAGAAAAATTACATGACCTGCTAAATGGAATGAATCTTTTAGTAAGTGCAGAATATGCATTGAGGATAAATCGAAAACAGACGAAAGTAATGAGAAGTAGCAGAAGTGAGAATAGAGAGAAACTTAACATCAGCATTTATGGTCACGAACAAGATGAAGTTAAGGAATTCTGTTACCTAGGCAGCAAAATAACGTACGGAGCAAGGAGGACATCAAAAGTATATAAGCATAGGCAAAAACGGCATTCCTGGCCAAAAGAAGTCTACTAGTATGAAACTTAGGCCTTAATTTGAGGAAGAAATTTCTGAGTATGTACGTCTGGAGTGCATCATTGTATGGTAGTGAAACATGGACTACAGGAAAATCGGAACAGAAGAGAATCGAAGATTATGACATGTGGTGCTACAGACGAATGTTGAAAATTAGGTGGGTTGAGAAGGTAAGGAATGAGGAGGTTCTGCGCTTAATCGTGGAGGAAGGGAATGTGTGGAAAACACTGACAAGGAGAGGGTCAGGATGGTAGGACATCTGTTGAAACATCAGGGAATGACTTCCATAGTACTAGAGGGAAGATGACGAGGTTGACACATGAGAGGAATTCGTGGCGGACCGTATCAAACCAGTCAGAAGACTGATGACTCAAAAAAGAAAAAGACGAGATGTACAGCAATAACCTCAGAAACATTGCTGAGTTCAACCATTCAGAGGTCGTCGACAGAATCGATGTTTCGGCACTTCAGCGGGCCAAGCAGAATTTCGCTATTCGTCTGCGCCACATCATCGCCAATGACGGTAGGCATATCAAACATGTCATAACCTAAATCCGAATATCTGTGGTGATGTTTATATACTGAAAAAGTGTGTGAACGCCGTAGTCTTTTTTCTTTTTTTCTTTTTTTCCATGTGGTTCAATAATTGTCACCCTGTACAAGTGACCATGTACTGGGTCTGGTCTCCAGTCTTGGAACATCTCGTCCAACCACGAGCGGACCGTTTGGGATTGCAGCAGAGGAACAGCCTGCAGAGGCCGTTGTCGCAGACATAAATGTCTTTAAAAAGGGTTGGAGCAAGTATCCTCCCTAGTTAGATGCGAGGACGAGGCTGTTTTTAAATTCGACAAACTAAAATAAAGTTTGTCCACTAGCGTTGGCAGACATTTCAGGTTTCGGATAAAGTAATTTTGGGTATCAGGCTGCGTCGTTGCAAACTACTAAAACAACGGCCGTTGAAGCCTATGAACTTATTTGAGAATTTTTTCTTGTGAGTACAGTTTCGAACTGTTGAATTAGCACGTACTCAGGAACAACGAATGAACAATCCGTACGTGTATTTCTCTATGAATGATTTTACCTGAGTGTTGCCTCATTCGCATGGAAGGAACCGCTGCTACGACAATTCATTTCACTAAAGTAATTGTGGAAGCATGTTTGCCACTGTGATACTTCTATTGTTGTGCTTAGGACACCATTGTATGTTTCAAGCCCAAATTGTCGAGGGAAGGAGAATTAGTATCTAAGGTCGCATGGATGACGTGATTATTACAGAGCAAACTCGCTGTGGACTTGGATGCAGCGGGAAATGTTGTTTTTCAAAGAAACTATACCGTAATTCTCCTTGTCGTCGCGGAAGGCTCAGAAATCCTAAAACGTTGCAAACAGTCAGATATTTCAATACTGGTTCTCTACACTAGGATTTTCATGGTTTAATGACTCCGACACATGTGTCACTCTCTCGGTGAACGTACTGAGTTCATGCATAAAATGCCGCTACACGCTCGGTCTGTGTGAATAAACATTCCTGTCGCCCTTCTACTGTAGCTTCTAGGAGGATGACAGTAATCAATATTTAAGTCCTAACAAGACTATAAGCCTATTGTCATGGTAGGTAGAAAAAAACGATGCCGTTTGTGAAACCGTTTCTGTAGATCCGGTCATCTGTGGAAACCAAATCATTCTCTTCTCCCTAAAATGTCAATCGAAACACAGAATGAACCTGACTGGGCGCGTTGTAAATTTTTCTGTGAGTTACTCAGACCGTAATTGAAGGCAATGTTCGTCGGAAAATAATTATGCAGCTAGAATGACGCTGCCTCTGTTCATTATCGAAGAAAATTCCTGCGTTCCGGAAAGCCCATTAGAGAAACATAATTAACGGAGGACAACAGCGGGCGAGAGAGTTTCACAATTGAATTTTGCGAACTTTTCGTGTGACGTCGGCGCCGAGTACTACAGCGAAAAGCTTGCTAGCAATCGGTGTGGGTGCGCTACGCTCGATGGCAGACTATCCGATTCGCACGCACACTGTACTGGCGCACACAAGACTTCCCTCAGTTCAATCACCGTGTTCATCGTACAAAGTATGTATTTGCCCACATTTCGTATGATATTCTGTTTGCTCTTTCGTAGCAAACGACTACAGAACATCTGAGAGAGCATAATTGGTTACAGTAAAAACAACGGCTGCAGACTGACTGTTTCTTTTGTATAAAAACTGGAAGTAGTTGATGAAGGTACGTCACTTTGCAGACACTTCCTCCTCCGCCCCCACTTCATTTTTTGTAGGCTGGTTTCGAGAGCTTCGTTCTTTTGAGAGGAGTCATTGTAAAAGTTAGTATCTGCCCCAGTTAAATACACACACACACAAAAAGTACTGCATCACCTCGGTTCTCATAGTTACGGAACATGTACAGAAAATTGGAATACTGATCAACATAAACGTCATTTTCGACTTTTTTATTGGTCATGAAAACCACACATGGCATGTTGTACCAACATACGGCGTTCGCTCCCGTCAGCTGAGTGGTCTGCGCGAAAGAATGTCAATCCTAAATTCCTGGGTTCGATTCCCGGCTGGGTCGGAGATTTTCTCCGCTCAGAGACTGGGTGTTCTGTTCTCATAATCATCATTGTTTCATCCCCATCGACGCGCAAGTCGCCGAAGTGGTGTCAGATCGAAAGACTTGCACCCGACGAACGGTCTAGCCAGGCCCTGCTCAAACACCACCATACAGCGAGACCCTCAGAGGTGGTGGTAGAGATTGCTGTACACACCGGTACCTCTAATACCCAGTAGCACGTCCTCTTGCATTGATGCATGCCTCTATTCGTTGTGGAATACTATCCACAAGCTCATTATGGCACTATTGGTAGAGATTGTCCCGCTCCTCAACGGTAATTGAGCGTAACCCTCCGAGTGGTTGGTGGGTCACGTCGTAAATAAACAGCCCGTTTCAGTCTATCCCAGGCATGTTCGATAGCGTCCATATCTGAAGAAAATGCTGGCCACTCTAGTCGAGCGATGTCGTTATACTGAGGGAAGTCAAGGAAGTCATTCAGAAGATGCACACGATGGGGGCGCGAATTGTAGTCCATGAAGACGAATGCCTCCCCCATATGCTGCCAATATGGTTGCACTAATGGTCGAAGGATGGCATTCACTTACCGTACAGCCGTTACGTCGCCTTCCATGACCACCAGCAGCGTACATCGGCCCCAGATAATACCACCCTAAAACCCATGTAAACTCGCTGGAAAGTGTGTGTAAGGCGTTCAGTCTGATCGGGTTGCCTTCAAACACGACTCCGACGATTGTCGGGTTGAAGGCAGATGCGACACTCATCGGTGTAGAGAACTTGAAGCCAATCCTGAGCGGTCCTTTCGGCATGTTGTTGGGCCCATCTGTACCGCGCTGCATGGTGTCGTGTTTGCAAAGATGGACCTCGCCATGGACGTCGGGGGTGAAGTTGCGCATCATGCAGCGTATTGCGCACATTTTGAGTCGTAACACGTCCTGTGGCTGCACGAAAAGCATTATTCAACATGGTGGCGTTGCTGTCAATGTTCCTCCGAGCCATAATCCGTAGGTAGCGGTCATCCACTGCAGTAGTAACCACTGGGCGGACTGAGCGATGCATGTCATCGACAGTTCACGTCTGTCTATATCTCCTCCATATCCGAACAACATCGCTTTGGTTCACCTCGAGTGCCTGGACACTTCTCTTCTTGAGAGTCCTTCCAGGCTCAAAGTATCAATGCGGACGCGATCGAAGCTTGGTATAGCCCGTCTAGGCATGGTTCAACTACAGCCAACAAGAGCCATGTTCCTCCTTCCTGGCGGAATGCCTGGAACTGATCGGTTGTCGGACCCCCTCCGTCTAATAGGCGTTGCTCATGCACCCCCCCCCCCCCCCCCCCCCCATGAACCTTGGACCTTGCCACTGGTGGAAAGGCTTGCGTGCCTCAACGATACAGATAGCCGTACCATAGGTGCAACCACAACGGAGGGGTATCTGTTGGGAGGCCAGACAAACGTGTGGTTTCTGAAGGGGGGCGCAGCAGCCTTTTCAGTAGTTGCAGGGGCAACAGTCTGGATGATTGACTGACCTGACCTTGTAACACTAACCAAAACGGCCTCGCTGTGCTGATACTGCGAACGGCTGAAAGCAAGGGGAAACTACAGCCGTAATTTTTCCCGAGGGAACGCAGCTTTAATGTATGATTAAATGATAATGGCGTCCTCTTGGGTAAAATATTCCGGAGGTAAAATAGTCCACCATTCGGATCTCCGGGCGGGGACTACTCAGGAGGACGTCGTCATCAGGAGAAAGAAAACTAGCGTTGTACGGATCGGAGCGTGGAATGTCAGATCCCTTAATCGAGAAGGTAGGTTAGAACATTTAAAAAGGGAAATGGATAAGTTATATAGTGGGGATAAGTGAAATTTGGTGGCAGGAGGGACAAGACTTTTGGTCAGGTGAATACAGGGTTATAAATACAAAATTTAATAGGGGTAATGCAGGTGTAGGTTTAATAATGAATAAAAACGAATAATGAATAAACACGAAGCCCACGCCTACTACAGTGGTACAAGGTTATATGCCAACTAGCTCTGCGGATGATGAAGAAATTGATGAAATGTATGATGAGATAAAAGAAATTATTCAGGAAGTGAAGGGAGACGAAAATTTAATAGTCATGTTGTTGATGTTGTTGTGGTCTTCAGTCCTGAGACTGGTTTGATGCAGCTCTCCATGCTAATCTATCCTGTGCAAGCTCCTTCATCTCCCAGTACCTACTGCAACCTACATCCTTCTGAATCTGCTTAGTGTATTCATCTCTTGGTCTCCCTACACGATTTTTACCCTCCACGCTGCCCTCCAATGGTAAATTTGTGATCCCTTGATGCCTCAGGACATGTCCTACCAACCGATCCCTTCTTCTAGTCAAGTTGTGGCACAAATTTCTCTTCTCCCCAATCCTGTTCAGTACCTCCCCATTAGTTACGTGATCTCCCCACCTAATCTTCAGCATTCTTCTGTAGCACCACATTTCGAAAGCTTCTATTCTCTTCTTGTCCAAACTATTTATTTTCCATGTTTCACTTCCATACATGGCTATACTCCATACAAATACTTTCAGAAACGACTTCCTGACACTTAAATCTATACTCGATGTTAACAAATTTCTCCTCTTCAGAAACGCTTTCCTTGCCATTGCCAGTCTACATTTTATATCCTCTCTACTTCGACCATCATCAGTTATTTTGCTCCCCAAATAGCAAAACTCCTTTACTCCTTTAAGTGACTCATTTCCTAATCTAATTCCCTCAGCATCACCCGACTTAATTCGACTACATTCTATTATCTTCGTTTTACTTTTGTTGATGTTCATCTTATATCCTCCTTTCAAGACACTGTCCATTCCGTTCAACTGCTCTTCCAAGTCCTTTGCTGTCTCTGACAGAATTACAATGTCATCGGCGAACCTCAAAGTTTTTATTTCTTCTCCATGGATTTTAATACCTACTCCGAATTTTTCTTTTGTTTCCTTTACTGCTTGCTCAATATACAGATTGAATAACATCGGGGAGAGGCTACAACCAATGTCATCAGCGAACCTCCCTGGAATGTCGAATTCCAGTCACACATGACATGTTATTCAATCTGTATATTGAGCACGCAGTAAAGGAAACAAAAGAAAGATTCGGAGTAGGTATTAAAATCCATGGAGAAGAAATAAAAACTTTGAGGTTCGCCGATGACATAGTAATTCTGTCAGAGACAGCAAAGGACTTGGAATAGCAGTTGAACGGAATTGATAGTGTCTTGAAAGGAGAATATAAGATGAACATCAACAAAAGCAAAACAAGGATAATGGAATGTAGTCGAATTAAGTCGGTTGATGCTGAGGGAGTTAGATTAGGAAATGAGACATTTAAAGTAGTAAAGGAGTTTTGCTATTTGGGGAGCAAAATAACATGATGGTCAAAGTAGATAGGATATAAAATGTAGACTGGCAATGGCAAGGAAAGCGTTTCTGAAGAATAAAAATTTGTTAACATCGAGTATGGATTCAAGGGTCAGGAAGTCGTTTCTGAACGTATTTGTATGGAGTGTAGCCATGTATGGAAGTGAAACATGGACGATGAACAGTTTGGACAAGAAGAGAATAGAAGCTTTCAAAATGTGGCGCTACAGAAGAATGCTGAAGATTAGATGGGTAGATCACATAACTAATGAGGAGGAATTGAATAGAATCGGGGAAAAGAGGAGTTTGTTTCACAACGACCAGAAGAAGGGATCGGTTGGTAGGACATGTGCTGAGGCATCGCGAGATCACCAAATTAGTACTGGAGGGCAGCGTGGAGGGTAAAATTCGTAGAGGGAGACCAAGAGATGAATACACTAAGCAGATTCAGAAGGATGTAGCCTGCAGTAGGTACTGGGAGGTGAAGAAGCTTGCACAGGATAGAGTAGCATGGAGAGCTGCATCAAACCAGACTGAAGACCACAACAACAACAATATGCACAGTTGTTTACATATTTGTGCGAGTTTAGTGACATCTCTGAACAGTCCATGGGACCTTGTCTGTGATACAATATCCACAGTCAACGTCTGTCTTCATGAGTTCTGGGAACCGGGGTGATGCAAAACATTTTTTGATGTATGTATATAAATCTGAGCAGGTGGTTTGCCACTTCCTTGCTCGGGCCTATCATGAACAAGCGCCAAATTTGTGTCTGTGCCCTGTGGGTAACCTCAAAGAATCGTACATCTACATCAACATCTATATCACAGTCCGCAAGCTATCTAACGGTTTGTGGTGGAGGGTGCTTCTGGTACCGTTAACTAATACCCCCTTCGTCATCCGTTTGCAAAAGGTGCGTGGGAAATAACTGTCACTTAGCCTCCGCATTAGTCTAATTTCTCAAATTTTCTCGTCTTGGCCACTTCGCGAGATGGATGTGGGAGAAAGTGATATGTTTGTTGTCTCACTCTTCTCGGAAAATCCTACCCCGAAATTTCAATGGCAGCCTTCTCAGTGTGGCTCAATATTTCTCTTGAAACTTCAGCCGTAGAGTTTGCTGAGCCTAGGTGTAACGCTCTCGCACAGACTAAACGATCCCATGACGAGACGCGCGGCTATTCGTCTCTATCTCTTCTATCAGTCCTGCCTGATAGGGATCCCACATTGCTGAACAATAGTCAAGAACAGATAAAACAAGCGCCTTGTAAGCCACTTCCTTCGTGGATGAGCTCGTACATTTCTTTAAGATTTACCCTATGTATAGCAGTCCCGCATGTTGTTTTTCTACTGATTGTTTTATGTATTCATTCAATTTAAATATTTTATGGTAGATACTGTTTCCATCAATTTGTCAGCAATAGTGTAGTTGTACAATCGTGTTTTCGTCTCCTACGCATGCTAAACATGTTATATTCATTTACATTCAGGGTCAGAAGCCAGAGCCGACATCATTCAGCAAACCGCTTCATTACATTCGGCAAATCTGTACTATGTTCTAGAGTTAGTGTGAACTTTCTTAAAGAGCCTCCGAAACAGTTTGCTATACATTTATATACATTGGGGTGGTTCTGAATCTGCTTTTGCATCTCTCGATTTTGATCAGTTAATAGCGATGCGTTGAGTTCTATCTGCAACGAAGTCTTGAATCCAGTCGCAAATCTGGTCCAATATTCAGCAAACGTATTTCTTTTTTCAATAATCGGCAGAGCGATATGGTATCAAATGTCTCCCTGGAGACAATGAAACGTCCATATACCAGATCGTCGTTATGTGCAGCGCTATGAATCTCATGGAGGAACAGAGCGAGCTGTGTTTTGTTGAATCCACATTGATTTTTATAGAGGAGATTTTCGTTCTCCGATAACATTCTTGAGGGTAAAACAGCTTCACTAATTTTACAACAGAGTCACGTCAACGAAATTGACCTATTACTTATTTGCATCTGTCTTACGACCCTTCTTGAAAACGGAAACGACCTGAGCTTTTTCCCAGTGTTGAGTACCCATCG
This sequence comes from Schistocerca serialis cubense, assembly GCF_023864345.2. Taxonomy (NCBI): domain Eukaryota; kingdom Metazoa; phylum Arthropoda; class Insecta; order Orthoptera; family Acrididae; genus Schistocerca; species Schistocerca serialis. Next base: position 591,441,176 of record NC_064639.1, read on the forward strand.
CTGCTCCACCTTTCTACTATAACCTCTTGCTGTAAGCGGAGCAGGTTCCTTCGCATAATCTTTGTAGAATCTTACAGTTGTTTCATCTGGTTCTGATGTATTTCGACCATTAAGCGATTGCAGTTGCTTTTCTGATCCGCGATCTGTTTTCTCGGTATCTGCCATTTCGACTTTCGGAATTCCGAGTTCAGTATTTCGGCCTTGCCTCAGTAATCTTCCGTTTCTGTGGTCACAGAGTGACTGAATGGAGAACTTCGAACCGCTTATTGATTTTAGGTAATATTAAAATCTCTAAGGGTCAGATCTGTTGAAAAAATTTTACTTAAAAAGTGATTCCTATGCAGTATAACTTTGAATTAGTATTTTTAAGCTTCAAAGTGAAATTAACTAAAAGGATTTAAGGGGGAGGTTAAGGGAGACATCACCTCCAGTTTTGGTACACCGGTCTCAACATCCACATACAACGGACAATAGACGGCGCAACAAAATCAAAGAATCACTTTTTCGAGACCCTGTAATTGTCTCTCCTGCCGACTCATAACTTTTCAGGTCGGCTCAAAGGTGCCTAAAACCTTCCTCTTTAATGATTCAAAACCGGGGCGCTCTGCAAAGTCACAAATGGTTCAAATAGCTCTAAGAGCTATGGGATTTAACATCTGAGGTCATCAGTCGCCTAGACTTAGAACTAAGTAAACCTAACTAACCTAAGGACATCACACACATTCATGCCCAAGGCAGGATTCGAACCTGCGACCGTAGCAGCAGGGCGGTTCCGGACAGAAGCGTCTAGAACCACTCGGCTACAGCAGCCGGCTGCAATGTCACCTTTGGGCTAAACGACTCTTCAAAGGCAAGGCGTCGGCATAGGTGAAAAAGAGCCAGAGCGTGAAGTTCATTTGACCTCTAAGGTGTGTTAATGTTATCACATTGGCACCAAATTTCACAATTTTCTTAATGTTGTCGCACCGGCACCAAATTTTACGAAAATTCCCTTCAGCGCCACCGTGGATGTGGCAAGCGATGGAAACGTCGCCGTACCCAATCTTATCCATATTTCATCCCTTATTTTGACGTCTCGATGATGGAGTTCAGAGCCGCGACGTCCAGCGTTGAAACCACGCGGTTTTATTACGGGTAACCGAGCAAAATGTTTCAGATACACCGCTGGTCTGAACCGACACCTGTTTTGCTTCATTCCCACTCATTTCCTGGTCGCAAACGACAGTTCACAATGTGTTGAGCAACATTACGACGTTTTTGACAATCTTTAACACTGCTCACACCCACAGACGTTTAGGCCCTTCTCGAAGGACACTGTGGGACTGAATCCCCATTGAAAGTGATCTCACCTCTTTGGAATGCAGCGCGACCGCAAATTTTGTTCTCGTATACATGTTGGAACAGCCAGGGACCGTTTAAAACCATTAGACGTTATCTGAACGTGATCCAAAGGAGCAAAGCGTGCTTATGCATTTTCAGTCCTCCTGTTTCGCCCCCTCGTACGGTGTGGTTACAGGAGACGCGACATTCACACGTGCATGAATAATACGGCAAAGGTTCCCTCTAAGTGTTCCACTCCAGCAACACCCTCGGTAGCACCCGCCAACCTTTACTGAGCAATTTAGAAGTGTGCCTTTAGAGAGACAACCTGAAAATCAGTCGTAGCCACCTGTAGGCAGGGATCTGGACTCGGACTTGGGTCAATGGGTTGCCTGCCTTCAGGCAGCTAGTACCAATTGGCAGGTTGTCCCTATAAAGGTATATTTTTAAAATTCTCATTATGGCTGGCGCGTATCACTGAGTGCGCTGCTGAATTGGGGGTCTTGGAGGGATCCTTTCGCCTTTTATTGATGCATGTATCAATGTCACACTCCCTTCCCCCTCCCTGTGCTCAAGCAACAAGAACGCGTGAAACAGGAGGGATGAAAATAGATAAGCACACTTTTCTGCTGCAGATGACATTCAAATCATGTCGAATGGTTTTGAACGGTCCCTAATAGATCTAACGGCACAGGGAGTCACCCTCTACTCCAAATCAATGTGTAAGTAGGCTGTTTAGGTTTCTTTTATTGGTAACGCCACGTAGCGCTCTGTATGAAAATCACTGACTGTGCTGTGTGCAGTCTGAGGCTGGTCGGCATTGTTGCTATAGTCGCTACTGTAGTGCTGGGCTGTTGGCAGTTGGAGGTGAGCCGCCAGCAGTGGTGGATGTGGGGAAGTGAGATGGCGGATTTTTGAGAGGGGATGATCTGGACGTGTGTCCATCAGAAACAGTACATTTGTAAGAATGGATGTCATAAACTGCTGTATATATTATGACTTTTGAACACTATTAAGGTAAATATATTGTTTGTTCTCTATCAAAATCTTTCATTTGCTAACTATGCCTATCAGTAGTTAGTGCCTTCAGTAGTTTGAATATTTTATTTAGCTGGCAGTAGTGGCGCTCGCTGTACTGCAGTAGTTTGAATAACGAAGATTTTTGCGAGGTAAGTGACTTGTGAAAGGTATAGGTTAATGTTAGTCAGGGCCATTCTTTTGTAGGGATTATTGAAAGTCAGATTGCGCTGCGCTAAAAAATATTGTGTGTCAGTTTAGTGTTGATCAGAATAGGTAAAGAGCGAAATGTCTGAGTACGTTCAGTTTTGCACAGCTGTTTGAAAATCAAATAATGTAAGAGATTTATCAGCACAGTAATTCAATAATTTTTCTAAGGGGACGTTACAAATGGGGATTACCGTAATTTACAAGCCCACTAGGAAGATACAGGAATACCTTAAGCCTGCCAAGGACGCTTGCAAACCATTGGAAGGAGCTGGAGTGTATAGAATCCCACGCAGCTGTGGTGATGTTTATGTGGGTACCACTAAAAGAACTGTTTCAAAACCCTTGGAAGAGCACAAGGGCAATTGTAGAAGAGGAGAAACGGAACGATCAGCTGTTGGGGAGCATGCTTTCCAGCCAGGTAACCACCACATTCGTTTCGAGGAGCCGCAAGAACTAGCGGCCACAGGCGGATATTACGAAAAGCTCGAAATCGCCAAACGCCCTAATAATTTCAATCGAAAGGAGGAGGGTGTGAAATTAAACGGTGTATGGATGCCGGCGTTGAAGAAGTTGTGTACCACCCGTCCACTACTGGTTGATGGCAACAGCGATCGACAGCAGCGGACAGCGGCCAATTGCACTGACGTTTTCAAAACACGTGACGTCACGCCTCGGCGCAGGAGAGCGCGGACACGGAATTTAGCGGCTGTCAGTAGCGAGCCAGTGGGTGTGTTGGATCTTCCATCGAGCTACAGACCCCCTTGAAGATGTCCTGCGCAGACGGCGACGAAACGTTGGGAATTGACACTGAATTCATCAACCGGATAATTATAATGGACATGACATTTCCGGTTGTGAAAGTCTACATTTTAGTAACCCATCAGATAACCGCGTGATTTCAACGCTGGGCGTGGTGGCTGTAACGTCCATCACCGAGGGTTCAAAGGAAAGGATGAAACGCGGGTAACAGGGGATGTGACGATCTTCTCATCCAGTGACACGTCCTCGGTTGCAGTAAATAGAACTGTGGTGTAACATTTTTTGGTGCGGCTATCACAATGATGACAACATTAGTCTCGATCGCTCGTTGTCTCGTGATCCCTGAAGCAGATATCCAACTAATGTTGCGAACGTCAGAAAATAAATTTAGAGGACTACGATAGACAGTTTTAGACAGTGTGACGGTGTGACATCGGTCTGGGGAGCGTACATGAGTAGCCGAAATCGTTAAGGCGACTGCTCGCGATAAGCGCGGTATCCGAATTCGCGCTTCTGTTCGGCAGCCATTTTCATACGTTACTGGTAGGTAGTGGAGCAATACATAATACAGCTGATTTCAAGGAATTCGCAGTCAACAAATTAATTTTTAAGAATTTTGTACAGCTGTAGATCGTGAAAACTGTCTGTACTTTCAAACATGCACGTGTTTGAATGATACGTTGAGAATGAACTGTTTATTCTTGCGTTTGCTGCTCCATGGGTCGTTTTAAAGGTAAACACTTCACTACGTTTCACCACAGCTTTCATAACTCATTGATCTTTTGCATAAAATATTTTACTCTCTTCTTGCTGTGTCTCTGCATTAGCTTGAACCATAATAGAAAGCCCGTGTACTTCCGAGAGAACGGTATTGACTGTTTCTGCTCATTCTATAGCGTTTTATACAGCTTTCAGTAATCGCAAATGCTCATCCAATTCCTGCTGCGTCTCCTTCTCTAGCTCAGCAGTCTTCACGCCCTAGTGGCATTCCACCTTACGACAAAGGATAGTTCCTAACATAGCTTACTCGTTAACAAGCTATCAAAACTCCCTGCTACAGCAGTCCATAGCGTCTGAGATGGAATTTTGAGTGTGACATGTGATATACTGTGTATCTCTTTCGTGTTAGCATCCAGTATTACATTGGAAACACGGCTATAGTTCAAAAATGTAATTATGTTTTTGCAAAACTGTTAAGTCTACGAACGTATTCTAGAGCCGTAATGCCTTTCATAGGTTGATGTTGTGCGCTACACAGCACATGCTGACTTCGTTGGTGGAAAATAGTGCCTGCAGGCAGCATACTTAGAGCACTGTCTGTTGTAACAGTGACGGACATTTCATTACCTGTCTCACCTATTACGTCGACGACTGTATCCGCACTGTACCGGGCAGTTTCTTTCTCATCTCCAGAAACAATTCTCTTGTGAACTACTGGACCTGGAGTGATTATTACGAAATTAACCACACGGAGCAACATCCGCCCAGCTGTGTACAATTAATGCGAGCAAATGTGACTTCGGGATCTTCTGTATAATAGCTGCCTGCACGAGTTGGGCCTGCCGCTGTGGCCGAGCGGTTCTAGGCGCTTCAGTCCGGAACTGTGCTGCTGCTACGGTCGCAGGTTCGAATCCTGCCTCGGGCAAGGCTGTGTGTGATGTCCTTAGGTTAGGTAGGTTTAAGTAGTTCTAAGTCTAGGGGACTGATGACCTCAGATGTTAAGTCCCATAGTGCTTAGAGCCGTTTGAACCATTTGAACCATTTGCACGAGTTTGTATTCAGTATCCAAAAGGCATCCTCCAAGCCCATGATCCGTGAGCTGCTCATAATGACCTCATGTGATATTCTGGTAGTTATCTCGGCAGTGTTTAGATTCTAAAAGTGGAACTGGTGCAACTGTTACATACACTGCTCAAGCAAAACTTTTGTCAGCTTCCTTCCCTGTGAGGATTATAGATGGGTCAACAGGCACCAGTAAATCAGCCAACTTAGCTGCCTTTACAGACCACGACGTGTTCGCGTAAGCTCAAAACTACTCATTTCAGCTTCTGTTTGCGAATCTGTCTGTCTCTTTCTTGATGTAGGTTGTGAAGAAACCATGTGTTTAATAGATAGTGGACGTACCTGACGTTCATTGCGATGCTGACACAGTCTCGACGCCAGTGCGTCATGCAAAACTTGTAGAAATATTTACATGTAGCTCCTGATTTCCATCTAACGTTCTTTTTTCGTACTGATTCTATATACTGTAAGTTCATATCATTGCAGAAGACCTTATAATTACCCACAGATACTTCCACGGATTTACACAGCTACCAGACGCAACGTTCAAACTGTTGCATTGCCGTTGTTGTGTGAACGTTTATCCAGCATTAATTAATGAAGCATTTAGCGATTAATGACGATGAAGGCCCGTGGGGTTCAAACTCCGGTCTCCCAAAGAGTTGGGAAATAAAACACACTATGTGACATGAGACGGAGTTAGATGTTTAGTAAATGCTTTAAAGGGACATTGTATGTCCTATGCCGCCAATGTTAAATTATCGAATTTTGTGACCCATTATCTGGGAAACTTTTTCCATAATTATTGAATGCACCTTTCTAGATACGCTGAACTAGAATTATTACTAAAATTGTATTGTGGGGTATGTTATCTTCTTTTTCCAACACTCAATTTTTGATAGAATTTTGTAAATAAATGAATATAAAACAAAACAACTCAGGATATTTTAATTAATCTAGTTCCATATGTTGAATCTTACACTTGGCATGCTGTGAAAATTTCATGTCTCTATCATCAGTACTTTTTTAGAAAGCGGGTCATTTATTGCAAAAAATGTAGTTCAGAGATACTGAAGCTTAAAACCTTTTTTATTACAAATTCTTATACAGACTTACATTTATGCGTCTTTTATGCACTAGAAATGCCCAAGCCCATAGTCTGTGTCTTCTTCAGTGTCACAACAGACCAGTGCTTGCCCCCTCCTTTTCTTTTTTGCTTCTTTTGTCATTTGCTGAGCAGCTAACTCTGCTTCACGTACACGAAGCTCATCCAGTTCCCGCCGACGTTTAGCTGTGTCCTGTCCAAATCTTACCCCTAACTTCTACAGAACGTTAAGTCTTTCAAAGTTTCCAACATTAAAAGTTATTACAGTATCAGACACTACTAACTTTAGAGTCATGAGGCCAACAAATACATTTTGAGGCACACAGCACCACACAACATTACTGAAGGACTCATTCTCATTCTGGGTCGTCCCATGTAAACACCTCTTTAGTACACTACTGGCCATTAAAATTGCTACACCACGAAGATGTCGTGATACAGACGCGAAATTTAACCAACAGGAAGAAGATTCTATGATACGCAAATGATTAGCTTTTCAGAGCATTCACACAAGGTTGGCGCCGGTGGCGACACCTGCAACGTGCTGACATGAGGGAAGTTTCCAACAGTTGATCGGCGTTGCCTGGTGAAACGTTGTTGTGATGCCTCGTGTAAGGAGGAGAAATGCGTACCATCACGTTTTCGACTTTGATAAAAGTCGGATTGCAGCCTATCGCGATTGCGGTTTATCGTATCGCGACATTGCTGCTCGCGTTGGTCGAGATCCAATGACTGTTAGCAAAATATGCAATCGGTGGGTTCAGGAGGGTAATACGGAACGCCGTGCTGGATCTCAACGGCCTCGTATCACTAGCAGCCGAGATCACAGGCATCTTATCCGCATGGCTATAACAGATCCTGCAGCCACGTCTCGATCCCTGAGTCAACAGATAGGGACGTTCGCAAGACAACAACCATCTGCTCCAACAGTTCGACGACGTTTGCAGCGCCGGCCCCGGTGGTCTCGCGGTTCTAGGCGCGCAGTCCGGAACCGTGCGACTGCTACGGTCGCAGGTTCGAATTCTGCCTCGGGCATGGATGTGTGTGATGTCCTTAGGTTAGTTAGGTTTAAGTAGTTCTAAGTTCTAGGGGACTGATGACCACAGCTGTTAAGTCCCATAGTTCTCAGAGCCATTAGAACCATTTTTTTTTTTTTTTTTTTTTTTTTGACGTTTGCAGCAGCATAGACTATCAGCTCGAAGACCATGGCTGTGGTTACCCTTGACACTGCATCACAGGCAGGAGAGCCTGCCATGGTGTACTCAACGACGAACCTGGGTGCACGAATGGAAAAACGTCATTTTTCCGGATGAATCCAGGTTCTGTTTACAGCATCATGATGGTCGCATCCGTGTTTGGCGACATCGCGGTGAACGCACATTGGAAGTGTGTATTCGTCATCGCCATACTGGCGTATCACCCGACGTGACGGTATGGGGTGCCATTGGCTACACGTCTCGGTCACCTCTTGTTCGCATTGACGGCACTTTGAACAGTGGACGTTACATTTCAGATGTGTTGCGACCCGTGGCTGTACCCTTATTTGATTTTAGAGATTATATTAGATTAGTACTTGTTCCATAGACCATGAATACGACACCTCGTCATGATGTGGAACGTGTCAGGTTAATAAAAGGTTTCTATACAAGATATTATGTTACACAAAATATTACATGACACTCAATATTTTTAAGTTTTTTATTTTATTTATTTATTTATTTATTTATTTTTGCGAAACCCTACATTTCAGCAGGATAATGCACGACCGTAAAACCACGACACATAACCTTAAAAAACTGATTAAAGGACAGGCCACTTCAAGGACAGATTACATTTGAAGTAAACAGGAAGTAAACACATTTTCTGTAAGTATTACTTCATATTTACTATTAAAACTCCTTAAGCACTCTGGGAAATTATCGGTATCAGCAACTGATAAGTCACATTTTGTTTTACATAGGCTTCATCATTTTTATCCTAGAATTATGTTACAGTTTATTTAGTAATGTAAGTTAAAATCTATCCTTCTCAGTACAGTTAACAATTCTAGCTAAACAATCTGCAAGGCCATGGTGATGTTCACAGCTTTTTAACACATTACTTGTAAACAGACCTTAGTCTAGTTTCTGAAAGTGGTCAACGGCTTTCACTCAGGACTAATGTCGCCAGTCCCTTCATAAATTTTTACAGTTCTCTCTATCCAGCCTTCCAGATTTAAGTATTTGTTCTCCCTCTTGTTTCCTTCAAGAATCATTTCCAACTTCATGTTCATGCGGTTTATGTGCTCCGCTTCCTTCCTGAATCATTCCACCAAATAGCGTATTCTGGGGAGATGGTTTCCAATAATATTATCTATTTTGTTGTGTCACTCTTCCACAACAATAATCTTTCGGTATCTTTTTCCGTGGCAGTTTCACTTTGCGATGGGAATATCCTCATTCAGTAACAAAGTATCCACAAAGTTGTCAATAACGGTCAGAGTCTTTCTTTATCGGGAACTTGGTTCGTAGCTTTCAACCCAGCTATTATTAAGTCCTATGATTTTACAAATACTAGCGCTGCCCCCATACTGATGTCTTAAGTCTTCGTTCTGGCGGTACAGCGAGATCTTGACCTTTTCTCCATAAAATATTTTTCATACAGAAATAACATTCACTTATTTCAATAGAGAGGAAAACTTTACAAAGGGGCGATGTCACAGCCACCTTAAAATCGACATTCACTTTTCTTGGACTCATCTAATGGACCGGCGAACAGAGGTGTCTTTCTTTTTATTTGGGAACAGAGTAAATACAACTGGAAGAACGCTTTCTTTCGTCACTCGAACCTCCTAAGGCTGCATGTGCTGTGTAGGTTTGTGCAAATTGTCCGCTGCAGCTCTCAAATGAAATACGTTTCCGTCTAAAAATGATTATTATTTTCTCAAACCTGTCATCATCCATATTTAAGAGATCGTCGTGAAGATCGATTTCAGTAAAGTTCTTGGGCTCTTGTTGGTTCTCCCGCACTTGACTCTGATGATAACGGAAATTCCTCTTCATATTTTCTGAGTGAGGTGTTAACGTTAGAAAATCATATCTTTTATTATGAAGAGTCCCCGTTTCATGCACGTATATCTTGGATAACTGAATAGTTTCTTCCGAGCCTTCTCCTTCTCCGTCTCCATTAGCATCTTTACTGATCCCCAGTGATGTTCGAACACGTACGAGTAAAAAGACTTCTTCATTCTTCGAACGCATCTTGCCCTAAGAGTAACTGGACTTTTGCATAGGCACAGCCACATAACACTTTCTTCAGCATAACCGCTAAGAGCAGAAAGCATGCCCTTAACCGTTGCGGCAACTTCCATACTTCCTGTCACACGAGAAACTTAGGAAGCAAAGTGAGCTCAGGCACTTGTGTTTGGATCATTGCATGAGGTGGGGCAAGGGCTATGGGGAGGAGGGAAAAGAGAGGGGGGAGAGGTTATGTAACAATGTGGAGCTCGGTAGCGGCTGGAAGTAGTACTGTTTATGCTACACGCGGTAGTGACTTGAGAGCTCCCTGTCATGTGATACGTACGTATGCGCTGGTCAAGTGTATCCATGATGTATGAAAAGAAATGGCCAAGGCTATTCCATTAATTGTTATTTTATATGATAGCCAATAGTCTAATTTTATATGTATTAAACATGGGTGAATGTCTGTGTTCATTAACTAAGAAGTTAATCGATTCCAATGGTCGCCAAACACGATTTTAGCTGGTGCCAGTCCTCGAACCTGACGAGAAGATACCTTTCAGATCTATAACATGTTAATTGTTACATGTGCAATCGTACTTCCGAACAAAATAGGCACTGAAATATCGTATTACACAGACGCTCATGTCCAAACACTCCTCACGCTATTTATTTCTCACTGACACACGTAGCACGAGACGTCGCCATACTACTAGATTGCTGTAGTTGCTGGCAGTCGTAAATAAAAGGCGATATATAGTGGTAACATCTTCGGGAAGAAGCTCAGTTCATCATGGTTATACTATAGATCCCTTAGGTCGTAAGCAAAATATATTTGGTACGAGAGTTACCGATGTGTAACGATCACAACTTTGGATGGCAAATTGTAGTTACTTGGCTATTTACTGCACGTGTACTGCTCGTATTTTAAATCTCTGGGCCTACTGGTTCCAGTGAGTTCAAATAAAATTCCCTAGCCAGCGCGTTCCGGCCGAAATTAAACCTCGCCCTCCGTACTTCAGTTCGCGCCTTCAGTCGGATCCTGCCTCACTTATAGTGTGAAGTGCGCAGGCGATGTGACGCTGTGGGGAGGATGGGTCATAAAACGCACCGCCGGTCTGCTAGAGGCAACATACTTATGAATGTGTAAATAATTTATTAACTGCAAAAATGGCTCTGAGCACTATGGGACTTAACATCTATGGTCATCAGTCCCCTAGAACTTAGAACTACTTAAACCTAACTAACCTAAGGACATCACACAACACCCAGCCATCACGAGGCAGAGAAAATCGCTGATCCCGCCGGGAATCGAACCCGGGAACCCGGGCGTGGAAAGCGAGAAAGCTACCGCACGACCACGAGATGCAGGCTGTTAACTGCAGTGCACGAGGAATATCCCACACAGCTGTATGAAATGCATAGCTTTCAAACGCCACAACTTGACAGGAACGGCGATGTCACGTTTCGCTATCAAAGCTGCCCCCCTACACACCGCCGAGACAAGGGAGCTGTTGCCTTATCGCACGTCAGCCCTGCTCAGTGCTCGAACAATTCAAGCGCGCGAACTCCATGCCAATCAGCGTCCATTGCTATTGAATTTTGAACGACCGCAACGGATCCAGAACTGGGCACTGTCCAGAATCGCTTCGCCTTGTATTAAGAGCAAGGTAACGTTCTCAGGATCCTAAGCTTAATTATTTCATGACCGATCTAGTACGGTAGCAGACATGTTGGTAAGCACGTTAAAGTGCGTCATTCTTGTTAGGTTAGATGTGACATCGTTATTTACTAGCGTCCCAGTATCAGATACAATGGAGATCATAAGGGAGAAAATTGCTCCAGTTGTATGTGAGTTAAATGATTTATGTCTTCGATCGAGCTATTTTAAATACAATGGCGAATTCTATGAACAGTCTGACGGTCTTGCTGTGGCGTCACTCTTGTCGCCTGTTGCAGCTGATATATTTATGGAACATTCTGAGAGACTGGCATTAAGTAGTGCTTCTTTGAAGCCTTCCTGTTGGCTTTGCTGTGTGGATGGCACATTTGTTATATGGCCACGCAGCTAATAAGAGCTCCATGGAATCTACAATTTGTTGACTGATATTCACCCGAAAATTGTATTTAGTAGGAGGTTGAGAGTGGGATCGAGCTCCCATTCCTAGACGTGTTGCTATATGGAAGAGATGACAACACTCTAGGACACAGTGTGTATATAGAGGCTACTAACCCAAAGAGGTGTTACATGCCACACGCCACCACCACCCCACACAGAAGTAAGCAGAGCTCAACACGCTGTCTGCACGTGTCTTCCGCTTGGAATCGGAGCTGGATTTTTTAAAGGAGAGAATGAAGGCCAATGGCTTTGACAGTTTGTCCATAGACAGAGATTTTAAGCGAAGTACTAATTATGCTAATAGGAAGGACGAGCAACTGCTTTCTCACTCTTTTAGGTCACTGTACCTGGGATCATTGACCACATAAACAGAGTTCTAAAGCAAATTTATATTCAGATCACTTTCTTAACTCAAAACAAAGCAACATTTTTTTTCCAACGGAAAACAGAAGCACCCGATTGCCTCTATACTGCGGATGTTTATGAAAGGACGTCTGACTGCGGCGAAGAGTAAGTAGGCGAAACGGAGAGGATTGTTAAAGAGTATATTAAAGACCTCGAACATCACAAGCGGCTGAAAAAAACTATGAAATCGGCGCTAGCGGAACATCACGAGAACTGTGGCCTTGACATGGATTTCAATCACGTAGATGTGCTGGCTAAGGAAGGCAACATTTAAAGAAGAGAAGTCAGACAAGTGATTGAAATTTCTAAGAACGCTTGTAACATCAATCGAGAGGAAGGCTATACGCGTCCGGCACCGTGGTTCCCCGCCATCAAGGAAGGGAATGCGCGTCAGCGGCGTGCGAACAATACAAACAACGCCCTGAAAGCCACCTCTGCGGACAGTAATGTTTTGGAAGAACATTCTCCCTCTCACGCTCTGCCAGTTTCTCTACCAGCCAATCATGTGTGCCCACCAATAACAGCAGGAGAAATTTTAACCAATAACTCCTCTCGAGTATAAGTGATGGAAAAATCTTTTCCTAACCAATGAGTTAGCGCACCGATGGCAGCCATAGGAATTTTAGTCAATAATCTCCTTCTTCGGCATTAGCGCGGGAAAGCTTCACTTACTGTCCAATGACGATGGTCCACAATAGTATCTCAAATTTTGGTACTAAATAATCTTACTTCTCTAGTACAAGCGCAGGAAAACTCCCCGTTATAAGAGAGGGCGGCACTGATCTCTGACAGTGCTCTATCTGCTGTGGACATCGCAAGATCCTGAAGAAGATCCTGGCAGAGAGGTCTGAACGTCAATAGTTTAAAGAAATATGACGTGGCCTAAAAACCCAGAAGATTTTAAATTTAGTGACAACGGCCACGAAAGCCTAGAGACTGACGTAAAATGGTAAGATGTGGGTCAGGATAGTATCACAATATTGTTACGGTTCTGCAAATAGCAAGGGCAACAACTATGATTTCATTAATTCATTGTAGTCTTAGGCTTAATAAGCTTTATTCCTAGTCATTGTGTTGCATGCCTGATTGTTAAAAGTCGGCACCTCAGCAGACGAGAAAATATGATGCAGCTTCCGCCCATCACCTCTGTGAGCGTTATGACACAGTCTACATCAGCTGACATTACGCCCAGTCCAAGTCTGCTGACGAGCCTTTAGAGTTGCCAGGTGTTACTGTGTACTGTGCTTCGTATCCAACAACTCGCCTCTGTCTCAGCGGTTCGTTGTGTTACAGAGGCCGAAAGGAACTGACAGAGTGTAAGAAGAAGTATTTAGGGGTGGGGATTGTTGGGTGAGGCCGGGGTGGGGGGGGGTGTAGGTAGGAATCGCCTGGACTCACAAATAACTCATGCACAATGCTTCGTAACTATGCAGTTCACAAATTTTTAGATGGAATTACGAAGTGGTACCCAAAATATTTCCAAATATCAATTTTTCGCACAAATTATTACGACTACAGTGAAATGCCGCCAGGTGGAAGCCATATATCCTTCCTGTATGTGTTGTAATTGGCTCCTAGCTTAGTAAGAGGCTTTGTTCTTCGTGGGCAAATTTTCAATGGAGTTCTGTGAGTTTTCGGTTTTGCAATGGCTGATATGAGAAGGAATTTACGTGTGGAAATCTCGCCTTAAACTTGGAAAAACCGTTGCAGGATAGCAGATTATATTGAAGCAAGCCTTTGGAGACAATGCTTTAGGTCAGAGGCGGTCTTAGGACTGATACAAGCGGTCCAAAAAAGGGCGAACATCCGATGACGATGACGAAATGTCCTGTCGGACCAGCAACTGGCATCCACCAGAAAGTGGGGAATTTGATTCTGCAAGCTCGTAAAAAGACCATACAAAAGATCTGCGCCATCTTAGTAATACGTTACGGTACATATTAACGTATTCTGTTAGAAGAATTGAACACGAGAATGACTGCGGCGACTTCATTTATACCACAACTACTCAAGGACGATCAGTAGCAACACCGAGTGGAAATCAGCAGGGAACATAAACAACTGCTTCAAGAAGATCCGAACTTCCTTTCGAAGGTCGTGTGACTGTTGAAGAAAGTGCAATGGAAAAAAGCTACACTTGTGGAAATCTCGTAGAACCAAAGGAATCTTAGCTTAGCTCCTTCGTCTGTATTTTCAATACTGATGAGACTGTTCATGAAGACTAGCGCGAATATCCGAAACGTTTGTTAACAGAAGGGAGGAACGATTAGGTACTTTACTATGACAATGCATCTTCACATACGGGCTACTTGTACATTTCTCAAGAAGTTTTACTGAAAAACAATACGTAGTTGATTCCCATGCAGCCTGCTCACCAGACATAGCCACTTATTACATCGTCCTCTTTCTGAATATGAATATCAGATTGAAGAAGCGAGGATTTGACACTATGAAGGTGAGCCAAGTGGAATCGCAGAAAGTGCCAGACATCCTATCAAATAAAGACTACCAAGAAAGTTGGAGAAACGCATGTATTACTCCCAATGAAACTGCTATGGAGGTGATCTTGCAGCGTATTATCTAGGCAAGATCTACGAGGGTTGCCCAGAAAGTGATGCACCGCATTTTTTTCTTCAACAGTTCTTTATTGAACATAAAGAGAATTACACACATGTAAGAATGATGTTTTATCCACACGTAATCTCCATCCTGTTCTATGGCCTTCCTCCAACGCGAAACAAGGGCGTGTATGCCCTGTCGTTACCAATCCTTCCTTATAGCAAATTTGCCTGATCTGCACTCACGTAAATTTGCCTACACAGATGATTTAGCTATTACAGCGCAAAGTAACTCGTTTGAAAACCTGGAATCAACACTAAATGAAGATCTAGTTACACTGAAAAAATGCTATGACACATGGCATCTAAAAATCAATGTGACAAAAACAGTAAGCACAGTCATGCATCTAAACAACAAGAAAGCGGGAAGGGATCTGTGCCTGGTTATAAATGGTAAAGCTGTCAGCCGCGATAATTTCCCAAAATATCTCGGTATTAAGCTAGATCGCAGCATGACTTCCAGACAACACCTAACTGATATTGCCCAAAAGCTAAAGACGAGAAATAACCTGCTCAACAGACTAGCAGACACGACTTGGGGTTGTGATGCTGCCACTCTACGAACTGCTGTACTGGCGCTGGTGTATAGCGCTGCAGAATACTGTGCCCCAGTCTGGAGCAGAAGCCCGCACGCCAAACAAGTGGATGTACAACTAAATGCCACTCTGAGAACCGTCACCGGCACTCTCAGGCCAACCCCCGTTGAGTGGCTTCCGGTGCTGGCAAACATCGCTCCTGCTTCCATACGTAGAGAGAAAGCAATCCAGGACATAGTAGAAAAAAATGGAGCAAACCCAAGGCTACCCATACACGCCGACATGGGAGGACCCACGAGACTCAAGTCCAGGAAATCCATCATCTGGAGCAGAACATCGGGCGCAGAGGGTCTCGATGCTGAATGGAAGAATGCATGGCAGGGTCTGAGAAGAGGCGTCGTGGAAAACCATCACCTAATCCACGACCCAACCAAAAGGGATGAAGGCTTCAATCTCAACAGGAAACACTGGTCGGCTCTAAACAGGTTTCGCACGGGAGTTAGACGATGCAGAAAGCAAACAACCAAATGGGTCTATACAGACGATTCGTGTTGTGACTGTGGCGAGGTACAAACAATGGAGCATCTTCTGGTTTGTAACATTCATGGTTTCAGAGACGGCTCTCCGATGTCGCTCCACAAGTTAACGAACAATGCACGGAAATGGTTCCATAATCTTAATGTTGAATTTATGTGATTTTTGTTCCATTTAATGTAATAATGTAGTTTCCCTGACGTAATTGTAATGTAATAACTGATATAATTTGTTTCCACATTGTAAGTTCTAAATGTTTATTGTGATTTATATTTATCTTATCTGTTCTTTGTAAAATGTGTCTGGCAGATCCAACGAGAAATAAATAAATACCAATCCTTGTCTGGGGGCGGAGCCAGTGTTTCACTGTGTGAATCACCTCCTCATCCTCCTCAAATGTCTTCCACGAATGGCATCCTTCAAAAGGCCACACAAGTGGAAGTCCGAAGGGACTAGGTCAGGGCTGTAGAGTGTATGGGGTAACACTGTCCAACACTGTGATGAGTAGAGCAGTCCTCGGACTTGTATGGGGCCGACCGTTATCGGTTCCAGCAAAACATCTTCTAGGTTTGCTGTGGCGCCAAATTCGCCAGAATCGCGTCTTGAGTTTTGGTAGTGTGTTGACATATGCTTCTGAATTACTGGTACCGCGTTTTGGCATCACATAAATGGGAATCACACCTTCACAGGCCCAGAACACGGCGATCGTGAGCTTACCGGCGGAAGCAGTTGCTTTGAATTTTTTCAGCCGTGGGGAGTGGGAATGGCGCCATTCCATCGACTGTCGTTTTGTTTCGCGCTTAAAATGGTGTCACAATCCCGGACAGGAAGGCCATCCCCTCAGCTTCAAAACGTTGCAACGTATCAAGACAAATGTTTCTTCTGTGCAATTTGTGTTCCGCGGTTAGACACCACGGGACCCATATTACACACACTTTGAATATCCAAGACTGCGGATAATTCCACCCACACTTCCGTTGCTGATCGACAGACGCAGCGTCAAGTGCCGAGTCGTCATGCGTCTGTCCTCGCTAATGACACCAGCTCGCTGCAACAAGTGGGTGGTCTCCCAGACTGGTAAAAATCGTGGAACTCCGCCGAATTGTCTTCTGATGACCTCATCCTCCGTAAGTAGCGACTAGCTGTACTTCTGTCGACGCAAATGCTATACAGACTTCGCACAAGCGTTTGTGAAGATTACCCACAGTTTCTTTCTGTGCAGTGAGAAATTCAATGACGGCGCGTTTCTTGTAACGTACATCACCTACAGACGCTATTTTAAAGCTATCATCCATCTACGCTATCTGTCAAATGTGACGGAAACATGGCGCGCTAACTCAGGAGACTTCAAGTAATGCATATGTAACGTTACGCATTCGTAGCATTGTTTTAAACGCCGGAGAAAAAAATTGTGGTGCATTACTTTCTGGTCAACCATCGTAATAATTTTAGTTAATATACAGAAAGTTAGGGATATAAGTGCAGATGCATTTATCGTTGCCTGAGGACTGTGTGCTGAAGAACATCATATTAGTGTTTACTTATTTGAAGACTAATAATGCTAGCTATTAAGAGTAGTATGTTTTTAGGTTGGTTAGTACACTTGGTGGGAAAAAGCCATTAATGTTCATTTTCCCCTGGGCAGTAGGTGAGGTGTTGGCTTGTTGACGCATGGACGCAAAACGGTTAGTCTATATTGACATTCATACTCCACTTAGTGGTGCAATCATGACCATGCAGAAACGATCAGGTAGCAAAATGTGTGACACGTTTGCGAGAGCAATGCTAGGCTCAGAGGAAAAAAGGTATCGCATTAAAGTGCGTACATATTAATACACCAAAGATCGCAGTATCTGCACTTACACCATTAACACCCTATATATTTCAACAACTTTTAGATAACATAGAAGATATTGCACAATGTTAGTGAAATACACAAATTAATTAAAAGATGCACCAAATCCACAATTTTGAAGATATGACAATTAAATTTTATACCATACTTTACATGAAATTAACACATTTACACCGCGCGTAGTGGCCGCGTGGTTTGAGGCGCCATGACACGGGTTGCGCGGCCTCTTCCGCCGTAGTTTCGAGCCCTTCAACGGGCATGGGTGTGTGCGTGTGTGTGTTGTTCTTAGCACAAGTTAGTGTAAGTAGTATGTAAAAAAGAAAAAACGTTTACTGTTAACTTCCATGGATCATATACTTTTTATAGAATTTAATAATCTCGTTCTCAAAAGATAATCTATAATATATAAACCTTTTCCTCAGCAACTATTGAAGAGAAGTCTTCAACATTTCTCTCTTTATCCTCTTTACGTATAGTAACCTTCTGGCATGATTTTTTTAATGTAGTGACTAGGAAAATTTTAATATTTTATTAAATTGTAGTTCTGTAAGTATAACATAAATTTCATCCATAATTCGAAGCACTTTGTTCCATATCTCAGCTTGCACTCAGAATTTCAAAATTTCCTTTTGAGACAGCCCTTATTGAGATTATAGAAATAAGCGAAAAAAATTTCTTAATCCTAGCCTTCATAGATTCTGAGAATAAGGTGCATAAACTTAAAAAAAAGAACATAATTTTCAGGAAATGCAATTTAAAATTGAATCTGAAGATGTTTCTTCTGCCATTTCTTCAAAAGGCCCTAGATTTGTAGTCGGGGTACTCTTTTCATTCAAAGCTTCTCTTCTAATTTCTTGTTTTCTGCCTCCTTTACTTTACCAGGTCTTCCACTGACTTTTCAGCTGCAGAGAGAAGGCGCTGTAAAGCTATTTTTCTCAAGATGTATTTCGTGAAATTTCCTTTCTTGAAGCCCATTCTCTCTAATACCTTCAGCCTTCCTCCGTTTCCGACATTAAATACAAGAACTGCGTCATATGTTGCAATTCTGATAACTGTTGTAGAAGAAAGTGTTTCAAAACAAGAACTGCTTCATCATAAACAAAGCAACTGATTTGTATTTGTTTCTAAGATGCAGAACAGAGTCACAGGTAATCTATAAAGCCAAAGAGCATATATCACAGCATTCTACATGTATCCTCTCCAAGTTTGCTTGAAAGAAAACCACGGAATCGATGTTAACCGAGCTAGTATTGAATTGTTGCTTCAAAAAGTGGGCATGACAGGAAAGTCGCGTCACGCATTTAATTATTTTTTAGGCACTTCGGATGCGATTTCATTGTTGGAGCTTTGGGAACTTAGTGTGCACGATTTCTACTAATAACTAAAAAATAAAATGAGAATTGGAAGCCGGCCGGAGTGGCCGTGCGGTTCTAGGCGCTACAGTCTGGAACCGAGCTACGGTCGCCGATTCGAATCCTGCCTCGGGCATGGATGTGTGTGATGTCCTTAGATTAGTTAGGTTTAATTAGTTCTAAGTTCTAGGCGACTGATGACCTCAGAAGTTAAGTCGCATAGTGCTCAGAGCCATTTGAACCATTTTTTTTTTTAATTGGCAATTCTGGTCAGTTTCGTGAACTTCCCCTCTTAACAAGACCCACGAAGCCCTTAAAGTAGACAATAAGACTTCGGAGGAACACACAGACGTTGCCAGACGAAAGAAATAAAGGAAATTTCGTGAAGAAGCGGCAACGAGGAGCAGCCGCTGAGGCAAGTGTTGCTGCCGCACAGCCGCGGAGCTCCGCAGGCGCGCCGTGGGTCGGTCAGACAATAGCCCCGGCGTCAGCCGATGCCGCCCGCTGTTACGGTGACTTTACGCGCACCCGGCAGCAGCTGGGGTGCTCGCCGCCGTCGTAACTGCCGCGTCTCGGACGTCGCCCGCGCCGCGAAACGACCGTCGTGCCGAGCACTGGGATCTGGCGTCTCCTGAACACCTCCCCCTTCCTCCCGCCCCAACACTCCATCTGGAGTCAGGCGTTGTTTCACGGCGCACTCATACATTCCACAGAACCCTTGAAGGGGAGTTTTATTTTCCCGGACACATTTAGCTGATATCACAGGAAGCTACCGGCGTCAGTAAAAATCCAGGGGGCGTTACAGAAGCTGACTCAGCGTAAGGGGTGGTGTGCACTGCTCGCTGCTCGAAACCGTAGAAAACCCGACTAACGTCAGCGCTTTGGACGTAGTGGGTATGTGGAATTCGAAGTGGACGTTGAAAGGTAACGTTAGCTTCAAATTCCATTCTCGCAGCTGCCTGAAGAGACGACCCCGTTAAGGAACAATAAATGATGAGACATATATTAGCAAACACATACACACACACACACATATATATATATATATATATATATATATATATATATATATATATATATAAACCATAAAAAAATGCACGAAAGTATGTTTTTTAACACAAACCTACGTTTTTTTTTAAATGGAACCCCGTTAGTTTTGTTAGCACATCAAATACGTAATCAGTGCCGTTTGTTGCATTCTAAAATGTTAATTACATCCGGAGATATTGTAACCTAAAGTTGACGCTTGAGTACCACTCCTCCGCTGTTCGATCGTGTGTATCGGAGAGCACCGAATTGCGTAGGGATCCAAAGGGAACGGTGATGGGCCTTAGTTACAGAAGAGACTGGAACAGCACATTACCTCCACATGCTAACACCTTTTTATTGGTCTTTTTCCCTGACGCACATGTACATTACCAGAAGTACTGCGGCGTGTACGACATTCATTACGCCAGAGATTGCAATTGTGTGCAGCAAATGATGGCCACCACCTTGAACATCTATTGGCCGGACATGTCGGGACACACTCTATTCCACTCCGTAATTAAAACGGAAACCACGTGTGTACGTGTACCTCACCCCTCATGGTAATGTACATGTGCGTCAGTGAAAAACACCAATAAAAAGATGTTATCATGTGGACGTAATGTGCTGTTCCAGTCTCTTCTGTACCTAAGGTCCATCACCGTTCCCTTTGGATCCCTACGTAATTCGGTGCTCTCCGATACACGATCGAACAGCGGAGGAGTGGTACTCAAGCGTCAACTTTAGGTTACAATATCTCCGGATGTAATTAACATTTTACAATGCAACAAACGGCACTGATTACGTATTTGTTTATTTGTTCAGATATGCTAACAAAACTAACGTGGTTCCATTTAAAAAACGTAGGTTTGTGTCAAAAAACATACTTCCGTGCATTTTTGTATGGTTTTATTAAACAATTACACTAGCCCCTCTCCTCACGTTCGGTCTGTGGAATCGGTTCGTCAGTATTTGATGTGGTTTACGAAATATATCCAGCGGTAACGTTAGGTGACTCACCCTGTGTATACAGGGTGTTACAAAAAGGTATGGCCAAACTTTCGGGAAACATTCCTCACACACAAATAAAGAAAAGAGGTTATGTGGACATGTGTCCGGAAACGCTTAATTTCCATGTTAGAACTCACTTCAGTTTCGTCAGTATGTACTGTACTTCCTCGATTCACCGCCAGTTGGCCCAATTGAAGGAAGGTAATGTTGACTTCGGTGCTTGTGTTGACATGCGACTCATTGCTCTACAGTACTAGCATCAAGCACATCAGTACGTAGCATCACCAGGTTAGTGTTTATCACGAACGTGGTTTTACAGTCAGTGCAATGTTTACAAATGCGGAGTTGGCAGATGCTCATTTGATGTATGGATTAGCACGGGGCAATAGCCGTGGAGCGGTACGTTTGTATCGAGACACATTTTCAGAACGAAGGTGTCCCGACAGGAAGACGTTCGAAGCAATTGATCGGCGTCCTAGGGAGCACGGGACATTCCAGCCTATGACTCGCGACTGGGGAAGGCCTAGAACGACGAGGACACCTGCAATGGACGAGGCAATTCTTCTTGCAGTTGACGATAACCCTAATGTCAGCGTCAGAGTAGTTGCTGCTGTATAAGATAACGTTGACCACGTCGCTGTATGGAGAGTGCTACGGGAGAACCAGTTGTTTCCGTACCATGTACAGCGTGTGAAGGCACTATCAGCAGCTGATTGGCCTCCACGGGTACACTTCTGGGAGTGGTTCATCCAACAATGTGTCAATCCTCATTTCAGTGCAAATGTTCTCTTTATGGATGAGGCTTCAACGTGATCAAATTGTAAATTTTCACAATCAACATGTGTGGGTTGACGAGAATCCGCACGCAATTGTGCAATCACGTCATCAACACAGATTTTCTGTGAACGTTTGGGCAGGAATTGCTGGTGATATCTTGATTGGGCGCCATGTTCTTCCCCCTACGCTCAATGGATCATGATTTCATACGGGACACTACACCTGTGCTGCTAGAACATGTGCCTTTACGAGTACGACACAACATGTGGTTCATGCATGATGGAGCTCCCGCACAATTCAGTCGATGTGTTCGTACGCTTCTCAGCAACAGATGCGGTGACCGATGGATTGGTAGAGGCGGACCAATTCCATGGCCTCCACGCTCTCCTGATCTCAACCCTCTTGACTTTCATTTATGGGGGCATACGCAACCCCGGTACCAAATGTAGAGACTCTTCGTGCTCGTATTGTGGACGGCTGTGATACAATACGCCATTCTCCAGGGCTACATCAGCGCATCAGGGATTCCATGCGACGGAATGTGGATGCATGTATCCTCGCTAACGGAGGACATTTTGAACATTTCCTGTAACGAAGTGTTTGAAGTCACGCTGGTGCGTTCTGTTGCTGTGTGTTTCCATTCCTTTGAAGAGAAATAATAAAGTAAGCGTTTCCGGACACATGTCGACAAAACATATTTTCTTTCTTTGTGTGTGAGGAATGTTTCCTGAAAGTTTGGCCGTACCTTTTTGTAACACCCTATATATATATATATATATATATATATATATATATATATATATATATATATACATTTGAACATTTCATTGTGTCAATTGATAATACGGTCCAACGCATAAATTTAAATAGTGCTAGTTCCCAGGTCCCATAAAGACTTTTGGGAAACTTCACTTGGTCATCAGGTGAAAGCCGGAAGAAACATCCCCTCCCCAACATTCCCTCTGCCCCACTCTCAGCCTATTGAGACAACTTACTGAACAGTACAAAGTTCTAAAACAGTCCATTTTATGCATGAGCAGAGACTGAAAGACAAAGAGAACACTTAAATGTACAAGTCTCACTAATAAGAACAAACTCAACATGAATACAAAGTCACAGTCATTGTTTTGTTTCGAGATTATTATAAGTTCAGTCCTGGAAGAAGAAGCTTAAAAATTAAGAAATTTTGTCATGAAATGCACGAGCTACCTTTAGGTGTGTGTACGGAAAGAAATTACAGAACGCAGAAAGCAGTATATCACTTACTCTTTTCCTAGGATTTTGAGATAACTCTTCAATTAAATTTTTACCACCAGAATTTGAGAAACGCTACTCTTAGGTTAGCGAGGTCACCACTAGATTTCAGCGAAATACCCCAGAAGCTGAGAACGTGTCTGTGAAACTGGCGATATACCACCAGATTTCCGGAAAGATATCATCTACACAAATCCGAAGATGGCAAGACCACCTAAGTGCGAGAAATATCCCACAGTCAGCTTAACAGCCCATACAAGTAGCTGACAAGAATTATGTACAGAAGAATTCAAAAGAAAATGAGGATCTGTTAGATGACTATCAGTTTGGCTATAGAAAGGATGAACGCACGAGAGAGACAGTTCTGACATTGAACTTTATACAGAAAGCAGGACTGAAGGAAAATCAAAACATATCCATTGTACTTGTCGACGTGGAAAAGATGTTCGACAGTGTGAATGCGTTTGAAAATGTCTAAATTTCTGAAAATAATGGAAGTAAGATGCAAGTCGGGCGATACGCTGTATGTACAAGAACCAAAAGTGAACAATAAAACTAAATAACCAAGAGCGAAGTGCTCGAATAAAAAATCGTGCTAGGCAGGGATGCAGTCTTCCGCCCCTACTGTTCAATTCGCGGAGTGGTGAGAAACTGTCTGAAGAGCTTGTAAGACTATTGTAGCGTACGTTGTGCAGGGGAATAATTGTTAAGGAAAAATTTCGATGCGTTGCGCCGATTTCGAATTATGTAGAATTGAAATTAGCCAGTCACGTTTTTGTTCGCGCAGATTCAAGCAGCCTGCCGGAGACAGTGTCGCCCCTCGTGTACATAGTTTGGTTTCCTCCAAGCGAACAAACGCAGATTTTGCTCAGCTAGCTTAAATTTATCACACCCGAAAAAACACATTTAAGCGGTAATAGGCATTTGAACAAACGGTAACCCACAGACCCACAGATATCTGTGCGTTACTCCAACATGATGCCCCATGCAACATCTTTACAAGCTTTTCAGACTCTTTCCGACAACCTCGTATACACGAAAAAGCAATCACAGAAACAAAAGAGAGATTCAGGAGTGGGATGAAAATTCAGGGTGAAAGGATATCGATTGACAGATGACATTGCTACTCTCAATGTAAATGAAAACTCTAATAAGTGCCGAATAGGGATTGACAGTAAACCGGAGGAAGATGAAAATAACGAGGAGTGGCAGAAATGGGATTACCGATTATCTTAACACCAAAATTGGGGCCTACGAAGTGCAGAAGCGATTCTCTTACCTTGGAAGCAAACGAATTTATGTTGGATGAAGCAAAGGACGACATAAAAAACAGACGTGCAAAGGGAGAAAGGTAATCCCTGGCTAAAAGACGTTTAGTAGTATGAAACGTTGGCCCTAATTTGAAGAGGAAAGTTCTCAGAATGTCCATTTGGATACCAGCATTGTATGGCGGTTGTTAAATGGTGATTTGTGCTAAGACTGCCACATAATCTATTTTTATGAGGTAACAGAAGATCCAAATAGCCAGTATAGTCAATACTTTAATGCTGTTGAAAATTGCAGACATTATTTGCTGCAGCCAATGACTATGCTGCTAATTACTTCTTCTTATGGTTCAAATGGCTCTGAGCACTCTGAGACTTAACATTTGAGGTCATCAATCCCCTAGACGTAGAACTACTTAAACCTAACTAACCTAAGGACAGCACACACATCCATGCCGGAAGCAGGATTCGAACCTACGACGGTAGCAGCAGCGCGGTTCCGGATTGAAATGCCTAGAGCCGCTCGTCCACAACGGCCGGCTCTTCTCCTTATGGCTTTTTTTAAAATATGGTAAGGGAAACGTATTATTCCTGCAGCGTTGGGGGCTATCCTTAGCAGTCTCCTGACGGGGAAGTTAACTCAGAAGGACTAGAGTGTTGTAAATGTGTTTGGCACTAAATGTGTCCCGCATGTGCTGTCTCCTGTGTGCACACAGCAGGAATGTAGGAGTGGCAGACCGGGTTCCATAAAGACTGCATTGTGCTAGATGCTAAAATAAATCCTTTTGCCAAGATAAGATCTGAAGGCCAGATGAAAACCATAGTGCTTTAGACCAAGAGTCCAGCCACTGAATGCCGCTGTCCCATGCACGCAGGAATGTTCATTTAAATCTGACTAAAGCATTATATGATTGGCTAACAGAATTATATGGGTAGATGGCGTAATTTTCCATACGTACAAGGCATTTGATTGGCCTTGGCAGGAAATCAATCAGGTAATGAGAGAGATTTTCTGTATTCTTGCCACACTCTGCCGTTCTTGGTTAACCATGAAAAAATCCACTAGTGTAAAAATTATTGAAGCTGTTCATAGAATTATTACTCTGCGGCAATTGGCTGGTGAGAGTCTGACACTGGAGGAACCAGCCAAGTTTCGTGGAGTAAAGCCATAACGCACTCGCTTCAGTGATGCTATCGAGAATGCACTTCACTTTAGGCAGGCACTGAATATATTCTTAAAGAGAGATGACTTAGAGCAAAGTACAGAGGTTGAGTTGGACTCAGAATTTTCAGCTGCTGCTGCCACCATCTTCCACACTCTCACCACTTACGAGTGGTAAGATGTCGATGCAGCCACTGAGGTGAGGTGAACGAAAAGCAAGTTAATTCGCTTCAACGTTTCATTGCGCAGATTTAACATTCACAGCCAACTGATTGCAATTATCATGCGCTTTGATGAAAGTAGTGGTGTTCGTTCTTGTTTTTATTTTTTCAGGAATATCTCTTTAAAATACTAACCATTTTTCAGTTACTGGCTGCATCCACGATATAGTTTCATATTATGTTTTCATGTGCCCAACCAGCTGAGGCTATAGTTTGTAGTTGCAATCCCCTATCCACTTATTAAAAGTTTGTTTCAGTGTGGAAATCATTTTGTTTCTTGTGTTACAGCTATAAACTAAATTGTTATAGTGGCCACTACTTTAGTTTTGTAGTCTGATGAGTCCCTTCTTTAGAATATCAGTGTGAGGTGTGGCACCTATACTTTCATGCTTAATTGTGCCAACCCTAATAATTTCTTAAAAAGAGTCTTTATTGCATAACATTGTTCTGGAAAACTTGCATGATCTTAAGGAGAGCTTTGCTTCATTGTAGGTCACTGGATTTCAGACTTGTTGCTTCTTATGGGTATGATAAACTGCTCAACTGATATCTCACAAAGGAATTTGTCGTCCCTTAGTCAGGATTTTTGAAGCCTGGTACCCTCTGATTCACATAGTCAATTCTTATGTCAACCGATTTTACTAAGTGAATCATTTGCTTATTGATCGCGTATTACCCTGAAAATTAACAGTGCAATAATAAAAACTTCAAGAATTTAAATTAATTATTAGCTGCATATGCTGTGCTAAATAATGCTTCTCTTACAGCAGAAGCAGTGAGCAGAGTCAATCGTCGTCCACACATGTGTGTGCATTTGTTTTGCTTGCTAGCAATATACGCAATCTATCATAAACTTCAAAAAGTAAGACGTGTACTTCTTAGTTGGTTCTAAGTAAGCGAAATGGTTTGCAGATAGTCGTGCAGTCGCAGTCGTCAATTCTATTCCCATGAACACAGTACCTTTCTATAGCGGATCTTTCGATTGTGTTCCCAGAAACATATGTTTGCTAAATTGTTTTTTTCTTTCATGTATGTGAAATGTGTATACGTGAAATATATGTGAAATGGTTGCATCCTATATTTTCTAAACAGTTTTTTTTTTTCATGTTGGCAGCGTAGCCGGGCATGGTGGATGTCTCCGACGTAACGTCTGCATGATATCGGAGTTTTACATTTCCCAACTGAAGTCCTGCAACATTATTCTTGGTCTAACAAACATTTCATCAGCTAAGTGAATAGGCCACCTTCCTGAAGGCGCTCGCCAGAGATGAAGTCAGCGGTTAGTCGGTCAATGATGCACGTTACTTACGTGTGCTGTGGCGCAGTTTCTCATCTTACACACTGGCTTGTTTCAGAGCGACATTATCAGCATGTCGAAAAGTGGACTGCCAGCGCAGAACTCCATCACAATGAATTTTTAATCTGCTGTGTAAGAGTTTTGCCGTGCTCCATGATCAGGATTTTGTGTTGGTTGCCGGCCGGGGTGGCCGAGCGGTTCTAGGCGCCACAGTCTGGAACCGCGCGACCACTGCAGTCGCAGGTTCGAATCCTACCTCGGGCATGGATGTGTGTGATGTCCTTAGGTTAGTTAGGTTTAAGTGGTTCTAAGTTATAGGGGACTGATGACCACAGCAATTAAATCCCATAGTGCTCAGAGCCATTTGAACCAGTTTTTGTGTTGGTACCGGACATTGTATTCCAGCATCATCGATGCTACGGAATCCCAAAGCTTGTCTTCTCTTTCTTCTATAATGAAACTCAGTGCTGACAATGCAGCTGTTGACAAGTTTGTTTTTCAATGTTTAGGTACTTGTTAAAGTATAATCAGAATTATGAGTGAAAAGGTTGTTACTGCCAAGAAAGAACTCATTAGTAGTTGAACATAAATGGAAATGCCGTGTGGGTAAGGCCTCCCGTTGGGTAGACCGTTCGCCTGGTGCAAGTCTTTCGAGTTGACATCACTTCAGCGACTTGCGTGTTGATGGGGATGAAATGATGATGATTAGGACAACGCAAAACCTAGTCCCTGAGCGGAGAAAATCTCCGACCCAGCCGGGAATCGAACCCCGGCCGTTAGGTATGACATTCTGTCGCGCTGGCCACTCAGCTACCAGGGGAGGACATTGAACATGTAAAAAACGAAATCACGGCTGTAGAACGTTTTGAAATGCTAGGTATTGGGAATTATTTCTCGCAGTCGTCTGCTATCCTGAGTTCAAGTGATGTTATATTCAGCTGCTTATCTAACAGTATCTAGACAATTAATTGTAGCGACCTCTCGACACTTATTTTGTCTACATATTCATCTGAGTGCAATAGCTTACATTACTAATCGTCATTTAGACGATCAGACATGTACAGAACCTACTCAAAATGCATGACAGTTTGCTAAGTATGTTTATTATGGTAATGAGTTGTATGGCAGTAAGTACATATGCCTGATAAGGTTTTCATGTTGGCTAGCTGTTGTACTAAATTAAATATCGACTGCCGACAGCAGGGTGTATTCCCGATACTTCGCTCATTGTCGAATGCCATTCAATTGAGACCACGATCGTAACATTTAATTGTAAGTATAATGGTAAAAATTATATGTGACCGGTTTTATAGAATGATTCCGCGAATCCATGGCTTGTGGTGGGAATGATTCACGTTTCCCATTAACGGCAGCAGCCGTCCGAATGCAGAGGCCTGTAGGAGTGTAGGGATGTATCTGAGTTAACTTTGCCGTCCTCTAGACGACCGAATAGCGAACTAATACTTAGTATGTGTTGGGTGGCTTTCGTGATCAAGTGGAAATTTGAGAAGATTGTGTATGGATGTGCGTTTGCGCTGGACCGTTATTCCCTCCCATGTAAATTGTTCGGGTGACTGCTGTACATTTCGCGCCTTTAATAATTGAGAGAAGATCGATTGTGGGGTGTGCGTCTAGCATGTGGAAGACACGTTAGCCAGTTCTATAAACATGAGAAACATCTTAGTTAACCTTGTAAATTATAGGGATGATTTCGAATCTGTTACATCACCGGCATCGGTATTCGCCTGTGGAAATATCA
Organism: Schistocerca serialis cubense; assembly: GCF_023864345.2. NCBI lineage: Eukaryota > Metazoa > Arthropoda > Insecta > Orthoptera > Acrididae > Schistocerca > Schistocerca serialis. The sequence goes on from NC_064639.1 coordinate 591,469,778, forward strand.
TTTTTCGTCTGTTTCTAGTTACTCAGCGATCTAGAGCACGCTCCACCTAGCTAAAGTTTCAGGTTTGTATAGAAATAATTTCCAGTTTATATCTTCGGAATTACGTTGCGTGAGCGATCGGCAGCATGCTGCCTAGTGCTTGATGTCGAGAAGTACCGGGAAAATGGTGTAATATTATGGTGAACCATGCGAAAATACGTGTGTTCTTGTAGTCCCCGAGTTTGTAGCTGTGTGTAGAAAAGCGAGCAAGCAAGGAAGCAGGTTTGGAGCAGAAACATTAACGTGTTTGAGCCGAGGGCGCGTTTGTATAGAAATAATTCCCAGTGTATATCTTGGGAATTATGTTGCGCTAGCGATCGGTAGGATGCTGCCTAGCGCTTGATATCGAGAAATACCCCAAAAATGGTCTAACATTATGGCGAAAGATGTGAAAATACGTGTGTTCTTGTAATCCTCGAGTCTCGATATGTGCTTCGAAAAGCGAGCAAGCAACGAAGCAGGTTCAGAGTAGAAACAGTAATGCGTTTGTGCTGGGGGGAAACGATCCCGAATTTGCAGAACCGTTCTGAGAGCGACTTTAGTCCGTTGAGGGTGCTCTGATGTAAAAGGGATGATTTTGTATGGTGGAGGATATGAAATGTATGTTTACTAGATCGACACGGTATGCGGTGTTATATTGCTTTGTTAGAGATCACTTTCGCGGACTAATATTCAAGCTCCTGTCGTAGGTGGGAGATACAGTGTAAATGAGTAAAAGTCTTTCTGTATTTGAGGATATGTATGGCACTTTGCGAGTTTTAATTATCGTGGCAATATGTTGATCAGTGTAAAATAGTTTACTGTGGCTGAAAGTCTCGTCTGAAGATGGAAAAAAAAGGCTGCCGGTGCTTAAATAATGGCGGCATCACTAATGAAGCAGGTAAATTCGGTATTAGCCAATCATAATGCTCGATTCATTCACATACTTTGTGCTGGGATATAGGAGCCTCTACATAGTGGAGGGAACGTTTGTGTGTGTTGAAAGCAGGAAGGGTAGCACGTGATGGACTGGGTACCACATTAGGTCCTCGAAGAACACTGCATTTGGCGTTATTTTCGTGAACAGGCTCTGTTAGGGCAAGAATTAACGTGCATACAAGCTGAGAGATCAAGAAAGTAAGTGTTAACTAGTTCTGGGACACTATACAATTCCCGATAGGTTGACTTGGCTGTTATTTTTTACAAAGCTATGTTGACGTAAGAATAACATTGAGAAACTTTTAGATGGCAAGTCGCCTCCATTTCACGGTGAGGCATCTGTTACGCTGGGGGTGGGTACGCACGGCTGGATGCAGCTCGTATGTTCCATTAGGGGGAAAGCAGCCTGTTCTAATCTGTCATCAATGGTAAAGACAAGTGCGGCCCGGATGTGTCTCACGTAAGAGCCGGGCGTGAGCATGCTTTGGAGTTCTGTACTGTCAGTGTAACAGTGACTGTATACTAGAAAATAAAGACAACTTTCACCTGCGTCCGGCAGTGGCTCGCCACTGCGCACACCCTTGGGGCGAAAGCACCGTTGCCTAGGTGAACATGTATTTTGATAGGAACTTCTCAGGTGTCAAGTATGAAAGGGAAGTCGCCATCTCATGCACGAGGGCACCTGTGGGTGGTTTGACAGCTGATGGTGGTCACTTCACAGAGGTTGCCGCAAACGTACTGTGCAGTCCAGTGTACAGGGTGTGGGGGGCCAGTGATTACGTGTCTGCAGGACAGTTTCAAAATGGCGTCTGTAGGTTATGTACGTTACAAGCAACGTGCCGTTATTGAATTTCTCACTGCATAGAAAGAAACTGTGGGGTATATTCACAAACGCTTGTGCGAAGTCTATGGAGCGTCTGTCGACAGAATTACAGTTAGTCGCTGGGCACGGAGGGTGAGATCATCAGAAGGCGGTTCGGCGGAGCTCCACGATTTGCAGCCGTTGGGAGACGATCCACGCATGTCACACCTGACACACCTGACCTAGTCCCCTCGGAAAATCACTTGTTTGGGCGATTAAAGTATGCCATTCGTGGAAGATGCTTTGAAGAGCATGAGGATGTGATTCACACAATGGAGCACACGCTCCGCTACCTGGACAAGGATTAGTACCCACAGGTTATACACGCCCTTGTTTCGCGCTGGAGGAATGCCATATAACGGGATAGAGATTACGTGGAAAAATAGGGTGTGTAGGTAACACATCATTCTTTCGTGTGTGTAATTCCCATTATGTTCAACAAAGAATTGTTGAAGAAAAAAGTGCAGTGCATTACTTTCTGGGAAACCGTCGCAGAAATAGAAAAGGAGAAGTTACGTATACACAAAGAAAAAGCGTCACAGTCACTGGGCAAAAATGATGAAGATGTTACTTTCTTCATGCTTCTTCCTCCTCACGCGAAACGCAGAACTACTTTCGATAAAATGTCGTGCGGAATATATGTACGAAAGCTTGTTATGGAACGAATATACTGGACATTGGATCGGAACTGCAGGAGAAGTGATGTAACTGAGCATCACTGTACAGATATTTATCCTTCAACATCTGCATTAAACATTAGCTGCCACCATGAATCCCATGATTTTGCTCCAGACACAGAGCTTCGTGACCAACGCTCTACAGTTTTTGGTGTACATGCTTTCACCCTGGTGTGGCAATGAAATACCTGATCGTAGAGACTGTGATCGCCCAGATGACACTGTGAATATCCCAGATCCACATCAGAATTGTGCTTACAATGTTAACAAACAGGGATCTTCACATTTTATTTTACTTTTTAATGTAGCTAGGACTGATTGTAATAAAACTATCTTAAAAAGATTTATTTTTATTAATATTTGTTGCTGATATAAAAGTTGTTAGGAACTTTGTGATTCAAAATCGCGTAACAGAATAATATTACATAGGATATGTCACTAACCGTTAGGTGTCCCATGTTTCAAGATAGTACTACTGTTTCACCTGATACTCTGTTTACTTTAAGGACAAAAGCCACATGTGACAGACTCTAGACCTCAGAGTCAGAACCAGTTGCTCCTCCACGAAAATTATATTGGCATTGTTGGTCTGAATTTTCATCTGTTGAGCCATTTCCGGTCCCATTATATTTAAGATATATTGAAAAGTTTGTTGGGATAGTCTCAACTGTCTGAAAAAGCGCTCTGGATATTTTTTGAGCCTTTGATCGAACTGGTGAAAGTATCCATACTTCAGACGTTCTGCATTCATAGCCTGTCTCCATACTTCCTCTTTGTTTCTCCTTGCCAGTAACCGCATCTTTGCAGCGAGCGAATAACCATCACTGTCGTCAGATGATGCAGGGAACTGTTTTACGATTCACCACTGCAAATAGACATGCACTGCTAGCGATAAGAACTTCTGCAGGGTCAACTACTCCTGGCTGCAAGCCAATAGCGATGTGCCAACAGCGAGGGTACGCACCAAGGCTCCCAGCGAGCTGTGAGGTGCGATGTACCTGCAGAGTGCAGCAAGGTGAGAGCTGCGAGAATGCAGCACAAGCGTAGCAGAAGTCTCTCTAGGCAATCCATCAAAGAGAGCGTAGGAGGGGAAGTGCCGTTCTAAACTGAAGCTTACGCTCGAATTTTTTGAAAACAGTAAGTGGAGTCGCTCAACAACTGCACTTCCATGGTGCCCATCCTAAAAGATCTACTGGCACCATTGCTTTGGTTAGTAGTATCTCAAAAAAATTCCGCTGAAAATGCGACAAAAGGAGCAGTTTATTTTCATCTGACTTATTAACCATTTGCAACTTTGAGAGAAGGTTCTCGAGTGACGAATTTTGAGTAAAACCTACATCTTTCGTGTTGCTATGTTAAAACTTGCTTCTTTTGTCAAAAACAGTGCTATTTACAAAACAAAAATGGTTGAAATGGTTCTAAGCACTATGGGACGTAACATCTGAGGTCATCAGTCCTCTAGACTTGGAACTACTTAAACGTAACTAACCTAAGGACATCACACATATCCATTCCCGAGACAGGATTCGAACCTGCGACCGTAGCAGCAGCGCGGATCCAGACTGAAGCGCAATTTACACAATGGCACCTCATTAAGATATTGTACAGAAGCAGTTGTGACAGAACCCTGAAACTTGCGATTATTAAGGGAAGAACTGAGGACAAGTATGGTCAACAGCTTATGAAAAAGCACATCTTCGGTAAAAAAAAATAAACGTGTAATGTTTTCAGTAATGTTGTTCTGCAGCTCAGCAATTCTTGTTTCACCAGTTATTGATGGACATTCAGAATTAAATTGTTGCAACGAAAAAGCCTGTAACTATTGGACTGGTGTTTCACATACACTCCTGGAAATGGAAAAAAGAACACATTGACACCGGTGTGTCAGACCCACCATACTTGCTCCGGACACTGCGAGAGGGCTGTACAAGCAATGATCACACGCACGGCACAGCGGACACACCAGGAACCACGGTGTTGGCCGTCGAATGGCGCTAGCTGCGCAGCATTTGTGCACCGCCGCCGTCAGTGTCAGCCAGTTTGCCGTGGCATACGGAGCTCCATCGCAGTCTTTAACACTGGTAGCATGCCGCGACAGCGTGGACGTGAACCGTATGTGCAGTTGACGGACTTTGAGCGAGGGCGTATAGTGGGCATGCGGGAGGCCGGGTGGACGTACCGCCGAATTGCTCAACACGTGGGGCGTGAGGTCTCCACAGTACATCGATGTTGTCGCCAGTGGTCGGCGGAAGGTGCACGTGCCCGTCGACCTGGGACCGGACCGCAGCGACGCACGGATGCACGCCAAGACCGTAGGATCCTACGCAGTGCCGTAGGGGACCGCACCGCCACTTCCCAGCAAATTAGGGACACTGTTGCTCCTGGGGTATCGGCGAGGACCATTCGCAACCGTCTCCATGAAGCTGGGCTACGGTCCCGCACACCGTTAGGCCGTCTTCCGCTCACGCCCCAACGTCGTGCAGCCCGCCTCCAGTGGTGTCGCGACAGGCGTGAATGGAGGGACGAATGGAGACGTGTCGTCTTCAACGATGAGAGTCGCTTCTGCCTTGGTGCCAATGATGGTCGTATGCGTGTTTGGCGCCGTGCAGGTGAGCGCCACAATCAGGACTGCATACGACCGAGGCACACAGGGCCAACACCCGGCATCATGGTGTGGGGAGCGATCTCCTACACTGGCCGAACACCACTGGTGATCGTCGAGGGGACACTGAATAGTGCACGGTACATCGAAACCGTCATCGAACCCATCGTTCTACCATTCCTAGACCGGCAAGGGAACTTGCTGTTCCAACAGGACAATGCACGTCCGCATGTATCCCGTGCCACCCAACGTGCTCTAGAAGGTGTAAGTCAACCACCCTGGCCAGCAAGATCTCCGGATCTGTCCCCCATTGAGCATGTTTGGGACTGGATGAAGCGCCGTCTCACGCGGTCTGCACGTCCAGCACGAATGCTGGTCCAACTGAGGCGCCAGGTGGAAATGGCATGGCAAGCCGTTCCACAGGACTACATCCAGCATCTCTACGATCGTCTCCATGGGAGAATAGCAGCCTGCATTGCTGCGAAAGGTGGATATACACTGTACTAGTGCCGACATTGTGCATGCTCTGTTGCCTGTGTCTATGTGCCTGTGGTTCTGTCAGTGTGATCATGTGATGTATCTGACCCCAGGAATGTGTCAATAAAGTTTCCCCTTCCTGGGACAATGAATTCACGGTGTTCTTATTTCAACTTCCAGGAGTGTATTAACCACAAGGCAAATTACTTTCCTCTGCACGTGCTATAATTTACCGAAATCTCGTTTCGATACATGAAATCATTTGTGAGACATGAGGAATATTGCGGAAATTTCAGTCGGGCGATCGCAGTTGAGTGTCTACATCTACATCTACATGGATACTCCGCAAATCACATTTAAGTGCCTGGCAGAGGGTTCATCGAACCACGTTCACAATTCTCTATTAATCCAATCTCGCGCGGAAAGAATGAACACCTATATCTTTCCGTACGAGCTCTGATTTCCCTTATTTTATCGTGGTGATCGTTCCGCCCTTTGTAGGTCGGTGTCAATAAAATATTTCCGCATTCGGAGGAGAAAGTTGCTGATTGGAATTTCGTGAGGAGATTCCGTCGCAACGAGAAATGCCTCTTTTTAATGATTTCCAGCCCAAATCCTGTAAAATTTCTGTGACACTCTCTCCCATATTTCGCGATAATACAAAACGTGTTGCCTTTCTTTGAACTTTTTCAATGTACTCCGTCAGTCCTACTTGGTAAGGTTCCCACACCGCGCAGCAGTATTCTAAAAGAGGACGGATAAGCGTAGTGTATGCAGTCTCCTTAGTAGGTCTGATACATTTTCTAAGTTTCCTGCCAATAAAACGCAGCCTTTGGTTAGCCTTCTCCACAACATTTTATATGTGTTCTTTCCAATTTAAGTTGTTCGTAATTGTAATAAATAGGTATTTAGTAGAATTTAAGGCTTTTGGATTAGATTGATTTATGGTGTAACCTAAGTTTAACGACTTCCTTTTAGCACTCATGTGGGTGACCTCACACTTTTCGTTATTTTAGGGTCAACTGCCACTGTTCGCACCATTCAGATATTTTTTTCTAAATCGTTTTGCCATTTGTTTTGATCTTCTGATGACTTTATTGATCGATAAACGACAGCGTCATCTGCAAACAACCGAAGACGGCTGCTCAGATTGTCTCCCAAATCGTTTATATAGATAAGGAACAGCAAAGGGCGTGTAACACTACCTTGGGGAGCGCCTGAAATCACTTCTGTTTTACTCGATGACTTTCAGTCAGTTACTACGAACTGTGACCACTCTGACAGGAAATCGCAAATCCAGTCATAACTGAGTCGGTATTCCATAAGCACGCAATTTTACTACGAGCCGCATGTGTGGTACAGTGTCAAAAACCTTCCGGAAATCCAGGAATACGGAATAGACCTGAAATCCCTTGTCAATGGCACTCAGCACTTCATGTGAATAAAGAGCTAGTTGTGCTTCACAGGAACGATGTTTCTAAACCCATGTTGACTGTGTGTCAATAGACCGTTTCGTTCGAGGTAATTCATAATGTTCGAACACAATATATTTTCTAAAAGCCTGCTGCATATTGACGTTAACGATATCGGCCTGTAATTTAGTGGATTACTCCCATTACCTTTCTTGAATATTGGTGTGACCTGTGCAACTTTCTAGTCTTTGGGTACGGATCTTTCGTGGAGCGAACGGTTGTGTATGATTGTTAAGTATGGAGCTAATGCATCAGCATACTCCGAAAGAAACGTAATTGGTATACAGTCTGCACCAGAAGACTTGCTTTATTAAGTGATTTGAGTTGCTTCACTACTCCGAGGATATTTACTTCTACGTTACTCACGTTGGCAGCTGTTCTAGATTCGAATTCTGGAATATTTACTTCGTCTTCTTTTGTGAAGGCATTTTGGAAGGCTGTGTTTAGTAAATCTGCTTTGGCAGCACTGTCTTCGATAGTATCTCCATTGTTATCAGGGAGAGAAGCCATTGATAAACAATCACTACCTTCTCTGCGTGATAACAATGGAGATACTATCGAAGACATTGCTTGCCGCTAACATACTTCACATACGACCAGAATCTCTTTGGATCTTCGGCCAGGTTTCGAAACAAAGTTTCGTTGCGGAAACTGTTATAGGTGACTCGCATTGAACTCCGCGCCAAGCTTCGAGCTTCTGTAAAGGATCGCCAATCTTGGGGATTTTGGGTCTGTTTAAATTTGGCATGTTTGTTTCGTTGTTTCTGCAACAGTGTTCAAACCCGTTTTGTGTACCAAGGATGATCAGCTCCGTCGTTTGTTAGGTTATTTGGTATAAACCTCTCAATTGCTGCCGATACTATTTCTTTGTATTTAAGCCACATCTGGTCTACACTTACATTATTAATTTGGAATGAGTGGAGATTGTCTCTCAGGAAGGCGTCAAGTGAATTTTTATCTGCGTTTTTGAATAGGTATATTTTTCGCTTATTTTTCGAGGATTTGGGGATTGAAATATTCAATCTCGCTACGACAACCCTGTGTTTACTAATCCCTATATCGGTTTTGATGCTGGTTATTAACTCAGTATTATTTGTTGCTAAGAGGTAAAGTGCGTTTTCACAACCGTTTACTATTCACGTGGACTCATGAACTAACAGTTCGAAATAAGTTTCAGAGAATGCGATTAGCACAATTTCGGATGATATTTTATGCGTACCTCCGGAATTAAACATGTATTTTCGCCAACATATCGAGGGTAAATTAAAGTCACCACCAACTATTATCGTATGAGTCACGTACGTGTTTGAAATCAAACTCAAGTTTTCTTTGAACCTTTCAGCAAGTATATCATCTGAACTGCGAGGTCGGTGAAAGGATCCAATTATTATTTTATTCCGGTTGCCAACAATGACCTCTACCCATACTAACTCACAGGAAGTATCTACTTCAATTTCGCGACAAGTTAAACTACTTCTAACAGCAACAAACACGCCACTGCCAACCGTGTTTAGCCTATCTTTTCGGAACACCGGTAGGTTCTTCGCAAAAATTTCGGCTGAGCTTATATCCGGCTTTAGCCATCTTTCAGTGCCTATAACGATTTGAGCATCAGTGCTTTGTATTAGCGCTTGGAGCTCTGATACTTTCCCAACACAGCTACGACAATTTACAACTGTTATACCAATGGTTCCTGTATCTATGTTCTTCCTGTGTTCAGCCCGCACCCTTTCTGACTGAAGCCCATCTTTTGTTTTCCCGAGACCCTCTAACCTATAAAATCGCCTAGTCTACGCTACACAGCCCCTACTACCCGTGTAGCCGCCTCCGGCGTATATTGAACACCTGACCTATTCAGCGGAACCCGAAACCCAACCACCCTTTGGAGCAAGTCGAGGAATCTGTAGCCTAAACGGTCGCAGAATCGTCTGAGCCTCTGATTCAGACCCTCCACTCGGCTCTGTACCAGAGGTCCGCCATCGGTTCTGTCGACTATGCTGCAAATGGTGAGCTCTGCTTTCATCTTGTAAGCAGAACTGGGAGCCTTTACCACCTTTGTTAACCGCTCGAAATCAGGGAGAATCTGATCCAAAGCGACAAACGTCATTGGTACCGATGTGAGCAACCACCTGCAGTTGGCTGCACCTGTGCTCTTCATGGCATCTGGGAGGAACCTTTTCACATCTGGAATGACTCCATCCAGCATGAACACGGAATGCACACTAGTTTTCTTTCCCTTCTCGTCAGCCAAGTCCCTAAGGGACCCCATTAAGCACCTAGCGTTAGAGCTCCCAACTATCAATAGTCCCACCTTCTGCAATTGCCCGGATCTTGCATGCTGAGTGGTTTCCTCTGAAACAGGACAGGCGACAGCATCCGGCTCAGCGACAGTGTCAGCCACAGACAGCACCTGGAACCTGTTTGTCAGACAAAACGGGGAGGCCTTACTTGCGGGCGCCTGGGAAGTCTTTCGCCGCCTGCTCCGCCCCAGGGTGACCTCCCACTCGACCACAGGTGAGGGGTCAGCTTCAGTGCGAGCAGTAACTGGGTTGGCCCCCGGTGATGACTGATCGGAGGACTCTGACACGCTGGACGTCCGTTGGATCTCCACGGCCGGCCCACAACAGTGGTGCCCATCCACTGCAGCCTCAAGCTGTGTAACCGAAGCCATCACAGCCTGAAGCTGAGAGCGAAGTGTCACCAACCCGGCTCGCATCCACACACTACAATCGCAGTCCCTGTTCATTCCAAAGACCGTGGAAAACTAAACTATGCAGATAAACGGACTATCGGCACGTGCTACACAACTCTAATGTAGACCCTGACGAAAACGAACGAACTGTGTCTAGTTATACGCAGATATTCAAGAACCTAACTACCGAAACACTCGGGTGAAACTAAATAATTTGCCCCTGATAAAGGAACTTGTAATATATCACAAAATCGGTTTACTTTCTGGCGCAAACGAAAACGGTAGAACTGTGGCTATTAGATTTTAAATTTACACGCAGAAACTCAAGAAACAAAACTATTAAAGCACACAGATGGTATAATAAAATTCGATACTGGTTAGGAACTCGTAAATGACACAAAAGCGGTTTACTTATCTGTTGCTGCGTCTGTCGCGGTCGGCCACTGCTGCCTGACTGTGTTACATAATATCAGTTTCCTCGTGATTGGTGACAGACCGAGATGCCGTACAGTGTCTTACTCAAATGCGAATGTCACATTAACTATGACCATTAAGGAAATAATGGGCACTTCAGCAAGAAGATGACACATAAAATTATAACACAAAAAGAATATTTTTGTCTAATAGTCTCTGTAAAAATGTTTGAAGAAGATTGTACGGTGTACACACCGATTCCGTCAGCGGAGCACTTCGCCAACCAGCCGAAAGTGTCATACAGTGCTGGCCTCTGCTTCTGAACGAATGAACTCGCCCAATGCTTCTGACGGAAATTCGTCACTGCACAAGAGCCACCGTATCCTGTGCAGAATCTATCAGTGACGTCAGAAACATCGCTGTCCTTGATGGTGGCAACTTGCTATGTGCAGATAGAGGTCCACGTGGGTGTATTTGTTATACAGAGTGCTTCCCAATTAATGTTTCACACTTCTCGAGGTTGTAGAGGGAGTCCGTAGATCAAGTTTTACTCAGGTACCCATGACCATGAACAGTTTACTTGCATTTTACGAGGAAAACAAGGGCTACTGAGTCGTACAGTTCAAGTGTTATGGTAGGCTGCTCACATTCATGACGCAATGACATGTCATGTCCTCTGTTGCCATCACCCTTGTTTTCATGCTTCCTTATAATGTGTCAGTCGACATGATGTCGAGTAGAACTGCAGGAACAGGATGCCTGCGTACACACTCACAGAGTAAATCAATATGAAGTGGGAAATTCACAAGTGATAGACCAAACAGTTCTGCTCCAAGAAGGCAATGCACTGTAGTATTGGAAGAGGAATTCCATCAACGACTATTCGAGCCATTGCACGTGACATGCATATGTCTAACTCGTGTCCCTGGCGCGTTCTGCATGAACAGGAACTCCACCCGTATCAGCCTCGGAAGGTATACGCCATGCTCCAGGCAGACTATGTGCCACGCATCAATTTCTGGACTTTATTTTTACACCATTGTGTGGTTTTTCCTCAGTTTCCAGCCGGCCGTTGTCACCGAGCGGTTCTAGGCGCTTCAGTCTGGAGCCGCGCGACCGCTACGGTCGCAGGTTCGAATCCTGCCTCGGGCGCGTTTCAACAGGGAAGGTGTTCTGACCATTCGAAATAGCCACATCTTGGATCAGGAAATCGCCAAAGCCACGTGTACACGAAGATTTCACCACCTATTCGGCATCAATGTCTCTACAGATATCTACGACATTCGTGTGATTGGGCTGTATGTCTTTCTACCCCACCTAACGGGTGCCAGGGTTCATATATCCGCAACAAGTGCAGTTGAACATTCAGCACGAATTGTGTTTCCTACATGATTCGCGTCCATCTGAACTTAGGAACAGGTGGATGAGTCGATGTGGACCACATGCTTAACCACCAAGATCCCGAAATTTAACCCCTTTGGACATCTTCAATTTTTTGGTCCTGTCCTCCTCAGTTGCGCGGAAAACTACGGTATGTTGATGATTTTCACTTATGGACCGTCTGACAGCAACTGAATAAAACACAATTTTAGTGCCATACGCGTTTCGCCTTTATTTTCTGCAAGGCATCATCAGTGGCCTGTAATATGTTCATATGTTAGCTATTTTATTTACATTTTTGTCACTGTGCCTATAGGTTATAAACAGTTCTGGTGGTTGGTATTTCCTATTAAGTAGTAATGTTTTGAACTGTACTTACAGGTTGCGTAGACAGTTTCTTACATATTACGCTCCTGTTGCATTTTTGGTCTTGTTCGTCTTCCTATGAGCGCCAATTTGCTGTTTTTTCTGCATTCCACAGCACTATGCACTGAACGCTTTTTTTAATGCAATGTTTTGGTTTCTGTTGCCGACTGTCAAATGTTTTTGCCAAAGATCGAATATTACTGCCAAACTTATGAGTGTAACTATCGAAGTATCTGCGGTCTGTTCGTGTATGCATTTGTGTGTGCGCTTGTGTATATGTGTGTGTGTGTGTGTGTGTGTGTGTGTGTGTGTGTGTTTTTTGGTGTCATATTATTTAATTTTATTTTATTTTCTTGTATTTAATTATTTATTTTTGTTTATGTCCTGTGTATGTGTATGTGTGTTTTGGTGTGATATATATATATATATATATATATATATATATATATATATATATATATATATTGTTTTTGTGCTGTGTATGTGTGTCTGTATTTTGGTGTTATGCTTTTTTTTTTTTGTGGTGGGGGTGCTGTGTTTGTGCGTGTGTGTGTGTGTGTGTGTGTGTGTGTGTGTGTGTGTGTGTATTTTGGTGTTATATACTTTTTTTATGTTATCATTTCCTTTATTAAGTGTAGTAAGGAGCCTGTGCTGATGTGTGTTTGTTCATTTATCACGTTTGTTTTCTGCTATGGCTTTCTGGATGTGGAAGTTTTCTTGCATTTGTATAAGATGTTTGTCATGGTTGCTTATTCTCATTATTTTCATTTCTTGTTCCATGTTTGTAGGATGATGGTTGTAGTGTTTTAAATGCTCTGCAAATGTGGAATGGTTTGTTTCATACTTCCAACATCTGATATGTTCTTTGTATCTTGTTTCAAAATTCTTGCATGTCATGCCTATGTATACTGCATCACAACTTTGACATTCAAGTTTATATATTCCTGATTGTTGGAATTTGTCCCTCTTGGTAGCTGGCTGGCTTAGGTGTGATTGAAGGGTTTGCCCAGGCTTATATGCTATTTTGAAGCCCTGTCTCTTTAGGATGTTTGCAACTCTGTGTGTTAGTTTATGTGTGTAGGTCATGGTGCACCATCTGGTTCTTTTCTGTGTGGTGTTGTCATTGTGTGTGTTTGTTGAGTGTGTTTGTAAGTTTTCAGCTTGTGAGTTCTTTTGTATTGTGGAAATGTTGTGTCTGTTTTTTATTTGTGTTTTTATTTTTTGATTGAGCCTGTGTACCACATGTGTGTCATACCCGTTGTTCCTAGCTATTTGTATGATCGTGTTCATTTCTTGTTCATAGTTTCTCTTACTGAGTGGGATTCTGTTTAATCTATGTAACATGTGTCTTAGTGCTGCAAATTTCTGGCTTTGGGGGTGGTTGGATGTGGAATGTATTATTGTGTCCGTGGCTGTTGGTTTTCTAAAGATGTTAAATGTATGTTTTCCATTTTCTTTTTTAATTGTAATGTCAAGAAAATTTATTTGATTTTCTTTTTCTTTTTCAAGTGTGAATTTTATGTTCTTATGAGCTTTGTTTATTTCTGAATGGAGTTCATCTATTTTTTCACTTGGCTCGTCTACCAAACAAATAATGTCATCCACGTATCTGTACCAATATATGATTTTGAAACTTTCGTTTGTGGTTATCTTACCAAATATCTGATTTTCAAGGTGACTGATGAAAATGTTTGCTAGTGTTCCTGATATTGGGGATCCCATGGGCAGTCCATCAGTTTGTAGATAATATTCTTCCTCAAACTGAAAGTAGTTCTGTTCAGTTGTCAGTCTGAGCATATCTGTTATTTCTTTTATTGCGTCTGTGGTGAGGTTGCTGTGGGATGAGAGATTTTGTTCTATGATATAAGTATATAACACCAAAATACACACACACACACACACACACACACACACAGACACACATACACAGCCCCCCCCCACCACCAAAAAAAAAAAAAAAAGCATAACACCAAAATACAGACACACATACACAGCACAAAAACAAAATATATATATATATATATATATATATATATATATATATATATATCACACCAAAACACACACACACATACACAGGACATAAACAAAAATAAATAATTAAATACAAGAAAATAAAATTAAATTAAATAAAATAATATGACACCAAAACACACACACACACACACACACACACATACACACACACACACACACATATATATACACAAGCGCACACACAAATGCATACACGAACAGACCACAGATACTTCGATAGTTACACTTATAAGTTTGGCAGTAATATTCGATCTTTGGCAAAAACATTTGACAGTCGGCAACAGAAACCAAAACATTGCATTAAAAAAAGCGTTCAGTGCATAGTGCTGTGGAATGCAGAAAAAACAGCAAATTGGCGCTCATAGGAAGACGAACAAGACCAAAAATGCAACAGGAGCGTAATATGTAAGAAACTGTCTACGCAACCTGTAAGTACAGTTCAAAACATTACTACTTAATAGGAAATACCAACCACCAGAACTGTTTATAACCTATAGGCACAGTGACAAAAATTTAAATAAAATAGCTAACATATGTACATATTACAGGCCACTGATGATGCCTTGCAGAAAATAAAGGCGAAACGCGTATGGCACTAAAATTGTGTTTTATTCAGTTGCTGTCAGACGGTCCATAAGTGAAAATCATCAACATACCGTAGTGTAACCCCTTTGGAATTTCTTTTGTGGGGACACATGAAGAATTTTGTTTACGAGTGCCGTGTCCAGCTGGACGAAGATATAGTCGCACGGATCATGGCTCTGGCCGAAGTCATTAACCACATACTACATTTGTTGGACAGAGTTTATGTGAATTTCCTGCGAATATACACTATGTGCACGGAACTTGGTGATCGTCATATCGCAGTATACAGGGTGGTTCACTGATAGTGACCGGGCCAAATATCTTACGAAATGAGCATCAAACGGAAAAACTACAAAGAACGAAACTCGTCTAGCTTGAAGGGGGAAACCATATGGCGCTATGGTTGGCCCGCTAGATGGCGCTGCCATAGGTGAAATGGATATCAACTGCGTTTTTCAAGTAGGAACCCCCATTTTTTATTACTTATTCGTGTAGTATGCAAAGGAATATGTTTTAATTGGACCACTTTTATCGCTCTGTGATAGATGGCGCTGTAATAAGAACGTGGTATCACGTAACATTCCGCCAGTGCGGACGGTATTTCCTTCGTGGTACATTTACCGTGTGAAAATGCACCGTTTACCAATTGCAGAAAAGGTCGATATCGTGTTGATGTATGGCTATTGTGATCAAAATGCCCAACGGGCGTGTGCTATGTATGCTGCTCGGTATCCTGAACGACATAATCCAAGTGTCCGGACCGTTCGCGGGATAGATACGTTATTCAAAGAAACAGAAGTGTTCAGCCACATGTGAAACGTCAACCACGACCTGCAACAAATAATGGTGCCCAAGTAGATGTTTTAGCTGCTGTCGCGGCAAATCCGCACATCATTAGCAGACAAACTGAGCAAGAATCGAGAATCTCAAAAACGTTGGTTTTGAGAATGCTATATCAATATCGATTGGACCAGTACCATATTTCTGTGCACCAGGAATTGCATGGCGACGACTTTGAACGTCGTGTACAGTTCTGCCACTGGGCACAAGAGAAATTACGAGACGCTGACAGATTTTTTGCACGCGTTCTATTTAGCAACATAACGTCATTCACCAACAGCGGTAACGTAAATCGGCATAATATGCACTGTTGGGCAACGGAAAATCCACGATGGCTGCAACAAGTGGAACATCAGCGACCTTGACGAGTTAATATATGGTGCGGCATTATGGGAGGAAGGATAATTGGCTTCCATTTTATGAATGACAATCCAAATGGTGCAATGTATGCTGATTTCCTTCGTAATGTTCTACCTATGTTACTTTAAGATGATTGACTGCATGAAAGAATGGCGATGTACTTCCAACATGATGGATGTCCGGCACATAGCTCGCGTGCGGTTGAAGCGGTATTGAATAGCGTACTTCAGGGTAGGTGCATCGGTCTTCGAAGCATCATACCGTGGCCCGCACTTTCACCGGATCTGACGTTCCCGGATTTCTTTCTGTGGGGAAAGTTGAAGGATATTTGCCATCGTGATCCTCCTACAACGCCTGACAACATGCGTCAGCGCATTTTCAATGCATGTGCGAAATACTCGCTGTTGAGAAGAAAATCGTTACATGTACTGCCAAATGCCTTGAGGTTGGCGGACATCATTTTGGGTATTTATTGCATTAATGCGTGCTCAGAAATGATAAGTTCACAAAGGTACATGTGTCACATTGGAACAACCGAAATAAAATGTTCAAACGTACCTTCGTTCCGTATTTTAATTTAAAAAACCTACCTGTTACCAACTGTTCGTCAAAAATTGTGAGCCATATGTTTGTGACTATTACAGCGGCATCTATAACAAAGCGAAAAAAGTGGTCCAACTAAAACATTCATATTTGTCTACGTACTAAACGAATATGTAAAGAAATATGGGGATACCTATTTAAAAAATAAAAAATAAAAAAAACGCAGTTAGCGCCATCTGATTTCCCCCTTCAAGCTAGACAAGTTTCGTTCTTTGTAGTTTTTTCGTTTGACGCTTATTTTGCGTGATATTTGGCCAAGTCACGATCAATGGACCACCCTGTGTGTATATATATTGTTTTTCTTGTAATATGGAAACGAACCGTCTCCTGACATGGATTCCTATGTAAAACATGGCCTACTAAATCCCCTCTACAACCTCTAGAAGTGTGAGTGGCAAAAACTGAATTGTGAAACATCCTGTTTACTTCATGCCCTTGAGTGCCGTCCGGTTCCTTGCGCAAGCAGTGTGACTGCAGAGCACCGTACTGGTCTGTCAAAAACCAAAGGTACAGTGAGTTAGTGTTTCACTAATTTATGATACGTTGCCGTTTTTGTATAGCGTACACTCTGTAGCAGTATCGTCGAGACGGAGTGCTGTAACAGCCAGTGGTCGCTGACCTCATTCGCCTGTCTCCAGTAGGGGAAGAGACGCCGGCGGCGCCCCCTGCCGTCAGCGGACAGGGCGCGGGCATTAGCAGGCGCCGGGGCGCTACGGGAAGCGTCGCGACGCGACGCAGAGGGTGACCAGACTGCTGGCGCCGGCGGCACCAGACAGACAGCCACCCCGCGGGCTCCTGCTGCTGCTACACGTGCCGAGCTATGCACAGCCCTGAGGGGGCCGCGTTACAGTGGCGAGTACTGTGGCCCAAGCCGCAGTCGAGTTCGCTAAGGTTCTTCAGTGCACTCGTACTTGACCTGTAGGGAGGAAGTTCGAACCCTAGCGGCCAGAAAAAATTCTTTCCCCATTTTCTCCACACATTACAGATTTCTGCAACTATTTACAGCCAATGCCGTTTCTTGCTTCTCAGCCACTATGTTTCACAGTCTTCCCAATCCCCATGTTCCAGACTCCTGGAATATACACGGTGAACATTGATAAAACCGACAAACTGCAGGAACGAATTTGTGACTGGAACTGGACGAGAAAGAGGTCCTACGAACATGTGTCCCGAAATGCACCGTTGCCGCGGTAGATGTCGCTGACGGAGGACAGTTCCTTTGACTGCTTGCCGTGTGTTCCCTGCGTGTTGCCGGCTCTATGACTGACGCAGCGTACTGTGAGCTGCAGAATGGCCCGATATTCATGTCAGGGATACGCCGAGATGGTGTCTGCGTACGGCCAAGTTGATGTAAACGGTCGAGGAGCAGCATGGCTATACTAAAACAAGTACCCTCGCAGAAACCATCGACATCACACAACATTTCAAGCACTTTTTGGACGTTTTTGTGATCATGGGTCCTTTCAGACAAACGAACGTCCAGGGAGGTGGCGGACTGTGTCTACACCAGATCTGGAGAACCAGTTTTTGCCTTTCGACCGTTTCCATTTCATTTGTCTGCGTCATCTATCGTCGCAACGATGCATTTCTGGACACATGTTCATAGGACCTTTCTTCCTCCATTTCCGCATAGGAATCCGTCCCTGTAGTTTTTCGGTTTATTAATGTTCACCCTGTATAATGTTCTCGACGTCAGTCACCCAATTTCTAAGCTGTCGACGCCATTTCCACTTTCCCTCTTGGGCCCACTTCCATACCTCCTTTGCCCATTTATTACCACATAGTCGATCTTTAGGGCCAATTCATATCAGCCTCTTCCTTTCAACAGCTTCCATTATGTTTCTTTCCACTTCCATCACTTTTTTTTTCTGATTCCTCAATTTCTGAGCTTGAAACTGCATCACTTCGTTTCCAGTAGTAGTTGATCTTTCTTCCTCTTCCTTATTTCGAAAACTAACGCATAAACATGGGTTCCCAAAAACTCCGTCGCCTGTTATGTTTTCGAAACTAAGCAAAATGTGAAAAAAGCAGCTGGCCAGAGATGCACCTACGCTAAGAGCTCGTGTACTGGGCAGAAATGCACAGTCCATAAATGTAAACTAACATCATTTTCAACACGTAGCTACATTTGTAAATGACATATATACACTCCTGGAAATTGAAATAAGAACACCGTGAATTCATTGTCCCAGGAAGGGGAAACTTTATTGACACATTCCTGGGGTCAGATACATCACATGATCACACTGACAGAACCACAGGCACATAGACAGAGCTTGCGCAATGTCGGCACTAGTACAGCGTATATCCACCTTTCGCAGCAATGCAGGCTGCTATTCTCCCATGGAGACGATCGTAGAGATGCTGGATGTAGTCCCGTGGAACGGCTTGCCATGCCATTTCCACCTGGCGCCTCAGTTGGACCAGCGTTCGTGCTGGACGTGCAGACCGCGTGAGACGACGCTTCATCCAGTCCCAAACATGCTCAATGGGGGACAGATCCGGAGATCTTGCTGGCCAGGGTAGTTGACTTACACCTTCTAGAGCACGTTGGGTGGCACGGGATACATGCGGACGTGCATTGTCCTGTTGGAACAGCAAGTTCCCTTGCCGGTCTAGGAATGGTAGAACGATGGGTTCGATGACGGTTTGGATGTACCGTGCACTATTCAGTGTCCCCTCGACGATTACCAGTGGTGTACGGCCAGTGTAGGAGATCGCTCCCCACACCATGATGCCGGGTGTTGGCCCTGTGTGCCTCAGTCGTATGCAGTCCTGATTGTGGCGCTCACCTGCACGGCGCCAAACACGCATACGACCATCATTGGCACCAAGGCAGAAGCGACTCTCATCGCTGAAGACGACACGTCTCCATTCGTCCCTCCATTCACGCCTGTCGCGACACCACTGGAGGCGGGCTGCACGATGTTGGGGCGTGAGCGGAAGACGGCCTAACGGTGTGCGGGACCGGAGCCCAGCTTCATGGAGACGGTTGCGAATGGTCCTCGCCGATACCCCAGGAGCAACAGTGTCCCTAATTTGCTGGGAAGTGGCGGTGCGGTCCCCTACGGCACTGCGTAGGATCCTACGGTCTTGGCGTGGATCCGTGCGTCGCTGCGGTCCGGTCCCAGGTCGACGAGCACGTGCACCTTCCGCCGACCACTGGCGACAACATCGATGTACTGTGGAGACCTCACGCCCCACGTGTTGAGCAATTCGGCGGTACGTCCACCTGGCCTCCCGCATGGCCACTATAGCCCTCACTCAAAGTCCGTCAACTGCACATACGGTTCACGTCCACGCTGTCGCGGCATGCTACCAGTGTTAAAGACTGCGATGGAGCTCCGTATGCCACGGCAAACTGGCTGACACTGACGGCGGCGGTGCACAAATGCTGCGCAGCTAGCGCCATTCGACGGCCAACGCCGCGGTTCCTGGTGTGTCCACTGTGCTGTGCGTGTGATCATTGCTTGTACAGCCCTCTCGCAGTGTCCGGAGCAAGTATGGTGGGTCTGACACACCGGTGTCAATGTGTTCTTTTCTCCATTTCCAGGAGTGTATGTTCTTTCTTCGGAAATGAAAACTAGAGGTACAATTAGTAATAGTAGGCTTGTTTTCACTATTCGAAGCCTCATATCTTTTGAAATACATAGACGATAAATGCTGGCAACAGCGCCACCGTTTGTCATAATGCGCAGAGCAAGGGTTACCTGCAGCAAGGTTCATCACAGTGAAGGAAAGTCGTATTACGGAATTAACATATTGCGGCAGAAACTGTGACACCGTTTCCATTAATTATAGTCTAAGTATTCCGGAAGGTGTAAGCTTTAGAGAAGTGGAACCAAATCTGCCATCAGTAAGTGCAACTCCAGTTTTCATTTCGGTGGAATAGACACATATGTGCCATTAAAAAAAAAAAAAGAAAAAATAATAGGTCTTATTGAGAGTGATTGTTCTTTACTCGTAGGGACCGTGCATTCCTGCCCATTATTTCAGCCCCTGACTCACATGAATCCCTGCCAAACTGCAATTTTATTGTTTCATTTTGGAATTATGTGAGGAGACAAAATTACTTAGGACACCCGTATACATAGACGTTCTCAGTGTTGTCTAATATTCAAAATTTTACGTTCTGTTTGTGACCTCCTTATTACAGTTCAGTTCAATGGTCAAATAACACTTTTCCCTTGGCATGTCTTATTTTTAATATCATCTGCAGTCTTTTCCTTCGTAGGTACGGGGGCGTAACGTCTCCGAATCTACGTGAAACCTCCTAAAGCTTTTTGAATAAAATGAACGTTATTAGCTTTCTACACCTTCATTCTTATTCTCTACACATTTATTTCTCAACATAGTTACCGTGTTAACGAACACATTTGTCCCAACAGGATGTCACTGTGTTGATACCGTCACTGTGGAATGTCTGACTTTGTTGACGGAGCCACAACCTCGCATCTGCTTGCACTGCCTCATCACTATCAAAGTGAAGTTATGCAAGATGTTCTTGCGTTTTGGAAAAAGGTGAAAATGAGATGGGGTCAAATTGGGACTGTATGGAGGATGATCGAGGATAGTGAACCCAAGGCGTCGGGTTGTTGTAGATGTCACTGCGTTCGTGAGACATTTGTCCAGTTTCTCCAGTTTCATGTCAGGAGTGAGCATTAGCGACATCTACCGTGCACACAGGTTTTTAACCTCAGTTCTGTAACGATGGCGTTTAAACGCTCTCGTGATATGTCACACTCACCTAAGAGCTGTGTCTGTGTTATACGATGATTTTCTCTGATGAGTTCATAAGCCCAATTCCGATGAGTCTTGTCAGTTGCCGTACAGGGTCGTCCACTCTGAGTCCGGACACTCCCGTTGAAGTTAGCACCGCAGCTACCTTCATTACTGGCATATAATCACCACGATACACAAGCTTAGTTCTTCTGTTGTTTTCAGTTGGATGCAGGTTTTCTGCAGTTACACGCTGATCAGTCAGAACATTATGATCGCCTTCCTAATAGCCTATGTGTCCATATTTGTCACCGATAACAGCGGCGACTCGTCGTGGCATGTCACTGGTGGGAGTTGGAACCACATCTGCACACCAAAGTCACCTGACTCCCGTAAATTCCTGAGGGGGGGGGGGGGGCTGAGTTCTGACGCCATGTTCCATAACGTCCCAGATACGTTCGATCCGTTTCAGATTTGGCCAGATGAGGGGGGCCAGCACATCAACTGAAACTCGACACTGTGTTTCTCGAACGACATCACACTCCTGGTCTTGTGACATGGTGGTTTATCAAAATGCCACTGTCGTGTGGAAACATGATCGTGATGAAGGGGTGTGCGCGCTCTTCAACCAGTGTGCAATAATCCATGGCCGTCATGGTGCCCTGCACGAGCTCTACTGGGTCCACTGATGCCCATGTGAATTCCCCAGAGCATAATGGAGCCGCAGCCAGCTTATGTTCATCCCGTACTACAAAGTGACAAGGAGCTATTCCCCTCGAAGACGGCGGATTCCCGTCATCTCATCAGCACGATGAAGAAAGTACCGGGGTTCATCAGACCATGCAACTGTCCACCACTGCACCAACGTCCAGTGTTGATGGTCACGTGCCCATTTCAGCAGTAGTTTCCGATGCCGTGATGTTAACATTGGTACATGCGTAAGTCGTCGGTACAACATTAGTATTGTTCGGTGCACTGTGGTTTCAGACACGCTTGTAACCTGCCCAGAATGAAATACTGATGCTCGTTCTGCCACAGTTCGATGCCTGTCGTGCTTTGCCAGCCTGCCCAGCCTACGATGTCCGACATCTGTAATGAGGGGTGACAGCCCAACCCCACGACGTCTGGATGTGGTTTCAGCTTGGTCTCACGTGTTGGAGACATTCGCCACAGCAATCCTCTAAGACCCGACAATTCGTGCTGTTTACGAAATGCTCGTGCCGACTCTCCGGGCCATCGCAATCGGCCCTCAGTCAGCTTCAGATAGACCGCGAGCCTTCCACATTCTACAGACGTGCGGCAAGCTTACTGTTACTAAATAAACCGTGCCTTTGTCTGACTATTAGTCATTTCTCTCGAGATGACACTGCTATCACCTGGACGGTTTTATATCGATGGCCGATCGATGGTCGTAATGTTCTGGCCGATAAGTATGAACTATATTTCAGCAAGCTGCTTCTCAGGCACCAACATAGTTACCTTACACACCAAGCTACACGTTACAATTCGTAGCCCTCTAGCGGCGGAGGGTTGCAACCTGCGTGAGTTTGCATCCTTTATGTGACTCTCATACACAAGAAAGCCGGTAAGAAAGTCCCACTCAGTTACAGAAGGAGTAATCTACACAGTTCAGTTCTTAAACACCTAACAAAAATAATTAGAAATGAAACAAAAAAGTCATTATGAAACTTGCAAAGGTGCAGTATGGTTTTAGATCTTGTAGGTCATGCAGAGACACAGCATTCGTTCTTAGAAAGACTCTAGAGAAGTCAACTGCATACAACAGACCAGCTTATCTTTGTTTCATTGCCTTGCAGAAGCTTTCGATAAAATTCAGTTTGCAGATACCGGCATATTATTCGGTGCATTCCCTCCCAGTCAACTGAATCAACTGAAGACATTTATACCAATAATACATCCAAATGAAAATTTACTACAAGTTAACTAACTATGGACCAGTTATCAGCGATATTAGACAAGGGACTCTTTGAGCTCGCTATTTTTATATATATAGATGAAGATGGTATCTGTTCTTTCGGACATTACCATAATATCAATACAATGAAGTGAATACCCTTAGCTGCATACAGGCGTTGATATACGTCAACGGGGACAGTTGAAAATGTGTGCCCCGACCGGGACTCGAACCCAGGATCTCCTGTTTACATGGCAGACTCTCTCTCCATTAAGCCACTGAGGACACAGAGATAGTGCGACTGCAGGGACGTATCTCTGGCACTCCTCCTATGAGACCCACATTCCCAACTTCTTGTCGCGCACTATATTCGTAGTGCCCCTACCCATTACACTCATTACTCGCGGTTTTACCGATTCCCGTAAGAGTTCGGGCAATATTTCTGCATCCGTACAGAAGATGGTCAAACGGCCGGTGAGCCTCAGCTATATATATGAAGATAATATCTGTTCTTTCGGACATGTCACCGTCGGCCGCGATGGACGAGCGGTTCTAGATGCTTCAGTCCGGAACCGCGCTGCTGCTACGGTCGGAGGTTCGAATCCTTCCTCGGGCATGGATGTGTGTGATGTCATTAGGTTAGTTAGGTTTAAGTAGTTCTGAGTTCTACGGGAGTAATGACCTCAGATGTTAAGTCCCATGGTGCTCATAGCCATTTGAACCATTTGGACATATCACCGTAGATTGCTTCCCACTATTGACGACAAATCAAAATTCACAGTGAGCCATGTGACTCCCAACTAATAACCTTTCACGAGCTTATCCGCTCTAGTACCATCAGATTAACTGCGGTTGAATGGCTTGCCAGCAAAGCCCCCAAAACAACATAATTATAGGCCACAAAAGAGCGACAAGTACTACAACAGATAAAACACACAAATAAACACAGGCTTAAGACATACACAGTTAAACCCCATAATACTATGAAGACGGCAAATCCGGGGAAGCACATCTATCAAGTTAGAACACGTGAGTCTTATTAACACGACCCAGAATAAAACAGTACTATGAGGACAACCAATGTGCACTATTAATTTTCTTTCCTTTTTTTTCAACTTATCCACTTGATATTGAAAGGGAATTAAGTATTATTCAGGTGACGGCAACTACAAATGTCTGACATTCCGAACGTTATAAGTGATTCCCGTTAACCACCTTTGACAACATAGTTAGTGTGAAGTCCGTAAATTGCTCACCAAGCAATCATTTTTCGGCGACAACCACTCCATACTCGTTACGGAAGTTGATCAACATTCATGAGTCCAGGCTGTCTTCCGATGGAATAATATGGGCTTGAATATCAACCCCAATGTAGACACAATTCTGCCACACGGCCTCGCGAACAATCGCCGGCCAAGTGGATGCCCTGTACGGCGAGCAGCTAGCAACCAAGAGCAAAACTGTCCGTAGACAGTGCAGTAGTCAAATTTCACGTATTCGCCGGCGGAGCCGCTTAAATCGCCATCACCAGCAATGCCCTCTCTCGGCCGGCCAGAGAACTCGTAGAAATCTCTGAGCGAATGTAAGTGAGCGAAATAACTACCGATGCACTCGCTCGCACTCATCAGGCGTACCAAACAAAACAGGCTTTAGCGTAGGAAGAAACGAGGAGAAGGAAAAAGAGATTGATTTATGTAGCACAAGATTAACGAGGGTGAAATCACGTAGCCTACACTTTGTTATATACAGTCTATTAGATAGGTTTGCTAACATTCTACTAATAACAAAGGAAATTCGGAAGATGAAAACGAAATAACGATAGAACAATTACACAAAATTGGTAAGTACTCATTACACCTACACTGACAGTATTATTTAAACAAAAATTTTTGAAAAACAGTCAGTTGTTTTGTGGAATGATCGCTGTAA
The DNA here is from genome assembly GCF_023864345.2 of Schistocerca serialis cubense. Classification (NCBI taxonomy): domain Eukaryota; kingdom Metazoa; phylum Arthropoda; class Insecta; order Orthoptera; family Acrididae; genus Schistocerca; species Schistocerca serialis. The sequence continues at coordinate 591,494,665 of NC_064639.1, forward strand.
AGGTAAGAAATGAAGTCGATTAGAGAAAAATTTTACGTGACATTGAATGACACTCGAAATCATAGACTGAAAATGTGCCTATTGGCAATGTTCATTCACTTTCCTGATGTTGAAAGAATTCTCTATTGTTAAATTTTTCTGACTGAGAAATTGTGTGACTTCTTTTACACCCTCGGTCATGCGTGCTAGAAATATATCAAGGCCACCGCACATCAGATTGCACGGCCTGCATAATCTAGCAGACAAGTATCCTCTAGTACTCTTTAAAATTCTAATATTCTAAGTTAAAAGTGAACTTTATGTTCACAATCCGCACCTCATATGCGGTACATGATTGCGAGCACCATTCGAAGGGTGCATCAAGTGTGTCTTTTAAATATTTTGTTTCTAGTTGTAGACAATTCATTTCACAAAACATTTAACTATTTCTTATTTAATTTATTTGAGTTTCATGTTTTGTTGAGAAATCGTGATGGTTTAGACACCTGTTTTGCTTTCATAGCGTTTTCTATTCTCGAGTTGCCCTGAATTCCGCACGTGCTTTAAAGGAAGCCTTTATAATAGTTACTTGTCAGACTAATCCAACTTAATTATGCACGAAAGAGATACGCTTTGAAGAGGTGAACTTTTTGACAGTTCATTTGCCTTCCTAGTGTCTTCTGTTTTCGAAATGCCCTGAATTTAGTGCTCGATGCGAATGAAGCCTTTTTGATTGCTGTACACCACACTAATGCCACGGTTTCTGCGCTAAATAGCTAGATCTTCAAAGGATGAACTTCTTGGCACTTCCTTTACATAGTTAGCAACACATGCTTGTGAAATATTTCAGTTTTCCACAGAGCACTAATTAAGTTTTTCTTACTTAAAACGTTTTAGAAAAACTGTACCTCACGTTTTCAGTCTGATATCCTGTTTACCCATTTGCCACTATCCCCTCTGTCCACTTGCCACTTTCAGTTTGGCTACGAAAATTCGATTAAAAATTTTCCTCTCAACTCACAAATTATTTTTAATTACCCCTATACCTTTCAAGGTGTTAAACATTTTCTTGCAAAACAACCTCACGTCTGTCAGCCTGATACCCCACTAATAGTTTGGCTATGAAAATTTTAACTTAAGTCCACTATCTTCTTTATATTGAGTCTTGTTTGTGCTCCGCTCCAACATTTTACGAAAGCGGCATTTGTAGAATAAGCTGTAATTGTGCTCACTAGATTTGTGTGGCTTTTTTGTTACGTCACAAGTAGATCTTCATTGCTGAGGAAGCACGTTCTCGACAAAGTCCGTTGCTATCTCCTTGGCCACAGAACGCGGTGTAATCTTAGTTTCCATATAGCCAAACTCCTTCAGTTCTTCTAGTGCTTTTACCTCGAAATGATATTTAGAAAGTTGTTGTGACCTTTAGTGTTATTTGATGAGAAGCATAAGGTTCAAAAATGGTTCAAATGGCTCTGAGCACTATGGGACTCAACTTCTGAGGTCATTAGTCGAAGGATAAGGAAATTACAAGTAGAATAATGAAACTTACGGGTCGAGAGTTTCTACTAATTTTTTCTTCTGCTGCGGCCCTGGATTATAGTCCCGCAGAACGTAAATGTTATCCAGTAGTGTGTGCATTTGTGCTCTTTCCAAATCTAGATAATTTACGACTTTCTATTTCACTGTGGACACTACTACATTACAGACTATATAACATACCCCCTGAGAGGAAATTAGTACGGTGGCATTAAAGTATCGCTCGACAGTGTGTGCAGTGACGAAGTGTGTCCTTAACCCGACCTGGCCCTGCCGGCAATGAACAACCTTTGCAGACTAAATACGATCCACAGGCCACTGGTGGAGCCATAATCCGGCCATGCAGGCACCGTTCATTCTTTCCTTGTACTCCAGGAGTTACAGCGTCAGGCTTACGAGCACTTAATTGCACCTCCCGCATACCGGTTCCGATCTGCAAATAAATAAGTCGACTGGGCGGCGCAGCTGGCAAAAGAATTTCCGTACTGCGCACACAGAGGCTTAAGGTTCATTTCGTGAACTCACCCAACCGGTTCTAGTAGCTCGTAAATCGCTCACCAGAAAATGACGGTAGATGAAAGTATTAACGTTAAACAATAACCAGTGTTTTACATACATAGAATTAAATATGATGTGTAGCAGGCACTATAAATAGAACTGCGGTATCTCAGTACTCACTACTTGCTAAGAACGACTCTAAAGCACACCACACAGAGATGACACACCAAAAATGGCAAAACTCAGTATTGGCGAATTTACTTGTTTCTTCATTTTAATTCTTTTTTAATACAAGAAGACACAACTCAATATTAATTAGTTTGGTAGTTTCTTTATTTTGATTCTTTTTTGATACAAAGTATCACGTGACACCAAGATTTAAAAAGTTGATGAAGTACGTATTGGTTCAATTTTGAGACAGTATCGGTTAACCGTAAAACTCTAGTTGTTTACTATGTTACTCAATGACTATGATGTGATACATTTATTTTTCAGTGGATATTTAATGTTTGTAGTGGAGCCAAATGCCTGAGATGCGATCAGTATTGCATAAAACATTTTTATCCAATGTACCGCGCACAGTGTTTGAGCCGTTGATAAGACGGAGTAATGAGGAAATTGCTATTGAATGCTGCTTTAATGCTTGCGTAATACGAGTATAGCTATGTTAAGGTAACATTTTTGTGCGTGTACTTCTCTTCTTGTGAGGATTTAGGAGATCATTCGCAAGCCAAGTGTGTTTCTTCTTTTTCACAAACATATTTCTGCGTGGACTTCTCTTCTTGTGAGGAAGTCATTCACAAGCTGAGTGAATGTCTCCGTTATCGCAGCACACGAAATAAACTATAATTCAGGTTAAATTTTCAATTTTATAACCTAATTAGGAGTTAAAGAAGAGGAATCAAATTAAAATAGTTTTATTTTGTTTACTCTTGCTGAAAAAGTTGCTTTTGTACGGTATTGAGAGAGACAGACAGACAGACAGAGGCAGTGAAACAGAGAGAGAGAGAGAGAGAGAGAGAGACGGAGAGAGAGAGAGAGAGAGAGAGAGAGAGAGGCGATGCAAGAGGACGACGGATTGCCATCTCGCAAGTGATGGAATTTTTAGAGAATACGGCCTGAGCGACAGTTTAATTCTGCTGCGTTGGTGGTGTCTTTCTTACTGTACTAACAATGTGGAGTTCCAACCAGCGATTAAACTATTTCCGGTTGTGTGTTTAATGTTTGAGAAAAGTTGATGAATTATAAACAGAAGAAATACTGTAAACGAAAAAGGTAAGATTAGCAAGGTTTCTGCTGAGATATGCCTTGTAAATTGTACTGTATTACAGTATAATGTACGTTACTGAAAAGTTTATATATTTATTTGTTCATAGCTTACTATTCTAAAAGAACCCATTCACAGCCTTTTTTATGAGAGTTTTTTCTGAAGTTGAGGAGAGAGTATAAGATTATGGGTTTGGCGTAACTGTAATGGATTCATTTGAGAACCAAACGGCGGTATTCCCTCATAGAACAGTTTTGAAGTTGCTGTTGTGTGAAAGAATTTTATCCTATATAGTACCTGCGAAAGTGCATATAATTAACCTCGTGTCGAAGAACCACGCTGCACTGACACGTCAATCACATCTTACTTTTCCAAATTTTTCACGTTAGGAGAGAAAGAAGGAAGGAAACTTCACGAGACTGGGACTGTAAGCTATGTTGGAGTAGTGATGGTACAATATTCTTACCCAGTTATCTTGAAGGGTGTACAAATTGAGTGTGAAAATTACCTGATTATTCGGACTTTCATCTCCTAACCTTATACTTTGCTTTTAATACGCCGCGACAGTAATCTTGCAATACTTGACGCAATCTATTATGATGAGTTTCTATTAATTTATATTAGCACTGTGAGAAACCTCCTTGCATTTTTACTGTAATGAATTCATACCTTTGATGATACGTTTGTCTTATGACCTATGGGACGCTTTTGCGCGTCGCACGCAACGAGATTGTTCTTGTTTGAAAGAGTATTCGCCAAATGCGGGGTGATTCGCGAAAATATGCAAATATTTTAATATGTTATTCTACAAGTAAAACCAAAGAAAAAAGTTCATATAAACATAGGTCCGCAAATGTTTAGTTACAGAGTTACGGCTATTAAAGAGTCTGAAATTTAGCAACTTCACTAATATGAAGCAAGTGCGAAACTGTACAAGGTTAAAGTAAAGCACGATTTCCATTTATTTTATTGTTCTTTGTCTGGTGAATCTAATACAGCAGATCCCAGACGTGTATCTGCAGTAGTTTTCCAGAACATCCTGAGAAGCAAAGAAGTAATTTCATAAAAATTTTTATTTATTAACTACTTAGCCCAATTTGTTTTTTATTTCCAGACAATTCACGGAACAACACAGAATACTATCTCGTTTCAAGGTTATAAAACGACCGAAACAACTCACTAACGGTTGTCAACAATGACATAATCGTTTCTACAGTCTTAATGGAAAGTAAACAAATTTACTTGTATAATAATCTTCGTTTCTCTGGATGTTCTGGCAAACTACGGCAGGTACACGTTTGGGACATGTTGTATTAGATTCACATGACCAATAACTACAATATAAATGGAAATCGTGCTTTACTGTAACCTCGTACAGTTTTGCAATGGCTTCATGTTAGTAAAGTTGCTAAATTTCAAGCAAAATCTTTTATTAGTCGGAACTCTGTAACCAAACACTTGCGGATCTATGTTTCTATGAACTATTTTCTTCAGTTTTACTTGTAGAATAACATATTAAAATATTTGCATATCTTCGTGAATCACTGTGGGTATCCTGTGTTCTGATAAGTTGCGCACAGTGTTCAGTTTTTTGGAGAGAAGGCCACCTTTGTGTTTCGTGGCGATCTGAGCTGTTGTGGAGATCCTACAGTGAATAAGGAATTGGGTGAGACCATTTCAGTTACTTGCCGTCGTGCAGTTGATTAGGCTATACTGGTATCGCTTGATCGTGATTGCTTTGTGACTAGCAATCGAGGGGGGGGGGGGGGGGGGGCGGCATTGTGCTTGCTCTTTGTAAAACGAAAAACGAAAATTCGTAGGCTGCTCATATTTGAAATGGAATCACAATAGCGCATTATGATATTTCTTGACTTCGTCGTGCTGTACACTGAAGTTTGACACCCTCTCCCCAACTAGTAATTTTTTTTATTGATTGAAAACCGTGATCTAAGAACGTGATCATCCGATTACTTGTCGTGAATTTGAATCCCGTACCTGTTGCTTTAAGTGCCCATGTGGGCTTGAAAATCAATCATTTGTCTTTAGTACAAATGTCATAGCCTATAAATCTACTTCTTTCTGAACTATTTCGGTATTCCTCATTATGCATTTTTATTGATGTACAATATAGTGACCGGCAGCGACATTCTTTCATTTTGTAGGATCTTCTCAGGACCCATGAATAGTACAGTGCGTTGGCAGTCACATATTGAGTTGCAGTTATGAGATATTAGTAATAAGTAGAATTGCCCTTGAATACTACCAGTTTTCAGGTGCAGATAAGGTAAGACGGATGATGTTTTGCCAACTGCTGTTCGTTAAATATCGTTCATTACCTTGACACTACACAAAAATGATATTCGGAATTTATATCTGTTATGATGACGATGAACGAGTCATCGTCAATGTTGACTGGTGGCCAATGCTAAATAGAAACTTTTAAATCACAGCAGGTTTGTCTGTAACGTCGATAAGGTGCTGGCTGCATTGTATGGATCTGCAACGACTAAAATAATTAGAAGTCGTTAGTAAAAAATAATATATATTGTACTTAACTGGTTTTACGGGATTCTTCTTGGCTGCATACATATAATTATACACAGATAGCTATAGAAGCCTCACTTAGGCCATACGTTACTAAGAGCCTTGTTACAGGTTGCTTCCTATCAGCTGAAGGCTATGCTACTTTACTACTTGACGTCCCGAGCATGAGTGGACGACAGCTCGCTAGAAACTTGATGCAAGCCGCGGAGCGGAGCTACCGGCGCTGGTCGCGACTCGCGGGTCCAACGATACTAATACGGACCGCGGTCGATAACTGCGACCCCTAACAAGTGTGGTATCGAACGTTGATACTACAATATGTTCATGAAAATGCTTTAAATATTTGTTGTTCGGTAAGCCAGTGACTCCAAAACTTTGGCGTCAACATCACTGCACAGTTTGATGCTATTACCTGAAAGCTAAGGCTTATTCAGTTTGGTGCACTGGCTATAAGAATCAGTACTCATCTAATATTCAAGTATCTACTAAGCAAGCCCAATTTTTAGTTGTGAAAGCTGTGAAAGTGCTTGCATGAGTGCGCGAGCGCGTATCTGTGTGTGTGTGTGTGTGTGTGTGTGTGTGTGTGTGTGTGTGTGTGCGAGCGCACGCGTATGTGTGTATGACTATTTCTGTTAAACTTACCACTCACACAGCACTTTAAAATTGTTTCCTGAAACACGAGAACTATACTTTTTGCACAGTTTCATGGTTTCGGGGATGAACTGACTACTTATAGGAGTAATCATTGCATTTTATCACAGCACACGTCTTTCATATGCTTTCTGTGAAAGCCTTCCTGTATTCTGCCTATTTACGGAAGTAGTTCTCTCTTAGTGTATGATGCTGGAGGTGCAACCATTTATAAACTTGAGGGTATTTTACTAAGTTTATTGAGACCAAATTGTTTCTCCTTTCAGCCACCATGTACATACGGCGGGAAAGGAAGATATTTCTAGTGAAATGCGTATCAAATTGGTTCTTTAATTGCGCTGAATTTGTCACAGTAGTCTCAGTTTCACCAATCATTTCAGGTTTGAATTATTAATTTCTATCAGCAGATTCACTTTTGTTTTTGGGCTTAGGTCTATTGGTCATTGGTGTCCTGTCAACCGAATTGTTGATTTCAATATGCTATTTATTTAAAACAGTATTTGATTCGCTTTATGGATGACGCCTGATTTAAGCATTTATCACTGTATAATTACTACTGTCGTAGAAACATTACACTATCGCTGCAACCTGCTGCTGCTCCATCAAGATAAATCGAGATGATCCGTTCGATGACGAAGTCGTATCATGTGGGTGATGAAGTCATTCTGGGAAAATGTGGCAGTGGAGGTTACGTGAAAATTTAACATTAATTTCAGTTATTTACAGGTGATACAACAAAAACGTTGTGTAATGAAATAATTTTTTTTAATGTATCACTGATTGTTTACCAGCACACAGTAAATTTATTGTGTAATACCTAGGAATTGTTAAGGCCCTTAACGTTTTCTGTAGATATTTAGCTATGATAACGTACATTTCGCAGACTAACTTAACGCACTTATTTTCAAGCTAATACCGCTATGCTAGGGAACATATTGTCAAACTTTGTTTGTTTTACTAACCATTTATCTTTTAGTAACCTGATCTTTTATTTACATGCGGTAATTCCCGTAGAAGAAAGTCCTAAAAACGCCGTTGTAGCACGAACGTCTTTCATAAATGGCATATGCCCACACCACACGTACATCTCTTGTTAAATCACAGACAATCCGTTATTGATCAACTCTGTCCGCTGGAGAGGCACATCTTTCAGTGAGGAACAGTCACCTTTCGCAAGCTCACTTTTCAGAAGTTCGTAAAACTATTTGTAAAGAATCTTGTGTCACGATGTTCGGAGGGGATGTTAAACGGTTTAATCTGTTGTTTGTGCTTATCTATGTCTTCGTGTACTTCGCCGCTTACTCAAACACTGCATGTGAATCATCATACGTTGTTCTTCGAAAATTTACTAAGGTGCACATTTTCCTTTGGTGACAAATGTATGTACCTTACCTCCATGTGCGAAAACTTAGCACTTGTTTCAGTCACAAAAGTGTTCCATTCAATTATACTGCCTTCAGCTCAGGGGCTAAGATAAACATGGGGATTCCTGTGATGATGTCACACTTTCAGGGATGATAGAGAAGGGTATGTGTATCAATTTGCGTATTGATCGTGGCTTGGGAACAACCGAGTCGAAAGCTGTAAGCGAAAATCGTTCTGATACCTCTGACAGTGAACCTCTTCTACTGCAAGCTCCTAGTTTTTGGTAGTAGATAATATGGACCGAAACAGATACAAATTTTCTAATAAACATGCGCCCTAAAATGCATGGTTTTAAGAGCTGTGATTTTGTTCAGTGGGAGAGATAGGGCTCACACTAGCTAGGATTAACAAATGCTTATAGCTCTTAAGGTATGCAGTTCAGAGCCCATGTTTACTGGACATTTTTCACTCTTGTGCTTCATTTTACTCCCATGGTCCACTGCCAGGGGTAGCAGAATAATTTTCGGTTATAGCTTTCAACTCGGTCGCTTCTGAACCTGGGTCCCATACCTCACATTGATACATTTACCCCTCTCCATCATCCCTAAAAGTTTGTAACAATATCCCATAGTCATTTGTGTATATAAACTGTGCTTTACTTTATGTTCCGTTAGAATTTTTCCGCAATTTGGCTGAGGCTCACAACAGCCGAGCAACAGTCGTCCTATGGTGTATAACATCACGTAGATCCTGGCATGACGCACTTAGTAGTTATTGGGTTAGTGTCATTAACGAAGAAATCTAAATTAAATTAGAAAGCGGCATAATAAATAAAGATAGAGGTTTTCGAAGTGGACACCACCTATTATCCTCACACCACATGAACGGGCAACAAACACTTAAACACATCCTAGAATATCATGCCGAATTAGTGGAAACAGAAAATGTACGTCATATTTTTGACATTTTTCATCTCCACAATGTCAGATAACCCGGAATGCTTGTGCTGCAGACTTCAGACAATGAAGATGGTCGTTAACATGTGGCTTACGATTCAGATTCTTATAAGAATAAATAACAAAGAAATTGGAATATATTCTGTCTCGTTTATTGATTGACCCTGGTGAATTATTTATAATGGTGTGCAGTATAGAATTCCATGTTTTATTTACTCTCTACGTCTTGTCCTACTGCTTTCCCAATCTGCTCCCATACAAATCGCCAGTAGCAGCTTACGTGCAAATCTACGCTACCATGTAAAGCAAAATCTTTGTTTAATGTTGTTACGAAAAATCTAGAATAGTGCTTTACCGATTTACTTCAATTTTTGTACAATATTCTAATAAACATTCATATATACAACTGGCCATGGTCATTAGAATTGCTAAACCAAGAAGAAATGCGCGTGATATACGGGTATTCATTGGACAAATATATTATACTAGAACCGTCAAGTGAATACATTTTCACGCAATTTGGGTGCATAGATCCTGAGAAATCAGTACCCAGAACAACCACCTCTGGCCGTAATAAAGGACTTGATACGCCTGGGTATTGAGTCAAACAGAGCTTGGATGGCGTGTACAGGTACAGCTGCCCATGCAGCTTCAACACGATACCACAGTTCGTCAAGAGTAGTGACTGGCGTATTGTGACGAGCCAGTTCCTCGGCCACCATTGACCACACGTTCTCAATTGGTGAGGGATCTGGAGAATGTGCTGGCCAGGGCAGCAGTCGAACATTTTCTGTATCCAGAAAGGCCCGTACATGACCTGAAACATGCGGTAGTGCATTATCCTGCTCAAATGTACGGTTTCGCAGGGATCGAATGAAGGGTAGAGCCACGGGTCGTAATACATCTGAAATGTAACGTCCAATGTTCAAAGTGCTGTCAATGCGAACAGGAGGTGACCGAGACGTGTAACCAGTGGCACCCCATACCATCACGCCTGGTAATACGCCCGTGTGGCGATGACGGATACTCGCTTCCAATGTGCGTTCACCGCGATGTCGCCAAACACGGATGCGGCCATCATGATGCAGTAAACAGAACCTGGATTCATCCAAAAAAATGACGTTTTGCCATTCATGCACCCAGGTTCGTCGTTGAGTACACCATCGCAGGCGCTCCTGTCTGTGATGCAGCGTCAAGGGTAACCGCACCCATGGTCTCCGAGCTGATAGTCCGTGCTTCTGCAAACATCGTCAAACTGTTCATGCAGATGGTTGTTGTCTTGCAAACGTCCCCATCTGTTGACTCAGGGATCGAGACGTGGCTGCACGATCCGTTACAGCCATGCTGACAAGATGCCTGTCATCTCGACTGCTAGCGATACGAGGTCGTTGGTATCCAGCACAGCTCTCCGTATTACCCTCCTGAACCCATCGATTCCATATTCTGCTAACAGTCATTGGATCTCGACCAACGCGAGCAGCAATGTCGCGATACGGTAAACCGCAATCGCGGTAGGCTACAATCCGACCTTTATCAAAGTCGGAAACGTGATGGTACGCATTTCTTCTCCTTACACGAGGCATCACAAAAACGTTTCACCAGGCAACGCCGGTCAACTGGTTTTTGTGAATGAGAAATCGGTTGGAAACTTTCCTCATGTCAGCACGTTGTAGGTGTCGCCACCGGCGCCAACCTTGTGTGAATGCTCTGAAAACCTAATCATTTGCATATCACAGCATCTTCTTCCTGTTGGTTAAATTTCGCGACTAAAGCACGTCATCTTCGTGATGTAGCAATTTTAATTGCCAATATATATTTATATATACAAAAAAGTCTTGCATCATCCCGGTTCCCAGTCTCCTGAAGATAGACGTTGATTGTGGGTGTTGTATCACAGACACAGTCCCTTTGACTGTTCAGAGATGTCACTAAACCCGCCAAAAGATGTAAACAACGACGCATCAGTAGCGCCTATTAGACGGAGGAGGTCCGACAGCGTGTTGTCTGTAGTTCAACCATGCCTTGACGGTCAGTACCGACGTTCGTTCGCGTCCGTATTGTTACTTTGTGCCAGGAAGGGCTCTCAAAAGAAGTGTCCAGGTGTCTCGGAGTGAGCCAAAGCGATGTTGTTCGGACGTGGAGGAGATACAGACAGGCAGGAACTGTCGATGACATGCCTCGCTCAGGCATATACTGCAGTGGATGACCGCCACCTACGGATTATGGCTCGCAGGAACGCTGACAGTAACGCCACAGAACGTCGTGTTACAACTCAAACTGTGAGCAATGGACTGTATGATGCGCAGCTTGACTCCCGACGTCCATGGCGAAGTCCATCTTTGCAACCACGACACCATGCAGCGCGGTACAGATGGGCCCAACAACATGCCGAATGGACCGCTCAGGAGTGATATCACGTTCTCTTCACCGATGAGTGTCTTGCGAGTGCAACAAGGTGGAGGCTCCCTGCTGTTTTGGGGTGGCATTATGTGGGGCCGACGAACGCCGCTGGTGGTCATGGAAGGCGCCGTAACGGCTGTACCACACGTGAATCCCAACCACATCAACAGCATTTTGGTGAGGCATTCGTCTTCATGGACGACAATTCGCGCCCCCATCGTGCACATCTTGTGAATGACTTCCTTCAGGATTACGACATCGCTCGGCTAAAGTAGGTAGCATGTTTTCCAGACATGAACCCTATCGAACATGCCTGGGATGGACTGAAAATGGCTGTTTATGGACGACGTGACCCACCAACCACTCCGAGGGATCTAGCAAAATCGTCGTTGAGGAGTGGAACAACCTGCAGCAACAGTTTCTTGATGGGTTTGTGGATAGTATGCCACGACGAATACAGACATGCATCAATGCAAGAGGACGTGCTACTGGGTATTATAGGTACCGGTGTGTACAGGAATCTGGACTACCACCTCCGTAGGTCACGCTGTGTGGTGGTACAACATGCAATGTGTGGTTTTCATGAGCATTAAAAGGACGGAAATGATGTTTATGTTGATCTGCATTCCAGTTTTCTGTACAGGTTACGGAGCTCTCGGAACCGACGTGGTGCAAAACTTTTTTCGATTTTTTTTTATTGTATATAATAAATAGATACATTGATAATTTTTAAAACGCAAACGTTGTTAGCAAAAATCTCTACAGAAAAACTGGAAACCCCTTTATATCTAGGAAATTTATGTACTTAAATTATATACTGGGATACTTTTTTGCTACAGCTGTAGTGTTCGAGTTATTCACTAACAACGTACCAAAGTGAGCTTCAGACCCCATTCCCACACACAGCCCCTACCGGTAAGGATTCATGTTATGTTGTTCATGATACTACCTCCTACTACCTCGCAAAAGTCTGCGACTGCACGAATGATTTTCCACATTCGACCTTCTTTCACCTTCCTTGACTGACCTTATTACGCTACCTGTTTAGTGGAGCTCTTACAAATTTTAACATTACGTTTGTGTAAATTTTAACGAACGATTTTGTGGTTTTTAAATGCATAAAATAAACAATTACATCATTGTATTCGCCAGGCCTTCTGACCATAAAACTACAGTGCTTCTAAGAGTTAAGTTTGGATTTAAATGTCATCGTAGTTAGTTATAGCGTAACGTTTACAGAATTAGTTTTTCTTTCATGACCCTTGGGGGCACTTTTAAACAGATAACGTTAACGAAGTAGCCGACTGTGCTGGTGGCTGAACAGTTCAGTCAATACGGAGCAAAAAGGATGAATATCGGAAATAGTTCGCGCAGTCGAGAATTTTTCTACAGTGGTAGGAGGGACTACCATGAGCAACTTCCTAGAAATCCTGCCTGACAGGAGTTGAGTGTGAAAGTTGGAGTGCGTTATAGGCCCACTTTTGTACGTTTTTCTTGAATAATTCGAAAACTCTGGCCTGCAGCGAAAACGTATCCCAGAACAAAATTTTACTGCTACATTAAATTTCCTTCCAAAAACGTCTCGTTCATAGTTTCCTGCAGGGCTAACAGTTTGCGCAAAGCGAGATAAAGAATCTGAAAACATCGCGAATGGTTTTTGAAGGCCAGGGTAAAAATGGGGGTTGCATAAAACGACATCGCTAGGGTCAGCTGAAACGCCTAGTACACAGTCTGAAAAGACTGCTAGTGTGTTCCAGGTCGGCTGCGCTGAGAAATAATTGTTACAAAAAATATTCGGTACACTGCCCCGTTTCCAAGCTAATTTGGATTTATGTTATCCAGTTATGTCGCTCAGCGGGCGTTTTAAAGAGATCCGCAGATACAATAAGCGTCAGTTGTTCTCATAGCGTAGATGATAGCGCACGATACTACTCAGCTATTGTCTACTACTGTTAATAGCGTTCCAAGTCCAATTTTAGTATCGCTTTCTTCTTTATTTTCAGGAAGCAAAACGTAGACACGTTAGGCGACACAGAATCTGAAGGGCAGTTTGAATTTGCACGCGCAACGGACTGGTTAGCTAATTTCAATGCTAATTAACTCGGAAACGGAGCAACGTATAGAATTTAATTCTTACCAATAATTTCTCCGCACTTCTTAGTCTGTAATGCCCTTACAAGCTTTTCAGACTGATATTGACCATCCTGTAATTTTTTAAACGTCAGTGTACAGCTCCCTCTGTTAAAAGTGACTGCGAAAAGCGAAATGCTGGGCTGTGCTGAAGAAATATGCGGTTTAATATATTATCTTGTAGATAGTTTCAACTATGATAGCAAGGTATGTAAACCATTAGACATATTGTGTGTCACATTTGCAGGGTGGACATAAATAGTCTGTAAGGCTTGTGAGGAAGCTGCATAGCAGGATGTGCTGAGAGGCAGCCGTTAAAAAAAAATTCCGGTACGTTACGCCGATTCCGATTCAGTTACCATTGCAGTTACCCAATCAAGTCGATGCACATGAAAATTCAAGCAGCCCGGTAGGGACGGTGCTGTTGAAAGTGTTCCTCGTTTAATTTCCTAAAAGTTAACAAGAGCTATATTATAACTGGATATGGGACAGTACTATGAATCGAACCCGAGCTAACAGCTGAGCAGCCTCTTGCACTACAATCTGAGCTATGAGAACAACAGAAATACAAGTAACTTAGGAATGAAATAAATAGGAAGCGCAGGGAAGGTACGGCGAAATGGCTGCAAGAAAGATGTGCAGAAATGGAAAAGGACATGATTGTCGTCAAGAGTGACTCAGCAATAGAAAAGTAAAAATAGCTTTCGATGAAATAAATAATAAGGGCCATAACATAGAGGTTGCAATGTGGATTCCACTGTTAAATACACAGGAGAGAGCGAATGGGCGGACAGAGAAGTTCAGGTCCCGGCAATGGCACAAATTTTGATTCATTTCTTCAGCTTCTATCTTTATCGTAGGAAAGAGAACATGGAATCCTCTTTGAGGAGATGACTACGTTTGTTATAGTAGAAGAAGCGACGAGAGTAGATAAGGAAGATACACGGTATACAGTATTAGAATCAGAATTTAAAAGAGCTTTCGTGGACTTAAGATCAGTTAAGGCGGAAGGGATAGAAAACATTCTAAAATCATTGGAGGTATTGGCAACAAAATGCCCATTCACGTGGTTTGTAGATCTATGAGGCTGGCGATATCCCATTAGACTTTCGGAAAAACATAATCCACACAATTCTGAAGATAGCATGAGCCGACAAGTGCGCACAATCTCCTTAACAGCTCACGCACCTAGTTACTGGCGAGCGTAATACACAGAAGATGGAAAAGATAATTAAGGATCTGTTGCATGACGGTCAGTTTGGCTTTAGGAAAGGTAAGACATGAGAGATGCAGCTCTGACGTTGTGGCTGATAATGAAAGCAAGACTTGAAGAAAAATGAAGGAACTTTCATAGGATTTGTCGATCTGGAAAAAGCGTTCGACAATGTAAAATGGTGCAAGATGTTCGAAATTCTGAGGAAAAGAGGGGTAGGCTAGAGGAAAGACCGATGACATACAGTATGTACAAGAACCAAGAGGGAACTATAGGACTGAAAACCAACAGCGAAGCGCTCCGATTAAAAAGGGCGTATGGCATGGGTGCAGTCTTCGCTCCTACTTTTCAATCAGTGTGAAATAATATCAGTGATGAGATTCGCTGATGACGTTGCTACCCTGAGTGAAAGTGAAGAAGAATGTGTTGAATGGAATGAACAGTCTAATGAGTAGATACAGAATATGTATTTAGAGTAAACCGAAGAAAGACGAAAGTAATGAGAAGTAGCAGAACTGAGAACAGCGAGAAACTTAATATCAGAGTTGTTGATAACGAAGTAGATGAAGTTAAGGAAGTTTGTTACCTATTCAGCAAAAAACCCATAATGGACGTAGCAAGTACGACATAAAAAGCAGACTAGCATATGTAAAGGGGGCACTCCTGATAAAGAGAAGTCTACTGGTATGAAACCTAGGTCTTAATTTGACGAAGAACTTTCTAGAAAGTAAGTACTGTATGGTAGTGAAACATGGACTGTGGGAAAACCGGTACAGAAGAAAATCGAAGCATTTGAGATGTGGTGACAGAGCAGTGTTGAAAATATAGTGGACTGATAACGTTAGGAATGAAGAGATTCTCCTGAGAATCAGCGAGGAATAGATATGTGGAAAATGCTGACAAGAAGAAGGGGCAGAATGACGGGACGAGTGTTAAGACATTAGGTAATAACTTTCATGGTACTAGAGGGAAGTCTAGAGGGCAGACAGAGATTGTAAGATATCCAGCAAATGATCAGTCAAAAGATTAATAATTAAAAAAAAAGATGTGTACAGCTGACACTAATTGTATCTGAGATCATAAGATATCCGGCAAATGATCAGTCAAAAGATTAATAAATAAAAAAAAAGATGTGTACAGCTGACACTAATTGTATCTGGTTGGGCACTTGAATTTGAGCGGGCAATGGCCTGACTGAATAAAACGTTCTCGGTTTTTTAAGCCGCGTTAGACCGAATAAAATACTTCCGATGACTATCCCCCGCCATAGTCGTCAGGAGTAAAAACCAATGACTGCGAGGGCTCTTTATCTTTATCGTTATTTCATCTCCCCCGTCCCATGTTGCAATGGTACAATCAGCCTGCCCTTCAGCCAGTAGATATCAGTCTGTTAGTCTCTAACACAGATGTTAAAACAAAAACCAAACAGACATACGTAGCATGAATTTAAATTTATTTTAAAAGGTGATGTTAATGGGAAAATATAAGTAAATAATGCTATATTTATGATTTGTTTAAAAACAGTGATAAAATTGTGGACAGGCAGATCAGTTAAAACAATTGAGAAACACTTGAAGAACACTAAACACTCGGAAAACGTTTGAAAAACACCAAACACAACAGATTACACAATGGTCATTAAAAACAGTGCACTGTACACTTTTATTGAAACTGGGAAACGACCTACCCTGGAATGGTATACTATCGATGAAAGAAAAGGTGGATGTAGAAGAGTGGTGGTAATGAAGACTTGGAGTGGTAAGAGATGGTGACGAAACAGGGCTGCTGTGGGGGACAAGGAGAGAGACATAGTATGGGGATCTATAGATCTGAGAGGTAAAGTGGATTGGATTCGACAGGGAAGAGCAAAAGGAGAAGGTTTAGTTTGGGGAGAGGATGAAGATGGAGCCCTTGGAAGTGGGGAGGAGGCGGGGTAGGTGAACAGGGTGGGTGGATTCGGAGTTGGTAAGAAGGGTATATGTCCGGGCAGAGTTCATGGTCTGAGAGAGGGAGAAAGCTGAAACTTCTTTGAGAAGGGTGGTGGTATGTGTGCTGATAGAGGGTTGGTAAGACGTTTAGGTAGATGTGCAGCAGCACACTAGGACGGGAAAGGAGAGGATACATAATAGAATTGCTGGAGTCTAGTTTAAGGGTAGTGTAAGTTATTTGGAGTTATTCAGTTTGAGTGAGGTTACGTGGGAATTTAATGAGTTGGTAAAAGGATCCCTGCGGAGAAAGGTAAGCAGTTGCGGAGAGCAAGGCAGAAAGCATTGCATTCGAGCATCTGTAGGAACTTATAGGACTTGGGAGGGCAGGTGTCTGTGTGGCATTTGTGTAGCAAAGGGTGGAGTGGATCAGGAATTTGTACATGTGAAAGATAGTGGAGGAATGTAGTCCCCATGTTAGGCCAGTCAATAGTTTTAGTAATTTTAGTCTATTGTGGGCTTCCTGTTAGATGGTTAGTAGGTGAGGTTTCCACACTAGTTGCCAGTTGAAGGTTAGTTCAAGGTATTTTAGTTAGCTGGGTGGAACGGTAGTAAATGGTGCGGTAGATGGCATGGAGACAGAAGGTGCTGGTAATGCACCCTATAATTATTGCCTGGAGGGGTTAATTTTAAGGAACCATTGGTTACACCATGAGGTAAACTGATTGATGTGGATTTCGAGGGATCGTTGGGATTTCCGAAGCACAGCGTAGAGGGCAAGAATAGCGGTGTCATCAGCACACTGGAGAAACTGGATGTAAGGAGGTGTTTTGGGCGTTTCGGAAATGTATTTGGGAAAAGGAGAGAGGAGAGAACGGAACCTTAGGGGACTCCTTGAGTGTGGGAGAAGGTACAAGAACTGGTGCTGTTAGAAATTATGTAGGATGGGTTATTGGAGAGGAAGGATACAATCAGGAAGACATAATTGATTGGAAGTGCATAAGTCTGGACTTTGGAACGGAGACTGGAATGCCATATGCAGTCGTATGCTTTCTCTAGGTCAAGAGGTACAAAAATAACGGATTTACGTTGTTGAGCTGTTGGGATAGGAGATGGATGAGGTTCAGAAGTTGATGATCAGCAGAGAAGAAGGGACAGAAGCCATATTGGGTAATAGGAAGTGGATGGCGTTGGTGCAGATGGCATTGGTTGTGCTGGGATAGGATGGATTGAAATACTCTGCTAAACACTGAAGTGAGGCAGATGGGGTGGTACAAGGAGGTATCAGTGTAGGGATTGATGTGCATTTTCAACTTCTCGCGGCGTAATGAATATTCCATTAAATTTCGGGCATGCAGCCCCGTAAATAAATTTTATTTACGCGGCTGCATGCTCGAAATTTAATGGACAGTGTAGGGATTGTTGGATTTGAGAAAAATGAGGATTATGGAGGTTTTCCACAGATTGAGATAGTAACCTGTGGAGAGGATAGTCGTATACAAACACAAACGCTCCGTCTATGAACCCGTCCCAAGTGGACCAATAAAATTTAAACTCTCCTCCCCCCCTCATCTTCGTCTTTCATATCTGGGTGGATTCACACTGGAGCTGTGCAACATAGGGATCAAGATATGGCTATCTGTTAATAACAAATTATTGTTCGTGTAATTACATTAACTCACATTACTACTGCTCCTGTTGTTAACGAGAAATTAAATTTAATATTAAGTGGTTCTGTCCCTCAAGGCACCAACAGAGACCACAAACATGCAGGAATATAAGTAGTCTAGTTTTTCCATATTTTCCTCTATTTTACACATTCTGGCACTTTTTTTTATTTTTCCATATTTTCCACAAACATGATTTTTCCACATTTTCTCAATTTTTGTGTCCTTCAAAAGTTTAATTATTTTATCCAGTTACATGAGTTCCGTCCCACTGCTTCTGGACCTCACCTTGCGTCACTTTGCAACATGTTGAAACGTAATGTTGTGTCAAATTGCCGTCATAATGCTCTCAGCCAATGACGATGCAACATGTGAAACCTGGTAGTCAAGAGAAGGCAGAATTCGGTTACGATTGTGGACGGTGCTGCAATCAGCTGCTATTGGTTGCCTTTTACAGTTACACACATTTATTTTTAAAACAGTAATTCCAGACTCAACAACAAGTGAAAAAATACCACACGTTATTAATGAAAGAAGAAACAACTGTGTAAATAATAGCGTTTTCAGAGCATTACAATTTAGCAAATTACCATAAAATACGAATACAGATAATGTTAAAAAAAAGAAGGAAGCCACTGTGATCACGGCTGAAGGCCTTACTCACCAAGAATGGCAACAAATTAAGAATGTTTAAGAACTTGCTGCAATTACAACCTACAGATATTGAAATATTAAAAAGTAAGTGAGCACAAACACAGCAGAAGGTATCAGGGCCAGGAATGGCACTAAATAAGGTTTTAAGGCTTACTGCTAAAATACAAATATCGAATTATTTTTTTCAAAGCAAATGACCACAATCACGGCTCAAGGCCTTACACACCGGGAACGGCAATTATATAGAAATTTTAGAAACCTGCTGTAAAGCAGCAAATACAAGCAAAGGTTAATTAAAAGAAACAAGCAAATGACCACCCAACGAGTGAAATAAGATGGTAACCTTGTAACACAACCCTTGCATCGCTAGATTTATTCCAGAAAGCGACCGGAACTATTAACTAGGCATACATAACCTTTAATGTAGGCATTAAAAGGTATGGTAATAAATAATACAATAATAAAACACAAGGACCAGTCACAGTAGGTACTCCAAGAATCGACCACTGAGAAGGTCCGGCAACAAACACTTCAGCGAGCGATGAGATAGGGAGCCATGAGTAGCATTCGCATCACAAGATGGTAACTCAGACCAGTGGCAGTCTAACGAATGACTAATGATAATCTTCCTGAAGCTACTTGACTTCCAGTAAACTAAATACAAGAATGGAAGAACAAGCCAAAGCCGGAACCGGCGGTCTGCACTACGCCCCCAGAATACTGTGCTTAGAGTGCCCAGAACGAGAAAGGAATTACTACCACCAGAGTAGACTACACACCTAACAGCACAGCAGCGGCAAGGCGAGGAAACGTACACTGCCGTTACATACACTAACCCCAAGTGCAGGTAACTGGGGCATTAGCGGCCACCAGGCAGGATAAATACCGCTGGTTGAACTTAACAAATTGTAACAAGCCGAATGCAGTAAATAGTAATTAGAAGTCGAGGAAAGTTAATCAGATCCGCCTTCCCCAAGCACTCCACTCGCTGCTCTTCACCTCAGCGACACTACGAGCAGCAACACGACCCAAGTCACTGGAGAATCGCGAGATATCACAATGGTGGAGGTTTCTCTAATTGGGTTGAAATGCACTCACCTTAAAACCTGCATGATCTGGTTTACGACGAGGTCGTGCCCCCTCGTGACCATAGTCCTTCCATCCGGCAGTCTATGCACGCCGCCAGTGGTCCCGGCGTGTTTCTCGCACTGTGCGTACCTGGCTGCTCCTGAGTTCCCAACCGAACTCACACACTCACACGACCCAGAAAAACAACGACGTCGCACCAAAGATAGGACAACAGTTACTACTTGTCGATAACCGCCTCTGCTGCCACTAGCGGACAGGCAAAACGAATGGCGCCAATCAAGGCGAAGAAGACGAACAGTCACAACCATGCCAACTAAAGGATACGGTCTGGCCTCGCCAACTAAAGGATAAGGTCTGGCTTCCAACAGAGGGCGGAAACCTACAAACAGTACCAACACGAGCCGCAGCACGGCTCAATGTGTCCAAAGTATCCGAATTATTTATCATTGCTAAGTCACAATTACATTACCAATGCGTGTGATATCATAGTGCACGTGTTACGAAGAACATGTTCCCCTACTCGTAGAAATAGGAACATGGCGGGTAAATTAATTTCTGGATCATTGCTTGTACTGAAACAGAAATGATTACTGGCCTTTCATTAGATGTGCATTAGACGATTTCCAGCAGTTACTGCCAATCATTTCAGACACAGGCCGTGCCGGTTCTTCCCTGGCGAAATGACTCGTGTATGCTGAAAGTACAGAAGCACTGCACTTCCCAGAGAGATGGAAGCACTCTGTACGCACGGTGTGTCATGGCCGTGAGACGTCGGATGTGTCGTACACTGAAGAGAGATATAGAGAGAGGGAGAGAGATGATCATAAGAATTTGGAACAGATGGTTTATCAGATATGTGTAGAAGTTTCATTCCATTAGTCAATGTGGTTGTGTTGCTCGTAAGTTTGATCCTAGTGGTTGGAGTTTGTTACTAATGGTGCATCTTTGAAGTATCATCTGAAATGTTATTAGTTATGAAGGGACTACATCCTCGTTAGTGTATTTACGGAAGGTTGCATTATAGAAAATCGTGGTATTTTGTTATAATTTTGACTGCTGGTATTGATTTTAGCATTGTATTGTGGAAAGATATATGTAAATTTTTCAGTTTTTATTTATGAATATTGTAGTATCCTCACAGACTAATAATACTTCTGACGTCATTTGTGTAAGTATTGGACTGTTTATCATGACTACCAACCGCCGATTTCGACGAAGTTGCTAAAACTGACAAACTATGAAATTTCTTGTACGTAATTGATAAAGGATCCTACAAGCACAGTTAATTTTATGGATTATAGAAGAATTGGAATCCCATCTCTCGGTCTTGGACGAAATGAAACTCGCAACGTACAGCCATCTGTCTAATGGATAAAAAAAATAAACCAGCAGTACCTGTGTATCTGTGCAGCTCAGTAGATCGCCTTGTGTGTCTAATGATGAACGGGAGAACGTTGTCTGTGTGCGCTCTTCAGTCGGCCATTGCGACTCGAGGGTCGTTCCATGCTTATACCGGGAGCACATTATCTCTTTAGGGCGAGAAAGGTTATCTGCGTGGGAAGCTGTCCGGGAAACTGGAGAAAATCACAGCAGCGTGTTACACCGTGATGCGATGCACAAAACAGTGAAAATTCGCCTCACGAAGTCGCAAGCAGTCAACAACAACAGTTGACTATCGCTCATTGATTGCCTCGTAGCTAACCCGAGCAGAATACAGCAAAACCTTGCATTGCCTTTTTGCGGGCGACTTAGGAGAGCTGTGTCGACCTAGACAATATGCAGCCGTGTCGTACGGTCAGTTTGGACTCATTAGGAACAAAAGTAGCATCACCTCCAGCATATCTATGCACACAGAAGGGGAACACCTGGGTTGGAACCTAGAGCTCTTCACCGACGAGTGCAAAAATTGACCGTCGTAGAAGAGTGTGGAGTGACGAGGTACGAAAACATGCCTCAGGCATATAGTCCGAGGGGCTCAACAGGGAGGTGTGTCAATTGCGTATTAGGGGGCATTATGTTTGGATATCGGATACATCGCCACCGAGCGGATCGTCAACGTAGGTTCGTATTTCAAGACGATAATTCTCGAGCACATAGCTCCCGCCTCAGGTACACCTTCCACCAAGAGGCAAGAATAAGTCTAATAGAGTAGTTAAGAACTGCACTGTACAATACACAGCTGTGATACTTTATTTTATTAGATCCGTTTCGGTGACGCATCTCATTATCTTCGGGTCCCCAGAAGATATTCAGCTATACAGTGCACACTTATAATGCTTAATAGAATTCACAAAATCTTAATTCTTAATATGTGTAAACATCAAACACGCTCGTGTCAATAAGACGGTCAGATTCACCACAAGAAAGCGAATAGTGAAGTACATCTGTGTACAACGCAGGGCAAGTTTTAACCTTCATCGAAGCTGTCCTGTACACAAAATATTTCAAACAAAATGGCATGTGATGTCTGCTCACATGGTCCCTACTGAGCACGCTTGGCACCATCCGAATTTCCTCAGAGCCTATAATATCTCAGAAGGGCCGCCAGCGAGTTACTGAGCAAGACTAATTCAATATCGAGCGTGAATGCTCGTTTCGTCTTCTGGCGTGCACCATCCCTGTAGGTACAGCCATTACGCTATCCCCAGAGAGTAGCTAGGGGAAGACTGGGGAACACGACACGTAGTGACTTTAAAACCACTACCAACTAACAGAGAGGACCGACAGGTTCTGTACGACGGCAAAAACTAATGACGCTTCCGTATCATTTCAGGGAGCAGTGATGGCCAGCAGAGCGTGAACTGGCAGTTAGTTATACGTCGCAGAACTGACTGCATGCAGACCGCTATGAGGACTGCAGTTAAAGTCCTAGCAAAACAAGAGTTCAACCATGTTGTGAACAGCGATCAGAGAGCAGTTTAGAATGGCAGTGGTTCAACATTAGTAAGGATCTACATTTTCTGCCTTGATTGCAACAGATACCTTGTCGTGTCGAAGTAGCACGAGTGTGAGTTGTTTAACAGGTCACGTATCCGGACATACACCTGTCGTGTTTCGGCTGAGATTTTGTATGATAAAACTGTCACCAATTTATAAATAAAGTCAAATTTTCTTTTTGAAAGGAATAAAGTCCGTCCCTGTATCAGGATCTCTTCCAGATACCTCCATACACCAGTGGTGATCCCGCCATAATTTATATTGGCAGCTTCATCAAATTTGTCTCATATCTAGAAACGTTGGCTGTCTTATCTGCACTCCGACACAGCCTGAACATAACCCGTAAATTCAACTTCCATGATACGGACGTAATTAGGAACATTGACATCATCACATCTGACATAGGGGAGATGTAATTCGCAAATATGCTTATCCGGCACTGAAACGTGCTCTCTTTGATTGTGTGCCACAGTAGACAGAATTACTACAAATGTCATGTAGTAGCAAGGCAAATGTTTGTCGGCCTAACTCAGGTGTGGTGTTGATTTCTATGACACGTTTTATAAATGCGAGCGTGCTGCAAAGTAACGTATGTGTAAACTTGAACTGAGGAAATTGGTAGTTCAAAGGAAGACCTTCAGATTTTGACTTTGCTATTGTGTAACAAGGGTGAAAACTAGTCGCAGGAATGATGTTGGGGTGAGCTGGTGGACTTAAAGGGGGACTATATCGAAAGAAAGGGAGCATTATCACCTAGAAAAGTGGTTTCACTGCGAGGTTGAAAACTTTGCTCCTGCGCCTGCATTTTTGTTTAATGGTAACTATGCACATTGGACATTAATTCGCCAACCCCTCGACACATACAGTGCTACATAACACGTAGCCTTCTGATATAGAATAGACGGGAATTAAAAGTAACAAGTTGCTTCAAAAAGATTTTTCACTCTGCAATAGAGAGTGCGCTGACTTGAAGCTTCCTTACAATGAAATGAATACCTGTAGCTGACTACAGGCGTTGATATAAGTAAACGGGGACGGTTGAAAATGCGTGCCTCCACCGGAACTCAAACCGATATCTCCTGCTTACATGGCAGACGCTCTATCCAACTGAGTCACCGAGGACACAGAGGATAGTGCGACTGCAAGGACTTATCTCTGGCACGCCTCCCGTGAGACCCCACATTCGAAAATCATTGTCCCGCACTGTATTCATAGCGCCCCATACCCATTACTCGGGGCTCTACCGCCGATTCCCGTAAGAGTTCGGGCACTCTTTGTCCATCCGCACAAAAGAAGATGCTCAAATCACCGGTGAGCCTTAACTATATATATATGAAGATGCTATCTGTTCTTTCGGACATATATCGAAACTTCCTGCCGAATTAAAACTGCGTGCTGGTCCGGGTCGCGAGCGTGAGAGTCTGGGATTTCAGTGACATGTGCTCGAAGAACTGAGATGCCAAGTGAAAATTCATTCTGGAATCAATCTCTCAGAATGTGGCTAAACCATTTGCTCGCAACATTATTTTTTCCAGAAGTGCTAGTCTTAGATAGACCAGTTTGTAGACCTCTTACCGTGAAAGTAAAAGATCGCAGTTTTGAGTCCCAGACAGGCAAACAGTTTTAAACTGCCAGGAAGTTTCAAGTTTCTTCAAATATTGTCACTCATTGATAAATGTAGTCCGTAGATATACTGAATTATGGCGATGTTCATATGCTGTTCCAAATAGTAAGAGATAGTTTTATGGCATTAAGAACGAATGATGTGGTGGCTACTTTAGTTGAGATAGGGGGCCTGAGCTTTCATCAAAATAGGAACGTATCCGTTGAGCTAGTGAATACAACTGTTGTCGTATTTCGAGGCTGAAGTGCCCACAGCACATTCGTCACGAAGACGAGAAAAATGGCTACGCTTGGCTACCGGGAATGTTCAAACAAACGTCCTGCCTCATGTTCATGGTAACCTGAATAAGTATGTGCAATTTATGGTACGTAAAACACGCCTCTCGCCACCTGTTGCCCAGTTTATGTTTTGCTTGGCTCATTGACGGCGTCCAGTTCCTTGCGCAGCTGTAAGAAATAGCCTTTTTCGAGGTACACGATTTCACATGTCATTTTCTTGTAGTTAACTTCGCGAAGTTCGCTCGGAAAATGCTTGAGATATATCTGCATTCATTGACAGCAGCGATTCTTACCGGATTTGATAGCCGTTGTTAGTGATATGCGTGATGTTCGTCTTTGGTCTCTGTGGGTTGTAACACTTTCACGATCACTGTTCTTACGCCGTACCACGTGGATGCGAATGATACACCAATCCTTGCAAATACGTTGTTCAGTCCGAACTGATACGCCAATAAATTGGCCAACTTCACTTGTTTGTAGCATTGGACGCTTCCAAATGCGATAACTTCTTCCGTCATTCTGTCACGTTTCCACCTCAAACTGTCTTACTCTGCTGATTTCATACAGCTGTCTATCAAATGCAGGCCACCAATGACGTCAACAGTAAGTGTCACGTGACCGTCTTGTAGCCATTCTGTACTATCCACAACACTCCAAGGCGAACAGTGTACTCTAGTCCAGTGACCGTACTAGCAAGGTTGACATATACCATTTGACGCATCTCACGTTACGTGCACTGCAAATATTCAGGAGAAGATAGAAAGTAAAAGCACATGGCTTGCTACGAAACTGAAGAAGGAGTAGCTGATCACTGTCACTAAGAAGAAGAGTTTAAAGTACAGGCGAAACGAAAGGAAACGGAAGCGACAAGTAGGAGAAAGCGTGAACAGGGATGTACCAGTAAACCAGTTTTAAAAAAATCGAACTCCCAAATATAAAAGAGCTTCAAACGTCTGATTACTTTACAGATGAGTTAATGTGCTAAATATCTGACTAAGCATGCGAGAAAGAAAAAAAAATTAGAAGAGTTTGAAATTATGCTTCGAAGTTGCAAGTCACTAAGTGCTCATATCGAGAAACACTGTGAAAGGGTACAGTACCGCCCGACATTGAAAATAGGTACAACATTCTTCGTTATTCGTGTCAGAACAACATATTTTTTGTAATAATAACTCAATATCACTTAATACACAGAAGCCGGATAACAGAGTAGGAAAGAATGACAATTTATTTATTTAATTGATCACGTGTGCACTGCCACAAAATAAATCCCTACATCCAATTTGGCGAAACCTGCGAAATGAATGAATGTATGGTCGTCTGCTAACCACAGATAGTGAACGTGCAATATATGAGCATCTTTGAGACGGTACTTTGGTCACCTTTGGTGGAACCAAAGAGATGTAATTTACATGAGCTTTGAGCGCCTGCAATGTGGCTGACCAATGGGTAGCATGGTCTTCCCCCACCTCGACGGAGCTGCGAGATGACCTGAAGAACGGCCATGTTTCAGCACTCTGCCGCTGGATCTAGTGTTGGTAAGACCTGTCTTAGGTGTGCTCCGTAAAGACAAAAGAGTGGAGATATGGTATGCATGTGAAATACTTAAGAGTAGTTTGGAATAATAATTTCTCTATTTCAGGAACTTTTGTGAGGAGAATTAAATGTCAGGCAGGTAATATTAAGGGGATCGTAGTAATCTTCGGAAGTGACCAACGGTCACAATGAAAACACGTGCAGCAATAAGTTGAAATACTTCCGAGTGCTTAAGTTAAACTGAATTACTAGCGTGTGTACTATAAGTTGGAAATATTTAGGAAATGGCGTGTGCAGGACTTGAAATTAGAGACGAGCTCTTCCACGTGGTGAGTACTGTGTGAATCTCAATCTGTGTATGAGACAAAGGTTAAAGAGAAGTACTCGTCCATGGTATCAGTTGAGGACTCGCGTGTGTGATGAATATGTTCTTAATATTACTTTGCGTGATATGTTTCCGTGTGACGCTTGATCCGTACTCTTAGAGAGATGCAAGGTGAGTCAGCCGTCTATCCAGCAACGCCACTTGGCTTGCATTGCACAGCAAGACGTGCATATATCTCTAGAGTTCATAGCAGGAAAGTTGAATTACAAAGTGGGGCAGTGTCGTGTGAAACTGGGATAAATATTAATTGAAGTGGGAAAGCTGAAAGTGATAATGTTGTGACTATTCTCTGTGTTGTATTTCATGTTGTAGTGTGGTGTATGTCATGTAATTTGAGTATGTGTGGTTTGCATGGGAGAGTAGCAAGGTAGTTTCAGAGGTAGTGGGTTATGCGTGTTCCTTTTGTACCGCTCGGTCTGGAGGAAAGGCTCGTGATGATGGTTGTGAGAGTCGAAGTGTGAGATATAGCAAAAGATCCACCATCCTATCCAGAAAGTGCACTGTAGCGTTAAATAATTACGAGATAATAAGATAGAGAATCACCAATGTAAAGCCATGCCCACAGGGCGGAATTTCTCATGTGTTATTGTTATAGGTTATAGAATTTGTGTGTTTAGGTTATAGAATTTATCGGAATAAAAAAGATAATGAAAAGAAAAAGATTGGTGGCCTTTTCCTTCGAATAGTATGTTGTCATGATATCCAGAATTTATAATGTGCGCGCCATGCATATTCAGTGTGATGGCCACGTGTTGATCAAAGCCGTTGGGTATGAAAGAAAATGTGGTATTGCCTGTGCGTAGTGAACTGTCAGAGTTGTGTAAATTACTAATAGTCAGAAGTGCGTTATCCGTTTCCGTTGCTTAATATTGAAACAGGAGAATAATTTGAAACTTTATTGTGAGAACTAGAGCTCATGTTACTCGATAAATAAGAATGAATCCACTCGCTTGGCAGACCACTCATCTTGCAGGCCTGACTGCTTGATGCCACAGTATGAGCAAGGCATGTGGGTGCCTCTCAACTGAATGAATATAATCCGGGTAACCTGTGCTCCATTTTAAGCAAAAGCATATTTTGCATGCATCTAATGGTTTATG
The DNA here is from genome assembly GCF_023864345.2 of Schistocerca serialis cubense. NCBI lineage: Eukaryota > Metazoa > Arthropoda > Insecta > Orthoptera > Acrididae > Schistocerca > Schistocerca serialis. The sequence continues at coordinate 591,522,399 of NC_064639.1, forward strand.
AAGTCATATCTCCTGTACTATGTGTCTCACAATGATATAGTTTTTCAGGTACGTTCAGTGGTATATTTAGATGCTGTCTTCAAAGTGTTCTACGAATAGAGTTAGTAGTAAAGAATTAATCAATAAAAAAGTCATGTCTGACGCCGAAGTTTTACTGCAAATGTAGTAAGCGATAAAGATTTTTCCTTTCTTAATTTGTGGCGGAGTGTCAGTGAAAAAAGTCTTGTAAAGCTTTGAAATTATGTAAATTTATTGCAAGCCCTTACGTGCTCTCATATTTAAGTACTGGTTGAATAAAGTCGTGATATTTGAGTGCCTTCCGCTACGCTTATCAGGATAAACACATGTGTTCTGGCTGTAATGCCAGTCTTACTGTGAAAAACTTCTAATATAAGATTATATCTCTTAATGATTAGGTTATGATAGTGTTTTCAAATTTAAATTCGGTCAGGGAACACGCGAACCACTCAATATCGAATTGCCTCTTTAAGCCGTTCAAATGGCTCTGAGCACTATGCGACTTAACTTCTGAGGTCATCAGTCACCTAGAACTTAGAACTAATTAAACCTAACTAACCTAAGGACATCACACACATCCATGCCCGAGGCAGGATTCGAACCTGCGACCGTAGCGGTCGCTCGGTTCCAGACTGGAGCGCCTAGAACCGCACGGCCACTAGGGCCGCTTTAAGCCGTTAAATGGGCAACTTGCAACTGGACCGAGTTCCTATATAGTCCCTTCGTAATATAGATATGTAGTCAGTTTCGTGAAGAGCGTTAAGTGCGGCTATTGTGAAGAATACTAAAGAGACGATAGGACAGAAGGGAGCATTACTGTTCGCAGGGATCGTTAGAATTACAAATGCGTTTTTGGACGAGTAATCACACGGCTGTTTGATGTTGGGTACATCGAAGAAATAAACAGAAGAAAGATCGCTGCGTCAAAATGTGTCAGTAGTCTACTGGAGAAGTTGTTTGAAACAGGAAGTTGTCTGCAGTTAAGTAAAAAATATGCAAAAAATGAAATAAATGAGACGAATACATAGACTTCCTGTAAAGCTACAAAGAGAGAAAAATAGCCCTATGGAATGAGGGTTGTATTTACTAAGACGAAAGGAAAAAGGCCATTACATTAATAAACATCGCATGAAAACTGCCTCAAGTGTTTACGCACTTCGTAATATACCAGGCATGTTCAGTAAGAAATGCAACACATTTTCTTCTGTAAGCAGGTTAGTTTTATTCAGGACTCCAATATACCATACTATACCCCACTCTTTTGGCTAAAAGCCCTATTTTTCAACATAATAACTGTTCAATGCGACAGCCTCGCGGCACCTTCTACGCTGGCGTGGTACCACTCCACTGGTCGACGTCGAAGCCAACGTCTTGCTGCATCAGTGACCTCCTCATCATCGACGTACTGCTCCCGTGAAGTGCATTCGTCATTAAGCCAAATACAGGGTGTTACAAAAAGGTACGGCCAAACTTTCAGGAAACATTCCTCACACACAAATAAAGAAAAGATGTTATGTGGACATGCGTCCGGAAACGCTTACTTTCCATGTTAGAGCTCATTTTATTACTTCTCTTCAAATCGTCAGTATGTACTGTACTTCCTCGATTCACCGCCAGTTGGCCCAATTGAAGGAAGGTAATGTTGACTTCGGTGCTTGTGTTGACATGCGACTCATTGCTCTACAGTACTAGCATCAAGCACATCAGTACGTAGCATCAACAGGTTAGTGTTCATAACGAACGTGGTTTTGCAGTCAGTGCAATGTTTACAAATGCGGAGTTGGCAGATGCCCATTTGATGTATGGATTAGCACGGGGCAATAGCCGCGGCGCGGTACGTTTGTATCGAGGCAGATTTCCAGAACGAAGGTGTCCCGACAGGAAGACGTTCGAAGCAATTGATCCGCGTCTTAGGGAGCACGGAACAATTCAGCCTATGACTCGCGACTGGAGAAGACTTAGAACGACGAGGACACCTCCAATGGACGAGGCAATTCTTCGGGCAGTTGACGATAACCCTAATGTCAGCGTCAGAGAAGTTGCTGCTGTACAAGGTAACGTTGACCACGTCACTGTATGGAGAGTGCTACGGGAGAACCAGTTGTTTCCGTACCATGTACAGCGTGTGCGGGCACTATCAGCAGCTGATTGGCCTCCACGGGTACACCTCTGCGAATGGTTCATCCAACAATGTGTCAATCCTTATTTCAGTGCAAATGTTCCCTTTACGGATGAGGCTTCATTCCAACGTGATCAAATTGTAAATTTTCATAATCAACATGTGTGGGCTGACGAGAATCCGCGCTCAATTGTGCAGTCACGTCATCAACACAGATTTTCTGTGAACGTTTGGGCAGGAATTGCTGGTGATATCTTGATTGGGCGCCATGTTCTTCCCCCTACGCTCAATGGATCATGATTTCATACGGGACACTACACCTGTGCTGCTAGAACATGTGCCTTTACGAGTACGACACAACATGTGGTTCATGCATGATGGAGCTCCCGCACATTTCAGTCGAAGTGTTCGTACGCTTCTCAACAACAGATTCGGTGACCGATGGATTGGTAGAGGCGGACCAATTCCATGGCCTCCACGCTCTCCTGACCTCAACCCTCTTGACTTTCATTTATGGGGGCATTTGAAAGCTCTTGTCTACCAAACCCCGGTACCAAATGTAGAGACTCTTCGTGCTCGTATTATGGACGGCTGTGATACAATACGCTATTCTCCAGGGCTGCATCAGCGCATCAGGGATTCCATGCGACGGAGGGTGGATGCATGTATCCTCGCTAACGGAGGACGTTTTGAATATGTCCTGTAACAAAATGTTTGAAGTCACGCTGGTACGTTCTGTTGCTGTGTGTTTCCATTCCATGATTAATGTGATTTGAAGAGAAGTAATAAAATGAGCTCTAACATGGAAAGTAAGCGTTTCCCGACATATGTCCACATAACATATTTTCTTTGTTTGTGAGTGAGGAATGTTTCCTGAAAGTTTGGCCGCACCTTTTTGTAACACCCTGTATATGGCAGCCGGAAGGTGAGATATCCGGGCTGTAGTGTGGAAGAGGGACAATTGCCCAATAAAGTTCCGTGAGTTCTTCTCGGGTGCGCAGACTTGTGTGCGGCGTTGCGATATCACGGAGAAAGAGAAGTTCTTCTGCATTTTAGTGGCGATGAACACACTGAAGGAGTCACAGCTGCGTGTAGCCGACCGGCACGTTGGAGATCGGACAACTTCGTGCGACCTTGTTGCGACGACGACAAATGCCTCGCCGGACGACTCACCGTGGTTTTGTTCACCGACATATCTGCCTGAGACGCGTTTCCGCTACAGATTCCAGCCTGAAGGTACGTATAGCACCGCCACCTATCGGAACTTCATGAAACTATAGGGGCTGAAGTTTGAATATTCCACGATGTTTCATAACAAATCCTACATTTTTTCTTTTCAACCGAAATTGCCGAGACAAAAGGGTTGCATTGCTTATTGAACTCTTCTCGTACTTCACAAAAAGGCACCACACGAGACGTGATACCGTGTGTAATGGCAATCATCGTTACTTCCACAACGGGGACCAGTCTCGTCCTCGGCCTGTGATATACGACACGGAGGGAGGGCTGGTGGAGAAAGGCGTCAGCAGGAGGAGAGCAGTTGTTTTGCTGGGGAGGTTCTAGTGACATCCAGGACCGTGCCACCCGCCATGCGTCACGCCTCTGTCCGTGCAACGACGCTGACTCGCCGATACCGAGGATGGAAATATGTGACGTGCTCGTGCTGTACGAAAACAGACCCATAATTCTTCTTTTACTGGCATTCGATAAAACATTGACAGGGGGATATGATGTAGAATGAGTTTTTATGTTATTTTCATACGGAGATTCGCTGAAGCAAGTTGTGGAATGTGTGTAACTGTCAACATATTTCTAATGACTAACTGGAGGAAACCAATATAGGACTGTGAAATGTTGACGACTCGCAGTATGTTGGTGGATACCATCGAAAACTTGGAATTTTATCCGAATTTGACGCGGAAACTGAACCGAGAGATTTTTATGCAAGGACTCCGTCGCGAAAAACTTCATAGCCAGAAGGGAAATGTTCTGTGTGACCAACCGTCAGAAGCTCCGTGAGGCTGTTCGCAGATGGTTCTATTGAATACAGAGAAGTTACAAAGCTAAAAAAAAAAATTGTAGCGAAAGGGAAGAATACCTGTAGAGGATTGATGTTTGGTGAGCAATTGGCAGTTGATCCTTCCCTCTTCACGTATGTGACTTTGTGTACTACATATCCACTCAAATATCACCGTGCACTCATAAAATCTAACTTAAAACCCTAGACTGAGCCGTATGCATGTTGTTTTTTTATGGTTTTTACTCCTAAGACGTGTTGACGAAGTTCTCCTCGTTAATCTGTTTTGGGCGAGTCTGTTTATCTTTTCGCAATACTGGAATCTATATGTATTTGAAACTACTTACTACACTGTACAACAAAATTAAAGCATCAGTTTTTAGAAACCCCGTAATTGTCTCCCATTCCCACCTATACGTTTGACATTTCGTCTAAAGATGCCTAGGACCTACCTCTGCAATGGTGCAGAAGCCCGTCACCCTGCATGGTCGCCCTCGGGTTCAGCCACTATTCAAACAGCTTGATTTCGGCCTAAGGGGGGAGGGGGGAAACGGCCACAGCTCAGAAGTTCATGACGTGAGCTGTAAGGTGGGTTAATGATATCTCTTTGACACCAAATTACATCACAATTCTGCCCAATGTCACCGAGAGCGTGTCACACGATAGGAAAGTCGTTTGAGCCCTTCTTTTGCCGCCTCTGCGACGTAGGACAGAACAGCGACACCCAGCGTTGAAATGTCGCGTTTTTCTTACGGGTGGCCAAGGGAAACATTTCAGGCACACTGCCTTTCAGAATCGACACCGAATGGCCTCAGAGGATGGCATAAGTGGCGTCAATGAAACCCCCCCTTTCCTTGGGGCGTTGATTCCCACAGTTTTTTCTCGGTCGAAAACGGCAGGTTGCAGTGCGATGGGCAATAGGACGACTTTAAACATTGCTGCCACGTCCTAGACGTTTCAACCGCACTCCGAGGACATCGTAGGGCTGCAGCCTCGCTGAACGTGATGGGACCCCTTTGGTCTGTAGGGCGACTGCAGTTTTTGCTCTGGTATATGGGGTGGAATCGCTAGGGACTGTTCTAAACCATTCGACGAAATCTGAACGTGATCCGAAGCATAAGAGAGGTTTTATTCGTTCTCAGCACTTCTCTTTCGTGCCCTCCTATGGCGTGATAAAGGGGATATGGTACATTATTATGTGAGTGGATAAAATGGCCCGACAATGCTCCAACACACGTGCACGCAGCTTTGTCGAGTCCTTTGAAATCGTGGCTGTCGGAAACTTGGACCGCAAATTAGTCTCTCGTCTTCTCTAGAGCATGAAAGTAGGAGAACCGACCTAAGAATGTCGAAGGGGTTGCCTAATCCTCAGGTGTTAGAGCAGCCGCGAGGTTCAATTGTTGTCGAAGTTTCTGAGAGAAACATATTTAATGCGCCCAACCAAGGTGCGTGGGTGGCACCAAGGGTGTAACCGAACTGCAAGCTCTTAGAGGGATCCTCTGCCGTCTTTTTCCTGCATATAATACAGCGTCTCCCCGTGATCACGCCGAAGGAGCGCGCGAAGGAGAAGCGCTGAGGAAAGCATAAAACCTCTTTGCTCTTTCGAATAGCGTGCAATTTTCGTCGTATGGTTTGGAAAGATCCCTAATGGTTCATCACTGTGTACTGGAGCAAACATTGCATTCTCATGACACTCCATAAGGGACAGATCACGTTTAATGGTGTTACAGTCCCACGATATCAGAGTGGAGTTGAAACGCCCAGGGAATGTAGGGCTGTCTAGCATAGCAAGAACTTTGTCCTGTTGCTCACCGCTCTGCAAAGAAATGTGTGGGAATCAACGTTCAAAGGCAACGGGTGGTTTCATTGACGCCCTTTATGCCACAACCTGAGGCCTTTTTATGTCGGTTCTGGGTCGAATCGTATCTGAAATATTTGCCTCTGCCGTCTATAAGATCACCGCGTCATTCTTAGAGGCGGTTAAAAAAAGGCACCTTTGAACAAAATTTGAAATGTACGCGTCGGAATGGGATAGTTACGGAGTTTCGGAAAAATGACTCTTTAATTTGGTTGCGCAGTGTGTATTGAGGCCTTGGTCTCCATCTACCACTTTCACTCCCCCCCCCCCCTTCCCTTCTACACACACACACACACACACACACACTTCCCTCCATTACCAAACTGTTTTTGGATGCCTCACGATGCATCACGTTAATCGATATCTTCTTTTAACCAGGTTGTGCTATAAAATTCTGTTTTGATTCCTCCTCATTATTTACTCGAACCACCCACCATATCTTCAATATTCTTCTGCACTGTCAGATTTATAAGGCTTGTGTTCGCTTCTTGTCTGAAATGCTTATCAGCCAAGTCTCTCTTCCGTATAAGGCTTCACTTCCGACGAGTAACTTGAGACAAAACTTTCTAACACTTCTGTTTACGTGAAATTCTCCTTTTCGTAAATGCTTTTTTTCTTATTGCCGGATTGCACTTTATATCCTCTTTGTTTCGCCCTATGTTCAGTTCATTTTGCTTGCCCAAATAGCAAAATTCTTTAAATATTTTAGTATCTCATTTCCTAATTCGATTCTCTTGGCGTCACCTAATTTAATTCGACGACGTTTCATTACCCTGCTTTCCAGAATACTATCCATTCCGTTCAACTACTTTTCCAAGTCTTTGCCATCTGTGACAATTTCATTGGCAAACCTCAAAGTTTTTATTCCTCCTCCCTGAACTTTAATTACCTTTGCTAATCTCTCTTTGGTTTCGTTCACGGGTTGCTCGATTTACAGATTGGATAAGATCGGGGAGAGGCTACAAGCCTCACATTTCCTTCTTAACCACTGCTTCCCTTTGAAGTCCTTCAACTCTTATGAGGTCTTCAGCAAGCACAAACTAGGTTTCGGGAAGTAAGGAAGAGTGATTTAGTGAAACCGTGGAATACCTAAGACTTGATAGACGAAGGCACTGAAAGTCACTCCTCCCGGATGCGAGCCCTTGTGTAAAAGCTGAGAAACTTCGCTCCTTATTACTTCAAAAATTCAGATCGTTTACTCGTAAAGTTCTACTCTATGTCGGCGGCAACGATACCTCATCACTGTATATCAAATACGCCCATTTATTCGGAAGACTGTTATCGTATATACCAGGGTTTTATTGAATAGAACATCCAGTAAGGAGTAAACGGTAGAAATTACATGCCACGCATTTCTGCTTTTATTCGATACTGGATGATGATCCACACCTGGTGAACAAAATTCAGTCGCCACATTAAAGTTATCATCGATTTCTCTGCAAGCGAGACAGCTAAAATTAATCGGAAGAGTGCTGATGGAAATACTCTGTATCATAGGAATTGGTAGGATTCTACTGGCAGGATTGAAAATCGTGACCACGGATCAATTTCTGAGCTGCTAAGTGGGTAAATGTTTCAACATTACCTTCCAGGTATGCTCCTCTATTAAGAATGACAGAAGAATTTGTGTGTGTTAAGATTCCTGATAAGATCAAATAAGAGCGAGGCCCTGTGACTAACATTCTCTTATTCGGCAACTTAACGCCATCCGTCTCACTTTTTATAGCAAGAAGCGGCCAAAACAAAATTATCCAGTGACCAACAGTGATATGTTGTCAGTGTGCCCCATGAAAAAAAAGTGTCTGTAAATACATAACAATCCCCCAGTAACAGATGATGTTTCTATGTACTCGTATCATTACACCTGCATCAAGCAGCGATCCTCTGCAGTCTTACTGTATTTCATTACAATTTTCTAGATTCGCGACTTCTTTACATACAACAGCAGCATCCAGCATCGGTCTCACTGAGCACCCGGGGCTGTTTACTGGGTCATCCATCAGTGAACAGTAACGGTGCTCCAGCAGTACCTAGGAGAAAACCAGAAATTATTTTTACGGCTGCAAATTTCTCTTCGTTAGTAACGGCGTGCTATATTTTATTTGATGGTAAATGCAGAATACAATTTAACAGTTGGTCTGATATTCCGTTCTCTCGTATTTTATTCACGTGGCATCAGTGGGGAACTATGCAGAATGCCTTCTGGAAGTCAATTAAGGCGGCCTCAACCTGGACACCGATATTTGCTGCCTTCTGCTTCTCGTGAACAAACAGAGCGACCTGGATTTGATGCGGTTGTTCTTTGTGGAATCCATGTTGATTCCTAGAAATGAGATTTTCTATGATCATAAATGTTATAATTTAAAGGCATAGAACGTGTTGTCAAATTCTATGACAGAGTGACGGCGGTTATAGCCTTTAACAGCTAGTCTGATATTCCGTATCCTTATATTTTGTTCACGACGCGCCAGTGCATCGTGCTTTTTTTCGAGGACCTTTCTTGACAAAGAGAACGATCTGTGCATTTTTTTCTGCCACTATGTACATTTCGTTCCTCCAGTAACGTACGGAACAGTAAGTTATTTCGTATAGTCTGTTTAGATTTATATTGGTGCACCATCCGCGAAGTCATTTATATAGAGTTACCAGAAACAATCTGAAAAGCCTGTAAGGACGTTACCGGCTGTGCTGATAATTCGATAAGTGGCGCCGTTTCCGAGTTAATTAGCACTGCAGTTCGCCAGTCAGGCCATTGTGCGGGAAAATTGAAGCGCCCCGCTGGAGATGGTGTTGCCAAACATATTCTTCGTTTGGTTCCATAAAACCGAAAAAGAGAGCGATGTAAAAGTTAGACCTAGCACAGTAGTAAGGATCGAACTCGAGCAAAAAGCTTAGCAATCTGTACTCGATCATCTACTGACACTAATTATACGTGGCAGGCCGTTGCATTTTCGCGTGCAACGGCCAGATTGTCTAGCTTCAACGCTAATTAACTCGGAAAGGACACAACGTATCGAATTTTTTATTAACAAATATTTCTCTGCACAACTTACCCTACAACAACCTTCCAGGCTTTTCACATTGTTTCTGATCCGTCTGTATGTACAGGGTAGTCACTTATAAATACAAGGTGATCGAAAATGTTTTCATAAAACGTGTAGGTGTGATAGATCACGCCATGGGGTAACTTGTTTTAGGGGCAAAATATTATCTGCAACTTCGCAGAGATGCTAGGCTCCCTTTTGTATCGGCTATGCCCCTGTGAGTCGGAACGCCTGAGCATTATGCGATGTGCGTATGCCTTACGTGTTGCCCATAATCGAGTCATGTGCTTCCTCTGAAACGGGGTAAGCTCAGCAAAATTAAAGTGCCTGATTAGCCTCGAAAATACCTTTCTCCACTTAGAGACGCCCATACGTAAGGTTTTCTTGTTGAAAATCATTTTATTTACTGGGGCAGGCAGTATGCAGCACAGCCAGTTAGTAGACCCTGCTATTTCGATGAAATGTCGTCGTTCCAGGGCCGGGGGATACTAAAGGATGCGGACTGTCGTCGGAAGCGTCAGCGAACATTTTGTCTCTAGCAAAATCTGTTTCCCATGACACGATCTATCGCCCTAGACATTTCATACAAATATTTCGAAGCACACTGTATAAAGGATGATACTTATTAACGTTCCAAAAGCTCCGAAGTTGCGTAGATGACAATGAGTCAAGTATCTTAATATAAGGCACATGGGGTCGCCAATTTCTGCAAATACTGCAAAAGTAGACGATAAAAGTTGAACATGTGAAGTCCCCACATGAAGTACCTCTCCAGATGTGCAGCGCTTGAGGTTATCGGTCTGTCGCACCTGCTCATCCCACCCCATGGAAAGTATTCACGTCGGTAAGGGTGGTTAGAGTCTTCCACCTGGCAGGCTGCATTCTTTATTACTTTACATAATTATGTGTTTATGTTGTGGTAAGATTTATTTATTTATTTCTCGCTGTCACGGTCTCCGCTGGTTTATTGCACAGTAGAGTACAACAAAAACCCACAGTATTGCGTTACAACTAAATGAATGTACGCTTCCAAATTGCGTCGTTAGCAGTAAATGACATATGCTTTCTTTACTAGATACTGTCTGTAACGAAAAGAAAGGAGGGAGAAAAGTAATGAAATACAAAGTAGAATAGTGAGAACAAGAGTATTCTATCTCCTACGTTCACAATAGATCACGTTTAAAAATGGTATTCGAAATATTCATCGTTTGCTGGAACGCAAGTATTGCATCGCTCAGTCATGACTTTGGGCCCAAATCCAATCGCTGCACATGTTGCGACGTGCGTCATCTGGCGGCGCCACAGGTTCTCATCCACTTTTGGGGTATTTCCCGACCCCTGCAGTCCCTTGCGTCTTATATTGAATTACTTGTTTCAGCGACATCCACGTCGCTTCAGTGGTTTTTAAACGTTAATAAGTATCGCCCTGTATGGTGAACAGTAAAGTCTTATAACAGTCCCCCGACGTACGACAGAAGTTACTTTTGCGCTCGAAGATTTCTCTGTTTTCTAGAAACTCGTCAACGCAATCGACAAGCTGGCCCGATATTCCGTACAGGCGTATTCTGTTATGAGGCGACGGCGCCGAACTGTATCGAACGCCTTCCGGAGTCAACACGAGACGGGCGGCGACGGGACACGTTTATTGACTTGACGGGGCTGATCCGGCCCGCGGCAGTGGACAGAAGCGTCGGCGCAGTGCGGCCGCTCTTCCAGGAAGGAAGACGCTGCGCCCAGGAGAGGCTCCCAGCTGCGGCCAATCAATGCGCGGGCGGTGCGTGACGCACTGGGGAAACCAGCAGCCCGGCGCGGCGCCGGCCCGCACCACACTGGCCGCGCGTGAGCGGCCGCCTGCGTGTGCGTGTGCGTGCGAGCGCTCCATTCCGAGCAGTGGCCGCCGTCACAGTGACGCTATTTATTGTATTCTTTGTCTGCGACATCCATCGCAGTGCGACACAATATTACCCCTGCCTTAACTACAGGGTGGTTCAGCTGCCCCTACCGATGTCGTTCTATACAACCCCTCATGCCAGAACAATATTAACTCTCAATACCCAATTCAGTTCAATTCAATTTATTGCTACAAATTTCAGAGCTATAATCAGGAAACTCTAAATAGGTCGCAGATATTCGTTAATCATGGTGACAGAATTTCTTAGGTTATGTACACTACTGGGCATTAAAATTGCTACACCACGAAGATGACGTGCTACAGACGCGAAATTTAACCGACTGGAAGAAGACGCTGTGATATTCAAATGATTAGCTTTCCAGAGCATCCACACAAGGATGGCACCGGTGGCGACACCTACAACGTGCTGACATAAGGAAAGTTCCCAACCGATTTCTCATACACAAACAGCAGTTCACCGGAGCTGCCTGGCGAAACGTTATTGTGATGCCTCGTGTAAGGAGGAGAAATGCGTACCATCACGTTTCCGACTTTGATAAAGGTCGGATTGTAGCTTATCGCGATTGCATTTTATCGTATCGCGACATTGCTGCTCGCGTTGGTCGAGATCCAATGATTGCTAGCAGAACATGGAATCGGTGGGTTGAGGAGGGTAATACGGAACGCCGTGCTGGATCCCAATGACCTCGTATCACTAGCAGTCGAGATGACAGGCACCTTATCCGCATGGCTGTAACGGATCGTGCAGCCACGTCTCGATCCCTGAGTCAACAGATGGGGACGTTGGCAAGACAACAACCATCTGCACGAACAGTTCGACGACGTTTGCAGCAGCATGGACTATCAGCTCGGAGACCATGGCTGCGGTTACCCCTGAGGCTGCATCACAAGACAGGAGCGCCTGCGATGGTGTACTCAACGACGAACCTTTGTGCACGAATGGCAAAACATTATTTTTTCGAATGAATCCAGGTTCTGTTTACAGTATCATGATGGTCGCATCCGTGTTTGGCGACATAGCGGTGAACGCACATTGGAAGCGTGTATTCGTCATCGCCATACTGGCGTATCACCCAGCGTGATGATATGGAGTGCCATTGGTTACACGTCTCCGTCACCTCTCGTTCGCATTGACGGCACTTTGGACAGTGGACGTAACATTTCAAATGTGTTACGACTCGTGGCTCTACCCTTCATTCGATCGCTGCGAAACCCTACATTTCAGCAGGATAATGCACGACCGCATGTTGCAGGTCCTGTTCGGGCCTTTCTGGATACAGAAAATCTTCCACTGCTGCCCTCGCCTGCACATTCTCCAGATCTCTCAACAACTGAAAACGTCTGGTCAATGGTGGCCGAGCAACTGGCTCGTCACAATACGCCAGTCGCTACTCTTGATGAACTGTGGTATCGTGTTGAAGCTGCATGGGCAGCTGTACCTGTACACGCCATCCAAGCTCTGTTTGACTCAATGCCCAGGTCTATCAAGGACGAAGTGGTTGTTCAGGGTACTGATTTCTCAGGATCTATGCACCCAAATTGCGTGAAAATGTAATCACATGTCAGTTCTAGTATAATATATTTGTCCAATGAATACCCGTTTATCATCTGCATTTTTTCCTGTTGCAGCAATTTTAATGGCCAGTAGTGTATGTAGTAGTAATTCATGTTAGCAGCAACCATTGATAATGTAAGGTAAAAATAAAATATAGCTTTTGAAAAATAAGAATCAATTAAAAATAACTTAAAATAAAGGGAATTAACTCAATTTACAAGTGAAGAACTTCCTTCTTACAATACTAGATATTTTACTGGCAGCCTAGGAAGAACTTGAGATTTGCCGACCACCTACAACTACACCTACTTCTAAAGCTATTGTTCCTAAACTACTCTACATCACCCACACTGGTACGGGTGTGCCTCGACAGTCCTCATGTCTACACATAATTGTTTGGCTGGTCATAATTCGTTTCCTTTTTATTTCATTTTTAATTCTTGTATACAGTGTGGGTCACAAACTATTGCCACTTAGAATAACTCCGATAGTAGCTGAAATGTTAGTGGGACAAATTTTGTATGGGACAACGGGGGCCCTAATAGGATGTTGGTTTTTTGTTGCTAGGTGGGGTCGCGTCAGATACATGAAGGTCAACTTTGCTTTTTTAAATGGGATGCTATAGTTTGGTACTTATTTTCTGATAGCGGCTATCGAGACGAATCCAATGATGTGTAACAGTAAGGTCTTTATAGGTCAATGAAGGTCAAAAATGTGGCATTAACGTCCATTTGCAGAAGGTGTTCGAAGTGACGACTATTGGTAACTTCTTAAAAAGGTATTCCTTATCATTTCAGCCCTTATCGAAGCTGAATCACCCTCTATATCTCAACAGACAATTATAGTAAGTATTCCACATCTGTTACTTTTTTCTGGTAGCTACCACAATTTTACAAAATTCCTAGAACTACAACATTCTTGTTACATATTTTCTAACATTGGCTGATTCTGTCTATTACGCCGCAGTGGAGCGATGGTTAATGTGCATGAGCACAAGGCACCAGTATGCCCAGCCGCCAGTACATTGCACGGAGGACATAAGACTTTCAAATACTCACGCATATAACCGATACAAGAATACTTTCAAAGCAGCAGCTGAAACAAGGATACTGCTAACTGTCAGCCAATTGTAATAAAGTTTTAATGTTTCTTGTCTGTTTTTGGCATTCAGTGAAAGTGATGTGAATTCTCTTTATATTCGATGTGTCATACGTTATATGTCAATGGGCGTGACACAGTGGTAACAGCGGTTCACGACAAATCACAGAAGTTAAACCTTGTCGGGGTTGACTAGCACTTGGATGGGTGACCGTCTGGGTCCGCTGAGCGCTGATGGCAAGCGGGGTACACTCAGTTCTTGTGAAGGCAACAGAGGCGCTACTTGGCTGAGAAGTGCCGGCTCCGGTCGTGAAGACTGACAACGGCCTGGGGAGCGGTGTGCTGACCACAGGCCCCTCCATATCCGCATCCAGTGACGTCTATTGGCTGAGGATTAAACGACGTTGGTCGGTACTTTTGGGCCTTCGGAGGTCACTTCGGACACAGTTTAGTTTTAGTCATACTTCGTATCTGTACATTGGATATTTTTAGAACAGAAGTCTTTGTAGTTGATATGTTAAGTCCCAGAGGTTCAGAGTACAAGCAATGCGATCTTTGGTTGTCTGTAGCATTGTCGTTGCCAGTGTAGCACTGAGTGAGAAGTAAGTGAGAGAGTCAGGTGTTGGTCACGCTGCTGAGTGGTCTTGAAACAACTAGTGAAAAGGAGAAATGCAAATGTGGAGGATGTTGCTTTATTTTGTTGTCGCTTTATTTTTTGCACACACGTAATTTATCATGAGCTTGAGACGTGATTAAAGATGTGATTAAAGAAAGTTATCTTCTCACATAGCTTGAACTCAGAGTTGCAAATTCACCACTCCTTTACCATTTCAGTAACGTATTATATGCCAGAGTAATATTCTTTTCATCAGAAATGAATTTAGTAAGCAGAGTTTCTTCCAGTGTCTCCTCACGAAGGTTTAATTTTGTAATTTCGTGTCTCCGCATTAAGGTTAGCGGAACGCAGTTGTTCAAAACATAGAACATGATGTGCGTAGCATCGTTGCCATTCCGTGCATTCCACTTGGCAAGGTTTCTCTTTAGCTGCTTTTCTCATGCGCTGCATTTTAATTTTCACGACTTTCGAGCTGTACCGAGAATCTGTGCCTCAAGGGAAATCACGAAAATTTGTTAAGCCAGTTTGACATTACTGTCAGGATACAGTAAAGTCATTTAGTCTAGCTTTGCATTTGAAAATTATTTTCAGATTCAATTCAGTAAAATTTAGTTCAGATGTCATTTGCTCTGTCAGACAACCTTATTCTTACAGTGCAGTGTTAGATACGAAACTGTGTGTTCGGGATTTTATTTAGTCATGTGATATACACAAATTTACAGATCATTTTCACAGAAGCGTCATTCTTTCAAAATTTTATTTGTAATTTTATGTAGAAAGTTTATTCTGCTAGTTTTGTGTGTTGGAACTATGAGACAAGCACTGTGATGTCATGCATTGTAGCTCTGCACAATACAGAATTTCACAGGCTAGCTACCTAGTATGCAGTTTTAAGTTTTCTAATTATTTTTGGTAAAAATTAACTGCAATACAGTTATAGAGTTTCAGGTGGATTTGGTGACTCATTTTATCAGATAGCGTTTCCGTAAGTACACCACCTACATTGTTCAGTTTCACACTACAACACAGACGTATACGAGAGTTTAAGAATGCGATACCAGTTTACATACACAACAACTACAAACAGCAACAATAGAAAAGCAGTTGCGAAACGATAGCACTGGAAATCGTCCAGCAGTTGCTAACATCAGCAACTGAGTGCCACGTTGTTTCCCCAGCTTGACAAATGACGTGCGTACGGGTGTTCAGCCGAGTGGGTGTTCCCGTATCATGCACAGTACTTCAGCAGCCGACCCTATCCTCTTTTTCACGTCCTGCGAGGTGTGTTTCGGCGTCCTGTACTCCAAATGGCATAAGTCGCAGCACCTGAAGAGGACGGCTGGATCGAAATATTGTACATAAACTGAAAAAACAACTCGGCTGACAATCCAGAAGCACGCGATGTATATCATCGTGATTAGGCGTTACGTTTTACTACCGATTCGATTCCTTGTTATTGCTTGTTTCGCATTGTTACGACACATGTGGATCGTTGCATTATCCACCACAGAAATTGATATCTGTTACAGGCCATAAAAATCAAACATCACTTACCATTCTAGAAACGATTTTCACGCCATCCTCATATATAAGTTATTATGACCTTAACCTTTTACTACACGGTAAATAGACCCCAAGGGTGCTACGTTTTTTTTTTCTTGGTACTTGTTTCGGTAATTTATACTTCCCTTTAGCAGATTACAAACCACGAATTTATGAGTATTACACATGTACACTGAGCACACATGATAACTGAGTGGTATGATCACATGCCAATTAATATTACTCTCCTTTCCATGTGTGCTTTCGTGTGCCCACATCTAAAAGTCTATACAGTGCAGTTGGGCACAATACAGGCCTCAATTTGTGGCAGCGGGTGTCAAGATAAATATTCTCTGAAAAATCTTGAGGGACTATTGCTCAACAATCAGATCCATTAATTTTTCGAGGTGATGAAAAATCTTGAATGAAAAGGCTGCGAGAAACAGCACTTATTTGTCGTTAACTCAACCGGTATCGATTATTTCGGTCATCACCTGCGGTTTGAGTGTATGAGTATATGACATGCATACTATAAGGTCGACTTAGTGTACTCTTTTAGTGAAAAAGAAGTAACAGTAATATGCTCTGGGTAACAAACGCAAAACACTCTGGATCAAGATGTTAAAATTCATTTTTACATGTAAAACTGTAATTTACTCATAAGAACACAATTGTGCAATCTAACTTCCGTGTATAACTAGCCAACGACGTTATTGTACGTAAAACAAGCCCCGCAAATATAGGGTGTGGTTCAAATGGTTCAAATAGCTCTGAGCTCTATGAGACTTAACATCAGTCCCCTAGAAGTTAGGACTACTTAAACCTAACTAACCTAACGACATCACACACATCCATGCCCGAGGCAGGAGTCAAACCTGCAACCGTAGCGGTCGCAGGGTTCCAGACTGAAGCGCCTAGAACAGCTCTTCCACAGCGGCCGGCCAAATATAGGGTGTCCCAAAATAATGTATACATTTTTTGAAACAGAATATCTCTTTAATTACAGGATACAGAAATGCAATTTTTTTTGGGTACCAATTTAGAAGGCGGTGAAAACCTAACATCTCTTTCTTTTGTTTCAGGATTGTCAGCAAACATGACGTTATCGTTTGAACAACGGAAATGGGTGCTAAAGTGTTACTGGAAAACAGAGAATGTGAGTGTGGCACGCCGACGTTAGAGAGTGGAATTTGGAACACCACCACCGACAAGAGTAACAATTGCAAGAATCAGAGATAAGTTTGAAGTCGACGGAACGGTGCATTACATGAAGAAGGGACATAACGGGTGAAAGAGAAGTTCAATAGACAATGAGAGTGCTGATGCAGTAATCCAGGAAAACACATGGTCCCCGAAGAAATCTGTGAGGCAATGTTCTCGTGAGACTAGTATGTGCAGAAGCAGTGTTCATAGAATTTTACGGTCTCAAAACTTTAAGCCTTACATTCCAAGACTTCTCCACGCTCTTAGTGAGGATGATCCTGATAGACGAAACGAATTTTTTGAGTGGTTCACTCACAGATGTGAAGAAGAGCAACGTTCCCAAGATCTAATTCTTTGGTCAGATCAAGCGATGTTTAAACTTCATGGAAGAATTAACCGCCATAATTACGTGTACTGACTCAGGGAAAATCCATACGTAATCGAGCAAAGGCATGTTAATCTACCAGGAGTAACAGTCTGGTGTGGTCTGTCTTCTAGAGAGTTAATCGGGCCGTAGTTATTTGACAACACTGCCACGGGCGACTCGTACTTGGAAACGCTGGAAATGATAACTCCTGGTCTTAGTGTTGTGTTTGGAAATGAAGATTATTACTTTGAACAGGATGGGCTGCTACCTCACTTTCACCTCAATCATCCTGCCAGATGGGTAGTATGATGAGGGAGTGTGGAGTATCCCGCTTGATCTCCAGATGTAACTCCTCTAGACTTCTTTCTGTGGGGTACTCTCAAGAACACAGTTAACGCTGCGAGACGATCTTAGAGAGGAAATTGAGCAAGCCTGTGATGCTATTCCGTTGTAAACAATACATTTGGCATGTTGCTCAATCGTAAGTCTTTGCCGACGGTGTATTGCGATGGACAGACACCAGTTTGAACATTTACCACCTTAAGTCGGACCATGAGGCACCTAACACCTCTAAAATTGTATTTCAACGCCTCTCATTAAAGATATGTTCAGTTTCAAGGAGTGAATACATTATTTGTGGACACCCTCCCACATCAGTTGAAAGCGGGTCAAAACGCAACATGTGGATGCAACTTGCGCCACACACAGTTACATGTGCTCACCAAAGGAAAAATTAATTAACAACGTCGCAACATACATACATAACGTACATAACCCACCACTTACAATCCATATTACTAGTAGATAAACATACAGGACTACCTGCTTCCCGTAGTGCTAGTTGACGAATGATGAGGAATCGTGCATATACATCGCTGTGCTATGTAAAATTTCTTATCAATTGTGAACTTATTCTAGGAGATATTTTATTTTTACTTAGATACTGCAAACCGTTTTTTCATCAGGCTCCTGACTCGGTTATTTTTCAGTCTGCACCGATTTCCTCTTCTATGTCAATCTGTTCATCTCAGACCACCACTTACACCTAACGTTATCACTTATTTGTTATATGTATTCTAATATTTGTGTTCTTCTACAGCCGCCCCAAAATGCATCGAATTATTTACAAATGTTATAATCCATGTCCTGTCAATCAGCCTTACTGCAATTTAGTGTTGACCCATATTCTTCTCTTTGCCGATTCTACGAAGAAACTCTTTGTCATACCCTCTCAGTTCACTAATTTTCAGCACCTTTCAGTACCATGAAATTTCAAAAGTGATTTTCTTTTTTGCTCTTTCCTCATAGTCCGTCATTCATTGTATGTATATAACGATGTGGTCCCGATGTAAATTACTAAAAATTTCTGTGACGACGTCCTGTGGCTAATGCTAAAGAAATCGTTGGAGATGAAAGTTCTCCTCGTTTCGTAATCAGTGATACATCATGTGTTTGCAAGTACAGTTTCACAGTTATAAAACTGTGCAAACGACAAAAATTGCAGACCAAGAAATACTTCAAAAATCACCTCTAGTGTAGATAACAGGCAGCTACACGAACAAAATTGTTATTAAGACAATACGGACAACTCAATGATGACGGTGCAAATTATGTAAAATATGAAAGGGTGAACAACAAAAGGAAGAAATTTGTTGAAAGCTGAATAAGAATCGGTTTTTTCATACTGATTTTTGCATATTTCTAACTAGTTTTCGGCTTAATGGGCCATCTTGAGGAAACAACTGAGTAGCTCCCCCAAGGGACACCAGTTCTTCGGTAACGAAACATTACAAGAAATGTACACCCCACTTGCACAGAATACTGTGCACAAGTTTTATTCTTAACGTTTTAAATTGCACGTTATGCTATGGGCAATATTAAACACAACAAATAATTTGAATACACAATATCACAGTATTGTAGTTGACATGATTGTGGCCCTAAAGCTTATGAGGTCGTGATATTGGTTGAGAATTGTCTAATTAAGCACTGGTCGCTTATGTTGTGCACCAAACTGTAATTTAGAATGTCAAACGTGTTTGTTGCAGAACATAAGTGACTATCACTTAGTAAGACCGTTCTCAACGAACGTCACGACCTTGAGAGATTGCGGGGCACTCTCACTTGTGATTTGGTGTAGGGAATACGATCTACGGCGATTTGATGAAATGGTCGGCAACAGTTTATGGTCTTGTTTGCATGCTCTGGGGAAAGAAATACGGTAAGCTTCACCTGCGTTCAAAGGAACATGATGCCGACTTAAACGACTGCAGTAAAGGCACGGCATTGGTGAGGCGACAAAGCGCGTTTTTCTGAGGAACGATGAAGAGGCATTTCCAGATGGCCGCGTGCAGTGGCCGCATTGTGCAAACACATTAGCTTTGGCGCCAGACGTCCAGGTATACGACGTAGCGCCGAAAAGTCGCCGACAGCGCCTGTAGGCCTTGTTAGCGAGCAAGCCGCCAAAAGAAATGTAAACGTTCTGTGAATGTCCGTGGGACAGGGAAACTGGGGCCCAGACATCCAGACTCTGTTTCGAAACACGTTTTGTCGATGCGAGTTTATGGCCGTTCTTCACAAACTTTGAAATGGACACAACAGCGGAGATAACAAGCTGTTTGTGGAGGGCTGTACTTCGCTAGTAAAGAACTGCAGGTCTCTACCTAAACGGTGAGACTTGTGTCCTTTGCTAATGTGCGACTTGGAGCCTGTGCCAGTCACCTTCTGAATCATCAGAGGTACTGCATATATCATCATGGTCACAACGAGTGACGCATGGGTGTACTTATTTGTCTTGAGTCGGCTGTCTAAACATTTGACATATTTCATCACACACAGTTGTGATGGAGTCAAATTGGTTTGGCAGGCCAGCAAACGGGTCCACCTGCACACTGGAATCTGTTGGGGTTTCAGAGACTCTTAGGGAAGTACCTGCGTTCTGAATTAACCAAATGCGAGGCCGCGTACTTACATTTTTCGGGAACGCGCATTTAATAACAGATTTCTACCGTCCATGACATCAGTCGCCAAATGCATCGTAGTGTGCCGCCTTGACCAATAGGATGGTAAAGTATTCGCTGCTGCAATGTAGGGCTACAATATCTATTTCTCAGCACCCTGTTCTTTCGAACCATATATTTCCTTTTTTTTTTGTATGGTAGACTATAGATGCTTGGTGGTGGCGTAGTTTGATGTCATAACCTGGATTCATGTGTATGAAGTGAGATAGAGCGAGTAGTGTTCTGGTTAGTGTCGTGTGTCGATCCACAGCAGATCACTTTGTCCACCATAGATCCCATTTTAGTAAGGCTTTTGTTAAATAAATGTATTTTGTTTAGTATTTCTTTAATAATTTTGTCGTCTTGTCTTGTTTAAGATCAATAAATCGATTGCGAATTAGACTACAACTTCTCCCTGTGTTCTGATTAACAGTTCCTTCGCAATTTTATGGCAGTCTTGATCAGAAACGTAAGGAGTACCTTTTTCATTTGGTGTCCACTGAGTGGATCTTTTATTCATTAACAATAATCCTCTTTCAACTTCACAAACTATATAATCATAGCTTTGAGAACTATATAAGAGTAACATTGTGTAAGTAGTATTGTCCATAGTGCAAAGTGTAGTTTACCACTTTATAAAATAAATTTGGTGAGCAACGTTCCAACATAATGTGCAAGTAGATCGTATCTTTACTAATAATGTTTGGTTGCGCACACTACTAAGTTGTGTCCTGAAAGTGGCCCAAAAAGATGAAAACTAGTTCGAAACAAACAAAAATTACTAGAACAAAATCAGTTTACTTGTTAATCAAGCTTAAACATGGAATTGTTCAACCAAGAAGTGACAGAAGAATCCATAAATAAATTGCTACTTTCCTCAACTTAGAATCATTTCTCGAAATATTCTTATCTTGTGCATCATCGTGCACCCTCCAACATTTCTGCATTCCCCGCCCTCAATGATTCCTGGTTTCCTATCTTATACTCGCTGCCACTCTCAGATTTTAGAGGTCTCTTCCCTCAGTTGTTAGTCTCACGTGTGTGTTTATGTTTTCTCCCGTCGTCTATTAAATTAAATATCTTTTTGTTATTCGAAGTTTTCTACTGAATCCTGTCTTTTTGAAAAGCTTTTGCAGTCGTGGCTCGGAGATACATTTGCGTGGTGCGAAATCTAACTCGCTGTCACAGCAGGAGTCCACACATTCTTGTTGACGAGCGGTGCTCGAAACAAACTGAGAACTGTAGTGCTCCGCTGATTTAATGAGCTACGTTTATTGGCGGAACCGTATTAATTCTCTGCAGTGCTACAACACTATATCAGACTAAATAAGCGTCGCCAGCGTAGCCTTGACCCGCGAGACATAGTCAAATTTATCACTGCTCCAAAGTCCACTAACAAATCCCTGTAGGAGATCCAGTGCTATTAGAAAGAATCCGAAATCCTCCCACCAGACTGGAATATGTGCACTGCTAAGTTCGTACACCGCCTCCAACCCGGAATCCACGTCCGCGCAAGGCGCCCACTTTAAGATCCACAAATTTCCGTACTGAAAGGAATACAGGGCGTAGACAAAAATATTGGAACACCAAAAACACAAAATACCACCATGCATAACGACGTGTAGGATAACTGTTTTTCTACAGAATGTTATACCATTTTCCAGCAAAATAGTAGCAAGTTCAGGTAACGACGATGGAGACGTACAGCGTTCACGCATCTTTCTCTTCAAAGTTGTCCACAAAGGCTCAGTAATACTGAGACCGAGTGACTGTGTTGGCCAGGGGAGACGCGACATTCCATACTCGTGCTCACAAAACCAGTCCTGGATGATGCGGGATATGTGACTGGGGGCGCTGTCGTCTTCGAACACATCACTTCTGGGGAAAAAGCATTAAAACGTGTGCTGGACCAAGTCATCCACTATGATCGCATAATTCTTCGCAATAACGCGATCCTGCAGGGTACCAATGCATCCCAAGGAATACCTCTATATAGTTTCCCATTTCATCACCGATTCTCCGTCATTTTTCACTGTTGGGACGTAAAACCGACCATAAGTGGACAACAGTGTGGAACAAGACTCATCCGACGAAATGACTTTTTTCCATTGCTCCCTAGTCCAGGTTTTCCAGTTGCAGACATTTGCGTCACTGACGAGTGGTTTTCGGGATTTCAGCTCGCTCTGCAATTTCCTACTTATGGAGCAGGTGTTGTTTTTTGTGCTGAATGGGTTCGCGAGTGCGACACTCAGTTCTGCAGTGACTTTTGCAGGTGTCAGTCGCTTATTTTTCGTCACATTTCTTTTCAATGTCGCTTTGTTACCATCACTCAACAAACACTTACGTCCGCGTTGTCATTTAGCGGATAATGTTTCTCCGATTTCGCTGTATGCGGTATAAATTTCTGGAAACACCAAAACTGCGGCCACCTTAGTTACGGAAGCACCAGCCATGCGAGCATCAACAACGTCTCCACGTGGTAATTCTCCTACCTCCGACGTACGCACTCACTGCCACACAGAACACTGTTCCGATCACGTCTGTCACTTGCAGACTGTTGAGGACATTTCACAGCTCCAGTTCGTTGTAGAATATACCAGCACAACCAGCAGGCTTGGGTAGCATTTGCGTTTACGTTCAGTCATACATTTCTTATGGTGTCTCCATATTTTTGTCCAACCACTGCAACTCAGTTAATCCTGAAAGGTTTACCCTCTCCTGACATCTGAAATAAACTACGAAAACATCTCTTCCCCAGAGAGCATATGTCTCAACCACTCCACGGAGATTTCCAGTCGACTCATCGCTCTTGCCAACTCCTAACCGCTCTGCGAATTTATTTAACATACAGGCCTTCCAGCCAATCAGAAACAGGAGCAGAATGTATTCTCCTTGGAAATTTCCTGGTCAAACTTTCACCTCTTCTAAAAGTTGCTGATCCCTTGCAACATTTTTAGAAGTTCCTCTGCCACAAACATTGTAAAAATATGTAGAGGAAATACTCTCCCCTAAAATCACCTAACCAGCTCTGACAGCCACGCGTTTGGGAAGACAAGGCAGAGATCACCCTGTTATCTTCAGACCGAACAAAATCCTCCTTCCCCTGCAAGTGCGAGATGACCGATAAGACAACGAGAAGTTGCCAAACAGGGTTGGAAAACGTATGCGACCAGGAAAAGAATTTACATTTTCCCCAAATATCCTTTGCTGCCTTCGCTATTCTATCTCTCAATGCTACTCATTTCTTTTACCCCTTTCGGTAAATTGTTGCTTGATGTGCCTTTCAAAGACTTCAACAGCTTCTTTAAATTTTATCGAAGTCCTATCTCCTTAATTTGCTGCTTTTCTGCACCTTTTTCTGTTTTAATCTGCGTTCATAACCAACAAATTTTGGTCAGGGTCCACATCTGTCCCTGAAATGTTTTGTAGTCTAAAACCTAGCTTCTAAATTTCTGCGTCGTCATTATATAATTTATATGAAACCTTCCGGTGACTACACTCTCTGCCTCATGTAGAACAGTTCATGTTCGTTAGCAGAGTGGTAAAATCATAAAATTGTGTTCCGTGCAAAACTCTGCCTGGTGGTTTATCTTTTATTCCTTTTCTTCTATTCGTGTTCCACCTAGTTTCCTTCTTCTCCCTGCTCCTAACACTTCAAATGCTGTGGACGAATTACCTCGTCATGCTCCGCTGCTCCCCAGGTGCTGAGGGCGTGTTTAAATGCGGCCCCTGGGTTTCCTGAAGCACAGTTGACATATTTAATCACCCCGTTCTGCCTACCTCTCAGTGCTGTGGACGTGTTACTTCTGTATCTCGGCGAATAGAAGAGCTTAGGGTATTTATCATTCAACATAGAGCCTCTTTGCGTGCTATCATTTGCAAAAAAACTACGTTTCGATACCTTGAACCGTTTTTGGGATGCGACCATTGTTCTGACGTCCGCCTACGGAGTGGTCAGCGCGACAGAATGTCAGTTCTGAGGGCCCGGTTTCGATTCCCGGCTGGGTCGGAGGTTTTCTGCTAAAATCAACCGTGCAGGAAGTTTACGAAAAGTGTTTGTACCCCCTGCAAACTCTTTAAAATTTCGTGCAATGTTTTGGTCAATTTGATGCAGTGCAGTAACTATGACTGATAATGAAAAGAAATCTAGTCCTTTATTGAGCGAAGATATCAGACTGTAAAACGCGTAAAGATCAAATTTTTCCACGAAATAGTTTTCTTAAAATCAGATGTTAAGTGTTTCACAGCGGCCAGAACGGCATTTCTCAGCATAAGTATCAACCTTAACAAAAGCCGCCCTCAGCACGGAACGCAGAGAGCGCGTCTGTAACGACGAAAGGGCTAGTATCGAATCAAAATTAAGTTGCTGTCTCACTGAAATGAATGTTTTCTTTCGAATCACACGTCTCTTCAGTCTCTTCTGGTACGCATTACTGGCGTAAGGTGTCTGCGAGTGGAAGGACCGGCAAAATAAGGACTGAACATCATTCGCATCAACATTTTTATTGCAGTTCTCAGGAAATGTAACTTTACCAATGAGGTCCACAGGACTTTGACATTTTAAGAAAAAAAGATATAATAAGAAGAAAAACAATTTAATAACGATTACTGATAACCAATAAGACCACCTCTTCAAAGTTTAAGTACAATACCGAAGAATGATGCAAAAAAAAAAAAAGGTTCAAATGGCTCTGAGCACTATGGGACTTAACTGCGGAGGTCATCAGTCCCCTAGAACCTAGAACTACTTAAACCTAACTAACCTAAGGACACCACACACATCCACGCCCGAGGCAGGATTCGAACCTGCGACCGTAGCGGTCGCGCGGTTCCAGACTGTAGCGCCTAGAACCGCTCGGCCACACCGGCCGGCGAAGAATGATGCAAATAACAGTTTTTATGACAAGTATAGCATGATAGTAAAACAGTCCTCATAATAGGCAGCCAATAAACATCTTTAGAATATGTTTGACTAAAATACAACAAATAATTCAGGGTTACCTACGAGGACTTCATTAAAAGGAAAACAAAAATAATTGAAGCTGTTCATATGAAATGACCACGCATCGGGTAATGTGGTCCAATTGAACGGCCCGATACATCGCTCACTACACTTCCCCCTTTCTAAGCAACCAGTGAGTGTACGCCCTAAGGCATGAACATACAATGATAGTCGATGAACAGAGTAGTAACTTTTAAATAGAATGAGTAAAAATTTAAGTCAGAAGATTACACGCAGCAGTTGTCATAACTCCCTAAAGAAAATAAAGTAACTGACCAAGGCAACCACCCCCAGTTACACCTGATTGTATTGTTCAGTGGCCAACCGAGTGTCAGCTTCGTATCACGCCACAAGACGGAACTGGTAAATACTTTATCGTCGCGCGGGACGAAAACCTAGGTGGAAGGAAGAGGCGAACGGTTGGCTGATGAAGCTTACCTGCGCTAAACGCATACTTGACTTGGAAGTACAACCCACCAAAATACGTGAAATTTATCCACTAAGACGCACAAGCCTGCAGACTTCCATGTAAAAAGAAAAATAAATAAAAAATAGTTTGAACGTAACGAATGACACGTTGAACACAAAAAATAACAAAACCTCAAAAATTTAAAACACACAATCAAATCACAACTTTGTGAAAATTACGAGACTGAAGCTATTATGTTTTCATATGAGCGACACAGGAACACGGAACTACAACGGGTGCTGAAGCTCGTACTGGGTTGACGTGGTCTTGTCTTAACCGTATGTAAAAATATACGGTTCCCTTGGGCTGTGGCGTCGTCGAGTGTGCAGATCTCGATGAATGTTGCCGGAATAGGCTAAGTATTGCTTTGTTTTGTTTCAGTAAGGCCTCGACAGAAGCTTCAGCTCAGCTATTATACTCTAGTTACTTAGAAGAATACAGATTAAGAACCAGCACCACACTTCTAGAAGGCGCAGCTCGTATAATCGTTTAAATTTAATTTAAATAGTGTACTCACTGCGTGCGATGTCAGTCAACTGTTTATTACACGTGCTACAGAACAGGCTGATTCGACGTAATTATCTGTCCTGCACTATTGATTATGTTTTGTGACCATCTTTTTGCAAAGACTATTGTTTTCCATATTTTTTATCCTTTAGACAGACCAATAAATATTCATTTACAAGTTGTGAAAAAGTTCCAGCTAGTTCAAAGTTTACGTCCGACCAGAGATTCCAACAGTCTGCAGTATTGGAAGTTTATACTAACTCTTGAAAGTCGATATTGATACTGTTAACTTTATCGATTAATCACACTAAAATGCAGTTAGTTTCAGCTTTTACTTTTCACTTAACAATTCCTTTTAACGTCAAGTATCACAAATCTACAGTTCTATGTAGCAAAGAATCTACCTTCCTCTCTTTGAGTCTATATCGTAGGACGATGACAATTACGCCTAATTGGCGCATGTAATTCTTCTGTAAAATGATCGCTATGCTTTTCAAAATAACTTGGTATATTTTCAGTACTTCACTCTACACAACATGCAGTATTAGCAGTCGCAACGACAGTGATAACAGCACTCACAGGACAGAAATCGGAACAGGAATCGGAATAGTAATCGAAATAGCAATGGGCTAACAACAATCGCCATGTGCATACATAGGCAAAAAACAAACTACGGTATTACAGCTTTGTTCTGTTATAATTTACGTTCTCAGTCATTATACTTCCATTTAATTAAAATTTTACTTTAATATTTCAAATACTCCTAATTAAGAATTATTATGAAAGAAAGAATTACTGCAATATTTCTCTAACACTGACGGAAATGCAGGAGTGGTTACAGACGCTGAACAGAGTCTGGTATAGAAGCAGAAAGACACCAATACGCGCAGGCACTAACGAGTCACAATTATCGCCCTGACAGCGGCGAGTAAAGACTTCTGTCTTTACGAATGCCGCGTGGTCTCGGCATCAAAGTAACGAACTAAAAGTAGCTCACC
The DNA here is from genome assembly GCF_023864345.2 of Schistocerca serialis cubense. NCBI lineage: Eukaryota > Metazoa > Arthropoda > Insecta > Orthoptera > Acrididae > Schistocerca > Schistocerca serialis. The sequence goes on from NC_064639.1 coordinate 591,549,723, forward strand.
GAACATCCAAAGCCGCTGTGCAGTGACAAACAGTGGAAAAGCTTGGAGTCGCCAGAACACGCGTGGATGATGAGGAGCTGCGGCGTTCCTCCAGATCTGGTCGAACGAAAGAGTAACGTGTCTACTCCTGCTTCCGGTGCACGTCCCTCGTGTCCGGAAAATACTCAGGCAGACGAACTTGGAAGCCACACGGCCGGCAGAACAAACAGCCGGCCTGTTGCCCCTCAGGTCTTAGCTGTCGGTGCTGCTCCACTCAGTGCCTCTCCCAGGTAACGAACTCACCGCCACTCGCGGCAAACGTACCGCGCTCCCTTCACGCCAAAAATTGTGTTCCAATAGGCGTGGCGCGAGTTACAGATCGTGCAGTGGCTCATCTTCATATTTGGAGAACTAGTAGGCATATAAAATAGCACTGCTATGGCAGGTGCTGCCCTTTGTTTCAGTGTTGGCTATAATCATTCGTCCACCATGTTGTTCAAAGCACCACACCATCATTCCTGGTTTTTTTTTCCCTTACTATTAGCCACATTCCTGCATTACCCCTACTTTATTTTTTGTTCATATGCCTGTAATCCAGAAGTCCTTTTCTTCCTTCCACCGCACTTCACTATATCTACAAACACCATTCACATATCAGTCGCTACGGTACCGTCATCTGTGTCGGTCCGCCTATATTGTTCGTGGACGGGGTTGGTGGTGCGGCGGGCACTGTTATTATCAGCGAAGAATGTCGACGAATAAACATCTTTTATCGGTAGAGTGGTTTTCTTAAGATACAACACCGCCATCCACATCATTAGCATAAGGCTCATTAAGTACGTCTGTAACTTTTAAAGCTCAATGTAACAGTGCACGCTTTCCATAAATTCGTCTTTGTGCATGGTTCATTATAAATTAAACTAACGACGTTTTGGTAAATACTGTGGACCCTTGCTGCCCTCAATAGTAGCATTCTAACGCTTCGTCTACAGCGAACTCCTATTGGAAAACTGTCTCCGTTGAACAGATATCTGGAAAAGAATCAGTCATGGACTGTTCCTAACAATGGGTCCAGTCAATGACTCCACCACTCAGGGACTTACTACTTGTTGCGGTCTTCAGTGCGAAGGATCGTCTGACGCAGCTCTGCTAGCTAGTCTATACTGTGCAAGCCTCTTCATCTGTACATAACCACTGCAACCTCCGTATATTTGAATTTTTTTCGTGTACACAAATATTTTTTTTTACCTCCTTACACTTTCCGCTATTACTGAATTGTCAACACCTTCAAGCCTCAATATGTGTCCTATCAACCGATCCCTACTTCGCTGTGTTATAGAACCTTTTTCCCAATTGGATTTAGTATCTTCTGATTAGTTTTAGGAACTACCCTTTCAATTTTCACCTTTCTTCTATATAGTCACATTTCAAAAGATTATATTCTCTTTTCTTCTGAACTGCTATCATGTACGTTTTATTTCCGTAAAACGCTACACTCCAGTCAATTTTTTCTTTTTCAGTATTTCTTTTCTTTCTGTTGTTAGCATTTTATCCTCTCCGACCATCATCTATTATTTTGCTCCCCACATAGCAAAACTCATCTATTACTTTCAATTTACGATTCCCAAATTTAATTATCTCAGAATCATCTAATTAATTTCGACTACATTCCATTACCCTTCTTTTACTATTTTTCACGTTCAGCTGGTAGCTTCTTTTCAATACACTATGTATTGCATTCAATGCTCGTACACGTCCTATGCCGTCTCTGACAGAATTATAACGACATCCCGAGTCTTTATTTCTTCTACCTGAACTTTAGTTCAGTTTCTAAATATTGCCGGCCGGGGTAGCCGAGCGGTTCTAGGCGCTACAGTCTGGAACCGCGCGACCGCTACGGTAACAGGTTCGAATCCTGCCACGGGCATGGATGTGTGTGATGTCCTTAGGTTAGTTAGGTTTAAGTAGTTCTAAGTTCTAGGGGACTGATGACCTTAGAAGTTGAGTCCCATAGTGCTCAGAGCCATTTGAACTTTTTTCCTTCTAAATATCTACTTGACTCCAATTCCTGCTGGCTGAAAGCCTACAACACTGCCTCGCCCTCTTCTGAGCTACTGCTTGTTTTTCATGCACTTCGACACTTACAGGTGTAGTATGGTTTCTCTACAAGCTGTACACAGCCTTTCGCTCCCTGTATTTTATTCCTACTATCATCAGAATTTCGAAGGATGTTTCTTGGTCAACACTGTCATATGCTTTCTGTAAATACACAAATGCTATAAATACAGGTTTACCTATCTTTAATATATTTTCTAAGGCAAGCCTTAGGGTCATTATTGCCTCGCGTTCTTCTACAGTTCTCCGTAAATCAAAATTATCTTCCCTGATTTCAGCTTCTATCAATTTTGTGTAAGTACAGTGAGGTGACAAAAGTCGTGGGCTATCGATATACAAATGACGGTAATATCACGTACACAAGGTACAAAAGGGCAGTGCATTGGCGTATGTGTCATTTGTAATCAGCCGGTTCATGTTAAACGGTTCTCGATGTCATTATGGCCGCATGAAGGGAAATAGCAGACCTTTAACTCGAAATGGTAGTTGGAGCTAGAGGCAGGGGGCATTGTATTTCGGAGGTTGTTAGGGAATTCAGCATTCTGCAATCCAGAATTTCGGGCATTACCTCTCAGCATGGACAAAGCAGTGTCCGACAGCTTTCACTTAACGACCGAGAGCAACGGCGTTTGCGTAGAATTGTCAGTGCCTATGTACAAGCAACAATGCTTAAAAAACCGAAGAAATCAATGTGGGACGTGTGATAAATGTATCCGTTACGTCAGTGCGGCGGGATTTGGCGTTAATGGGTTATGGGAGCAGACGACCGAGGCGAATGCGTTGCCTCCACTACTACATCGCCTCCAGCACCTCTGCTTGGCTTTTGACCATATCGGTTGGACCCTTGACAACTGGAAAACAGTGACCTGGTCGGATGAGTTCCGATTTCAGTTGGTAAGAGCCGATGCTAGGGTTAGAGTGTGGCGCAAACCCCACGAAACTAATCACCCAAGTTGTGGTTCACATGGTTCAAATGGCTCTGAGCACTATGGGACTTAACATCTGAGGACATCAGTACCCTAGAACTTAGAACTAATTAAACCTAACTGACCTAAGGACAACACACACGTCCATGCCACCCAAGTTGTGAACAAGGCTCTGTGATACCTGCTGGTGGCTCCATAATGGTGTGAGCTTTGTTTACATTACAGTGTTCTCTTGGTGTTCAGCTCCCGAGAGACCTCTTGCAGCCTTTCATGGACGTCATGTTTCCAAAGAACGATGGAATTTTCATGGATGACAATGCCCCATGTCACCGGGTCGTAATTGTTTGCGCTTGGTTTCAACAACATTCTGGACAATTCGAGTCAATGATTTGGCCATCCAGATTGCCCGATATGAATCCCATAGTAAATTTAAGGGATATAATCGAGAGGTCAGTTAGTGCATCAAATTCAGCACCGGCGACACTTTTGCAGTTATGGACGTCTATAGAGGCAGCGTGGCTCCTTATTTCTGCAGGGGACTTCCAGCGAGTTGTTGAGTCCATGCCACGTCGAGCTGCTGCACTACGCCGGGGAAAATGAGGTCCGACACCATATTAGGATGTATCCCATCACTTTTGTCGCATCAGTGTAATTCGTGTCAGTATTTTGCAGTCACGACTTATTATATAGATAGTTCGTTAATATTCACATCTATCGGCTCCTGCTCCCTTAGAAATTGTAATTGTTACATAGAAAGTGTAATCAAGGTGGGAAGGGGCTAGTTGAATGTAACTGCTTGCGAACACTGATCTAGTGTGAATCAAACTTACTGATCTGTAGTTGAGCCGTGGACCCCCCACGACGGCCTTAGGTTTGTTGTCCAGTTTACCGGGGGCCGCTTTCTGGCTGCTTAGCGCCAAGTGGGTTAATGACGCGATCCGTGACGCTTTCCCAGCTGTTTATACCGAAGCGGCTGTGTACCAAAAGATCGTTTATAGGTTTACTGAGCCGCCTCTAGAAACAGCCGCACGCATTTCCAGAGGCGTTGCACAAATACACAGCAGACGTCTTTGCGACAATCTTCCGGCAGCTGAAATCGTCCGAGCTGTTGGCCGACCGCCGTAGACTTGGCGATTGCTACGGCGTCGGTATTGTGCTCATAGCTGAAGGTAGACATTAAGAATGTCATGGCGCGGACGAGATCAAGCGCTGTCGTATAGCCAGCTGTCATTACCGAAAACGCATTTTAATATAACTGTCAGGCTACGTGGAAAAATACGAGTCGGCTGACTATGGTTTGTTTTATTCAGATGTAAAATGTTGCAAATAAAATTTAAAGTAGTAGGGTAAACATGTTAAGCATCAGAATCAATCACGGGCAACTGTAAACAGAATAAAATTCGAACAATAAGAAAACCGAACTAGAAGGAGCATGTGTAAGAACCCTTTCTTCTGCGTGGGGTAGCCGCGCGGTCTGGGGCGTCTTGTCACGATTCTCGCGGCTTCCCCCGTCGGAGGCTCGAGTCCTCCCTCGGGGATGGGTGTGTGTGTTGTCCACACCGTAAGTAGTGTGTAGGCTTAGGGACCGATAACCTCAACAATTTGGTTCCAAGCCTTTCTCCTCTTTCCTTATCCACCCACGTCGATTGATTACCTCTGTATCGCGGTCTACATACATATTTGTGCTACGCTAACCACCTTACAGTGTGTGGTGGAAGGCACTTCTGGTACCACTACCTATTTCCCTATTCCCTGTGACATTCGCGAATGGTACGTGGGAAGAATGACTGTAGGTAGACCTTGGTATTATCTGTAATTTCACAGATTCTCTTGTTATGGCCGTTTCGCGAGACGTGTTTAGGAGAAAGCAACATGTTGCCCGACTCTTCGAGGATGCACTCTCTTGGAATTTCAATACTAAATCACTCCGCGACGCACAACGCCTCCCTTTTGCCATTTGCCACTTGAATTTGTTGGGCATCTCCGTGAGGCTCTACCACGGATGAAAAGAACACGTGACGAAAGGCGCGGTTCTTCGTTGTATCTTATCTACCTCTCCTATGTATCCAATCTGGGATGTTCCTATACCGATGAGTAGTACTCAAGAATTAGTTGAAAACGTGTTTTCCTCTTTTGTGCATGAATTACTTTCCTAAATATTTCTCCTGTGAGTCTCAGCCTGGCATCTGCTTCTTCTCCTGCAGTAGACGTGTAGCATGGCTTTTGCGACGGATGTGATCGATGAAACTGACCCACTGTCAATGTCGACTGTCAATAGATTCGGATCAAAGGCTTTTAATAATGATCGACAGGTTTTCTTAACCGCAAGACAGAGTTGAAATCTCACAGTCAGACACAACTGAACACTGACGTGTAGCAAGCCTATTGCTCTCCATTAAAGTCCGAGAGAAACATACAACGCTAACAAACACCATTAGATATGCAACTGGCTTCACACTACGATCTCAGCATTGCTAAACGTTCTGAGTGAGAGTTCAAGTTACATGAGTGTCAGAAATGAAGCACATGTTTCATCGAAAACAGCATAGTAAATTTTGTCATTAATAAACCATGTCAAGTCCGTTTACTACTTCAGATGTTATCTCCCCGGTCTGCTGAAGGCGGCGAATGAGGCTGAACTATCGCACAATTGACTTGGAAAGTTTCAGTTCACAACCAGACATTATCATACCAAAGGTGCCAACGGAACGTCGCGCGCAATGTGCTGTAGAATGTCAACGTTCGCCAGACACAACTCGGAGCAGCCGAGGACCTCTCCATAGTTCCACGAGTGGTAACGACACAGTCCCAGAGTTCAGGATAACCCACCACAGTTGCTGAACTTTGAGACACTATAGCTGACCATTTCTGTGGCTGCAGAATGATTGCCTGTTTATCATCCGGGAGCATGCCAACCGATTCTGCCCCCTCTGTGGTTAATGAGAACTTTTTGTTCGGTATTGCCGCTTTGAGGAACTCGTTTATAAGTTAACGAGGCCAGTTGACGTCCACAAACATTTCATTAGCATCACAAGCAACATCCTGATTATCAACCGAGTCAAGACTGCATCTGAAACTTCATCGAAGTGCTCACCACTAGTAGAAACCATTCATACTGCTCTCGTATTTGTCGAAAATCTCACCATACTCCCTTAGTATATCCCGGTTGCCAGGTAGTTTGAAACACATTCCGAAAACTCAGCCGAATGCTTGCGCACGACTGAATTTCACACGTAGCTAAAATAGCGGTAAACACTGATTTTGTAATCTCTTAAACGCCAGAGTAAGAAACTAGTTGCAAGGATATATTTCTTAATGATTAATAATAGTTCTTCTGTAATGTCAGCTTCCACTCGAGAGAATTCCGACTACTTACTTTGTTCAACTAAGTGAGAGAATAAAATTTTGACAACAAGAAGAAGAACTATGAGATTCTGTTAACAATCAGAGAAAAGAACTAATGATCATCTCAATGAATTATTTCCCTACTTTAACGTAGGACAGCGAAGGACCTGTTGGTTCTTTATTAGCTTTAAAGAGCGAAACACGAATAGCAGAACAATTGCACAACTAGGAGCCCCTACGGTTTGATTCCAGCATCACTCTGCGCCCACGTATTATCTCGGCAGACATCACCCCTCTTTACCTTCTCAAGGGAAATCAACAGCGCTTGTTAGCAGTGTGATGGGGAAGCTTCTGTAATCAGGCGCTGTATAGCTACTCGGTCTGCACATCTGGACATAACCGAGTGTTTTACTATTGTAACTCTTTTCAGAAAAAGAATGGAATGATCAAATATCGAATCCTCTTTTTCTCAAAACTAAGAAGTTAAATTGAAATTTGCAATTTCAATTGAGAAACGAACTGTCAAAAAATGGTTCAAATGGCTCTGAGCACTATGGGACTCAACTGCTGAGGTCATTAGTCCCCTAGAACTTAGAACTAGTTAAACCTAACTAACCTAAGGACATCACAAACATCCATGCCCGAGGCAGGATTCGAACCTGCGACCGTAGCGGTCTTGCGGTTCCAGACTGCAGCGCCTTTAACCGCACGGCCACTTCGGCCGGCTAAACGAACTGTCAAGTCCGAGAATTAGCCTATAGAGAGCAGACGTGAAAGACGGAAATTAAGCTGAGAGCCTCAGACCAGAAGTTAGTTCATACGTGTATCCAACATTCGTTGCAGAGCAGTCAGAAAATTAATAATAGACGAGTGAAGAGAGTGTCGCGTGTTTGACTATGTAATTTTTCGTCTGTGTGTACAATACAGCCTTGATACATTTCAATGTTATTTTTATTCCAGGGTGTATATTAAATTACTTTCTTCTGAACTACTGGTTTCGCGCATGGCCCATTTTCAAATGCATCTAAGAACTTAACAAAACACCATAATGAAAAAACAGATCTACAACATGAAAGACGACGCAGCTACATTTGAAGCAGTGTTACACAAACATAGTAATTACCTATAGCATCAAATGTAGATATTTCGTCCTCCTATCGTCAAAGAAAATCATGTTCCATAGGTGTTTGTGCAATGAACGGTCGTCGGCGTTCACCATCTAAGGGACACGATACGAAAATGCTTGCGAGAACAGTAGTATTATCACATTAAAATGTCACATGTAAGCAGTAGTACCAAGAACATAAACTCCAAAAAGCATAGCTATGAATAGCACGCATACGTCCTTGCACACGGAAATGGCATGTGAGTATAACTGCACGCGGAAAATTTTAACTGTCATACACAGACTAAAAATACAGCGATCTTACAATATTGTCGGTTCTTGTGTACCTCTTTGTCTTATACTGGGAGTTACACGGAAGACGTAGTGGCTTTTCATCTTATTATCATTAATACGTGTCGTACATAAGCACCAGTTCAGAGAACTTAGTTAACAGTCGAGATGTAATTCATGAACAACATAAGAATATTTATACCACGCATATTCATTAAAATTTTACTATGTGGCTCATATAGTGCCGAAACCGAAAATAAATATCTAGCTAGATAAAAGTGTAGTATGGGTGACATCAGATTATTGTAAAATTAATACCAGAGAAATATGTGACATACGCCTCCTGCATTAATTTTAACATTATCTAATGAAGCCCTACCTGGGAGGAACGCGTAAAAAAAGTTTCAAATCTGCAATCCACGACTGGGTTTATAATCGAAATTTATTTTATTTAAAAAGCTTTAAGAGTTTTCACATAAAAAAATCGGAGACATTACTTTTCACCAGCAACAGAACCTATAATTACACTGTTATTAAACGCCATTTTCCCAAACCCGCCGTGTGGAATCCACTTGTTCCTGGATTTCCAGTCCGTCCGATAACGTTAATATAATCAAATACCTACGTCACCGAAAAAAATCACTACGTAGCCTCGGAGGACAAGCATGCTGCAGAAAGTCTGTAATATAATTAGGAACGGTTAATGGAGCAAAATGAAATTTTAATGTGACATCCCATAACGCTACACCTTTTTTGTGGATTGTTGGGCTTTACACTATCATTTGTTCCATGGTAAGGAAAATATGCTGTAATAATGTACGTTCGTGGCGTTTACAACACGAATCATTTATTTATAATTTTCATTGTTGTGTCTGTTGTAATGTATTTATTTAAAACTTACGACGCTGAAGCATGGCGTATTTTGGTCTACACTGGTGAGTCAAAACCACAAGAGCATCCGCTTATGTAAGTGTTGGGCCACCTTAGGAAAGCAGTACAGGAGCGATTCTACGTGGTATGCGTTCCAACGGTTCCTGTTGGTGCGTTCCCGATGTGGCAGCAGATATACTGTATAGGCACAGATCACACAATTCCCGTAAATTACACACTGGAGGTTTGTCGACGCGGAGCTGCGGCGTCTAGGGTCCACTTTAGTTCCATCGTTTTCAGATCAGGCGAATTTTATGGCCAGGATATAAACTTCAGTTCACTGTGATACTCCTCAAACCGTTGTAGCACGATTCTGGCCTGGAGTCGAGGACAGGTGTCCTGATGGAAGGTCTCAACACCGTCGGGATGTAGGTGGTCCGCAATACTGTTCACGTATTCCCTAGCTGTCAGGGTGTCTTCGATTACTACCACGGGTCCGATGGAAGGCCAAATACACAACACAGCACAATACATACCCCAGACGGCCTTCGTCGGTGGCGCTGTGCAATCATCAAACTCATACAGGGTGTTTCAAAAATGACCGGTATATTTGAAACGGCAATACAAACTAAACGAGCAGCGATAGAAATACACCGTTTGTTGCAATATGCTTGGGACAGCAGTACATTTTCAGGCAGAGAAACTTTCGAAATTACAATAGTTACAATTGACAACAACAGATGGCGCTGCGGTCTGGGAAACACTATAGTACGATATTTTCCACATATCCACCATGCGTAGCAATAATATGGCGTAGTCTCTGAATGAAATTACCCGAAACCTTTGACAACATGTCTGGCGGAATGGCTTCACATGCAGATGAGATGTACTGCTTCAGCTGTTCAATTGTTTCTGGATTCTGGCGGTACACCTGGTCTTTCACGTGTCCCCACAGAAAGAAGTCACAGGGGTTCATGTCTGGCGAATAGGGAGGCCAATCCACGCCGCCTCCTGTATGTTTCAGATAGCCCCAAGCAATCACACGATCATCGAAATATTCATTCAGGAAATTAAAGACGTCGGCCGTGCGATGTGGCCGGGCACCATCTTGCATAAACCACGAGGTGTTCACAGTGTCGTCTAAGGCAGTTTGTACCGCCGCAAATTCACGAAGAATGTCCAGATAGCGAGATGCAGTAATCGTTTCGGATCTGAAAAATGGGCCAATGATTCCTTTGGAAGAAATGGCGGCCCAGACCAGTACTTTTTGAGGATGCAGGGACGATGGGACTGCAACATGGGGCTTTTCGGTTCCCCATATGCGCCAGTTCTGTTTATTGACGAAGCCGTCCAGGTAAAAATAAGCTTCGTCAGTAAACCAAATGCTGCCCACATGCATATCGCCGTCATCAATCCTGTGCACTATATTGTTAGCGAATGTCTCTCGTGCAGCAATGGTAGCGGCGCTGAGGGGTTGCCGCGTTTGAATTTTGTATGGATAGAGGTGTAAACTCTGGCGCATGAGACGATACGTGGACGTTGGCGTCATTTGGACCGCAGCTGCAACACGGCGAACGGAAACCCGAGGCCGCTGTTGGATCACCTGCTGCACTAGCTGCGCGTTGCCCTCTGTGGTTGCCGTACGCGGTCGCCCTACCTTTCCAGCACGTTCATCCGTCACGCTCCCAGTCCGTTGAAATTTTTCAAACAGATCCTTTATTGTATCGCTTTTCGGTCCTTTGGTTACATTAAACCTCCGTTGAAAACTTCGTCTTGTTGCAACAACACTGTGTTCTAGGCGGTGGAATTCCAACACCAGAAAAATCCTCTGTTCTAAGGAATAAACCATGTTGTCCACAGCACACTTGCACGTTGTGAACAGCACACGCTTACAGCAGAAAGACGACGTACAGAATGGCGCACCCACAGACTGCGTTGTCTTCTATATCTTTCACATCACGTGCAGCGCCATCTGTTGTTGAAAATTGTAACTACTGTAATTTCGAAAGTTTGTCTGCCTGAAAATGTACTGTTGTCCCAAGCATATTGCAACAAACGGTGTATTTCTATCGCTGCTCGTTTAGTTTTTATTGCCGTTTCAAATATACCGGTTATTTTTGAAACACCTTGTATATGCCTGGCTGATGAGTGTAGACACAACCATCGACCCAGCGTAACAAGCAACGTGATTCACGTGGTCAGGTAAGACGTTCCATCTATCCACGGTTGAGTCTATATGATCCTGTGCCCACCTCTATTGTAAATGACGATAATGTTGGTCCAGTATGGAAACCCTTAGGTGTCGTCTGCTACGGTGCAGCAATGTGCGCTGAGCGGTGTACTACGGAGCGCTTGTATCTGCGCCTGCATTGTCGTCTAATGATGTGCCACAGATCACCATCTGTCTTGCTTCTCAGAGCGAGCGGGCTCTATGACGAGGCCTGAACTTCCAACTAATTGTGGCTCTCTCGTGATTCCACCGCCATTCGACCACTTTCCAAAGATGCTCCGTGACAGCAGCACGCGAACACCCGACCAGTTTCGCCGTTGCCAATATGTTCATTCCCGGCCCAGAACTATCTGTCCTCTGCGAACATCTACTTATGACAGTGGAATCAACTGCATTCCGTATCGTCACTAGAATCATTCCACACCTGTCTCTGCTCCGTTTATACAGGATGAAACGATAATTATTTACAACGTACCACACAGGCGTAGAAGTCGAGACGAACAGTTTATTACAGGAGACCAGTCACCCATCAAGTCGGGAAAATACCACAGACAGGACTACAAAAGGCTTCTAAGATACAAATCATATGCGGTGCTCAAGATTTTCGATTTTCTCCCTTTCACTTTCTCTTTCTCTGCACACAAGCTATTGGTCCTAGAGGAAAAATAAACGACAACTTCCTAGTAGGAAATGTAATGCAGTTTAATTTTGTAAGGAAAATATTTTGCTAGAGGCAGCGGTTTTCGAAATATTCAATAAAAACTTGGTCGCACCACAACACTCACGTCTAGGAGTCAGGATATTTAGTATGTTGTTCATGGTACTTCCATCTACCGCTGCAAAAAAATTTGCACCCACTCGAATTATAACGCTTATTAGATCAGTTCTGGCCGTCATTGGTTGGATTTTTACTACGCCACTGACTTGATCGTGCATTTACAAATTGCGAAATTGACATCTGTATCAATTTTATCTCACAGTTCTCTGAATTTTAACAGAATGTAATTAACAGTTAAGTCGTTTTTTTGTCTGACATTATTACTACGAAGCTACTGCGTTGGTATGGGTTAAGTTGACATCTAATTGCAATTAGTTTATGCATAACGTTTACAAGAGTCTTTTTTCTTGCAGTGCCCTCACGGTTATGTTCAAATTATGAGGGTGTGGTGGGAAGTAATGCTTCTAAATTTCTTATGTGGCAACATTTACAAATTTTTAAGTAAAACATTATTACCATTCTGCATCTTTATTCTTCATCTGAATGCATTTATTTCTCAACATTTTTTCAACATAGGTACCGGACGACGAACACGTTTCTCGCAACGAGAGATCAGTTTGTAATACGTTCACTGCTGAACGTTTGTCGACGAAGCCACAACCTCAGCACTATCAAACTATCACTATCAAAATAAAGTCCTCGAAGGTATTCTTGAAGTTCTAGAAAGAGATGAAACTCGGACGGGCCAAGCCAGGACTGCATGGACGATGATCGATGACAATGAACCCACGGCGTCGTATTGTTGCAGATGTCGCAGCCATCGTGCGTGTCTGACATTGTCATGCTCAAGGATACTGCGTGTACGGACGAACTTTTCGAATTCGACACTCCATTATAGCATGCTGTTTCTCACCCAACGCCATAGTTACTTTAAACAGCTCCATGTTACAGGCTACAATTCGGAGCCCTCTAGCAGTAGACGACTGGATATGTACACCCAAGAATAAGGATGTAGAATGGTAATAACGATCGTTTTATTTAAAAAGCTTTAAGAGTTTCGCCTAAAAATTCGAGAGTATTAATTTTTACCATTCCCTCGTAATAATGTTAACGAAACAGCCGACTAAGTCAGGGACGTAATAGGCCAGTCGTATTTATCGTATGGCAATACATGTACAAAGATTACAAAACTACTAAGTCTCAAAATTTTAGCACTGCTCACCAGCATGAAGTAATATAAACGACAACAGCTACATATTACTGTCAAGGCCTTTTATGTATTTTATCACGTCATTCGTCGCTGTCAGGAAAAGACCCTTGTAGGCACGTGCGGGACATGTTAACACATTGTGAACCACTGCCTGTCGTTCTGCTGCATACTAACACGATGGTGATGATGATTTTCCCCACTTGTAGAGAGTGTCCGCATATCTTCCATGGCCCATTCGGATGGGGTTCAGAGTAGTCTACAGTGCCCGAGGCTGGTCGAATCCAGGAGATTCCTTCCGGATGTAAGCTTTTTAGACATAGTGCATACACTTTCGTTGCCATTCTTTGATGGTACTGAATTCAGTTTCCTTGAGAGTAATAGCTAGTAAGGAACGTCTTGAACTTTTTCGCTCCGCTGGGAATACATAGTTCAATATTGAAACGTCGGTGTTATTAACAATTTTCTGGTTTCACGCAGTAGCGCACTCTTCCGACTGATATCAGGAGATGGAATGTGGCTAAAAATAGGTAACTAATAGGTGGGAGTAGATCGTATTGATCCACAGACAATGTGCATATTTTTTACGTGTGGACTTTTAAGCCAGACAGGCGCACGATCCACAATAAATGCCACAGACTTTATGGAGGATGTTGTTTGAACTTAGCAGATGTTCGTGTCAAGTGCTTCTTAAAAAAAACGTGTTCTACCTAACGTGATACCAAGGTATTTTGGGTGCACGTTATGATGAAGTTTTCCTTCCTCAAAATGTCACGAGGGCTCTGTGTGCCAATCTATTGGACAGTGGACAGATGAGAAAATGAAACTTATTAAGTCATAAAGTAGGATTTCTTCAGCTGTTTTAAAGATTTTGTGTTGGGTATCTATTGTCCAATCATTCGCATAGCCAAATTTCTAGACTGTGTTGGAGGAATGTGTGTATATATATATATATATATATATATATATATATATATATATATATATGTGTGTGTGTGTGTGTGTGTGTGTGTGTGTGTGTGTGTGTGTGTGTATGTGTGGTGTCACCGCCAGACACCACACTTGCTAGGTGGTAGCCTTTAAATCGGCCGCGGTCCGTTAGTATACGTCGGACCCGAGTGTCGCTACTGTCAGTGATTGCAGACCGAGCGCCGCCACACGGCAGGTCTAGAGAGACTTCCTAGCACTCGCCCCAGTTGTACAACCGACTTTGCTAGCGATGGTTCACTGACAAAATACGCTCTCATTTGCCGAGACGATAGTTTACCATAGCCTTCAGCTACGTCATTTGCTACGACCTAGCAAGGCGCCATTATCAGTTACCATTGATATTGTGAATCATGTACCGTCCAGACCGACGTTCACCATTAATGGATTAAAGTTAAGTATTCCACCAGCTACGTCCGTTTTTCTAAACTCTAACTTCCTTGTCCTGTTCCAGACCTCACGCCAGCCTGCGTGAACTAAAACGCGTGCCTTTCTGCCTCCTCTAGTAACACGGTGTTGGCTCTCCTGCCAACCAAAACAATATATACATATAAAATATAATAATATATATATATATATATATATATATATATATATATATATATAAATTAAACAAGAGAGGAGCAAGAACGGATCCCTGTGGTAAACCATTATTCAATACCTTTGGGCATCTAGTGTCTTCCTCTGCAGTTACTTGAAATGCCGTTCCAGTTAACTTATTGTCAATTAGTTTTATTGTCTGTTTGCATGGGACAAGTTGTAACAATTTCTAATGTAGTCCATCCCTCCAGACTGCACTTAGATCAACGAAAACAACTCATGATTTCCGTTTCAGTTTGTTTCCTGCATCAGTAAATGTTGTTAAAGACAAGACATGACCAGCGCAGCTTGTTTTGTTCGGAATCCAGCTTGCTCAGTGGGAAGGTTCTCAAAGATCACCAGACTGATCCGATTGTATACAATTCTTTCAAGGAATTTATAAACGGTGCTCAATAGAGCGATTGGACGATAGTTCCTAAGCTGGTCTGATATCCTGCTAGAATTGAATATTGCTGTGATTTTTGATTGCTTAATTTTTTGTAGTACTGAACCTGATATCAGAATGCCAGAAAATAAATATGCCAACCATCTTTTTTGGTAGTCCGCACTACGCAGAAGGAATTCTGGGCGGCTTTCGTCATTTCCCTGTGCCTTTTTAGAGTTTTAAGAGGAGCCGAAATTTCAGATGCAGAGAAAGTTCTTGAGGAGTCAGGCTGTTCATTAGCGTTCTTTTTGAACAATGAAAGTTTACGTTTCATGTATCCTTTATGACTTTTATCCCTTGTATTGTCGATGTGGACTGTAAATGTGATTCAGTCCAGTTGGCCGATTTATGAGGGTTGTTCCTTCCTTTAAATTTGTTTCCACCCAACTCCCTCAGTAATGACAATGTTTGTGTTTGAAAACTCTGTGACAAACTGTCTCTGTCCACTTAGTACGTATGACTGTATCGAGGTTATGCAGTAGGTTATCCGCTATTTCCTGGTTCCCACATTTTAGAAATTCATCACATTGTTTCTTATTAGTTTCATTCCAGTCTGGAATGTATTGCTTCCGGCAGCCTCTAGGGATTCCTTCATTGCTGCACTTATAATAACTCCAACAAGCCTCCCGTAGTTTTTCGCTTTTGCGGAAATCCAACCAAGGCAACTGTCGATATTTTTAGAAGTCGTCCTTAGCCCAGTCAAAGAAGACCAAGGTAGGCCGAACATGAGAAAATATACGTAGACGTAACTTTTCGTACAGCTGTAGGAGGGAGTGCTATGAACAATTTGCTAAAAATTGTGACTGGTGGCGGTTGAGTATAGGAATGGAAGTAAGTTTGAAGGCCAATTTCGTCAAAAGCCGCGGCTTCTAGCGAAAACTTACCCCAGTGCAAAATTTAACTAAATCACATTTCCCACAAAAATGTCTGATTCATTTCTTCTCTAGTGCAAATAGTTTGCGCGCAGAGGAAAAAAATCTACTGCACTGCGCAAGGGCTGTTTTTATAGTCCAATTTGAGGTAGTTTCCCGACCTGCGGACCAAAAATGTCGAGTATAAAATTTTTCGTCTCGACTTTCTCTATACCAATGTGGTGCGCTGTAAATAGAGCTGCGCTATACGAAAACTACGGTTGTGTAGTTTTGGTACACAACGTAGAAGACGTGGACAATGGTACGATTACCGGCAGTATTGGTGGAATTTGTAGGGAAAGAAAAATTTTGCACAAAATTAGAAGCGAACATCATTCAATGTTAGTCTATTCTGTATTTTATATCCTTAGAAAACGTAAACTGAATTTTGTAAGTAATAAAAGTTAATTGATCGTGCTACTTCTACGTTTTATGAAACCAAAGCAACTGATTTTTATGCAAGTACAGTTTACATGCACAAATACAAACAATTCTCTATAATTACTGTTTTTATTTTGTACTCAACTGAAAGTTCTACATCCTGAGCAAAGGCAAGACCTTGATGTTGTTATTGATAAGTGCAAAAGTTATTTACAAGTAAGAGAATCATGTTTTATAAAAGCTCGACGAAATAGTGAAGCGATGTTCGATATGTTCTTGATTGAAATGAGTGCAGTTGTACCATTGAACCCTTTGACAGGCACTTTTTGTGAATAGCAAAGTAATCACGTAGATGTAAATAGAGACACACGCAGTGTAAGGAAGATCATCAAAGAGTGGAACATGTCAAGCTAAGGTAAACGTATGTGTCACTATGCATTGTATTGTATATTGTGATTTTTATGTCGTAACAATCATCTGTGGGCGCTGCCTATACGCACACGATCATGTGCACTAGATGCTTTTTGATGGTAAATGTGTTATTTCTAACAAGCCTTCTCTAATGTGCTATATTTTATCCACTAACAAGACAACTTGACATCAGGTCCCAACTCACAATGAATACGTTTTGTAACAAAGGTTTCAAACACCTGAAAATGACAGCAAAGTCTGCCAATACCGGTTGTGGAAAATAAAGAAATATTTATGCGATATTGACTTTCGTTTTCTGGCGTTTCTTTTTAATTTTACATTCTTTTGAGGAATCTGCGTTTTCTAGCTCTTCAGGCCAAATCTGTAGTTTTTACATTTTTACAAAAACATGGCTCTGTTTCACGTAAAAAATCAAAAATATTCGAATAAAACTTGAGTAAAACATTGAATACTTTAAGTTAGCTATAAATAGTGTATATTTTAAGTAAGAAACATAAAGATACTTCGTAGAACAAAAATTTTCCATAGCGTATTTGGCCCTTTATATCCTCACTCAGTATCTAGACGTTTCCCCTTCCGGTTTCTAGGAGAATCTAGTAAGACACTCATGGCACACACGAAGGAAGAGATCGAAATGAAGTGACGCCAGATAGGTATGCAACACACCTAACAGACAGAAAACGTCGTTATGGTATTAACTGACCAAGGCAACTAAGATGACTATCGTAGTCTACTCTTACTTACACTGAAGCGCTAAAAAAACTGGTATAGGCATGCGTAATCAAATAGAGAGATATTTAAACAGGCAGAACACGGCGCTGCGGTCGGCAGTGCCTATGTAAGACAAGATGTGTCTGGCGCAGTTGTTGGATCGGTTACTGCTGCTACAATGGCAGGCTATCAAGATTAAATGAGTTCGAACGTGGCGTTATACTCGACCCACGAGCGATGCGACACAGGATCTCCGAAGTAGCGATGAAGTGAGGATTTTTCCCGTGAGCTCATTTCACGAGTGTACCGTGAATATCAGGAATCGAGTAAAACACCAAAACTCCGACATCGCTGCGGACGGAAAAAGATCCTGCAAGAATGAGATCAACGACGACTGAAGAGAATCGTTCAATGTGACAGAAGTGCAATCCTCCCTTGCAGATTTCAGTGCTGGGCCATCAACAAGTGTCAGTGTGCGAACCATTCAACGAAGCATCATGGATACTGGTTTCGGAGGAGAAGGCCCACGCGTGTACCCTTGATGACTGCACGATACAAAGATTTACGCCTCGCCTGGGGCCACCAACACTGACATTGGACATGACTGGAAACATGTTGCCTGATCGAGCAAGTTTCGTTTCAGATCGTGACGAGCGGATGGCCGTGTACGGGTATGGAGACAACCTCGTGAATCCATGGACCCTGCATATCATCAGGGGACTGTTGAAGCTGGTGGGGGCTCTGTAATGGTGTGGCGCGTGTGCAGTTGGAGTGATATGGGACCCCTGATACGTTTAGATACGACTCTGACAGGTGACGTCAGCATACTGTCTGCTCACATGCATCTATTCATGTCCATTGTGCATTCCGACGGACTTGGGCAATTCCAGCAGGACAATGCGACACCCCACATTTTCTGAATTGCTACGGAGTCACTCCAGGAAACTCTTCTGAGTTTAAACACTTCCGCTGGCTACCAAACTCCCCAGACATGAATATTATTGAGCATATCTGGGTTGACTTGGAACGTGCTGCTCAGAAGAGATCTCCACCAGCTCGTACTCTTACGAAGTTATGGACAGCCATGCAGGATTCATGGTGTCAGTTCCCTCCAGCACTAGTTCAGTCGAGTCTATGCCACGTCGTGTTTTGACACTTATGCGTGCTCGCGGGGCCCTATACAGTATTATGCAGGTGTACCAGTTTCTTTGGCTCTTCAGTGTATGATAGTCGACGGAAGCCTACGATAGTTTTACAATTCGTTAACAGAATGTTTGCTTTCGTGATCGCGTCATTTGCATAGCACGCCTCCAGGCTACCTTCGGTCTCACGGTCGGTATGTTCAAGGTATTTCGGCTCGTTTCTTATCTGGCAAGTTTGGCTCCTTCTAGAAGTTCATTTAACTACGATATGGTGTACAGGTCATTTGGTCAATGATTTAAAGACGCGTACGATAAAAAAATAACTGCACCCAATTTCGGGGTGAGCAGAATTACGTAAAACAAACTCAGAATACCTTGTTTTGTTGTGACAGCTGCTACTGTATTGTTATTCATTTGTTCCTGCGTCAAATCAGAAACTTCCATGCGAGTCTTGGTGCATTGGTCCTAATTCTCCTTAGGTCACTCGCTGAGTTGCTAGGTCCCAGGCAGGATTTTACATTGCTTGTCTTTGTGTATTATTCAACTTTGCAGTACATAGTACGAGGTTCCCTAAAATATACGTTTAAAGTGTAGTTTAATGAGACGTTTGCTGCTCAGTGTTCTGCAATAGAAGCATTGTAACTGCTTAAAATGAGGTACCGGTCAGCAGTAAGTATTTTAGACTACGTTCATATTATTTTGAAAATCTAGACAAATTCGCAATTCTTTTTTTGTTAGAATAGCGAAACATTTTTTTCCTTTTCGACAACCAGTGTATGATAGGAACCTTATTGCAGGTTCTCGAAGAAGTGGTTTCAAGGAATTCCGTACCAGTGTGCAAAGTTGGAAGCTCGATAATTGAATCTTTTACCTTATCAGATATTGGGGTGGCGCCAGCTATGCCCTAGATGAATTTAGCTCCCGCGCTCTCTTTCCAGTCGTTTCCAGACTCTGACGCTTTTCCGAGTCCAGCAACTATTACGCTCAATCCGAAACCTCATTAAAAGTTAATACAGACTTTATTTCTGGCTCTAACGGCTTTCAGGGCTGCCCTTGTGCCTCTGGAGGACTGCGATCGCAGAACAATAAAAGAGAAGCTTTCAGTGCTAAATTGGTGGTGAATTCATTATACGCATTGACTCAATATATTTTGGCAGCATTTTGAAATAAACTGCCTTGCTCAAAGACTGTGACTATGTCATTGAAACCTCAAAAAACTGATAGCAACCATCTAATGTAAAAAGTTACCTTTCCCACTGTTACTTGTTTAGAGTACAGAGTGCTCATCGTTTGGCAGAATAATAGTGTACACATTTAGCTCTAGAAAAGCAGTTGGAGTTCTTGTTGCGTCAGTGGAGTAGAAAGAACGGGGTAATAATTACGATAATTTGAAACTGCCGCTTAATGGTCGCCAATTGTGACCGGCCAGCTATGGTCAACTTGCTGCCGGCGCGGCGTCTGATATTCTTTTGAAAATGATGGAACAAGCAAGTGGGATGTGTGGTGCAAGTTAGAGTTAAAATTAACAACAGCAATACTTTAGACGTATATTGGAGGTCACTGTTCAAATAATAAAACATGTACACACCTTATTTTATAGATGGCGCACAATGGCTTCCTAACCCAACAGGAAACAAGCAAGATAGTGTCCGGCGCTTTTTGTTTCACGCCGATACTCAAAAAGAACAAAGAAAATAATAACATTTAGGTTACAGATATTAGTTTCTCTTTGTAATCACATTATTCCTTGACTTCCAGTACAGTATCATTTACATATGACAAATATAATTTCTCAGTATCGTGGAAAAATATTTAAGAATTTATAGCTTGCCTAATCTGGAGCCGGCCGGAGTGGCCGAGTGGTTGTAGGCGCTTCAGTCTGGAACCGCGCGACCGCTACGGTCGCAGTTTTGAGTCCTTAGGTTAGTTAGGTTTAAGTAGTTCTAAGTTCTAGGGGACCGATGACCGCAGAAGTTAAGTCCGATAGTTCTCAGAGCCATATGAACCATTGAACCTAATCTGGACCAAGAGACATCATAAGCCCCTTGGAATGCCATGATCCCATGTTCTAACGTCCGGGCATGGATTTCCACGTTACGTCACATGAAGCACTTTCATCTTTCATCTCTATCTGTTATCAACATTTCAAATATTCTCAGGTATTGCATTCTTGATTTGCGAAGTTTGCATTTTATCGATTAGATAATTTGTTAGTTGTATGACGATGCCGTTGGTTGACGGTGTCGCCAGCTGGTAGGCGCCGTCGTCGGCCGTCGGATGTTTGTGGGACGTTTAAGGTACGGCGTCGGGTAGTCGATGCTGCGTCATTAGGGATACGCCTGGCGGGAAAACACACAGTGTCGGTGTGAGGGCGGGCACCGCCCCCGGCGTTGATGTTTAACCGCGCTGCCTTCCGCCAAGGCTGCATCGACGTCGCCTCGTGCGTTGTAGTCTCCCCAAACCGCTCGTAACGCAAAGGAATGACCCTGAAACAAGTTCTGTGTTTAACATACACATCGGAATTCGCTATGGGGAAAAAACGCACACTACTATTGCACAGTCCAGGGACAGCTCCGTAACTGTTTATTACATCCCACGTGTGTAATTCCAGGAATCACATAGTCCTGCAAACATGCTTGCTTTTTTCACCTTATATGATATTCTTAAAGTTCCGCGCTATGTAGGCGTCCTAAAGTAGTCACACGCTCTACCTTCACCGTGTCTTGGAACGATGACTATTCACTGTTTATAAAGGCGGCCGGAGTGGCCGTGCGGTTCTAAGGGCTACAGCCTGGAGCCGAGCGACCGCTACGGTCGCAGGTTCGAATCCTGCCTCGGGCATGGATGTGTGTGATGTCCTTAGGTTAGTTAGGTTTAATTAGTTCTAAGTTCTAGGCGACTGATGACCTCAGGAGTTAAGTCGCATAGTGCTCAGAGCCATTTGAACCATTTGAACGGTTTATAACCTGTTCTAAAAACATCACTCCGAGCGCGGCACATCACTCGCCGACCAACTGTCCGCTTCGCGTTGGAATGTTGACTGTTGTCGAGCGCGAAACTCTGTCTATTCCAAATCGTTGGCACAGTTTGCACGAGATGAAATTATACAGTTTTTTCCATACTCGTCGCACTGTGTGCACTTAACAACATTTGTTCATAAGGACTTCCGCCAATGTCTATACAAAGTACCGCGATCGTTTACTTAAAACACTTTGTCATACTACAGATTGCGAATTACACAGTTCCCTATAGTTCAAGTCACGGTTTTTATTGTCTCTGTGACTACACAAAGTTTCTCCCCAGAACAAGTTAATCACAGATACTGTCACTTACATTATCTAACTTTTGTTTAGAGGCAGTTGTTACAATTTGTGAATTAGAAAATTCATTGCTTACGTTCCTCCACCCAATGTCACATATGTCTGACCAATAGATCATCAGCACTTGTAATCAGACTCTGGCCTGACTCTACAATAATATGGGCTTTACCATATTATACTCGAAAAGTTGCCTATATTTTTATATTTTCTCAGGACTGCGGTGTTATTCTTGTGTTACACGGTGTCTAATAATTCTCCAGCCGAAACTGGGTTTAGCCATTGATCCGAAAATCTAGCAAAATCATGCCTGAAATAGCATGACATGTCCCTGCTCGATTGATTCTAAAATTGTTTCATCCAAATCTGCTTTGCTGATGACCCATGGTGTTTTTCTTTAACATGGGTTTTACTCATGGTCATCTTTCTTCTTATTCTAGTAGCTGAAATATAACTAAATAAATGAGTATTGCATATTTAAGAAAATTAAACTTACATCTCTATTAAATTTTTCATAACCTGAACCTTCAAATGAAATAATACTCCTAACTTTACCTTACCATATAAAATTAAATCAAATGTTCTCATTCAAAATAGATATCACTTTATATTTACTATTCTACTTCAATTTCACGAACCTGTGTTCCTTTTTTACACATTTCAGTAACTAATGTCTTTCCTATGCATCTTTGAAAAGCAAGTAATATTGTTCTTTTGTCAAGTACACTCACATGGATGACACTTTCTACGTCCTAAATACAGAAAAACATGTCATGGAAAACACTTCTGTACTACTATATACATGAAAAATACGTCAAAAACTGAAAGAAAATCTTATATATACATTGTCATTATGAATCATTTTATATACAATTTAATGTCATTATAACGGTAAAGAAGATGTGGCGTGACAGAATGTTTCATGAGGCAACAGCTCTATGTTGTATCCGTAACCCTTTATTACTCCAGGTTTCTCCGAGAAAACATTTAAATGATTTGACGGCAAACGAGTATGCTCATCTTGCTGGCTACTGTTCAAATAATCCCATTCCTTAGCCTTGTTGTAAACCATTTCCTGTATTTCCGTAGTGTTCGCTATTCGCTTTTCAGGGTAGTGGTATTCCTTCCCTTTTAAATCACAGTTAACTTGTAAAATCTTGAGTAGCATACTCCGGCAGTACTTGCATGTACTTCTTTCGTTCTGACCATATCCAGTAGAATTCTCCCTCCACCATACATTAAACTCATTTCCCCGGTGGAAAGGACAATATTTGCCTTTCTGCTCCTCAGGAAATCACAACCCATTATACAAGCTACGGAAAAACCTTTTACTTCTAGGAGCTTCAGACACCCGACAGTCCTGTACTGGATAAGTCGCTACTGTGTCTTACATAATTCCTTATACAGATTTGCACTTACCAGGTTCGTTTAATAATTCATCATTCAGTACTATATCATCATTATATCGCAGCATATCAACGGTTTATCGAGTCTGCTTTGGTGTGCCCCCACTTCGCCCTCCGATCAACAATAGGGAGCTTATCGCGGTCGGAACTAATTTGTTGTCTGGGAGGGGCCTGCCGTCTAACACCTCCACTATCCTAACATTGGATTGCTGCCCTGGCCATTGTTATTGATTTACGTTTTCTCCTACATTTTCATTTCTTTGTTCACTGTTTGGGCCGGCGGGAGTGGCCGTGCGGTTCTAGGCGCTACAGTCTGGAACCGAGCAATCGCAACGGTCCTAGGTTCGAATCCTGCCTCGGGCATGGATGTGTGTGATGTCCTTAGGTTAGTTAGGTTTAAGTAGTTCTAAGTTCTAGGGGACTGATGACCACAGAAGTCCCATAGTGCTCAGAGCCATTTGAACCATCACTGTTCGGTCCTGGTGGGGAACGTGTTTTGATTCCACTGTGGCGAGAAATTACTCTGCCACTGGTTTCGTTTGTTACTGTTGTTATTTCGCCACTCCGAATTGCTTTGGTACCCAGTGTTGGGTCTATCATCCCACTATCTTTTTCTGTTCAGTTGCGGATACCCAGCGCCATTCGCTTGCCTTCCATTATTGGTTGGCTGATCATAAACTTTACCGTTGTTATTATTGTGGCTTTGTTATTTCTATTGCCATTTTTCTGAGGAGAAGACGAATGATTTGTATCTCTTTTTTCTGCCTTCGTCTCCTCTAATGCCAAATAAAACTTGTCTAATACTGATAGGTATTTATCTAAATCTTCCTCGTCAACATTAGTTAACTTATCTTCGATATATCCGGGCTGCCGCAACTTTAGCAACCGGATCAAATCTTTTCCAGCCATTTGTTCATCCCAGTACCAGGTCTTACTAATGTATTTCTCAAAATATTTCCTTAGACTACTGTGTCTAGGATTATACATTTCTGGACAATAGACTTCATTTCTTAATCTCTCTTGAATACTCGGTGACCAATACTTCCCTAAGAAAGCCTTTCCAAATTGCTCGGTATTGTGACACCTATCCATTGCCTCTATTCACGAAATCCAGCATCTCCCTGTATATGAGATAGAATAAACTGAACTTTTTGTTCTGTCCACATACTGGGCCAGATGTTCCTAAAATTTTTAATGAAAATGACTGGGTGAAACGATTCTTTTCGTTGTCAAAAATTTGGAATTGCCTATGTTTAAGTAGGCTTTCCTCTACCATCAGGTTCGGTGCCAGTACCGCCGCCCCCGAAATGCTAGGTAGCGTTGTCGGTACACTATTAGGACTGCGGCTGTTCCAGCCATTATCATGTGGTTGATCATAGTTAGTAACCATACTCGGTGCATGCTTGGGTAACAGAAGATATATTAAATTTAATTGATGAAAGAAGAAAACATAAAAATGCAGTAAATGAATCAGGCAAAAAGGAATACAAACTCCTCTAAAATGACATCGTCAGGAAGTGCAAAATGCTAAGCGGAGATGGCTAGAGGAGAAATGTAAGGATGTAGAGGCGTATATCACTAAGGGTAAGATACATACTGCCTACAGGAAAACTAAAGAGACCTTCGGAGAAAAAAGAACCACATGTATGAATATCAAGAACTCAAACGGAAAACCAGTTCTAAGCAAAGAGGGGAAAGCAAAAAGGTGGAAGGAGTAAATAGAAGGTCTATACAAGGTTGATGTACTTGAGGGTAATATTATGGAAATGGGAGAGGTTGTACATGAAGATGAAATAGGAAGAATTTGACAGAGCCCTGAAAGACCTAAGTTGAAACAAGGCCCCGGGAGTAGACAACATTCCATTAGAGCTACTGACAGCCTTGGAAGAGCCAGCCCTGGCAAAACTCTTTTACCTGGTGGGCAAGATGTACGAGATAGACGAAATATCTTCAGACTTTAAGAAGAATATAATAATTCCAATCCCAGAGGAAGCAGGTCTTGACATGTGTGAAAATTACCGAACTATCAGTTTAATAAGTCATGGCAGCAAAATACTAACACAAATTATTTATATAAGACTGAAAAAAAGAAGCCGACCCTGGGGAAGACCAGTTCGTATTCCGTAGAAATTTTGGAACACGTGAGGCAATACTGACCCTACGTCTTATCTTAGAAGATAGATTAAGGAAAGGGAAACTTACGTTTCTGACATTTGACCATGTTGACTGGAATATTCTCTTTTAGATTCTGAAGGTGGAAGGAATAAAATACACGGAGCGAAAGGCTATTTACAATTTGTACAGACACAAAATGGCAGTTATAAAAATCGAGGGGCACGAAAGGGAAATAGTGGTTGGGAAGAGAGTGAGACAGGGTTGCAGCCTATCCCCGATGTTATTCATTCTGTATATTGAGCAAGCAGTAAAGGAAACAAAAGAAAAATTTGGAGTTGGAATTAAAATCCATGGAGAAGAAATAGAAACTTTGAGGTTTGCCGATGACACTGTAATTCTGTCAGAGACAGTGAAGGACCTGGAACAGCAGGTGAACGTAATGGACGATATCTTGAAAGGAGGATATAAGATGAACATCAACAAAAGCAAAACGAGGATAATGGAATGTAGCACTAATTAAATCAGGTGATGCTGAGGGAATTAGATCAGAAAAAGAGAAATTTAAAGTAGTACATGAGTTTTGCTATTTGGGGAGCAAAATAACTCATGTTGGTCGAAGTAGAGAGGATATAAAATGTAGACTAGCAATGGCAAGGAAATAGTTTCTGAAGAAGAGAAATTTGTTAACATCGAATATAGATAAGTGTCAGGGAGTCTTTGCTGAAAGTACTTGTATGGAGTGGAGCCATGTATGGAAGTGAAACATCTAAGATAAATAGTTTAGACAAGAAGAGAGCAGAACCTTTCGAAATATGGTGCTACAGAGGAATGCTGAAGATTAGATGGGTAGATCATGTAACTAATGAGGAGGTACTGAATAGAAATGAGGAGAAGAGGAATTGCACAACTTGACTAGATGAAGGGATTGGTTGGTAGGACATGTTCTGAGGCATCAAGGGATCACCAATTTAGTATTGGAGGGCAGCGTAGAGGGTAAAAATCGTAGAGGAAGACCAAGAGATGAATACACTAAGCAGATTCAGAAGGTTGTAGGTTGCAGTAGTTACTTGGATTTGAAGAAGTTTGCACAGGATAGAGTAGCATGGAGAGCTGCATCAAACCAGTCTTTGGACTGAAGACCATAAAAACAACAAACTCGGATCATTACTATACACTTTACGAGTGTGGTAGCTCTGCGGGTAACTTATCGCTCAGCTGTGCGACTTCTGTTTGCCGCGTTTCCGTTACTCGATTGATAGTAAGGTCAACGTCCTCAGTCACACACTATATCGCACTGTTTACTTTTTCGTCTACCTGATGTTCAATTGTTTGTTTTTTCGATTCCAGCCGTTCCTGGAATTCTTTCTCGATTTGGTCAGCCTGGGCGGCTAAATTATTTACAATAGACTCTCACTGTGAAACTCCTAGCTGCTCCGTACGAGTCGTGATTGAATGTACCTCCTCCACCTTCATAGTCGTTAGTGCTGCCTGTATAGCCTAGCATTTCTCCATTAGTTTGTTCTCGCTCAGTATAACTGTGATAACAGCTGCCTGACCCTCTCGGCTTGTAGTCGACCACTTTCTTCTAATTCTCGTTTTAACTTTTTCATCTTTTTCCATGAATTGTCTATCTCTCTCCGCTTGTAACCGATTACGTTCGTCGAGTTCTCGTTTCAGCCTTTCGTCTCTTTCAGCCTGTAACCAATCACGTTCCGTGTCAGGTTCTTCCAATTTGCGTAGTAAAGCCGCAAATGGATCGGGCAGTGGAGAGCACACATAAAAATTCTCTCCAGTGCCTGTTCGGTGTCAAAACATTTTCTGTTAAGCGTCAGACGTCCTCTACATCCAACACATTTGTTGGTGTCTGGTGTTCCATCTGACAATTACTGCCAACTGCCCTCAGCATCTCACCTGCCGAGGCAGTGGCTGTACTATCATCAACAAAACTACTCATGTCCTGTACGTTATCATGCTAGACAAAGTCTGTGTTTGATTTCGCAACCATAATTCTATTCACTTTGCCCATAACTTGATTTTGCTATTGTAACAAGTCTGCACATACTTAGACACAGTACATAAACATATACGCTTACAATCAGACACGTTAAAAGCAAGTACTGTTACAAACGCACAATGCACAAAGTGAAATTTAAACCCAATAGCATTACACTGTCTTTATATCAGTAATTGTTCTAAAATTGTACGTTGAAATGAATTTCTGCCTTACCATGAGTGATCAGTTCCACAGTGCATGTCAAACTTTGTTACAACAGGTGGATAGTATGCATTGTAGTCCTTACCTTTATAACTGTATTCGGTATTGGTTTATTCGTCTTTATTTTCAGCTTGACAGCTCTCTCCTTCATATACCTCAGGGTCAGCTTCCTTCACATATATTAGATGCTCGTAATTTTCGTGTAAGAGAAGTTGGGGTTATGGTTAGTATACAAATTATGGACACATATATACACATAAGATCACAAAAATACAAATATTACTAAGAAATTCTATTTGAAAGTATACTTTCGATTGTTCTGGCCCCACTGGCAAAGGGCACGAGCTGTAGTGTATCTACATATAACATATTAATGTGTGTTTTATTATTTAATTTAATTTAATTTAATTTATCTTTTATTATTATTTTTAATTTGATTTTGGTTACACTACAAAGATATGCAAAGCACAGACCGCTCTTAGATTTTACTGACACAAAAATGTAGCATGGAATCCTGTATAATTATTGGAATTACTTAGACGAATCCATGCTCAAATCCAGTTAATCATTATAGGCTATATGCACATACAAAAATGTATTACACCATTTTCAATGCGGAAGGACCTGCGTGTGATTTAATTACGTCTTAGTGCAGGCCAAGTCTGTGTCCTATTGCACGTAGCATAAATCATCTGAATAAATCGTTTTGTTCTTTGAAAATGTCAGTTTCCTACAGATGATGGACGAAAGAAATAATATCGCTGATCTCCAGCTAAGCCTGTGGAAAGAACGGGATAATAATCACGATAATATGAAATTGCCGCTTACTGGCGGCCAATTGTCGCCGTCCAGCGATGTCCAACTTGCTGCCGGCGCGTCGTCTGAAATTCTTTTAAAAATAATGGAACAAGTAAATGAAATATGTGGTGGAGGTTACGGTTAAAATTAACAACAGCAATACTTTAGACATATATTGGAGCTCACTGCTCAAATAATAAAGCATGTAGACACCGTCTTATGTAGATGGCGCACAGTAGCGTCCTATTCAAACAACAAGCAAGAGAGAGTCCGGTGCTGTCTGTTTCACTCCGATACCCAAAAAGAACAAAGATAATAATAATACTTACGTTACAAATATTAGTTTTTCTTTGTAATCACATTATTCCTTGACCTTCAGTAGGGTTTCTTTTACATGTGACCAATATAATTGCTCAGTATCGTGGAAAAATATTTAAGAATTTATAGTTTGCCTAGTCTGGGCCATGGGACGTCATAGAGGTCAACGTTTTTTAAGAACGTCGTCCAATAATGAACTCTTCTTCAAAAGAGAAAGCGTCCTGCGTTTTAGACGTTCACTTGCAACGTTCTGTAATCTTCGGTATGCCGAGTCTGCAAGTAAAAGATCCATATTATCCTCATAAACATCCCACTAAGTACGAACCGTTGCATTGCTCTCGTCCGCAGGTAGAATTATTAAATCCTGTTCTTCTCTGATGAACCGGATCGCAGCTCTTTCCTGGGGATGCCACCCTACGCAACGTATGTGAGATCTTTTACGTAACTTCATCAGCTAGATCGTCGGGAAAACTTTACACCGCATGTTCAACCGCGGAATGGTTATACCGACAGCCAGATCCGTCGTGTTTAGCGGATTGAACTACACAGGAACCAACAGAAGATACAAGCAATTCGGTGGCATTGCTATCTTTCTATGGAAGCAGAGCTTTAAATATTGGAAGAATGTTAAAGAGATTTGATTTGATGTTTGATATTAAAAGGGTATTCCGTTCGCCAGCTAAGAATAGAACTCTACTGGGCTCATTGAAAGATGATTTGGATTTGAGGAAGTCCGGTGTCTACAGAACTCCCTGTCATTGCGGGAAAGCCTATATCGGACAGACGATTCGTACGGTCAAGGATCGTTGCGTGGAGCACAAGCGGTTATTTCAGCCAGAAAAATCTGCGGTTGCGGAACATTGTTTTACTGAAGGACATAAATTGTTGTACGATGAGACACAAGTGACTCCACTGCGTCGTGTTATTGGGACTGCGTAGGGAAGGAAGCTGTTAAAATCCGGCTATCTGACAATATTGTAAACAGAGATAATGGGTATCCTTTAAGTGAGTGTTGGAACCCTGTTTTGTTTGACATTGGAAAACAATGGTCTTCCTTTCGGTCATCAGACGCTGAAAATAGTGTCTGATATTGATTTATCGTTGCCGCAATTTTTCAACACCAGCGCACTGTTGTGCCTAGCGCTAGAGGGCAGTTAGGTTCGCGCACGCGCGTGGGGGTATAAAGGAGCTGACGCGGCGTTTCTCATTTCAGTTCCGGCGATTTAGTGCGACGGCTTACTCACCTGAAGATGGTGGCCACGTTGACCGCCGAAATATTGTATCCAGGTGACGTTATGTACCGGCTAGAGACCCGTTATGAATATCTTGGATTACTAACGTTTGATGCGGGCATTACATTGACTGGACTTGGTCGTGGATGACTTGAGACATTAATAGTTCTGCGAGAGACAGTTTACTGCACTCAACAGTGGAAAACAATGCGGTAATTACATGTATTTCGTCTATTAATTTCTTTAAAAGAATTCAGTATTTTACGCTTATAGGAGCGTAATAGACAAGACAACACCAGACGTCTGTTTCTACCATTCCATGGTTCGCAGATGATAAATGGTATTATTTCCTATCAGTTCAAAACAAATTTAAAAAACGCAAATTTAGCTACTGAGAAATTTCTTACACCGGTAAGTCACCACAGAATTTTCTTAACTATTAATAGCTGTGGAGAAATATGTTGCAGCTCTTTATAAAAGACTAGATGGTGTCATTTATTTTAGAAGCTCTTCTTCGTGGTAGGATTAATAATTAAATCCAAATAAAATGTAGTTCGTAGACCACACAATAAATACAAATAAGATTATACAAAATGTTCTCTCTTCAAGTAGCCGCGTTAAATATATATAACCGTCTGAGCTTTTGACGCTATCCTTCGCAGTCTTCATCATGGTGTAAAAGAATTACAGTAATTCCACTCACGTCGATGATACCTAGAGATCATATCGGCTCCAACTACGGTACGTTGTCAGCAGTGTCGCTGTTCTAATAAGGTCGTATAATGTGGTACACAGTCATCTGTTCTTTTGCAGGCTCGTATGCTTCCTTCGATGTGTTGGTGATTGCGTAGCCAATATCTCTATTTCAGATGTTAGTTCATATTCTAATTTCCACCATTGGAATCCGTATCAGTTCAAATATCTCGCAGTTACCGGGCCGTGCAAGACAGTGCGTACTAACAAAATGTTCCAAAAAGTTGCGTGCAAAAATGTGATATTTCGGCGAGGCATACATCGGAATCCACTGGGCACAGAGATAAGGGATCGTAGCTATCCTATAGTACACGATCAAAATTTGAACATTTAGGGGACGTTTACTATATTTGGCACGAAAAAAGAACGTTCTTTGAGAATTTGTATCTCGGGATGTGTTATAGATATCAACGTCTAATTTGCTCAATATGTTTACTGATGTTTCCTCTACAATCTGGTATTTTTAGGACCGGAAATGTCGTATAGCAAAGGTGGAAGTGCCGTTGGAACGAAACAAATTTCGATGTATACCTCCACGCGCGGTATGTCACAAATCAGCCGGCTCGTCTGAAACCAAAATTGATTTGGCGTTAGCAAAGTATATAAGATTCTTTAGCAGTTGTACCTCGCTTAAGCTATCAGGACAGTAGGAAACAAAATGGCGGCCATTTGAAAAAAAAAATTGTGTGTTAGTCATCGATTCTTCGGCTTCGTCGGCCAAGTAAAAATATTTATAGTTAATGGATCGGAATAAAAGCGGTACAACTCCTAGACAATTTAGTTAGCTTCGTCGGAAACAAAGAATCGTGCTAATCGGTTCAGCAGATTTGAAGTTGCCATACCGCACGATAAAAAACAGTCATTTCGAGAAAACCGCGTTTGAAATTTTGACTACATGTAAATGCAATATAATGCAACATATGTTCAATCTGCTATTTCGGGTCCATAAACTACTCCTTCCTCTTCCTTATAGAGGGCGTTCTGCTCGATCTGGGCCATCCTGCGCTGCTCGAGCCGTTCGTACGGCCGCTAACAAGCGATTTTCGCCCCTTGAATCCGGTGGTCGTCCGAAAACTTGGCGAACTGCATCGAATAGAGTCCCAGGGTAACGTCCATCGTTGTCATGGTCTTCAGAATTGCTGAATACCCTTCGTTGAAGCTGCTCACTGCCAGGAAAGTCGCTGTCTCCACAGTCTTCGCACCAGAATGCAAATGCTTGGGAGCTAACTTCCAAACACATGCGTTCAAATTTTCATTTGAATTGTGTGCGTTTCCTCACAAGCACCGGCACAATAACTCGTCCTCCGAAACGGCCTCGTAGATCGGATGAACTTCTTCGGAGAGCGGCTGGTCGAGCTGATATCCGTCCAGATGTCCGGTAGCCTCTGCAATGCTCCACTTGCACCAAAAAGTCCTGCATCACGTAGAAAAATCCAGGATCAATCTCGATGCCATCGTAGACAGTGAATTCGCATTTTCGCGGATGTGTTCGCGAATGTAGTCTCGTGCTCGGCCGTGTGCTGGTTCCCTTTGAATTTCCTCGGCCTCTCAATCGAGCGACGGTCTCTCCCGGGTTTTATGCGGCATTTTCGTTGCACTTGTCACACGTGTGCTTGTTTATACGCCGGGAACACAGACTAAACTGATCGAAGAAGCGAATCTTACGTAGTAATCTAAATGGCAATATTTACCGACGGTCGGTAAATGAAGTAGACACGCAGCACCATCTAGCGATCGCTCGAGTCAGTTTTAGTCATGGGCAAGCACACAGAATAATGTTTCGCGCCTACACAGAAATTCCCGAAAAATAAACTGGTGCGTGAAAAAGGCTGATTTCAGGCAAGTGTATTTTTTTGTTCAACCGCGAATAACAAACATTTCCGTTCCGTATTCGGAAAAACCGTTTCAGGGGTGGATTCTAAACCCTTTTATGGATCCAAAAAAGCAATTAAAAAAACGATTTTTTTAACGAAAAGATAGTAAACCTCCGCCTTTATTACCAAATGCTTCCAAACAGGACCAACACGCTGTTATTCTTTTCTAGCCTGCCGAAGGACAAACAACGATAGACATCCATTCGAAAATGATAAATGTATATGGGGCTGCAATTCTGTTGAAAAGCACAATTCCGGAATGGTGCGTCAAGTTTCATGCTGATAACGCACGTCCTCATATCGCAAAAACTACCTAGGCAGCAAAATAACTAGTGACAGACGGAACAAGGAGGACATCAAAAGCAGACTAGCACCGGCAAAAAGGGCATTCTTCTCCAAGAGTAGTCTACTAGTATCGAACATAGTCCTTAATTTGAGGAAGAAATTTCTGAGAATGTACGCCTGGAGCACAGCATTGTATGGTAGTTAAACATGAACTTTGGGAAAACCGGAACAGAAGAGGATCGAAGTATTTGAGACGTGGTTCTGCAGACAATTGTTGAAAATTAGGTAGACTGATAATGTAAGGAATGAAGAGGTTATGCGAAGAATCGGAGGTGAAAGGAATATGTGGAGCCGGCCGAAGTGGCCGTGCGGTTAAAGGCGCTGCAGTCTGGAACCGCAGGACCGCTACGGTCGCGGGTTCGAATCCTGCCTCGGGCATGGATGTTTGTGATGTCCTTAGGTTAGTTAGGTTTAACTAGTTCTAAGTTCTAGGGGACTAATGACCTCAGCAGTTGAGTCCCATAGTGCTCAGAGCCATTTGAACCATTTTTTTGAATATGTGGAAAACATTGACAAGGAGAAGGCAAAGGTTGACAGGACATCTGTTAAGACATGTGGTAAAAATTTCCATGGTACTAGAGGGACCTGTAGAGGGAGAAAACTATAGAGGAAGACAGAGATTGGAATACATGCAGCAAATAGTTGCGGACGTAGGTTGCAAGTGCTACTCTGAGATGAAGAGTTTGGCACAGGAGTGGATTCGTGGCGGGCCGCATCAAACCAGTCAGAATAATGTTGACCCAAAAAAATTATTGATTCTAAACTTCAGATTAAAACGCAGCAAACAGAGCCAAGATTTGTTGGACCCTGGCATCACTGATGCGACAAATTCTTCCGGCATCAAGCAGGAGAACGACGTCATAGAGAGGGAAACAATCGTCTGCCTAAATTTCATGCACCACTCCGCAATAATGCACATTCTTAGTACTAAAGTACACTTGCACAGCACTGAGAAGATGGTGAACGTCAACCAGCACGGCTGAAAGCCAAAGATGCGAAAGGTTACAGCTCAGGTAGGGCTTGTGGAGGAACTGACTAAACGCGAAATCCGAACAACTGATGTCATCCCTGCACAGTGGCGACACCCATTCCAGTCACTATCACACCCAGTGATTCAGACAGTACTAAACCTAAATGAATATCGGATACGTTGCTACTCACGCACTCCTTTGCGTTGGTACATAACACTCCTTATTATAAGATAACCTTCTTACCTGAATGGCTTCTAGTAGTTACCACTGTACATGCTTAAAAATAATAAGCGATATTCATCGCTCACGAAAAAATACATTTCCAGATACAAATTATGAAAACTAGCTTACATTTGTTGCAGTTTCTAGAACACTGTCGGAAATTATTTTCCTCGCAATCTACACACAAACAGAATAGATGCGTTGCATTTGTGAAGATAGTACCAGCATTAAAATACAACACAAGAAAGATCACACAAGATAATTCAAATAGCCACTAAAGCCAGTCAAACATAACAACAGAAAATTCAGTTTTTCCACGTGAATCGTCGGCCATCTTGATTCTGGACATTAAAGTGAATCATACCCATAGCTCCAGCACATACTATACGTCTCAGGTACTAACTGAGTTCAAGGCTACACGTGGCCTGAGAAGTTACATTACTTGCATCTCACTGCTCATAAAAAGCGTCCTCTACTGTTACCTTTAAACGTAGACAATCTGGAGGTATTTTATAAAACTCACTTTAAAGTTCCTTTGGCAATCAATTCTCCTTAACATGTTCGCGCAAAAAATAGAGGTGGCGAGAAAAAACAATACTTTCACACTCATAATGTGAAAGATTCAAACCGGAGCTGGTGATGTCGCAGCTGGAGCGTCCTCTCGTCGAATGGCAGCCCCTCCTGTTAAAAAAGTTCGGACGAAAAATGTAGAGGTGCAGTGACCACTTACGACACCAAATAGAGGGGTTTGGTAGTGACACCTACGACGGAGGGGGAATCGGCTGATGACAATTCACGTGTACAGGGAAGTACATCCGCCAATTATTTTGCTGCATTTACGATGTGAAATCGCGAATGAGGTTTGCGCCCACGTTGACTCGATAGGAATATGGGAATAGCTATTATGGATGCTATGATAGTAGTATAATGGTCGCAGGTATTTCTGTAGCTACTCTTTTTAATGACTCGTTTCGAAGATATCATCATCAGATTCTGAAAAGAGATTTTTACAAAATCAGTTACAAGTTGCAAACACATTGTACGAGGGTCGTTCAATAAGCAATACCCCACATTTTTTTTCAAAAATCCGTTAATATTCATAGTCACACGTCCTTGTTCGTGCTTCACATTTGATGTTTGTTCTGCGCGCCGGTGAAGTTTAGAACTGTTCCAGCAGATGGCAGAGCCGTAGTACAGCGTCAAAATGGCGCCTACACACGACTCACTTTACAAGCTGCTTGCTGTTATTTATTTCTTGTGTGAATAAAAAAAAACATCCATAAACGATTGTGTGCAATGTACCGCGACGGGCAGTTGATAGGGATACAGTTGGGCGATGGGTAAAGAAAGTTACAACCCCAGGAAATGTAGAAACAGAGCTCCATGACCAGCCACGTTCGGGACGTCCTGTCACAGCCACAGCTCCAGACATGCTGAATCGTGGGGATGTCATTACTCGTGCAGACCGACGCATCACAGCTCGACAATTGGCTCTACAGTTGTCGCTCAGCATTGGAAGTGCGACAGCAATGATCGAGACTCTATGCCTACAGGTAAGAGCTTTTACCAGCAAGGAATAATGCTCTTCCACAACGTTGGCGTGCAGCCATAGAACGTGATGGAGACTTCGCAGAAAAATAGGACATGCCCAAGACATGTTGATCTATATTGTCATCAAATTCTGACTCTTAGCAATAAATATGCTCCGAGAAAAAAATGTGGGGCATTGCTTATTGAACGACCCTCTTACAAATGTGGTATAGCTACTCGTTATACATGCCAATTAAGGAAACAGTCACCACACAACATATTAAGTCAACTAATTGTGCCATATGGATAGGAACTGAACATCTGTGGCTGGAGAACTGCGCAAGAAAACTAAAGTGGCCGCAAGGTGGCAGTTTATCATACATAAGTGAAGGGACCGACTAACAGATAACGCATACAGAATGACAGTAATCATAAGTACAACGGTAAAAAAGTCATATATAGCTTTATATCTTGCATTAAAAATTACAATTAACGTAACAAAAAGTCAAAGTGCTTGGGGAGAATGTCACGTGAAAATGGAACTGCAGACGGTAAATTTGTTGTAGGTACTACGGAGGATGCGCAGGAAGCAATTGATAATGTCAATTATCTTACAATTTTTGTGGATAATGAAGTACTGACACATTTATTTCTAAAAAGACACACATTCGTTAGTGACGTCGCCTCCTCAGAATAGGGGTGGTGGTGGGGGAAGGAAGAAGAAAAGCACAAATAAAGCTAATGATCATGTCGACAAGGTTGAATCCTATTAGGAGTGTGTGCCTGAGGACAGGAGGTTCATGAGGTTGATGATACATGCAATGTCATAGGTACAGAGGGAAGAAAACATCCTGTGTAAACTGATCTTTCACAGCGCACCATCGACCTCGAGGAGGCGTTGATGCTACGGAAGGGAATGGTTGCAAATGACACATTATCACAAAGTTATTCTGTCATGGCGGAGAAACAAAGTAAACTGTGTACTAAATCATTAAGCTGTAATTCACACTACAAAGTGCCCCAGGGTACAGGGACGATGCTTTTGGTGAGCGGAGGTGCAAGGAATTGTATCATTGCAAGAAGTCATCAGACAGTAATTAGTGTTGAAGTAAAGGAATAAGTGGAACTACCAACAAATATCCTGTATGTGGTAGTACCATACGCGGTTTTTGAATGGGTGTGGTAAGAAGTCTTCTGAGAAAACGCAAGGGAAACTTTTGTTTCGAGGACAAAGTCTCGGATAACGTAGCAAAGCTGCAAGTTAAGAGGCCACCTGATGAAATGCTGATCATTTGAGATTAATTTGCTGCTAAATGATCGTTAAGGAATTTATTTAAGACGAGAGAATATCGTAATTCTATTTCACTAGATTGTTGCTTGATGATCCAAAATAACATTTAGATAACAGATTGCCGATGAACCAAGTGGTTTACGCCAATGTATATTAATGATAAATGGAGAATGTCGTATTTTTTATATCAACCTGTGTCAAGGTTCTTTTGTCCAGGAATGTAAACAGGTCACAATCCTGGAACCAGATTTCTCAAAGGTGGGAGGAATGTTGCTCCCCATCTTCACCAGGTCGATGAATTACTTCTGCATCGATGAGCAGATGAATTGCTCATGCATAGATCAGCAGTATGAAGCCATAGAGAGGGAGGTAGTTTTCAGTCTGAGGCCCATTTGCCATTACACAAGAAGTCATACTGAGACCGCAAGAGCACTGATTCACATTGCTAACTGTAGAAGACGCCAGTCAGCATTCCTGAAACCCAAAATTATGGCATCTTACAGCTCCAGCTCATCTTCTGCAGGAAGCTGACCAAACAAGAATCTGTGGCAAATGAAGTCATTGGCATCCAATGGCGATGTCCTGCTGCACTATCCTGCTGTCTGTTTCAGGGTGGGAGTGCTACCAATGTAGGAGTACTAGCCAATCAGCTGACATATATAATCCAACTCCCATCCTCCCCCCTCCCGCCCCCAAAAAAAAAACATACTTTCATTTTGAGATATTCGTGATTTCCAGCAGTACCCAGGTTTGTACAGTATGCCGTAAAATGCGCTCTACGCCAGCTGATGACTATGACATGGGAATCACTTGCAGCACGAGAAGACACAGCCATCCGCCGTCATCAGACTTTGCCACCTGCGGCTGCAGGGTTCCCTCTGTACTGACGTCTGAATGCAGTCTGCTTGGTGCTTCCACTCCGCTGGGTCACCTGCTGGCAAACCTCTAGTGGGCTGCGAGTTCGAGCCTGGGTTTCCTATCTTTTATTAATACAATTTGTAACGGAAGCGAGTGACGAAAAATAAACGAGACCGGACAAGGATTTGTAAGCGACCTCTTGCAAGTGCGACTTGCTTCTAGTATCTGTCTTCAGCACATCGTGATTTACGTAGTTGCCCCAAATTAAATCGCTTCACACGGAAACTCGTACATCCTTCGGCGTTGTGGCTGGTTCCAGTGACTGCCTGAAAATCGCATAGTCAAACTATAGAGTAAGTTATCGTCTGATCAAGCCCATTAAACTTAACTGTCCATCTCTGATCCAGCTTTTGATCATCAGCGAGTTGCAATGAGTTTTGTAACAAGTGACTGTGTCATAACCAGGCGGTTCATTTTTATACAGTCGGCAGTGAATGTTTGTGGCACTCTCATTCTACTTTGAAGAAAACCAGATGTTCCGTTAATTTCTGACGATGCCTCCCCAGTAACAACAACACACTGTGTTCTGTCTCTTAGGAAGCTCCAAGCCATCGCATGCGTATTCAGACAATAATGGTCAATTCTTTCCGGCTAGCGTATATTATAAGCGACTTTTACGATTTTTTTTTTTCGAAAAACTAATGAAGCAATCAACTAAAATATTTTTGCATAATATTTATTGATTCTTGGACAGCACATTAAGATTTTTTTAAAGAAATTGTCATATTTAAGGATACAGTTTACTTATAAATGGTGGGGAAAATCGAAATTTTTTTGACTTTATTCTATAGTCTTTTATGATTACATTGATATAGACGTTATAGGGTTTCAAATGAAAAATGACCTATATATATAACAAACTTTAAAGTTACAGTCATGTAGGCCAACACGTCCCCTTTATTTCTATTACAGAAATCAGTATTTCTGTTTCCTGTGATTATACTTATGATACAATGTATATTTTGTTAACAGTGCAGGTTTCTAGTGTCTGTAAATGATTACCTTTGCTAGTATTTACTTTCTTTTCGTTGAAAGAGGTTTTGTTCACATGTTACTGAATGTTTGTTGCCCAAGAGCTACATATATTTGTGGAAGTACATATCTTTTAGTGTGCAGTAAATACGAACTATGCCATTCATCAAGAAACTCAATAAAAGGAAATTCCGTGTTAACCAGTTCACAAACAAAGCAAGCCACACTGTTGAAAGTAACCTATGTATCAGTTCCTCAGGGAAGAAACTCCCACATGTCACGCCTCCTGGTGATTCAAATTTTCGTGTTAACAATGACGTTGTTTCTAGTAGATTTGTTGTTGTTGATGTGGGTATCTTATCTTCTTTGATAAAGGAAGTGGCGAAATGTAAACAATGTGATGGTGTAGGTTGTCTGAAAATAACTGAACAACAAAGTATCAGGAAGGGTTTTGCGACAAAATTAGTTATACTGTGTCGATTCTGCAATAAATCTACCTCGAAAATGACTTCGAACATTGTGCATAATTCATATGATGTGAATTTGAAGTTAGTGTATGCAATGCGTGCAATAGGAAAAGAAAAAAATACTGCTCAAACGTTTTGTGGTTTGTTGGACCTTCCTCCTCCTCCCAGTAGGTTCAGGAAGTACATAAAAATATTTTTAGGTGCCTTGACGGTTGTGTCTAAAGTATCTATGAAACGTGCAGTAGAAGGAACTGTAAATATTAGTGGAACCAGGGACGTTGCTGTTGCATTTGATGGGAAATGTCCTTCGTTGAATGGTTTTATAAGTGCTACTTCTCTGGAGAATGGAAAAGTTGTTAATGCTGAGTGCTTATCTAAGTACTGCCACACCTGCCATGGTAACACTGAAGGACATATTTGAACATCAATGTTCTAAGAAT
Organism: Schistocerca serialis cubense; assembly: GCF_023864345.2. Lineage (NCBI taxonomy): Eukaryota > Metazoa > Arthropoda > Insecta > Orthoptera > Acrididae > Schistocerca > Schistocerca serialis. The sequence continues at coordinate 591,589,281 of NC_064639.1, forward strand.
TATGATGGTGACAGTGGAGCTCTAAAAATATTTCAGTGGTCGGTGCCCGTTTGTAACGTTAGATATACGAAGTATCTAGGCGCTGGGGACTCTAAAGCTGTCAGTAAAATTAATGAGTTCAGTGTATATGCTGGGTGATACCTTGGCAACAAAACTGGATTGTTGTGGACATGTGCAAAGGAGAATGGGTGCTAGATTGAGGAAGCTACGAAGAGAAATGAAATGAAGAGAAATTTGCTATCTGATGGAAAGTCTCCGTCTGGCTGAGGCAGATTGACTGAAACTCAGATAGACCCTCTTCAGAGTTATTATGGACTGGCCATTAGACGAACTGCATCCCTGAATGATATTACAGCAAAAAGAAAAGCTGTATGGGCCAGCTACTTTCATAAGTTCTCCACAAATGACCACCCTGTTCACGGACTTTGCCCTAAAGGAGCAGGTTCTTCGTGTGTTTAACATTTTTAAATGTTCGGATAATAAGTTGCCGTCTCTTTATCTAAGAATAGATGATGAATGCAGCTAGCCGCTATCTCTGTGTATTGTCTTGTCTGTATAGACATGTATCTGTTGCCTTTAAGATCCCTTCACCTTCACACATAAATCTATACAGTAAAGTAAGGCCCTCCCCGTTCTTGGCTGATCCGTGATAAGACAGGCGAAAAATTAGACTAATGGAGGATTATTAGTATTATCTCTATTTTCATTTGCTCTCTCTATTTCTCTCCTTTATCTATGTACAGTTGTTTATATAATTTTTCATTACGTGAAATCAGCCAAATAGAATCTTTGGTGGAGTCCTTCTTCTTGGTAATCAGCGGCTGGCTTGCTGTAAGAGAGCTTTGAATTTATTATTAGTGTTAAACACTGCAGTCTGTCGGGAGAATCAATCGTGTGGACAATTTGTTCCTTTTACGAAAGATTGCGAATTCGAGATGTGTACGAAGCCTTTTTGGACGATTTAACACAGACTCAGTGATTGCAGGCTCTCTTCGACACAGCTGAAACTTCCCCACTAATTACAGAGCCAACGTGATCATCAAATGATTCAGAAAAAACTCATTCGTTCATTCACTCCAGAACAAAAAAGTCACAAACCTTATTTATGGAGGAAATCGTGTATCAAATCCATCTCCATTACATGTCCAGATCTCCGGTGATTCCACGCCTTAATTATTTTCCTTTTACAGTCTCTTTCTCTTTAAACAAACCGCTAGCGACACAAATGTTAATTGGCTCGCTTTAGCGAGAAGAAAAGCAGAATATGTATCTCTCAGAAACACGTCAAACCCTCAACAGATACTCCGGAAGCTGTCCTAGTTACCACTCTAACAACCATGGAGAATGCATATATGCATCTCTGTTATTTCAAAGAATAAACGCACTAGAAAATACTTTGGCGTCGACGAGCTGTCGCCGCATATATTACGAGAAAATCAGATTAGATAACTTTTCCAAAGTGGATGAATGTGGATGGTTTGATTGAAAATGATTAATTGGTGCGTGGTAGAGGGTATTTTCTGTGGGGACATTACATGTGGTTACCAAAAACGAAAAGAAAGTGGTCAAGTATACCATCGTAAGCATTCTCCTCCTGAGCCTGTTATGAATGAAATAAAACCAATTTTTAGAGGCCTGAGAGTCACTGTTTTGCTTAGTGAATGCCTTCATGGGAGCACTCAGAATACAAATGAAACTTTCAACCATTGCAAATGGGAAAGATTACCCAAGAATATTTTTGTAGGACTAAATACATTAAGAGTTAGTGTGCTAGATGCAATGTTATGTTTCAGTGATGTAGTGGTAGGAAAGTTGGAAGTCCTGAGAAATTTAGGCATAAAATGTGGCTCTAATGCGGAAGATCAATTGCTTGCTTGGGACAGATAAAGGGTCCATGAAGCTGAAAGGCTCGCTCTTCAAGTTACCAAAGCAACAAGAAATGCTAAAAGGAATGCCAAGAGGAAGCTTGAAGATTAAGAAATTCTGGAGGATGAAGACTACGCTTCAGTAATGTTCTGAGGCACAGTTTAATTAGACTCATATCTTCATTCGCAATTTCCCGCTAATTGTATTTTTCAGGATTCAGTTACAAATTTTTCCTAAAGTTTATAAAGCATTGTTCTAATTTTTTTCTGTAACTTGCAATAGTCCATGCGTATTTAGTAGACCTAAGCTTTATTACAGAATCAAGTAAATTATAGAAAAAATAACGTTTTTACTAGGAAAAAATTTATAAAAACTAAAATGTATGATGCGATATTTTTATGCTTGTAATATACATAATAGGCGGAATTAAATAGGTCTAGTACCTCAGCCATCATGTCATGTATATCTGCTAAATATCTGGTCTCCTTCAAATGTATAACATTGAATTAAATGGTACCTGAATTTGAGGAAGCATTTTGGAAAAATAAATTGGACCAGTTTCATTGTAATTTTTTTGATAACCCTAAGCAGGTTCAAAAATATTGAAAATACTTCTAATTTGTTTAGAAAGTGTGCCGCATTACCTGATATCAACAAAAAATCTGTAAAACACATATATTATAAACGGTGCTTGGAATAATTAGGTACTGATTTTTACATAAATTTGAGCCGGAGAAGTACCCTGTATCCTTAAGCCCCCCTATCCGAAAAGTTACTGTTGCTCTGTCACAAATGAGTTGTGTCAGTTATGGAAGTCCTGCAGTCTGTATTTCTCATCTGAAATCAAAAACAAACAATTTTCTTTATCTGTGGGTATTGTGCATGGAGTAACAGCACAAGTTTTGGAAACTGGGCAAAATGACAAACTGGTGGAGTTTAAAACAAAGACGTAGTTTTGTCGTGCTTTTTTGATACTTCAAGCAAACGGAATGGATGGCGGGCACACTAATAAAGATGCCTTTCTGAAATTTGGCAGATTTGCTTCTCGGGGATATCCGCAAGGAGTGATAGACTATTTGTTAATTTACTCATTAGTTATTGCAAAAGACGTTACCAATAACCGAAGACAAAACTATGACTTCGTTTCAAACGTCTGCCACTTTATTATTTTGACCAACTTCAAACCACTGTGCTGTTGCTCCGTGCTCAGTATCCTATAGATTAAAAAAAATATGGTTCGTTTTCTGATTTTAGGTAAGATTTGCAAACTGCAGGACTTCCGTCATGGACGGACTTCACTTTGGACAGAGCAACTTCAGCTCCTCAGATGGGGGGCTTAATGATGGCAATTTTCTTAAAAAATCAGAAAATGTTGTCCAATAATAAGTAAGTAATGTGCAAAGGATTTACGTTGATTGTTTCATTGTTTTTTTTAAAAAAATCGTAAAATGCGCTTATACTTTAGGCTCATTGACACGAATTTACACGTATTTTGTTTGTTAAGTGAACATGCGTAATTACATCAAATGATGTATTCCTCACAATGTATATATATATATATATATATATATATATATATATATATATATATATATATTATAATCTTTGACGGAATAAAACTTTGTGTGCCAGGTATTCACTTTCAGTGCAGTAGTAAGAATATTGGTGCCAGTCGGGACATTTTCCACTGCAGGGGTACAGGAAACTCCACGGTGAAACAGAGTCTCACGGAATCTTTTCTTGTGCGAGCGCAAGTATGGGCCCTGACATCTTATATCCTTCAAAATCGGCCAGTGTACGTCCGGAGTAACCGGAGAAGCCGCAGAGGAAGCGCGCATTGAATACAGTGGCCCCGGCCCGGCAACCCGACACTGCGCGCGGCGCCAGCTACTAAATCATCCTAACTGCCGGCGCCGCTGCAGACCCCCTGGGAACCGCCGCTGCTCCGCCCTGCAATACGATACCTGCCACGCCGCGGAGGCTCTCTGAACGACGTGTTTCTCGTCCTCAGGTGTTCGTGCTCTGCGAAGTGGTTGTCGTAAAATACATAGCGTCTACATTCGACGTGCCATAGCATAGCTACATTGAATACACAAAATACGATTTTTCTACACTGTTGCAGGTTAGATATATACAAAGTGCTTTTCCTAAGGGTTGCCATGCGCACTTTCTCTGGTTTTTCGGCATGTAGTTTCAATTTAGTTCTTGTAAAGTGTCTCAAGCCGAACAAATACTGCTCATCACGTCTCAAAATTATAATTTTTAGTTTGAAACTCCCTGTCTATCATCATTTATTCAGCAGAAACGTTCGGTAGGAATATTGTATAAAACAGATAACAAAGTAACCTACAGAGATCTCTACGTACTTTGAAATTCTTATGCTCACTCACCAGTACATTTATTTCTGGAAGATTTTAGTTGGTAATGAAATAAAGATTCAGTTAGCTACGATATGCCTAACAATAATACAAGAAACAAAAATAATTTTCGTTTCGATTTTACATACGACCTTGTGGAGAGCGGAATTTTGAGCTTTAGTGCGACTATCTAACATAAAGAAAGAAACAGAGAATTCCAGCTAGTTCAAAAGAAAATTAAAAACGTACTTAATCAGCAATTAGTTCTACTAATTGTTTAACTACCTGGATACAAGAACCTGTAAGTTGTGTTAGCTACTTTACAAGTACATGTACATCTACATCTACATCTACATTGATACTCCGCAAGCCACCCAACGGTGTGTGGCGGAGGGCACTTTACGTGCCACTGTCATTACCTCCCTTTCCTGTTCCAGTCGCGTATGGTTCGCGGGAAGAACGACTGTCTGAAAGCCTCCGTGCGCGCTCTAATCTCTCTAATTTTACATTCGTGATCTCCTCGGGAGGTATAAGTAGGGGGAAGCAATATATTCGATACCTCATCCAGAAGCGCACCCTCTCGAAACCTGGCGAGCAAGCTACACCGCGATGCAGAGCGCCTCTCTTGCAGAGTCTGCCACTTGAGTTTATTAAACATCTCCGTAACGCTATCACGGTTACCAAATAACCCGGTGACGAAACGCGCCGCTCTTCTTTGGATCTTTTCTATCTCCTCCGTCAACCCGACCTGGTACGGATCCCACACTGATAAGCAATACTCAAGTATAGGTCGAACGAGTGTTTTGTAAGCCACCTCCTTTGTTGATGGACTACATTTTCTAAGCACTCTCCCAATGAATCTCAACCTGGTACCCGCCTTACCAACAATTAATTTTATATGATCATTCCACTTCAAATCGTTCCGTACGCATACTCCCAGATATTTTACAGAAGTAACTGCTACCAGTGTTTGTTCCGCTATCATATAATCATACAATAAAGGATCCTTCTTTCTATGTATTCGCAATACATTACATTTGTCTATGTTAAGGGTCAGTTGCCACTCCCTGCACCAAGTGCCTATCCGCTGCAGATCTTCCTGTATTTCGCTACAATTTTCTAATGCAGCAACTTCTCTGTATACTACAGCATCATCCGCGAAAAGCCGCATGGAACTTCCGACACTATCTACTAAGTCATTTATATATATTGTGAAAAGCAATGGTCCCATAACACTCCCCTGTGGCACGCCAGAGGTTACTTTAACGTCTGTAGACGTCTCTCCATTGATAACAACATGCTGTGTTCTGTTTGCTAAAAACTCTTCAATCCAGCCACACAGCTGGTCTGATATTCCGTAGGCTCTTACTTTGTTTATCAGGTGACAGTGCGGAACTGTATCGAACGCCTTCCGGAAGTCAAGAAAAATAGCATCTACCTGGGAGCCTGTATCTAATATTTTCTGGGTCTCATGAACAAATAAGGCGAGTTGGGTCTCACACGATCGCTGTTTCCGGAATCCATGTTGATTCCTACATAGTAGATTCTGGATTTCCAGAAATGACATGATACGCGAGCAAAAAACATGTTCTAAAATTCTACAAGAGATCGACGTAAGAGATGTAGGTCTATAGTTTTGCGCATCTGTGATTCCAGTTGCTTTTCTATTCCTTGGACACTTATTTCGATGTCAGCCATTTTTTCGTTTGTGCGAGGATTTAGAGAAGGAACTGCAGTGCGGTCTTCCTCTGTGAAACAGCTTTGGAAAAAGGTGTTTAGTATTTCAGCTTTACGCGTGTCATCCTCTGTTTCAATGCCATCATCATCCCGTAGTGTCTGGATATGCTGTTTCGAGCCACTTACTGATTTAACGTAAGACCAGAACTTCCTAGGATTTTCTGTCAAGTCGGTACATAGAATTTTACTTTCGAATTCAATGAACGCTTCACGCATAGCCCTCCTTACGCTAACTTTGACATCGTTTAGCTTCTGTTTGTCTGAGAGGTTTTGGCTGCGTTTAAACTTGGAGTGGAGCTCTCTTTGCTTTCGCAGTAGTTTCCTAACTTTGTTGTTGTACCACGGTGGGTTTTTCCCGTCCCTCACAGTTTTACTCGGCACGTACCTGTCTAAAACGCATTTTACGATTGCCTTGAACTTTTTCCATAAACACTCAACATTGTCAGTGTCGGAACAGAAATTTTCGTTTTGATCTGTTAGGTAGTCTGAAATCTGCCTTCTATTACTCTTGCTAAACAGATAAACCTTCCTCCCTTTTTTTATATTCCTATTAACTTCCATATTCAGGGATGCTGCAACGGCCTTATGATCACTGATTCCCTGTTCTGTACATACAGAGTCGAAAAGTTCGGGTCTGTTTGTTATCAGTAGGTCCAAGATGTTATCTCCACGAGTCGGTTCTCTGTTTAATTGCTCGAGGTAATTTTCGGATAGTGCACTCAGTATAATGTCACTCGATGCTCTGTCCCTACCACCCGTCCTAAACATCTGAGTGTCCCAGACTATATCTGGTAAATTGAAATCTCCACCTAAGACTATAACATGCTGAGAAAATTTATGTGAAATGTATTCCAAATTTTCTCTCAGTTGTTCTGCCACTAATGCTGCTGAGTCGGGAAGTCGGTAAAAGGAGCCAATTATTAACCTAGTTCGGTTGTTTAGTGTAACCTCCACCCATAATAATTCACAGGAACTATCCACTTCTACTTCACTACAGGATAAACTACTACTAACAGCGATGAACACTCCACCACCGGTTGCATGCAATCTATCCTTTCTAAACACCGTCTGTACCTTTGTACAAATTTCGGCAGAATTTATCTCTGTCTTAAGCCAGCTTTCTGTACCTATAACGATTTCAGCTTCGGTGCTTTCTATCAGCGCTTGAAGTTCCGGTACTTTACCAACGCAGCTTCGACAGTTGACAATTACAATACCGATTGCTGCTTGGTCCCCGCATGTCCTGACTTTGCCCCGCACCCGTTGAGGCTGTTGCCCTTTCTGTACTTGCCCAAGGCCATCTAACCTAAAAAACCGCCCAGCCCACGCCACACAACCCCTGCTACCCGTGTAGCCGCTTGTTGCGTGTAGTGGACTCCTGACCTATCCAGCGGAACCCGAAACCCCACCACCCTATGGCGCAAGTCGAGGAATCTGCAGCCCACACGGTCGCAGAACCGTCTCAGCCTCTGATTCAGACCCTCCACACGGCTCTGTACCAAAGGTCCGCAGTTAGTCCTGTCGACGATGCTGCAGATGGTGAGCTCTGCTTTCATCCCGCTAGCGAGACTGGCAGTCTTCACCAAATCAGATAGCCGCCGGAAGCCAGAGAGGATTTCCTCCGATCCATAGCGACACACATCATTGGTGCCGACATGAGCGACCACCTGCAGATGGGTGCACCCTGTACCCTTCATGGCATCCGGAAGGACCCTTTCCACATCTGGAATGACTCCCCCCGGTATGCACACGGAGTGCACATTGGTTTTCTTCCCCTCTCTTGCTGCCATTTCCCTAAGGGGCCCCATTACGCGCCTGACGTTGGAGCTCCCAACTACCAGTAAGCCCACCCTCTGCGACTGCCCGGATCTTGCAGACTGAGGGGCAACCTCTGGAACAGGACAAGCAGCCATGTCAGGCCGAAGATCAGTATCAGCCTGAGACAGAGCCTGAAACCAGTTCGTCAGACAAACTGGAGAGGCTTTCCGTTCAGCCCTCCGGAATGTCTTTCGCCCCATGCCACACCTTGGAACGACCTCCCACTCTACCACAGGTGAGGGATCACCCTCAATGCGGGCAGTATCCCGGGCAACCACAGTCGTAGTCCGATCAGGGGATGCGTGGGACGAGCTGGCCGTCCCCGACAAACCCCCATCCGGACCCCCACAGTGACGCCCATTGGCAACAGCCTCAAGCTGTGTGACCGAAGCCAACACTGCCTGAAGCTGGGAGCGAAGGGATGCCAACTCAGCCTGCATCCGAACACAGCAGTTGCAGTCCCTATCCATGCTAAAAACTGTTTTGCAAAGAACGTCTGAACTAATCTACAGAGAGCGCAAACAAATCGACAAAATTTAAACGGTTATTAAAATACAAGATTGCCTAGTAAATGCAGTAATGCTGCTACTTGCGCACTGCTGACACTGCTCGGCGGCGGAAGGAGACTAAGCGAAATTACACTATTCAGGTACTAAAACACGATGCTACACTCTCAAATACTATAATACGCCCGAAATTTATGAATTAAACAATGCAAGTACCAAAAACACGCAAAAAAATTAAGAATTAAACTATGTAGCAAATGAGTGAGCTAGGAGTATACGACTTGCTGCTGCAGCTGCTTATCCAACGGCGGCAGGGAGCACACTGACTGCGACCAACCGACACTGGCCGTTCAAAACAAAAACAGTAGACAAACGACTACGCGAATTTACACTATTCAGGTACTAAAACGCGATGCTACAACTCTCAAATACTATAATACGCCCGAAATTTATGAATTAAACAATGCAAGTACCAAAAACACGCAAAGAAATTAAGAATTAAACTATGTAACAAATGAGTGAGCTAGGAGTATACGACTTGCTGCTCAGCTGCTTATCCAACGGCGGCAGGGAGCAGATGTGTCCACTGTAAAACTGATTCACATGTAACACTGTGTTGTAGTCACTCCTTTGCCAATGCACATTTAGATTGTATTTAGTTTGAAAATATCAATCTACAAAACACTAAGCTATCAATTGAAAGTAATTAATAGCTATTTAATACAAAAAAAATTTTGGAGTAGCGTACTTCCTTTCAGTTTACTCGCTTTCATTTATCTGACATTAGCACAAACAGTATTAGCCAGTACAGTGAAAGTCGTAGTAGAGTCATTGTGTGCAGATTAAATTTCTGTGTTTTGCTTGTCTTTTATTAACATTTTCCTTGATTCGTACTACATCACTGATAGTTTTCCTACTTCATGTGATCTACAAAAACGTTGGCTATATGAATGTATATAAAAAAAGGAATCATCACAATTCACTTCATATGGTGTTATGTGGTGATCAGAAAGCGTAGTCAGACCGCTTTTAACACCGCTTCAAAAACCGCAACAACTATTTCTGCTTTATTACTTGTCTACACTAGACTTTGTGAACACAGTTACAATCTTCTTACCAAGGAAAGAACATTACCAGTACAAGGTATCGAACGTCGGTCATTCACGTGGCAGTTAGATACGATGCCACAGTTGTATGTAGGAGGGATCTTCGATAATAGCTATGCAGATGGACCATGTAAAGACACTATTACTTATCTAAGATACTTTTTCCCCATTATTCTGGACCAGTGTTGCAGTGCACACCTCAGGTTTTCCAACCCTCTGTTTACTAAATATGTTGCTCACTTTGAACATATTTATTCTATTAAATACTTCAGTTTCTCGGTATACCTAAGTTATCACCGCAATATAGTTTCCCTTATTTTGAAGTGAACCTGACAGTAAGCGATGGAGATCTAAAAATATGAACGTCGATATCGTCACCGTGGCAACGAGTTTTCTAGCTTATGAAGAAAGAGAGCAACAGAATAATGGGTGATAAAAAGAGAGCGAGGGAAAGAGAGAGGGAGGAGGAGGGGGCAGAGGAGCTGTCTTTGATAATAACGTAAATATACTGTGACATTTTTGTTTTTAGAACATTCTGTTAAATTCGTGGATATGTACGCTCCAGCTTTGCAACTATATGGAAGGCACTTTGCTGTGTTGTGTTCAGCCATAGCAAGAATACTGCAATGTACACAGAACAAAAAGAGAAATAATCAAAACACTCTCTAACAAAGAAACCTGAAAGATAAGCACAACAAAGTACAACAATCAAAACACTCTTTAACAAAGAAACCTGAAAGATAAGCACAACAAAGTACAACACACCCACCGCCACAAATTCCACCCAAAACTAATAAATCTTTCACATACAAAATTAACAGAGAAAGAAACACAGCTGTTAGAGAAAATTCAAATGTAACATCAGTACAAAGATCGGCAACCACTACATAGAAAACTACATAGAAAATCTGATTGCGGAAACAGAAAGCATCGTAAACGAGGAAGAGAGATGCCCAACATAACTGTTCCATGAAGGATAGCGCGCTGCTGGTAAAGCTCTTTTATAAGAAAGAGGACTGCGCGCCAGTAGTCCTGCTGTCGTTTCGGACACGTGTCTGAAATAAAAAAAAAATAAATAAATAAAAACATTGGTCTGATGTTTGCTAAGGGTCCGGAGAAAATGAATACACAATGCGAAAATACAGATTCTTTTGAAATTCAGTGTAGCAGTTGGAGGAAGGCAATTGAGCCAACATCTATGGAAGATGTGGGCGACAGCTCTGCACGAAGGGTTGAGTGGTGGTATGTACACATGCAGTTCACAGGGAATTTTCCGATGGCTGGACATGCATGCGAGCGCGGAGCATAAAACCCTACGAAACTTTATTCATTGATATCCACACGAAATCACCCATATTCAGGAGTTGCTTCCTGCTGACCCGGCAGTAAGTCAGACGTACGATCTGGAATGTTTGCACGCATGGAAATGGGCAATGAATGTCCATGGAACATTCTGTGGACAAACGAATCCTATTTTCATATCCAAGGACATGTCAGTACACAATATTGCAGAATATGGGCAATGGGAAAATCTACACCCACATCGGCCGCTACCACTTCATTCTGCAAAGATGACTTTCTGGTGCGTGTTGACCACACCGTTTATAGTAGGGCCGTATAAATTCGAGTAGATTAGTCCTGCGGTATCCGTTACCTGCAAGTCAAAGGATGTGTGGGTAGGATGTGTGGATAGGATCATTGTTATGCAAGACGGCGCTCCTCCACACATAGTACAGCCAGTGAAGCAGCTGCTGCAGAGGCACTTCGGAAATGTTAGAATTACCAGCCATCATATTCTTACAGCAAGGCCGTCCATAATCCGTGCGACCTGTGTGTGGGGTTATTTGAAACAGGTTGTGGCTCTGAGCACTATGGGATTTAACATCTACGGTCATCAGTCCCCTAGAACTTAGAACTACTTAAACCTAACTAACCTAAGGACATCACACAACACCCAGTCATCACGAGGCAGAGAAAATCCCTGACCCCCGCCGGGAATCGAACCCGGAACCCGGGCGCGGGAAGCTGCGGACTGAAACAGGTTGTGTTCAGTGCTCCAATTACGAATGTAACTGTAATGTAGGCACGCATTGGGTTATGCATTCTAAACGTGACCTCAGAGGCACTCCGATCAATGTGGAACATGCTGTTACGTGATTTCAATTTGTGGCAGAAAACGATGGAACCAAGTAGGATGTGCCTCGCATGAATCACACGGCAGTTATTAAATAGATGTCATTTTGATTTCTACGCGTTTTGATCTTATGACAATTAAAAACCGCTTTTTCCTATTGATGACTGCCGAACTTGTGCAGCCACGCACATTTAACGCTATGGATGGTGCAATGTGCAGTATCTTTGCGGGCAGTCGTGTCTGTGGAGTCGAACCTGGGACACGGAACTGTTCTGTTGTGTAGTGTGTAGCTCTGCATGTGAGAGGCATTGTTAGCATGGAAGTTGAAGTGTTGCTACCGGTGCTACTGCAGTAAAGTGATAAAATAAGTAAATGAATCAGAGGAAAGTGCATCAAGAAGTAATTTAAAATCGAGCAGTGCTGCTGATGACGTATTTGCGTATTCTCTCGTTGCGTCTCGCACAGTATCAATCATCCGCGCCGTGTTCGGTCTCCAAGAAAGAACTAATGTGAGTCAGTAATGCTATTTACCACAAAAAGAGAGCATTCAAGTGCCAGTGTCTTGTAGCGAGCGTGAGGACGTGCGTTCGATCATCGCTTTCCCGCATTATCAACAATCAACCGCGCTGCGACGGTTATGCGCACGCTCGTACAAGTGAGAACTGAGAACTGAAAAATTAACTTTACGCACATTGCCATATCATTACTAGTGTCAAGGAGAACTCGTACCAAATATCTGCGTATGCGTGACGAGCGTAAGAACTTTCGTGAGATCGTTCGGCTTCCGCATCATCAACAATCACCCGCGTCGTGTCGGTTACGCGCACGCTCGTCCGAATGATATTGTGGACGGTTAATCATCCATTAATAGGGATAAGCATTTACGACTTAGAGTGTAAACAGTGCAACCTGTGATTTCCATATCGTCTCAGAATACAGATGTTCATACCAGACGTAGATCAGCGCTGTGTTTTAACGCTGAGTGGCTCCCCTGAACCCGCTTGCATATTTCGATGTATAATTTCAGGCAAGCCAACAGCAGTGTGGAGGAGGACAATACGACCGCCGCGGGATTATCAGGTACGTGGTGTGGACAGGGCGCACGGTCAAGCAACAATATCGGGCAAGGAACGACAACCACTTAAAGGAACCCTATCCACTGTTCATTGGTACTCCCAGGTGTGTTACAAACTCAAACCACAGACGTCGTATTGCGACACATATGTTATTTGTAGCCGACCCCATTTACGTTCAAATGATTACTGCGCCATCTATTGGTAAAATTCACCACAAATTTTCTTTATTGCATGAAGTTTCCTCCAGCGTCAACAATATTCTGTTCAAATTTGTTGTCATTCTGAACCGTGGTTCTGTTTCTACAGTGTTTTGACGCTGGAGTTTTAAGTATGGAGCTTTAAGTATGGAACCCTGACCAGTAACGAGACGAAGAACCATCATAGGTTTTTATTCATCACGTCCACCAGCTACGGCATCACAGATCTATAGCACTTTTCATTTGTGCAATATCTTCTGCAAGTTTGCCGAAATGGAAAGTGCTATCAATGTACCGTTTTCACAAAATGGATATGCTAGTCAGGGACTCGTATTGTTAGCCATTCAACAGATTGTAATAATACTTAGAAAGTGTAATGTTGTATAAACATAGAATTCACTAAATGGGACAATTCCTAATACCATTAACAAATTAAGAGTAGGACAAATTAGAATGTCAGTGGTGTTTGTTGCATGTTTCTAGTACGAGTCGTTTACGAGATACCGTAATTTGAAAACTTCCCTCATTGACACTTGTACAATACTTGTGGTAATATAAACTAACGAACAACAGAAGAGCATACACTTGCAGAGCAGTAACGAGACAATTGACCACCATAGGTTGTGTTCGAAATGACCACCGGGTACGGCAATACACGCTTCCAGTTTAGAATGGAGTGACTGCTGCACAGACGCTACTTTGCAGCGTAATTGTCCGAGAAGGCTGCAGTAATAGGACATTGCATATCATTGGCTGTAGCTGGTATGACCTTGTGGACCGCGTGCTTCAGTTTTCCACATACAAAAAAGTCTATAGGCGTCAAATTTGAGGAACAGGCCAGCCAAGGTACAGTACCAATCCAGCAATGTTGGTAAACTAGGTTCCTCCTAGTTTGCAGATGATGGATGTCTTTTAGCTTTCTGCGGAATATATATATATATATATATATATATATATATATATATATATATATATATAAATGGCTCTGAGCACTATAGGACTTAACATCTATGGTCATAAATCCCCTAGAACTTAGAACTACTTAAACCTAACTAACCTAAGGACAGCACACAACACCCAGTCATCACGAGGCACAGAAAATCCCTGACCCCGCCGGGAATCGAACCCGGGGACCCGGGCGCGGGAAGCGAGAACGCTACCGCACGACCACTTGTCTTGGACAAAGACATGACATTATGTTACAATACAGTACAGAAGGCAAATGAAAGAAATTCAAAATGAAACTAACATGAATGAAACTTTTATTTAAAGACAATAATTACATTGAAGTCACCACCATTAATCATGGTCTCAGGAATTTTAAAAAAGGCAGGACATTGTTCTTAAAACTAGTATGGCATGTGACCACCACGGATGGCTTTGCATGCTCTGCAACGTACGTCCATGCCGATAGCAAGATTTCTAACGAGTTCTTGCAGTAGGGCTTTCCCATTCCTCCACCAGCGCTGCTGACAACTGTCAGATACCTGTTCATGTATGTGGACATAATGCCCAGTGCAACCCACACATGATTGACTGGACTTAAGTCTGGGGGTTGGGCATGCCAGTTGATTTGCCAAACATCCTATTGTTCCAAGACCAACTCTACCGGCATAATTCTATGTGGTCGCTCAGTATCCTGCATCAAAATGAAGTGAGGGCCGAGCGCACCCCTGCAAAGATGCATATGGGGAAGCAGTACAATGTCACAACAACCTTGACTGGTGAGTGTATCGTATTGAAAGGTTTCGAGATCAGTACACCCACGCAATGTTATGTCTCCTAGTACCGTAACACCTGGACCACCACCGATCATGGTCAACAATGTTCCAAAGTGTGTGGGGTGTTCCATTGTAGCAAAATGAGGACATGTCCAGAATCACCACATAGACTTAACCTGCTCTCATCCGAGAAAAGTACGAGACCCCACTCCTCATTGATCGAGTACCTATGCTCTTGGCACCTTATGTACTACACTGTAGCAGTTCCATCTATGTATGATACATATGTCATCGAGCTATGTTACTTGGCAGTGACACATCATATGAAAGTATACAGACACACACACACTATGGGTCGTCAGGAAAAATTTTTCTGGTGTTTCGACAGATCTTTGCAATTCAGTATCTATGATGTGTAGTGTGAGTCAGCCCAAATAACTACTGTTCGTCACATCATTGATGCGGAGCCCAGTGACGAAAGTCACGATGGAAGGCATAGGTTGTATCCCGCTACAAAGCGAAATTTGAAGTGCCCATTCGATAGAGTGGTCCTATATTAGCCTAGTGCGATATTCATTTTGTAGATATGCTTTGCGAGGGACAGAAAAATACGAAGAATAACCGGTACTTCAGCGACGGCAGCACTGCCCTGGCAGCGCTGACTACCACCGATACGCCGCAGCGCTGCTCAGTCGTTGCTGGAGTACTAGTTATTCTTCGTATTTTACCGTCCCTCACAAAATATATCGACAAAATCGAATATCACACTAGGTGGATGGGCATGTAAAATTCTTTTTTAAAAATCATTTAACTTGCAATGGGAAACAAATTGTTGCTTTCTATGGGGTCTGTGTCCTATCAAAGACTTGCAGAGCAGCGTTTGTTTTGGCTGAATCCAGCTTCACATTGCAAAAACAAATTTGCAAATACCTGGAGAAACACCAGAGAAAATGCCTCTGACGACTCTTAGGAGGGACACCCCGCATATACGAGTATACACAGGGCATAATGGGAGTAAGTGCAGATATTTCTGTTGGTTTCCAGAAATTACTGCAACCAGTCAACTTTTTTTATTCATCACCTTTATTTTCCATTATCCATCTCGCATCGTGCAGCAATTGATCATCAGATGGTGCATATTTATTGCGAGTTTGCCATGTTTGCAGCTTTTTGGAGGTCGTGTAGCTGTGGAAAGATGTAAAATCGAAACACATAAGCACTGGATGCAGTGAGAATTATATAATTTATAAGATCGATTTAGGTTAGATGGCCTTGGGCAAGTACAGAAAGGGCAACAGCCTCAACGGGTGCGGGGCAAAGTCAGGACATGCGGGGACCAAGCAGCAATCGGTATTGTAATTGTCAACTGTCGAAGCTGCGTTGGTAAAGTACCGGAACTTCAAGCGCTGATAGAAAGCACCGAAGCTGAAATCGTTATAGGTACAGAAAGCTGGCTTAAGCCAGAGATAAATTCTGCCGAAATTTTTACAAAGGTACAGACGGTGTTTAGAAAGGATAAATTGCATGCAACCGATGGTGGAGTGTTCGTCGCTGTTAGTAGTAGTTTATCCTGTAGTGAAGTAGAAGTGGATGGTTCCTGTGAATTATTATGGGTGGAAGTTACACTCAACAACCTAACTAGGTTAATAATTGGCTCCTTTTACCGACCTCCCGACTCAGCAGCATTAGTGGCAGAACAACTGAGAGAAAATTTGGAATACATTTCACATAAATTTTCTCAGCATGTTATAGTCTTAGGTGGAGATTTCAATTTACCAGATATAAACTGGGACACTCAGATGTTTAGGACGGGTGGTAGGGACAGAGCATCGAGTGACATTATACTGAGTGCACTATCCGAAAACTACCTCGAGCAATTAAACAGAGAACCGACTCGTGGAGATAACATCTTGGACCTACTGATAACAAACAGACCCGAACTTTTCGACTCTGTATGTACAGAACAGGGAATCAGTGATCATAAGGCCGTTACAGCATCCCTGAATATGGAAGTTAATAGGAATATAAAAAAAGGGAGGAAGGTTTATCTGTTTAGCAAGAGTAATAGAAGGCAGATTTCAGACTACCTAACAGATCAAAACGAGAATTTCTGTTCCGACACTGACAATGTTGAGTGTTTATGGAAAAAGTTCAAGGCAATCGTAAAATGCGTTTTAGACAGGTACGCGCCGAGTAAAACTGTGAGGGACGGGAAAAACCCACCGTGGTACAACAACAAAGTTAGGAAACTACTGCGAAAGCAAAGAGAGCTCCACTCCAAGTTTAAACGCAGCCAAAACCTCTCAGACAAACAGAAGCTAAACGATGTCAAAGTTGGCGTAAGGAGGGCTATGCGTGAAGCGTTCATTGAATTGGAAAGTGAAATTCTATGTACCGACTTGACAGAAAATCCTAGGAAGTTCTGGTCTTACGTTAAATCAATAAGTGGCTCGAAACAGCATATCCAGACACTACGGGATGATGATGGCATTGAAACAGAGGATGACACGCGCAAAGCTGAAATACTAAACACCTTTTTCCAAAGCTGTTTCACAGAGGAAGACCGCACTGCAGTTCCTTCTCTAAATCCTCGCACAAACGAAAAAATGGCTGACATCGAAATAAGTGTCCAAGGAATAGAAAAGCAACTGGAATCACTCAATAGAGGAAAGTCCACTGGACCTGACGGGATACCAATTCGATTCTACACAGAGTACGCGAAAGAACTTGCCCCCCTTCTAACAGCCGTGTACCGCAAGTCTCTAGAGGAACGGAGGGTTCCAAATGATTGGAAAAGAGCACAGATAGTCCCAGTCTTCAAGAAGGGTCGTCGAGCAGATGCGCAAAACTATAGACCTATATCTCTTACGTCGATCTCTTGTAGAATTTTAGAACATGTTTGTCATTTCTGGAAACCCAGAATCTACAATGTAGGAATCAACATGGATTCCGGAAACAGCGATCGTGTGAGACCCAACTCGCCTTATTTGTTCATGAGACCCAGAAAATATTAGATACAGGCTCCCAGGTAGATGCTATTTTTCTTGACTTCCGGAAGGCGTTCGATACAGTTCCGCACTGTCGCCTGATAAACAAAGTAAGAGCCTACGGAATATCAGACCAGCTGTGTGGCTGGATTGAAGAGTTTTTAGCAAACAGAACACAGCATGTTGTTATCAATGGAGAGACGTCTACAGACGTTAAAGTAACCTCTGGCGTGCAACAGGGGAGTGTTATGGGGCCATTGCTTTTCACAATATATATAAATGACTTAGTAGATAGTGTCGGAAGTTCCATGCGGCTTTTCGCGGATGATGCTGTAGTATACAGAGAAGTTTCAGCATTTGAAAATTGTAGCGAAATGCAGGAAGATTTGCAGCGGATAGGCACTTGGTGCAGGGAGTGGCAACTGACCCTTAACATAGACAAATGTAATGTATTGCGAATACATAGAAAGAAGGATCCTTTATTGTATGATTATATGATAGCGGAACAAACGCTGGTAGCAGTTACTTCTGTAAAATATCTGGGAGTATGCGTGCGGAACGATTTGAAGTGGAATGATCATATAAAATTAATTGTTGGTAAGGCGGGTACCAGGTTGAGATTCATTGGGAGAGTGCTTAGAAAATGTAGTCCATCAACAAAGGAGGTGGCTTACAAAACACTCGTTCGACCTATACTCGAGTATTGCTCATCAGTGTGGGATCCGTACCAGATCGGTCTGACGGAGGAGATAGAGAAGATCCAAAGAAGAGCGGCGCGTTTCGTCACAAGGTTATTTGGTAACCGTGATAGCGTTACGGAGATGTTTAATAAACTCAAGTGGCAGACTCTGCAAGAGAGGCGCTCTGCATCGCGGTGTAGCTTGCTCGCCAGGTTTCGAGAGGGTGCGTTTCTGGATGAAGTATCGAATATATTGCTTCCCCCTACTTATACCTCCCGAGGAGATCACGAATGTAAAATTAGAGAGATTAGAGCGCGCACGGAGGCTTTCAGACAGTCGTTCTTCCCGCGAACCATACGCGATTGGAACAGGAAAGGGAGGTAATGACAGTGGCACGTAAAGTGCCCTCCGCCACACACCGTTGGGTGGCTTGCGGAGTATCAATATAGATGTAGATGTTGATGTAGATGCATTATTTACGGTTATTAGTATCTGTTGGCTTGTCCTTGGCGTCCATAAAATTGTATATCACTTCAAAACTTTGCGACTGGTAACAACGTCCAAGTGCTTCACAAAACGTAAATAAACAAAGACCGTGACTTATGTTATGCTCAAGGAGTTTATGTTGGGGCAGAGTGTTCCTTTGTTCGACACTTGCACTGCACAGTGGCGACAGTAATTATATATGTATTTATATTACATTCATTATTTCAAATGTAACATGTACAGCTATATGACCTCCAAAAAGCTGCAGACTTGCAACAAATTGGTACCATCTGATGATCAATCGGTAGGCAATCCGAAACTGGTAATGGGAATTAAGAATTGAAGAATAAAACAAAAGGTGACTGCTAGCAGTAACTTCTGGAAACCTTTATTCATCTTAGTTGGAGTGTTCCTCATCAATAATGGATAAAGGATTTTTTTCTATTGGTAACTTAGGATTGTGTACTGAACAATATCACATCTGTGTTTACATCATTTGCTGACTAATAATTACAACTGTTGCAAGTCCTATGTTTTTAGGTTGGTTAGTAACTCAGTATGTGCGGCAACAGGCCCGGGCAGCAGGTCAGGTGTGGACGTGTGGACGCAAAACGGTTAGCCTATACCAGCATGTGTAGCCTACTTAATGGTGCAGTTATAACCATGCAGAAAACATCAGAGATAAAGTTGGTGATATGTTTGTGGGACGACTGTATGACATACAGAAAAAACCATTAACACATTGATGTGCTTATATATTAAGCTACCAAATAAAAACTACTCCGCTTACACCCGTTACGCCCTGTACATAAATAGCGTGAATCAGCTAAAGCTTGCACTGCAAATATTGCGGAAATAGAAAGTGCTTTGATGTATGGCTTTCACAAAATGGATTGCTAGTCAGGGGGTCGTATTGATAGCCAATCAACAGATTGTAATAATACTCCGAAAGTGTATCATTTGTGTAAACATGTACTTCTTTAAATGGAACAATGGCTACTGCATTAAAAAATTTAAAGTAGGGCAAAGTAGAATGTCGGTGGTGTTTGTTGCAGGACTCTAGTGCGAGGAACTTACGAGACATCGCATTTTGAAAATTTCCCACACAGTTACTTGTACAATACCTGTGTTCGCACACACTAAAGACCAACACAAGTATATTCATTAGTTATGTGGATTCTGACCAGTAACGAGACAAATGACCACCGGCTACGGCAATACACGCTTCCTATCTGGTATGGAACGATTACTGCTGGTGTGCTAGCATTTGAGCACGAGATGTCCAAGCAGGCTGCAGTAATAGGTCGTTGAAAATCATCGGGTGTAGTTTGTACGTCCTCCTGGACAGCGTGTTTCAGCTTTCTCCTCAGAAAAAAGTGTGCAGGCCACAAAGTCGGGGAACAGGTCAAACAAAGGACAGGTTATCTGCGTCCAATCCAATGATCTGGGACCAATTAGCAAAGACATCTCGTATACTTCGTGGAGTATCACCTGGATAGCCACCATGTTTCTTCACAGTTTGCAGAGGGACGTCTTCGAGCATCTGCGGAAGATGGTCTATTAGGAGCCTGTGATACTTATGCTCGTTCAGAGTCCTGTCTGTGAAACATGGGCCTATGAGCTACTGGTTCACTATCCCACAACACACGTTCACACTCCAAGGACACTGACTTTCCACCTGACAAAGGAAACGGGGATTGTCAGCAAACCTATAGCGCATGTTTCGGCGGTTTGCCTGACCACGAAAGGTAAATATGGCTCCTTCGCTAAACAAGGTACGTGACTCGTCTGGAGTTTTCTGTCTCAATGGCCTTGTACAGAAATTAACAAAGTTCTCTTCATCATTTCCATACACCTCTTAATGGAGAGAGATGTGAGAGGGATGGAACCTATGTCGATGGAGAATGCCTAGCGCACTTCCTCGTGCTATTGTGTGGGGGTAAAGTGCGGATCAACTCCAACAGCAACAAGAACATTAATTTCTCCGTCTTAGATCGTCACTTGTTTCCTTATGTTACGTTTTCTAGGTGCTACACTAACCCTTTCAGGCAACTGATTTGAAGAAGTTGATAAGTAATTTTTGAGAGGGGTGTCATCTATTTGGGTATCTTAGCCCATCACTGTACATGGACGAACTGCATTCTTCCTACAATCTCCATAGACCACGAGCATGTCGGCTTTTTCTGCATCGCTAAATCCCATAGTCCACTCACGGCATACTGTTTGGACAGTCACACAGTGACTAGTAAGTCGCAATACACTCAAGGAACACACGCCGCATGGGATTAGCCGAACGGTCTGAGGCGCTGCAGTCATGGACTGTGCAGCTGGTCCCGGCGGAGGTTCGAGTCCTCCCTCGGGCATGGGTGTGTGTGTTCGTCCTTGGGATAGTTTAGGTTAAGTAGTGTGTAGGCTTAGGGACTGATGACCTTAGCAGTTGAGTCCCATAATATTTAAAAAAAGAAAGAAAGAAAGAAAGAAAATTAACACACAAGCAGACTGTAAGCAAACGTAACAACATCGTACCAAGCAAGTACGCCGGTTGGATGGCAGAAATAAGTGTTGCTGTGGGATATATTGAAAATACAACTGGCACTAGAATCCTGCAACAAACACCACTGACATTCTACGACTTTACTCCGATTGACATTGTGCCATTTAATAATGTGTATTTGCACAGAAGGTATACTTTCTAAGTATTATTAAAATCTGTTTGTTGGCAAATAATACGAGTCCCTGACTACCACTCCATTCTGTGAAAGTGGCACAGGCCGGTGTGGCCGTGCAGTTCTACGCGGTTCAGTCTGGAACCGCTACGGTCGCAGGTTCGAATCCTGCCTCGGGCATGGATGTGTGTGATGTCCTTAGGTTAGTTCGGTTTAAGTATTTCTAAGTTCTAGGGGACTGATGACCTCAGATGTTAAGTCCCATAGTGCTCACAGCCATTTTGAACCAAAGTGGCACATTTTTAACACTTCCCATTTCCGCAATATTTGCGGCGCAAGTTTTCGGTGATTCACGTTGGGAGTATCTTTCGTCGTGAGGCTTTCAGTAATTTGTCCATCTGTTGATTTCAACCAAAGATGCTTTTAATTGTTTCTGGTGTTACGTACTTTTTCAGGAGTTTGGCGATACGGTGGGGTCCACATATATACAGTTATAAGGAGAGACCTGTTTAACACTATAACTGAGTTCCCCATTTGTCCCCTCGTTACTGTGTGACTATCTTCGTGTGGCGGCCAGAGTGTGCAGCAGCGCCCTGCGCCCCTGCCCCTGCCCCTGCCCGTCCTCCCCGCAGCATTCTGGTCACGAGCCGCGCGCCACGGCGGCCGCTAAGTGGCGGCAGGCGCTGCCTGACAGCCGGCAGCCTGGCTACACCCCCGCCGCGCCGGTTCCGCTGCTCCCTGCCGCCGCAGAATTTTAATGTTCTCCGCTGCACGCTGCCAGAGCGATATGTACCCTCTGAAGTACAAACTGGTAAACTTTCTCTTTAGCTGCAGCCAATACCAATGTCTCCTAAACCTACACTGCTGATTCTTGAGCGTCGTGACCTGGCTCATAAATTTTACACGGTGAGAGATTGGACAACTACGAATTCCATTTTTCTTGTACATTAGCGTAATTCCATTTACATTTTCTGTGGTTCCTCCGTAAGCTATTTCAAGAAAATTGTTGACATTCAATGTTTAAAGATAATATTTTCCCAACAACGTACGTCGACCCAAATTACAAATGGTTTAAAATGCTCTGAGCACTATGGGACTTAACAGCTGAGGTCATCAGTCCCCTAGAACTTAGAACTACTTAAACCTAACTAACCTAAGGACATCACACACATCCATGCCCGAGGCAGGATTCGAACCTGCGACCGTACCTGTCGCGCGGTTCCAGACTGAAGCGCCTAGAACCGCTCGGCCAGTCCGCAGATTAGATTAGATTAGTTTTTCGTTCCATAGATCCGTGTTGAGGAGATCCTCGTGGATGTGGAACATGTAATTTAAAAAAAAAAAAAAGCTGAAATAACAGTACTAACAGTATGAATATATACAATACGTCATTTGTTTCTATTAAAAAAATTCGTCAATGGAGTAGAAGGAGTTGGCCACTAGTAAGTCTTTCAGGCTCCTTTTAAACTGATCTTTATTTGTAACTAAATTTTTTATGTTTGCTGGCAAATTATGGAAGATGCGTGTTCCTGAGTAGTGGACCCCTTTTTGAACTAAAGTAAGTGCTTTTAAGTCCTTGTGCAGATCATTTTTGTTCCTGGTATTGTATGTATGAACTGAGCTGTTTGTTGGAAAAAGAGATATATTATTTAGGACAAATTTCATTAAGGAAATTACAGCACCACCGTTGTAAGACCTGTAGTCGACCAAAGGACATGCCTGTCCATACTACTAGTTTAATGCAATACACGCCGAGTATTTTGTCAAGCAATTGACTTAATTCAGAAAAAAATAAGAACAATCATTGAAAATACATTCCAATACAAAAAAGAAATTGCGACGCACCACGAAGAAATTATCTGAATGGAAAGGAAATTATAGACGTCATCTACATTCGCTGACAAACAAAGATTACAATTTCAGAAAAAATTGTGTGATTTATTCAAGACAACAGGCTCCACAAGTTGAGCAAGTCAATAACGTATTTGTCCACCTCTAACCAATATGCAAGCAGTTATTCGGCTTGCTGTTGACTGATTAAGTTGTCGAATGTCCTCCTGAAGGATATCGTGCTATGCAATTGGCTCGTCGGATCGTCAAACTGCTGAGCTGGTTGGAGGGCCCTGCCCATAATTCTTCAAACGTTATCAGTTGGGGAGAGATCCCGCGATCTTGTTGGCCAAGGAAGGGTTTGACAAACACGAAGACAATCAGCTGTAACTTGTAACCTCCCCACAAAATATAATAAATATTATAGATAACGATTCTAATTTAGTGTAACCTCCCCACAAAATTCTTTCTCATTTGTAACCTCCCTACAAAATTCTTTCTCATTTAATCTAAGCTCAAAATTCATTCACATGTAGCGTAACCTCAAAACAGAAAAATTCCTAAACCTCTCAACAGTAAAAATTATAATTATGTCGTTCACATTGAGTATAACATCCCAATAAAAAAATAAATTCAGTAACCTGGTAATAAAACAATGTAACTAACTTCTCAATTATGACCTTTCAATAATTCACTGTGAATTTAACCTGGGGGGACAAGGAAGGAGCCTCCCAGAAGATTGTGCAAGTACAGTCGGGCGCCCCCTGGGCAACGGTAAATACCGACAGATCCTTCCACATACTGAGCTACGTCTAAAACGACATGTATTCAGAATCTAAAACGAAGGAAAGGCCCTTTTCAGAGCCATGTTTGACAGTCATATCTCTCAACATCGAGGGCATATCATCTGAAAAAGAAGAACTTATATCCAACACATGTAAACTTCATTCCTGCGACGTCCTGTGCCACCAGGAGACACATAGAGGGCCATCACAACGCCGTCCAAATATTCCTGGGATGACCTTGGTGAAGGAGTGCCCTCACGACCAATATTGAAGTGCTCTGTTTATTCGGCCTGGAATCAAAGTATCCAACATTCAAGTTTACACCGTTAACAACACGGAAATCATTTCTGTCACTATCGGAAGCATTACGGTGACATCAATATATAAACCGCCAGGGGAAAGGTTTGCTTTCAGCCAACATGTCTGTCACCCACAGCTAATAATGGGAGACTTTAACTGTCACAATAGAGTGTGGGGCTATCAAGACACAAATGAGGATGGAGAACTACTGGAAAGCTGGGCAGAAGAACACGAGCTGAATCTCATCCATGATCAGAAACAGCCTGCGTCATTCAACAGTGCAAGATGGAAGAGAGGGTATAACCCAGACCTCATATTTGTTTCCAAAACCTAGTCCAGGTCATGCAATAAATTCGTTCTCAACCCTATCCCAAAGACCCAACACAGACCAATCATGCTAAAGTTTAGACCAGTAATACTGCCACAAAAAGTACCCTTTAAAAGACGTTTTAACTTCAAAAGGGCCAACTGGAAAAAATTTGCGGACACCTTAGACATGGAAATCGTAAATTTACCATCAAACACTGAAAACTACGGAAAGTACGTCCAAGCAGTTAAAAGATCAGCAAGACTCAGCATAAAAAATGGTTCAAATGGCTCTGAGCACTATGGGACTTAACATCTGTGCTCATCAGTCCCCTAGAACTTAGAACTACTTAAACCTAACTAACCTAATGACATCACACACATCCATGCCAGAGGCAGGATTCGAACCTGCGACCGTAGCAGTCGCGCGGTAGACTCAGCATACCTAGAGGCTGCAGAACACTCTACATTCCTGGAGTTTCCAACGACATGAAACCTGGAGCAGTACAGCATGGACCCTTTCAGTGAAGAAACCATAAAACTTGGGGATCAGCTAATTGAAACTATAAGCAAAGACAGACAAGAGTCCCGGAAACATACGTTGGAGAGTCTTGACATGAAGCACAGTAGCAGAAGAGCTTGGAACCTCATAAAGCGATTGTCCAGCGACCCGGCAGCCCCCAAGGATCAGGTTTCCGTAACAGCTAACCAAATCGCACATCAGCTCCTTTTGAATGGTAAACCAACCAGGAACAGTAAGACTGCCACCTCATATAAGAGGCCACAAGTGACTGAAATACCACCTGAGCCATACTTCACTTCAATAGAACTGGAAGCTGCTATCAGTTCCTTGAAACACAGGAAGGCCGCGGGTCCCGACGACGTCATTAATGAATTTATACAGAACCTAGGGCCCACAGCTAAGGAATGGCTTTTAGAACTCTATAATCTCTGCTGGTCAAACAAGACGATACCTAAGCTATGGTTGAAGGCCAAGGTAGTAGCTATCCCAAAGCCAGGTAAACCAAGAGATGATGCTAGGAACTATCGTCCAAAATCGCTGCTGTGCTGCCCTTTCAAGCTATATGAACGTCTTATCTTGAATAAAATAGCACCACAACTAGAAAGGCAAATCATTCCACAACAAGCAGGATTCAGACCGGGTAAATCTTGCACTGGCCAGGTCCTCTGCCTGACACAATACATAGAGGACGGTTTTGAGAAGGGAGAAAAAACTGGCGTGGTGTTTGTCGACTTATCAGCAGCTTACGACACGATAAACCACAAAATCCTCCTGGGAAAAATTTTCAAAACGACGGGAAACTACCACCTTACTGAAGTTGTGAGATCACTGATCTCCAACAGAAGATACTATGTGGAATTTCAAGAACAAAGAAGTCGCTGGAGGAACCATAAGAACGGGCTCCCACAAGGTAGTGTTTTGTCCCCTCTACTTTTTAATCTGTATACAAATGACCAACCAGTTGGACCGACGACAAGAAGCTTTATCTATGCTGATGATGTAGCCATTGCATGCCAATCTAGATTAATCAAACAGATTGAGAGAGACCTAACAGATGCCTTAGAAGAACTAACTGAATATTACAACGGGAACCAGCTTCGACCTAATCCAGCAAAGACGCAGACTTGTTTATTTCATCTAAACAACAAGGAGGCAAACAGGGAATTACAATTGGAATGGGACTCAGTTAAACTTCAACACTGCCCAAACCCAGTTTATCTTGGAGTCACGTTACATCGAACGTTGTCTTACAAGAAACACGTAGAGAAAACTAGAGCGAAAGTCAACACACGGAACGGCATAATCCGTAAACTTACCAACTCACACTGGGGAGCAAACCCTGAAATTCTACGTGCATCATCCCTGGCATTGTGCTTTGCTCCAGCTAAATATGCATGCCCCGTCTGGAGAAGATCGACACATGCTCAGAAGCTGGACGCAGCACTGAATGCCTCATGTCGATTAATCACGGGATGCCTGAAGCCTACAGACTGTGATCTCGTTTATATGTGTTCTGGAATAGCCCCCTCACAGATCAGACGGCAAACGTTGGCCATGGCCGAACGAAGCAGGCAGTGCGAAGATAGAAGACATCCCCTGTACGCACATCAGCCAGCGGAGGCAAGACTTAAATCTAGGAAAGACTTCATAAAAGTTGAACGTCCACTAACCGAAAGTCAGTCTACAACTAGAGAATCAATGTTGAAACAGAAATTGGATAAAGGCAGTCTGAAAAGTTGGAACATTAAAGAAAAACTTCCTGCTGGATCACATTTGGAATGGAGAGTCTGGAAGAGCCTAAATAGACTTAGATGTCAAATGGAAAGATCACAAGATAACCTGATCAAGTGGGGATACGCCGAAGAAGAGCTCTGCCAATGTGGAGGAAAACAAACCATGACACACCTGCTGACCTGTCCATCTTTGCTGGCCCCATGCACTTTCCAAGACCTGTGGTTGGCCAACGACGCTGCAGTGAAGTGTGGCGAACACTGGAGAGAGATAAGAGCCTTGCTTTAGACAATAATGACGATTTACAATATGTGAAGATCATGAATGTATATATGAATGAATAACTATCATATACTTGTATTTGTAATCTAGTATATATAGCGTATTAATTAATTACAGATGTAGCTCAGACACGATTAAATAAATAAATAAAAACCTGGTAAATTTTGGACGACAGCAGTGCTGCGTCATGGCCCTGAAAGATCATTCTGAATAAAAAAGGAAAAATTCTTACCTCAATGAAGTCGCCGGATATATCTGCTCTTACAATAAATTTTTCCGGCACAGCTCTGTGCAATGCTGGCCGACCTATCTGTCATTTATGAAAGGAAGCAACTGATTTTTCTATTGCAATAATCGGGATGATCATGGATGGGAGAAATTAGTAAATTCTTTAAATTGAAGTGAATGGTTGTTAAAAGTTACTTTTTATGAGGAAGATTATTATTACGAGAGTTTTAAAACATTTACATGCAACTTGAGATAACATTACTACATATGCGCGAGGCTGTCTTTTATCTTATACAATAATACTCGGGCTCCGGCACCGCTGCACCGCGACCGGGCCAGCCAACACGATACACCATACCAGACCAGAGCAGACTCTAGACTAGCAACAACTTAACTGCTACAGCTACACAGCTCCTACTGCGGTCAACACTGCTCTCTGGTCAGAGACCTTGCATATCGCAGGCAGCGCATGAGCAATACATCGAAATTACATCTTCTTGGACCTCTTACAAACTCTCGCCGTGTGTCATCGGGCATTGTCTTGGTGAAATGTAAGCCAAGGGTTTGTTGCCATGAAGGTCAACAAAACGAGTCGTAGAATATCGTCGATGCACCACAGTGCTGAAAGGGCGCCGAAGACAACCAAGGGGATGATCCTGCTACGAGAGTACACGGCATTCCGGAACATCGCTGCCGGCTGTCGAGCCATATGGCGGGCGAAAGTCATATTGGTACTAACCAGCGACCAGGACGTCTCCAGAAACGTCTTCGTTGGTCATCGGAGCTCATTTCCAACCCGGAGTCATCGCTGAAGACAGTTCTACTCCAGTCAGTGAGATTCCAGCGCCCCTTTCATTGTGTTTCGCGCCACCCTTACAGCACAGCGGTACGTCGACCACATTCTACGTCTCGTTTTGTTGACCTACATGGAAAGCTATCGTGGACTTACATTTCAGCAGGACAATGCCCACCGACACACGGCGAGAGTTCCTACCACTTGTCTTCCTGCTTGCGAAACCTTACCTTTGGCAGCAAGGTCGCTGATCTATCCCCAGTTGAGAAGGTTGTAATATACTGATTATTCCTTGCTAATGTAGTGTTATGCTGAAGCTGTGAGAAACGAGGACAGACGCTCTAAGGCGCGGAAGCAGAGACGATGCCAGGCCAGACGAAACTAGGAGAGATATTGTTGTATGAATTAAACCGCAAGGGGAGAGCCTTGCGAAAATGCAGACGCCCCCAGACGCGGTACCAGGACGTTAGTTACTCTTCAAGGAATTAACATGTAACTTCATATGTCGTCTAGACGCTGTGGTAGGTTTCCACCGTAGAACTTTGTAACCAACAGGCACGTACTACCGTATAAAGCCAGCTTGATATCTGTTCTGAGAACAGCAACGTCAGTAGGCTCACAAGGGTTACAAAGAGAGCGAAAACGCCAAAAACTGTTGAACTAGCGGGTCGGACGAGATGGCCGAGCGATTCTAGGTGCTTCAGTCTGGAACCGCGCGACCGCTACGGTCGCAGGTTCGAATCCTGCCTCGGGCATGGATGTGTGTGATGTCCTTAGGTTAGTTAGGTTTAAGTAGTTCTAAGTTCTAGGGGACTGATGACCTCAGAAGTTAAGTCCCATAGTGCTCAGAGCCATTTGAATTTTGTTGAACTAGCACTCAATATTCCGGGGATCCCGAGGGGCGTATAACAATAATGTTGCAAGCCTTATTTGGCAGAGCAGCTACGTTTAGCTTTCAGCTGAACAATGTTGATACCAAATACGGACGTAGTTAGTGCAACTGCATTAACATCCCTGCCTTAGGAGCAGTAGAGGGGACCTAACTAAACAGTAATTGGCAGGCGCCTGCAAGAGACCTACGGGATTGGCTGGGTGGCTTTAAGTGGGAAAAACAGTGCCCCCACGCGACTCTTTAAAACCCCTAGATTCCGCATTTTGGCGGAGTTCTCAGTCAGACGAACAGGCGCCGCATCCGCGTCCGTCGACTCCAGCCTTGGTCCAGCTCCGCGTAAGTCTGCTCTCTCACTTGGAGTGCCTCAGTGAACAGTGTCACGTTCCGCATGTTTTGTTTTGCAAGTAAGTTGTTGCCTTAAGATGCTGCTAGTGTTTTCTACTGTGGTTTGCATCCACTCCTGGCACTTCTGCAATGGTTCAAAAATGGTTCAAATGGCTCTGAGCACTACGGGACTCAACATCTGTGGTCATCAGTCCCCTAGAACTTAGAACTACTTAAACCTAACTAACCTAAGGACATCACACACATCCATGCCCGAGGCAGGATTCGAACCTGCGACCGTAGCAGTCGCGCGGTTCCGGACTGAGCGCCTTAACCGCGAGACCACCGCGGCCGGCTCTGCAATGGCTTCTTGTAACAGTGTTATTCATGCATTTTCTAACCCTAGAACTAGCCTCCAGCGTATTACTTAGTCCTCTCTGGAATAAACAACTATTTCAAAACCCTGTTTGTCCAACAGTCTCCACAACGACTTCCCTACTTAGTCTCACCACCTGCTTTTCTAGTAAAGGCTTTTACCAGTGTTGGTTCAGATAGAAGAAAACAATCAACTACCTTCACTGCGATTTGTCATTCTGCTTTCTATTCTGTACTGCTTGAGAGCGCAGACTGACCAGGAAACCTTTTTTTCCTCTCCCACCTATGTCAGGACACGACAAGGTTTGGAGCGTTATGGGCAGTGCATTCCAACCATCTCGGGATTTTGGGGATCTAACGCGCCAATTGGAGAGCATTTGTCACGATATCCGGCAGGAGAACAAGCAACAACTCTGTCGATCAATGCCAAACCAAATAATTGCTTGCATAAGGGCTACAGGTGGAACAACGAGTTACTGACTTGCTCAATTTGTGAAGCTCTTTCTCCTGAATAAATGAAACAATTTTTCCGAATTTGTACTCATTTTTATGTCGTATACATGCACATCGTATGTACCGATTTCTCTCTCATTCGGATAAATCCTTCGCGGTGCGTCTTTTTGTCGTAGAATTTACATGTCAGTTTTGGTCCCGTTGTATTTGTAATCTCTATTTTTTTTAAAATGGAAGCAAGTGTTGTGCATTGTAGTGCAAGCATTAGTAACCAATGCACACACAAGGCAGTAGTAGTGCTTTGCGTGTCTACTAGCATAGTAGATGAAGAGACTGCAAGAGCGATAAAATAAGTTAGCTGAGGAAGAAGAGAATTTAGTGGCCACGATTTACACAATGGGATACGCCCGAGGAAACTTAAGGGACATGACTTTACTTATCATTGGAATTGGACATCTCATGTGCTGTAGCCTGGATTATGGCCTAGTCAGACATGTACTTAATTACACGTTACTTAATTACATTGTCTATGGATCATTTGACGATTCTTTCATCTCAATGATATGTAATGAGTCAGTTTATGGGTATCCATGATAAATGATTAGAATTAATGAAGACATTATTTATTAGTCCCACTCATGCCACTACACTTAAAAGCTAGTTGTTTATTTATTTTATATATTTTTGTTTCAGGCTACAAATTTTCAAACAGAAATTCGTCCATATAACAGAAGGACCTGTCCAGGAGAAATGATTTTAGGTTATATTTAAAATTTGATTTGTTTGAAAATTCGGTAGGTATAAACATAGGTCATCCAAATACAAATAGCTACTTTAAATTTAATTCTGTAATTCAGAGTACATTACGTTATCTGTGCCTAAAATTAATCATTGTCTCCTGAATAACGATTATTACTACCTAAATTGAAATTTTCAGTTGTAAAAAACGAGTAACAAACATTCCCACATATTATTTGGATCACAATATCAAACAGAATCGTTCTGTTTTGTACACAGCAGATATTATTTGGAATTATAAGCAATGTTTGGTGCCACATTACACTTGCGTAGTCAGCCCTATTAATTTTAATTGCAATGTCATTTATTCAGGTCTGTTTACTTACGAAAGTGTAAATGAGCCCTGTATTGTGCTGAGTTGAACAAGTGAATGATTGTAATTTTTATTCGTCTTCGTCTTCTTTCTCTCCCTGCTTTCTTTCCATTTTTTTTTAGCATCCTGTCTTGTGAGACATCACGTTGTTGTGCGACATACGGCGTTTTAAATTAATGTTGTCAGTATTTGAGCTCAGTGATTATTGTTATAATTCATTTTACTTACAAAAGCGCTACAGCGAAATTAGGTGTTTTACAGTGTTGTGTTAACATGAGAGCCAGATAAAAAGTAGTGAGAACTATTATATAGCTCTGAAATGACTTTGTCGACAGAGGTACTTATAGTTACACAGCTTCAGTATAATTGCTCCCATTATTTATGAATTTTTGCCAAAAGTTCGGAAGGTGCTGCATACCATCTAGGGATATATTTGTCTTGATGTCCCATTCTGACCGCCCTAGGGCCTAGATAATGTCATCACTGGTGTTGTATCGGATCCCTCACAGTTGGTCTTTCACTTTAGCAAAGAGATCATATCGCAGGGATTAATGTCGGGTGAGTTCAGTGGATATTTCAGGCTCTCCCTTTGCCAGCGGCGCGTGAGGTCCTGGACAGCAGCAGCGGTGTGGCAGGTTGACGTTCGATAAAATGTCGTCGCTTTCGCCTGAGCGTTGGAAGAAGGTGGTGCCGCAGGAACATGCAGTAGTAGTCAACGTCTACCGTCACCCTTGGTGGCACAGCTTGATGCAGTATTACTCCATCAATGTCCTACGCCACAATGAACATCACCTTCGCAGCACCTCGAGTAGCACACGCTTTCTCCAGACAAGGAGTACCGGGCTGCCCCCACTCATTAGACTGATGTTTCAAGTTTGGTTCGTATGAGCGCGCCCAGGTGTCGTCGATAGTGACGATGCGTCGAAGAAAGTCGTTACCATCTTTTTGGCACCTGCCCAACAATTCTCGTGTGACGGCATAGTGGCACCATTGTTGCACCTCGGACGTTTCATGGGGTATCAAACGCATTGAAATTTCTCCGGTACCCTAGGAAGTGTTGCAGAATGTGGAACATAGTTTTTTGGCGCACTCCGACTTCTGCTACTAACTCACACGCAATCCAGTGGCGATAACGTCCAAGAAAGTAGCAAGGAGTTGAACTCTGTTGTCCTCCGCGTGGGGTAGCCCTGTACAGGGGTGATACTTCATAACATCTCTGCCTAATCTGAACGTTTTAACTCACCTTACGACTGTGCTTTGTGGCAATGCTGCGTCACTGCATCCTTCACGTAGACGCTTGAAACATTCTTGACTACTCTAACCTTGTGCCACTTCAATTTCGAGCCAAGAACTGAGCTCTGTCTTTGTAAACATGGTGTTAGAGCGGCTGCATCATTGATACGACGTTCAACGGTCTACACACTGCAATATATTGACGGAATATAGTCTACGCAGGATTGGGCGACCGATACACAGTGACCAATTTTTGTCCAAAGCTCTGGGCGAGTTCATTTGTTTGTTTGGAAGTGGAGGCCGACAGTGCCAGAAACATTCCAGCCAGTCGGCAATAACAGAATTGGGGCGCATGCCCTGCAGTCTTCCTCAAACGGTTTTACAGAAACTATTCTATAAAAAAATCATTTACTTATAGCGTTATATGTCACGTTCATGATCACATGCCCACCATTTCATTAATGGTATAGTTATTTTGATATCTGCGTGGGGTGTTGTAGCGTCAGTGGTTCATTTGTTACTGTCAAGATGCAACCACGCCCCACCGATGAGTACTTGCTCCTGTTCAACAACTTCAGCCGTTTGAAACGGGTCGCATTGCACGTCTGACGGAAGCTGGATGAGCGTATGAATGGACTGCCGCATGGCTCGGTGTATCGGTCGTGTGACGTTGCTTTCAGTAGTGGTCTGTGGAACTATCCCATACCCATAGAAAAGCTTCTGGACATCGGCGCAGTGCAGACGCACGTCACGACCGACACATTGTACTAGCAGTGAAAGCCGACCGGTCAAAATCCAGAGACGAAATCCGGGCGCATGTTGCACCTGCTGTATTACCAAGGACCTTTGCAGACCGTCTGCTAGAAGCAGGTTTAAGATCACGCCCCGCTTTGTTGCTTTCCATGGCAGGTCATCCTGGGCTTACATTTCAGTAGGATAATGCACGCAAGCACACGGCTGCTTGGCTTCGTCCTTGTGAAACCCTACCTTGATCAGCAAAGTTACTGGATCCTCGTCCCATCCTTCCCAGTTGAAAACATTTGGAGCGCTACAGACATTACTGTAGGCAACTATATCTTAACTTTATTCCACTGTATTGAATGCTAGAAAGGCCATATCACAACATTTTCTCACATATGAACAGTTATCTTCATTACTAACTACATCGAGCTCAAACTTTTTTATGTTGCCACAAATAATACCAATCCATGTATCCAAGATGTTCTCTCTATGCTGCTTCTGCTGCTGCACCAGTTCCTGGTGATTCCACACGTAAACTGTTTACTTTAGATCTTAAATGTGACTTTCAAATACTTGCACATCTTTCACATATCCCATTCATCTTGCCTTTTGGTTAACAGAAATTTAGTAATCATGAAACAAAATAATTCTCATGATCACTTTTCAAACCAAAATAAATATAGCATGCCGTCAATTTTACCAAATACCATACATGCCATTTATAATGTCCTTGCTTCCATCCTCTTACAGCTCGATTACTTATAACCACTAATCAAACATAAGCTAATGACACTGAAAAAGCTTTACTAAAATGTATTACTGTACAAAGCATCACAAAATGTTGATGGAAATTACTGATCCACTTACAAGCTACAGACAGGATAGCAGAAGAGGCTGAGTGTCTCAGGAAACAGGAAGGATGAGACAGCCAGCTCGGGGAAGCTTTATCGCCAACTTATGGAATTCAATATAGAGAACTGCATCAGCTACTTTGTATGTCTCACTCTTGGTTCAAAACACACCCCATCATTTTTGCAGTCAATGTTGCCCAAACTGAAATATTTCGAACTACTGTCCTAATTCAATACTTATGTATCACTCTGACAGCTTATCAGTAGCATCTGTGCTCCTTATTCCTTAGATATGCATCACGACTATACCCTTTGTATTTCTAATAGAATAAAAAAAAAAGGTTGTGAAACGCCATTTAAACGACTACCACTGTCCAGTAAACACTGAACAGCTTGTACATTTTCTGTTATTATAAGGTGCAACAGGTAATTTGTCCCTATCACATTTTAATTTCTCCATAAAACAAATCCTCATTAATCCTCTCCCTAGAAAAACTATCATCCTCTTTGCCAAAGTAATTTTTCACTTACAGTTAAATGACAGATAGCATGACTCTCCTCCTCCTTACTACCACTTTCTTTTAGCCCTAACTCTTCTTCTTCACTCTGCTCATCTATCCTCTCTTAACACATTACCATCATCACCAACAATACGTTCAAACATCTCTTCCTCATCGCTACTCTATTCACAACTATTGTCACTACCACCATAATCAGAAATACTGTCACTTTCACTGACTTCATATACTTGGCTAATTAACTAATGCCTCTTTTCACTTTTTGAACATAAGACAAAACACTTAATTTCCTTATGTTCTCTTAAAATTACATGGGTTTGCCATAGTGATTGCATTCTCAGAAACTTCCATACACTTCGTTTCTGCCCATTTTTCTAGTTTACCCTCTATTTCGTTCTTAATCTAATCAATCTGATTTTCAGGTTTAACTCTATTGTAAGCACAAACTTTCCTAGCTGATTGAATATTGCTTTTACACTGCCTCTCAGCACTCTTCCCTCTCTTACGATAGTCCTCACAAAGTTTTTTCCACTCCTCTGCACACTTACTACTAATAATTTTCAATTTTTCCTCAGTATCATAAACTACTTGACTTAATTTTTGAACACAATCTTCCGCTAAATTACCAATATCATTTTTCATACTATTAATAGCATATTTTCTACATATATGGTTTTCTGTATTAGTCATATTATTTTCCATCTTACCAGTGTTGTTTTCCATATTATCCATGCTTCTCATAAGCTGCATAAACAGTGCCTTAAAATCCCCATCTACCATAAGCTACTGTGTTTCCTGACTTTCATTGCATCATTGCTCCTCAACCTTAACTATCTGACGCCAGTATTACCACGAAGTGTTCATGACAGTTTTACATTTACATCTATAATTAAACTATCATCCCCATCATACAAAGTTATGTTCATATCAGATTTATACCCACAAATTTAGTTCCACTTTTTCTTTCTGTTCATTTAAAACATTGAATTCTCCTGCCTTGTCATTAACAACATTGTTTCCCTCTTGTCCATTTCCTTGAAATATATTATTTTTCGACCTCTTTCCACTCATTTTCAATCAATTTATGTACATCACTTTATAATGACCAATGATTTTATCTCATGCAATAAGTCGTCTTCTGCTGCTACGGCTGTCGTTTCGATTCGTCGTCTGCAAGGCGGCTACAAGTCGTAATTCTCTCGCCGGGACTTGTTGGTTACCCACGTCAACTGTGCCCACCTGCACTGTGATTGGCTGCTACTGTACTCGATTTCTGCTTCCATAGACCCCGCACGCTCATTGGATGCTTTCGTATTCTACTACTGTGCCCATAAAGCCCGCACGCAGACTGGCTGTTGCATCTCTCAGTTTAACGGCGGTTAGCTCGAAACTGATATTACGAAATAACTGAATTTCACAGTCTCGTGAAACTGTCTGTTCACTGTCCACGAGGAAATTCCGATGCCACATGCATCACACAGTCACTTCGTAAAAACCATCTGTACTCTAACCTGTTCTCGAGTTCACTGTTCGACCGACACACTTTGTTCAAAGTTTTAGCGAGTTCTTGTTACTGTACCCAACACAATAATCATCACCTGAAGTGCACCACGTGTGACATAAATGGTCATAAATCAGCTTGTAGTTCCTCAGTGGCATAAATCACGGCAAAAAATTTGTTGTAAGTGTGGGTGGGTACAAAACTATCTACATCCAATAACTGGGTTTACACACACACACACATTTGGTTTCAAAGTTTTTACTTTAGAAGACGTGAGATCCCTTGACTGAATTAGTTACGGTCTGTACGTGTCTTAATTAAGTAGTTAAGTCTGTTCTACCAGCCACGCACATACTGCACTTCCTAATTATACGATAATAGTCAATGTATAGTATAACCTAACCTGCCAACAACCGGT
This sequence comes from Schistocerca serialis cubense, assembly GCF_023864345.2. NCBI lineage: Eukaryota > Metazoa > Arthropoda > Insecta > Orthoptera > Acrididae > Schistocerca > Schistocerca serialis. Next base: position 591,625,813 of record NC_064639.1, read on the forward strand.
CTCAAGCAGATGAACAATACGTATAGTATCTTTTTATTCACTGCACCATTACATTGTAGCGGTTTTGACTGACACGTGTTCCGCATTCGAAATCCTGGAACACACTCACTCAAAATAGCTTCAGGCCCAGTGCTTATACAGTTCTGGAAAACAGGCTACCGAAATTTCACACTCTTAAATAAAGTAATTTCGGCAATTTACCATTAGAATTTTATGTCACAAATCAATTTAATAATGCAGAGAAATTGGTTTCGATCTGGCCTCTATGTTACAATAAGATTTTCGACTGAAGTAAGTGTTCTTGATGACGGAAACTGTGAAAACAGCCAAATAAACAATACCATACATAGACGTGTTGATCTCCCAGAAACTAACCTAGTGGGCAAACTAATTGCTGATGTTACTATCATGATTTGGAAAGTAGTTGCGTGAATACGTTAAAGATTTCTTTGAGTTATTTTCAGAACTTTATCTGTACTGTAGTAACGACATATGTTTACGTATCAAAAATGTGACTGCAATGGGAAATGAACTGAGCTTCAGCAAAACTAGTTACTTGAAATAGTTCAGATTAATTAGGAAATTATTCTGACTAACGTAATTTAGCAAAGTTGGGCCTAGTCTTATATTCGGAATTAGAGAATGACAGCTTAATCTTCTGGCACATCTCTCACTAACACTAATGATAATCAAGAAATCAAACACATATCATTTAAGGAGGCAAATAACAAAACATAATGGGAATGGGTCCCAGCTTGCTTTGCTGCAAAGGGAGTACGGAAATTTGTCCTGGCGCCCTTCGAACCACATACGTACTCTGCGAGCTGTGTGACACGTTGTATTGTCCTGGTGGTAGATGCCATCATGTCGAGGATAAAACCAACTACATATAGGGGTGGGCAGAGAGCCCGAGGGATATATGCATACTTTTATTGATCTCTTGTGTTTTGCAGAATAACGAGTTAACCCAGGGAATACCACGAGAAGCTTCCCAGACCATATTGCTCCTTCCTGCAGCTGGGAATCTTCCGACGGTTGTTACAACGCCCGTCTGTCCGACGGAGCGTAAAACGTGATTCATCTGGAAAGGTCACCTGTCGCTATTCAGTGGACGTCCATCTGCGATACTGGCGTGCACATTCCAGCCTCCGTCGCATATGAACAGCCTGCTGAGGAGGCTCGAAAGCAGAGACTTTCACTGAGCGGTCGTTGAGACGAGATTATTGGTAGCCCCTTGGCTCACCTCGGTGATCAGTTGTTGGGCAGTTCCACGTCTGTTCGCCCGTACACATCTTCGGAGCCGTCATTCATCCTTGTCATCTATGGCCCGTGGTGTGCCATAGTTGCCTCGTCACCGGTTTTGGATATCGCCGTTTTGCCGTACACGGTATACTGTAACCACGGCGACACGCGAACAGTTTAAAGACTTGCCGTTTCGGAAATCCAATGATAACGCTCTTTTGAATGTCACATTGCGCATTGCGACAATGATTGCACTGTCGTCCGAGCACCGTCGTGAATTCACAAGGCTTCTTGCCTCGGTATGACGTGGGTTAAGCAGCCTATAATGCTGTTCCTACAGCTGCCTATGGATTTTGTTTCTCCTCTTTTCGGGTTTTCTTCTTTTGGACTTCTTCTTTCTGTTGTTGCTGGTGCGTTTTCGCTACTCGTGCAGCAGGTCCGGCCAGTGTGTGGTCGGCCACTGAGGAGTTGGGTTGATTTTCGGATTCTCTCATTGCCGCGTAGTATCTCTTAGGTAGTTGCCGGATGTGCTGTTTCAGCGGCGGTATTCGGGCAAGTTGATGCAGTTCCCTCATGGGGAACACTTATTCACGTCCCCCCGACACGTCTATCTATACACTTCACCGCTAGTGCTGCCATCTGTCGCCTGTGGGTGGTTATAGCAACTTGATGTCGAACATCGGTGGTATGCTGGGTCGGGTATTGTTCTATGAGATGGTCTACATCCTTCTGCTTCTCCTATGGTTCAATGGATCGAAAGTTATACATAATGCAATAAATCCATGCATTATTAATTGTTGACGTCGCATTTAGGTTGAAATAGAAGTGTTTGAGTCAGATTCCACACTGTCAAACTGGAGCACGCGATCTATTTAAAATAAACTCTTTTATTCAGAAATGTCCTAACTGTATCTATTGGATATATTACAGCCAACCAGCTTCGACTCTAATGAGTCATCATCAGGACTAAAATCACGTATCATGTTACGGAAGTAACACATCAATTCAACAGATACTCCCTGTGGTCACTTATCGTCAAATGCCAAGTGATTTTAAGTAACTACAATCGGTGTCTGGTGACGACAATATTATTAGTTCTGATGATGATTCATTAGAATCGAAACTGGTTATATGTAACAAATCTAACAAGTGTGATCAAGACAAAAAAATGGCTCTGAGCACTATGGAACTTAACATCTGAGGTCATAAGTCACTTAGAACATAGAACTACTTAAACCTAACTAACCTAAGGACATCACACACATCCATGCCGGAGGCAGGATTCGAACCTGCGACCGTAGCGGTCGCGCGGTTCCAGACTGAAGCGCCTAGAACCGGTCGGCAGATCGGCTAGCTGATCAAGACATTTGTGACTAAAAGACTGGATGTGATTCGAAACCGCCAGTAAATTCGGAACAATTTTTTCGTCTGCCTACGAGTGCTGAAAAAGGGAGCGAGACGCTGACTTCGGCAGCAGTTAAGAGCCGCTGTCCGCCGCGCAGGTTGCGCACGCTCTCAAGGTGCGCCGCTGGGCGGCGATTAACAGGTGCTCGGCCGCGGCCCTTGGGACGGGTCACGCCCCCCAGCCCCCCGCCCTCAGGCTGTGCTGTGCGGCATCGATCGCCGCCCAGTGGCCGCTTCCGTGAGCCGCCTCTAGGCTCGCGTGAGACGGCGCCTCCGGAAGGCACGAACGTCGCAGCCCGCACGCCCCGTTCCGCTGGGCCCGTGACGAAGTGGGCGACTCGCGCTCAGCGTCGCATTGCTGCGAGAACAAACCAAAAGTGAATGGTCGGGTATTTGTCACTTGTGTTCCAGAAAGTGTCAACAGTATTCGTTGACTTGATCCGTCGTAGGTTATTCGATGAAAAATGGTTCAAATGGCTCTGAGCACTATGGGACTTAACTTCTGAGGTCATCAGTCCCCTAGAACTTAGAACTACTTAAACCTAACTAACCTAAGGACATCACACACATCCATGCCCGAGGCAGGATTCGAACCTGCGACCGTAGCGGTCGAGCGGTTCCAGACTGTAGCGCCTAGAACCGCTCGGCCACTTCGGCCGGCTTATTCGATGAAACGGATGTTTGTTTAATTCACACAAGCTCATCATCATCATTAGTCGGTTACTCATTGCTGACGGCCGTGGTGGCCGAGCGGTTCTAGGCGCTACAGTCTGGAACCGCGGGACCGCTACGGTCGCAGGTTCGAATCGTGCCGCGGGCATGGATGTGTGTGATGTCCTTAGGTTAGTTAGGTTTAAGTAGTTCTAAGTTCTAGGTGATTGATGACCTCAGATGTTAAGTCCCATAGTGCTCCGAGCCATTTTTGAACTCATTGCTGAGTGTCCTAATCTCATTTCTTCATTCATTTCTTAAGTAAATGAAGGATCGATTAGACTTCTCCGTCCATAGCTATCCTCAGCTCTCTTTAACATAGTGTGAAAGATTTGTCGGTAATTTTCTTTGCTTGATCAAACCATCTACCTCCTCCTCTTTCTCGTCGCCTTTTGCTTTCAGTTTTGTCTTACAAGGTAATCCTTTCTGAATTATATTTTTGCCTCCTCAAAATGTGCCGAAGAAACTGGAGGTATCTTTGACCGACACGGGGAGATAAACTGCTAGGTTCTTCCACAATGGAAGCCCTGATTTATCGTTCTGTCCATTACGCTTGTAAACAAATGTTCAAATGTGTGTGAAATCTTATGGGATTTAACTGCAAAGGTCATCAGTCCCTAAGCTTACACACTAAACCTAAATTATCCTAAGGACAAACACACACACCCATGCCCGAGGGAGGACTCGACCCTCCGCCGGGACCAGCCGCACAGTCCATGACTGCTGCGCCCGAGACCACTCGGCTAATCCCGCGCGGTTAGGCGTTTTAACGTCTTTTGCGAACAGCACAAGTTGGAGACTTCAGTTCGGCTCTTGTCACTAGCTTTCACGCTCCAGTTCTCGCATACGAACAAGAACACAGAGAACACCAATGATTCGAGCAGTCCAATCTTCGTTGTTTTGGATGTTGCCCGGTGCTGCCATTTCTAAGTGATTTTAAACAATGTTTCTCGGACAAGGGCGATTCGTCGTTTTATTTTACTATCGCGCTTTTCTGTGTCATTGTTCAGAGATCCCAGATACTCACCATCATTCTCTATCTCCAGATTCTTCAGTACTAGACTGAAGGAATCGGCTAGGCGGGAACGGGCACTCATGCTCGTTCACCGCTCGAGTAGTGAGAGCTCGCAATAAAACATGTCTGCCAGACGTCATTACGTAGAGCAGAGGAAGTGCAAACTGTGCTCTGTGTCCGTAGTTTTACAAGCGAGCGTATATACTTGACGCCGCAGTGCTTGAAGTGGGGAGGAGCACTTTGAAAAACGACGAAATACAGCACTATGGTCAGGTTAGCAACTTCAAAGCGAATGTCAGGCACGTCATCATCAGCTTACAACATATCAGTGACGAATTCACAGGTTCAGTGTGACAGGCTGTTGAATGACAAGTTTCGTAAGTCTTATGCACTCGTATAAAATTTTTCTTCATTTTCCCTGACTTGACAAGTCTGCAGCTACGATTACGTCAGTTTTCGGACCTATTGGGTTGGTACATAATTTCTTAACGCTTTTCCATAGATTCAATAAACACAACAGATACACATAACAGAGACTTCATACATCAATAATATGTTTTCTTTAACTATCTGCAACAGTATGCCAAAGCTGGGGTAAGTTCTAGATTTCGCGACCGCAGATATCACGTGATTTTGAGGAGAGGAACCCGTAGAGCCACGTTAGGGGCGCATTTTCATCCAGGAAGGAAGTTCCTTGAAGACTGTTCGATACAGGGTGGGAAAGGCAAAAACCTGAGGGTGCAAGATCAGTTGAATAAGGCTGGTGCGGAATGATCTTCCAGCCCAACTCCCGTGTAGTTTTTCTTTTTTTGTCAGTCTAGTAGAGTGCAAGAGGACGTTGCCGCGGAGTACCAACAATTCACCAAGTATTGCTGGTCGTTGTTCTTCGATTGCGTCTGCAAGACATCTCAATTGTTGGGAATAAATTTCGGCAGTTATGGTTGCACCTCGGGTAAGCTCTTCGTGGAACAAAACCGTCGCTTTGCCGCCAGATGCGTAGCTTTATTTTTTGTGGATACGCGCAAGTCTTTGTAACGGGAGTTGCTGCTTTGACTCGACTCAACCATTCGTTTCTTTTCCCTATATTGGCATACAGTCGCCATTACTCGGCTCCTGTAACAATACAGGGTAGGAATGGCCGGTGTCGTTCACGAGCCAATTGATGAAGAGCAAGTAGACACCCCGCTGATTGTTATGACTTTGGCTTAGAGTATGCGATACCTAATACCCGACTTTTGAACCTTTCCCATTGCATGCAAATATCGTACTATGATGGAATGATCACAGTTCACAATATATGCTAGTTCTCTAGTACAATGAGGTGGATCATTGTGGATTAATGCGTTTAAATGATCTTCATCAATCCAAAAAGGTCTTCCTCAACGTGGAGGGTCACTAATGTGGAAAAGATCCTTCCTAAACGAGATAACGATTTTCTTGTAGTGCTCTGTCGAGTGGCATTCTCCCCATACATGGCACAGATGTTTGTCGCTGCCTCCGCTGCTGTCACTCCTCAATTGAACTCAAACAGCAGAGTATGTCGGAAATGTTCCGATTTCTCCACTTGGCACTCAATTTTTTGCGTCCACAGCTCTTCTCGCCATCTACAGATGACAAAATGGCAATATGTAAACTCTAATAGCAACAGAAAACTACAAATAAAAGGTAACAATCGATAAATAATGCCACAGCAACCTGAGTACCAGTATGTGCAACAAAAACGCTACGAACTTAAGCACCAGTCTAAAATGTACAGCCGGCCACGGTGGCCGAGCGGTTCTAGGCGCTTCAGTCCGGAACCGCGCGACTGCTACGGTCACAGGTTCGAATCCTGCCTCGGGCATTGATGTGTTAGGTTAGTTAGGTTTAAGTAGTTCTAAGTTCTAGGGGACTGATGACCTCAGATGTTAAGTCCCATAGTGCTCAGAGCCATTTGAACCATTTTTTATTAAATGTACATATTTGTGGGAGCAGATTTTCTTCCGCAATGAAGAAAACGAAATCCGCCCATGGAGGCTCACTGGCAGACTTCCCTTTAAAAGATTATCTTCGAATTAGTGATGCTCAGAAAGTGGTATCAGACATAGACGATTTAGTGCAGAAAAATTAATAGTATTCAATGTTTCTGTTATAAAAGTATGAATAAATAAGTGACGAAATACATGTTATTGTCAATTTGAACTTCGTCCGAAAGGTGACAAATATCATGTATAATACTAGCTGCCCCATGTTCTTTGCCTCATCAATTACATGATATGTAATGTTTATTTCATTGCCATTTCTTATCAACACAATCAAACGCCTTAGTAAAATCAAAGAAGCAACTTAGCGTTCGAAACGTTTTGTTTAATCCATCTGCTACCTCAAAGAGAAGAGAGAATACAACATTTTCAGTTAAATCATTTCTAAAACCAAACTGCGCATTTGACAGCAAATTATATGAAAAGAAATGGTCAATTATCGTTATATACAAAGCCCTTTTCAATAAATTTAGCAAACTCTGATGGCATAGAAATAAGTCCAAAATTGACTGCATTATCCTTTTCTCCATTTTTTTAATGTGAAGTTATTACTGAGTACTTTAATCGTTAAGGAAACCGATCATTGCTTAAAGAAAAATTGCAGATATAGTTAAGAACAGGGCTAACATGTGCGGCACACTACTTTAGTGTTCTAGTAGATACTCCATCACATCCATGAGAGTCCTTAGTGTTCAATGATTTAATTATTGACTAAAGAGTCGGGGGAATGAAAGGGAAGCAGTGGTTGGGAAGGGAGTGAGACAGGATTTTAGCCTATCCACGATGTTATACAATCTGTATATTGAGCAAGCAGTTAAGGAAATAAAAGAAAAATTGGAGTAGGAATTAAAGCCCAGATAGAAGAAATAAAAACTTTGAAGTTCGCCGATGACATTGTAATTCTGTCAGAGACAACAAAGGACCTGGAAGAGCAGCTCAACGGAATGGACAGTGTCTTGAAAATAGGATATAAGATGAACATCAACAAAAGCAAATTGAGGATAATGGATTCTAGTCGAATTAAATTGGGTGATGCTGAGGGTATTAGGTTAGGAAATGAGACGCTTAAAGTAGTAAAGGAGTTTTGCTATTTGGGCAGAAAAATAACTGATGATGGTCGAAGTAGAGAGGATATAAAATGTAGACTGGCAATGACAAGGAAAGCGTTTCTGAAAAAGAGAAATTTGTTAACATCGAGTATAGATTTAAGTGTCAGGAAGTCGTTTCTGAAAATATTTGTGTGGAGTGTAGCCATGTACGGCTCAAATGGTTCAAATGGTTCTGAGCACTATGGGACTTAACATCTATGGTCATCAGTCCCCTAGAACGTAGAACTACTTAAACCTAACTCACCTAAGGACAGCACACAACACCCAGCCATCACGAGGCAGAGAAAATCCCTGACCCCGCCGGGAATCGAACCCGGGAACCCGGGCGTGGGAAGCGAGAACGCTACCGCACGACCACGAGATGCGGGCGCCATGTACGGAAGTGAAACATGGACGATAAATAGTTTGGACAAGAAGAGAATAGAAGCTTTCGAAATGTGGTGCTACAGAAGAATGCTGAAGATTTGATGGGTAAATCACATAACTAAAGAGGAGGTATTGAATAGAATAGGGGAGAAGAGGAGTTTGTGGCACAACTTGACTAGAAGAAGGGATCGGTTGGTAGGACATGTTCTGAGGCATCAAGGGATCACCGATTTAGTATTGGAGGGCAGCGTGGAGGGTAAAAATCGTAGAGGGAGACCAAGAGATGAATACACTAAGCAGTTTCAGAAGGTTGTAGGTTGCAGTAGGTACTGGGAAATGAAGAATCTTGCACAGGATATAGTAGCATGGAGAGCTGCATTAAACCAATCTCTGGACTGAAGACCACAACTACAACATCTCCCTTTTGTCAGAATCACAGAGTACTTTCTAAGAGAGTCATATGATTCCCTGTGGAAATCAAGTTTTCATCTAATTCACCAGCTACTTTCAGAAAGTGGGTGTTTAATACTGTACATATTCTGACTTATCAGTAACACAAAAATTGTCACTACATACTGACTTTATATCTTCGACCTAGCGCTGCCGACGTGACAGTTCCTTCACGACTGACCTCATGGTTTTTCTTCTATCGTGTGAATTAGCTATTGTATTTCGGCACCACATATTCTTTGCCTTCTTAAAACATTTTTAAGCTCGTTACAGTAATCTTTGCAATAGGCTAATGTAGCTTTGTTGTGACTACTTCTAACATTTCCATACATTTCCCGCTTTCTTCTACATGATATCCATATCCCACTATTCAGCCATCCAGGCTGCCTTTTACTGATAGTGCCAAGCTTATAAAGCTCAAATGGAAGGCAACTTTCAAAGAGCATGAGAAATGTGTTAGGGACCCATATTTCTAAGTGCATCTTCTTGAAAAATGTGGCTCTATTAGGAATACTGCGAAGAAAGAGTAAAATAGCACCGAAACCGTAAACAGCAGTGGTGTGCTGTTAAGTAGTGCACTGTGGAAATTTTTAAGCGTTCACAGTCTAGTGTTCAAGTGTGTCTTCTTAAAACCTGAGTGAAAACAGGTAAAATAGTAGCAAAACATATATTTACGTGTGTAAAATGAGTCCAAAATTGTAACTTGCATCACATATTGCAGAAAACAGCACTGGGCGCGATAATTTGACAGAAACGAGGACCTGTTACGTGATGATGAGATTGGCCTTAGGAAAGGTAATGGCAGCAGAGAAGCAGTCCTGACGTTGAGCCTCCTAATGGAAGTAAGACTTAAGAAAAATGAAGACACTTTCATAGGATTTTTCGACATAAAAAAGCGTTCAACCATGGAAAGTCGTGCAAGATGTTCGAAATTCTCAGAAAAATAGGAGTAAGCTATGGGGAAAGAGGGATAAGACATAATATGTACAGAAACCAGGAGGGAACAATAAAATCTGAAGATCAACAACGAAGTTCTTGGATTAAAAAGGCGGTAAAATAGGGATCAGTCTTTCGCACCTACTTTTCATGTTGTACACGGCAGAAGCAGTGACAGACCTATAAGATCGTTTCAAGAGTGGGAGTAAAATTTAGGATGAAATGATATTACTGACAAAATTCGCTGATGTCCTTGGTGTCCTTATTGAAAATGAGGTAGAATTACAGGACGCCTTGAATGGAATGAACAGGCTAATGAGTACAGGCTATGAACTGAGAATAAATCAAAGAAATATGAAAGTAACGAGGAGCAGGAGGAATGAAATAAGCGATAAACGTAACATGAAAATTGGTGAAGTTAAGGAATTATGCTAAGTTGGAGAAAGTAAGTGTACTAATAGGAAACATAGATCTTAGTTTGAGGAAGGAAGTTCAGATATTATACGTCTAATGAACAGCATCTTCTGGTAGAGAATAATATCACAGACTGTGGAGGAGCCGGGAAAGAAGAATATCGGAGATTTTGAGTTGTCCTGATATAGGACGATGTTGAAAATTAGATGGACTGATAACGTGGGTAGCGAGGAGGTTCTCTGCAGAATCGACGAGAAAAGAAGTAAGTAGAAAACACCGACAAGAAGGAATTAGAGGATGATAGGATATTTCTTAAGATATCAGGGAATAACTTCCACTGTGTGAGAGGGAACTGTAGAGAGTAAAAGCTGCAGACAAAAACCGAGTTTCGAATAAATCTGCGGCTCGCCGTCTAGTGTTTAGGGTCACTGCCTTCGGATGGTGTGGTCCTCGGTTCGATTCCCTGTCCGGTCGAATAACTTTTCCACTCGAATAATGGGTTTTTTAATTGACATTGTCATATCATCTCATATTCATCACAACGACCTCCAGCTCACTGAAGTGCCGCCAAAAAACAGAACCAACAACTCTAGGTGCCCTCTGCCGTCCAGTAGCTCGATACATTCATTTTCTGAGTTGAAGAGGTTGTCTAAGGAGAGGAGTCCGCGATGGTCGGCATCAAACCAGGCAGAAAACTGATTAAAAAATAAAAAATAAAAATCTGAGAAGATCAATCGCAGCGTTTCTAAGGTTTTTAAATTCGTTCTGCCTGCCGAGAAAGATCATTACTAAAATGAGGTTACAATTTCCTTCTGTATGCATGGAAATCAATACGATTAACTTGAAACTATACCTAATGACCGATCAATTAAAAGAGCTTCCGTACTCTGTTAACTGCTGTGCGCAAACTGCTGTAAATTTAAAGCGTTTCGCAGTTTTCCAACAAATGCTGAGACATTTTAATGAACACTAAACATCTTGCAAATCAGCGTAAAGTAAAGACTCAGCGGGTATTTTGTTCACAGAGTTTTTATTCTCTTTTTTCTCTTTGTTCATACACTGTCCACGGCGTTCCATTTACCTAATTAATTTAGGGTAATTAAGAAAAGTGCGCCTTTGTCATCTATTTAATGAAATACGTCCCTGCCAAACAGCAAGTCAGGCATACAATTAAACTCCATTATTTGATTTGAATATGTTGAAGCATAGTTCTACTTGCTTCATTCAGTGCCATATTAATACTGAATATTGACTGCGATGTGAAACAGTAAAAATTTAGTGAGCGTCGTTTGTAATTTAAAAATAGTTTGTCAATGACGCAGTTGCCATAAATGACAGTTATTGCGAGATACGAGGTGCTCTAATATTTAGTTTCGTTATGAAAAGTTAATTACTGGTAACTGGCTTTGACCACACTCACATAAAATGTTACATGCTTCATTAAGCGTAAAATATTAGCGGCATTAATTGCAGTAACGGTTAGAGTACGGATAAAATACGCAGACTTAACGAAGCGGAATGATGTCAAACGGATTGATCATAAAAGTTTAATTGCATGAAAAACACATACTGCTATGGAAACAACTGCGCAGCTTTATTAAATTTATTATTCTCCTTCAAATAACGACGTTATTCATGCAATAATATATCCAGGCATTACTCCTAATTCAACATGTTTTCCTGTAAAGTGCTTACTTCCACTTTTTTCATATTTTACATCTAAGCACAGTAGTATTCTAAACACGAAGGTACACCAGCACTTGCGGAATAAGTATTGAAAACATTAGGTTAATTCCTCATTGACATTCTGGATCAGGTCATGGCTGACCGCTTTCGAAGCGTTTTGTATGCAGCTACGATTTGTGTCCAACTTGGATGAGTGATAGTAAACGCGAATCTCAAGCAATCAACGTCTTCCAACACCTTGCCATTGAAAAAATGATGGTCAGTTTTCTCTCGATTATTTTACTTCTGCTGCCCAAATAATTACTCAGTTATATTTTACTTAATATGGCTTCAAAGTACAAAATTATTTGTGATGTTTATAGTCAAGCTTCGATACCTCACTGTCGCATGCTTAACTACATACTTTCAGTTCAAACAATAACAACATATAATTTAGTTTTTAACAAGTGATATAACTCTATTGTTCTGTGGATGTTAATAATTCTCAAACATTTGTGTCAGTCTTAACTTCACAGGGTTCACCATAGGAGATCAAAACAGAATATAGAATAGAAATTTGTGGACAAATAACTAGTTAATAAATAACACAAAGCGTAACGTTGGTGTTTTTTTCTGGATGTATTCTAATCTCTGTCTTCCTCTACAGTTTTTGCCCTCTGTAGCTCCCTCCAGTACTGTGGAAGTCATTCTCTCATGTCTTAACAGATGTCCTGTCACCCTGCCGCTTCTCCTGACCAATGTCTTCCTCTCCGATTCTGCGCAGAAACTCCTCATTCCTTACCTTATCAGTCCACCTAATTTTCAACATTCGTCTGTAGCACCACATCTCAAACGCTTCGATTCTCTTCTGTTCCGGTTTTCCCACAGTCCATGTTTCACTACCATACAATGCTGTACTCCAGACGTTCATTGTCAGAAGTTTCTTCCTCAAATAAAGGCCGTTATTTGTTATTAGTAGACTTCTCTTGGCCAGGAATGCCCTTTGTCATTGTTAGTCTGCTTTTGATGTCCTCGTTGCTCCGTCCGTCATTGGTTATTTTACTGCCTAGGTTGCAGAATTCTACTTCTCATTACCTTCGTCTTTCTTCGATTTACTCTCAATCCATACTCCTTACCCATTAGACTGTTCACTCCGTTCAGCAGATTATGTAATTCTTCTTCACTTTCACTGAGGATAGCAATTACCAATCGTATCTCTGATATCCTCTGACCTCGAATTTTCATTCCACTCCTGAACCTTTGTTTTATTTCAGTCATTACGTCCTCGAAGTACAGATTGAAGAATAGGGGTGAAAGACTACATCCTTTTTAATACGAGCACTACGTTCTTGTTCGCCCACTCTCATTACTCCCTCTTGGTTGTTATACATATTGTATATGACCCGTCTCTCCCTATAGCTTACCCCTACTTTTCTCAGAATTTCGAACACCTTGTACCATTTTACATTGTCGAACGCCTTGTACCGTTTTACATTGTCGAACGCTTTTTCCTATGAACGTGCCTTGATTTTTCTTTAGTCTTGCTTCCATTATTAACCACAACGTCATAATTGCCGCTCTCGTGCCCTTACCATTCCTAAAGCCAAACTGAACGTCTTCTAGCGCTTGTGTATTATTCTTGTAAGCAACTTGGGCTGCATGAGCTATTAAGCTGATTGTGCGGTAATTCTCGCACTTGTCACCTCTTGCCGTCTTCGGAATTGTGTGGATGATGCTTTTCCGAAAGTCAGATGGTATGTCGCCAGACTCATACATTCTACACACCAACGTGAATAGTAGTTTTCTGGCCACTTCCCCCAATGATTTTAGAAATTCTGATGGAATGTTATCCATCCCTTCTGCCTTATTTGATCTTAAGTCCTCCAAATCACTTTTATATTCTGATACTAATACTAGATCCCCTATCTCTTCTAAATCGACTCCTATTTCTTCTTCTATCACATCACACAAATCTTCCCCTCATAGAGGCTTTCAATGTATTTCTTTCACCTATCCGCTCTCTCCTCTTAATTCAACAGTGGAATTCCCGTTGCACTCTTAATGTTATTACCCCTGCTTCTAATGTCACCGAAGGTTGTTTTGACTTTCCTGCATGCAATGTCTGTCCTTCCGACAATCATTTGTTTTTCAATGTCTTCACATTTTTCCTGCAGCAATTTTGTCTTGGCTTCCCTGCACTTCCTAATTATTTCATTCCTCAGCGACTTATTTCCTGAGTTTCTCTGCACATTTTTGTACTTCCTCCTTTCATAGATCATTTGCAGTATTTCTTCTGTTACCCATAGTTTCATCGCAGTTAACTTCTTTGTACCTATGTTTTCCTTCCCAACTTCTGTGATGGCCCATTTTAGAGGTGTTCATTCCTCTTCCACTGTAATGCCTACTCAACTATTCCTTATTGCTGTATCTACAACCTCAGAGAACTTCAACCGTATCTCGCGATTCCCTAGTACTTCCGTATCCCACTTCTTTGCCTATTGATTCTTCCTGACTAATGTCTTAAACTTCAGCCTACTCTTCATCACTACTACATTGTGATCTGAGCCTATATCTTCTCCTGGGTATGCCTTACAATCCAGTATCTGATTTCGGAATTTCTGTCTGACCATGAGGTAATCTTACTGGAATCTTCCCGTATCACCCGGCGTTTTCCAAGTATACCTCTTTGTCTTGTGGTTCTTGAACAGAGTATTCGCTATTACTAGCTGAAAATTGTTACAGAACTCTATTAGTCTTTCTCCTGTCTCATTCCTTGTCCCAAACGCATGTTCTCTTGTAACCTTTTCTTCTACTCCTTCTCCTACAACTGCATTCCAGTCTCCCATGACTATTAGATTTTCATCTCCCTTTACATACTGTATTACCCTTTTAATATCCTCATACACTTTCTCTACCTCTTCATCTTCAACTTGCGACGTCGGCAAGTATATCTGAACTATCGTTGTCGGTGTTGCTATCGATTCTGATAGTAACAAACCTATTACTGAACTGTTCACAGTAAAACACTCTCTGTCTTACCTTCGTAGTCATAACGTATCCTACTCTCGTCACACCATTTTTTGCTGGTGTTGATATTACCCTATTCTCATCTGACCAGAAATCCTTCGTTCCACTTCACTTCACTGACTCCTATTAAATCTAGATTGAGCCTTCGCATTTTCCTTTTCACATTTTCTAGTTTCCCTACCACGTTCAAGCTTCTGTAATTCCACGTCCCGACTCGTGGAACGTTATCCTTCCGATGATTATTCAGTCTTTTTCTCATAGTAACCTCCCCCTTGGCAGCCCCCTCACGGAAATCGAAATGGGGGACTATTCCATCGAGACACTTCTTCAATTACACAGGTGACTTGTCCTGTGGATACACGTTTCCTGTCTTTAATGCAGTGATTTCCATTGCCTTCTGCATCCTCATGCCGTTGTTCACCGGCGATTATGCCGCTTTTAGGTGCAGTTTTCGACCCCTAGGACAAGAGAGTGCCCTGAACCTCCATCCGCTCCTCCGCGCTCTTTGACAAGGCCGTTGGCAGAATGATGGGTGACTTCTTAGGTCGGAAGTCTTCAGCCGCCAATGCCGATTATTAATCCAAATTTAAGCAGCAGTGGAATTTGAACCTGGGACCGAAGACGTTCTGATTGTCAATCACAGACGCTGCCCCCTCCCCCCTTTTTTTATTATCAGAGTGACTTGGTACCATCATGAAACTGCAGTGGATCATAGGCGAATCATCATGTAATATAAACTACAAATAGGAGAAAAAATTTCTTTTGATAACAAAATAACAGTAGAAGGAGAAAGGAAAAAAAGGAAACCTAGCCTAAAAACCACCAACAAGCTCTTATGATTTTTATATATAAACAATTTTTTTAGTAAAACAATAAAGTGGTAGCCAAGATCGCAGGAATTCTTCTTATTCCATGATTACCGGTTTCTGCGAAACTAAAGCCTCCATCATCGGACCCGATGATGGCTGCTTTAGTTTCGCCGAAACCGTCAATCATGGAATAAAAAGAATTCCTGCGATCTTGACTACCAGTTTATTGTTTTACAGCCATCTAGATCGCTCCCACATGAGCACAATGTGCTCCCTACCAAATTTTTTTTAGTTTTTTACATTTTTTAGTTTATTTGTTGAATTTTTTATTGTGTATATTAGTTTTTATACGAGTAAATAGTCTGAAAACAGAGAGACAAACGAATCAGATTAGATTGTAAATAGTAAACTAAAAAAATTTCAATATGATTTCAAGGAGTGCAAACGCCCATGTGTATATGTACTTCATCTATTCACATTTTACAATAGAACTGAAGTGACACTGACTCAAACGCTAAACAAAACGAGCAGGTAAACTAGGAGAGAACAAGCCGAAGCAAATCAGATGGGAAACATACATAACAAGGAAAACACCAATTTTCAGAAAAATGAAATTAACAAACACCCTGCCGACGGAAAGGTTCAACATGTTAGCGAAGAGGTCTCGATATCTAGGCATTCCCAAGCATGCCCAATAGGCAGTGATCATGTACTGCATGAAGTTCGTGTGATCTTGCCTCTCGCCGTCTACAACATAATGAACGAAGCGCCCCAGTAAACACATAACGGTAGGGATTTCCGACCGTGAAAGAAGGAAGAATGTGGTCGCAATATGACGTCCGTAATGTTCAAAGTCTCAGAAGATGCAGTAAGGAAGGCCAACTGCGTCCTAATCCAAGACCAATTTGCCATACGGCCTCCACTAGTAAAGCTATGTACAATCGTACCTGTAGACGTACAACGACTACAGAAAGCCGTGTCGCTAAGACCAATATGGAAAAATTGCTCGTTCGTTGGAATCAAGTAAGTGAGTACCTTATACCAGGAGGACGCGACGCGCATCGGCAAAATCGGAACACCGATGATGCACCAAACTGTCGCCCAGTTTGTTTGCGGCGATCCTCTTTCAACGAGGTTCAGACAAGACACTGCCATCCAACGAGTCTAGGAGTTTCATGGTGAGGACGAGTCTCCATAAAATGTCACCCCGTAAATAGTTCACCGCAAGATAAAAGTCGCGTAACTGTTTTAACTTATAATTTATGCGACCAACATCAACAGGGGGTTCAAGACTAACAGGAAGGACACAGAGAAATAAACGAGACGTGAATGTGTGAGTTTCCTGAGTTGTCACAACAGTACGACGCACATATAGCATCTGCGTCATCCCTCGTATGTCATCCAGGCCCTGTTCCCTAAAGGAACGAGGCTTCGTGACCACCTCATACCATAAGCGAAAGATATGGCTTTTCCATAAGAAACGACGAGACAGTTGCTGCAGTTTCTTCGCCATCCTCTAGGGAAGCGGGTAAACTTTGGCCACGTAATAAGCTTTGCGTAAGACATATGTATCCAGTATTCGGAATTTCTGAAGCAGAGTAAGAGAACGCCTTTCATGTTCTAGTATCGCTCCCTGTATTTTTTCCGTAACAGACTTTCAGTTGAGCGTCGCCATTTTGAGTGGACAGTGATCAATGATGACACTGAGAGACGTATGCCGATCCACCACAGTAGCCCATGGTACAACCGCGTCATCAAAATCTCGCAAAGTAAGAAGCTTGCATTTACCTTAATTAAGTAGAGCAACTGAAGTCCGACAATAACCGTCGATTACGGCCTCCATTCGAGGTATTTTCGCAGAACTGCGGAGTAGAACCATCACGTCATCCGCGTAGGCACGAACAGCTATAGTCCTTCCGGAAAGCGTCCAGCCTTTTAGTTGGGATGCCAGCATCCGAAGCAGGGGCTCCAGAGATAACACAAACAAAGTAATTGACAGCGGGCTTCCTTGAGGCACTGTCCGACGGATATTTATCCGGGGTGTCAGTTGGCCACTAACAACCACCAAAGCTGAAATACTCGTAAATAGATTTGAGAGCACTCGCAGCGTGTCAACAGTAAAATCAACTGCCTCCAGAACCGAAGCAAAAAGTCGAGGTTAAAACTATCCAATGCCTTTCCAAAGTCTAGGAAAGCAATGGCACAAGGGACGGACATGACAGCAGCAACCGAAACCACTTCACGATACTCGACTACAGGAGTAAGAATGGCACGACTAGGTACGCAGCTATGATGTTTTTAGCCGACATCCTACTATCAACTGCTCCCGTCAGAGTCTTATTATCAAATTTGAACAAAGTAATTGGCCGAAAACTATCAGGAGAAGCTGGTCCATGGCGTTTCGGGATTAAAACAATTGTTCCTACTTTCAGCGAGGTTGGAACCACTCTACCCTGTAACACTTCGTTCAAAAGAGTCGTAAAGGTAGCACCCAACAGCGTCCAAAAGTGGACGTAAAATTCCTTGGGAAGTTCATCTACACCCGGAGACTTGAGAAGGCGATCACACAATTTGTCTGTAGACATCCTCAGGCTGAAATGCAGGTAACAGCGTTTCATTATGTTCAGGTGTAATTGTCATATCCAAGATGCTGGCTAGTGAGTAACAAGGGGTTGTACTGAACTCATCGACGTCGTAGATACCTACATAGTATTGGTGTAAGACACGCATTATGTCAGCTTGCTTCCATACGATACGTCCACTATATGTTGTGAGAGAATGTATACAAGCGCCTCGGCGACGTGTCTGATGCCAAAGCAAATGATATAATTAAGTCAGTTCTTCCGTCACCAATGGTCGTGGTTTGGATCGCATTTTCCACCTTTCTTGTATTCTTTTCAAGGTCATCAATTTTGCCTTTACACGCCTAACATCTGCTATCCGCAGAGGGGCGTGATCCGCAGCATCATAAAGTTCACGCAGGATGGAATAATAATATTCGTAAGATCTCCGAAAGTCTCGCGCTTTGGCAGCACAAAAAAACATCAAAGTTGGCCTGACCCTCGGTTTTGCCAGCTGTGTCTAGCAGTCAAGGATAGAAGAATACTACCCACAGGACCGTAGAGCACGCAGCCATACGGTCCGCATAACGTCATCGAGAGAGGGGTCGGCTAGGTGAGCGACGTTTAACACCATGGAGTGCGAAACAATTTAACTCAAAAAATGTTCAAATGTGTGTGAAATCTTATGGGACTTAACTGCTAAGGTCATCAGTCCCTAAGCTTACACATTACTAAACCTAAATTAACCCAAGGACAAATACACACACCCATGCCCGAAGAAGGACTCGACCCTCGCCGGGACCAGTCGCACAGTCCATGACTGCAGTGCCCGAGACCGCTCGGCTAATTCCCGCAGTTCTAGATTGAGGGTTGTAGTCACAGCACAGTGATCCGTAAAAAAAGCTGGGATGACTTCAACATTAAGAATGCAATCACGCAGGTAGTCTGACAAGTAAACCTACCAAATCGGCTGCAAGAAGTCGCAGTAAAGTGAGTAAATTTACTAAGGCCTGGTATTTACATATCCACACGTGTTTTAGGGGAAAGGTGCGGACAAAATCATGTAATTCAAGACAGAAATTAAAATTTGGAAATCGATATGCAGGACGAAAGACGCAGTTAAAATCACCACCCAACAGAATACCCGGAGGACTCTTACGCAACAAACAAACCATCCACTTCGCGATCAGTGCCAGAAGAATCAAGATAATATTAAAAAGTTGACAACCTATACCCCTGCCAGAATCCAACATTTGCACCTCAGCGATGGGAATGCGCTCGCGGATGAATAAGGGGATCTCCACAGAATATTCGGGTGCTGCATAAAGATCACAAGAAAACAAGGTAAGGAGAAATGCCTAAAGAGCACATCCTGTAAGAAGACTATGTTCGCACATTAATCATAAATGAACTGACGCAGCGAAGCCAATCGCAATTCTGATTCCACACGATTAACGTTTAAGTAAACGAACGTGTAGGCTTGGGTCATTGATCACAACTGTACATGGATCTACGGAACGTCCGAGTAGAATTAGGAAAACAGCTGAGAGTCAAGGTCCATTGCGGAATCCACAGAGGAACCCGACATCGGGGGACCAGAACCCCCGTCATCTCAATCTTTTTTCTTAGATGTCTTTCGCGCCACAGCACGGTCAGGTTGTAAACGCTGTTTCTGTCGGCTACATGGCATGGCAGCCTCTGCAGACGGAGATGTGGGAGGGGTCATAGGCACAGCTTCCTGCCCCTCAGAATTAGGGTCATATAATGCAGTTCCAGTCACTAAGGCGGAAACATTGTGTGGAACTTCCAATGCAACAGGTGACACTTGGTCACTAATTTTATTCTCCTCGGGAGTTACTGTTGAGCCATGCTGCAGCTCCAATTAGTGCTGTTTGTAGGTTTCTGTCCTCTGTTGGAGGTCAGACCGTATCGTTTATCTGACATGGTTGCGGTTGTTTGTCTTCTTCTCGTGTTGACTGGAGCCAGTTGGTTTCGCAGCGTTGCCTGTTCACTAGCGGTAGTAGTGGCGGTTATCAGTATGTAGTAACTGTGGCCCTATCTTTTGGGCGACGTCGTTGTTCTTCCGGGTCGTGGCAGTGTGCAATTCAGTTGGGGACTCAGGAGGATCCAGGTCTGCGCAGTGCGCGAACACGCCGGGACTGCTGGCGGCGCACATAGACTGCCGGATCGAAGGCCTGTGGTCACGAGGGTGCATGGCCTCGTCGTAAATCAGATACTGCAAGCTTTAAGTTGAGTGCATTTGGATTCAAGTAGAGATACCTCCACCACTGCGAGACCTTGCGATTCCCCAGTGACTAGGGTTCGTGTTGCTGCTCGTAGCGTTGCCAAGGTGAAGAGCAGCAAGTGGAGTGCTTGGGGAAGGCACATCTAATTAGATTTCCTGGAATCTAATTACTATTCATTGCGTTCAGTTTGTTACTATTTGTTAAGTGGAACCGGCGGTATTTTTCCTGCCTGATGTTCGCTAACGCCCCAGTTACCTGCCCTGGGGGTTAATGTATGTAATGGCAGTGTACGTTTTCTCGTCTTGCCTCTGCTATCCGGTCAGGCATGTAGTTTTGATAGCTTTCTTGATTGTAGGTTGGTTGGCGATTCTTCTTCTCTGGTGGTAGTGATTCCTTTCTCGTTCCGGGCGCTCTAAGCACAGTATTCGGCTGGAGGAGTCCAGACTGCCGGTTCTAGTTTTGTCGTATTTTTACATCTTTGTATTTGGTTTATTGGACGTCAGGCAGCCTCAGAAAGATTATCATTAGTCATTTACTAGACTGCCACTAGTCTGAGTTACCATCTTGTGAAGCGAATACAACTCTTGGCTGCCTGTCTCATCGCTCGTGGAAGTGTTTTATGGCAGACCTACTCAAAGGGCGATTCCTGGTGCACCGTATTTGACTGTGTTTTATTATGGTATTTGCTGCTTTATTGTACGTTTCAAAATTTTTTTATATAATTGCCATTCTTGGCGTTACAGCAGCTTTAAATGATTGTGCTTCCGAGTTTATCATCACTTTGTCTTACCCGTTTGGTGATCAGTTGCCTGTCTTTTTAAATTAATCTTTGCTATTGCCTTGCTGTTTTACAGTATGTTTGTTAATTTTTTTATAAATGCCGTTCTTGGCGTTAAAGGCCTTCAGCCGTGACTGTGGTTTCTTGCCTTAAAATTTTAATTGGGATCACATTGGCTTGTTTTTAAAACATTGTTTGCTGTGTCTGTATTTTATGCTCATTTGGTAAATTGTAACGCACTGAAAGCACTATTAATTTCACAGTTGTTTATTCCTTCATTAATAACGTGTGATACCTTTATTTATTGTTGAGTCTGGAATTACTGTGTTAAAATAAATGTGTGTAGTTGCTGAAGGGAACCAATAGTAACTGATTACGGCCCTGTCCAGAATCGTAACCGAATCGTGCCTTCCTTGACTACCAGGTTTCAACTGTAGTCGACAAATTCAAGAAACTGTCGGCGGCTGAAGATGAAGGAGCAGGAGGACATTGCATCGGCTCAGACTCTAATGGAGGACATGAAGACGAAGCGGGGAACTCCGCTCCCTCTCCAAACACAGGCAGCTCAGAAGGAGCCATTTCGAGATCAGGAGGGTTGGTGGAGATAACTTCTTCGCCACTCACCGTACCACGGACAAGAGGTACCGTAGCATCGAGAGGAGCATAGGACACAATCGATACGGAGGAGGTTGGTTCAGAAGGCACAGCCAAATCCTCACCATCCTGAGTGCGACGTCGCTTGTTTGTCGCCATTATAGGTTCTATCCTGAGGCCAGTAGGATTCTGAACCTGTCGCGGAGGTAAAGACGGAAATTCATTGACACTATTATAAGATCTGACTGTTTGTTCATTATAACCAGAAGCAGAAGTAGATCCGACGGCGGGAGTGGAAGGAACAGGAGCAGCTACTGTCAATTTGCGACGCTACACTAATGGCGGCTTTAATACAAAAACCCTCAGCAGGCAATTAGACCGAACGTGTCCAATTTCAATACATAGGTAGCAGGTTCCCTCTTAACCAGTCTACATGACACGAACGCGGTAACCAAACAGTTGTAAATGTGATGGAATATTGCGTTTGACATGCATTTCCACAAACGAATCCTACTATAACACTGTAATCTATGTTGAGTAGACCAGCGTTAGCGACGGACGTTTTTCACGTTGTCATAAGGAGTTAATACACTCCTGGAAATGGAAAAAAGAACACATTGACACCGGTGTGTCAGACCCACCATACTTGCTCCGGACACTGCGAGAGGGCTGTACAAGCAATGATCACACGCACGGCACAGCGGACACACCAGGAACCGCGGTGTTGGCCGTCGAATGGCGCTAGCTGCGCAGCATTTGTGCACCGCCGCCGTCAGTGTCAGCCAGTTTGCCGTGGCATACGGAGCTCCATCGCAGTCTTTAACACTGGTAGCATGCCGCGACAGCGTGGACGTGAACCGTATGTGCAGTTGACGGACTTTGAGCGAGGGCGTATAGTGGGCATGCGGGAGGCCGGGTGGACGTACCGCCGAATTGCTCAACACGTGGGGCGTGAGGTCTCCACAGTACATCGATGTTGTCGCCAGTGGTCGGCGGAAGGTGCACGTGCCCGTCGACCTGGGACCGGACCGCAGCGACGCATGGATGCACGCCAAGACCGTAGGATCCTACGCAGTGCCGTAGGGGACCGCACCGCCACTTCCCAGCAAATTGGGGACACTGTTGCTCCTGGGGTATCGGCGAGGACCATTCGCAACCGTCTCCATGAAGCTGGGCTACGGTCCCGCACACAGTTAGGCCGTCTTCCGCTCACGCCCCAACATCGTGCAGCCCGCCTCCAGTGGTATCGCGACAGGCGTGAATGGACAAATGGAGACGTGTCGTCTTCAGCGATGAGAGTCGCTTCTGCCTTGGTGCCAATGATGGTCGTATGCGTGTTTGGCGCCGTGCAGGTGATCGCCACAATCAGGACTGCATACGACCGAGGCACACAGGGCCAACACCCGGCATCATGGTGTGGGGAGCGATCTCCTACACTGGCCGTACACCACTGGTGATCGTCGAGGGGACACTGAATAGTGCACGGTACATCCAAACCGTCATCGAACCCATCGTTCTACCATTCCTAGACCGGCAAGGGAACTTGCTGTTCCAACAGGACAATGCACGTCCGCATGTATCCCGTGCCACCCAACGTGCTCTAGAAGGTGTAAGTCAACTACCCTGGCCAGCAAGATCTCCGGATCTGACCCCCATTGAGCATGTTTGGGACTGGATGAAGCGTCGTCTCACGCGGTCTGCACGTCCAGCACGAACGCTGGTCCAACTGAGGCGCCAGGTGGAAATGGCATGGCAAGCCGTTCCACAGGACTACATCCAGCATCTCTACGATCGTCTCCATGGGAGAATAGCAGCCTGCATTGCTGCGAAAGGTGGATATACACTGTACTAGTGCCGACATTGTGCATGCTCTGTTGCCTGTGTCTATGTGCCTGTGGTTCTGTCAGTGTGATCATGTGATGTATCTGACCCCAGGAATGTGTCAATAAAGTTTCCCCTTCCTGGGACAATGAATTCACGGTGTTCGTATTTCAATTTCCAGGCGTGTATGTCCTTCAAAAAATTGTCATCAACTTCTGGCGAGAGGTTGAACACTCGAACTTTGGTACATTCGATTTCAGCATCTGCGAGTGACACCATACTGATGGAATTATCGCGATGCTTGAACGGGACTTTAGAACCGTATTGCGAAAGTAATATTTCAACGTGAAGGGGATCCATAAATTTCACGTAAAACACGTACTCGTCTGCATCAAAATAAGCTGTGTGGGCCTGATCATTGTTCACATGAAATGTATCGACAAGCCAATCGTGGATTTCTAGAGACCTGGGCTGGATGTGTCGCGTTGTCGCGATGGTAAAGCTCACAGTACCTTTTCGTGGAATATACATGGAAATTGTGGTAGCCATATCGGAGCGGCCGACGCCGCTGCAAGTAGACGAACACAAACAGACAGTAAAGGCGGAGCAGAGGCGCTGCGACTCACTCGACAGACAGAACAACACCAACGAGGAAAAGTTCACACAAGCCACGCTGCTGCAAGTGAAATAAACAAGAACCTTCCAGCTCGGCGCTGGAAGCGGAACTGCGTAGACCACGGGTGCTGGTCGTAGACCACCTGTCTAGTATACAGTGTTAATTAACTGAAGGAGCGTTTATGGTAAGGTCCCAGAATTATTCTTGCTTATAAATGGTGACAATGCTCAGAAATTACTAGGAATAGGTATCTGGCTGATACTAGATGCTACCAAGCATGAAATTCTAATTTGAGACTTTAATGTAGAAAGACAGGCTGAAGGTTGGTTGTAGGGACATGTTTATGCCCGTGATAAATGCTTTGTTCATTAATTTGCAAAAAGAATTCTCAAAATCACGTGTCATTGAAGCCTTTTTGTCAGTATTTATATCAACATATTCCTTCAACCAACAGCGATGACTGAAGGAAGTTGAGCAGGTGATTCTTCCCTATTGCAATCCCAACATAATACATTACTGGTGCCAGAAATTTGAACACAAGCATGCAAACGTGAATGAATTGCGTTTTCAGGTACCGGACTTCATTTTGTCGGATGGGATTCCATACCTGTTGCACTTGGTCGGTCAACACAGGGACGGTTAACGCTGTTTGCGGAAGACACTGCAGTTGTCATCCGACGGTGTCCCATACGTGCTCGAATGGAGAGAAATCTAGTGATCAAGCAGGCCAAGGCAACATGTAAACATTCTGAAGAGCATTTTCAGTTACATCGGCAGTATGTGGGTGAGTGTTATCCTGTTGGAAATCACCCCTTGGAATGCTGTTCATGAATGGCTGCACAACGAATCGGGTCACCAGATTCATATACAAATTTGTAGTCGTGGTGTATAAGATAACCACGAGAATCCTCCTGCCGTTATTCTAAATTGTACCCCAGACCAGAATTTCAGGTGTAGGTTCAGTCTGTCTAGCAGACAGACAGTTTGGCTGCATGCTCTTAACTGGCCTTCTTGTAACCAATACACGGCCATCATTGGCACTGAGGCGGAACTGCGTTTCACCAGAAAACACAACAGACTTCCACCCTGCCCTCCAA
Source organism: Schistocerca serialis cubense (assembly GCF_023864345.2). Lineage (NCBI taxonomy): Eukaryota > Metazoa > Arthropoda > Insecta > Orthoptera > Acrididae > Schistocerca > Schistocerca serialis. The sequence goes on from NC_064639.1 coordinate 591,650,695, forward strand.
TGAGCTCTCGCACGACACTGTGGAAGTCGCAAATGGTGGTGGGTTAGGGTCTGCGAAACGCAAACTACAGGACAACTGGCGCGGAACTGTCTTTGAAGTAACCGATTTGTAGCACTTTGTTGTGTCACTGTTGTGTCAACAGCTGCTCAAATTTATGCTGCAGTTGTGATATGATGCGCCAGAGTGAAACGCTAAACACGTTGGGCTTACCTCTCCCTAGTGCCATGTGCCCGTTCGGAGCATAGTCTTCTTGCGACCCCACGTTCTCGTGCCCACCACTGCCAGCAACCATGTACAGTGGCTACATTTCTGCCAAGTCTTTCTGCAGCATCGCAGAGGGAACACCCAGTTTCTGCTGGCCCTATTCTACGACCTCGTGCAAACTAAGTGAGGTGTTGATAATGGCGTCTTTGGCGCCTTGAAGGCATTCTTGACTAACATCAACTCACCACGTCCAGTCTCAAACGAAACTAACGCTCATGACCGTTACAGCGCCAGTCTTACGCGACTAGCATGAAATTTGATTAGACATCAACTTTCAGATGCAAAAACTCGCCTACCAACTTTCGTTTATGTCGCATATCTTCTTCTTGGTGATTGACCTTTTTCTTTGCATCAGTGTACACAAATTGGGGTTATGCCTTCAAATCTATCGCCATCCTGGTCTCACATAGGGAATTTAAGACCATCATGTTTATAATACTCCTAAATATTATTCACTTGGCATTTACTTGCACATTCAACATGTTTTCCTCTTGCAAGCCAGAACCGACCATACAAAGCGATAACTCTTGTTACTTTGAACATTATCGGCTGTATCCTCTCGAAGAGGTAAATGGAGGACCCCATGAAATGGATCAAGCACATGCACGTGAACCTGCAAACACAGGACTCTACTAGGAGCTTTTGCAGAATCTCTTTCAATTGTAATACAGAGTACATAGCCTATATTGGCTTCAGGGTAGATTCATGAAACCACTCAACAATTACGGTACCACACAATATCACACCAATATCACCCCGTATATGTAGAATGGATTGCATACACTTAATGGCAGGATAATATAGATCATTTACAGTCTTGGAAAGTTCACTTCTGAAAACGAGTGGGTACAGATTTAGGAAAAGTATCTGATGAGGATACCTGACTGTAGTAGTGATGTGGGGATATGATATCCTGTAGCCAAGTGCACCTCAAATCACGGAGGATGGTAATGCTATGTGACATTCCTTATCTTCTTTATCACTAACAAAATGGGCTGAGAGGTTGCTAGCAGCTGGTAATTGAGCATCACTAAAACTACAGTGACTTCATCCAGATGTCAGCAGCCCAGACGTCTGTGATGCCCATGTTTATGTAGGAGTGGGCAATGTTGATTGTGCAGGTGACAGCACAACGTTTACTAGGGTTCGCCCACTGATGATATCATCAGTGAGGGCATTGTCAGCCAGAAAGTCCCAAGCATGAGTATAGGTGATAAAGCCAGTGCTGCCAATCGCAAATGTTCTGGTGCATGTATTGGCACCCATTGTGCCTGAGTTGGTGTGGCTTGTGTGAAACGTCCTGTGTTACTAAAAAAACAGAACAACAAAGTATTGAAAATAAATACACACGATCAGAGGGAGAGCTAGCGAGAGAGAGAAACTCAGCCTTTGCTGGATCGGTCAAGGATGTACATTCTCCCTCGAGCTGCTCATGTATCACACACAAAAAATCGTCAGTGCCATCAGGAAGCATGCTCTGATTGAAGTCATCGTCTAACACAGAGCCCTGCAATGCTGTGAACAGGCTCATCCGAATGTTGCAGCCATTGCAATTTATATGTCTTACGTCTGCCTCACATAAAAAGAAAAGCAACTGCACTCTTTAAGTATACATGCACGTCCATATGCATGCGCAAACTGAAAAGAGAGATGCGTTACTTACGATCATCATTGCCACATGAGAGTCGATAGCTGCGAATGGTCATCATCATCATCATCATACTCAATAATCCTAAAAAAGTCAATCAATAAGTACATTTGAGAAAAACACACACACACACACACACACACACACACACACACACACACACACACATACACACACGCACGCACACACACAAACTGGCACTTCCTCTGAAACATATTTCATTAAAAGTGTAAGTTTATCATTGTCACACAGAGATGTTGATGAAAGGCGGCTGTGTAAGCAACATTAATTTCTGATTGCTTAATGGAAATTAACAATCTTGTACATGTGGCACAAGTAAGTTGTCTATGACCTCATACCTTGTGAAGAGAAAACGCAGGATGCAATGTATATTTCTTTTCGTGGGCTCAACCACCTTTCTTTCCACATTCTCTCCATTTCCATAGATAACCTGTGCTTAGGTAGAAGCCGTGAGCAAATGTGTTTAAATCTACCAGTGTGGAAGCACAGATTTCCTTGTGTAATCTGTGCTGTATAATGTCGTTTTCAATAGTTCTTTTCCTCCGTCAAGTCTAGCTAATTTGTTACTTCACAAATCAGAACATTTCCCACATTTTTGCAATGGGCGTTTTGGGATGTCCAGTCCCCATCACCTTAAAAAATCGTCTCCGGAGCCCACTGCCTGTGCAGCATAAAACAGCATTCGGGTTCCAGATACTGTGGTTGCAACACTTGATGTTCCTTCGGAACATACCTTAAGATGACTTTATTTCAATTAGTGCGAATGAGTGGTGGTTAAGTATGAGCAAAGAATTTTCTCCGGTTCTTACAGCATTCGGAATGGCTTTGTTCAGTTTTAATTTTCGTGGGGAATGTGCGGAACTTTGGCTTTCTTCTTCAGTAATTGTTTCTGTTTCGATTGACTAATAGGTGAGTTCAGTAAGTAGTCCAACACCCTTTTGTTTCGAAAGCAGGCTGTTTTTATTCAGTATTCTAATAAACCATAATATTCCCGACTGTTCTGGTTACAAAGCTCTATTTTTCAACATAATCTCCGTTCAATAAGACGCTCATACGCCACCTTGTTGGGAGGGCTTGTGCAGCAGTATGGTACCACTCTACTAGTCGACTTTGGAATCAGTGTGTTGCTGCATCAATAACCTCTCTATCACCCATGCACTGCTTCCCCACAGACTGTACACTTCGTTGGGCCAAGAAGGGGGAAGTCGGAAGATGCGAGATTTGGGCTGTGGGGAGGATGAGGAAGGACTGTTCAGTGGCGTTTTGTGAGCTGCTCTGAAGTGTGCAGACTTGTATGAGAAGCTGCATAGTCATGGAGAAGGAAAAGTTTTTTTACATTTTTGTGGCGATGGACACGATGAACTCGGTTCTTCAATATCCAGAGAGTAGCATATTGCAGTGCACTGTTTATCGCTGAACCATGCCGGCGGACATCAGACAGAATAACCCCATCAGAGCCCCAGAAAACCATCGCCATGACTTCAATGGCTGGGGGTGTAGCTTTGAGCTGTCTCTTCGGAGGAAAAGTAGTGTTGCTCCATTCCATGGATTACTGTTTCTTCTTTGTTTCAAAGCCATAAACCACAGTTTCATCGGCTGTGAAGATGTTAACAGAAAATTTTCATGATCAGCCTTGTAGCGCGCAAGCAAATCCGCACAGATGGCCCTTCGTTGCGCTTTATGGTCCTGTGTTAAGCAGCGATGAAACGAGCGGGCACACACCTTTCAATACACCAAGTGGTGGACTGGTGTGTCAGCACTACCAGAACAGACGGACTGGTTGTGTGGCGAAGTGTTGAATGTGATCTGTCAGTTACCTCGAATGGAGTATCCGCGCATTCCAACATTGCACGTGTTCGGCTAGGCGGCACGTGTGAGACCTTATTATAATGATAACTGACTCCTCCCCCAACGACTTCCATCGCTGTTTCCACTGCCAGGTCCCTGTAGACATTCTGTAAAAGCCTATGAATATCAGCGATGCTCTGGTTTTCCGTTAAAAGGGACTCAGTGACAGTTCTCTACTTGTAACGCACCTCCGCTACATATGCCGGTTTGAAGGGTATGTATAGCTTCCCATCTAACAGAATTTCGTGAACCATGTCCCACAACAAATTCCGCATTTTTTCAACTGAAACTGGCCGAGCAAAAGAATGTGTAACGTTACTTATTGAATGCTCCTCGCACGTTCCGCGCTTAGCTTGATCATAGTGTACTACATTCAAATTCCCAAAGTTGCATTTTAATCGTTCTGCACAGTTTTAAGTTCGTTCATCTGATGAGCCATGTGCAAAATATAACAGACCCTTTGCCACTTTTCTCATGCGCTTATTCCCTCAGCAATGTATTGCATGCTACGAGGGTGATTAAATTTAAAACCCTTAAAGTTTCATAAATTTGATGGATTTGGTAGGTGGCTGTAGTGTTTCTTAAGGCTCAGAAAGTAACGGACATGTGGCAGAGTGAAGCTGCAACGCAGGAGCAGGCAGTAGTCTCCAAAACAAGATGGCCAACCCGTTGTCAACGTGCACCGAAATTGAGCAGAGATATGTTGTGTCTTTGTTGCACCGTGAAGGTGTCAAACCAATCGTAATTTATCACAGAATGACAACACAGTGTGGTGATATGTGTTTGACGTTGCAGCAAGTGTACGAGTGGTGTCGGAAGTTTAAAGGCGGTGTAACGTTAGTGGAGCATGCCCCAAGACAAGGCCTGGCCCACCTCGTTGTGACGTACAGGAACATTTGCGTTAGTGGAGAAATTTGTAAAGAGCAGCAGACGCATAACTCTGAACGGAACAGCCACAAGTTTGTTTACTATTGGCCTCGCGCAGAATACTGTTCACAATGTAAAGCACTTCAATAAGGTGTCTGCAAGATGGGTGCCACGCCACGGGCGAATTGAAAGGTCGTCGCGTCGATGACTGTGAAGAACTTTGCGTTTCCACGTCGAAGGTGGGACATTTCTGGGAGAAACTGTTCCAGGCCATGAGACCTGGGCCCACTATAACTAACCAGAAACGAAAAGGTCAAGCAAAGAATGGCCCACAACTCATCACTGAAACCAAAAAGAATCTACAGTCAACTGTCTGCAGGAAAAATCATACTCTCTCTCTTCTGGGATGCAATTGGAGAAATTTCGGAGCGTTTAATGGACAGAGGAGTGACGGTTACCAATACTTCTTATTCAGACATGCTGAAAAATCAACTTTTCCCTGCAATCAGGAGTAAATGACGAGGACATCCAACTTCAGTATTGCTACAGCACGACAACTCATCACTGCGTACAGTCCGTTTCACTGCGTACAGTCCGTAAGACAGTTGATACTCTCTTAGATATAAAATTTGAATGTCTCCTACATACTCCATGTTCACCATACCTCACTCCTAATGACTTTTATCTGTCCAGTGTACTTAAAGAATCAGTGGGAGGCAGGCATTTCGGAAGTGACTAAGAGGTGAAAATCGCAGTACACGACTAGCTGCACACATGAACAACAGAACTCTTTCATCGTGGTATCTATGCACTTCCGAAGTGGTTGAATACGTGCATTGAACGTCAGGAAGACTATTTCCAAAATTGACATGTAAGTTTTTTGTCAGTTGTTACAATTAAAAACATTATAGGACTTTTAATATTTTCATTTGAATCACGCTCGTAATAACAGTGTTACGCGAATCAGCTCGCGTAACTTGGGAATTTATTCTAACACGGTACGAGTTTGTGTGCACCTTCACAGCCAGGTAGGGGTGAAATTATGGAATTAGAAGTGCAAACTATTCAACAGTGCAGGAAATTTAATTTGATACAGAACAAACTTCATATCGTGTAATATTTCTTGATTAGTTTGACAAATATCGATTTTACGAACTTTAATATGAAAGCCATGATCCAGACCTTGCGACCTCTACAGCTCACCCAGACAGTTATAATGGTCGCAGAATGTGATGTTTCGTTCACCTATTGAATCCTGTGTGGCTTAGTAAAATAATTTAATGCAGGATTACCTTCCTTTTCCATGAAACTGCCAGTTTTCCTCCTACCCCCGTCTCAAAGCTCCTTAGCTCGCTTGTTCCTTACAAATTTCGTTCCACGAGCAACCATTATAAGTAAAGGACCGAATTTTAACTAGTGGTCACTGTTATTTTAATTTTAAGTGTGTTTTACTGTGCACCATAATAAATTGTATGTCTCAGTGAGGAGCCCATTTTAAGAATATTTCCAACTCACATAATGTTTTCCCACTTTCTGAAATTAGTCCTTCCAAAACACTAATGACAAAATCATTCAGGTGCAGTGTGAAACAATTCTTTTACATTCATGTAATAGATTCCATGTCCGTATGCAGTCGGACTTGATCACAGGGAGTATTTCTGTTGAACCATTTCTTTTACTTGGATGTCTCACAACTCAGTTCCAAACAGCCGACCTTGCCAAAATAGGAGATGTTTGTCGTATTTCTTGTCTAACATTGCAATGACATTCTGTCACCCTCATCATTAACACGATGCCATTTGCTGTCAATGTTGCCAGTGCAACTGCTGCTGTTGCTAGATTGCTTCATGACTCTAACGATGCAACGAACAGACAGAAATAATGTAGCTATTGCTGGGCCCTCTTATATAGTCGTGGCCATGAGAGTGGTGCACTCCGAGATAATTTAGACTTAATCACAATGCACTTTTACATATCTTGATGCATTTCACTTCTCTGAAATGTTCCCTCGATATGACGAGTGAGGATATTGTCGAGGTAGCTCATCCCTTGTCTGTGAAGGCGATAAGTACGTTTCTGAACATCAACAGTCCATATACATCGAGGAAGCCACGAATGCCAGTTATATTGTCTGCGGCTTGAGGAGCCATAGTGAAATAGTTAAGATGTAATAATACACCCATTAATTTATAGACTCCCTGCAGAATTATGGTAAGTGGTAAATGATGCAATCATGGAGTATTAAGTCTAATGCTGCCGTGTCTGCTGGTAAGTTTCCAGACGCTTGAAATGCAATAAGGACTTCAAAAGATTCAGTCTTCACATTCAGTTGGAGGTAACTCCTTAAAATTCTTTGGACCAGGCATAAAGCCCCGATTCTTTTCATCCTTATAATATGCTGGCTGAAACCTTGCATACAGTCGAACAGCAGGCTGCAGACTTTATTAGAGCAATCTTGTAAATTCTCATACGAGTAGAACTCTAAATTACTTCAGCCCTTGTTAAATTACAATTGTCAAATTCTTTTGGTCACACCTCACATTCGCTTTCCTATCAGTCTCAAATGCAAGTGCAAGGAATTAAGGTGCTTCTAGCTAAACTGACGTTTTAATAACCGACGATTGTTCATATGTGTTTAGAAATTGAGGATATTCATACAGCTCTTATGATCTGAAATTTAAAGGCAACTGAATGCCAAAACCAGGTTTTATTATAAGTCTTACGTTTTGTTCATGAGTTACAAATTAATTTGTCAAGCAAAAACTTATTCTCTTCAGGACTGGAACTTCCGAATCGGAAATACGCTTTGCCACACTAAAATGAGTTCTTGCTTTACATTAACTAAAAGTGTTTCACGTCATGGTAATAACCCATCAGCATCTTGAGAGGTATGCATGCACGATTTTGTTTGTATTAATCTGTTGATGTTGGTTTCTCCATAAACCTTTCTCCACTTTTTTCAATGCTCGAGTCAAACTTTGATCCAGAAACATATGTTTTTAAGGCTGATGTGGTAACTACATCCCGAATACCTCATACTCAAGATGAAATATTGCTGTGTGACCTCCAACAGCTTCTCAAATATAAAGACTTGTTGCTTGGAGTGACTGAAGAATATTGGCGCTGGATCACAATTCAAATCTCATTATTATTATCGAATGTTGATAGAGCAAAAGGTTTTCCTGGGAAGTATTCCTGACAAGTGATTTGTTCATAGTAATTACCTGCGGCATTTATGTTTAGCGACAACATTGTTGTTTCACAGCTTCGAGAACAACTATATAAGGATCAAATTTTCTTTATTGTTAATACATCGAGCTTCCATCGTAATGTGACATGCTGTTGCTTCCGTGTGCTGGTTTTATAATGTACGCTCCAAATGTAACCATATGATGACTTGTTCACGATGAAAGTCGATGAGACATCTGTCTCGGTACACAATATTCAACGTAAAATGACATAATTTCTAAAAAGTCACTGGGAGGCAAAAGAGGTTTCTTGGCGCTTCTACAATTTTACAACATGGGCCCCCATACGGATGAATCTGTAAATTATGTGAATCAATATATCGTTGAGATACAAAGTCGTTGCAATACAACACTCAACACACTTTGTGCTAACCGTTAGTATATCCACTGACTGAGCTGTCACATAAAACTTATTCTGACCTTCTGCAAAATTTAATCTTCTGAAAAACCTATTACTGATACTTTTGAATTTTCCTGTGTAAAGTCTATTATCTGCTCGTTGTTGTTGTGGTCTTCAGTCCAGAGACTGGTTTGATGCAGCTCTCAATGCTACTCTATCCTGTGCAAGCTTCTTCATCTCCCAGTACCTACTGCAACCTACATCCTTCTGAATCTGTTTAGTGTATTCATCTCTCGGTCTCCCTCTACGATTTTTATCCTCCACGCTGACCTCCAATACTATACTGGTGATCCCTTGATGCCTCAGAATATGCCCTACCAACCGATCCCTTCTTCTAGTCAAGTTGTGCCACAAATTTCTCTTCCCTCCAATCCCATTCAATATCTCCTCATTAGTTATGTGATCTACTCATCTAATCTTCAGCATTCTTCTGTAGCACCACATCTCGAAAGCTTCTATTCTCTTCTTGTCCAAACTATTTATCGTCCACCTTTCACTTCCATGCGTGGCTACACTCCATACAAATACTTTCAGAAACGACTTCCTGACACTGAAATCTATACTCCATGTTAACAAATTTCTCTTCTTCAGAAACGCTTTCCTTTCCATTGCTAGTCTACATTTTTTATCCTCGCTACTTCGACCATCATCAGTTATTTTGCTCCCCAAATAGCTAAACTCATTTACTACTTTAAGCGTCTCATTTCCTAATCTAATTCCCGCAGCATCACCCGATTTAATTCGACTACATTCCATTATTCTCGTTTTGCTCTTGTTGATGTTCATCTTATATCCTCCTTTCAAGACACGGTCCATTCCGTTCAGCTGCTCTTCCAGGTCCTTTGCTGTCTGTGACAGAATTACAATGTCATCGGCAAACCTCAAAGTTTTTATTTCTTCTCCATGGATTTTAATTCATACTCCGAATTTTTATTTTGTTTCCTTTACTGCTTGTTCAATATAGATAGAATAACATCTGGGATAGGCTACAACCCTGTCTCATTCCCTTACCCACCACTGTTTCCCTTTCACGCCCCTCGACTCTTATAACTGCTATCTGGTTTCTGTACAAATTGTAAATCGACTTGCGCTCCCTGCATTTTACCCCTCCCACCTTCAGAATTCGGAAAGGAGTATTCCAGTCATCATTGTCAAAAGCTTTCTCTACGCCTACAAATGCTAGAAACGTAGGTTTGCCTTTCCTTAATCTATTTTCTAAGATAAGTCGTAGGATCAGTACTGCCTCACGTGTTCCAGCATTTCTACGGAATCCAAACTGATCTTCCCCGAGGTCGGCTACTACTAGTTTTTCCATTTGTCTGTAAAGAATTTGTATTAGTATTTTGCAGCCGTGTCTTATTAAACTGATAGTTCGGCAATTTTCACATATGTTGACACCTGCTTTCTTTGAGATTGGAATTATTACATTCATCTTGAAGTCTGAGGATGTTTCTCCTGTCTCATACATCTTGCTCACTGGGTGGTAGAGTTTTGTTAGGCCTGGTTCTCCCAAGGCTGTCAGTAGTTCTAATGGAATGTTGTCTCCTCCAGGGGCCTTGTTTCGACTTAGGTCTTTCAGTGCTCTGTCAATGTCTTCACGCAGTATCATATCTCCTATTTCATCTTCATTTACATTGTCTTCCATTTCCATAATATTGTCATCAAGAACATCGCCCTTGTATAGACCCTCTATTTACTCCTTTCACCTTTCTGCTTTCCCTTCTTTGCTTAGAACTGGGATTCCATCTCAGCTCTTGATATTCATGCAAGTGGTTCTCTTTTCTCTAAAGGCCTCTTTAATTTTCCTGTAGGCGGTATCTATCTTACCCCTAGTGATATGCGCCTCTCTCCTTTCATCAATTAAATTCAATATCTCTTCTCTTACCCAAGGATCTCCACTAGCCCTCTTCTTTTTACCTACTTGATCCTCTGCTACCTTCACTATTTCATCTCTCAAAGCTACCCATTCTTCTTCGACTGTATTTCTTACCCCTATTCTTGTCAATCGTTCCCTAATGGTCTCCCTGAAGCTCTCTACAACATCTGGTTCTTTCAGTTTATCCAAGACCCATCTCCTCAAATTCCCACCTTTTTGCAAATTCTTCAGTTTTAATCTACAGTTCATAATCATTAGATTGTGGTCAGAGTCCACATCTGCCCCTGGAAAGTCTTACAATTTAAAACCTGGTTTCTGAATCTCTGTCTTACCATTATACAGGGTGTTACAAAAAGGTACGGCCAAACTTTCAGCAAACATTCCTCACACACAAAGAAAGAAAATATGTTATGTGGACATGTGTCCGGAAACGCTTACTTTCCATGTTAGAGCTCCTTTTATTACTTCTCTTCAAATCACATTAATCATGGAATGGAAACACACAGCAACAGAACGACCAGCGTTACTTTAAACACTTTGTTACAGGAAATGTTCAAAATGTCCTCCATTAGCGAGGATACATGCATCCACCCTCCGTCGCATGGAATCCCCGATGCGCTGATGCAGCACTGGAGAATGGCGTATTGTATCATAGCCGTCCACAATACGAGCACGAAGATTCTCTACATTTGGTACCGGGGTTGCGAAGACAAGAGCTTTCAAATGCCCCCATAAGTGAAAGTCAAGAGGGTTGAGGTCAGGAGAGCGTGGAGGTCATGGAATTGGTCCGCCTCTACCAATCCATCGGTCACCGAATCTGTTGTTGAGAAGCGTACGAACACTTCGACAGAAATGTGCAGGAGCTCCGTCGTGCATGAACCACATGTTGTGTCGTACTTGTAAAGGCACATGTTGTAGCAGCACAGGTAGAGTATCCCGTATCAAATCATGGTGGTGAATCGAGGAAGTACAGTGCCTACTGACGAAACTAAAATGAGCTCTAACATGGCAATTAAGCGTTTCCGGAGACATGTCCACATAACATCTTTTCTTTATTTGTGTGTGAGGAATGTTTCCTGAAAGTTTGGCAGTACCTTTCTGTAACACCCTGTATAATCTATCTGAGACCTTCCAATATCTCCAGGCTTCTTCCATGTATACAACCTTGTTTTATGATTCTTGAACCAAGTGTTATCTATGACTAAGTTATGCTCTGTGCAAAATTCTACCAGGCGGTTTCCTCTTTCATTCCTTAATCCCATTCCATATTCCCGTACTACGTTTCCTTCTCCTCCTTTTCCTACTATCGAGTTCCAGTCACCCATGATTATTACATTTTCGTCTCCCTTCACTATCTGAATAATTTCTTTTATCTCATCATACATTTCATCAATCTCTTCGGCATCCTGGACTCGCATTCGGGAGGACGACGGTTCAATCCCGTCTCCGGCCATCCTGATTTAGGTTTTTCCTAAATCATTTCAGGCCAATGCCGGGATGGTTCCTTTGAAAGGGCACGGCCGATTTCCTTCCCCATCCTTCCCTCACCCGAGCTTGCGCTCCGTCTCTAATGACCTCGTTGTCGACGGGACGTTAATCACTAATATCCTCCTCCTCCCCCTCTTCGGCATCTGCTGAGTTGGTTGGCATATAAACTTGTACTACTGTGGTAGGCGTGGGCTTCCTATCTATTTTGGCCACTGCCGCTTATCCACATTCCTATTTTCCTATTCATTATTAAACCTACTCCTGCATTACCTCTATTTGATTTTGTGTTTATAACCCTGTAGTCGCCTGACCGGAAGTCTTGTTCCTCTTGCCACCGAACTTCACTAATTCCCACTATATCTAACTTAAACCTATCCATTTCCCTTTTCAAATTTTCTAACCTGCCTGCCCGATTAAGGGATCTGACATTCCAAGCTCCGATCCGTAGAACTCCAGTTTTCTTTCTCCTGATAACAACGTCCCCCTGAGTAATCCCCACCCGGAGATCCGAATGGGGGACTATTTTACCTCCGGAATATTGTACCCAAGAGGACGCCATCATCATTTAACCATACAGTAAAGCTGCATGCCCTCGGGAAAAATTCGACTGTAGTTTTACCTTGCTTTCAGCCGTTCGCAGTACCAGCACAGCAAGGCCGTTTTGGTTAATGTTACAAGGCCAGATCAGTCAGTCATCTAGACTGTTGCCCCTGCATCTACTGAAAAGGCTGCTGCCCCTCTTCAGGAACCACACGTTTGTCTGGCCTCTCAACAGATACCCCTCCGTTGTGGTTGCACCTATGGTACGGCTATCTGTATCCCTGAGGCACGCATGTCTCACCACCATTGGCAAGGTCCATGGTTCATGGGGGGAGGTTTTTGGGCTATCCTCTTAGAAGTTCATATTGATTGTAATCTTGAGCTAGGTCCTCCGTCTCAGTTTTGAATTTGCCACCTTTGTAGTTAGTACAACTCGGCTATTTTGCCGGCCGCGGTAGCTAAGCGGTTCTCGGAGCTCCAGTCCGGAACCGCGCTGCTGCTACGATCGCAGGTGCGAATCCTGCCTCGGGCATGGATGTGGGTGATGTCCTTAGGTTTACGTAGTTCTAAGTATAGGGAACTGATGACCTCAGATGTGAGTGCTCAGAGCGATTTGAACCATTTTTTCGGCTATTTTGAATTTCCGGCAATTCTTTGTGTACCCTGCCACTTTAAACATAGGATTAGCGTATAATGTCAGTGGGGAGATGGTGGGGGGGGGGGGGGGAATCTCGCGACAATTCATGATGTCATCGATGACATAGTAGGAGGGTAAATCTGTCAACAATGTTGACTGCACTTCTATCAGCACAGCCCCATTACGTATCACTAAATGACTGCAGAACAACCACTTGAAGCTGTCAGGAGACGTAGTACATTCACAAAGGAAATACTCTTATCTTATAAAACCCTCGTCAGGCCAATACCCGAATACTGCTCATCAGTCTGTTATCTGTATCAGATAGAATCGTTAGAGGAAGTAGAGCAGATCGAAAGATGAGTAGCGCGTTCCGTTGCAGGTTAATTTAATTAGGGCAGAAACGTCACACAGATGCTCAGTAAATTCAAGTGGTAGACGATGCAAGAGAGATGTGTGGCATCGCGGTGCGATTTACTGTTAAAATTCAGAGACTGTAAAAACCTAGAAGAGTCAACCAATTGCTTCCTTCTACGTATATCCCGCAAAAAGAACATAAAGGTAAAATATGGAAGATTCGAAGTACGCTCTACTGCACACCGTATGGTTGATTGCTGAGTACAAACGTAGATGTTGAATTTCCATTATGGCGATTGCCCTAAGCAGTTTGACTTACTGACTAGCCTATCGGTAAGAAGAAAGAAGTAGGTATTTTCGATCTGCCATTTCTGAAGCGCCACGTTCCAAGTACATACCTTGATGTTATGTACTAAACTCCTCTCCAAATGAGCAAATGTAAGGGAATATTGAACAAAGATGTTGTTAGCAGACAAGGTTGAATTGAATACCGAACTGTAATATTGTTTTATCTGGCACTCTTTTCGCATAGTCGATTTATAGTGACTCAGAGCAGGAAACTTCGTACTCTAAGACTAAATTATACATGGTGGTGTTTTGACAATTGCATCGTCTTGACCACATTCACAGTCTTGAACCGACAGAGTGCAGCATGAATGTGGTTTGTGAAATTGGTAGGACGGACAACACGTCAACAGTTGTAACGGAGAGGGAAATTCACGAATGCACTGTTCCATTGGAAGGGGAATCCGTACTGTAATATTAGGACAGTTAGAATTGATCCCACTGCGGAAAAAGGGCAACCAGCTGTCGTCCTGATAATGGAAATATGGTTTTCGTTGACACTCTGACAGATTAAAACTGTGTGCCGGACCGAGACTCGAACAAGAGACCTTTGCCTATCGCAGGCAAGTGCTCTACCGACTGAGCGCACAGTTTTAATCCAAGTTTCATATCAGAGCACACTACGCTGCACAGTGAAAATTTCTTTCTGGGTGGCTTTCCTTATTATAACAGTGCAAAACACAAAGACTTTCAAAGCAGATTATTATTTATTTCCTTACTATAAAATGTTTTCGTGGAATGTCACAAGCTAGTGTAATCTTAAGCAAATACCAGTGTAGTAAACACGAGGAAGTTTTTACAGCTGCGAGACATGATGTTTATAGGGTTAAAAAAATGGTTCTGAGCACAATAGGACTTAACTTCTGAGGTCACCAGTCCCCTAGAACTTAGAACTACTTAAACATAACCAACCTAAGGACATCACACACGTCTATGTCCGAGGTAGGATTCGAACCTACGACCGTAGCAGTCGAGCGGTTCCAGACTGTAGCGCCGCCAACCCGGCCGGCGATGTTTATATGGGGCGAAGTCTTAAGTCACAGTAGGTTACTGACATTTGAAAACATTAACCGAAGCCAGAAAATAAATATTCTTTTAAATATGAAATCAATGGAAAAAATACTACTTTCTTAAAGCTGATTTTTATGCCACCTTATACACAGTGCCCAGTGAGGAAAAAGTTTCGTTCTGTGAGAAATTAATTTATTTCAGTAACTAATCTTATTCGGTGTTCCGCTTTTGGAAACAGTACCACAACCTTAGGCAACACAATTGCCATTATTGTATTTCACTTTATTTGTTACGATTCGGCCGTTCTATGAGACTAGCTGATTGATGGTATCAAAGTATTCCTCGTACAGACGCTATATGACAAGCAATTTTTAGACTATTCCCAGAGGATCTGGTGGTTTCAGTTGTGAGTGTCTTCAGTAAGACTTTTTACTTTTTTAAGAGTTTATCCCGTCTATGTCAATGTGAGCTAACTGGAAATCAATTCCACTGCAGCTATTTTTCTGTGGCGTACGCACTTGCTGTCGATAAAAACATCACGATAGGGAAGGAAAGAGAGGGAGAGTAGAGTTTATCGTCCCGTCGACAGCGTGGTCATTAGAGACGGAGCAGAAGCTCGGATTACAGATGTTTTGGGAATTAAACCGGCCGTGCCTTTTTCATTTGCCTGGAGCGATTTGGGGAAGTCATGGATAAACTAAATCTGGACGGACAGACGGGGATTTGAACAGTCGTCCTCCAGAGTGTGAATCCAATGTACTAACCATTGCTCCACCACACTCGGTAAAGCCGGCCGTAGTGGCCGTGCGGTTCTGGGCGCTGCAGTCTGGATCCGAGCGACCGCTACGGTCGCAGGTTCGAATCCTGCCTCTAAGAGTTGTGGCGGCAGTAAACAGCCTTTCCCGCCTCTTACGCACTTAGTGCGGATCCCACAACTCGTCCTTAGGTTAGTTATGTTTAATTAGTTCTAAGTTCTAGGCGACTGATGACCTCAGAATTTAAGTCACATAGTGCTCAGAGCCATTTGAACCATTTGAACACTCGGTAAAGGGAAGGAAAGCTGCCTGAACCATCTGCCGGTGAATGGTGTCAACACTGACCCATGTTTATTCGTATCTGAATCGTTTTTGTCTATAAACAAGTGCGGAAAATTAACTAGACACTACATTCGGACTGGTCAGTGTATCAGATCTACCGCCGTTAATTGCTGGCACGATTTCGATCCAGTTATGTTTCCATCTCTGCCTGGCAGGCCAGAGGGCTATGCGTTAAGTTACAGGAGAAGGTCGCCATAAACCACTTTCGCAAGCGGCATTATAATGTCCTCGACACGAACGAGGCTCTGTACGGTGCGATATACCTGTAGGTTAATTAGCTGTTTCGGATGCTGACCTCCCTTCAGATTCTCTCCCCTTCTCACTTCCTCATCCCACACTCCAGAGTGGAGGCAACGTATGAGTGGGAGGATTCCTTATAGCGAAATTGAAATAAATAGCTGTTGCCGTCATACAGCGGAGTGCGCGTCGTTCCACGTGAGCGCGTAATGACTGCTCTCGCGGCTCTCTAGGAGTTGTGGCGGCAGTAAACAGCCTTTCCCGCCTCTTACGTACTTAGTGCGGATCCCACCTCTCGTCCTTCCTCGGGCCGTCACATGTGCTTCAATTTGCTGCCGTAGAGAGGCGGCGGCCGCGCACATCCGATAATGGAGAGCTGGGTGCGTAATTAGTGGGTCGGCGCGGCGCGAGTACCGTTCCGTGTTTCGCGTTACCCTGACGGGATTACAGTGGCTGGGTGGCTGTACGGCTGTGCCACTGGACGACTGCTGCCTCCCGCTCTGCTACGCGCAGGCGCACCGACGCGATGTATGTGAAGCCGTCGTGACATTTACCGTCGGACGGCAGAGTAAAATTTGCTTCTACCCGCTCCTAGCACCCATTAACAATAGTCACTCGCTCATTAGCTGGTCTGCTGGAACAGTGCAGCGTGGAAAATTTCAGGACACTCTTATGCTGTCAACCTCCAGCAGACTTTATGTGCTTCGACGACAGTACGACGACCCTCCATTACGCGATAATGGAGATAGGCTCTTCGGCCAAAGTATGGACCATAGGAAAAAAATATGTGCACTCACTAGCCCTTTATCTGCATTCGCGCCTGCGCATATTAAAATTCCGTAAAGCATTTTCACCACTATGTAGCCGGAGTTCTGGCGGTAGGACGCTGAAGAAGAGAAACGGAGATGTCAGTGCTTCACTAGCTTCCGCCCTTCCCACTGCAGTTTCACTAGTATGACGGGTCTGAGAACGGTGACACTACATTTTCTTCCTACCCGTCGACTCGTTCCCTCTTACTCAAGTGCGCAAAAGTGTGAGCATATCCGCTACTTGGTACAGGAACTGCGTGTATCATCTTACTGTTCGAAAATAGCATTGACTGTAGGGATAAAATGGCTTCTAATGAAGCCACGTTTTGTGGACTACGGAGGGTGTGAGAGGAAAATTAAGTGATGTAGTGTGTAAACTGCAGTTGTGCTGTACAAGAGGAAGAATGACGTACGGAAAAAGTTCGAAGCTAAGGTCCACATTTATGACGAAAAACTTATGAAGCTCGACCAATGCAAATAAAATGGTTTTATTATTTTATTCCACGTTCATCGTGGGGAAGACATGTTCTCTGTCAAACGAAAAGAGAGCACAGAACAACGTCATTCTTGCCTGTACGACAAAAAAGCTTTTATTTGTGTATTATTTTGGTGAACGGCAACTTGCGTTAATATGTCAATAAAAACTTGTGGGGTTTACAATTCATGTCTGTAGTTTTTTTCGAGGAATGCAGTACAATAATTTTAATAATTAATCGCCACTTATAGAAAACACATCATGCACGTGTTTTGTTTTCTTTTACTGTAATGTTTCGAATGTGAGTACATGTCAACGTAATTTTACACACCTCTGAACAGAGATTAAATCTTAAGATCAATTTACAGCAGTTTCTGAAACAATTTTATACGTATAGATTCAAATGGTTCAAATGGCTCTGAGCACTATGGGACTTAACATTTATGGTCATTAGTCCCCTAGAACTTAGAACTACTTAAACCTAACCAACCTAAGAACAGCACACAAAACCCAGTCATCACGAGGCAGAGAAAATCCCTGACCCCTACGGGAATCGAACCTTGGAACCCGGGCGTGGGAAGCGAGAACGCTACCGCACGACCACGAGCTGTTGACTATATACGTATAGCTACGTATGAACTTACAGGGTGTTACAAAAATGACCGGTATATTTGAAACGGCAATAAAAACTAAACGAGCAGCGATAGAAATACACCGTTTGTTGCATTATGCTTGGGACAACAGTACATTTTCAGGCAGACAAACTTTCGAAATTACAGTAGTTACAATTTTCAACAACAGATGGCGCTGCGGTCTGGGAAACTCTATAGTACGATATTTTCCACATATCCATCAAGCGTAGCAATAATACGGCGTAGTCTCTGAATGAAATTACCCGAAACCTTTGACAATGTGTCTGGCGGAATGGCTTCACATGCAGATGAGATGTACTGCTTCAGCTGTTCATTTGTTTCTGGATTCTGGCGGTACACCTGGTCTTTCAAGCGTCCCCACAGAAAGAAGACACAGGGGTTCATGTCTGGCGAATAGGGAGGCCAATCCACGCCGCCTCCTGTATGTTTCGGATAGCCCAAAGCAATCACACGATCATCGAAATATTCATTCAGGAAATTAAAGACGTCGGCCGTGCGATGTGGCCGGGCACCATCTTGCATAAACCACGAGGTGTTCGCAGTGTCGTCTAAGGCAGTTTGTACCGCCACAAATTCACGAAGAATGTCCAGATAGCGTGATGCAGTAATCGTTTCGGATCTGAAAAATGGGCCAATGATTCCTTTGGAAGAAATGGCGGCCCAGACCAGTACTTTTTGAGGATGCAGGGACGATGGGACTGCAACATGGGGCTTTTCGGTTCCCCATATGCGCCAGTTCTGTTTATTGACGAAGCCGTCCAGGTAAAAATAAGCTTCGTCAGTAAACCAAATGCTGCCCACATGCATATCGCCGTCATCAATCCTGTGCACTATATCGTTAGCGAATGTCTCTCATGCAGCAATGGTAGCGGCGCTGAGGGGTTGCCGCGTTTGAATTTTGTATTGATAGAGGTGTAAACTCTGGCGCATGAGACGATACGTGGACGTTGGCGTCATTTAGACCGCAGCTGCAACACGGCGAACGGAAACCCGAGGCCGCTGTTGGATCACCTGCTGCACTAGCTGCGCGTTGCCCTCTGTGGGTGCCGTACGCGGTCGCCCTACCTTTCCAGCACGTTCATCCGTCACGTTACCAGTCCATTGAAATTTTTCAAACAGATCCTTTATTGTATCGCTTTTCGGTCCTTTGGTTACATGAAACCTCCGTTGAAAACTTCGTCTTGTTGCAACAACACTGTGTTCTAGGCGGTGGAATTCCAACACCAGAAAAATCCTCTGTTCGAAGGAATAAACCGTGTTGTCTACAGCACACTTGCACGTTGTGAACAGCACACGCTTACAGCAGAAAGACGACGTACAGAATGGCGCACCAACAGACTGCGTTGTCTTCTATATCTTTCACATCACTTGCAGCGCCATCTGTTGTTGAAAATTGTAACTACGTAATTTCGAAAGTTTGTCCGCCTGAAAATGTACTGTTGTCCCAAGCATATTGCAACAAACGGTGTATTTCTATCGCTGCTCGTTTAGTTTTTATTGCCGTTTCAAATATACCGGTCATTTTTGAAACACCCTGTATATACATGAACATACATGCATACATGGGCGCGTATAGATACATACATACATTGATAAGCCAAAACATTATGACCACTGCCCACAGGGACGCTGGATGCCCCCTGGCGGCGTTGCGGGCACGTGACGTGGTCACAAAAGTATGCAAGTGGAGCAGACACGAACAGGGCATCACCCTAGCGAAGATGTGGGGCGAAGATATGGGCTACAAATGGGAAAATCCATGGAGATAAGCGAAATTGCTAAAGGTAAGTTATTATTACACCCAGCCCGTGAACGAGCATCTCGAAAACGGCGAAGCTGCTCGAATGTTCACATCCGACTGCCGTGAGCATCTACAAAAAGAGGTAGAAGGATAGTGAAGCTACCAGTAGGCGTTAAATGGTTGGACGTCCACGACTCTTCAGAGAACATGGGGTTCCGAGGCGTGTCTGCTTTGCAACATAGGATAGATGCTGATCTGTGACATGTCTGCCAAAAGAGCACAATGATGGTGCATGCCAAGCGTTTTGGAACACAGAGTTCATCGTACATTGTTGAACATGGTGTTCTGCTGCTCTTCACATGTTGACCGAACTACATCGTCACTAACGATTACAGTGGGCACGGGACCTTTGGGAGTCGACAGTCAACTAATAGAAACGTGTCGGCTCTTCGGGTGAATCTTATTTTTGCTACACTAGATCGACGGTCGTCTCCACAAACGCCGTCATCGAGTTGAACGGCGGCTCGGAACACGCAGCGCGCCACGGACGCAGGCTGGTGGCGGCATTATTATGTTATGGGAGACATTTTACTGCGCTGTCATGGAACCAGTGGTAGAAATCGTAGACACATTGACAGCTGCGAACCACCCCAATCCGTTTACGCTTAATGTCTTCCCCGACGGTGATGTCATCTTTCAGCAGTATAACTGTACGTGTCTCGATGCGAGAACAGTGTTACAATGGTCTGAGGAGCATCCCAGGGAAATCACGTTGCCGTCTCGGTGCCTTGTGCGTAGGCATCTAATGGCACATACCTCTACAAAACCTACCAACAAACTGCCCGATCCCTTATACGCAGAATCAGTGATGTATTTCGTTCTAAAGGCGGAAAAACAAGCTATTAAGCCGGTGGTCATAATGTTTTGGCGCACAAGTGTATGTTTGTGTGTGTGTGTGTGTGTGTGTGTGTATGTTGACACGTACACGCGCGAATAAACACACACACACACACACACACACACACACACACACACACACCGGGCCAACTGTTCCTTAGAAAGCAGGGAATGTCGCTAGCCTTCGGTTACACAGGCAAACTGGTGTATCCGTTCTCCTTTCTACACTGGTATGGTCCACTTGTACCCGAAAACAGGCTGAAGTGATGAATGTTTGGTTAAATACGCAACGGCAGCGGTTGGTGAGTCGAGTCTCGACGCATATATAAATGACGAGTTCAGAGATGACGTCATGGACCTGCTGATGAAATTAAAGCATGTATACTGAGTTCATTACTAATCTCTGTAGGACACCCGCTGTCCTAAAGTTTCGTCTCATAGTGTCGGACACAGTAATTTACACTGGTTGATCAACAGCACTATCATCACCACATTTTAATACGACATAATCCGTCATGTTCTTGATAGGTTTCGTAAGATACGAAGCGTCCAAGAAGTGCTCGTACGATCAAGACGACGGGAGAGAAAACGTGTACAACTGTCGTTCATTTACAGCGTTTCCGATAAAATCCATCCGCAAAAGAGCAGCTGAACTTCAAGTATCGCTGTCAAAGGTATGAAAATGATTTGAAAATGAATATGGATCGATGTTTGTCAGTAGATTATCTCTCAACGACATGATGCAGAGAGTTGTAACCTACCACTCATTTTCAGCACAATTTCCTAATTCTGCGTATAGCTTAAGAGTATTCTGACGAACGTGGGCATATTACAGTTCACAAAGGGAATATGTAATTTTTGACTTAACGAAAATCTCAATTGTGGGTGTGAGTGGCAAATGAACCCAGCTTATGATATGGGCTGGGATTGTGACACTACAGCTCCTGCTCACCTTCACATCAGTCAAGATGCGTTCATGAACACTTGTGAGAAAACAAATAAAAAAAAGGAGGAAAAGGTAAATAAATGAAATTAGTGCGTTATGCACAGCAAGTGACTGGAATTCTGTAGGCAGAGTAAAGACTTCCTCTGCCGCAGCGGCAGGAGGGGAAGTGTGGTTGGATGCCTATAGTTCCAGCAGCCTTTTGCCCTAGCAAAGATTCCAGGTACTCATTTCATAGCAGTCCGGGTGAACCTAGGGGTACTGGAACGCGAATAAATCATCATGGTTATCTGGTAACGGACCCGATTATTCCTGGGCTGGAGTCTAGTGCTTAACCACCATAGTTCCACAACCATCGAACAAAAACTGGCTCCAGAAAAAAAGCAGAGTTATATTCCCTTAGAATAATGAGCCCTTCGTTCTAGCTAACGTACTGGTGACTCCACTCCTTAATGTTAAATATATATCGACGTCTGGATAGCTTTACATGCAAATATCCCCTTAAAGAAAAAAATTGATGAGTTAACACCCAATTACAGCGACATTCCTTACATACTGCGGAACAGTATACTAGAAAGTCATAAACAGCTATTCATTTGAAATGAAGACATTGAAATATCTCGAAAACTACACATCAATTTGTTTGTTTCGGATGGGGACATTCAACGATACCACACGCAACCTGCTACCCCACCCCGTGCGTGGTTGGCTGGGGAAACTTAGAAAAATATAGTGGAAAACCCCGTCTCTTATTGCAAATTACGTTTCTACGGCGAAATCTACATACGTTTTGTCTGAAGTATGGCGCTGTAATTGGAGGAATAGAAATCGGTACACAATCGTAATCTACGACATGCTGCTGAATGGTCCTTGAATATCCAACGGCACTTGGACCCCAGCTTCATACTGCGATGGTAGGACGGGCCAGTATTCCATAACATCTAATTCGAAACCCCACGCGCAACATTATATTCCTCCGACATATCGAACAGAGGAAAACTGGGCGAGCCGCTGTGGTCGTGGCTCGAGGCGAACGCTACTCTACCTTTCCAGTTCGAGTAAGTGCTCAAACATAGTACCACAAACTTCAGTACACTACTGCTAAAGAGACTGCCTACACGACGCTCGTCTGTCCTCTCACTGAGTATTGCCCGCCGTCTGGCACCAGTACCTAATAGGATTAGCGGAGTACATCGAGAGAGTTCAAAGAACAGCAGCACGTTTTTTATAATTCGAAACGGTGGAGAGTGTTACTGACATAATACAGGATTTGGGGTCGACATCATTAAAACAAAGACGTTTTCCGTTGCGGCGGAATCTTCTCACGAAATTGTCACCATCGCCTTTCTCTTCCAAATGTTAAAATATATTGCTATCACCGACCTACATAGGGAGAAACGATCATCTTAATAAAATAAGGGAAATCAGAGCTCGCATGCAAAGATATAGGTATTCGTTTCTGCCGGGCGCTGTTCGAGAGCGGAGCCGCGTGGGGTAGCCGTGCGGTCTAAGGGCGCCTTGCCTCGGTGCTCGTAGGTTCGAGTCCTCCCTCGGGCATGTGTGTGTGTGTGTGTGTGTGTGTGTGTGTGTGTGTGTGTGTGTGTGTGTGTGTGTGTGTGTGTTGTCCTTAGCGTAAGCAACTTTAAGTTAGATTTAGTAGTGTGTAGGCCTAGGGACCGATGACCTCAGCAGTTTGGTCCCATAGGAAATTACCACAAATTTCAAAATATTTTTTGTTCAAGAGTGGAAGAGTAGAGAACTAGTGTGAAGGTGGTTCGATAAACCTTCTGCCAGGTACTTAAGTGTGATTTGCAGGGTATCCATGAAGACACTATGTAATCCGTTTTTCAAACGACTGTACTCAGGACAGATGCATACCTATGGGAATATCAGCATAGGCGTTTCTAATGAGGTCGACCATGTCTT
This sequence comes from Schistocerca serialis cubense, assembly GCF_023864345.2. Lineage (NCBI taxonomy): Eukaryota > Metazoa > Arthropoda > Insecta > Orthoptera > Acrididae > Schistocerca > Schistocerca serialis. Next base: position 591,674,023 of record NC_064639.1, read on the forward strand.
CGAGACCTGTCGGCACTTGACACTACGCGTTATCATTTAAATATCCCCACAGAAGGAAATCCGGCGACACCAAATCCAGCCACCTAGTGGGACAATTCATGGAGCCAACTCTGCCGATCCACCGACCTATGTAAACACTGTCTAATACCTCCCACACTTAAATTGCGTAACGTGCTGGGAAACTGCATACGTTGTCGAACGTCCAGGGCCACATCCTGCAGTAGTACCGGTAGTTCGCCGCCCGGTTGGCCGTGCGGTCTTACGCACGGCTTTCCGGGCGGGAAGAAGCGCCTGGTTTCCGGTACGAATCCGCCAGGCGCATTTGTGTCGAGGTTCGGCGAACCGGCCAGTCTGTGGATCGTTTTTTGGCGGTTTTCCATCTGTCTCGGCGAATGCGGGCTGGTTACCCTTATTCCCCTTCAGTGATACTATGTCGGCGATTGCTGCGCAAGGGGGGAAGTGGACTGCCGTAGTCGTCGTGGGGTTGTGGACCACTGTGGCTGTGGCGCGGACGGAGCCTCTCCGTAGTTTCTAGGTCCCCGGTTAACATAAAACACAATACCTGTAGTTCTTATTGAAAAAACTTTTGATATTTGCGTCTATTCAACGTGCCGTTTATAAAATACGGACCAATGAGTTTTTTCCCCATGATACCACACCATACGTTAACCAACCAAGGACGTTGATGTACATTTGCCGTAACTAGTGGGGACTGTTTGCTCTCCAGTAACGCATATTATGCCAGCTAACGCTACCATGTTTTGTGAATCCATACTCCTCAGAAAGTAGTACCTCGGTGAAGAACGCGGGTGGTGGGGGGGTTTGCATTTGTTGACGTGCCCATTCACAAAACACTAGCTGGTTATGGAAATCAGCTCCACGAAGTTGTTGAAGCAGCAGCTCGTTGTATGGATGATACGACGATACCGTATTGCGACAGTGCTACCTATGAACATACCGGAATTCCGGTGTAATTGCCGGGTGATTACCCGTGGGCTGTGATGCACAGCCGCTACTACAGTTATTTCTTTACCTTCTCCTGTAACACGATTTACTTCGTTTCCTTTTCACGTCTGTACGCTGCCATCAGACACAAAGGAGTTCACAACTCGTAAAAGAACGAACGAGAGCGAACTTTCTCTGGAGAAGGCTCGGCACACAGGGCAGCAGCTGCCTCAACTTTTCTCGTACATTCTCCGTAAATCAGGATCAGTTTTTTCTTCCGTGGTTAAAACACTCCTCGCCCAGTTACACGTCTGTTCTCCGAATGATAGGTAGTTGTGCAGGCTAAATACTCCGCAAGTACTTTAAGTTCAGAGCCGCTATCTGTTCTACGTCTGCACGATACGCGAGCTCCGGTCGCAGCGAGTGCCTGTAATGATACGTCATAGTTCGCTAAACGGCCACGGTGGTGCGTCGGGCAGTCCCTTTTTCGATATGTCGGAGGAATATAACCTTGCTAATGGGATTTCCAATTAAAAGTTATGGAACACTCTGGCCTGTCCTACCATTACAGCATGGAGGTCGGGTCTCGCGTATCTTTGGATATTCAAAGGCCATTGAGTAGCGTCGTGCAGCCCGTGGTCGTGCGGTAGCGTTCTCGCTTCCCGTGCACGGGTTCCCGGTTTCGATTCCCGGCGGGGTCAGGGATTTTCTCTGCCTCGTGATGACTGGGTGTTGTGTGATGTCCTTAGGTTAGTTCGGTTTAAGTAGTTCTAAGTTCTAGGGGACTGATGACCATAGATGTTAAGTCCCATAGTGCTCAGAGCCATTTGAACCATTTTAGGCATTGAGTAGCATGTCGTAAATTACGATCATATACCCATTTCTATTCGTCCGATTACAGCTCCATCTGTGGCGTAACGAAAAAATGCATCGGACAAAATGTATGTAGATTTTGCGATACGATCGTACACTCTGCAATAAAAAGCAGGGGCAGGGGTTCCTATTTAAGATTTCAAAGTTGCCACTAACCCCCGCCACCCACGCGTGTTATGGAGTGGACGGGTTGCGTGTGGTATCGTTGGATGTGTCCCCCCCCTCCCGAGACAAATGAACTGGAATTATAACTCTTTTTGATTTGATTTGAGTTTTCGACATTTTCAGTGTCTTCAGTTAAGATTTATCACAGATCGCAGATCATGGGTCATTTCTTCAAAATGACAACAGCTGTTTGAATCAGCTGTAAATTTCTGCTGCTACTCCTCCTTCAAAGGGCCTTCCTAATATGGAGAAGTTTTGGTTCTCGTCGGTTGGCGCCGAGGCAGGATGGGAAACCTCTCCGGAACGGATTCATTATCCGCTCTCTATGACCGACCCAGAACATTTTGTTCACTGCCTTTCTCAGCAGTTGGCGGACTTATTTTTTGGCGTCCGAAGCTTTTTGAGGACTGGTCACTCCGAGGACATCGGAACCCTGCCGTCTCACCCCTCTCTCATTATTCGGACATCAGGGCTTGCAGTTATATGGCACGTTTGGCTCCAGGCACTTTGTGCCTAGGGAATCGTTGAAGATTTGGCGCTCATTACCATGGACAGAGAAGTATAACGACTGCCACGATAAAGTTCCACTGTTTTTGTGCGGTGTGAGCAATTGCTTCGGACAGGGCCTTCTTGACAGGGTGCTGGATGCTGCAGGCCACCTTCGAGTAAGATGTATATTAAGAAAATATTGCAGTCACTCTTCTTTCTCACCTCCTCCGAATAGTCTCTCTGGTCTCTCTTATCATAGCGGTTTACCCCGAAAGCTCTCTCTCTCTTTTTTTTTCCCTCATCTGGAAATCAAATTTAGCTCCTAGAGTAACGGCGTATGGATTATTATTCTATAATCACTACCTATTTACTAATTTACTAACAATGTTTGTTTTCTTTTAAGTGTATTTTGCCTGTGGTTGCCTGCAGTGTTCCTTGCCTGCAACTGTTTTCACATGAAGGCTGTTGTTGACAATGCGGAGTTTCTTGGTTCTGCTAAATGAATATTTTAATGACGAACGTTTGTGAGGTTATAGCTGAGCCATCGACATACCTCTGTGGATGTCAAGCCGGCCGCTGTGGCTGATCGGTTCTAGGCGCTTCAGTCCGAAACTGCGCTGTTGCTATGGTCGCAGGTTCGAATCCTGCCTGGGCACGGATGTGTGTTATCTCCTTGGGTTAGTTAGGTTTATGTAGTTCTAAGTTTAGGAGACTAATGACGTCAGACGTTAAGTCCCAAAGTGCTTAAAGCCATTTTTGTTGATGTCAGAAAGATCTGTACCGGATGACCTTACCGATAATCAGGTCATTCCCCATAGGAGAGAGTGATTTTGACTACCAACGACAGTGTTCTTCCGAGTGCCGACCAATCTGGCTTGTGCTAACAATGCAACCATCTACCATCCATACTCAAATTTAATGTATTTAACAAATCATGGATGTTTTACTGCTGGAGCTCAGAAACAGGATACGTCTGACTCCACCATCTATGACGTTTTACCTTTCCGCCAACCACGCTCTTTTCACATAGACACAAGCCAATTTGTTTATCCGACTCCAGATTGTATTTATATTATCCAATGGTAACTTCTCTTCCCGCTTCTTAGCAGATTCAACAAAAAAACAATGCCTGATGGTTGGAGGCGCCATGTTCTTGAGCACGAAAGAGCCGGATGGTCTCTTCTCTCACTCCACTTCAGGGATCTTGTCTTTGCCCTGGGCCCAGTGGTTCCAAGAATAAAGGCTTTCCGCAGGGTGCCGAGGATATCCTATACCGCAGTCTCCGCCATTGTTAGCTCATGATGCATCTCCTTGATGCCAGTGGACTCCCCACATTAAAAACAATACCTATAACAGCTCTCTGTCGTTTATCACACAAAAGCAGACAGCTCGTTTCCAGAGGAGTTAGGCCATACCCAATGTGCTGGTCCCAACTTCTACCAGGCTCCTCCTTCCCCTGCTGTTGTGGCGGTGTCTGTCATTTGAAGAGTAAGAGTACCCCCCCCCCCTCCCCACACACACACCCACACACACACGTTCCCCCAGCTGTAGTGGCAGTGTCTGTAATTTGAAGAATACTACCCCCGCTAACGGCCAGACACAGTAGGACTCCCAAATACATATTTAAACAAGCCTCCGGCATAAGGAATATGGAAATGTAGCAGTTAAATATGGCAATCATTGACGTTAACTATACACGCAATAGTGCTCTCATGTCTAGCTGGATATTAGTTTCAGTATGCTAGAGCTGGATTATGGTACGTGATAATTTTCACAAAAACGGTTGAGGAACACTTTTCCTTTGTGACTTCTGAAATTTTCCCGGCGTATTTCTTCTTACAATAATTTTCGGGTTTGCAGCCGGATCCCACCAACATTCTGCCACGACATTTCGGCCCAGAGACGTCCTGCCATCCTCAGGTGAGTACACGAAGTACTCGTCCAAATACTCGAAGTGAGTACACGAAGTACTCGTCTACTCACTTGAAGATGGCCAGACGTCTCTGGGCCGAAATATCGTGGCAGAATTTTGATAGGATCCGGCTGCAAACCCGAAAATTACTGGAACACTTTTCCTTTGTTGCTGGAATCCCCGCACGTCTCCTCAGCCTCTTAATCATTCTGGAGTATCTTGAAAGTCGTTATGAGTTCGACTGACTTATTCAGTCTGAACTTAGATAGGAAATTACCATTAATTTTCCTACGGATAGAGCGAAAGTTAAAACCACTGTCCTCCTGTCATTAAAAGGAGTGACTCTCTGTCAAGCAAGAAGCTATCAAACAGCTACAAGATGTCCTCACCATATCTACACGGACTTTACTACAACCAGGCAACTCAGTACAGGGTGTAATCAAGTGCTACACGCCTAATCGTCGGTGCAAGCGCTAATGAAGAATTGCTTTAGGAATGTTGAGATGGCCGTTAAATCGTAACTCTTGAGATGTTCAGCAAGACATGAAGGAGGACACAGAAATGCATCGAACTTTGCGTAGTTCACGGATGTGCACAAACAAATCCACTTGATATACACTCCTGGAAATGGAAAAAAGAACACATTGACACCGGTGTGTCAGACCCACCATACTTGCTCCGGACACTGCGAGAGGGCTGTACAAGCAATGATCACACGCACGGCACAGCGGACACACCAGGAACCGCGGTGTTGGCCGTCGAATGGCGCTAGCTGCGCAGCATTTGTGCACCGCCGCCGTCAGTGTCAGCCAGTTTGCCGTGGCATACGGAGCTCCATCGCAGTCTTTAACACTGGTAGCATGCTGCGACAGCGTGGACGTGAACCGTATGTGCAGTTGACGGACTTTGAGCGAGGGCGTATAGTGGGCATGCGGGAGGCCGGGTGGACGTACCGCCGAATTGCTCAACACGTGGGGCGTGAGGTCTCCACAGTACATCGATGTTGTCGCCAGTGGTCGGCGGAAGGTGCACGTGCCCGTCGACCTGGGACCGGACCGCAGCGACGCACGGATGCACGCCAAGACCGTAGGATCCTATGCAGTGCCGTAGGGGACCGCACCGCCACTTCCCAGCAAATTAGGGACACTGTTGCTCCTGGGGTATCGGCGAGGACCATTCGCAACCGTCTCCATGAAGCTGGGCTACGGTCCCGCACACCGTTAGGCCGTCTTCCGCTCACGCCCCAACATCGTGCAGCCCGCCTCCAGTGGTGTCGTGACAGGCGTGAATGGAGGGACGAATGGAGACGTGTCGTCTTCAGCGATGAGAGTCGCTTCTGCCTTGGTGCCAATGATGGTCGTATGCGTGTTTGGCGCCGTGCAGGTGAGCGCCACAATCAGGACTGCATACGACCGAGGCACACAGGGCCAACACCCGGCATCATGGTGTGGGGAGCGATCTCCTACACTGGCCGTACACCACTGGTGATCGTCGAGGGGACACTGAATAGTGCACGGTACATCCAAACCGTCATCGAACCCATCGTTCTACCATTCCTAGACCGGCAAGGGAACTTGCTGTTCCAACAGGACAATGCACGTCCGCATGTATCCCGTGCCACCCAACGTGCTCTAGAAGGTGTAAGTCAACTACCCTGGCCAGCAAGATCTCCGGATCTGTCCCCCATTGAGCATGTTTGGGACTGGATGAAGCGTCGTCTCACGCGGTCTGCACGTCCAGCACGAACGCTGGTCCAACTGAGGCGCCAGGTGGAAATGGCATGGCAAGCCGTTCCACAGGACTACATCCAGCATCTCTACGATCGTCTCCATGGGAGAATAGCAGCCTGCATTGCTGCGAAAGGTGGATATACACTGTACTAGTGCCGACATTGTGCATGCTCTGTTGCCTGTGTCTATGTGCCTGTGGTTCTGTCAGTGTGATCATGTGATGTATCTGACCCCAGGAATGTGTCAATAAAGTTTCCCCTTCCTGGGACAATGAATTCACGGTGTTCTTATTTCAATTTCCAGGAGTGTATGTTTTTATAAGCAATCCATTGTACAATATATAATATAGTGCTTTGGCCGAGCGCTACATAGAGTTCTCAGACGTACTGTACCGATAGCAGTCGTAACAACTGAAACGGGTTTTGTGAAATTTTATGTGGAACTTTCATCAACATTGCGAAATCAAATTAAGCCCTGTTGAACGTTGTCATTACACAGTAAATAAAGTTAACTCTTACTTATATAGTTTGTTATCAAAAGTACGTCAGTGCATTATAGTGTTCAATCATGTTACCATGCCACGTTTCAAAACGCAATATGAGTTCCGTTGTGTACTTTTAGATATATTTAAGAAAACCGTTAAGAGATTAACTGACTTACCACCGAACATTATTTATTTCGCGCGTGATACAGGAGTCAGACCACGAAGTGGAGATTCCAACAGATGGAGTGTCAGAAGAAGGATGTCGCTTTGTGGCAACTTTCGGTAAGTTCATAACTGACCCCTTTTACTCCAAACGCGCGAGGCTGGACAAAAGGCTTGTATGACGAAAATAACACGTAGGTAATTATGCGGGAAACCGAGAATAATGGCAAGTTGCCATATTTAGCCCTTGCAGAAGTAAATAACGAATCTACTCTCTCCAGGACACGCCCATGAAAGCCAATGTAGTAACACTCTAGATTCAGCAGGAAACTATAGTGACGTGAAACAATAATAATTACGGATCGTATTTAATGCCAGCGGACGAAATTCGTATTACTGATAATGTCCTTTAACCAAAAAGTAATTATTAATGCGTATATCCACATATATTCCCGTAGAAACCGTCACTGGATCTGGGTTTTACACGTAAAGGAACTATTACAGTTGCTATAAGCGGATAAATTTGTTTATTTGCAACACGTAAGTTCTTTGGACCCTAAACTGGTGAAGTATAATGACGTCATGTCCAAGAAAACCATCTAAGCTTCAGGTTGACCAGTACTCTGAATGACTCTTCTCTTATAAATCCGTGAATGTCACTATCAAGTCTTTCACTAGCATTCCCTTAATTTTTGCATGTTGTGTTCACTGCCTAAATGTATCTCACATCTTAGTACAAGCACTATGTGTACCGGCATGTTCTAGTCCTTTGGTAAAAGATGTCAAGACTCTGTTTAGTTGCCCCCTTAAGGGCAGCCGAATCGATCCATCTCCTCCATGTTAATTTTAGCAAATATAAGAAACATATTTTCTAAAACCATTAAACATATTGCTCTGAAATTTGGACTACGTGTTCAGTGAATATTTTTCTACAAAGTTATAATGCCATGTTAAGAAATATTTATTGGTTATTGTTTTACATTTTTTTTTTTTTTGAACAATTGCTTATATTTTTCTCTAAAATTTTGCACTTTTTCTTCTATAACTCTTGATTTATACAATATTTTTTCACAATTTGTTTTAAAAATAAAGGAAAACAGGTAAACAATATTGTGTATAAATTTTATTGATATACTGTCAGCAGTTTTTGAGAAAATGTTCCTCAAAAATGAAAATTTTAAAGTTACGGGAAATGGCTTCCAAAGATTTTTAATACATTCCTGCCCCTTATGAAATGGCTCTGAGCACTATGGGACTGAACATGTGAGGTCATCAGTCCCCTAGAACTTAGAACTACTAACTAACCTAAGGACATCACACACATCCATGCCCGAGGCAGGATTCGAACCTGCGACCGTAGCAGTCACGCGGTTCCAGACTGAAGCGCCTAGAACCGCTCGGCCACACCGGCCGGCTGCCCCATATGATGGATTATCAGCATCCTCTTGTTTTTCCAGTGTTAGTTTCCTTTTCACTGGTCTTTTCTTCCCTTTTGCTGCATGTTGTAGGCTTTTGTCTCTTCATCCTGCACTTCTTAGTCTTTCTTCATCAATTAGGCCCATTGTGGAATGGTGTTGTGTCCTGGTTGGAAACGTAAACGTTTCAGCACATCACATTTGGTAATGTTTCCTTCATTGTATGTTGCCACTGCATCATACACTCCCAAATGCAACGTTTTATCTGTACAAACACAATTTTGGGGATCCTAACCGAAATGAAATTATTATATTTTCATTTGGATTTTGTATTTTCCCATGTAAAAACTTTTCCAGCAAACTTGGCTGTGATAAATCTCAGAATATGGGCTTAATTACATCAATTACAGCATTTGGAAAACTGTTTTTATAGGTATATTCCTTTCCTGATTGGTACTTACACCATGAGTCGTCACTTTTTGGGGCACAGTGCATGTTGTAGGTGCTCATTTGTTGATGCAGTAAAAAATAATGCCCATACTGCTCTCATCATATGATCAATGCTTCTTGTATTTTGCTTAATTGCACACCCATAATACCTCTGCTTTATCTGTCAATCTACCTCTTCCTCCAAGGGTCTTACCGTCACTAAGCTTCTGGGATCCTAATGTCTGCTTTAGTTTGCGCAAGCGAACCCCCGTGCACTTCTGTACATGTCCCATGCACTCCTATTTTTTAATGTGAATTTCACAGCCATAAGGTTCGAGTTCCTCTACAGCTTTATATCCCTTAGAATCACCATCGCCTAGATAGTTCGTGTATCGTACATTGTACCACTCCTGTGATCTGGAAAAAATTGCTTTCACTCCCTCTACTTCCATCGCTCCACTCGTGCCGTGAAAATTTGCTTCACAACTTTCATTATGTTCGTCCTTGGTACTGCCATTAGATCTACAATGTTTTGAGAGAATATCAACATCAATGACTTTGCAACTGTCTCCACTGGTAGCTGTCACAACTCCATTTAGAGATTTATGACCTCTATGTTGCCATGATCCATCTGAAGCGACTGTTAAATCTCTACAATTCCCATATCTGTCACAGCTTGTTCATCTGCTTTCTTCATTGTTGCTTGATCAATATCTTCAGCAGAAGATCCCACTAATTCATTATAAAATTCAAACTTGGTTGGTGGTTTTTGGCAAGTTCATAATTCCACATAACATTGTCCCTGCAGCTCTGCCCTTAACCAATGCAACACAATCCATACATTAGCCTAACATTTATATCACACACCTTCTTTCGACTATTACCACTACGAGGAATACTGTTACAATTAGAAAACGAAACTTCTGCAGCACATTTGATACACTTCAATAATATTTTACATGCCAAACAAATGTGTGAAGTTATTTTCAATTCCAGTCCTCTTTCTTTGCAAACTTGGCATAAAACGTTATGTTCAAAATATTACAGAGCAGGGAAATGTTAATTATTTCATTCACATCATTACTGTTATTTTCATAGTTTTCAAATTTTCCTTTGCTGTCACAAAGTTTCTTCCTGGAAGAAGTTGTATCACATTCATTTGGAGCAGTCGGTGAAGCAGTCTCAGCAGCATCTCCCTGCGAAACCACAAAAGATTTCTTCTTGCACTCATTGTGCCTTTCCTTAAACACTCTACTGCTGAAACGGGGCGTATTGATATCCACAAACCAAATACGTAAATGAGGTACGAGCAAAATTCGTCAAATACGTAAAAGTGAACAGCTAAACAGCACAAAGCAAACTCCACAAGTCAACACACACGGTATAGCGTTTATGTTTACCGATGTGTCACTTGTCACAGACAACGTTGGAAATCAAAACACTGTCTAAATCCCCAAAGATATCCTGCTTGCAGCCAGCGAACGGCGCCGACAGAGGTGACGCACCAAGTCGCTACAACCGTTTACGCTGCGCGTCAAATTTGCAGCGATAAAAAACACACTTGGAATTCACTCAGAAAGGTGAAACTTGATGTGTTTTATTCATAAAACTCCCAATAATTTCGTAATGAAAAAAAAACAACAAAAAAACGTTAATTTTGTCATTTTCATCGTTCCAGCTCCCCTTAAGGTTCATTCTTTTCAGATGCCCATGGAAAAGAATTCTCTTGCGTACATCAACTGTAACGTTCTCCTTGTATTTGCGAATCTCTTCTCGTCTAAATAACACAGACATTGGTTCAACGTACAGATTCCTATTAAAATAAATGTTTCTGAACAATAACTGCAAAAGCAAGAGGTGACTGGCAGATCTGGAAATATGATGCGTATAATGTAAGCCAGTTCCTAAAATAATCCACCAGTGCAGAATTCTAGAACGCAAATGATACCTGAAAAAGGACTCCTCGGTGATAAGACAGACTGGACTAGACACTGAAGGACATCCCCAAACTCACCACCTGCGAAATTTGTTACATAGCTGACGCCATATGCATGTTGCAAAATAAAGTACAAGATATGTTATGCAAATAATTAAGAAAGCTTTATGCAGGGTGGATTGAAGAAGGCAGTGCAAGTCATCAGTCATGCCCTTTTAAAGTGAGTTATTTGATTCGTTTGAAGCGATCTGCGTATGATATTGAGAACTTCGATCAGGACGGACGGATGGGGATTTGAACAGAAGTATCGGAGTACCATTTAAGTGTTTTAAGCACTCCACCAGCTTGCTTGCTACCAGAAATGAAACAACAAATAATAGTATTTTGTGCGTACAGACGACACAGCTATTAAAAATTTGTACCAACACCGGGAATCGACCCTAGTTCTGTAGCTTATCAGTAAGGTGCGTTAGTCACAAAGCCAAGTAGACAGTATGGTTCACTCAAGTGCATGGATTACGCTGGCATGCCTCCGTTTTCGATGAATGTTCTCACTGCCACCTACATGTGCTTTAAATTCCCCTTTACACTAGTGGAATTGTGCGAACCGCTATTACATATGCAGGAGACCTGGGTTCGATTCCTGGCCTTGGTACAAATTTTCACTCGCCTCTTCAGTCCATATACATAAAATCATATCTGTATGAGACGAGTAAAGTCTTTGAAATTCTTTTATTTCAGTCATAGTATTGGGCTGCAATATTTGTAAGACTGAATAAAGATGTTTGTCAGGAATGCAGTCTCCCTGTTACTCTAAAACACACTGAGCAAGATATAAACGAATATGTAAGTACATGTATTGAACGAATAACTGTACAAATAGGAAACACAAAGATACTTACATCTTCAGATGATATAGTAGTGTTAGCCGAATGGCCGGCCAGTGTGGCCACGCGGTTAAAGGCGCTTCAGTCTGGAACCGCGCGACCACTACGGTCGCAGGTTCGAATCCTGCCTCGGGCATGGATGTGTGTGATGTCCTTAGGTTAGTTAGGTTTAAGTAGTTCTAAGTTCTAGGGGACTGATGACCTCAGATGTTAAGTCCCATAGTGCTCAGAGCCATTTGTTAGCCGAATGTCAAAACAGCCTTCAGAAGGCCATAGAGTTATGAACAATTTATTTTCAGAAAGATACAAGAATAAATAAGGTAATAATCGAAATCATTACATGTAATGAAGTTTAAATAGTATCAAAACTAAATGAGAACAGATAGAACATTAAGCATGTCACCAGATATAAGTACCTGCGTAGTAGGTCATTCCATGAGACTAAATGCAAAACTGCACAAGCTAACACGTTATACAATAAGAAGAAGCTAATAGGACACAAAAAGATTAATTTTAGCCCTGGGGAACAGTATTAGAAACTTGTGTCTGGAGCGTTTCCCTTTGTGGCTCGTACATACGGACGGTAGGAGAGTCTGCAGCTGGAGAAGAGTGGTAAAGTTTTCATGGAGAGAGAGAATGACCAATGTGTAGAAGAGAAAATGTCATTGTGAAAGACTGTCAGTGAATGGAAGGACCGACAGGTTCGACAACTACACAGACACAGCCACGTCAGTCTGTAACCTATAGAAGGTAAAGTGCCGGGAAAAATGCACGACGATTACCAAGTGTTCAGTACATGAGGAAGAAAGCAACATCTGCAACTGACAACATACTCAGAAATGAAGAGACTGGATGAGTAAGAACAGTTGCTGCTGACCAATCTACGAACTGAGAAAGAACGTTATTCAAATCTTATGACTCAATTGGCTGAAAAATTGCTTGAAAATTATGTTAGATTTCAAAAGGCAAAGAGAAACTCTCTGCCTTAAAAATAGGGTACTTCTTTCTGAGAATGATTTGGCACTCGAAAAGCTGACAGAAGTGCGAACCGGTAGAACTGTTAGTCAGATGAAGTTCCCTGTGACTTCAGCATACACCCACAAGTGAAACATGTGTGTCTGAAAATGCGCTGACAGCACTGAAGAGAGTATGCAACCGTAGTTGAATACTGTTCAGACTTGTAATTCAGGAATGCAGCCTACGAACTAAATAAATTTTGTCAACATGTATTAATGTAAATGGAATCTAGATCATAAAATGACATTTGGATTTCAGCATTAAGTCTTTCAAAGGCGAAACCAAAAAAAGTTGAACTGTTCCTCTGTGTACTTTTCTACATTCCCATCTCTGTGGAAGACCACAATGCTACAATACTATTCATGGAATCTTAGTGTGATCGCTTTACTATATCTGTACAAAATTTTAAATTTACTTTTACTGTTTCACTTTCTAATACAAATCATTATCATGTATTTCCTCGTGATTTATAACACATGTAGACGACCGAATGGGATAACCTGAAAGTCAATACAAAAAGTAATAACGAATCGAGATCAGAAACAGACAATCTCATATTCGCTAGAAAGGTATGGGAACAGCGCAATAGCCTCACATTTCTTTCTCAGTTAGATATCAATGATCGAGTTGATAAATACTGACTACGTCTGATCCGATAATGATTTATCTTCTATGTAAGTGCCTAACGTAGTTGATTCAGGAGGCATGTGGAGTGAAAGAAAAAGGGAGGGCGAAAGCTGTACCTGCAAATTGGTTGACTCATTTCGAGCGCAGCTCGAGCGTCTTTGCATTTTTAAAACATTTACGGTGTACGTGAAGTCCATTTTATGTTATTTATAAGACATATAAAATATTACTATATCCACAGCCGAAACAAAAATATTTTATGTGCATCTGCGATACTGGCTGTCTCATTTTGATTCAGATTATTCTTTTATTTTGTCTTTTCAGCTAACAAACAGTTTCGGCTGCGTAGGTATATTTCCGTCTGTGTTATAGCCCCTAACACAAATAGGTCCGTTCAATGGGTTATGCCACACACACGAAAATGGACATGAGATCGAAACTGTGCAGTTTTGGAAAAGATAGGTGTTCTCATTAAAAATTCAACAACCAACCTATGGTTATATTCCTGCGATAGTTATTATAACAATCGCGTCTTTACCTTGCCACCTGATTCTGTCCTTTTGGGGAACCTTTACAATATTCGTCTACACTGATGCAGGCATTCAAGAGAAAAAGTAGACAATGTAAAGGCATTCTGCTAACTTGGAAGTAAATTATACACAATGGACGAAGCAAGAAGGACGTAAGAAGCAGACTGTCATAGGCAAACAGTGTGTTCCTCGCAAAAAAATAAAGTCTAAAAATATTAAACAACGCACTTAATTTGAGGAAGAAATTTTTGAGAATTTACGTTTGGACGGATCTACGTTGTACGGATGTGCAACATGGATTGTGATAAAACAGGAAAAGAAGAGAAGCGTTAGACTGTGGTTCTACAAATGAATGGTGAAAAGTAGGTGGACTCGTAATGAAGGAAGTTCTACGCAGAATCGACTATAACAGGAATGTGGAAAACATAGACTACAAAAACTGACAAGACGCCAGGACATCTGTTCAAGCATTGAGAAGTAACTTCAACAGTACCTGAGAGAGTTGAGAGAATTAAAACTGAGAGGAAGACAGAGATCCAAATATATTGAGGCCATTGGATGTTAAATGTTAGTTTGTGGCTAAGAGGTTGGCTCAGGAGTGGAATTCGTTCTTCACCGACATACTTTAAATGTTTACACAATACTCCAACGAACATTCGGACGGACGCATAAAAATAGTGAAAAGTCGTTAACAAAGGGATGTGTTGTTTATGGCTCATCGGTTTATATCAGAATACTACTATAGAATCTGAATATGCAATAACAATGAACAAGGCTCAAGATAAGAGAGAGGGATAGGAGGAGATAGAGGGGTAGGAGGAGATACACGTAGAAAGTGGGAGGAAGTGAAGGACAGAGAGAGGGAGAGGGAGATCAAAAGGAGATGGAGAGATAGGAGGGAGGAGAAGATGGACAGAGAAAGTGCAAGAAGGTACTGGACGGAGAGAGGTTGAAGCAGGAGGAGATGGACAAAGAGAGGGGGAGCAGGAGAAGGACAGAGAAGAGAGGAGAAGGAGATTAGGAGGTATGCTAGAAATATGTGCTTTCCGGTTTCAGTACAACGAAAAACCAGTCCGAGGTTGCAAATTTTACACTTTTTATTCACTCGATGACTGGTTTCGGGCCAAGACCAATTTACAAATTATAGTAACATGGTATTTCCGAAGATAGGAAAACCATGTCTAAAATATGCAACGAACAGTTACAGTGCATACAGTTATCTGTGAATAAAAAAAAGTAGAATTTGCATCTCTGAACTGGTTTTTCGTTGTACTAATTAACAGAAGTTGCTGATCCACAGCTACTTCAGCATGCTGGAAGTTCGTCATTTCTGTTTTCTTTCTTGTCCATTTGACAAGACTGAGTCACAGCAACATGTGACCGGGGCAGCTATAAAAGGAAGCAGGGAGGTAGCACAAGATTTCGGATTCCTGTGCTCTCTAATGCCACACATTTCCCTTAACCATTGCGCACCACTTGATGCTAAAATAGTGTGTTGATTTCACAGAGATGTAATAGGATACGTTCGCTAACACACTACATATTTTTAATTTTTAGCGGTGTGACACTTCCTAACACATGTGAGTTTTCTGGTACTCATCTGTGTCGCCTAGAGAAACCTCCATTTGAGTTTCATCAGCATTAATTGTGTAACACCTAAGCCACATCGTGCTTAACCATTTCAAGTTTACATGCAATGCGAAACATGTATGAATCCTCAAGACGTCTGAGCGTATCTAAATTCATGACATGACTTGTACGGGCACATAAAGTGTTGCGCGATAGAAGCGTGATGGAGTGAACAGCATTTACAACACAGAAATTCCGCGCGCGTTTGCTGGCACGGGAATGTTTACGACATCTGCCACACAATCTTTGCTACCGGACGCGCTGAGTTTCCCCACAGAATATACAACTAAGAATGGAACTATTGAAAGGAGTTGTAATAAATGACAAAGACTACACTCAAAAAAGAAGCCAGATGCATTCCTTCTCATTGAGAGCACCAACAGTAATAACAGACCACGTCAAACAGGTAAAACGTAATTTCAGACGAGTAAAAAGTAGTGGCGTGCGCTGTGTATTACAGATTGATAACCTCTTCGAATTTCAAAGAAACGGTGCACGTTGGGCGTACACGATGGACAACAACAGGAGGAGAAGGAGGCTGATGGTCAATAAATGTAAGACAGGTGAACTGCTTAATGGCCCCTCTCTAGTCAAGCAATCAGGAATAGGTCATAAATTTCCAGAGTCATTAAAACAAGGAAACAATAAAAGACCAGAATAGTAAAGCGACTCTTCAATTTCTGCTGTCTTAATTCACAACGGAACCCTCACGGCTGACCGGCGGGATGTCAATGTCCAAGGGTCACAATACTATCACGTTGCCATCGTCAGGAGCACTGACATACAGATAGCGTAAGACTTTTTTGGGGGGAGGGGGGAGGGGGCGGGCTGCTTGGCGGCATACTTAATCGCCCTTCTCAGCAAAACAGCACACAAAGATAAATTACATTTGTTCTTCTTCATTCAACGTTTGGCGTAATAGTGCAGGACTTCTTACATTAAGCTTCTATATCACAAAACAGGAGTATAATTTTTGGGTTGGAGGACTTTTGCGTACAGCTCCAGAATTTGCCTTACAACCAGTAAGGCAAACGCCATAGCGGTAATAAATAAATTTTAACGTATCTAGATAATCAGTTCGTCAGCGCCCCTAATGATGGCAATGTGGCGCTGGACGAAAAATTGTGCCCGTTGAACTCTGTCATCCGGCTGTTCAACCACGAACTGTTTCGTCAGCTAGAATATTATTTGTTCCCGGTCTGCCTGTTTAGGTGGGTGGTAACGTGCTTGCCTCCCATGCAAGCGGGCCCGGGGATCAGTCACGATGATGTTTTCTCTCATACTGTCCCACATAACAGTGCTAACCAGAGGAAGATATCAAAGCAGCATGCACAATGTGCCTGTGGCACCACAAAGCGCATCACATACACAAATGTGAACTCATAATCAGTGTGTTGACGCTACATATAAATTATCATGCCTGTGCTCCATGGCTCATCCACAAAAAAAGACGACAAATAGGCATGGAAAAGGGTTCGAAGAACAACAACAACAAGAGAAAAATGCAACAGGAAAAAATATACAAACGAAAACGTATAAAACGACGGTAATGTTAACCAACTGTAGGAATATAATAGCTTATTAGAAAGAAATTTTTAAAAATATATGGTTGTTAATAATTTAAATAAATATATATGGTTACAAAAAAAAAAGATTCGATTCCCGGCTAGGTTGGAGATTTTCTCCGCTCGAGGACTGGGTGTTGTGTTGTCCTCACTATCATTTCATCCTCATCACCGGCGCGCAAGTCGCCCAATGTGGCGTCGAATAAAATAAGACTTGCACCTGGTGGCTGAACTTTCCCGGATGGGGCCTCTCGGCCAACGACGCCATACGCTCATTTCATTTTCCACTTGTTCACGAATCAAGAATCTTTTCTTTTTTTTTTTTTTTTTTTTTTTTTTTTTTGAGTTATCAGTCTTCTGACTGGTTTGATGCGCCACACCACGTATTCATATCCTGTGCCAACCTTTTCATCTCAGAGTAGCACTTGCAATCTACATCCTCAGTTATTTGCTGGATGTATCCAACCACTGTCTTCCCTTCAGTTTTGGCCCTCTACAGCTTCCTCTAGTACTATGGAAGTCATTCCTTGATGTCCAGTCATCCTGTCCCCTCTCCTTGTCAGTGTTTTCCACATATTCCCCTCTTCTCCGATTCAGCGCAGACCCTCCTCATACCCTACCTTATCACAAATTTTCAACATTCGTCTGTAGCACCACATCTCAGATGCTTCGATTTTCTTCTGTTTCGGTTTCCCCACTGTCCACAGTTCACTACCATACAATGCTGTGCTCCAAATGTACATTCTCAGAAATTTCTACCTCAAATTAAGGCCTATTTTTAATGCTAGTAGACTTCTCTTGGCTAGTAATGCTATTTTTGCCAGTGCTAGTCTTGTCCTTCTTGCTCCGTCCGTCGTTGGTTATTTTGCTGCCTAGATAGTAGCATTCCATAACTTCATTTACTTCGTGACCATCAATCCTGATGTTAAGTTTCTCGTTGTTCTCATTTCTGCTTCTTCTCATTACTTTCGTCTTTCATCGATTCACTCTCAGTCCATATTCAGAACCCATTAGACTGTTCATTCCATTCAGTACATCATGTAATTCTTCTTATTTTCAATCAGGATGGTGATATCATCAGCGAAGCGTATCATTGATACCCTTTCACCTTGAATTATTAATTCCACTCCTGGGTTTTTCTTTTATTTCCATCATTGCTTTTTCGATGTACAGACTGAACAGTAGGGCCGAAAGACTACATTCCTGTCTTACACCTTTTTTAATTCGAGCACTTCGTCCTTCGTCGTCCGCTCTTATTATTCCCCCTTGGATCTTGTACATACCGTATATTAATTGTATATTACCTGTCTCTTCCTATAGCTTACCCCTATTTTCTCAGAATTTTGAACATCTTGCACCATTTTACATTGTCAAACGCTTTTTCAAGGTCGTCTTGATTTTCCTTTAGTCTTGCTTCCGTTGTCACCGTAACGTCAAAATTGACTCTTTTGTACCTTTACCTTCTCTAAAGCCAAATCGATTGTCATTTAACACATCCTTAATTTTCTTTTCCGCTGTTCCGTATGTTATTCTTGTAATTAACTTTGATCCATGAACAGTTAAGCTGAGTCTGCGATAATTCTCGCCCTTTCCAACTTTTACAGTCTTCGGAATTGTGTGGATGATAACATTACGAAAGTCAGATGATATATCGCCAGACTCATACATTCTACCCATCAACGCTAATATTGTTTTGTTGCCACATCCCCCCATGATTTTAAAAATTTTGATGAAATGTTATCTTTCCTTCCTGCCTTATTTTACCTGAAGTCCTCCAAAGCTCTCTTAAATTCAGATTCTAATACTGGGTCCCCTATCTCTGCTAAATCGACTCCTCTTCTTCTATGACATCAGACAAATATTCCCCTCATACAGGCCTTCAGTGTTATCTTTCCACCTATCGGGTCTCGTCTCTTCATTTAACAGTGGAATTCCCGTTGCGCTGATAATTTTACCAACCTTGTTTTTAATTGCACTAAAGGTTGTTTTGATTTCCCTATGTGCTTAGTCAGTCTTTCCGACAGTCATTCCTTTTTCGATTTCTTTATATTTTTCACGCAGCCACTTAGTTTTAGCTTCCCTGCACTTCCTGTTCATTTCATTCCTCAACGACTTGTATTTCTGTATTTCTGAATTTTCCTGAACATTTTTGTACTTCCTTCTTTCATCGGTCAACTGAAGTATTTCCTCCGTTCCCAACGGTTTCTTCACAGTTACCTTCTTTGTACCTACGTTTTTCTTTGCAACTTCTGTCACTGCCCTTTTTAGAGACGTCCATTTCTCTTCAACTGTACTACCTACTGAACTGATCCTTATTGCTGTATCTATAGCCTTAGATAACTTCAAGCTTATATCGTTATTTCTTAGTACTTCCATATCCCACTTCCTTGCGTATTGATTCTTCCTGACCAACCTCTTAAACTTCAGCTTATTCTTCACCATTATTGCATTCTGATCCGAGTCTATATCTGCTCCTGGTTACGCCTTGCAATCCGGTATCTGATTCCGGGATCTTTGTCTGACCATGATGTAATATAAGTGAAATCTTCCCGTATCACCCGGCCTTTTCCAGGTATATCTGCTCCTTTCGTGATTCCGGAACAGATTTTTCGCTACTACTAGGTGAAATTTATTACAGAATCCAATTAGTCTTTCTCCTTTCTCATTCCTTGTTCCAAGTCCATATTCTACTCTAACCTTTTCTTCTACGCCTCCACCTACAACTTCATTCCAGTCCCTCATGACTTTTACATTTTCATCTCCCTTTATGTACTGTATTACCCATTCAGTATCCTCTTGCACTTTCTCTACCCCTTCATCTTCAGCTTGCGACATCGGCATTCTTATCTGAACTATCGTTGTCGGTGTTAGTTTGTTGTCGATTCTGATAAGAACAATCCTATCACTGAACAGTTAACAGCAACATTCCTATTCATTACAAACCCGACTCCCATTATACCATATTCTGCTGCTGTTGGTATTAGCCTATACTCTTCTGACCAGATATCTTTATATTCCTTCCATTTCACTTCACTGGCCCCTACTATATTTAGACTGAGCCGTTGCATTTCCCTTTTCAGATTTACTTCCTTCTCTACCACGTTCAAGCTTCTGACATTACACGCCCCGACTCGTAGAACGTTATTCATTCGTTGGTTATTACGACTTTCTCTCATGATCACTTCCCTCTTAACAGTCGTCTCTCAGAGATGTGAATGGAGGACTATTCCGGAATTTTTTGCCGATAGAGAGATCAAATATGACACTTTTTAAGTTACAGGCCACATGTCCTGTGAACACACGTTATGTGTCTTTAATGCAGTGGTTATAATTGTCTTTTGGATCCTCATGCTGTTAATCATTGCTGATTCTTCCACCTCTATGGGTGATTTTCCATCCGAAGGACAAGAGAGTGTCCCTAACCTCTGCATGCTCCTCCACCCTCTTTAACAAGGCCGTTGGCAGAATGCGGGTGACTTCTTTTGGAGGAAGTCTTCGACAGCTAATGCTGATTATAAGGCCAAAACTTAGGCGTTGGAGGGTTTCAAACCTGGGACCGTGGGCATTTAGACTACTGATCAAAGGAGCTACTCCCTTTTCCATCTCATTTTGTTCTTTATTATTCGTTGAATTTGGGGTGGACGTCCGATGATACCCGCTCAGATTCTTCGTTGATGGGTTCACTCCATTTTTTTTTTGTTACAAAGGGTAGCTAAACCTCCGACCGAACACGTTCAGTTACCGTGCCTGTATCCCTGGGCCATAGGTCACAGCATTAAACTTATAGAAAAGGTGTCTCCATTACAGTTACAGACACGTAGTTTCATTTCACTGCGGATATAGGCATCATTTCGCCACCTCACTCACGTAAACTTCTGCCAAGAATAATATACACAAGCAAGAAATAAAATTGAAGAGACGTTGGACAAAGGACACTTTCCATCTCGATAAGATAGTGGTAGCGAAGATGCCAAAGTGAACTGTCACTTAGTCACGGAAAGAATATAAAGAAAAGAATGACACATAACACTGATTTGCCTTGACAAAGCGTTTGGAAGTGTTATGTAGAACATCAGCTTAAAAAAATCTGATAAGAACGTGAATGAATAACATAGACGCCACTGGCAGCTAATAGTAAAGAGGGAGGGAGACAATGTCGTTTTCTTATGCTTGAATGTTGAATAATAAATCAAGCAATCAAAATAAAACAGAAATGAAAATAGCCAGCATGTCTTTTGCAGACGAAAGTACGGAAGATTTAGAATTAATGCGGAGTGAAATGGACGGTATACTTAGCACAGACTTAAAATTAACTACAGCTGTGCCAATGTCTGCAGCAAAGTTCTCACGTTTTCCCATTTTCTTTCCATTTCTTTCATTTTCTTGGATTCACAAAATTTAATGCACGAAAATAACGTAACTGCAACACATGACTCCAAGATTTCACGTCAAGATTGAAGAAAAGGGGAATAGCAAGCAAATTACATCTGATGATGCTTTCACAGGATCCGAAATTCATAAACCAACAAAATGCAGCAGGATTATTTGCCTCCAAAGGCGGAATTGATTATAAAAGAACGTGATAAAATATGGTGAAAAGAGTACAGTGATTCCTTAACATAAAACTTCAGAACACAGTCGAGGGTTTGAGGCATACACTAACTGAGGACACAAAACTGCACAATATGACACAAGTCAAGAGCACCTAAGAAAAACGTTCTAGAAACGTATGTTTTTTCTTTAAAAATCTGTTCCAGTTTCAGATAATGTCAAGGATTTGTTGGATAAGTTCCTGAAAGTACACGGTTCGAGTGCAACATTTCTGGAATTAGAATATGCAAGGTGGGAAAAAAGTAAAAGAGGAATCTGGAATCATTTTAAGACTGCCACTATAGATGGATGTTGCAAATTAAGTAGATAGAAAAATACGCAGTAAAGTCCAGAAAATAAGGGGAGGTAAGATATTTCTTTATAAGAAGGAATAGGTTCGCAGAATATCCGGCGTGGGACCTACGACTTATCAACATGGAGAATGATGGAGAAGAGCAGTGAATAGTCGTTGTTTCAGACAACAGTTAGAACATTCCAAAAGGATTGTCGAAGATGTCACGTAATGAAAATATTAGCACAAGGTAAGGAGGCATAAAAGTACATCTAATACTCTATGGAAAGGAAACGAAACGGAAAAGCAATGGGATTTATTTGGTGATGGAACATGTTGATGTAAATATGGCAAGACGGAGCAAGGAGCATGGTAAAATGACTTTTGGAAAACTCTTGGTTGTGTGGCTTTACAAACAAAACATAGTTTTTTCAGTATTTAGGCTGAGAGCCTTAAGTGAAATCTAAGCTTATTCTTAGGCAGTAAACCTGATTCAGCTTCTAGTCATTCGGTACTACCTGGCCTTCCAGAGAGTTTACTACTCAGTTCAGAGAAGACCTTACGCAGTCTTTTCTCAGCGGGACAAAGGTGTTATAAGACATAGGCGAGCGTTTTTTCAAGGTATCAAAAATGTCGTTAATGAACTGGCAAGAATGAAAAGTCTGAGAAACACGACTCTTTGTGGTTGAAGCAGATAGTTGCAGTATATGTTGTACTGATATAGAGTTTTGACTGTAAACCAACTAAATTCTTTTCTCATGAAGTTAAAATACTCTGGCATAACCAATTACAAGAACAGCGACAGTTAAATGACTTGGGTTGCGAGAACCGTAACTGCTGACTAAATAGTCTGCAAGATTGTTCAGAATATGGTAACATCACAGCACATGCCCAATTTTGACGTGAAATCGAGACCATGTGATAGCCTCTTAGCCCATAGTTAAGCAACACACTCATTTACGTACTGCCAGGTTTGGTAGATGGGTCATGTCAATATGAACTGTAGCCAAATTGATTCAAGATGGTATTGGTAGATGTGGCAATGTCTCACTGATGACATCACCGAAAAACTTCATGGGTCTTTCCGCCCTCCCTTCTGCCTACCACTTCCCTTTTCCCACCTCTTCTCCCTTCCATTTCCCAACCACTCTAATTTCCTCCCCTCCGTCCACCCTCCACCACCAGTTCTACCTCCTCTCTACAACACCCTCCCATCCCATCCCTAAATAATAGCCACACTACCTCAAAACTGTGCTCTGCCACGGTCCCACATTAATTATTATAAATGGTTGAAGGGATTTCATAAATTCACTGTAGCTACATTAACACGTATCGTCATAAAACTCGACATACATATAGAAAAACTCGAAGTTTTGTATTGTGGCAGCCGCACTTCAGATTTCTGCCCCGAGAACACAGCAGCGTCCAGTCTGGCAAGATGGCGACAGGCGCCAGAAAAGCGAATGTTGTGCTTGAAACGCTTTCACATCACTCTGCCACAAGAATGCATAGACACGTAAGAACGTAGTTCCAAAAACTACCAATTCCATTCGGCGATTTTATGCGTATCTTAAAGCTTCAGCTTTAAAGTTTATGGTCCCTTTTTCTTCTGCCGAAAAGACCTTTACAGGACGCCTGTATCTGGACATGCTGGAAAATTGGCTCATGCCACGAGGTGGAGACCGGCGTGAGGACTTCATCTACCAATGTGACCAGCTATGAACATGAGGACATGCGACAGCTCGTCATGGAGCTTATCGATCACTTTCTGTATGGTCAGTTTCAAAACTATAAGGACCGTTTTTACCTAACAGAGACTGTCGCTACCGCTAGAACGATGCTCTCTACAATTTGTACTCTGTAATATCTCGCGTAGTGACTGCGAAGTCACTTTACGTCAGAGCTACAAATTCTAATCGTGTACTGCATAAGTTCATTTTCAATGCTTTGTGGTATAGGAAAGAAATTTTGTTACCCATAATATTTGGTATGTTATCTAAGTCAAAAGTTTTCTGTAGAAATTCTAAATGTGCAAGTGAAATATAAGGAAAAAGACGTGCGGACCCTACTTCGGGCGATTTTCCTAAGTGGTGAAAAACTGTGGAAACTATTCCTGAGTGGATGAGGAGGAAAAATTTGATACGGACAAGTGGCAGGAAATGCGTTCCACGTGAGGTACGCTCGTTTGAAAGTGGAGGATAACATCTTTGGCAGTGTGGGTTTCAATTATTGAAAGCATACATAAGAACAAATCAGGCAAGTGGAAGGTTCTGTCTGTACTAGTCTCTTATCTCCATAGTCTTGAGTGTTGCCCTGAATCACTAGTACAGACAAAACACTACCTCTAGCCTGATGTGTTCTCATGTGTGCTTTCAATCTTTGAAACCACACTGTCAGACATCTTTTATCTCCTCCTTCAAACGGTGTACGTCCCTTGGAATGTATTTCGAGCCATGTATCCATGAGACCTTGCTCGCTTCCTTTTCCTTTACAAGACCGTTTCCTGCAGTCTGTCCATATCCCGCAAAATCACCTTGTTTATTTCACTGTGCACACTTAATAGACTAGGGTTATCGCAAAATGGAAAGCAGCTATACGTGCAAACAATAGTGTGACCGTTTCAGAATAGTTTTGCTTTTATTATTATTATTGTTATTATTATTTATGCTTGTTACTATTTGTTAAATTCACACGTCGCCAAGACATCTCGCCTCATAATATTACGATGGCACACCACAACACCGGCACTTGCCTACGGCTGGCGTTCCTGTAATCTAATTCCTACTGTGATTGTGTCTGACGAAATATGGCCGGTGCGCTGCAAAATTGACAATTACATTAAAATGTCCACAGTTTATATAGTTCAAACTTCAATATCAAAGTTTTTCCAAAATGAAAGTGACACATTTAATTATTAAACTGATGAGCATTCGTAAGGACACACCAAGACATCAAAAGTTTTGAGGGTAAAGCGAAAGAGAGAGAGAGAGAGGGAGAGCTAGGGAGAGAGAGCGCTTCTGTCACCTCGGTGAATGGAATATTTCTGTGTATCACGTGACAACCCAAGTGTATCTTGCCATCACCTCCACTTTCAACGCTCCACAGATGCCTATGATAATAATGGTAATGATGACAAAATATATAAAATGATGTAATATGATAATGATTTATTTATATTGGTGCTTATTGCAGTGATTTGGCGTAATTTACAAGAAACTGCCGTTCAGAGAAATAAGTATCTGAATAACATTCGTGCACAAATTTGAGAAGTTAATGTGTTACGCACGCGATGTGATAGAAACAACAGCAACAAACTGTCATAACCCTGACAGAAAAATTTGCACGCTTTCAACATTTTCCATTACAGGTTCAACAATCAAAAATTTATTGAAAGATAATGTCACATTCTATCCTGGTAATTATGTCGTAAAATCACTGTCATGTCTATCATGATCAACTGATTTAGGCCGTGTCCTTTGCAAGTGCATACTCGTAAATTTAGACTGTAACCCATTTTGGCATACACAAACGTACATCTTATATGTCTGTATGTAACCGTTGTCGTAGTCAACACGAGTACCACCAACATTCCTCGTTCTTCAACGTCTTACAATAACAGTACGGCCGCCCAGTGTGGCCGAGCGGTTCTAGGCGCTACAGTCTGGAACCGCGCGACCGCTATGGTCGCAGGTTCGAATCCTGCCTCGGGCATGGATGTGTGTGATGTCCTTAGGTTAGTTAGGTTTAAGTAGTTCTAAGTTCTAGGGGACTGGTGACCTGAGATGTCAAGTCCCATAGTGCTCGGAGCCATTTGGACCATCTTGAATAACAAAAATGGTTCAAATGGCTCTGAGCACTATGGGACTCAACTGCTGAGGTCATTAGTCCCCTAGAACTTAGACCTAGTTAAACCTAACTAACCTAAGGACATCACAAACATCCATGCCCGAGGTAGGATTCGAACCTCCGACCGTAGCGGTCTTGCGGTTCCAGACTGCAGCGCCTTTAACCGCACGGCCACTTCGGCCGGCTCTTGAATAACAGTACTGGCGTAGTGGCATACATACGTAAACATAAAACATCAAAATATGTCGCACAGCACATTCCTCTACCCACATCCAGCCAAAATCAACTGACGGTAGTTAAATGATAATGATTGTGTAAGAGTTTCTTTGGAAAATGGAATTATCTTTCACCAGTGTTAGTATTCCGTTTTTGTTATATTTCTTTCTTAGTGTAGTAGAAGGAAAAGGCTTCGTCAGCTTCCTATCGTCTGTCACTCTTACTTGTCAACTCTAAAACTGTTTTGGTTTCTTTGTCGACAGGAAATGCAAGTCCATCCACAAGGAAAAAAACTAAAAATCATTCTGAATTTTTCTGAAATTCCTTGTCAATTTCTCCCTTTTTATGTTACATTCTGCTTTATATTCCGAAAGTTAGGTGAGAAATTTAGAAATGGTTATATTTAAAAATGTAAATGATTTTCATGAAATGTTTGTTTGAGGGGCCAGGTTTGGGTGTATGCGTGGAGTGGAGTGGGGAGGGAGGGGGGGGAGGGGGCATCGGATGAGGGGGTCGTTGCAACCCACAAACCTCTTTCTTCATCTATGCCTGATGGCTGGAAGAACACTAAAATTTGACGTTTAAAGCGTGGGATTGGGCCACCTGTACTCATGAAAACCACATAACGCGGGCGAAGAGTGCTATAGATAACCCCCTCTCCGTGGATCTGTTCCTGATGGTTGGAAGAACACCACAACCGCGCACTAAAACCACGGAAAAAGATCACCTGTCTAACTGCAGAATTTAGTGTAGCTGTGTCCAAAACAATATGTCGCGAGTCAGAATAGCTTCAGGAGCACTCCTGGAACACTACTACCAATATTTGGTCCTCCGGGTCACTCTAGCGTCAAGTGCATGCTTTGGCTCCAGCTTCGAGTACTTTCCACCTGCTGTTGGGGCTTGAACGATGTTGGATGTCTCTCCTCAGTTCTTTCCGTGTTTCGCGGAGTTCATGCCGCAATCTGGGGCGTCTCCCTTCAGGGTGAAAGAGAATGATATACTCGTATGGTATTGATGAGTGAATGACCGAGTACAGGTATGTCAACAGTTACTACTGTACTCAAGATTCGCACGCTTAAATAATTCTGTCTCGGTAGTTGTTTACGAAATAGTGACTGATCTTACTATATCAGTCAATGATTCACGCCCTGTCCACAGCCAGAGTCCACAATTCAATTCATAACAGATCCAAGTATACACTTCGTCGTAATCCTAGGGAGAAGTGGTCGCCGGTAATACGCCTGGATGCACGGTCGCGCTGGCGTCTGTGGAGCGAAGGCAGCTGCCAGTCTGTGGCTGGGCAGCGCTGCGACAATCTACCTCGGACCCTGTGGGGACGTGGCCTCTGTCGGCTGGCAGAGGTACTCGCGACGTCTCCTGATGGCGTCCTCCATGGCAGAACAGTAGTGTTTCCCGCCGAGCTGCGATCGATTGATTGTTAAATATTTTATGAGTTATAGGAATAGGGTTCAGCTTTATTTTACGGACAGCTTCTGTAAATTACAACTGCCACTTACTTGCTAAAATCTTTAGAAACAAACTAAATTGGAAATCAGGAATTAGGAAAGGAAGAAGATACATAGAGCATATCCTTACCCTGAAATAAGTGATAAACCACTAAGCCTTAAAGAACAAAAATATGACTTAATTTTCCTGGACTTTAAGAATCCATACTCCTCCATCCAGACTCCTGGAATCACCCAAGAAGCACTCCACGAGAACTCATAACGGGAATTTTGTTAGGTACAAAGGAAATGCTATCGGAAGAGTTTGAGATCAAAGATGGTGTCAAATAGGAGAGTGTATTGGCACTAGTTTTGTTGAACATCGAACAAAGTGATCAGGCAGTGGAGGGTAATAAACGAGGAAAAGGGAATACCAGAGTCGCAGATATGTGGATGACATAGCGACAGTGATGCAGAAGAAGATGCAAAGAAATAACACAACCGAAGCAAATAGCAAAATGAATGGGACTGAGTATAGGCTACAAAACGATGAAGACACTGAATATCACTGGGGAAAGATGAACACCAGAATGCACCCTGCCAGAAGTGGACAAATTTAAATATAAGGGAGAATATATAATAGGGATAAACAGATTCAATGTGGAAATAATATAGAGGTTGAAGAAGGTATTATCTACTGACTCCATGATGAGATACTGCAACGCAACGGTGAGTAATGCGGTGATATATGCGATCGAGACGATAACATTAGGAAGATATGGTAGTTCAAAACTAGAAAAAAATGAGAGGAATACTGAGAAAAATGCTGGGGTCTAAAGCAGGTGGTGAGAGATGGATGCGAAGACCATACGATGAAATGTACTGGAGCTTGTGGCACGTATCGGAGACATCTGAATGAAAAGGGCGTTATTTGCGAGACATCTGATCGTGATAAATATGGAAAGAACGACGAGAACGGGAAAGGACAGGGAGAATGAAAATAAGGAACCAATCTGGTTGATGAATTCAGGAAAGACTGATCGGTTTTACAGATCAAGATGGGTAGTTGAATGAATGCCTTAATACGAACAAAACTGAGGCTTAAACATATCGTAACTCACACGAAGCCAGTGCCTTTCACTCTGTTCGTATTGTCAGGTCTCCTTCCAGTAGTAATAAAATAACAGAAAGTATAGGAGGAAATCGTGGAATTGGTAAAATACTTGAAACGGATTTAAAATTTATGTGAGACTTAAAACGTTTAGTAAGGAAAGGGAAAAAGCACAATGTTAAAAATTATGTATGAAGCAGAATAAAAAGGAGTAAAATTACCGTAACTTCATTGGCTTACTCGGCTTAATAAGTCTTGAAACTCTCTTCACGTTTGCTGCCGGACCCTAAAATCAACTCGATTCAACATTTCGGCAATCCAACTGTTCGCCATCTTCAGGAGAACGCTGCTTGTGCTGCTGAGTTCCGCTGTGAACTGTTCTCAGCGGGACTCAGCACCAGAAGCAGCGTTCTCCTGAAGATCGCGAACAGTTGCATCGTCGAAATGTTGAATCGAGTTGGTTTTAGAATCCGGCAGCAAACGCGAAGAAACTTTCAAAACTACCATAGTTGAGGGATACTTTGTTATCACCAAGAGCGATACCCAAATGAGAAGTTGCAAGAGAAAATCATCGAGACGTCTGAAAACGAGATTGATTCTATTGTAACGAGCCACTGTACTGTGAAAAATAACCGTAACGAGTCACTATATTGTGAAAAATACCCAGATTAAGATATGGTGTTGGATCAGAACCCAGCAGTGATAAATACTAATCCGTTGTCCACGTAAACAAAAGGAGACCAAATGCTAGGAAGTACAGTACTTATAAATCGATAATCTTCAACGAAAATTTAAAATTTTCCGTATAATTGGAAACTGAGGTCAGCAAAATCTTTGATAGTATTTTTTATCGGACAAGGTGAACGCTAAAACATTAATATTACTGATACGATAGCACAGTCGCGGATAACCGAGGAAATGAAAACGCTCATGGACAAAACACAGAGGGTCAAGGGTGGAAAATTAGCTGTAGTTCACGTAGAACGTAGAAGTGCAAAGTAGTAAATAACTCAGGCTGATAAAGAAAGAAAGGTGGATTGCTAGACAGGCAGTTCGATACATGAGTGCTAAAATCACAGAAATGATCTAACGAGATCTTCATAATGCCTACAAAAAGTGTGTAGATATTAGGTAAGTAGAATGCAAAATTTAACAGATTTTACTTACATTATCTCTCCATTTAAATTTGGTTTACAACTGGCGTAGAATGGAAATATAGAAAGACAGAGACTAGTTGTAAAGTCTCAAACCAGGTAACCATACTGTTAACTCGAAAATTTTATCTATAAAGTACTAAGTTCTCTCGTTAGTTAGGCCACTTCCTCGAAATACTCCTAACATTTTCTCCAAATGCACTTTATTGGCTTTCAAGCCGTCTCCATTCGGTCATCTCAACAGTAATGTCGATACGAAAGTGACGAGAACACAACAATCAATCCCCATCGGAGAAAATCTCCGATACATCCGGGAATCGAACCCGAGCCCCCGTCGTTTAGCAATCCTCCGCACTAACCACTTAATTACTGGGACGGACAGTTACCTATTTTTCTGTAGGATGTGCATCCGAGTCCGAAGGAATCTCGCATCGTTCTTCTTAACAACACAGACACTGTAATGTCTTACTTCTCCGCCGATGCCACGTAGTGACTTCCGATTACAATGATTACGGAAATCACACAATGTGTGTACGAGTACAGATGTGATGCCGGATCAACGATATATGGAAGTTTGGATGTGACTGTGAGTCGTGTACTGACAGACAAAGCGGTGTCAAGAGGGTTGGCTGCTCTCTTTAGTGAAAAACGGTGAACACTAACGCTCACGTAAATCGAAAATCCGGTTTCAAGTCACGGTACGGCACAAATTTTCATTGTCGTCATTTCCTTATTCAGCTGATGGTTGTTCGTATTCGCAACTGCGAATACATTTCACGTACCGAATAAAGGTTTAAGCAAGGAAGATTACAGAAAAGGTCATACATTTTGTTTTGAAGTCAGCGCTTGCAACTATTTTATTTAGTATTTTGAAGCAATGATTCTAGAGCTGAAGGAAAAAGGAACATGGAGGTTCGATTTTTATTGACATTTGTAGCGGAGTTTTTATGCAGCCCCATAGCCTGCTGGTTGAACCTAAAATCATATTGCAGCACCACCAGCTGCCACAAAATCCTGTATAGTTACTACTACAAGTTCGGGTTGTTACTAATCATCGCCAGGCACAACTATCTAAATTTAAAAAATATGCTATTACTAGTAGCTGCCTACCAGCTTCGAAAGGCAGAGGATGCTTGCATGAACTTTCCTCTGTTACCAGTAATCTCTCTACCAACATTTGAAACATGCTTCTTTACAATGATATGTATCTCTGCTCTTGCAGTAACCGCCCCCAATGTCCTCCTCGTCGACGTAATGCTAAACTTACAGAGAATGGTGAAGAAGTAGTTACGACCCTCCGTTCGCAATGAGAAAGAGCATAAATCCCCACGGTCTCTTACAGCACTTCTGTGGTTTCCTTTCAATAGCTGAAGTCAGTTTTAGGATGAATTCCACTACTGAGTATTTCCCTCTCATTCACGTCCTGCGGAGAAAGTTGGGCCTCTAATAACCTGAATGTCGATGCCGCGTTGAAACACTAGCTTCGCTTTCCTCACCAGCCTCACGTATCCATGGTAATGAACAATGACTGCGTGATTTACTCCCACCAGTGCAGCTAAGTTACTGTGCAAACCACAAGGTGGGAACGGCTAATTTATGGCGAGAGCTAAATTTAGATCAAATTCTCTCGTAGTTTGTGCCAGAATCTGCGTATCCACTCCCTGCCGATCCCGCCTGCCATCCCCCCTACACTGCCATTCGCACGCCGCTACAGGAAGTCGCCTGTGGAAAGTTTTAATTGGACGCGTAATTTGGTTTTATTCCTCACCCCTGCGCGGGCCGCATTCCCGTCGGTCGGTGTGAAATACGCGCCGTCGAGCACGCTGCGGCACGCGGGGACCAAAAATCCCCGCTGTGGGTGTGCTGCACCCCAAGCAGACAAACCGCGATGGGCTGTTGCGCCGAAGCGCATCTTGTACACCAGGTTACAAGATTTTAAAATATACTATTAGTATAGCGTATAGAACTGGTAAAATAATGAAGAAAAAAGGAATCGCAGTTGCCCACAAAACAGACAACACGCACCAAACGGGTTATTCAATAAGGCAGAACGCCAGAATATTTGCTCGTGGTACAAAAGAAATTGTTAGTCATCCTCTTAATGATACAGGTTACATCTGAATGATGGAAAAATGATTTTCTCTGAAGTCACTGTAGTTTTCACTGTTTATTGATTACAATACTTATACAGGGTGTTTCAAAAATGACCGGTATATTTGAAACGGCAATAAAAACTAAACGAGCAGCGATAGAAATACACCGTTTGTTGCAATATGCTTGGGACAATAGTACATTTTCAGGCAGACAACCTTTCGAAATTACAGTAGTTACAATTTTCAACAACAGATGGCGCTGCGGTCTGGGAAACTCTATAGTACGATATTTTCCACATATCCACCATGCGTAGCAATAATATGGCGTAGTCTCTGAATGAAATTACCCGAAACCTTTGACAACGTGTCTGGCGGAATGGCTTCGCATCCAGATGAGATGTACTGCTTCAGCTGTTCAATTGTTTCTGGATTCTGGCCGTACACCTGGACTTTCAAGTGTCGCCACAGAAAGAAGTCACAGGGGTTCACGTCTGGCGAATAGGGAGGCCAATCCACGCCGCCTCCTGTATGTTTCGGATAGCCCAAAGCAATCACACGATCATCGAAATATTCATTCAGGAAATTAAAGACGTCGGCCGTGCGATGTGGCCGGGCACCATCTTGCATAAACCACGAGGTGTTCGCAGTGTCGTCTAAGGCAGTTTGTACCGCCACAAATTCACGAAGAATGTCCAGATAGCGTGATGCTGTAATCGTTTCGGATCTGAAAAATGGGCCAATGATTCCTTTGGAAGAAATGGCGGCCCAGACCAGTACTTTTTGAGGATGCAGGGACGATGGGACTGCAACATGGGGCTTTTCGGTTCCCCATATGCGCCAGTTCTGTTTATTGACGAAGCCGTCCAGGTAAAAATAAGCTTCGTCAGTAAACCAAATGCTGCCCACATGCATATCGCCGTCATCAATCCTGTGCACTATATCGTTAGCGAATGTCTCTCGTGCAGCAATGGTAGCGGCGCTGAGGGGTTGCCGCGTTTGAATTTTGTATGGATAGAGGTGTAAACTCTGGCGCATGAGACGATACGTGGACGTTGGCGTCATTTGGACCGCAGCTGCAACACGGCGAACGGAAACCCGAGGCCGCTGTTGGATCACCTGCTGTACTAGCTGCGCGTTGCCCTCTGTGGTTGCCGTACGCAGTCGCCCTACCTTTCCAGCACGTTCATCCGTCACGTTTCCAGCCCGTTGAAATTTTTCAAACAGATCCTTTATTGTATCGCTTTTCGGTCCTTTGGTTACATTAAACCTCCGTTGAAAACTTCGTCTTGTTGCAACAACACTGTGTTCTAGGCGGTGGAATTCCAACACCAGAAAAATCCTCTGTTCTAAGGAATAAACCATGTTGTCTACAGCACACTTGCACGTTGTGAACAGCACACGCTTACAGCAGAAAGACGACGTACAGAGTGGCGCACCCACAGACTGCGTTGTCTTCTATATCTTTCACATCACTTGCAGCGCCATCTGTTGTTGAAAATTGTAACTACTGTAATTTCGAAAGTTTGTCTGCCTGAAAATGTACTGTTGTCCCAAGCATATTGCAACAAACAGTGTATTTCTATCGCTGCTCGTTTAGTTTTTATTGCCGTTTCAAATATACCGGTCATTTTTTAAACACCCTGTATATTTATATATATATATATATACACATATACACACATCGAAAAAAGATTTGCATCACCTCGGTTCCGAGAGTTCCGGAACCTCTACAGAAAATTGGAATAGGGATCAACATAAAGACTATTTTCGCCCTTTTTATTGCTTATGAAAACCATACATTGCACGTTGTATCACCATACAGCCTTCAGAGGTGGTGGTCCAGACTGCTGTACACCCCAGTACCTCTAATAACCAGTAGCACGTCCTCTTGCATTGATCCATGCCTTTATTCGTCGTGGCATACTATCCACAAGTTTATCAAGGGACTGTTGGTCCAGGTTGTCCCACTCCTCAACGGCGATTCGGCGTAGATCATTCAGAATGGTTGGTGGTTCACGTCGTCCATAAACAGCCCTTTTCAATGTATCCCAGGCATGCTCGATAGGGTTCATGTCTGGATAACATGCTGGCCACTCTAGTCGAGTGGTCTCGTTGTCCTGAAGGAAGTCATTCACAAAATTTGCACGATGGGGGCGCGAATTGTCGTTCATGAAGATGAATGCCTCGCCAATATACTGCTGATATGGTTGCACTGTCAGTCGGAAGATGGCATTCACGTATCGTACAGGCGTTACGGTTCCTTCCATGACAACCAGCGGCGTACGCCGGCTCCACATAACACCACCCAAAAGAGCAGGGAACCTCCACCTTGCTGCATTCGCTGGCAAGTGTGTGTAAGGCGTTCAGCCTGAACGAGTTGCATCCAAACACGACTCCGACGATTGTCTGGTCGAAGCATATGCGACACTCATCGGTGAAGAGAACGTGATGCTAATCGTGAGCGTTCACTTCGGCATATTGTTGGGCTCATCTGTACCGCGCTGCATGGTGTCGTGGTTGCAAAGCTGGACCTCGCCATGCACATCGGGAGTGAAGTTGCGCATCATGCAGCCTATTGCGCACAGCTTGGGTCGTAAGACGACGTCCTATCCTTACTCGAAAAGCATTATTCAACATGGTGGCGTTGCTGTCAGGGTTCTCCGAGCCATAATCCGTAGGTAACGGTCATCCATTGTACTAGTAGGTCTTGGGCGGCCTGAGCGAATCATATCATCGACAGTTCCCCTGTCCGAACAACATCGCTTTGGTTGACTCCGTGACGTCTGGACACTTCCCTTGCTGAGAGCCCTTCCTGGCACAAAGTAACAATGAGGAAACAATCGAACCGAGGTATTGACCGACTACATGGTTGAACTACTGACAACACGAACCGTGTACCTTCTTCCATGTGGAATGACTGGAACTGATCAGCTGTCGGACGTCTTCCGTCTAATATGCGCTGCTCATGCATGGTTGTTTACTTCTTCGGGCAGGTTTAGTGACATCTCTGAACAGTCAAAGGGACTGTGTCTGTGATACAACATCCACAGTCAACGCCTATCTTGAGGAGTTCTGGGAATTGGGGTAATGCAAAACTTTTTGTGATACAGGGTTTAAAGTGAAATATGTCTGCTACACACTACAAGGAGCGTTCAATGAGTGATGGAATACATTTTTTTCTCGGCCTGTTTCGGCTAGAAAAACGCGCAATTTATTGTGGGATCTTATGGAATATTTCCCTTTCGCCTCCATAGTTTCATGAAGCTCCGATTGTTGGCATCACCCGATCAAAATGGCGTCTATAATGGAGGTGCTCTCCAAGCAGAAATCTATCATTGAGTCCCTTTTGCCGGAAAACCAGAGCGTCGCAGATATAGGTAGGCACTTGTAGAATTTAAAATTTCAGAAAACATTCTGTAACATCCTTATCTCTACGGATCTCCCTCCGTCCGACGCCTCTAGCAGCCATAATGGCAGGGGAAGCCTGAAAATGATCTGAGTGAATAGCCGAGATAGGTTGCTACAGAACAGAAATCTGAAAACGCTAGCGGGGCTATTTTTATTTGATTTTTAGCTTTCAGAGAGTCTATGGTGACCTGGCAGTGAACCAAAGCACGGTGTGTCGTTGGGGCGAAGCTTCTGCCATCATCGTAACAAGGTCGCACAAGCCTGTCCGGTTTTCCGCTTGCCGGTCAGCCACACATAGCTGTGACTCCTGCAATCTTGGAACGTGCAGACTCATTCGAGGTGATCGACGGGTCACAATCAAACATCTCCGTCCACAACTGGACGTCTCTGATGGCAGTGCTGACACACTTGTACAACTGTTGGGGTATTTAAACGCGTGTGTCCTCTGGGTTCCTGGCCGCCAACAGAAGATCATAAACAGCAACGAAGGACCATCTTGCGAAGTTGCTTGTATGTCACAGTTTTTTGCCGAACGTCGCCACGGGCGATGTAACATGGGTTCATCATTTCGAACCGGCAACAAAACGATAATCCGTGGAGTGGCGCAAAACCACCCCACCTCCGAAGAAAAAGTTCAAAGCGAGTCATTGCGACGGTCCTCTGAGCCTCTGAAGGGGCTGTTCTGTTCGATGTCCTCAGTTATGCTGGAACGATCAACTGTGAAGTGAATTTTGCTACCTCAAGGAAACTGAAGAAACGACATCAGCGTGTTCGCTGCTACAAAAATGCAGGCGAACTTCTTCTCCATGCCATCGTAAGGTCTCACATATGTGTTGTAGGCCCTCTATTGTTCCTGATCTATAGTAACGACATAGGAGACAATCTGAATATCCGTCTTAGATAGTTTGCAGTAGATAGTGTCATTTATCGTCTTGTAAAGTCATCAGATGATCAAAACGACTTGCAACATGATTTAGGTAAGATATCTGTATAGTGCGAAAAGTGGCAATTGACCCTGATTCAGGGAAGGCGTGAAGTTATTCATGCGAATACTAAAAGAAATCAGCTAAATTTCGATCACGCGATAAGTCACACAAATCTGAAGGTTCTAAATTCAACTAAATACTTAGGGTTTACAACTACAAATAACCTAAATTGGAACGATCACATAGATAATATTGTGTGTAGAGGAAACCAAAGACTGCGATTCATTGGCAGAACACTTAGAAGGTGCAACAGGTCTGCTAAAGAGACTGCTTACACCACGCTTGTCCGCCCTTTTGTGGAGTATTGCTGTGCGGTGTGGGATCGACACCAGGTGGGACTGACGGATGACATCGAGAAAGCACAAAGAATGGCAGCTCGTTTTGTATTATCACGAAATATGGGAGATAGTGCCACAGACATGATACGTGAATTGGATTGGCAATCATTACAACAAAGGCGTTTTTCGTTGCGACGGGTCTTCTTATGAAATTTCAATCATCAGTTTTCTCCCCAGATTGCGAAAACATTCTGTTGGCACCCACCTACATAGGGATAAATGATCATCACGATAAAATAAGAGAAATCAGGGCTCGCCAAGAAAAATTTATGTGCTCGTTTTTCCCGGGCGCCGTTCGAGAGTGGAACGGTAGAGAGACAGCTTGAAGGTGGTTCATTGAACCCTCTGCCAGGCACTTTATTGTGAAAAGCAGAGTAATCACGTAGATATAGATGTAGAGGCTAGGTACTGGCAGAATTTGAGCTATGAGGCCGGGTCGCGAGTCGTCCTTTGGTAGCTCAGATGGCAGAGCACTTACCCTTGAAAGGCAATAGTCCCGAGTTCGAGTCTCGGTCCGGCACACAGTTTTAATCTGCCAGGAAGTTTCGTGGATGTAGAAGTCCGTGAACTCGAGAGGGGCTCACAGAACGTCATTGAACTATTGCTCCTCATCCATCCTATAGCCCTGATGTTGCATCTTTCGACTTCCATCTGCTAGCCCCAATGAAGGATTGGCTGTGGAGGAAGCAGTGTGTGGCTGACGGGAAGGTTATTGGTGCAGCAAGAAGTTGGTTCCGTCGTCGACCAGTGGAGTGGTGCATTACGACCATAAAGGCTGTCTTAGCAAGGGGGCGTAAGGCGAACGCATTGAATGAAGATTTTGTTAAAAGATAGGTTTTTGTAGCCAAACTAGTGGCGAATACTATGGCGCTTTGGAATCCTGAATAAAACCAACCTGCTTTCAGGAAAACAACATGTTGCATTACTTACTGAACTCCTGTCGTAAACTGAATATTTTTGCTGTAAACAGTGGAAAGGCAAAGTCGATGAGAAAACTGTTATAGCATGTAATATTTGGTACCTGGTGTGCTTTATTCATGTTAGTTGATAATTCCAGGATAAGCCATGAAATGACAGCTCTGTGTCTAATTTCAGATTCTCACTAATGGCAACATTTGAGGATGTTTGCATGTAAACTGTTGTAAGCGCTTAAGTCTGGCAGCAAGTAGTAGTAACGTATGTGACGTTCGTGCCAAGATAATGCTTTTCAGGGACGATGTGTACGAACTTTAGAATGATGCGTATAACTGCGACTCAGATAATGTTCTTGATTGCAAATGTGCTTCAAAAATTGTTGCTGATCGGGTAAATGTTAATAATCATTTAAACCTATAGACAATGTAAAATTGTGTCCCTTACGACTGTTTACGTGCATTTGCGTTGCAGTGTGATGGCAGAAACCTCGAGGGGCATCTTTAACACTGTTTATGCGCTGTAATACAGTGACAATGAAATCATTTTTATATTGTGCTAAATCTTGCATAATTTTTGTGGCTCTTATACTTCGTTATCACATAAATTTCTAACGCAAATGGTAGTATCATTAACAGAAACAACAGCAACTTTTTCAATTTTTACTTTTCATAGATTTCACAGTGGAAAGTCAATGCGAACCCATGTTAGGTGCACTCATTTTGCAGGTAAATAGTGGGTACTGCCACATTTCTAAGAATACAATTTTCGAGAGAATATACGATTTTAATAATATTCCCTTACTCTGTAAGTATTTGGAACCACAACTTACCTGAATTAAATAAGCACTATCGAGAGAATTTTATTTATGAGATTTTATTGAAACTTCACTGTGCAGTTTCTCAAAACAACCAGGTTGTACCTACCACTGTTTACATTTGAGGTCTACAATTTAAGTGTTAGGATAGTGTAAACTGCCACGCCCTGTTTACTTTAGTTACAGAAAATCATTATATTTTTCAAAACACTTTATTCCAGCGATTCTGTTTGAGACATATTCTATATGTTGGTGATATTACTGGCTTCCAATATCGCTAAATGATCGTCTTTGCTTCCTGGTAAAGTGTTTTGATAACGTTCTACAGAACGTTTATTGCCTAAGCGCTACAGACGTGCAGATATCCTTTTGTGTGCAGTGATATGTTTCAGTAATAGCTGGACTGAAAGCGTTAAGAAATTTCGGCCTAAAATATGGATCTAATACGAAAGAGCAGTTTGTTGCCTGTGACAGACTACTGGTACAGGAAGCTTAAACATTCGCTCTTCATGTAACCGAAGAAAGAAGAAGTGCAAAAAGTATGTCAAGACGGAGCTTGATGATGAGGAAATGCAGCAGAATTAGGACTATGCTTCAGGATTGCTCCCCTTACAGTTCAGTGGCCTCATATCCCCAATCACAATATCCTACAAATTGCAGAGAAATAAAATATTGTACAAATTACAATATAATGTATAATACTATGTTTTGTGGTTAATATAAATAACGGAGCTTAATAGTTCTAGTACCTCACCAATCGTATCATACTGTAACGCACCTAGTCTAGTTATTAACGTCTTTCCTTTTTTATTTTTGCAGCTATTGGACCACCTGATTAAATTGTGGGAGCTTTATATAGAGAACTCGCTTCGTTGCCAAATAAACCTGACTATGTGCCTAATATGAATACATGTCTGTAATAGTCATCAAATATCAAAGTCATTCAGCTGAAAAATGGAATTTTCTTTTCTTTTAAATAGTAACAGTACAACTCAAATTACACAGTGCATAAGGTCATCCAGTATCGTTTAACAGATGTTGTTTCTTACGCTTTTTTTCTCGTTTACACTCCAGTAACCATTGCTACGTTGCGTTTCCACATTAATGAAACGGGTAATCGCTGATCACAGAAGCCTCTTCGTTTACGTTCTACTGTCAACATGTTTCTCCACGACAATTACTGGTTCTCAAACACGACACTGTATCAGCCATGAGTCTCTTAATTACTCCCGCGAGCCTTTCCGCGAAATAAGTGAATTACTAAAGTATTTTCTTCTACAAAAGCTAGGTAACACTTCCTACCGCAGTCTTTCCCTACTCACCCTCGACACAACTGCGCGCGACCACTTAGAACAGTAGGCGAACACCAACTCTTCCCCACACGCCAACACCAGTGTTGCCTATTCTCCAAAACGAAATAAGCTAGTTGCGTCTACAAAAAAGCCAGAAAAAAAGGTATACTGTTGTTCAGTTTCACTTTTGCTGTAATTATGTTGCACTAAATTTTTAAGGGTGGAGGGGAGTGGGGAGGAGGGCATCGAAAATGCAGAAAGATAGCAGATATTGTTAGATGGCCCCAAATCTATGAAGAACAATTTGATCAAATTTTATGCACAAACAATCCGAAAAATGATCAATAATGATATTATTTTAATGGATTTGTTTTTTACTTCGAAATCAAGTTCTTGAAAAGTAGTTTACTCTGGTTTGCTTATACCAGGTATGTCACTCAGTTTAAAATAATTTTAGGAGATCGCTGTTCCACAGGATTTTGGATTATATGTTAAATGAATGTACAACGTTTCATTTCGAAGCCTTTAATATCTGGAGAGAAAACGTATAGATATTCAAAAATGTATACCCTCCAGAAAGCACAAAAACTAAAAATTTAGAAGCGTCTCTCGTGCATTACGTTAGAGAAATGATTTCTGGATGCGTCTGTACTTCGGATGCAAATATAACAATTTAGGATTTTATTTATACGATATGCCTACAAAATATCAGTCCACATTCAAAACCTCGGTATTTTAACGCTAAAATGTGTTAATATAAACGTCTTAATGACAGTTTCTTTAGCATAACTTTCTTTTCTCACAATAAAAATATAAATAATGTCTCTGCCAGGTACGTACGGGACAAACCTCACAATATCTGTCCTGTCCGAAAGAACAGACACCACGCATTCATACAATTAATGAAAGTGTCTGCGAGGTGGACACACAAATCCCACGGTACTGGCACTTAATAGGAAGCCTAGTCTTTATGTGTTTGAGCGAATAACACACCAGCATAGCGGGAGAACGCCACAGGTAGCCGAAACACTATCTCCTAGGAGCCAGGCAACGAGAACCAAATCAATGCGACTTCCTAGCGACGGCAACCACGGCCTGTTGTGAAGGGCAACTCATGACGCCACTGCCAAGATCCACGGCGCTCGTCTCGGCGACAGGCGGCAGCTATATCGGCCCTGCCAGGCGCGGATAGCGCACATCTATTTGATTCCGGCCTATCATGTGACCGCAAATAGACTGTGACGTATTTCTCTATGACACCCTTCTTAATCCTAGAGCGGGTGCGCCGCTTTTATAACACGAGCTGGTGCGTGGCGTAATTAGTAGACATCTAAAGGATAGCTGCCTTTATGTTGCAGAGGTACACATGTATGAGCAAAATTAGAGTTTAATCTTAATTTAACTAAGCAACGATAAAGTAGAATGAGATTTTCACTCTGTAGCGGAGTGTGCGCTGATATGAAACTTCCTGGCAGATTAAAACTGCGTGCCCGACCGAGATTCGAACTCGGGAACTTTGCCTTTCGCAGGCAAGTGCTCTACCATCTGAGCTACCGAAGCACGACTCACGCGCGGTACTCACAGCTTTACTTCTGCCAGTACCTCGTCTCCTACCTTCCAAACTT
Source organism: Schistocerca serialis cubense (assembly GCF_023864345.2). Classification (NCBI taxonomy): domain Eukaryota; kingdom Metazoa; phylum Arthropoda; class Insecta; order Orthoptera; family Acrididae; genus Schistocerca; species Schistocerca serialis. The sequence goes on from NC_064639.1 coordinate 591,714,943, forward strand.
TACAGAAGCTCTCCTGCGAACCTTGCAGAACTAGCACTCCTGAAAGAAAGGATACTGCGGAGACATGGTATGAATAGTGACTTAGCCACAGCCTGGGGGATGTTTCCAGAATGAGATCTCATTCTGGAAACATCCCCCAGGCTGTGGCTAAGCCATGTCTCCGCAGTATCCTTTCTTTCAGGAGTGCTAGTTCTGCAAGGTTCGCAGGAGAGCTTCTGTAAAGTTTGGAAGGTAGGAGACGAGGTACTGGCAGAAGTAAAGCTGTGAGTACCGGGCGTGAGTCGTGCTTCGGTAGCTCAAATGGTAGAGCACTTGCCCGAGAAAGGCAAAGGTCCCGAGTTCGAGTCTCGGTCGGGCACACAGTTTTAATCTGCCAGGAAGTTTCAACGATAAAATACACTTACGTTATATGACCTAAATCTCTGTTTCATTAAACAATATTAAAATAAACATTCATTATATCACTCTACTCCCGCTAAAAGTGTTATCTTGTACTAATGACCCATTCAAAGCATTAAACAACGCAGCTCCTCGAACTCCATCCAGCCGCTTATTCTATTTCTAATGGTCTCATAGACAAGTGCCTCAATCTGGAATTGCGCTGTTAGCTCGGAATCTTGGCCGTTTTCTTGCATGAATAGTAAATTTTCTTTCCTACATAGCTCGCCGTTTATTTTATATTTCTGGTGCTCACTTTGGCGTATAGCAGTACAATTTATCACTGTATCAGCTGCTGCAATAATGGAGAAACAGGTACAGGCTCGCAATTGGAAAACGACAATGGAACGGTACAAAACAATGTTTTATGTGATTGGCGCACTTCATACCTAGGCGCCCCAGCTCAAGGATTAACATGCCGCACGGCTAGTGTCCAGCAGTCGAAGTCACTCAACAGTCTGGAGCTACGAGCCGTTCAATGCAACGCTACGCTTCGGCCTGGTCTCACGGAGTAATTGTAACACCATAGCTCTAATGCTCTACTGATTTATTTTGCCTTTTGTTTCATTTAATGTCACATGATTGAATAGGTAACACAAAATTGTGTACTCCTTTCTTCGTAAAATCTTTGATGACATGATTTGATTCTATGCAATGTAGTGTATCTGTCATTTAAATTCTTTGTCTCAATTGGAGGGAGACAAAACTTACTGTATATATTTGGAATTTGTTTAAATAATTTTTTTATATGTGCAGAGATTATGTTTTATTTTAGATGTTTGTTTGCTGTTATGTAAACTGCTGACCTTCACTTAGGGTTCTTAGTTATTTTGTATGTAAAAGGTGTTGTGGTTCCCCTCGGGAACGGAACTGCGTAGCGCGCGCAAATTTTGCTTGGCCTACGTAGAAAAGGTGGAACAAGAGTCGGTCGGGGACCAGCTACCAAACTGCGAACTGCCCATGTAAAAGTTGTATATTGTGCTGGTTCCGAGAGAGGCTTTTCCTGACGCTTTCCAATGCCTCGGATGGATGGATAAATAGCTATAACTATCCTGGAATTGGTATCTATCATCGCCACCAAGAAATGACAGAGTCCAGCAATTCTGCCTGCAAATCCACCTACCAACATGCAACTGCCACCACATTGCGCAATCACTGTAATGGAACGCTATAGTAATGTACAGTGAAGGATCAGCTTATTGGATTTGTTAGTGTGCTCAAATATAAGGTAATTTATAACTGAACTCTTGTACCTACCGAGATTTATCCTCAGTCACTTATCCACTTAGGGTCCCTCCCATGCTAAAGTGCTTACCGAGTGTCCTTTATTGAAAGAAAGTTAAAGTTAATGTGGCAAGAGAGTGAGTTGAAGTAAATGATGCTTGCTGAAAATAATTTTCCTATTAAAAATGCTTATTAATATGTTGTTGCCAGCTTCAAAATTAAAAGTTCTTAAGACTGAAGCTTATAAAGTTTTTCTTAGTAAATGATCACATTGCTGCCTGTTGTAAATCCCAGAAGGTGAGTCAGTATCTTACAAATATGTTAATTTTATGTCTCACTGTAGTAAAAGGGGAAAACTGTAGTTGTGGAAAGTTATATACTCGTTCTTGCTAAGCACTTGTTTCTTTTGGGTATTGAAAGTGTATTGATAGTGTAATAGGATCCACAGGTTATCCTTTATGCTCATGATAAATAACAATTAATAGAAAGACCACTATTTATGAAAACAATAATTTCTTTATTCAAAAAAACAGTGAGAAGTAACCTGTTAGTGAATTCCATTTAACTTTCATTCTAAATAGAAAAGTATTTAGCTGAGAGAGGCTTAACCTGTGGCAATGAACTACATTTACAATTTTATGTCAGCTAAGAAAATGTTTGGAAAGTAATACTGAACCTATGTCCAATTTATGATTCTACAGTGAATATTAATAGTAATGTTATAAATACCATTCAGTTTGAATAATCCATGAAAGTAATCGTGTGTATTGTTATCTGTTATATTTATGCCAGCAGTTTGTTCTGATCTGTTAACTCCAACCTTAACCTGAACACACTGTATTCAGGTGCCAGAGTTCATTGCACTCGCGTGTGGCAAACTATAGGCTGTGTTTGTCCGTTAAAGTTACTCATACGTATTTTCTTAAACAAGAATGTTAATCATTCTCTTGCCTAATTAGGCTGGCGACCGTTTTCTTTATTCTTTAAACAGTGTAGCTAGGTAAAATATTATTTGTTACTGTTTGAATATTTACGTAATTCTGACTTTCACTTCCGATAAGCCACCTCCGTTGGGTACAACACGGTCAACATAACAAAATTCCTCTCAGAGGGTAACACTGCTCTGCTTCTTCATACTATAATTACTCGAATAAGAATAATTTCATTATACGGACTGGCTTCAGCTTTGAGGTTATGGTATAGTAGTAGCAGACGGTAGTCTTATATACTGTCACCAAGACTGTGGTAATCAACGACTAGTTACTGTGTTGTGTTCTTGGACAGAACGGAGAAGTGTGGTTTTATGTTTCCAATAATAAATGTTTTGTTCCTGGTCTAACTTGGAGTAAGTTCTTGCTTTCGAGCCTTGAACAGCCCACTTCAGTCTCATCACTGACCATGGAAACCAATGAAAGGCAACGTAATGTTTCACATGTTAGTGACAATAAAGACAATAAGAAATGAGGTAAACGTTGACTTTGGATGCTTATCACCTAATTGATTTACGGATGGTTCGAGGAAACGTGGGAATAAGTCATCGATAAAGTTAACGCATAATTTAATTTCTTCCTCGATCAATGGTATACTGGGAAATTTTCAGATAAACAAAATCCCCTTTCATACCTGTATCAACGTCAAATCATCGTCTCCGTTCAACTACAGTTACCTGTGCGTAATATCGCGATCCCAAACTAGTTTTAAGGTGTCTCGTCTCGGAGATGTCTATGGTGGGTGAGGTGGTGAGTGTCGTCGGAACGCTGCCACGTGTGCTCTGGCAATCTCTTAAGCCAGGGGCCACGGAAGCCCCAGCACCAGGCGCTGCTTTTTAGGAGATGCGGCCGCAAGCGGAGTGCAAATGTTGACACTCGGCAGACCGCCAGCGAGGGCCATCAAATCTGCCCGCTTCACGTTGGTCCACCACAAATCACCGTGGTGGCGCAGGAAGGAGGGGCTGTTAGTGTATAACGTCTCGACAACGACAAGGCCACTCAAGACGGACAAGGACAATGGAGAAAATCAACAGCATAATTTCAAGAAAACTGTACCAATATTCTTAATCGCTTTAGGGTAATCACAGAAGCCGGCCGATGTGGCCGATCGGTTCTAGGCGCTTCCGTCTGGTCAGCTACGGTCGCAGGTTCGAATCCTGCCTCGGGCATCGATGTGTGTGATGTCCTTAGGTTAGTTATGTTTAAGTAGCTCTAAGTTCCAGGGGACTGATGACGTCAGATGTTATGTCCCATAGTGTTAAGAGCCATTTGAACCATTTTTTTGTAATCACAGAGGTCCTAAAGTTTGATAGCTAGACGGATATTTGAGCTCAACTCCTCCCTATAAAGAGTTCAGTTGCCCCACTCCTTGGTGATGGTGTGACCAAGAGACTGTGCGTGGTTCAAATGTTCAAATATGTCTGAATTCCTAAGGGACCAAACTGCTGAGGTCATCGCTCCCTAGATTTAAACACTACTTAAACTAACGCTATGGACAACACTCAAACACATGCCCGAGGGAGGACTCGAACCTCCGGCAGGAGGGGCCGCACGCTTAGTGACATGGAGCCTGTAACCGCGCGGCCACTCCGCCCGCCACTGTGGGTGGATTCCAATCATCTTTTACTCACTCAGCGAATTGAGCAATAAAATTAAATCGTCTAACATACAAATTACCGTCTTGTTCTTAAGACCGTTAAATAGTTCCAGTACGCAGTGGAACTGACTGGGTAAGAGGCGCGATAAATCAGTGTTAATCACGACCCCTCAAATCTCAAGAAGACCGAACATGATGGTTCAAATGGCTCTGAGCACTATGGGACTTAACTTCTGAAGTCATCAGTCCCCTCGAACTTAGAACTACTTAAACTTAACTAACCTAAGGACATCACAAACATCCATGCCCGAGACAGGATTGGAACCTGCGACCGTAGCAGTCGTGTGGTTCTAGACTGTAGCGCCTAGAACCGCTCGGTCACTCCGGCCGGCAAGACCGAACATAATCTGTGGATACATTCCCTTACATAATTTGCACTATATTCATTGAAATAAAGTGAATTAATTCTATGTAGATGAAACTAAAAACCAAAATGTGAAATGATGTACGTTAAATCCGTTCATACAAATGCTACACCTCCAAAAGTAACGAATATGTCGTGGCAACTGAGAATTAATGCAAGACCGGTGTTTAAGATGGAACTCCTGGCTATCACAAGCAGAAGCCTTGAAAAATTAGGCTATCTACGCTCGAATTCAAGAACGACTTGTGTTTTTCTTCTGCTTTTGCCAACAACGAGACGGCCTGCTCAGGGAGTACAAGATCAAAGGAACGAATTTTAATGGAAGACTATGACTTAATCTGCCGTATGAATGCGCTTCTATTACATTTTCACTTAAATGAACCAGTAGGGATGAAATTACTGAAAACGCTATGACATGAAATAAAATCAGGAAATCCTTTGAAAGAGCTCCATTTCAAATGTCAAGTAGAAAGCTAGATTTTCAGTCAGTCAGGCACAAATTTCCAACTGTAGTGCTTTATATTTAGCATGTCGACTCACGTCATTCCTGTGATTTTCAGTGGAGTTCAAGTCCAAACTCTCAGGATGGCCCAGATTTGTGTTTACTTCTTAAGATTCTTCATGCGTCGGGCGTGGAGAATGACGGTGAATGTCAAACGCAAGATTCCGAGCAGCGGGAGCCAACCGTCCTGATACCCAGTGCCTACCACCTCATCCACCTCACAAGGGACATTTGAAAGTGTCAATAAACGATCGTGATGGAACTTGGCGGATGTATAGAGGGAGCAAAATAGTGCAATACGTATTTTTTTCTTTGTTTCTAATTTCACTTTTAACGTGTAAAACACACCCAGAAAGATAATTTGGCATTTCAGGTTTAGAGGGAATATCTTCTAAACGATAATACATGAAAAATGTATTTCATATACGAGCTGATGTGTAATTAATGTTCTTGACACTGTATAATCAACCTTTGTAACAATCTGAAATTTTGCAAAATCTAACACCACCATTAATTAATTTCGAGAAATGAAAGCTTTTGTTACAACACAAATTAAAGAAGCTTTCAAACTACATACCTACATGTGTAATAAAGCTGGTTTCTGAAATACCATTTTAGGAAAATCGGCTGTACACAATGAGCTGTCGGACTATTTTCAACTTACGTAATTAAAACGCCTAAACATTCATTACTATTCTCATTACACACTTTACTAATATTTGTTTCATGTTTTAAACTGTTGTTTTACTTTTTACAATCAGGTTTTTTTAAATTTTACTTTTTCACATACGTGTATTTTGTTAATTTAAAACAGTAAGTAATTTATTATTATGTCAGAAAATAATTACAATAATGGTAAACCGTAAATAAAGTTCTCAAAATACTACATTTTTTTCACCAATCACATATTCCACTGAATGTACCTGCGAAATTATACCGCTAGACACACAGCGTGTGAATTACCCAGACTGTACTCATGCAGTGTGATAGCACTTAGCGACTTCAAACAAACTTTTTCATTATTATTTTTGTGAATTGTCTGAAAAAAAACGACACAATTACATTTTGTTCCTTCAACAATGTAAATTTGTTTGCTTCATGTTGAATATTTAACACATTAACGGATTTGTAAATTATTCAGATGTCTGAAGCTGTTTTGTACATGAGAATTCGTTCCTTTAAAGACTGGGAGATTCAGTGTTGCTTGTTTATCAGAACTGATTACTCTTACCACACTACCATCAAAGTAATGGAAAAGTGCGCTGTAGTGTAATCTTTGAGAAGGGAAGAAGTACAAGCCAAAAATTAGGTAAGCATAGACAAGTCAAATTAATTACGAAAAATATAGTTGACAGTCCATCGAACACCGCTGTTAAAGCTATTGTTTCTGACAGTGTATTTTTACGTAATGTATGTTGGTCTTCCACCTCCGCCAACTCAATTTTAGAATTTAGTTATTAGAAGGAAGATTTTGATCCCAGACTGGTACTGGGGGCTGCAAAACTGAGGCTGTGGACCGACTGAATTTTAGGAATCGTGATTAGCATATCGCAAGTTGGTAGTCACTCTGTGTTGCATGATTAATTTAAAAATATTTAAAAAAGAAACCAGACCTCTTCCCGGAAAGTCTGGAAGTTCCACACACACAATAGGTGAGAATTTCCGCATCAAATTAGTAATGAAATCATGCCAGTGGTGGGCCGGTACCACATTGAAGCGTCACGTCTCCCCTGCTAGAAATGCTGTAAAATAAACTAATAGTACAATAATTAAGTAAATAGACATATGGCCTGGTTAACCGATAGTTAAACATCACTTCAGTAACTCAAAATAAGTCAGTATACTGTGAAATTGTTACAACTACAGCCCACGATGTTTACATGTCAAAATCTGAAGGCAGAAACAAAGTTCGAACAGCCAGGCTTCTCCTAGCTGCTCACAAACAATTTGATGGCCGCACCTTCTTTTATTATGCAGATAATACAAATACAAACATCGAATCTGTGGCCGCAATCTTTATATAAATGTTTTACACAAAACATAATTTTTTTAGAGAAGGGGTATCACAATGCGCCCTGAGAGACTACGATACAATTCGTTGCCTCGTTGTTTGTAGTGATTCAAGTTTTACACAATGGAAAGGAAAATTAATGTGTACACTTCTCTTTCGTGTTCAATAAAGACAGTTTCATTAAATGTTAAGTTTAATTATGGTGAACTCCTTGGCACAGACTTGTCCAACATAACATACGAGCGGCACAAAGTTCTGCGGTCCTCAGGGGCTCAGCGTTAGTTTGCTGGACACGTCTTCGCGGCCCCCTGTTCCTGAACTGGGGATTGGTAAGCGCCGCCAGTCTCCTGTCACCGTAAGCTCTGGACATGCTTCAGCGACCACCATGTGGTGCAGCGGTGCCAGGTTGTGTTCACAGGGAACGGGGATCTTGGCTTGACCGATCAGATCGCAGAGTATGGTAAAAACCTCTAAAAATCCCTCACTCTCAAGGTGTGCAGAGCGCTGGTAAGATGCATAGCTACTGAGTGGGACATCTTTAGAGGGCAACCTCTGGGGAATCTGCGGCACCTCAGTTGTATAAGGCTTACCTAGGTATGCAGGCCTCTGTCTAGGTAGATATGTACTTCCCTAGCTGTTCGTCGGACCGAGATGGACCCCTCGAAGTAATATGGGATTTAATAACAGTGTGTATGCTATAACATAGACTGTATTTTTGATAGTTAAGAGGCTAGAGAGATTCTTTGAGGAAGTCTCCCCTTTTACATTCAAAGGCATAGCGATTACATTAAAATCAGTCCAGGGGTCACACTATTGTTCGAAACATCTATTTTCCAGCAAGCAACGAACCTACAGAAAGCGAAATGCCTTGGGAAGTATGCCTTTGAAACTAAGCTCCACACCGTGTTGAATTACAGAAAAGGTGGTTTACATGCGAAGGTCTGGTGGGCATCTCCCGAGACGAACTGGAAGTTGAGTAGGCCCAAGAAGGAATAGTTGATGAGCAGAATATCATAAGAAGGGTGGATGGCGCTCTTGTCAAATTCGACTCCATTATCCCGACCTTCAGCAGCACGAAACTTCCAGAGCACGTTAAGGCCGTTTTCTATCGCCTCAGCGTGCGGCCTTACGTCCCCAACCCAATGCGCTGTTTCAAATGCCAGCGTTTTGGGGATACTACTCTCTGGTATCATGGAGAAGCCACTTGTAACAAATGTTGTGAGTCTGTTTACGAAGTAGTCGCTTGTTCATCTTCCTTGAAGTGTATGAATTGCTGAGCAAGGACTGCAGCTACATCTTGAAGAACGAAAGATATAAGAGCTTAAGATTACAAATCTTATCCCTTATAATGATGCCAAAAAGGTGTATAAAGCTATGCTGCTGCCAACGTTCGCCACGTCCTTTTCTTCAGTACTTAAACAGCCAGTGCACAAAGCCGATGATGCTACACAAATGGAGGATGCTAGTGTCAGAACTAATAACTGCGTTTGCCAATGCACTTATCCTTCTGCAGTCATTTCGAAGGCTGTCCCTGTCTTCATAACTTCAGAAAAGACCGGAGTTGCTGATATTGTGGAACTTCCTGCCTCTTCATAGATGAAGTCTCGTCCACTGTCCAGTATTGCCACTACCACTTCTAAAGCTGTGGCTCCGAGCTTGCCTCAGGAAAAAAATAAAAATAAAAGGCGAAGAACAGCTCACTTATGGAGACGGCAAGTACGCAGCCCGATGATGTCGTAGTCATCTTCTCTGACGTTTCTCTTCAACCTTCTTCAGAGGCGATCGACCTTGATGTTGGACTGGGTCAATCATCTCGCCCCAAGACTGAGTCTCCATCCATTGTGGGCTGCCCTCCCTGGTATAAAATCAAGACGAAAGTGTTAACCCCATGACTGATGACTCCCATCCTACGGTGGAACATTAATAGCTTCAGAACACTTGTGGAGGAAATGAAACTCCCGGCAGAGGAGCGCCCTCTGTGCTAGTGTGTGCAGGAAATGCATTTTGAAGCATCTGATACTCCTCCATCACAAGGATGACCTGATTGGTGAAAGGTCCAAGGTCGCTATGTCTGTCATTAGTGTACAACACTCTTCTGCTCTCCCTCTGGCTATTAATCTGCAAGCAGTTGCCATTGAAATTCACATGGTCAGAGGATCACTGTTTGTTCACTGTATCTACTTGCACAAGATGCAGTTTACTCTGAGGCTGTCAGAGATCTTCTGGGACATCTCCCCTGACCATTTCTCCAACTGGGACACTTCTGTGCCCATCATTACTTATGGTGCTCAACCTCTGCTTGGCCTTCTTGTTGAATTTTGGAGAGCCTCATGACGTCTCACGAGCTGTACACTGTCAACACAGGTGTTCCCACCCATTTCTGTGCTACTGCTGGGACATTCTGAGCCATCGACCTCTCTTTCTGCTCTCCAGCCCTCGTATACTCTGTTGAGTGGGGAGTTATTGAAGAGCTTCCTTCCAATGTCCACTTCCCACTTCACGTTCAGCTATTGGATGGAGCATTACCTACAGAAGCCACGAAAATGGATGGTCAACAGAGCTAACTGGACGCTGTATAGTCATCTGGCTGTTTTTGAACCGTGCTACTGTGTCTAGTAATGGGTAGACCACATTGCATGAGTGATTCATTATGCCGCTGAGTTATCCATCCAACAGTCCAACAGCGGACAACCTCACAGCATTTCTGGTCGTATAGCTTGAGACTTAATTAAGGAGAGCAGAAAAGGTAACGGCAAGCCTCCCTGGACTCCATCGACTGTTCCACTTGTTCTACCAAAGTATGGGTCGCCATCAGGAGGATTTCTGGTAAACACAGTCGTTTACCAATAGCAGCAGTGATGAGACAGGACTGTCACCAAATATCACCTGGGGACATTGCTCAGACGCTGACCGAGAATTCTGCAAAAATTACTCTTTACCGTGCGACGGTGGAGAGGGACAAGCTTGACTTCAGATGCAACATTCAGAGTCTTACAGCTACACTTTCTCCATGTAAGGGCTAGAACTGGCGCTGTCTGTGACTCGTGATACTGCAGCTGGCCACGATCAAATCCGTACTGCATGCTTCATCATTCGCTGGCAGTCAAAGGAAATCCTTCTCGACTACTCCAATTTGAAATGGCAAACATGTCACTTACCTAGCTCGTGGAGAGCGACAATTTTGCTAGCTCTCCTCAAACCAGGAAACGACTGCACGTGTCAAAGTAGTTACTAGAGTTACACCTTAATGAGCTTTGTAGGAAATAGTCTAGATCAAATGATTAACCGTCTTGTGTCTCGTTGCTAGAGACCAGGCAACACCTTAGCCACTCTTAGTGCAGATTCCGCAGATTTTGATCCACTGTCGACAACCTGGCCCTGCTATAGGTGGCTATTCAGTAGGTTTCCCTAGGTAAACATAATTATATTGACACATTTTGTGACGTCAGTAAGTTGTACGATACTACTTGGAGACAAAGTATTCTCGTATAGCTGCGTCAGTGGGGGTTTCGTAGCCACCTCCCCATCTCCATATGGTCTTTCTTACATAAGCGGTATTTTAGGTTACAAGTTGGTGACACACTGTGGTGTGCGTACTCTAAGATCTTCAGTACACACACCATCTGATTATTTGGCTTGTCGCTCTAACGAAGTAGGCGAGTGTCAGCAATATGTCTCGTGGTCTTATCGTGGCGTATTTATCTTCTGCCGTAAGGTCAGACGATAGAAATGCCACTTGCACGCTTAGAGTAGCAGATTGACGGTGACCAACTTTAAACAGAATTTGATTAATTTTCACACACATTTATTAAAATAATAACAAGCATAAAAATTACTTAACTTGGTTCGTGATGCTATTTACAATTGACAATCTGAAGTTCCTTTGGTATTGGTACGTTAATCTTATTCTCACATATATCTCTGATACTTGTCAAAAGTGTCAATACATTTATCTTAATGGCTATGTACTGGAATACGGTAATCTTTTTGGGCGGAGACTGAACTTGACTATATTTTTTTTCCTTTATTGTTATTTTAACACCTGAACAATCAAGTAGGCTGGCAGCGGCATACTACGCCGCTCTTCAGCCATAGTGTTGACAATAACAGTACAATAATGGAGAAGTAAAATGAACATAGTGACGGGCAAAAAATAGTGGTCACAGATACACAAAAAACACGGAGCCGTTCACACTCGACGATGACGACACTGAAAACACGTTGACACGGCGCACATAACACTGATGAATCCGATGGCACAAGTGAACGTAGAAGCGTGACGGACGGCGGACACGAAAAACACAAAACGACGTCACACACACGAGACACAGATGGCGACGATCTCCAGCGCGCGGAAGTCCACGTAGTGTGTGCTAGTCCGGGGACCTGCCAAGAGGGGAAGAAGGGTGAGGGGGGGAGAGGGTGGAGAGGGGAGAACAAAGATGCCAATAACTGAGGAGATGGGAGGAGGAGTAGAGGGACAGGGGAGGGGAGGCCCGGGGGAGGAGTGGGGAGAAGGAACGGAGAGTGCCCAAAGGAACAGACACAGGAAGAGGGAGGGAAGTTCAAAGTTGGTAGGAGGGGTAGATGGAGGGGAGGAGGACATCATCAGGGAGGGGGAGCTGGTGGAAGCCACCTTGGGAGAGGGTAAGGACGGTTGAGAGATGGAGACTGGGTGGGACGAGGGAATACAGGCGCGGCAGCGGGTGGGGGTGGGACAGGATCGGGGAGACGAGTGGGTGAGGAGGATCGAGTTTACGGGAGGTGTACAGGATCCGTATCCTTTCAAGGAAAAGGAGGAGGTGGGGGAAGGGGATGAGATCGTACAGGATCTGCGTGGGGGAGGGGAGACAGATGCGATAGGCGAGGCAGAGAGCATGGCGTTCAAGGATTTGGAGGGATTTATAAAAGGTAGGGGGGGAGGGCGGAGATCCAGGCCAGATGGGCATAACAAAGGATAGGGCGGATAAGGGATTTATAGGTGTGGAGGATGGTGGAGGGGTCCAGACCCCACGTACGGCTGGAGAGGAGCTTAAGGAGACTGAGTCGGGAGTGTGCCTTGGCTTGGATTGTCCGGAGGTGAGGAGTCCAGGAGAGGCGACGGTCTAGGGTGACGCCAAGGTACTTAAGGGTGGGAGTGAGGGCGATAGGACGGCCATAGATGGTGAGATAGAAATCAAGGAGGCGGAAGGAAGAGGTGGTTTTGCCTACAATGATCGCCTGGATTTTGGATGGATTGACCTTGAGCAACCACTGGTTGCACCAAGCAGTGAACCGGTCAAGATGGGATTGGAGAAGGTGTTGGGAGCGCTGCAGGGTGCGGGCAAGGGCAAGGAAGGCGGTGTCATCGGCAAACTGGAGAAGGTGAACGGGGGGTGACGGCGGCGGCATGTCCGCCGTGTACAAAAGGTACAGAAGGGGGAGAGGACAGAGCCTTGGGGCACACCGGTGGAGGGGAAAAAGGTGTAGGAATTATGGATGGTGACATAGGAAGGACGGCGGGAGAGAAAGGAGCCGATCAGATGGACGTAGTTAATGGGAAGGGCGAAGGTTTGGAGCTTGAAGAGGAGACCGGAATGCCATACACGATCATAAGTACGTTCGAGGTCCAGGGAGAGGAAGATTGTGGAGCGACGGGAATTAAGCTGTTCGGAATGGAGATTGAGGTGAAGGAGAAGGTCATCAGAAGAGAAGGACGGCCAAAAGCCACACTGGCTAATGGGAAGGAGGCGGTGCTGGCGGAGATGCTGGTGGATGCGTCGGGTGAGGATAGATTCCAGGACCTTGCTGAAGACCGAGGTAAGGCTGATGGGACGGTAGGAGGAGACGGCGGACGGCAGTTTGCCAGGTTTAAGGAACATGAGGATATGGGAGGTTTTCCACACGTCGGGGTAGTAACCGGTGGACAGGACTACATTGTAGAGCCTGGCCAGGGTGGAGAGGAAAGAGACAGGAGCTTCACGAAGGTGACAGTAGGTGACACGATCGTGACCAGGAGCGGTGTTGTGTTTTGTGCGGAGTGTAGCAGTGAGATCCTGTGTAGTGATATGGGCATTGAGTTCCGTGTGTGCAATGTTGTCCAAGTACTGGAAACCAGGAGCGAGGGGAGGGACAGAGGTGTACTTGACTATAGACTGGTACAGACAAATGTAGAACTCGTACAGACTGTTGCAGACAAATGGAGACTGACTAATCGGAAACCTGTACACTCGTTATAATACCTCGCGCGTTCATGTATCACTGCGCAATGAGATCCGTGAGGAGAAAAGGTTCTACATTAGCAGCAATCTCATTGGCTGCATTATATATTAATATGCGGATCGGCGGAAGCAGAAATTGGTCCATCTCTATGGCAGCGCCATCTCGTAGTGCGGAGATGGACGAGCGCTGCGCCTGCGCTGTTGTGCTTAGCGAGGCGCGCTCTAGTGGGAAAGTTGTGTACGCGCTGACTACGCGGAACTATGTACACAACACACACTGTTTCACATCTACATGAGGAGGAGACTGGTGTTCCTCAAGGCATTGTTTCCATAGCCATAAACAGCTGCCTCTAGACTCTATTGTCTTTGATGCGAAGTTATATGCGACTTTGCGGGCACTGGAACAGATGAAATGTTCCTCGAGTGCTTGGTTCCAATTCTCTCTCCAGTGGTTGTTCCTAGTAGATAAAGTAGTTCAGAATATCCTGCATACCCTGCTCTGACTACAATGGCTGTGGAAAGTGTCTTTCTGCAGGTACATGGTTATTGCGGGAAATGAAAGGGGGAATATAGCAGCCAAGGAGGCGTGTCATGATTCTCAGATATTGCAGTGTGCCACCCCGTTGCATGCTATCATCTCACTATTGAGGTAGAAAGTCATGCGTTGAGAGGAAGACGAGTGGCTAGAAGTGACAGACAATAAGCTGTGTCTCGTGAAGAACATTACGCGGCTGTGGAGTACATTCTTTGAGATACGAAGATGAGATGTGATCCACAATCGTCTTCGCATAGGCCACAGTCCTCTGATACATGCTCCTTGCTTTGGCGAGAGGACCTTCCAATGTGTGGTGCTTGCGGCATGCAGATCTTTCTATACCACATTTTACAAGACCGTGAATTGTTTTCGGACGAGAGGGCAGAGGCAGATCTGCCAGCAGATATTCCCTCCATTTTAAGTGACGTTAAAATGAATGTATTGCGGCTTTTAAGATTTTGTGATGTGTCCAACTTGTTTAAGAAAATTTTAGGGAGATGTTTCTGATGTCGCGAGTGGCATATGAGAAGGGCTCTCTCTCGATGTCGATTTGTATTTGGTGTCCCTTAATTATCGATCTGCAGCATACCGCTGTTGACCGAGCAACGTGCCGTATCCAAACGTAGAACTCCAGTACCACTGTGGTCTAACAGCATACTGCAGCCGGATAGAGGAGTTGAACTGGGCACTTCATAGCATCCTACCCGTGCACAAAGTCAAGATGCGGGGACCACAAATTGTCGGTGGTTTCACGCCCACCATTGATATTAAGGATGAAACTGTCAAGAGAGTTGGAAAAAAAGGCAATGTGGACGCCAACAGCAGCAGTTGTGTACCAAATCGCAAGACTCAGTATGATGACATGACAATTAAAGGATATCTTACAAACACAAAGCCGCCGTCCTCTCAGCTCAGTGGCAGAGCACGGGTCTCGCAAACCAGCGGTCGTGAGTTCGACTCTCGCAAAAGGCATTCATTCCTTCAACCTTCCCGCTGAGAGCACGGCGGGCGCTTCGACAATACTTCCACCCTTGGCCCGAAAGGCAATGACCGTGCCCAGTTGGACGTCAGATAAATCATTCCGTTTTCGCATTACGAGTACAACGGCACACAACCAGACGTGTAAGGCGGGCTCATGGGTGGTCTTCTATGGTTTTACATCTGTTTTAATCTTAAGTATAGGACATTCCATACTTTCGCAGTTGTCTTCAGGAGTAAGAGTGATTGTGGGACTCAACGTGAGTGAATGAGTGTCGTTTTATAGACTTCCTCCTCACTATGTGCTACAATTTTAGTGCTTTTATCCACATTCGTTTGTTTTAATTAGTGTAAGGGCGCTCATAACTTCACCATTGAGCGCCCACAAGCTCCAAACACACACACAAACACATTTTTGGCGGTGAACGTCGATTCCAAACTCTTGTCGGCTGGCGCATATGGTGAAAATGCTAGTTGCAAGTGTGTTGAGAAGTGACGTTGGTCAGGGATGGTGACAACAGACGCAGGGTATGGCATCAGACACGGTTGCGTGTTGTAATCAGACGGCACAAGGCCGGCTCATACGATCTCTTTGCAACGCTCGCAGATCAAACACACGATGTTGTCTTCGTTGTTCTCACCCTAGTATCTGCTCACAAGCGTGCAGCAGTGCCGAGGTTCCATGATTCTTCAAACATTTGTACTCACTGTTATGAAGACTGCTTCACGCGCTGTGTGTAAACATGCGCACGTCGCGCTGATGCGCTCAGTATTGGCTTGGCAGCCGTTGAGAACGGAGCTCCCGTTGGATGTTACCGACAAGTGCGAATTGCGCGCAGTTATTCGGTTTTTGAACGCAAAGGGCACTGCACCGATTGAAATCCATCGTCAATCGACGGAAGTGTGTGGTGAGTCATGCATGGATGTCAAAAATGTTCGTAAGTGGTGTAGAGAGGTTGCAGCTGGACGGACCGAAATTCACGACGAACAAAGGAGCAGGAGACTGTCAATTTCTGAGAAGACAGTGTTGAAGGTTGAGCAAAGCATGCGTGAAGATCGGTTGATCACCCTGGATGATCTATGCACATTGGTTCCTGAGGTTCTCGAAGCATCGCCCACAAAATTTTAACGGAAACATTGAACTACCAGAAGGTGTGCACAGGATGGGTGCCACGCATGCTAACAGGAGACCACATGCGGCAACGAGTTGATGCTTCCCGCGCATTTCTTCACCGCCTTGCACCCGAACAGGACAACTTTCTGGACTCAATTGTCACTGGTGACGAAACCTGTGCATACCACTTTACACCTGAGACCAACCAACAATCACGCCAGTGGCAGCATTCTTCTTCGTCAAAGCCGCGGAAATTCAAACAAACACAGTCATGACAACTGTTTTTTTGGGATCGGAAAGAGGTATTGTTGGTCGACTTTATGTCCACTGAGACCACAGTTAACACTGACTGGTACTGTGAGACTCTGAAAAATCTCAAACGGGCAATCCAGAACCGGAGAAGAGGAATGTTGAGCAAGGGCGTGCACATTCGCCATGACAACGCTCACCAACACATCGCTCGGTAAACCGTTGCTCTCCTGCAACAGTTTCAGTGGAACATAATCATCCACCCACCCTATACTCCTGACTTGGCGCCTAGTGACTATCACCTGTTCCCTTGGTTAAAAGAACATTTGCCCGGAAAGCGATTCATTTCCGACGACGAGAAGGAAGAAGAGGTTCGTAACTTTCTGAACAGCATGATGGCGAGTTGGTGTGACATGGGCATACAAAAACTGCCACAGCGTCTACAAAAATGCATCGACAGAAATGGTCATTATGTCGAAAAATTACTAAATGTTTAAGCTGTAAACTGATCAAAACTATTGTAGAAATAAACAGGTCTATGTACTTATAAAAAAATAGTAGACCTTACTTTTGGGATTACCCTCGTATAGTGTGCTGTTGGCGAGCCGAGGCTCTGTTTAGTCGCGTCCGTTGGACGCTGTACATCGTGTTTACGTGATGTAAAACGTTTTCGGAGAATATTGGTGTTGGAGGTGCATTTTGATTTCCTGTGCATGGCCATCGGCCTTCTTGAAGAAAGTAGCTTCAGTTAGTTCCCGAAGGAATTGTATACCTTATATCCGGCAAGCATGTTGGTTAGGTAAGCAACGTTCGTTTAGTACCCCACTGGGGATCGAAATTACAAACGATGCATACATTCTCTAACCCATCACACGACTTGTCGCTGTTTATCATGTTTACACCATTAGTTTGTTTTTCTCTATATAAAAAAAAAACTCTACGTACCACCCTATGTAACTTCTTATTTGCTGTGGGCTTTTACACTGAAGAGCCAAAGAAACTGCTATAGGCATGCGTATTCAAATACAGAGATCAGGGAGAATACAGCCTTGCCGTCGGCAATACCTATATAAGAAAATAAGCGTCTGGCACAGTAGATAGATCGGTTACTGCAGCTACAATGGCAGGTTAGCAAGATTTAAGTGCGTTTGAACGCCATGTTATAATCGGTCCTCGAGCGATGGGGTACCGTATCTCCGAGGTAGCGATGAAGTAGGGATTTTCCCGTACGACCATTTCACCAGTGTACTGTGAATATCAGGAATCCGGTAAAACGTCAAATCTCCAACATCGTTGCGGCCGGAAAAAGATCGTTCAACAACAGGACCAACGACGACTGAAGAGAATCGTTCAACGTGACAGAAGTGCAACCCTTCCGCCAGCTGCTGCAGGTTGCAGATGTTGGGCCATCAACAAGTTTCAGCGTCCGAACCATTCAACGAAACATCGTCGATATGGATGTGTACTCTTGATGACTTCACGACATAAAGCTTTACGCCTCGCCAGGGCCCACCAACTTCGACATTGGACTGTTGATGATTGGAAACATGTTGCCTGGTCGGACGAGGCTCGTTTTAAATTGTATCGAGCGGATGGACATGTACGGGTATCAAGATAACCTCATGAATCCGCGGACCCTGCATGTCAGCAGGTGAGCGGGACACTGTTCAAGCTGATGGAGGCTCTGTAATGGTGTTGATGTGATATTTGGACCCCTGAAACGTCTAGATACGACTCTGACAGGTGAATCGTACGCAAGCATCCTGTCTGATCATCTGCATCCTTTCATGTCCATTGTTAATTCCGACGGACCTGGGAAATTCCCGCAGGGCAATGTGACGCCTCACACGTCCAGGATTTCTGCAGAGTGGCTCCAGGAATAATCTGCTGAGTATAAATACTTCCGCTCCTCAGCAAACTCCCCAGACATGAACATTATTGAGCATATCTGGAATGCCTGGCAACATGCTGTTCAGAAGAGATCTCCATTCCCCCGTACACTTGCGGGATTTATGGACAGCCCTGCAGGATTCATGGTGTTAGTTTCCTCCAGCCCTACTTCAGATATCAGTCGAGTCTATGCCACGTCTTATTGTGGCACTTCTGCATGCTCGCGTGGGCCCTACACGATATTAGGCAGGTGAACCGGTTTATTCGGTTCTTCAGTGTATATGGAAATACAGTAACAAAATTCACACGTCCCTAGAAACAAGGAGCACGACATTTGTGTAATCAATTAAGCGAGTTTCCTGTAGGTTAGGGGTAAGGAAAATCCAGATAATAAAATACAGTTGCATATTTAATCGTCAGATACATTTGCTAAAAAAGACTTGAGTTTTTGCTACGTGACTAGCAAAAACGTAAGAGTTGCTATCAGCTTGCAGTCCCCACATGTCGTAATCTAGAGCTAGTGCCTATTAGGATAAGTTCCTGACTGTAATCATTCATCACGTGCCCAGGTGGACAAATAAAGCAGCAAGGACACTCAATTAATCAAATGTGAAATATAGAGAACACCGTACTGAAAGACTTTTGAACAGTTTGCAGTGGGCACCGACACACAGTACCAACACAGTCATAAAAACGAGATGTACAGAGGATGATTACTATCGCAAATAAACATTGGTTTCACTGAATAATTTACACTTACAGATTATCGGGAATAATGCCAAAGCATTATTAAAACGTTTTTAAAACAAAAACAATGGGGAAACTGGCTGATACCACCATGCATACATAAGGTTGGCTGGCGTCACGTGTGCAAACTCACAAATGAAACCGTTAATTTGAATGAACTACACCAGCTAACTGTCGGAAATGATATTAAAGCAAAGCAAAGCCACGGTAAGCCAGTTTCAGCTGCTGGACATCACGTCCTCACAGCGACAATAAGCAGCCTGCCGTCATCAGAAAGCCACAGGCTCGATAACGCTGGCCTCTTTGGACTCTGACAATAGTTTAATGACTAAAGTGACTTCATTATGGACTGCCGTCATTTCGTGACCTCTCTGGACTTAGAATTATGCAACTCATACTCAACAGTGATTGTGATCCGCGTTGGACATACTACTTCCAGATTTGTCATTTTGTTAAAAACACAAGCAACAGTTACTTAGCATTCAGATTCGATCAAGAAGATCTTTTCATTGAATTACAGCACTAGCGAATTTTAAGTGAATAAATAGTTTCGTGTTTGTTAAACTAAAGTGTTTATTATTTTACGTGTATCTGGGAACCTTCTCTTATACGTCTTTGTGATCTACGGACAGCGTCTGCGACTAACATTCAAAACGTTCTAGGTCCCAGGTTCGTACCCAGCCAGTGCTTAAATTATAAATAAAAATATCTGCAATGGCGGCCGAAAAATTCCGGCGTAAGGAGTCACACTTCCTCTGACAACGGTCATGTCTAGAAGGGTGGAGAAGTACACAGAAGTTCAGGACAGTCTCTTGCCCTTGGGATGTGAAACTTCCTCTAAAACTTGGAAGAATCAGTAACGATTAACGCCATGAATATGCACAAGGCCAGGGAAATTACTACATTAAAGACACATAGTAGTATCCATAAGAGATGTCAACTGTAACTAAAAAAGTGTTATGATGATCTCTCCATTGGGAAAAGATTCTTGATTAGTCCCCCATTTGGATCTCCTGAAGAAGACTCCCAAAATTGAGGTGACAATGAGAAAAAGATGGAATAACCAATGAAAGGATAACATTCGGCAGGTCGGAGAATGGAATGGTTGGTTTATTCGTGGAGAGGGGTGGGACTGGGGGGGAACAAACAGCGAGGCCATCGGTCGCCTCGGGTTTCAAAGGAACCATCCCGTCGATTTACCCGAAGTGATTTAAGAAAATCACAGCATGGAATGTCAGAGGTTTGAAGTAGTAGAAAAACTAAAAAAATGTGACAACTAAAATGCAAAAACGCTCTCTAGATACGATGGGTGCCAGTGAAATGAAATGGAAAAATGTTAAGTATTCATGGTCAGAGAAATATAGAGTAACATCAAAATCAGCAGGAAATGGTATAACGGGCGTAGAATTCGTTGTGAAAAGGAAGAGAGGGCATAGAGTGTACTAAAGTGAACAGTTCAGCCATAGGGTTGTTCTCATCAGATCCGATAGCAAATCAACTGGTACAAAAGATGTGTGAGGATATCGAACAGGTAATTCAGCAAGTGGAGGGGGATGAAAATCTAATACTCATGGGAGACTGGAACGCGGTTATAGAGGAAGGAATAGAAGAATGGGTTTCGGGAGACTATGGGCTAGGCTGTAGGAATGAAAGAGGAGAAAGACTAATTGAGTTCTCATACCACTTTGAGATGATAATAACAAATACTCTGTTCAAGAATTGCAAGAAGAGGAGGTACGCTTGCAAAAGACCCGCAGACCCGGACAGATTCTAGCTGAATTACATCATGATCAAACGAGATTCCAAAATAAGACATTGGATTGTAAGACATACCCAGGAGCAGATATAGACTCGCATCATAATTTAGCGCCGGCCGCGGTGGCCGAGCAGTTCTAAGCGCTTCAGTCCGGAACCGCGCGACTGCTACGGTCGCAGGTTCGAATCCTGCCTCGGGCATGGATGTGTGTGATGTCCTTAGGTTAGTTAGGTTTAAGTAGTTCTAAGTTCTAGGGGACTGATGACCTCAGATGTTAAGTCCCATAGTGCTCAGAGCCATTTGAACCATAATTTAGTGATGAGTCAGAGTAAACCGTAGTTTAAAGAGAATTGCCCGGAAGAATCAGTGTGAAAGGAAGTACAGAGGAATGATGATTCTTGTTCGAAGTTCACTAAGAGTGTGGATGGCACGATAAGAAATATCAAAGCAGGCAGTGAAGTTGAAGAGGAATCGACGTCACTAAAAAGGGTAATCACTGATGTTACACACACACAAACATAGGAACAAGGAAGGCAATTCCGAAGAAGCCTTGGGTAACGGAAGACATAATTCAGCTGATCGACGAAAGAAGGATAAGACAGGAATATTACAATATAACTCACGTAGTAGTAAATTAAACAGTAAGTACAGGTCAGCCATGGACAGATGGCGGCAGGAAAAATATGAAAAAATTGAAAAGAAATGATCGTGTGAAGGACTAACGCATTACATACAAATTAAATGGCGCGAAGACCGATGATCCGGGTCTTACGCCACTCTGTCTCCTCTTCTTGCCGGCCAAAGACTGGGAGAGACAATTTCATTCACCGGCTTGCCGCCGAGTTGAATGCCACCACAGAAGCTTGCGTTAGCGCTCTCGTCTACGGATATGGATCCCACAAATGTAATACGCGGATCTTTTAACATTACGAGTGAGCTTTCTGGCTGCCCCTAGAGATCAGTGGCAGCAGCCCGCAGCACACAGACGTCAAGCTAAGAAGGCACAGCATGGGCCAGAGAGGCTCCCGCTGTTCTCATTTTACATGTGATTACGAGATAAGGGGAAGACTGCTTCGCACTGAGATCCGGCGCTCTGCTGCTTCTAGCTATTAATGTCGGAGTGCGAGCCTCGCTAAGACGGAGGTAACCGTGGCGACCCCGGCCGCGGCGATTTAAGGCAGGTCCCGCTGCCGACTGCGCAAAAGGCCCCACTTATCTGATGGCGCGCCATGAGCGTATTTCTCGGCTGTCGCCAAGATCGTAAGTGCTACCGAGCTTCTGCGTTTCTTTTCACCCTTTTTCCTCGCTCGAAGTCGCTCGCCTTTTCTTTGTTTCGGGACTACCTATCTCGTCTGCCTCATTTTATTGCAGCGCCCATCATAGTTTTGGTTTGTTTTTAAATAATCTGCAAATTAATATTACTTAATTTCTCAACCAGTATACATATATTTCAGAAAAATGACACCCAGATTTTTTTAGTATTTCTGGTGTTAATTACTTTGTCTAATTACTCATTAATGTTCTTCATTGTTCATTGAACGTAGAAATTTGAAACAAATCGGCCAAGGACTTTGAAGTAAGCCGCTCAAGTAGTTTTCGAGATGTTAGGTAACAACTGTATATATATAGAGAGAGAGCGATTGAACTGGAATTCACGATTTTATTTTTGGATGTTTTCCCTCTTCTTCCACAATCTCTTCATCCTCTCAGAATGTTCTCTCTTACGTTGGTCTATGCACTTATTACACAGGTTGAAACGTTGTTCTTTGCTCAAACTTCACATTCACTATTTTACTCCGGCACTCGTTGCGGTCTTCGTGATTTTCTACGTTGATCTGTTGCGTGACCCTCTGGACCTCCTTTAGCCACTCCGTGCTGCATTTACTCTTTGTTATGATGTCGAGTAATTTCTTCGCTGTTCTGGTGTTCTCCATCATGTAGATGTATGTAGAACTTTGCTCGGCGTTGCCTGATTTCTTCAGTTATCGTATTGGTCTTTTGATAGATTTCGTTCTCAGGTCTTTTCATCCAAAGACCGTTTTTGCTGATTGCTCCGTAAATCTTCCTAAGAATTTTTCGTTCCTGTTTTTCTATTTCCGTAATTTTGTAGTGAAAGCCAATTACTATAGTTTGAGGTGCGTGTGTTGCTTCTGGAAGAATCATAGTTTTCTAATGTCTCAATTTTGCGCCTGTAGAAATGCATTTCTTGCTGTAGTAGGCCCATGTTAATTTATATGCCTTTTACAGCTTGCTGATCCTTTTTTTCATTGGCGATTCTGTTTAGTCCTGATGAATGTATAATTTCGCCAAGATATTTAAAGTCGCTGACTTATGTGATGTTACCGTGTTTCGTGATTAGCTACGATATATTTTCTGGCCGTCTTTCCATACACAGTTTTTTTTTCCTACGAAATTTGAAATCCAATTTTCTGTGTAATTTCATGTAGTGAATCGCTTCTGTCCTGTTGTTTGTGATAATCACAATATCGTCCCCGAAGGCAAGGCATTTTACTTCAGTACGGTTTTCCTTTCTGATACCAATTTGGACATCTTTTTCATGAGATTTCCATTCTCTGATGATCTTCACTAGAACAATATTGAAAAGAATCTGGGGTAGTCCGTCCCCTTGCCGCACTCCCGTTCTAAGTTCAAAGGGTTCTGATATCTCACTCATGAATTTCACTATGGAAGTTGTTCTTGTAAGTGTCTGTTCCATAATTTTTCCAGATCTTTCGCTCGATTTTGAATTCTTCCATGGTTTTAAAGAGGGTTTAGCGGTCTATTGCGTAATAAGCTTTCCTGTAATCGATGAATGTAATTACTGTATTCCTGCATTTTCTCATTTTTAGTATCGTACTTAGGCCCCAGATCTGTTCCGCAGGTGACCGCCCTTTTCTGAATCCGGATTTGTATTCACCAAGTAGTGGATTCGCCCGGGGTTCTGTTCTGTTTAGAAGTACTTTGAACAGCATTTTGTACGCCACTGTGCGCAGGGAGATTCCTCTGTAGTTGCTGATATCGGTCGTGTCACCCCTTTTATGTAACGAGTGGATCAGAGCGCATTTACAGTCTTCTGGAATTTCCTCCGTCTCCCATATGTCTGAGATTAGATGATAAAGTTTCTATGTCAGTGTCGGATTGTTCATTTTCCAGAGTTCTGCGATAATCCCATCTCCTCCTAGTGCTTTGACGTTCTTGAGCTGCTTGACTGTCGCCGTAATTTCTGCGAGATCTGGGGCTTTTGAGTCCGTGTGTGTGAATACTGGTGATGTGAAGTCAAGTTTTTCCTATAGTTGATCATAGTTAAGAAGGGAGCAGAAATACTGGGCTAATATTTTTCTGTTGTTTTTTAAGGTGGTTTCGAACGAGCCATCGGTTCATTTTAAGCACAGACAGGATGTTTGGTTTCCCTGCAGGTATTCTCAAAACGTCTTCTAGAAATTTCTTGTATTAGTTTTGTTGACATCTTATTGGATGTCACGGAGTCTGTTGTTGTCATATCCTCGTTTTTCTTCTCGAATCATCTTTGCAGTCTGTTTTCGAGTTTTAAGAAAGTTGTCCCAGGTTTCCTCGGTTTTGTGGCTGTTGAATGTTTCCCAGGCTGTTATTCGGTTGTCCGTTGCCTGATCGCAGACTGCGTTCCACCAGCGGTGTTTTCTGGTGTGAGGGGGTTGTCCTGTTTTCATGGCTTCCTGATTTTTTCTTGTTACTTTCTTCCAGCCTGTTGTTTTTTCTGATTATTTTGTTTGATGATTTGTGCTTTGTTGAGTTTCAGGTATTCCGGATCTGGCTTCATATTTTTGGGTAGTTATTTTTTCCTTCTATTGGGTTGAAAATTTGTCTTTATTTGTAGGAGATGATGGTCTGATACAAAAGCGCCTTTGCAAGGTCTGATATTTAGAATTTCTTTTGTATTTTCCTTGGAAATCATGACGTGATCAATTTGGTATTCCCCCTGCTTCAGACTTGGCGATCTCCATGTGGGTTTTTGAAATTGGGTGCTCATAAGTCCAAAGTTCCTGCAGAAGTTAATCAGTTTCTCATCATTCTTGTTGGTACGTTTGTGTTTGGTATAAGGGCCTGTTATACCTCTGAATTTTCTCTCTTTTTCTAGCTGTGCGTTAAAATCGCCCAATAGGATTTTCACATGGTACCTTGATATTTTGTTGGTTTCTTCTCCCAGAGATTCCAAGAAATTATCTACGGCTTCAGAATCGGTTTTGTTATGTTGATCTGTATGGGCACGTACATTGATTGGTGTGTAAGCTTTATTAGGTCATTTTACTGACAGCAATGAGATTCTGTCGTTGGGAGATCTTAAGTCGATCACTGAGTCAAGTGCTGAGTTGTGCACGACGAATCCGGTTCCCGGTAGTGGTAATTTGTGTCTAACTTTTAAGGCAAGTTTGCCCTTGTAGATTCTGAATTTCTCTGTGTTTAAGTCTCTTTCGTCAGTAAACTTGGTGTCTTGGAGTGTGGTGATTTTAATGTCAAATTTTTCCTAGGTGTTGGTGAGATATTTTAATTTGATTGTTCTGGTAAGAGTGTTACATTAGTTGTGCCCATAAAACTCTTATGTTTAGCCTTGAGAGTGGAAGAATTCTTCAGGAACTCCTATTCTTTCCCGCATGGTGTCCCTGATCCCCCAGAATCCGATGATCAGATGAGTCCAGTCTACTGGCGGATACTTGAGGAAGTGGTTAAATGATCGTCTTTTCCATCATGTGTTCAAGTCGAATTTCAGTTTTTCTGGTGATCTTGACTGATATCACATGTATGCGACTCGATTTTTGATCTCGAGAAGACTTTAGTGCAGCCGCCTCAACTAGAGAAACAGACGCTGACCAGTGTCCGGCGGATCCCAAATAGATGCCAGTGGGTTTGTGATGTTTGTTAGTTTTTGGTCTGCCCCGGGTATTTCATTTCCCCAGCAACACCTACTTTTAGGAGACTTTCTCCTATCCTCCACCCGATGGTATATTTTAAAGTACGTAGCTCATATCCAGTCAAATGTGGAATAGGTTACTGTATAGAAATTTAATCAGTCAGGAACTTTAAAGGCTTTTTAGTAATTACCATTCCCCTTATAAGACTCCTGTCCGCTACTGCTATACCATAACATCGAAGCTGGAGGCAGTTTGCAAAACAGAATTATTTTGTTAGAGTAATTATGGTATAAAGCAACAGGGCAGTGTTACAGTCTGAGAGGAATTTTGTTATGTTGACCGTATTGTACCTAATGGAAGTGGCTTATCGGAAGTGAAAGTCAGAATTACGTAAACATTTAAACAGTAACAAATAATATATTACTTAGCTATACCGTTTAGAGAGTAAAGAAAACGGTCGCCAGCCTAATTAGGCAAGAGAATGATTAACATTCTTGTTTCAGAAATTAGGTATGAGTAACTTTAACGGATAACACAACCCATAATTTACCACCCGCGAGTGCAATGAACTATGACACTTGCCTATGTTAACGTTAAGGTTGGAACTAACAACTAGAGCAGCACAAACTATTTGCAAAAATATAACAGATACCGAAACACACTATTACTTTCAAGGCTTATTCAAACTGAATGGTCTTTATAACATTACTATTAATATTCACTGCAGAATCAGTAATTGGACACAGGTTAAGTATTATTTTTCAAACACTTTCCTAGTTGACATAGAATTATAAATGTTGTTCACTGCAAAATTATGAGCTGGTAGTAGGTTAAGTCTCCCTCAGTTAAATACTTTACTATTTAAAATGAAAGTTAATTGGAATTCACTAACAGATTACTTCTCACTGTCTTTTGAATAAAGATATTATTGTTTTCATAAATAGTGGTAAAGGTTAACCTGCGGATCTTATTACACTATTAATATGCACTTTCAGTACCCGAAAGAAACAATTGCTTAGCAAGCCAATATAACTTTATATATATATATATATATATATATATATATATAAAAGTTATATTGGCTTGCTAAGCAATTGTATATATATATATATATATATATATATATATATATATATATATATATAAAATATTCACAATTTTTGCTGCAGTGAGACACTATGTTGACAAATTTACAAGAAACTGAATCACCTTTTAACATTTACTACAGGCAGCACTATGATAATTAACTAAGCAAAACTTTATAAGCCACAGTCTTAAGAACTTAAATTTTTAAAAGAAACAGCAAATTGTCTTTATTACCACAGTCTTATACTTTCAAGTAAATGATTAAATAGGTGACATTGAAACTCCACTAAACTTTAAATTAGACTGTTTCCATCCTTGGGAGGCTTTAACAAGACTACATATACTACTTCCCACAATTTCATTAAATCCACAGTAAATCTAAACACTCCCTTCTTACCAAAGATCAAACAACATAATTTAATGTTCTGCGGCTTTCATTTTTTTCCTATAAACTAGGACACTTGGTAATCATAATTCGAGAGGAAACTGAAAGGTGTTGTGATAGGGAAAAATCAAAGTAGGTACATAAATTCAGTTATAAGTTACCTTATATTTGTGCACACTAAATCACCAAGTAAGCTGATCCTTCACTGTACATAATTGTAGTACTCCTTTACAGTGATTGCGCAATGTGGTGGCAACTGCATGTTGGTAGGTGGATTTGCAGACTGAATTGCTGGACTCTGGCCTTTCTTGGTGGCGATGATGAATACCAATTCCAGAATCGTTCCAGCTATTTATCTATGCATCCGAGGCATTGGAAAGTAGCAGAAAAGCCTCTCTCGGAACCAGCACAACACAAACCTTTACATGGCAGTGCACAGTTTGGTAACTCGTTCCCGACTGACTCTTGGTTCCACCTTTCCTACCTAGGCCAACCACAATTTGCGCGCGCTCCACAGTTCCGTTCCCAAGGGGAACCACTACACCTTTTACATACAAACTAACTAAGAACCCTAAGTGAGGATCAGCAGTTTACATAACAGCAACCAAATGCATTAAATAAAACAGAACATTTGTATATATTGACATTTCTACAAAAAATTATTCACACAGAAATTACACTTATATATAGTAAGTTCTGTTCCCTCCAAATGGGACAAAGACTTTAAATGACAGATATACTACATTGCATAGAATCAAACCATGACATCAAAGTTTTAACAAAGAAATGAGTATACAATTTTGTGTTATCGATTCAAACACATTTACAGATACTCGATGTTATAACATTAAATAAAAGAAAAGGCAAAATAAATCGGTAGAGTATTAGAGCTGTGGTGATACACCCTTTATATATTAAACACATATATGTTTGAAGTCAGATAATGAAATCTTATGTAGCCGTGATATTCCTGCAGTCTTGAACGTGAAGTGTGCAAAATTTTATCAAGATGAGAATAAAATTGCAGATTTGTATGAATTACAAACAAACAAACGGACACATTTCTCCAGTCTACAAATGTCACCTTCCTGCGGAACATTTATTTCTTTTTGATTTGCTTGGATAAGTTGCTGTAGCAATTTAACTATGGTCGACCAGTGATTATGGTTTATTGTGTAAACCTAATGGTTGAGTAGTTCTTATAAAACGAAAGCATAAGTTGCATTTACAAAGTAGAAAATGACGGATATAAATCCCGCATAAACATGCAGGTAACTATTGTGGAACCTCGTGTATTGCATGTTCTAGACTGTACCATGTTACTGTCTGATGGTTGCAAAAGTGCGATCGGTTGTTCATAACACAAGTCATTATCATAAGTTGCAATTACACCCTATAAAGGATTTAAAAACTTTGGGTTAACGTACTCGAAATATCAATATTGTAAAAGTATGTAAAACTCTATATTCTACAAGAAATAAACAATTATTTTCTTTTATATACAAGTAATTGTGTGTTGAGTAATAAATTTGAACTTTATTTTCCCTTGCAGGCACTAAAACTCAATGGACATAACTAGGTAGGCTACCACAGCGACTGCCACGATGTTTGAAATTCTTCTGGGGGTAGTACCGCGTCATTGTATAAAATACTTTAGTTATAAACCGTAAAACCAGTATTTCGCCCCTGTTACAATGGCCTTCCTCAGAGAAGGACTTTGTTTGGTGGAGAAAAGGTGGCTCTGTTTATTACAGACGATAGGTGTCAATACGTCATATCTGTGCAATTTAGTTAACCTTACAATGTAATAGGCTGGTCATGACAAAAGAAGAGAGGGTAGGAAAGAAGCTGTTCGTAGACTATCCGGCATGTCAGTGATTGGGCTCTGTTTATTACAGATGATAGGTGTCAATACGTCATATCTGTGCAATTTAGTTGACCTTACAATGCAATATGCTGGTCATGACAAAAGAAGAGAGGGTAGGAAAGAAGCTGTTCGTGGACTATCCGGCTTGTCAGTGATTGGCGACATTCTGCAAGTCGGAGTTTGGCTCTGGTGGGCCCATTTTTTTCCTGGTGTCTGGGGAAATGCACATTTGCTCTTAGCAGGGGCGGTCAAGATTTCGGCTCACGGGCAGTACCCGGGCGCGAGTGTCAAAGCCCTCGGCCTCACTGAACATTTCCCCCACCACCAAGCCATGCAGACCGGGCGCGTGGAGGGGGAAGAGGGGAAAACTGCGAACGCGCCGCATTTAAAAGACAGTGCAATCGCACTGCATTCGACTTGCTTTTACATTTCACATCTCTCGATGACAGAGATCACAAAGCAAACAAATTTTCCGTATTATTTAATTACTTTTGGAGCGATGAATATATAACATAATTTTCATCTGCTACCAACTATCGGCAGACGCCGATAGTTTCAGAGAGTTTGGCGCTAAAGTTGCCACCTAAGTTCGCGTCAGTATAGATTTGCAAAATTATTGTTATTTATTTCACACACTCTTGGCATAATCTTCCGTAGTCCTCAGCCTATCTTTCCCATGATTAAAATTTTGCCTGTTTGCTATGGGTTGAGCCCTGTATCTTACGCATTCCACGTACATGTACGTTTCTTCTTTGAGCGTGTGAGGCGTTTGTCGCTGTATGAGGCCTTGAGATGCGGGACAGGTTCGCAGAGAGATTCCGCTGCGGAAATTGTTGCTGACTGTTGATTCATTTAACGGCTGCGACTTCAGTGATATAGGAAGAACTGTTAATTCAGTTAAGTTATGAGTCTCATACTGTAAGTGAGGTAGCGTCTGTTTTCAATAAGATAGATTGCTACGTGCTTCAGATACTAACCATAAGCATAAGCATACGGAAGTTTCATTTATGAGTCAGAAACGAAATGAACAAGTAAAACCAAAAAAGTTGCAGCATATGAAATAATTTAAATAATATTTTGTATATTTTCAAAGTTCTGCTTTCGTATTTTTGCACCGTAAAAGAAATTATACTGTAATACCCCTATGTCTACGTCAAGTTAATTGGCACGCAGCTCGTGGTCTGGTGGCTACCGTTGCTGCCTCGGGATCACGAGGTCCCGGGTTCGATTCCCCACAGGGTTGGGGATTTTCTTTGTCCGGGACTTCGTGTTTGTGTTTTCCTCATCATTTCATTCTTATCATCATTCGTGACAGTGACTAATTTGGAATGAGTAAATAAATTGGACTATGTGAAAAACTGGAACTTTGTATTGGCGCTGATGACCGGGCAGTTGAGCGCCCAACAATAACGTCATGTTATTTGTAAGGTGTATAATGTTTTTGAAAAATCCTAACACCGATAGCACAACTCATTGCTTCACTCTCACCCAGATTAGTCCATCTGTAAGGCTCTCTTTTGCTATGTCGAGCTCTGGGTCTGTAGGAGGAAATGTACGTATCAAGCCTGAAAGCCGGAAACCTTGCAGCTGGGACGTCGAATTCCGGAATCTGATCACCGAAGCTAATTTATCCTTAAAGGATTATCCAGTGTCCTAAATTTTAATAATATTTTTATGTACTTCTGTCCGCATAGTGTTACTGTAACTAATCTAAGTCACTGCTACCTTTATTAGAGTCCCAAACATTTTACTTTGATTAACATCAGGTATAATGCCAATAAGAGACTAATAATACAAAATAATTATTCAACTTAATTTGCTTTCTTAGACAGAAAGCAACAGCGAACACAATTAGTAACTGTAATATTTATTATAGTCAAAACTCGCGGAATATTTCTTTGGTTATACCGGTTTAGAGTGGATAGTTATTTTCAGTAACCCACGGACTGATCATTAGGTTAAGATTGAATCGTCACAACTGATCACAATCTGATACGTTGGATTCTTCGAATGCATGATGACGGTCAAAAAGTTTAACGTAGTCTTAGGCCATACTCTTTCCATAGCCCTGGGACCAGTGGAAATTATTCTCAGGACTGTATGGTTCAATATGCTCTGAGCACTATGGGACTTAACTTCTGAGGTCATCAGTCCCCTAGAACTAAGAACTACTTATACCTAACTAACCTAAGGACATCACAAACATCCATGCCCCAGGCAGGATTCGAACCTGCGACTGTAGCGGTCGCACGGTTCCAAAGTGTAGCGTCTAGAGCCGCTCTGCCACCCCGGCCGTCTCAGGACTGTATGTTTTTATTGTAAGAATCTTCACAGATAAAAAGTGCGCCCCTGCTACTCTATACCTATCACGACAAAAATTTGAAGGACTCCGTCTTTAAATCTGTACTTTATCAGGCTCTAGTCTAGAAGAGAGGGAAGAATGCGTGAACTTTCAAGGTCGAAAAAAAGTCCTCTCCTGGATTGGAACCTTTTCAAAGAAAGTGCCACATACCGTCAGAGAGCTACGAATTCTGTCTTCCTGTTAATATGGCTGCAATTAACGTGACGAACTGGAGAGAGTAGTACCTTAGTGCCGTACTCTGCTGCTAAAAGGTGATGATACTTGCTAGTCTGAGGATGGTTTCACAACTTTTTGTTTAACATCAGTTACGCCAATCCACAATATACTTAGTAAACATGAAAGTAATACAATAAATTCCATTTTTTTGTGCCCGGTGAGACTTTCTCAGTTATTATGACGTTTTTCTCTTATTTCAGATCTTTAATTTTCATTTTTAAAAACTTAGGTTATGAGAGGATGAATAAATAACGTTTCTTGCGCCTGTTTACTATCGATAGCTTTATTTGATTATTTAATCACATGAGAACCTCATTTCCGTCGTTGTATTAGAAATGTGGCATCCATAGTCATATTAATAACATAAAAATGGGTCGCTTAGGAGAGCAGAATGACTTCGAAGGTGAACATTGCATACAATATTGAAATGTGCTTGTCCTTTAGGTATCGAAGTCCTCTGCCTGAAAGTACTCAGGAGATAACATTTGATTTTTGAGATACAATAAGTACAGTGTACTTTTGTTCAAATTTAGTTCTTGGTGCACGACACGTTTCCTAACTCATTGTTTCAGCTACATAAAAAAGGTCAAATTTTAAATTTTGCTCCTTTTGGAATAATTTATGCGTACTCCTATGGATACTTGAGTCAACGAAAGCAGAGTTACAAAAGTTCTTATATGTCACTGGGTATCTCTTGTTAGCTTCGTTATCCTCGTGCATGGAAGTTCTTAGATACCGCTAAGTACCTCTTGTTTGTTCTACGTTATTCTTGTGGAACGCTGATGTTAGCTGACGTCGCCAGGAAAATGTTGTTTTCAGATGGCGCCAGCAAAAGAGAAAGTGAATGCTTTAAGCACCTTTAGTTCACACAAGAATCCGGGGAGTTCGGCCATGTGGCTATCATTTGGACTGCAGATGCGGGATGTTTGATAAGCTGATGTTTTTACAACTTCTGGCGACTCCAACAGTCCTCAAAACTCCGGAGAGCGAGTAACCACAGAAACGCGCAGGTGGAAACCAAATGAAATGCAAATAAAGTTCTCGCTGTATCGGACTTCTTAATGAGATCGTGGCGGACATTAATTACACTTTAAATTAGCACCATAAAAACACAAGAGCGCGCTGGAGTAGGGGAGAAGGGCATAGGGGAAGGAGACTGCGTTCCACGGCTTGCAATAAAATAGGAATTAAATGTAAGGAAAAACCATGGCTGCCGATCCAGCGTTCCTGGAAAACACACATAACCGGGCAAGGAGTGGTATTCGCAGTGTAGTTGCCCCCTCTTCCCCACTACTATTCATCTACAGCTGAATTTCGAACCAGGCAGTAGCAAAACCGCGGGACTGTAATAGTTTAGTGATGTATACTGAAAGCATAATTTTGTAGAAGTCTCAGAAGAGAAACAGAATTAATTTTCGACCGTATTATTAAGAAACAAAAGAATAAATAAAGTTTCCTATCCACGCGAAATTCAAAGGTAGTGCCAGAGTGAGGAAAAATATGTAATGCAATTGAACGAGGGTGAAAAAGTTGGTGTAGCTTATACATATTAGTCGATGGGATAGAGGGAATATATATTACAGAGATTTGTGATAACGTGATATAAAATACGGAGAAATTCGTAAACGCAGTTGTATAAATAAATAAAAGAAGGAACTGGCTTGGTGAAAAAGATAAAAGTGAAGACGGTAATAATGTGCGACAGTGAAAACGTGAAGTATCAGAAGCGACAGAGTTGAATGACAGTGGAAAGTGCGTCACAAGCTGACAGAAAGACAATTCTGTCCGAGGGGTTTTTTCCGCATTTCTGCTCGTCGCTGAGGAAACACATGGAATAAAATTTCTGGAATACATTAGTCTAGACAACATATTTAAGTGATTAACATTCCTAGATCACAGGTTAATTTAAGCGCGAGATAAGTCATTGCAAATGTGAAATTCTGGTACATGTCCACACTCTGTAAAGCTTGTTCGGTTACAAAAGTAGTATGTGGGCGAGCGTTATCTTGTTGGGAAGCGCCCCTTGGAATGCTGCTAATGAAAGTCAGCACAGCAGGTCGAAACACCAGACTGATGTACTAACTTAAAGACGGAGTGCGTGGGATAACGACCAGAGTGATCGCGCTGTCATACGAAATCGCGTCCCACACCATAACTCCAAGTGCTGGTCCAGTGTGTCTAGCAGACAGACAGGTTGAACGCATGTCCTCAACTGACCTCCTCCTAACAGAAGCAGAACCAGCTTCCGCCAGAAAATACAACCGACTTCGACACTGCCCTCCAGAGAGCTTTCACTTGACACACAAAGGCGGCAGTTAGGAGTCAATGAAATGTATGCTATACGGCGTCTGGATCGGAGCTGTCCTTGAAGTAATAGTTCGTTGTGTCACTATGATCTCAACTGCGCTGAAACTGCTGCTGCAGATGCAGCCGTCCAGTATCCGATCTTCTTGCGACCGTACATTCAAGAAGATCACCACTGCCAGCAATCATGAGCAGTGGTCACATTCTTGTTAAGTCTATCTGCAATATAGCACAAAGAACATCCAGCTCCTCGTAGCCTTGTTACACGACCTCGTTCAGACTGAATGAGGTGTTGATAGTGGCGTCTTTGTCTTCCTAAAGGCATCCTTAACTAACATCAACTCACCACGACCAACGTCAAGGGTAACTAACGATTACGACCGTTATAGCGTGTATACGAGGGCTATTCGGGAAGTAAGGCACGATAGGTCGCGAAATGGAAACCACAGTGAAAATCAAAACTGTTTTATTTGCAACAGATAGCTACAACTTCCAGCTACTTATCTCCATAGTCGCCGATTCGACTTAGACGTCTGTCGTAACGTTTTGCCAACTTTCCAATACCCTCGTTATAGAAGGCAGCCGCCAGTGCTTTCCGCCAATTCTCTATCTACGCTGGCCTACAGCTCGTTCTCTCTGACCGAGCGAGGTGGCGCAGTGGTTAGCACACTGGACTCGCATTCGGGAGGACGACGGTTCAATCCCGTCTCCGGCCATCCTGATTTAGGTTTTCCGTGATTTCCCTAAATCGCTTCAGGCAAATGCCGGGATGGTTCCTTTGAAAGGGCACGGCCGATTTCCTTCCCCATCCTTCCCTCATCCGAGCTTGCGCTCCGTCTCTAATGACCTCGTTGTCGACGGGACGTTAAACACTAATCTCCTCCTCCCTCTCCTCGTTCTCTCTGCCAAAATAATGGCTTCATAGCCAGCGGTTACTGTGAGCAGAGATGAAACTCAGAGGGAAACAATTACCGGCTGTATTGTGGGTAATCAAACATTTCCAACTAAAAACGATGCAGGGGCACCTTCATTGCCCCTTGTAATGGTACTTGAATTACGTAACCATTACGGCACCTCGCCTCAACTTATCGATACCAGCAATATAATATTCTACTGTGTTTCTATAAAGTAGTTAACATATTTCTGAGACAACATTCAGATTTGGTTTCATTAATGTAGAGGTACTTTGATACATCGATATGTTTATGTCGCAATGATATTATTCGTATGTGTATTCTTTCTTTTCTCACTATGATCTTTGTCGTACTTGTAACTCTGAATTTTGGGCGCGTAAGCGGTTATTAGAGAGTCAAGTCTTGGTCGTCATGTTGAAAAGAAGCAAATTGTAGTCAGTTTATGGAATGTGAACTTTAACAGTGCGGAAGATTTTTTCAAGTATGTTTTATATTGTGAAGTGATGTTTTGTGAGTCACGTGATATTGCAACAAAAGTAATAAAAAAGAAGTGTAACTTAAATTCGGAGTGCTGATTACTTTTTTACATCACCATTATCCTAACTTGCAGAAGTTTAATCTTCAAGAATGGTTTGTGAAGCACATATATAAAACTTTTGAATATCGCAGAATAACACCTAGGCCTTTTTGCATCCGAGCTTGAATCATCACTACCTAGATTTTCGACGATTGAGCCATGAGTTCGCAACGAGACCAGCGTGGGAAACACGAAAAGATGAGTGCCAAGTTTATCCATTATTTCATGAAATGACTTTATTAACTGTGCTCTAATGACACCTGGCACAAAATATAACTTTGTTGTTGCCAGAAAATGCAATATTTAGCAGCGTGAGCAACACTGCAAACCATAATCAATTTTTGGTATGGTTGTTAGATCCTGCAGAATGCGGCTGAAAATTGTATTGAAGCAGAAACCGCACGACA
The DNA here is from genome assembly GCF_023864345.2 of Schistocerca serialis cubense. Taxonomy (NCBI): domain Eukaryota; kingdom Metazoa; phylum Arthropoda; class Insecta; order Orthoptera; family Acrididae; genus Schistocerca; species Schistocerca serialis. The sequence goes on from NC_064639.1 coordinate 591,750,601, forward strand.
GTTATGTAATGTTGGCTGCATAACTTCAGGCGAAATTTCTCACCAGGCTCTCGTACTTGGCGGGAGAAACTATTGTTCTAGGTACCTTAATGTGCTCCCTGTGTGCTCAGAACTAAAAAGAACGACGTAATGCGATCGACGGGCATACTAGAGGCACTGCCCAACATACCTGTGCAAAACTTCATGGGATTTTTACTGTGGTTTCCATTTCGCGACCGATCGTTCCTTGCTTTCCGAATAAGCCTCGTATTTTAGCAAACCTAATTTGCATCCTCGTAGTGGCGCTACTAGCACCACTCGTATGTGACTGGCATACAATCTGAATAGACATAATCTTTCAGATGTTGAATCAATCATGTCAACTGTCTTTTGTGTCGCACTCCTTCTTGGCGTTGCCATTTTTCTTTTCTTTTTATCGTCGGTGTACATAGCTGTTGGCATGGAGCAGGTGACTTTTTAATCCTGTGTGGGGGCGTCTGGCATTCGCTGCAGAAGAGTCATTCATGTACAATTAGTGTCTGCAGTTTGGTAACACACAGAGTTACAGATACAGACGACAGAGCACAATGCACCTTCCAGATGTTTAGACGAGGAGTTAATTTTACAGAGCTATACCTTAACTCGCATAACAGTTCCTCTGCCATTCCTATTGCACTGAGGCCCTTGCCGTTCATCTCTAAGTCTCTCGCTTCCTCTCCCTAGTTATCTCCCTCCGTTTCTCCCTCCCACTTCTACCTCAGTTGGTCTCTCCCTCCCATTCATACTCTCTCTTAGAGAATCCTGTTTGCATTAGTCTTTTTTCCTCTCCATTTGTCCTAACTTATGTACTCACACAGCATCATCGACTCCGTTAAAACCTCATCACCGCTCTCTCTCCCTTCTCCCTCTCCCTTTCTCTCTTTCTCTCCTTCTCTCTTTCTCTCTCTCTCTCTATTTCTCTGTCTCTCTGTCTCCCCCTCTCTCCATACTGCCCTCCCTCCCGCTCTATCGCATCTGTCTATCTATCTCTCTATCTATCTACTTTACTCTCCCACCCTACTGTAACTTTTATGCTTGTTGTCTTACCCTACTAGATTATTCCTAAGCGGCATTCCTGGGATATTATTCCATGTCTGTAGTGTTCCTGTTTAGGTGCTGTAAAATATAGCACATGTAATCGCTTCTTGGTTCGACTAGAAATACTAACCACAAGGTACTGACTTCATGAAACTTTTTTGTTCTGCAAGCCAGATCTTTATGCTTGAATGCTTCCTTGAGATTCGTTAAAGTATCAGAACAGTATTCTTCGGTTATTTATTTACCGTTTGACCTTAATCAATTGGCAGAATTCCTATGATCTTTCCCACTGACGACGTTATCTTCTCCATAGCTGCAGCTGACGAACAGGATTTTGTTGACTGTTTCGATTGCTGTTTTGATAATGGTGTGCAGTGGTGAACCCGTATTTTATTCATTGTCTCTACACCTACAAAGTAAATCACTTTCGTTTTACGAAAAGGCGCCAGCCACTGTTTGCAAATAGCGATGTGAATTTTGAAATGTTGTACAATGAGTAAGTGTGGCACCCATCTTACACAACGCTTCCCCGTTTGCCGTTTATCATGGAACATATAGCCGATGCTTTCTTCTGAAATCCCGACAGTCTTGGCAGTTTCATGCACCTTCGTACGCCACACTCCGAGGATCATATAGTGCTCCTTCCCGACATTTCTCGGACGTCCTTGAAGTGGACAACCTACGACGCTTTTCGGTCGTCGCTTAAGTTCGGCATCAAATTATTTCACTATAAAAATTGAGCCACCATACACATTTATAAGTCTACAACGAGTTTTGCTTCGCACTAGATCTCTTTTTTAAAAAAAACAGCTTTATCACTGCGGAACACCAAATTTTCTTCTTTTCTAAGAATTCATGCACCGATCCATGTTGAGCTCACTGCAGTCAACTACTGAACGAAATAATTTTCAATTTCACCCAGACCCTGTTGAGAGTTTTGTCAGCCTCTGGGGCTGCCGCGCTCTGATGGCAACAGCGAGAAATTCTGAGACCATCCACGAAGACTTAAGCTTGATGCTGTGGAGTTCACAGCGAGGAGTTGCTCACAATAATGCAGCTCAGAATTGTGGAGACAATGCGGCACTTATGATCACTAGAGGAAGCACCTTTCGGCAGTACGGTCTGGTTCATGGCACAACAGGGGCGTGGCCGACTCGGCTGTGGTGTGTGTGTGTGTGTGTGTGTGTGTGTGTGTGTGTGTGTGTGTGTGTGTGTGAGAGAGAGAGAGAGAGAGAGAGAGAGAGAGAGAGAGAGAGAGAGAGAGAGAGAGAGAGAGAGAGAGAGAGAGGGAGGGAGGAGGTGAATGAATTTCGAATAGCTTGGCGGAAGTTGCCGACGATGATCGATACTAACAAGTCTGATGACAGCAGCATCCGTACTTCCAGCGAAACTGTAACGTGAACAAATTCGATGCACTTTCTTTACTCGTCCCTAAGCCTCGCCCTTTGCAGTGACGTTTCAAATCGCTTTATTACAATGCTTGAAAGTTGATAAGGAACACGTAATAGAGGTGGAGTGGTACATATACAACGAAAAATTGAACAGATTTCACCACATTGGAAAGCAGAATAACAGACATATATAACGTTCGTGTCTAACAGAGGTCAGACTTCCAACATAAAGATCGATACCGGACTCTCAATGAGGAGTATGTTTTCCTTAGGCCCCAACTCACATTCACTCTTGTTATTCATACTGGCTGTCAAAATGTTGACCAGTCCTTGGGAATAGCGTTTTCAGTTCTTGCACTGTTCGGGGAGGGATTTTCGTTGAGAATCACGTCTGCCAAGGGCATCCCAGATACGCTTTATAGCGTTTAGATCCGGGGAGCGCGCAAGCCACTCCACGCGTACAGTATCTTCACTTTTCAGTGGGTTCGACACCTCAGCAATCGTGTGCTGTGCTGTAATGGTACCTCACGCAAGATATGCTTCGGTGTTCGGTCATTGTGCACAATTCCTGCCCACATCACACCATGCCTAGGCCGTACCGATGACGTTCATGAACATTCCGTGGTTTGTAACGTATTCCCCTCTCCGCACTAACTGGTGGCCGGAGTCACTTGTTACACTGAATTCGAGATTCATCGGAGAGCATCACGCTGGGCCACTGCTGCTCCCTACACTATCGAAATCTTTCTCGACGATGGCGTGATTGAAGTGGGATGCATTCAACGAGCTTCCGAGCGTACAAACCATCCTGATTTTTTTCTCAGCGTATTGGTTCTGGCAGAGACAAGTGTACCCACAGCGGTTGCAAGGTCTGCAGCGGTATGCCTAGCGGTGAAACGTCTGTTCTTTTTCGTCACTATGGCGACGTATCGATTCTGTTGCGGTGTGGTGATCCGTCTACGACCACAAGCACGCTTTCACATATCATTTCCGCCTACAGTGGCCTTTCTTCTGAGATGAGAGTTCTGGACACATCCGCTACTGCGTTCGTCCACGATTGTAGCATTCAAATGATGTCTCGCAGACATGTCATGGTACCGCACGGAATGCGGCCTTAATCGGTTCCACCAGAACCTTCGTACTGCTTGAAAACTATCGAATGCCTACAGAGCGTTCCTGCACAAGCTTCGCTACAGTTAACACGTCCCACTATACATTTTCTTTTCTGTGACTGGTCGAGTGTTCCGTAGCAACTGTCAGTTACTCCATAGCAACTGGCAGTTGTTCCTTATCAAGCGTCGGTTATTTCTTAGCACCTGTAGGGCAGTGTACATTGGCCGATTTGAAGAGCCAGGACTCTGCTGGGTTGCACTCGGCGACTGCTCCGCCACGTAAAGCCGAGTGAAGCAACAGCTGGCCGAGGACAGCGAGCCGCTTGGAAGGCGGGTGAAAGGATACGGATGCCGCTCACCCGGCTTCGCCACACGTATGCAGTGCTCTAGTCTGGTCTTCCAGAGATGTGCTCCCACCCTACCCCCCTTCCCCGTTCTCCACCCCACGCTGTGGGCGTTTTAATTAGTGTCCGGCGGATCCGCCTGTGGGCGGGGCCCTGATTGAAGCTTTAATAATAGATCAGCGCCTGCGACCGCCTCATTACGCCCCTTGGCTGTAGCGGTGGTTGTGGTTGTGTGCAACCTGAGGAGGGAGACGGCCGTCAGATGCCCTAAGGCTGCTCTCACAGAGCCCAATAAGCGCCGTCGTTTACTTGTTGACTGCCGGGGTTAACCACAAATTCTTGGGATCAATCTACCTGAGGAAGACGTGACGTTAGCTGGTAATACTGGAGATCTCCTGTGTTTCGTACGTCTTCATTTTTTTTTTTTTTGGTCATCAGTCTACTGACTGGTTTGATGCGGCCCGCCACGAATTCCTTTCCTGTGCTAACCTCTTCATCTCAGAGTAGCACTTGCAACCTACGTCCTCAATTATTTGCTTGACGTATTCCAATCTCTCTCTTCTCTACAGTTTTTGCCCTCTACAGCTCCCTCTAGTACCATGGAAGTCATTCCCTCATGTCTTAGCAGATGTCCTATCAAAAAAATGGTTCAAATGGCTCTGAGCACTATGCGACTTAACTTCTGAGGTCATCAGTCGCCTAGAACGTAGAACTAATTAAACCGAACTAACCTAAGGACATCACACACATCCATGCCCGAGGCAGGATTCGAACCTGCGACCGTAGCGGTCGCTCGGTTCCAGACTGTAGCGCCAAGAACCGCACGTCCACTCGGGCCGGCGATGTCCTATCATCCTGTCCCTTCTCCTTATCAGTGTTTTCCACATATTCCTTTCCTCTCCGATTCTGCGTAGAACCTCCTCATTCCTTACCTTATCAGTCCACCTAATTTTCAACATTCGTCTATAGCACCACATCTCAAAAGCTTCGATTCTCTTCTGTTCCGGATTTCCCACAGTCCATGTTTCACTACCATACAATGCTGTACTCCAGACGTACATCCTCAGAAATTTTTCCTCAAATTAAGGCCGGTATTTGATATTAGTTATTCTCTTGGCCAGAAATGCCTTTTTTGCCATAGCGAGTCTGCTTTTGATGTCCTCCTTGCTCCGTCCGTCATTGGTTATTTTACTGCCTAGGTAGCAGAATTCCTTAACTTCATTGACTTCGTGACCATCAATCCTGAAGTTAAGTTACTCGCTGTTCTCATTTCTACTACTTCTCATTACCTTCGTCTTTCTCCGATTTACTCTGAAACCATACTGTGTACTCATTAGACTGTTCATTCCGTTCAGCAGATCATTTAATTCTTCTTCACTTTCACTCAGGATAGCAATGTCATCAGCGAATCGTATCATTGATACCCTTTCACCTTGTATTTTAATTCCACTCCTGAACCTTTCTTTTATTTCCATCATTGCTTCCTCGATGTACAGATTGAAGAGTAGGGGCGAAAGGCTACAGCCTTGTCTTGCTTCGTTCTTGATCGTTCACTCTTATTATTCCCTCTTGGTTGATGTACATATTGTATATGACCCGTCTCTCCCTATAGCTAACCCCTACTGTTTTCAGAATCTCGAACAGCTTGCACCATTTTATATTGTCGAACGCTTTTTCCAGGTCGACAAATCCTATGAAAGTGTCTTGATTTTTCTTTAGCCTTGCTTCCATTATTAGCCGTAACGTCAGAATTGCCTCTCTCGTCCCTTTACTTTTTCTAAAGCCAAACTGATCGTCACCTAGCGCATTCTCAATTTTCTTTTCCACTCTTCTGTATATTATTCTTGTAAGCAGCTTCGATACATAAGCTGTTAAGCTGATTGTGCGATAATTCTCGCACTTGCCAGCTCTTGCCGTCTTCGGAATTGTGTGGATGATGCTTTTCCGAAAGTCAGATGGTATATCGCCAGACTCATATTCTACACACCAACGTGAATAGTCGTTTTGTTGGCACTCCCCCCAATGATTTTAGAAATTCTGATGGAATGTTATCTATCCCTTCTGCCTTATTTGACCGTAAGTCCTCCAAAGCTCTTTTAAATTCTGATTCTAATACTGGATCCCCTATCTCTTCTAAATCGACTCCTATTTCTTCTTCTATCACATCAGACAAATCTTCACCCTCATAGAGGCTTTCAATGTGTTCTTTCCACCTATCTGCTCTCTCCTCTGTATTTAACAGTGGAATTCCCGTTGCACTCTTAATGTTACCACCGTTGCTTTTAATGTCACCAAAGGTTGTTTTGACTTTCCTATATGCTGAGTCTGTCCTTCCGACAATCATATCTTTTTCGATGGCTTCACATTTTTCCTGCAGCCATTTCGTCTTAGCTTCCCTGCACTTCCTATTTATTTCATTCCTCAGCGACTTGTATTTCTGTATTCCTGATTTTCCCGGAACATGTTTGTACTTCCTCCTTTCATCAATCAACTGAAGTATTTCTTCTGTTACCCACGGTTTCTTCGCAGCTACCTTCTTTGTACCTATGTTTTCCTTCCCAACTTCTGTGATGGCCCTTTTTAGAGATGTCTATTCCTCTTCAACTGTATTGCCTACTGCGCTATTCCTTATTGCTGTATCTATAGCGTTAGAGAACTTCAAACGTATCTCGTCATTCCTTAGTACTTCCGTATCCCACTTCTTTGCGTATTGATTCTTCCTGACTAATGTCTTGAACTTCAGCCTACTCTTCATCACTACTATATTGTGATCTGAGTCTATATCTGCTCCTGGGTACGCCTTACAATCCAGTATCTGATTTCGGAATCTCTGTCTGACCATGATGTAATCTAATTGAAATCTTCCCGTATCTCCCGGCCTTTTCCAAGTATACCTCCTCCTCTTGTGATTCTTGAACAGGGTATTCGCTATTACTAGCTGAAACTTGTTACAGAACTCAGTTAGTCTTTCTCCTCTTTCATTCCTTGTCCCAAGCCCATATTCTCCTGTAACCTTTTCTTCTACTCCTTCCCCTACAACTGCATTCCAGTCGTCCATGACTATTAGATTTTCGTCCCCCTTTACATACTGCATTACCCTTTCAATATCCTCATACACTTTCTCTATCTGTTCATCTTCAGCTTGCGACGTCGGCATGTATACCTGAACTATCGTTGTCGGTGTTGGTCTGCTGTCGATTCTGATTAGAACAACCCGGTCACTGGACTGTTCACAGTAACACACCCTCTGCCCTACCTTCCTATTCATAACGAATCCTACACCTGTTATACCATTTTCTGCTGCTGTTGATATTACCCGATACTCATCTGGCCAGAAATCCTTGTCTTCCTTCCACTTCACTTCACTGACCCCTACTATATCTACGAGTAGATTGAGCCTTTGCATTTCCGTTTTGAGATTTTCTAGTTTCCCTACCACGTTCAAGCTTCTGACATTCCACACCCCGACTCGTAGAACGTTATCCTTTCGTTGATTATTCAATCTTTTTCTCATGGTAACCTCCCCCTTGGCAGTCCCCTCTCGGAGATCCGAATGGGGGACTATTCCGGAATCTTTTGCCAATGGAGAAATCATCATGACACTTCTTCAATTACAGGCCACATGTCCTGTGGATACACGTTACGTGTCTTTAATGCAGTGGTTTCCATTGCCTTCTGCATCCTCATGTCGTTGATCTTTGTTGATTCTTCCGCCTTTAGGTGCAATTTCCCACCCCTCCGCCCTCTTTGACAAGGCCGTTGTCAGAATGAGGCTGACTTCTTATGCCGGAAGTCTTCGGCCGCCAATGCTGATTATTTATCAAAATTTAGGCAGTGGCGGGGATCGAACCCGGGACAGAAGACGCTTTGATTATGAATCAAAGACGCTACCCCTAGACCACGTCTTCATAATCACCATCACTGTATCCTTCTTTCGCTTAATCATAGGATTTTCAAACTTTGACAACCTTTGGTATTGTGATGCCACTTTTCTCGATAAATTGCATCTTCTGCGAAGAGCAAAAATAAAATTTCGCTTGTTTCTGTCTCATTCTACCAATTCATATCACTCTGAAATCATCAGTAGGAATGTTTGAACTACGAGGGTTATTCGGAAAGTAAGGAGCGATCCGTCGCGAAACGGAAACTACAGTGAAAATCAGATGTCTTGCACAGGTGTGTTGGGCAGTGTCTCTAGTATGCCCGTCGATCGCATTACGTCGTTGTTTTTAACTCTGACCACTCAAGGAGCACATAAAGATACCTAGAATAATAGTATCTCCCGCCAAGTACGAGGGCTGGTGATAAATATCGCCTGAAGCTATGCAACCAACATTACATAACTGTCGTGCGGTTTCTTCTTCAAGACAATTCTCAGCCGCATTCTGCAGGGGCAATGAAGATGTTCCTGCACCATTTTCACTTGGAAATGTTTGGTTACCCACAATACAGCCCGTAATTGTGTCCCTCTAAGTTTCATCTATGCTCACATGAACCGCTGGCAATGAAAACAACATTCTGGCACAGATGGCGAGCTGTAGGCCAGCGTAGGGAATTGGCTTAATGCACTGGCGGCTGCCTTCTATAAAGAAGGTATTGAAACGTTGGTACGACGCCAAGACAAACTTCTAAGTCGGGTCGGTGACTATGGAGATAAGTAGCTGGAAGTTGTAACTGACTGTTGCAAATAAAACAGTTTTGATTTTCACTGTGGTTTCCATTTCGCGACATATCGTCTCTTACTTTCCGAATAGCCCTCGTATTTAGAATTTATAAAAGGCCACCAATGTCCACGCGAATACAAGAAAACAAATTTTCCACCCTTACAGCGTCGAATACCGCCTGTATCCCTGACAACAGCATTAGTTCAGCGACGAAGGTATGTCATATCAATTTCAAGCCTCTTACGTATGGCTAGATCCGTAGGGATACCAAATAATGAGTATGTTGACTGAGAAGCTCCAGCTGTAGCTGCAGATAGTCGCAAACATTTTCTATGTGTTTTAGATCAGTGGATGCGCAGTAGTGAGCGTGAATGGTCGACAAAAAAGCCTCGTGAACGCGTCTGTTGTCATATTGGAAATGGGAGTGTCCACAACACAGTCATGACGACAATGAGGAAGGAAGGGTAAGAATTTTCCACCGACAATGTTGAAACGATTATCCATGGTTGACGTTCGCGGTCACGTGAATGAATGGCTCCAAATCATGGTACGAATCACACCCTGAAAATACAACGCAACTACCTGCGGCCAGAGCTACGACCTCTATATACTGTGGGTTAAACGGGCCATTAGCGATGTGGTCGTGACCACCTACAAAACAAAATAGCTCCTTTCTGCCTTTCTGTCACGTCTCTGTAACGACTCATATTACTGCACAGATTCCTTACAAGGGACTGGCGCTTGCACACCACTTCAGCGCGGTGACTTAAACAGCAGTGGAGGATCACATAGCAACTAGTGAAACACGTATGTAACGTAGCAGCGATGGTGAGGCATGATAAAATCTTTGACCAGAGAGCCTTTTAGCGTGGTTAGTCTGCGCTTGACCGCGCGAGTGTTACGAAAGTGCCGCGAAAGACTGTGAATAGTGTGTCGCGAGGTATTATGAATGGAATTAACGACTCAAACAACTTTACCGATAGGACTTGTGACATGCAGTGTAATGATGACAATCCTGCGTTCACTGACAATCAGTGCATTCCAACCACTAGTGATGACTTTTACCTTAATGATGAGCAAACGAACTCAATTGTCTCGTCTGTTAATTTGACGACAATTGATGACGCGGAGCGGTCTATAGTAATGAGCGCTGCCCAGCGTAACACACCCGGTTTGGAAAATTCAAGTAACGTTCAGACAAATATTTCTAATGAAAATGGACAGTGTACTGAAAGTACGACGGATCTATTTCATTCCGAAATAATGTCTGACAGTGTACATCCGACTGACAAACCTTTTTCTAAATCTCAGAATAACCAAATAGTTACAGTAAGCGAGAGAGTTCCAGATCCACCACTAAACAGCACAGAGAGTATAAACGCTAACTTTGGCTTTGAACAAATTATGGCAAGATTGCTACAACAACAGAGTGAAGATTTCAAACAACAATTTAGTGAACAGGACAAAAAATTTAATAAAATTATTGAAAAACTAGACAATAATGATGTAAATCTCAAACAACTTAGTGAACAGATCAAACAACTTAGCGAAACAATTGATAAAAGTTTCGAACTCACAAGCGAAAAACAAGACGACCTTAAAGAACAGAACAAACAAGTTAGTGAGCAGATTACAGCTGTTACCGTGCAATGTCAGGACAGTAAAGAACAATTACGTGAGGATACTAAGGCTTGTGCTAATAACAGTAATAAAGAAGTTGGCACTGTTGCACAAGAATTAAGTGGCACACGTGTAGGCACAACAGAATCACATGAAGACGAAGTTAATGCAGTCACCGAACAATGCCCTAAAAACGCAGTACAGATACGCGACGAAGTTAATTTAGAGTCAGTGGAAGTTTCACACACTCCGAATACGGAAGTTGACGAGAAATTTGCACGACAGATCAACCAAATTGACGAAAGTGTTACAGTAACAGAGTTGAAAACTATTTCAGTCACCAATACGTCACAGAATCCGCCACTTTGCGAACATTTGTCTGACTCACGCAGCGTGTATAATGTGAACAATTTACAGAGACTACGCGAATTAAAATCCGAAAAGCCACGCGACTTAAAATCTGAAAGCTATGCAACTTGAAATCCGAAATGACACAGACAAACAGACTTTCACACAAACCTGAACGTGTTCTCAAATTCAGTGACGGGAACGTTGATAATAAGCAATTTGCATTTGTAAAAAAATCTAAGGAATTTAATAATGACAGAGCACAGATACACGATTTGCACAGTATAAGACAATTTATTTTTGTACTTTCACCGCTATTACCTGTAATGGAGAAACGAGCTTTGACCCTGTTACGACAATTTGCTATCGCATTTTCAACAGCATTGCCTATTATGCAGAAACTGGAATTAGCAAGAATACAGCGATTTGCTTTTGGATTTTTACGGCTATTGCCTGTAACGCAAAAGCTAAAATTTATTTGCAGTGCGTAAAAGACCTCAGGGGATTCATTACGCTTTAATGAATATGTGCCGTAGCGAGCATAGGGCCCCGAGCTGTAGTAGTGCTGTTTCATCTTTAGTTTTCTGCACTGCTGCCTTCTCTTCTACTATCCTTTATATCTATCAAAACTGCTCTTTAACTATTGCTCTATCTAGGATTAAGAATATGTAATAAAAACCGGATATGACAAATTTTTACCGAAAGTGACAATTTTCTTTAGGCACTCCAGAACTACCAGCGTAATTATAATAACAGATAAAATTTTAATCATCAGTATGTGTAAAATTAGCAGTAACAGCAACCACATTTTTGTAACAATAGATGTTTTTCACCACAACAGCATGAAAGTCAGCCGCTTAGCATACCTAACCAACAATGCAGTCTACAAGGTCAACCAAACTTTAATGTTTCGCCGCGTGCACGTATAGCCCCAGATCCAACAAATAGTAACGCACGGCAGCAAGGAAATAACTACGTATAGAAAACACAGTATTTGAATTCCTATCGCAATGCACCGTATAGAAGTGACTATCATGACCAACGTAAAAATTATGAGCACAATTTTCAGCGTACATTTAATAACAGTCGATCTTTTCAGCAGCAAGAACATCAGCAACAACACATTATCATGAATGATCCAGACAATAGGTGTCATCCATAGCGTAATACGTCAGGAAGAGTTAACAGAACAGTTCAAATAGTCGAAATGCCACAGCATCCTCCCGTAAATAATAGCACGTACGACAGAATTTGACCAGACTCGGTACAGGTTGCATATTCCAGTAACGTAAGCAATAATTTTCACACGCAGAATCTTGTTCACGAGAATGTTATTTGAAACATGCTTTGTTGAATGCACCACTTTTATCGCACCCAGATCTTACTAGAAATTTTTCCATTGCCACCGACAGTTCGAACACCGCTTTAGGCGTACACATTTTCCAGGAAATTGAAGAAGATGGCTCTACAGTAATTAAAAACATCGCATTTGCAAGTCGCATTCTGTCACCTGCTGAACGAAATTACTCCATTACAGAATTGGAAACATTATGTGTTGTATGGGCTTTTACAAGATTTCGGCACTTTCTTTATGGCAGACATACCACCGTTTATACAGACCACAGAGCAATACAATTTTTACTTTCGGCTAAATTCACACACGATAGATTAAGCAGATGGAAACTTTATTTACAGGAATTTAATTTTACAATAGTTCACATTCCCGGCACACGAAATGTTATAGCAGACGCACTATCGCGTTCCCTGAGAAACAATCAGCAAGACGTAGCAACCAACTTCTGCAAAGCAAATTTCAGTGTCATGTACACTCAGCAAGTTGCATTTCAAAACTTTATTTTATCGTCATTACAGGACATAGCAAAAGAGCAAAATAAAGACAACGTGTGGAAAGAAATTAAACACCTTTGGCAAGATAAGAATAATGTTACGATTAGAAACCATTACACTGTACGCAATGACATTCTGTTTCGCCGCTCTCATCCTGACAGCAACAATTGGTTATTATGCATTCCTGACGAACTGGTTAACAAATTAATCTGGTACACTCATTTAAGTTACGCACATTACGGAGCACGAAAATGTTTTATTATACTGAGACAGAACTGTTATTTTACCAACATGGAGAAACGTATACGACGAGTTTTAGCGTCTTGTAAAATTTGCCAGAAAGCTAAATCAGACACCACTTCACATATTCCTCCTTTATATCCAATTGTACCTGTTAAATTAAGACATATGGCCGCAGTAGACATTTTTGGTCCGATTCCGAGAACTAACAGAGGTTTTTGCTACATCTTTGTCGCTGTTGAGCTCACTTCAAAATTTGTTACTTTCACTCCGTTACGCAAAGCTACTGCTAAAACTGTTTCGAAAGCATTTGTAAAACATTTTCTATTTCATGTAGGGCATGTGATGAAAGTAATTTCTGACAATGGATCTCAATTTCGTTCTGGCATATGGACACGCATGTTACGAGCTAGAAACATTTCTCCGATTTATATATCCAAGTACCATGCTTCTTCGAACCCTTGTGAACGGTTAATGAAAGAAATTGGTAAGCTGTGCCGAATATACTGCCACAAAAGACATATTGATTGGGATACACACATACTCTCATTCCAAGATGTAATTAATTCCATTCCAAATGAATCCACTATGCTATCTCCGTCTGTTATACTGAAAAACGTTGAACCACTAAACAAAATTAAAGAATTAGTAAACTTCCCTAAATGTCGTCGACTAAGACACCACGAAATAATTGGCATTGCGCTGAACAACATCAAGCGTGCCGCAGAGCGCCGGAGAAGACAGCAAAAACAGGTTTGTACACGCCGCGACTTTCACGTTGGACAGAAGATATTAGTGCGTACACAATATTTATCCAGCAAATTAAAAGGTAAGTGCAGTAAATTTGAACTTCTATACGCAGGTCCATATCGGATTCGCAGCATCCCTCACCCCAATGTTGTACACGTCGAAACTTTGAGAACCAGAAAATCGAAAGGCAACCACCATTGGTCAAATATTAAACCCTTTATTGAATGAAGACACTTTATGATTCGACACACTATGATGCCATTTACTAATTTTTTATGACCACTTATGCAATTATATTCACATGACTAATTATTAATGATTATCGTATTTTTTCTTGGCAAGTGCCCGACAAGGTAAGGTTAGCAGGTCGCTTTTCTTGTCGTTCCACATCAGACCGTGCACATTTTCCATTTTTTTGTGTGTATGATTGTATTCCAGTTTTGTTTATATGCACTGTGAAATAGTTAAGATATAACACACACCAGTTGACTTTGACATTTTTGTTGCCCTATGATATCTCAACATCGTGACTGTTTTACATTTTTTTTTTTTTTTTTTTTTTTTTTTTTTGCTGCTGCATTGTATTATTCTGTGTACATTTTTGCATCTGAACACTGTCAATGTCTTTGACATATTACGTTTTCTGACATGTTATGCTGTATGGTTAATTATGTCACCATAAACCAGTCATTATTTAGTGGGTATATGATTTAAATGCAAGACATTAATCTTTGTTCATCAATTTCAGAAAGAAATGATGCGTGTAAGAAATAAATTCAACAAAACCTACGGAATAAACGAAAGAAGATGCAATAACTTTATGAGGAAGAGTAAATGGATTAGGATTAACAAGCATTAACAAGAATATACTATACTCATCGTAGAATAGCAGTCTTAACTAATTTTTTCTTTCAGAATACAAGGCGATTGATGCAGGCTGTCAGACAGAACTACACATCTTAGTTTTAGTGATGAAATATGCTAGAGATAAGGAATAGTTGTGTAATGTGTAATGAAGTGATTTTTTTTTTTTGCAGATGATACTGAATGCTGATGAATAATGATGAAGGATATGCTGTTATGAATAATGAAGTTTTTCTTTATAGGTGATGATAATAATGAAGTTATGATAATACGGATAATGAAGTGATTGATAATGAAGTTTTTTTTCTTTACAGATCAGGATAATGTTGGAGTTATGTATTTATGCTACGTAGTTATTTACGTATTTGTTGCAGTTTGCTTTGACAGCAGGTGTTATATTGCATAGTAGGATGACGGAAAGTTTTGGAAAGGACAGCTTTGGAACACATTTTTATACACATTTCACTACCTGTTAATTTGAAGTTCACTACTTTTCAGCATAGTATGTGTTTCTTCTTTCAGCTCAATAATCCATTTTGTATTTTTTTCCAGGAAAAGCTTTTGATGATACTAAACCTGTTACTTACTATACCTGTTCTAGTACTTGCATTTTTATTTTTTTACCCATTTGTGTCTATCATTTATAAATGTGATCACATATACTGCCTTGTTACATAACCTTGCTACAGCTGACTCATGACGAATGACGTTACCTATCCTCATTTCCAGCAATAGGTCAAAAGCAAATAGTGTTATGCCTCAGCAATTAATTATCGATCCCAACGCAATGCATTGCTAACAAAAAAAAATAATGTATTACCAGTCCCACATAATGTCACTAGTTTATGATAATTCTGAATAATACTGATTAGCTCTGAATAGTATGTCACTTGAGTAATGACTTCTTAATGAGACAAAAAATATATATATATAGAATAATGCTTTGTAACTGGCTAATAACTGCCACTGTTTATTGTAATGAGACTACTTATAATGCCCATGATTATTAATGCTATGACTGTTATTAGCTGATTTTTTTATAATGACTTCTTAATGATCTGAATAATACTGAATAATGGACAATGTTTTATTCCATTCAATACTTGCTGGCCACTGAGTGCCAATAATTGATGTCACTAAATGAATTACGTTATTAATTATGCCATTAATTAGCTCCTGTTTTCAATGATGATTTTTCATGTTCTATTACTGGCCACTGAGTGCCAATAATTAATGTCACAAAATGAATTATGTTATTAGTTACGCCATTAATTAGCTCTTGTTTTCAATGTTGACTTTCCATATTTTGGTAAATGGCCAATGAGTGCCAATAATTTGTATCACTCAATGTATTATGTTAATGCTAGGCCAATAATTGACTCTCCTTTTCAATTAAGACGTCTGATGAACATTATTCTGTCATACTAAATATGCTTTGTAACTGGCCAAGGACTGCCACTGTTTATTGTAATACGATTACCCATGATGCCAATAATTTAATTTTATGAACATTATTCTGTAATACTAAAGACATGGTACAGAAATGTTCAATAACTAGGCTATGAATGCCGCAAACTACTACTGTAATTCTCAATATTATGTGACTTAATGTCCTTCACCTTATGAGCTAACTACCCTGAATTACTGCAATATCCATTTGTCCTGTCCATCCTCCTGATCATGGAGCACTATATTTGGTTTTTGCACTAATTCTACGTTGGTGTGCCTTGTAAGAGCGTGGTGTTGACACGACATGCTGTCCACCAGCGTGAGCGATGAAGACGTTATTATGGTCCCACTGTTTGGTGTACCTAATGTGCTGCCAAAATGAAAACATGGAACATTACTACGACAGTTCAGTGTCTTGCCTACGCTGATAAATTCTGATGGGAAAAGAACTTCAAATTGTGTCACTTGGTGTTGTACTTCTGTGGATAGATATGGACTTTCAGAACAGCTGGGTGCAATCTAAAGTGCTACAACCATAATGCAATCCTTCCCTTTCCTATCCTAATAGTGAAAATCATTTTTTTTGCTAACATCATTTATGTTCATGGGTTATACATTTTTTTTCGATTTGCTGAACTCCAGTGCGAGTACACTTATGTCACTTGTCGACATGATTTTTTGCCATTATGTTTATTTGTTGTGAAAATGCTAAAGACATTTTTTCGATTTGTTCTGAAGTACAGTATATGTGCACTCTTGTCTTTTATATTGTATATACATTTTTATTTTGATGATATGTTATGAACTACAGTGCATGTGCACTTATGTTATGTGTTAATATGTTTTCTACTGAACTTCAGTGCCTGTGCACTTTTCTCATTTTTCAATATGAATTGTACTCTTTCTGTATGTTCAATACTTATGTCATTTGTTACCCATTGTATATACATTTCGTCATTTGCTGATATGTTCTGAACTGCAGAGCATGTGCACTCATGTCACTTGTCAACATGATTTTTTGCCATTCTGTTTATTTGTTCTGAAAATGCTAAAGAATTTTTTCAGTGCGTATGCACTCTGTTATCTGTCAAATAATTTGTATATACATTTTTCTGATTTGCTACTATGTTTTGTACTCACATTTTGTCTTTGTCTGATATTTTGTACTTGGTGCGTGTGCACCACATTTAATTTGTGTACTACTTTTGAATATTCTGTAAATTGTAAAAATTTCTTGCGATGGCAATTTTTGCCCCCCCCCCCCCCCCCCAGTGGAGGGTTATGAAACACGTATGTAACGTAGCAGCGATGGTGAGGCATGATAAAATCTTTGACCAGAGAGCCTTTTATCGTGGTTAGTCTGCGCTTGACCGCGCGAGTGTTACGAGTCTGTCAGTAGTCCTCGTGGAGTGTGCACTCTGTCGGTAGCAGTAGCTCAGTTCAGTTGCGTCCACTAGTCTGTCGGTAGTCGTCCTGCAGTACAGTTGCGAGCAGTCTGTTAGTGGGCAGTCTGTGAGCAGTGCAGTATGTCGGTAGTAGCAGTCGAGTGCAGTTGTGTGTGAGGAGTCGGCGGGCGTCGACATGGCATTCTGGTCAAGATACAGGGCGAGGTATATTATTTTTAAATGCGCTCAGCTAGTAATGTAAATTAACTGTAACTAATTTGTGCAATAATCGCCCCAATAATAATTTTGATTTCAAAGCAATTTTTTTTACAAAAAAAAACCATTTAATTGAACCAATGATTTCCTTCCATTTCCTTTAAAGAAAAGTTTCAGTTAAATTCCAAAAAAATAAAAAAAATAAAAATAAAAAAAAATATTATTTGCAATGCATTACTTCCAAGCAGTGGCCAACAATAACAGCAGAAATTTGACATGCAGTTTCAATGAGGTAAGAAATTAATTGTGATTTTTTGCACAGGGCCAAAGACCGATATTTCGGTTTAATTGAGTTATCATTATCACTGAAGTTTCATTAGCATTAAATTGTCTCTCATTATTTTCGTGAGAGTTTACACCTTGAGTCAGATTGCGATTCTCATTTTTATTGTCTTTGTCAGTACATTTCATTGCAGGGAGGTTACGTTTGGCTCCCATTTATTATTTCTGTCCTTTTAAATTTTTGTGGGGAGGTTACACTAGGTACCAGTTCATATCATCTGCAGCGCTGCAGACCAAGTAGTAAGGTGTTTTAAAGGGGTGACCAATTGCAGACCATTTTAGTTGTGAACGCCAGATGCAAACAGCTCAATGTCTTGGATGGTTCCTAAAAGAATCAGACTCACTACAGTTCGTCTGCACAAACTGAAAGTTGTACGTGTCTGTTAACAAAATGGTATTTGCCTTATGGTGAAGGAAGGAAGTTCAGCTTGTGATGTTCGTCGACACATAGTTACCTTTACTACACAACGTCTGAAACGTTTCTCGAGGTTTCACACTGGAGTATGCCTTGGTACATCCCGCAAGTGCATTGATATAAGGTGACGGTTAGAATGCACGTGTAATAGATGCAGTGAAACATCTGCTACTGCCTGTGACTTACTTTTCCAGGTATCTAATCTTCCAGTTATCAAAACACAAGGCATCTGTCATTACTGTTGTGACTTCCCATATTATTAAGAACGTTCTCTAGAGGGCGGGGGGGGGGGGGGGGGATATTAATTTAGAAATAATTCCTCATTGGAACCAGACACCTAGTTCTCTGCTGGAAGTGTTTCGGCTTTCGAACTGGCTCTGGTCGGCTGGAGATTAAGCAGTTCCCGTTGGTTTTCGCCAATACTGACTCCCTGACACAGTACAGCCGCACGTGCACTGCTCAATACTGCCCGCTCGCAACTGACTGGCCACATGCACGTCTGTTGGTCCCTTCCACCATAGCTACAGCGCGGACATCGCTTATACGCCTGGAATAAAACAGTTTCGGAACTTTTAGCGTGGGCGGTGCATAATTTTCGCTTACCTCTGTTATTATTGATTTTATCTCAGGTGTGATGTATCTTAGTGACCGTGTGAAGGGAAAATAATGCGCGAACAACAACAACATGACACTTGGCAACACACATCCTAATGCTTTGATCATGAATTTTGAGTCTGGGGCCATAATTGATAATACATGAGGCAGGAAAAGTAGAAGGAACAGAAAAGTTTGCATTACAGCTCACATCAAAGGAAAAACGGAAACGCCTTACGCTAGGCTACCTCTTCGGGAACAAACGTGAGTGTGTGCTAGCCGGCTGCAAGAGCAACTTCGTGAATTGACCTTATAACATCTGGGACATTAGCTGGCGTCGAACGTGTTCAAGCCTGTCGTCACAACACCATACAAATTCTCACTTGCTGCCGAAGGAGTGGCCTAGCGGCTCATATAAGTTGGGCGCTCCATAGTGTTGTTTGATAAAATTCCTGGACATGGCTACCCACAGCCAGATTGTCCCTGAAGATACCCTCTACAAGCTCTCAAAGCTTGTATCTGTAGTTTTGTTTTAACCTGTAGAAAAATGTCATCAGTTCAACGAAGTAAGGTGAGAAGTTTAAAAGAAATGAAAAGAGTAACACACAAACTAAATGACAACGCCTTCGGGTACAACACAGACTCTTTCTGGATGAAGTGTTATACGATCACGCAGGATATCTCGTTGTGAACATCTCTCTTAGTCCAACTATATGCAACGTAGCGTTACGGTTCCCATGTGAAATTGATTCATTCTATTTTGTACAATGTTGGTAAAGGGTACAGAGTGTCCACAATAATTTTTGCTTTCCAATATCCATTCTCATTCGGGTTCCTCACCTTTTACTCTGAATTGTAAATATGAGGAACTAATAGCATTTGTTTTCCCTTTCTGTCTGTCATTCGAATAGCAACGTGAGCTTTCGAAGGTTTAAAGAAATGTGCTTAGATGTTCAAACCTTACCCATTGAAACTTGGCATTTCAGTGATGCTCTCGCAGTGACTAAGCAAATCCGTGGCAAAGTGGCCAGCTTCTTTAAATAACTTACCCTCTACTTTTCCCGTTAGCCAAACCTCGACCATCATCGAAGCGATATGTTTCAAAACCACTAAACTACTAGTAGTCTCAACGTCCTGAAGAGAACTGCTGCAAAGATGGTCGAAAGATCGGTTTTACAGTTGTACTAGCGGATACGGCAACGATTCTCAGTGGCTAAATATGTATAGGAACTGGATATACGTCCTAATCTAGGATATCCCTTGGAAAAGTGTCATGATACAGATATTGGCTCCTCGTTGCGACTTCATCCATTTTGAAATTATAAAAATCTCGTAGAACATGAATGAAAATGAGTGCTTTGTTTTCTTTTTGTTTTTTATTGTTTTACGGTTTATTTAACTTTTGTACATAATACACTTACAAAACTTTAGAACATACAACACACACTGTGGTAAGAGTATGAGCTGGCATTCTGAACTACCAGTTCTCGAATGATGCATAACTGACCATGCGAAAGATACTGATCGCAAATCAGTTCCCACGTAAATGAATTTCTGGCCTGGAGACTTGCTCATTCTCGCAGAAGAAGAGAACTTGATTGCTAACAGTCTCTTAAAATGAGCGGGTAAATCGGTTGGCAGCATTAGTAGACGGGTTCCGAGAGTGCCATCTCAAGCTGCTGAACTTCTGAGAGGACTGAAACTTTATATTCGTAATCTGCCAGCGGACACCATGACAAAAACTCGAATAATAGGGATAGCGCAGTAGTGTTACGGGACAGCCGAATTCAAGTCTCAAACTGCCTGTTACAGTTAAAATCATTTGCGAGAAAGAAAACGAAACCGGACACAGTTTTCCCGCGATAGACAAACTTCCAGACTCCGAGTCTCGGTCCGACACACGATTTTAATCTGCCAGAAAGTTTCATAATAGCGCCCACTCCGCTGCAGTGTGAATATCTCATTCAGTATTTCCCTTGTCACAATTGGCTTTAATAGGAACGTGTACATTATCGTTTGAAAAATCAAATAGTCGATGTCTGTGCAAATTTTCATTACAGTATCGTGTAAGAGGTTTAGGTATATTGGTCAGCACTTGTCAAGATTTTTTATTGGCAATAATAACTAAAAGACACGGCATTGCCCAAGCATTCATTTTTATAGCTTTGTACCAGAAACAAATCCAAAAAATGAATTGCATCTACAATGTAATATTGAAAAGTTTCACTTCCATGTATGAATGAAATGTACATAACAGTCGTACAAAGAAATACGCATAACGTACAAGTCTCTGTGTGCTGTTTTTGAGGACTTCAGTCCGAAGACCGGTTCATGCAGCTCTCCATGCTATTCTATCCTGTGCGAGTGTCTTCATCTCCAAATAACTACTGCAGCCTACGTCCTTCTGGATATGCTTACTGAATTGGTCTCTTGATATACCTCTACGATTTTTATCCCCCACACTTACCTCAAATACTGAATTAGTGATCCCCTGTTGTCTTAGAATGTGTCCCATCAACCGATCCCTTCTCCTAGTCAGGTTACGCCATAAATTTCTTTTCTGATCAGTTCTATTCAGCACCTCCTCATTAGTTATGTGATCTACCCATCTAATCTTCAGCATTTTTCTGTAGCACCACATTTCTAAAGCTTCTATTCCCTACTTGTCTAAACTTCTTACCGTCCACGTTTCACTTCCATACAGGGATACACTCCAGACAAAGACCTTCAGAAAATACTTCCTAAAATATAAATATAAATCCTTTGTTAACAAATTTCCCTTCTTCAGAAACGCTTTTCTTGCCAGTACGAGCCTACATTTTACGAGTATATCCTCTTTACTTGGGCCATTATCAGTATTTTTGCTGCCCAAATAACAAAACTCATCAACTGCCGATTTTCTGTCTCTGACAGAATTGCAGTGTCATCGGCAAACTCTCAAATTTTTATTTCTGTTCTCTGGACATTATTACCTACTCCAAATGTCTATCTTGTTTCCGTTACTGCTATCCCAATGTACAGAATGAATAACATCGGGAACAGGCTACAACCTTGTCTCTTTCCCTTTCCAGCCACTGCTTCCCTTTTATGCCCTCGCTTCTTTTAAATGCAATCGGGTTTCTGTACAAGTTGTAAATTGCCTTTCGTTCCTTGTATTTACTGCTGCTACCGTCAGAATTTGAAAGAGAGTATTCCAGTCAACATTGTCAAAAGCTTTCTCTAAGTCTACAAATGCTGTAAACGTAGGTTTGCCTTTTCTCAACCTATCCTCTAAAGTAAGTCGTAGGGTCGGTATTGTCTCGCGTGTTCCTACACTTCTCCGAAATCCAACTGATCTTCCCAGTGGTGGGCTTCTAACAGTTTTTTCATTCTTCTGTAAGGAATTCTTATTAGTACTTTGCAACCATGACTTATTAAACTGATAGGTCGATAATTTTCACACCTGTCGCACGTGCTTTCTTTGGCATTGCAATTATTGCATTCTTCTAGAAGACTGAGGGTATTTCGCCTGTTTCCTACATCTTGCATACCAGATGGAATAATTTTGGCCGTCTCTCCCCAGGCTATCAATAGTTCTGGCGGAACGTCGTCTAATCCCGGGGTCTTGTTTTGACTTAGGGCTTTCAGTGCTCTGTCAACTTCTTCTCTCACTATCACATCTTTCATCCCCTCCTCATCTACGTACTCTTCCCTTTGTATAATATTTCTATCAAGTTAATCTCCCTTGTAAGACTGATTTTCCATCTGAACTCTTGATGTCCATACAACTCCTTCTCTTTTCTCCAAAGATCTCTTTAATTTCCCTGTAGGCGGTATCTATCTCTCCCCTAGTGAAATATGCTTACATTTGTCCTCTGGTCATTCCTGCTTAACCATTTTTCACTTCCTGTCAATCTTAATTTTTAGACGTTTGTATTCCCTTTCACATTCTTCATTTTCTCTGTATTTAAATTTTCTCCTTTCATCAATACCTCCTGTGTTATCCAAGACTTTATACTAGGACTGGTATTCTTACCTATTTGATCCTCTGCTGCCTTCATTATTTCACCTCTTAAAGCTATCTTTTCGTTTTCTGCTGTGTTCCTTTCCCCGGTTCTAGTCATCGGTTGCCTAATGCTCCCTCTGATAATTGCTACAGCCTCTTGTTCTTTTAAGGTATCCAGGTCCCATCTCCTTAATTTTCTACGTTTTTGCAATTACTTCAGCTGTAATCTACAGTTCATAACCAGTAAACTGTGGTCGGAGTCCACATCTGGCCCTGGAAATGTCTTACAATTTAAAATCTGTTTCCTGAATCTCTGTCTTACCATTACAAAATCAGTCTGAAACAGCCCGTTGTAACCAAGTTTCTTCCACATATGCTACCTGTTGTCATGATTCTTGAACCAGGTGTTAGCGATGATTAAATTATGTTCTTTGAAACATTCTACCAGGCACATTACTCTTTGATTCCTTAGCTCCCGGTCGCATGCACTTTCTACTTTTCCTTCTCTTCCTTTTCCTACTCTCGAATTCCAGTCCATCTTCATAGTTAAATTTTCATTTCCCTTAACTATCTGAATAATGTCTTTTATGTCTTCATACATTTCTTCGATCTCTTCATCATTTGCTGAACTAACTGGCATATAAACTTATACTAATGTAATGGGTGTGGGCTTCATGTCTTCTTTCCTAGAATAATGTGTTCACTTTGCTGTTCTTAGCAGCTTAGTCACATTCCTATTTGCTTATTCATTAATAAACCTACTCCCTCTATTTGTTTTTCATTTATAACCCTGTATTTACCTGACCAGAAGTCCCGTTCCTTCTGCCACCGAACTTCAATTATTCGCACTGTCTAATATCAGCCTGCCCAGTTCCCTTTCTAAATTTTGTGACCTGCCTGTGCAATTAAGACAGCTAGCATTCCACGCTCCGACACATATAACGCCCGTTTTGTTTCTCCTGACAACATGCTCCTGTGTAGTCCCCGCCCGGAGATGCCAATGGACGACTATTTTACCTCCGGAATATTTTTTCCTAGAGGGTGCTGTCATTATCATTTAACCATACAGTGGAGCTACATGCCTTCGGGAAAAATTACGACTGCAGTTTACCCTCAGCTGTTCAGAGTACCAATACAGCAAGGTCGTTTTGGTTGATGTTGCTAGGCCAGACCAGGCAAACATTCAGAATGTTGCAACTACAACTACTGAAAAAGCTGTTGCCCCTCTTCAGGAACCACATGTTTGTCTGGCCTCTCAGCAGATAACCCTGCGCTGTGGTTTCACCTACGGTACGGCTATCTGTATGCCTGAGGCACGCAAGCCTCCCCACCGATGGCAAGATCCATGGTTCATTGGGTGGACAGTCTCAATAGGCTGCTGTTGCGCCTACAGTCGTCTGCGTTCTGCAATTGAAAGATGTCAAATGCTCTGTCAGGAGTCAGTGATTTTCTGATTTTCTTAAGCTGACTCGAGTGTAGGGGTAACTTAGTAGTAAAGAATAAATCCATTAAAACTTCATGTATGATGCGTTATATCTCCCAAAACACAGGGTGTAAATTTTAAGTTGACAAGCCAGGATAACTCGAAAAATAAGCTTCAGACGAAAAAAGGTGAAGAATCCAGAGTTGATTATTTTCGAGTGGGACATCTGCAGGTGCTAAAATTAGACCGCCACCCCAGCTCCCGGGGGTGGCCGGGAGGCAACTTTAAAATTTCAAAAAGGAACCCCAATTTTTTATTGCAGAATCAGATTCTACATATAAAACTACGTACATTTTGTCTGAAACACTTTTTTTAATTCTTGGTACTTGGCGCTGTAATTCAAGAAAACCTATGTTCTTACTTTTGCTTGGAAAATGGTTACGGATAAATAAAAAATACTTTTGATTTGCTGAACCTAAAACTCGCCCTCTCTGCCAACAGGGTGGAGTTTGAGAGAGAGGAATTAGAGTTTTACAAATGCTGACCCAAATACGGTAACAATTTTTTCCGCAGATTCGCATCAGTTTTGTTTATTTCGTGGTCATGAGGCGCCACAACATTTAATTATCAAACAAATCATCTGACTAGCTAACTAACTAACCAAACATCCTACTCAAGTATTTTTTCTTTTTCCGTAACTATTTTCCAACAAAAATGAGAAAATAGATTTTCTTGAATTACAGCACCGACTCCCAAGAATCAAAACAAGTGTTTAAGACAAAATGTACGTAGTATTTTATTTAGAATCTGATTCTGCAATAAAAATGGGGGTTTCCATTTGAAATTTTAAAGTTGCCTCCCGCCCCACGCCCAGGGGGCTGGGGTGGCGGGCTAATTTTAGCACCTGCAGATGTCCCCCTCGAGAATAATCAACTTTGGATTCTACACAATTTTTTCGTGTGAAGCTTATTTTTTGAGTTATTCTGGTTTCTCAACTTAAAATTTACACCCTGTATGATAGGTAGTTAATATCCGGACAGCGGTTGTTTCGAGACATTGAGAGATATATGTACTACGTTTTTTTGAAATCGGTACAGTGGTTCAAAGGAGCTGTGGAACATACATGCAGCCATAAATCCATTTTTATAATATGTATAGATTAGTATAGATTTAGTTTTCTTGTAATACATAACCTTATAGCCAAAGGTATTTTATTAAAATGGCGAACTTACTCAGTATCACGAGAAGAGGAAATTGCACTACATTCCATAAAAGTCCGCGCAATTCATTGGAACTGATATCGTATTTGTTGCTTTTGCCTATACTAATAAAACTTAGTTGTGATTCGAAGCTCCTCAGACGCAAATTAATGCCGGGATGCGTGCAAAAACATAATATCCAGAAACCAGGTATTTCCTGAGCGCGAAGCATGGATAAAAATACAGAATTCACGGTAGTAATCCGTCCTGCGGACGAGTCGGAATCGTGCTGGATATTTGTCCTGCAGCACGCTGATTATACCGGTCGGTCAATTCGCGTGTTGCAGTCCGGTGCTGTGTGCAGCTAGTTTCCAGAAAAGCTCTCACGGGAAATAAAATGGAGCTCGTCACCCGCAGTAAACACGTCCATCAGCTAGCTGTCTCTTTGTACTGCTGTGTGAAATGTAACCGCGGCAGCAGCGAACGCGGACAAAAACGAAGCGCATGAATATGTCAGCGCGCTGCGCACTTCGACAGGGACGCACGTATTCCTTTTCTTTCTCTGTTTTTCTACACACCACGCTTGCACTGTTTTGGTACTGTATATGTCCACAACAGATCCGAAACACAAGTACCTAAGATCGTCCATAAAGGGAAACATTTATGAAAACGATTTAATTTAGTAGTAGTGCAGGAAATCAGGCCACAGTAATTTTAATCTACCATCCCTCATAACTTTTCATGGTGATCCCAATAAAACTTGAATATTGATCATATCTGTAATAGTTTAGGATTTACTGTTAGAGCGAAATTCACAAGTTTTTTAACAAAGACCTAAATGCTAAAATCTGAACGCTTCTGTCGATCTTAAAGATCGACATTTCATATAGAAGCGCATCATTAAAATGACAAATGTTGTAAATATTAATTCTGTGACTTGAATTGTTTAAAAGATATAGTAAATTTAAATTGCAAGTATTGTTAGTGAAGCATCAGATCATCATTTCGTGCACACAAAAAACAAAGAACGATGACAGCATGACACCTTATTGAATCATTAGGTAATATAATATTTGTTGTGAAGTTAGTGCGTCGTTCTGTTCTTTATTTATTTATCAGAAAGGTTCAAATGGTTCAAATGGCGCTGAACACTATGCAACTTAACTTCTGAGGTCATCAGTCACCTAGAACTTAGAACTAATTACACGTAACGAACCTAAGGACATCACACACATCCATGCCCCAGGCAGGATTCGAACCTGCGACCGTAGCGGTCGCTCGGCTCCAGACTGTAGCGCCTAGAACCGCACGGCCACTTCGGCCGGCTTTATCAGAAAGCACAATGGTGCAAGGCTACTGGCCGTGTCATTCAAAGTTAAGAAGGAAATTGTATTGGTTTCATGTAAAAGAATTTAACGTTTATTATGTAATGGATATTATTGTTACTTTATTTAGAACGTGAAAGTGGTCAAGCTTTGACTATCTAAATATGTTAAAATGCAAAGTAATGTAGAATAAGCTGCAGCTAATCAGATGGACGGCTTCAGGAAAGGGAACTGCACTAGTCAGTTGTGCGAAGATGTTCGGTGCGCGGGAAACGAGGTCGGAGACGGGCATAGGCCGGCCGTTGTGGCCGAGCGGTTCTAGGCGCTACAGTCTGGAACCGCGCGACCGCTACGATCGCAGGTTCGAATCCTGCCTCGGGCATGGATGTGTGTGACGTCCTTAGGTTAGTTAGGTTTAAGTAGTACTAAGTTCTAGGGCACTGATGACCTCAGATGTTGAGTCGCATAGTGCTCAGAGCCAGACGGGCAGAGTACAGTTCTGGTCGAGACACCAAAGGGGACAGTTCGGGAGGAGACAAGAAAGCGGGCGAGCGGTCTTTAGGTAGCTAAGAAGTGAAACGACTTAGAAAATTTCGTGTTGTGTGGTATCGCTGGACTTGGTCTCTGAGCGGTGACCAGCCGCGAGCTTGGTGCGAACTTTTCGCGTAGAGAACTCGTATTTCGATATTAATTGTGCATGATCGAACTGTATCAAATGGATATGCTCTCGAGTGTAATAGTAATTCTAAATAGACCACTTTCGCTATTAGTTTGATTTCTGAATAAACATTATTCTAACCAATGTGTGGCCTACATCATTTATGGGTCGTCAATTTTGTTCCCGATATTGTTATTACAGTTATTATATGTTAGATTAACTTTGTATTTCGCAAACTTGCCATCAGCCAGACAATTTAACCAAAGGATCACCAATGTCTAATTTAGCGCGTGTAATGCGACATGTGCGGTTGAAACCCTTGACGAGTTTGAGCCAAGACATTTCGACGAAGAGGAACCGCATGTGAGTTTGAACATCTTTGGGATGTCAGCTCGCTACCACTTCAGTATTTTCTAAAACTCTTACACAATGGGATACCATGACAAATTTCTCTATTTCGCTGGAGCCTAATCACAGTCCCGGATCTACGATACTTCCGAACCGTGGTAAACCTTGATAGTGGCGCCCTGTCCCATCCTAAACTCCCTAGAGCTTTTGTGACTGACGTAAAAAGTTTTAAAAAATATACATTTTAAAAATATGCTCATTTTGTAGTGCACATCTTTCTGAAGAGTTTGATATATAAAACATATATATTCGAGGAAATGTGAGACATATTATTTGGTCTTCAGTGTGCCAAAGTGCAGTGCCAGATTTCTTCACAAAGTATTTTTTTATCCCACTTCACTATATTTCGCTCTGTGGATGTCAAATCCGTATATTTTGTAATGGAAGCCATCAAAAATATATTCAGGGCAGTGGAAATTACAGTGTTCCTACTCACAGTCGGTCGGTTTGAGATCCTACATCGCTTTAGAAAAAAACTCACAATTAATACTGGGTGGTATTGTTCGTAACCAGGAGAATAAGATCTCTTCAGAAAATTGGCTCTCTTCGTTGCCTATTAGCTAATAACTTTCTCTTTTGTGTGACATGGAATCAAATATAGGAAACATAAAACCAGTAAAGAAAGAGTCAAGCAAGTTAGTACACATTCCTTCAATCCTTAGGTCCCAAATTTTTTCTCTCTAATCTTGCTACAGCCTTACACGGCGTGCTTTCCTTTCTGCAAAGGAATCTATTACCTCATCAGAGTTCGTCAAACGTTTTGCTGCAGGGAAAATCAAAAATCGCCGTCTAATACTGAAAAATATCTAAGACTTTTGTGGTTTCTCGATTTGATTACCTCTATTTTTTCACTGTTTTTTAGATAAAACGAAATAGGCCTTTCTAATAATGCTGAAACTGAAACACACGCCAGAGAAGCGAGACTTTTTTGGCACAAATGGTCATTTTTTGTGTAACTCATTTACGTAAATAACACGACAGAATATAATTCACGAAGTACCAGTTAGGTCAAAAGTTTGATGTTAGGAAACAGTTCCACATTTAGTTCATACGCTCCAGTTTCTCAAGCACGAGATCGAAAAGTAAAACTAAACTCCAACCGAACAGGCCGTGAAGGCCAACGGTACTGACCGGCCGCCATGTCATCCTCACCCCAGCAGGCGTCACTGTATGCAGTTATGGAGGTGCATGTGGTCAGCACACCGCTCTCCAGGCCGTATGTCGGTTTATGAGACCGGAGCCAATACTTCTCAGTCAAGCAGCTCCTCAGTTTTGCTCACAAGGCAAGGCTAAGCAAGTGCACCCCCACTTGTCAGCAGCGCTCCAACTGCTAGCACAGCCCGACAGCGCTTAACTTCGTTGATCTGACGGGGACCGGTGTTACCACTGTGCCAAGGGAAATCGAAGAGCAATATTATGAAAATTTTATATACATTAAGAGTCATCTTATTCTTCCATATAATTTTTGTGATGTCCTCCTTTCTCCTCCTTCTAACAAACAATCTCGTCATCATTAATTCTGTAACTATTCCTGCAATCGTCAAAATTTATTCTCCAATTAACTTCACTGACCCCGTCAGAATTACCGGTTTAGTTATACCGCGTTTATTCTCTGGTTAGGCGTTATTACGTGTCCGTACAGAGCCTTTACCGCCCTATTTCGACAACGGAACTTGATGGGCTGCTAACTGGTGACTGTATAACTTGCCCTTAGCAGTGTAGCGATCTGGCGAAACTCTTCTGTCAAAATTTCATTTTCTTGGATACACCGAAAGGTAATATGTAGTCTTTCTTGCCTTTTAATCCTGTTGGCCACTTATTTCCACTCTGGTAGTTTGAATCTATGGAGTTCGCTAATAACTGATCATCCGCACACCCAATCAACCACATAAAGAAACCGTGATTGGCATTCAAGCATTCAGGTTTGTCCGGCTCAGCTTGCATAGCCCCGTCCCCTTTTGTCTGCGTGAAAGTTTTTATTTCTAGACCTAAAGGGCAATCCCCTGGCAGAGACGTCACATACATTACGTATGCATTCAAAAATCAACTTAACAGGTGTTAAAAAATGTTGAAAAACGAACAGGGATGCGTTTCAAAATCATATGAATAATCGATAGACCACCGTGCAGGGCGCTTTGCGAAACAAGGTCTTTTTCTTCAAGAATAAAAGTTTGGCGCCACCTGAAATTGCCGCCCGGGGGAGACACCATGGTTTGATACTCGCCCCCTTTCCCCCTAGATCCAAGTAGTTCCTGTCAAAAAAAAAAAAAAAAAGCTTAAGACGACTTAGATAATCAATGTCAGCCTAAAAGCCCATATTTGGACACTCTCTAATCAAGATAAGGGCTCATATGAGAGAAGAAAAAAAAGCACCGAGTCGACTGACATTTGTAGACGTTTCTAAACCGCAGCAGACTAACCATCAAAACGTAACAATTACAGAAGAATAATTCCTAAATTACGTACAATGGTAACGTAATTTGACTTTTTATTAGGAGATAAATTGTATATACAGGTTGGTTAATTGATCGTCGCCGGGCAAAATATCTCACGAAACAAGCGTCAAACGAAAAAACTACAAAGAACGAAACTCGTCTAGCTTGAAGGGGAAAACCAGATGGCGCTATGGTTAGGCCGCTAGATGGCGCTGCCATAGCTCAAACGGATATCAACTGCGTTTTTTAAAATAGCAACCCCTATTTTTTGTTACACATTCGTGTAGTACCTAAAGAAATATGAATGTTTTAGTTGGACCACCTTTTTCGCTTTGTGATACATGGCGCTGTAATAGTCACAAACGTAGAAGTACGTGGTATCACGCGACATTTCGCCAGTGCGGACGGTATTAGCTTCGTGATAAGCCGGCCGGTGTGGCCGGGCGGTTCTAGGCACGTCAGTCTGGAACCGCGCGACCGCTACGGTCTCAGGTTCGAATCCTGCCTCGGGGATGGATGTGTGCGATGCCCTTAGGTTAGTTAGGTTTAAGTAGTTCTAAATTCTAGGGGACTGATGACCTCAGATGTTAAGTCCCATAGTGCTCAGAGCCATTTGAACAATTTTTTTGCTGCGTGATACATTACCCGTGTTAAAATGTACCGTTTACCAATCGCGGAAAAGGTCGATATCATGTTGATGTATGGCTATTGTGATCAAAATGCCCAACGGGCGTGTTCTATGTATGCTGCTCGGTATCCTGGGCGACATCACCCAAGTGTGCGGACCGTTCGCCGGAAAGTTACGTTATTTAAGGAAACAGGAAGTGTTCAGCCACATGTGAAACGTCAACGACGACCTGCAACAAATGATGATGCCCAAGTAGGTGTTTTAGCTGCTGTCGCGACTGATCCGCACATCAGTAGCAGACAAATTGGGCGAGAATCGGTAATCTTAAAAACGTCGGTGTTGAGAATGTTACATCAACATCGATTGCACCCGTACCATATTTCTGTGCACCAGGAATTGCATGGCGACAACTTTCAATGTCGTGTATAGTTCTGCCACTGGGCACAAGAGAAATTTCGGGGCGATGACAGATTTTTTGCACGCGTTCTATTTAGCGACCAAGCGTCATTCACCAACAGCGGTAACGTAAACCGACATAATGTGCATTACTAGGCAACGGAAAATCCACGATGGCTGCGACAAGTGGAACATCAGCGACCTTGGCGGGTTAATGTATGGTGCGGCATTATTGGAGGAAGGACAATTTGCCCCCCATTTTATCGATGTCAATCTAAATGGTGCAGTTAATGCTGATTTCCTACGTAATATTCTACCGATGTTACTACAAGATGTTTCACTGCATGACAGAATGGCGATGCACTTCCAATATGATGGATGTCTGGCACATAGCTCGCGTGCGGTTGAAGCGGTATTGAACAGCATATTTCATGACAGGTGGATTGGTCGTCGATGCACCGTACCATAGCCCGCACGTTCGCCGGATCTGACATCCCCGGATTTCTTTCTGTGGGGAAAGGTGAAGGATATTTGCTATCGTGATCCACCGACAACGCCTGACAACATGGGTCAGCGCATTTTCAATGTATGTGCGAACATTACGGAAGGCGAACTACCCGCTTTTGAGAGGAATGTCGTTACACGTATTGCTAAATGCATTGAGGTTGACAGACATCATTTTGAGAATTTATTGCATTAATGAGGTATTTACAGGTAATCACGCTGTAACAACATGCGTACTTAGAAATGTTAAGTTCACAAAGATATATGTACCACATTGGAACAACCGCAATAAAATGTTGAAACGTACCTACGTTCTGTATTTTAATTTAAAAAACTTACCTGTTACCAACTGTTCGTCTAAAAATGTGAGCCATATATTTGTGACTATTACAGCGCCATCATTCACAAAGCGAAAAAAGTGGTCCAACTAAAACATTCATATTTCTTTACGTACTACACGAATATGTAATAAAAAAATAGGGGTTCCTATTTAAAACAAAAATAACGCAGTTGATACCCGTTTGACCTATGGCAGCGCCATCTAGCTGGCCAACCATAGCGCCATCTGGTTTCCCCCTTCAAGCTAGACAAGTTTCGTTCTTTGTAGTTTTTTCGTATGACGCTTATTTCGTGAGATATTTGGCCCGGTCACGAACAATGGACCGCACTATATATATGAATTCAAATTATATGTTATATATAATACAAGGATGTTGAAGGAAACCCATTCCTAAAGGCAGCTATTGGGATATCCTAAATCTGCATCATCAGAGAGAATTTATCTCAGCGTACCAAGAGCGTTAGTAACATATTTCACAATGTTAAACAGAGGAGCAACGGTTCGTGATACTTTATGTCCGGTCAGAGCGTCGCTGTTACGCAGTACTGTTAGATATTGATGAATTGAGGTTAGTTCTGTAGAGTAGCAATAAACATAGAAATAGGAAGTGTGATTCATAAGATATCATGCTCCATTTGCTCTGGCGTTGCAAGAAAGTAGACAGGTCATCCATAGAGCAATATTAGGCTCATATTTGAAAACGCATCGACACGCATTAGATTTCAAGGTAGTTAACCGAACTCTGCAATACGTTGTTTAAGTTAGAGATCTATATGAAATCATATTCATTCGGTACTTTTTAAAGTTGTTGTTCAAAAAACATTGGATTTAAATATGCACCAAATCTACAGCCAGAAGTCAGGTTGAAATTGAACGGTTTGCAACACGTATACGTATTTGTCTCGTCAGCTCCCTGCTGTAACATAAGTGGTTTAAACCAAACTTCGATAGGTTTTAACAGCCAAGATACTTATTGAAATATGTGGCCTATTGCAAATTTTAAGTGTTGTATGCCTAAAGACAACCAGCTTAGTGGGAGACTGTTCATGAATGTATGTATTGACAACATTAACTGCTAACATAACAGGGCAGGCCGAGTGAAAAACAGCCCAAAACGGCGATTTTGAAACGAGTTAACGTACTCCAACCTCCCCCTGAGTCCTTCTGCTGGAAGTACACAAACTGTGGAGAAAGATGCTGTGTAGTTTCTCTGCCAGGCCACACCATGGGAAGCCTGCGTGATCACCTTGCAAACCATACATGGGCCAAGCTAATACAACAGCCCACCACTAGGGTAAATGCTGCGTGGTGATTTTATGAAGGGTGTTCGTTTTAACTTGAGACAGGAAAAGACGCATACTACGAAAAAATATTTTGTAGAGAAAATTTAATTTTAGTAAAGGGAACATCTCTCACACCTACAGCTGGCCACCTCATAACCACCCTTCCTGCGTGGGCGGGATCAGTTTTGTATTCTCAAACGGGAACCCTCGCTTTTATTGCATATTCTGATGCTAGTCAAAAATACGTGCGGCTTACCAAACCATTGTTTTCCATTCGTGGTAGATGGCCCTGTAACCGACAGATATTATGCGTATCTGTTTCTACAATTAGGAACGGACGCATCTGATTGTACATTTTATTTACGATGATATAAGCCTTTGTGTTCCAACGGTTGACATTTATGTTCGCAGTTTACTTTACTGTTGCAAATTTGATAGTACAGTGCAATATGGCTAGACGTGTCAAAGTCTGGTTAGAAAGAGCGTTTAGTATAATCCAGGAACAACAGCGGGATATAATAGTTTTCTATTCCCATTGAGATGCTTGATTTCGGTGAGTCTTCTTGTGCTTGATTTCGGTGGGTTCTCCTGCCTCTGACCATTGGAATCCACTATTTCGGTGAGTATACGTGGCAGGTGCCCCTGTCACTGCCACCTCATGGACACTTTACTTTATTACAAGAGTTGTGATGTGTATTCCGGTGGCAGCTGCATAGTGACCAGAGCGAGTAGTACGGTGATTGAATGGAAACACACACCGAAATCAGTCACTCTGAAGGCGGGCTTTGAGGGCGGCCACCGAAATCGAGTGTTCCAATGACTTAGGAACTCACCACAATCAGCCATATACGCAACGGGAAGCTTCGTTATCATGGAAGTAGCTCATGTGCCAGAAATGTCAGTCACTAGCCACATTATTTGTACTGTAGTATCACTCAAGTAGTGTTTCAAAATCAGCATCAAGCGTTACAACACAAAAGTTTACATCGTAAATGAGAGGTAGAATCAAATACGTCGGTTCTTAATTGCAGAAACAAGCCCACTTCATATTTAAAATCAGTGTGGAAACAGTCTAGATCGCGATTTTGGCCATCGCGATCTAGAGTGTCTTCTCACTGGTTTTGTATACATTACAAGAGCGCTGCTTCCCGAAAATGTTATCAAAAATTTTGCACGCTTGATGTTTGTCGGTCACAGCGAGGTCTACCATGAATGAGAAACATTAGTCTGGTAATTCGTACGTATTTTCTGTCGTAAAATCTAAATTTGCAAGAAAAATGTGGAGTTCCAGTTTGAAAATGTAAAGTTCACCCTGCCCACGCAGGAGGGGTTTAAGAGGTGGCACATCTGTAGCACAGGCAGATTGCTAATATTATCTCTTCACCTGCAACACTCCCTCGGGCATGGGAGTGTGTGTTGTTTATAGTGTAAGTTAGTTTAAGTTACATTAAGTAGTATGTAGGCTTAGGAACCGATGACCTAAGTAGTTTGGTCCCATAAGACCCTACCACAAATTTCCAAAATTTCCATTTTCACCTAGAACATATTTTTCCTACGTTGCGCCGTTTTAGAGATATTCAGCTGTCTCATGTTGAAACAAATACCCGGTGTAAGCGGAACAAAGATGAATGGGAAACCATTCTAGCAGTGAAACTGGCGGAAAATGGGAAAATCCACTGACGTAACCAAATTAGACAAAGAGCAGATCGTTGTGGCTTGGTACCTGGGAAAGAGCATCCCGGGAACAAGTGAAGCTGGTTGGCTGTTCGTGTGCTGCTGTCTTGAACATCGATGGAAAGTGGCTGAAGTACGGTGAAAACACGAGTAAGCGACAACGTGGTCAATATTCAAGCCGCATGTCCGACCGTGAAGGTTGAAGGCTTGGCCGTTCTGTAAAGTAGGATAGATGACAATCTGTGCCATATTTAAAGTCAAAGTGGAATTAAGATATTGGTATAAACGATTCGGAACCAACCATTCAGCACACGCTATTGAACATGGTACCCTGAAGAAGACGACCTCTGCGTGTTGCCATACTGATCCACCGACATCGTCAGTCACGATCGCAGTCGGGACGCGATTATCGAGATAGAGCCGCTCATTAATGGGTTCATGTATCCTCGTCGGATGGAGCACATTTTCTATTACATCAGATGGATGGTTGTATTCAGTTACGTCATCATTCAATGGAATCAGTTGACCGAAAGCTTCCGTAGCACAAGGCCAGAATAGTGTTACAATGCTTTGAGGAACATGATAGTGAACTTACCTTGATGTGTTCGCCACCAAATCTGCCTGAGCTGAATGCAGTGGAACAGAACTGGGACGCTACCGGACGTATGCAACACATCCGAAAACAACCGGTCCGTAATTTACAGGAGTTGCGTGACATGTGTGTAAACATGTGGTGCTTCGAAAATCTACCAGAGACTGTGTCGAATTCAGACACACGAAATCCCTGCTATACTGTGTTCCAAAGATTGGCCAATACGCTATTAAGCAAGTCATGCAGTTTTACCCATCAGTGCAGTTTTACTTGGGCTGTGAAAGATAACCCTTTCTGGACACGTTATGAAATGTAAGACAATACATTTTAAAAACAAATGTAAAATTAAAAAATTCACAGGGAGAGAATTTAAGACCACACCCACCTATCAGAAGCAGTTCACTGATTCTACCTTCCGATAGGGTAGGATGAAAACACTTCTCGAATCTGTCACAGTCACCAACTTCGCTCCTAACTGATGAGAAATAGCTATGTTGCTCTTATTCATTACTGATAATGCTTTTCATAGTAGCTTAATTGTCAAGTGGTGAAGACAAAGGGTCCAGAATTACGTGTGTATGTTTCTGCTTTCTGATGTAAGCTAGCATTTTTCGACTTTCCAGACGGAACTTTCATCTGAATCTTCGTGGCAGCTACTCAATGAAGTAATACGCTGACGAAAGCATAGGAGCCATCCCTTTCGGATCATAGTGACGTGAACGCACTTTGGTAAAGTCTATACTGGTAATTGATTGTCAACAACCAACCGCGACAATCGTCGATCAGATAACATTACATGTCCATTGGATAGGCAGTGTGGGAATACCTATAACAAACTTCTGCTCTGGAGCGTTCTACGGCACAGACCCACAGCTATACCACTGTGAAATTAAACGCAACAAAAGATTTAAATGGATTTATATGCGAGTGTCTGATTCTTCGCCCACAGAAGTGAAGCTTAAGTTGATGCGATGTATTACACTCCAAAGTACGTCTACTATTTCCCACATTGATGTACACAATTAATAAATGATCAAGGAGTGGTATCTCCTGAAATAAGAGAAGATATGTAAGATAACTATAGATTTATTGGAAAACAACATGACTGACATTGGTCATAAGCAGACGTAAACCACTTTGATAAAATGCAAGCACTTCTCTAATTAAATGAATTACGTACTGATGTACGGCTACAAGAAAGGGGAGCCGGTGGAAAATTAACTACGTCTCCAACTTTAAATATATATAATGCTACTTGCGATCAAAAGTATCCGGACACCTGGCTGAAAATGACTTATAAGCTCGTGGCGCCCCCTATCGGTAATGCTGGAATTCAATATGGTGTTGGCCCACCCTTAGCCTTGATAACAGCTTCCACTCTCGCAGGCATACGTTCAGTCAGGTGCTGGAACGTTTCTTGGGAATGACAGCCCATTCTTCATGGAGTGTTGCACTGAGCAGAGATAGCGATGTCGGTCGGTGAGGCCTGGCACATCCCAAAGGTGTTCTACACGATTGAGGTCAGGATTCTGTGCAGGCCAGTCCATTACAGGGATGTTATTGTCGTGTAACCACTCTGCCACAGGCCGTGCATTACGAACAGGTTCTCGATAGTGTACAAAGATGCAGTCGCCATCCCTGAATCGCTCTTCAACAGAGGGAAGCAAGAAGGTGCTTAAAACACTATGTAGCCGGCCGTTGTGGCCGGGCGGCTCTAGGCGCTTCAGTCTCGAACCGCGCGACCGCTACGGTCACAGATTCGAATCCTGCCTCGGGCATGGATGTGTGTGATGTCCTTAGTTAGGTTTAAGTAGTTCTAAGTTCTAGGGGACTGATGACCTCAGATGTTAAGTCCCATAGTGCTCAGAGTCATATGAACCATTTGCTAACACCATGTAGGCCTATGCTGTGACAGTGCCACGCAAAACAACAAGGGTGTAAGCTCCCTCCACGAAAAACGCCACAACACCATAACACCACCGCCTCCGAATTGCACTGTTGGCACTACACATGCTGGCAGATGGCGTTCACCGGGAATTTGACAAATCCGCACCCTGCCATCGGATCGCCACATTGTGTACCGTGATTCGTCACTCCCCACAACGTTTTTCCACTGTTCAATTGTCCAATGTTTACGCTGCTCACACCAAGCTAGGCGTCGTTAGTCATTTACCGGCGTCATGTGTGGCTTATGAGCAGCCGTTTGACCATAGTGTCCAAGTTTTCTCACCTCCTGTCTAACTGTCATACTACTTGCAGTGGATCCTGTTTCAGTTTGGAATTCCTGTGTGACGGTCTGGATAGACGTCTACCTATCACACATTACGATGCTCTTCAACTGTCGGCGATCTCTGTCAGTCAACAGACGAGGTCGGCCAGTACGCTTTTGTGCTGTACGTGCCCCTTCACGTTTCCAACTCACTATCGCATTGGAAACAGTGGGCCCATGGATGTTTAGGAGTGTGGAAATCTCGCGTACAGACGTATGATACTAGTGACACCTAGTCAAATTGTTCAAACGGCACTGAGCACTATGCGACTTAACTTCTGAGGTTATCAGTCACTTAGAACTAATTAAACCTAACTAACCTAAGGACATCACATACATCCATGCCCGAGGCAGGATTTGAACCTGCGACCGCAGCGGTCGCTCGGTTCCAGACTCTAGCGCCTAGAACCGCACGGGCACTCCGGCCGGCTGACACCTAGTCACCTGATTACGTTAGAAGTCTGTGAGTTCCGCGGAACGTCCCATTCTGCTCCCTCACGATGTCTTATGATCACTGAGGTCGCTGATATTGTGTGCCTTGTAGTAGGCGGCAGCACAATGCACCTAATATGAAAACGTGGTTTTTTTTTGGGGGGGGGGGCGGATACTTTTGATCACATAGTGTATCTGACTAAATCTGCTTCGGTTGATAGTGATTGTGAACTATAAAGCTGCAAGCTACCACACTGTGCATAAACTTAATCGATTTCCTGCCGTTTCCTTCATTTCCCATCTGACTCTAGTCTCATTTCCCATCTCACTGTAATTTCTGTACTCCGTAAGCTTGCTACATATGTTGAGAGGTGCGAACTTAAACTCATGCCTTGGAATACTTGCAAAAAGTGTCTGAAATTCGCAGATCTCTGGTGTTACGCTTTACCTGTGGTAACCTAACCGCTACCACTCTTGCCTGCTCTCTGCATTATGTCTCCAGCTTCCCGTCTTGGAATGTCCTCGCTGGCTAGCAATGTCCTGACACTTAACCATGCATAAATCAATAAGATCTCAATACACGGCAATGGAAATGTTACGAAATTGTCTACAAAAACCGTACAGCCTATTTTAATCTCTTTCAATTTCGTCTTAGAATTATTCTTTCAGTTTTCTGTATTTTAGCTTAAACTTCCCGATATTTATAATTTGTTTCAAAAACACACTTAAACGATGGTCACCCTGTCTCACACAAGTTTTTGTTTCAGATTTCTTTTTATTTCATTTTATTTTTCTCCATTTTATTTAAATAATTTTATTCGAGCGAATTAACTATATTTTAACGAATGATTAATGGTTAAACTTGACACTTGGAGAGCGTGACATTCGTTTTATGAATAAAAGTTCATCAGCTATGTTTACTTCGGTTTTTCAGGTTTTTATTTCCAGTAGGTATTCCAGATCGAAAACTCGAACGTTATGTTCTCCAAGATCCACTCTAGGTTTTTCATCAGCACCTGGTGAATTAGACGCAGCTGCGTATTTCGAGAACCTACTTCACTGACAGTACTCAATTCCACACGGAATAGTTGTTCTCAATGTTTTCACACTTCTGCGTTTCTGTAACGAAAATCGAAAATCTTAGAGCAATATATCTACATGGACTGCAAGTGAAGGAAATTTTTGCAATCTTCAGGACCGTCTGTCTGCTTCACCAAGTCGTGATGAAAAATCTCGAGTGAATTTTGGAAACTTCGACAATGGGGCGCTCATTTCGAATTATGTTTGTTGTTAGCCGGCCGAAGTGGCCGTGCGGTTAAAGGCGCTGCAGTCTGGAACCGCAAGTCCGCTACGGTCGCAGGTTCAAATCCTGCCTCGGGCATGAATGTTTGTGATGTCCTTAGGTTAGTTAGGTTTAACTAGTTCTAAGTTCTAGGGGACTAATGACCTCAGCAGTTGAGTCGCATAGTGCTCAGAGCCATTTGAACCATTTTTTTGTTGTTACTGTCTACAGCCTGAAGACTGGTTTGATGCGGCTTTGCACGTTAGTCAGTCCCGTACAAGGCTCGTTAAGTATCCTCAACGACTGCAAGCTATATCAATGTGAACCTCCTTACTGTCTATAATGCCTTTCAGTGTACCCCAGACAACAGTGTCAATATCTTTCTATAAATCTACAAATGTTTAAGTTATCTCCTACCCATAGGGTCGCCCGCATCTCGTGGTCGTGCGGTAACGTTCTCGCTTCCCACGCCCAGGTTCCCGGGTTCGATTCCCGGCGGGGTCAGGGATTTTCTCTGCGTCGTGATGGCTGGAT
Organism: Schistocerca serialis cubense; assembly: GCF_023864345.2. Taxonomy (NCBI): domain Eukaryota; kingdom Metazoa; phylum Arthropoda; class Insecta; order Orthoptera; family Acrididae; genus Schistocerca; species Schistocerca serialis. The sequence goes on from NC_064639.1 coordinate 591,790,606, forward strand.
GTTGTGTGCTGTCTTTAGGTTAGTTAGGTTTAAGTAGTTCTAAGTTCTAGGGGACTGATGACCATAGATGTTGAGTCCCATAGTGTTCAGAGCCATTTGAACCAATTTTGAACCCATACGGTCAGCATTGGTTCAAATGGCTCTGAGCACTATGGGACTTAACAGCTGTGGTCATCAGTCCCCTAGAACTTAGAACTACTTAAACCTAACTAACCTAAGGACATCACACACATCCATGCCCGAGGGAGGATTCGAACCTGCGACCGTAGGGTGAGCATTGCCTCACATGTTCCTACACGTCTCGGGATCCAAAACAGATATCGCCTGATGCCGGGATTGACCAGTTTGTCCATCCTTCATTAAATAATTCGTGTCAGGATTTTGCAACCATGAATTATACCACACACACATTAGTATCTTCCTTCTTTGGAAATGAAATTATAGCAATCTTCTTAATGCCTGAAGTTATTTCACCTATCTTAGGTAACGGAAATAATAACTTGAAAAAATGTAATACAGAGACTCTACAGCCTCTTATAAAAAAACATACAAATTAGATTCACTGGCAGTAGAAAAAGAAAAAAATGTTAGTACATCTGGAAAGACGACGTCGATTTTGATGCGATGGTGGCATATTCCATCCGGGCGACAGTAGATCTACTGATAATGGTTTCAACGTCGTCCGCCAACCAATAGCGTAGTGGCATAGCTACCAGAGCAGCATCTGTGTCTACACTTCAACAGGGAATGCTCAGAGCCAGAAGGCTCAACGTAATGCAAACGTGTGAATCTAGTAGGCAACCATACCACGGAGGTGCACTCGTGCTTCCTGCAGCCAACTGAAGCCTTCCGATTGGCGCGTTACTTCTTTCGGAGATTTGCCACACACTGGACGTGCTGCGTCAGTTGTGCAACGATGCTGGTATCAGTGGTCACGTGAACATTCTCACACCAGTAGACGCAGCACAGGCACCCGCCAGGGTTGTCGTGTTGTAAGGGCAGCAGTGGCAGATCGTACAGCTACCGCAGCACAGGCAAGACTCCTTGTGAAGCCAGACGAACTGTTGTGAACCGGTTAGCAGTGTGTCTACGGTCACGTTGACCTACAGCCCGTCTTCCACTGACGCCACAGCGTCGACGTGAACTCCCCGACTGCTGAAGTCAGGTGGTAACTTCGAATATGGGATGGCGCGCTGTGATCTTCAGCGATGAAATCGCATTCTGCCTTCACGCAAGTGATGGTAGTCTGCGCTTACGACCTAAGACTGGTGAGCGCTGCCTCGTTATAGTGCATTCGTCCAAGACACACTGGCCCCATCCCATGGTCTGGGGTGCGGCGTGTTTCAACTGTTCACTTTAGTTGTTTCCAGAGGGGACGCTAACGAGCGCTCGGTACGTGCAGAATGTTGTTAGACCAGTTCTTTCGCCGTTATTTCAACAGAAGTTAAAGTGTTGTTCCAACAGGTCAGTGCTCGCCCACACACTTCCCGTGGAACTCAACGTGCTCTGCAAGACTTTTTTTTTATATCTTATGGGACTTAACTCGTAAGGTCATCAGTCCCTAAGCTTACACACTACTTAACCTAAATTATCCAAAGGACAAACAAACACACCCATGCCCGAGGGAGGACTCGAACCTCCGCCGGGACCAGCCGCACAGTGCCAGACGTTCAGGAACTTCTCTGGCCATCACGATCTCCAGACTTGTCTCCAGTCGAGCACGTGTACCATATGATGGGGCGAGAAGTGACTCGTGTGACTCATCAGCCGACAATTCTCACAGAATTATGTGACCAGATCGAGACGGCACGCAAGAACGTATCTCAGGACAGAACTCGCCAGCTGTAAGATCGCCTGGATGCCAGACAGCCCGTGTAGGCCACAGCACGCAAGTTACTAATATGGTTGTTTCAGCATGGGTCGATACCTGGTACCTCAGAACCGTTTGTGCTATTGATCTGTAAATGCAATCGTTTCACGTCCTCCATATACACTATTGAAACAATAAAACCTTAGTGAATTGGAAACCCCTTGAAAGTGTGCACAAATCTTCTCTCTCTCTCTCTCCCTCTCTCTTCTCAGCGATCACAGGCCCTGTAGAACACGCGCTGCATCAACGATCTGCTTGCACGGCCTTCTATCTCTCGCAGCCTCTCTCCACCCTGTGGAAACTCCTAATGCTGCGATGTCCTTCTCTATGTCATCTTTCCACCTTGTACGGGGTCGGCCCAATGGTCTTGTTGCTTGGAGAGTTCCTTCAAACGCTTTCTTGGTCACTCTGTTGTTTTCCATTCTAGCCACACGTCCAGCCCACTGCAGTCTCCTACTTTTTAATTTCTGGATGACAGTGGGTTGCTTCATTAATTGATAAATTTTATTGTTCTTTCGAATTCTCCATACACTATTCTCCAGCACAGGTTTCCAGATTTTCTCATTACTTTTCTTTATAAAACATTCAGTTTTTCTCTTTCATTCTTTGTAAGCGTCCAGCTGTCTGAACCGTACAGTATTATGGGGCAGATGATAGTGTTGCATATCTTCATCTTTGTGGTGACTGACAAAGCTTTAATTTTGAGTGGGTTACTTAGTGAGTACATACATGTTAACCCTGAGGCTATTCTTTCATTTATATCCATTGTTCTGAAATATTTGTTTGTTGAAACGTGATCTAAGGTATTTTAAACTGCAGAACTTTTCTGAATTGGTCAATTTCAAAGTAAGGATTTGGGTTTATGACTCAACCTATTTCCATATATTCGGTTATCTTTTGGTTAATCAAACGCCCCATTTTGCTGGAATTGTGCCTGAGAGATCTGTACATGTCTTTCAGTTCTTCCTCAGTTTCAATCAGCAACACTATATCATCTGCATAAGCCAGGAGTTTCACTTCAATGAGTTCAAATCGGAGACTATTGTATAGATCTAAATTGGTCTCCCGGACCACTTTCTCTTAAGCAAGGTTGAAAAGGACACATGGAAGACCATCTCCCGGTCGTAATCCTGTTTTAATTGGAAAGGCGGGAGATATGGATCCTCTGAACTTCAATGCTGCTGGGAGCCATCCATGCACAGTTCTATCATTCAAATGATTTTACTGGCTGGGTGTACTAAATTCTCGTAATGTGCTGTAGAGGCTACTTCTGTGGATGCTGTCGTAGTGTAACTAACCTGCTTCTACGGGTTATTACGTTATTAATGGCAATGGAAATGCTCATTGATTGTGAAATTAACGTGAGAAGATTAGGGTCGCCACCGACTCTAACCATACAACTAATCAAAGGTTTGGTCGAGTCGGAAAATGAATTAATTTGATCAGAGACCAAAAACTCACTAAAATGCATACGTTGTGATGTCTCTCATAGGGGATATGATGTGATTAATAGTATGGCCCGTGCACTGTTCACGACAGTTAAACATTTAAAATAAAATAGAAAGTGCATGAACACTGCATAAAATCAGCTCCCAGCAACACACCTGAAAATAAGACTTAATCTAAAGCATTTGTTATAAAATACAAGGGGAAACTATTCACTGGACCTGTGCGTAAGTAAACGCGTTGGATGTGCTAATGGGAAAGCTACGAGGTGAGTGGTTTAGGTGCAAAAACATAACCTCGGAACACAAGAGAAAATTGTAGATAAAACCATTTATTCCTAAGATAAGGATGTGAGGCATGTACACAATTCCTGATAACATTAATTCCTAAAACATTAAAGAAAGGCATCGATACATACACCGTTATAATCTACACCTAAAATCATTGGTGTGAATCATTCATACAACTGCTGTTGCCTGATAACTGATCGCAATAACTCGTGAAACGGTACACGTTTCGCAGGACACCCGCGTGCCCACGTGATTTGTGGAGACGCAATTTCTAGGTATCGTGGCCAAGTTGCAACAATATCACATCACAGAATCATGAACAGTTAACGTTCTTTAAAACAAACATGAGACTGGACAGTTAGTGATAATGGTAGCCCAACAAACTCTAATGTTCAACCATGTGGTCGGCTCCCCACGGACGAAAGATATATAAAGCAAGGAAAATTTACGAGAAGGGAAAGCTATTACTGTGTAGAAAAATGAAAGCTTATACAGGCACAGCTGAAGGCAAACAGACATTCATACAGAAGCGAGTGCTCACTTCTTATCGACAGCTTTGTGTGGCGCTCTTCCGGTGGATCCAATTCTGCTACAGAAATTTACTAAAAGAAAAATCTGCCAAAGTTTTGCATTCCTTGCTGTGACAAGGCAAAGCAATCTTTCAGAGATGAAAAGCTTGACCAAAAGCTAACAGCTCTCCTCTCGCCAAGTAACAACGCGCCACACGGGCAGTCTAACTCACCCTTCTTCGACTGGAGCACAGCTGTGGACGCTTCCCATACCAGCGGCAGACTGACTCCCTTTTTCATCTCCAGCCTCCCCCACGCTCTGCGTCGCCCGGAAAACCCAAAGATGCCATTTCTGCCACCAACCTAACGCAGGCGGATTTCTCACCAGTAGCGCAAACCTCTTTGCCTACTTGACCACTACGAGAGTTGACTATTCTGTACAATTGCTGCTGAATCTGTATCACTATCCCAGGCTTTCTGCAGCAGACTACGCCACCGTCTAGCAGCGTGACACACAACCACTTTCATTCAATCACACCACTATGAGTTATGAGAAAAGATAAACAAGGAAAAGAAAGAGAGTTGCTAGTGAAAATGGGCTACCGGACTAGTGAAAGGTGGCTACAGGACCCTTTCAGTAGGCTTTCTGGAAGTCAATTGTGACAGTGGATGTTTTTGTTAAATTCCCAGTATTTCTCAAAGATGTGTCGTATAGTAAACAAATTATCAGTTGTGGAACGGTTTGTTCGAAATCCGGTAGTAGTTTTCTAGTAGCATATATTTTAAATGATGATGACTTAACATGATTACATGGTTTCAGTCGCCATCAGAAACGTCACCATTATCATAACGTATCTGATATCGGAAAAAGCGAAAGAAAAACGCTCCTATTGCTTTCACGGTACACGCAGAACCGTAAGCGCTTACACACACACACACACACACAAGCACACACACACACATGCAGGGGCCCACACAAAGGCAGGTCCCGCAGGCGCGGCACACCCGCCGCCAATATCGGAAATTGTCCTCCGGGGCTGGCGCAACGCACGGGGCGACTGCTCCGCCGCTTCAGCGCTGGCTGAATAATTGAAATCGAACTCCCGGCTAGAGCGCGTTCCCCCCCACCCGCCTCGCCGCGGGCAATCTGTGCGTCCGCTCGCCACCGCCAGCAAGTGCCTGCGTGTCCGTGTGTGTGTGCGTATCGGCGCACGCGTGTGTGTTTTAGTGTGCGCCCGCGTATTTGCGGGTTACGAGCGTGCACTTACCCGTTCGTGGTAATGGAGTTTACAGCGAGACTTTCGCTATTGTTCGTGGCATAAATGCCTTTCGCTCTTCTCGACCAGCGTACCGGAATTAGAGCGGTAACGAGGAGAGCCGCAGCCTTCGCTCGCCCACGTACGAGTCTACCTGGCTGGATGCCCGTCAGATACACACTTTGCATTTCGACCGGCACTCAGTTGGACGCGATAGCCCAAATTAAGGGACCTGTTATTACTGGTAACGACCCGTAACGACTGCTGTTTCCTATACACTCTTCCCGCATCGACGATTATTGTTCCACACTATGAGTATTGAACTACGCTACTGATCAACTGCAACGCCAGAAGGGATGACAAGTCGCGAAACTTTACTTATTGTCGTTACACAGTATAGAGAGAAGACGACATGATTTAATTTGTAGATAACAATAAACAGAAAAGCTATTGGCGTAGCTGGAATTTATGTCGAATTAATCAAACGCGGGGAAATCATTTTGCAACTTTTCTCTCTCCATTTTTTGAATACCTGTTAGAAGAACTGTCACGTATCTGTATAACCTTAAAAAAAATACTTTAAAAAGGCAATAGGAAATACATAACAAATAGGAAATACATAACACAGTATAGAGGAGTAAGTTAGCTAAATGCAGAATATAAAAGTACATGCCAAATTCTTAATCGAAGATTGCAAACTACGGCTGACGCAATAATTTCTGAAGTCCGCCTCGGCAGCTGGGCGGTCGGAGTTGCTGAATGCCATCTGAAACGGGCCTTTGTTCGTTTCACGGCCGGATCGGAGATTTTGTCACTCGGGGAATGGGAATTGTTTTGTCCTCGTCACTATTTCATAATCACCGACGCGCAAGTCGCCTATATGGTGTCACGTGAAGTGACTTGCGTCCGGTGGCGAGCCGTCACACGACAGAAATTTCAGAAGAATAGTCAGGCTTCGGTAAGGGACGTTTATATGACGGTACGTCTTTTATAATACCATTTATTATCGAAGAACCCAGAGATTACGCCTTAACAATGCACTTAGTATTTATTGCTCACGAAAAAACCTTTGACAAGGTAAAATAAAGTTCAAATGAGTGTGAAATTTTATGGGACTTAACTGCTAAGGTCTTCAGTCCCTAAGCTTACGCACTACTTAACATAAATTATCCTAAGGACAAACACAAACACCCATGCCCGAGGGAGGACTCGAACCTCCGCCGCGACCAACCGCACAGTCCATGACTGCAGCGCCTTAGACCGCTTGGCTAATCCCGATCGGCGACAAGATCAAAGAAACTGTTTAGCGGAAAATATAGGAAACGAAAGGTCTTCTTAAATACCTCATTAATAGCATAAAGCGCCTGTATGCGAATCCGAAAAAAGTTATAATTTCGGGACGGAAATGTTCAATAAACGAAGATGTTCGACAAGGGTGTAGTCTGTAACCCACTTAATTTCAATTAATAACTGATGACTTATTTATGAAGTAGAAAGATTAAATACAGTTAAGCATTACATGAGATTTATCATCCCATTAAATACTGTATTGTATTCTGACTATGCGACGATTATTCAGGAAACAGAAGATAATTTTCAAAGAGCGGTATACAGACTGAGTCAAAATGCAATGTATTACAATTTTGCTATATGTTCAATGAAAAAAAGACAATGTATTTTAACGGGAAGAATCCAGTAGGATGGAAAATAAAAATAAGCGAGAAACTAAAAATAAATGATAACATTTTAGTGCTAGTTTCCCACTTCATTTTTCTAGAATGTAACATTAATTTTAACTGTGACAAAGACACTAAGAGGACTTTTATTAAATTTCAAGCCATCAGAGACACAACTGGAAGACAAACAAAAACAAGAAAGGGAATGAAGTTCTCTAAAGTTAAACATGGTTGTAAATGGCAAACGGTAACAAAAAACAAAAAATATCACCTAGACAAGCAGTAGAGATGAGGTTCATGAGATATATAAGAGATTTTAATAAAGTGTGAGAAACAGGGAATGAGACGACAAGATCAGATTTAAAAATCTTTACAGTTTTTGACAAGACAAGAGTATACAATGAAATAGAAAGATCTTATTAACGGAACGACAAAAAGCTTGCCAAAAAATATTAATGAGCTATCACCAGACTAGAAATAGAGAACTAGGGAGACCTCGTAAGATATGGATTGATGGTAGAGACCAGAAGAGGTGACCATAACTCCTTGGAAGGAGATGATGATGACGATTATGATGGCGATGATGATGATGCTGTGATTTCACAGTATAAAGGGAGCCAAATTTAGTGTACAGAACTGCCACATCTGGCAGCAACAGTGACCTAACGCGGCTGGGCACAGAATCGAAATGAGCGTGGATGACAGATAGGGGTCCACCACTCCATGGTGCTTCAACATTATGCAATAGTTCATCCGTTGTGAGTCGCGTGTGAGTGGTGGGACTCACACCTCTGCAACACTCTGCCAGATGTTACCAGTGGGTGGATGATATGCAGAACGTGTTGGCCAGGGCAACATTCGAACACCCGCTGTATCCACGGATGTCAGGACAGACAAGCGAGACGTGGTGTTGAAAAATTTTGTGACTAGGTGCCCGAAGTTACGGAAAACCACCGGTATTAAAACGTCAGAAATGTAAAGGCTGCTGGTCAATTACCAGCCATATGATCCAGAATGACTCTGTTGCGTTTTCTATGTCATCCTATTCCATCCGGCCAGATACCTGATCTGTATGAGGGTGAAGAAAGCAACGTGACAACGTTGATCCTCCTCAGAGATTTTATAGTCTAATACGGCAACTGATGACGCTATTCCCAATACCGGAACGTGTCATAAAAGACGACGTGGTGGCGCTCCTGTCTCCAGTGTTTTCGTTGGGTGGACCACTGTCGATAAGGCTCTCACTGCTGTCGCGCAAAGGAAAGCTGCAAGAATCGTTGCCTTGCTGAACGACTGTGGTGGTCAACACGTCGACACGTCGTCTAATTGTTCCTGTAGATCCGTATCTTGCTGCAGACAAGCCCGTTTCCTGACTAAATGTACATCACGTGGCTGTACGAATTTGTACATCTGAACTACACATATTTCGGTTCGTTTTGACGCTAGTCATGTCGGTTTGTAGAGATCCTGTAAGGCGTTGGGTATGCCCCTTGTAAGGGGTCCGTAGGCCCTTACTATAAGTTTTGCGACAGCACAGGTCGACAGGGGAGACAATCGATAGTGTGTGTGTCGGGTTGCGAGAGCGAGTGTTGAGTCAGTAGAGTGGGACCCAGGCTGCGGGCCGGGCCATGTGGCGGCCGGTTGCTGTAATGCAAGGCCGTACCGACAAAGGGAGTGGCCATCGCCGCGGTTTAACCCCTTTGCGTTAGAAATATATCGGGAAAGTGAAAAGTATAATTAATAGAGTGATTCAGTGATATTTTTGTGCCGATATTTGTAATTACGCGTCTACCGCGCCGGCATCATTTGGATTGCAGTGTTGGATTGCAGTGTTGGATTGTAGTGTTGGATTACAATGATTGAAATTGCGTGTGACGATAATGAATAATTAAAGGGCCTGTGCTGAGATTGGCCGTTATTAATTCTGTACGACGAAGGCAGTGGCTGTCTCCTTACTTTGTGTTTTTGTGATGAATATAGGTCGTTGATTAATGAAGCTGTGTTGTTGTTCTTCTTGCCACCAGACATTTTATTATTACAGCATTCGAGAAGGACAAAATGGAATGTAACATCTCCGTAGCAGTCCAATCCGATTGCCAGCCCATTAGGTACACGGTCACATTAATTATTATCTATTGCGCTGCTATCACATACCGATCGAGCGGGATAAGTCAGTAAGATCAAAACGGAGTGTTACACCCTCGAGAAGCTATCGACTCCATATTCGCATCACGACCGTGGGATCCTGACCAGTGCAAGTAACAACATCGCCAAACAATGAACACTATCGACAGCCTACAATACTACCGCTATCATCTGACATGTACAAGTACACGTTTCTCCTTCTCATCGGAACATAACACGATCTTCTCACAAACAAACGACATTCAAAATGCAGTATCCGAATCTGGAGCCCACTGCATGATCTTTTGTAATGTAGATGGAATGTGGAAGGTGTTACTCCTACCTCTCTTGATCTTTTGTGTGGTAACGCTGAAACCTAATCATTTGCATATCGAAGACTGTAGTACAATTCATTCCAGTTGGACTTTTGTTGCATGCGGCGTTCGTGGCGCTACGAATTCCATGGTCAGCAGGGTAAAATAATGTAGCAAATTCAGATAAATATGTCTCGTACCTCAGCACATTGAAATAGAAAGGTCAAATGGATTGAGATTGTTTCCGTGTTTGGTATAGATGTCCGTTGGTCTGGCAGTCTGACAAGGCTATGAACAGGACGCACATTAATAAAATCGACAAACTGCGGGGACGGATTCCTGACTGGAAATGGAGTAGAAAAAAGGGATCCTATGAACGTGTGTCCAGAAATGCATCATTGCCATGCTAGATGGCGCTGACGAATAAAATTTCCTCTGACAACGAGCCGTGTTTGTAGCCCACAGGGCGACTATCATGCAGACTGATGATGCCAGTTCTCGTAAATGTTGCTTCGTTGGTAAATGGGACTGATGACAGAGATTCCATAACTGTGATGGTCTGGCGCAAAAACCATCGACAAAATCCTTCCCGTAGAGCGGAATCCGTCGCTGATAATTCTTGCACGCGTTGCAGATGACGGGGATAGTAGCGGTTGTCATGCAGTATACGCATAATCGTACTCTGTCTTGCACCATATTGGCGGACCACTTCCCTAGAACTTGCACTAGGTTTTTCCTCAGTATCCTGAAGAAACCGGTCCTCCAAATCTGGTGGACGCACAGTCTGTCGCCTCCCTACACGTTTGTCCGTCTGTAAAGACCGTTGATCTCACAAACGCGTGAAACGTTATGCGATGTGGTTGGTGTCTATGAGGCTATTTGTTGTGGTATAGCCGTGCTTCCTCTCGACCGTTTCCAACTATTTGGCCGTACACAAACACCTTCTTGGGTTGTTCCCGACATCTATACCAGACCGTTCTGATGCTTATAATACGCCGCACCAATCACACAGCCAGCAATTCACAAGGAACACACGCACATGGTAAGAGAAACTTCCATTCGTCAGCGCCATTTATAGTGGCGACGGTGCATTTCCAAACACGTGTTCATAGTGTGCTGGCATATACCTTATCCAGGACACTGGTCGACACTATTATGTCGACAACTTTGTTTCTGCCGTTTTGCGATGGATGGCAGTAGCAGCAAGTGGTGTTCAGGTGGTTGGTCATGGGTGTAAAACAATAAGTTTAGGCGTCTGTAAACATAATGCCATAAAAATATTAGTTGATTTCTGATTGCATCAAAACGTTATTCTCAATTAAGTACGTCAACTTACGTACCCATTTCTCGTCATTTGCGGGAAGTTTTAATTTTCTGCTTTAACATGAAGAAATTGGGGCTGTGCCTTTTAAAATGCTGGGTAAGACCAATGGTGAGTGAATTATTAGTGGAAGAACGTGAAGAGAATGTTTTCATCGCCTTAAGAACGGTGATTTTGATGTCGAAGACCGGCTTGTCGGGGCGAAGGCAGAACGTTTTCGTAGCTACTGAAACAGACGAAGACATTCACAGGACATCATTATCGAAAGCAATTGATGCGTTCGAGCCCACCACTGTCACACGAACGTCCACATTACAGTGATAGGCACGTAAAGGTAATTTTGTGGCAGGTCAGTGCTCAACCCCATGTCGCAAAACCCTTCAAAATACACATGGAAACGTTAAAATGAGAAGTCCTATCCTTCCCACCGTATGGTCCATACGTTGCTCTCTCTGACTTCTACCTTTTTAGATCAATGGCATACAGTCTGTCTGACCAGCACTTTCGTTCGTATGAAGAAGCGCAGAATTCAATCGATTCATAGATCCCCAAAAAAGACGCCCAGTTCTTCCGCCACGGGATTCGTATGTTGTCTGAAAAATGGGAGAATATACTGGCTAGCAACGGGCAATACTACGAATCATAATTTTTTGTAAGTTTTTCACAATAAAGCTCCGAATTTCGAGAAAAAAGGGGGGATGCAAAGTTGTATACCTGATAGGAACCGTTGTGTAGCAGGCGCTGAATGAAGTGCGCTGACAAGTTAAAACCAAGGCACGACCCCAGGCTATACGCAGATAACGCTCCCTGGGCAGAGTGCATATAGGCCGCCGCCGCCGACCGAGCTGTCTCAATCGCTCAATTTCAGTACCTCAGTACGTCGCATCGGAGCTCAATTCGCATTGCACTTCAGTGCGTCGCACTGTACTCTAGTCTTCCACAGTGACAGTCGTCGCCTCACACCTTAGCTAGCTGTCAGGGAACGATAGTCATTATATAGAGTTTTAATACGGACACGGACAAGATTCAAGAAATAGTAAATGCTATTTTATTGCTGCTAACCACAGAACTTCAGAGTGGACATAATTGAAGTTAAGTACTCAATTGGCTCCTGTAACGAAGTGTATTTTAGTAACGTATGCATTTTGTGTTGTAATTAGAGGAAACTGGCCAGCCACCCTCATCCAGCCAGAAACCACAAAACATTACAACAATCCACACCATTTTTCCCCCCACTTCCAGTTAGAAATCCGTCACTGCAGTTTGTCAGTTTTATTAATGTTGATCCTGTGTACATTGTGCTACAAAAGATACCAACGAACGTCGAGGGGTTGTAGAGGGTATCGTGAGGAAGAAATCACGAACAGGTACCTGTGTCCAGAAACGACATACAGCGTTACTACTGACCACAGAGCGTCAAAGTTACGGGTGCCGAAGCTTGAAGGCAGGCCACCCCTTCGAGAGCAAACGTGACTTCTACGCTGACGGATCATAGACGGAACGTCTGACCATCTTGTTTGTTGTTTAGTGATTGCGACTGATTGTCACTTTCGGTAATGGTGAAGACTGAGCTAGCGGCTGCGTAGACAGGTCTTGCTGCTACGAATGCAATGCTCTGTTGTCTTGTTGGATGACGCCATCGGACATGTGTTTGCAAATTCTACACACGGACAGCAAACTCTCTGAAAGTGATAGGCAGCAGAGCATCGCATTCTTAGGAGACAAGGCCCGTCTACTCAGCAGCTAGCTTCATCTTCTCCACTGGCGATCGTGGCAATCAGTCACGATCGCTGAATAACAAACAACATTGTGAGACGTTTCATCTGCGCTCCGTCAGGCTACAAAATCGCATTTGCTGCCGAATGGGTGACCCAGCAGTAGCCGCCAGCGCCTGTAAGTTCCATGCTCTGTGGCGTCGTCGGATGACGTTTCCAGATATGGGAACTTATCCTCCATTTTTTTCTCACAACATCCTCTACATCCGCTATAAGTTTGTCAGTATCGTTTTCTCACACCCTGTACATATACAGGTGCGGTTTCCGAAATGTTCGTGGCGAGCATCCGGGCCATGACAATCCGCTCTCGGTCCGGTCGAACGTAGATTGCGCGCCTTTCCCATTCTACACACGGACAGCAAACTCACTGAAAGTGATAAAACACAGGAAGAACATCTTATTTCAAGGAACATGTCTCACCTGTGTTAGTTGTTGACAAATGATTAACAACCGATGCAACTGAAGGCTGTTCCTTGAAATAAGATGGTACTACAATTCAAGCAACCTGCGATTAGCCAAGATTGCAAGCAACTAAAGTACGAAGACACACAGATAAATAGGTTTTAACTTTCGCAGATAGATGGTATACACGACTTTTAAGTATTAAGCTGTCTTACGATTGCTGAGACAGGAAATCAGTAAATTACCAGATCCGATTACGGCAGATAAAATGCTGAAGAAAAAATAAATAAAGAGAAATTGATGCACGACGTTTCCTGCGACTTGAATTAAAACCAAGCACACATAGCTCTACACTATCATAATATATTCTCCAAAATTGATCAAGCTTGATTTTCTCTAAACGGTCATAATATCTTCTCCAAAACTGATCAAGCTTGATTTTCGCTAGTGCTTTCTTCCTGTATCGGAAGACTACTATCGCATAATAAGTTAAAAATATTAATATATGAAACTTTCTGGCAGATTACAACTGTGTGCCGGACCGAGACTCGAACTCGGAACCTATGCTTTTCACGGACAAGTGCTCAACTATCTGTGCTTCCAAGCACGACTCAAGCTCCAATTCTGCCACCAACCTTTCTAACTTTACAGGAGCTCTCCTGCAAAGCTAGCAGAACTACCACTCCTGGAAGAAAGTATATGGCGAGTCACGAATCGTGCTTGGGTAGCTCGGTTGGTAGAGCACTTGCCCACGAAAGGCAAGGGTCCCGAGTTAGGGTCCCGGTCCGACACACAGTTTTAAGCTGCCAGGAAGTTTCATACCAGCGCACACACCGCTGCAGAGTGAGAATTTCATTCTGAATATCAATATAATTACAAATGTGTACAACATTAAAGTATAGAACACTGGTGTTGCTTGAACAATATATACCTCGGCCTACACAGTCTTCGGAAGTTTCACAGAGTAAGGTGCTACAGGTCTTAAGCTTCTGAAAAAAAAATGGTTCAAATGGCTCTGAGCACTATGGGACTCAACTTCTGAGGTCATTAGTCCCATAGAACGTAGAACTAGTTAAACCTAACTAACCTAAGGACATCACACACATCCATGCCCGAGGCAGGATTCGAACCTGCGACCGTAGCGGTCTCGCGGTTCCAGTCTGCAGCGCCTAGAACTGCACGGCCACGTCGGCCGGCTTAAGCTTCTGAAGTCGCATTCAAATTCCAGCTATAGATCCTTAAATTTTTCTGTTGTTTACCTAAATAGTCGCTGCAAATAACAGGACGATTTCCTTAAAAGTGACGCGGCCTATTTCCTTGCTCTCTTTTCCCTATAGGTGATTGCGTTCCGTCGCTAATGACGTTGCCGTCGGTGAGACGGTATCCTCTGATCTCAATCTCCTCTTACTTCGAAAATTTCAGGTAAAATTTCTGAAAGAATCAATCATCGGTCATCTCTCCAACCGTAATTTCACATGTATCAAACGTTATAAACTACGAACAGTGAAATCAGTGGACTAAAGCCGGTCTTGAACGGAAGATACACCACTTTGACATTGTCGCCGGGGCATACGCTCAGGAAAATTTTTGGTACGTAATTAGTAGTACATCTTCCTCTTCACTGCAGTCAGTCCACTCAGTACCTGCTGATTTCATGGCAACTACAGTGCAAATCCTACGTGTCTCATCCACTGGGTAAAACTGTCCATAAAGCAATATCTGCCTCCTTTTTCATTCTTAGTATCCACCCTTTCAAATCAACTTTCCCCACAGTTTACATAATATCCAATAACATGTCATTTATCACCTAACAATGTGAACAATAGAAAGCACTATCATTTCTTCTCCCAGCAGTTCTTGCTACTCTTTGCCATACCTTACATCTATGTCCCTCTACTCTTTTACAGTTTATTGTCGCCTAATGCTTTTTGTTTTCTTCCTCCTGAAAACATCCACAGCTCATAGTTCAAATCTACTATTACTATTGTTGCCGCTGATGATGTTGAGGATTATGATGGAAACAGAATGATAGATAATTATGTGCTGTGGCAATAAAAGACACGAAGGAAGCAAGGCGAATAGGGCTGATAATTTAATGAATTAGAAATAACACATTCCTCGGATGAATGTTCGATCGGATTGTTTTCGATTGGCGTTCAAAACAAACCATTATTTTGTCCAGTTGCATTGTCGACTCTGTATACGTCACAGCATCTACACAGCCACCAACTTCGTCAGTATTGTCACTCTTTGATGATGAACAAAAGTCATCAGGAATCATCATTCTGAATCAAAGGTCGTGAGTTTCTCTCCAGTTATTATTCCTATTGATCAACAAATTCAACATTTTGCAACGATTCTCTTGTATAAATACTGGGAAGCGCCTCAAACTCTTTGTAAATGGAGACTACTACTTCTTTCCGTTCGCATCAAAAGGGACAATCTAAGATGTTGACTGACAACGTCCTACCGTCTGTGTAAGGTGGTTGCGTGATTTTAAATTTAATGAATACCGTCGTCGATTGTTGCCATTATTACTTCGGATCTGGATCTACCGGAGATCCGTAATAATGAAGGCCGTATACACAACGTTCAACTGTACCTGTATTTCGCTGTAATTAGGCATTACGTTTTTGCACTCTTCCCGACCGTCAACTTTTTTCTTAAAAATTAAATACATTAATTGATACAGATAAAGTTCTTTATAAGCGTTTATTTTGACCCTTTTCTTCGCTCTTCTTTCTTGACTTCGTAGTACAATAGGTTTAGCTTGCACTATTACAATGACCGGAGCGCTGTTTAACAGACGAAAGAAGTAAAGACAGCATTAATGTTATAAGAGGAATGAACGCAGGTACGGACAGAAAAATGGCTTCTTGTCACTAACAATAAAAAGAAACCGAAACAGAAGAACGATATCTGTCTGCACTGAGTGCCGTGTATAACTACTTAACCAGCCTAAATACAAGTCATAGGGCAGACAGCAGCAATTGGCTGGAGAAACAGCTCTGCTACACTACTGGCCATTAAAATTGCTACACCAAAAGGAAATGCAGACGATAGACGGGTATTCATTGGACAAATATATTATACTAGAACTGACATGTGATTACATATTCACGCAATTTGGGTGCATAGATCCTGAGAAATCAGTACCCAGAACAAGCACCTCTGGCCGTAATAACGGCCTTGGTACGCCTGGGCATTGAGTCAAACAGAGCTTGTATGGCGTGTACAGGTACACCTGCCCATGCAGCTTCAACACGATACCACAGTTCATCAAGAGTAGTGACTGGCGTATTGTGACGAGCTAGTTGCTCGGCCACCATTGACCAGACGTTTTCAATTGCTGATAGATCTGGAGAATGTGCTGGCCAGTGCAGCAGTCGAACATTTTCTGTATCCAGAAAGGCCCGTACAGGACCCACAACATGTGGTCGTGCATTATCCTGCTGAAATGTAGGGTTTCCAAGGGATCGAATGAGGGGTAGAGCCACGGGTCGTAACACATCTGAAATGTACGTCCACTGTTCAAAGTGCCGAATGCGAACAAGAGGTGACCGAGACGTGTAACCAATGGCACCCCATACCATCACGCCATGTGATACGCCAGTATGGCGATGACGAATACATGCTTCCAATGTGCATTCACCGCGATGTCGCCAAACACGGATGCGACCATCATGATGCTGTAAACAGAACCTGGATTCATCCGAAAAAATGACGTTTTGCCATTCGAGCACCCGGGTTCGTTGTTGAGTACACCATCGCAGGTGGTCCTGCCTGTGATGCAGCGTCAAGGGTAACTGCAGCCATGGTCTCCGAGCTCATTGTCCATGCTGCTGCAAACGTCATCGAACTGTTCGTGCAGATGGTTGTTGTCTTTCAAACGTCCCCATCTGTTGACTCAGGGATCGAGACGTGGTTGCACGATCCTTTACAGCCATGTGGATAAGATGCCTGTTATCTCGACTGCTAGTGATACGAGGCCGTTGGGATCCCGCACGGCGTTGCGTACTACCCTCCTGAACCCACCGATTCCATATTCTGCTAACAGTCATTGGATCTCCACCAACGCGACCAGCAATGTCCCGATACGATAAACCGCAGTTGCGATAGGCTACAATCCGACCTGTATCAAAGTCGGAAACATAATGGTAGGCATTTCTCCTCCTTACACGAGGCATCACAACAACGTTTCACCAGGCAAAACCGGTCAACTGATGTTTGTGTATGAGAAATCGGTTTGAAACTTTCCTCATTCAGCACTTTGTAGGTGTCGCCACTGGCGCCAACCTTGTGTGAATGCTCTGAAAAGCTAATCATTTGCTTAGCACAGCATCTTCTTCCTGTCGGTTAAATTTCGCGTCTGTAGCACGTCATCTTCGTGGTGTAGCAATATTAGTGGCCAGTTTTGTACTTCGGATGACCTGTGGCGTATTATGAATTATGGCATGAAATACAAATCCGTTAATGAGAACTTCGTCTGGTTCTCGAATTGTGTCATATCCGTTACACCCGTCAAGCGTGGAAGTATTACAAACCGCGTTAAAGCGTGTGTCAGATGACCGAAATATACTCACGTCTTTTGCTTCTAGATATGAGACACCCCCATTCTCGCCTCTCTCATCTATCTTCGCAGAGAAAGAAAAATAGGTTATACCCCTTGAGATAAGTTCAGCTGTCTTGTCGGAAAAGTGTGCAGGTGTGCAGGTGTGGGTGACTTATTGGGTATGTGTATACAGTGTGGTGTTACGTTTGTGTTGTATGGTGATGAGAGAATGGAGAGCGTGACTCCCTGTGCTGGCGTATGCATGACTCCTTTGGAATATCACTAAGGGAGCAGTCGTCAGATGGGCGAACCGCCATCAGCAGTGTCACATGGCCTTGCGTCATGAGCCTTTGAGGAGAGCTTTGGAATTTTATTGAACACATTGTCTGAAAGACTAGTCATTAGGAAGCTTACATCATGACCTGACTAGCCTTTGCTGGCCAAATACTTGATGTGAAAATTTTTTTCCAATTACAAGTTTCGAAACTGCTAGTTTCGAGCTGAGAGTGCGTCAGCAAGGCCAGGTACGGAAGTGAGTACCATTCGAAAAATGTGTAATTGAAAAACAGGAGATTTTCAGAGCTCTGTTCCTGCTGCAGTTTGAGAAATTAGAATAAATAAACAGAAATTTTGCTTGCTGTAATATCAGTGATCCTTGATGATAAGGATACTCTGGTATTACTTGGTAAAAATTTTCGTTCTTTGTTTTTACTAAAACAGTGTTCTCAGTTTCGTTATTTCCTGTTCATTTCTTGTTGCTGCTTAAAGGGCGTCTTCAACTTACGTAAAATTTATGAAATCAGCCAACTGTTATGTTTTCGGGTAGCGGCGAGCACACTTCAGGTAATGGCTCGTAGTGCTTAAAAAGGACAAACTGGTCTGTCGTCGAAATACTGAGCTCCTCAAAAGCGGAGTACCAATAACCACGAAACTGCGGTGCATATGCCGTTAGGAAGAACGAAGCGATGCTTCCTTGCACATACATGTATGTCCGAAAGAACTTTGCATCGTAACACAGGCTTGCAATATCGTATTTATCCACAGAAACCACGCAAGCGACTTTCAGTTAAAATGTCCTCCCTGTATGGGAACATACGTAATGCATGTACGGGCGCAGGTTGTAGACACTGAGGTGACGACAGCCGTTATGAAATACACAAAATGTATTCGCACTTGGGAATATGGACAACTATCAACTGTATAATGAAATGAGGACAATGAAATTTTGCGCCGGACCGGAACTCAAACCCGGGTTTCCCACATGTTGCGGGCCGTCGCCTTACCATTAAGCTACCTGAGCACACGACACAGCCAGACCCAAACTTCCAAATGTCGTCAACTACGCGTCTACAACCTGCACTATCATACATCCACTATGTACGAGGGCAGTTCAATAAGTAATGCAACACATTTTTTTTCTCGGCCAATTTTGGTTGAAAAAACCGTAAATTTCTTGTGGAATATTTTCAAACATTCCCGCTTCGTCTCGTATAGTTTCATTGACTTCCGACAGGTGGCAGCGCTGTACGGAGCTGTTAAAATGGCGTCTGTAACGGATGTGCGTTTCAAACAACGGGCAGTGATCGAGTTTCTTTTGGCGGAAAACCAGGGCATCTCAGATATTCATAGGCGCTTGCAGAATGTCTACGGTGATCTGGCAGTGGACAAAAGCACGGTGAGCCGTTGGGCAAAGCGTGTGTCATCATCGCCGCAAGGTCAAGCAAGACTGTCTGATCTCCCGCGTGCAGGCCGGCCGTGCACAGCTGTGACTCCTGCAATGGCGGAGCGTGCGAACACACTCGTTCGAGATGATCGACGGATCACCATCAAACAACTCAGTGCTCAACTTGACATCTCTGTTGGTAGTGCTGTCACAATTGTTCACCAGTTGGGATATTCAAAGGTTTGTTCCCGCTGGGTCCCTCGTTGTCTAACCGAACACCATAAAGAGCAAAGGAGAACCATCTGTGCGGAATTGCTTGCTCGTCATGTGGCTGAGGGTGACAATTTCTTGTCAAAGATTGTTACAGGCGATGAAACATGGGTTCATCACTTCGAACCTGAAACAAAATGGCAATCAATGGAGTGGCGCCACACCCACTCCCCTACCAAGAAAAAGTTTAAAGCCATACCCTCAGCCGGTAAAGTCATGGTTACAGTCTTCTGGGACGCTGAAGGGGTTATTCTGTTCGATGTCCTTCCCCATGGTCAAACGATCAACTCTGAAGTGTATTGTGCTACTCTTCAGAAATTGAAGAAACGACTTCAGCGTGTTCGTAGGCACAAAAATCTGAACGAACTTCTCCTTCTTCATGACAACGCAAGACCTCACACAAGTCTTCGCACCCGAGAGGGGCTCACAAAACTTCAGTGGACTGTTCTTCCCCATGCACCCTACAGCCCCGATCTCGCACCGTCGGATTTCCATATGTTTGGCCCAATGAAGGACGCAATCCGTGGGAGGCACTACGCGGATGATGAAGAAGTTATTGATGCAGTACGACGTTGGCTCCGACATCGACCAGTGGAATGGTACCGTGCAGGCACACAGGCCCTCATTTCAAGGTAGCGTAAGGCCGTAGCATTGAATGGAGATTACGTTGAAAAATAGTGTTGTATAGCTAAAAGATTGGGGAATAACCTGGTGTATTTCAATGCTGAATAAAACAACCCCTGTTTCAGAAAAAAATGTGTTGCATTACTTATTGAACTGCCCTCGTATATTCCCGTACAGGGGATACGTTTTTATTGAAAGTCACTCGCTCGATGTCGACGACTAAATATGATACTGGAACGCCTCTGTTGTTCAGAAGTACGATGCAGTGTTCTTCCGACATGCGTGCTGCTCCTTCGGGATATCGTATTATGCCTTTTACTCCCCCCACCCCCCCCCCCCCCCCCAACCCCCGCCTTATTCATCTGACATGGCACCCAGTGACTTCTGCCACCATGCCGAAATCACTGCATGGTGGGCATCTCCTGAATGACGACGAGGTGACTTTAGAGGTTGAACGTTTTCGAGAACTCAGACTTCTATTGTGTAGGCCAGAAACCATGACCAGAAATTTTTAGTGTTATTGTAATGAAAGAAGAAGCAACATGAAGGAAAACAGGAACAAGAAACGATTCCCTAGGTGTAGCAAAAATTGTACTTAGCAGAAAAACATAAAGGAGAAATTGAATAACACAGAGTTCTTACATACTTCTCACGTACACTGACGGAAAAAAATCGCAACACCGAAAAATAATCAATGTAGAGCAATGAAATTTCGGGAATACCTTTCTCTAGGTAGCATACATAAGTGATTACCATTACGAGATCACAGGTTAATGTAATCGGGAGATAAACCATTGCAAATGTGAAATGCTGGCCCATTAATAACCGGTATAACCGTTGAGAAGTTGAATGCAAGTATGCAAACGTGCATGCATTGTGTTTTACAGGTGCCGGGTGTCACTTTGTGGGTTGGAGTTCCATGCGTGTTGCACTTTGTCGGTCAATACATGGACGGTTAAATGCTGTTTGTGGATGACGCTGCTGTTGCCGTCCAACCATGTCCCATATGCGTTCGATTGGAAACAGATCTGGTGATGGAGCAGACCAAGGCAACATGTCGACGCTCTGCACAGCATGTTGGGCTACAACAGTGGTATGTGGGCGAGTGTTGAGCACCCTCTAGAATGACGTTCATCAGTGGCAGTACAACAGGTCGAACAGCCAGACTGACGTACAGTTTTTCAGTCAGGGTGCGTGGGATATCCACGAGCTTCTGCTGTCATACGAAGTCGCGTCACCGACGTCAACTGCAGGTGTAGGTCCAGTGTGTCCAACATGCAGTCAGATTGGCTGCAGGTTCTCAACGGGCCTCCTTCTAACCAATACACGACCATCACTGGCACCGAGCCAGAACTAGCTTTCATCAGAAACACAAAAGACATTCATTCTGTCCTCCAACGAGTTCTCGCTTGACACTACCGAAATCACAGATGGCGGCGGTTTGAGGTCAGTGGAATGCACGCGTCAGGGGGTCTGGCTGTAAGCTCATCTGCTGCACAAATTGCTGCTCCACGTGCAGTACGATGCTCCAGAGCCATACGCAGAAAACGATGGCCTCTCCTCTCGGCTGTTCCACGTAGCTGTCGTGAGCCCAGTCTTTTTGCGACCGTAATCACCGCTGCTAACAAGCATTTACAGTGTCTACATTCCTGTCAAGTCTTTCTGCGACGTTGCAGAAGGAACACAGAGCTTCTCGAAGCCCTTTTACACGACCTCGTTCAAACTCAGTGAGGTGCTGATAACGGCGTCTCTGTCGGCTCAAAGGCGAAATCAGCTCACTTCGTCCAATCTCAAAGGTAACTAATGCTCACAGCCGTTACAGCGTGTATTTAAAGCAAACCTGATTTGCATCCTGTGCCACTGGGGCCACTGCTGTTCCTTATTTATGTAAATGATATGCCTTCTAGTATTACAGGTGATTCAAAAATATTTCTGTTTGCTGATGACACCACCTTGGTAGTGAAGGATCTTGTGTGTAATATTGAAACATTATCAAATAATGTAGTTCATGATATAAGTTCGTGGCTTGTGGAAATAATTTGATGCTAAATCACAGTAAGACTTAGTTTTTACAGTTTCTAACCCACAATTCAACAAGAACTGACATTTTAATCAGACAGAATGGGCATGTTATAAGCGAGACGGAACAGTTCAAGTTCCTAGGCGTACGGATGGATAGTAAGCTGTTGTGGAAAGCCCATGTTCAGGATCTTGTTCAGAAACTAAATGCCGCTTTATTTACCATTAGAACAGTATCTGAAATAAGTGACGTTTCAACACGAAAAGTAGTATATTTCGCATATTTTCATACGCTTATGTCATATGGTATTATTTTTTGGGGTAATTCTTCTGATTCAAAAAGGGTATTTTTGGCTCAAAAACGGGCTGTTCGAGCTATGTATGGTGTAAGTTCGAAAACCTCTTGTCGACCCCTATTCAATAGTCTGGGAATTTTGACATTGCCCTCACAGTATGTATTTTCTTTAATGTCGTTTGTTGTTAGCAATATTAGCTTATTCCCAAGAGTTAGCAGCTTTCACTCAGTTAATACTAGGCAGAAATCAAATCTGCATGTGGAATGCACTTACTTGACTCTTGTGCAGAAAGGAGTGCAGTATTCTGCTGCATCCATTTTCAATAAGCTACCGCAAGAACGCAAAAATCTTAGCAGTAGCCCAAACACTTTTAAGTCTAAACTGAAGAGTTTCCTCATGGCTCACTCCTTCTATTCTGTCGAGGAGCTCCTGGAAGAGATAAAAAATTAAGCAAATTCCAGTGTTACATTCTTGATTTTCTTTATTTAAACTAACGACTTGTCGCCTGAATATGTTTCTTATATTTCATTTTATCTGTTTCTACAATCGTGTTATAATTTCATTTATTGACTCGTTCCATGACCATGGAGACTTCCCCTAAATGTGGTCCCACGGAACAATAAATAAATAAATAAATAAATAAATAAAATAAATCCTCATTGTGCCGTTACTAGCGCCATTCTCATGCGACTGGCTCGAAATCTGAATAGAGGTCTTCTTTCAGATGTAGAAACACGTGTACTAACTTCCTTTTATGTTGTACAACTCCTTGGTCTTGCGATTTCGTTTTCGTCAGTGTATTTCAATCTCCGTATGCTGCCCATCATTCTCAGCGCAGTGTCGGATTCGATGACATGGGCGTCTGCTAGCCGTGCGCAGCATTTCGGGAGTGATCATTCTCAGCGTTGTTTTTCGCCCATATATAAACATTTCGACACGGGGAACTAGGATACACAGCACATTCATCTGCCGTCATAACCTTAAGGCGAGTAGTTAACGATGGAAAAGCATGTCGTGGCCCGGCGTAATTTCTCTACGCCATTTTTTTTTCTTTTGGCTTCTGTGTTATCTGCGTGGTGCAGTCAGGACGTTAACGACAATATACTTTTAGTCAGGTTGTTTGTCACCCTTCATATTAGAGATGAGAGAGGAGCTCTCTTTAGTTGGGATGAGTATTTTTGTTACAAGAGTTTGGTGATTCTCGTGGAGTTGGCGGGATTGATCTACTCAAGTAACAAGTTATTCCTTTTAGTCAATTCGTTTATTGTTCTAACTGACACATTTGTTTACTGAGGTGTCAGATCAAAACCTCTTAACAGAATGTCAGAGGCTTTGAACAATGACTAAGAAAGACCTTTATCAGAGATGAATGTTTTCACTACCACTCGGTCAGCTAGCTACTTGGCACTTAGCCTAAATCATAAATCATCAGCTCTTTGAAGTAATTCGGTACAAGTGAAGGGCTGCTTGGCGTATAGTACAAGAGAAAAGTACCAATCAGTAACTTGTTCCCGGTATTCACTGCAAAGCCTCTACCATAGCTCTCTGAGACAGAGACAGGCGATCTGTCTTCAACGCTGTTCCGATGGATACTGAAAATTACTGCTTAGCTTGCAGTTTCCGTGTGCCAACCAGAGTCTACCACCGTTTTCTCCTAGTTTAGGTGTCTGTTTCTCCTTCAGATGCTGTTGAAAAGTGTCACTGCATTACGGCTGATCGGATTACGGACTGAATCTCTACTCTCCTTTAACCTGCCCTTCTCTGACCTTCTGTTCCATTCTATAATGATTCTTGGTGCACACGGCTCTTTGCAATATCTGCCGGAAATATTCCCTTGTGAGCTTTCCTAGACATTTGATCGTCTTAATGTTCGATTATTATTTTAACTTCCACTAGAAATTCCACCATTACATGCATCGGAAGTTTACCGCTGACGCTTGTACCTCGACCGTCATCGCCTTAGCAAACCCTCAAACATAATCCTCACTGACGTGTTTGGTCAGTTATTGGGAAGGAAATAACTTTCGACTGCCTTGGGACTCGTTATCCTGTTTGTCATCCGTCTGTTCCATGTGCCTGAAAGCGTTTGTCCATTTCTAATTGTGATCTGCAATGTAATTACAGTTATTAATATTTTCAGGTTTAAAATTACTAAGATTTTCCACATTCATGACTAGCTCCAAGTAAGTGTTCGCACCAATCAAGTGGCGTATTCGTGAAATCAGCACTTACTTTATTGAGCCTGTGGCGTAGAAATGATGGTAACCTTGTTTCTTCACTGAACGATGAGTGTAGGTTCTGGGAAGGTTCATTTCCAACGACCGCTTCCTTGTCAGTTTTGGTGGTGGACGAAACAATGATGCATTAAAATGTTCAGTGACTTCATTATCGTTGTCATATTTCTTAGGTCTTCCACTACGTGGTGCATATGTCACAGATATAGTTTGTGCATGCTTCACAGACCTACTAGCAAAGGCATTTCTTTCCAGTTTCCGATTATTAGCTTCATTGCGACTTCTTTCGTGAAGCGATTAAAAAAGTCTCCCTAATTTCCTCATATTTCTCATTTATTCATTCCTTTTCATGCACCCAAACTTTAAGAAAAAGACGTTCTTCACTTGTGAATCTATTTCTATCTGCTGCCAACGGCCTTGCCGCAGTGGTAACACCGGTTCCCGTCGGATCACTAAAGTTAAGCGTTGTCGGGCTGTGCTAGCACTTGGATGGGCTACGATCCAGTATGCTTAACGCTGTTGGCAAGCGGGGTGCACTCAGACAAACTGAGGAGCAACTTGATTGAGAAGTAGCGGCTCCGGCCACGTAAACTGGCATACGGCCGGGAGAGCGGTGTGCTGGCCACGTGCCCCTCCATATCCGCATCCAGTGAAGCCAGTGGGCTAAGGATGACACGGCCTTCATGAAGGCTACCTTTGGGCCTTCATGACCTGTTCGGGCGTAATTCAGTTTTATTACAAATGTACACTACAGTATCACCTTGGTAGCAAACAACACGTGATCGCATGCCGTATCATTCGCCAGAACCAGAAGCAGAACAGCGTTATCATATGCCGTATTTTCAAGGAGTAACGGCTGCATTATTGTCTACCAGACAACAGACGTACTACAGGAAGGAAATATTATTTTCAACCTACAATACTTTTCCATATCCATGCGAGTAAACAATGTGTTGAGTTACTTGAACACTTTCCCACCTTGACTTCCGGCCCGCCCTGTACAACCAAGGTCTCCACCAAATCATCCATCGTTGGTAAAATATGTCGCATTGGAGAATGAGTATGTAGAGGAGGACACACCGTGAAATGCCCGCTAAATTCGCTACGTAGAACAGGCAATTAGGATTGTGGAAACGGCCAAAGAAGGTGGCGGTCAGTTTCACATCAAAATTGTAATTTATTGTAATTTAATAACACATTTAAACCAAAACGGCACATCGCCGAACCTTTACAACTAAAAGTTTCAAAATCCAATTCTTTCACGGCTAAAGGCATCCAAGCAAGAAATCTTAAAAATCAACAAGATAAATTTCAAGTGACTGAAGACACACAGTAAAAATTGCAAACAAAATAAAGCCTCAAGGCAAAAGTGGATAGAACAAACATACAAGGTGCAATACAACGGCTGAAGGCCACAATGAAATTTCAAAATTTTAAAATATATTACCATAATCTTTTAAGGCAGAAGGCCGAAATGTTTTCGCTTAAGGGGGAATTTTGAAAATAAGGCTTTAAACGGCTGAAGGCTCACAGTTGGTTTTCCAAAAATTCAAAAAATACCTTAACCTTTAAGTTTTAAGTGGACGAAAGCACACTAAATGAATAAGCAACGCAACGACAATAACTAAATTTAAGAATTAGGTTAAGCGGCTGAAGGCCCACAGTTGATTTTCCAAAAATTCAAATTACCTTAAACTTTTAAGGTTTAAGTGATTGACAGCGCACTAAATGAAAAGATAGCACAACAACAGTAACTTTCAGCAAAATGTCCACTTGCCAGAATTCAAACTTACTTATACGGGCTGAAGGCCCTTGATTCACATAAAACAAAATAAAAACATTTTCTTTTAAAGCATTGGCTATAATAGATTACCCATGAAAAGGACAGTATAGACAACAGCACTAAGGCACCCCCAGGGGGAGGAGGGGGGGGGGGGCTGCCCCCTGGAAAACACACCGTGTTGGACAGCGACAACAAGTGAGGAAAGGACACTGGCAGGGCAGGTAACCGGAACACTAACGGCCACAAGGCAGAAAATGCCGCTGGTACACCTGAATTTGAAATAAGGTAATACAGAATGAGATTTTCACTCTGCAGCGGAGTGTGCGCTGATATGAAACTTCCTGGCAGATTAAAAGTGTGTGCTGGACCGAGACTCGAACTCGGGACCTTTGCCTTTCGCGGGTAAGTGCTCTACCAACTGAGCTACCCAAGCATGACTCGCGCCCCGTTCTCACTTCTTTACTTCTGCCAGTACCTCGTCTCCTACCTTCCAGCACACAATTTTAACCTGCAGAGTGAAAATCTCATTCTGGAAACATCTCCCAGGCTGTGGCTCAGCCATGTCTCTGCTATGTGCTTTCTTTCAGGAGTGCTAGTTCTGCAGGGTTCGCAGGAGAGCTTCTGTAAAATTTGGAAGGTAAGAGACGAGGTACTGGCAGAAGTAAAGCTGTGTGAACGGGGCGTGAGTCGTGCTTGGGTAGCTCAGTTGGTAGAGCACTTACCCGCGAAAGGCATAGGTCCCGATTACGAGTCTCGGTCCGGTACACAGTTTTAATCTGGTAATATAATTAACTCCACCATAAAAGAACACTGTCTTAATTTACTTCAGTGGTCACGGCAGGTAACCAGAACACTAATGGCCACAAGGCAGAAAATTCCGCTGGTGCACTTGAATTGTAGTGAACCAATATAGTTAAATCCACCGGACGGCGGCTCGATTTCAGCACTCCAACCACTCGGTGTTGCTCACATGAAAAGCTCCACAACAGCGAACCACCGAAACGAACGACACAACATGAACTGACGTGGCTTGGGTACTTAAGACACAACTCAACTTCGACGTCCTGGGTCAGTGAGCCACGAAGCTCGTAGCGATCGGACAGCTCCACACACGCTGCGACACCGGGCAGGGGCCCAACTGACTGTGCCACACGGAGATATCCTCCCTGGTCCGCTCCAACCGACCGACTGCCTGCACACACCATAGCCGGAAACTTTATGCACAAGACCAAAGATGGTATACGATGCAAATATCGATACACATCGCTGTTGCCACACGCAGAAGTAGGAAGAACCACGGCATAACCGCAACAACGGCGGGAACCAAACGCAGATAGGCAGCCAAGTTCAAGGAAAGGCAAAGTTCGGAGTGAGCACGGCTCATACAGCATCTCCAGGTTTCATGTTCCGTGGTTCATTTTTCGAGGTTATAGTTTTTAACTATGTGATAAGCTCCTCTACTGGATTGTTTACCAAGTTATAATGTCATCATTGCTGAAACGAATCGACCATGAGCGTCAGAATATTGAGAAGCGATGGAGTCGTTCTCAGGAGTTCCTCTTTCGCACAGTACGACCAAACCAACGAGAGTGGCAGCACCCAACATCCCCCTCCTCCCTGCCCCGCCTCTCCCGAGCAGAGGCGCCCCGCAGAGCAGAGGCAGGCAGACGGCTCCTTTGGTTGCGGGCGCTGAAAGGAGGCACGCAGGCGCAACCCGAGCCGCCGCGCGACGCACACAATGGCGCACCCTGCACGGCCAGGAATCGCGTAGTGGCGACGACGGGGCCGAGGATCAAAGAAACGGGCTGCTGCTACCACGACGCTAGCAGTCCTGCGAAAGGTATACGGCCTACGGGCATTGAGCATTCGCCGCGGTTGGGAAACCGAGTGCTCTGACAACCGATACCGGTCAGGGTGTTTCGCGGGATTGCATGAGAAACTACTCTGGAAATTCCTTTCCGAAAATGTGGACCCTACGGGTAGATTTCTTCTCCACTCAACCGGGCGGCCACACACCACTCACCGAATATCAACTCGCATTGTGCAAGCACCATTAAAAGAATTATTTTGTGGTCACTCTCACGATGAGCCAAAACATTATCACCACCATGTGAGGGTGGGTAAGTGACGCAGTAAGAGAAGCATACGAGCGGAGCAGAGTCGAATGGGGAATCACTGCAGCGACGACAAGTGGCGGAAATGTGGAAACCTTCCGACTTAAAGAACACTGATAAAAGCCATATCGCTGTGGCCCAGTACCTGGGAGCGAGCATCTCGGAAACGTCGAAGCTGGTCGCCGGTTTATATGCTGCTGTCGTGAAAATTTATGGAAAGTTGTTGAAGAATGCTGAATCAACGAGTAGGAAACAGGAAGCTGGACGTCCACATCTCATCACAGAACCCCTCTCTAAACCACCATAGGCAACAATGTGCGGCATATCTTAGGACAGAGTACAGTGCCGGCCAGCGCAGGCACAAGAATTTTGGAGCACGCCGTTCAGAGCACAGTGCTGAACATGGTGTGCCGAAGCAGAGGACACGTACGTGTTCCCATGCTGACCCAACAACATACACTACCGGCAATTAAAATTGCTACACCACGAAGATGATGTGCTACAGACGCCAAATTTAACGGACAGGAAGAAGATGCTGTGATATGCAAATGATTATCTTTTCAGAGCATTCACACAACGTTGGCGCCGGTGGCGACACCTACAACGTGCTGACATGGTGAAACTTTCAACCCGATTTCTCATACACAAACAGCAGTTGACCGGCATTGCCTGGTGAAACGTTATTGGGATGCCTCGTGTAAGAAGGACAAATGCGTACCATCATGTTCCCGACTTTGATAAAGGTCGAATTGTAGCCCATCGCGATTGCCGTTTATCGTATAGCAACATTGCAGCTCGCGTTGGTCGAGATCCAATGACTGTTAGCATAATATGGGTTCAGGAGGGTAATACGGAACGGCTTGCTGGACCCCAACGGCCTCGTATCACTAGCAGTCGAGATGGCAGGCATCTTATCCGCATGGGTGTAACGGTTCGTGTAGCCTCGTCTCGATACCTGAGTCAACAGATCGGGACGTTTGCAAGACAACAACAATCTGCACGAACAGTTAGACGACGTTTTCAGCAGCATGGACTATCAGCTCGGAGACCATGGCTGCGGTTAACCTTGATGCTGCATCACAGACAGGAGCGCCTGCGATGGTGTACTCAACGACGAACCTGGGTGCACGAATGGCAAAACGTCATTTTTTCGTATGAATCCAGGTTCTGTCTACAGCATCATGATGGTCGCATCCGTTTTTGGCGACATAGCGGTGAAGGCACATTGGAAGGGTGTATTCGTCATCGCCATACTGGCGTATCACCCGGCGTGATGGTATGGGGTGCCATTGGTTACACGTATCGGTCACCTCTTGTTCGCATTGACGGCACTTTGAACAGTGGACGTTACATTTCAGATGTGTTACGACCTGTGGCTCTACCCTTCATTCGATAACTGCAAAACCCTACATTCGAGCAGGATAATGCACGACCGCATGTTGCAGGTCCTGTACCGGCCTTTCTGGATACAGAAAATGTTCGACTGCTGCCCTGGCTAGCACGTTCTCAAGATCTCTCACCAAATGAAACCGTCTGGTCAATGGTGGCCGAGCAACTGGCTCGTCACAATACGTCAGTCACTACTCTTGATGAACTATGGTATCGTGTTGAAGCTGCATGGGCAGCTGTACCTGTACGCGCCATCCAAGCTCTGTTTGGCTCAATGCCCAGGCGTATCAAGGCCATTATTACGGCTAGAGGTGGTTGTTCTGAATACTGATTTCTCGGGATCTATGCACCCAAATTGCCTGAAAATGTAATCACATGTCAGTTCTGGTATAATACTTTTGTCCAATTAATACCCATTTATCATCTGCATTTCTTCTTGGTGTAGCAATTTTAATGGCCAATAGTTTAGTCAATTATGGTTACGGGGGGCACGGGATCATCGAAATTGGACAGCTTATCAATGAAGTCGTGTTGCTCGGTCGGATGAACCCCGTTTATTGTTAAACCAGATCGATGGTTGTGTCCAGATACGCCGTCATTCAGTCGAACGGCTGCTCGAAACATGCAACGCTCCACCGAAGCAGGATAGTGGGAGCAATATTATGTTATGGGGGATGTTCACCTGAGTTCCCATGGGACCTGTAGTGCTAATCGAAGGCACCATCATAGCTGTGAACTAAGTGAACATTATTAGCGGCCATCGGTAACTCCTTACGCTTGATGTCTTCCCCAACAGCGGTGTCATTTTCCAGCAGGATAACTGTCCTTGTCAGTAGGCCAGAATCGTGATGTAATGGTTTGAAGAGCATTATAATGAACGCACGTTGATGTCTTGGCCATCAAATTCTGCTTATGTGACTCCAACGAAACCCAGCTGTGACGCCACCGGACGCCAGCTCCACACCCACACACCAACGGCTGTAAATTACGGTAAGTGTGTGCCCTGTGCGTAGGCATCTGGCACACAGAATTACTGATAAGTAGAGTTCCACAGGTGGACCAAGACACTTTTAAGTCGATGCTGATCAGCACATGCTCCGCAAGCCACCCTATGATGCGTGGGTACTACGTACCACTACTGGTCATTTGCTTTCCGGTTCCACTTGCAAACAGAGGAAAGAACAACTGTCTATAAGTTTCCATAACAGCCCTAATTTCTCTTATCTCTGTGGTCCTTAGGTGAAATGTACGAGGCGTGTTTTTTAAGTAAGTACCGTTTTGAAATTAAAAAAAGACGTGCTAATGTATCTCAATAATTTTATTTTTACGTGAAAGCCTGTACCTTAATCTACTTTTCTACTTAATTTCCGTCAATATTAAGGAATTTGTCATAACGTTGTACCAGTTTTTGAATACCCTCCCCATAGAAGTCTGTCGCCTGACTTGTTAACCACTTCATCACCACCTTTGTCTTCGTCATTGTCTTGAAGACGCTGACCACCCACGTGTTTCTTCAAGTGCAGGAACAGGTAGATGGTAGTCACTGGGCGCAATATCGGGGCTGTACGGAGGATGATCTAGAGTTTCCCATCGAAAAGATATGATGAGATCTTTGGTCTGATTCGCCACATGCGGATGGGCATTGTATTGCAGCAAAACGATACCCTTGCTCAACTTACATGGGCTGTTGCTTTGATTCTGTGTGACGTAGGCCACCCATGTTTCATAGCCCGTAACAATTTGGCTTGAGAAATCATAACCGTCGTTGTGGTACCGCCCAAGGAAAGTCTAAACGTTTGGTTTTGTGCACAACCGTCAACATTTTCGGTACCCAACGTGCGCACAATTTTCGGTAATTCAAGTACTCCGTCACAATGCCATACAAAACACTACGAGAAACATTAGAAAAGTCATCCCGCAAAGAGGAAATCGTAAAGCGTCTGTTTTCTCTCACCTTATTTTCCATTTCCTGCACCAAACTTTCATTAACGACCGAAGGACGCCCACTCCGTTGTTCATCATGCATATTTGTGCGGCCATCTTTAAATGCTCTCACCCACTTTCTTACCATTCCATCACTCAATGTTTTCTCAGTAAACTGCACAGATCTCGCTATGAATATCGATCGCTTTAAGCCTTTAGCACTAAGAAATCTTATAACAGGCCGTACTTCACAGTCGGCGGGACTCACGATTATCGGAGGCATCTTAAACACTCAATACACAACGTAAACAATGAAGAATCAGACTGTAATGGCGTCAGTGCGTAGATTAAGGTAGAGGCTTTCGTGTAAAAATAAAATTATTGAGATATCTTATCACGTCTTTTTTTAATTTCAAAACGGTACTTATTTTAAAAAAAAACACGCCTCGTACGTTGGCGGCAGTAGTATCGATCTGCAGCCGGCCTCAGCTGCTGGATCTCTAAATTTCCGCAACAGCGCCTCGCGACGAGAGATTCATCTTGTGGCATATTAAAAAAATTCCCTCTTTATTAATATGAATATGTATGTAATGACAAGGCTAAGTACACTTAATTGAAATAGTATTTAATTAACTGGTAATTCATCGTCTGTGGAATGAAGCGATATGTGAATTTTGTGACCGTAAATACACAATCACATTAGTGTTAATTAATTAAATAGATCTATACGACGTATCATTGCAAATAGAGAAACTTCTTCTGAATCTATTGATCGATGCCTGTTGTCGCTGAGCTGTATTATTTAATGGTACTCTTATTTTCGAGTGTATGTCAAATATGCATTAAAATGTCTAAAAATATTTCTTGCATTACGACTACGTTACTTAAAAGACCTTTCCATTGGCAGTCAGAATAAAAAAGTGGGCTGTAGCTATAGTCTTCAGTTTAAAGGTGAATGAAAATTAACAGCTTCATTAATCTTGGCATTTATCTGGTATTACATATGCAACCAGTCGCTTTTTTACGATTTATTCAATCATGAACATGTTTTCGAGCCACTGCAGGCTCATCTTCAGAAGGAGGTGTTACAGGAACATTATGTTGTGGATCAGGTGTAGGTAGATGCAGTGCTGGTGAGTGCACTTCCTTGTGGTATTCACATCAGATTGCTTCTTATAACATGCGTTATTAAGCTATGTACACAGTATGTAGCTACACTTGATTTTACACTTGGTCCACAACATAATGTTCCTGTAGCACCTCCATCTGAAGATGAACCTGCAGTCGCTCGAAAACATGTTCATGGTTGAATAAATCGTAAAAAGACGACTGGTTGCATATGTATTACCAGATAGACGCTAATTTTAATCACAGTCGCAGTTCGTCATCCACAATGGATATACTGAAATTGATTTATCTTTCCTTTTTAAGGCTGCAATTAAGAATAAATCAGAGATACATTTTGGCCGCAGATTTCTTATAACGTTACCAAAAAAGACAGAGTTTCAACAAATAATTTTACGTGACAGTAAATGCTTTTGATAACCAGATACTGAATGAAAAAGTCAATTTCACTTCAATTATAGGCGGTAATGTTACAGTCTTCCTTAGGGGAATACCCATTTAAGTTCACGAAACATTTCCTTAGTATTTGCGTACTGTTCCAACCTACTGGCAACAAACTAGCAGCGTGCCTTTGAATTGCTTCCATGTCTTTCTTCGATCCGACATAGTGGAGATCCCAAACACCCCAGCAGTATTCAAGAATGAGTCCCACTAACAGTCTACTATTCAAAATTCTCCCGATGAAACGGAGTCGAGCATTTGCCTTCCCAACTACCAACCTGAAATGCTCATTCCATTTTATATCCATTTGCAACGTTGGGACTGTATATTTAATCAAAGTGACTGTGTCAAGCAGTTCATTACTAATGCTATAATCGAACTTTCCAGGATTTTTTTCCTACTCATCCACATTAACTAACATTTTTCTACATTCAGAGCATACTGCCATTCATCGCACTGGCGAGAAATTTCTTCAAAGTCATCTCGTGTAACTCAACAGTCAGTCAAGGACCACTCCTTCCCGTAAACCACAGCGTCATCAGCAAACAGCCTTAACTTGTTCACACTGTCCACCATGTAGGGAAGCAGCATACTCATTATTCCACCCGCCGCCCCACGACCAGATCATTTATCTGTATAATGTGAAAGATGAACTCCAGAGAACAACCATACAGATAAGTTGTTGGCATAAACAACTATTCAGTACGTTCTCAGATCCACAATCCCCTTGGGTACACGAGATGTGTTTAAAAAGTGTCGATCTTCCTTCTTTCCCGTCTAAGCTATCTTGGAGATATCATGAGAGGCCATTAATGAACAACTGTAAATTTTATCCCCTCAAGTAGAAAAAGTATGTCGCTAGCAGTCGGCGTATGAGTGAGGATTCCTGTAAGTTGTAAAACAGCCTAACAAACTTAGCTGAGACATCGCATCAAATTTTGCCGCATGGTCCGCGATACCCAACAGGAAGACATTAAGAAGATTCAACAGGCTTCCGGGGACACTCCTTGAGTAAGTCATGGTTAAAGGAGCGGCACAACCGCTTTAAAGATGGCCGGACGTCAGTGGACAGCGAATTGCGTTCAGGCAGATCCTCAAAAAGTCAAAATGGCACTATTGATGAAAGCTTTTGTGTCATTAATCCACGTCATGTTCAAATTTCTTTCCGGCTCAACGTTTCGATCCTTCTGCTGATACGTTCTTCAGGGCTCCCTTGCTGTCCGTGGTTGTCTGAACACTATCGAAAGACCACATTCCAAAATACACGTTCCAGAAGTGCTTCCAACAATGGCGAGGGACCTGGGAGAAGTTTGTGTCTTGCCAAGGACACTTCTCTGAAGAAGACCACGGTTCTGTACATTGCCTATTATTACTAAGCAACGAAAAGAAACATAATGCTCTGCTTCAATATGGTAGTCGTCAGGGTTTCCACCGTGATACATATCAGAACCGTAAACGCACAGCATCATCTCCAGCTCTCAAATCAGACCACCACCCTTCGCTCTCATCACATTGCTGGTAACTGCTCTAAATCACTGAAAAACACCCAAAAACCGCCCTCTTCTGGCTTGTGACGGCATATTTACGGCGTTAACCAAGTCCTACATCAGAACTGCGTGTGTCTGATGAATCAAATGATCATTTATACGATTGCAACTGACATTGATGGGCAATTTTGTTCACGGTTCGGAATCAAAATAGGACTGTCACAGATAGCCAGCTCCATTTGCACGCAAATCACGTTAACAATACACTCTAAGACAAAAAGAAAATGGGATGAGTATCGGCAGATGTGATGTACATGTACAAAGAAATAAATGATTACTATTTCAGAAAAATTGGATGATTTGTTCAAGAGAAAGAGTTTCGCAAACTGAGAAAGTCAGTGACGCTTTGGTCCACCTCTGGACGTTGTGCAAGCAGTTACTCGGCTTGGAATTGATTTAAAGAGTTGTCGGACGTCTTTCTGAGTGATATTGTGACAACTTTTGTCCCAAGTTGGTTGGAATGCCTTGTCCACAATGCTCCAAACGTTCTCAGTTGCGGATAGATACGGCGATCTTGTTAGCCAGGGTTGTCTTTGGCAAGCACAAAGACATCCAGTAGAAACTCTCGCCGTGTGCGGCAGGGTATTATCTTCCTGAAATGTAAGCCGGGAATGATGGTCCATAAACGGCAACAAACTGGACGTAGAATATCGTCGACGTACCACCTTGCTGTGAGGTTAACGCGAGTCGCACTCAAAGGGGTCCTGCTATGAAAAGAAATGGCTCCCCAGACAATCAGTTCTCATCGTCGGTCACTATGGAGGGTAACTGTCAAATTGTTATCTCACAGCTTTCCAGGGCGTCTCCAGACTCGCCTTCGCTGGTCACCGAGGCCTTGACTCTCACTGACTACAGTGGGGCGTCTTGCTTCGAACTGAGACCCGAAGACCGGCAAAGGCGTATCTTGAGATGCGCCGGTCAGCGGTGGAGAATACCACCCTGATTGATATACCATTGACCAACCCGCCCTGCAGCACCGTTACCAATTTCATCTGCAACTGACCAGAAGTAGACAGCTACATTCCACGTCTCATGAATGAATAGAGCTTGCCGAGTCCTCAGCTATCAAAGTGCACAACATTTCTCGAGATGCGCCCATGTCGAGGAGGTTAGCACTCCTTATCGATAAGTAGTAACAGATTTGCAAGTGTTGTGATGTAATAGCAGATGGTTAAAGAGAACAAGAAAGGAGTGATGATCTGCCATGCCTTTCTTTTCACAGCAGGACTTCTTTGATTGTCATTCTTGGCACCCTTATAACACAGTGGTACGTTGACGATTTTCTACGCCCTATTTCTTGCCCTTAACGACAAGTCATCCTCGGCTTATGTTTCAAAAAGATAATGCCTACTAGCAAATGGCGATGGCTTCTACTGCTTGCCTTCGTGCTTGCCAAACCCTGCCTTGGCCAGAGGATGTCCCAAATAGAGATCGTTTGGAGTATTACGGGCAGGGCCTTCCAACTATCTCAGGATTTCGACGATCTAGCGAGCAGATTTTATATAAAAATCTGTTGGTTTAACGTTTTTATAGATCGCTTGTTTCCACCATGACCATGTCTGGAAATAAAAGAACTGGTACTTTGTTGAGTTATTTTGGCGACAGGGAAAGAAAGGAAGGAAAGTTAGCGTAAAGAAATGTGTAGTCGCAATTTCCTGTACAGTGGTAGGAAAAAGTGTCAGAAATAACATCCTAAAAATCCCCAACGGTCGGGTGTGAGCATGTGAGTGGGGGGGGGGGGGGGGGGGGGTGGAGTGGACGCCTTTTAAAGGTCACTTTTTTACTTTTTTCTTGAAGAACTCGAAATCCGCAGTTTCCAATGACAATGTTTATCACTACAATATTAAAATACACTAAGTTTTCTACAAAACAGTTTCTGTTCACATTTCCTCTAGGAT
Source organism: Schistocerca serialis cubense (assembly GCF_023864345.2). Classification (NCBI taxonomy): domain Eukaryota; kingdom Metazoa; phylum Arthropoda; class Insecta; order Orthoptera; family Acrididae; genus Schistocerca; species Schistocerca serialis. The sequence goes on from NC_064639.1 coordinate 591,827,467, forward strand.
TAATAGGTTCCACGTTCCAGCGGACGGAAGAGTCGTGGATAGTTAAGTTATAGTAATGGTGAAAATTTACTCTTTACTGTACAATGCAGTTGTCTAACAACAAACATTAAAAATGTATACCACGTCCACGTACAGTAGAGCCTTATTAAGGGATGAATTTTGTCCTGGGGGTAGAACAAGTTGGAGGGGGGGAGGGTGGAGGGTAGACATGTGAGGCGAGGTGGATCGTCGGATTGCGATTATGCATTTTCCTCATTCATAGGTATGCAAATTGAAAAGCGAGCAGATGATCCCTACGTCATCTATCCCATTAAGTCACAAGAAACACCTATATGGAGTTTCACAAATTTATGCTAACACTCTACAGCGCGCCTTCTGACGCAGCGAGCACACATGCCCCAATGTGTTTATTTTCCGCAACATTGACACTACATGGAATACAGGAATGAGTTAGTTATAATCCTAAAGCATGAAACGTATATGGAGCTATACAAATCTCTGCACAATGTACCACATTGCTAGAGGGAAGCTGATTCTTAGTCATCTTGTGCGGCAGCTGTATCGTTTTTCTGGGAAAAGCAACTCCCCACCACCACGAGAGCATCTCGTTTAAAAACTACCTCCTCAGAATTTTCTGCCTAGTTCTTTTACGTGAGCAGACAAAATAACGTCATTGACCACGTGTCTATATTGCAGAGTTATTTTCAGTTTCTTAAATGATAACTTATGTGCAGTTGTTAAATGAAGGAAAACAGTCACAGTGTCACAATAACTACCGGATAAAAGACAGGGGTAGCTCGATAAATCATCATACAGCAGATAAACAATCACACAGCAGAGCAAGTTCAACGAAAATTCCTAAAATGAAATGTTGGTAAGACAATACAAAAATTAAAATGTAAGAAGCCACCAAGCATGGATGAAGTGCCAATCACAGTACTTAAAGAATGCATAGATAGATCACGAGCCTCATTAACTGGCGTTATTAATGAGGCTTACAGTTCAGGTAACTTTCTGGAGTGTTAGAAACATGCGACAGCAGTTCTTTTCGTAAATAAAGATGATGTTGAAGACGTGCGAAACTGCAGGTATGTTTCTCTGGTGTCAGGCAGACAACGTTAGAAATAGAGTCAAAGGTTATCCTTTAAGTAAAAGTGGGGCCCTATTTCATCTGATATTAATTCGTTCAGCAGCATGTATCAACAGTGGTACTCCTTACCGATTAATCGCTTTTATCAGCTTCCACCAGTGGGACACTGTACCGTCACTTGCGGCAGGGCGCAGCAGCCACCATTTCTTGCGCACACGCAGTGGGCCTTACGAGGGGTATTAAAGGGTTGCCACACACAGTATGAACCAGTTCCAGTAACATTAGCAAATAGGGTCTTCATCGGAGGATGGCGGCCAGATACACGGTGGAAATGTTGCGTCTAGATGACTAAATGATGCGGTTGCATACCCGACAAAAGTATAAATTTTGTCACTTAGGCACGTGTTTGGACATCGCTACAGCGTCAAGGCACTTAATATGAGCGTTCAAAAACGTTATTCAGGCCCTGATTTTGACGTATATATATACGCGCGCGAGCACACACACACACACACACACACACACACACACACACACACACACACACACACACACACACATATATATATATATATGTGTGTGTGTGTGTGTGTGTGTGTGCTCGCGCGCATGCACGCGCGCGCGCGCGCAAAGTAACAATTCGAAATTTGATGAAACCATGACTTCTTTCTGTTACTGATGTATTTTTTCAGATATTTTAGATATTGGATTAACAATGTGACGCTAGCCAAACATCATAGACCATCTTAGAGATGGAAAATAATCAATTTTAGGGTCTTTTGTGTCTTACACCATGCATGGTACAGAAATCGAATTTCGCACATTCACTAATGCTGCTTAACATGCAAGTTTCCAGAATGAGATTTTATGAGATTTTCACTCTGCAGCGGAATGTGCGCTGATACAAAACTCCCTGGCAGATTAAAACGATGTCAAATGGTTCAAATGGCTCTGAGCACTATGGAACAACTTCTGAGGTCATCAGTCCCCTATAACTTAGAACTACTTAAACCTAACTAACCTAAGGACATCACACACATCCATGCCCGAGCCAGGATTCTAACCTGCGACCGTAGCGGTCACGCGTTTCCAGGCTGTAGCGCCTAGAACCGTACGGCCACTCCGGTCGGTAAAACGATGTGCCGGACGGAGACTTGGACTCGGCACCTTCTCCTTTGGCGGGCAAAGTCAGTTCATAGCGTGCTTGGGTGTGTGGGGGGGGGGGGGGGGGCGGGGTAAGAGAAAGAGAGAGAGTTTTGCTGACGTACGCGGTCCTGTCACATTAATGTGAAGCACCGCCTCTGTTAAGCGTCAACGTGCAATAACCATCACACACGACGGGGGACAGCACTATATGTGGGAGGTACATGAAGAGTGCAGAGCTGACGTGAAAAACAGTGCTGCCGTTGTTGTAATGCAGAAACGGAGAGATTTATCCGACGTCCAAATGCCTCGATCACTGCCCCGAAACGGCAAAGTTTGTAAACTGTTCGTTAGAACAAAGTGAGTGACCGTTAGAAAACATTTTCGTGCAGACATCAGTCCAGCTTCGAAAGTGACATCGGCTCTTACTAAGTTTTCTCTTCTCCCACAGGGGACCACAGCATTTACGAAAAGACTATGTAACGTCAGTAGGACCTTATTGTAAAGTTATTTTTTCAATGTCATTTAGCCTGAAGATGAGGTATAGCGCTCGAAACATGTCGCTAAGTAAATAAGTAATACAATAGTTGACGAAGTTTGTGACTGGTAGCAGTAATTTAAAAAAAACCTTTACATATTTCTTGAGACAGTCACGGTCGAAAAATAAAATGGTCCCAAATTTTTGTTCACTAGCTGCTGTGGTTAGAGGGTGCTGCGTGGCAAAATGGTGCTATTGAAAATCGGTGCCGAAGACACTGTGATGCATCAAGGGTCATAGATCACAGTGGTGAACGACGGTTGTGGAAATGTGTATGGGCAAACATATGTGCAACTATTCAGCAACTGTGTGCCTAGATGAATCAAGGGACTACCAACAGTGTCTCCTCAACGACCGTTCAGCAGACGTTGTTTTGTATGGGTCCCCGCAACAAACACCTTGTTCATGCACCCATGTCGACTGCTGTTCATCGGCAACGAAGGCTGAAATTTGCACACCAGTATCACACTGGACGTCCACTGGGTGGCGACAGGTGGCCTTTACGGATGAATCACGTTTTAAGCTCCATCAGACAGATGGCCGTTGGCGTGTACGGCTGAAACGTCTGAAAGCACACATCCTGTAACAATCATCAGAATGGTCCAGGCCAGAGGAGGGAGTGTTATGGTCTGGGCAATATTTTCCTGGCATTCCGTGGGTGGTCTCGCCATTCTGGAAGGCACGAGGGAACAACACAAGCACTATCTATCCATGGCGGCAATATTCAAGCTTTGACGCATGGTAACAATAATGTGATTCCACAGTGTATCTTAATATAGAAATACTAAGAATTGCACCGTTTACGAATTTTTTGGATAAACGCGCTATAACGTTACGTGAAAAAATTCTGATTGTTCAACTACTTTTGAACACAGCCCAGGTCTCTGTCCTGGGACTACACTGTGATTGGCTGTTTCATTTAAATGGCCTGCAAAGTAGTTTTAGATGTAGAAACTCTGCAAGTAACACCCTTTGCGAGCCTTTTTGAATAAAGTCTTTTGAAACCAGTGCAAAGAGATTCAGATCGCTCGGATACTTTTGAGTATGGCCACGACGGTTGCTCTGGAGCTACAGTGTGATTGGCAGTTTTGTTTTGATATCGTGTAAAGTAAATTTCTTTACTCTTCTTTAATTCCCCATTACCTTGCAGTTTTTAATTTCCTGCCAGCGCGGTCTTGAATTTTTGAATTTACCGCCATACTCCAGTTTGATTTTTTTTAATTTCACGTCACAGCCAGCAACTGCAGTGCCATAATAGTTGCGCCGACTATTGGCTTAAACTTGAACGGTGGATGAGAAACCTTTAGCATTTCTGCTGGTGGGCATAAAGAGAATATTCTTGAATTTGGCGGTTGTCGTTATTATTAAATTTCAAATCATTGTCAGAATCTGCCTCAGCAGTATCTACACAATTATCTGGTTGCTTCTACAACAAAACACCACAGTAAAAATTTACATTGATCCATGTGGTTAGAATTCAGAAAGCAGCATACAGTCTCATTTACGTGTGTTCTTGTATGCTATTTGAACTCTGTATTTCACATTATGACTATTATAGTTTTGGACTGATGTTTGCAACACAATCTCTCTATAAAATCTCAGCAAAATCTTTGTAAAATATTTGTGAGGAAGTGCTGGTTTCTCTAATAATCGTAAAAACGCTACCAGTTCGGTTATGTAAGTAGATTTCTTGCAGATTTCGTACATTTATGTCACTAATCTCAGATTTTGGTTTGTTATGGGATGTTTGATAATGCACGTGCGTCGTCCGAAAGCGGTTCTCAGCAAACAACTACACACTACGATAAAATAAAATGGAGCCCTTTGTTTAACTTGACAATCACACTCTAATTTCCGGCTGCACAGTGCACCAGTAACGGAATCGTCATCATTGCAGAGCACTGTATAGTAGCCAGCAGAAAATGACCAGAGCCAGTTCGGTACCAAGGTGAAGAACCATACGCTGCCACTTCTCTGACAAGGGGCAGGGAAGCGGTCTTTGTGTTCTGCCAACGGTAGATCATGTGTTTCGGTACTCGTCTCTTCATTAGCAGCTGATTAGTGTCCAACTCGTGCTCAGAGAACACCCGCTAAAAGCAGTTCCACCCATTAGGGAAGGAACTTCCTTCTCGGACTCCCCAAAGGCCCCCTCAAAGGGAAATTAGCTTTTTAACGCCCTTGTGCCCGGAGTCGTTCTTCATTACGGCCGGAGAGAAAGGGAGCTGCCGGAAAGTCCTATATTAAATATTACCTCACCGCGTGGAGCCATGGTAGCTATGATACTTACTCTGAAATCACCGTTCGAGAACAAGAATTGTTCATCCAGCTAATGATTTCACATGCAGAGAGACCTGAACAGAAACCACTGGTATACTGAGAAGCGTGAGGTTACTAGCTAGCTTCCACTAACAGAGGAAGGATACAAATATTTCCCAACGGCCACAGCCAGTAAAGTTGCTTTTACTGTATTACTGAGTTTTAAGATCACCTTAAATTTTCAAACACGCACAGAAGTATCAGTGGTGTCAATTCTATAGCACGCGGTAGGAAACATTGTTGACTGTAGGCAATGAAAAGCGATTTCTATCTAAATATTGGTCACAGACCAACCATAATTCTCAAAAAAACACGTATTTTGTTGTTTCAAACTGTTTGAGAACGGTGAAAATACAGAAAGCTATGGCGTTATTTATTTTGCAATTTTGTTTATCAGCAATATAATAATGTAGAGTAACATATGGAAACTATACATTTGAATAGAAATAAATGTAATGTGCAGAGTGTCGATATTTACAGTTCCAGTTTCAAAACGCTGTAGATAGAGAATCATTGCTCAGAATGACGTAAAATTTGAAGAGCATAACACTGACGCAGAGAGAAACGTCATGGAACAAAAAAATTAGCGAAAATTTTATTAGTAGATGGTGCTGTAAGCGTCTTAACGTAAATGGATCTGTTGCAAGTGACAGATAACGGCAATACGACGGCTGTGGTTTGAGTTGCACGTTACACCATCCGTACTGTTCAGTGTGCCCCACTGCACAAGTTCGGCTGCGAACAATTAGGTGCTGTTAGTTACGTAAGCCCAAGGACAACGGCAAGGTCGCGCCACATCGGATGGGAAAAGTCGCTTGTTAATTTTCCTGAGCCCACAAACCGCATAAAGAGCAAAGTGACATAGTTTTCTAATTGTCATCAGAGCAAACACTGCATAAACAGCAAAATGACATATGTTTGTAACTGTCGTGATACTGGCGCAAGACGTGTTGTGTGTGCTATCCATCGTTTTCTGCTGCAAGTTCAAGTCAGAAACAGCATGTTCCACAACAGATCGGAGTCATGTTCAGAATGTGTTGCTCAATGTGTGCCTTCAGTTCAGCTTCGTTCGTAATTGAAGCACTGAACACAGCATCTTTCAGATAACCCCACAGCCAGAAGTTATTCGGATTAAAATCAGGTGATGGGTACGGCCAGGCTGCAGAGAATTGTGCTATTTTCGCAATGCCTCTGCTTCAGCCGCTTCGCTGGCTGTCCAGAGCGCGGAGGAGCGCAGTTTTGCATAAAAAGGTCCTACCCACACCTCCACGTTGTTGATGGGTCGGAATGACGTTGGTACGCAAAAGACTCTCATTGCGTTTGCCAGTGACGGTACAGATAACAGGACACGCAGAGCTTATCTGCTGAAAAACTACAGCCCTAAGTCAAACGATGCCGCCAACCCGCACCACACAGTCACCTTTTGAGAATGAAGCGGTACCGATTGATGGGCGTGACGATTTTCCTTTGTCCATATTCTGCAATTCTGCGTACTAAAATGTCCTTGGCAACGGAAGTTAGTGTCGTCTATCCACAGAATGTTCCACGGCCATTCATTATCCACTTCCATGCGAGCAAGAAATTCCAGAGTGAACGTTTGTGGCAGATCAACAAGTAGCAAATCCAGAACAGTGATGATTTTGCGTGGACGGCAGTGCAGGATTTTTCGTAGGATATGATGCATCGTGTTCAGAGGCACGTCCAACGGTCGGGCAATTCCCCGTGCACTGCATGCTTGCGCACCACCACTAGACTCCTCCTGCAATGCTGTGGCCACACCTTCTACAGACGTCGGATCAACTGATTTCCTCTCTTTACCACATTGCACTTCAAAAGAACCTGTCTTTCCGATCTTTGTAATCATTTTCTCCCGGTTCTTAGCTGATGTCAGGCAGACACATTTCTCATACTCTTGAGTGCCCGGGAATTCTGTAGGAATTCTGGCGCACAGACATCGTTCTTGTAAAAGAGCTTTACCAGCAGCATGCAACCCTTCGTGTTGACAGTCACGTTTCGTAAACTGAGGTTCAAATGGTTCAAATGGCTCTGAGCACTATGGGACTTGACTGCTGTGGTGGTGGTGGTGGTGGTTAGTGTTTAACGTCCCGTCGACAACGAGGTCATTAGAGACGGAGCGCAAGCTCGGTTTAGGGAAGGATTGGGAAGGAAATCGGCCGTGCCCGTTCAAAGGAACCATCTCGGCATTCGCCTGAAACGATTTAGGGAAATCACGGAAAACCTAAATCAGGATGGCCGGAGACGGGATTGAACCGTCGTCCTCCCGAATGCGAGTCCAGTGTGCTAACCACTGCGCAACCTCGCTCGGTGCTGTGGTCATCAGTCCCCTAGAACTTAGAACTACTAAAAACTAACTAACCTAAGGACATCACACACATCCATGCCCGAGGCAGGATACGAACCTGCGACCGTTGCGGTAGCGGGGTTCCAGGCCGTAGCGCCTAGAACCGCTCGGCCACTCCGGCCGGCCCGTAAACTGAGGAACACCGTATACTACTTGTCTGCTGGTGTGCATATTCTGACGGATACAGTACCGTCCGCTGATCAAATGTGCATTCGTTTTTTTTCATTCCATGACGTTTCCTCCTAATTCCATAGTATACTGTTGAAATTTGACGCCATTCGGAGCAGTGGTCCTATTTCTACAGCATTTTGGAACAGGAACTTCAATTATGTACGCCCCGTACTTGCTTAGAATACAATTCGTTTGCTTTTTCTTATAAACATATGACGGATTCAACACACTTAACTTACGTTACCTTTTTTTTTTTCATTCAGTGTTCAAGTCCTTGCATTACCTGAAGTCAAGTGGTATCATAATCAGCGTGACCCTCCTTCTACTCACTCCGGAGTACTTCTCATACGATACTGCTTGACGAGCGCGGAAGACAGGGCTTAAACATTAGCCACAGAAAAGTTTAATAACGACTAAAGCAAAATTAAATCACACTTGTTAACAAAACTGGTGTTTCAGATCGTATATCTGTTTCAAAACTACGGTTAAATTGACGTAATCAATACCAGGAGGAAGGTAAATCTTCTCAAAGACTTAAAGTCTCTCGCTGGTTTAATAATATATTGCTTGGTGACCTTCCACTCCATTCGTTACTAGGCAGAACTAATTCACCTATTATAGGAGATGTATTCTCAGTTGCGAATATGGACAACCATCAGCTGTATAATGGAATGATGACAATGAGAATGTGGACCGTACAGGGACTCGAACCAACATTTCCCGCTTGAAGCGAGCGGTCGCATAACCGTTGGGCTATCCGAGCACATCCAATGGCCAGAGCCAAAGTTCCATATGTCATCAACCATGTGTGTACAGCCTGTACTCGTACATCTGTTATGTATGTTTCCGTGCAGGGAGACATTTTACTTACATGTCGCTTCCCCACTGTCGGCGGATAAATTCTACATGGCGGTGCCTATGTTACTCCGAATTCCGATTCACACAGGCACTGCAGTATTTTAAATGATGTATGTTTTGTTAACCAAATCATGCAAAAGTTGGCTGTGTTACCTGTATGACTAACAACGGACATGAACTTTCATCACTTTCCTTGTACTTTGTCAACATTCAGCAGTCGAAGTACCCGCTGAAGCAAGGTCATAGTGTCACGCCTTGGGCACCAGAAACAAGCGCGTCTTTTTTTTAGATCGGTCAGAGAGTAGGTACCGACTACTTCTAGGGTCAGGGAAACACAGGTACATCTGTGCTGTGGATGGACACATTTCCGTGAGACAGAGAAGAGCCGCTCCTGGTGGGTTTTACTGGGAACAGCAGGTGACGTAATCTCCAGTTTTCTTATACGTGTTTCACGAAAACGCTATCGATCATTCCTATTACTTTCCCCACCCTTTAATATAGGCAAATTTTGAGCATATTATAGTCGCAGAAATCAGATTAATTGGTTTTCGCCAGCCTTAGGTAACAGCCTATCGGTGCATCGACATGTTTTCTGGCATTGACGTTCATGGTTCCTCTACTCATTCCTCATCTTTTCTCGTGCTCATTGTCAGTGTATTTTAAAATGCATTTTTGTAATTATCATCATTGTAAAAATTCTCGAGATTTTCATCTTGGTAAAATGGGGTTACACATTGTGTGCCTTTAATTTTCGGTCATACGCATGCTCACATTGTGACTGGAACCCCTATTGCTTTTGCCGACCGAGGTGGCCGAGCGGTTCTAGGCACTACAGTCTGGGACCGCGCGACCGATACGGTCGCAGGTTCGAATCCTGCCTCGGGCATGGATGTGTGTGATGTCCTTAGGTTAGTTAGGTTTAAGTAGTTCTTAGTTCTAGGGGACTGATGACCTCAGAAGTTAAGTCCCATAGTGCTCAGAGCCAATTGAACCATTTGAAACCTATTGCTTTTATATTTGCCTCAGAATAGAATTACTGCGAAATTATTGTTAGTGGTTGTTGATGCCCACTTCATAATTCCACAATTCTCAGACATACTTCTCACATAGTCCGGATTTCGAAATTTTTGTAACAGATTCAACTAGTGATATGTACCACTGGTTACACCTGGTATGTAAATGTTATTTCTTCCTGGATAAGAGGTACGTTTGTCGTTCTATCAGTCCGAGAGTAGGGGGACCAGAGGTCAAAGAAATTTAGTTGCGAAAGTAACTATTGATTTATCTCAGGGGCTATAAGAGGAACTAGCAGTACATATAAGTTGTAGACTTCTTCCAGTAGTTGAGGTAGTGTTGACTCTCAGTAAGCAAGTAACAAATGAAAGTTTCATTTAATTAACGATCAAAACGAAGCGAGCAAATAAAAGCACAGAAGTTCCAGCCAGGCAGTGAAAGTTCGAAACTGATTTTGTTTTGACGATGCCTCGTCTGGAAACTGAGCAGTTCAGTAAGTGCAAACTAAAATAAATCACTTTCGGCCTTCCAGCCGAGTGAAAAGTTTACGGCGGATGCCAGAGAATACCTTATTCAGGCATACAGCGACGAGACCATGAATTTACGTACTATGTCAATCCAAAAAGTTTCGAGACAGGATTAATAAAACATATTTTTAACTCCTGTGGTGTTCTACATAGTCTCCCCTCAGTTGAGTAAATGCACAGATCATTCATTCATCCATGCGAAACTGCCATAAAAGTCCTTCTATGGGTTGTTGTTGAACTCAAGTGTCACATTGGTTTGAATGTCGGTTATGTTGACCCTTCATATGAGTTTCTGAACTCTGTCGTTTTGTAGTAGGCTCGTATTGATAGCATGGAGCTCGTCAATCTTGATAATTTTTCCCAAAAAGGAATTATCCGTGTTTTGCATTTCTGTCACGTCGCGATGGGCGTCCACGAGTCGTTGTTCCTGTTACTGGCACAAAATTTTCACATTCTCTTCTCTTCTTCCGGATGATGCCTTGGTCACTTGATTCAGAGATGTTGGTCCATTTCTAATTGTGATACAACGACGTTGATACGCTGCGGCCGCACAGACACATCTTAAAATCGCCTGCTCACAGCTGACTTGTCGAATACACACCTGTTGTTTACAGTTCTCAGTTCAAGCTGTCACCATAGTTCCTGCGCTGACATCGCTCATACGCCACGAATAACACCAGTCTCGGTACGTTTGGAGGGATGGTGTATGCATTTAAAGGTTCGTAGAAAGCTTTATATTTGATGTGTAAACGAAAAAAACTTTTGAGAACTATGCAACTAAACATATCTTACGGATTTTGTATTTCTAAAATGTCCTACATCCATGACGACATTATTTTACCACGACCATATCGTACAGCTTTACTGTATGATTAAATGATGATGGCGTCCTCTTGGGTAAAATATTCCGGAGGTAAAATCGTCCCCCATTCGGAACTCCGGGCGGGGACTACTCAAGAGGATGTCGTTATCAGGAGAAAGAAAACTGGCGTTCTACGGATCGGAGCGTGGAATGTCAGATCCCTTAATCGGGCAGGTAGGTTAGAAAATTTAAAAACGGAAATGGATAGGTTAAAGTTAGATACGGTGGGAATTAGTGAAGTTCGGTGGGCTGGAGGAACAAGACTTCTGGTCAGGTGACTACAGGATTATAAACACAAATTCAAATAGTGGTAATGCAGGAGTAGGTTTAATAATGAATTGGAAAATAGGAATGCGGGTAAGCTACTACAAACAGCATAGTGAACGCATTATTGTGGCCAAGATACACACGAAGCCCACACCTACTACAGTAGTACAAGTTTATATGCCAACTAGTTCTGCAGATGACGAAGAAATTGAAGAAATGTATGATGAAATAAAAGAAATTATTTAGATAGTGAAGGGTGACGAAAATTTAATAGTCATGGGTGTCTGGAATTCGGTAGTAGGAAAAGGGAGAGAAGGAAACGTAGTAGGTGAATATGGATTGGGGCTAAGAAATGAAAGAGGAAGCCGCCTGATAGAATGTTGCACAGAGCACAACTTAATCATAGCTAACACTTAGTTCAAGAATCGTGAAAGAAGGTTGTGTACATGGAAGAACCCTGGAGATACTAAAAGGTATCAGATAGATTATATAATGGTAAGACAGATATTTAGAAACCAGGTTTTAAATTGTAAGACATTTCCAGGGGCAGATGTGGACTATGACCACAATCTATAGGTTATGACCTGTAGATTAAAACTGAAGAAACTGCAAAAAGGTGGGAATTTAAGGAGATGGGACCTGAATAAACTGAAAGAACCAGAGGTTGTACAGAGTTTCAGAGAGAGCATAAGGGAACAATTGACAGGAATGGAGGAAAGAAATACACTAGAAGAAGAATGGGTAGCTTTGAGGAATGAAGTAGTGAAGGCAGCAGAGGATCGAGTAGGTAAAAGGACGAGGGCTAGTAGAAATCCTTTTGTAACAGAAGAAATATTGAATTTAATTGATGAAAGGAGAAAATATAAAAATGCGGTAAATGAAGCAGGCAAAAAGGAATACAAACGTCTCAAAAATAAGATCGCCAGGAAGTGAAAAATGGCTAAGCAGGGATGGCTAGAGGACAAATGTAAGGATGTAAAGACTTATCTCACTAGGGGTAAGATAGATACTGCCTACAGGGAAATTAAAGAGACCTTCGGAGATAAGAGAACCACTTGTATGAATATCAAGAGCTCGGATGGAAACCCAGTTCTAAGCAAAGAAGGGAAAACAGATAGGTGGAAGGAGTATATAGAGGGTCTATACAAGGGCGATGTACTTGAGGACAATATTATGGAAGTGGAAGAGGAGGTAGATGAAGATGAAATGGGAGATACGATACTGCGTGAAGAGTTTGATAGAGCACTGAAAGACCTGAGTCGAAACAAGGCCCCCGGAGTAGACAACATTCCATTGGAACTACTGACGGCCTTGGGAGAGCCAGTCCGGACAAAACTCTACCATCTGGTGAGCAAGATGTATGAAACAGGCGAAATACCCTCAGACTTCAAGAAGAATATAATAATTCCAATCCCAAAGAGAGCAAGTGTTGACAGATGTGAGAATTACCGAACTATCAGTTTAATAAGTCACAGCTGCAAAATACTAACGCGAATTCTTTACAGACGAATGGAAAAACAAGTAGAAGCCGATGTCGGGGAAGATCAGTTTGGATCCCGTAGAAATGTTGGAACACGTGAGGCAATACTGACCCTACGATTTATCTTAGAAGAAAGATTAAGGAAAGGCAAACCTACGTTTCTAGCATTTGTAGATTTAGAGAAAGCTTTTGACAATGTTGACTTTCTTTCAAATTCTGAAGGTGGCAGGGGTAAAATACAGGGAGAGAAAGGCTATTTACAATTTGTACAGAAACCAGATGGCAGTTATAAGAGTCGAGGGACATGAAAGGGAAGCCGTGGTTGGGAAGGGAGTGAGGCAGGGTTGTAGCCTCTCCCCGATGTTATTCAATCTGTATATTGAGCAAGCAGTGAAGGAAACAAAAGAAAAATTCGGAGTAGGTACTAAAATCCATGGAGAAGAAATAAAAACTTTGATGTTCGCCGACGACGAGGACATAAAATGTAGACTGGCAATGGCAAGGAAAGCGTTTCTGAAGAAGAGAAATTTGTTAACATCGAATATAGATTTAAGTGTCAGGATGTCATTTCTGAAAGTATTTGTATGGAGTGTAGTTATGTATGGAAGTGAAACATGGACGATAAATAGTTTGGACAAGAAGAGAATAGAAGCTTTTGAAATGTGGTGCTACAGAAGAATGCTGAAGATTAGATGGGTAGATCACATAACTAATGAGGAAGTACTGAATAGTATTGGGGAGAAGAGAAGTTTGTGGCAGAACTTGACCAGAAGAAGAGATCCGGTGGTAGGACATGTTCTGAGGCATCAAGGGATCACCAATTTAGTATTGGAGGGCAGCGTGGAGGGTAAAAATATTAGAGGGAGACCAAGACATGAATACACTAAGCAGATTCAGAAGGATGTAGGTTGCAGTAGGTACTGGGAGATGAAGAAACTTGCACAGGATAGAGTAGCATGGAGAGCTGCATCAAACCAGTCTCAGGACTGAAGACCACAACAATAACATACCTTTATCCAAGCTGAGACTGAATCCTACGGCACATTGCCTCAGAGTGACGTCAGTTTCTTCTCGGTGTTAGTTCATTCACGTTGTAGTGGCTGTTTGGTTAAACATGTCTCTCTGCGACTCTCAGCGTGGTATTGTGCCACATATCATCCCGGCTTTTAGCAGAGAAGGTTATTATATTAGTAAGTCATAACTAAGAGAAAATGTTTAGCTTAAATACGCTGCTGGCCATTAAAATAAGGTGCCATGCAACGTAGGCAAAACTGGCGTACAATGTACCACGTTTTTGAACATGCAAATCTTTAGCACTTCAGCGCAACCGTACAAAGCAGTTAGGAGCAACAGCATCTACAGCCTGCGGGTGAGACTGACTGTGCATTGGCTTTTTAGTTCAGAAACCCCATATGAATGCTGGTTGTTTGTGTGAAAATCGTGTTATTCCTCGTGCAAGGAGAAGAAACCAGCAGTAACGGAATTCAAAAATGGATATATCGTAGCCTATCCAGCCACTGCTTCATCCTACCGCGATGTAACTGCTCGTGTTAGTCGAGAATATAGAAAAGTTGGAAACTCATATTCAGTGCCGAGCAAGATCTCAATGTGCCCAAGCGACTAGCGCTCGAGTGGACAGATATATTGTTCGATTTGCCATGCAGGATCGTACAGTCGCGTCTCGTACCTTGAGTCACGAAACTCATTGTTTGCAGCAACACAAGTATCCAGACAGGCAGCGCGTCGCCAACACGGCGACCGCGTTGTGACTTCCCTTGACGAAGCAGCACCGAGACGCGAGGCGACGGTGGTGTATCCAAACACAACACTAGATCATGAGGGACGTATCCGCGTGTGTCACGTCGTCTTTTCGGATGAGAGCCGCTTCTGCCATCAGCATCATGAACGACGTATCCGTGTGTGGAAGCGCTAAGGAGAATGAACTTTGCCAAAATACATTTGTCATCGTCATTGGGAACAGAATCTGACGTGATGGTATGGCGCGCCATTTGTTACAGAACCCTGCCACCTCTGGAGGGCATATGCAGTAATTTGGACAGCAGCCGCTACATCGAAACGTGTTAAAGTTGGTGGCTGTGCCCCATCTTTGAAGCATCTGTGATGTGAGCTTTCAACTAAATAACGCAAGATTACGTGATGGCTGTGCTATCCAGACCTATATCGATACAGAGGATATTCAACTATTGCCATGGGCAGAACGTGCTGCAGATCTCCTATCCACTGAATACCTCTAATTATGGGTTGCCGAGAGACTGGCACGCCACCACTAACCAGTCACTAAGAACGATGAAGTAGGAAGAAAGAAAAAGTCATCCTCTCTATGCAGTTTCAATTCATTTATCCAGTGCCCAGTCACGTTAACGTGACAACCTGTCAAAGACCCAAACTGCCTCTTTCACCGCAGACCGCTGTGAGACCTGCAGGAGGAGAGTCAAAGGGTTTATGGAAGGTATCGAAAGCCATGCTGACTCCAATGCCGTGGCCCGCTGCGCTGCGTTTTTCGGTTGAAAATCTTTGGTGCGAACAGCTCGATCGAGGTGTTCCATAGATGGTCGATTGGGTTTAAATCCTGGGAGTGTCGAGCCGATGTGAGTAAGCTAAACTCATCCTGGTACTCTTCGAACAACTCACGCGTACGCTGCGAGCTACGTGACACGTTCCTCTGTGTTGCTTGTAGATGCCATCGTGCCGAGGAATAACAAACAACATGTACTTGTGAACAGGGTCCCCTAGGATAAGTACATACATTTGTCGATCCATTGTGCCTTACAGAATGCCCACATCTCCACGGAAGGCCAAGAAAACTGAGAATCCTTGCTATACCCGCGGGACAGGACAGATAGTTCAGTCTGTGGAAAGGGGCCAAAATGGGTGGCTGTCAGTTGCACTCGAACATACTACTTAAAAATAGATGATCTATATGATTAATGGAAAACCTCATATAAGATGTGAAACAAATACTAACAAAGAGATAGAGGGACTGGCCAGTACTTACCTCAGCTCAGTACAGCCGATAGATACACATAAAACAGAACTGAAAATTTACATTCCTAGCTTTCGGAACTTTGTTCCTTCATCAGGGAGGAGAGAGGGGAAAAAAAGGGAAGAAGGGAAAGTGGATTCAGTTACTCACAACCCAGGTTATGAAGCAACAGGGAAAGATAAACAGGGAGGGTAGCAAGGATGGAGGCATGGTTGTCAGAGGGAAGCCAAAGATATTCTACTGTAAGTACTGTGCCAGCTTCAAACCAAAGAGGATGCATACAGAAGTAAAGAGGTATATAGTATAAAGATAAACAACTATGTAGGATGAAAAGATGCGTGAATGGCTAAAGAGGAAAGGGAAAGAGGAGAAGACTGAAGAGTGAATGGCAGTGAGGTCGTTTAATGTAGGTTCAGTCCAGGGGGATGGCGGGATGAAAGGATGTGTTGGAGTGCAAGTTCCCATCTCCGCAGTTCAGAGGGACTGGTGTTGGGTGGGAGAAGCCAAATGGCACATACGGTGTAGCAGGTTCCTAGGTCCCTAGAATTATGCTGGAGGGCATGCTCCGCTACTGGGTATTGGACATCTCCTAGGCGGACAGTTCGTCTGTGTCCGTTCATGCGCTCAGCCAGTTAAGTTGTTGTCATGCCGATGGAAAAGGCTGTGCAGTGCAGGCATGTCAGTTGATAAATGACATGCGTAGTTTCACACGTAGCCCTGCCTTGAATTGTGTATGTTTTACCAGTAGCGGGGCTGGAGTAGGTGGTTGTGGGGGGATGCATGGGACAGGATTTGCAGCGGGGTCGGTTACAGGGGTAGGAACCGCTGGGTAGAGAAGGTAGTCTGGGAACCCACAAACAAACAACAGTACCTTCACTTTGATAGCTGCCATCCTTTCCACATCAAACGCTCCCTTCCCTGCAGCCTAGGTATTCGTGGCAAACGTATCTGCTCCAGTGACGAATCCCTCAACAATTACACCAATAACCTGACCAGTGCTTTCCTCTCCCGCAACTATCCTGCAGACCTTGTCCACAAACAGATTTCCCGAGCAATACATTCCTCCCCGTCCAACAACAATGTTCCTACTCCCACACCACACAGAAACATCCCCCTTGTCACCCAATATTATCCTGGCCTCGAAAACATCAACAAATTACTCCGCCAGGGATATGACTTTCTCGAGTCAGCCCCTGAAATGAGATCATCCCTTGACAAAATTCTCCCCACACCACCCAGAGTTGACTTTCGTCGCCCCCCTAACCTCCGTAACATCCTTGTTAAACCCTACAATATTCCCAGACTACCTTCTCTACCCAGCGGTTCCTACCCCTGTAACCGACCCCGCTGCAAAACCTGCCCCATGCATCCCCCCACAACCACCTACTCCAGCCCCGCTACTGGTAAAACATACACAATTCAAGGCAGGGCTAAGTGTGAAACTACACATGTCATTTATCAACTGACATGCCTGCACTGCACAGCCTTTTACATCGGCATGACAGCAACTAAACTGGCTGAGCGCATGAACGGACACAGACGAACTGTCCGCCTAGGAGATGTCCAATACCCAGTAGCGGAGCATGCCCTCCAGCATAATTCTAGGGACCTAGGAACCTGCTACACCGTATGTGCCATTTGGCTTCTCCCACCCAACACCAGTCCCTCTGAACTGCGGAGATGGGAACTTGCACTCCAACACATCCTTTCATCCCGCCATCCCCCAGGACTGAACCTACGTTAAACAACCTCACTGCCATTCACTCTTCAGTCTTCTCCTCTTTACCTTTCCTCTTTAGCCATTCACGCATCTTTTCATCCTACATAGTTGTGTTTATCTTTATACTATATACCTCTTTACTTCTGTATGCATCCTCTTTGGTTTGAAGCTGGCACAGTACTTACAGTAGAATATCTTTGGCTTCCCTCTGACAACCATGCCTCCATCCTTGCTACCCTCCCTGTTTACCTTTCCCTGTTGCTTCATAACCTGGGTTGTGAGTAACTGAATCCACTTTCCCTTCTTCCCTTTTTTTCCCCTCTCTCCTCTCTGATGAAGGAACAAAGTTCCGAAAGTTAGGAATGTAAATTTTCAGTTCTGTTTTATGTGTATCTATCGGCTGTACTGAGCTGAGGTAAGTACTGGCCAGCCCCTCTATTTCTTTACTTAAAAATAGAGCAAGCTAACATTAATTTTAGAGCTTAATTCCCGGCTAAATGAGCCATTCAATCTCACACCTCAAGGGCAAGATAACCTTCATTTAAAAGCGGCTGGAGGCCAATAACTTTAGAGTCAAAACAGGAATTGGAATTTTAAAAGTCAGAAGGCCTCATCCTAAAATTTCTTTAAATCACGCTGAAGGCCCGAACAATCTCACACCTTAAGGGCAAAATAACTTAAATTTAAAATCGGCTAGAAGCCACACAAAAACAAAAGGACAAATAAAAGAAGGCAGCACATCAAGCGGTGCTCAGAAGTTTCCAAGGGTCGGCCTGGAATTCAAATACTATCGCTTGCTTAGGTGAGACAGGCAATCGGCCCAACAATTCTCAATCCGACGGCAACCCAACCGACAGACAGTCAACGGACCAAGCTACAGGATAACTTCCGCTCCATCCGACCAGCACACAACAGGGAGTTCAATGGAACAACGCAGATGGTATCGGCACCCACAACGAATTACACATTCGGCTGTCAAACTACACGCCTTGCTGGACAGCCCAACACGACGAGGGAAATACACTGCCTGAATTTACGTCAACGCCCAGGGCAGGTAACCGGAACGTTAACGGCCACAAGGCAGAAGATTCCGCTGGTGCACTTCTATTCAAAATAATCAACTTAAGTTAAACTCCACAGAAGAGCGGCTAGAATTTCGCCAAGTTGAAAACACACGTTGTTGCTCGCGGGAACGTCCCAACAGCCCACAACGAAATTCAAACGACACAATGTGAACAGTAGGGGCTGGCTGCTAGATTAAGTAAAGACTCAGCTTTCGTGTCCGGGATCGGCGAGCCACTGGCCTCGTAGGAATGGGAACAGCCCCTCACACTCCGACGTCGCGTTTACGCCGCCAGCGGCCCGGCCAGACACGCGCAACGGAGACTTCCTCGCTGCTCCACACCAACGACCAACTGCCCGCACACGCCACAGCCGGAAACTGTAAGTGCGAGGTCAAAGATAGTACAAGGATGCGAATATCGATACACGCTGCTGGTGACACTCGCAGAGAGAGAGGATAGCAACATAATCGCCATAAACGCTGGATACTAATCACAGAACAGCAACCAAGCTTTAATGCAAAGCATAACACGAGCCAGCCAAAGCTCATAAACATTCCCCATACCATAATGCTCCCTCCTCGTTTGCTTTCAGACGTTGCACACCGTACAAGCCAACGGCCATGGGTTCGATGGACCACCTGTCACCATTCAGTGGATGACCCGTTGCGTGCGAATTACAGTCTTCGTCGCTGATAAACAGCACTCAGCATGGTGCCTGAACCAGGCACCTGCTGCAGATGCCCATACGCAGCAACGTTTGCTGAACGGTTGTTAAGGAAACACCGTCGGTAGCTCCTTGATTCGCCTTAGCGGTCACTTGCCCGTGCGCATGCTCACAGCCGTCGTCCACCCCTGTCATCTATGGCCCGTGCTGCACCATAGTTGCCTCGGCGCAAGTTTTGAATAGCGTAATTTTGCCATGCATGGTATTCTTTAAGCACAGGTTACAAACTTAGCCGTCTTGGAAATGGTTCCACCCTTAGCACGAAAGCCAAAGATCACGTCGTCTTTGACCAGACCCTGTACAAAGTGCAATACACATAATGAAAAGCGGTGCAAAATAGGTTACATTAAACAAGTTCGTTTTGTTCGATTTGCTGATGCTATAGCAGTGTTAAAGAATTCTGCAGAGAACATGGACTTTATGTTAAAAAAGTTGTTTGATCCTTGGATACCCTAAAACTGACAAAAAACACAAACAAGATTAAAATAACGGATACAGGTACATGGAACAGTCAGGTAAGGGCAAATATTAAAACAAGAAATAAAATACTAATGCAAGTAAATAAATTTTCTTTCTGTGCAAGTACAATAACAGATGACAACGGAAATGTAATGGATATTAAAAGGATTATAGTGACTAAAGAAGCTTTCAGAAATAATATATTTAAAAACCACTACCTTAATATGGAAAGGATGTAGAAGCATATTTCACTAGGGCAAAGGTAGATGCCACCTACAGGTAAATTAAAGAGGCCTTAGGAGAAAAGAGAAGCAGTTACATGAATATCAAGAGCTAAGATGGAAAAATAATATTAAACAAAAAAGATATAGCTGGAAGGTGGAAGGAGTATATGGACGGTCTATACAAGGGTGAAGTTCTTCAAGGCAACATTACAGAAACGGAAGTGGTCGTACATGAAGAAAAAATGATAAATATGATACTACAAGATGAATTTGACAGAGCTCTGAAAGATCTGAGACGGAACAAGGCCCCAGGTGCAGACGGTATTGGGAGCGCCAGTCATGTTAAAAACATCCATTTGGTGAGTAGGACGTATGAGACAGGGAAATATTCTCACTCTTCAAGAAGAATATATAATTCCAATACCAAAGAAAGCAGTTGCTTGGTTAATAAGTAATGGTTGCAAATTAATAACACGAATTATTTACAGAAGAATGGAAAAACTGATAGAAGCCAACCTCGGATTCCGGAGAAATGTGGGAAACGCGAGGCAACACTACTTACCTTAGAGGATAGATTAAGGAAAGGAAAACCTACGTTTATGGCATTTGTAGGCTCGGAAAAAGCTTTTCACAATGTTGACTGGAATACACTCTTTGAAGTTCTGAGGCATCAGGGGTAATATACATGGAGCGAAAGGCTATTTACAACTTGTACAGTAACCAGACGCAGTTGTCAGAGTCGAGGGGCATGAAAAGGAAGCAGTGATTGAGAAGGGAGTGAGGCACGGTTGTAGCCTATACCCAATGTTATTAAACTGGCATATTGATCAAGCAGTAAAGGAAACAAAAGAAAAATTTCGAAAGGAGTTAAAATCCATGGAGAAGAAATAAAAACATTGAGGTTTCCCAACGACATTGTAATTCTGTCAGACATAGCAAAGGACTTGGAAGAGCAGTTGAACACGCCGGCTGCGGTGGCCGTGCGGTTCTAGGCGCTCAGTCTGGAACCGCGGGACTGCTACGGTCGCAGGTTCGAATCCTACCTTGGTTATGGATGTGTGTGTGGTTAGTTAGGTTTAATTAGTTCTAAGTTCTAGGGGACTGATGACCTAAGATGTTAAGTCCCATTGTGCTCAGAGCCATTTGAACCAGCAGTTGAACGCATTAGATATTGTTCTGAAAGGAGACTATGAGATGAACATCAACAAAAGCGAAACAAGAGTAATGCAGTGTAGTGGAATTAAATCAGGTGATGCTGGGGAATTAGATTAGGAAACGAGATAAAGTAGTAGATGCGTTTTGCTATTTGCGCCGCAAAATAACTGATGTTGGGTGTTGTAGAGAGGATATAAAATGTAGACTGGCAATAGCAAGAAAAGATTTCTGAAGAAGAGAAATTTATTAACAACAAATATGTAATTCAGTAATAGGAAGTCTTTTCTGAAAGTATTTGTCTGGAGTGTAGCCATGTATGAAAGTGAAACATGGATGACAAACAGTTTAGACAAGAAGAGACTAGAAGCTGTCGAAATGTGGTGCTACAGAAGAATGCTGAAGATTAGATGGGTAGATCACGTAACTAATGAGGAGGTATTGAATAGAATTGGGGAGACAATTAATTTGTGGCACAACTTGACCAAAGAAAGAAATCGGTTGGTAACACGCACTATGAGGCATCAAGAGATCACCAGTTCAGTATTGAAGGGAAATGTGTGTATGTGGGGGGGGGGGGGGGGGGGAGGGGGGAGTGTTCGAGGGAGACCAAGAGATGAATACAGTAAGCAGATTCAGAAGGATGTAGGTTGCAGTAGTTATTAGGTGAAGAAGAAAGTTGTACAGAATAGAGCAGCATGGACAGCTTCTTCCAACCAGTCTTTGGACGGAAAACCATAACAACAACAATACAGAAACAAGAAGGATATTCATCAAGACAATTATTTATAGTAAGGTTGTGGAGGGCGGATTCTGGGGCAGCAATAAAAGCGAATGACTGGAAGCAATACAGACGTGGTTCTGAAGAAGAGCCATAAAAACCTGCTGGCCTGAAATAAAGTCCGATGCAGAAATATTAGAAAACAAGTAACACTGATTAATATGATATGCAGAAAATAATTAAGTGCACAGCTAATCGACATGACAGTTTCATGAAAATAACCTAAGGAGGAAAAACCCTGGGAAAAGATGAAGAGGTAGGCGTAGAGCTCCTTATCACGAAGTGTTATTAGTTGAACGAACAGCAACAACTGCAGCAAACAAAACGGTAAAGACGGTTAGGGACACGGAAGGATGGCTGCATCAACAAGGAGTTTCTATTAATGTCTGATGATGATAATGATGAACACAGAAATGAAGCTTTATCGTCAGAATTAGACTAACATACTACAACCATCACAAACATATCACCCCCAACTCTCTCTCAGCTGTCAAGCCTCCACCTCTCGCCCCCCTACCCCCCTCCCCCCATACATACTCACACACTAAACACGCGCACACACACAATCAAACACACACACACATATATATATATATATATATATATATATATATATATATATATATATATATATATATATATACACAGGGTGAGTCACCTAACGTTACCGCTGGATATATTTCGTAAACCAAATCAAATACTGACGAACCGATTCCACAGACCGAACGTGAGGAGAGGGGCTAGTGTAATTGTTTAATACAAACCATACAAAAATGCACGGAAGTATGTTTTGTAACACAAACCTACGTTTTTTTAAATGGAACCACGTTAGTTTTGTTAGCACATCTGAACATATAAACAAATACGTCATCAGTGCTGTTTGTTGCATTGTAAAATGTTAATGACATCCGGAGATATTGTAACCTAAAGTTGACGCTTGAAACGTTGTCCTCACTTCATTGCAGGGGCCCAAACAGCTGCAACATACATCGCATTGTAAAATGTTAATGACATCCGGAGATATTGTAACCTAAAGTTGACGCTTGAAACGTTGTCCTCACTTCATTGCAGGGGCCCAAACAGCTGCAACATACATCGCGTTTCTACAGAATGATCTGCCAACGTTGCTCGAAAATGTCCCACTGGAAACGCGTCGACGTATGTGGTATCAGCATGATGGTGCACCTGCACATTCCGCAATTAACACTAGGCTGACCCTTGACAGGATGTTCGACGGGCGTTTCATAGGACGTGGAGGACGCATAAATTGGCCAGCCCGTTCTCCTGATCTTACACCTCTGGACTTCTTTCTGTGGGGTACGTTAAAGGAGAATGTGTACCGTGATGTACCTACAACCCCAGAGGATATGAAACGACGTATTGTGGCAGCCTGCGGCGACATTACACCAGATGTACTGCGGCGTGTACGACATTCATTACGCCAGAGATTGCAATTGTGTGCAGCAAATGATGGCCACCACATTGAACATCTATTGGCCTCACATGTCGGGACACACTCTATTCCACTCCGTAATTGAAAACGGAAACCACGTGTGTACGTGTACCTCACCCCTCATGGTAATGTACAAGTGCGTCAGTGAACAAGACCAATAAAAAGGTGTTAGCATGTGGACGTAATGTGCTGTTCCAGTCTCTTCTGTACCTAAGGTCCATCACAGATCTATTTGGATCCCTACGTAATTCGGTGCTCTCCGATACACACGATCGAACAGCGGAGGAGTGGTACTCAAGCGTCAACTTTAGGTTACAATATCTCCGGATGTAATTAACATTTTACAATCCAACAAAAGGCATTGATTACGTATTTGTTTATATGTTCAGATGTGCTAACAAAACTAACGGGGTTCCAATTAAAAAAACGTAGGTTTGTGTTAAAAAACTTACTTCCGTGCATTTTTTATGGTTTGTATTAACCAGTTACACTAGCCCCTCTCCTCACGTTCGGTCTGTGGTTTCGATTCGTCAGTATTTGATGTGGTTTACGAAATATACCCAGCGGTAATGTTAGGTGACTCACCCTGTATATATCTGAGTGCAGAAGCACTTAATGGGCAGCGCTAGGTAGACAGAGATCCACATAAAGCCGAGGAAATCCGGTTATACAGTGTGCCATAAATCTAGAAACAGCATCACAGACACCTTCCAAGAAATTCCTTACTTATTGTAACTCGGAGTCAAGCGCGACGCAATGGTTTGCACGACGTTTCTCTCGTACAGCAAGAGCTTCGTGTTCATATCGTCGAGAAATTGCTTCTCGTTAATATGGCAGTGCCAAGACGTCTCGACTTGTTGTGTGAAGAGGTATGGTGTACAGCGGACTGTTGTTAAAAACGACTGGAATATCTTGTATCGAAGTTCGTGTGTGTACCCACGGACAGGAACACGATGAGAACAGCAGGAACTCGGCTTACATCTACGCCGACGCAGACCACTTCGCAGCAAACATAGCTCTACGGGCTGGTGGAGTCGCGACTTTCTTTACGACTTGCGCGATCCATATTCAAACGGGCGCTACATGTGCCGAGAATTGCCACGTTACTTTATGGCCTCTTATAAGTGAGAGATTTTACGACCTTCCCGCTGGAGATCGCAGAAACACAGCCAAGACAATTAACACGTACATCCAGGTTCGATATAAGGCGCACATAAAGCGCTAAAATTTGTGATATGTGTTCAAGCTCCTTGGATTTTAGGAAATGTCTTTCTTTCGGAACACTCAGTGACAGTTATCGATGTTCATGGGAAAACTTGCCATATCTACTCTTACGACTTTATGGTAACTATGGTAACTAGGCTATATGGGGATTAGTGATCATGGTGTCATCATAGCGACTATGGTTACGAAAGACAGTAACTCAGCCAAGACGGCTAGGACAGTGTTTCTGCTAGCAAAGGCAGATAAGCAGTTGTTAGCTCCTCACTTAGACAATGAACTGGAATCATTTAGTTCCAGAATGATGGAAATAAATGGATTATGGCCAAAGTTTAAACCGATTGTAAATCGTGCACTACACATGTATGTACCTAGTAAGTGGATTAAGGACGGAAAAGACGCATAGTGGTTTAATAACGAAATTCCGAAAATGCTGAGGGAGCGAAGGCTGTTGTACTCTCGGTTCAAGGACGAGCAAATGACGACAGGCAAAGATTGTAGAGATTCGTTCTTCTGTGAAAAGATCTATGTGCGAACGGAATGTTAAGAAAGGTCGGAAGGTATGTTTGCTCAGCAAGGGTGACAGGGTACAAATTTCAGAATATCTCAGCAGTCAGCATTATATATTCGGTGATGAGGACGAAGATGTGGAGAATAAATGGAAAAAATTCAAAAGCATCGTTCAATATGTCCTAGGCAAGTATGTTCCGAGTAAGATTTTAAGGGATGGGGAAGATCCACCATGGTTTAATAGCCATGTCAGAAAAGCGCTACGTAAACAGAGAGCACTTCATCTCAGATTCAAGAGACGTAAAAACCTAGCTGACAAACAAAAGCCGCTAAGGCGACCGATTCTTGTGTACTGCTCAAGGGTATGGGATCCGCACCAGATCGGATTGAAGGGGGACAACGAAGCAGTTCAGAGGCGAACTGCTATATTTGTAACCGGTAGGTTCGATCAGATTGCAAGTGTTACGGTTATGTTTCAGGAGCTCAAGTGGAATCACTGGCGGGAAGAAGACAGTCATTTCGAAGAACACTTCTGAGAAATTCTGGAGATCTAGCATTTGAAGCAGACTACAGAACTATCCCAGTGCCGCCAACATACATCCCGCGCAGCTGTCACTAGGATAAGATACGAGAAACTAGGGCTCATACGGATGCATATATGCAGTCGTTTTTCCCTCGCTCGATCTGCGAGTGGAACAGGAAAGTAAACGACTAGCTGTGGTACACGGTACCCTCCACCACGTACCGTACGGTGACTTGTAAAGTATGTATGTAGATGTAAAGAGTGAAAAATGGTAGTGAAATAAGATAAAAATCTCATTCAGGAGTGAAATAAGGTGTTCTATCAGAGGGCTTAACACTGTTTTTTCTTCCTAGTTACTTCATTCTAGCAACTTTTTATGGCTCCTTCGTTATTCTTCAACTTCACTAGACATACGAAGGTAGTGACAATATATTTCCGCTTTCATTAATTACGCAGTGTATTTTCACGGATCTATCTAAACTGAATTCACTTCAGTACATACAATTTTCGCTCAGATTCAAGATATAAGGGGAACTGAACAAATTAATTGTTATCTTATTATCTGCATGTATGTTCTCATTTCTTAATGTTGTCAAATGGTCAGGAAATTTATTAAAGGTGGGAGACTTTCCTGTATCCGCAACAGTATCAGCAAAACGTGAAATGTTGCGGAGAACGAGGAAACAAAGCACTCTGCGGATAGTAACCGACCTACTACCAGGATTTCATTCGTTTTTTTTTTTTTTAAATGTATGATCAGGGGAACTACAAGGACCCCAAGTAAATTACAGGAGACTTATTGGCAGTATTTCATTTATGTCAATGCACTCGCATAAAAACATGCATCAGTGAATTAAAACAGTAAAAATTTGTGTGTAACCACTTTAGCTGCTTTCTTTGTTCTTTATCGGTAAGCATGCGACAGCGTGCGCTACCTAGTATGTTCCAAAACGCGCAGCATAAAAATGGGGTTCTTCCGGGGCCCATATCTCGTGTTCTGTTGGTGATAGAAATATGGTGTCATGTGTTTCGGACAGCTCTGAGCTAGAGACCATATATTTACTCAACTCAAATATCGTCTTTGTGTCTCTATGCTACTGTGCAGGGTCAAAGTATGAATATTACGCACTCCCTCCTGATTAGGCAAATAGGGAAAATCAGTTGGTTCTTTCTGGGCCTTAAGGGGCTTATGGAGGCGCAGTTAGTTCATGGGTAGTTCCTTAAAAAAATGGTTTGTACTATTATTTCCGAACCAAAATTGACTCGCGGATTCCAAGCCGGTTATGCGCAGTAAATAACTGAAATTTATGCGATATATTCGTAAGATCCAGATCTCAAATAACGTTGAAAGGTTTCATGCTATCTTTATCCATTTCCGAGATCCAGAGGCTCAAATTTACCCCACTTCTGCTTCCTGAAATACATGCGGTATGGAGAGAAATTTAAATAAAAAATAACACGAGAAAATTCCACAACCTTTGAGAGTATATACTTTTGACATTAGTTCTGCGTCATTTCAATTTATCGTAAGTAAACTATCACAATTTTATTGACCTATAAAGTTCTTTTCGTATCAGTTACATGCCCTGCTGCAGCAGGAAAAAAGGGGAACCAGTGAAAAAGTGCTCCTATCGGAGCCCAAAAACGCCGAATATCGTCGTGTTTAAAAGACCCCGACTGAAAAAGTTCTACCTTCCTTAGCACCTTTAAAATTTTTCCAGCGTTTATTTAGCATTATTGTAACAAATTAATTAATAGAAATTATCTGGTGAATTTTCTAATATGTGTTTTACCCTAAGTTATTAATTAAATTATTATTTTGGATTCCCGTATAGCAACACAAAGTCATTATGGAAAGCATGGAATAGCATTAACCACTAACATCTATATAATGAGGTACACGGTTTACATTAACGTGCACGTATATAATAAAAATATAGGGCAAGCCAACATATTTGCGCAGTTTATACTGCGAGAGAAGGAGAGTGGCATTGCGAAGGAGACGGAAAAGTAATAAATACAGCAAGATAGTTGTCAGTGTTTTTGGTATAGGAAAAATGAAGGAAACAATGTCAGTGTGAGAGAGAGAGAGGGACATAGACGACAGTAACAGACCAGTGCCATAAAAACAAGGAGGGAGATAATAGCAGTGAGAGAGGAATAAAGAGAAGGAGAAAGTGAAAGTGGTTGAGAACAAATAACTATTAGAGACAGAGCATATGACAGTGACAACGAGGAAGATACAGCAGCACTGTGAAGGAGTGAATGAGACAGGAGCAGTAAGAGAGAGCAAGAGGGAGGGCTGTGACAGTGAGACGAGATAGTAGTAGGAGGAGAGAACGAAGGAGACTGTGGCTGTGACATAGGAGACATTGATGAGGAGACACAAAGAAATAATGACAACGAGTTGGGCTGATGAGTGAGTGAGAATGGGCAGGTGGGCGTGAATGGGTACGAGTGAGCCGGCCGCGGTGGCCGTGCGGTTCTGGCGCTGCAGTCCGGAACCGCGAGGCTGCTACGGTCACAGGTTCGAATCCTGCCTCGGGCATGGGTGTGTGTGATGTCCTTAGGTTAGTTAGGTTTAAGTAGTTCTAAGTTCTAGGGGACTTATGACCTAAGATGTTGAGTCTAATAGTGATCAGAGCCATTTGAACCATTTTTTGGTACGAGTGACTTACAGCGACGGACTAGTGGATGATAGCGAGTTACCGTTAGGGGAGCTTGTGGGAGTGATAGGTGTGTTAAATTTTTGGGAAAATTATTACAGTTTTCAGAGACAATACCATTGAAAAATTCTTCAAGGAACAGAAAAAGTGTTACATTATTCAAGTGTATTATTCATACGCACACAGAGAGAGTAAAACAAGAAATATAAACTCGGCTACTTACATTCGAAAAATTCGCTTGGAAACCATCTGCCATTTTTTGCAGCATCAGTGAACCCTATCAAATCCTGTAGCGTACTGTCAGTCACTAGGTTCCACGACACATTCCCATCTGCAACAGGAGAAGAAGAGGAAATTAATTTTCAGATTGCATCTATATAAACGTCACAAACATAAACAAACACGAAAAAAATCCTCTAAATTACGTAGCTGCAGGACCGCTACCGTCAAATCGGGAATGCTCAGTAGTTCCTGGTGAACATTCATCACAACCATTTACATTCTGACACTTTGTTACTGGTACTAGACTGACACTGTTGATATGCTGTTCTCAGATGTCTCATTGGACTTTTCATACAAAACCACCTCGGTTTATAGCCAAAAACCAGCTGTAGTCCTAATTTTTGGTTTATTTCAACCAATAGGCATCGAGTTTTCCCATCCCTCATCACGTCGTTTTAGGAAAAATGGCCCCTGCTCATGCTGGTGCATAGGCAATGCTATCTTACTCTGCTTGTGCCAATTTTGTTACAATTTTCTATTATATTTTCATGCTGGTGTCCGGTATTCCATCTTTGGGACCACAAGTAGGAGATGGTGGAATGCATCGCATACGCTATTCAAAAGGCAGATTATGCTTTCGATGCTTTGCGGCTCAGAGTGTGCTGTGGTGTCTCTCTCAGGAATTCCCATGCAACTGCTGGGCAGTTACTACTGCTACTGGTCCGTGTATGGCGGTCACGGCACTCTGCAGAGGGCAAATCTCTAACTTTCCGTGTGTACACCCTTAACATGTGTGTGGTGATGGAAGAGTCCAGGAAGGTTACATTTAAGGGTCTGGAGTTACTCAGAATCCAGTAGCTACAGTGGCACACATCGCTTCTCCAATAATAGTAATGGGAAGCAGACAGTGAAAATAAGTTTTTACTGGTCCTTCTAAACCACGCATTAGGGATGCACAGTGTCTAGTAGCAGGTAGTCAATATTGCTCTCAGATCTCGCATGGCCTTGCACTCACTGTTCACTATCTGGAGATAGAGGTGTACATTTGTATAAAGCCGTTAATAGCTTCAGGCGTGTGTTAAAATGTGATACAAACCAGAAATTTTTTACCAATAGCACTCTACGAGGAATGAAAAAAGTTACATCTTATTAACCCTGTGGAAGAACGTCAATTTCTGAAAAAAACATTGGTATTATCAACCAGTTCTATGTTTTAGCACAGAAATAACACTTAATTGCTGACCACTTGTTTTCGAATTTTTTGTAATTAGGAATCGAGATATCCTGATTTCATCTATCTCTGTATGGAATGTTGATATGTATGACACATAATTATACTGTATTGCTTGCTAACTCTGCAATAGGATCGCTAATGCAATGTAAACTGCACAGGATTCTACATCTACATCTACATTGATACTCCGCAAGCCACCCAACGGTGTGTGGCGGAGGGCACTTTACGTGCCACTGTCATTACCTCCCTTTCCTGTTCCAGTCGCGTATGGTTCGCGGGAAGAACGACTGTCTGAAAGCCTCCGTGCGCGCTCTAATCTCTCTAATTTTACATTCGTGATCTCCTCGGGAGGTATAAGTAGGGGGAAGCAATATATTCGATACCTCATCCAGAAACGCACCCTCTCGAAACCTGGCGAGCAAGCTACACCGCGATGCAGAGCGCCTCTCTTGCAGAGTCTGCCACTTGAGTTTATTAAACATCTCCGTAACGCTATCACGGTAACCAAATAACCCTGTGACGAAACGCGCCGCTCTTCTTTGGATCTTCTCTATCTCCTCCGTCAGACCGATCTGGTACGGATCCCACACTGATGAGCAATACTCAAGTATAGGTCGAACGAGTGTTTTGTAAGCCACCTCCTTTGTTGATGGACTACATTTTCTAAGCACTCTCCCAATGAATCTCAACCTGGTACCCGCCTTACCAACAATTAATTTTATATGATCATTCCACTTCAAATCGTTCCGCACGCAAACTCCCAGATATTTTACAGAAGTAACTGCTACCAGTGTTTGTTCCGCTATCATATAATCATACAATAAAGGATCCTTCTTTCTATGTATTCGCAATACATTACATTTGTCTATGTTAAGGGTCAGTTGCCACTCCCTGCACCAAGTGCCTATCCGCTGCAGATCTTCCTGTATTTCGCTACAATTTTCTAATGCTGCAACTTCTCTGTATACTACAGCATCATCCGCGAAAAGCCGCATGGAACTTCCGACACTATCTACTAGGTCATTTATATACATTGTGAAAAGCAATGGTCCCATAACACTCCCCTGTGGCACGCCAGAGGTTACTTTAACGTCTGTAGACGTCTCTCCATTGATAACAACATGCTGTGTTCTGTTTGCTAAAAACTCTTCAATCCAGCCACACAGCTCGTCTGATATTCCGTAGGCTCTTACTTTGTTTATCAGGCGACAGTGCGGAACTGTATCGAACGCCTTCCGGAAGTCAAGAAAAATAGCATCTACCTGGGAGCCTGTATCTAATATTTTCTGGGTCTCATGAACAAATAAGGCGAGTTGGGTCTCACACGATCGCTGTTTCCGGAATCCATGTTGATTCCTACATAGTAGATTCTGGGTTTCCAGAAATGACATGATACGCGAGCAAAAAACATGTTCTAAAATTCTACAACAGATCGACGTAAGAGATATAGGTCTATAGTTTTGCGCATCTGCTCGACGACCCTTCTTGAAGACTGGGACTATCTGTGCTCTTTTCCAATCATTTGGAACCCTCCGTTCCTCTAGAGACTTGCGGTACACGGCTGTTAGAAGGGGGGCAAGTTCTTTCGCGTACTCTGTGTAGAATCGAATTGGTATCCCGTCAGGTCCAGTGGACTTTCCTCTATTGAGTGATTCCAGTTGCTTTTCTATTCCTTGGACACTTATTTCGAAGTCAGCCATTTTTTCGTTTGTGCGAGGATTTAGAGAAGGAACTGCAGTGCGGTCTTCCTCTGTGAAACAGCTTTGTAAAAAGGTGTTTAGTATTTCAGCTTTACGCGTGTCATCCTCTGTTTCAATGCCATCATCATCCCGTAGTGTCTGGATATGCTGTTTCGAGCCACTTACTGATTTAACGTAAGACCAGAACTTCCTAGGATTTTCTGTCAAGTCGGTACATAGAATTTCACTTTCGAATTCAATGAACGCTTCACGCATAGCCCTCCTTACGCTAACTTTGACATCGTTTTAGCTTCTGTTTGTCTGAGAGGTTTTGGCTGCGTTTAAACTTGGAGTGGAGCTCTCTTTGCTTTCGCAGTAGTTTCCTAACTTTGTTGTTGTACCACGGTGGGTTTTTCCCGTCCCTCACAGTTTTACTCGGCACGTACCTGCCCATGAACATCCAGAAATTTTTAAAATAAATCCTGGAAACTCTAGCATTATATTCACATCCACAATGTGATTATCATCTCCAAGTACTTGGTCCATTAGAACACGCATTTAACATTGGTCTCGACATAGTCTCTGGTACTGTGTACTTCCTCAATTCTCTGTTAAAATTTTTTTCCGATATGTCAAATGCTGATACAGCATGGTCCACATATAGGTGACTTTGAAAAACTTTTAAGCACACATAGCTCAATAACGCCACTTTTATATCTCTTTTTGTCTTTCTTTGCGGAGCGGGAGGGGAGGGGGTGGATGAGTCGAGGGCGTCGGGGCCCTTATGGTCCAATGAAGAGTTGGATAGGGCTTGGAAATGAATTCACAAGTGTTATGTGCGGGAAACGTTTGGGTCTGTACACCTGCTGTAGGACTAGTATATTGTTCGGGGTTGATCCAGTGACGTTATGTTTAGGAATTGTATGGGGTGGATCCACATCTGTTATGCCCAAGATAATGTTCAGTATGTATATACATCTGGGACATTGTTCGGAGTGAATCAACAAGATGGCCGGCCGTGGTGGCCGAGCGGTTCTAGGCGCCACTGCCTTACCGGTTGAGGGTGTGGCTTTGATCTTTCTCTTGAGAGCAGAGGTGGTGTGTCGCCTCTCCATGGATTGTAGTTTTGTTTCAGGTTCGAAGCGATGAACCCTTGTTTCAACGCCTGTGACGATGCTCGAAAAAAAAACTGTCCCGATCAGCCTCGCAACACGCAAGCAATTCCGCACTGATGGTTCTTCGTTGCTTTTATCGTCTTCTGTTTGGCGGCCAGGATCCCAGCGAGCAAGCATCTTTCAGTATCCCAGCTGGTGAAAGAGTGTGTCAGCCCTAGTAACAGAGAGTTCAGTTGCGCAGCTAATTGTCTGTGATCCGTCGCTCACCTCGAATAATAGCGCGTTCGAACATTACAAGAATCAGAACTGTGAGCGGCCGGGCGGCTTACGGGAGATGGCACTGCTTTGCCCGACCGTGCTGCGATGATGACAGACGCTTCTTCCAACGATTTACCGTGCTTTTGTTCACTATCAGGTCTTCGGAGACATTCTGAAAAGGCGTATGAATATCTGCGATGCTCTATTTTCCGCCAAAAGAAAGTCAATGACAGTTCTCTAACTGCAACACACCTTCGTTACAGACTTTACAGACACTATAGCTTTGACAACTATCTGACCTTCATGAAACTACAGGGGAAGAAGTGGGAATACTCCACGATGTCCCACAACAATCTCCCCATTTTTCCAACGGAAACTGGACGAGAACAAAAATGTGTTGCATTATTTACCGAACGCCCCTCGTAGCAGCGGTCTGACGATTAATTTCTTCTCTTCCTTCTGTTGAAGATGGAAGTGTTCCGTCACACCTAATGAATGCTAGTACGTTAGAGGATTTGATAGGGTTCACTGATGCAGCAAGGGATGGCGGATGACTTCCTCGCGAATTTTAATAATGCAAGTAATCGAGTTTTGTTTTTCTTTCTCTGTCTCTCCACGTGCGTTCATGAATAATATATTTATCTAAGGTAATGCTTTTCCTGTTTCTTTCAGTGACACAGCTGCGATGGGAGTGTATGAAGTGCATCTCAGCCCATCAACTGTATACCCCATGTCTCAGTCTGTGACTGCAAGCCCCCAGGGGCTCAGCATTCGTTTGCTGGGTACGGGCTTGGCGACCCCGGGGTTCCTGAGCTGGGGACTGGTAAGCGCCGCCAGTCCCCTGTCACCGTAACCTCTAAGCATACTTCAACGACCACCGTGCGGCGCGGCGGTGGAATGTTGTGTGTCTCAGGGAATGGGGATCTTGGCTTGACCGCCCGGATCGCGAGGATGGAATAAACCTCTATAAAAAACCCCTCAATCTCAAGGTGTGCTGCGCGCTGATGAGATGCATGGCTGTTGAGGTGGAACAGTCGGTAGCGGGCAACCTCTGGGGAACCTGCCGCACCTCAGTTGTATAAGGCTTACCGAGGCACGCGGGGCTCTGTCTAGGTGGACTTCTAGTTCCCTAGCTGCTCGTGGGACCGAGATGGATCCTTCGAAATTCTCTTTTCCTCCTCCCAGCGGAAAGGGTGGGCCGCTGGAAGGTTCTAACACCCAGTCTCTTAAGAGGGCCCGTGCAGTCAGTCCCCCTGACTCCGGCGCTTCTTTAAAAAGTCCAG
This sequence comes from Schistocerca serialis cubense, assembly GCF_023864345.2. NCBI lineage: Eukaryota > Metazoa > Arthropoda > Insecta > Orthoptera > Acrididae > Schistocerca > Schistocerca serialis. The sequence goes on from NC_064639.1 coordinate 591,861,387, forward strand.
TCTTAGGTAACAGAATGCATTCTGGTAATCCGAATGTGTTTCTCATTGTGAAACGGAAGGAGGGTAGTTTCGAGAAGGTTTCGCCCTTCTATATACAAAAGGGATTGGAGGGAATCTGTGGCTCCTTAAAATCGGTGAAGCGCTTACGTAATGGGACCTTGCTAGTGGAAACTTCCACTTCCCAGCAAGCAACTAACCTCCAATCTGCTAAATGCCTTGGAGAGTATGCCATAGACACCGAACTGCACAGCACCTTGAACTATAGCAAAGGTGTTGTGACATGCCGGGATCTAGCTGATATTCCCAAGGAAGAACTGCAACGTGAGTGGGCTCCGGAAGGTATCGTTGATGTCCAACACATCATGAAGAGGGTTGATGGCACTCTTGTCAAATCCGACTCCTTTATTCTGACCTTCAGTAGCACAACACTTCCTGAACATGTTAAAGCTGGCTTCCTTCGCCTTAGTGTGAGGCCTTATTTCCCGGCCCCAATGCGCTGTTTCAAATGCCAGCGTTTTGGGCATACCACCTTAGGCTGTAAAGGCGAAGCGACTTGTGGAAACTGTGGTCAGGCTGCTCATGAAGGAGTTGGTTGCTCGTCTCCGGCTAAATGTATTAATTGCTCTGGGAACCACCCTGTTTGGAGTAGGGACTGCCGCATATTTTTAGAGGAACGCAAGGTCCAGGAAATCAAAACAACCAAGCGTATCCCCTATGGTGAGGCCAAGAAGATTTATAAGTCGATGCAACCTCCCACATTTGCTACATCTTTTGCATCCCTGGTACAGAAGCCTACTCCAAAGGTCGATGCCTCAACGCAGACTGAGGTGGTGAGTGTTGGCACTAACACCTGTAGCTGCCAGTGCACTTGCAACGCAGCCAGTGTTCCAGAGCCAGTAGCCCCTACTCGAACGGCAGACAAAGGTACAGTGGCGGACTTGGTCCAGCCCCTCGCGCCTCCAACAGCTGAGGTTGTCCCCAAGCCCAGTGCGCCACTTACCACTCCCACATCCGCTCCCCCAAAGTCCACCAAGCCACAGAAAGCTACTGTGCAGCAGCAACAGCGGGTCAAATCCCGTGGTAAACCATCTGACCATGCGGATGTTGTTTTACGCGAGGCTTCATCTGACTCTTCCCCAGAGTTGATGGAGTACGATGTATGTGTGGGGCAATCATCTCGTCCCACGCCTGCCCCTCCACCTGCTGCGGTCTCCCCGCCCCGTCGGAGAGACAGGATGAAGGTGCTACCCCCAACATAGATGGCTCCCATACTCCAGTGGAACTTGCAAGGGTTCAGGACGCATGTGGAGGAACTTCGTCTACTTTCTCAGGGTCGACCATTGTGTCTCTGTCTCCAGGAGACGTATTTCCATCCATCATACTCCCCTGAGATACGAGGCTATACACTCCACAAAAAGGACGACCTGCGTGGAGAGAGAGCTAGAGGAGGCGTAGGTATTTTCGTCAGGACGGACTACCATTCCTCGCCTCTCTCACTTACGACGACTCTACAGGCCGTCGCTGTGTCCGTGCACGTGCGTCATCCATTGACTGTATGTTCACTTTACTTGCCCCCACATGATGCTCTTGATGAAGCGGCCCTCACCGACCTTCTTACACAGCTCCCCCAGCCATTCATTATTTGTGGTGATTTTAATGCCCACAATGTGCTTTGGGGCTCTGCAATTACCTGCCCCAGGGGTAGAGCGATTGAGAGGCTTCTCCTGTCATCCTGTGCCTACTTGCTCAATGGAGGACAGAGTACTCATTTCTGCACGGCGACTGGGTCGTTCTCTGCCATTGATCTCTCGCTTTGCTCTCCAGCTCTTGCCGCTAGTGCTCACTGGGAAGTGGTCGCTGACTTGCACGGCAGTGATCATTTCCCAATCTGGATTCACCTGCCAGATGGCGTGGGCCCCGACAGGAGACCACCACGATGGGTGCTCAGTGGAGCTGACTGGACACTTTATAGCCAGTTGGCCCAATTCGAACACTGTGCGAATGTTGAGGTGTGGGTGGATCATATTACCAAAACGGTCCTCCATGCCGCTGCGGCATCCATTCCACAGTCCACAGGTCACCGGAAAAGGCCACCTGTGCCTTGGTGGAGTGACGAATGCCGCTCTGCAATCAGGACCAGGCGTGCGGCTCTGCGGCGGTTCAAGTGTCGGCCGACTGCTGAGAATCTTGCTGCCTTTCAGGTGGCGAGGGCGAGATGTCGCCGCATTATTCGTGAGAGCAAGAAGAGGTCGTGGCAAAAGTTCCTGAACACCGTTAATCGTTCCACCAAGAGTTCCATTGTGTGGGAGACCATTAGGAGAATTTCTGGCAGAGGAGGGAGGTGCCCCATAGCTGCTGTACTGAATAACGGCACTCTCCACACAGATCCGCGGGACATTGCCCAGACTATGGCAGCCTATTTTGCGACAGTTACTGCCACAACCAGTCAGGATCCCGGTTTCCAGCGCCATAGAGCGGTTGCTGAGAGGTGTAGTCTGAACTTCCAGCCCACCTCTCATGAAGTTTACAACTGCCCTTTTTCTATGTGGGAGCTGGATTCTGCATTGTCTGGAGCTCGTGACACTTCCCCTGGTCACGACAGGATCCATTACAGTATGCTATGGCACCTCACAATGCGCAACAAAGAAATCCTCCTCGCACTTTTTAATGCCATTTGGGCGTCGGGTCACTTTCCTGACGCGTGGCGTGAGGCAGTTTTAATCCCTTTTTTAAAACCTGGGAAAGACCGCTCGAGCCCAAGTAGCTACCGTAGTATTGCCCTCACTAGTTGCATAGGGAAGACCTTGGAGCGGATGGTCAACCGCCGCCTTGTCTGGATGTTAGAATCCCGGCAACTACTTAGTCGCTTTCAGTGTGGGTTCAGGAGGTTTCGTTCCACCTTCGATAACCTTGCCCTCCTGGAGGCGGCTATCCAACAAGCTTTCCTACGCCGTCATCACCTTATAGGTGTATTTTTCGACATCGAGAAGGCCTACGATACCACTTGGCGGCGTCTCATCCTGGAGCAGCTTCACGAATGGGGTTTTCGTGGTTGTCTTCCTCTTTTTATTCAGTCTTTCCTCTCGCCACGATATTTTAGATACCGAGTTGGTGACGTCCTGTCTGATCGCTTTGAGCAGGAGAACGGTGTCCCTCAGGGTAGCGTTTTAAGTGTGACTCTGTTTGCCATCGCTATTAATAGCATTACGTCCATGGTGAAAAGTCCTGTCCAGTGTTCTTTGTTTGTGGATGATTTCTCTTTGTTCTGCTCTTCTTCAAGCCTTGCAACGACAACTCGTCAGTTGCAACTTACTATTAGGCGTTTGGATGACTGGGCGCTGAAGAGTGGATTTAAGTTTTCCACCGAGAAGTCTGTATGTGTTCTTTTTAACCGTTCTCGTTCGATTTTACCCTTTCCTGAGTTGCGCTTGAGGGACACTATTCTTTCTTTTAAAGACACGGTGAGATTTCTGGGTCTCATTTTTGACACGAGGCTCACGTGGTTACCTCATCTTAAAGACCTGAAACGACGGTCGCTTCAGGCTTTAAGCATTTTAAAATGTCTTAGCCACAGTACATGGGGAGCTGACAGGACTTGTCTGCTCCAGTTTTACAGGGCGTTTGTGCGATCTCGGCTCGATTATGGGTGCACGGTGTATGGGTCTGCGAGGCCTTCGTACTTAAAGATTTTGGACGTTGTCCACCATGAAGGGCTGCGGTTGGCCACTGGGGCATTCCGAACTAGCCCCATACCAAGCCTCTGTGCAGAGGCTGGTGAACCGCCACTTCATATGCGACGACGGCTACTTACGGTACGCCAGGCGTATAAAACTTTGTCCACACCGTACACACCTGCATACCATACCGTTGCTAAGCCTCCTCTGGCACGGTTATTTCATAACCGGCAACGTGCGACGCAGCCCTATGGGATTCGCGCACAGGATTGCCTCGCTGCGATGTCTGTGGCTGGTCTTCGTGTTTTACGTCGCGGTTGGAGCAGATCTCCACCTTGGCTCCTCCGGCGTCCCAAATTTATTTTAGATTTGACTCGTTTTAAGAAAGATGGCACACCAGATTTTACGTTCCAATCTCTGTTTTTTGACATTTTAGACGTGCATCACGGTTTCACTGTCGTTTATACTGATGGCTCGAAACAGGAGACTTCCCTAGGCTGTTCTGTGGTGTTCCCTGATCGTGTCACCCGGATTCGCCTCCCTGCTGCATATACCGTTTTCGCAGCGGAGCTCCACGCGATCCTGAAGGCACTGGAGCAGATGCATCGTGTTTGGGGCGATCGATTTCTTCTCTGCTCCGATTCTCTTAGTGCCTTACAATCGCTGCAGAGCCTATACCCGACTGAGGAGATGGTCCAGTTGATACATGACCAACTGTACTTGCTCCAACAGCGGGGTAAAGAGGTATCCTTCTGCTGGGTGCCTGGTCATGTCGGCATATGGGGCAATGAACAGGCTGATCGGGCTGCCAAGGAGGCCTGCAGAGAGCAGGATGTGGTCCAGTGTCCTATCCCCTTGCAGTCAGTCATCGCTGCACTCCATAGGAAGTGCATGGAGTTGTGGGAGGCCGAATGGCTGGCGGTGTCGGCCAATAAACTGCGGTCGGTAAAGTCAACCACTCGGCCGTGGCGTTCCTCCTGTCGGTTGCTCAGGCGGGAAGAGGTGGCCCTCACACGTCTGCGGATTGGGCACTGTCCTGTGACGCATAGCTATTTATTACGGCGGGAGGATCCTCCGTTTTGTGCCACTTGTGGTGTGCACATCTCTGTCCGGCACATTTTAATCGACTGTATTTTATACCGTGATGCAAGGGCAGAAGCACAGGTTGTTGGGGATCTCCCTTGTATTTTAGCTGACGATGAGACGTGTGTGGCAAGGGTTTTTAAGTTTTGTGATGTGTCTGGACTCTGGCCTAAACTTTTAGGCTGGAGGTTTTAGTGTGTTGCAGAGTGGCTGACTCCTCCCTTTTTCCTTGTGGTCAGGCAGCCACTTCCATCTGCTCCAATGTTTTAGCTCTCTCTACCATTTTCTTCCTGTATTGTCCACGTTTTACTGCTGACGCCCTGCATCATCCCACACTTCAGTGTGGGTGAGCCCATTTTTTCGATGATTGTTCCCCGTGTTCTCTGTTCCGTTTTATGTCCCTGTTCTGAGGTTTTCTTTTTTCTTGACACCCGTCTCACTATGATGCTGCACGGGCGCTGAAGACCTTGCTGTCGTGCGCCCACAAACACCTCTACTACTACTACTACTGTGACTGCAACTTATACGACGCCCAGTCCGTCAGTATTGGGAATCCAAGTAACTGTGCCGTGGGGGATGACATAAGTTGTCAGGGGACGAACACTTAAGCAGTAGTTCATTTTCTTTCTATCCTGCTGCGTTAATAAAACATCTGTTACACACTTTAAAACACTACTTATGAGATTCTATTTCTTTTCAGATGCACTCGATGTTCATATTGGTGAATGGATTGATGCAGCAGCTGTGAAGATACAATCGAGTGAGTTAACCCAGCCATTGAGTCTCCAGTATTAGCTCGTGGGGAATGACTCCAGTCATCGAAAGCAAATACTCCAGTCATCGAAAGCAAATACTTAAGTAGCAGTAATTTTCTTTCTTTTTTGCAGTTATAGTTTTACTACCTACAGTGTGCTTGCATTTATTATCAGATTTTTTTGTTTGTTTCTACGTACAGCGGATAATAATATTGCTATGTGTCAGATGGATGTTGATCTACACGTAGAGTTGGACCAAATATTAAAAGCCAATATTTCTCTCAGTGTTGAGGATGATGAATGACAGAAATTCGTGTATGCTACACCAAAGCCGATGCATTTCCACGTAAGAACTAAAAATTATTATTACTGTTACTATTATAGACGTCTGGGTACTATATATTTTTTCACTGACGTACTAATCACACCTCTCAATATCGTTATGCTTTTTTCAGATGTTGTAGTCTCGGGCTTGCATCTGCAACAACAACTAAAGAACCAGACCTGATGCTGATGTATTCATCATCCCAGCGGATGCATTTGCCAGGCTTACCAAAATCAGAGCCTGGTCCGTCAACAGGGCTAGCTGTTCCGGCTCGTTTGCTGTGGTCTGGGGCACACTCTCCTTGGCTATCAGTAATAACACCAATGTGAGCCACAGGGATCCTGCCACTTTTATCAACGTCTGTCAGGCTGCTTTGGAATGAGAGCTCCTGGGAAACGGCTACGACCCGTGGAATCCTTCCATTGACTTTAAGGTAGTTCTGTACTGCGAACTCACACCTCACCAAAGAAGTTAAGGATATTGAGAAAAACAGGACCATCAACCTCGATGTGTACTCACATGTCTTTGATCCGTTTAAGGGGTGTCCAGTTTCAACCATTTCCGAAAGTTATTGTTGCTAGAAGAAAGTATTTATGCCTAGAATACTGCCAAGGTGGATAAATTTTGATATTTTGGTCACTTCTGGCTTGCAATGGAAATTACCCTAAAATTATAACGAATAGATGCACGTGGTCAACATGCAATGTCTGCGAGCATTGTTACTTCAAATGCCAGGAGGACGAACCAGAATACGAGTGGCTGTACGCTAAAAATCCCGTTTATATTTACAGTCTGGGGGCAGATGATGTTGATGATAACGAGCCAGAAGATAATGAGAAGCACACTGTGCAGAAAAGAGTAAAGCATAAAGTAGCCGGACTCCTTTACTTTTCAAAATCAGCCTGTCAGCGCTTCAAACACATAGATTTGTTGCTATTCTCCGAGAGCGTGAACCAACGCTAGTCTGGATCAATAGCATGTCCCTCGTACTTTCCTTCCAGTTGAGTAAAAACGAACACGAACGATATATTGCAGTAGATGTCTCAACCCCTCTACCAAGACTGAGTATCTAGACCGACAACTCATTGATTGCTTTAGTGTCGAACCCGTGAGTGTGGATATACCTATTAAGTATATAACGTTCTTTAAGTTTGAGACTGCTTGCTTCCAGGAGCAATGTGCCTTCGTCATATACGCTGACTTCGAGTAACTTCTACCTCCTCTGGCGCGTTATGATCGAACCCCAATGCCTCCCATACTAACATCAGAGAATGACACATACTGTACGAGTATGTGGTAGCAAATCATATTGTATAACTCCAACCTGACCAAATTCGAATCGTAGGTTAGGGATAATCCTGTGAGATGGTTGCTCTCTGAGATTGAAAAACTTGAATGGTCAAAATACCCACGAACAGTTATCTGGAGAATGATGCTTATATGAGTAGGCAGTTGACTGCTATATTTGTGGGCTGCTGCTGAATGGATAAACGAAACTCCATGTGGAAACCGCTGTCCTCTGACGGGGAATTTCCACAGCATAGTCCACAATATATGCAACTTGGAATAACAACTGTCACAATGTTTCTTATTCCTAATTTGAATGGGTATGATGGTCACTTTCTTGTTGAGCAGTTCAGTGATTTCGGTGTGAAATACGATAGGGCTATGTCATACTTGACACAGTTGAAAAATACATTTCATTTTCCAAGCGAATCTCACCAAAAATAACCCTTCGCTTCCTTGATTCGCTATGTTCCATTATTGCGTCTTTTCAGAAACGAGGTGACACAATACATTAGAACGATATGGGTATCACCAGAGATGCATATCCCAATGATGGAATTTTCCAGCTTGTGACTAAGAAGGGATTCTTCACTTACAAATACCTGGATTACAAGGAGAGCTTGCACCAACAGCATTACCTGACATAACAATATTCTCAAGTAAACTGACAGGTGCTGCCATATTGGATTTGAAGAGTAGACAGGCTGTGAATATTTGGCAGGGGTTAACATCCATGATTGAGGGAACATACTAGATTGTAAATAAACAGCTATGTGTACCTGCTCGCCGGCATTTTTGAGAAACTCTGGAGGGTATGCCTGAACGTATATTCTATGGTTGCTAACTTCTATTACACCATGCCAGCACTTTCGTGGGACGCAGTGTTAAGAAGACGTGTCAGCAGGGAACTGTTGGCCTATGTCGACATGTTGCTATTCTACAGACGCGGGATGCGCCAGGGATACTGACAGTGTGCGTGCAGATAACACAGGTGGATAACCCATGAATGAGCGAGGAGGAGTACAGGCCCTCTGACGATTTAACTCACATCGTTGACTTGAAAGCAAACAACCTTTATACGCAAGCCAAGGAACAATCTCTGCTGGTTGAAGAGTGTTAATGGTGTCCAAAGAGGAATTTGCCATATTTAAACATCTATGGTGCGGCTGTGGATTCTGGTGCAAAATATATCTTGGAGGCAGAACCGGCGTATCCTATCCATTTGTAGAAGGCCTACAGAGACTTTCCGGTGTGTCTGGAGCTTGTAGTACTACGCAATGGTTCTGTTCCCAAGCTGACAAGGCTGGAGAATAAAGAGGGACACATTCTTCCATACAGAAACCTCGTCCGCGCAGTGGGATCTGCTGTTTTTCTTCAGCTAAGTAATGTAGATTTATGACTGGGCAATACGGTGCTATAGTTTTGTACCTGATATGGTCAAACTCTGGCATGCAATAGTTCAGTGTCAATAGCTTCTGAAGAAGGCCAAATTATTTTGGCTGAAACCTAGGTAAAGATTGGTTTCTGTTTGCAACTGAGGGTGACGTGTTATATGTACAGAAACTTTGGAAGACGGTTAGCACAATTCAGATCAGATTGTCTCCTGCGATCGAATTGGGCCAGGTTTCCACAATCAAAACATAGACTGTCGAAATTCTTAATTTTATCGCAAAAAAAGGAGGAGTTCTTAGTATCCCGAGGGTGAGAAATACACTGAAGGGTCAAAGAAACTGGTACAGCTACCTAATATCGTGTAGTGCCCCCGCGAGCACGCAGAATTTCCGCAGCACGACGTGACATGGACTCGACTAATGTCTGAACCAGTGCTGGAGGGAAATGACACCATGAATCCTACAGGACTTGTGTCCATAAGTCCGTAAGAGTACGAAGGGTAGAGATCTTTTCTGAATAGCACGTTGCAAGGTATCCCAGATATGCTCAATAATGTTCATGTCTGGGGAGTTTGGTGGCCAGTGGAAGTGTTTAAGCTCAGGAGAGTGTTCCTGGAACCCCTCTGTAGCAATTCTGGACGTGTGGGGTGTCGCACTGCCCAAATCCGTCGGAATGCACATAAATGGATGCAGTGATCAGACAGGATACTTACGTATGTGTCACCTGTCAGAGTCGTATCTGTCGTATGTAGAACTATCAGGGGTCCCATATCACTCCAACTGCACACGCCCCACGTTATTACAGAGCCTCCACCAGCTTGAACCGTCCCCTGCTGAAATGCAGGGTCCAAGGATTCATGAGGTTTTTTCCATACTCGTACACGTCATCCGCTCGACACTATTTTAAATGAGACTCGTCCGAACAAGCAATATGTTTCCAGACGTCAACAGTCCAATGTCGGTGTTGATGGGCCCAGGCGAGGCGTGAAGCTTTGTGTCGTGCAGTAATCAAGAGTACACGAGTGGGCCTTCGGTTCCCAAAGCCCATATCGATGATGTTTCGTTGAATGGTTTGCTCGATGACACATTCTGATGGCCCAGCATTGAAATCTGCAGCAATTTGCGGAAGGGTTGCATTTCTGTCACATTGAACGATTCTCTTCAATCGTCGTATGTCCCATTCTTGCAGGAACTTTTTTCGGCCGCTGCGATGTCGGATATTTGATGTTTTCCCAGATTCCTGACATTCACGGTACATACGTGAAATAATCGCATTGGAAACACCCCACTTCATCTAATAACTGCGCCAGACTCTCCTTGTCTTATATAGGCGCTGCCGGCCGCAGCGCCGTGTTCTGCGTGTTTACATATCTCTGTATTTGAATACGCTTCCCTACACCAGTTTCTTTGGCGCTTCAGTGTATAATAACAGGGATATGTCTCGGAATCTGTTCTCTGAACTCACTAGTTTACTATGAACCACAAGTTACAAACCACTTACAAATTAATGACAATCAGTTGAGTGTTATCTTACATTATGCATGCTCTGCGGCTGCCTAACCATATCAGTCTCATTTCCATACTTACTGCAGCACGTCGTCTGTAACAAAGGCATAATCTGCATCGGAAAGTTTAGCTCTCGATTATAACGTCACAATATTATGTGTTCAAGTGAGAACGGTGCCTTACGTCAACTTCGTTGCTTAAAGTTACAGTAGTGGATGTTTTATGGGTTGTGGTAGGTTTGGATTAGCTGCTTCAGAATTGCTGTTACTGCTTCTTGGTCCTTTTACGCCCGTAGCATGGTTTTTCCATTATATGAGGTGGTTTGTAAATGCGTTGTATGGATTTACGTGTTGCAGTGCTTTAGTATCTTATTTTAGAATTTATGTTGTCCTTTCACGCATATTCTGACAGTCTCTTTAGTTGTATTGTTTTGCCAAATTTATTTAAATCTGCACATGTGTTTGTGTTCTTACTTTTCAGTGCAAATATGAATCATTTGGAGTATGTAATAGAACGCATCTCTCTTCATCTCATATATCGTAATACTTTTCTAGCTGCTCCAGTAATCGAGGGAAAAGTGTGCAGCACTCGCCACGTTCTTTTCGAGATACATATAGACGATTCCTTCAATAAAATTCTTCAGGGTATCAACCGCATCGTCATAATTTAAAATGCGCCAACGTTTCGGCCAGCGTTGCAGCTAGCCTTCATCAGGGCCTTACGTTAACTGCTAAATGAACACACTTGGTTCCTTAAATAGCTGCACGAGAAAACCATGTCGTTACTTGATTGGCTGTAAAAGGTGGAGGAGGAGGGGTGAAAGGTATGCTTTATTGGTGTTTCCTTTATTATCTGTCATTGGCTGAAATAGCTGTTTTCTATTGGTCTTTATATTAATCCACCCCATTGGAGGAGACGGACGAATAGCGAACAGGTGATGGCTGTGACGTCACACTGTTTCCATGCTGTCCAGAAGCCGGCTGCGGCGTGCCATTGCTTTGTGTGCTCGCGACCACTGCTGCGGCTCTCCGCGTGTCTGCATGGGCCGCCACGGCTCTGCCGCCGTTCCGTAGCCCTGCTATTGCAGGCAGCCAAGACCTCGGAAGTTTGTACCCGTCCTCTCTATTCATGTTGGCGGGTCTTTTGGCTATTTCTATCGCCTCTCTAATCTTTCTTTTGAAAGTGAGAGGCTGTTTCGCCAGGACGCGGGCTTCTTGAAAAAGTATTGGTTTCCCGCACTCGTCTCGGTGTTCCGCCACTGCTGACTTAGTGTGTTGTTTCAGGCGGATATATCTTTCATGTTCCGAGAGCCTTGTGCTAATCGGACGTCCCGTCTCACCTATGTAGACTAATCCACACGCACAACCAATTTCATACACGCCAGCTGTGTGTAGTTTGTCAACTGCATCCTTGGTAGAACCGAGCATGTCTGAAATTTTGTTTCTGCTTCGGAAAATTGGTTTGATGTCGGCTTTTCGTAGAATTTTACCAATACGTTCGGTGACCCCTTGTACATATGGTAACACAGCAATGCTCTGTGCCTCCTTCTCCTCTTCCCTGTTAGTCTTCTCCCTTGTCGACATGGTGCTGTCTATCATCTGCTTCCCATAGCCATTAGTTCCGAAGATGGACCTGAGGCGTTCAAGTTCTGTCTTCAGATGTTCTTCGTCGCTTATCCTGTACGCTCTCTTCGTTAGCGTGTGCAGGGCGGACTTCTTCTGCGTGGCGTGATGGTGGGAGGAGGCGTGAAGGTACCTGCCCGTATTGGTTGGTTTCCTGTACACTTTGTGGCCAAGTTTACCATCAGGTTTTCGATAAACTTGCGCCTAGAACCGCTAGACCACAGCGGACGGCTTCAAGACATATTCGCGCTTATTTACGTGTTAGTACCAATGTCATGTGATACAATGCGTCGTATCACGTTAAGTAAAATGACACAAGATGTCATGCCAAATAATATGACACGTACCATCATGTCATCCAACCTGTCATTTTTCATGTCGAGCCACACAACACAACATGTCATTAAAGTTTAGGATGCAAGCATCCGCTCTCTGGGATGCTGACTGTCACAGATGCACCGCCACTCTCGGATAATTCCTATTGTAGATTCATCCCAATCACTAGAAGCAATAAAATTGGTGTCTATTTGTTCCTGGGGAAATAGGTTTAAGTCCTTGAAAAGCGGAAATACTAATATGTCAAGATGTTTTAATTTAAATGTCTTTGAACTTGGCAAATACGTCGAAAAAGCTAATTCCTTTCTACTCTTCCGAGGACATAACCGCCTTTTTCTGGTTCCCTACTTTTACTCTATAACAATTCTGATATTAGAGCTTCATAGCTTGGCAATCGTTGTAGATTTTTGTTGTATCGAGCTACGACTGGTCGGTCGAACCATATTGCCTATATCGTGGGAACGTATAACCCTTCATAAAACAATAGGACTACCATTAATTATATGTCTCTCCCTACCTTCATACAAAATGTGAAATAATCACAAGTTTGAAATATGGAAGTTGCGTGCGTAAAAATAAAACCTCATAAAACATGCTTTTACACGTTAAATTCGAATCAATCTTGATTTTTCAAAGAGTTTTCAGCTGTATCGTCAGAAAACATTTTTAATTTATCTCAGTCACTTTAAACTGTTCCTGCCTATTCAGTTCACGTAAGAACAAATTTTATGTAATACATTTAGCTCGACTTTAAACCATCGTACTCGACAACAAGATTACTGGATAAAAAAAAATTTTTTCGATTTTATCCATTTATCTACCTTTGTGCAGAGCTCAAACCGATTCTTACAAATTTAAAGTATAGAAGCGGCGCGCTTCAAAGACCTACAAGAAAAACGCGTTTTTGCACGTGAAATGCATACGAAGATGGTTTTTCTTCAAAGGTTAAATCCGTCTTAGACTAAAGTCCGATAAACTAGTGAACGAAATTTGTACCATCAGTGTCGTTCCAGTGCAGAGTACTTTAAGGGTGACTGGTTTTGCATGTTAAATACAAACGAGGGTGACTATTTTTGCATGTAAAATCAGAAAGGTGAACATACAAATTGTGACATAGCTGAGCATTAATTTTGGGTCAGTTAAAATCTTTCACAAAAGGAAGTAATCGGCAGGACTCAACAGGACCAGCCATACCTCTGAGGATGTCCAACGTAGTATTGGACGAAACGTTAGGAATAGAAGTATTCGATGGACCACGGCCATATAACCCGGAAGAATTATCAACAGAAGTAATCGGCTCCCACAATTTGTCTGGGGACGAGTTTTGGTTGTCATTCAAACCTTGCTTAACATACTGTAACATACACTGGCGGAAAAATTGCAACACTAAAAAATAGGTAATGTAGAATAATGAAATTCCGGGGATACATTTGTCTAGGTATTATATTTAAGTAATCAACAATGCCAGTTCACAGGTTAATGTACGTGCGAGATAAGCCATTGCTACTGTGAAACGATGGTACATTAACAACCGGTGTAACCGCCAGAATGTTGAATCCAAACATTGTGTTGTAAAGGTACCGGATTTCAGTTTGTGGGATGGAGTACCATGCCTGTTGCACTTGACCGATCAATACAGGGACAGTTAGTGGTCTTTGTGGACGACGTTACAGTTGTCGTCCGATGATGGTTATATGTGCTCGACTGGAGACAGATCTGGCGATGGAGAAGGCGAAGACAACATGTCGACAATCTGTAGAGCATGTTGAATAACGACATCAGTATGTGGGCGAGCATTATCCTCTTGGAAAATACCCTCTGGAATGCTGTTAATGAATGGCTGCATAACAGGTCTAACAAACAGATTGACGTACAGTTTTGCAGTCGGGGTGCGTGAGATAACCACGAGAGGGCTCCTGCTGTCATACGAAGTCGCACCCCAGCCCATAACTCCAGGTGTAGGTCCAGAGTATCTAGCACGCAGACATGTTGGGTGCAGGCCCTCAACTGGCCAACAGACGACCATCACTGGCCAACAGAGGGCCATCACTGGCACCTAGACAGAACCAGCTTCCATCAGAAAACACAACAGACCACCGTCCTTCCCTCCAATGAGCTCTCGTTTAATACCACTGAAGTCGCAAATGGCGGTGGTTTGGAGTCAGTGGAATGCACGCTACTGGGCGTTTGGTTTGGAGCAGTCCTTAAAGTAACAGATTTGTAACAAATCTTTGTGTCACTGTGGTCCTAACTGCTGCCCGAATTGCTTCTGGAGAGGCATTGCAATGCACCAGAACCACACGCCGAACACGGTGGTCCTCTCTCTGGGTAAAGGCACATTGCCGTCCGGAGTCCGGTCTCCTTGCGACCGTACATTCTCTACACATCTACATACATACCCGGGTAGCCAGTAAGCGGTGTGTGACGGAGGTCACTATTTGCACCAAAGTCATATTTCATCCCCTCTGTTCCACTCGCTGATCGCGACAGGGAACGACAACTGTCTGAACGACTGTGTACGAGGTCTAATTTCCCTTATCTTTGAATGGTGATCATTGCGCAATTTGAAAGTTGGTGGTAATTATATATGCTCTACGTCGTCGGTGAAGATCAGATTTTGGAATATAGTGAGCAGCCCCTTCCACTTAGGGCGTCGTCTATCTGCAAGTGTGTTCCACTTCAAACTTTCTAGGAGATTTATGACGCTCTCGCGATGCCTAAAGTACCAGACACGATTCTTGCTGCTCTTCTTTGGACCTTCTCAATCTGTTGAATCAGACCCAACTAGTAAGGCTCCCATACAGACTAACAATACTCTAACACTGGACGAACTAACGTATTGTAAGCAATTTCTTTAGATGAGGGACTGTTTCGCTTCAGGATTCTACCAATAACCGACAATCTAGAGTTCGCCTTACTCGTTACTTGTGTAATCTGATCGCCGGCCGGAGTGGCCGTGCGGTTCTAGGCGCTACAGTGTGGAACCGAGCTACCACTACGGTCGCAGGTTCGAATCCTGCCTCGGGCATGGATGTGTGTGATGTCCTTAGGTCAGTTAGGCTTAATTAGTTCTAAGTTCTAGGTGACTGATGAAGTTAAGTCGCACAGTGCTCAGAGCCATTTGAACCATTTTTTTGCAATCTGATCCATTTGAGAATAGCCACACCCAGATACTTGACGGATGTTACCGCTTCCAAAGACTGTGCATTTATTTTGTACTCGTACATTAATGGGGATTTTCGCTTTGTTATACGCAGTAGGTTACACTTGCTAATACTGAGAGATAATTGCCAGTCATTACACCACGCATTTATTTTCTGCAAATCCTCATTGATTTGTTCACAACTTTCCTGTCATACTACTTTCCTGTAGACTAGAGTATCATCGGCAAACAATCTAATGCCGCTGTCAATACCATCAACCAGATCGCTTATGTAAATCGTAAAAAGCAGCGGACCTATTACGCTTCCATGAGGCACACCTGATGTTACGCTTGTTTCTGTTGAAGTCTTTCCATTCAGGACGACATACTGCTCTCTATCTATTAGGAAACTTTCTATCCAACCACATATGTCATAGGATAGACCGTAAGCGTGCAGTTTTTCGAGCAAGCGGCAGTGCGGAACTTAATCGAACGCCTTTCGAAAGTCGAAGAATATGGCATCGACCTGAGAGCCGGTATCTAGAGCCTGTTGTATATCACGTACAAAGATGGCCAGCTGCGTCTCGCATGACCGCTGTTTCCTAAAACCGTGCTGATTTCTAAAGATGAGCTTCTCAGAGTCTAGAAAAGTCATTATGTCTGAACACAAAATACGTTCCACGATTCTATAAGAAATCTATGTCGATGAAATTGACCGGTAATTATGTGCATCCGATTTTCTACCCTTTTTATAGATTGCTACGACCTGGGCCTTCTTCCAGTCTCGTGGAACTTTCCGCTGTTCCAGTGATATCTGAAAAATGATGGATAAGAATGGTGTTATATTCATAGCATAGTCAACATAAAATCTTACGGGGATACTGTCTGGGCCAGAAGCCTTCCTGGCGTCTAAGAATCGTAACTGTTTTATAATCCCGGATACACTCAAAATTATGTCGATAATTGATAGGCTGAATGGTGCTGCAGTCCTCTACCATAAACGAGTTTTTGAAGGGTTTAGAAATTCGGCCTTCTATTTATCATCATCCGTTACCTTACCCATACTGTCAGCAAGAGAAGGTATTGAATTATGTGTAGCGTTCATAGATTTTACGTACGACCAAAAGTTTTTGGGGTTACTTTTAGAATCTGTAGATAAAATATTGCTTTCAAATTCGTTAAAAGAATGTCTCATTGACCTTTTGACAGCTGCTTTCATTTCGCATAATGTCAGCAGGGCAGTGACTAAGCTTAAAACGACTGTGCAAAATTTTCTGCTTTCTCAGCAACTTCCTAATATGTTTCTTGAACCATGGTGGATGCTTTCTCTCCCCTATATTTTTGCCAGACACATATATCTCTAGCACGTGGTGGACAATACCTATAAATTCCGACCAAAGATGCTCATTATCTTTGTGTCCCGTGGTGAATGCTTGGAGCCGACTATGAAGATATTCATTAATGACACTTTTATTTGCTTTCCCAAACAAGGAGACTCTACCCTGTTTTTTTTATTTTAAAAAAACTTCCACTGAAATAGAAGCCACAACGACATTATGGTCGCTAATACCTTTTTCTAGATTAACTTCCTCAAAAAGGTCAGGTCTTTTTGTTACCAAGATATGTAATATGTGCCCATCTCGAGTTGGTTTTCTAGCCAATTGCTCAAAGTTTTATGTTGAGAGCGCTCCTATAATAACTTTAAAGAGTCTTTGATTCTGCCCCCTGTGATAAACGTGTAATTTTCCCAGTCAACGGACGCCAGATTAAAGCCTCCACCTATAACTAATGGCTAATTTGGATATTTATTTCCTAGGTACTTAAGACTTTCCCTGAAACGATCTGCGATGTTTGTTGCGGATGTTGGTGGTCTATAAAAACATCGTAATACAATGGTCACTCCTTGTCTGATTGACAGTTTTATCTAGACTATTTCACAGTCCGACCCAGTATCGATCTAAACTGCGTTTAAACAGCTTTTAACTGACTGCAATGAACACACCACCTCCCAAAGCATTAGTCCTATCCTTCCTAAACATTGTCCAATCCGTGTTCAAAGTTTCAGTGCTATTTATGTCTGGTTTCAACAAGCTTTCGGTACCTAATACAATATTTGCATTACTACTGTTTATTTTGGAGAGTAACTCGGGGATCTTGCTATAGACGCTTCGACAATTTACGAACATGAGATTTAGCATATTTAAATCATTTGGAATGACCTGTTTTCTCTCACGTACAGTGACTTCATTTCTGTCAAGTCTTTCAGCACTATTGCAGAAGGAACATCCAGTTCCTCGTAGCCCTATTACACAACCTCATTCAAAAGTGAAGTGTTGATAATGGCTTCTTTGTCGCCTTGAAGGTATTCTTGACTAACATCAACTCACCACATCCAGTCGCAGAGGCAACTAACGCTGCTCTTCATCCGAAAGACATTAATCATACAATGGAAGACATTTAAAATAACATAAAGGAGACGATACGGTGTACATAGATATAAAAAAAAGGGGGAACATTATGGAAGAGAACAGACAAAAAAAAGGGGGCGACTGTATAAAGTAGATAAAAACCCTAAAAAATGAGCGCACACAAAAAAAATCACACACTGGATCATAAAAGTATCGACGGACGGCGTAGCACATAACAATCACTGACAATAACACTATGTACAAGTCCAGCACACAACTAAAATCAGAGCTCTTGACGCACAGGAGAACATAACCAAACACAACATTGACCTAGCACACAGATGATGATGAGCAAACCACAGGATCTGCCAGGGACATACAGACAAGGAAGGAGGGGAGGAGAGAAGAAGGAGGGGAGGAGAGGGGAGGGAGGAGAACGCTCACGACCGCTACAGCGTGTATTTAAAGCAAACCTGATAGGCATTATCAGAGCGGCGCTACTAGCGTCATGCTTATGAGACTGGTACGAAATTTGAATAGTTATCATCTTTCATATGTAGAAACAGGCCAACCAACTTACCTTTAAGCCGCACCACACCTTCTAGGTGTTCCGATTTTTTTTTCCTGTCAAAGCGTTATATATGATCGTTATTATTTTATGAAAGCCTTGCCCCCAAAGTGATTTCAAGGCCGAATTTATAGAAATGTAACAATGCTGTAATTTATAGTAAAACAATGTTTTCTGTTTTTTTGTTTACAGAAATATGTTTTTTACTTAAAGTCGTAATGATATCGTTTGGCCAGCGATATTTGCTAAGAGTGGAAAGCGAAAATGAACACTGTATAGTGTCGGTAAGAACCAAGCGATCATGATGCACTTCATTTACTCTTCCAAGTCACTGGCGATATTCTCTGTTGGATACCACAAAGTGTAAGTATCTGATTCTATGTAGCTCTGTATTCAGTTAAATATTTGACGTTTAAGTGACGAGTGCAAGTTGAGTTTATTTAGAAAAGCATATCTCATTGATTCCTGTGATAAGAACTGTTACTGTGAATGAATAATTGTGTCTCTCCGTTCACAGCCAGTAAAGAAAGAATTTCTTTTCATTTCCTATGTGTATCTTTACGTGAGAACAACAATGACGTTGGCGATCGTTTTAGTGGTCTAATGGTCTTCCGCCTCACGATCTTATTATATGGCGACATTCGCATCTGTTTCCAGTAATAATGATTTTCATTTTCTCATTTTTTGGCTCACGTCTGCTGTCTATAGACGTTCCTCTCGCTCGTCACGGAAGTGCCATACTGGGAAAAGTTTGCTTAATAGTTATCTCCCACAATCTTTTCATGCACTGTACACTGATCAGCGCCGGCCGATGTGGCCGAGCGGTTCTAGCCGCTTCAGTCTGGAACCGCGTTGCTGCTACGGTCGTAGGTTAGAGTCCTGCCTCGGGCATCGTAGTGTGCGCTGTCTTTAGGTTAGTTAGGTTTACGTAGTTCTAAGTCTAAGGTAGTGATGACCTCAGATGTTAAGTCCCTTAGTGCTCAGAGCCATTTGAACCATTTGAACACTGAACCGGCAGATCATTACAACCATCGACCCGCTATCGATATAAGCCCGTTCAGGTGATAGCAGCGTCACTTTGCGAGGAATGACGTGCACGGTGTGTGTACTACGAGTGAGCGTCCTGTCCGTGTGTAGAATGAAGAAGGCGCGCAATCTATCTGAGTTTGACCGTGGTCAGATTCTTGTGGCCAGTGGCTCAACACGAGCATTTCGGCAACTGCACGACTTGTCGGGTATTCGAGGAGTGCTGTGGTGAATGTATTCAACACGTGGCGAAACCAAGGCGAAACCAAATAAAGACTTCATGAGGTTGTGCAACCACACCTCATGACAGATGTCAGACATAGCAGGCTGGGCCAACTGGTAAAACAGGAACTACGATTGAAATGGGCAAGTGACCATCAGCACTGGACGTTGCCGCAGTGGCAGAGCGTTGCATGGTCTGACAAATCCCTATACCTTTTTCGTCATACCGATGGGAGGACGCGAATCTATCGCCTTCCAGAGAAGAAGCTCCTTGAGACCTGTCGTGCGGGACGGAGACGAACTGCCGGTGCCTCCATGATGCTCTGAGGAACATTCGCGCGGGCGTCCATGCGTCCAGTAGAGCTCGTGCAAGGGACCATGGCAGCTTAGGAGCATCTTACACTGACTGCAGACCACCTGGCATTTTTCAACAGGTAATGTGCCAAGACACAAGGTCGGAAGTGTGATGGGGTGGTTCGAGGAACATAGTGGCAAGTTCCATTTGATGTTCTGGTCTCCCAACTCACCAGATCTGAACCCGAATGAACACGTCTGGAACGTGACTGAACGTGGTGGCAATACCATCGCCCCCCTCCCCCGGAATTTAAGGGAATTCGTTGACTTCTGTGTGCAGATGTTGTGCCAATTCCATACAGCGACATTCCAAGGCCTCTTTGCTTCCGTGCCACGATGCGTCGCAGCTGTTATCCGCGTCAAAGGTGAACATACCGGTTCTTAGGCAGGTCGTTACAATGTTCTGGCTGATCAGTGTAAATTAATAGAGAGGGAACCGTTTCGTAGCGAGGCGGCAGAGAGCTCTCACTATTGTCGGTAGAGCCACGACCACCACGCGGAGAGAAGGATGCCCGCAGTACGAGAGCCGGTAGGCGCGCACCCCCGCGGTGGTTGACACACATCTGGCGCCCCGCACAGCCGCACACACGGGCCCTCCGCGGCCACGTTGCCGCCTCTCCCCGGCTGCCAGCGGGCGGCCGCCCCCAGCCCCCGGCCCCCGGCCCGCGGCCGCCGCCGCGCGCTGCAGCAGCCGCGCTGTCTGCCGGGCCGGCGTGTCCCGCGGCGGTGCTCGCGCCGGCCCGGTCGGCGCTCTCTGTCAGATCAATAACGCCGCCTGGCGCCTGGCCGCTGCAACCTCTCGGTCACGGCCGCCGCATTACGCAAACAGCCGGCCGGCAGGCCAGCGCCGCAGCCGCTCCGCTCATCGATATTCGCTCCCCATCAGCGAGCCCGCCACCCGTATCGTCTCCCGACCAGCTCACACTTTATCTGCGAATATGCTGTTACCAGCTACGTCGTCTCATACACAAAGGAAGGCCTATTCCGGAAGGGCGTGACTTTGTCTCTTCCGTAAACACTCACGCTCTTCATTCACCTGCACATGTATCTCGGATGCTATCCAAATTCCGCTTCTGAATAACTGGAAGGTCGTTCATTTGTGTCTCACACCTTCTTCCTCATCTTCCTCCTTCTCCTCGTCCTCTTCCCTACTTTGTTGCTCTTGCCTCGCTCTCCTCCCCCCCCCCCCCCCCCCACTCTCCCTCCCACGCCAACACACAAATACAGGTTGTTATCAACCTCATACTCGAAGACCCGCCAGGATATTTTTATTTGTTTTTTATTTATTGCTAGATTATAGACCAGTTACCTGATGTTTAAAATAGGTCGTACATCTTACTGTGTGTGTTGCTCGGAATATATCCTATAGATATCACGATCAAATACAGAGCTGCAAGGTGCTGGTTAAAGGTGGGGAGACTAGATAAGGTACACACAATAACCGGTGTGCCCATAGAGACGATACGTCACCTTAAAAGTTGGCGTTTGGATACATGGCAAGGTGAGTGGGATGTAAGTGATAAGGGACGTAGACTGCACGACTTCCTCCCTGACATTAGGGGGCGGTTGAGAATGAGACATATCGATCCCAGCCGCGGTATGGTACATTTCTTAACCGGGCACGGACCTTATCCCACGCACTTAAACCGCGTGAGTCTGAGGCAGACACCTACATGCATATGCGGGGAAGAAGGTTCCCCAGAACACACTCTCTTTTTCTGCGGGCAATACGCGAACAATAGACATACACTACACTTAGATTACACAGATACAGACATAGATATATACACAGCAATAAGAGACGAAGAACAATGGGCACAATTAAACCCACTGACAAACAGTACTTCAAAAACAACACATGAAGAGTATATGCGGACACGACATCACAGACATGCCTATGTGCAGCGTAACAGCAATCTCCAGAGGATGGACAGCGATACCCACAGTGACAGCGGAAATAGTGACAATGAGGAGGAACAGGAGGAGGAAGCAGAGATGTGACAGTAAATAAGCAAAAGTGCTGGCAATCTAGCCAAGAAAACACCAAATGCTGTACACGAATGGGCACCTAAAGTAGTTCATACATAAGATTAGTAATAAATAGGATAAGCAACATTATTTCTCTACTAATAACAATCTGTGTGTGTGTGTGTGTGTGTGTGTGTGTGTGTGTGTGTGTGTGTGTGTGTGACTGGCAGTCAACTGCTCGAAGAAACCATTCCGAGGTATTCACCGTCAGTCAGTGATGGTACTAACAAATCTCTCATCTATCCTATCTTCTTTTTATATTCTTCTTAAAAACAACAAAATTTTATTTGTATTTCAACCTTAAATTACTGTTATTTTGAAAAGTATTATTCTTTGTAAATGTTGTAGATAAAACAAAAGGAAAGAAAACCCGCAATGATTGCTTCCTGGACTCGGGTAGGCGCGCCGACCCCGGATCGAATCCGCCTGGCGGATTAACGACGACGGCCGGTGTGCCAGCCAGCCTGGATGTGGTTTTCAGGCGGTTTCCCACATTCTACTAGGTGAATACCGGGCTGGTCCCCACGTCCCTCCTCAGTTACACGAATCGCAGACACTTGGAACACATTCACACTATTTCACGATTTACACTAGACGCAGACAGCTGGGGTACACTAATTCTGTTCCGGGGGGTATGGGGTGGCAGTAAAATGGCATCCGGCCACCCCTTAAAATTAACCATGCCAAATCCGTACTTAACCCTGCCGACCCTGCGCACACTGCGTGATAAAGGCTGTAGCAAAAGAAAGAAAAAGAAAGAATCAACCTCATTCTCGAAGTTCCACAGGATGTCAGTTAATAATTACAAATAAAATATATTCGTGTATTATAAATGTAAAGCTTAATATTGTGGATGCTCTATAGTAACAATTTCTTTCGTCCACCGGTTGGCGGCTTACAAGACTATAATTAGATTTTAACTGACTATGGTCGTCAAAGTGTTTACATTACTGGCGAACAACATTAAGAAACCGTGCTCACTACTAGATCCTGATGAAGATCACAGCAAAGGGGTCGAAACGTCGATCGTATAGAAGAAATACGACGCGGCGGAACATCTTAGGAGGTTTTACGCTCAATGACAAAGGTGCCATGACTGATATAAGAGTGCAAATTAAATGAGGTTTCAAGGTTGGCTTCATTAGATGTAACGAATTTCTATATGTCTGTGCCAGTTGAGACAACAGTACACATTACATGGTTATATTAATTGGTGACTCCATGGCGTGTTGCGTGCACCACGACCAAATAGTGGATAGAAATTGGAAGGAAAATTAACATTGGCCGTATTTTTTGTTTTGTTGTCAGCAAAAGCTTATGGTTACAGCTTGATACCAGTGCCTACCAATTTTAATTGTATATTACAGCACTGAGGATGGTCACTAAGTGACCGAAAATCGATTTTGCTGGCAATAAAACAAAAAAACATGGTTATATGGTACACATTTATATGGTTATCAGTACGTCTACTATTGCAATTTATTGATTCGTTCATTTAATAATGAAATAACGAGGTCCTAAAAATGTGCTACAAATGTCACCTTCAGGTGGCATGTGGAGTATGGATGTAGATGTAGATGTAGATACTGAGCATGGTAAAATATCTAAGTTGGGAAGGACAAGTTTATTGGATTATTAAAGTCTGCCTTACCACTAAACTATTTTTTGTTTAATGGTATGTTTCATGTGCAGGGGAATGGTTTAGCATCGGGCTGTACGTTAACAGGGTAGGTGGCAGATATTTTTTTGTTCTTATACGAAACAGCTTTTGTAAAGGAAAATGTTAAGCATTGCGATATAATACGTATGTACTGAAGATACGTTGCCGATTTATTTATAGTGTATCAAGGATCCGAGGCAGAAATAAACGAAATGATGTTGCAACAAAGGTGTAATATTGGTTTTTAGAATTTACTAGGATTTGCCAAACAATGTTCATAGATTTTGTGATAGATAGGAGCGTCATTGTGGACTGTTACATATGCGTAGGAAGGAAGTACTATCTCTAGTAGGTAAAAGCGAATGCCTTTCATTCACAACTGTGCCTTGGGAGTATAAATCGTCAACATCGTGCGTGACAATGCGTGTTTGCAGGGTTTTTCAATTTTGAGACTGCGCAGTGGTATACGACCTATAAGGTAGTGTTTAGTACAGGACGACATAAATAGTTTTATATGGTTATCAGTACGTCTACTATAGCGATTTATTGATTCGTTTCTCTCTTTTATAGCATTTACTAATGAAATAACACTGTCCCGAAACATGTGCTAAAAATGTCGTATATTTGTCGTCTGGTAACGTAACATTACGATTCAATAGACAGTCGCAGAGTGGCATCACAACAGATAACAAGAATCCGTAGATTTAAGACGCATTAATATCTGATGATCGGTAAACGCTGTAGCCTAAAAAAATGACTTTTTGCAGTAGATTTCAGCATATATAAATATTTCAGTACACACGGTCTAGTCATATTAACGTGACCACCGCCTATGTTCACTGTCAACGTGCCATCACAGCTCTCAGAGGCATGTGGCATCACTAGCAGGGGAAGCCATATAAAGCGTCCCGGAAAACAGTGCAGTCGTTATCTTACTGCGGAAATGAAGAGATTTATATGACATCCGAAGGGACACAACCATTGGCTTTCGGACCAACGATGGGAGCAATTCCGAAACGGCTAATTTTATAAGCTGTTTGCATGGCGCCATGGTTCAACTATATCGTACATGAAAAGTGGCGCTATCCAAACCGGCACCGAGGAAACTATGAAGTACCACGAGCCACATACGACTTGTCTCACCGACGGCTGCGGAGACATGTACGGGCGAGTAGACGAGCAACTGGTGAGCAAGTGATCGGGCAGATAAACCAACCGGTTATCAACAGGGTCTCCTAAGAGATCATCAGCAAGAGCTGCTGTTTATGGGCTTCTGCAACGGGCGCCTGCTTCGTGCACCCACGCTGACTGGTATTAATTGGTGACCAAGGTTGGAATTTGCACACTAATACCGCAGCTCGACGTCCACTGGGTGGCGACAGGTGGCATTTTCAGGTGAATTACGTTTTATGCTCCATCATACATATGGCTGTCGACGCGCACGGCGTGAAACGTCTGAAAACAAACACTCTGGAACAATTGTCGGAGTGTTATGCTCTGGGGAATGTTTTCGTGACAGTCCCATGGTAATCTCGCCCTTCTGGAAGGGAGAATGGATCAACACAAATACTCATCTATCCTACACGCAGCTCGTTTTTCCTCGGCACGATGGCATCTTCCAGCAGGACAACGCAACATATTACGCACCTAGCAGTGTTTTTGCGTGGTTCGAAGAGCACCTGGGTGAGTTGTACCATACTCCCTTGACTACCAAACTCCCCGGGTTTCAACCGATTCGAAAAGCCGTGGGGCCTCCTCGATCGGGCTGTTCGCAGCATGCCTCCTCAGTCGAGAAATCTAACGCAGCTGACCACGGAACCGTGGTCTGCATGACTCCACGTACTTGTCGGTACATTCAAGAACCTTACTGACTGTGTATCTGCACGTCCGCGCTGCAAAAGATGATTATTCAGGCTTTCGGCATGTGAGAAGTATAGGATGGGGCCTAACAACCCACAATATTATACGTTCAGTGACAAAAAAGTCTGTAAACCTGTATGGAGGAAGATGTTAGACATCGAGAGTGATGTAAAAACCCAGAACAAAATTCGTCTTTGACAATCGGATGGTAACGTAACTGAAAATCTTCTAAATAAAACCAGAAAACCCTCAAAAAACAATTTGTGTGTATGTGTGTGTGTGTGTGTGTGTGTGTGTGTGTGTGTGTGTGTGTGCATGCAGGCGTAAAGAGAAGGTGAACGGGAGGAGAATCAGAGACCTTAACAGATAATTGTCTTCCGCCAAAGCAGAGGATTCTTCGCAGTACCCAGAGAAGCTGTTTGTCTTGACTAGTGTATGGAAGAGCACTTTCAAACGAAATTCATTCAAGTAAATATATAAATAAATGCATGAGCGTCCACCGATTACAGTGGACGCTTATTAGCGATTCTTGCATTGTAAATCGCGTTTGTTAAATTAATAAATATTGACAGAAATGAGAAAACGTTTTCAGTCTGTTGCAGTAAAGTCATTTACCATCACTCAATACACAAATGGAAGGAAGAGTAGAGATTAATGTCACTAAAAATAGAGCGCAGTTTCGGGTTCTACATCTACATTGATACCCTGCGAACCACTATAAAGTGTATGGCAAGAGGAACATCCCACTGTAGCAGTTGTAAGGGATTTTTACCGTTCTGTTCACGTATGGAGCGCTGGAAAAATAAATGCTGCAGTTAATTTAATGTTTGATTGTGTAAATGCTTCTGTAGATGCTGCAGTTAGTTTAATGTTATCCTTACGATACGTACGAGACCCATATGCAGAGGGCTGTAGCACGTTCGTAGTCACCATTTAAGGCTGATTCTTGAACCTTTGTCGGCAGACTTCCTCGGGACAGTTTTCGTCCATATTCAAGAGTTCGTCAGTTCAATTCTTTCAACATCTTAGTGACAACCTGCCATCGGTCATACAAATAAGTGACCATTCTTGCTGGCCTTCTCTGTAAACGTTTAACAGCGCCAGCTTTCCTATTTCGTACAGGTCCCACACTCTTTAGCAGCATTCCAGGATGGGTCAGACGAGTGTTCTGTAAGCAGTCTGCTGTGTAGGTTGCATTTCCCTAGTGCTCTACCAGTAAACTGATGTGTGCTACCTGCATTACCTAAGACTGAGCCTATGTGATCGTTTCTACTAAGCGTCGACCCAGGTATTTGTATGAGTTTATAGATTCCAGCTGTGACTCACTGCTGTTATGTTCATAGGATACTATGTATTTTTTGTGAGGTGCACAATTTTACATTTTTGAACATTTAATGCAAGTTGTCACATACTGACCTACTTTGAAATCTTGTCAAAGTCTGAAAATATTTGTACAGCTTCGTTCAGACTATACTTTACTGTAGATAACTCGACAGTCCGATAAAAGTCTCAGGTTACTTGCTCAAGATCGTTAATATGCAACATGAACAGCAAGGAAGCCTCGATTACATATCTAGTTACTTCTACGTCTCACGATGACTCTCCCTCTAAGATAACTAGCTGCATCCTCCCTACCAAGAAATTCTCAATCCAGTCACATATTTCGTCTGATACCACATATGATCTTACTTTTAATAATAAGCAGAGTTGAGGTATTGAGCCAAATGCTTTTCGAAAATCGAGAAGTAGTGTCAAATGTGTGTGAATTCCTAAGCCACCAAACTGCTTAGCTCATCGGTCTCTAGACTTACACACTACTTAAACCAACTTAAACTAATCTACGCTAAGAACAACACACACACACACCCATGCCCGAGGAAGGACTCGAACCTCCGGCCGGAGGGGCGGGCAATCAGCTACATGACGCCTCAAACCGTACGGCCACTCCGCGCGGGTCGAAGTCACTGAATCATACTGGCACTTATAATTAATTCAGAGCCTTTCACTGAGATGTTGATTAATTTCCGTCAGATCTTTAGTGTACTGTCTATGGCGACCGTGTCGCCATTGTTAGCGAGTGTGTATTGCAACGTCTGAACCAGCCATCTGACTCTGTAGTACACCAACTGCGCGTGCTCCGCCTGGTAGCCTAATTAACGTCGCACAGTTACTTACAGCGCTTACCTTTTGTGCTGCAAGCGATTTATACCAATTCAGAATAAATTGAATTTAGCAGGAGGTAAAGAAGCTGCGACTTCTGAAAGAAATTGGAAGGAACACAAAAGAATGTTGTGGGGAAGGGCAACCAAAGACTGCCCTCAATTGGCGACATGACGCCTTCGAGCCAACGTCACCCCGAATATGAGCCCAGTGCCTCACTACCACGCCGGCTCGTTCGGTTCCACGAAGGGAATAGGCATGAGGTATCCCCCGCTTCTGTACAGTAGCTAGAGGAATGAGTGTGTAATGTACTAGAAAATTCAGCTACAAATTTCTGCCGTGTATTTTCCGGTCCTCACTGCAGCGTCAAAGCCACTCGTCGCCGTACGACAATACATAAATCGATAAGAGAGTGTTGGGAGTGAGTTGTCAGCGGCCAGAGTGAACAATGTCGCCGGTGGCACCGCAGAGGGGAGCGGCGCCGCTTTCATCTGCGAGAGGCGGCAGTGAAGCAGGGCTGGCAGCGGCGGCAGGCCGGGGCAGGCGGGGCGGCAGCCAGCCGTGAAACCGGCGCGCTCTACCCTGCTCTGCTCTGCGCTGCTCTGCTCTGGTGTGGCGGCTGTGGCGGTCGCGGAAAGAAAACTGCGGGATCGATGGCGGCCGCTCGCCGCTCCAGCCTCGGTCTCAGCCAGTGCCGGCCCTCGTCCCGTTGCCTCGGAGAATGACCGAGCCACGCTCACAGGTCTGCGCGACACAAGCGTCCACACCAATACACTGCGTGCCGGTGATCTTCCACAGAGAAACGCTCGCCTAGTCCATGCGAAGTACGTACACTGTATAGTGGTCACAGAGGCTTGGCTCTGAGCACTATGGGACTCAACATCTGTGGTAATAAGTCCCCTAGAACTTAGAACTACTTAAACCTAACTAACCTAAGGACAACACACACATCCATGCCCGAGGCAGGATTCGAACCTGCGACCGTAGCAGTCGCGCGGTTCCTGACTGAGCGCCTAGAACCGCTAGACCACCGCGGCCGGTCACAGAGGGCAGAGCAGCCATTGCACGTGTTTTGCTCTAAACAGTGCTGCTACCTGTCGACAAGTGGTTAGGGCTCACTTCTTTATGCAGTATCATGTATTGAGACGTCCAAAAATAAAATTGTAGCAAAAATATTGAACTATTGCTACAACATTATTTGTCTAGGTTGACGTCCACCTGTAATGGTACACTTTCTTTCACTTTGTTTCTTTCTTTCACTGGTGCCATGACCCGCGCTGACGCAGGGTCGGCGTTGTTAGGAACGGATTTGGCGAGGTTAGTGGAAAGAGGTGGCCGGATGCCCATCTTGCCGCCACCCCATACCCCCTGGGATGGAATTAGTGCATCCATGCTGTCTGCGTCGAGTGTAATTAATGGAACATGGCGAGCGTGTTCAGATGTCTGCGAGTTGTGTAACTGAGGTGGAACGTGGGGATCAGCCCGGTATTCACCTAGTGGGAATTGGAAAACCGCATGAAAACCACAACCAGTGAAACGTCCCCTTTTGTACTATTTATGCATGACTGTGCTTAAACTGACACACAATATTTTTAGCGCAACGCAATCTGACTATCAAAGATCCCTGCAAAAGAATGGCCCTGACTAACATTAAACTATACCTCTCACAAATCACTTACCTCACAAAAATCTTCGCTGCTCAAGCTACTGCAATATAGCGAGCGCCACTACTGCCAGCTAAATAAAAGATTCAAACTATGGAAGGCACTAACTACTGATAGGGATAGTTAGCAAATGAAAGATATTAATAGAGAACAAACAATGTATTTACCTTAATATCATCACAAGTCATAATATATATATCAGTTCATGACAAATTACAAATCTCCGCCATCTCTCTCCCCACATTCACCACTGCTGGCGGCTCACCTCCAACTGCGCAACGCTACGCGCTGTTCACAGCCAGCTGCCGCTGCCCAACACTACAATGGCGAGTATTACAACAATGCAAAGCAGACACAGACTGCCCACAGCACAGCCAGTGATTTTCATACAGAGGTGGCGTTACCAATGAAAAAACCTAAACAGCCTACTTACATAGCCCCCATGCTCCCCACAAAAATTTTTACAAATAGGATTGGGCAGTGGCCAATACAGAATTGAAAAAATTTTTTCATAATTACAATAACAAAGAAATCAAATGCACACACTTATTGATACAACGTTGGTCAAAAGCTAAAAATTTCTCACAGTCCATAAAGACAGTCCACATTGTTCATCACAGTAAAATAGTGTTTTTCTCAAAGTCTGAGCAGTAGAAGAAAATGCACACGGAAGTAGTGGATTTCCATGCAGTCTTGAAGAAGTAGTGTTGTCCTTCCAACGGAAAGTCAGTGCTGACTCTCGACATGCTGACAGGTAATGGGCCACAACAGAGCAAACCCACTGCAGAGTCAGTCGAAGTTTTGATGAATATTGGTAGGTAGGTCATCACAGAGCAGACCCACTGTAGTCCTGGTAGAGATTACGGTATTGGTGGGCCACCAGAGGTGCAGACCCCACTGCAGTCCTTGTAGAAATAATGGTATTGATGAATCATCAAAGATGTAGACCTACTGTAGTCCTTGTAGACATGGCCAGCAGCCATCTGTTGCGACTGTGCAGGTGCACAATCACCATCGAAGAGTCTTGCGGAGAATATAGCAAGTCCATAAACCACCCCTTGTCCACTCACAAAAAATTTGTTTGACATGTCCTTAGAACCAGCAATGCTGTTATCCAGTCCCTTGCGGAATTATTAACACATGTGCAAACACTAACAGTCCCAACTTCTCACATATTGTCCATATACTATGACCAACAGAAACGTGTGCAGTGAAATGTAACTTACAAGTTAATAATATCATGAACTGGTGACAATTACAATTTTATAACAGAAGAATACAATAACAAAGGTACAAAATACATCATTAAAGAACATAACAATACAGATAACATTTGTAGTACAGGCTTTACAAAAGAATCGAACTAACATAGACATCAGTGTTACAGGAATTATGACATGAGTACGTACATAAAAGATCAGAATAACTTTCGAAACATCAACTTCACACATAAGCATTTAAACAGAATGAATAATGTCTAATATCTTTACAAAGTAAATAACATATTATTAATGCCAATTATATTTGATGATAACAGTATTCCTCATCATAGTGAATGTAGCTTAATATTAAAAGAGGGAAAAATTCTATGAAACTACACAGAGACAGGAAGAAAACAACTACACAAGGGTACACAAACACATAGTGGGATAACACCAATAGGAAAGGACAGGGTTCGTTTTCAGTGTAACATTTGGTACTGCAGTCCAACCCAAAACTTCATTCTATAGATCTTTCGTCTTATTTCAACCTTTGCTCCCCCCAAAAAAATCTTATCCAAGCATGCTTTCTGTATTCTGTTCATATTTCTTTCAAAATAATTATTTCTGATTGTACAATACTCATTTGGGCCCAAATCCTTTTTATATAACTTCGCAATGCATTCTTTACCTATTCTCCACAGTCAGTTTCTCATATAGTCTACCCCCTCTTAAGCTAACTTAAATCTACTGAGCTCAGATGCTAAACTAAGGGACGAGGCAATGCAGCAGCACGTAAAACAATTATTATAAACAGCAATGCAAAAAATGCAAATTGGCAAAGCTAGCAGCATAAATGAGCAAAAGTCAAATTCAATAACACTATGCCTGGCAAACAGCAGCAACTTATACCTAAACATGACATAGCGCAAGCAGAAAAAATATTACACTAAAATGGCCATGTCTAATACCTATGTCACATCTTAACATTAGAGTGATGCATCACAATTTATTCTACAAAAGAAATTACCAAGTACTTGAAAAGAAAATTATGTGTTACTGTTATTAGTTCCTTCTTATTGTTCTTTCCTTTCCAAGTGCTCCTTTTTTTTAAAGAATGTGGATAATAAAATAATTATTTAATAGATCTGTTGACAGAAAGTGTTCACATTAGCAAATGCATTTCATTTTATAAAAGCAATGCTGCAACACAGCTGAAAAACAGGTATCAAATGAAATAAGCAGTTACGCAAACCAAAGCATAAAAATATCATTCAATAGTCATGTGACATTTCATAAGTTAGTAGAAATTCTCTCAACTCTCGTAGAAAGACGCTTGTCGTAATCAGGTGTGCAGATGTACGAATATTTCCCATCAATTCATAAGCATTTCAGTAATTAGCACAAAGTGCGAGTAATCATATGTTTTCAAGTAACGAGGGTGTCGCATTAGCGATGAAAGGCACACCCTAATGGCTTGTTCTCCAGGTGTTTGACACGTCCCACGTCCACTTTTTTTCTACTTGTGCCGCTGAAAAGGGCTCGCAATAATGGCTTTTTCTCCAGGCGTCTGACACAGCTGGGTGCCCGCGACGCATTACGTGCAGGTGGTCACTTAACTTTCGTACGGAAATATTTACCGCTACAGTGACAGCCTCACATAAAAATATTTCACAGGTCAAGAATTAGCGTTGCAAATCTGTAGAAACAAAATCCTATGAATATAACAGTGTCCAAAAAATGTTCAGTGGCATTGTGATACATTCACACATGATTCACACATGTCATAACTCTTAAAGTACGAGTCTTGGTTTCCAACATCCTTTTTCACAAGTCAAGAGTCCCTACCCACTATTCATTACTCCTTACCTTATTACACATATACGTATCCATCGACACTCGTCAATATTTCGTCATTATAAATATGAAGCATAATCAAATAACTCATATAGCCTCAGCCTATTAATCGTAAACATACCTCAGCAGCATAATACACATCGTCGTCGTAAAAATAACATCATAACACCTCGGTCAAATCTCAAAATCGTCGTAGCTTCCTCCAATAATTAAAAAAATTCTCTGCTCATGTCAAAAGTGTCATCTGCCTCAAACGTACTTTAAAAATCATAATCCCTTTACCAAATACATCATTCAAAGCTCTCATAGTATCACAATGGTTCCAAAAAAATATGAAGAGTTCACACAGTACAGACAAAATACAATTTCGTAAGTGTGAAGTTATCCAACGGTGTAATTACGTAAACATGTGTCACTGATGTAGTAAAAATAAATGTTTGTCTCTCTCAGTTAAATGATCAGATAGCTGTGTAAATTGTGTGTTAGAGAAATATGGTACCGATGTGTAAAGTTGTATAAGCAAATACCATATTAGCTAGGGTTCCTTGTGGTTGCCACACACATGGTACACAAAGTAAGCATGTACACCCCTGAGGATTAATGTAATTATACCCTCAGGTGCTACAGATTATTGCAATGGAATGAAATGTATCACGGAAAAACTTTGTATCATTGTGTTTCAAATATCTTTGAAAATAAATGTTTTTAGTACAAAATTGATCACTCAAATACGTGTCCTGTAGCGCTAAATGTGCGTCTTGTTGCAACATAATCTCTGTGGAAGTGTCGTAGTTATCGTCCTCCGAAAGCTAAGTTCTGCAGAAGTCAATGTACTGACCTCATGATAAACAAAGTGAAATGCTTTGCGTATAGATATCATACTTATTACGCTTATTGCCGTGATGAAGAAAGTACTGTGCTGTAACGTATTGTTGTGCTACAGAAAAGGCTGTCTCCTTGTAGCTATACCATAAAAGTTACTACTAAAACATGTTTTACTTTCCAGAATAATACAGAAAAACTGTGCAGATATAAAACAGAAACACCGCAAAATCAACATTGTAAATTTTCACTCATTAGTAGCGTCGTGATAAAATCGTGTAGCTGTCACATAAACTAACTATTGTCTCATCTGGTATCTCACAGAAAGTACTTTAAATCCGGAATGTATTTTCAAGTAAACCAAAATGTTGCATTAAAATCTCATTAGCAGTACTGGTAAATGTTCTAAGTATGTGAGCTTTATAGTCGTTACGTAATCGTGCAACAAACAAGCAAGAATGCACACACACAATAACACTGTGTCGTCTGTCCACAATAACAATGCATTCGTAATTTCTGTTTAAATAATTTCTCTTGGTTCTTGGCTGGATATTTAACTTCAAACATTGTTGCATGGTAACAGTTTCTAAAGCATACTAGTAACGTGAAGTGAAACGTTTTATGGCAAAGACAAAGTTAAAAGACAGATTATCTGTCAATAAATGGTTTTACATGTGAAATGTGGTGTAACCCTTTACTCTTCCTAGTACGCAGAGTTTCAACTTCAACACAATTATCATGTGGTATACGTCGGATTCTGTAAGGTTCATTGTAAACTAGAAAGAATTTGTGACTCAAGTGTTTCTTCTTATGTGACAATGAATGAGCTTTAATGAGAACTTTCTGACCAATATACAATTTCTTTGCATTTGCTTTACCGTGTAGTTTTCTCCTTTTGTCTGCTGCAGATTTTATATTTTTAAGAGCCAAATCAATTATGTCTTTGTGTCGAAGTTTACGTGTATTTGGGAAAGGTACAAGCTCTCTGATTCTGTTCGGTGGTTCTTCATTCTTTAGTACAAGAGTAGGTGGTAAAGCAGTGGAATCATGAGGCATTTCATTCAGCACATTTTGAAATAAGTGTAAATATCTGTCCCAATGCTGATGCTTTCTGTGACAATAAAGTCTGCAAAGCTTATTGATTTCTTTCATAATCCGTTCAGACGGGTTACAATGTGGTGAGTACAATGAAATAAAAACAGGTTTGATTTTATGGTTGCGAAGCATGCGTGACCAAACAGCAGATCTGAATTGCGGTCCGTTATCTGAAATGACTTTACTAACGTGTACAACTTCACGTAAGAAATTTTTAACAAAGGCGTTGGATACAGACCGTCCAGTGGCTTTACGTAACGGTGTGAAAGAAACAAATTTTGAAGTAAGTTCAACAGCGACTAGAACGTACGAAAATCCATTAGATGTTCTGACAAGCGGTCCCAAGAGATCAACAGCAGCAAATTCTTTTAATTTAGAAGGAATGATAGGAAACAACGGAGCACGATGTGAGACAGTAGATGGTTTCGCCTTTTGACAAAGTTTACAAATAGACAAGACTCTTCGAATTCTTTTTTCCATATTGTTACAATAACAAGTCGTTCGAAGAATATGATAACACTTTCGTGGACCAAAATGTGCGTAGCTGAAATGAATGTACCAAATGAGCTTATTAACAAAATCGTCAGGAATGCAAAGTACCCATAGCTTGTCATCAACAGTGCAGCGTTTGAACAGTATGTTGTTTCTAACCAGATAATAATGCCGAATCTGTGTGTGTGTCTTTTCATGCCATTTGCTCTTGATGTCTTTCCAAATCGGATCTTTATCTTGTTCATGAGTAATGTCCTTTAAAGATGTGGCGATGAAGTTTTCAAAGGCGACTTTCTGAATGTAAAGAATACTGAAATTTTTCTCGAGGTTGCCTTCTGTGTTACTTTTCTCAAGCCCAGCCGGTGCGCGTGACAGTGCGTCCGCAACAATGTTCTCCTTGCCGGGAATGTAGACTATTGTGAAGCGGAATTCTTGCAGAAACAATGCCCAACGTTTTAACCTGTCATGATTTAATTTTGAGGACATAAGAAATTGTAATGCACGATGATCACTGTATACTTTTACGTGCTTACCAGAAAGAAAGAAACGGAATTTGTTAAATGCCCAAACGATAGCTAAAGCTTCTAATTCAGTAACGGAATAATTTTTTTCAGATTTTGTTAGCACTCGGCTAGCAAAAGCAATGGTTTTCTGAACGGTAGTGTCATTTTCTATGGCTTCTTGAAATAAATGGGCACCAAGACCGACTTTAGAAGAATCCGTGCTAAGGCAGAAATCTTGTGACAGATCTGGATGAGCTAATATTGGCGCATGAAGTAACGCTTCTTTCAAAGAATTGAATTCCAATTGTGCTTGTTCGTCCCAGTTCCAAATAGTATTTTTTCCAGTGAGAGAACAAAGTTTTGGTGTAACAAGAATTTGCATATTCAGAAAACGACGGTAAAAATTTACGAGACCTAGAAAACTGCGGACTTGTCTTTTTGTAGATGGAACTGGAATGGCTCTGATTGCTTCTAACTTTTCAGGATCCGGCTGAATGCCTTCAGAAGAAATAATATGTCCCAAAAACTTCACTTTTGTCCTACCGAATTCAGACTTTTCCAAGTTAACTGTAATTCCAGATTCTGCAAAAATACGTAACAAACTGTTGAGAATGCGATTATGTTGTTCCCATGAAGCTTCTGCTATCAGAATATCGTCCACATATAAGGTGATGTGACGTTTTAAGAACTCAGGTAATATGGAATTTAACCCACGAATGAATGCTGCCGAAGAAATGTTCAAACCAAAGGGAAGTTTCCGAAACTGATAACAAACGCCGAAACAAAGGAAAGCTGTGTATTTTCTGCATTCTGGATGAAGTTCGATCTGATAAAAGCTGGATCTGAGATCAATGGAAGACAACACTTTTACACCATTAAAATTTTGAAGAAGTTCTTCCATCGTCTGCGGCCTGTCTGTTTCAGGAATAATGATAGTATTGATTTGTCTCGAATCTAAGACAAGTCTGATCGATCCATTTTTCTTCTCAACAACATGTAACGGATTGTTGTATGAGCTTACTGCAGGCTCAATAATGGCCTCGTCAAGCATAGATTGTATTTCTGTTCTAACACGGTCCCTATAATGTGCTGGAATTACGTATGGTCTAACACAAAATTTAGTATGCTCACGAACACGAAATTGGTATTGAAATCCCTTGATTGTTCCTGTTTTGTGAGTAAAAACTGTGGAATGTGCTTGTAAAATTTCAAAAAGGTCCTGCCTATCAGTGTCATTACAATTCTCAATTGCTTGAATTTTATTCTGAATTAACTCATTAATTTCAAATATGCCGTCGATGTCATCCCTGTCAGTACTTGCAGAGTTATTGTTAGTGTCAACTTCCGTCGAAAATTCCGAACTGTTGTCTAACAGAAGGTAAAGCCGATTAATTTCCTCGTCATGGTTTGAGAGCCAATCTTCAAATTTCAAAGCTACTGACTTACCTTCTTTTTCTAAACTTATTTCAGCATCGTGAAAGCTTAAGATTGCTTTGTATTCATTTAAAAAGTCTACTCCCAGTATAATTTCCGTCGACAATAATGGAACAATAAGAAAGTTCATAGAGAAGCTGTGGCTTTGACAAAAGAATTCTAAGTTGGTTTGTTGGCGTACATCTACACTTTTTCCAAAGATTGCACCTTGTAATTTAATCTTACGTAACGGAAGTGTGGGGCAATCGTTCGATTTGTTGCATTTGCTAAGGCTGTTTCACTGATTACTGAAATGGGACTGCCAGAGTCAAGTACTGCCGTAAATTTTATGTCATTTACTGTAATGTGAATCACAGGATATGCAATGTTGTTATGTTTTATGTCGTGTTCCTGGAGTAAGATGTCCCTAATGTCTTCCATTTTTACGTAATTACTAGCTACGGCAGCTGCGTCGTCAGGTTCATAAGTATGTTTTGTGGCTGCCAGCGGTGTGAGTCATTGCCTATTGTCTCTTTGTTGGCGCGCGTCGTTATTGGGATTTGGAGACCTAACTTCTACAAATTCACCTCCTCGAGAGGGCCCTGCTCTGTTTAAATCTCGCCAGTTCTGATGCAATTCAGGTCTGTCGTTACGATCATATCGTCTGTCATCATGTCGGTAGATTTGATAGTATCTTTCTTGTCGGTCACGTGGTGGAGAATTTCTCCCTGAATCGTAACTGCGCGCTGGACCGTTGCGTCTGAAGTTATTCTGTCTCCCTTGATAATAATTATTTTGGTTCCCATATTGTCTGTTTCTCTGATTGTCTCTGTGATAGTCATTACTGCGGAGAGGTGATCTTTCCCTGTAATTATTACTACTCTGCCAACGGTTGTCATATGGGTGGTGTCTGTTTTGGTCACGATATGTGTTGTGAGAATAGCCTTGTCGTGTCCAGTTATTATTTCTTTCATCGTGGAATTGTGACAGATGTGACCTGTAATTGTTGTGCTCCTGTTTCCGCGTTCCCCGATTGTCAGTGTCAATTTCCAGTTCTTGTAACAGACCCTGAAATGCTTCAATGTCATCTTTGCAGCGTCCTGCTAAAATAATATGTCGTAAATGTTCAGGCAATTTGAGTAAGCAAATGCGGATGAGTTCTGAGGGGCTGTATGGGTTTGATAGATATTGATTCTTATGCAACATGTCTTCAAAATATTTGACAAGACTGGAAAATTCAGATTGTTCAAAGTGTTTCATCATCATGATGCTATGTTTTACACGGTCTTGTGTAGCTTGAGACCAATACGCTGAGAGGAAGGCATTATAAAAATCTCCTTCACTGTGACAATCGTGAATGACCGATCGCATTCTTACACCTGGTTCATTCTCTAAGTAGCCACACATTAATTCTAACCTGTGCTCCAATGACCAGTTGGGAGGGAAACAATGAGAGAATTGATGGAGCCACGCTTGTGGATGAATGTCGTTGGCAGAATTCTTACACGTTTTGAATTTACGTGTAGTAATGAACAGCTTATAGTCAAAATCATCGTGTCTGCGAGTAGCATCTCGGTCATAGTTACGTCGTGTCGGCGGTTCCATCTCAAAATTCGGTGTACCTTGCCAATTTCTTTCATAATTACCGAAATGCCCTGTGTTATTATTTTGTGGTTTTTGCGTATTTCTAAGTTCCTCTTCCCGTGTTGGAGCGCGAGTGTCTTCTGAAATACGTAATTCTTGTATTACCTGTGTCAGCTGATCTTGTACTTCCCGGATTTCTCTTTGGTGTTGCGTATCAATTTGATTCAGATTTTGTTTCAGTTTCCTAATTTGTTCGCTCTGTTCTGTGTCATTAAAGACTACCGGTTTTGCGTCATTCAGATTATCATCTACCTTCGTAGATAAATTATTTAGCTGATCCGAAAGTTGAACTACTTTCTCTGATAATGAACACATTTCCTCAGTGTGTTTTTCTGAACCAAGTTTCAGAGTGTCCATTTGTGTTGAAATCGAATCTACTGTGTCCTTTAAGTTATCCTGAGTTTTTGCAAGTTGCGTAACCGAATCGGTAGATGCAACTGAGTCAAATTTAGCTTGCAAGGTCTCATGATTTTCATGAACAATAATTTGCAGTTCTTTTATGGCTGCTTCGTGATTCTGTAATGCATTTTCATGCCGCGAAAAAATAGGTTGAAAATGCTCACAAATTTGTGTTTTTACGTCATTACAGACTTTTTGACATTTCGATTCAATGTTATGTAACTCAGTAGTTAAGTCTTCACGTGTTTGTTCAAGAGTTTGTTCCAATGAGTCTAACTTTTTAAGATTTTGTTCCACTGTATCTAACTTTTTGAGATTTTGTTCCACTGTGTCTAACTTTCGAAGATTTTGTTCCATTGTGTCTAACTTTTGAAGCTTTTGCTGTGTTTGTCCCATTTGCTGTATTAATTGTAATAACAATGCACTGGTGTCTGGAACATGTTCCTCAGTGCTTTTCGGCAGTGAATTTGCACCGGCAACATTCACATTTTGACAAGCAGAAAATGTGTCTTGACTTATTTGAGAAAACGGTGAGGAACCAAAACCTGAATCTACAGTATTTGCGAGATTGTTTCCTGTCATTTCGGATTCCTGAGGCGAGCTGTTGCCGACCGATCGTTCGATAATGCGTCCCTCTTCACTAATTGTTTCACTGTCCACGCTATTGTTTGCCGCCCGCTCCATTTCCCTACGCACAGTTACCAAATTACTACTTTGAATGTCTGTTAATTCATTACTCTGCGGCGCTAACACACTGCTTTCATCTTCACTGTCATTTCTCAGTTTACTTTGGAGCCTAGTATTACGTTTTTCACACGCCATTATTGTCACAATATTTCACACGACAACACAGAAAAGCACAATTTGAAGAGCAAAAATAAGAGAACACATTAACATAACACTGAAAAAATATCTAGTTAATTGCACGCGCTGCTGAGAAATACTTGGTGTAAAACTGCATGCATGCTACAATTGTTTTACTGTACCACAATGAAAGACTGCAACTACTAAGGAAATTCTCTCTATAATTACGCGCTAGCAATAAACAAAATCTACACTAATTACACAAACTACAAGAAAAAAATCAGAAGATTCCAGTGAGGTATCCTAGGCTAAGGGTCGGCATATGAAACGTCCCCTTTTGTACTATTTATGCATGACTGTGCTTAAACTGACACACAATATTTTTAGCGCAACGCAATCTGACTATCAAAGATCCCTGCAAAAGAATGGCCCTGACTAACATTAAACTATACCTCTCACAAATCACTTACCTCACAAAAATCTTCGCTGCTCAAGCTACTGCAATATAGCGAGCGCCACTACTGCCAGCTAAATAAAAGATTCAAACTATGGAAGGCACTAACTACTGATAGGGATAGTTAGCAAATGAAAGATATTAATAGAAAACAAACAATGTATTTACCTTAATATCATCACAAGTCATAATATATATATCAGTTCATGACAAATTACAAATCTCCGCCATCTCTCTCCCCACATTCACCACTGCTGGCGGCTCACCTCCAACTGCGCAACGCTACGCGCTGTTCACAGCCAGCTGCCGCTGCCCAACACTACAATGGCGAGTATTACAACAATGCAAAGCAGACACAGACTGCCCACAGCACAGCCAGTGATTTTCATACAGAGGTGGCGTTACCAATGAAAAAACCTAAACAGCCTACTTACACCAGGCTAGCCGGCACACCGACCGATGACGGTAATCCGCCGAGCGGATTCGATCCGGGGCCGGTGCACCTACCCGAGTCCAGGAAGTGGCGCATTAGCGCTCTCGGCTAACCTGGCGGGTATGTAATGATACACTTGTCTCTTTGTATATCCCTTAAAACTTATCAGTGTTATGAGAAGGGTAGTTGCTACTCATCACATAGCGGAGATGCTCAGTCGCAGAGTTGCACAACAAAATAAGCTTTTGGCATGGGCATTGGAACATATTCACGATGATTTTATGCTGAGAGAGAAGGGCAGTGGGTAAGAAACGGAAAAGTAATAAATACTGGAAGATAGTGGACAGTACTTGTGGTACAGAAGGGGCAAAGGAGATACTGGCAGTGTGTGAGAAGGAGATGGACACAGTGACAGTATAAAACAGCTGACAGTGACAGAATAGCGAAGGAGACAGTGCGACGGGGACAGGAATAAAGAGAAGGAGAAAGTGGAAGCGGGTGAGAGCCAGTGATAATGATAGACAAGGTGTATAACAACCACAACGAGGAAAAGAGACTAGCGTCAGTGAGAAGAGACAGCAGCAGTGGCAAGGAATGAATGAGATAGTAGCAGTGGGATACAATTGCGGTAAGAAGAAACAGTACAAATGTTCAAATGTGTGTGAAATCTTATGGTACTTAACTGCTAAGGTCACCAGTCTCTAAGCTTACACGCTACATAACCTAAATCATCCTAAGGACAAACACACACACCCATCCCCGAGAGAGGACTCGAACCTCCGCCGGGACCAGCCGCACAGTCCATGACTGCAGCGTCTCAGACCGCTCGGCTAATCCCGCGCGGCGAAGAAACAGTCGTAGTAGTACGCAATGAAGGAGAATATGGCTATGAGACAGGAGAAAGCGACAGTTAGAATGAATATGACGATCATGATGTTTGATTGGTGGGGCGCTCAACTGCGTGGGCGAGTGAGAATGAGGAAGTTGGAGTGAATGTGTATGAGCGTCTTACAGCAGTGGACTAGCGGTTGTGGTCGAGTTACAGTTAGTACAGCTATTTGCAGGTGGAGGCGTGTCGCAGGTTAGAAAGAGTGAGAGTACGTTCGCGTGCCAAAAATTTGGGGATAATTTTTAAAGGTGCTAAGGAACTTAGAATGAGGTAGCTGCTAACCCACTTTTCAATCCGTCTTTTAAACAGGAGTACATTCGTCTTTGTTGATCTCCGTTAGGAGCATTCTTCCACTTGTAACTTACTATTTGAAGTCCTCTCGTACGATTTATGTTTGGTTTCATGAATGGCAGCTTGCTCTAAAAGTGGAAAAGTGTAAATTATTACAGATGAGTAGGAAAAACAATCATAATGTTGGAATACCCTTAGCAGCATGGTGCTTGACACAGTCACGCTGTTTCAATACCTAGACGTAACGTTGCAAAGTGATATCAACTAGAAAGCGCATATAGCGTCGACAGCAGAGAAATGATTTGCGATTTCGATATATTTGGAGAATTCTATGACAGTATAGCTTCTCTATAAGCAGACTGCGTAGAGAGCGTTTGTGGGACCAACTCTTAAGTGTTGCTCGTTTGGCATTCCCATTAGGATTAAAGCAAGACGTGGAAGCAATTCAGAGACGTGCTGCTGAATTTGTTAATGATAGGTTGCCTCAACACTCGAGTATTACTGAAACGCTAAGTGAAAAAGAGTGAAAAAGTTTACACAGCCAGTATTCGCACATAATACAGAAAGATACTACTGTGACCATCATGCATCTCGTGTAGCGACTGCCAAGACAAGATAACAGAAGTAAGGATTCGGACCGAAGCATATTAACCGTTTGTTTTCCCTCTCACCATTTGGAAGTGAATCATATAACGAATTAACTACCAGCACTGGAAGATGACTACTGCAATAGATCATATGAGTGTTTGCAGCCGGCCGCAGTGGCCGTGCGGTTCTAGGCGCTGCAGTCCGGAACCGCGGGACTGCTACGGTCGCAGGTTCGAATCCTGCTTCGGGTATGGATGTGTGTGATGTCTTTATGTCAGTTAGGTTTACGTAGAACTAAGTTCGAGAGGATTGATACTAAGATACTACTGTGACCATCATGGCTCAGAGCCATGTTTTAGTGTTTGCAGAGTATCTATGTAGATGTAGATGAAATTTATAGGTGATTTAGGGGTATACAGAGCGCGGAATTGAGTTCATGAACCTGCCACCATTGGCAACAATAATGGCTCGAATCCGGCTGAGCATCGGTTCGAACTTATCTCGGATGACAGATGTGGGTCCAGAATTCCATGCTGCTTGAATTCTGTGGCAGAATTTATGATAGGGGCTGGCGATTGGTGTCGTGTCACCGTCTCTCAACTCACGATCAAATGCTTTCGCTGGGAAGAGATCGGAGAACGTGCCACCTAGAGCAACGGTCTGAAGCCTTCTACATTGAGGTACCTAACTTCAGCGAGGGCACCATGCGCTCTTGTGTTATCTGCTTGAAAGATAACTTCACGGAGATTCCGCAGCTGGGACAGAGCCACCAGCATTAATACGTCAAGAGTGTAACGACTGCTGTCAAAATGATCGGAAATGTAAAGTAGAGGTGATCGTCTTATTTTTACGTTGGTACCACTCCAATTGGCATCGTTTGATATACTCAGTCACATATGGATGCGTCCATCGTGATGCTGCGCACAGAACCTGGACTTGATTGGAAAGCGGACGTGGTGCTACCACTGTAAATGAAAATGAAACGATCCTATGGCATTGTCGGTGTGTCGAGTATTGACGCGGTTTCTTCTCATCAGCGTCTACGAAAACCGCAACAATGGTCATCGTGCTTGTTGACTGTCCATCGTGCTTCAGACGACATCGCACTGTCTGTGTCTTGCTGCATACAAACACATTTCGCCAATAAAGGTACGGTTCGTCGCTGTACGAGCATCCTCGATCATGTGAACAATATGTCTGTCCTGTCGGGCGCTAACTACGTGGGGCGTTTGGAATCGTGAAAGTAGTTGAGTACGC
This sequence comes from Schistocerca serialis cubense, assembly GCF_023864345.2. Taxonomy (NCBI): domain Eukaryota; kingdom Metazoa; phylum Arthropoda; class Insecta; order Orthoptera; family Acrididae; genus Schistocerca; species Schistocerca serialis. The sequence goes on from NC_064639.1 coordinate 591,904,598, forward strand.
CCTTCTGAATCCATCGATCTTGTATCTTCTCACTAAAAGCGTATTCTAATGTAATTTCTGAATGTGAACCTATTCTTGTAATCTTTCCTTACGTACAAAATACTGTAGCATTTCTCGTGTGTACTTTTTACGATTACGCTGAAATACAAATCATTCCAGGTTTGCTGCATGCGTTTATGACGGTGTTGTTTCATGAGTTGTCCCCGTTCCAGTCGAGTGCTGAGCACTAGAAGAATGCCATTGTAGTGCTGTAATTAGACTCACCTTATGCACTGTAACCAGTCTAATTTTCGCTGTTACGAGAGCGATGGATACGAAGCTGCAGTACATTCCTAAATCCCTTACTTAAAGGTAGTACTTGAAACTTTCCATGTACAATTTCTCGGGATAGTTGATGTCTATTCTAAAGTGCAGATTTTTCAATATTATCGTGACGCTCTCCCGTGGATAAAATGAACATAAAACTATTTACACTGCGCTTCTTTCTATACTTTCAATATCCCCTGTTGCTTCTGTTTGGTATGGCCCCCATACGCTGAAACAACAGTTCAGGGCGGTTCGCTTGAGTGTTTTTTAAACCATCTCCTTTGTACACTGTTTTCGCCACTGATCAACGACTGAACTGAAGTCTGCCACCTGCTTTACCTACGACTGAAAAAAATGGCTCTGAGCACTATGGGACTCAACTGCTGAGGTCATTAGTCCCCTAGAACTTAGAACTAGTTAAACCTAACTAACCTAAGGACATCACAAACATCCATGCCCGAGGCAGGATTCGAACCTGCGACCGTAGCGGTCTTGCGGTTCCAGACTGCAGCGCCTTTAACCGCACGGCCACTTCGGCCGGCACCTACGACTGAGTCTCATTGAATGTTTCATTTCATATTCCCACAAATGTTTATCCATATTTTGTGCGAATTGACTGATTACATTTGTGATTCTTTGAAATATAACCATACGGTACTATGCTTTTTAGTTTTGTGAATATCATATGTTTATATTTCTTTACATTTACAGTGATTTAAAACCATTTATCACATCAAATCTCATCAAAATTTGGCAGTATAATTGTATAGATTTTCAGATAGGACTCAATTAAAAATAACTGTATCAACTACATCAAATTTAAAATTACTGTTAATATTGGCTGCTAGATCGTTAATATACAGCATGAACATCAAAGCTTCTAACACACTTCAATGGGGCTTGATATTTCTACATTCTCTGCATCCATGAGATCATGCTGCGTCCATCCTACTAAGATATCTTAACACATTCATCAACTGTTTTTAATATCTCATTTGATCATCCTTTCATTAATAGGAGTTGCAGTTCTACTAAATTAAAAATTTTCCGGTCGAAACGAAATGAAAGCGTTAATTGAGTTTCGAACGATCGTCCTACGCGATGTACGTTTGAGCCCATAATGTTCTGTACGATTATGCAACAAACATATGTCAATGTCAGCAGACAGAAATCAGTTAAATTGGACTGTAGCTTTGTGAATAAGTTCTGCTACACTTCTTGTAGACAGATGTGACATTCGCTTTCTGTCAACTACTGGTCAGTTTTTTCTTCGAGGTATCTATTGTATGAGTAATAATGAATACGATAATAGGAATGCAGGTACTCTGCTATGAACACCAAAGTGGACGCGTTATCGTTGAAAGGTAGCTATAATGCCAATTAGCTTCCAAGATGTTGAAAGGATGTATTATGAGTTGAAGGAGAAGAAAATTTGTGATAGGGGATCGGAATTCAACAACTGGAAAAGGAAGCGAAGAAAAAACTGCAGAAGAATATGGACAGGAGAAAGACCGTCTGATAGAATTTTGTACAGGATGTAATAAAATCATCACTAACACATGGTTTATCAATCATTTAAGAAGACTGTATACAGGGCGGAGACCTGGAGGTATTGTAAGGCTTCAGATAACTTATCAAACGGTTACAAAGAAATTTCTACACAAGAGTTTGAACTGTAAGACGTTTCCAGGGGCGACGTTAACTTGGGCCATAATTTATTGGTTGTGAACTGTAGATTAAAACTGAAGAAGTTACACAAACGTACGTAAATAAAGAGATGCGGTCTGGATAAATTGATGGAATCAAAGGTTGCTGATAGTTTTAGAAAGTCCATTAGGCAACGATAGATTGAAACAGGGGAAAACAACACACGGGGCTGTTCAGTGTAAACTGGTGAAGGCAGCAAAGGATCACATAAGCAAAACGAGGCGTAATACAAATTCCTGGATACATCAGAAGAAACTGAATTCAACTGAAGAAAGAATAAAGTATAAAAACACAATAATTCAAGTAGGTGAAAGGGAATGTAGAAGTGTAAGAAACGAGAGTGACAAAAGTGTAAAATGGTTAAGCGGGAATGTATAGAGGTCAAAGACAAGGCTGTAAAGGCATGTATCACTAGGGAAAGAAAAGATAGTTCCTGGCTACAGCAAAATTGAAGAAACTTTTGGAGGAAAGAGAAGCTGCTGTGTGAATATCAAGAGCTCAGATGTCAATCTAGTGCTAAGCAATGAAGTGAAAGCTGAAAGGTGGAAGGAGCATATATGGGTTCTAAACAAGTGAAATGAACTTGAAGGCAACATTATAGAAAGGGAAGAGGAAATATATGAAAATGAAATCAGAGATACAATACTACGACAAGAATTTGACAGAGCGTTGAAAGTCCTAAGTTGAAACAAGGCCACTGGATTAGGAGACATCCCTTCAGAAGTGTTATGATCCTTGGGAGAGTCACTCAGAGAAACCTATTCCACCTGCTGTGAAAAACATATAAGACAGGCGAAATATCCTCGTACTTCAAGACAAAGATAATAATTGCAACTCTGAAGAAGGCAGGTACTAACAGCAGTGAAAATTACCAAATCAGTTTAATAAACATTGGTTGCAAATTATTAACACGAAGAATGGAAAAACTGGCAGATGCCCATCTTGGGACACATCAGCTTGAGTTCGCGAGAAATGTAGGAAGACATAAGGAAATTTTGCTCCGACGACTTACCTTGGAACATAGGTTAGAGAAAGTCAAATTTTCTTCGAATTTCTGAAGGTAGAAGGGATAAAATGTAAGAGTTAAAAGATTATTTTCAGTTTGTATAGTAATCCAACGGCTGTTACGAAAGTCGAAGAGTATGAAAGGTAAGCAGTATTGGAGAAGCGAGTGAGGAAGGATTGTACGTTTTCCTGATAGTATCGTTACGCAACCGTTTTAACCAAACTGTTCCATAACTTGAATAGAAACGGTAAGAGAGATTCAAATTAAATCAGAATAAATTAATCTTCAGGAGACAATGAAATATGAATTAGAACTAATAATTGCCAACACATAACTACTTAGATTTTGATGTCCTATGTTAAGTTTCACGAGTAGTTAAATGAGAGTACAATGTGGAGAGTGAACGCCGCTCATAACAAGGGACACACTGTAGGCCACGAAACACCAGGGAGTCTGCCACCCACGCTGTTCGCAGATTCTCCGCTCATTTTCCTGCGTGGCGGGAAACGTGAGGTGAGTAAAATTCGGCCGGGACTATGAAGAGTTCCATAATAACTGCTACTGTCCAGCGAAACAGAGAGAAGTCAACTTTCGCCGCAAAACCCGAGGTGTTAATAACATCTTAGGAAGTGTAAAAGAAACAGGACTTCTTTGTTGTGCCAGAGATGTGATATCTACCTAGGTAACACCAAATAATTTTTAGAGAAACATACAGACATCTCACACTGGTTCTTGCTTCACATAGATAATCTAAGACTGGGAAAAGAGTGCAACTGTGCTAGCAGAGATCCAACCGCATTGGCCAACGCACGACGGTAGGCAGAGAGAGAGGGTGTAAGTCGTTAACATTTTGAAGCCTCAAGACTAACAGGTTTTTTAAAATGGTTAACCACCTGAAACTCGAATTAGGAAGAGAGGACAACGTCTTTAAGACACTATCTTACCGGTCGGCACTTAAAAGAATTAATATTCCACAATTCAAAATTACGCATCACCGAAAAAAAAGTTCTACGTTTTCCTTGTCAGGAACGCTCTGCAAATTGTTTCTCCTTTTCCAGATTTCGACTTCTTTACTTCTAGGCTACACTTTCAGGCCTTGTCTCGAAAGTTCTGCTTAACTGGGACGGAAGGCTCTCATCTGGTTAAGCTGAACGTGGGCACAGGCAGAGACGAATTGTTTGTACTGAGCCAAAGATTGATTCGGCAGCCGTTTCAGCAGCAGCTTGCAAATTCTAAGTATGGTGAGATCCAACCGCAACAGCGAAGCAAACTGTAAGCAAGAGCGAACTTTTGCTAACGAATTTTAGTGATTCCAATACTCATTTTCAAGACTTGCTTGCGGTTAGTTCAACATGCTTTCGAATCTGCCAACACATTCACACACATATTGTTCTGTAGTATTGTCTATGTCTATGTACTAACCTACGGCAATCATGGTACAACCTCTGTGAATATAAATGTTTCTTTTACATATATTTTAACTTTGGATTACCGTTATAGATCGTTCACCCGACTTTGACCAATACATTAGTTTATTGATTTAAGTTACAAATTAATTCGTTTCTTGTGAAATTTGATTACTTGTGAGTAAGGAACTGAATTCATTGAGACCACTGTTTGGCTTATTAGTCGGATGATTTCCTCGATCATTGATGTGATGAATGAAAATTTACTTGCGTCAAGTATTAAAGGGTCAGAGTAAATTATTTAATTAAAGTGTCCAATTAAAGAAATCCACCCACTTAATATGCTTGGGCCACACACGGGTAAGCTTATATTATTCAGTCTCTACACTGAGCAAGTAGTAACGGAAACCAAGGCGAAATGGAGAGCCAGTTAAAGTTCAAGGAGAAGAAACAAAAACTCTGATATTTACCAAGACGTTGTAATTCTGCCAGAGACGGTTAAATCCTTGGAAGAGCAGCTGAATGAAACATATCGTACGTTAAAAAGGGATCAAAAGATGAATGTAATATAAGGTTAATGGAATGTTGTAGCATTAAGTGAGGCACTGCTGAGGGAATTAGTTTAGGAAACAACACAATGAAAGTAGTACACGAGTTCTGCTATGTGAACTGCAAAGTAAGTGATGACGGCCAAAGTCGAGAGGTTTTAAAATGCATACTGGCTATAGCAAGAAACGCGTTTCTGAGAAAAGGAATTTGTTAATGTCTGTACATACACACATAAAATTAAATCCACAACTGCACTCACCTCTGCAAGTTTGGGCTAATTTCAGGAACTACAGTAGGGATTATGGTATGGTTTTTTATTAATAGATAAATTGATTCGTGAGGAAATATTTCGTGCAAATTGGCTGAATTATGGTGAATTGGATACCTCGCAACGTTGTGAAAACGACGCCATTGTTATATAACTGTCAATGGAGAAGAAACTGCTTGGAACCGTGGTAACTCTGACGGCCTGGCACTGCAGTCAGGTGGCCTTACACACATCTCTTGTGAATGTAGAGTTCCCTTGCCACTCTCAGCATGTATTTACTCTCTAAGTCCAATGTTACATGGCAGGAGGCGCGATCTTGCGTGGTAGAGGGTGTTGTGTACTGATACTGAGGGGCCAAGGGCACTTTATATTGTATCAGTCACCTCTTGGGTCAGACGGTCAGTGGGTATCGACGTTGGACAGGTGAGGCGGTGACGTTACGAATGTTGGAGGCCCAGCTACCGACGTCTGGTGAGTGTTCCGGTCTTACACCCGAAGGCAGCCATGAAACTTGGTTATTTATAGCAACATTTTATTAACAATAAATATTGTATTCTCCGGCGCTCAAACAACAGGCCGAGCTGCCTGCTCAGACATCGACGGGGAAGACTAGATACAGCACTCCGGCAAATCAGCTTGCGGTAGGTCAGGCACACTGGCTGACAGCGACCGGTAGCAGCGGCCAGCGAGGTGGCTCGCGAACGCAACTCTACGGGTAAAATGGGTCTCAGTGCTCTCGCAGATGGATGAGCGCTTATACCTGTATCCATAGCATCTTCGTGATAGTGGTTGTCCTACCGACGGAAGCCCAGTGCTCCCTCAGCGGGCAGCGGGGAAGGCTTGACACGTATAGTGTGGGAGACGGCACTCAGACAAGCATCGAGCAAGTGGAAGAGGGCACCTTGCTATCAGTCGGTTTCACCCTTCACCAGAGGAAAAAACAACATCTTGGTCACGGCTGTGACCCATCAGTAGTGGCGGTATGGTGCGATGAAGTCCACCAACAGTCGGCAGGCTTCAGTCTCGTAGTTAAAGTACTCCAATTGGCGGCAAATAGCACATCACGATTTGCCAGCAGAGATAACCTGTAAATAGCGAAATTTTCACTCCGTCAGAATCGGTGATGACCAGTCACTAAAGACAAATATGCGAAACAGGAGTGTTTGAAGCAGGTTAGGTGATCATTTGCTCTCGTTAACGAGAGGTGTCAGAGGTTCTGTCCACAGCATGATATCTCAAGCATGGACGGTTTTTCCCTGCAGCTGCATTTTTCATCAGTAACAGAACCTCAGGGAGCGGCGGAGCATGGATGTTCCTTGTTATTACTCCGTATTGTAGAGTTTGCAAAAGGACCGTCTGGGTGGCATCGTACTACCCTGTTTATGCTCCTTGCTACAGCTCTGCACGCTGTATGGTGCCCTGGAACTCTTCAAGCGCTCTAGATAATCAATGTGATACTCGGTCCAGTCGTAATTGGTTCGCTCACCGTCTGTGTCAAGCAATAACTTCGAAAATTCAACATTGCTCCTGCAAACAGACTTTTGCAACAGTCCTCCAATCTTCATGAAATTCGCCCCGAACTTTGGGTTGGTGTCACCCTATAACAGCTTTATGTAGATGTTATATTTATCAGTTATTGTTTAAGAACGTACGAGAGTCGGTTTTGCTGCCTATTATGATTCCGTTGTTGTTCTCGAAAATACTGAAAATGCTTGAACATCTGGTCCATAGTAGTACATCCTTTTACCTTTGTTATTTGCTCATCGATCGAGTGTAGTTCTGGAGTCAAGGCGTCGTTAAGAAAGGTTAGATTCTGGGTGGATAAGATAATCAATAGTGTGTCTGGCCAGTACAACCCTGGTGTGGAAAACTTAATCATGGTCTTACCGATTGGGATTGCAGGTAAACGATTGTTATCCCCTGCTACAGCACAAGTCGTGCTATTGGCCAAGATGCAGCACTTCTGTAGTTTCTTCCTACTCATGCTCTTAGGTTTTCTATTCTCGTAATAGTTGATTATTACAGTTTCTGGTGAACAGACAGTGAATCCAGAGGGTTCCTGTCTCCTGAAAATGTGGTTCTGGTTTCAATTCTTCTCTGCGACGCTGTGTGACCTCAAGTCCACCTCTAACAGTTGCACCTCGCATGGACATGTACCTTCCTAATTGAACAAATGGTAACACTCCATGTTTCACACTTCCGCAAATCCGTTTATTGTCCTGACAGTATACGCATCGCCTCGTTGCGTTATTATTAATACTTCTTCAGTGCAAAGGTGCATCCATTTACTCATGGTTTCCACCCCATCGCATACGGATGAATGGTGCAGCATTGATAACGTGTATTTCGATTTACTACCGGAAATCGGATCGATATGAGTAATCTCGCCTTATCTGTTGTGACCACAGCAGAAGCGTCCACGTCGCGGCCCTGGGAGGACTACTTGCAGTCCTGCTGATTCTGCTACCACCAAGCCATTACAAGGAAGAACAAAATGCATGACGACTCTCATCATCGGTCCTTCTGAAGACCACGTTTGACTATCATCTCCATAAATGTGGAGGGATTATCACCTGCCAAACAGGATATACTGGCTGATTTGTGCAGATCGAATGAATGTCACGTCCTATGCCTACAGGAAACGCACCGAGGCCCAAACAGCAATAGACCTAAAATTGCGGGCATGAAACTGGCAATCGAACGGCCTGACGGTCAATACGGAAGTACAATTTTCATACGAGAGGGAGTAGCCTACGACGGGTTTCAACTTTCAGACAAAGACAACATTGAACTTCTCAGAGTTGAGACTAATCATATGACAATAACATCAATATATAAGTCTCCAAATACGCCATTCGAATATGACCTGCCGCAAAGTATTCCACTTCCCACGGGCAGTATTGTAATGGGTGACTTCAATAGTCACCATACACGCTGGGGATACAATGAATCTAATGAAGACGGACTCAAGGTGGAGACATGGGCAGATGCTGAATCACTCTGTCTCATACACGACGCCAAACTCACCCCATCTTTTAACAGCGGCAGGTGGCAAAGGGGATACAACCCTGACCTCGTCTTAGTCAACCAGAACTTGGTAACTGAGTGCGTGAAACATGTCCTGGGTCCTATTCCACACTCCCAACATAGACCCATCAAACTCACAGTTACTTCAGCAGTGGTGCCAGTGCGGATCATTTCGACGAAGATTTAATTTCAAGAGGGCAAACTGGGAAGGTTCCGCAATTGGAATCGACGAAAAGCTACAAACTCTAGAACCAACACCCAGCAACTACGATAAGTTCATATAAATCGTCCAGAATGTATCAAGAAAGTCTATCCCTAGGGGCTGCAGAACGGAGTTTGTACCGGACCTAACGAAAGACAGCCGGCAACTATGCGATGCATATAAGTAAAAGTATGAGGTGAATCCATTCTCTGAACAAACTCTTGAACTTGCAAATGCTCTTACCGACCAGCTAATCGAGAAGCGCCGAGAAGAATGACAACATCTAATTGAAAGTGTAGAAATGAAACATTCTAGTCGGATTGCCTGGAATACAATTAAGAAGCTAAATAATGACCCTAAGCAGCAAATGGAAGCACCAAGAGTAACAGCCAACCAAATAGCGCACCAACTCGTTCTTAATGGGAAAACGAAGACTCCAGCAAAAACCATCCCAATAAGAAGTGGCGAAAGTGACACGAACTACTACAGCCGTCCATTTACCATCGAAGAGCTAGAGTCCGCACTTAAATCTCTGAAACCTGGCAAAGCAGCAGGGCTAGACGACCTTAGGAATGAACAGATCCTTAAATTTGGCGAGTACACGAAAAACTGGCTGCTCCTATTTTTCAATACCTGTATCCGGCTAAACAACATCCCGAAAATCTGGAGAAAGGGTAAGGTCATAGCCATTCCAAAACCCGGCAAACCATTGAACGAGCCAAAAAATTGCAGACCGATAACATTACTTTGCTGCTTGTACAAGGTGTTCGAGCGCATGCTGCTGAATCGACTTGTGCCTAATATTGATCATCAGATAATTCCGGAACAGGCGGGGTTTCGCCCTGGGAAAACTTGCACTGGACAGGTCTTGAATCTTACCCAGTTTCTAGAGCATGGGTACGAGAACCGTCTAATTACTGGAGCCGTACTTGTCGACCTCTCATCCGCATTCGACACAGTAAATCACAAACTGCTGCTCACTAAAATATACGCTATGACTAATGATTTCGGTCTGATACAAATTATATCAACTCTTCTCAGCAACAGACGGTTCATCGTAAACCTAGGAGGGAAGCGAAGCCGATGGCGTATCCAGAAAACTGGACTACCCCAAGGCAGTGTCCTCGCACCCACTCTTTTCAACATATATGTGAATGATCAACCAGTTGCACCAGGGACTAGGAGCTTTGCTTACGCGGATGATCTTGCAATAGCCGTGCAGGGTCGGAACTTTAACGACATAGAAATTAGCCTTACGAATGCCCTCAACGGTCTAACGCCATACTACGAAGCCAACTGCCTACGCCCGAACGCAGCAAAAACATTATCCTGCCTATTCCATCTTCGAAACCGAGACGCCAAACATACCCTAAACATCACGTGGAACAACCAACGGAGTGCGTTCAGCAGCACTCCTTGTTATTTAGGCGTCACCCTTGATCGCACACTTACTTACAGACATCATGTAGACAAGGTCAGAGGCGAACTATCAACAAGAAACAACCTTCTGAGTAAGCTCATCTCCACAAAATGGGGTGCCGACCCACATACTTTACGTACGTCGGCACTTGCACTCTGCTACTCGGTTGCTGAATACGCTGCCCCAGTTTGGGAAAGATCAGCGCATGCGAAACGAGTGGATCCTCTGCTGAACGATGCCTGTCGCGTAATCACGGGATGCCTAAGACCCACCCCGGTTAGCCAACTTTATTTGCTTAGTGGCATAGCTCCACCCAACATCAGACGAGCTATAGCAAGCGAAGCAGAGCGCCTCAAGCAGCTGCGCGACCAGCGCCTTCCTCTCTTCGGACAAAACCCTCCACACACACGTCTAAAATCAAGACGGAGTTTCCTCACCTCAGTTCAACCGATCGAAACCTCAAAACAAAAGGCCAGATTGTCAAAATGGAAAGCAACACTGCCTACGGGAGACCAGGCACCTCTAATCTCACCCAGCGAACAATTGGCCTCTGGAAATGAACTAAAATGGCCATTATGGAGAACCCTCAACCGCCTACGAACTGGGGTGGGCAGATGCAACGTAAACATGTGTAAATGGGGATACCGAGACGGGATGGACATGTGCCAGTGCGGGCAGACCCAAACAATGGACCACCTCGTGGAATGCAGCAACATGGGGGAAGTGTGCAGGAAAGAAGATCTGGTAAACGCTACGGCAGTGGCAGTTAAATGCGCTGAATTTTGGCGCGACGTGATATGATATATATACTATATTTGTCTTTATATTGTAATGTGACTCCCCATTTTGGGTTTGTTTTACTTATACATATGTGTATTGTATTTGTATTTGTGTGTATATGTCATATGTGGGTTGTCTATGGCTTGGACACGATTAAATAAATAAATCTGTTGTGACCTGGACGGTAGCTATGCTGTAAAATAGCGCTAAATTCCTTTGTGTCGACTTGACTACATCTTGAAGGTCTGACGGAAAATCTCTCTGTGCTTTACGTGGTCTTTCCAGCCATTGTTGCGGCGCCATCAGCGCCGAACTCAGCTGCTCACGCACTGCATGATGTACAGCTTCTTGCATTCCAGAAATGTGAAGTGTTACGTTATTGATACTGTCTGCCAGTATCTGTAATATTCTAGAGATAGTCAGCTTCTCATCTAATGTACTCAGTAATTTCTGAATGACTGTCAGATTATCATTGGCTGTTGCTACAGAACTGCGCACACATTCCGTGAGTTCCTTAGCTGTCTCCATTATCACTCTAGTATTGTTCAGTACACTAAGATCCACCGTAGTTTGAGAACTATCTACTGGAACTTGCACCGGATTTATCGTCGTACTAAGTTTTTGCACATCATCTTCATTTGCGGTCTCAAATAAGATTTTTAATAAGTCCCACCTGCGTTGATCCATCCCCTCCTCATTCCACGTGTAACTGACCGCGGCACCTCATCCGTTACTTGAATCATCTGTGCTCTTCACCTGTCACACAAAAGTTGCAGCACCTTGTATTTACTGCTAATCTTCGAGACAACGGCGTCTTTCTGCGCCCCCTTGTGTAAGTCCCTGAACGTCTTTTGTAGCCTGCGAATCTCATTCCTAACTCTCCGTACTTCTAAAGTTAGTCCCAGTGTCGAATGATGACAAGTCAGTACGGTAATAAATTTGGTTATTCGGAAAACACCACACAGGAGTTGAGCAGTTGATTCAGGATTGGACTTCCGATGACGTGCAGTACCATCACGAATACAGTTATTCCTTGAGATATGCCTGCTTTTACGCCCCGTGTGGAAAGTAATGTCCGTCAGTTCCCTTCTCTTCTTCGAAACTGTGTCCACATGTAAACAATAACGAATGACTGGCAGTAGTATCTTATTAACCCTTAACACACTACAGAAGTATACTACTATAAAACAAAGAAGAAAAAGGACACGGAAAACTGCACTGTAAAATAGTTCCATGGTTTAAGCTCATACGGTACCCTGTGCATTGCACGAGTATGTGGTACCACATTTTTCTTAGCCTTCCTCGGAGTTTTGCTTTGCCGTGGACTGTTATAGGAATATGTGGTAAAGCAGCTACGGCATCATCGAAAGACTTTACTAACATGTACGATGGAAGTTTTGATAGGTGACTGGATCTTCACATTGAACATGCGGTTCATCTCTATAACCTGATATGGATCATTATATTGCGTTAAAAATTTCATGGTTTTCCCTTTTGACGTGTATGGATTGGTAACAAACACCCATTGGGGAACTGAAATGTGGAAGCTGACTTGCTCGCTGTTACACTTGTTCTTGCCTTCACAGTGACTCTGTATTAGCTTGCCGGACTCTTTGCTGTACCTCACGTATACTTTCCGGAAATTTCTTCGCTGACTTGATGTCGGATGTTAGCTTTGCTTTTAGTACAAACGATGGCATTTTATCTTCTTTAGACAATCTCACTGTGACTAGTACTAGTGTGGGCTTTATAAATGCATGCGCTGACGAGATAACTAGGGTATGTGTCCTAGTCCGCATGGTGGCTATTAATGCAGTAACACACCATCTTCGACGCTGCCTAGTGAACGTGTTCCATACATCTGTTCTTTTGCGGATGGTGTAAGCTCTTCCATTACTTGCAGACACTAAGTACACAGCACAGGTGCTTGTCAAAGCAGGTAAGAAATTAGTAACCTGATGAGTTAGTAAGGTTCCTGGCACACCAAATTTAAGAATCCAATTATTTGCTAATTCTGTAGCAAACACAGTAGCTTTCTGACCGGGAATTGTTGTCGTGAATATAAACATCAAAAAATGGTCAATGATTGTTAATATATACATTTATTACCAGCTGAAGTTCTGTTGAATGGACCTCAAATAGCGAGCCATAATACTTAAACGTTCGAATGCATCTGACAACCTTTGAAGAGTTACCTTTTTACGACCAATCCTCTGTGCGCATGGTAAGCAATGTCGCTCATATTCATCCATATCGTGTTTCCTTGTATGCCACCAAATTTTTTCAGTCACTCACTCTTCCATTGCTTTTCGGTTCCCATAGCCTGAAAAAACATGGTCATTACCTGTTGTAGCACTTTGTTCCTTTGAGAGGCACCCACATGCCTTGCTCATACTGTGGCATCAAGCAGTCAGGCCTGCAAGATGAGTGGTCTGCCAAGCGAGTGGATTCATTTTTTATTTATCAAGTAGCATGAGCTCTAGTACTCACAATTAAGTTACAAATTATTCTCCTGTTTGAATATTAACCAACGGAAACGGAAAACGCGCATCTGACTATTAAAAATTTACACAACTCTGATAGTTCACTACGCACTGGCAATACCACATTTTCTTTCTTATTCAACGGCTTTGATCAACACGTGGCCATCGCACTGAATATGAATGGCGCGCACATTATAAATTCTGGGTATCATGACAACATACTGTTCGAAGGAAAAGGCCACCAATCTTTTTCTTTTCACTATCTTATTTATTCTGATAAATTCTAAACCTAAACACACAAATTCTATAATCTACAGCAATAACACATGAGAAATTCCGCCCAGTGGGCCTGGCTTTACATTGGTGATTCTCTATCTTATGGTCTCGTAATTATTTAACGCTACAGTGCACTTTCTGGATAGGATGGTGGATCTTTTGCTATATCTCACACTTCGACTCTCACACCCATCATCACGAAACTTTCCTCCAGACCGAGTGGTACAAAAAGGAACATGCATAACCCACTGCCTCTGAAACTATCGTGTTACTCTCCCATGCCAACCACACATACTTAAATTTCATGAAATACATCACAATGGCAACATACAATACATAACAAGAAATAGTCACAACGTTGTAATCACATCACTTTCAGCTTTCCCACTTCAATTAAAATTCATCCCAGTTTCACACGACACTGCCCACTTCGTAACTTTTCTTTCCTACTACGAACTCTGGAGGATATATGCACGTCTTCCTGTGCAATGCAAGCCAAGTGGCGTTGCTGGATAGACGGCTGACTCACCTTGCTTCACTCTCAGAGTATTATAGTTTGAATCAAGCGTCACACGGAAACATAACACGCAAAGTAATATTAAGAGCATATTCATCACACACGCGAGTCCTCAACTGATACCATGGACTAGTACTTTTCTTTATCCTTTGTCTCATACACAGATTGAGATTCACACAGTACTCACCACGTGGAAGTACTCGTCTCTAATTTCAAGTCCTGCACACGCCATTTCTTAAATATTTCCAACTTATAGTACACACGCTAGTAATTCAGCTTAACTTAAGCACTCGGAAGTATTTTAACTTATTGCTACTCGTGGTTTCATTTTGACCGTTGGTCACTTCCGAAGATTACTACGATCCCCTTAATATTACCTGCCTGACATTTAATTCTCCCCACAAAAGTTCCTGAAATAGAGAAATTATTATTCCAAGCTACTCTTAAGTATTTCACATGCATACTATGTCTCCACTCTTTTGTCTTTACGGAGCACACCTAAGACAGGTCTTACCAACACTAGATCCAGCGGCAGAGTGCTGAAACATGGCCGTTCTTCAGGTCATCTCACACCTGCATCGAGGGGGGGGGGAAGACCATGCTACCCATTGGTCAGCCACATTTCAGGCGCTAAAAGCTCAGGTAAATTTCATCTCTTTGGTTCCACCAAAGGTGACCACAGGACCGTCTCAAAGATGATCATATATTGCACATTCACTATCAGTGGTTAGCAGACGACCATACATTCATCCATTTGGCAGATCTCACCAAATTGGATCTAGGGATTTATTTTGTGGGAGTGCACATGTAATCAATTAAATAAATAAATTGTCATTCTTCCCTACACTGGTATCCGACTTCGCTGTATTAATTGAAATTGAGTTATTATTAGAAAAAAATACGTTGTTCTGACAGGGATAACGAAGAATGTTGTACCTATTTTCAATGTCGGGCGGTACTGTACCCTTTCACCTTCGCGACATCAAAACCACTACGTATCGTCGGCATTTCGTAGATCTGCAGAGTAAGCCTTCATCTGTTGTGAACTGTGGCTGCAACCTAAATCTCTGGGATTCCACATCGGCTGCCTTCTCTCTCTGCCAGTCACTCACATGTTTCCCAATAATTTCCAACACTGAAACCTTGCGGTTCAAAACATGTGCGTTTGTATGTCATCTCCCAGGTTTGTGAACAACTGTATGATCTAACTGACTCAACTCCAGGGCACACTTGGTTAATCTGCTAGAGGGCTCCATCAAGCCCAAAAGCATTTCAAGGAGGTGTGATCAATTACTACTTCGAATTTCTGCTTGTATAGGTAACATTTAAACTACGTGATTCCATAGATCACCACTAACATTTCCTTCTCTGTGGCAGAGTAATTGCGTTCCACTCTGTTTAACTGTTGAGAAATCTGTGCCACAGAAAGCGCTTTTCCATCAATATCCTGACTCAACACTATCAAGAGCCATATTACACGCATCTCAAGAAAGGATAAATTCCTTGTCAAAATCTGAAACACCAGAACCGGGTCTTTGATTACTACTTTACTTAATGCCTGAAAGGGTCACTCGCACTCTGCTGAGATTAAAATTTAATCCCTTTCTTTATCAAATGATTTAACGGCTGAGGAATTTGCGCTAAGTCTTCAATGCATTTTCGATAATAATTAAAAATGCGCAGAAGAGATTGTAGCTGATCGCTTGTTTACGGAATTCCATATTCAGAAACTGTTGATACTAAATGGGGATCAGTTCATAAATCCTCCTCACAAATGACGTGGCCCAAGTGCTTGATTTGAGCCTGTGCAAAATTACATTTGTCGATATTTAGCGTAAGTTGTACTCCTCTTAGTATATTGAATACTTTCCCTAACCATTTCATACTAGCCTCACAGCTTCCGAAAAACTATAATGTCATTGAGTACATGATGCACTTTTTAGGTTTTAGGGAATGTAAAATTCCTTCAAGCAATCTTTGAACTGTGGCTGGTGCAGTTTTCAGGCCAAATGGCATACATTGATACTGACAATGCCCCCTTGGAACCGAAAAAGCTGTTTTAGGACTATCTTGCAGTACTACCTCCATCTGGTTGTACCATCTGGCAAATCCATTGTGGACAAATACTTGCACCTGACAAAGCTGACAAGTGTCTGTGTGATGTTCGGCGTTGGATGGACGGCGATGGTAGTTCACCGATTCAAATATCTGTAGTCGAACAAATGCAATATTTCTTGGAGGCATCCACCTATTTTTCTGGGACTAGGGCTAGGGGTGACCCCCATGGACTGTCGCTGGTTTCTGTAATACCTTGTGTACTAGTAGTTGGTCTATAAATTCTTTGCCGCACGGAGTGGCCGCAAGGTTGAGGCACCATGTCACGGATTGCGAGGCCCCTCCCGACGGAGGTTCGAGTCATCCCTCGGGCATGGGTGTGTGTGTTGTTCATAGCATAAGTTACTTTAGGTAGTGTGTAAGTTTACGACCGATGACATCAGCAGTTTGGTCCCTTAGGAATTCACACCCATTTGAACATTTGATAAATTCTTCCGTGATTGGTTGTAAAAGTTCTAGTATATGAGATGGCTTCTTATAAATTGGAGCATTACTTCCAGTTGGTATGCAATGGAGGGTAATAGGAGTCATGGGTAATAGAAACCACACGTTAAAGAAATCCTTAAACTGTAACAAAGAATTTTCTCAACTTGCCAGTCACTGCCTTGCACTTTGTAACGCAGAACCATTAATGCTATCAGTAATTTTTAAGAACATTTCTCTTAGAGAACAATGGTTTTTTTATTACTTAAAATCAACATGAACATTCACAACCGCAAGAAACTCCATGTTTTATGAGGTTACCGGTTTCGGTCTGTTTTAAACTGTGTATGGGTTTGTGTAGTCTTTGGTGGCAGAATTTCCTCAATGTTTTTTTTTTTTTTTTTTCTCCTTGATGTGTTAGCATGCTTACTTTTATACCAACGCGTAGCTTTGTCTCTTGCAACAAGTAACTCCCTCACATCTGTTATCTCTTCGAAATCATGACCCTTCTCACATTCCAGTTCATATTCACTGTCATACTTCACATATTCAGTATTTTCCACATCTCCTCCTAAACTACTGCACCGATTTCAACCAAACTTGGTACATATATATCTTAATGTCTGCCAACAACCAGAATTGTGGTTATAAACATTTACCTATCACTGATCATGCAGTGTAGCCTTTCACATCCGGTATTCTCTTCACTTAAAGCTTCCAGGCTGATAGGCCGTGATCTGTGTATAAAACTCTCCCCTTGCTCTCCTCTGACGTTTCGTCTCCGACTGCGGGAGACATCCTCCGAGGTAAAACGGCGAACTGCAAAGAGAACTCGAGGAAGCGCTGATTGTATAAGCAGGAGATATGATGCCATAAACACTGAGGTGATTGAAAAACTGCCGCATTTTGCATAACATTTAATTTATTACTTTTTTACTACTTACTGTATTCACAATACGATTTGCAGACAATATCCACACATGCCGCTGAATATTTCTGCATAAATATGTCACTGTTCTACACATAGTTCAAGAGATATGCTGTCATAAACTCTGGGATGCAAAAAAACAAAAACAAAAAAAAGAAACGGATTGGCCTAAAACAGGCAGCGCTTTTGGCAGCTTTCAACTGCGAAGCATAGACGGCGGTGGGTGAAAGTAATAATCTATAGAGCCACGAAGAGACGTTGGCATAGAGATGTTTACAAAATAGGGTTGTAGACATTCCAAGCAGCTGCGTCAAGCGTACAGAAACTGTCCAGGATACTGCACTACAAACACTGTTCATTTTTTGTTTTCTGTTCTGATAGAAAATTGGCAAAATGAATACCTGGACAGTGCCGGGTTTGTCAGCTAGTATGTTCTAACACATGTGAGACTGGTTCCGATCTATCTTCCTACCACAGTTGCACAAGGACGCTCTGTGAGTGTTTTAGGAATTTGGTGTTGAACGTATTGCTACAAGGTAGGAAGATACCATCTCACACATGCAGAGTGCAGAAGAGTGCAGCAGGACGGACAGTAACGTACTCAGACAATGATCTCAATGTCGGTTCCACTACACTCCCTGTAAAGGAAACGTCATCGGTAACAGAAATTAGAGTACGAGATCAGGCGTAACTACATATTAGCAAAAATTAAAATCTTAGATTTTCGTTATTAAGGTTTATTTTTACTCTAAGTATGACTTCATGACATAGCAATGTAAGCAAAATTGCGTACAGGATGGTAAAATATTGATACTGGGTGTTCACAACTGTGAAGCGAAATTCTTAACTATTATAAGGTTCTTCAATGGTAAGAAGGTTGATGACCATGTCTGGAGGTAGATAAAAATACAAACAAGTTAAATATCGTTGGGGTCAGAGATATCAATTACGCTAAAATGCACAATAAAAATATCCTAAATTGAAGGAGGGTCACTAAAGAACAATCAAAAAGAACTACACAGCTAAAACAGTTCGTAACTCTACAGTGGCCGATCAGTCCGTTTCATTAGATCGGACATCTCGCGTTTCTGATTCAGTTAAGCGTGAATATGTTTAACTACAGGTCATGGTTGCATGTACAAAAATTAGGAGAGATGGAGACAACCGCAGTACTGAGTGTCAATTGAATATCACTTGCGGATTTTATACAAGCGCGTCTGATTACCTTGCATCTGCGGCGGAAGTGGCGGCTTTTGGCGCAAGCTGTGAATATTAGAATCTATTCTAAATCTCTCTCGACTGTTAAACACCAGTCGGATACATTTCCTATGTGTTCAGTGAAGCCGAGACTCCTAGTTATGTCCTAGCTAAGTTAATTGGCATGGTACAGGCTATTTGGCTAGAATAGTGTATACGTCGTTGTCCTTAAAGTGCTTGCAAGCATTAACTGTGAGTGCTCGGTGCGATTCTCTGTACTAGGAGAATCTGCAGTTTAACTGCTTATGAGTTAAGACGAGACTGTGAACAAGCGTTCACATAATGACTCTCGCAATCGTCCCAGCGCAGCATGAGTCGCCTTTCTCAAACACTCGATGATTTTTTGCAAGAGAAGAAGTTAATTACTCTGTCTGCAACTTGCCTATGTCAGATCTGGTGGCCACGCATTTTCTTTCAGAACAGTCAGGAATTCAATGTAAGGTGTGTTATAACTCCACCCACAAGAGTTTTTGTGGCTTATCACAGACGTCGTTTCTTTCATAGGGCAGAGTTTAACTTTTGTTACGTAATACTGAGATAAAAAGCTTTTCCGTTCATGCGAGTTTTAACGCAAGTGGGTACAGTGAGCCACCAATGTTTTTAGTTCGGTTTCGCTGAGTGTTTATCTGTGAGCTCCGGCCATGTTCCTGTAGACAGGCTTCCCGAAGGATCGTCCTTAAAAGCAGGGACAAGGGCAGCTTTTGCCAGCAGCCTAGGCAGTGGCTGCGGCATCTCATTGTGTCCGCTAGGCATCCAGTGGCGAGGGTTGCACCCGAGTGCGGCGGCGCGCCGTCGTAAAATTCTTCTTTCTCTCAGAACTGCATCTTGGATAGGGTAAATTACTTGCGTGCAACTATTAGTGTGAGTGTTAGTGATTTATATTCACGAAATGTCAGTTTGTTTATACGCTTCGCTTTCTCTATTAAGGGGGATAGGACGTCAAACGGGCCGACTTAGAGAAGCAGAGGCACCATAGGACATTTTAATTTTCACTGTCTATACTTTTACAAATAAATTCATAAAACTTTGTCAGCATGACCAGGAAGGATTCAGGATTCACTCTCATAGCAGTGGAAGTTCAAAAACATGAAAAAATTATATTTTTTAAATGTTAATTTTCATGATTTTTTTCACTTACTGTTGGCTGCATTTGTTGCTATAGGTACATTTTTCTTCATAAGTACGAGAGATTCTTCGATGAATTTTGCACAGCTTACAAACCATACTTACAGGCGAATGAAACTCTAGAATTTATTTAATCTATGGAAAAATTAATGGGCTGTTAGGTTTTAAACGTCGTGTTTACAGAAAATTCGAATTTTATAGTTAAATATCTCAATTTTTACCACAGTTTTTAACAGATTTGGGAAATTCTACAGTTTCATACACCTGTAAGTATGGTTTGTATGCTGTGCCAAATTCATCGAAGAATCTGTCTTACTTATGAAGAAAAATGTACCTACAGCAACAAATGCAGCCAATACCAAGTGAAAAAATGATGAAATTTCACAAGTAACAAAATTTGTTTTGTTATGTTTTTGAACCTCCTCTGCTATGAGTGTGAATTATGAATCCTTCCTGGTCATGCTGACAAAGTTTTATGAATTTATTTGTAAAAGTATAGACAGTGCAAATTAAAATGTCCTGTGGTGCCTCTCCTGCTCCAAGTCGGCCCGTTTCACGCCCTACCCCCTTAATAAAATTCGTACACTTTTGCATACCTACGTCGTGTGACATATTCTTTCGGAAAAGACACAATAAAGTGACATCAAGACATGAAATAATGGCTGGATTCGAGATTGTTTTTTTGTTTGGAACAAGAATAAGCCTTAGTACTAATGTAGTGGAACTGTGGGCAGCAGACGGAAGAGGAATGCGTCTGCTTACGGCTGCAATAACTAACAAAAGGTTTCTAATTCTTCTACATCGTATGCAGTTTGTTGACAAGGAAACAAAGACTTCATGAGTTTGCTCCAATTTGCGGTGTATACGAAGCTATTGTTGCTGACGGCGAAAGTTTTTAACAGTGTGAGTGAATTCACCATAACAGATGAAATGTATCAACCTTTCAGAGACTCCTCTGGGTGGATTCAGTATATGCCCAGCACAACAGCTAAATATGTGATACAAATGTTTGTACTACGTGATGAAAAAACATTTTATTGAGCGATGTGTGGGATGTAACCTATAGAAAATTTTAAAAGGAATTGAACAACTGACGACCGGTCCACAAGTTATCTCCATTCTGAATATTTGCTGCAGAAGAAAATTATCTCTATTGGTACAATGAGGAAAAACAGACATCAAATTGACCCAGAATTTCTTCCAAACAAAGCAACAGAATTTAGGAAAGCAACGTTTGGATTTCAGAAGGCTAGGACTTAGCTTTCCTCACAAAAACCGTCCTGTCTACTACATCTACGATTAATGACACGGCAGTATTTGATGAAAAAAACAGACAAACCTGAAATAATAATTAACTTCAATGCTACAAAAGATGGAGTTGACGTTGTAGATACAATGTGTGCCTGTTAGTCCGTTTCAAGAATTACAAGGAGGTTGGCCACCGAATTTTTTTTTTTTTTTTTTACTTTTTAAACATTGTTGAACTGAATTCACTAATATTGTTATCTTTTACAAAGCCAGTGATAACTTCACGAAGACGTTTATCTCAAGAGGCTAGCAGAAGGTCTTATGAAAGAACAACTCATATCTTCGGCACAACTCAAATCGTTGCCAGCCGATATCACCACATTTCTTAGACATTTTCGTGCTGGATCATCGATTCGAGACCGTCAGAACTCTGAACTTCCAGGGAAGAAACTTGGAGTGTATATTCTATGTGGATGTAAAAAATTCATCCTCTGAAACGTAATGTGACATGTGCAGTAACTTTCCTTGTTTGCGGCACAATAAAGGAAAAATTGTCTGTGAAAGGTATTATGAAAGTGCATGTGCGTCAAGATGACTGACTAATATGTTGTAAGAAGCACTGGAAGAGATAATGGTTTTGTTACAATAGGTGATGGTAGTGGATGTGAACAGTTGTCTTCATGATAGTTTATAGTTTGCTCAGTGCAGGCTTGCGTTTACTTAAAAGTTTCCATGTTCTAAATTTTACAACGTGCGCCTGCTCATGTGACAACATTAGGCGCGCCTGCCGGTGTTAAGAGCGAATCGTCAGCTGCGCTCGTATGAAGTCGCTACACCTACCACTTTCCTTTCACTTATCACTGCTTCATTGCTCCGCAACCTGACTACTTACGCTGGTATAAGGATAAATAGCGGCAATGGAAAGGTGGATTAAGGATTACATAAATGACGTATACTGCGTGTAGAATTCTTCTTAATGACTATGGATATTTCGCCTGTTCCATACATATTACTCACCAGATGGAAGAGTTTTGTTGTGGCTGGCTCGCACAAGGCTATCAGTAGCCATGATGGACTTTTGTCTACTCCATGGGCCTTGTTTCGATTTAAGTCTTTCAGTGCTTTATCAAATTTTTCACGCAGTATCATATCTCCCTTCTCATCTTAATATTTGTCCTCTTCCATTTCCGTATTATTGCCCTCATGTACATCTCCCTTGTTTAGACCCTCTGCATACTCCTTCCACCTTTCTGCTTTCCCTGCTTTGCTTAGGACAGGCTTTCCATCTGAGCTGTTGATATTCGAACAGGTGGTTCTCTTTTCTCCTAAGGTCTCTTTAATTTTCTTGTAGGCAGCATCTATCTTAGCTCCAGTGATGTATGTTTCTACATATTTTCATTTGTCCTCTAGCCATTCCTGCTTAGCCATCTCGCACTTCCTGTCGATCTCATTTTTTAGACGTTTATATTCCCTTTCTCGTGCTTCATTTACTGCATTTTTATATTTTCTCGTTTCATCGATTAAATTCAGTATCGATCGTGCTACCCAAGGATTTCTACTGTCCCTCGTCTTTTTATCTACTTGATACCCTGCTGTCTTCACTATTTCATCTCTCAAAGCTACCCTTTCTTCTCCTACTACGTTCCTTTTCCCTGTTGTTGTCAACCGTTCCCTAATGCTCGCCCTGAAACTCTCTACAACCTCTGGTTCACTCAGTTTATCCAGGTTCCATCTCCGTAAAATCCTGCCTATTTGTAGTTTCTTCTTTTTTTAATCTGTCCGTTATAAGCAGTAAATTGTGGTCGGAGCCTCAATCTTCTCCTCATCTGCGGGACTAGTTGGCATATAAACTTGTACAACTGTGGTGTGGGCTTCGTGTATATCTTGGTACAATAATGCGTTCACTATGCTGTTCATAGTAGCTTATACGCGTTCCTTTTTTTTTATTCATTATTAACATACTCGTGCATTACTCTATTTGATTTTGTATTTATAACCCTGTAGTCACCTGACCAGAAGTCTTGTTCCTCCTGCCACCGAACTTCACTAACTCTCACTACAGCTAGCTTTAACCTACCCATTTCCATCTTTAAATTTTCTAACCTATCTGCTAGTTGAAGAATCTGACTCTCCAAGCTCTGACCCTTAGGGCGCCAGTTTTGTTTCTCCTGATAAAGACGTCCTACTGTGTGGTCCCCGCCTGGAGAGCCGAATGGGGGACTAATTTACATTAGGAATATTTTACCCAAGAGGATGCGATCATCATTTAACCATACAGTAGAGCTGCATGCCCTCGGGAAAAATTATGGCTGTAGTTTCCCCTCTCTTTCAGCCATTTGCAGTGCCAGCACAGCAAGGCCGCTTTAGTTGATGTTACAAGGCCAGATCAGTCAATCATCCAGACTGTTTTCCTTGAAACTACTGAAAAGGCTGCTGCTCCCCCTTCAGGAACCACACGTTTGTCTGACCTCTCAACAGATACCTCTCCGCACCTACGGTACGACTATCTGTATCGCCGAGGCACACAAGCCTCTCCATCAACGGCAAGGTCCATGGTTCGTGGCAGAGGGAAGTAGGAAGTACAATTATAAAATCATCTTATCAACTAGCAAAGCAGGAAGTTTTAAGTATTGTACAGTGAAACAATGTTGTCCTCGTGCTGCCTGTTATGTTGGCTTGTCTGTACAGTTGGTTACAAATTTCAAAAAGTTGGAATTTCCACAGACATATCTCGTTTGTATTGCTCCCAAAAAGCGTCCAAGGTCTGAAGTACATAAGATTCATTGTGGTTATTTGTAGATAGATGCAATAAGAGACATTATACTACATACATGCGGACATCATGTTTTCAATGTAAGTTAGAAATAGTCGAGAAACTCGTATGACAATGTTTTAATAGGAACGTAGTAACGAGAAAAAGGCTTTCAAGGGTTGCATATACGGTATCTGTATCAATAAACTAACTACACAACAGGTTACACAAATGAAGATTGTGGTCGGTATTATGTGGAAGTATGAGTGACCTGAATAAAGTCTGGTGGTTTGACATATTTAATTTTCTGAAATGTATTGCTGACAAAGGCAGGCCTACATGATGACGATGTTTTTCGAACGACGTAAACTCGTCCCTTCATAAGACACACCTGACTAGCTTCCGCATTCCTGTCACATGTGTTATTCTCAGCTGCTCACGTTACACTAACAATCATGTTATGCGACGGATCTGTTGTTTTCTTATCTCGATAATAACTCTTTTATTCGTGAGTTACACATTATCAGTTTGCCGTGACACAGGCAAGTAATCTACGTCTGGAAAGTGCGCATCGCTCCGCCTGAACGTCATGTTCGCCATTATTTTCATAGTGCTCTAATGAAGAACAGGAAGAAAATCATGTAAGTTTGAGGGCTTTCGTGGCCTTTGTTACTGAAGTTAAAATCTTCTGCTTTGCTGGGCCGCATCATATTTCTTCAAACAATCGACGTTTCAACCCTTCTGCCGGGATATTCTTGAGGATCTTCTGATACACACTATAGATTCAGCACTCCTGTGGGTACCTTTGGGGGAGGGTGGGAGAACGTCATTGGTTAGAAGGGGACTTTTCCCGCACATATGCTGGAGAACATTTATTGGTTAAAATTTCTCCTGCTGTTGGTGGGGCCATATCATTGCCTAGAAGCGAAACCGTCAGAGTGGCAATGTTGATACAAAATATTATTGTCCGTAGAGGTGGCTTCCAGCGCGTTGTTTTCATTGCTCCCGCCCCGCGGCCGCGTATTCACTTCCTTGAAGGCGGTGAGCCAAGATGCCGGAAGCCTATAGCCGTCCTCTCTACTGAAGTTACATGTGTTTTCTTAGATGTTCCGCTACCATCAATTTCACACTTCGCATGTGGCGTTCGTGTTCTTTAATACTTTCTTTAATAGTCTTTCCCGTTTCGCCTATATACACCTTGCCGCAGTCATACGTCATTTCATAGACGCCCACAGTGTGAAGTCTATCAGGTGCATCCATTTTCCGTCGGACTGAAGACAGTGGCCCGAACACTATTTTTTTTTTTCATAGAATTTTGCTTGTATGGGCCGTGACCTCTGAAACAAACGGTAACTTAAAGCAGTGAGAAGGCGATTCCCCGACCTCTCGTCTAGATTAATTAATATTTCGCTTGAAAGCCCTATGGACAAAGTGTCATAGCCATTGACCTTCGTCGTCTTCTTTCGCTTGTAGCTAATGATGTGGCCCCATCAATAGCAACAGGCCCTCCCAAGTAGCCGCGCGATCTAACGCTCTGTTTCCTGAACGAGAAGGCATTCCGGTCCCCGGTACGAATCCGCCCGGCTGATTAGCGTCGAGGTCCAGTGTGCTGGCGAAGCATCTCTGTCTTTTCGAGGTCACCGGTTCAACACGCAATAGCAACAGGAGGAATTTTAGCCAATCGCTCTTCTCCAGTATATGTGCAGGAAATGGTTCAAATGGCTCTGAGCACTATGGGACTTAACTTCTGAGGTCATCAGTCCCCTAGAACTTAGAACTACTTAAACCTAACTAACCTAAGGACATCACATACATCCATGCCCGAGGCAGGATTCGAACCTGCGACCATATGTGCAGGAAAAATCCCATTCTAACCAAAGACGATCGCCCACCAATGGCACCCCAAGAGTTTTACCCAATACACCCACTTCTCCAGCACAAGTATGCCGAAAACTCACCTTTCTAAGATTAAGGTGAAGCTATTCTCTGACATTGCTCGATACATAGTGGGAACCAGAATATCCTGAAGAACACTCCAGCAGAAGCATCGCACTGCCGATCACTTGCATATATATAACATACCTTACCAACACAAAAGATTTTCACTTCAGGCAGAAAATCATGGAGTCTGCCAAAATTGCAATAGAACTGGCAGTTTATTTTTAAGTGAACTTGCTCACCTTTTCTTATTCGCAGAAGCATCATCATTTGTAAGTAACAGCTACATTGCTCTTGTTGACAGGTTTAATTGCGTTTCTTTTTCCAAAAAATATTATAATTTGCACAAACTCACCTTGCAGCTGCTATTGTGACAGAATTTTGAAACAGTTTTTCACTAAAGAAGCAACTGGTGACCAGAGAGGTCAATAGCTTACGGAAAAATTCATTGTGTCGGGTTTGCAGCAATATAAGAGAAGAAGTTTCATACATTTTCATAGTAGGAATTTTTTTTTTTTTCACTAGCTGTCGGTGACTCTTAAAAATTACAGTACTGGATTGATAAAAAGAATAAAACTGTAGCTTTTCCTATATCGCCATAGATAAGTGAGCCTTGCGTGGATCATGTTCCCACCATCATGTATTTTACACCCTGTTTGTAACGTAGTTCCACCTTACTACGTTAATTGAAATTACTGGTGTCACTGAGTTGCTGCTTTGCCTGACCATGACCGGCGCTAGCAGCGCGTATCAATATATCCCCACTCGTATTATCTTTGCTCGACTGCTATTACTTCCCGGTCGTTGTCTGTCGTAAGCAGTTCGGGTCGCGAGTTCAAGGTCGCGAGTTCGGGTCAGCCAGTCAATTGGAACGTGTCTGGAGCGCAGTCCGGACCTGCCAGTCGGTGAGTTGCAATGCGGCACTAGTGCAGTCGGGTTGGAGCAGCAGTGAGGCCTGCGTTGACATGGCTCACCCGACCATTGCCGCCACGCATCACTTGAGCCAGGCCACGGTCTTGGTGAATCGTCGGTCGGTAGTCCTACCGGACGACGCGTTTTGGCTCGCCGATCGTTCATGAGTCGGCTGTGTGTGTGTGTGTGTGTGTGTGTGTGTGTGTGTGTGTGCGTGCGCATCAACTCCCAATTTGTCTTCGTGCATGCTTATTTACTGTTGGGTATCGTTAAGGTCTTCGTGCTAGTGTTTGTCAGGTTGTGTGTAGGGACAGACAATAATTACGAAGAACAATAAACCTTAATTAAACGTAATTCCCCGTGTCGCCTACATCATTTCATGGACATTAAAGGTGCATTCGTGAAATTAATTTATTATTCTGATAACATAATAGTTCCAAGTGAATTAGTGTTAATTTAAATATGTACAGCAATAACTTTACACCAAAATTACGACACACTCTGAACATTGCTCAAGGGTCTGTTATCTCTGGAGTTACGTCGTGCAGTTGTTGAATACGCCTTGACGACGTAATAATAATTAACAACTTAATATCCTCGCAAAATTCATAATGTGGCCTCGGCTTGGGTGACGGAATGATGATTCAAGACGCAATTTGTTAACGTTTGAATAACCATTCTCAAACCGGGCATAAGAACTATAGTCAGCAAGTTCGTGTAGACTGAAGGGTCTGTCGCGAACGCGCAAGGGACTTTTGGTTATTTCAGGTCAATAGAATGATCACGTTATCGAGTGGTGCAGTCGCTACATTCATAAGTGAAGAAGATCGACAGGCAACAAACACAATTGCTTTCATTACAAGCAATGGCGGCGCACACACTCTGGCGTGTTGCTCCATCGCGACAGTGATATCATTTTCGAGATACAGTATCTGAAAGTAACCAAACCATGCGAGGAGTTTGTTTTTTCTTAATAGTTACAGATTGGTGTTGTCATGATCGACGGACGCCGTTCCACGTCATCTCGACTGTGACACCCACCACCATCGAGCCGAGAGAGAACAGGGCCACAAAGGTTCAAATGGCTCTGAGCGCTATGGGACTTAACATCAGAGGTCATCAGTCCCCTAGAACTTAGAACTACTTAAACCTAACTAACCTAACGACATCACACATATTTATGCCCGAGGCAGGATTCGAACCTGCGACCGTAGCAGCAGCGCGGTTCCGGACTGAAGCACCTAGGACCGTTCGGCCACATCGGCCAGCGCGCCACAAAGGGTAGCACGTTCTGTATTACCGCGAAATATGGGAGAGAGTGTCACAGAAATTATACGGGATGTGGGCTGTACATCATTAAGAGAAAGGTGTTTTTCGTTGCGACGGAATCTTCTCACGAAATTCCAGTCACCAACTTTCTGCTCAGAGTGCGAAAATATTTTGTTGACAGCGACCTAAATAGGGAGAAACGATCACCACGATGAAATAAGGGAAATCAGAGCTTGTACGGATGGATATAGGTGTTCGTTCTTTCGGCGCACTATATTGTATTGAGCAAGCAGTAAAAGAAACAAAAGAAAAACTCGGAGTAGGTGTTAAAATCCAAAGAGAAGAAATAAAAACTTTGAAGTTCGCTGATGAAATTGTAATTCTGTCAGACACAGCAAAGGACCTGGAAGAGCAGTTGAACGGAATGGACAGAAGGAGGGTAAGAGATGAACATCAACAAGAGCAAAACGAGGATAATGGAATGTAGTCGAATTAAGTCGGGTGATGCTGAGGGAATTAGATTAGGAAATGAGACACTTAAAGTAGTAAAGGAGTATTGCTATTTGGGGAGCAAAATAACTGATGATGGTCGAAGTAGAGAGGATATAAAATGTAGACTGGCAATGGCAAGGAAAGCGTTTTTTGAAGAAGAGAAATTTGTTAACATCGGGTATAGATGTAAGAGTCAGGAAGTCGTTTCTGAAAGTATTTGTATGGAGTGTGGCTATGTATGGAAGTGAAACGTGGACGATAAATAGTTTAGACATGAGGAGAGAATAGAAGCTTTCAAAATGTGGTGCTACAGAGGAATGCTGAGGATTAGATGGGTAGAACACATAAATAATGAGGAGGTATTGAATAGAATTGGGGAGAGGAGGAGTTTGCGGAACAACTTGACTAGAAGAAGGGATCGGTTGGTAGGGCATATTTTCAGGCATCAAGGATCACCAATTTAGTATTGGAGGGCAGCGTGGAGGGTAAAAATCGTAGAAGGAGACCAAGAGATGAATACAGTAAACAGATTCAGAAGGATGTAGGTTGCACTAGGTACTGGGAAATGAAGAGGCTTGCACAGGATAGAGTAGCATGGAGAGCTGCATCAAACCAGTCTCTGGACTGAAGATCACAACAACAAGCTACGATATTGGAATAATAGAGAATTGTGAAGGTGGTTCGATGAACCCTCTACCAGGCACTTAAACGTGGTTTGCAGAGTATCCATGTAGACGTAGATGTAGATGTAGAAATGTCATAAGCGTTTCCGTCTTTCCGAAAGTCACTGTTGGATGTCCCAACTGGAAGAGCATTACCGACTATAAGCAAGTATTCGATTTAGAGTCAGGCTCGTACACAGTCCTTCGCGCAAGCTTAGTGTCTGACTTGTTTACTGTCAGATTAGGAGTGCGTTCTGGAATGCATGAGACGAGGTCGGCGTATCCGTTTGATGCTGTTGTTGCGGAGCAACACAACTCGGCCAGCGAGAGTGGCAGCGCGACGAACAACAAATGCAAAGTATGGGGTCCGCCGCGCCGGCTCACAGGGGCTGGACGGCCGCTAATGGAGCACGTATGAATAATGAAGGCGGCGCCACGCGTCGCTGCCCAGGCGCGCACAAACACACACACACAAACACAGGCAGCGCGCCCGGGGAAGCCCCGCCGGAACATCCGCCCTCGTATCCGTAGCGTCTACTGTACTGCACGGTATTGTTAGCGCGCCCGGCTGCCTTGAGCGAAAACTTAGCGACATCCTAGTTCCCACATCAGCCAACTATCTCCGGTATTAATTTTCACTCTGCAGAGGAGTGTGGGCTGTTTTGAAGCTTCCTGGCAGATTAAAACTATGCCGCGGACCGCGACTAGAACTTTCAACTTTTGCAACGGTTCTGTGTTCCAGTACCACTCCGGCAGACAGTTTTTATCTGCGCGAAAATTTCGGATGACTGTACGTTAATGTCGTCCTCACGTTTAAGACAGGGAATAAGTAGTAAGACCGACAAGCTGAACGGCGTGGCGTAGTGTCCGAGGGAACGATTGAGACTCCGTGGGAAAGAAAACTAAAAATAAGAAGCCGCTTGTCCGCCTTATGGTGGTGTAATCTCCGGAAACATCGGTATACTCCCACGGAAACATGACAACCAAATTATTTCGCTCCTGTCGACAAAGTTACGTAATACGCTTTGCAATGGATTGATTTGGGGAGGAGACCAAACTGCGAGGTCATCAGTCTCACTGGATTGCGGAAGGATGGGAAAGGTAGTCAACCGTGCCCTTTCAAAGGAACTGTGGTGTGCGTACTGTACGACCGTCAGTACACACACCATCTGATTATTTGACTTGTCGCTCTAACGAAGCGGGCGAGTGTCAGCAATATGTCTCATGGTCTTATCGTGGCGTGTTTATCTCCTGCCGTTAGGTTAGACGATAGAAATGCCAGTTGCACGCTTAGAGTAGCAGATTGACGGTGACCAACTTTAAACAGAACTTGATTAATTTTCACACACATTTATTAAAATAATAACAAGCATAAAAATTACTTAACTTGGCTCTGGATGCTATTTACAATTGACAATCTGAAGTTCCTTTGGTATTAGTACGTTAATCTTATTCTCACATATATCTGTGATACTTGACAAAAGTGTCTATACATTTATCTTCATGGCTATGAACAGGAATGTGGTAATCTTATTAGGTACAGACAAATGTAGAACTTGTACAGACTGGTACAGACTGGTGCAGACAAATGCAGACTAACTAATCGGAGGTCTGTACACTCGTGATAATACCTCACGCGTTCATATATCACTGCACGAGTGTGATCCGCGAGGAGAAAAGAGCCTACGTCAGCAGCAATCTCATTGGCTGCGTTACATATTACTAAGCGGATCGGCGGAAGCAGAATTTGGTCCGTCTCTATGGCAGCGCCATCTCGTAGTGTGGAGACAGACGAGCGCTGCACCCGCGCTGTTATGCTTAGCAGGGCGCGCTCTAGTGGGAAGTTGTGTACGCGCTGACTACGCGGAACTATGTACACAACAGGAACCATCCCAGCATTTGCCTAAAGCGATTTATGGAAATCACGTAAAACCTAACTCAGGGTGGCCGGACGTGGGGTTGAACTGTCGTTCTGCCGAATGCGAGTCCAGTGTGCTAACCACTGCGCCACCTCGCTCGGTACTCTTCGTAATGCCAAAACCGCTATAGATATACGAAAACCGGCTGTTAACACCTTCGACACGAATGTGTCATGTCTTATGTGGGCACTATTACAACGGTCAAGGAGAGATGCAAGGAATATCAGCGGCACACCTGATTAAAAACGACCAAGTAAATCAGCTGTCGCGGGCAGTGCCATGAGTACAGTCGTGAAATGAGGCACGATGAGACCAGTTTTTTGCTGCAAACGCCGTATTCAGTAAGAACCGCAATTAAGGAGTTTACCGGTATAACAATGTTAGAAAACCTGGTAAACCAGGACGCATGCTCCTATTTAAGCAAGGCTTAGGATTGGAGAATAACTTTATAAACGTCTTACTACCCTTCCCAATCAGGAGACCTGCAGAACGCTGAGGGAATGCATGTGTCACGTAATAATAATGGGATGTCTGCAAACAAGATGAGCGTTAAAGGGCGTAACAGATGTCAGGAATCGAACTCAGGTACAAACAGTGGCGGGACACCAACAATAGTTCACAATATGGTTGGAGCATAGACGACTGGGTCGGTTGTCGGAATTTTGTGCAAGAAAACAACCCGGAATTACATCAATAACTATAGGCAGCTGTCCAGAAGGAACAATTTTGCTGCTCTTATCACTCAACCCTATCCCAACCAACAACAAAAACTTTATGTGTGAAATTTCTGCTCATCGAGCAACTGCCCGGCGACCCCAAAAATCTTGTAATTGGAACGCAATATATGCAACAATTAATTTCATTCAAAACTCGTATACTCTTTCCCTACACCATCATTTCCTTTTTTGTTCTAAGAGAAATCTATTGAGACATATCAAGGCCATCATAGTACTTGTAGAACGTTATGATCCAAATATTCCATAAAAACATTTTCTAAAATTTCTTGGAAAATGCGACAACTTATGCTTTCCTAAATAACTCGCACTACTTTTATAAGAGAAACATGTTATTTGAAACTTCTGTTGAAGCCAAACACGATGTGAAAGAACGGACACAAAAATTACTTTTGTTGTAAGGGGCTATGCTAACAGTTGTTGGATTTCTACACTTTCCAGGAACATTTTGTAAAAACATAATAAACGCCTTCTTATTTCTGTAATTCTACTTTTGTAACGACGATCACCTTTCCACGTTGATGCGTCTTTGACGGGAAGTTAGCGCAGATAAAAATTCTGTTGCACAATGCTTTTTCTGTCGACAATGGCCAAAGGCGAGAATTCACTGTACCTCTTCGATTGATTTTACTCATTTTTCTATTCTTCACCGTCTTATTCTTACAACTTCCATGAATGAAACATCTTGATTTGGTGGTTTAATTGCTTCTGAGGACAAAAGTGATGCTCCTACATACACTACAGCAAGAGAAATAGATATTCCTCTTAAAGAACGAGATAACTGACATTGATCTTGAAAGAGGTATATTTTGAACAAAAAAACTGTCTTTGTCATCCATCTGGCATGACGTGTAGTTTCTGTTATGTGAAATGGAATTCTTTGGAATTACGCTACCGAGAGTTCTCGGTAACGATCGAGCTATTGCTTTTGCGTGGAAAGGATGTGTTAACAGAAATCCGATCTTGGAACAGATATCTTCAGGCATTTCATTGCCACCACACAATATTGTTGACGAGTTCCATCCAGGTGTATCTGAATATTTTGAATGACGTCACGTCTGTGTCAAGGTTCGCAACATTAGTAAGTAGAAACAGATAAAAAAAATAGCTGAAAATATGATAACGGCAAGCGAGGTACGACAGATCACTATTTAACAGGTTTTCCTCTCTAGAGGCACCATTTAGTTAACCTATGTTGTATATTGCTGTATGACAACAAAGTGCACGTATTTTGTAGTTTTATGTCAGTGTCCTCCCCCCATGAATCATGGACCTTACCGTTGGTGGGGAGGCTTGCGGCCTAAGCGATACAGATGGCCGTACCGTAAGTGCAACCACAACGGAGGGGTATCTGTTGAGAGGCCAGACAAACGTGTGGTTCCTGAAGAGGGGCAGCAGCCTTTTCAGTAGTAGCAGGGGCAACAGTCTGGATGATTGACTGATCTGGCCTTGTAACACTAACCAAAATGGCTTTGCTGTTCTGCTACTGCGAACGGCTGAAAGCAAGGGGACACTACAGCCGTAAGTTTTCCCGAGCGCATGCAGCTTTACAGTATGATTAAATGATGATGGCGTCCTCTTGGGTAAAATATTCCAGAGGTGAAATAGTCCTCTATTCCGATCTCCGGGCGGGGACTACTCAAGAAGACGTCGTTATCAGGAGAAAGAAAACTGGCGTTCTACGGATCGGAGTGTGGAATGCCAGATCCCTAAATCGGGCAGGTAGGTTAGAAAATTTAAAAAGGGAAATGGATAGCTTAAAGTTAGATATAGTGGGAATTAGTGAAGTTCGGTTGCAGGAAGAACAAGACTTTTGGTCAGGTGAATACAGGGTTATAAATACGAAATGAAATAAGGGTAATGAAGGAGTAGGTTTAATAATGAATAAAAAAATAGGAGTGCGGGTAAGGTACTACAAACAGCATAGTGAACGCACTATTGTGGCCAAGAGAGACACGAAGCCCACGCCTACCACAGTAGTACAAGTTTATATGCCAACTAGCTCTGCAGATGACGAAGAAATTGAAGAAATGTATGAGGAGATAAAAGAAATTATTCAAATAGTGAAGGGAGACGAAAATTTAATAGTCATAGGTGACTGGGATTCGGTAGTAGGAAAAGGAAGAGAAGGAAACGTAGTAGGTGATTATGGATTGGGGGACAGAAATGAAAGAGGAAGCCGTCTGGTAGAATTTTGCACAGAGCATAACTTAATCATAGCTAACACCTGGTTCAAGAATCACAATAGAAGGTTGTATACATGGATGAGGCCTGGAAATACTGACAGGTTTCAAATAGATTATATAATGGTAACATAGAGATTTAGGAACCAGGTTTTAAATTGTAATACATTTCCAGGGGCAGATGTGGACTCTGACCACAATCTATAGGTTATGAACTGTAGATTAAAACTGAAGAAAATGCAAAAAGGTGGGAATTTAAGGAGATGGGACCTGGATAAACTGACTAAACCAGAGGTTGTACAGAGTTTCAGGGAGAGTATAATGGAGCAATTGACAGGAATGGAGGAAAGAAATACAGTAGAAGAAGAATGGGAAGCTTTGAGGGATGAAGTAGTGAAGGCAGCAGAGAATCAAGTAAGTAAAAAGACGAGGACTGGTAGGAATCCTTGGCTAACAGAAGAAATATTGAATTTAATTAATCAAAGGAGAAAATATAAAAATGCAATAAATGAAGCAGGCAAAAAGGAATGCAAATATCTCAAAAATTAGATCGAAAGGAAGTACAAAATGGCTAAGCATGGATGGCTAGAGGACCAATATAAGGATGTAGAGGCTTATCTCATTAGGGGTAAGATAGTAACTGCCTACAGGAGAATTAAAGAGACCTTTGGAGAAAAGAGAACCATTTGTGTGAATATCAAGAGCTCAGATGGAAACCCAGTTCTAAGCAAAGAAGGGAAAGCAGAAAGGTGGAAGGAGTATATAGAGGGTCTATACAAAGGTGATGTACTTGAGGGCAGTATTATGGAAATGGAAGAGGATGTAGATGAAGATGAAATGGGAAATACGATACTGCGTGAGGAGTTTGACAGAGCATTGAAAGACCTAAGTCGAAACAAGGCCCCGGGAGTAGACAACATTCCATTAGAACTACTGACAGCCTTGGGAGAGCCAGATCTGACAAAACTCTACCATCTGGTGAGCAAGATGTATGATACAGGCGAAATTCCCTCAGTCTTCAAGAAGAATATAATAATTCCAATCCCAAAGAAAGCAGGTGTTGACATGTGAAAATTACCGAACTATCAGTTTAATAAGTAACAGCTGCAAAATACTAAAGCGAATCCTTTACAGACGAATGGAAAAACTGGTAGAAGCCGACCTCGGGGAAGATCAGTTTGGATTGCGTAGAAATATTGCAACACGTGAGGCAATACTGACCTTACGACTCACCTTAGAAGAAAGATTAAGGAAAGGCAAACCTACGTTCCTATTATTTGTAGACTTAGAGAAAGCTTTTGATTATGATGACTAGAATACTCTTTAAAATTCTAAAGGTGGCCGGGGTAGGATACAGGTAGCGAAGGGCTATTTGCAATTTGTACAGAAACCAGATGGCAGTTATAAGAGTCGAGCGGCATGAAAAGGAAGCTGTGGTTGGGAAGGGAGTGAGACAGGGCTGTAGCCTCTCCCCGATGTTATTCAATCTGTATATTGAGCAAGCAGTAAAGGAAACAAAAGAAAAATTCGGAGTAGGAATTAAAATCAATGGAGAAGAAATAAACCTTGAGGTTCGCCGATGACATTGTAATTCTGTCAGACACAGCAAAGGACTTGGAAGAGCAGTTGAACGGAATGGACAGTGTCTTGAAAGATGGATATAAGATGAACATCAACAAAAGCAAAACGAGGATAATGGAATGTAGTCGAATTAAATCTGGTGATGCTGAGGGAATTAGATTAGGAAATGAGACACTTAAAGTAGTAAAGGAGTTTTGCTGTTTGGGGAGCAAAATAACGGATGATGGTCGAAGTAGAGAGGATATAAAATGTAGACTGGCAATGGCATGGAAAGCGTTCCTGAAGAAGAGGAATTTAACATCGAGTATAGTATTAAGTGCCAGGAACTCGTTTCTGAAAGTACTTGTATGGAGTGTAGCCATGTATGGAAGTGAAACGTGGACGATAAATAGTTTGGACAAGAAGAGAATAGAAGCTTTCGAAATGTGGTGCTACAGAAGAATGCTGATGATTAAATGGGTAGATCACATGACTAATGAGGAGGTGCCTAATAGGGTTAGGGAGAAGAAGAGTTTGTGGCACAACTTGACTAGAAAGAAGGGATCGGTTGCTAGGACATGTTCTGAGGCATCAAGGGATCACCAATTTAGTATTGGAGGGTGGCGTGGAGGGTAGAAATCGTAGAGGGAGACCAAGAGATGAATACACTAAGAAGATTCAGAAGGATGTAGGTTGCAGTAGGTACTGGGAGATGAAGAAGCTTGCACAGGATCGAGTAGCATGGAGAGCTGCATCAAACCAGTCTCGGGACTGAAGACCAGAACAGCAAGAACATGTCAGCGTAACACAAATTCTTGGCAGTCGTTTAGTTTAACTGTGTCTCATTTCTGCTCGTTTCCCTAAATTTTTTCTCAGTCTCTGGAGACTGGAGAACATGGAGGGTATCAGCAACATCTAACCAAGAACTTTATGTTTATGACGAAAACGAATTAGTAATTTTAAATAAAAACGAGTCGCTTGACATGAACGAGTCACTTGACATGAACGAGTTAACAACATTTTTATGAACAGATTGAACTACTGAAGGCAGTTGTGTTTTAAAAGTTGACATTTTACTGTGAAATAAATAAGTCTGTTACGTAAAACATCCTTAGTTTGGTGTATTTACAGAGATCTTAATCTGCATAAAAGTACACGCATGCCAAGGCAACAAAGTATTTAAAAGTGTGAGTACGGCCTAAACTGCACCTAGTTATGTGGGCAGTTTGTGGGTTTGCTAACTTTCGAGCTGCAAACAAAAGATAAGAACTGTGAATTTCCAGGAGAGCATGACAATATATGCGAAAATTAGCGGAGACACAGAAAAAATCAATTTACCTCTGTTTTAATATGGCACATTAAATATTAATTTATGCTACCATAATTTTTTAACGAGAACAAAATAATTTCAAAAATAACCGTCAACAAAACTAACATACAACCCGCATTTTATTGAAAGCGGAAAATTTCCTCTAACATGCTATTATTGCACCGTAGTTACTTTTATAGTATTCGGTTGAAATTTTACACAAAATGCACTGATTTCAGTATTTAGAAGACAAATTAAAGAAAAAATTTTATATTTTCGTTTAAATGTGTTAATGGACGTATATTAACGTGTACCTTTTCATCGAACGCATAGATAAAATTACAGAAGAAACTATATTGTTATTCTACTGCAAAAACGCAAGATCTGAACTTGTAAGTATCTATTACACAGAGACATGTACGACCACCGGCTTTCCATCAACTATAAATAGTTTAGCTGCTCAAAATTTATGGTGTAAGAGAACAGTAAATTTTTTTTTTTTTGTCGTCATTTACTTATAGTGCTTTGACGAATTTCCAAACTAATGTTCTCGTCAACCTGAATGTCGGTTACAAACCCACTGTGCTTCAGCAAACATCTACTTATGTACATCTACGTGATTACTCCGCTATTCACAATTAAGTGCCTGGGAGAGGGTTCAATTAACCATCTTGAAGCTGTCTCCCTACCGTTCCACTCTCGAACGGCACGCGGGAAAAAGGAGCACTTAAATTTTTCTGTGCGCGCCCTGATTTCTCTTATTTTATCGTGATGATCATTTCTGTTTATGTAGGTGCGTGCCAAAAAAATGTTTTTGCAATCGGAGGAGAAAACGGGTGATTAAAATTTCATGAGAAGATCCCGTCGCAACGAAAAACGACTTTGTTTTAATGATTGCCACTCCTATTCACGTATCATGTCTGTCGCGCTATCTCCCCTACTTCGCGATAATACAAAACGAGCTGCCCTTCTTTGTAATTTTTCGATGTCATCCGTCAGTCCAATCTGATGCGAATCCCACACCGCAC
Source organism: Schistocerca serialis cubense (assembly GCF_023864345.2). Classification (NCBI taxonomy): domain Eukaryota; kingdom Metazoa; phylum Arthropoda; class Insecta; order Orthoptera; family Acrididae; genus Schistocerca; species Schistocerca serialis. Next base: position 591,942,399 of record NC_064639.1, read on the forward strand.
AGCAGTACTCCAGAATAGGGGGATAGGCGTGGTGTGCTCAGTCCCTTTAGTAGACCTGTTGCACCTTCTAAGTGTTCTGCCAATGATCCGCAGTCTTTGGTTGGCTCTACCCATCGCTCCAATTTAGGGTATTTGTTATTGTAAAGCCTAAGTATTTAGTTGAATTTACAGCCCTCAGATTTGTATGACTTCTCCCGTAATCGAAATTTAACGGATTTACTTTAGTATTCATGTGAATAACTTCACACTCTTCTTTATTCAGAGTCAACTGCACTTTTCGCACCATACAGATATCTCATCTAAATCATTTTGCAATTTGTTTTGGTCATCTGATGACTTTACAAGACGGTAAATGACAACATCATCTGCAAACAATCTAAGACGGCTATTCAGATTGTCACCTAAGTCGTTAACATAGATCAGGAACAACAGAACGGCTACAACACTTCCTTGGGGAACGCCGGATATTATTTCTGTTTTATTCGATGACTTTCCGTCTATTACTACGAACTGTGACCTTTCTGACAGAAAATCACGAATCCAGTCGCACAACTGATTCGATATTTCCATAGGCATGCAGTATGGTCAGAAGACGCTTGTGAGGAAAGGCGTCGAAAGCCTTCTGCAAATCTAAAAATATGGAATCAATTTGACATCCCCTGTCGATAGCACACATTACTTCATGAGTATAAAGAACGATAGTTTCTGAATCCGTGCTGATTACATGTCAATAACTCGTTTTGTACGAGGTAATTCGCAATGTTCGAATACCGCATATGTTCCAAAACCTTACTGGAATTCGACGTTAGTGATATGTATCGACTGCAGCATTCTTCCAAATTGTGAATTTACTTAGCTGTCTGATTCATACGTGAGGTGCTTCGATATGAAATCGAAAGCACGGTCTAATCTCTTTGCCTGTATAGCTAATCAACCTGAAACGCTCGGGTGCCATGTCTCTTTCCCCAAAGCTTTCAGTCGCAGCAAGGCGATGGCACCTACTTGCCTGGGAGCATTGCTTGCTCCTGGACTCTGCCTGTGGTTTATTAGCGGGAGAACGTGAGACGGGCAGTGGGCAGGAGCTGCCGAGTTGTGTGGTCTGCGGAAGGGCTATAGGGCTTCCTTGACCGCCAGGGCGGCCTTCGGTGGGGGTCCAATAGCAGCCAAGCAGCCTCCTCAGAGCCACCCCTGCTCACCGCTCCTCTCCCAAGTTGGACGTCTCACTCTGTGGCTGCCCTGCTTCCTGCAATGACAGGGCAGTTTCAACAAACGTTCACATCTATAACGTTAACGCCCAATGTTCACTCACTGCCTCTTTGACATGAAGCAAAATAAATAAGGAAATAGCTGCAGGTACCAGATATTTAACTTTTAAATAATTGAAATACTTAAATGCATTGAAATGAAGCGAATGAATCGATGCGGATGAAGATATTGAATAGTGCAATGATATGAAATAATTCAAACTTCTCGATTCTTCATATATGTATTCATTACATTGTACAAAGGGCATTCAACAATAATCCAAACCTTTTTTTTACGGACAGTTTCGCTTGAAAAAAATGCTGAATTTGTTGTGGCCACCGTGGAAAATTCCCGTGTCAGCCCCTACATTTTCAGGAAGTTCCGATTGGTGGCGGCACTACAGGTAGCACTCAAAATGGCGTCTGTAACGGAAGAGCGTTCCAAGAGAGGGCTGGCACTCTCTTTTCCAGAGCATCGCAGACATTGAGAGGAGCCGGCCGGGGTGGTCGAGAGGTTCTAGTCGCTACAGTCTGGAACCGCGCGACCGCTACGGTCGCAGGTTCGAAACCTGTCTCGGGCATGGATGTTTGTGATGTCCTTAGGTTTAAGTAGTTCTAAGTTCTAGGTGACTGATGACCTCAGAAGTTAAGTCCCATAGTTCTCAGAGCCATTTGAACCAATTTTGAACATTGATAGGCGCTTGCAGAATGTCTAAGCCCTAAGGAGATCTGACAGCGAACAAAAGCATGGTGGGTCAATGGGCAAGGCGTATGTCTTCACTGCAACAAGGTAGCGCCAATCTGTCCGGTTTCTCACGTACCGTCGGCCACACACTGCTGTGACCCATGTAATGTTGCAACGTGCAGACTCATTCGCGGTGATCGACGCTGCGGTGGCGTGCGCCTTCGCCAGCGCACCGGTTGGCATTGGGACACGTTGTATAGCAGGCCCTGAACTAAGCGTCCCTATGACAAGAGAAGACCAAGACACGCCACCAGGCGACGCGCCCAAAACACACCCTGGGCAGCGAGCATATAGGTCGCAGCTGCCGACCGAGCTATCTTAATCGCTCATTCTCCGTACCTCAGTACGTCGCATTGGGACTCAGTTCGCAATGCACCTCAACACGTCTCACAGTGCTCTAGTCTTCCACAGTGACAGTCGTCGCCTCGCATCTTAGCTAGCTGTGAGGGAACGCTAGTCATTGTACACTCCTGGAAATTGAAATAAGAACACCGTGAATTCATTGTCCCAGGAAGGGGCAACTTTATTGACACATTCCTGGGGTCAGATATATCACATGATCACACTGACAGAACCACAGGCACATAGACACAGGCAACAGAGCATGCACAATGTCGGCACTAGTACAGTGTGTATCCACCTTTCGCAGCAATGCAGGCTGCTATTCTCCCATGGAGACGATCGTAGAGATGCTGGATGTAGTCCTGTGGAACGGCTTGCCACGCCATTTCCACCTGGCGCCTCAGTTGGACCAGCGTTCGTGCTGGACGTGCAGACCGCGTGAGACGACGCTTCATCCAGTCCCAAACATGCTCAATGGGGGACAGATCCGGAGATCTTGCTGGCCAGGGTAGTTGACTTACACCTTCAACAGCACGTTGGGTGGCACGGGATACATGCGGACGTGCATTGTCCTGTTGGAACAGCAAGTTCCCTTGCCGGTCTAGGAATGGTAGAACGATGGGTTCGATGACGGTTTGGATGTACCGTGCAGTATTCAGTGTCCCCTCGACGATCACCAGTGGTGTACGGCCAGTGTAGGAGATCGCTCCCCACACCATGATGCCGGGTGTTGGCCCTGTGTGCCTCGGTCGTATGCAGTCCTGATTGTGGCGCTCACCTGCACGGCGCCAAACACGCATACGACCATCATTGGCACCAAGGCAGAAGCGACTCTCATCGATGAAGACGACACGTCTCCATTCGTCCCTCCATTCACGCCTGTCGCGACACCACTGGAGGCGGGCTGCACGATGTTGGGGCGTGAGCGGAAGACGGCCTAACGGTGTGCGGGACCGTAGCCCAGCTTCATGGAGACGGTTGCGAAAGGTCCTCGCCGATACCCCAGGCGCAACAGTATCCCTAATTTGCTAGGAAGTGGCGGTGCGGTCCCCTACGGCACTGCGTAGGATCCTACGGTCTAGGCGTGCATCCGTGCGTCGCTGCGGTCCGGTCCCAGGTCGACGGGCACGTGCACCTTCCGCCGACCACTGGCGACAACATCGATGTACTGTGGAGACCTCACGCCCCACGTGTTGAGCAATTCGGCGGTACGTCCACCCGACCTCCCGCATGCCCACTATACGCCCTCGCTCAAAGTCCGTCAACTGCACATACGGTTCACGTCCACGCTGTCGCGGCATGCTACCAGTGTTAAAGACTGCGATGGAGCTCCGTATGCCACGGCAAACTGGCTGACACTGACGGCGGCGGTGCACAAATGCTGCGCAGCTAGCGCCATTCGACGGCCAACACCGCGGTTCCTGGTGTGTCCGCTGTGCCGTGCGTGTGATCATTGCTTGTACAGCCCTCTCGCAGTGTCCGGAGCAAGTATGGTGTGTCTGACACACCGGTGTCAATGTGTTATTTTTTCCATTTCCAGGAGTGTATGTAGTTGTGATATGGACACGTACAAGATTAAGAATTAGTACATGATATTTGATTGCTGTTAAACACAGAACTTCAGACTGGAGATCATTGAAGATAAGTACTCAATTGGTTCCTGTAATAAAGTGTATTTTAACCGCATGTGCATTTTGTATTGTTGTAGAGGAGCCCGGCCATCCACCCATCATGCCAACCCCTCCTCATTCAGTGTGGAACCATGAAAAGCCGGCCGGTGTGGCCACGCGGTTCTAAGCGCGTCAGTTTGGAACCGCGTGACCGCTACGGTCGCAGGTTCGAATCCTGCCTCGGGCATGGATGTGTGTGATGTCCTTAGGTTAGTTAGGTTTAAGTAGTTCTAAGTTCTAGGGGACTGATGACCTCAGCAGTTAAGTCCCGTAGTGCTCAGAGCCATTTGAACCATTTTTGAACCACGAAACATTACAAGAGGGCACAGCCACAATAGACGGATCACAGTCAAACACCTCGCTGCACAGCTAGACATCTCCGCTGGTAGTGCTGGCACACTCGTCCACCAGTAGTGGTACTAAAGGCTGTGTACCCGCTCGCTTCCTTATCGCCCAACAAAAGCAGTGAAGGACCATCTGTGCAGAGTTGCTTGCAAGTTACGAGAATGATCGTCACAATTTTTGTCATCGAACGTCGTCATACGCGATGGCTTGTTTACTTCGAACCGTAAACACAATGTGCAGATGCGTCACACCACCTCATATCTGAAGAGAGAGTTCAAAGCTGCGCTCTCAGCCGATAGTTATGGCGACCGTCTCTGAGGGGGCTATTCCGTTTGATGTTCTCCCTCATGGTGCAACGATCGACTTTGAAATGTACTGTGCTACCCTTAGAAAACTAAAGAAACGGATTCAGCGTGTTCGTCGCCACAAAAATGCAAGCGAACATCGCTTTTGCCATGACAACGCAGGGTCTTACAAACATCTGTGCACCCGAGAGGAGTTTAGAAAACTTCGTGGGACTATCCACAGCCCGGATCTCGCATCTTCCATCTGTTTGGCTTAATGAATTAAGTACTCTGCAGGAAGCAGTACGCGGATGATGGGGAGGTTATTGGTGCAAGAGGCTGTTGGTAAGATGTTGGCTCCAACGTCAACTAGCATAGTACGCAGCTCGTGGTCTCGCGGTCGCGGTTGCTTCCCGAGGACAGGGTCCCGGGTTCGATTCCCGGCGGAGTCAGTGATTTTTCAACTGCCTCGAGATGACTGGGTATTTGTGTTGTCCTCATCATTTAATCCTTATTCATGAAAGTGGCGAGATTAGGCTGAGCAAAGGTTGGGAATTTGTTCGGGCGCTGATGACCGCGCTATTGAGCGGCCCCCAAATCAAACATCATCATCGTCATCATCGGCCATACAAGCTCTCCCACTGAGATGGCGCAGGGCCACCGCACTGAACAGGGATTATGTTGAAAAGTAGCGTTTAGTAGCGAAAAGAGTGGGGAATAATATGACGTATTGGAATCCTGAATAAAACCAACTTGCTATCAGAAAAAAAGTGTTGCTTTATTTATTGAATGCGTCTCGCAGGTTCGGCGTATCTGAATCGTTCACACTCATTTCACTTCAAGGCATTACACCTTCACTGATTTCATCCCCATCGATCCGTCAGTTTCATTTTCGTGCCCTATCGTTCTGTCTGACAAAGAAACTGAAGCTCCTAGAAGAGGAAAAAAAATCGACTCATATTTTCAGAGAACTTGTCAGCATGGCTGCACCTCCTTCGGCTTGGATGCATGCACTTATTCGGTTGCGAAGGGTATCATAATGGTATCGAATGCTATCCTACGGCAAGATGACCTACAGTTGTTGTAGCTAGTGCTTGATATCCTGAATCCTCACACTGGGTTTTAGTTGACGCCAAAGCAGGACACACCCATGTTCTGTCGATGACAGATCTGATAATCTTCCTGGCGGCAGAAGTACCTCAACATTACGCAAAATGTTCATAGACAAATACCATGTGTGTGGCCAAGCACTGTCTTATTGATAAATGATACCTCGAGACTGTCACGCCGCAGATGACGATCGAGCTGCAGTGCTGGGACGGTTTACACTTTGTACACAAAAAGGCGTAACGGCTTATGTAAAATTTTATGCATAGTTGATCTCGCTTCCTGCAGGTCGCGTGATACGCGGTAGTATATTTTGTGAGGGTTCCGCTGAAATGCACCTTGCACTGCGTTGACACGTGATTGAGACGCAGAAGAGGCGGCCCCAACTTCAAGGAAGATATTTGATTCTTCGTTTCACTATGCTTGTTTCTGTCGGTGATGCCGTCCCATGCTGGCGACGATAATTCCGCTGGACGGTTGTTACATATTCGGTTTCAGTATACCTGAAGACAAATTTTTGCCTTCTCCTAGTCTGTCGTCCTTTTGATTCAATCCAAGCTAAATTTGCAACAAAGAACAAATAGAAAGAACTTTTAAAGATGCTAAATATTTTACAACAAACCACAGATCTTTCCAGGTAATACTTTTCAACTTATGATTTTTTTGAAATGGTAGTCGGACTTTATAGACACCATGCACATTGCATTTGCCGCAGCAAGCCACCGTCCACCACCGACGCTGTTCTTAGTGGTGGTGCCGTTCCCACATTGCCTGTTGGAAGACATCTGGTAGAAGTGTTTGCAGTAAGAGGTAGAGATATCAGTGATAATGAGAGTATAAGTCCCGCCTGGAGTCACGGTCAGCTAGGCTGATGGATAAGGCGGCTGCCAAAAACAAGCGGGAAATCCGTGTTCGAGTCCTGGTGTGGTAGACATTTTCCAAATGTCACTATACACTCATTATAAGGTCATCAGAACGCAGTTCGGAATGTATTTTCTACGCTATGGTGATGTGGAGGCTAAACCAGTCTTTCGGAGTTGGTCATCTTTAGCTTTACTCACTAAACCATATCTGGTTTTTATGTGGAAGAAAATGGGTACAGTCAATGTAATTAAGCAGTTTCCAACAGTCAGAAATACTCATTCAACAATTTCAACAAACAAATATTGAACAAGAAAGATTTATCTTCCAATTAAAAGTTTTTATTGCGCAATTGACAAGTTTTGTCGTGACCAATCCCACATTTATGTGGTTTATAATCCGAACATGTTACAATGGACATGAAAGGCTAGATGTTCTGTAAAATGGACATTACTGTACAGTAGAACATTAATGAAATTTGAAATTACCTTTATTCATCAGTTTAATATAGTATTACCCCAACGCCTACGCCTTTAGATACTTAACCCGTATCATTATGTAGATGCCGCATGGAGACTGTAAACTACCATTTGTTACGTAAGAATGTTTTGTATTTACGCTAAATTATGGCCCTACAGACACCAGAAGTGTGGTGAAATAGAGAAAGTGTAATTTAATTTTGTTACCAGGTGAGATACGTATGTAGTGAAAGTCAAAGTTACTATTAACGATATATGATGGCCCTACAGACTTCAAAGGCTGGTGCAATATTGATACTGTAACTTAATTTTGTTACCAGGTGAGATACATATTTAGTGAAATTCAAAGTTACTTTAAGATCTACTGTTTGTTATAAATCCTAACGGAAAACGAGTGCAGCAGTTGCACTGAAGTACAATACAAACATGTGTAATAACATCCTATTCAATGACAATTTTCACAAGTACAAGAAACAGTTATAAGTAACTATGGGTGGTGCAAATTCAAGACAAGGAAGCGATATGTAGGTTTTTACATTATTAGCACACTGATCCGTTTCCGCAAGCTGATGACAGTGATTGCAAAATTTTTAGCTCGAAAAATATGCATGCCAGAACTGCGTCTTCCTCCTATTTATTAATACTTCAACGCTTACTGAGTACATTGTGACCTTTACATCCTGAAAACTATTGCAATCTTACTATTTTTTAACAGCATCGCTGTGTTGTCCACCAGTGCTGCTGTCTGTGGGCGTTGTGTTGGACTATGCCTGTGAATCCCTAAAAGCTACCCAAAACAAACTTTACATCATGCTCTAGTTCGAGCTGCAAGGTGAAATATCTAATTCTCACACCGAATTCCGCAAGCATAATTTGAAATGGTTCTCTCACTAGCAGCAGACGAAGTCCCTCTGTGTTCCGTGGTAACATTCGCTCCTTCTTCAACAGCCATTCGTAGCCTCTCAAAAACAGTCATTCAATGACAGGTGTCATTTCTGCTGGGGTGTCCTCCCACTTGTCGATAATTTTCCAAAACTAATACATCAGGTTAGACTGGCCAATGAAATTCCCACATTGTCGTACCCGTAGGCCTACCACTAAGGAAAGGAATTTTTTTTTTTTTTACTCTGTCCTGTCGGTGCCTCAAAGGAGCGAGTTATTCGGTTACAGCATGTTGTTTCCTACGACCCTCTTAATATTCCTATCTGCTTTACATACATGAAGGGCCACTTACAGGTATTTTTGGGATGAGAAAGATGCTGTCTCACACTTATAGGCTCCTCACATCTCGCCTGCCACGTTCTGCCAGGAGCATACAGCCATAAATACCTGCAGCTTTCACACAGCCTGCTTAGTGTCCACTGGTATATTGTTCTCCCATCGGGAGACTGGCGCCGTTTTCCCCGCATTCTCCGCCAAAGGCTCATTGTCGCCAGCCTTCCAGGACCTTTACTGTACTTCACAATGCCCTTACCACAGGAAAGCTCTTTAGGAACATGGGGGTGGCGGTCATATCATGCAGAATTCTACTGACTCCTCTCCCGCTTTCGGACAAGCGCAGCGTTACCTGCTGTCGCATTGCGTCGACTCGTGATGGGTGTCCCCTCTTCCAGTCCAGGACACACAACAGCTTTCTGAAAACGCAGTCCTACGTGCCGTTGGCGTCAATTTTTACGATCTGGAGCCCGTCGGCCCGCTTTGATCTCCTACCTGTCTATGAAATCGCCAGCCCAGCCAAACGTCATTCTCAAGAAATAAAGCGCCTAAAAGTACTTCTTGTATTGCCAATCACTATACGACAATCTTTAATAAAATTTATAGAATACGCTATTTTCAAATTAAGTTAATTTGATCTACACATCACGCTATATAATTTGCGTCTCAGATATCGATAATGTGAAAGTCGACGAAACTGTCATTTTTGCCGTCTTTCAATTTTAACAATACGTACAATTGACAGCTATGTATCATACACTCCTGGAAAATGAAATAAGAACACCGTGAATTCATTGTCCCAGGAAGGGGAAACATTACTGACACATTCCTGGAGTCAGATGCATCACATGATCACACTGACAGAACCACAGGCACATAGACACAGGCAACAGAGCATGCACAATGGCGGCACTAGTACAGTGTATATCCACCTTTCGCAGCAATGCAGGCTGCTATTCTCCCATGGAGACGATCGTAGAGATGCTGGATGTAGTCCTGTGGAACGGCTTGCCATGCCATTTCCACCTGGCGCCTCAGTTGGACCAGCGTTCGTGCTGGACGTGCAGACCGCGTGAGACGACGCTTCATCCAGTCCCAAACATGCTCAATGGGGGACAGATCCGGAGATCTTGCTGGCCAGGGTAGTTGACTTACACCTTCTAGAGCACGTTGGGTGGCACGGGATACATGCGGACGTGCATTGTCCTGTTGGAACAGCAAGTTCCCTTGCCGGTCTAGGAATGGTAGAACGATGGGTTCGATGACGGTTTGGATGTACCGTGCAGTATTCAGTGTCCCCTCGACGATCACCAGTGGTGTACGGCCAGTGTAGGAGATCGCTCCCCACACCATGATGCCGGGTGTTGGCCCTGTGTGCCTCGGTCGTATGCAGTCCTGATTGTGGCGCTCACCTGCACGGCGCCAAACACGCATACGACCATCATTGGCACCAAGGCAGAAGCGACTCTCATCGCTGAAGACGACACGTCTCCATTCGTCCCTCCATTCACGCCTGTCGCGACACCACTGGAGGCGGGCTGCACGATATTGGGGCATGAGCGGAAGACGGCCTAACGGTGTGCGGGACCGTAGCCCAGCTTCATGGAGACGGTTGCGAATGGTCCTCGCCGATACCCCAGGAGCAACAGTGTCCCTAATTTGCTGGGAAGTGGCGGTGCGGTCCCCTACGGCACTGCGTAGGATCCTACGGTCTTGGCGTGCATCCGTGCGTCGCTGCGGTCCGGTCCCAGGTCGACGGGCACGTGCACCTTCCGCCGACCACTGGCGACAACATCGATGTACTGTGGAGACCTCACGCCCCACGTGTTGAGCAATTCGGCGGTACGTCCACCCGGCCTCCCGCATGCCCACTATACGCCCTCGCTCAAAGTCCGTCAACTGCACATACGGTTCACGTCCACGCTGTCGCGGCATGCTACCAGTGTTAAAGACTGCGATGGAGCTCCGTATGCCACGGCAAACTGGCTGACACTGACGGCGGCGGTGCACAAATGCTGCGCAGCTAGCGCCATTCGACGGCCAACACCGCGGTTCCTGGTGTGTCCGCTGTGCCGTGCGTGTGATCATTGCTTGTACAGCCCTCTCGCAGTGTCAGGAGCAAGTATGGTGGGTCTGACACACCGGTGTCAATGTGTTCTTTTTTCCAATTCCAGGAGTGTATGTGTATAAAGTTAACTTCCAGGTGCGCAGAAAATACCAAAGATTTGCAAGCACTGACCACATGTGCTCTAAGAATTTAGTTGCTATTTACAGATCAATACAACATTTTAACAGTTTCTGAATGTTAAATAAATTATGATGACTTCAGATAAAGCACCATGTATTTTTTACGAAGTGTTAGTATTGCTTAATGCATCGTAATCTAGGATTCTGACTCAGTCGGCAACGCCTATATGAGACAAGAAGTGCCTAGTGCAGTTTTTAGAACGGTTACTGCTGCTACAATAACAGATTATCAAGATTAAGTGACTCTTCATAGTCGGCGCACGAGCAATGGGACACAGCATCTCCGAAGTAGCGATGACGTGGGGAATTTCCCGTGCGACTATTTCACGAGTGTATTGTGAATATCAGGAATCGGATAAAACATCTAATTTCCGACATCGCTGCGGCCGGAAAAAGATCGTGCAAGAACAGAACGAATGACGACTGAATAAATCGTTCAAAGTGACAGAACTTCAACCCTTCCACAAATTGCAGTAGATTTCAATGCTGGACCATCAACAAGTGTCTGCGTGCGAATCATTCAACGTAACATCATCGATATGGGATTTCGCAACCGAAGGCCCGCTTGTGTACCCTTGATGACTGCACGACACAGAGCTTTACACGTCGCCTGGGCCCGTCAACACCGACGTTGGACTGTTGATGAATGGAAACATGTTATCTGGTCGGGCGAGTCTCGTTTCAAATTGTATCGAGTGGATGGAGGTGTGCGGATATGGAGACAACCTCATGAATCCGTGGACACTACATGTCAGCAGGGGACTGTTCAAGCTAGTGGAGTCTCCGTAATGGTGTGGGGCGTGTGCAGTTGGAGTGATATGGCACCACTGATACGTCTAGATATGAGTGTGACAGGTGACACGTACGTAAGCATCCTGTCTGATCACCTGCATCCATTCATGTCCATTGTGCATTCCGATAGCAGGACAATGCGACACCTCACACGTCCAGAATTGCTACAGAGTGACTCCAGGAACACTCTTCTGAGTTTAAACACCTCTGCTGGCCACAAAATTCTCCAGACATGAACGTTATTGAGCGTATCTGGGATGCCTTGCAACGTGCTGTTCATAAGAGATCTCCACTCGCTTGTGCCCTTACGGATTTATGGACAGCCCTGCAGTATTCATGTCAGTTCCCTCCAGCACAGCTTCAGACTTTAGTCGAGTCCATGAAACGTCGTGTTGCGGCTCTTCAGCGTGCTCGCGGGCGCCGTACACGATATTAGGCAGGTTTACCAGTTTTTCTACAAATGACTTCAGTATTATGATAAGAGGATTCTCACGTAGTCGTTGTTATTGAGATTTTATTTCATTCTCTTCTCCCAAGTAATCGACAATTTGGTGGTTGTGGTGACCAGCACTTGAAGAAACATGTTAGTACCCTAACGTAAATTACATGAGTTATCTAGGCAGCTTAAGTATTCTGTGGCTGGGCAAGTTCCTTAACCTTCAGCGCGTCTACCAGTCCCGCAAATTAATATCGGAGGTATATTCAAGTGACAACACCCCCACTTTGTTTTTTCAGGTCTAGAAACGTTTAGAAATATGAGGTTCATTTTAAAACATGTGTGTGTTTGTCGTGAATGCGTGACAAATACGGCAGCTCTGTACGGAACACGGAGCTCTAGCGGCAAGAGTGAGCACTGCTTTTTATTTAAAATGGCGTCGTTGCCAATACAAGAACAGAATGCAACCATTCGTTACCTTCATTTCCGTGGTGTGCCACCGATTGAAATTCATGGCCAGTTCAGAGAGACGTATGGTGATGGTGTCATGGATGTGTCTAATATGTGTTCGTAGGTGCGACAGTTCAAAGATAGCAGAACATCGTGTGACAACACACCAAGATAATCTCGGCCTCCCACCAGACAGTGTGACGACATAATCAAGCGAGTGGAGAAAGTTGTTTTGGAGGATTTCCTAATGAGTGTACAATACATTGCCTTCAGAGATGGCATTTCCGTGACATCTGTGCATACAGTCCTGTATGAAGACCTAAAAATACGAGAAGTGTTCTCCAGGTGAGTGCTAATTATACCACTGGACGACCACAAGGCTGCGCGTGTGGCGTGTCACCAGGAAATGTTTACGCGTGCTGAAGCCATGAATGGGACTGTGACACTGGATGAGAGCTGGATGCCGTTTTTAAATCCTGAAACGAAGCTACAGTGAGCTCAATAAAAGCAAGTACACTCATCACAACGAAAATTATTTTGGCTAAGCGCCAGTGCTAAAAAAAAGATGGTGGCTGGCTTCTGGGATTGCGATGGTGTAATGCTACTCATTGCATCCGAAAGAGCACTACGGTGTCAGGTGCATCCTATCAAGATGTTACGAAAAACAAGATCCTTTCAGGATTGCGCGAAAAATTCACATAGTCAAAGCACCAGCGCATCGGGTGAACGCGACGCTGCAGTTTCTTCCCGAGAACAAGTGATTTCTCAAGCTCTCTATTCACTTGACCTAGCTATTGCATCAGCGGTTATTCACTGGTCAAACCAAACTGCTAAGGTCGTCCTCGCAAATGCCATGGAATCATGGTGTCGACGTTGTGAAAAATGTGCATGGCTGAAGGAAGACTAATCTAAAAAGTGACATAAGTTTCACAGTTTTCGCGTGTTTAATTGTGATAAAAAAATCGGAGGTGTTACAACTTGGATACACCTCGTAGGTGCTGACTACATTCGTTGCAAGCTAGAAGCATTTCACAATTCTTGCAACTTTTACTCGCTTTACTGTACATTAAAAAAAGAAGTACAAATGTGCACTCATTCCAACAAAAAACTATTGTTATTGTATTGAAGAGTCTCTCTAGGATGACTGAACAAACGCCCGAACAGTGATTAGGCGCCAGAGTCTTTTAGTTCATTCATACATTTTTATTCTAGTAGAAATTGTGCTGTCAAATTTTCTTTTACATTGGTTTGGTGCAGAAGTTCGTAGCGTTTTTTGGAACTTACAAACACAACAGAAACACTTAACAGAGATTTTAGTCATCAATAATATATTCTCCTTCACTATTTACAACAGTATACCAATGGTGGGGTAACTTTTCGCTTCTGCGACTGCAGAAACCACGTGCTTTTGAGGCGAAGAGCTCGTAGATCCATTACCGAAGTGATTTTCACCCAGAAAGGAAATTCCTTGAAAGCTGTTTGATAGAGAGTGGAAAAGGTGAAAATCTAAGGGCGGGCGATCGGGTGAAAACGGTGGGTGCGGGATGACTTCCCAACCCATCTACGGTGTGGTGTTTTTTGTCAGTCTAGCAGAAAGCGGACTGGCGTTATCATGGAGTAGCATCACTTAGCGCAATCTTCCTAGTCGTTGATCTTGGACTGTGTCTGCAAGACGTCTCAGTTCCTGACAATAAATGTCAATAATGACGGTAAATCTTCGGGAAAGCGATTAGTAGCACACCACACTGTCGCTGTTTCACCAGATGCATAACATTATATGTGTATGGAGGCGAGCAGGTCTTCGTATTGGGAGTTGCAACTTTGTTTGGGCTCAGTCGTTTCTTTCTTTTCCTTATGTTAACATAAAGACGTCATTTCTCGTCACCAGTAACGACACAGGTGTAGTTCACAAGCCATTTGATGACGAGCAAGCAAAGATGTACATATGGCCATTCGCTGATTTTTGTGGTTTTGTCATAGAACATGAGGTATACATACATCAAAATTTTTGACCCTTCCCCATTACATGCAAATGTCTCATAATGGTGGAATGACGACAGTTCGTCATATTTTTCAGTTCTCGAGTACAATGACGTAGATCACTGTGGATTAATAGGTTAAAACGATCTTCAACTCCCGAAGGTCCTCAGGAAAGTGGAGAGTCTCTAATGTGAAAACGATCCTACTTAAAATGAGAAAACCACTTTCTTGCCCTGCTCTAAAATGGTTCAAATGGCTCTGTTCGACAGAGAGTGGAAAAGGTGAAAATCTAGGGGCGCACGATCGGGTGAAAAGGTGGGTGCGGAATAACTTCCCAACCGATCTCCTGTGTGGTGTTTATTCACAGTGTAGCAGAATCCCTGTTAATGAGAACAAGTTAGTGAGTTCTCTAGAACTTGGTGTGTTGGTGTGGTCTTCAGTCCTGAGACTGGTTTGATGCAAGCTTCTTAATCTCCCAGTACCTACTGCAGCCTACATCCTTCTGAATCTGCTTATTGTACACATCTCTTGGTCTCCCTCTACGATTATTACCCTCCATGCCGCCCTCCAGTACTATATTGGTGATCCCTTGATGCCTCAGAACATGTCCTACCAACCGATCCCTTCTTCTAGTCAAGTTGTGCCACAAACTCCTCTTCTCCCCAATTCTATCCAATACTTCCTCATTAGTTATGTGATCTACCCATCTAATCTTCAGCATTCTGTAGCACCACATTTCGAAAGCTTCTATTCTCTTATTGTCTAAACTATTTATCGTCCACGTTTCACTTCCATACATGGCTACACTCCATACAAATACTTCCAGAAACGACTTCCTAACACTTAAATCAATACACGATGTTAACAAATTTCTCTTCCTCAGAAACGCTTTGCTTGCCATTGCCAGTCTACATTTTATATCCGCTCTTCTTCTACCATCATCAGTTATTTTGCTCCCGAAATAGCAAAACTCCTTTACTACATTAAGTGTCTCATTTCCTAATCTAATTCCAGCAGCATCTCCCGACTTAATTCGACTACATTCCATTATCCTTGTCTTGCTTTTGTTGATGTTCATCTTATACCCTCCTTTCAAGACACTGTCCATTCCGTTCAACAGCGCTTCCAAGTCCTTTGCCGTGTCTGACAGAATTAACTATGTCATCGGCGAACCTCAAAGGCCGGCCGTAGTGGCCGTGCGGTTATAGGCGCTACAGTCTGGAACCGCGTGACCGCTACGGTCGCAGGTTCGAATCATGCCTCGGGCATGGATGTGTGTGATGTCCTTAGGTTAGTTAGGTTTAACTAGTTCTAAGTTCTAGGAGACTGATGACCACATATGTTAAGTCCCATAGTGCTCAGAGCCATTTTAATTTGAACACCGCCCCTGTATAGACCCTCTATATACTCCTTCCACCTTTCTGCTTTCCCTTCTTTGCTTAGAACTGGGTTTCCATCTGAGTTCTTGATATTCATACAAGTGTCCCTCTTTTCTCCAAAGGTTTCTTTAATTTTCCTGTAGGCAGTATCTATCTTACACCTCGTGAGATAAGCCTCTACTTCCTTACGTTTGTCCTCTAGCCATCCCTGCTTAGCCATTTTGCACTTCCTGTCGATCTCATTTTTGAGACGTTTGTATTCCTTTTTGCCTGCTCCACTTACTGCATTTTTGTGTTTTCTCCTTTCATCAGTTAAATTCAGTATCTCTTCTGTTACCCAAGGATTTCTACTAGCCCTCGTCTTTTTACCTACTTGATCCTCTGGTGCCTTCACTATTTCATTCCCCAAAGCTACCCATTCTTCTTCTACTGTATTTCTTTCCTCCATTCCTGTCAATTGCTCCATTATACTCTCCCTGAAACTCTGTACAACCTCTGGTTTAGTCAGTTTATCCAGGTCCCATCTCCTTAAATTCCCACCTTTTTGCAGTTTCTTCAGTTTTAATCTACAGTTCATAACCTATAGATTGTGGTCAGAGTCCACATCTGCCCCTGGAAATGTCTTACAATTTAAAACCTGGTTCCTAAATCTCTGTCTTACCATTATATAATCTATCTGAAACCTTTTAGTATCTCCAGGGTTCTTCCATGTATACAACATTCTTTCATGATTCTTGAACCAAGTGTTAGCTATGATTACGTCATGCTGATTGCAAAATTCTATCAGGCGGCTTCCTCTTTCATTTCTTAGCCCCAATCCATAATCACCTGCAACGTTTCCTTCTTTTCCTTTTCCTACTGTCGAATTCCAGTCACCCATGACTACTAAATTTTCGTCTCCCTTCACTACCTGAATAATTTCTTTTATCTCATCATACATTTCATCAATGTCTTCTTCATCTGCAGAGCTAGTTGGCCAATAACCTTGTACTACTGTAGTAGGCGTGGGCTTCGTGTCTATCTTGGCCACAATAATGCGTTCACTATGCTGTTTGTAGTAGCTTACCCGCACTCCTATTTTTTATTCATTATTAAACCTACTCCTTCATTACCCCTATTTCATTTTGTATTTATAACCCAGTATTCACCTGACGAAAAGTCTTGTTCTTCCTGCCACCGAACTTTACTAACTCCCACTATATCTAACTTTAACCTATCCATTTCCCTTTTTAAATTTTCTAACATACCTGCCCGATTAAGGGATCTGACATTCCACGCTCCGATCCGTAGAACGCCAGTTTTCTTTCTCCTGATAACGACGTCCTCTTGAGTAGTCCCCGCCCGGAGATCCGAATGGGGGACTATTTTACCTCCGGAATATTTTACCCAAGAGGACGCCATCATCATTTAATCGTACAGTAAATCTGCATGCCCTCGGGAAAAATTACGGCTGTAGTTTCCCCTTGCTTTCAGGCATTCGCAGTAGCAGAACAGCAAGGCCATTTTGGTTAGTGTTACAAGGCCAGATCAGTCAATCGTCCAGACTGTTGCCCCTGCAACTACTGAAAAGGCTGCTGCCCCTCTTCAGGAACCACACGTTTGTCTGGCCTCTCAACAGATACCCCTCCGTTGTGGTTGCACCTACGGTACGGCCATCTGTATCGCTGAGGCCGCAAGCCTCCCCACCAATGGTAAGTTCCATGATGCATGGGGGGAGGACACTGACATAAAACTGCAAAATACGTGCACTTTGTTGTCATAAAGCAATATACAACATAGGTTAACTAAATGGTGCCTCTAGAACTCAGAACTACTTAAAACTAACTAACCTAAGGACATTACGCACATCCATGCCCGAGGCATGATTCGTACCTGCGACCGTAGCTTTTGCGCGGTTCCAGACTGAAACGCCTAAAACCTCTCGTCCACAGCGGCCTGCTTGCCGTGTTCTACCTAATGGCATAATCCTGATACACGACGCAAATATTTTTGGCTGCCTCCTCTGCTGTACCCCTCTGCTGAACTCAAAGAGAAGAAAATGTCGGAAATGTTCTGATTTTTCCACTTGGCACCCCATTTTCTAGCGCTCACAGGTCCACTCACTATCTCCAAAAGACAGAATGACAATATGTAAACTCAGATGGTAACAGTGAACTACAAATAACAAATGACAATCGATAAACAAACCCAAAGCTATCAGGATACCAACATGCAAAAGAAAAACGCTGCGTACAAAATGGTTCAAATGGCTCTGAGCACTATGGGACTTAACATCTATGGTCATCAGTCCCCCAGAACTTAGAACTACCTAAACCTAAGGACATCACACAACACCCAGTCATCACGAGACAGAGAAAATCCCTGACCCCGCCGGGAATCGAACCCGGGAACCCGGGCGTGGGAGCTGCGTACATATGCAACAACCTAATATTTGGTGAAGACGAGGTATTTTTGTCGATAAAGAACATACAGAGCAGGAGTGAAGCGGAGTCTACAGCACGCAGCATTAGCAGGAACAGTTCACAAGAGAATCGTAAGCTAGACCGTTACTATGAAGCTGGCCGCAGACATACAGACTTCCGACCAGCCGCAGATCATTGGCAGACTCCGCCCTGAGAGTCGCATTATCTCGAAGCTCCGGCTCAGGGACAACGAGAAATTCTAGGGGGATACATCCTCGGGCCCGTGACGTCACAATACTTAGGCGCGGAATAATTCCACGTAAACGACCCAGCTTGAATCCCTGTTAATGAGAACAAGTTAATGAGCTGTCGTAGTCCGTGAAGAGCCAATTACGTAGCGTAATGATCCGGCGAGCGCCGCGCAGTCTGCAGAGGCGGAGCATTAATTCCGGCTCTGGCAGAGGCGGCTGAATATCGACGCAAAAAATTGTCGTCGCAGCACCAACTGATTATTTTCCTTGCAAGGGTGGCCGTCGTGGTACAATATAGCAGAATGCTTCCTTAATTCTGGCCATTACGAAATTATTCTTTTCCGTTATATTATCTCTCATGGAACGTTATGCTGAATTTTCTTAGGAAAGTGCCCGGAAGTTAATGCACTGCAATTCACCAGTATTCTCGAACTGAATGAACAGCCTCGTTAATTAAGTGAGTGAATGAATGCAAATACCAAAACAACTGACGATAAGTCATTAAATAATGTTTCTGCTGTAACGAAACTTGGCGCATGGACGTATTCCTTTGGTGGTATGATCAGTATTGGCCCACACAGCTTCTAAAACAATTTCTGCAGTCTTCCTTGCAAATCAATCGATGAACAATAAGGATTTCCTTTCCTGTTAAAAATCTTAAACATGGCTGCGAAACAGAAGCTGTATAAAACTGGAGCCGGCAGCTGTGGCCGAGCGGTCCTAGGCGCTTCAGTCCAGAACCGCGCTTCTGCTCCGGGCGCAGGTTCGAATCCTGCCTCGGGCATGGATGTGTGTGCTGTCCTTAGGTTAGTTAGGTTTAAATAGTTCTGAGTCTAGGGGACTAATGACCTGAGATGTTAAGTCTCATAGTGCTTAGAGCCATTTGAACCATTTGTAAATCTGAATAGATTTAAAAATCAGCCAACCAGTTGCAAATAAAGCTTTATTAGCCCTTGACCTACGTTTCGATATTTGTAAAGATATCTTCTTCAGAAGTAGTAGGCTTCCTTACATCACATGATGGTACATTAGATTACGTAACGACGAGCAGTTAGCATTAGTCTGTGGCATGATGTACACGCAATTTATGCAAATATTTTATCCTGTGATGCCTATTACAATTTTACGTTTGCAGGAGCCTCTGCCTATGAGTATTTACTAGTGAGCATTCATTCTAAAGTACGATACATGTAATTTGACTGTTGTCTAAAGCCATGGCTTGGAATAATTCTTGTTTTGGCAGTTTTGTGTATGAGACGAGCCGCTCGGCTTTATCTAATCAAATATACCATCATGTGATGTAACAAGGCCCACTACTTCTGAAGAAGATATTTTTACATACATCGAATCTGAGGTCAAGGGCTAATAAACCTTACTTTGCAACTGGTTGGCTGTTTTTCCAAACTCTTCTTACCTGTTAAGTTTTAGACACATAATAAATGAGAATTCTTTACAACTATATTTTAATTCCTCTTCTGTCCGCCCCGATAGCTGATTGGTCAGCGTGACGGATTGTCATCCTAAGGGCCCCGGGTTCGATTCCCGGCTTGGTGGGGGATTTTCTTCCCCCAGGGACTGGGTCTTGTGTTGTCTTCATCATCATTTCATCCCCATTTCAATTCCTCTTCTGTCCGCCCCGATAGCTAATTGGTCAGCGTTACGGACTGCAATCCTAAGGGGCCCGGGTTCGATTCCCGGCTTGGTCGGGGATTTTCTCCCATCAGGGACTGGGTCTTGTCTTCATCATTTCATCCCCATTTGGCGCGCAGGTGCCCAATGTGGCGTCGAATGTAATAAGACCTGCACCAAGGCGGCCAGACCTACCCCGTAAGGGGCCTCCCAGCATTGACGCCAAACGCTCATTTCCATTTCAATTCCTCTTCTTCAACTGAAACCAAAACTTCCTACCTCGACAGCGACACTGATGTCTATGAATGATATCCAGTAGTCGATCATTTCCTGATAACAAGCACCTTCCACAAATGAGGGCTCAAAGTCATTAAGATCAATACTTTACGCTTCGGTGACAAAAGTCATGTGATACCTCCTAATAACGTCTCGGTCCTCCTTTTGCTCGGCCTAATGCAGCAGCTCGACGAGGCAAGGACTCAACAAATCGTTGGAAGTCCACTTCAGAAATATTGAGCCATGGTGCCTCGATAGTCGTCCATAATTCCGAAAGTCTTGCCAGTGCAAGATTTTATGCACTAAGTGACCTCTCAGTTACGCCCCATATATGTTTGATGTTATTCATGTCGGGAGATCTGGGTGGTCAAATCATTCGCCCGAATTGTTCAGCATATTCTTCAAACCAGTCGTAAATAACTGTAGCTTTATGACACGGTGCATTGTCATTCGTAAGAATCCCATAGTGTTTGGGAATCTTCACGAATGGATGCAAATAGTCTCCAAGTAGCCGAACATAATCATTTCCACTCAGTGATTGATTCAGTTGGACCAGAGGACTCATTCCATTCCATGTGAACACAGCATACTGTATTATAGAGCCAGCACCAGCTTACACAGTGCTTTGTTACAGTATGGGTCTGTGTCACAATGAATCCTCCCATCAGCTCTTACCAAGTGAAATCGGGACTCATATTACCTGATCACGTTTTTCCAGTTGTCTAGGGCCCGTCCAGTCGACATGATCAGGAGCCCAGGAGAGGCGCTGCGGGCAATGTGGTGCAGTTAACAAAGGCACCCTCGTCCGTCGTCTACTGCCATAATCCATTAACTCCAAATTTCCTCGCACAGTCCTATCTGATACGCACGTCCTACGACCCACAACGATTTCTGCGTTTATTTCACGTAGTGTTGGTTGTCTGTTACCGCTGACAACTTTCCATAAACGCCGCTACTCTCGGTTGTTAAGTGAAGTCCATCGGCCACCGCGTAGTCCGTAGTGAGGGGTAATGCGTGGAATTTGGTATTCTCGCCACACTCTTCACATTGTGGATCTCGGATTCGAGTGTGTGTGTGTGTGTGTGTGTGTGTGTGTGTGTGTGTGTCCGACTGAAGTCCGACCGTCGTTAATAGCCATTTCTACTTCTAGGATGAAACGTAAAAGAAATATTCTCTTTCTTAAAGCACTTTCAACGAGGACTGGGCACTTAGTGAATTCTTATCACCTCTGGATTAGTAAATGTAAATTAGTAAAATACTGACATTACAAGTGATACATAATAAAAGAAAAAGAAGATGAGTGGTACCCTGGCATAACGACCCAATTACGTTGTAACAGACTCCTGCAGAAATCCTTCAACAAGGGTCAGTACAATCACAAGTTTTTGGTGGAGCACGTACAACAGGTTCCTAATATCAGAAAGAGTAAGCGTAATAGGTCCCATAAAAGAGGTAAAAACGTCGCCAGATTAAAGCTGATAATGATGTGCAGGACCCATTGCTTGTGTAATCGTATGCTGTCGACTCTGAAGGGTAATCCGTGGTGGCTGCAGGTGTTGTTGAGGTTGTGGTAGTTTTAGCGGACGCTGCTGAGTTGAGTGAAGAGGCTGTAAACGTACATCGGACAATTTGTAGAAGTTCTGGGATGATGATGCGGTGACAGTTGTGGCTCGAGGAGGCAGTGACACGACAACAGCGCGTCAGTGATGAGCATGCAGTTAACCCCGGTAGGCCGGGCACAGTGTATACCAGTAGTTCCCAACATGGGGGTCATTATCCTCTGACGGCAAAATGTTGCTTTCTGAGGGTTAAAAACATAAGAGTTCAATAATTGGTGTTTCGCTCAAGAAACTAAAAAATTCAAATGGCTCTGAGCACTACGGGACTTAACATCTGTTGTCATCAGTCCCCTAGAACTTAGAACTACTTAAACCTAACTAACCTAAGAACAACACACACATCCATGCCCCAGGCAGGATTCGAACCTGCGACCGTAGCGGTCACGCGGTTCCAGACTGAAGCGCCTAGAACCGCACGGCCACACCAGCCGGCCTACGAAACTAAATTTTTGTTAAAAGATCATTACTATTATCATTACATGACAAGACTGTAATGCTACCGAGCGAGGTGGCGCAGTGGTTAGACCCTGCACTCGCATTCGGGAGGACATCGGTTCAATCTCGCGTCCGGCCATCCTGATTTAGGTTTTCCGTGATTTCCCTAAAACCTCCAGGCAAATGCCGGGATGGTTCCTTTGAAAGGGCACGGCCGACTTCCTTCCCCATCCTTCCCTAATCCGATGAGACCGATGACCTCGCTGTCTGGTCTCCTTCCCCAAAGAACCCAACCCAACAATTCTGAACTCTCTAACTTTTAGAGATGATTGAAAAAGGGTTAATTTATCAGTCTGAGGTAAGGGACTCAGGTTGGGAAGGACCAAACGACCAAGTTGAAAATTATAAGCGAGAATCGTTCTGATACCTCCGACAGTGGATCTCTTCTGTTGGATACTGTTTACTTTTGATATTTTAGGACGAGGTGATATGGACTAAAACAAGAAAATATTGTCTGGCAAACATGGGCTCTAAAATACGTACCTTAAGGACTGTGAAGGCTTTTTCAGTAGAAGGAATGTGTCTCACAGTGCCAAAGATGAAAAGGTGTCCATAGCTCTTAAAGTATGCCACTTAGAGCCCTAGTTTACGAGATTTTTTTTTTCTTGTTTTTGTCCGTACTACCTCCTTTCGAAATATGAAGAGCGAAGAGCTTGCAGTGGAAGTGTTCTACTGTCAGAAGTCTCAGAACTATTTCCGCTTATGACTTTCGACTCGGTCGTTTCCAGTTGTAACAGGACATCCTCCTCTAGCATTAGTTTCTCTCAACAATAGTTGTCGATACCAGCATTATTTTTCGAATTTTGGATAGATCAATATTATCTCAGTCGCTTTTCTAAGAACTTTCATATAATTTTAAACACAGTACGTTACTTTTCAAGCTAAAATCTGTGAAAATTACAGTTAACATTATTTTTTTTAGAAACATTTGAAATTATGCATTATTGGCACACTTAAAATATTCATTATTAATTACGCAATCCCATACTGCTTACTACGTTAATTTCTGGACTCATATATGAAATAATAATCGAAACTAATAATCTAACAGATTCTAGAAGCCATACATTTGTTAAAAAAATTGTGAACCCTTTGGAACATTGTTATTTCCGGAGAGTGTGAGAGTCATAAGCATGCCTTTGATGTGATCGGACGTATTTTTGTGCGAACAATGTTATTTCAGCTTTGTTAATCTGAAAAATCGAAGGACTGTACGATACACTAAAATATGAGAAAATATATCGACGTAAAAACAAAAATTCTGCAACAACAATCTTCAGATTTATTTAGTTCAATCCTACCGTGAGGATCTAAAATGTGAGATTTTCAGCTTCAAGAATCGGACCCTGACATAAGAAGAACTGGAACCAACTCAACATGACAAGCTAAGTAACCTAGCCTGATTATTATAATCCTCGCTCCTCTCAAATCTTCATAAAAGACTTTGCTTGTTGCTTAATGTGAACAATAGATGGAAGAACGAAGTCGGGGGAGGTTACACTGTCCATGGTTCCTTACCTCAAACGCATACATTTACCCTCCTCCATCGTCCCTGAAAGACTATAACATCATCATGCAAATTACTCTGTACATCACATACGCTGAAGTATCTCATCAAAATTCCTTCCCTGACTTGTAGGTAGCTCCTGCAAAAGACCTGCAATTACTTCATGATGCATGCGTTACGCAATGGCTACGACACTGTTGTAGGTTTTACACTGTATTGTTGTTATTGTCAGTGGTCCGACAAAAAGCACTGACAGCCGCAAGTCTTTGAATTTCTGCCAGTTAAAAAGTGTGGAATCCAGCAGTCAAATGATGTACAAACAGCAGGCCTAAGTATTGTGCACAAATTTTAATTTTGTTGATATTAAATGAGGGTGCAGGTTATGGTAGAAATAACTGTCGCTAGGGAGGGGAGTCGTGTAGAGGAAGCATGTACAGTAGCAAGTCTATACTCCCAGTGTATATACATTAGTATTCTTTTCTCAAAAGGAGCTGTGTGCAGTAGAAACGATGCACGGAAAATCCCTTACCATTCTGTAAAAGAACGTCGCTGAAAAGTAGCAGTAGCAGTTGTCTCATTGACTAACTAGTTCTTGGTTGAATAAAATATCTACAAAAAACTAAATGTCATTCATCTTTTGTCATTTAAAAAACTCGTTGTAACGTTTAGCTAGGCGCTAATATTTATACTGGTGAGGGGTACCAGATAATATCTGATTACACTCAGGGGTAATGTTCTCAGAAAAATGGTTCAAATGGCTCTGAGCACTATGGGACTCAACTGCTGTGGTCATAAGTCCCCTAGAACTTAGAACTACTTAAACCTAACCAACCTAAGGACATCACACACATCCATGCCCGAGGCAGGATTTGAACCTGCGACCGTAGCGGTCGTGCGGTTCCAGACTGTAGCGCCTTTAACCGCTCGGCCACTCCGGCCGGCGTTCTCAGAAAGATCGAGGACCACTTCTCTATACGAAGTGGAATCGTCCTCTTCACAATTACGGCATTCCGCCTTCCCGTTTCTGGCAGAGTGCAGTCCCAAGAATTCTCGTAACCTGCACACCTCACACACCGTGGTGGAAGGTGTCAGTTATTCGCCGTATGCTCAAATAGCTAGCAACGTTTACCCTGAGAGGTCCCTTCCTTCGGTGTATAGATCTTCGACCCGCATCCCAGCATCAATTGCAGACTGTAGATTCGGTCATTAGTCTCCTATGGTGGTAAGATAATAACGTAAATAGGAAGAAATCGTAAGTCCTTAGACGAGTCCTCCCGTTTTTTGTAATGGTGAACAGTGGTTGCAGAAAAACCTTTTCCTCGGATTTCTCTCAAGACATGCACCTGAAAGCCCTTCAAGAAACTTTTTTTCTCAGGGGCTGGTGAGTGTAGAAATCAAGTAGATGCTGTTGAAAATGCGATCGCTTTCCATTGGTCGCTAAAGGTTATAAATTGATATTTATCCTTTTGTCTTCATAGACAGTCCTGAGAGGGTGCTTTCAACATCGCATTTAATTCGAGGTA
Source organism: Schistocerca serialis cubense (assembly GCF_023864345.2). NCBI lineage: Eukaryota > Metazoa > Arthropoda > Insecta > Orthoptera > Acrididae > Schistocerca > Schistocerca serialis. The sequence continues at coordinate 591,967,677 of NC_064639.1, forward strand.
TTTTTCCGTATAATAAATAGTAAAAGGCGGCACTTTCTTCAGGTGTTGCGGAGCAGCAGCCGTTGCAGGTTTCTAGGACGCCGAGGGGGATTTCCTATCGACGGAACGACACATCGTCGTAGGTCTCGAGTGGCACAAGGAGTTTGAGCCGACTGGACGTTTCTAGTCTCCACCCGGCATTTGCAGGGATTGGAGTGACGTGATGGAGAGCCATATTTGTGGTGACGTTTAGTTTACACTGTGATGAAACCTTTACCGTCGGTGGTTTCCTGTGCCGGCGAGCCAGTCGTGAGATCTATATCTTCGTGTTCCAGGTCTCAATCAGTCCGTTTCATCGTCATCATCTGGAACAACATCGACGTCAGGGAGGCTGATCGCTGCTAGGTGAGAGCTGGTGCCTTGTGACGTCATAGGTTGCTCAACAGGCGATGGTCGGTCGACGGTTGTGGCTGACGTTTGTTTATTCATGTCTAAAATGCGGTTTTGATTGGTTGGCAGCATCTTCTTGAACAGGTCCCCGTGGGCTGGCAAATGAAGCAACTTTCGTACCAGTCAATCTTGAAGTCTGTTTCTAGTTGCACTGGAGGACCACTTACGGCTCCCTCTTAAATGGTGAGTCGATCGCAACCTTCAGCGGTTGAACATCCCGCTTTTTGGTCGCAGTACGTAGTTTCGTCCTGGTAGTCTTACCCTGACGCTGCGAACGCGGGCTAGTCACTTCTGCATGGGACCCAGCGAGGTGGCGCAGTGGTTAGCACACTGGACTCGTATTCGGAAGGACGAAGATTCAATCCCGCGTCTGGCCATCCTGATTTAGGTTTTCCGTGATTTCCCTAGATCATTTCAGGCGGATGCCGGGATGGTTCCTCTGAAAGGGCACGGGCGATTTCCTTCCCCATCCTTCTCTAATCCGAGCTTATGCTCCGTCTCTAAGGACCTCATTGTCGACGGAATGTTAAACACTAATCTCCTCCTCCTCCTCCTCTGCATGGGGCACAATCTCCCTAAGGGCCTGGAACTAGCCATTCCCTAACAGAAGGCGTAGTCATACTACCTCTATGATACCGATTATGATGATGTTAAAACGGAGACACAGCAAATGGTGAAGAACCGTGAAAGTCGCGAGCTCTATCTTCTTATCTCGTGTTTTCTACTGAAAATCGTGCTTGTGCTCTTGTTAACTTTACTATTACAGAGATCGCCTAAACTTTATTTTTTTTATTGGTCCTGTGCGCAACAGATAACTTACTTGGTCTTTCTGCTGCCACAGCTTGATCTGCTGCATTCCATCATTTAACAAAAATATAAAAAAACCTATTATTCATGCTGAGTGGAATGCATGTTCTGTATGGCGGCTCCTGCTGTTGCTGCGGCTGCTGCTGCTTACTACAACTACATATAATTCAAGAGAAAGGGTTTGGTCAAATCTAAACTCGATAAATGATAACCCAAACACGTAATTCTTTTTTTTTAAAACTATATTCTGAAAGCGATTCTTCCTCATTCAATTAAAAAAACGCTAGAAGCTCTTTGAACAATCGCTTCGTATGTAAATTTGCCTCCAGTGGCATTAAAGCAATATTACAAATTAATCAAACTGTTGAGACAGACTGAAATACTTCTCAATTAAATACATAGTGAAACAATTCCCTGACAATTACAAAAGAAATCAATGACAAAAATCAGTACTTAATCTATTCGCCTAACAATGGTTTCCCTTAAGAATTAAACTCCTATCATTATCAATATTACCGTCTGCTGCTACGCACATACACAAACCCTTTTCTTTACATTAATAAGCGCGCTGTAAATTATAAAAAATATCAACTCAACACCAAATCCTGTGTCGCTGCTGGTGGACACGGCAGTACGGCAGCTCGGCGACGACCCCTCGCCCAACACACGTGCGCACCACAGCAGGCGTGCTCCTACACTGGCCTCAAAACTGCCACTAGTTAATCCGTGCGCTGCGAAGCGCGACAACAATATCTTAGATTCCATAGCTTGTGTATGCGTGCTGTACCCAACCTTTAAATCCTAAGAGAGTATTGCCAACTCTCAACTGGACGAGTAAACAAGTCCGCTGCTCAGCAGGTGGAAGAACACAATAAGGAAAAACATCCCGTAACGAGAAGCAAGTAAACATAAATACGCTTGTGACTATGCTGTCCCTCGCCGGATTCTGACCGGGAAGAGAGAAGCTCTCGGAATACTGAATTCCCTAACGATTTGCTAAATGCTTCTAGCTCCAACTAACATTCTGCGATCAAAGTCTGCTGATTCCAGTCGGGCAGCCATAATCACGTCGGTAACCTATTCAAATGAATCACCTAAGCACAAATGACAGCTCTGCCAATGCATTGTTCTTTTGTACCTTGTGTACACGATCACACTGTCATCTGTACATGTGAACATTGCTCTCGCATGGCCACAGAGTGGCCGTGCGGTTTCAGGCGTCGTGTCACGGATTGCGGGGCCCCTCCCGCCGGCGGCTGGACTCCTCCTTCGGGCATGGGTGTGTATGTTGTTCTTAGCATAAGTTAGTTTTAGTAGTGTTTAAGTCCAGAGACCGATGACCTAAGCAGTTTGGTCCCTTGAGAATTCACACACATGTGAACATTTTTTGCTGTCGCATGACTTTTGTCACCTCAGTGCATAATACATTATATTCATTTTTGCAGATTGATGTTAGTAGCTCTTTATTACGAGGGTGTGCTGAAAAATGTGGCCTCAGAATTTCTTTTACATCCATTTTTGTAGATTGATATTAGTTGCTCCTTATTACGAGGATGCACTGAAAAATGTTGCCTCAGAATTTCTTTTACGGGAAAACTGTTAGAGCTTTCTAAATAAAACAAACGTAATTAACATTCAGAATGTTTATTCTTTATGGCCACATATTTATTTCTCAACATAGTCATCCTGCCGCGAACACATTTCCCCCAAGGAGAGACCAAACAAACAAACAAAAATCGAGTGGAGACAACTCCGGGCTGTGTGGAGTACGGGCTATGACAGTAAACTCAGGGCGTCGGATTGTTGCGGATGTCGCAGCGCCCGTGTGTGGTCTGGCATTGTCATGCTGAAGGATACGATGATCCATGTGAGGACGAAGTCTTAGAATTCGTGCCTAGGGTTTTCTGGGGGATTACAGCACGCTGTTTCTCAGGCAACAGTACAGTTGTGTTACACACCGCCATGTTACACGCAGAAATCCTGAGCCCTCTAAAGGCAGAGGGCTGTAACTTACGTCAGCGAAGAGGGAAATTCGAGGTGATACCTCCACCGATGTTGAGAACAGGATAAGAAATGAGGAGGCATTACTTTTCAGTACACCCTTCTATAAGTATACAAAGTGAATGTGGCATTTCACGTTGTAACGGCTCCATGTGAATCGCTACATGGTTCCATGAATGTTAAGAGCATTGTAGCTAACCATTGTGTAGAGCTTCGAATACGACTATGTCGGGTCAGAGAGGCATTAGTAGCCACTGGTCAGCAGCCATTGCAAGGTTGGTACAGGTAGAAACCGCTTACCCTCTCTGGGCCCTTCCGACCACCACTTGTGGACCCCGGAGGGGAGAGACGATTAGGTTACTCTTCCCTAGGACGCCGGTGACTACGGATTCCCTGAGTAGCCTCTCTCTCTGCTGAGCTGAAATGTGTGAGAGTTTTGAGTTCCCGGTAGTCACTCTGGTGTATGGCGTTGACAATCATGCCGCACCAACTAATTCAATCAGGGAACGGTGTTAATTTCAGTAATATCCAGTTTATTCGACGAGATCTTTCGTGCAAATGTAACCTGACGTGGGTGAGCGGTGCCACCACATGTTGTACAGCTTTAGTTAGTTCAGGGTATTATGCATGAATGTGTTGTATGCTTTGTGGAATGCTTGTGCTAAATTTTATTTGATTTACCGTCCAGTTTGTATTTCATTCACACGGACTTAGTAGCCTGTATTCAGATGCACCTCGTATGTTTCCTTGTACACTATGAGGCTCCAGTTCAACGTAAAGATCTCTTGTGTTCGAATTGAAGCCTCAGTTTTATAATAAAGTAGATGTGTTCTTGTTTGGTGAATTTATTTACAAAATTACGGAACTGTACGGAATTTTATGAGTGGACTTTGTTCTCTGCAATTGACAGTTAAGGGCAGTCGCGCTATGACGCAATGAGCTTGCGTGTGGATTAGGGAAGCTTTTTTTCTAAATTCTATCTTTGGTTGTGTTAGTGGCCAATGTGAGCGTGATGTGTGTGACCTTGACAAATCGTATCCAGTAATTTAGCAATCTTGCCCCACATCCCACATGTCGGTCTAGATGCTGCACTGTATATTGTGCCACGTGTCGATGCACGCGCTAGCATCCCAAGTAACTGTATTTTAACTTCTGTGTGTGTGTGTGTGTGTGTGTGTGTGTGTGTGTGTGTTACTGTTAACGAGAAAATAAATGTGAATGATTGTTAAATTCTTTGCTATTACATCTCACAGCGCCATTCCGCTCCCTAGTCAGTATCCTTAAAATCAGTCAGTTTGGATCTCCTCTTATCAATGCTTCAATAAAATTTAGAATGATTATTGGATTGGCATTTTATTAAATCATCAAATGATCTGTGAGGTGGCACCTTTTTATCAGTTTAATCAATTAATATTTAAATAAATTTGGCCCACTAATCAGAAATTTTGTGTTTGGCACTTGTTCCAGGCAGGGAAACATAGCTTCTACTTGCAGAGTCATTCTTTGGAGTTAGAGAATTAGTAAAGAGATATTTTACGGAGCTGATCTTACCAGTAACTTGCAGTAGTAAAAGACGCCAGGAATCATTCAACGTAGACGATCTGAGTAGATTGTAGCTTTGTTCTAATGTTAATTGTCTTGTACGTAAATATGTTGAAAATTTGCCTCACTGAATTGTAAAATCTCGCAACAAGAACGTGGGAGTAGTAATGGAAAGAACAGAGAAGTGTGGAACAGTGCCTGCTGGCTTGAGATGGTAGGGCCCCATGCTCCTAAGAGACAGAAACCTTAGTAAAGGTCGTTACACGTTGATTTAGGTTAGGTTAGGTTAGTGTTTAACGTCCCGTCGACAACGAGGTCATTAGAGACGGAGCGCAAGCTCAGGTTAGGGAAGGATTGGGAAGGAAATCGGCCGTGCCCTTTCAAAGGAACCATCCCGGCATTTGCCTGAAACGATTTAGGGAAATCACGGAAAACCTAAATCAGGATGGCTGGAGACGGGATTGAACCGTCGTCCTCCCGAATGCGAGTCCAGTGTGCTACCACTGCGCCACCTCGCTCGGTCACACGTTGATATCCGTGTTATTCGACGCCTAGCCATCCTAGGTGGACGCACACAAGTTCTTCCCATAACAGACTGAGACTACAAGTTGACATTACGAATCCTGACAAAAGAAACTCACTTGCAAAATGGCGGCTTATATGCTTCTGCTAAGTTATCAAGAAGCTGAAGAGATCAGTCTACTACAGTTGAAAGGAAGATTTTATGTTGCACCCACCCACACACACACACACACACACACACACACACACACACACACACACACGCCGGTACAAAGAATTCAAAATTTGACGCTGAAGAATCAGTACAAACATTTTAGGATTGTTTTGAAAGGCTAAACATCTTGCTATCTTCAGATCTTTAAAATGTTTGAAATGAATGTTTGCTTCACAATATCACAAAACGCAACGTGTGAACTCCTACTATACCGCTTCAGCCACACACGGCAAGTGATGAAACGTTTTGTTTGTATTTTTATTATTATCTTTTTAGCGTAAGCATTGATTTATTGTGCTGGGTTCCCTGTTTTATGCTCATCGTGCATGACGGCAGCCGAGCGACTTGCATCCGGGGCGATCTGCAGCCAACTCACAGAACTGGTTGTGGCACAATTCTGCGATCGCAACATGGAGTGTCGGCCGACTATGTCACTGGCGAAGATGTTACAACGATGAAAAATTTAAAAAACTATTTTTAATTGAAATGAAATATATTAACTGCGTTTGAGACGTTCTTGAGCTTGCAAGTTGTATGTTAACCGGGGACCTAGAAACGATGGAGAGGCTGCGTCCCCACCGCAGCCGCAGGGGTTCACAACCCCACGACAACTAGCGCAGTCCACTTCACCCCTCCGCCGCCCCACACCGAACCCAGGGCTATTGTGCAGCTCTGTCCTCGGTGGACCCCCCACCCCCGGTAACGTCTTACACCAGACGAGTGTAACCACTATGTTTGTGTGGTAGAGTAATGGTGGTGTACGCGTACGTGGAGAACTTGTTTGCGCAGCATCTCCGACATAGTGTAGCTGAGGCGAAATAAGGGGAACCAGCCGGCATTCGCCGAGGCAGATGGAAAACCGCCTAAAAGCCGTCCAGACTGGCCAGCTCACTGAACCTCGACGCGAGTCAGCCGGGCGGATTCGTGCCAGGGACCAGGCGCTCCTTCCCACTCCGGCAAGCTGTGCGTTAGACCGCTCGGCTGACCGGGCGGGCCTTCTTGAGCTTATATTAACTAACATTTTACATCTCAAAATTGCACAAGTTTATGCAAAGTGTGTTTATGAAAATACGGTGATTGCAGATCAGTGCAGCACTGATTTATTGAAAAGAATTTTGTTTACTAAATGTGGGTTACTTGGGAAGATCTGCTTTTTTAGTTAGAATGATTGATCACGGAACTGAAGTAGTGAAAAGACAATTTATTGTGCTAAGAAAGTGTATTACGTGAGAAATTTATAGCAGAGAAATTGGTAGGTTGGTTTGACTAAGATGTCGATCGCGTTTCAGGGATCTCCAAGTGTTCGTGTATCAGTCCGTCTGTACAGGCCTCAGAAGACCCAACAGTACTGACCGACCGCATTGTCATTATAATGCTATAAGCGTCACTGGATGCGGATATGGAAGGGCATATAGTCAGCACGCCGCCCTCGCGACCGTTGTCAGTTCTCGTGGCCCTTGGCCGCTACTTCTCAGTCAGACAATTCCGCAGTTTCCCTCACAAGGGCTGAACGCACCTCGCTTACCTCCAGCACTCGGCACAGACCGAGACGGTCACCCACCCTAGTGCTATCCAAGCCTGACATCGCTTAACTTGGGTGATCTGATCTGAACAGATGTTTTACCACTGCGGCAAGGCCGTTGATATGTCGACTTACCCTCTGATTAAATGGTGATAATGGACCTGGAAATAATAGCTACTAATTCAAAAAGTTTATTAAAGTGAAATAGTAATTCATTAAAGAAGCATATTTCGAAGTATCTACATAGTCAATTTCATTTCTGGTTAGTAGAAACTCTTTGAAAATTTGTTATACGAGACAGCGAAAACTCTGAGGCTTTGCAAGACTCATAATTCAATGTGGTCCGCCTTCGTAGTCCAGTGATGAGAGCGTTTGACTCGTACGGAGTGCCCGGGATCGATTCCTGGCACTACGAGGCAATTTTCCTTGGCGGGAGGTCGGTCACGAGATCTACTCAGGTTCGTGATAGCAATGGAGGAGCTACGGGATTGATAAACAGTCTCCTACTTCTCGAAAGACGATAACGGCCGGGAGAGCGGTTTACTGATTCAACGCCCCTCCATACTGCTTTCGAATGACGCCACGTAGCAGAGAATAACACGTCGGCCGGTCGACGCCGCATTGTCTTCAAGGCTTGATCACGGAGTCTAATTTATTTTCCATAATCGAATGGACATTCATACATTGCCTGCACCGACAGACTATTCATTGAGCGAAAATAGTCACAGTTTTTAAAATCTATCAACAACAATATGTGGTTGTTGCACGTTTAAGACGGTGCCGTAGTATTGTAAAGTGAAAGCAACACTGCATTCACGAAGCAAAAATCATCAGACCCAGACAACTACATCAAGACGTGGCTGGCATTTCGATGCAATGTCGGAATTAAAAATAATGCAGTAGCAAAGCGTGCTTAAAAACTTCACAATTCACTCGTGGAATATCAGCTGAATTCGGAGCTTGATCAGTATTGTGCTCGTTCTCAAGTTGGCTCAACTTACAGAGGTCAGTCAAATGAACACGAGACAGATCGAAGCAGTAAGAAAACTTTTATTATTTCAAAAGGAATCGCCATAAATGTGAGACAATAGGGTCACTGCCTTCAAGGATGCATATTTCCGGGGACTGATAACCTCAGATGTTAAGTCCCATAGTGCTTAGAGCCATTTGAACCATAAATATTTCCGGTAGCCTATGGAACTACAATTGTTTGCAGGTGTACACTTCTTCGATCTAAGCAAATCGACGGCTACGAATTCCATAAATTCCACTTATCGCTGTCAAGAATTCCCGTTATTGGAAAATTTATTGGATTTCTTGTGAAGAACACACGAACGACAGTTGTACAGATCACGTAGTACATATCTTTCAAAGAGAGCAAAGTCCATTGCTTTACAGTATCACATATGAAGGAAACAACCGGCTATCTATATTACCAAACGGTTCTTGGCACCAAGTCACGGCTGCGGGTTGTCTAGGTTTCAGCTTCAATGGGCAAACAAATTTTGATTTTTAATATTTCATATAATTATTCCTCTAATTTAGGAATTTAAAATCCTGGCACAGTCCTCTTATTAATATGTATAGCCTCATGTTAAAGTTACAACACAGTAAGACAAATACTATATTTAGAAACTATATTAAGAAACTTGAGCCATCGCATTCCATCATGTGCAAATACCGAGACTACACTTGTCCAGCGTTTGATAACGAAAGCCCTTAGTGATTCCAACAAACTTCAAACATTATTTTAAACGTTCCCTAAATTTTTTCTCGCTTAAATGCTTAGTATGAAATATATAACACATTAACTCATTTACAAAGTAATCAAAAGTTTGAAATTGTTTTATTCGTTTGAGTTCTGGTTTTTAAAGAAACTGGTGTGCTACTGTGTACTGAAACGGTGGAAGCTTGGAAATGGTTAGAGTTTAATGTCCGAGCCATGTCTCCGCTGTTCGATAAAGAGTGGGGAGAGAAACTGCCCGTGAGTTTGATGTAGGAATCATAACCAGTATTCCCAAACTGGAAAAGTGCCATCAGCATCATCAGACAAGGATCAAAAGCACGCACCGCAGTGTCTCAGTTACTATGTCATCTCACTCCATAAGCTCATTATGATTTCGCCACAGCCAGTGCCATGGGATTTAGCGTCAGTGACGAGTTATCGTTATGGCTATTATTTAGCAATCTTCCTTTAATTTCTAAGAAAATAACGCGTCAAATATCAAGGAAAATAGATTCCTCCCGTGTCATTTAGCATGCACCATGGTATACGGTAAAAGGATTGCTTAGTTTTTATCAGTGTGCCATCGTTGTTATGATGTTACGTGTTGGCGTTCCAATCAGAATTAAGTTTTCAAGACAAACAGACATCTATTCATAACAAGCAACACACACACACACACACACACACACACACACACAAACACGCCCGCGCAATCACACACGAAGTGTGTGTGTGTCGTGTGCAAAACTTAAGGGTGAAAGTAACTTTCGAATGTAGTTTCTCTGCCAAGTAACATCACTCCATAGAACGTATCTGAAAGAAATACACAATGAGAGGATCACAAATGTGATGGTTCCCTGGACATTACAAAAGGTTAAACACTGTCGTTAGGGTAACTTTCCTATGAATACCTGGAAAACTACTAACAATTTTCGTAAAGTTTACGTGGCTCTAAATAAAGACCGGAACTCTTAGTGCGATGAAAACTGTAGAACAATAGTAGTGACATTTCTATACATTTTTGTAGTTCTCATATTGCCTTTATTTCAATGTTTATGTGAAGATCAGTGAATTACATGTTCTATTTGCCGATCAATACTTGGAATCTCAGCAATGTCTAGCTTACTTACATGCTTGAAACTTTAGGTATATATCAACAACATGTCTTTTCAGGCAGAAGTTTTTATTCTAGAAATATTTACATCTGATAACGAAAATTGAGGTTATTCAAATGGTTCAAATGGCTCTGAGCACTATGGCACTTAACATCTATGGTCATCAGTCCCCTATAACTTAGAACTACTTAAACCTAACTAACCTAAGGACATCACACAACACCCAGTCATCACGAGGCAGAGAAAATCCCTGACCCCGCCGGGAATCGAACCCGGGAACCCGGGAATTGAGGTTATTGTTCTATAACTAGTCAATATTTATTTTTCTTACTGTTGGTAGTACGTTCGTCTATGGTCTACTTCACTACAAATTGTATCCTGAAACATCTAAAAAAGGTTCAAACCTCTAGCTCAAAGAGATTTTTTGTGCATTAAATAAATGTGTCAGAAAATGTAATCCTCAAGAAATGCGATTCAGAGTTATATTTCAAGTGTGGAACACCTCCGTTGTTCCTTATAAATTCTAGCTGCATGATCTTCCTTCCTTTTCTTGTTTCTCCTCATTATTCGGGCCTGTTCAGTCGCCCCACGGACAAACTTTTCTGCTTTGGCCACCCACATGAAATCATCTGCCACAGGTAATCACCTCACATTGAACCCAGAATATATTCCTAGCAACTCTATAATCCCAAACCAGTAACACAAGGCTTTTTTGAAGGCATAATACTGGGCAGCTTGTGGTCGTGCGGTAGCGTTCTCGCTTCCCGCGCCCGTGTTCCCGGGTTCGATTCCCGGCGGGGTCAGGGATTTTCTCTGCCTCGTGATGACTGGATGTTCTGTGCTGCCCTTAGGTTAGTTAGGTTTAAGTAGTTCTAAGTTCTAGGGAACTGATGACCATAGATGTTAAGTCCCATAGTGCTCAGAACCATTTGAAGGCATAATAATTTTCGAGAATCATTAGATAGCAAATACTCAAACTACAGAATGTTTATAAGCAAAACAGCTGTCGAAAATCAGAGACATACAATGGAAAACAAAATCTTCTATCAGCGCTGTCAAATCAAAAACCAGTTGTTATAATGTACCTTTCTCGAATGGGACTGTAATGACATCTGGCATGTGAAAGCAGCGGGAACATGGGTGCGGCTGGTGTGGCTGCAATGTAGAGATCTTTAAGTTGGTTTTTAAGTAACTCCCCATTGTCCAGTTAAATTGTTTTAACTACTATTTTGTTCAAAAAAACTCCAAGCTCAGTTTTAACATGAAAAACGGAAATCGGTATTTTGAAACGGATTCACGAGCAAGTTACCTTAATAGGGTGTATGATCTCTATGGATAGCGGTATATGCTCTGCAATGCGCTCCCATGTTGGCCATGAACGACGTTGTGCATCAAGTGTCACGATGACAGCACATTAAATATAATGTGCTGTTATTGTCACTATTCTAATAGCACTTCAGAGCTTCCGTTTAGTATACACATTTGTGTCTCTAAAGTTTTGTAAAATAAGTATGTAACAAACTAATTCCTGAATCCCATTTATGAATCGGTATTTAATGCCCTATATTTAGTGTAAAATATGTCTCCAATGTAACATAACAGTAATTTATGCTTCCCTTACCAAAATTCCTTATGTTTGTGTGATTGTATTGCAGAGTCTTCGTCACTCGTACAATTTGCAAACTCTGTGTTCCTTTCCATATGTTATGAGTCAAAAGACCTTATGCGCATTGCAAACTAGTTTTGTGAGCAAACGGAAGAGTTTAATCATGAAAACTTTAGAATATTTTAAGCGATTTGTGGCTGGTCGTTGTACACCATCAACTTTAGAAAGCTGCCAGTTGAAACTCCCTCACTACTTTTCCATCAAGGACAGCCTTGTTGCCTGTTGCCAGGTCCGCTAGACACTCCCAGCGTGTGATGAATAGGCTGCAGCAATTGAGGAGAGCATTTTTTGTCCCTTAATGCCTTATTGCGAAAAATTACTAAAATTTTGAAAAAATTTATTTCTACGACGAAACATAACCGTTTCAATAACGTCAACACAGATATTGGAAAGCATCAGAGAGAAGTGCCTTTATCGTCATAAGCCTACATTTTTTGTTACTTTAACATTCCCTTTTCCGGCAATGGAAATTTTGGATAAATACACTTACAAATAAATTTTTAAAAAGTACGAGGTTCGCTAAGGTTTTTCTTTTTCCTCGACAGTAATGTACGAGGGTCACTCCAAAAGAAATGCACACTATTTTTGTAAAAATACAGTTTTCATTCTGCATGTGTGAAAGTTTTACAGTGTGTAGATACATCCTTCCCACTTACTTCAATCTGGTCCCGTGAGTGGCGCCGTCATAGCATGTCTTCAAGATTGATGCTACACTTGACGTTCATCAGAAGCAACGTCCTGTCATAGAATTTCTGTGCTGTGAAAACGAGACAGTGGGAAACATCCACAAGAGGTTGAAAAAGGTGTATGGAGATTCTGCTGTTGTTCGCAGTACAGTTAGTCGGCGGGCAAGCAGGTTACGTGGTGAAACAGGGCACGGCAGTATTGAGGATTGTCCTCGCAGCGGCAGGCCTCGTACTGCACACACTTCAGACAATGCGCTTGTGGATATCATGCCAGGTGGAACCACCATAAATTCTGATGCATATGTGACGACACTGAAGAAACTTCAAGCTCGACTGAGTCGTGTTCGACGACATCGGCCAATGCAGGATGTTTTGCTGTTGCAGTACACATGTCAGTCATAAAACCATGGAAGCGAAACTTCCTGGCTGATTAAAACTGTGTGCCGGGCCGAGACTCGAACTCGGGACATTTGCCTTTCGCGGGCAAGTGCTCAACCAACTGAGCTACCCAAGCACGACTCACGCCCGCGAAAGGCAAAGGTCGCGAGTTCGAGTCCCGGCTCGGCACACAGTTTTAATCTGCCAGAAAGTTTCATATCAGCGCACACTCCGCTGCAGAGCTAAAATCTCATTCTGGAAACATCCCCCAGGCTGTGGCTAAGCCTTGTCTCCGCAATACCCTTTCTTTCAGGAGTGCTAGTTCTGCAAGGTTCGCAGGAGAGCTTCTGTAAAGTTTGGAAGGTAGGAGACGAGGTACTGGCAGAAGTAAAGCTGTGAGGAAGGGGCGTGAGTCGTGCTTGGGTAGCTCAATTGGTAGTGCACTTGCCCGCGAAGCCGGCCGGGGTGGCCTAGCGGGTCTAGGCGCTACAGTCTGGAACCGAGTGACCGCTCCGGTCGCAGCTTCGAATCCTGCATCGGGTATGAATGTGTGTGATGTCCTTAGGTTAGTTAGGTTTAAGTAGTTCTAAGTTCTAGGCGACTGATGACCTCAGAAGTTAAGTCGCATAGTGCTCCGAGCCATTTGAACCATTTTTTTGCCCGCGAAAGGCCAAGGTCCCGAGTTCCAGTCTGGGCCCGGCGCACAGTTTTAATCTGCCAGGAAGTTTCATAGCAGCGCACACTCCGCTGCAGAGTGAAAATCTCATACTGGAACCAAGGAAGCGATCACAAAACTCGGATGGACAACACTGAAACACCCGTCTTACAGTCCTGACCTGGCTGCATGTGACTATCATCTCTTTGGGAAACTGAAAGACTCTCTTCGTGGAACAAGGTTTGAAGATGATGACTCCCTTGTGCACGCTGCCAAACTGTGGCTCCAGCAGGTTGGTCCAGAATTTTACCTTGTGGGTATACAGGCGCTGTTTCCAAGATGGCGTAAGGCAGTTGAGAGGGATAGTAATTATGTGGAGAAATGAAAATATTGTTCCTAAAGGATGTATCTACACACAGCAAAACTTTCAAACATGTAGAATAAAGGAAGTAATAGAACCCAGTACGTTGTCCTCGATGGTGAGTGTTCATCAGAGGTGGGGGATATCATCTGGAGTGCCCCAGGGAAGTGTGGTAGGTCCGGTGTTGTTTTCTATCTACATAAATGATCGTTTGGATAGGGTGGATAGCAATGTGCGGCTGTTTGTAATGATGCTGTGGTGTACGGGAAGGTGTCATCCTTGAGTGACTGTAGGAGGATACAAGATGACTTGGTCAGGATTTGTGATTGGTGTAAAGAATGGCAGCTAACTCTAAATATAGATAAATGTAAGCTAATGCAGATGAATAGGAAAAATAATCCTGTAATGTTTGAATACTGCATTAGTAGTGTAGCGCTTGACACAGGCACGTCGATTAAATATTTGGGCGTAACATTGCAGAGCGATATGAAGTGGGACAAGCATGTAATGGCAGTTGTGGGGAAGGCGGATGGTCGTTTTCAGTTCATTGGTAGAATTTTGGGAAGATGTGGTTCATCTGTAAAGGAGACCGCTTATAAAACACTAATACGACCTATTCTTTACTGCTCGAGCGTTTGGGATCCCTAAGAGGTCGGATTGAGGGAGGACGTTGAAGCAATTCAGAGGCGGGCTGCTAGATTTGTTACTAGTAGGTTCGATCATCAGGCGAGTGTTACGGAAATGCTTCAGGAACTCGGATGGGAGTCTCTAGAGGAAAGGAGACGTTCCTTTCGTGAATCGCTACTGAGGAAATTTAGAGAACCAGCATCTGAGGCTGACTGCAGTACAATTTTACTGCCGCCAACTTACATTTCGCGGAAAGACCACAAAGATAAGAGAGATTAGGGCTCGTACAGAGGCATATAGGCAGTCATTTTTCCCTCGTCCTGTTGGGGAGTGGAACAGGGAGAGAAGATGCTAGTTGTGGTACGAGGTACCCTCCGCCACGCACCGTATGGTGGATTGCGGAGTATGTATGTAGATGTAGATGGATTAAAAAAGAAGTAGTGTGGATTTGTTTTGGAATGACCCTCGTATATGTACTCTGGAGCAAACCGCGGAATGGGAGGTTTGTTGTTGCAGAAGGTGTGTGTTGTCGTGCGACGCCCGCCGGTCGCCTATCGAGCGCCCCGCTGCGGCTACGGCGGCGGCGCCGGGTCGCGAGCCGCGGGCCACGTGGACGGCCTGGCCTCGCCTCGACGCCCGCGCCGGACACCGCCGCTCGAGCTGTGCCGTGCCGGGCAGCGCCGCCAGCCAACGACCTCTCACCTCATCTCACCTCACCTCACCTCAGCTAGGCTCACGTAAGCCGGCGCCCGTGGGGGGCCGTCCCGTTTCGGGTCGATTCGTCACCTGCGTCCCGCGCCGCCTTACCGCTGCGGTTCGCGCCAGTGGAGCAACACGTGGCAACTCTGACGACTTGTACCCCCACCCCCTCCACGTGCGTTCGTCGACGAGGTAATAATGTCCGTATAGCGTACGTAAATCATCTGAAGAGGACTCCTAGAGACGCTTTTACTGTGTCGACGATTTCCTAAATTCCGGACACTTCGCTTAAAGAGTATAAACTGAGACGCCAAAAGTCATGGGATAGCGGCATGCACACATACAGATGGCAGTAGTATCGCGTATCGCGTACATAATGTACACTACTGGCCATTAAAATTGCTACACCAAGAAGAAATGCAGATGATAAACGAGTATTCATTGGACAAATATATTATACTAGAACTGACATGTGATTACATTTTCATGCAATTTGGGTGCATAGATCCTGAGAAATCAGTACCCAGAACAGCCACCTCTGGCCGTAATAACGGCCTTGATACCCCTGGGCATTGAGTCAAACAGAGCTTGGATGGCGTGTACAGGTACAGCTGCCCATGCAGCTTCAACACGATGCCACAGTTCTTCAAGAGTAGTGACTGCCGTATTGTGACGAGCCAGCTGCTAGGCTACCATGGACCAGACGTTTTCAATTGGGGAGAGATCTGGAGAATGTGCTGGCCAGGACAGCAGTTGAAAATTTTCTGTATCCAGAAAGGCCCGTACAGGACCTGCAACATGAGGTCGTGCATTATCCTGCTGAAATGTAGGGTTTCGCAGGGATCGAATGAACGGTAGAACCACGGGTGACCGGGACGTGTAACCAGTGGCACCCGATACCATCACGCCGGGTGATACGCCAGTATGGCCATGACGAATACACGCTTCCAATGTGCGTTCACGGCGATGTCGCCAAACACGAATGCGGCCATCGTGATGCTGTAAACAAAACCTCTATTCATGCGAAAAAATGACATTTTGCCATTCGTGCACCCAGGTCCGTCGTTGAGTACACCATCGCAGGCGCTCCTGTCTGTGATGCAGCGTCAAGGGTAACCACAGCCATGGTCTCCGAGCTGATAGTCCATGCTGCTGCAAACGTCGTCGAACTGTTCGTGCAGATGGCTGTGGTCTTGCAAACGTCCCCATATGTTGACTCAGGGATCGAGGCGTGGCTGCACGATCCGTTACAGCCATGCGGATAATATGCCTGTCATCTCGACTGCTAGTGGTACGAGGCCGTTGGGATCCAGCACGGCGTTCCGTATTGCCCTCCTGATCCCACCGACTCCATATTCTGCTAACAGTCATTGGATCTCGACCAACACGAGCAGCAATGTCGCGATACGATAAACCGCAATCGCGATAAGCTACAATCCGACCTTTATCAGAGTCGGAAACGTGATGGTACGCATTTCTCCTCCTTACACGAGGCATCACAACAACGTTTCACCAGGCAACGCCGGTAAACTGCTGTTGGTGTATGAGAAATTGGTTGGAAACTTTCCTCATATCAGCACGTTGTAGGTGTCGCCACCGGCGTTAACCTTGTGTGAATGCTCTGAAAAGCTAATCATCTTCACAGCATCTTCTTCCTGTCGGTTAAATTTCGCGTCTGTAGCACGTCATTTTCGTGGTGAAGCAATTTTAATGGCCAGTATTGTATAAAAGAACAGTGCAATGGCGGAGCTGTCATTCCTACTCATGTTGTCATGTGAAAAAATTTCCGACGTCGTTATCGCCCGACAACGGGAATCAACAGACTTCGAATGCGAAATGGTAGTTGGAGCCAGAAGCATGAGACGTTCCATTTCGGGAATAGTTGAGGAACTCAATATTGCGTAATGCACAGTGTCAAGAGTGTGCCGAGAATACAGGATTTCATGTATCACCTCTTGCCACTGACAAAGCAACGGCCGACGGCGTTCACTTTACGACCGAGAGCAGCGGCATTTCCATAGAGTTTTCAGTGCTAACGGACAAGCAATACTGGGCAAAATAACCGCAGAAATCGATGTTGCACGTACAATGAACATATCCATTAGGACAGAGTGGCGATCAGAGGCTATGGCAGCAAACGACCGACGCGAGTGCCTTTACTAAGAGCACGACGTTGCCTGCAGCGCCTCTCCTGGGCTCATGACCATATCGGTTGGACCACAGACGACAGGAGAACTGCTGCCTGAACATACGAGTTCAAATGACTCTAAGCAGTATGTGACTTAACATTTGAGATCATCAGTCCCCTAGACTTAGAGCTACTTAAACCTCACTAGCCTAAGGACATCACATGCATCCATGCCCGAGGCAGGACTCGAACCTGCGACCGTAGCAGCAGCACGTTTCCGGCCTTAAGCCCCTAGAACCGCTCTGCCACAGCAGCCGGCGGTCACATAATTTTAATTAATATTGTTTTTATACTGGTTGCTGGTGAGGAGGAAAGTTACTTATTAGTATTTTATTAACGATCTCATTCATAAGCAGCCATATCAGAGTCATCACAGTCGCTCAAGAAAGTTATAATTAAGCTTTAATTGTTTAATCAGAATCGGGCGATGACTCTCCTTGTCCGCAGTCTCGATGATTCGAAGCGATCTGCAATCCTGTATAAATAAAATGTCTTGGTTTTCTTGCGTTGCGTAGTCAGTCGGGAAACCTCAGATCAAGCGGAAAGTTTGCTTCGATAGAGTTTAATTATCCGATGAAATAATGGAGCTCTTGGATCTAATAATTGCAGGTTCGTTTCCAATTCATCGGAAGTTCCCTTTTGATTACCAACGAAACGACACCTCCGTGCAAATTTCCCATTAGATAATACATACACTCCTGGAAATGGAAAAAAGAACACATTGACACCGGTGTGTCAGACCCACCATACTTGCTCCGGACACTGCGAGAGGGCTGTACAAGCAATGATCACACGCACGGCACAGCGGACACACCAGGAACCGCGGTCTTGGCCGTCGAATGGCGCTAGCTGCGCAGCATTTGTGCACCGCCGCCGTCAGTGTCAGCCAGTTTGCCGTGGCATACGGAGCTCCATCGCAGTCTTTAACACTGGTAGCATGCCGCGACAGCGTGGACGTGAACCGTATGCGCAGTTGACGGACTTTGTGCGACGGCGTATAGTGGGCATGCGGGAGGCCGGGTGGACGTACCGCCGAATTGCTCAACACGTGGGGCGTGAGGTCTCCACAGTACATCGATGTTGTCGCCAGTGGTCGGCGGAAGGTGCACGTGCCCGTCGACCTGGGACCGGACCGCAGCGACGCACGGATGCACGCCAAGACCGTAGGATCCTACGCAGTGCCGTAGGGGACCGCACCGCCACTTCCCAGCAAATTAGGGACACTGTTGCTCCTGGGGTATCGGCGAGGACCATTCGCAACCGTCTCCATGAAGCTGGGCTACGGTCCCGCACACCGTTAGGCCGTCTTCCGCTCACGCCCCAACATCGTGCAGCCCGCCTCCAGTGGTGTAGCGACAGGCGTGAATGGAGGGACGAATGGAGACGTGTCGTCTTCAGCGATGAGAGTCGCTTCTGCCTTGGTGCCAATGATGGTCGTATGCGTGTTTGGCGCCGTGCAGGTGAGCGCCACAATCAGGACTGCATACGACCGAGGCACACAGGGCCAACACCCGGCATCATGGTGTGGGGAGCGA
The DNA here is from genome assembly GCF_023864345.2 of Schistocerca serialis cubense. Classification (NCBI taxonomy): domain Eukaryota; kingdom Metazoa; phylum Arthropoda; class Insecta; order Orthoptera; family Acrididae; genus Schistocerca; species Schistocerca serialis. The sequence continues at coordinate 591,986,350 of NC_064639.1, forward strand.
TCTCCTACACTGGCCGTACACCACTGGTGATCGTCGAGGGGACACTGAATAGTGCACGGTACATCCAAACCGTCATCGAACCCATCGTTCTACCATTCCTAGACCGGCAAGGGAACTTGCTGTTCCAACAGGACAATGCACGTCCGCATGTATCCCGTGCCACCCAACGTGCTCTAGAAGGTGTAAGTCAACTACCCTGGCCAGCAAGATCTCCGGATCTGTCCCCCATTGAGCATGTTTGGGACTGGATGAAGCGTCGTCTCACGCGGTCTGCACGCCCAGCACGAACGCTGGTCCAACTGAGGCGCCAGGTGGAAATGGCATGGCAAGCCGTTCCACAGGACTACATCCAGCATCTCTACGATCGTCTCCATGGGAGAACAGCAGCCTGCATTGCTGCGAAAGGTGGATATACACTGTACTAGTGCCGACATTGTGCATGCTCTGTTGCCTGTGTCTATGTGCCTGTGGTTCTGTCAGTGTGATCATGTGATGTATCTGACCCCAGGAATGTGTCAATAAAGTTTCCCCTTCCTGGGACAATGAATTCACGGTGTTCTTATTTCAATTTCCAGGAGTGTTTATAATGAGATTCCTTACACACCTGTGATGTAAATGCTCAGTATATATTTTCTTGAGTAGCATACAATATATTTTCAATCTCTTTCTTCCAGTAATCTCGATAGCAAAATTACAGTTATTCAGTGCGGCTATTCGGCACGGAGAAGATCCCAGAAGTCCCCTCAACACACCAGAGAGAATATTACAAAGAGTAAATATGCGCTCATGGAAAAGTAATAGTACTGTACTACTTTGTGCATCCATTCTGCGAGTATATAGATGGTCAAGTAGGAAACGTAATTCACTCATGGAATTGTGCAGGGATAATTAGTATAATATAAAGAGATATTACAGTCATATCAGTCCCGATTTCAGTTGGCAAGAGCTGATGGTAGGGTTCGAGTGTGGCGCACACCCAACACAGCCATGAACCTAAGTTGTCAACAAGATACTGTGCCAGCTAGTGGTGGTTTCCCAATGGGTTGCGTTTACATGGAATAGACTGCGTCCTTTGGATGGTCGGCTACTTGTAGACGATTTGCAGCCATCCACGGAAGTCATGTTCTCAAACAATGAAGGAAGTTTAAGGACGACAATGCGCCATGTCAGTGGAACACAATTCTTTGCGATCGGTTAGGAGAACATGCTGAACAATTCGAGCCAATGCGATACTGCAGTGGGTGTGTTATTCTGACTCCGATGCAGTGTTGCACTGCGGTGACTACAGCCGTAACGAAACACATTAAATTAATTCACAGTTGCGAATGAGGGCAGCCATCAGTTGTAGAGTGGAATGACGACAATGAACATTTTTCCCAGACTGCGACTCGAACTCGGATTTCCCACTTATCGCGAACGGTCGCCTTACCACTTGGTTATCCCTGCACGACTCAAGGCCGCAACTAAACTTCCATATGTCGTCAGCCATTCGTCTACGACCTGTACTGCTATATCCATTATATATTCCTGTACATGTCAAATGTTGCACATGAAAGCCACTTCCCCGGTATCGGCAGATAAATGCGATATTGTGTGCCTGTGATATTCTGATTACGATTCAAAGTTCCTTTTTGCAGTCATGCATATCCAGATGAATTTTGCACCGTAGTCAGAATAACACAGGGACTGCAGAATGGTATTTATCTGCCGATACCGGGTAATTGACTTTCAAGTTATACGTCTGACCTGTGCGGGAATATACATAATGGATGTACCAGTATATGTCGTAGACGCATGGTTGACGACATATGGAAGTTTTTGTCTAGGAGCGAGTCTTTGCAAGGATAGTCAAATGGTGAGGCAAAGAATGTCTCACAACGTCATGTCTCGTTATCCATTCCCTTTGCCCCCTCTGAATATATGGCAGCGGGCGATGTCCCCTAATGTGGCTGCGGAAGGTCCTCGGTAGACAGGACAACTGTGATCCACCCAGGCGTTACTGTGGAGGGATAGTTGGCGTTTTGTAATCGATGTGACGACAAGCTAATGGGTAAGACACAGATATAAAATCTTGGCAGTTGTCCAGTACGTTATCTGGCAACCCCACCAGGACACTCGTGGTCACTGAGCCGATAGCCCGCCCACCAAAAAATTAAATCGCAGAGACTAACAATATTTGGTATATTCAAACTGGGGCACGACGTTCGTACACGTCTACGCTTACCACAGAAGCACAGGACACTGCAGAGACGCTCCTCTTGGCCCGTCCACGGCGTCGACGCAGAACTCCAGTGGAAAGGAAAAATAGGAGAACTAGAGCTCTCCTGCAGATCGCAGATCTTTTCGACTGCATTCAATATTTGACGTTTTAATCAACCTTTTCCTTTTACGCTCCAGTGCTGGAGAAATTCTGTGTCTTTGACAAGGACGTTTCTCTTCATATTTGCCTACTTTATTTTTTTATAATTGTATACGTTACCTTATTAAAGTGATGAAAAATTTTTTTTTCGGTTTATCCTAATAGTGGTCCTGGTTTCCTAATTTACTTTTAATGTTGTAAATTGTGGCTAGTTACGTTCAAAAAACGAAGAACATACTCACAAGCCACGTAACTGCATCTATAAGATAAAGCATACGAGACGACTCCAAAATTGATTTTAAATGACCACAACATAAGTGATGACGACGTGAGGACTAACTTCCGTAACATCATACTGGGTATATTTTTATTTTATCTCTTTGTCTTGCAGTTTTTAACATTATTAGGATGGCTTGTATTCATATAAATTTGCATTTTTATCTCCTCTGTGTTTTTTGTTCTGATTATTACTAATTAGAACCGAAACTGATTAATTATAAAAAATCCACGAAACAGAATTTAAAAAAAAGAAAAAAACCTCCTAAGACTTAATATTGTCGACTCGAATTTCTGCCACAGCAGTGGCGTATTAAATTATGTTGCCATAGCCCTGCCTGGTAGCCTGTTTGCGGCATCTATTCGTAACAGTTTGTCTGTGCAGTGCCTGCTAGTGCTGCAGGTCTGTAAGATCACTGCTCCAATGATGATTTTTGGGCTGAAATGCCCTGGACGCTCTTAATGTACGACGTTCTGTTAATGAATCCTTAAATGACATCATGTTGTTTACAGAGTGTGGCAAAAAATTTCAAATAGCAGCTCGACATCCAGACGATTTAAGGGATCCTGCTAAACCCGCTGTGTTAAATTTAAGGAATATTTTTCGTACACCAGATGCACTACAAAGATAATTTGTTGGGTATGGTTGACATTTTTGCTTGAAAGTCTGAAAAGTTTGGAAGACTTTTTTTTCCATTAAAGAATAGTTCTGGATATTGCTGTGTTTGTTTGATCGTTCGTCTGAGGTACACGCATATAGCTTCATTACTTTCAGTGAATCTTCTTGAAATTATTGCACAACTTTCTTCTAGTGCTGTTGTTGCCGATTCTGTCTTTAAGACAATAACAAGGTTCCATACAGGACCCATCTTACGCATTAAAGTCTCAGACAGTACGCTGTTGCAACCCCTAGATCTCTTTCCCAGCTCTATCACTTCCACGATTACCAGCCTATGGAAATCACGAACACCAACGTCACCGTAGTAACATATGACCATATGTGGTGCATCGTTGCTTGGGGCTACTGTATTTCACGTTATAGCTACTTGGGTGGTATCAGACTGAAGTACCTCGAACATGTTAAAACGCTGAACATTAATTCTCGTGTCATGTCTGCATCGTGTTGTAAGTTCACTTTCTGGCTACGATTCACAACACTGAATGCATAACTTCTTAAGACTGCTGATAGTACATCGGAGTCGATACTGCGTGTTGTAACCTGCAATATCCCATGCGATTGCACTTGGACTTTGTTCTCTATGACGCACAACGATGTCGGCAGATCCACTGTTGTCAATGTGATAGGCTCCAAACCACCACTGCAAGTGAGGTTGAAGGCTTCTGAGTACATATGTACCGAGCAAGGTGGCGCAGTGGTTAGCACACTGTTCGAGAGGACGACGGTTCAATCCCGCGTCCGGCCATCCTGATTTAGGTTTTCCGTGATTTCCCTAAAATCGCTCCAGGCAAATGCCGGGATGGTTCCCTAATCCGATGAGACCGATGACATCGCTGTCTGGTCTCCTTCCCCAAACAACCCAACCCAACAAGCAACAAGTACATATGTATCCCATCTATGCAGTCTTAATCGTCCACTCCTGGGAAACTGTTCTGCACATCCCCCCCCCCCCAATTTTCGTTAATTTGGACTGTTCTTACTGGTACCTTTATTTCTTTATCTTCATTTTAAACTGTAATTCATATTACTGGTTTCTATAGTTGTACAATCATTTTCAAATGCTTAAAGGATGAAAACGGATTATTTCTAATTGTAAACTCCTTTAAATACACATATACAGAATAAAGTGAGGTGACCAGCACGGCATAGTTTCGTTTGTAGCTTGATAGGAACGTCATCGTTCAACTTGGATTTGGAGAGGGGCTGTCGTGCGAAACAACTGGGCAAAGCAGAGGGCGCTGGTGTCATTCACTTTGGTCGAGGCGAATGGAGACGGGAGTTTTATTCCGCAGTTTTAGGTGTGGATAGTTACCAGCAGGATGGGCTGCCACCCTGGACGTGACTGCGTTGGTACGAGGACCACCGACTGATTTGAGACTGCGGACTTCGATGTGTCATCGTTGCGGACATAGAATGTTAGGGCGTTCCTTCTGTGGCGGTTACAATTCGAACTGTTTGCTCGAAATAATCTGAGTGATTAACTCAGTTCGGGTGTGCCACCACAGTCACCGGTTACAGTGTAACCCTAAGTAACGGCGTTAATTTAATATGCTATTGGTAGAATCTGTTTCATATCTCTGCTGAGGTTTTTTTTATAATATCTGTACCTGAACTGTTCCCCAAGCGTGCTAACGGTATTTTTCTGGCGTAAATATGTAAATTACCTTTCATAGAGTTTGATGTTCTATAAATCAGTTTTGGATTTTAGTATAATATGCTATATGCAGTAAGCCTAATTCTCTCGCTTCTCTCTTGCCCAGTATCAAATATAAATTAATTAAAAGTGAACATATCGTTCATTATTAGCTTGGTTACACTAGTTAACGCGTCTTAACCAGAGTATGATACATCGTAACAACCGATGTGCCATTCCCTAGAAGGCGTACCGACTGAAAAATGAGCATTTATAATTTTTACACTATTTACTGCGTCTTTAGCGTGTCTGCTTTGCTGATATTGGCACTTCAAAACATTTGTCGGTGTTTCTACAAAATGAAGTTAGTTTGTTTGCTGTAACAGTGTCATGCGCTTCCGCACTTCCTTCGGACTGTAGTAATGAAATGAAGTCCTCCAGTAATAATAGTGGAAGACACTTTCTACTAGTCGGACATAATTTGTTTCATTACAAGCCGCTTACCACTAATGGCCTGCATCCTCTTCCGTCTTGAACGAATCTACAGCTTCCGCTGCTTCGGGGCGTCGAACAGCTGCCCGCCTACGCCGTTTGGAGTCGCTGCTCTGCTCTCCAGTGTCCTCTGGGAACGGACGTTGACTGTTCTCACCCCTCTGGATACTTCAGAACGGTTTGTCTGCTCAGCGTACCGGAAACCTTGTTTAGCGATGTCAATTGTATTTAAACTGTGTTTAAGTATTAATTTTAGATAAAGTTCAGCAGAAGTCTCCTGATATAGCTACAAAATTTCGTTCACTTTCTTCGTCTTCAATATAAAAGTCAAACAACAGTGATAGAGTGATGTCAAGATTTCCAACAGAACTTGCCTTCATGTCGATGGATCTGCTAATATAAACAAGAAACCGGACCTCCGAACTTGGTGTGATTTACTGTGGCTTTACATACCTTAAAAGATCAAATTTGAAACTTTTAGCAGTCGACAGGCGATTCACATTTATTTTTAAAACATTAAAATGGAGTACGGCTGTTCACTTGATTTTAGTAGCATGAGGAAAATGATTTGCCTTCAGGAGAATGCACAATACATATTGTAGAAGGTGGAATTGAAATCTAAATCACTGACGTAAGCTGAAAGTAGTTTTCAAATTCCCTCTTTTCGCCACAGTATCCTGCAGCAGGGAAACAATTTTAGGGGACCGAGGTTTCGGAGTCATGACCCGTAAAGCATCGAAGCCATGAATCACATCCAGTACGTAAACAAGGTGGATTAGAAAAAAAAGGAAAAAAAACAGCTTGAATATACTGCAACCTACAATTCGTATCATGTACTTTTGCCGCATTGCGCTCAGATTAAGTTATCTGTAGTAACATTTTAGTGTAATGCGACGTTTCATGTTTGTGATAATGTCAATAGGTGGTACTGCAAAGATCATGAAAATTTAATCGCCTGTATCATGAGTGATCACGAACCTGTTATCCCAAAGACTGATGTTCGTTACGGAAACTGGTCTCTTCAATTTATCACATTCACTCTGAACTATATCACACACTGTATCAATACTTTGTCCAGCTAGACTTTTCCTCTTCACACTACCTCTATATGTTACGCATCTTTATTCATGAACATTTTTCTAACAGGATTTACGGCATAGACACCATAATTTCCAGAATGGGCCGTGTTTAGAGACTTCAGTATGCAAATTAGTGCACTGCACCCATATGGATGTCGTTGAAGTTACGTGTGACTGTTATGGAAGGACTGGCCACGTGAGTAATACTTCAGAATGTGTGGAAAGATTTCCATTGTCACACATACATAATCCGTCCAATGTAGCTCACATAACTATCAGTTAAATGAACTTTTCTCTCCCCATCAACCATAACGCGGTTGAGTACGGCAGTATCAGTGCAACGGGTACTTGCTTTTCGCCACTTGATTTCCAGGCTCTCTGATCAAGACTATTCGCGTCTTTTTGAAGTTTGTACGCATTCTAAGCCGGATTTTTGACATTTTCTACAGTCTTCTTCAACTCCACTGAATGTAACAGACGGGATAACAAAGTAGTTAACACTGCAAATGTCACTGCTGCGTATGCAGATTTAATACACTGAGCCAAAGCATTATGACCATTATACGCAGGCAAAAAAGGCCTTCCTGGCCAACAGAAGTCTGCTTGTGTCAAACACTGGTTTTAATATGAGAATGAAATTTCTGAGAATGTACGTTTGAAGCACATCATTTTATGGTAGAGGGACATAGACGGCTGTAAAACGAAACAGCATTGAAGCTAAGCCTTTGAGGTGTAGTGCTACAGAATAATACTGAAAATTTGGTGGACTCATAAGATAAGGAATGAGGGGGTTCTCCGCAGAATTGGCAAGGAAAGGAACAGATGGAAAACACTCACAAGAAGAAGGGAGAGAATGACAGGACATCTGTTAAGGCGTCATGGAATAAATCAGTGGTGTCAGAGGGCGATATACAGGAAGACAGAGAGTGGAATCCAAAATAATTGAGAACGTAGCTTGCAAATCCTACTCTGAGATTTATAGGTTAGTGCATGAGAGGAATTTGTGGCGGGCCGCGTCAAACCAATCAGAAGACTAATAACTGGAAAAAATGCTGAAAATGAGGGAAATCCATTCACGTCTACGATTTCGACAAAGGGCAGTTTGTTATGGCCAGCCCCCTGAAAACGAATATGTTGGAAATCCCGAAGCTTATTGATTGTTTACGTGCCACTGTCGTGAGTATCTAAGGAAAGGACTGACTGACGAGGAATCACGAGTGAGCACAAAGTGTCAGACGTCCTCACCTCATCGCAGAATGTGCAGGTCACAGGCTTACCCGCTCTATAGAGCACTGCAGGCGGCGATCAATGGCAGACCTGACGACAGAGTACAAAGCTGCTGCATCCCGAGGTGTCCGGGAGCACGTCGTTCAGCACTTACTGTTGTACACGGGGCTCCGCAAGCAGATGACCCTTATATGTGCCCATGTCGACTAAACGAGATCGTCAATAACGGTTGCAATTGGAGCGGGATCATCGAATTGGTTCGTGGACCAATGGAAATGTGTCGTGATGTCAGGTGAATCATGTTTCTTTCTACACGAGGTCAATGGTCGTGTCATAAGTCGTCATCCAGGCTACCGGCTGCTCGGAAAATGCACCACGTCACAGGCTCAGGAGGGTGAGGGTAGTATTATTCTATAGGGAAAAGTCACCTGCTCTTACCTGTGGGGTAACTGAAGCACAATGGTAGCTGTGAGCTACTTGAACATTATTGAGGACTATCTGTGCCCCGCTATACGTGATGTTTTCTCCAGTGCCGATGGCACCTTCCAGAAGGATAACTGTCCTTGTCACAACATCAGAGTCGTGCTTCAGTGGTTTGAGGAGCATGGTAGTGAACTTATGTGTCGGCCACCAAATTCATCTTATCTGTACCCGACAGAACACATTTAGTTCGCTAATTGGCGCCAGTTACTCCCCTAAAAGTCAACAAACTATCGACATATAATTTACGAGATTCGTATGACCTGTGCGCTCTCCATCTCCACGGATAGCCGAGCGCACTGACACGCCTCTTCTGGCGGAGGCGTCGCCTCCGTATCGTACCCGCCCAGTCGGTTAACGACAGTTTCCCACATCCGACGAGGTGAAAACCGGGCTAGTCTCCAACTCCAACTTTGGTTCTGAGATTCGGAAACATTTCGCAAACGTTCGCCTGCTTTCTCATGATAACGCACTATGTAGACAGTTGGGCTGCACATGTTCGCTTCCGGAAGGGTGACGGGAATCAATTAACGGTGTCAATTCCAAACTAACAATGTTGACCCTGCGTAGGTACGGGACAAAGGCCAAAATAATAGAATAATACTATGACCTGTGCATAGAAGCTGGGCGCCACATTCCTGCGAAAATATAACTAGAATTTTTCGAATCTGTCACGCAGAGTCGCTGCTGTATTGCGTTTCAAATGTTGACAAAGGCGTTATCAAGATGATGGCGAGGTCCCATGCTGCGAGGAGCGTAGGCGACGATGCGTGAGACCCACACTGCCGTGCCGGCCGAAGTGGCCGTGCGGTTAAAGGCGCTGCAGTCTGGAACCGCAAGACCGCTACGGTCGCAGGTTCGAATCCTGCCTCGGGCATGGATGTTTGTGATGTCCTTTGGTTAGTTAGGTTTAACTAGTTCTAAGTTCTAGGGGACTAATGACCTCAGCAGTTGAGTCCCATAGTGCTCAGAGCCATTTGAACCACACTGCCGTACTAGGCAAGGTCCTAGTGGAGGTAGTTTGCCATTGTCTTCCTCAGACCGTAATGGGGATGATTAATGGTGATGAACACGACACAACACCCAGTCATCTCGAGGGAGGGAAAATCCCTGAACCCGCCGGGAATCGAACTCGGGGACCCTGTGCGCGGGAAGCGAGACCGGTATCGCAAGACCAAGACGTTATCAAGAACGCGGTCATAATGTTCTGGCTCATCAGCATACGCTGAGGTGACAGAAGTCACGATATAATGATGTGTACATCTACAGATGGCGATAAAAATGCGTACATAAGATATAAAAGGGCGGTACTTTGGCGAAGCTGTCAATTGTATTGAGGTGATTATGGTCGCACGATGGGAAACAACAACAGCTAAGGCACATGAGAAATTTCATTTCGGAAATCGTCATGGAATTCAATATTCCGAGATCCACAGTGTAAGAGTGTGCCGAGAACAGCAAATTTCAGGGATTACCTCTCACCCTGGACAACGCGGTAGCCGATAGCTTTCACTTAACGACAGAGGGCAGCAGCGTTTGTGTAGAGTTGTCAGTGCTAACTGATAACCAACAATGCGTGAAATAACAGCAGAAATCGACGTGAGACATACGACAATTGTGTTCGTTAAGACAGTGAGGCAAAATCTGGCGTTAATCGACTGTGGCAGCAGACGACCCACCTGGGTGCCTTTTCTAGCAGCGCGACATCGTCTGCAGCTCCTCTCTTGGACTCGTCACCATATCGGTCGGATCTAGACGAGTGGAAAATCTCAGATGAGTCCCAGCTGCAGCTGGTAACAGCCGATGGTAGGGTTCGACTGTGGCGCAAACGCCACGAAGCCATGGACCCAAGTTGTCAACAAGGCACTGTGCAAGCTGGTTTGCCCACATTTTGGTGTGGGTTATGTTTTCATAGAATGGACTTTGTCCTCTGGTCGTACTGGACCGATCATTGACTGGAAATGTTCGGCTACGAGGAGACCATTTGTAGCCATTCAACGAAGCAGTTTTTATGGATAACAATGAGCTATGTCACCGGGCCATAGTTAATCGCTATTGGTTTGATTATGAACACTATTATCGAACTGATTTGGTCGCCTAGATCACCCGACATGAATCCCATCTAACATTTATGGGAGATAATCGAGAGGTCAGTTTGTACACAAAATCTTTCGCCGGCAACATTTTCGCAGTTATTAACTGTTACAGAAGCAGCATGGCTCAGTATTTCTCCGGGGGCTTCCAGCGTCTTGTTCAGTCTATGCCACGTCGATTTGCAGCACTAAGCCGGGCAAAAGAACGTCCGATACTATATTAGAAGTTATCCCACAACTTCAATACCGCAGTGTATGTGCTCCAGCACTGTGAAAAAGTGGGAAAAATTATCGCTGTTCATTACTGCAAGCGAAATCTATTCCAACAGGACGTCGCCACTGTTTTGAAGCCTGCTCAGTATCGTTTACTGGATGTCTGAAGTGAACGCGCTTATCATGCACGCACGGAAGATAGCCACGGGCTGATTGTCTCTCTCTTCCCCCCCCCCCCTCCTACCTCCTCCCTCCCTCTCTCTCTCCCTCCCTCTCTCTCTCTCTCTCTCTCTCTCTCTCTCTCTCTCTCTCTCTGTGTGTGTGTGTGTGTGTGTGTGTGTGTGTGTGTGTGTGTGTGTGTGTGTGTGTTTGCGCGCTGTGAAATCAGATATGACAGCTGGCTAGTCAGGAGCAGGGTCCAGTCTATTCATCCCGTGACGTGTGTGCGGTACAGCCGCAGAAATCGATTCATTCTACTCTCCTTCTTCAGCTGGCATACTCTTCCCAAGAGAGACTGACAAACCACGTGAGCGCCGTATCAAACACTATGTCATTGGCTTTGTGTCTGGCAATCCGCCAAAGAAACGACGTCCAGCTTGGATTAGCAACCTCCACTTCTCGAGTACTGCTTCTTCTATCTTCTCTTTTCACCCTTCACACTTCTACCTTTCTTCCTAAGAGCAGTGTTTAAAGCGCGTACAATCTCCTTGCTCGTAAAACGGGCAATAACGCTCGCTTTTGTGGACGGGCAGTGTCTGTTACCGAACTCTGCGCGAACCTGTTTGCCGGCAATAAAGGTCGCTTTCAATGAGCGCGCAGCCGTATATCTCTTGGCGCAGCCTCGTCGGCCTGCCTGGAAAATAAACTTTTTAATATTCATCGCGGCCGCCGCTAGTTACGCCCTCGCAGGAGGGACGGCTCCGGATTTATGCTTCCCCCAGCAGCTGCTGCTAAGAACAGCCTCCGCTGCTAGTGTATACAAATAGCAGGCCACAAAGGATTTTATCTCAGGCGTCTCCAACAAAAAAAGGATTTTAACTGGGAGCTCGAGAGACTACGAACCTCCCGGCATTCGGCGTCTTCTCGCGTCCAGGACAGATCTTCCGGCGCCGATAGCCGACACGCGCGTTGCGCAGAAGCCTCCTGGAATGCGTCCCAACCCAAACTGGTACATCGGAGGAAGTTCCTGTGGAGCCCCATGAAAACACAATGCGTTGATGCACCTAACTGTAGGCGTTTATCGCTGACGTCAGTCTGTTGTAGAATTGCGAAACATGTTCTGTGATCAGGCGTTCTGACGTTCATAAAGTACAAAAATCACTTCTATAAAAACGAACATTGATTCCTTAAACTGGGGTCTTGCGAAACACAGCTACCTCTGTTCGCCCATGAAATTCTCCGTGTTCCCTGACTACCGGAATTCATTCACACAGTTCCACATTCTCGTTTAGTGAGCCGAAAAAGGTCTTGAAATAGAACTCTATACCTCATTTTTAACGGGATGAAATCTATAGATGTAGAGGTAATTTCACGAGTACCCCAAGGAAGTGTTTGAGGGCAATTATTGTTTACAATATACAAGGGAAGATTGGGTTTAACATCCGTCGAGATGGAGGTCATTAGAGACGGAGCATAAGCTCGCACTGTCTCAAGGAGGGGGAAGGAAATCGGCTGTGCCCTTTCAAAGGAACCATCTCGGTATTTGCATAGAGCCATTTAGGGAAATCACGGAATATACAGGGTTATTACAAATGATTGAAGCGATTTCACAGCTCTACAATAACTTTATTATTTGAGATATTTTCACAATGCTTTGCACACACATACAAAAACTCAAAAAGTTTTTTTAGGCATTCACAAATGTTCGACATGTGCCCCGTTAGTGATTCTGCAGACATCAATCCGATAATCAAGTTCCTCCCACACTCGGCGCATCATGTCCCCATCAATGAGTTCGAAAGCATCGTTGATGCGAGCTCGCAGTTCTGGCACGTTTCTTGGTAGAGGAGGTTTAAACACTGAATGTTTCACATAACCCCACAGAAAGAAATCGCATGGGGTTAAGTCGGGAGAGCGTGGAGGCCATGACATGAATTGCTGATCATGATCTCCACCACGACCGATCCATCGGTTTTCCAATCTCCTGTTTAAGAAATCCCGAACATCATGATGGAAGTGCGGTGGAGCATCATCCTGTTGAAACATGAAGTCGGCGCTGTCGGTCTCCAGTTGTGGCATGAGCCAATTTTCCAGCATGTCCAGATACACGTGTCCTGTAACGTTTTTTTCGCCGGAGAAAAAGGGGCCGTAAACTTTAAACCGTGAGATTGCACAAAACACGTTAACTCTTGGTGAATTGCAAATTTGCTGTACGAATGCGTGAGGATTCTCTACCGCCCAGATTCGCACATTGTGTCTGTTCACTTCACCATTAAGAAAAAATCTTGCTTCATCACTGAAAACAAGTTTCGCACTGAACGCATCCTCTTCCATGAGCTGTTTGTTGCAACCGCGCCGAAAATTCAAAGCGTTTGGCTTTGTCATCGGGTATCAGGGCTTGTAGCAATTGTAAACGGTAAGGCTTCTGCTTTAGCCTTTTCCGTAAGATTTTCCAAACCGTCGGCTGTGGTACGTTTAGCTCCCTGCTTGCTTTATTCGTCGACTTCCGCGGGCTACGCGTGAAACTTGCCCGCACGCGTTCAACCGTTTCTTCGCTCACTGCAGGCCGACCAGTTGATTTCCCCTTACAGAGGCATCCAGAAGCTTTAAACTGCGCATACCATCGCCGAATGGAGTTAGCAGTTGGTGTATCTTTGTTGAACTTCGTCCTGAAGTGTCGTTGCACTGTTATGACTGACATGTGAGTGCATTTCAAGCACGACACACGCTTACTCGGCTCCTGTCGCTATTTTGTCTCACTGCGCTCTCGAGCGCTCTGGCGGCAGAAACCTGAAGTGCGGCTTCAGCCGAACAAGACTTTATGAGTTTTTCTACGTATCTGTAGTGTGTCGTGACCATATGTCAATGAATGGAGCTACAGTGAATTTACAGGGTGTTTCAAAAATGACCGGTATATTTGAAATGGCAATAAAAACTAAACGAGCAGCGATAGAAATACACCGTTTGTTGCAATATGCTTGGGACAACAGTACATTTTCAGGCGGACAAACTTTCGAAATTACAGTAGTTACAATTTTCAACAACAGATGGCGCTGCAAGTGATGTGAAAGATATAGAAGACAATGCAGTCTGTGGGTGCGCCATTCTGTACGTCGTCTTTCTGCTGTAAGCGTGTGCTGTTCACAACGTGCAAGTGTGCTGTGGACAACATGGTTTATTCCTTAGAACAGAGGATTTTTCTGGTGTTGGAATTCCACTGCCTAGAACACAGTGTTGTTGCAACAAGACGAAGTTTTCAACGGAGGTTTAATGTAACCAAAGGACCGAAAAGCGATACAATAAAGGATCTGTTTGAAAAATTTCAACGGACTGGGAACGTGACGGATGAACGTGCTGGAAAGGTAGGGCGACCGCGTACGGCAACCACAGAGGGCAACGCGCAGCTAGTGCAGCAGGTGATCCAACAGCGGCCTCGGGTTTCCGTTCGCCGTGTTGCAGCTGCAGTCCAAATGACGCCAACGTCCACGTGTCGTCTCATGCGCCAGAGTTTACACCTCTATCCATACAAAATTCGAACGCGGCAACCCCTGAGCGCCGCTACCATTGCTGCACGAGAGACATTCGCTAACGATATAGTGCACAGGATTGATGACGGCGATATGCATGTGGGCAGCATTTGGTTTACTGACGAAGCTTATTTTTACCTGGATGGCTTCGTCAATAAACAGAACTGGCGCATATGGGGAACCGAAAAGCCCCATGTTGCAGTCCCATCGTCCCTGCATCCTCAAAAAGTACTGGTCTGGGCCGTCATTTCTTCCAAAGGAATCATTGGCCCATTTTTCAGATCCGAAACGATTACTGCATCACGCTATCTGGACATTCTTCGTGAATTTGTGGCGGTACAAACTGCCTTAGACGACACTGCGAACACCTCGTGGTTTATGCAAGATGGTGCCCGGCCACATCGCACGGCCGACGTCTTTAATTTCCTGAATGAATATTTCGATGATCGTGTGATTGCTTTGGGCTATCCGAAGCATACAGGAGGCGGCGTGGATTGGCCTCCCTATTCGCCAGACATGAACCCCTGTGACTTCTTTCTGTGGGGACACTTGAAAGACCAGGTGTACCGCCAGAATCCAGAAACAATTGAACAGCTGAAGCAGTACATCTCATCTGCATGTGAAGCCATTCCGCCAGACACGTTGTCAAAGGTTTCGGGTAATTTCATTCAGAGACTACGCCATATTATTGCTACGCATATTATTCCCAGACCGCAGCGCCATCTGTTGTTGACAATTGTAACTAATGTAATTTCGAAAGTTTGTCTGCCTGAAAATGTACTGTTGTCCCAAGCATATTGCAACAAACGGTGTATTTCTATCGCTGCTCGTTTAGTTTTTATTACCGTTTCAAATATACCGGTCATTTTTGAAACACCCTGTATGAAATCGCTTCAATCATTTGTAATAGCCCTGTATATATATATATATATATATATATATATATATATATATATATATATATATATATATATATCAGTATGTTCAAAAAATATCCGTTACTTTGAGAAGTGGTAATATCGAAACAAGAAAAATAAATCCAATAAAAATGGGTCCGGAAAAGCATATGTCCTGCGATAAACACGTGTTTCCATCAGGTGTTCAAAGTGGTGTTCGTTCATCACAACTCACCCCTCTGCCCTTCGAAGCAAGGGTTGACGCACCCTTTGAAGTATACGAGGTGGTTGTTGTAACTGCTGGCACGCATTGAAGACGCGACCCTCTTTAGTGTACGCACATCGTTGATTGGCGCGGCGTAGACCAATTCCTTCAAGTCTCCCTATAACCAAAAGTCTACGGTATTGAGGTCTGGGGTACGAACAGGCCAAGGTGTGAGGCATCCCGACCCATCTGAAAGGCACGAAAAGTGACAGTTGACCCAGAATAACGAAAGTTGTGAGGTCATCCACGTGAGTGCTAAAAGGAACTCGTTAAACTTCGGTTACACGATAAATCAGTCTAATCTAAAAGAACTAAATTCAACTAAATACCTAGTTTTACAATTACGAACAACTTAAATTGGAAGGAACACATAGAAAATGTTGTGGGGAAGGCTAATTAAAGACTGCGTTTTATTGGCAGGACACTTAGAAAATGTAACAGACCTACTAAGGAGACTCCTTACACTACGCTTGTCCGTCCTCTTTTAGAATACTGCTTCACGGTGTGGGATCCTTACCAGATAGGACTGACAGAGTGCATCGAAAAAGTTCAAGGAAAGGCAGCACGTATTGTATTATCGCGAAATATGGGAGAGAGTGTCACAGAAATGATACAGGATTTGGGCTGGCAATCGCTAAAAGAAAGGCGTTTTTCGTTGCGACGGAATCTGCTCACGAAATTCCAATCACCAACTTTCTCCTCCGAATGCGAAAATATTTTATTGATACCGACCTACATAGGGAGGAACGATCACCACGATAAAATAAGGGAAATCAGAGCTCATACGGAAAGATGTAGGTGTTCATTTTTTCCGTGCGCCGTACGAGATTGGAATAATAGAGAATTGTGAAGGTGGTTCGATGAACCCTCTGCAAGACACTTAAATGTGACTTACAGAGTATCCATGTAGATGTAGATCCAGCGGTCCTGAAATGTCTGAGTCAGATGTTGACGCAAATTACAACGAAAGTGTGCTGGTCAGCCATCATACATGCACCACATTTGTATTCGTTGCTGCGGTGGTACAGCCTCTTGCAAGGTAGGCAATACATTATTGAGAAGGTCCAGATAATGCGCCCCAGTTAACCTTTGTGGTAGCACGTATGACTCTACTAATCTATCGTCAAGTACGCTTGGGCATATATTGATTGAGAATCGATGTTGATGTCATCTTTCCTGAATTTCTTGGGGATTTACATATGCCTATACGTGCTGGTTGCCTCTTGTGAACACTGCCTTATCATTAAATAAAATCTTGGATATGAACAGTGAATCTGCGGCAAATTTCTGCAACAGCAGTTGGCAGAGCCGTCGTCTGCCGTGATGATGCTATGCCGTGTGGCCTGCGCCGCTGTAGATGACATGGGTACAGCAGTTGCTCATGAAATGTCTCCCAGGAAAGAGTGTGAGACACGCTTTTGGCTGTTGCTAATCGTCACACACTGGTGCTGGGGTTTCTTCCACAGAGCGTAGCACACGGTCCTCCATGTCAGACTGGTCTTCCACTGCCAATCTTCCAGAGTGTAAAGCTACCTGTACCCCTCAGACGCTGGAAAAGTCTGCCGAACAGCTTATCAGAGAGCACTGTGCACTATGGATATTTTTCAGGGTAAAGGTCACGGGCTAGCAGACTACGTCCGTTTGATAAACCATAGCAAGATACCATATCCGCCATTTCACTTGTCGGGTAGAAGGCTTCCATTGCTAACAAGTAGTGGAAGAGGGAATATGTAAAGATGCTACACCATCTTTATGTACAAACAGCGCAAAAACAGTAAACGCATTACTGAATCCACGTTAGGATTACCCTGTAGAATGAGGTACACAAATAAAATGAAACTAACGTAGCTTGCAACACGACTCGAATCACACAAGTAATTGCAATTCGCCTAATGGTAGGTACAGTACTATGAGTAAGACATCACAATACCCTTTCGATACACATGACCGAGCGGCAACTCTGCTAATATACTTATATGAATATATAAAAAAATGTGTCGAATTCTTTGAGAGGTGCTAGTACCCATCGGAACCAAAAAAAAATAAGTCAAATAAACATGGGACAGGAAACACATACTTTCCGAGGTAGAGATAAACAAGTGTTCACAGGAAGGGCTGCGCGATGCTAGGCTGCGGATATTAGCACAGTTATAGTTAGTTATACGCTATTACCTTCAGCTGCTGACGGGCGTTGATATATATCAATGGGAACAGGTGAAAATGTGTGCCTGACCGGTACTTGAACCCGGGATCTCCTGCTTACACGGCAGACGCTCTATCCATTTGAGCCACCGACGGCAAAGAGGACAGTGCCACTACAGGGACTATCTCGCTCACGCCTCCCACGAGACCCCCATTCTCACCTTACATATCCACAAATTAATGGTTCAAACTGCTCTGTGCACTATGGGACTTACTATCTGAGGTCATCAGTCCCCTAGACTTAGAACTACTTAAACCGAACTAACCTAAGGACGTCACACACACCCATGCCGACGCTGGAAGAACACATATCACCCGGACTCTAACGGGACTTGGTAAGAATGTCTTCCACAAGTAATGAGTCTGTTGGGTAGGGACACTAGGAAGGTACTGTGTGGACATATGAGAATGTGGATCCCGCGGGAGGCGTGCGAGAGACAGTCCTTACAGTCGCACTATCTTCTGTGGCCTCACTGGGTCAGATGGATAAAGCGTCTGCCATGTAAGTAGGAGATCCCAGGTTCGAGTCCCGGTCAGGGCACACAATTTCACCTGTTCCCGTTGATACATATCAACGCCCGTTAGCAGATTAAGGTAATAATACATAATTCTGATTTTGTTCTAGACGGCTGCAGGTCATCAATACACATTATATCCATATAAGTATATAGTTTTGGCAATACCAGCCATGACCTTCTTCTTCTGTGCGGATGCACACATATTATCCGAACTCTTACGGGACATGGTAAGAATGTCTTCCACGAGTAATGAGTGTGTGGGGTGGGGAAACTACGAATGTAGCGTATGCACATATAAGGTGAGAATGGGGGTCTCGTGGGTGGCATGCGCGAGATACTCCCTGCAGTCACACCATCTTCCGTGCCCTCCGTGGCTCAGATGGGTAGAGTGTCTGCCGTGTAACCAGGAGTTGCTGGGTTCGAGTCCCGGTCGGAGCACACATTTTCACCTGTCGCCATTGATATATATCAACGCCCGTCAGCTGCTGAATGTGCGTATAACTATAACTGTGCTAATATCCGCAGCCTAGCTTCGCGCAGCCATTCCTGTAAACACTTGTTTATCTCGACATCGGAAAGTACGTGTTTCCTGTCCCATGTTTATTGACTTATTTTTCTTGTTCCGATGGGTACTAGCACGTCTCAAAGAATTCGACACATTTTTTAACGCACACACACATAGCGCTGTGCATAAGGAGGTACACAGTAGGTGTACTATATTTTTATCTGTTCTAGGACCGTTTTTGTACTTTTTTCAGATTTTATGGTAATAATGTCGGGTAATTTAAGCAACGACAAGTGGAAGTGGATAATTAAACATTAATGGAAGACAGAGAATGATGAACTGTTCCGCGGTAAATGGACAGAAGAATTCAATACACCTGCACCGAGCAAGCTATCAATTTACAGGCTGCCTGCCGAATTTTATCGAACAGGCTCTCTGTAATTCGCCAGTGAGAGGTCACCAGTGGGAGTTATTATCTACGAAAACGAAATGGAAGTTGCGCAGGCATTTATCCGAAGCTTAAAGAAATCCAAAAGGGAAGTCTGTATTTGCTGAACTACTTCCCATAGACCCTGGGGCTGTCTAATGTACCGTTTAGGTTTGCAAATGTATCGGGCAAGATTATTTCATAGATTAGTAGAGGATGATGCATATTGGCGTCCAGAATTCTGCGAAACTCTTTTGGATGAAGAAATGCAAGTTGATGGCGTGGTTTGAATTGTAACCTGTCACGCGCTGTCAACAGGCATAACTGTATTCTAAAGTCAACCCGTGTACTGTAGTTGAAAGACAACTGAATCAACATTAAGTAGTAATTTGGGAGTTTCATGTCAAGTAATCACTGACCCTGTTTTTACCCAGATAATTTTTTCCCACGACTCTTGCTTAACATGCTGCGGGAGACTGGTATTTCACAATTACTTTGCAACAGGGTAATGAAGAGTTCTACTTCCACGAAGATTGGGCTCTTCCGCACGATGTTTTAAATGTGTGTGGGTTTCTTGACAACGAATTACCCAATAGGTGGATAGGCCCAAGAGCGCCAATTGAATAGCCTCCGCGATCATCGGGGACATTTTCTTTTGGGGTGTGATCAAAAATAGTCTTTCCAAGAAAACCACGTGCTGCTAATGGCATGTGTCAGTTCTTCAGTTCTTAGGAGAAGTGTGCCAAGACATTCATAATAATAAAGAACTCGGTGCCGAAGTGTGTATGAGTGCACAGACAAGACTATAGGCATGTGTAAATGTTAAGGACTGGTTAGTTTAACATTGAAGACGTTGATTGCTAACGACATTGCACTTAGTGTGACTTCATAAACCAATTTTCTGTAATTTTCTCTAATATATTTTTCATACATAGTGGACAATGTCGGAAGCTTAATGAGCCCTTTGCAGACGCGGAAGTTTTCTATAGGAACGTTGCAACGCCAGTAGACTGCAACGAAATACAGGAAGACCTGCAGAGTATCGACGCTTTGCTACAGTGATTGGCAGTTGACCCTGAACGTAAATAAATGTGGCATATTGCGCGTAAATACTCGAAGATAACCAGTACTGCTCCATTAAGGTATTGGAAAAAGATCACTGGAAACAGTGGCTACGTAAAAGACATAGCAGTAAACATCCGAAGCGACCTAAAGTTGAATGAGCACGTAAAACAAATTAAAGCAAAACCAGATGCCAGGTTGAGATTCAGTGGAAGAATCTCAAGGAAATGTAATTCATCCACAAAAAAGTGGCTTACAAAACATATCTTCTACCTAATTTTGAGTACTGTTCATCACAAGAGGAGCAGGAGAAAAAAGGGAGGAAGAAGGAAGAAAGGAAGCTGCAACAGTGGTTGTTTAAGAAGGAAGTGTCCCAAAATGTCAAGCTTTCGTTTAAATTATGGAAGAAAATCTAGATCGACCAAACTGCAAAATTTCTACATGATAATTTTCTGTTGCAATAGCACTATGCACGATAAAACAAAATTGGTCTGGGAGTATTAGCACTTATGATTAACAGGTCTGAGAGGATCTATCAAAGATCTGCACTTTTCGTCAGGGATCGTTTAGCAACCGTGAGAGCGTTACGGATATGCGCAACGAACGGCACTGGCAGACGTTACAAGAGAGGCGTTGTACATCACGAGAGCGTACGTTCGAAGAAGTCTCCTGAAGTGACCACGACGAGAAAGTCACGTTAATCAGACTCGTAATGAAGTTCATCGAGAGCGAATCTTCACGAGCACCATTACGAATGGAACAGAGGAGGGGGAAGCCGGTAGAGACGCACGGTGGCCCCTCCGCCGCACACTGCGAGCTGGCAGCCAGACTACACAGAATTACAACTTCACACAGCTATCGGTGAGGGCCCAGTTGGCGGTTGATAGTATTAGAGCCAATATGTGGTATCAAGGCAGCATGACATTCATGTGAAAACTTTTTCTAATACACGGACAGAAGACGCAGTCGACATACCGATGAAAACAGGTGAGCATCAAGGAGTACCGTTGCCACAGGCTACCGGAGCACTGCCTGTAAAGTAATTGCTGAGCTTAGTATTCATCGTTATAGCGTAGAATCAAAAACAGTGCCACAGGAACAGCTTCATAAACAAAACATACGTGGTAGATCTTTTAGCGATGAACCTTGAACATTTTGTGAACAAAATGAATGTAAAGAAAAACAGGGGTACAAGTAACGGAAAATCAATTTAAACGTGTCATATGCTCCGAAGACTTTTTCTCCATAAACACACACACACACACACACACACACACACACACACACACACACACACACACAATTACTTAACCATTGGAAAACACAAGAAGGGGAAGCTTCGACCCCAGTTGTATTCTCTATTTCATTAAACGTTATACTAGAAGGCAGTGGCTGCTGAACTGGTTCGACGTAAATGGACAGAAGAATTCAATACATCTGCACCAAGCAGGCTACAAGTTTACAATGAAAGTTGCGCAGATATTTATCCAAAGTCCAAAGAAGTAGAGTCTGTGTTAGCTGGGTCATTTCCCGTAGGTCCCTGGATTGTCTAATGTCACGTTTGGTTTGCGGGTGTATCGGACAAGATTACTTCATGAATAACTAGAGGAAGTTTGAAGAAGAGATCAGTGACATCATCTCCGAACTCGCCGTCTTCCGTGTGCCCATAGACTTGACTCGTAAGTCTCCGCCATAGCCCACTCGTCACCTGAGTGTGTTGTCGGGTACACAAGTGTACTCGACTCGATCAGAAAGGAGAGCGAGTACAAGCGTTCCCGCTACATAGGCTAACGTTTTGAAAGAAATTTCCGTCATTTACTTATTTCACACAAACATGATTTCGGCCTTACAGCCATTCTCAAGTCCAAGTTGAAATGTCACAAAATGTCCTACCTGCCTGAACGACACAAGAGAATTATATACCAATATAACCACTGGCCGGTTAGCAGTGAATATTGTCCTACTTATAAATACATCTATATAGTTAAACCTTTTCCGAAGACTGCTGTAAATTTATTTTAATATCTATTCAGAGAATGTCTGACAATGTCGTTGACGTACAGTCACTTGCAAGGTGTTACCAACTGTGCAACGACAGTGGCGGCAAACATGACATGAAGATGAAGTTCAATCTCTAAATAGTGATTAATTATTAAAATAAGCTACACAAATGAATGATAAGCTACAATACCCATAAATGCAAATGCTTCTTTGTCGCAGGGGTATAGCTGTGACGTTGCTCTGCGCCCAGTTTTCGTTTGAAGCAGTACGTCCACCGATAGGCCAAAACACTACGTGTTGAGATGTTGACCCAACTAAATCGTCAGTTAGGAATGCAATGGACCCGGGACAATCGGGATTTGACCGTCGATCAATGGAAACGAGCCGGCTTCGCGTGAATCACATTTCTGCTAGGTCGATGGTCGCCTCAACGAACGCCGTTATCGAGGTGAACGGCGGCTCGAAACATGCACCGCGCCACGGACGCAGGCTAGTGGAAGCGGTATTATGCTATGGGAGACATTACGGTTGCATAGAACCAGCGGTGGAAATCTAAGACACGCTGACATCTGCGAACCAACTGCATCCCTTCATGCTTAATGTCTTCCCCCTATGGCGATCTCATCTTTCAGTAGCAGAATTGTCCGCGTCTCGGAGCCACAACCGTGGTACAGTGGATTGGGAAGCATCATAGTGAAATCGCGTTGATATGTCCGTGACCAAATTCGCCTGATGTAAATCCTATATTACCCATCTGGTTCGTTATCAAGCGGCATCACCTCGTGCGCAAATCAGTGGCCCGTTATTTACGCAAATTACATGACTTGTGTATAGCCACGCGGGGTTAGCCGAGCGGTCTTAGGCGCTGCAGTCATGGACTTTGCGGCTAGTCTCGGCGCAGGTTCGAGTCCTCCCTCAGGCATGGGTGTGTGTGTGTGTGTGTTTGTCCTTAGGATAATTTAGGTTAAGTTGTGTGTAAGCTTAGAAACTGATGACCTTAGCAGTTAAGTCCCAAGATTTCACACACATTTGAACTTGTGTATAGACATCTAATATCACATACCTCCACAAACCTACCAACAAACTGTCGGATTCCTGAAACTTCCTGGCAGATTAAAACTGTGTGCCCGACCGAGACTCGAACTCGGGACCTTTGCCTTTCGCGGGCAAGTGCTCTACCAACTTTTTTTTTTTTTTTTTTTTTTTTTTTTTTTTTTTTTTTTAATGTCCCAAAAGAAAAATCATATATAAGAAAGAAAGGAAATAAATATAGGGCCGAAGTGACATCCTCGTCACTTCACTGGGAGTACATTCTATCCCTCGAAACAACGTAAACCTGGGACTCCCCACCGCTTCGGGGGGTTATGAAACATGCTGCCTAGGAAGTTCGCAAAATGCGTTTTGTATTTAGAGTGGCGTCTGATGATTTCGTGTTGTTCTAGTAGATAATGCCAATAGTCCATGACCGATATCAAGGTCCGCGAGAGCACGTAGTGTGATGCGTGTCCTCCAATCCATCGGATTGCCGATGTTTTGTGTGAGGGGAAAAAGACAGGGTCAGGGAAAAATAAAGCGTCCGTCGTGATCGTGGATTCGTCGGTGCGTCGGAGGAGGGCCATGATGCGTTGCGTCAGCCGCCAAACATCCCTTGCCTCACCGCACTGCAGAGAATGTTCGTCGGTGTCCTGCATGCCACATATAAGGCAGAGCGGGGAATCTGCCATGCGAATGTCGTACAATCGTTGGCGGTTGACTGTCTTGCGGTTGATTAGTGTATACCATGACGATCGCGCTGCTGTGGTGAGGAGAGGTGTGTGGACAGCTCGCCAAATCTGTCGCCAGTTTCGTGTTGGGTATTTAAGTTCGACAACATTGCTGCCATGATGACGCCGCAAGTATCGATATATCTCACGGGTAGTGGGGATTCTGGTAGAAGGTATCTGTAACTGAATATAACTGAAATCAACAAAAAATCGCGCGACGTGAGAAAACGAGGGCGAGATGGTGCCTACTGCTACCGGTGGTTCAAAGGACGTGGGAAGAAGCACATCCAGGATGGCCGACGTGACGGCGTGTTGCCGCTGGTTCCAAGTTCGTAGCGTCGCTCGCAGGTATAGAGCTAGAGCCTTGTTCCGCACATCCGTGAGGTTAAGTCCGCCAGAGTGGTATGGGAGAGTTAAAGTCTCGTATTTGATCTTAAACAACATTCCTTGGCTGACATAGTATCCAAAGGCCGCCATTAATCTGTCAGCGAGACCATGTGGCATTGGCAGTACCTGTGCCAAGTGCGGCAGTCGCGAGGCCAGGTGAACATTAGTGTAGTCCACCCTTTGGAGCAGGTCGTGCGTTCGGAGTGAATTGTTGCGTATGTGCAGTCGGACGTTCTGGAGGAGACGTCGGTAGCTCGCCGCCGCTGATTGCCGTAGCGATCGGGTGAACAAGACACCTAAGCATCGCAAGATGTCCACCGTCGTAAACGGACTTCGCAGAGCGTCCAGCCCTCGACCGATGTGCATGATCTTGGTTTTATTCATGTTGACCCTGCTTCCCGCAGCTACCCCGTACGTAGTAAGAAGGGTAACCACCTGACTTACTTCGTTCTCCGACCGGACGAGTATCATCAAGTCGTCGGCATATGCACGACACGTGAAGGAGCTCGCACGGAGTCGGACGCCTGTTAGAGTCCGTCTAAGAGTCTGCATCAATGGTTCGAGCGCTATTGTAAACAGTATCATCGACAAGGGACATCCTTGCCTAACTGAGCTGCGAACAGGAATCGTTCCTACCTCCCTGCCATTGACTCTCACCGTCGAAGAAGCGCCGCGAAGGAGGCGCATGAGGACGGTAATAAAATCCTGTGGTATCGCCATGCGTCGCATGGTCGAGTCAAGGAAATCATGGTTGATCCTGTCAAAGGCACGATCAAAATCCACCGATACGAACGCCGCTCGCATGCGACAAGCTTCCGTCAGGGAAATTACGTCACGGTATTCGCCGAGGATAGAATGTATGTTGCTCCGAACCCCTAGACAAGCCTGGTCTGGTGGTATTGTTTTGGATATTACAATTTTGAGCCTTGCCGCCAACATTCGCGCAAAGATCTTATAGTCAGTATTGAGCATCGTGAGCGGTCTAAATTGATGGGCGCTGTCACTCGCTGTCGATTTCGGTATTGGTATAAGCAGTCCCGCCATGAACTGCGACGGAACATCCGTGTCAGGGCTCAATAACTCGTTATACATCAATACCAACTGGGACATCATTAAATCCGCAAATGCGCGGTAAAATTCGAGTGTCAACCCATCTGGCCCAGGGGATTTATGCACCGCACCCTTCGCGAGTGCGCCCCGGATGTCATCTTCCGTTAGGGGTGCCAATAGCACCTCTGCATCCGGACCATCCACCTCCGTTTGCATCTGTCGCAAAATTTCTTCTCCTGTCCGATTGTCCGTCGGCGTCCCAGTGAAAAGGAGGCGGTAATGCTCCAGAAACTGAGCAGCAATGGCCTGTTGTGACGTCAAGGCCCGACCATCGTCATCATGGAGGACTGTGATTAGGGATCGGCGATTACGCGCATGTCCCTTGGAAACATGATGCATGCCAATACGTTCTCCATCGACGTTGTCCAAGCACCGAGCACGGATCGAAAGTCCCTCCAGTCGACGTCTCGTGATCGATAAAATGCAGGCCTGAATGCGATGGACTTCCGCTTGACGTTCGGGCGATGGGGCCCTGGAGGTCAGGTCGCGGAGCACCATGTAGTAATAGTCAAGTGTATCTCGGAGCCATTTCGCTTTTTCCTTGCCATACGTTATGAGAGCTCTTCGTATCGCCGGTTTTGCACACTGCAGCCACCACGAAAGAACCGTACGGTGCAGCGGCAGACGGCGAGTGCAAGTCTGCCATGTTTCTTCGATCCGCTGGCGACATTCGAGATCCACCAATAAGGAGGAATTAAGTTTCCAGGAACTACGACTCCGCCAGACCCGTTGCCGTGGGAGAGTTAACGTGCATAAATACGCAAGGTGATCCGTAAAAGCTGTGGGCCAACGTTCAGCAGCCAACACGTGATCTCTTAATCCGTCAGAAACATAAATCCGATCCAGCCTGCTCGCCGAGTGGCTAGTAAAATACGTGTAGCCCTCTCGCTGCCCATGGATCTTTTCCCACGTGTCCATAAGGGCCATGTCCCGGCAGATCGTGTTCAATGCGTGGCAGGAGCTGAAATTAGGAGTTTGATCCTTCGGTGTGAGTACACAGTTAAAATCCCCCCCTACCAAGATGTGGTCATATCTCCCATGGAACAGGGGGGCAATCTCCTCCGAGTAGAATCGTGCACGCGCCTGTCGATTGTCAGATCCGGAGGGTGCATAGATGTTGACGATACGAATGCCGTTCACGGTCATAGCCAAACCCCGAGCCGAAGGAAGGTAATCGAGGTCACACATCGGAATCCCTTCCCGGACTAGTATCGCTGTGCCACGTCCTCCATCTGGAGTCGGCGCTAGATAAGTGTTGTATCCATGCACGTCGGGAAAAGCAGCATTGAAGGTTTCCTGCATCAGCAGAATATCAACGTCTGTGGCGTAAATCATGTCCCGGAGAAGTTGCATATTTGCAAGCGAACGTGCGGTGTTAATGTTCACTGTGCCCACCTTATATGCTTGGTTCGTTGTCGTTGTCATGCTCGTGTCATGTCATTGAGAACTCCAAGGGCTTTAGTCCACTATTCGTGCTCAGAGGGGTGCCCGCCAACGGGCTGCCCTCCTTCGTTGTCGTTCCGTGGTGTGCATCCTGTAGGTGAGTGGTCATCATGTGGGGGTGGCAATTCCTGTATGTCTTCGACTGGTTCCGCCCAGTCGCAGTGGTCATCCATCCGAGATACGTCCTCTGATGTATTTCGACGTGGCTGCCGGGACATTGGTGTCCCTGACTCCTGCGTCGGCAGCGCTGGGTCAGTCGGTGTCAATGAAGAGGGACCATCTAAAAGGCAGGACATCCGGTCACCATCGGACGGAATCCTGTCAGCGTCCTCTGAAGACACGTGTTCTGTGTCAGACAGTTCTTCGGCTAGGATACCTTCCGTGTCCCCTAGGCTAGGGGGGGACGTGTCACCCGAACTATGGCGACGCTTTTTGCGACGCTTCGGCGATCGCTGTTTGCGTGCCCTGCCCTCTGCTGCCTCACTGTGTTCGTCGGTCGTTCGTTGGTCCGTTGCCGGCGCCACCGTCTGGACCTCTACTTCCACGTCTCTTGCTACATGTGAGTTTTCGGAAGGTTCCTCCCTCAACTGTCGTGACATGGGTGCAGAGACATTCTCCGAGTCACCTCCATGCTCCAGTAACTCGGTCTGCTCTTGCATAAACACGTCCTTGTCACGCTCCGAACTTGGCAACACTTCCCGGCGGGCCACCGACACGTACGTCATCGGCAGTTGCGTGGGAACTTCTCGCTGTGACGCTTCTCCACGTGGCAGTTGCACGACGCGGCGTTGTATGCACTCCGAGCGGATATGTCCTTCTCCACCACAGCCAGAACAGGTGCGTGGCTGGCCATCGTAGATCACAATAGCTCGACATCCGCCAATGTATAAATAAGACGGGATATGTTTAGTAAGGACGATCCGCACCTGTCGCACGCCGTTTAGCACAGGATAGGTATTAAAACTAGCCCAGCGTTCAGGCGTATGACTAAGTACCGTTCCATATGGTCGCAGCGATTCAGTAACCATCGATTCTGGCACCTCAAACGGCAATTCAAAGATCCGAATGACCCTCACACCCAATCCTGAAGGAGCTACTGTTACATCGCTGATATGGCCATCAGAGTGTCGAAATTTAAATCCTCTTTGAGCAGCGGAGAGAGTTCTTTCACACGCAGCTTCATCGGTCATCTTTACGTACATGGTACTGCTTACAATGGACAGGTGTATTCCAATTATGTCTGCAGCAGGTAAACGAACTTCTTCCCTCAAAAAACGCTCTATTTCGAAAGCTTTGGGTCTGGCAAACTCGTTGTCGAACATAAATTGGAGCGTAGTCTTTCGAAAATTGTGTGCCATGGCGATCGAGTCAGACAACAACACGCGCGAGTACCGGCGGTGTAAACACTTCCTCGTTCACGCGCGCCCGCGGCCGGGACAGCAGGTCCGTGCCGCGCCACTGCCTAACGTAGACTGCCCATCTGGTTCGTTATCAAGCGGCATCACCTCGTGCGCAAATCAGTGGCCCGTTATTTACGCAAATTACATGACTTGTGTATAGCCACGCGGGGTTAGCCGAGCGGTCTTAGGCGCTGCAGTCATGGACTTTGCGGCTAGTCTCGGCGCAGGTTCGAGTCCTCCCTCAGGCATGGGTGTGTGTGTGTGTGTGTTTGTCCTTAGGATAATTTAGGTTAAGTTGTGTGTAAGCTTAGAAACTGATGACCTTAGCAGTTAAGTCCCAAGATTTCACACACATTTGAACTTGTGTATAGACATCTAATATCACATACCTCCACAAACCTACCAACAAACTGTCGGATTCCTGAAACTTCCTGGCAGATTAAAACTGTGTGCCCGACCGAGACTCGAACTCGGGACCTTTGCCTTTCGCGGGCAAGTGCTCTACCAACTGAGCTACCGAAGCACGACTCACGCCCGGTACTCACAGCTTTACTTCTGCCAGTACCTTGTCTCCTACCTTCCAAACTTTACAGAAGCTCTCCTGCGAACCTTGCAGAACTAGCACTCCTGAAAGAAAGAATATTGCGGAGACATGGCTTAGCCACAGCCTGGGGAACTTTCTGGAACATCCCCCAGGCTGTGGCTAAGCCATGTCTCCGCAATATCCTTTCTTTCAGGAGTGCTAGTTCTGCAAGGTTCGCAGGAGAGCTTCTGTAAAGTTTGGAAGGTAGGAGACAAGGTACTGGAAGAAGTAAAACTGTGAGTACCGGGCGTGAGTCGTGCTTCGGTAGCTCAGTTGGTAGAGCACTTGCCCGCGAAAGGCAAAAGTCACGAGTTCGAGTCTCGGTCGGGCACACAGTTTTAATCTGCCAGGAAGTTTCATATCAGCGCACATTTCGCTGCAGAGTGAAAATCTCATTCTGTCGGATCCCTGATACGCAGAATCAGTTATGTATTTCGTTTCAAAGAGTGACAAACAAACTACTCAGCAGGTAGTCATAACGTTTTGACTCATCAGTTTAAGTATTCTCATTGCAGAGGTAGAAAAAACAAGAATTCAACCATATTGTTTCATTGGACGAAATCTGTACGCTTTTCGTTTGAATTATGGTCTACAGTGTGAAACTTATTCCTGATATCAGTCCTGCTCAATGGAAGGCGTTTGTAAGTGTGTACTTTGCATCAGTTAATTTTCGTCTCTCACCCTCCAAAATCTCACAAAACACAGCTTCGTTATAGGCCTTGTGATCCTGCCAATCGATCATTTCACCTTGTCCGTGTTACTCTACAACAGCAACATCATGAATTCATCTTCTGTACTAACAAGAAGTCGCGTTTAGCGTTACACTGCTGCATGCCTCGTTAAGAGAGAACGAGTCGATGAGTACGAAGCGACCGCAGCGCCACAGTTCTCAGGCTAGACATTTTCGCGGAACTACAGCAGGAGCCTGATGAAACAGCAGCTCCTTGTTTTGAGAAGTATGCAACCCGAAAGTCAGATTAGTATTCGCTCTGTTTTGATCTCTGCCATGGAGCATGTTTGGAATATAAAAATTTTTATATTTTTCTGGGAGGTCATATCACATTTTTTGCGGGCCCTGCGGCTCTAACCCATTCAGAGTTAAATTTTTTTCTGGAGGAAAGAGAATATTTCTTTATGTGTTAATGCTTTTAGGTGACTTTTTAATGATTTTATGCACCCCTTTTTTATATATACTTTGTACACTTGGCTTCATTTTATGGACTAAACTATTTACGAAATATTCTCAATTGTAATAAATAGTAAAGTGATAATTCAATAATTACAGTGCTAAATAACAGAAACAGTATTCAGTTATACAGTGCAACCAACCATACCGGTGTACTGTGGTGGTCACGAGCTGCAGCGCACTGTGCGCACTGCTATATTGACTTGCTGAATTTTCATAGTGATGCTCAACAGTTGGCAGTATCTGCGCATGATAAAAAGGCTATACATTCACTAATGTGTACCTCAGGTTTCTATAGCGAAGAAATACGCATGTTGCAGCTAGGACACTGTAAACGTTAATGCACACAACTTTAGCGAGAAGGTCTGAAAGGATTAATGGTACCGTCATTCAGCGGTACCATCAGGGGACGGATATATATCTCCACTCACCAAGTCTGATATGTAAAGGATTCATTGATGAGTGTGACAGTTCAGTAAGACGCCTTCCCTTGTGAATATTTGAATGTCATCAACCCATTAAATCAATGAAGAGCCCCTTGCTCTCCTCCATCATTTCCCTTGGAACCTTGGATTGGAAGAGTTTCCCCGTTGTCATCCAAAGGTTGCATGTGCGTCAATTCCTTGGTCATGCCTGCTTCATTCGGATAAAAACTAATTTCCTATCCCTGCCTTAGGTAGGCGTTGATGTTATTTTGTCTGTGTTATCTTGCCTTTTAAGTGAACTTAATGACGTATTATCAGGTGTGCAACTTTGCTTCCACCGTTTGCCGATAGGTGGTGACAATGGTAAGTAGAGGTCGAAATAAACAGATCGCAGACGTCAGGCAGTTAGCTTGGACCTCTGTCAACATAACCTCATTCAAACATTAGTCGATTTGCGTTTGCATCATAAAGCTGTTCTTGATTGAAAATGTCAGTTTACCATCCTAATTCTCGTCATTTGTGGGAGGTGTTACCGTTTTGTTTCAATATGAAGAAAACAGCGGCTGTCTCGTCGAATGCTCTCAAGTACGTATGGTAAGGACGCTGTTAGTGAAAGAACGTGTCGTGAGTGGTTTCAATTCTTCAAGAACGGTGATTTTAAAGTCGTAGACCGGCATAGTGAAGGATGAGAGAATGTTTTCGAAGATGCAGAATTGGAGACATTGCTGAGCGAAGACTCGCGTCGAACTCAAGAAGAATTGGCACGATTAGTGGGAGTGACACAGCGAGCCATTACAAAACGTCTCAAGGCTACGGGCATGATTCAGAAAGAAGGAACTTGGGTCCCGTATTAGCTGAAACCAAGAGACGTTGAACGGCGTTTGTATGTTTGTGAACAGTTGCTTCAGAGGCAAAAACGGAAGCGATTTCTGCATCGCATTGTGACCGGGGACGAAAAATGGGTTCATTACGATAACCCTTACCGCAAAAAATTATAGGGATATCCGGGCCACGCTTCCACGTCGACGGCCAAACCAAATAATCACGGATCCAAGATCATGCTCTGCATTTGGTGGGACCAGCTCGGCGTCGTGTACTATGAGGTGTTAAAACCAAGTGAAACAATCACAGGTGCTCGTTATCGAACGCAACTATTGCATTTGAGCAGAGCATTGAAAGACAAACGGCCGCAATACAGCGAGAGGCACGATAAAGTGATTTTGCAGCACGACAACGCTCGACCCCACGTTGCAAAAGAGGTCAAAACCTAGTTGGAAACGTTAAAATAGGAAGTCCTACCCCACCGACCGTATTCTCCAGACATTGCTCCCTCTGACTATCACCTGTTTAGATCAATCCCGCACGGCCTGGCTGACCAACACTTCCGACCTCATGAAGAAGTCACAAATTGGATCGATTCGTGGATAGCTTCAAAAGATGAACAATTTTTTCGATGCAGGATTCGTACACTGCCCGAAAAATGGGAGAAAGCAGTGGCCAGCAATGGAAAATACTTTGGATGATACATGTGTAACCAGTTTGTTTCATTAAAGTCTCTATTGTTGGGAGGAACGGCGGAAGCAAAGTTGCACACTTTGTAAAATGTTTCTTGAAAACGTACAACGACATATTTTCTAAAAGAGTCATTATCTGAAAGTTGCATCGTCAAGATCTGTGTGCATAGATGACTCAGTGTCGAATTACGCTTGTAAAATGTGTATATTTCTATTGTCTATTGTCAAACCACAATTTATGAAAGATGTTTATATTTTATTAATAGGATTAAGTAGGAATAATTAATATTTGTCATGTTGGAAATAATTGTGGTAGCAGGGAATGTCTGCACCAAAGTATTGTTGGCAAGAGAGACCTCAAATTGATATAATTTTAGAAAGGGCAGGAGATACCGCGTATGGATAGATTTTAAGAAAAGAGCGGGAAAGACCGCGCATTGATACATTTTGTAATGGTAGTAGGGATTGTCTGCACCAGAAAGCATTGTTGCCAGGATATACCTCACTTTAGCGTTAGTAGGAGGTCAGTAGTAAGCGAGATGTGAAGCGAGTTGGTAGCAGGTTTGAGGCGAGAGGTTGAGAGGAGTAGTGTGCCTGCCAGCCACCAGCTATGATTTACGAGAGATTATAAACGGATGTACAGAGACATCAACTAACTATTATCATAAGAGGAACTAATATTATTGAATTATTTTCCTTGCGAAACTCAAGACTACTGAAGGTATGTTTGCGCAATGCTAGTTGTAAGATTATTGTAAAAAGGATGTCCCATTTGAACGTTTGTAAAATCACTTGATTACCAGCAGTAAATATTTGAAGCGTTTTCAGAATATAATTAATTTTTGCCAGCAATGTTGCGTTACTGATTATAATCCATCCCAAAAACCATCAAGAAAAAGTGTGACAATGAATTACGTAACTTCAGTCAAATCAATTAAAGAATAACGTCAGCTTTGCTATTAAAGAATAACGTCAGCTTTGGTAATAAATACAGCCACTTATTATGACAGCCCACCAGCAGTTAATAGAGTATAGCAAATCAGAGTAAGTATATTCATGTCGCAGTTCGATGTAGCAGTCAGATGGCGATCCAGTAACAGTAAAAAAGGTAAGGAACACTTTTGGGTTATTGCAGATAACGACTGAGGGCCACGGCGACGACACATTCTATGTTTCGTCGAAATAATTAGAAAATCACTTTTAATAAGCAGCAATTAAATTTGTATGCGAAGATTGAGAAAGAGAATAAATTTCAAAGGGAAGATTTCATTTGTTATTATTAAGCAAGAGATAGAAATCCAAAGGAAAGGTTTCATAGGTTATTGTAGAAGGGAAGGTTGCGTAAAAAAAAAAAAGAGATATAGAGGAGACGGGAAGGCTTCAAGCTATTCATTGGTTCGTCAACTTCGGAGTATACGTGGTGAGGCATCTAAGACAGACAACCCCAAATACAGGACTATTCAAAAAGAAGGAACAGATTTCAAACATTTATTGCTGCTAAACTACAAAAGATAGAAACCCAGTTCCAACGTTCCTGAAAAGAGAAAAGTTCAGATATCAAAACGGTGGCTCATTTCCTGCCACACACGAAGCAGCTGGTCTCTCGTTGCTGAGTTCACAGTTTCAAGAATGCGATGTCGCAGACTTTCAAGAGTCTGAAGCATATTGAGGGGGGAGGGATTAAAACGCGGTCTTTTACGTGACCCCACAGATAAAACTCACAAGGTGTCAGGTCTGGAGACCTGGGAGGCCACCGGCGATGAAATTCATCTCCTGCGCCTTCTCTTCAACGTCCTGGAATTGTGCCATTCAGGTGACGTCGGACGTGCTTAGAGAAATTATATCTTTTGTTGTTTGGAAGCAATAAATGTTTGAAAGCCCTATGTATCCAGAATGAATAAATATATTGAAGCGCAGTTTTCACTAAGTTGTTGCGGACAATATGGCGAATTTCCTGATATTGGCAAGTATTTTCTATCGTTTAGGGTAAAACAGGGATCGTTGGCCATACGGGAGAGATGACCAACAGCTGTAGTTCTCCAACTGCCGATTTACTGCGATGCCGGTCAGGTGACAGTGAGTCTTTGTCGAGAGTGAAACGTTGATACTTTCCTTGACTCTTTATTTCAACAAAAAGTGACTGTTTTTCAGAGATTTTAGTTTTTAATACACCTTACTATTACATTTTAACATGTCAATTTTCCATTTTTCGCAAATCAGACTATGAGCAGTTACGGAAGCTTATATTTCAAGGCCGTGTAAGTCTAGCTGCATACCGTCATATTGATTCGCTTTGCGTTTCTGTCCACAATGTTTGATGACACGCTATGGCCTTGTCCCCTGCCGATTAGGAGGGATGGCCATATCATCCTTGGGATAGTTGGCCGCTTCGTAAAACATTGTTCATTTTTTTTGCTCTGACGAAAATTCATCTTTTTGTTTTTGCAGATACCAAATAAACAAGTTTCCAGCATAGGTACTATTTGAGGCATATTTAGAGAAGAAGGCCTTCAAATTGCAGTTAGCAGAGTAAAAACTGATGGTTATCCAGTCAAAAAAGTGTCTACAGAGTTTAATAATCCAAGGAGAACCCTAAAGCGAAAAACAAAAATCTTTTGTGATTCAAAAACTGCGATGGATCCAGGATGCTTTCTGGGTTTAACCAATGAGGAACGACTTGTCCGTCATACATGCAAGCCCACAGTTACCCCGTAACAAGAGTAAAACTACAGATTTTAGTTTATAATTTTGCAGTATAGCATCATCTAAAACAAGTTTAATGTTGTAACGACTGGTTACACCTTTTTTGTCTAGAGATCCTGATCTACCTATGCGGAAATCTGAAGATGTATCTCATGTCAGAGTCCAAGGAATAAGTCGTAATAAAATCAAGGAATATTTTGATTTACTTTTCGACCTAATGGACAAGAACGAATTGCTTGAAAAACCAGGAAGTATATTTAATATGGATGAGACGGGAGTTTAGTTAAGCAACGGATCAGTCGCAGCTATATCTGAGAGAGGATCAAAGTTAGTTCCTGTAGTTACAGCGTCTTAAAAGGGAGAAACTATTAGCGTGCTGGCATGCTGCAATGCTGAAGGGATGTTTCTTCCTCCTTATGTTGTCACGAAGGGAGTTAACAGGAAAACAGAGTGTTAGGACAACATGTCACCGGGTAGTAAAATAGAGACGTCAACGAAATCAGCCCACTTGAATCCTGAGATATTTTTCCAATGGCCAGCAAAGGGATCATTTTCTGCCTCGTAAATCCCTTGGAAATGTTCTGCTAATTCTGGATGGCCCACGATCTGTGTTCAGATGTTGCAATTTGCTAAAATGAAGATTATGACTTTTGATTTCAAAGTCACGCTACACATTATCTGCAGATGTGGGACCGATCTGTATTTAATGTGTAAAACAATATCTCTACAGTGCCACAGCAAAATGATAAAAAGATCATCCAGGTCGGAAGCTCGGGACATTGCAAATTGGCGATATTCTTAGTAAGTGTTGGTGGAAAGCAGCAACGCAAGCGAATGCCATATGTGGGTTCAAAGACCCCTTTAATCCAGATGCAGTTCCAGACTACGTCTTTACAAGTGATCCAGTTGGACTTGCAGCAATGAAACCAACAACCCATCAGACGAAAGATCCGACGAAAGAACTTTCTTATCTCAGCGTCATTACACTACTGGAGCAGACACCCCGACTTCAGAAGACAAATGTGGTGAAACATTCTCTGAGAGAAGAACCCTATCACCTTTATTACCTATACTTTCCAATGGACGAAACCAAATCATGCCAATCGAAGTACTATACAATATGTCTCCTATATCGGCTAGACTCTGTTTCGGCTTCTGCACCACTTGTTAGCAGCGGACGCAGTGGCTGCGCCAAAGACTGAGACGGCGTGGAGTTTTACAATTATTTATTGAGCTTTCTTTACAGTTTCACCCTCGTCGTCGCTGCCCAGCCCTGCGGATCCCTCCGCCCGGCTGCTGCTGTGTAGATTCTCCATGTGTCGGGTGCCAGCTTTGGCTACACGAATCCTGCGCATCGTATATAGGTGTGTGCCATCGATGTGGTAGTGTCATTTGTAAAATAGTACTTTAGGCCTGTATAAAGCATATAACTGTTGGGTATAACAGTTTAAATTTTAGTTTTATTTAAAACTTACCTGAGCCAAGTACTTAAATGAAAAGATTATTGGATCATTTTTAATACGCTTTACTCTTTGTTTTTATAGTGTTTTGTCAGCTTGCCATCTATCCGTTGC
This sequence comes from Schistocerca serialis cubense, assembly GCF_023864345.2. Lineage (NCBI taxonomy): Eukaryota > Metazoa > Arthropoda > Insecta > Orthoptera > Acrididae > Schistocerca > Schistocerca serialis. Next base: position 592,022,531 of record NC_064639.1, read on the forward strand.
GTGTCTGACTACCTAACCCTGATACACAGGTGAAATGGCCAGGCGTTACAATTTTTGTAAAAAAATTCGTAGTTAGTATGAAATTTGGACTGACTTTGTTAACGAAGTCTTACTTTGTCTTACTTTGTTTTTTATGAATATATAATGCAGTATCTGTCAGTTTTCCAGTGCTTTGTGGGCTTTATGGTTTGATATGGAAATATAAAAAAATCATGGCCATCTATCATTACAGTCCCCGAATTACGAAACGACTTTTTTTTTTTTTTAACGCACTCTGTACTTTTTTCTGTGGCTGAAGATAATATCGCAGAAAACCACTCTCCCGCCGTCAGGAGAAGTAGTTCCACAAACGTCTGCCTTGTTATACCACGTGCTCGAAATCTTGTTCTACAGCATTGCTAAACGCTATAAAGTAAACCTGGATAAATTTTACTGCACGTTGAATTTCATCTGGAGTTAATTGTAGCACAAGCCCGTTTTATAAGGCCTTCGTGAGTCTTTGGTGTTCCCTAATAGAACTCTTGTTTTAATTTCCGCCTTAGACAAAAGTGTAAAAGGTTTAAGTTTGGTGACTGTGCCGAATATTTATCGTTTTCTGAACGATCGTTCCAATGATTTCCAACATATCTTATGATATGGAGATATTTAAGTGTATTTAGATCTACATCAAGAAAACAGGGACCAATAATGTGGGTCCTGAACAACGTGCACCAAACGTTGGAATATCAATAACTTTGTTTCTATCCATTTCATTGAGTCAGCTCGGATCTTCAACTGACGATTGATGCATTTTGTGATGGCTGACTTGCTCATGGTTCGTGAACGAAGCTTCTTCATTAAACAAAATTTTGCAAAGGTAGGCTTCATCACTTTTCACTTTTTGCAGATAACATTCAGAGAACTGTAAGCAGTTTTTGAAGTCATTACTATTAATCAGGTGACGCAGCGAGAAGAGATAAGGATGAAATGTGACAGAATGTAGCGTTTGCAGAGCACTCATTTGGTTGATCTCTCTTGTACTTCCGAGATACGACTTAGTGACATTGTGTGTTACTGCTACCAAAATGTTAGTTTCAATTCTTCACCAGTTGTACTCTTTATCCTTGGCGTTTTTTATTCTCCTCACGTCTAGTTTCTACAATATTTTTATAATGTTTGCAAAGACAGGTCGTAGTTGCTTACCACGATCTGGAGCCTCTTCATACACCTACACCGTCGCTCTAATAGTTAGGCGACGTTCACGATGTACGGTATTCACTTTTTCGACTGCCGTATGCATTTTGAATGGTTTACAAGCAACTTATCTGATTACTGCAGCAGCAGAGCACAGGCCAATGGGCTTCAAGCGCTTAGGTAGACACAATAACCATCCCTGAACTAGGTGTTTGTTTATATTTGGTATAATAAGGCAGACGTTTATGGAACATCTTCTCCTAATGGCGGGGAGTGGTTCCTGCGCTGTTTTTTTGATATTATTTCATCAAGTCCCAGACATGTCGTTCCGTTGAAGTCCTGTGAGAAGCCTTTTTCATATGCCACAGAAAACAGTGTATATTTCCATTAACGAACTAACAGGTTATAGAGGGATCAGTACACCACCAATTGCCACTTGATGAGCTCTAGTACATACATTGTTGTAGCAGCATAGAATGATGTACCTATATCTATCACTGAAGCTCAGTCTGACTCGGTGTCCAACCAAGTTATAGCAGTTGTAGCTGCGAGAGGCGACAACTCTGTGTACCAAATTACACATCTCTACTGCTATATGAATACAAGACTTTAATTAACGTTGTTACCAAAAAGTTTCAAAAAGTGTTTGACCAATTACTTCAAATTTGTACACAATACCCTAACGAATATTCATACGATCACAAGATATGCTGTGCTCTGCTGTGAAAATGTGTTTGTTTTTTATCGTAGTCAATTTTACCTGCGATACCAGGGCATTTAACCCCTTAGACAACCTCTTTCTCCCATACATTGCAATCCAATAAACAATGCTCCAAATCAGAGATAGTGGGAAAGAGGACGTGGACATAGGAGGTGGGGGGAGGGGGAGGATATGGGCATAGACCAGGGAAGGAAGGGCTGGGCAGGGTAGGAAAGAGGATGAGATGGAGTCCTAGAAGGAGGAGAGAGAAAGAGAGAGGGGGAGACGGGATTGACAGAGAGAGGGGAGAGGGGGTATGAAGTGGAGATGGACAGAGGGAGGGGGAGGAAGAGATGGACTCAGAGAGTGTGGAGAAGGTCATTAGGACAAACATGCAGTTCCCATACATATTTAGCTGCTGCTGCGAAGAATTGACGGGTTCGTTACTCCCATATACTCCCAAATCAGCTACAAATGTTCTTCGAGCATAGAATATACACACAAGAAATGTAATTTCTTTACTTGTATTCTTCTTGATACTGCAATTTCAATGATCTGCTGCTTACTTTCATTAGTTCAAGATTTTCGTTTTATCTCATTTGCATATACACTTCATGCGAGAAAGGAAGAGTGTCTGCTGACAACTAAAAGGTCTGCTTTCAGCGAGATCACCTCTTCCACAAGAAAATCTGTCAGCTATGTCTGTAAGCAATCGGCTTTCTCTTCATGTCTCCACCATGTGAGATTATATACATCTAGCCCATTACGTATCCCAGTGAGTATTGACAGAATGTTTCGGTTGCAAGTGAAATACATGCTACAGGTTTGCAAATACCGGTCGAACGACCTGAGCGACTCTGCCACGGGTGGTCACCCTTTCAGAAACCGTAAGCTGTCCGCCACTGGCACCTGTTGAGGGACTGAAATCCTTGCAGAACAATCGGAAAAGACGGCCTCCCAACAGTCTTCGCAGTAGATCAGAAACCTAAAAATATGTCGGTGACTGCCAGATCTGAGGAAATCAACCGATGTACAAGGAAAACTATAATAGTATTCTGGAGAGTAACTGGTGTTGAACTGTAGTGTACAATCGTGCACTCTCCTGAACGAAAACCATGATTCTGACTGGTTGTTGGCGGTTCTTTAGTAGACTATATACGTATCACTAATCACTGTGGTTCGTTGCTCGACGAATCGTTTCAAAATATGTCCTTATTAACGGAACATGTTTGTGTAATTTACTTATTTTTGATAATATTTTGCAAATAATTCTGTGTTTTAATGACCAGTAAATGTTTTATTTGTGCCATGTCACAGTATGAACCAGTTATCTCACTGTCAATCTGTAGATATGAGTAACTATCGCTCCCTCTTCATGCTTTTCTTCTTATTGTTCCATATCAGTTTCCTAAATGTATGTTACTATTCTGTGCCATTATTTAATCCACCTTCACAATAACAGAAATATAAATGTTAAGGTTTTCTTACAGACACTCCACTTTTAGAAGTACAGCAGGGTCATTATTAAAAGTACTGCGGCTTATCTTAATTCGATTAAGGTTTGCGTTTTATTGGCAGAACACTTACAAGATGCAACAGATCTGTTAAAGAGACTTTGTTTGTCCGTCTTCTTTTTGAGAACTGCTGCGCGGTGTGGGATCCTTACCAGATAGGATCAGTGAAGTACATCGAGACTATTGAAAGAGGAGCGGCTTGTTTTGTGTTATCGAGAAATAGGGGAGAGAGTGTCACTGGCATGGTACAAGATTTATCATTAAAGCAAAGGCATTTTTCGTTGCCGTAGAATCTTCTCAAGACATTTCAGTCTCCAATTTCCTCCTCCGAATGCGAAAATAATTTGTTGATGCTGACGTACATAGGGAAAAACGATCATCATAATAAAGAAAGGGAAATAAGAGCTCACACGTGAAGATACAGGTGTTCGACTTTCACGCACTGTTCGAGATTTGAGTACTAGAGAATTATTCTGAAGGTCCTTCGATGAATACTCTGCCAGGAACTTAAGTGTGATTTACAGAGTATCCATGGAGATGTAGATATACAAATCTCGTTTTGTATACAGAATTAACGTCTGAGAAAGTTATCCCCGTAACTACCATGGTCGTAAGACACCTTTGTCAAGGGCACCATAAGGTGCTGCTTTTTCCATACAAATATAAGATGTTATACGATTACTGGTTTTCACCATGCCAGAAGAAACCGAAGTACATTGAAAATGCAAAGGGGTGAAATTAGCTAATAGCTCAAGCAGGAAGAAGTGTTTATTTTTAAAAAAATACATTCTACGCAGAAAATGACTTCCCTCGTGTTGTGGCTGATTAGGTAAGCCCAGATGCGATAGATCTGGGGACTGATTCACATTTTGTAAGCAGTTTGTGGGACTATATCTACCTAGACAGTACGCAACCTGCCGGCCGAAGTGGCCGTGCGGTTAAAGGCGCTGCAGTATGGAACCGCAAGACCGCTATGGTCGCAGGTTCGAATCCTGCCTCTGTCATGGATGTTTGTGATGTCCTTAGGTTAGTTAGGTTTAACAAGTTCTAAGTTCTAGGGGACTAATGACCTCAGCAGTTGAGTCCCATAGTGCTCAGAGCCAGCCAGTACGCAACCACCCTCTCACTACCAGTGTGGCCTCTAGGTTTCCAACAACAGTACAACAGCCACCTCTTCCCCCTCCACTCAACCCCGCATCGTTGTGTGCGAAGACAGTGGGCAAGGTACGTTACCGAGTGTCAGCTTCACAACAAAGTGGCTAATCTCAGGACGGCCGCCGTCAAAGATTCGACGAACTTGAATAGCAATGTCTACGCCACATGTGGACAACATTCCAAGGAAGATCCCAGCGCGTAATATTGCATAGGATCATAGGATCGAGCAACACACGCTTTCGTATATTATCTAGTAACAGCTTACGACAACATAGACGTGCAAATATGTTCTCTTTTGACCACACTGCCTTTGTCTTTACTGTTATCTTGTTTCCATTATGAAAGTTTCTTTTAGCTTGGAAAAAAGTTTATTTGTTCATTTGCTGCTCCCCTTCAATTTAATTCCAACCACTTTTGCAAGTGGTGAAATTATGTTAAGCAGTATAAGTATCAGCATCGATTAAAAAGTTTCCATTTGAGAGAGTTGCGGCAGCGTTTATGCAACGTAGCTCGACTCCAATGCGGGTATGTAAGCACCGACTTGTAGCCAAGGGATTAGGGTGTCATTCGTTTCTTTCCGACTTGCGTGCGGTAAATGCGGAGACGTGAACTATGGCGACGTTATTACTAAATTCGTTCAAACATGACCCATGCACTTTTATTTTTTCTTGGTTGCCGAAAGACACGTACCAGCAGACATCCGAAGAAAAACGCAGAATTTGTACGGGGCACCATGTCTTCCAAACTATCGTTGTCGAATGGTACGCCAAGGGGTGCTGTTGCTTCATGATAAAGCCCGCCGCAGTATCGAAAATTTCGTAATGCAGAAGCTACACGAACCCAAGTGGAAGACACTCGAGCACATATGTCCAGATTTCCCCCAAAGCCATTATCACTCCTTCGGTCCCTTAAAAAGGGTCTTGAATAGTCGAAGACACTTGACAGGCAAGGACGTGCAGCAGGAAGTTACAGAAATCTTCACGCAGCACGACACGATGTTTTACCAAATGTGTATCTCCATCCTGGTGCGTCAGTAGGATGGTTGCCTTAATGCTTCCATCGATTTTGCCTAACTGGCATACCACTTCAGGACTGTACGGCGTCCGAACAGAAACTTTTTACTGCCCCTTATATTAATTTTTCTAATATACGAATTACTTCTGTAGCCAAAAGGTATACATTAGTCCGTTGTGCAGAACGTAGATCACTCCATTTCATAGCCACTCAGTTCTTGTCTATAAATCTGTATCTGCATCACACAGCTGTTATGAATTCGACTTAAAGAAAACATTTTCAGGAGAGTGAGAAAAATGTATTACCAACAAAGATTTCGAGTCTCGTAGACATAGATTAAAGACAGATCGTAAGTGACTGTAGAAAATGCTTTGACAATAATTGGTTTTTCATACATTAGCGTCTAATGCAGCAGCTAAGACATTCATTTTCATGTGCTTACTACTTTTATGAGCATCCCAGGAAAAAATTCTGCTGCAGCTTTAATTATGGACGTTCCCGCCATGTCGTCTGAAGCTCTCAGGAGCGTTTGGCCCTCCCTCAACTGCAGGGTAAGTGGCACGGCTGCTTGCAGATGTCACAGCACAGCCGAGGCAATGCAGTGACGTCACACGCTGACGTGCCCGGATCGTATGAGCACTTGTGGTGCCCGATTCTAACCGTCTTAATTATCTGATTCTATAAATGCGTGGTGTCTGTTCTTTCGGATAATCATTATGCAGACTCCGCAGCTGTGAAACATTATATGTAAATTAAAGGGGGATCACTGCTGTCAGCTGCAGCGGGACATTACGCGGGATCAGTGGCGATGAGTGATGTGTACCGTCACCTCACCTGGACTTCCCATCTGCATACGATACTACACAAAGCCCACAATATACTCCGCCTCCTGAAACTCCCATCCAGAAAGATATGGGAACTGCATCGTTGCACCATGCTTCACACCTACAAGTCCTTGATCTGTCCCATCCTTTGTTATGCCACGGTCGCCTTGATTTCTGCCCCACCCAGATTCTATGTTGCCCTCCAAATCTTTGAACGCCATGCAGACGGTCTCACCTTTCGTATCCACCTCCCACACGGATCTATGACCCCATACCCTTCCATCTTCTCCTTTTCCTCAAACACATCCACACCCAGTAAATCAATTCCCTGCATCCACTGCTGTCTTCTATCCTCCCTACCCCCAGCCTGTTGCTGCACCTTTACCATAGTGTCCCACCTTCTCTCCATCTCCATACCCTCAAGCTTCTTTCCCAACACAACTTCCAGAGCCTACGACTCCTGGATGATGAGCTTCACCGTGATATCCACCCCTCCTATCAACTCTAACCCCACCTTCCCCCTCTCCCACCTCAGGGGTCCCTCTCCCCACCTCTTCCCCTGAGCGGTTTTTCCTCCCTCCTCTCCCCCTCTCTTTCCAGTGCACTCCCTCCTGACTTGCCTTTCCTCTCCATCTCCCACCTTGCCCGTCTCCTGCCCCATGGTGCATCCCCCATGACCTCCTTGCTTTTCCTCCCACCCTCTCCAGCCCCCCTCCCTTTTTGATCCCTCCTGTCCCCACTTTTCCCTCCTCTCAGGCCTTCCCTACTTCAACAGGTCCCTCCCAGCAGTTTTTACTCTTTGTCATGTGTGGTCCATCTCATGCAGTGGTTTTAAAGTGCCATCATTCTGGTTCCTTTTTAATACTGTAGCCAATCTTTTAACTTGTGCATGTGACTTCAGTGTTTTTTACATACTATGTAAATGGCCAATTGTGTTTTTAACTTTATATGGACATTTTTTAACTGTCCCACAATGGAAGTCTCCATGTACATGTATATTTTAAGCCCCACTGTCTCCCCTTGTTATTTTCTTATGTGCCCCTTTATCGCCTTTTATATGTATCATTTTCATTTTTTATTAAATGCTTCACTCGGCTGAAGAGCAGCGGATTGTCCCACCGCCAGCTCTCCCCTGCCCCATATGGGCAGGGGAATGAAATAACAATAAAGGAAAAAAAACATTCCACTCCGTGTCTTCCTCTACGGTTTACGCCATCTACGCTTCCTCTAATACTGTGGGAGTTATTCCCCAATGTCTTAACAATGTCCTACCATCCTGTCCCTGCTTAGTGTCATTGTTTTCCACAGATTCCTTTCTTCACCGATTCTCCAGAAAACTTTCTCATTCCTTACCTAATAAGTACAACTACTTTCAACATTCGTCTATAGCACCACATCTCAAGTTCTTCTTTTCTCTTCTATTCCGTTTTCCCACTGTCCATGTTTCACTACTGTGCAGTGCTGTGTTCCAAAACAACATTCTCAGAAATTTTTTGTTCAGATTTGGGCTTATATTTGACACTAGTAGAGTCCTCTTGGCCAGGAATACCCTTTATCCCGTCTGCTTTTTATGTTCACCTTGTTCCATCTGACATGGGTTATTTTGGCGCGTAGGTATCAGAATTCCATAACTTAATCTACTTCGTAATCACCAATCCTTATAAGTTTCTCGCTCTTCTCATTTCTGCTACTGTTACTTCTCATAAGTTTCGTCTCTCTTCATTTTAGTCTCAATCCACATTCCGTCCTCATTAGATCGTTCATTCCAGTCAACATATCTTGCATTTATTCTTCACTTTCACTCAGAATAGCAATGTCATCAGCGAATCTTATCACTGATCCAATTCCACTTTAGAATCTTTCTTTTGTTTTCCTCATTGCGCCTTCAATGTATGGACTGAACAGTGGGGTTCAAGGACCACATCCCTGTCGTACAATCTTTTTCATTCCCAGAACTTTGTTCTTGGTCTTCCACTCTTATTGTTCCCTCATGGCTCTTATACATACATATTGTAAATTACCCGTCTTTCCCTGTAGATTACCCCTATTTTTCTCAGAATTTCGAAGATCCGGCACAATTTGACACCGTCGAAAGCTTTTTCCACATCGAAAGGACCTACGAACGTATCGATTTATGTTCAGTCTTGCTTGAATTAGCAAACGCAGTGTCAAACCTACCTCTCTGGTTCCTTTCCCTCTCCTAAAATCAAACTGATCATCATGTAATGCATCCTCAATTTTCTTTTCCATTCCTCTTGTCAGTAACTTGAATGCATTAACTGTTAAGCTGGGGATACATCTCGCACTTGTCAGCTCTTGCAGCCTCCAGAATTAAGTGGATGATATTTTTCCGAAAATCAGATGGTATATCGTGTCTTAAATATTTTGCACACCAACGTCAATAGTCGTTTTGTTCCGCTCCCCTCACTGATTTTAGAAATTCCTATGGAATGTTATCTACCCTTTCTGCCTTATTTGATCTTATGTCATTCAAAGCTCTTTTAAATTCTGATTCTAACACGGTGTTCCCTATCTCTCTCATATCGCCTCCTGTTTCTTGTTCTGTCGAGTCATAGAGACATTCAGTGTGCTCTTTACAACTTTCAGCTCTCTTCTCTGCATTTAATAGTGGAATTCCCATTCCATTATTAATGTTACCAGCCTTGCTTCTAATTTCTCCGAAGGTTGTTTTGACTTTTGTGTATGCTGAGTTAGTCCTTCCGATAGTCATTCCCTTTTCAATTTCCTCACATTCTTCATGCAACCACTTCGCCTTATCTTCCCTGCACTTCCTATTTGCTTCATTCCTAAGTGACTTGCATTTCTGTATTCCTGAATTTCCCTGAACATTTTTGTACTACCTTCTTTCATCGATCAACTGAAGTATTTCTTCTCTTACCCATAGTTTCTTCGCAGTCACCTTATTAATGCCTATGTTTTTCTTTCTAAATTCTGTTATTGCCCTTTTAAAAGATATTCATTCCTCTTCAACTGAACTGCCTACTGTGCTATTCATTATCACAGTATCTATAGCCTCGGAGAACTTCAAGCGTTTCTCTTCATCCTGCCTACTTCCGTATCCCACTTATTCCTGGTTACTCTCCTAAACTTCAACCTATTCTTTATCACCAATCAATTGTGATTTGAACCTGTATCTGCTGCTGGGTGCGTGTTACAATCCAGTATCTGATGTCGGAATCTCTGCCTGACCATGATGTAATCCAACTGAAATCTTTTCGCATCTCCTGGCCTTTTCCTAGTATACCTTCTCCTCTTGTGATTATAGAACAGAGTATTCGCTGTTACTAACTGAAATTTATAGCAGAACTCAGTTTTTCTTCTCTCTTATTCCAGATACCAATCCATATTGTCCCGTAATCCTTTCTTTTACGCTTTTCCCTGCAATCACATTTCAGTCCCCCATGACTATTAAATGTTCATCTCTCTTTGCGTACTGAATTATCCGTTCAGTATCCTCATATACTTTCTCTATCTATTCATCTTCTGCTTGCAACGTTGACATGTATTCCTGAACTATTGTTGTTGTTATTAATTTGCAATCCACTCTGATGAGAACAACCCTTTCACTAAACTGTTCACAGTAACTCACACTCTGCCCTGACTTCCTACTCATAACGAGTCCTAATCCCCTCATACCATTTTCTGCTGCTCTTGATATTACCCTATACTCGTCTGACCAGTAATTCTTGTCTTCTTCCCATTTCACTTCACAGACCCTCAGATTATCTAGCACTAGACCTAAGATTTCCCTTTTGAGATTTTCTAACTTCTCTTCTATCTTCAGACTCCTTACATTCTACGTCCCAGCTCGTAGAACGTTATCTATTCGTTGGTTATTCAATGTCTTTCTCACGGTCAGCTCCCGCTTGGCAGTCCCCTCGCGGATATCAGAATGGAGGACTATCCTGGAATCTTTTGAGAATGGAGAGAACATCATGACACTTTTTCACTTACAGACCATTTCTCTTGCGGATACTCATTATGCTTTTTAATGCAGTGGTTTCCATTGCCTTCTGCAGCCTCATGCCGTTGATCACAGCTGATTATTCGATCCTTATGGGCAGTTTCCCATCCATCTCCTTCGCCCTCGATGACAAGGGCGTTTGTGGAATGTGGGTGACTTTTTATAACGGAAACTTCGGCCGCCATTACTTATGATTTTCATTCAAAATTGAAACTGTGGCGGATTTATAACTCGGGACTGAGGACGTTTTGATTAGCAATCAGAGGTGCTACCACTATACATGCGTCAAATCCTGGAACTGGGCCAGCCAAGTCGTCCAATCCAACGATTTTCTGTAGTATTTCGTGCATTATGGACTGGACAGCCATCATGTTAGTACCACAGATTCCGTCCAGTTTGCAGACGTATGTGTCCTGTCATCCGTGGAAGATGGTCTGTTAGGAAGCTGCGATACTCGTGCGCTTTCAGTGTTCCGTCTCTGAAAAACGGGTCTACGAGTGATGGTTCATTGTCCCGCATCACACCTTTAGACTCCGTGGGCGCTGACGTTCCACCTGATGAAGCCAATGGGTATTGTCAACAGAACAATAGTGCATGTTTCGGCACTTTACCTGGCCGTGATTGGTAGATGTGGTTTCATCACTAAGCAAAATACATCGTACATGTGGAGTATCCAGTCTTAATACCATGTACCGAAGTTAATACGATTCTCAAAATCGTTTCCATGCCGCATTTGATGGAGAGAGATGTGACAGAGATGGAAACTCTGTCGATAGAGAATGAGGACATTTGCCACATTCATGACACTTCCTCGTGCGACTGCTCGAGAGCTAACGTGCGGATCAACTACAACAGCAGAAAGACCATTTCCCCCGCTCCCCTTGTGTCGTCACTTGTCTCCTGCTGTTACGGTGCCTAAGTATCACAATACACCTTCACGTAACTGGCTGAAAAGGTTGATAATTAATTGCTCTGATGGTTGACGTCTCTTGGAATATGTTTCTGCATACGCTGTCCTAGAACAAACTGCATTCTTCTTAGAATCTCCATACACTACAAGCATGTCGGCTTTTTCTGCACCGATAAATACGATCGTAAACTCACGAGCTACTGCTTGACCTGTCATACATTAACTGACTAGCATGTCACAATGCACTCAAGGAACACAGAAGCACTCTGCAAGCAAACATAACAACGTCGTACCTAGAAGCTATGTAGGTTGAATGGCATACACAAGTGTCGGTGCGGAAAATTTGCACAATTAGCTACTTGCTACTCGCACTATAATCCTGCTACAAACGCCAACGGACATTCTAATTTATTCTTCTTTTAGTTTGTTAATGTTAACAGGCATTGTTCCATTTAAAAAAGTGTGTGTTTGAACAAAAAATACATTTTCTAAGTTTCATTACAATCGGTTGAATATACAACAATACTAGCCGCTGACTACCAAAGCATTATGTGAAAACCGCACATCAGAAGCACTTTTCATTCCAGTAATACTTGTGGTGCAAGTTTTAGGTGATTCACTCTGTATAATTTTGTAGGTATATTTAGTGGCATGTGGGGATACTGTCTGAAAAATGTGTTCCGAATAGAGTTAGTTGCAAAGAAGTAATAAATTTAAACTTCATGCACAATGTGCCAGTTTTTAAGGTATCTCAGTGTTTATGAAATCATGTCCCCTGATCATACAATGACATAATTTTGTATATACTTCAGTGGTACGTGTGCATACTGTGTGCAAAAAATGTTGTAAATAGAATTAGTACCACACGAGTAAAATATTTCAAAGTCATGCGTTATCTGCAGTTTTTCACTTTTTCTCGTTGTTTATGATGTCATATCCCTGAATTACGATAGGTAGGGCCGGCCGGGGTAGCCGAGCGGTTGTAGGTGCTACAGTCTGGAACCGCACGACCGCTACGGTCGCAGGTTAGAATCCTGCTTCTGGCATGGATGTGTGTGATGTCTTTAGGTTAGTTAGGTTTAAGTAGTTCTAAGTTCTAGGGGACTGATGACCTTAAAAGTTAAGTACCACAATGCTCAAAGCCATTTTGAACGATAGGTAGGTGGTTCTAACTCCCACGGCGATTGGTGTCTGACAGTAAGGGATATGTTACCACGTTTGGTTGAAATTGGTGCAGTGGTTTAGGAGATGTGGAACATACACACGCATACACACACACACACACACACACACATATATATATATATATATATATATATATGTGTGTGTGTGTGTGTGTGTGTGTGTGTGTGTGTGTGTGTGTGTGTGTGTGTGTGTGTGTGGATTAAGGATACAGAAATTATAATTTTGTACTGGTACAAATTCTGGGCTTGCTCACAGGTGGTTACGTGAAATCCAGCCCAGGGGTGCAGGTCGCGCTGGATACGGTGGCCAATGGGCAGTGACCAGTTTTCATCCAAAGAGCTGGACGAGTTTATTCGTTTGTTCAGAATGGGAGGCCAGCAAGGGTTTGCCACCTTCAGGCCAGTCGCACCAATTTCGAAAAAAATGATCTGATGTAGCACACTCATTTGCGATCGCACCGTGCCAGGGATAAACCCAGAGTGAAATATCTACAACAGCCCTCATATTTCATAAACGGTTTGAGATATCGAAGTGAGATTTCGGCAAATGATAGGACACAAAGAAGAGAGTAATTAGCGATATGGTTATTATGCAAAATTTTATTATCTTCCGTGTTATTCCGCTAACTACAGACTTTTCCTATGAAAGAACGTAATTTTTATGGGCCATCGATAGCTGGAGAAACGAGAAACGCTATGGGCTTTGGAACAACGTAAGTGAGCTCATTAGACATTTATTTTGTACCAGGGATGCGCTTTTTCATAAGATGCTGACCATACTTTTCCTCAGTTTCTCACATAATAAACTTAAAAATCACTGTTTAAGAATTCTCTCGCAATTGACTCTGCACAACAAGCTAGTGAGGTGAGACTGTAAACTCCGCAAAGTTTTGGAAAATGAAGCTATTTTTTAACATGGGAACAAGAGAAATATGTAGGTTTAACTCAAATTCCGCACTCGTGACTCTTCTCTGAAAATTACAAATGGTTCACAAACCAGGCGCCCGCATCTCGTGGTCGTGCGGTAGCGTTCTCGCTTCCCACGCCCGGGTTCCCGGGTTCGATTCCCGGCGGGGTCAGGGATTTTCTCTGCCTCGTGATGGCTGGGTGTTGTGTGCTGTCCTTAGGTTAGTTAGGTTTAAGTAGTTCTAAGTTCTAGGGGACTGATGACCGTAGCAGTTAAGTCCCATAGTGCTCAGAGCCATTTGAACCACAAACCAGGCGAAAATATGCATTTTTGGCGGGATTCTTTTTAGATAATACCCAAAGAAGTGACAGACCTTTTGGAATGGTCATCATTCAATTGCGGACATTGAGGGGCTCCGCCTAGTACTTATCAAAAATGTGAGTCTAGGCGTCAGTTGAAAACGGCCTTCCCTTCCTGCGTTCGGCATTTCCCCCTACAGTACTCAGAGCGAGACCCACCACTGCCGGTCTCCCCACACTTCCCCAGACGACTGCACATCTAGCGGCCACGCCATTTTGCGCGCAATATACACACACCAAAAAGAGTTTCGCATCACCACGGTTTCCAAAACTACTGAAGATAGACGCTGAAAGTGGATATTGTTTCACAGACACAGTCCGTTTGACTGTTATAGATGTCACTAACTCCGCCCAAACACGTAAACAACCATGCATGACCAGCGCCTATTAGACGGAGACGGTCCGACAGCCTATCAGTTCCAGTCATTCCACCAGGAAGGAGGTAAACGGCTCTTGTTGTCTGTAGTTCAACCATGCCAAGACGGTCAATATTGCGGTTCCACCGCGTCCGCATTGTTACTTTGTGTCAGGAAGGGCTCTCAACATGGGAAGTGTCCAGGCGTCTCGGAGTGAACCAAAGCGATGTTTTTCGGACACGGAGGAGGCACAGACAGACAGGAACTGTCGATGATATGTCTCCCTCAGGCCGCCCAAGGGCTGCTGCTGCAGTGGATGACCGTTACCTACGGATTATGGCTCGGATCAACCCTGACAGTAACGCCACCATGTTAATAATGCTTTTCTTGCAGCCACAGGACGTCGTTTTGCGACTCAAACTGCGCTCAATAGGCTACATGATGCGCAACTTCTCTCCCGACGTCCACGGCGAAGTTTGTTTTTGCAACCAGGACACCATGCAGTCCAGTCAGATGGGCCCTACAACATGCCAAATGGACCGTTCAGGATTGGCATCATGTTCTCTTCATTTCCTGCATCATCGCAAGAGGACATGCTACTGGGTGTTAGAGGCACCAGTGTGTACAGCAATCTGGACCACCACCTCTGAAGGTCTCGCTGTATGGTGGAACAATATGCAACGTGTGGTTTTCACGAGCAATAAAAAGAGCGGAAATTATGTGTATTACAGTTTTCTGTACAGGTTCCGGAACTCTCGGAACCAAGGTGTTGCAAAACTTTTTTAATGTGTGTATGAGAGGGCCGGCTTGCCGCTGCAGAATGGGGATGACATCTAGCAAGACAGCGGACGTGCTGACTCAACTTGTGCGGCTGGTAGCAGTGAACTGAAGCAACGAAAGCGGCAGATATAGCATCAGCATCAGAAGAAAAAGAAGCAGCAACAGCTCGACTAGATTATAATATAAAATCTCGCTGACACATTCTCAACGCTCAGGAAGATACCAGTCTTTGACAAAACTCCCCCATCTTCACGTCAGTTACCTAGTGGGATTCTACCGTTCTTTATTAAGGAATTTCAATGGCGGCGCTTCGTTGACGTCTGATTACTTTACTTACTGTAGGCATTTCTCTTCCTTCCGCACACCTTTGCGATGTCAGATGTCAGATGTTTGATGTTTTACCAGACTCCTGATATTCACGGTACACTTGTGAAATGGTCGTAAGGGAAAATCCTCATTTCATCGCTACCTCGGAAATGCTGTGTCCCAAAGCTCGTGCGCCGACTATATCACCACGTTCAAACGCAGTTAAATCTTGATAACTTGTCATTGTAGCAGCAGTAACTGATCTAACAACTGCAGGAGTCACTTGTTGTCTTATGTAGACGTTGCCGTCCACGGCCCCGTATTCTACCTGTTTAGAAACCTCTGTATTCCAATACGCATGCCTACAGCAGTTTCTTTGGCGGTTCAGTGTGTATCATTCTATACGAAAACACACACTTCCGTCCACAGGAAGACTTTGGCGAATGCCGGCGCCAAGACAACCACTGACATAGCAGAGAAATGTGTGATACGGAGGTCAGCCCACATGCTCATCTGCTGTTAAGCACCCACTCAACTAGCACCAGAGAACGGCCGCACAAAACAACGCAAATAGTGCAGTGGCAGCAGCAGCCATATTAGGCATAGTTGATTCGTAGCCCACGACAACAACGACTGGACTCCTACCATGGGGCCCGCATCTCGTGGTCGTGCGGTAGCGTTCTCGCTTCCCACGCCCGGGTTCCCGGGTTCGATTCCCGGCGGGGTCAGGGATTTTCTCTGCCTCGTGATGGCTGGGTGTTGTGTGCTGTCCTTAGGTTAGTTAGGTTTAAGTAGTTCTAAGTTCTAGGGGACTGATGACCATAGATGTTAAGTCCCATAGTGCTCAGAGCCATTTGAGCCATTTCCTACCATGGGTCTTAGAATTCATTTAGCCCCTGACACCGGTCGAGCGACATCGTTAGAAAATGTCACCCCTGTACACGTTGTACATAATGGATGTACGAGTGCAGGTTACGGACACAAGGTTGACGACGTGTGGAATTTTGAGTCTGGCCGTGAACTGTGCTCCGATAACCCTATGGTAAGCCGATCGCTCGCAGCAGGTGTAAAATACGGGTTAGAGTTCCGGTCTGGCACAAATTTCCACTATCGGCATTCCAGTATGCAGTTGATGGTTGTCCATATTCGAAAATCTGAATACATTTCATGTACATGCGGTTTATGGCGCCTGAACAATGAAAGGTCATTAAAAACGAAGCACATCCTCGGATTAACGAAGGATGGAAAAGAAAATCGGCCATCTAAACATTTTCCTCAGGGGCTTAAGGAGGTAGCGGAAAACCTGAATTAGGACAGACGGACGTGGATTTGAACCGTCGTCCTCCCGATCCTAAACAAAACATTTCACGAAATGCGTAACCCACTGGACAACTACACAAAACAAACTGGAGAATTTACTGCACGAATTTACTTAATCTCCTGAAAGAAAGTAAAATGGAATGTCACGTGTAGAGGACCCGCGAAGAAAATTTCGTAGTCAAAGGAATACATACACGATCCCTCCCCACATCAGTACAACAGGATCTCCTAGACTTTGGTTCGGAGTATAAAAGCGTTAGCCAGATGGGGCTTCTCCTCTCACAAGTCACTCACACGCCGTCTTGTGCAATCGGCCGACTGGTCTAAATCGATGACCTTCCTGACGTCGACACGTCTCCTTCATATTATCGTCAAGCTAAAAATCCATCGGATGACCCCCCTATAATGGCACCACCGACACCGGTTTGGACACTCGACCACATGCTGTGGTTTGCCACTTCGCTGCCGCAAATGTTCTGGCAGCCACGTCCCACAATTGTGTAAGCTTTCCATGGCAGACAGGCGCAGTACAGTAACTGTGGAGGGCTGCACCTGCCCAACTACAGGGCGTCATAACACACAAGGAGACGTACAGAGTTAACAGGAAACAGTACTTGAGCCGTGTCCTGTGTGAGAAACGGGTCACGATTCGACACTGGAACCCGCGACCAAGAGCTGCCACGCACATACACAACTAAACGCGCTCATGTAAGAGAAGCCGAGATCCCGAAGGAAGAAGGACATTACCAGCGTATTGGGGAACTCATGAGCACCGCAGTTGAAAATCCAGCAACAGCACAGCGAAACATTCACACAACTGGGGCAGCGAAACCATTACTCAGACTACACACACACACACACACACACACACACACACACTACACCCTGCCCTACAGACGCCAACAATAACAACTCCTGCAACTACCAAGCACTGCAGAGAGAAAAAAAGAGTACTTGTGGCCTCACGCATGGAAGACTATTGGCGACATTACTCTCCAGTCTCACAATGTATGCGCTTCTTATGAAGTTTGCATCCTTGGTAATTCAGTCTCCTTTGGCCGGGACAGGCCAGGAGTAGTCTATCAGAGAACGCTTCTCAGAACACGTTTGACAACAGCCAATCACAAAATATGTTACACGCGCTCCACCAAGCAAAAAACAACAGAGACATAGATCTTGTTTTGAATGCCAACGGGATCTCAAACAAAAGCAGTGAAATAGTAGCGCTCATGGAACGACAGATTTTGGATATGGGGCAGCCATAATCGATTTCAGAGACCAATGAGCACATCAGCAAAAACTCTATACTCTATACTGGTTCGAAACTACATTTTAAAGCACCCGACGTCCCAACTCATGGGCCCAACGATAGGAGTCAGAGGCTAGACATACTAGACATTGCGCCCGTAAAGAGAGAATCATCGGAACACTCGACTTTGCTGGTGAACACAATCTATCCTCCGACCACCTACCAGTTATAGTGTACACAAAATAGACAAAGCTGAACTGCACCGAATGCTAAACTACAAGCGCCTGAATTGGACCATGTTCAAGGAAACATTTGTTAGACGTACCCCAAAAAACGTAACCACCTTTACAGGACAAACAGATGAGGCCATAGAGGCACTGACCACTGTAGTCCAAGATGCAACAGCTGACGCCATTCTAATTATCGCACCTCAATAGCACTCAGCAGGACTGCGCCAGAAGGACTTCCGCCTCATCTGCACGAGATGCTGACAGGTGGTATTGACAGCGCACAAAGAACCCGTTGAATAAACATTCCGTCGGCGTCTACAGAGCACGATACGGGATATAATATGAACATTCCGAAACGGACAGTGGGAACAGAAAATCGGCGAGCTGGACATCTCACGCACTGTCGTATGGAAACTAGCTGATCACTTCACCAGGCAGCAAGACAAAACACCTGCACCACAGGGACCTGACGGAACCGCCTGCTCTGCTGAGGAGAAGGCGGAGCTAATGACCAGAATACTATTAGCGTCCTTCATGCCGAATCTGGATCTCTTCCACACAGCATTTACTTCAGACAGATCGGGAGGTTTCACGATTTGCTGCCCTATCGGCGCGCGACGACGTCAGAGATACTGCCACACATGAAATCACATATGCTACTAAGCAAACCACAACTGAATGGCCAAATCCGCGTCCGGCCATCCATTCCGTGATTTTCCAAAATCGCTTCAGGTATGATGGTTCCTTTGAAAGGGCACGGCTAACTTCCTTCCCCATCCTTCCCTAATTCGATGGGACCGATGACCTTGCTGCTTGGTCCTCTCTCCCAAACCAATCAATCAATCAACTGAACGGTTCCTTATCCATATGACAATCAAAGGAGTGTCCTCGAGGAGTTCATGGACAGTGCAATGGATATCTGACACGCATCACTAATGTCATCCTCCATAAATAACAATACCCTGTCATCATTTGGTTTTACTGTTCTTGCGGTGGCCGTGTTTGCAAATAAAATTATAGGATATGAGGTCCTCCAGATATGTACAAATATTTTTTCGTATAACTTTGCCACAAACACACTGATAATTTTGTTGTGCTGTGCCCAGTGGACGTTGTCATTAACTTGTTGTGACCTGCACGGATATTGATTCCTGCTTTTCACCTTTTGTTCCACATAAACCCATGTAATTTCTACAGAACTACATATTAAGCTACTTGAAATTCAATACGACGTGAAAGTGTTGATCAAAGTAGGATCGAGTACGTGTAGCCCTGTGAAGACGTCTGTTGTCTTCTTGGAAGACAAGAATGACCACAGCACACTCATCATGAAGATGTAAAAGATATCTCAATGTGCGACAAGGCTGAAATACGTATCTTTGTTCGCATTCATGGTAACCTGAAAGTCTGATGGTTCAGATGGTTCTAAGCACTATGGGACTTAACATCTGAGGTCATCAGTCCCCTAGACTTAGAACTACTTAAACCTAACTAACCTAAGGACATCACACACATCCATGCCAGAGGCAGGATTCGAACCTGCGACCGTAGCAGGCCCGCGGTTCCGGACTGAAGTGCCTAGAACCACTCGGCCACAGCGGCCGGCCTGAGAGTCTGGGCCAAAAACATTGGTACATAGTACACACCAAAGACATCTCAAATCACCTCCAGCTTACACTACGTCCTCACATACTGTAGGTTAAGCACCCCACTGGCCCGTCGGTGAACGACGCCTTACATCATTGGACAAGAGACAAAATCACGATTCTTCGGACCATAGTACTTACATGCAGTCAGCTACTGACAAGCATATATGTTTCTTGCCCCACTGAAGACGTGGACGTTTATGTGACATTGTGGGGAATGGTCTTTTGTGAACTACTCGATTTCAGATATCCGCTGAACGCAGTTCGCTTGAGGATGTCCGCTTGGAAACTAACTGAATCGTACCTAAATTCACTCACAGTGGCAGTTTCTGTAGCGTTTGAATCCAACTGTCAGTGATAGGACACATTCGCCACTCCCGTCCCCGGTTGCTGTCGGTTGGAATTTCTTACAACAACTGTTTATACTCTGCGTTACGTGATTGCGAGTGGCTCACCATTCCTTCCATACACTTTGAACGCCAACAGACCGGTTAACTTCAGTTGCAGTGTGGTAATGGGCATGTCAAAACGCATCAGCTCCTGATGTCACTCCGTGATGTCTCGACGTCGACGCAATTTACTGTTCTGTTCCATAAATCTGACAGGCGCATACGTATCACTTCGCTGCCATGGCTTACGTCGGCGGTGAACGTCCGCGTGACAGCTTGGTGCCAGTTGTGTTCATCTAAAGTGCTCCAAAGCCACCACTATGTTCTCTTATGAGGGTTACTAATATACACTATAACCGATCCGACAACGTGATATTCACCTATAAAGGTCACCAGCTGCCAGTCAGTGGACGATCATTTGCGGTATGAGTATGCAAATTTCAACCTTGGGCGCCCATGGACAGCAGTCAGCATGGCTGCACTAACCAGACGCCAGCTGAGGAGCCCATATACAGCTACGTTCGCTGAACGGTCATTGAGGAGACACTACTGATAGCCTCTTGATTCACCTGGGCGGGCAGCTGATTAACGGTTGCACATGTATTCGCCCGTACCCATCTCCACAGCCGTCCTTCAATCCTATGATCTATGGCCCTTCGTGCACCATAGTTGCCTTTGAGCCTGTTTTGTATAGCGCCATTTTGCCATGCGCGGTGTACTTCAGACATGGCGGCACGAGAACAGTTTACGAACTTCGCAGCTTCAAAAATGCTTTCTCCATTGGCCCGCAAGCCAATGAACATGCTCTTTTGGACGTCAGACAAAACGCTCCGTTTCCGAATTACCCTAACGACTAAAAGCCCGCCCGGCTAGCCAAGCGGTCTAACGCGCTGCCTCCCGAGCGGGAAGGCATGCCGGTCCCCGGCACGAATCCGTCCGGCGGATTGGTGTCGAGGACCGGTGTGCCGGCAAGCCTGTGGATGGTTCTTAAGGCGGTTTTCCATCTGCCTCGGCGGATGCGGGCTGGTTCCCCTTATTCCGCTTCAGTTACACTATGTCGGCGATTGCTGCGCAAACACTGTCTCCACGGACGCGTACACCATAATTACTCTACCACGCAAAGATTTGGGGTGCACTCGTCTGGTACGAGATCGCACAATAACACTGGTTTCGGTATGGGTGGCGGTGGGGTGGCCTGTTGTAGGGTTGTGGACCAGTGTGGGCCACGGTGGGACGAAGCCTCTCCGTCGTTTCTTGCTCCCCCGTTCAATACACAGAAAAAACACACAGAGTAACGAGTACAGTGTTTTCGGCGTCCCTCCCCACCCCCCTTCACTGACAGTGCTGCCACACGCCGTCTGTGAGTGGTTAATGCACACTGACGCCGAACAGAGGTCGTGGTTACATTAATGCGCCTGGATCGAGTATTACCTGGTCACATACGTAATATATTTTGCATTCAAATTATGGCAAGATAATATCTGTGGAACCGACACGGTCAAAGTGAAGCAGCGAGACGTGCTCCTTCAAAAGCTTTGAAGATCCTTGTGAGCTTCGTAGCTCCATATAGACTCCAAACATCCATACTAATCTTCCAGTTCGTCTAGCTGCCTTGTGTTCGATTAACTTGAATACTAGAATTTGGAGACAATAAAATGACTCAATAGTACGGAAATTAAATGCACGAGTTCGGGGCGATCTACAGAGGAAAGGCTCTCCGTCAGGGCCGTTTCACTGCCGCAGCTGCGTTTGCAGCCCAGCAGTCTGTCTGAGAACGTGACCGCGCACGGTTGCGGCCAGGTGTGCTAGTATGCGAAACGCATTCCGAGCGCCGCCCCCTCCGTGACTGGTAAATATTTGAAGGGCGGCGCGAACACAATGGCAGCTCGCACGCCCAGCAATAGCGCATTTGTCGGCATGCAACTGCTGGCGCTCATTGTGGTTGTGTGAGGCTGTTGCCGGATTCAGGGAAAAGTCAAGGCCGCTTACCTTCTCCGCTCTGGCGGTCCATAGTTACTTGTGCAACTAAAGTACATGACAAAACGAGCCACAAAGCCTAAGTCCGCTGATGAGGTAGTTACGTGTGACATTATGAGCAGTCAAATTTTCCAAGGAGTTATGCAAGGCGTCCCGGCCGGTGTGTTTTATGAAAATAAAGTGACTAGCTCAGGGCCCGCTGCTTCGCTCGCGTAGTCTCTGCGGACTGCACTGATGTTTTTGCTTTCCTTTAACCGATTTTTTATGTTGTTAACAAACTGCAACACCTTCTTGACCTTTCACGCTAGTTAAGGCCGTAGAAGCATGGTCTTTTCCGAATGTATTTGTGCTCAAAAAGCGATTCTGGTAGCCAGAGTCCAAGGTTTTTGTTAATCGTGCAGTTTGCGTTCTTCTAGTGATATTTCCATACAAACTTCATTACCTAAGACATATTTCTTTACATCTAACTGAAAAGTGAAATATCAGTTGTCACACACATAGCTAGCTTCAATTTTTTTTAATATAACGAAATATTTTCGTCAATATTTGAATCCCTTAGTTTACCCTCTTACGGGCTGAATTTTCAAAAACAGTGAAACACATATTTCTTATTTCTAATAGAGAGGCCAAATATAAAATGTCATAGATTTAGCTTTAAAAATGCTTGAACAACGAAACATTTCAATACAAACTTTCATCCCCGGAGTCATTGAGTTTCAGAAAACAACGCAATTAGCATTATTTTATTTCTAACTGAGAAGCCAAATTAAAATTTTCATACTTTTATTTTAAAATGCTTTCAGGATGAAATATTTTCATAAAACATTTCGCCCCTATTTTTCCCCTTCGGGGTTGAATTTCAAAAAACACTTAAACACGTATTTTTTTTAATTTGTAACCTACAAATCAAATGTCAATTTTCATAGAGGTAGTTGAAAAATATGTTAGAAGTTCTTTAGTAACGATCCATTTTTTAAAGAAGAACTGTCACCCACTATTTCACCCCTATAGGGGTCAAATTTCCAAAAATGCCGAAACACATTCTTTTATTTCTGACCGAGAAACCAAATACCAATTTTCGTAGGTCTAGTGAGATATTTTCAAAAAAATCTTCTACCTCTATTTCCACTCCCCGCTCTGACCCCCCCCCCCTCTCCCACTCTCACCACCACAACTTAGAGGTGGAATTTCGAAAACTCCCTTCTTAAACGATGCCTACAATATATGTAAGACAAACACCATCTGCAAACCTTAAGTTCCTGTTCTTAGTGCTTTGGACTGAGCGATGAAGAGTAGCTGAGTCACTTAATCCGCTCATTGACTTTTATACATAGAGATTGTGTCATGTTTCATCGCCAGGCCACATAATAAGTACAATGATTTGTAAAAATAAGCAAGAAAGCCTGCCGGAAAATTGAGGCTCATGCGACATCATTAGTATTGACGAAACATGTTTTCAAATGTCTTGGCGATCGAATGTTGACTTCTACAGACGAAAATTTCTTGAGAGATGGCACAGCAGAGGAAACGTAATGTTTTTGGTTACAGTAAACGTAGACGCCCCTCACAAAGCCAAACGTCTTTTGATAACGAAAACTGCTAACCCTCGATTTTCAGGGTTATGAGTTCATTTCTTGTATTCCACTACTACTATAGTAAAAGGTCGGGTATGGCAACAGAACTTTATAATGAGTGGCTGTTGATCTCAGACAAAGGTGAGGGGTAACTCACAATTTTAGAACAGTTTACCGCAGTTAACTTATGATGACGATATGTGTAGCATTGAAAGTGGTCCGGGTTCCTACATTTAAGTTCTGTCAGCAATGTCCTTGCCTGATGAAACGTGGAAGAACGTTGCGTAGCCGATGATTTCAAACTGTTTAAATTACTGTCGATTCAGCAATATGATACAGAATCAACTGGAGCAATAAGAGGAGAGCGGAGGAATGGACCCAGGTTTCCACGGTACCTGAGGTGTTCTTCATGACTTTCGACAACTTTTGGTGGTTATGTAGATTTTGACGTTCATGTGGAAGTCTGTGGTCCCCTGTCTGACGCTGAAATTCTGGCTTTCCTGTGAAAAGACTACGACTGGGCGGATGAAGAAGGAGAGAAGAAGTTAAGAAGAAGAAAACTCCAAAATAGGCAAAGTACACTTTTACCACCAATCTCCTTAAAAAGACTTTTTTAAAAGAAAATTTGTGAGCCACTCTTATTATAACTTAAACCTTGAATGACCATACTAACAGAGAATATTTTTTCCTGAAGTATACGTCCTATGATGGGGACGATTGTCCTCGACATTGACCAAGCCAATTCAGTAAGCATTCTTCGAGACCTGGAATCTCACTTTGCGTGACCCACTTCCTCCCACAGTATGACACCTTTTCAGCAGTCTGAACTTTCTGCTTACGGACTGTCAGCAGCGTGAATAACGAAAACCCGAAATTTTTGAGAGAATCAAATACTTGTGCATCTCTGAAGTCTTTTTAACAACTGATTTATACAGGGTGTTACAAAAAGGTACCGCCAAACTTTCAGGAAACATTCCTCACACACAAAGAAAGAAAATATGTTATGTGGACATGTGTCCGGAAACGCTTACTTTCCATGTTAGAGCTCATTTTATTACTTCTCTTTAAATCACATTAATCATGGAATGGAAACACACAGCAACAGAACGTACCAGCGTGACTTCAAACACTTTGTTACAGGAAATGTTCAAAATGTCCTCCGTTAGCGAGGATACATGCATCCACCCTCCGTCGCATGGTATCCCTGATGCGCTGATGCAGCCCTGGAGAATGGCGTATTGTATCACAGCCGTCCCAATACGAGCACGAAGAGTCTCTACATTTGGCCCCGGGGTTGCGTAGACAAGAGCTTTCACATGCACCCATAAATGAAAGTCAAGAGGGTTGAGGTCAGGAGAGCGTGGAGGCCATGGAATTGGTCCGCCTCTACCAATCCATCGGTCACCGAAGCTGTTGTTGAGAAGCGTACGAACACTTCGACTGAAATGTGCAGGAGCTCCATCGTGCATCAACCACACGTTGTGTCGTACTTGTAAAGGCACATGTTCTAGCAGCACAGGTAGAGTATCCCGTATGAAATCATGATAACGTGCTCCATTGAGAGTAAGTGGAAGAAACTAAAATGAGCTCTAACATGGAAATTAAGCGTTTCCGGACACATGTCCACATAACATCTTCTTTTATTTGTGTGTGAGGAATGTTTCCTGAAAGTTTGACCGTACCTTTTTGTAACACCCTGTATACTGTAGTTTTGAGATGAGTACCATCGAGTTATAAAAGGAGTAATGTGAGGAGTTGAATTGCGTAGCAATTACCAAAACAGTTCCAGTTATTGGTTCCGAATACTCAGTTTTCGCACACCCAGACGTGTCATTACCCGCTCTCCTTGACAACTGCGCGACTACGAAATTTCGTACACAGGTTTCTGATTACAGTTTCACGTTCTGTGCCTCACTATTTCCATGCCGATCTGTCACTTTGTTTTAGCTTTGTAACGCACCGGGTTGAGCCAAACGCAAGTTCCTGGAAACCAAACACATTAAAATTCGGCAGCTCTTGAAGGGCCGCCACCATATTCTGTATGGACGTAATATTAACTGATTCAAATAGGTGATAATGCTCACGAAAAGAGCAGACAGAAAGAGGATGATTTCATCCGTGGGTTTATTCGGTCATTCTAAAAGATTGATTTACATCACTCAAGCAACCAACGTAACGACTTTAAGTCAGATTTGCTTACCCTAAATCTACGATGAATTAATGAAATCGTCATTGCTACGCTTGCTGTATGTGGTACGTCAGCAATCAATTATATTTAGCAACTATCCTGATCCATAACTCACCAATCACATATATACACTGTCCAGTCACATTAATACCACCACCACATATTTTCGACGTCAGTGTAAAGTAGCCACTCACAGACGGCAGGTAGCAGCAGCAGCAGTGGATGATATACAAAGCGTGTCCAGGGAACGTGGAAAACAGTGCAGTCGTTATCGCAATGCGGAAACGGAGCTGTTTCTCTGACGTCCCAAAGGACACGATCAGTGGCTTTCGGGCCAGGGGTGGGAGCATTTCCTAAACGGCTGTGTTTATAAACTGTTCGCGTGCTGCCATGGATAAAGTGTACCATGAACGGCAAAATGGTGCTATGCAAAATCAGCGCCGAGGCAACTGTGGGGAACCAAGAGCCGTAGATAGCGTTTGTGAACGACGGCTGCACAGATGTGCAAGCGCGAACATACGTGCAACTGTTGAGCGGCTGACGTCCAGACGAAGAAGGGATTACCAACTGTGTCCCCTTGACGACCTTTAACTGAACGTTGCTGCGTATGGACTCCCGCAGCAGGTGCCTCATTCATTCACCCATGCTAACCGTTCTTCGGTGACGAAGGCTGGAATTTGCATGCCAATACTGCAACTGGACGTGCACTGTGTCTTGACAAGTGATCTTCTCAGATGAAGCACATTTTATGCTCCATCGGCGTCAAACACCCTTCAACAATGGTCGGAAGAGTCCAGGCCGGAGGATGGAGCGTTATGGTCTGGGGAATGTTTTCATGGCATTCCCTAGGTGATCTCGTCACTCTGGGAGACACAGTAGACCAACGTAAGTGTGCAGCTATCATTGAGGATCATATCCACTCATATATTCAATTTGTTTTTCTGCACGATGGCATCTACCTGCAGGACAGTGTAAGATGTCGCACATCTCACAGCGTACGTGCGTGGTTCGAAGAGCACCGGGATGAATTTGCCGTACTCCCCTTACCACCATACTTCACAGATTTAAACCTAATCGAGAATTCAGAGTACCACCTCGATCGGATCGTTTGCGCCATGGATCCTCATCTGAGAAGCCTAGCGCTGCTGGCCACAGCACTGGAGTCGGCGTGGGACCACATCCACGTCTTCCAGAACGTCACCGACTGGCTCTCTCTCCACCTCCGCGCTGCAAAAGGCGATTATTGAGGTGTTTAACAGGTGGTCTCATTATTGTCACTGGACAGTGTAGCTCACCATGGGCGACTACTAGCAGCAAAACGTCCGCTTCCGTGCTTCGTCTTTCACGTACTACGAAAGCCTAAGTTGCTATCAGCGGTCCCTCGCTGTTGTACATGGTAAAGATGTTCTGTGACGAGAATGAGATTTTCACTCTGCATCGGAGTGTGCACTGATATGAATCTTCTTGGCAAATTAAAACTGTGTGCCGGACCGAAACAAGAACTCGGGACCTTTGCCTTTGGCGGGCAAGTGCTCTGCCATCTCAGCTACCCAAGCACAACTCATGCCCCGTCTTCACAGCTTTAATTGCGCCCGTACCTCGTCTCCTACCTTCCAAACTTCGCTGAAGCTCTCTTGCATACCTTGCAGAACTAGCACTCCTGGAAGAGGGGACTGATGACCTCAGATGTTAAGTCCCATAGTGCTCAGAGCCATTTTTAAGGAGGCGTTCAGTTGATTGGTTGATTGGTTTGGGAGAGGAGACCAAGCAGCAAGGTCTTCGGTGCCATCGGATTACAGAAGGGTGGGGAAGGAAGTCAGCTGTGCCCTCTCAAAGGAAACATCCTGCATCCAGTACCTCGTCTCCTACTTTCCAAACTTCACAGAAGCTCTCCTGCGAACCTTTCAGGTCGTATGCGAGATGTATTTGGAAGGAAAGTAATATGTTGTCCGACTCCTCCTGAAAAGTGCTGTCCCGAAATTTCAATAGTAACTCTCTCTGCGATCCACAACGCCTCTCTTGTAACGCTACAAGTGGAGTTTGTTTCGCATCTCCGTAATGCACTCTTGCCAGCTAAACAATCCCGTGACGAAACGCGCCGCTCTATCTTCTCTATCAGTACTACCTGATAGGGATCCCAGGTAGATGAACAATACTCAGGAACTGGGCGAACAGGCGCCTTATAAGCCACTTCTTTTGTGAATGAGTTATATTTCCTTAAGATTCTTCCGATGAATCTGCATCTGGTGTCTGCTTTTCTGACTATCTCTTTTATATGGTCATTCCACTTAAGGTCGCTCTCGATAGTTACGCCTAGATATTTTACGCGCGACGCTGCCTCCAGCTGTTTGTCATGTCTTTTCCTATTTATGTGCAATATGTTACATTTACTTACGTTCAGAGTCAACTGCCAGAGCCTGCAACAATCATCAGTTCCCTGCAGGTCGTTCTGCAAATTCTTACTATCTTCTGGCGTTGCTTAAAAGCATCCAACGCTTTGTACTAGATCGTTTATATACACTGTAAACAGCAACGGTCGTATCACACTTCCGTGTGATACTTGGGATATTACCTTTACATCTGTCGATTTTCTTTCTTCTGCTGTGCTTGCACTTTCCACCATTTCCTACGGGAGTCCGTAGTGCTACTTCTGCAGTGCCCTTAATAAATGATTTGGCCACTGATGACACTTCTGCATATAGCAGACAACCGCTGTCAGAATACTGTGCCTATTTCATACAGAACGTTGACCCTCTATGACGCTAAACTGCAGCACAGAAGCCACACTGAGATGGGCTTAAGTAGCGCCTCCTTTGGAATTCTTTCATTGTGAATCAAGAAACGCAAGCAAGCAACAAGTGGGCGGTATCTGAGAGGCAGGCCCTAGTTAGCGAAACAAATTCCTCTGAGTGCAGTCCGGCGGCCGGCCCGAGGCGTGCACCCACGTGCGCGGAACGTGGTCGCCGCTCAGTGCCGCTGAGGCCGGCATCGATCACTGGCTTATCTGATGCGGCGCCGAATGAATTAGTCGCCGTCGCTACAAATCGGCCAGCGAGATCGCAATCGAGCGTGCACGCGTTCCCGTCTGAAGGGACACCGCATGTCGAGCAGTGCGGACGCTGCAGGCGCTTGGGTGGCGGCTTGCTCTGCCCACTGGGACCACCCACAACAGCACAGGGCGAGCCACCACTCTGGATCGCAGTCCACTACCTTGAGCCGTTGCGAGAGGACAGGTGACTCCAAAGTCGCAAGATAACGACCACAGTACTGAGGGTCCCACGTTGGAAGGAATCTGTTTCACTTCTTTCATCCGTATTTAACATATATTCTTCCCCCCGCCACCATCCTTTCTCTCTCTCTCTCTCTCTCTCTCTCTCTCTCTCTCTCTCTCTCTCTCGGTCTCTCTTTGTCTGACGAACAGAAAGACAATAATTACGCTGATTTCACCAAGATTCATTATAGTCCCCTGGTCATTACAAAAGACGGGACACGATTTTTAATAGGGTGTGTAATTACCACGGACAACCGTGCATTCTCTGCAACGCTATCGGTTATCAAGTTGAAATGTCAAGTATGCGCACGTCTTACATGTTGCTCCAACCTATGCTAGATTTCGTTACTCAACCTGTAAAGTAGTTCCAGTCTTCCGGCAACACATTTGAAATGGCACTGAGTACGACAACAGTCGAACACCCTATGTGCTGAGGTGGGTCAGGACAGCGGCCCCCCGTTATCTTGTGGGAAAGTCACGTTACAGAGAAGACACGCTACAACCATCAGCCTTAGTATGCCAGAAATGTATCAGCTGCTGTTCAAAGTAACGGCTATGCTAACCAACGTGACAGTGTTGTGTACACGATGGCGCTTTACATCGTCACGTCAGTGTCCCTTCTCCGAGGAATCTCCACACACAGATACGTCCAATGAGATGCTATACGCAAAACCATAACTTTTGAAGACGAGGTGCTGTCACGGGACGTTGCTGTACGACCGTGCAAGGCCGAACAACCAATATGTACGTCCTCTCGAGCGCTAGTCCAAAGGGCCATTGAGATTATACAGTATGTGATCAAAAGTATCCGGCCACTTGGCTGAAAATGATTTACAAGTTCGTAGCACTCTCGATCAGTAACGTTGGAATTTAATTTGGTGTTGGCCCACCATTAGCTTTAATTACAGCTTCCACTCTCGCAGGCATACGTTCAATAAGGTGGTGGAAGGTTTCTTGGGGAATGGCAGCCTGTTCTTCACGGAGTGCTGCACTGAGGAGAGTTATCGATGTCGGTCGGTGAGGCCTGGCAAGAAGTTGGCGTTCCAAAACATTCCAAAGGTGTTCTATAGGGTTCAGGTCAGGACTCCGTGCAGGCCAGTCCATTACAGGGATGTTATTGTCGTGTAACCACTCCGCCACAGGCCGTGCATTATGAACAGGTTCTCGACCGTGCTGAAAGATGCAGTCACCATCCCCGAATTGCTCTTCAAACATGAAGACATAAAGATCACCATTTGTTCGCCATACCCACACCCTGCCATCGGATCGTCACATTGTGTATCGTGGTTCGTCATTACACAAACGTTATTCCATTGTTCAATCGTCCTTACACCAAGCGAAGCGTCTTTCGGCATTTACCGGTTTCATGTGTGGCTTATGAGCAGCCGCTCGACTATGAAATCCAAGTTTTCTCACCTCCCGCCTAACTGTCATAGTACTTGCAGTGGATCCTGATGCAGTTTGGAATTGCTATGTACGACCCTCTACGACTGTCGGCGGTCTCTGTCAGTCAACAGACGAGGTCAGCCTGTAGGCTTTTGTGCTGTACGTGTCCCTTCACGTTTCCACTTGACTATCACATCGGAAACAGTGGACCTAGGAAAACTCGCGTACAGGCGTATAACACAAGTGACACCCAATCATCTGACCACGTTCGAAGTCCGTGAGTTCCGCGGAGTGCCCCATTCTTCTCTCTCACGATGACTAATGACTATTCAGGTCACTGATATGGAGTACCATGGCAGTAGGTGGCAGCCCAATACACCTAATATGAAAAGCGTATGTTTTCGGGCGTGTCCGGATACTTCTGATCACATAGTGTATGTGGCGTTGAGCCCTCTTCAAATCACTAATTCCGTATTCACTTAACAGGCATGGAACGCCGACCACTACAATCAGCTGTGTCGCGGAACAATGACCGATGTCCTGCTGTAACGATCATGCTACTGTCAATTTACGACACGTGCTCGTAGACGTTTGTCTTTTGTTATTCGAGGCACAACATGACTTCCTCAAAAACAAGCAACATTCTACCCGATGTGTAGTACTTCATTATGTGGAGAACACAAACTGCGCAACACGAAGGCTCACATTTTCGAAAGTGCACAATTGTCTCTGATTTCGAGTCATAAGTTTGAAATTTGGCTCAAAGGTGCCTAATACACTCCTGGAAATGGAAAAAAGAACACATTGACACCGGTGTGTCAGACCCACCATACTTGCTCCGGACACTGCGAGAGGGCTGTACAAGCAATGATCACACGCACGGCACAGCGGACACACCAGGAACCGCGGTGTTGGCCGTCGAATGGCGCTAGCTGCGCAGCATTTGTGCACCGCCGCCGTCAGTGTCAGCCAGTTTGCCGTGGCATACGGAGCTCCATCGCAGTCTTTAACACTGGTAGCATGCCGCGACAGCGTGGACGTGAACCGTATGTGCAGTTGACGGACTTTGAGCGAGGGCGTATAGTGGGCATGCGGGAGGCCGGGTGGACGTACCGCCGAATTGCTCAACACGTGGGGCGTGAGGTCTCCACAGTACATCGATGTTGTCGCCAGTGGTCGGCGGAAGGTGCACGTGCCTGTCGACCTGGGACCGGACCGCAGCGACGCACGGATGCACGCCAAGACCGTAGGATCCTACGCAGTGCCGTAGGGGACCGCACCGCCACTTCCCAGCAAATTAGGGACACTGTTGCTCCTGGGGTATCGACGCGGATCATTCGCAACCGTCTCCATGAAGCTGGGCTACGGTCCCGCACACCGTTAGGCCGTCTTCCGCTCACGCCCCAACATCGTGCAGCCCGCCTCCAGTGGTGTCGCGACAGGCGTGAATGGAGGGACGAATGGAGACGTGTCGTCTTCAGCGATGAGAGTCGCTTCTGCCTTTGTGCCAATGATGGTCGTATACGTGTTTGGCGCCGTGCAGGTGAGCGCCACAATCAGGACTGCATACGACCGAGGCACACAGGGCCAACACCCGGCATCATGGTGTGGGGAGCGATCTCCTACACTGGCCGTACACCACTGGTGATCGTCGAGGGGACACTGAATAGTGCACGGTACATCCAAACCGTCATCGAACCCATCGTTCTACCGTTCCTAGACCGGCAACGGAACTTGCTGTTCCAACAGGACAATGCACGTCCGCATGTATCCGGTGCCACCAAACGTGCTCTAGAAGGTGTAGGTCAACTACCCTGGCCAGCAAGATCTCCGGATCTGTCCCCCATTGAGCATGTTTGGCACTGGATGAAGCGTCGTCTCACGCGGTCTGCACGTCCAGCACGAACGCTTGTCCAACTGAGGCGCCAGGTGGAAATGGCATGGCAAGCCGTTCCACAGGACTACATCCAGCATCTCTACGATCGTCTCCATGGGAGAATAGCAGCCTGCATTGCTGCGAAAGGTGGATATACACTGTACTAGTGCCGACATTGTTCATGCTCTGTTGCCTGTGTCTATGTGCCTGTGGTTCTGTCAGTGTGATCATGTGATGTATCTGACACCAGGAATGTGTCAATAAAGTTTCCCCTTCCTGGGACAATGAATTCACGGTGTTCTTATTTCAATTTCCAGGAGTGTACATTCGTCTGTAATGGTGCAAAAGTGCGCACGCTACGACATCACTCTCGGTGTCTATGTAAAAAAGGCCGGAGCTCATAAGTTCGTATGAGATGAAGATGATTAAATGGTGTCACATTCGTACAAAGTTTCAAAATTCTACCAGCGCCATCGTGGACGGGTCACACGATGAGGAGGTCGTCACGCCCCTTCTTACTCCCGTTCCAACCCCTCTTTTAATGATTCTGTGATAGAGTTCAGATTCAGCGGTTTTCTTATGACCGGCCGAGGAAAATATTTCAGAGACACTGCCGCGCAGAATCGACGAGGAAAGGCTCTAGGAGATGGCATAAAGTGCGTCAATGAAACATTGGGACATTGATTGCCACATATATCGTAGACGAAAACGACGGTTCGCAATGCGACGAGCAACTCTTGAACAGCTGACACCCTCCCCTCTCCCTCACCCTGATGATTCAACCTTCTGTAAGGACATCATGGACCAGCATCCTCACTGAACTCGACCGCACCAGCTCGGAATGCAGTGCAATCGCAACTTTTGCTCAGGGGTACAGGGTGGAATCATTAGGTACCGTTCTAAAGCATTCGACGAAATCTGAACGTGATCCGGAACAGCAAGGGGGAGTTTATGTTTTGTCTACCTCCTGTTTTGCGCCCTCTTGTGGCAGGGGTCACAGAGCGCTGTGACATTGGCGCATGCATAAATAAAACAATAGAAAGTTCCTCTAAGAGCACTTAGTTTAGTAACATCCTCTGTGACACCCGCCTACCTGTTTTGAGCATCTTAAGAAAGAACCCATGCAGACAGAACTAATAACGATAGTCCTAGGCTCCTGCAGGCAGACTACGCTGCTGTTCTTGCGCCTTTCAGTAAGCCATCCGGGTTCGGTGGGGCATTGAAGAGGTTGCCCGCCCGAGAGCGCCTAGGAATTTTTGTCACAGGTTGTCTCTGTTCAGATGCATTTAAAAGAACTGAACAAATGCTGGTGTTGCGAGCTGAAGAGCCTTAGGGTCAAACTCAAATTTCTTCGAATCGTTTTGAGCGGCCGCTAATGGCTACACGCTGTACACCAGAGCTGCACTGCACTCCAAAGGGGTGCGATCAAGTTCAGTGGTGCTGCTGGCTCGCGATGTCCTTAAGGGAGAGTTGATTTGTCAGGGGGTGTCAGCAGTGTCGAGGGTTGCCAACAGCGCCGTTCTGTTGCTCATGACAACGCGAACTGTCGTTTTCGTCCGCGAAATGTATGGAAATCAACTGCCCAAGGAAAGGGATAGTTTCACTGACGCCCTTTTTGCCACCCCCTGAGTCCTTTTCGTGTCGCTTCTGAGCGGCAGTGTGTCTGCAATGCTTTACTCGGCCACCACTAGGAAACTGCACCGTCACAACGATGGACGTCGTGGCTACTACTTCCATCAGAGAGGTGTTAGAAGAAAGTGTTTATTGCGGGTAATAAGGTGTGTGACGACATTCCCATCGTGTGATACGTCCACGATGGGCAAGTTTGTGATAAAATTTTGTGACAATGTGACGTTATTAACCCGCCTTACAGTTCACATGGACTGAGTTGCGGCCTTTCCTCCACTGTTTGAAGCGTTGCAGATCCCGAGAGTGACGTCGCTGGTCGCCAGGCTTTTGCACCATTACAGAGGAAGGCTTTAGGCACCTTTGAGCCAGTTTTCAAGCTAAAGTTGTGAAAGGGAGACAGTTGTGGTGTTTCGAAAAAGTGATCCTTGGTACGCCCGATAAACCCATGGGCTGAACATGTAATAGGATTGTGGAAAGGGCCAAATTTTGAGGTCAGTTTCTCCTTCTAATTGTCATTTATTGTAATTTAATAATCTTTACAACTAAATCGGCACATAGTCGGACCTTTACCGAATGCAACTCCTTCACGGCTCAAGGCCTCCAAAAAAGAAATCTTAACAAATCAACAAGATAAAAATCCAAGTAAGATAGCAATAAAATTATTTTAAAAACAGCAAACATATGCAAAGTGCAATACAAATGGCTGAGGGCCACAATTAAATTTCAAAATTTTAGAATATATTACCATAGACTTTTAAAGGCAGAATTCCAGAATGTTTAACAAAAAGATATCTTAAAAATCAACATGATTAAAAATGCAATTAAAGAGGAAAATCAAATAAATAAAAAAAGGCGTTGTCACTGCTACGTGGAAAGCCTTAAGGCTAAGCAGATAGAACATACATATGCAAGGTGCAATAACAATGGCTGAAGACCACAATTAAGTTTCAAAATTTTAAAATATATTACCATAATCTTTTGAAGGCAGAAGGCCGCAATGTTTAAGCTTGAAAGATAAATTTAAAATATAATTTTGCAAAATTTTTTAAGAAAATAAAAAAGTGACCATAAGTCTTGAATTTAAAGTAGCTGACAACAGATAATTAAACATCGGTGGCACTCAGAAGCCTCCAGGGAGGTCAATCTGCCCTCGTTCACT
Organism: Schistocerca serialis cubense; assembly: GCF_023864345.2. Taxonomy (NCBI): domain Eukaryota; kingdom Metazoa; phylum Arthropoda; class Insecta; order Orthoptera; family Acrididae; genus Schistocerca; species Schistocerca serialis. The sequence goes on from NC_064639.1 coordinate 592,057,592, forward strand.
TAGGCGAGACAGGTGGTGAGCCCAACTATACTTGATCCGTCGGAACAACCAGGGGACAACCACGGGCAGACCGACGCAACGGTTCCTTTCCGTCAATCAGTACCTGAGAACTCAAACCGGAATGATTACAATCGTGATAATCCACGATCGAGTATGTATTAGCTGTCAAAATTGAACAGTGACAGCAGGCGAGGATACGACGCTACCTGAAATTACGTTAGTGGCCAGGGCAGGTAACCGGAACACTAACGGCCACTAGGCAGAAAATTCCGCTGGTACACTTGAATTTGAAACACGGTAATATAGTTAACTTCACTCAAAAGAACACTGCCTGAATTTACGTCAGGGCCCAGGGCAGGTAACCAGAACACTAACGGCCACAAGACAGAAAATTCCATTGGTGCACTCAAATTGTAGTCGACCAAAATAGTTAATGGCATCGCATGGTGGCCAAATTTCAGCAGTAGAAACACTCGGTGCTGCTCACAGGAAAACCTCCGCAACAGCAAACCACCGAAACGAACCACCACAGCATAAATGGACGTGGCTTGGGTAGTTGAAACCACTGCTCAACTTTGACGTCCTGGGTCAGTGAACCACGAAGCTCGTAGCGATCGGACAGCTCCACACACGCTCCGACACTGTGCAGGGGCTGCCAGCGGCCCCAGCTGACTGCACCGCGCGGAGATAACTTCCCTCGTCCGCAACAACCGACCGACTGCTTTCAGACCCCCTAGCCGGAAACTATATGCACCAAACCAAAGATCGGTACACATCACTGCTACCACACATAAAAGGAAGAAGAACCACGACGTAACCGCAAGAAGGGTGGCAAACCAAACACAGATAGACAGCGAAGGTCACGAAAACGCATAGTTGGGAGTGAGCACGGCTCAATCCTTTAATTGGGTTGCTCGGTGTCCAGTGAGGTACAAGGTAGATCTATCCACCTTGTGCATTTGCGCTGTTTTGCTAATCATTTGCATATCTATTCTTGACAATTTGTTGTTCCCCTTCAGCTTTCTCTGCAGTTACTGGCAAGGTGCTGGCTATAGTTGTACTGTTTGGAGCTTGTGCAGGTGTAAATGTAGAACATGTTTAAATATTTGACTGATATTCTCTCAGAAGTAAAATAAATAGACAGCATTAGAAAGATGGAAATTTGAATGACTCAAAATGCTGCTGACGTCGCCTACCCGTCATATTATGATAGGCACAAGCATCAGAGACGGGGCATCATATAGAAACGTAAAACGATAATACGTAAAATTTGATGTCACCATCATCATACTTACAAAAAGCCTTGTTTAATACAGTTTGACACCAGCAGTTTCATTTCATGCCTAAACTTTCATTCTATAGAAAGTACAGTAGTGCAAAGAAATAGTAATTTCTAGCAGATGTCAAACTTTGTTAAATGTAGTGTGGTATTGTACGTGGGTACATAGTACTAGAAAAGCAACAGGACGGTTGGAAATCTGTACGTAAAGTACAGTCAGATTTAACTTGGCGAAGGAAGGAGGAGCCGGCCGGGGTGGCCGAGCGGATCTAGGCGCTACAGTCTGGAACCGTGCGACCGCTATGGTCGCAGGTTCGAATCCTGCTTCGGGCATGGATGTGTGTGATGCCCTTAGGTTAGTTAGGTTTAAGTAGTTCTAAGTTCTAGGGGACTGATGACCTCAGAAGTTAAGTCCCATAGTGCTCAGAGCCATTTTAACCATTTTTGAAGGAAAGAGGAACCGAGGGTAGTAGTCATATATATATATGGAGATAGGGCGATCAAAACCTTTGTAAACGAATTTATGCAACCTAAGAATGACTGATGGGAGAATAAAAAAACGCATGCCTCAGTATAACACAGAAAATAAGGGTTTCCGAAGCACCGTATTTTAAGAAAAGTAAGTTAATACCTTCCTTCTTTCATCTTTGGTTCACTGTAATGAAAATACAAAGGTTTTGTTCCTCCAACTTCTGCATCTCCCTCAGCCCACACCCTTGTTAGTGTTATCATATCTTAGAACGTTGTGAAACGATTGCTGTGAGGAACAAGGAAGACCAGCGTTCAGATCTATTTGGAAACCTTTGTTAGTTACATTCGTCAGTGATTCTGCATGTAAACTTCTAACATTAACAGCTTCTGTCCGAAATGAAGTAAGGAATCAGGCCGGCTTCAGTCAAACGGTAGACCACGGTCCCGTAATTTGCTCCGTCGGTTTTCAGCAAGCAAGTAAAATCACTATTACAATAACAAGAAGAAGAGACTCACGACTGTAAAACAACATTCAAGAGAGTAAAAATTAAACCGATACATTTTCATCACATGGCGGCACTGAATGAATTAAAATCACTTGATGCACTTGATGGTGTAAAGGAAGGGCATTCTCACACTGCGATTCGACTCTCCTATTCTTACATTAGTTTTGGTACATTTTCTCCAGGTCACTTCTCTTTTGCACTAACCGATGAACTGACGCCTAAAATTAGTATTTCACCAACAAATTTCATCTACTTCCAAACCGCCCATAGATTGCTGCACAGATTACAAGAATTGTTATTGGTACGAAAATAAATTTGAATCTGCAGAAATCTTTCATTTTCCGAGGGTGATGAAGTTTCATATTTCTTCTTTTTTTCAAGAATGTAGTGTGTCGATATTCTGCATTTTCTACTGTAATTATTTTGTATCTTGAACAAGACATTTCGGAATGACTATAATACTGCAGCTAAAGGTCACGGCAAAAATAATGAAGATCGCTTATTTCTTGAAAGTGGGTTTCTACGTTTTTCCAGAGAAGTCGGAAGCACTTTTCTTTTTGCAGCAATCTTCATATGTAAATATTTGACGGCAAGCGAGCAGGAAGACGGCGGTACTCTTAGCCGGAGCTGCCACGGTGCCCCCTGTTTTCCATCTCGTGATGAATCCGAAAGGATTCTGCGACATTCTGCCTCTCGATAAATGTCTGTGTTTCCGAATGAAAATTCCTTCGGTTTATGCAGCAACGACTGCAGAGACTGAGCGATCTGATTCATCTCATATACTGCATTTCCACAGTGTCTAATATACTAATGAGATCTGCAATATTATATACTGAAGTGGCAAAGAAACTGCTACAGGAATGCGTATTCAAGTATAGAGATATGTAAACATGCAGAATACGGCGCTGCGGTCGGTAACGCCTATATAAGGCAACAAGAGTCTGGCGCAGTCGTTACATCAGTTACTGCTGCTGCAATGACAGTTTATCAAGATTTAAGTGAGCTTGAACGTGCTGTTATACCCGACGCACGACCGATGGGACACAATATCACCGAGGTAGCGATGAAGTGTGGATTTTCTCGTACGAATGTACAGTGAATATCAGGAATCCGGTAAAACATCAAGTCTCCAACGTAGCTGCGGCAGGAAAAAGATCCTGCAAGAACGGGATCAACGACAACTGAGAAGAATCGTTCCAACGCGACAGAAGTGCAACCCTTCCGCAAATTGTTGCAGATTTCAATACTGGGCCATCAACAAGTGTCAGCATACGAACTATTCAATGATACATCATCGATATAGGCATTCGGAGCAGAAGCCTCACTCCTGTGCCCTTGATGACTGCACACAAACCTTTACGCCTCACCTGGGCCCGTCAACACCGACATTAAACTGGTGATGACTGGAGACATGTTGCCTGGTCGGAGGGGTCTCGTTTCAAATTGCATCGAGCGGATGGACGTGTACGGGTATGGAGGCAACCTCATGACTCCATGAACCCTGCATGTCAACAGGGACTGTTCGAGTTGGTGGAGGCTCTGTAATGCTGTGGGGTGTGTGCAGTTGGAGTAATATGGGACCCCTGATACGTCTAGATACGATTCGATGACAGGTGACATGTATGTGAGCATCCTGTCTGATCAGCTGCATCCATTCATGTCCATTGTGCATTCTGACGGACTTGGGCAATTCCAGCAGGACAATGCGACACCACACACGCCCAGAATTGCTGCAAAGTGGTTCTAGGAACACTCTTCTGAATTTAAACACGTGCGCTGACCACCAAACTCCCCCAGACACGAACATTATTGAGCATATCTGGGATGTCTTGCAACGTGCTGTTCAGGAGAGTTCTTTATCCCCTCGTATCTTACGGATTTATGAACAGCCGTGCAAGATTCATGGTGCTAATTCCCTCTAGTGCTACTTCAGCCGTTAGTCGAGTTCATACCACGTCGAGTTGCGGCACTTCTGCGTGTTCGCGGGGACGCAGCGCGATACTAGGCAGGTGTACCAATTTCTTTGGCTCTTCAGTGTATATACTGTTGTCGCTTGTCGACGTCTTCACTAGATAAACAATTAACAGTACTTACGTTACAGTGAAGAATATATATATTAAAAACTCCGAAGTGGAATTACAAAGAGATAATAAACTGCTTGCAGTAATTACAGCATAAACGTTCATCTACTTTGATTTCTGGCAAGCATTAAAACGTTAAAGGGAAGCAAGCACCCGATTATTGACTGCAAAAATTAACCAACACGGCACAGTAATTTAAACATCTGAATACTACTCGCAGACAGAGATAAAATTGACATTGGTCGATGACCCCAGGAGAGAGTAAAATATGTCTGCTCCGGCTGATTCACCAAATGAATGCAGTTAGTACAAGAAATGCAAAGGTAACACACTTTCATTTGTTTTTAGCTGTGGCCGGCGTAATAACAATTATTTAGATTTCTGGTGAATGTTATTCGTCTGCAGCTCTTCTTGACGGGTTGTATGTTCGATTCTGTAGAGTTTTTGGTACGCACAGCAGCTCGATGAACCACCTCTACATGTCATCAAGGAGCCTCTGGTCTGAAGATGGTCGCTTCGACTGAAACCGGTTACCGGAATTAGTAAGTAAATAACTGTTGCTATCTGGACTCACGTTTTGTTATATAACACGAATTACAATAAAAATGAAGCACTGAAAGTAGTATAAGAGTTCTTACATTTGTGCTGTTGACTGCAGAATAAAAAGTGATTCATATGTACGTTTGCACTAGGAATAAAAGCCTTTCCTTACAGAAGAATCTCTCTGTGGTGTCACCGCCAGACACCACACTTGCTAGGTGGTAGCTCGGCCGCGGTTCGTTAGTATACGTCGGACCCGCGTGTCGCCACTATCAGTGATTGCAGACCGAGCGCCGCCACACGGCAGGTCTAGAGAGACTTCCTAACACTCGCCCCAGTTGTACGGCCGACTTTGTTAGCGATGGTTCACTGACTAAATACGCTCTCATTTGCCGAGACGATAGTTAGCATAGTCATCAGCTACGTCATTTGCTACGACCTAGCAAGGCGTCATTACCAGTTACTATTGATGTTGTAAAACATGTACCGTCAAGAGCGATGTTCACCAATTATGGATTAAAGTTAAGTATTCCAGCAGCTACGTACGTTTTTTGTTAGTCTCATTTCCTTGACCTGTTCCAGACCTCACGCCAGCCTGCGTGAGCTAAAACGCGTGCCTTTCGGCTTCCTCTCATAGTGGGTTGGCTGTCTTGCCAATCCACAACAATCTCAGTACTGAATTTGTATGTGTTACGTGCTATTTTCTGAAAGTATTTGTATGGATGGTAGCCTTATTACGAAAGAGAAACATGGACGACGAATGGTGCAGACAAGGAAACGGAATGGAATCTTATGAAAACTAGAGCTACAGAATAATACTAAAGATTTCATGACTAGCTCGAGTAAGTTATAAAAAGCCACTGGATGGAACTAAGAAAACAAAGAGTTCTATGGCATGCTGTGATTAAAAGAAGGGGTAAGTTAATAAGGTCTATCATGAGATATCAAGAAATAATTTATTTGATTGTTAAAGGGATAGTTCAGTGTAATAACTGTAGACGGAGATCGAAGCTTGAGTACAGTAAGCATTACAAATTGACGTAGCTTTGAATAGTTATGCGGGGACGAACAGACTTGAATGGACTAGCGTGGAGAGCTACAACAAAGCAGTCTGCAGATTGAAGACCACGGCAAACAACATAACAGCAAAAGATTTTTAATTCTTCCAATTTTTATCTCTCTGGTTTATCACTCAGTCAATCTTTGACATTTACTCAATGTTATTTTCCTCAAGCACACATTATGAAACGCGTTCCTCAGTTTGTGGTTTCACCGACCAGCGTATGTACTCTTGGTTTCTAATTACAGAATCCATCTGCTTCTTCTGATGAGGCTTCACCTATTGCGAGTGTTGGAGGAAGTAAAACCAGTCATTGGAAAAACCAAATCGTCTTTTAAAACTAATTCGCTTCCAGACCTGTATGAGAACAACGTCCATGTAGACAACAGTAATTACTGGGATAGTGTTACAATAGCGAAGAGTTTGTTTAATTTCTTAAACATGCACCAGACAGTGATTCCTTGTCTTCATCCTCGATATCAGGTAGTCAAGGAAAATGAAACGTGGTGTCGATATGAATCACAGACAGAATCTGTGTTACTTCGCAGAAATTAGATGCTTATGACTGTCAGCTCTGTGTCACGTATTTCAGATTTTTCTACACACAGAGCTTCTGAAAAATCATTTTATAGTTTCTCCATAAACATGACATCAGCTCTAGACGTACGACCTCGAAAAGGTTCTTTTTGTATCTTTAGGGTATTTAGAATACAATACTAGAAATAGCACAGAACGTCAAATGGTGTATGGAAACAACACCACACATACATACAGGCACAAGTAAACTATAGAAAACATACGCCTTTGAATTAAACTAACTTTTGTCATTGCGAAAGTGGTAAATCAGCTACAAGAAGAGACGTGTGGATATGAATCACCAGGCAGGTCACCCTGTGACAAGCGGTAAAGACTTTGAAAAAAATACATAAAGTTCCATAACGCTTATTACAGAACTCTATCAGAACGATCTCATAGAAAGGGGGAATCTGTCGTACGGCCATAAACAGCGTTTGCTTCTGGACCCGTATCGACTGTTGTTGCTCAAGGAAAATAAACCTGGGGATGCAATGAGACGTCTACTACACGCTAAGAAGATTCTTCCATGCTGGAGTATCCTTGGTCCTGCCTGTGTAATCTGGTTTCAGTGCATCATTTCACACACTGCACCTTTTCTTGTGTTTGGTGGAGCTGTCATTATTCGATTAAGAACTTCTCATTTTTAAGTAATAATCGAGAAATTTAACAATATCGTAGCTAACAATAACGTTACTTGTGTGCATATAGTGCGTGGCATATGGGCATAAGTAGAGTGCAGAAAAAAATACTATGTGACGTAAAAGACGTCCACATGCTGATCTGGACGGAGAAAAACAATTCACGCATGATGTACCGTATAAGTCACTGTTCATTCTTTTACAATTGTCTTCAGTCCCAAAGATTGGTTTCATTCTATTCTACAAGTTGGTCTGTCATGCGCAAGTCTCTTCATACCTCCTATACTAATGCAAGCCGCATACATCCGAAACTGCTTTCTTGGTCCCATACTACAATTTTTGCCCCCTTCTAAACCTCCCAGTCCTGCAAAACACGATTCCTTGAAGACTCAGGATTGTCCTATCAATCGGTTTCCTTCTTTTGGTCAACTTGTGCCAAAAACTTCTTTTTCCTACAGTTCGATTCAGTACCTCTGCCTTAGACATTCGATCCTCCCATCCAATCCTCAATATATTTACACTGCACGAAATTTTGAAAGCTTCATTTCTCTCCTTCACTGAACTGTGTGTCGTCCACGTTTCTCTTCCTTACGAAAGTGCGCCGTAGAAAAAAACCTTCAGAAAAGACTCCCTAACAGGTAAATTTACATCAGATATTAACAAATTTCTCTTTTTCAGAAATGCTTTTCTTCAAATTGCCGGTACGTATCTTACAGGATTTTCGTAAATTCCGGTTACAAACTTCTAGGACTTGAAGAGGCGTGTGAGAATGTACATCTTCAATAGAAACCCACTTTCGGAAACGTCATCCAAAGATGCTACAGAGCATCAAAGTTACTCGTATAGGCGCGGACGCCAGTAAATGCATGCATATGTAGAGTGATTCCGTTATGATGTTGCAAACTTTCACTGATAATGGAAAAGATGAATGCATCAATTTGAAGTATGGGTCCCTGTACACGAAACGAACGATTTGAAAGTTATAAGTGAAAACCGTTCCAATACTTCTGACAGTGGAATACATGTACTGGTACTGTTTCTGCTAAATTTGTAGGTTAGACGACTTTCAAAGGTGATAGAAGAAAAAATCCAGTAAATGCCAAAGAGCTATGAGCATTTTTTCAATAGAGGAAGATGTGTTTCACAGTAGCGAAGATGAACAAGTGCTCGTAGCTCCTCAGGTATGCATTTTAGAGCCCATGTTTTGGTCCATACTACCACCTCTGGAGCTTGCTTACTATACATTCCAAGAAACATCAGTAGCGGTACATGTATACCACTGTCAGTGGTATCAGAATTATTTTCGCTTATAACTCATTCGTTTCTGAAGCACGGATCCTTACTTCAAATTCATACAATTACCCGTCCCTAAAATTTTTGAAAGTTTGTAACATCATTACGGAATCACCCTATATATACACAATTTGACGATCTGTAGCGTCGTTGGATGACGTTCCCGGACATGGGTATCTATTGAAAATATTATACACTCACTCCCCTCCACAAGTCCTAAAAGTTTGTGATGGGAATTTCAGAACACCATTTACATCGTTTCTATTTTTGCCATCATCAGCTACTTTGCTGCTCATATAGCAAATCTCGTTAACTACTTTGGTGTCTTGTTTCCTAACTTGACTCCCTCAGCATCGCATTCTTCCATTAGACTGCATTCAATTACTCTTGATTAAATTTTGTTGACGTTTGTAAATTCTTTTCAAGTACTGTCCATGCTGTTCAGCTACTCTTTCAAGCCCTTTGCGTCTTTGACAGAATTACGATGTCATCAGCAAGCATCAAAGTTTTACCATCTTCCCACAGGATCCTAACTTCCTTCTCATACTTCTCAAAGGTTTCCGTCACATCTTAATCAATGTACAGACTGAATAACATCGACAGTCGGCTGCAAACTTGTCTCTCTCTCGTCTCACGTATTTCTCCCCTGGCACGTTCTCCGACTCTTTTTCTGCAGCCTGGTTTCTGAGCAACTTGCAATTAACCATTCGCGCTGTATTTTATTCCTGAAATGTAAAGGATTTTGAAGGGTGTGTTCCAGTCAACATTGTGAGATTTTTCTCTAAATCTACAAATTTTGTTAACTTAGTTTCGCCCCTCTTCAGTCTATCTTATACTGAAGAGCCAACAAAACTGGTGCACCTGCCTAATATCGTGTACGGCCTCCGCGAGCAAGCAGAAGTGCCGCAACACGACTTGGCATCGACTCGACTAATATCTGAAGTAGTGCTAGAGGCAACTGACACCAAGAACCCTACAGGGCTCTCCATAACGCTGTAAGGGTACGAGGGGGTGGAGATCTCTTCTGAACAGCACACTGCAAAGCATACCAGACATGCTCAATAACGTTCATGTCTGAGAGTTGGGTGGCCAGTGGAAATATTTAAACTCGGAAGAGTGTTTCTGGAGCCACTCTGTAGCAATACTTGACATTTGGGGTGTCGCATTATCCTGCTGGAACTGCCAAAGTTCTCTGGAATGGAGAATGGACATGAATGGATAAAGCTGATCACAGAGGATGTTTACGTACGTGTCACCTGTCAGAGTCGTATCTAGACGCATCAGGGGTCCCATATCACTCCAATTGAACTCATCCCACACAATTACAGAGCCTCCACCAGCTTGAAGTCCCCTGATGACATGCAGGGTCCATGAGATTATCTCCATATCCGTACTAGTCCATCCGCTCCATACAATTTGAAACGAGACTCGTCCGATCAAGCAACATGTTTCCAGTCACCAACAGTCCAATGTCGGTATTGACGGCCCCGGGAGAGGCTTAAAGCCTTTTGTCGTGCAGCCATCAAGGGTACACGAGTGGGCCTTTGGCTCCGAAAGGCCATATCGAAGACGTTTCGTTGAATGGTTCGAACGCTGACCCTTGTTGATGGCCCAGCATTGAAATCTGCAGCAATTCGCGGAAGGGCTGCACTTCTGTCGTTGAACGATTGTCTGCAGTCGTCGTTGGTCCCGTTCTTTCAGGATATTTTTCCGGCTACATTGATGTCGGAGGTTTGATATTTTACCGTATTCCTGATGTTCACGGTACACTCGTGAAATAGTCGCACGGGCGCTGGTGCGCCGACAATAACACAACGATGAAATTCACTTAAATCCGCATAATCTGCCATTGTAGCTGTAGTAACCGATCTAAAAATGCGCCAGACACTTGTTGTCTTATAGGCGTTGCCGATCGCAGCGCCGCATTCTGCCTGTTTACATATCCCTATGCCAGTTTCGTTAGTGCTTCAGTGTATAAGAAACAAGGTATATATTGTCGCTGATGTTGCTAGATATTCACATTACTGTGCTCAACATCACAAGGATGTATGTCTGTTGTACCCAAAGGTTTGTAAATTCTTCCTTGTCAGTGCTAGGTAAATGTTATAGCTGAACTGTGTCAATAATTTCCCTATTCAGCTACGCTGCTAAATTATATGGGCGACTCGTTTGTAATTTCACAGGCTCTAGCCAACGCGCTAAGCTTGATGTCAGAGGAAAGAAGGCAGATGCTGGCGAAGGTCTCCTTCGGAGCGCCATCCGTCATCTGCTGGCAGGAAAGTAGGCTGGAGGGCGGACAGCCGCTGAGGCCTAATAGCTGCCTGCCAGCCGCCAGCTACCGCACAGCGCGCGCTCCTGTGCCCGCGTCTGCGCAGCGTCCACTGTCCGCCTCTCTCTCTTCCGGCTGCGGCGCGCCTGCCTCGCATCTGTCGTCAGGACGAGGCCCCGCCACTCAGCTTCTCATCGCAGGCCAGGTACTCCACGTCGCTGCGTCACCAGCGAAACCAGTTTAGATCCCGAGCAACAGGTCGATGCTCCCGAGATAGTGGAAAGCGTTATTTGCAGTCTCAGATTCATCACAAGTGAATGTAAGCTGTGAGAATCTGTAATAAAGTTGAGTAAATTAAATAAATTACAGTGAATTACTTTAGTAAATTTATGAAATATGGAGTTCAGAGAGTAATACAGAAGCACAAGAAAATGGATAAAAAGAATGTGGATGTATAAAGCATTTCGACAGGAAAAATTTTAAGTGATTCTACGAGCGGTGTTCATTAAGTAATGGAACACATTTTTCCCTGAAAGCGGTTTGCTTTTATTCAGCTTTTATTCCCCACTTTTCTGGCTACAAAATCCTGTTTGTCAACGTAATCTGCGTTCAATGTGATGGGCTTACCACGCGTTGCTGGGAGAGTCTATATGCTCAAAAGTTCGATGTCAGAGCCAACCTCTTGCTGCATCACTAACATCCCCCACATCCACGTGTAACCTCCCTCTTACTAACCGGCCTGTCCTGCTTGCGATATAAAATATGATCGTGGATCGCGTGTGTGCCTAATGGATTTTTTGTAATTGTATAAGGCTACCTTTCCCGAAAAAGTGATACCGATACGTAGGAGGAAAGTGGACAACCGACCCTTCTGACGGAAAGTCTACTAAAAATAAAAGTAATTAAACCGAACAGGGCTATAATTTGGAAAATGGAAGTTCTTTTCTGCATTCACTCACAAACAACACTGGACAAAAAGGGGTACCACAGATCATGAATCCAAAAGTTACACTAATGAACGAAAAAGGAAGCAATTAACAGTCACCAATCCACTAGGGCAATTTACATACAAAATCCTGTACAATATGATGGGAAAGAAAAACATGTATTATTAAACACTTTCTTTTACATTAATTTTAAGTGAGTATGTAATGACAAAGGAAACTGAGAAGTCACTCTTACGTTGTGTTTGGCATTAAATTTTGAAAAAGGCAATCGTGTCATGATTTGAAAATATGCAATTAAACTGTATGTTAGTACCGAACTTCGTTACGTGAACAATGACTTTCAGTGATCTCAGCATAACTTCATCAAAGAAATTTAGAAAAAAAGTAAGCACTTTTTACTTTGCCATTACTTGTTTTGCAAATTGGATTTCACATTATTGTCTGAACAACTGATCCTTTTTTAATGACTTGAACAGAATTAAATCCTGAATACGTACCAAACCAAACAGCCATGTGTTCCAAGCTATATGTAAAAATAAATAAAACTTCCGCACTCTTAATTTGTCCATTTCTTTAGATTTGGATTTTTTTCCAGTGATTGATTCTCAAACTTGAAAAATGGAATTGCTTTACTTCAGTCATACACTGAAGCCTCTGTTGTATAACAGCTAATTGAAAGTAGACTGAGGATAAAATTCTTAAAAGAGAAATTATGCATTAATAAACTGCCTGTAACTATTCAATTTGTTTCTTATGACACTCAGCATATAAGGTAAAAAAAAAGAACAAGGATCCTGCTTGGTAACAATGGCTGGGGCAATGAGGACGCAATCGCCCTGAGTTTAACTGATTATTATTTAAATAAATCTTATCAATCAAATCACGTTCAGTTGTGCTGATGGGTTAGCCGTTAATACTTTCTACCAATGAACAGTCTTACTCCATTGCTGTGCATACGACGAAACTCGGAGCCGACGACGGAACTGTGTTGCTGGAATTCCTGCTGTTGTTTAAGACGGTAGCATATTGTGGAGCCACGGCTAATTATAGGAACGGGCAATCGTAATAAGTACAGCCTCTTCCGCCCGTCCACCGTCCGTACTCCCACTCTAGACATCTGACCGGCGCGCGTACATGACGCCGCCGAAAATGCTCCTCTCTACTGCGAGAGCGGTAACACCACACTTCCCCACACCAAAAGTGCTGGAACCCGTCTCCTCTCTCTCCGCGCGCTCTGCGCAACAACTCCCTACCCAAAGAATCTACAACGCACAAGCACTGCTATTATAGTTGCTAGTCGATGCAAATAACAATTCCTTTGGCTTTTTCCCAGAGCTTATAAGTTTCACAGTAAAACACAGATAAATACAATGAAACGTCAACAGACTTCTACCTAAATGTACACATACAGTGAAGCAATGTCCTTACTTATTAAAAGAAAGCATTTAAATTACAAATATTTACATATAACTAAAAAAAAAAGCTATATGTCGGTTCCAGGTGCCACGCATCCTGCATATTCGGTGTTACACACATACTGCTTTCCGCTGAGTGCATCCTCCGTTGGGCGAAACAGATGAAAGTCGGAACGTGCGAGCTCCACGCTGTAGGATCGATGAGGTACAACAGACAACTGAAGTTTTGTGAGTTCCTCTCGGATATGCAGACTTGTGTGAGGCCTTCCGTTGTCATGGAGAAAGAGACGCTCGTTTGCATTTTCGTGGTGATGAACACACTGAAGTCGTTTCTTCAGTTTCCTGAACATAGCTGAGCGCGGCCGGCTGGCATGCGGAAGATCGGACCGGTTTGTGCGACCTTATTGCGATGACGAGAGACGCCTCGCCCATCGGAACACCGTGCTTTTGATCACTGTCAGGTCTCAGTAGACATTCTGCAAGAGCCTCTGATTATCTGCGACGCGCCGGTTTTCCGCCGAAAGAAATTCAGTGACAGCTCTCTGCTTGGAACGCACTTTCGCTACGGACGCCATTTTGAAGGCTACATATAGCGCTGCCACCTATCGGAACTTCGTGAAACTACGGGGAATATTCCGCGATGTTCCACATCAAATTCCGCACTTTTCAACTTAAACTGGCCGAGATAGAAAATGTGTTACATACTAAACGCCCCTCGTACTAATGAACGATATATGTCCTATACCGTATTAGCTATAGAAACCAAATGGCAAAACTGAATAAAAAATCTAAGCAACACAATTTACATTACCAAAAAAACATACAATAAAAAAGCCCATCTACAGCTGCAGAATTAAAACGTTATAAAACAGTCACACAACCAGAAAAAATTTGCAGCTGGAACCATCTTCAAAACAACTAATACAGCAAAAATTGACAAAACAGTAAAGACAGAAAGAAGAATACTCAGAACATTCATAAAGAAACAATATCAAGTTAATGAGCTTGTGAGAGTAGCTTCAAATGAAATATGGGTTTCGAAAAAGACGATCGTGTGAAACCCAACTCGCGCTATTCGTCCACGAGACCAGAGGACCAGAGACACAGGTTCCCAGGTAGATGCCGTATTTCTTGACTTCCGCAAGGCGTTTGATACAGTTCCCCACAGTCGTTTAATGAACAAAGTAAGAGCATATGGACTATCAGACCAATTGTGTGATTGGATTAAAGAGTTCCTAGATAACAGAACGCAGCATGTCATTTTTAATGGAGAGAAGTCTTCCGAAGTAAGAGAGATTTCAGGTGTGACGCAGGGGAGTGTCGTAGGACTGTTTCTATAAATGTAGGCTATAAATGACCTTGTGGATAACATCGGAAGTTCACTGAGGCTTTTTGCGGATGATGCTGTAGTACATCGAGAGGTTGTAACATTGGAAAATCGTACCGAAATGCAAGAGGATCTGCAACGAATTGACGCATGGTGCAGGGAATGGCAATTGAATCTCAATATAGACAAGTGTAATGTGCTGCGAATACATAGAAAGAAAGATCCTTTATCATTTAGCTACAATATAGCAGGTCAGCAACTGGAAGCAGTTAATTCCATAAATTATCTGGGAGTAGGCATTAGGAGTGATTTAACATGGAATGAGCATATAAAATTAATCGTCGGTAAAGCGGATGCCAGACTGAGATCGGTTGGAAGAGTCCTAAGGAAATGTAGTTCGAAAACAAAGGAAGTGGGTTACAGTACACTTGTTCGCCCACTGCTTGAATACTGCTCACCGGTGTAGGATCCGTACCAGATAGGCTTGATGGAAGAGATGGAGAAGATCCAACGGAGAGCATCGCGCTTCGTTACAGGATCATTTAGTAATCGCGAAAGGGTTACGGAGATGATACTCCAGTGGAAGACTCTGCAGGAGAGACGCTCAGTAGCTCGGTACGGGCTTTTGTTGAAATTTCGAGAACATACCTTCACCAAGGAGTCAAGCAGTATATTGCTCCCTTCTACTATATCTCGCGAAGAGACCATGAGGATAAAATCAGATAGATCAGAGCTGACACAGAGGCATACCGAAAATCTTTCTTCCCACGAACAATACAAGACTTTAATAGAAGGGAGAACCGATGGAGGTACTCTAGGTACCCTCCGCCACACACCGTCAGGTGGCTTGTGGAGTAAGGTCGTAGATGTAGATGTAGAATATGCGAAATTTAAAACCAGCAATGACCATGATCAGGAAGGACCACATCTCATTCTTTGGACCTCTTATGAGAACGTCAGGAAATAGAATTACTAAGAGAGTAATAGAAAAATTGTGGAATAGTATGGACAACATTAAACGGATCATAGAAATTAAGGAAGGTATAAGACACCTACAAATTACGGTAGATGGCCTAGAAAACAAAAGACACAGAAGCCAGACTACAAGGACTACAGGAAAAGTGATCTCAGATGAAGAAAGAAAGAAAATATCCGAAAGAATGAAGAAGTATTGGGCACACACAAGAGCAGAACACGGTTCATGAAATAATAAATTATAATAATCCTTGTATAATCACCGTATTATTGGATTATTATTGAAGTGAATTGTATTATTTAATACTAACAACTTGTATTAACCTTTGTATAACTGGTGGTCCAATGGAGACCACAAAACGAATAATAATAATAAACTGTAGTCGACAAAATTCAGCGGAACCAGGAGAACATTTGAATGTGTTCCAGCACAGCTATGGACAAAATGTCAGGAACATGAACCACGACTACAGAAAGCGAAAGAGCCACCAGCCACTACACTTTAACACTCTGACTGGCTCGGGGCCGCCGCCAGTACTGCTCAAGCAATGGCATTGCCTGGAACGGCCTGACAGTGAAACATCCATCACTATGCATGCGGCAGTTAACGATCACAACCGTCTATAGATAACAGTTAAACTAAAACTAAAATGCGCCAGAACAGGCCATGAGGGCCCAATGGTACGATCGGCCGCCGTGTCATCCTCGGCCCACAGGTGTCACTTTACGCGGATATGGAGGGGCATGTGGTCAGCACACCGCTCTCCCAGCCGTATGTCGGTTTACGAGACCGGAGCCGGTATTTCTCAAACAAGCAGCTCCTCAGTTTGCTTCACAAGGGTTGAATGTACCCCGCTTGTCAACAACGCTCGGCAGACTGGAAGGTCAGCCAACCAAGTGCTAGCCCAGCCCGACAGCGCTTAACTTCTGTCATCTGACGGGAACCGGTGTTACCATTGCGACAAGGCCGTTGACATAGATAACAGTTACCCTTTCGACATAAGGAAAAGTGCTCGACGTTTGACAACAGATACACTCGGGTTTAAGTGGATCAGCCCTTGGGAGACTTCGACGGACTGCTGAGTAGTGGTTCCTCGCTATCTGCACTGTATCTGTGCATGAGGTATCATGAATTACCTGGTTATTACGAGGAACGTCCCTAAAATTTGTAATTTTTTATCAATCGATGAAGATATGTCAAATACAATTGATAGTTCGAATGATTCTTCCTCTGTTCAAATATGCTCCCCAGCGCCATCTGCAGCACACCCTTTGTATTTGTACTGTAGTTCGAAAACATGTCCGAAAACTGAACCGTAAAAAGGGAAAAGATGTAAGCTGCTACGTGTCTTGTAAACTAGAACTTGCATATTCATACAAGCTGAAAAGAATTATTTGTGCCCCGAAATGAGCCCCAAATAGAGGAAAGTTTTAAAGGATAAACGTGATTTGAGTTGAATACTTACAGAGAGAGCAAGCTTACGCAAAAGCTCAGCCGCAGCGGAAAAATAATAGTAATATCTGTCTGAACATTTAACATAAAATGTGAGCTGAGCTCTCCTAGTTTCACTGCCTCAAATCGCAATGAATAGCATCTAAATGTGTCTTGGAAACACGGAAAACGTACTCATTAATATAAGTTACTCATTATTCCTTAACAACTTGTAAATCCCTGGCGTTCGACAGTATTAATAAATGCGAGTTGGTCATCTCCACCCCCAAGTTTCTAGAACAAAACTGCATCAGCGCCAAATTTAGCTTCTTATCTAAGAATCCTTACAAATGATAGGTAAATCGACAGCCAACACGTAATGGAAATATTTTAGATCTGGTAGCCACGAACAGACCAGACCTCATCGACGGTGTCAGTGTTAAGACAGGGATTAGTGATCATGATGTCATTACGCCTATGGTTACGAAAATTAAAAGTCGGTCAAGAAGGTTAGGAGAGTATTCTTCCTAGAAAGAGCAGATAAGCAGTTCTTAGCATCCCACTTAGTAAATGAATCGACTTCATTTACTTCCGGTACGATGGACGTGGAAGAATTATGGGCAAATTTTAAACACATTGTTAATCATGCATTGGAGAAGTATGTGCCGAAAAAGTGGGTTACGGGCGGAAAAGACCCACCGTGGTATAACAGCGCAATCCGAAGAATGCTCAGGAAGCAGAGACAGTTGCACTCGCGGTACAAGAAAGATCGGAAGAATGAGGAGAGGCAAAAGTTAGTAGAGATTCGTGCTGCTGTAAAAATAACGATGCGCGAAGCACACAACCACTACCACCGTCATACCTTAGCACAAGATCTTGCTGAAAATCGAAGGAAATTCTGGTATTACGTAAAATCGGTAAGCGGCTCGAAGGCTTCCATCCAGTCACTCACTGATCAGTCTGGCCTGGCAACGGAAGACAACAAAACGATAGCTGAAATTTTAAATTTACCATTTGAGAAATCTTTCACGCAGGAGCGTCGTACAAACATACCGCCGTTTGAGTCTCGAACAGATTCCCGTATGGAGGACATAGTGATAGACATCCCTGGGGTTGTGAAGCAGATGAATGGGTTGAAACTAAATAAATCGCCAGGTCCTGATGGGATTCCAATTCGGTTTTACAGAGAGTACTCTACTGCACTGGCTCCTTACTTAGCTTGCATTTATCGCAAATCTCTTTCCAAACGTAAAGTCCCGAGCGACTGGAAAAAAGCGCAGGTGACGCCTGTATACACGGTGTTACAAAAAGGTACGGCCAAACTTTCAGGAATCATTCCTCACACACAAATAAAGAAAAGATGTTATGTGGACATGCGTCCGGAAACGCTTAATTTCGATGTTAGAACTCATTTTAGTTTCGACAGTATGTACTGCACTTCCTCGATTCACCGCCAGTTGGCCCAATTGAAGGAAGATAATGTTGACTTCGGTGCTTGTGTTGACATGCGACTCATTGCTCTACAGTTCTAGCATCAAGCACATCAGTACGTAGCATCAACAGGTTAGTGCTCATCACGAACTTGGTTTTGCAGTCAGTGCAATGCTTACAAATGCGGAGTTGGCAGATGCCCATTTGATGTATGGATTAGCACGGGACAATAGCCGTGGCGCGGTACGTTTGTATCGAGACAGATTTCCAGAACGAAGGTGTCCCGACAGGAAGACGTTCGAAGCAATTGATCGGTGTTTTAGGGAGCACGGAACATTCTAGTCTATGACTCGCGACTGGGGAAGACCTAGAACGACGAGGACACCTGTAATGGACGAGGCAATTCTTCGTGCAGTTGACGATAACCCTAATGTCAGCGTCAGAGAAGTTGCTGCTGTACAAGGTAACGTTGACCACGTCACTGTATGGAGAGTGCTACGGGAGAACCAGTTGTTTCCGTACCATGTACAGCGTGTGCAGGCACTATCAACAGCTTATTGGCCTCCACGGGCACACTTATGCGAATGGTTCATCCAACGATGTGTCAATCCTCATTTCAGTGCAAATGTTCTCTTTACGGATGAGGCTTCATTCCAACGTGAGCAAATTGTAAATTTTGACAATCAACATGTGTGGGCTGACGAGAATCCGCACGCAATTGTGCAATCACGTCATCGACACAGATTTTCTGTGAACATTTGGGCAGGCATTGTTGGTGATGTCTTGATTGGGCCCCGTGTTCTTGCACCTACGCTCAATGTAGCACGTTATCATGATTTCATACGGGATACTCTTCCTATGCTGCTAGAACATGTGCCTTTACAAGTACGACACAACATGTGGTTCATGCACGAAGGAGATCCTGCACATTTCAGTCGGTGTTCGTACGCTTCTCAACAACAGATTCGGTGACCGATGGATTGGTAGAGGCGGACCAATTCCATGGCCTCCACGCTCTCCTGACCTCAACCGTCTTGACTTTCATTTACGGGGGCATTTGAAAGCTCTTGTCTACGCAACCCCGGTACCAAATGTAGAGACTCTTCGTGCTCGTATTGTGGACGGCTGTGATACAATACGCCATTCTCCAGGGCTGCATCAGCGCATCAGGGATTCCATGCGACGGAGGGTGGATGCATGTATCCTCGCTAACGGAGGACATTTTGAACATTTCCTGTTTGAAGTCACGCTGGTACGTTCTGTTGCTGTGTGTTTCCATTCCATGATAAATGTGATTTGAAGAGAGGTAATAAAATTAGCTCTAACATGGAAAGTAAGCGTTTCTGGACACATGTCCACCTAATATATTTTCTTTCTTTGTGTGTGAGGAATGTTTCCTGAAAGTTTGGCCGTACCTTTTAGTAACATCCTGTATAAGAAGGGTATAAGGACGGATCCTCAAAATTACAGACCAATATCCTTAACATCGGTTTGTTGCAGGATTCTCGAACATATGGGTTCATGTGGAGTGCTATCTACATAAATGATCTTTTGGATAGGGTGGATAGCAATGTGCGGCTGTTTGCTGATGATGCTGTGGTGTACGGGAAGGTGCCGTCGTTGAGTGGCTGTAGGAGGATACAAGATGACTTGGACAGGATTTGTGATTGGTGTAAAGAATAGCAGCTAACTCTAAATATAGATAAATGTAAATTAATGCAGATGAATAGGAAAAAGAATCCCTCAGTGTTTGAATACTCCATTAGTAGTGTAGCGCTTGACACAGTCACGTCGATTAAATATTTGGGCGTAACATTGCAGAGCGATATGAAGTGGGACAAGAATGTAATGACAGTTGTGGGGAAGGCGGATAGTCGTCTTCGGTTCATTGGCAGAATTTTGGGAAGATGTGGTTCATCTGTAAAGGAGACCGCTTATAAAACACTAATACGACGTATTCTTGAATACTGGTCGAGCGTTTGGGATCCCTATCAGGTCGGATTGACGGAGAGCATAGAAGCAATTCAGAGGCGGGCTGCTAGATTTGTTACTGGTAGGTTTGATTATCACGCGAGTGTTACGGAAATGCTTCAGGAACTCGGGTGGGAATCTCTGGAGGAAAGAAGGTGTTATTTTCATGAACCGCTACTGAGTAAATTTAGAGAACCAGCATTTGAGGCTGACTGCAGTACAATTTTACTGCCGCCAACTTATATTTCGTGGAAAGACCATAAACGTAAGATAAGAGAGATTAGGGCTCGTACAGACGCATATAGGCAGTCATTTTTCCGTCGTTCTGTTTGGGAGTGGAACGGAGAGAGAAGATGCTAGATGTGGTACTAGGTACCCTCCGCCACGGACCGTATGGTGTATTGCGAAGTATGTATGTAGATGTAGATGTAGATGAACACTCTAGTGCAATGTGTCCCTTATACATCAGATTCTATTCGTTATAGCCGCGCGGGATTAGCCGAGCGATCTAAGGCGCTCCAGGCAGGGACTGTGCGGCTGGTCCCGGCGGAGGTTCGATTCCTCCCTCGGGCATGGGTGTGTGTGTGTTCGTCCTTAGGATGAATTAGGTTAAGTAGTGTGTAAGCTTAGGAACTGGTGACCTTAGCAGTTAAGTCCCACAAGATTTCACACACGTTTGGACTTTTTTTTCTATTCGTTATGTATATCCTCCAGTGCGCCTCACCTTGTCGTTGGTGGGAGTAGGCTTGTAGACAGACGCAAACTAGCTCGAGGAAACCTACTTACAGAGTCTTAAGAACGAGCTTTAAATAATGAGTCCAAGAGTAAGCTATAAACCTCTATGTATCTATGTGATCTTGAGAACATGATAAGAGTAATTATGGCGCTCACAGAGGCCTTAAACGATCGTTTTTCGATCACTCTGTACGTCAATGGAAGGACAAGAAGCCCTTATAACTGGTACAGTGGGAAGTACCTTCACAGATTTATGTGGAAGTACTGGTGTCACGTACAAAAGAAATCAGTAAAATTCGCAGATGCGCCTTTCAGGAACTTTGAAATCACAGTGAAGATCTGACCGTAACAAATAAAACTCTGATGATGAAGCTGTGACTTAGAAATGTACACTGGTGAAGTAATAACGCTATTCAGAAGACGTTATACTTAATTTATTATTAACTATTCCATTCATTTGACTGTCTAACAGTAATTGAGGGGTTTGGCGCAAGAAGGAGGCAGCTCCACTTTTTGGCTCTATTGAGTTGAACATTCTAACACATACAAAAAAAAAAAAAAAAAAACCTTCGTTTGGTGCAAGAAAGAGGCAGCTCCACCCATTAGTTTCAGATAAATCCAACAGTTGGAGCTGCCTGTACTCCGAGTTTGCATGAAAACAGAGGCAGCTCCGGGAACTGCCTCGTTCTTCCCCCAAACAATAGCAGGAAAGAGGTTGTGTCACGTATTGTTCAGCAGACCGGTGTAAACATCGTGCGTTTCATGTCACTGAAGTGGACCAGAGATTTATTTTCCACTTTGTTGTCACGTTGAAGAAATTTTTTGTAAAGAACACTTACGTATCATTATCGAACAAGAAAAGAGGAAAATATTTAAGCACTAAGTACAAAATATTCCTCTGTGAACAGCTATACATCGGTAAAGGGATTATTCAATGCAGTGTGACCGTAGGGATGACTGTCTTCGATAATGCGCAAATTTGCACCAAGGACCTGCGAGTCTCATAACAATGGACCACCTTCATCAAGCTTATGATTGCCTCCTCCCGCTTAAAGGCCAAAAGTTTAAAGATGTCAAAGAGCTGGCCAGAAAGCATGTTGGGCAAAACGAAATGTGGTTTTACGACCAGTTGACGTCAGATGCTTCAAACGATCCTGAGGTGACTGAGGCGGAGGTGGAAGACTGAAGAAGAACTGTAGAATTATGCCTATAATGTTGAATTTTCTTTATTAATAAATGTTTTTTAAACTGAAATATGGTAAATTATGAAGAAAATGGTCCTATAGAGTGTTTTTCATTCCCCTTGGAGCAAAACGGAGGCAATTCAAAACTCTGTTGCAAGTACCTGAGTGCATGCATTTGTGTGTATTCTCGTCAGTAGTATTAGATACCCTATAGTCTAAAACGAGGATGACAACTTTTTCGTTTTGGTGAAAACTGAGTTTTTAAAACGTTTTTCTTAATTTGCCACAAACTGGAAAAAGTGAAACTGCCTCCTTCTTGCACCAAACCCTTCAATTAGTGCCCATAACAGTCACTAAGGCCACCATAAAAGCGTCACCCATCTCGTAAATCTCTTTTTGTGCCTTACATCATACCCATAAAGCTTTCTTAGCATTCTGTGTACGTCAAATTGATAGCAGCTCTCCTATGATAAAACTCTGTCTGAAATGCGTTCTCCTACTGAGTGAGTAAAAAATAATGGGCACTAAAATGATGATTCTATAGATGTTGACATCACTGTATCGAAATGATATCGGGCCCTCGAACACAGTGCTTTGTTATGAAGGAGTTTGAGTATTTAGTGCAGAGAGGAGACAGAGAAGCAGCACGAAACACCGTCGTGGAACTGAGCTGCGCTAACAAGGAAACCTCCCCATCGCACCCCCCTCAGATTTAGTTATAAGTTGGCACAGTCAATAGGCCTTGAAAAACTGAACACAGATCAATCGAGAAAACAGGAAGAAGTTGTGTGGAAGTATGAAAAAAATAAGCAAAATATACAAACTGAATAGTCTATGCACATGATATGCAACATCAAGTATATCCTTAGCTCACGAGGGCCGTGGTCCTGTGGTTTGCGTGAGCAGCTACCGTACGAAAGATGTCCTTGGTTCAAATCTTCCCTCGAGTGAAAATTTTAATTTTTTTATTTTCAGACAATTATTATCTGTCCGTCCGATGCGATCACTTTTTTGGGAGTGATTACCACATCCACAAGAAAACCTAAATCGGGCAAGGTAGAAGAATCTCTTTACCCATTCGCCAAGTGTACAGGTTAGGTGGGTCGACAACATATTCCTGTCATGTGACGCACATGCCGTCACCAGTGTCATATAGAATATAGCAGACGTGTTTTCCTGTGGAGGAATCGGTTGACGTATGACCTTGCGATCAAACTTTTTCGGTTCCCATTGGATAGGCACGTCCTTTCGTCTACTAATCGCACGGTTTAGCGGTGCGGTCGCAAAACACAGACACTAAACTTGTTACAGTGAACAGAGACGTCAGTGAACGAACGGACAGATAATAATTGCCTGAAAATAAAAAATTAAAATCTTCACTCGAGGGAAGACTTGATCCAAGGACCTCTCCTACTGCAGTTGCTCGCGCTAACCACGGGACCACAGCGCTCATGAGAGTATATTCTCCGAGATGTTGCCTATCTTAGCATGGACTACTCAGCTGTTAACAGCGTGGCCCATCGGTCACAACGTTGTCATCCGCCGTCGGCGAGTGCGCGTGTGCCGTACAGGTGAGTGGGGCCGAGCGCAGCCACGGCCGGCTGAGACGGGGATCACCCGCGGAGCGGCGCTAATGAGGCATCGCCCGCAGGTGGTCTGGCCGCCGCTGCCGCTGCCGCGCTGGCTGCTCATTATTTCTGGGCTGTCCGCTCTCAAGACTTCTGTGGAGCGCACTTGTGCACAGCCAGGCCGCAAACAAACCGACGCGACGCGCCGCGGCGCCAGCCCGGAGCTCACTGCCACCGGCCACAGATGGCGGCCGCCCTGCAATAAACTTCGGCGCTTATACGGCGTGCGTCTGAGTGACTCAACAGCCAAGTGGTGTCATACAACACAACTAGAAACTGACAAGACATGTGATGGACTTATAAAGCTCTAGGATGGTATCAGAAATAAAAACAATTCACTGCAGAAATGGGTGGCCACATGGCAAAGTTTATGGAGGAGAAAAGAAAACCAACAAAACCTCAAGCCACGGGAAATGGTTCACACTTCTTGAGGTAACGCTGAGATTTGCAAAATTGTTCAACAAAGTGCTTCTCACTGCTAGCAAATCTGCACACGTTTGGGGTTTCAGACATAAGAGAAGAAGGGAATGGAAGAATAAACCCTAAAACATTTAACAGAGAAATAAAAGCAAACAAAAAGGAAGCAAATAAAGACACTCGTTTGAAAGGTGTTCATATTTGCACATATTTAATAATAAAGCCTGTTGTTGAGTAACACTCAGTAGCCTGTTGATCCATGCCACGCCTTACTTCATTCTTGGTTCCTCTTCCGTACTTTGTACAGTAGGCGTAAAGTCCCTTTCTGTAGGGAAGCAGCCTACTCACGCCTTATAAAATTATCATCAGTCGTTCCATTGTGTGCCAGCCTAGCCCGCTGTAACTAGCTCTGACGTCATAAATGTTGCGCAATACTTACCTAAAATGTTTCTAGCATGTCAGGAGTAATACTAAATTAATATGTGTTGAATATCAGTTCGATAACTTTAACCATTTTCGAAATTTGGACGTTTTTCTGTAAAAATCATTGGCGCAACAGAAAAGAGCTAGAGACTTAAAAATTTATATTTAGATTCCTTTTTCATAATTATTTAATAGAAACAGTCTTCTGGATATCATAAATTAAGATTTTAGTTGAAATTCATGATTTTCTGGTTTTTGTCTTAAAAATTAAGGAAGCAAGATAGATTAAGTAGGCTAATAAATAAGGCTAGGATGTTTATATTTAAGTAGAATGGAGATCCGCTATAACCATATAGATGTGAGAAGTTTCATTTGAATAACTATAAAACTATAGCGATAGTGAATCTCCAAAGGGCAAGTTCAGAGCTCGTCTACTGCGTGCAGTGTAATTAAATTAATTCTCTCGCCCAAAATATTTAACTTAGCCACGTCAAACTTTTATTATGATTGCTTACCTGTGTGTTGAATGCACATTTCAATTGAGAGCTTCATCGGCTATCAGCAAAAGAAGCTATGATTTATTCAATAACTTAATGTGGTGCATTACTAGCCCAGCGGCCAGTCGGAAGAGCCGATTTGATCAGGCTTTCCCTTAGCCGTCCGCACCGCGGCTTTATATATAAGAACGCTGCGCGAGAGAAGAAGGCCCCAGTTTTCTCCAGACGCTGAATAGCACACCATCTGTGCCGGGAGTCGCGTCGCGTCGGTATCATTGCTATAAACAGCCTCGGATGCCGTATTAAGTTACTCGGGATACGCGTAACCATGAAATCATTTTCGAGTGAAGTGTTAATTCTGGGTTGACTTTAATTATCTATCTTCAGTTTGCGTATGTCGTATTTTCACGTGCCGTCGCGGGACAAACATTCTACCATTATTTAGCGTGGCGTTTGATGAACCTAATCATCAAATTATGGCGAGCATTCACTTAAACATTTAATTTGGACAGTTATAGTTGCATCAGCGCATTAGACTCTGAACTGCTCTGTTAGTTAGATTGTGTGGATTCTTTTTTTTTTTTTATCTGTGACTTTCAGAATATACTGAACTATTTTTAGAAAATCGTTTTTGATTATGAATCCCAGACAATCTCCTAATTTCTCAGAGCTATAAGCTGTAGCTATAAGTGTATTTCTCAGATGAAGTGGGCGCTAGGAATTCTAATTATAGGCTTCACGTTTTGCTAATCTCTTTCTGGTTGCCAATATTGTAGTTAGAGAGCTAGTGTTGAGAACGGCAAAACAACAGCATAAATAATAGGAACACTTATATAACAATTAATTCTAACCGCCGCACCACATGTGGTTAATCGGCCGTGAAGTGTTTCAACATTCAAACATTTATACAACAGTAAATTTTCTAACCGCCGCCCCACACTTCCAGATATGAAATGGGACCACCTCCGGTTTTAACGTGCCCCGGATGAATATGATTTTAATAATAATACTTGAAATAGTATAATAATAATAAACTGTAAGTTTCCTTTAATTTACGTCTATGGTCACAAACTTTATGTCAACAGATTACCGGTTTCGCTCTATAATGACCATCGTCAGATCTGTTTTATAAAAACAAAGTCCTAATGTAGTCCTGCCATAAAGCTGTTTATAAAACAGATCTTATAATGGTTATTATAGACCGAAACCGGTAATCTTTTAACAAAAAGATTGTGAGCATAGACGTAAATTAAAGGAAACTTATTGTATATAAAGTTCACTGTTTTATTCGCGACAATGTCGCAGCCTGTGAAAATAATAAACTGTTTAATTACAATACAACATATGAAATATCTTCTTGCTCTTCTTCTTTGAATTTTTCCACTAGGGTAGTCGTTTTGTGCTTCCAGTACTCTATCTTACTCCTGTCGCAGGAGTCTACGGGGGCACATTTGTATGCGACACCCGAATACGATTTCATAAACGATGTATGTCTTTGACAGGCTTTATATCGCTGACTGTGTAAGACTGCAGACCCAGAGATACTGTTAGTGTTGGAGTAAGAGAGCGCTTGGCGCACACTTGTAGGTAGCTGTCTGTGAGGGAAAGGAGATGGAGTAGGCACTTTTTGTGGTGTGCTGTGTGAAGCCACCACGTGTTAGATTAATGTACGTATGACAATATTATTGAACTTGCAAGCAGAAGTCTTCATGCAAGCGAGGTAAAGACGTTAAATTATTATGATTTTGGTTTTTGCCAACGCGTTAGTTTAGTTGAGTTGGCCGATAATTTGTAATTGTTGAGTAACCCCTGAATACACGTAAACTATTTTGATAAAAAGGCTAGTTAGATATTTCAGGTTGTAATGTTTCTAAAATTTGTTAACAGAGCTGTTTTTAATTTGATGATTTGCATTTATGTTGGATTAATGAAGTTAGATAATACTTGATGTGTAAACCTCATTGTTTATGAATCAATTCTGAGTAATGTAACTTCAATTGTCAGATGTTATTGAAAACCCACACTTAACTTGCAATATAATTTTGGTAAAAAAAGAACGTACGCTTCCGCGGCCGGTGTCAAAGTGCTTTAAATTCTTCTGGGTATTATGCCGCGTCATTGCTAAAAACTAACAATAATAATAAACTAAAACCGGCGTATCGGCCGAATTGCAACGGACTTCCTCAGGGCACGACTGGTTTTGCATGGGGATAGGTGCTTCTATTTATTACAGACTATCGATGTCTGAGGTCACTATTGTAAACCTTTTAATTGGTCCTCTAATATGATTGGCTAGTCATGACGTAAGGGAAGATGGAAAGAAAAAGGCTGTTCGTGGATGTCCATGTCGTCAACGATTGGTAGCTGTCCGCCAATCAGCGTTCGGCTTCTGGTCGACAAGTTTTCCTCGTGGTGTGCGCGGAAGTGGACTGACAGTTGCTCTACAACTGTTTGTGCAGATACGTTCGTGTCCCGTGTAGCTTCTGCCCTGCGACTGCTCGCGGCCCGTTGGACTGGGATGGCCGGCAGCCAGGACGCCGGGAGTTTGTAGCCATCTTCTCTGTTGATGTTGTCAGGCTGCTTAATAATTTCAATCGCCTCCCGTATTTTGCGTTCTCGCATCCACGGTTCTTTCGCCAGTACTCGGGCTTCCTGGAACCTGATAGGTTGTCCACTGTCGCGGTGGTGTTCCGCTATCGCCGATTTATTACGTTGTTGTAATCGCACATAGCGTTCGTGTTCTGCTACTCGTAAGCTGACGGGTCTCCCTGTTTCTCCTATGTAGGAAGCTCCGCACTCACACCGTCTTCCATCTTCTCTTACGTCATGACTAGCCACTCACATTACAGGGCCAATTAAAAGGTTTACAGCAGTGACGTCAGACATCGATAGTCTGTAATAAATAGAAGCACCTTTCTCCATGCAAAACCAGTCGTGCCCTGAGGAGCGCCGTTGCAGCTTGGCCTAAACGCCGGTTTTAGTTTATTATTGTTGTTAGTTTTTAGCAATGACGCGGCATAATACCCAAAAGAATTTTAAACATAAAGCTCAGTATCAGTAATTCACCATAATCAGTACCGCCTCCCTGCACAGGTTTTTGAAGAAGTTGGATTTCCTTAAAAACTGTCGATTATGAGCCAAAAGAATTTCATGTGTATTGCAAAGTATTATGGCCAGCATTGCACACTCCCAAGCCTGTAGCTAGCATTTATATTTTTTATGAGAGGCCAGAATATCTCGCGCTCCACCGGTGCTGCTCTAGACGTAAGAAAAATTTATTTGTCATGTGCACTGGGACCAAAAAAAGTGGCTCTGAGCACTATGGGACTTAACATCCGTGGTCATCAATCCCCTAGAACTTAGAACTATGGGGCTGAATGTATTTTGCAGTAACTGTATTTCTTTATTGGTACTGGGAGTTGCATTGCCCAATCGATTCATGTAAAGTTTTGCTAACAATAACACAGAGTAAGCACACCTCTTGCACTTACAATAAGCAACACGACAATTCGAGTTCAGCACTCATTCCACAGATCAGACATTCATTCAACGTAACGTGAAGTTCATTATTTTCATTTTTTTTTTAAAGAACGTTACAACCTCTTCCCATTCGTTGCTGGATCAGTGTATCACAACACCAGAAAATGACTAATGCCAAGTAATGAAATTTCGGGAATACATTTGTCAACGTAACATGTTCAAGTGATTAATAGTGCAAAATCACAGGTTAATATACACACAAGACAATCCACTGTAAATATGAAATGCTCGTACATTAATAACAGGTGTAACCGCCAGAGTGTTCAATGGAAGCAAGCAGACGTGCATGAATTGTGTTTCACAGTTACCGGATGTAAGTTTGTAGGATGGAGTTCCATGCTTGTTGCGCCGGCCGGAGTGACCGAGCGGTTCTAGGCGCTACAGTCTGGAACCGCGCGACCACTACGGTCGCAGGTTCGAATCCTGCCTCGGGCATGGATGTTTGTGATGTCTTTAGGTTAGTTAGGTTTAAGTAGTTCTACGTTCTAGGGGACCGATGACCTCAGAAGTTAAGTCCCATAGTGCTCAGAGCCATTTGAGCCATGCTAATTGCACTTGGTCCGTCAAAACAGGGACGGTTAATTATGTTTGTGGATGGCGCTGGAGTTGTCGTCCAACGACGTCCCACATGTGCTTGACTGGAGACAGGTCTGGTGATCGAGCAGGCCAATGCAACCTATCGACATTCTCTAGAGCATGTTGGTTTACAAAAATGGTATGTAGGCGAGCGACGTCCTGTCGGAAAACATCTCCTGGCATGCCGTTCATGAATGGCAGCACAACAGGTCGAATCACCAAATTGATGTACAGATTTGCACTGAGGGTGCGTGTGATAACCACGATAGTGTTCCTGCTGTCATACGAAATCACACTGCAGACCAGAACTGGAGACCGGTTGGTTGCAGGCCCTCAACTGGCCTCCTTCCATTCAACCCACAGTCATCACCACCACCGAGACAGAACCAGTTTTTATCAGAAAAAACAACATACTTCCAAACTGCTCTGCAATAAGCTCTCGCTTTATACCACTGAAATAGCAAATGACGGTGGTTTGCAGTCAGTGGAACGCACACTACAGGATGTCTGGCTCTGGGCTGTCCTTGAAGCAACCGATTTTTAACACTTCGCTGTGTCGCTATCGTGCCAACTGCTGCTCAGATTGCTGGTGCAGATGCAGTACGATACGGACTGGCATATGCCGAACGCGATGGTCTTCCCTCTCGGTGGTGCCATTTGGCCGTCCGGGGCCCACCTTTAATGCTACTGTACATTACCGTGAGCATTGCTGCCATTAGTTATGTACGGTGGCTACAGTCCTGCCAAATATTTCTGCAGTATCGCAGAAGTAACATCCAGCATCTTGTAGCCCTATTACACTACCTAGTTCAAACTCACTGAGGTGCTGATAATGGCTTCTTTGTCACCTTAAAGGCATTCTTGACTAACATCAACTCACAACGTCCAATCTCAGACGGAACTAACGCACAAGACCGTTGCAGTGTGTATTTAAAGTAAAACTGGTTTGCAGCGTCATAGTGGCACTACTAGCAGCAGTCTTATGCGACGGGCACACCTACATCTACATGGATACTCCGCAAATCACATTTAAGTGCCTGGATGAGGGTTAATCGAACCACCTTCACAATTCCCTTTTATTCCAGTTTCGTAAAGCGCACCGAAAGAATGAACACCTATATCTTTCAGTACGAGCTCTTATTTCCCTTATTTTATCGTAGTGATCGTTCCGCCCTATGTAGGTCGGTGTCAACAAAATATTTTCGCATTCGGAGGAGAGAGTTGGCGACTGGAATTCCGTGAGAAGATTCCGTCGCAACGAAAAACGCCTCTCTTTTTATGATTTCCAGCCCAAATCCTGTACCATTTCTGTGACACTCTCTCTCATATATCGCGATAATACAAAACGTGCTGCCTTTCTTTGAACTTTTTCGATGTACTCCGTCAGTCCTATCTGGTAAGAATCCCACACGGCGCAGCAGTATTCTAAAAGAGGATGGACAAGCGTAGTGTAGGCAGTCTCCTTAGTAGGTCTATTGCATTTTTTAAGTGTCCTGCCAATAAAACGCAGTCTTTGGTTAGTCTTCCCCACAACATTTTCTATGTGTTGCTTCCAATTTGAGTTGTTCGTAATTGTAATACCTAGGTATTTAGTTGA
This sequence comes from Schistocerca serialis cubense, assembly GCF_023864345.2. Lineage (NCBI taxonomy): Eukaryota > Metazoa > Arthropoda > Insecta > Orthoptera > Acrididae > Schistocerca > Schistocerca serialis. The sequence goes on from NC_064639.1 coordinate 592,088,400, forward strand.
ATTTACGGCTTCTAGATTAGACTGATCTATCGTGTAACCGAAGTTTAATGAGTTCCTTTTAGCACTCATGTGGATGACCTCACACTTTTCGTTATTCAGGGTCGACTGCCACTTTTCGCACCATTCAGATATTTTTTGTAAATTGTTTAGCAGTTTGTTTTGATCTTCTGATGACTTTATTAGCCAATAAACGACAGCGTCATCTTCAAATAACCGAAGACTGCTGCTCAGATTGTCTCCCAAATCGATAATATAGATATGGAACAGCAAATGGCCTATAACACTACCTTGGGGAATGCCAGAAATCACTTCTGTTTTACACGATGAGTTTCCGTCAGTTGCTACGAACTGTGACCTCTGTGACAGGAAATCACAAATCCAGTCACATAACTGAGACGATATTCCATAAGCACGCAATTTCAATACGAGCCGCTTGAATAGACATCTTCTTTCAGATGTAAAACACACCTCTCAGCTTTCATTTATGGCGCACAGCTCTTCCTGGTGTTACATCGTCCCCCCCCCCCCCCCTCTCCACCAAGCGTGTAATTCCCATGACAAAGTTGGTCGTCTGCTTTTAGTTCTTCTCGGGACTCACGTTCCCACATTAACACCCTCTTAGGCCATATGTCACCGTTCATTCTTTTAACATGTCCAAACCACTGCAACCTGTTTATTCTCCATTCTGCTCGTCATGGACTATGTCACTTCATCTTTTCCGTATTTTGGATGTTTCGTTTTTATCTTCTCTTTCAACAAGCAGACATCTTCTCATAAAATCTAGTTCCACTGTCCTGATCTTTTATACCTTCTTTCATGCGTAGCTGGCCATATTCCTACACTTAAAGGAATTACATCATTGCGCAACAGAATTAAAGCGTCACTTTTAGAAACCACGCAATTCCAACCCACTCCGGTGCACAGTTTTAAAATTTAGTACCTACAAAACGAGATGGTGTGATAGGGCTATGAGAAGATGAATGCTCCAACTGCGATACTGGAGAAATATCTGGCAGGATTGCAGCCACTGTACATGATTGATAGTTGCAGTAATCACGAGAATGTACGGTCGCGAGATGACCGGGCTCCGGACGGACACGTGGCCCTACCGGGAGGCAAGGCCATAATGTTCGGTGTACGGATCTGGCACATAATACCACGTCAGTAGCAGCAATACGCGCAGCAGTTGGTATCATTTCAACACAACGAACTGTTACAAATCGATGACTTACAAGACAGCTCAGGGCCAGATGCACTGTAGAGTGCTTTCCACTGACTGCATTCAACCACCGTTTACTTCTTCAGTGGTATCAAGCGAGAGCTCACTGGAGGGCAAGGTGGAGGTCTGTTGTGTTTTCTGGTCAAAGTTGGGTCTGCCTCGATGGCAGTAATGGCTGTGTTGGTTAGAGGGGTGACAACTGAGGGCCTGCAACTAACCTCTCTGCGTTCTAGACGCGCTGGACTTATACCTGGAGTTATGGTCTGCAGAACCATTTCCTATGGTACCAGAGCACTCTCGTGGTTATCCCACGCACCACGACTGCAAATTTGTACGTCAGTCTGGTGACGGGACTTGTGCTGCCATCCACGACAGCGTTCCTGTTTTCTACACTACTGGCCATTAAAATTGCTACACCAATAAGAAATGCAGATGATAAACGGGTATTCATTGGACAAATATATTACACTTGGACTGACATGTGATTACATTTTCACGCATTTTGGGAGCGTAGATCCTGAGAAATCAGTACCCAGAACAACCACCTCTGGCCGTAATAACGGCCTTGATACGCCTGGGCATTGAGTCAAACAGAGCTTGGATGGCGTGTACAGGTACAGCTGCCCATGCAGCTTCAACACGATACCACAGTTCATCAAGAGTAGTGGCTGGTGTATTGTGACGAGCCAGTTGCTCGGTCACCATTGACCAGACGTTTTCAATTGGTGAGAGATATGGAGAATGTGCTGGCCAGGGCAGCAATCGAACATTTGCTGTATTCAGAAAGGCCCGTACAGGACCTGCAACATGCGGTCGTGCACTATCCTAATGAAATGTAGGGTTTCGCAGGGATCGAATGAACGGTAGAGCCACGGGTCGTATCACATCTGAAATGTAACGTCCACTGTTCAAAGTGCCGTCAGTGAGAACAAGAGGTAACCGAGACGTGTAACCAATGGCACCCCATACCATTACGCCGGATGATACACCAGTATGGCGATGACGAACACACGCTTCCAATTTGCGTTCACTGCGATGTCGCAAACACAGATGCGACTATCTTGATGCTGTAAACAGAACCTGGATTCATCAGAAAAAAAATGACTTTTGCCATTCGTGCACCCAGGTTCTTCGTTGAGTACACCATCGCAGCCGCTCCTATCTGTGATGCAGCGTCAAGGGTAACCGTAGCCATGGTCTCCGAGCTGATAGTCCATGCTGCTGCAAACGTCATCGGCTGTTAGTACAGAAGGTCGTTGTCTTCCAAACGTCCCCATCTGTTGACTCAGGGATCGAGACGTGGCTGCACGATCCGTTACAGTCATGCGGATAAGATGCCTGTCAACTCGACTGCTAGTGATACGAGGCCGTTGGGAGCCAGCACGGCGTTCCGTATTACCCTCCTGAACCCACCGATTCCATATTCTGTCAACAGTCATTAGATCTGGACCAACGCGAGCAGCAATGTCGCGATAGGATAAACTGCAATCGCGATAGGCTACAATCCGACCTTTATCAAAGTCAGAAACGTGATGGTACGCATTTGTCCTCCTTACACGAGGCATCACAAGAACGTTTCACCAGGCAACGCCGGTCAACTGCTGTCTGTGTATGAGAAATCAGTTGGAAACTTTCCTCATGTCAGCACGTTGTAGGTGTCGCCACCGGCGCCAACCTTATGTGAATGCTCTGAAAAGCTAATAATTTGCATATCACAGCATCTTCTTCCTGTCCGTTAAATTTCGCGTCTGTGGCACGTCATCTTCGTGGTGTAGCACTTTTAATGGCCACTAGTGTAATAGGACAATGCTCGTCTACATGCCGCTGTTGTATATCATATACAGTGTGTCGACATGTTGCCTTGACCTGTTCGACCACCAGATCTTTCTCTAACGGAGCACATATGGGACATCAACGGACGACAACTCCAGCGTCACCCACAAACTGCGTTAACCGTCCCTGTGCGGGCCTACCAAAGGCAACAGGCATGGAACCCCATCCCAAAACGTGACATCCGGCACCTGTAAAATACAATACATATACGTTTGCATGCTTGCACTCAACATTATGGCGGTTATACTTGTTATTAATGTACCAGCATTTCACATTTGTAATGGTTTATCCTGTGCTTACATTAACCTGTGGTTTTGCAGTGTTAATCACTTATACATGTTACTTCGAAATTTCATTACTCTACGTTAATTATTATTTGACGTTGCGTTTTTTTTCCCTAAGTTTAATCGAATGTGGTTTTAGAATATATTCGGAGGAAAAGGACAGGCGAGGCTGTCCACATATCGTGGATGCATTCCCACGCAGGCATCTGCTATAATGAGGGAGATGGCGCATTAGCCAAGCAAGTGGCATCTATTGTCACTGCCTTCGATTTGAAATTGTCGTATACAGACTGCTTACAGGTCGTCAAGGGTCACAGAAAACAGCAACGGCAAGCAGTGTGGAACGTGACCCAAAAATCGAAAGGTGTTAATTTGCGTTGTTACAACGTCAAATCCTTGCAATCCCGTGGTTTTCGAGTACACATTTGGACCGACCAGTGATTCCCAGCATCATTAGACTCCTCTTCAAGCGCGCCTTCTTTCCTCTCCATTTATACCGCCTCAACATTTACAGTTCTCCTGCAAGTGACAGTCATTTCGACTCGGAAATTCATGGAAGCCACATCGTGTTTTCAAGTCCCTAGTTTGAGTGTGAATGTTTGGATTATCCAACACACGCTGCTGAATTTGGGATACCGCCTGCTTCAATCCGCCCTTCGTCTTCATAAAGTAGTTGTTTTCTCTTTAAGAGTGTTAAAAAAACCTATAGGTTTTAAGGGCAAGAATATTTCATTTTTATGGCCGGCATGTGATGAAAGTTTAGAAATGGGGCGAATTTATAAATCAGAACTGTCTAATTTGCCTTGAACACTATTTGTTAACAATTTACTGTGGACAGCGCTGCGAGAACTTGGATTTTCATATCTGCACGTATGCATTTATTTATTCTGTTCATATAATTCAGTGTCCATTTTAACCACGTCTTTTAGATGGCTAAGTAGAGTAGACACTATTGAGTCCAAACACATAAAAAAGATCCGAATTCATGGAGAATGCAGCTTCACATTTAACTCCATACATGCACGTTTGTAACTAGCGATTTCCTGCGGTCGAAAACTGACAAAAAGATGTTCCGATGAAAGTAAGTAAAAGAAGGACGAATTACACTGAAGAGTCAAAAAAAACTGTTACACCTGCTCAATATCGTGTAGCGCCCCCGCGAACACGCTGAAGTGCCCCAACACGACTTGGCATGGACTCGACTAATGTCTGAAGTAGTGCTGGAGGGAACTTAAACCTGCAGGGCTGTCCATAAATTCGTGAGAGTACAACATGGTGGAGATCTCTTCTGAACAGCACGTTGCAAGACATCCCAAATACGCTCAATAATGTTAATGTCTGGTGGGTTTGGTGCCCAGCGGAACGGTTTAAACTCAGATGTGTGTTCCTGGACCAGCTATATAGCAATTCTGCACGAGTGGGGTGTCGCATTGTCCTGCTGGAATTACCCAAATCCGTCGGAATGCACAATGGACATGAATGGATGCAGCTGATCAGACGGGGTGCTCACGTACGTGTCGCATGTCAGAGTCGTATCTAGATGCATCAGGAGTCACATATCATTCAGATTGCTCACGCCCCACATGAATACAGAGCCTCCACCTACTTGAACAGTCCCCTGCTGACATCCAGGGTCTATGGATTCATGAGGTTTTCTCCATACCCGTACATGTCCATCCACACGATACAATTTGAAACTAGACTCGTTCGACGAGGCAGCATGTTTCCAGTCATATCGGTGTTAACGGGCCATGCGAGTCGTTAAACTTTGTGTCGTGCTGTCATAAAGGGTACACGAGCGGGCCTTCTGCCCCGAAAGTCCATATCAATGATGTTTCGTTGTATGGTTCGCACGCTGACACTTGTTGATGGCCTAGCATTGAAATCTGCAGCAATTTGCGGAAGGATTGTACTTCTGTGACGGTGAACGATTTTTTTCAGTCGTCCTTGGTCCCGTTCTTGCAGCATATCTTTCCGGCCTCAGCGATGTCGGAGATTTGATGTCCTACCGCATTCCTGATATTCACGGTACCCTCGTGAAATGGTCGTAGAGGAAAAACCCCAGTTCATCGCTACCTCGGAGATGTTGTGCCCCATCGATCGTGCGCCGCCTATAACACCTTGTCCAAGCTCACTTAAGTGTTGATTGCCATTGCAGCATTAGTAACCGATCTAACAACAGCGCAAGACACTTGTTGTCTTGTACAGGCGTTGCCGACCACAGCGCCCTATTCTGCATGTTCACATATCTCTATATTTGAATACGCATGCCTGTACGAGTTTCTCTGGCACTTCAGTGTATGCATGTCAGTAGCGTGCACCCGCACACCTTGAGACGTTTCTGGTACACTTTTTAGTCTGCTCTCTCTTCTCTTACACTACCTACACATAGTTGAATGTTTTGTATATTACTAGCTATTATTTCAGTAGCCCAGCACAGTTCTACTATTGAAGCTATACTTTAAAACTGATTGCCTACAATGAGGTGAAAGAACTACTTGAGCCACAAGCTACATTGAAGTGCCTCTAAGAAATAATAATAATAAAAGATGAAGTCCCCGATTCTGGTCCTGGAGGGGTCAATTGGTCCCGACTGACCACCATGTCATTCTCTGACAGTGGCGTCATTGACTGGAGTATGGTTAGTGCATGTCGTCAGCATATCGTTCTCCCAGCCTTTGTATGGTTGTTGGCCTTAGGACGGCTCCTAATCGCTCGAAGAGTTCCTCAGTTGGCCTCACGAGCCTGAGTGCACACCATGCAATTTCCCACAACTGAAAATCCCTGACAAGTACCGAAAATAGAACGCGGGTCCCCAGTTTGGCATTCAGCCGTGCTGACGACTCTGCTACAAACGCCTCCAACAAGAAGTAATAAAATCCCGTATTATGGAGACAGGCAAATTAGTTATGGTCACAATTGCTTCAGAATTGAGCCATCTTATTTTAGCAATGCTATTTCGAAACACTATTACGAGGGCGTGTCCAAAAGTAACGCTCCAGATTTTTTTTATTCTGTTCACAATATCTGTTGGTGTATTGCATGTCATGCGTATTACTCGCCCGCCTTTCCAGCTTCGCTGGCGCAAGATGGAACCCTCTGCTGCTAGAGAACTCCTAACTGTAGCGTGTAACATGTCGGTGCGTAATGTAACTATGCTGGTGCGTGAGAAACAGCGTGCTGTGATCGTGTATCTAACCGCCCGCACATGGAACGCCTACTCGTTCACCATGACAATGCGAGACTGCACACACGAGCGCTGCGAAATTTTGGAAATTTGTGTTAGGTCCCTAGGCTTACATACTACTTAATCTAACTTAAACTTACGGGAAGAACAACAGACACAACCATCCCGAGGGGGGACTGGAACCTCCGTCGGGGAGAACCGAGTGAACCGTAGCAAGGCGCCCCAGACCGCGTGGCTACACCGCAGGGCGAGCACTGTGACATCTGCAACAGCCCGACGCCTTGGGTTCACTATCATCCATCATCCTCCATACAGACCCGACTTGGCCCCATCCCATTTTCATCTACTTCCAAAACTTGAAGAATACCTTCTAGGACTTCACTTTGATGTTGACGAAGCGGTGCCGGGGAAATGAGATTGTGGCTCCGTCAACAAAGTCAAACATTTTACGGTGATGGTATCAACAAACTGGTCTCTCGTTGGGAGAAAGGTGTTCGTTTCTAGAGTGACTGTTGGGAAATGTATATGTAGGCATCAAGAATAAGGATTTAGAAATGTTAATGAGCCTTTTTTTATTTGAAAAACGTTAAGAGTTTTCACATAAAAACTTCGGAGGCATTATTTTTCAGCACGCCTTCGCACAAAGAAAGGAAAGGAATGGAACTTAAATGCTCAATATGTTAACTTAATAATAGTTCTCCTAAACCCAAGGGTAAGAACGAAGGGAACTGCCTAATCACAAATGTAAATGCAGGTGTGGGTCAAATGAAAGCCACCCATACATATATATACGCCGCTCATACAGACTTGTGTACTTGCACTTTGCTAGAAGTCACCAGCTTCGCCGTATGTTGTGGCTATCTTGGCGTATGAAGCGATTGTATACACGATATCGAAAAGGCATGTCATTTCCGACCTGTGGAACTGGAACCGAGTCGTGCGTCACGTATTTCAGTGTCCAAGGCCAGCCCTCACTTTCAGCATCACGTCGAGATCTCACCAAATTTCAGGTAAGTCGATAAACATTTCCATCTTATATGGTCCTCTGTAGCAAACTCTAGCGTCCTCCGCCGCTATAAACGAACCGAAAACGTTTTGCTCATTGTAATCACCCGCACCATCACTCACTATAACACACATAATTGTAACATTTTTACAGCAAACACCAGGGGTTTGATAATTGAATAGTTCCTCTTAACGTCTGTTTTGTCAATACGTGTATGATTTCACATAACATATACACAATAAGCATTACAGCTCTACATCATGTGATCTAACCTAAGCATACATAAGCCTATATCCACGTGTTACTGACACGTCGGGTACATATATGGTACAATTTATACATATTCACATCTAGATTTATAACTTGTCCAGAAAACAACATTTCAGTACCACTTAATGCCCTTAAAGATTTTACTTTGCCCTTAGGCCGCACATAACAACATCTTATGACATTTTAAATAAACAATACTTGACATTTCCTCTGGCTATTCAAAGACTGCTTGTTTCTAACAGATCTGTCACGACGAGGAAACTCTCTTAGTCTCTCAGTTCATGCAATAGTATTGGCTTACATAGAACAACAGTTAAAATCATTTTTTAAGTTTCAAGTTTTAAAAGACAATACACATCTGCAGAGTTTGATTATATGCTTAAAACACTGTCGTCACATTTTGTCCAACTCACGCACCTGTAAATCCAGATTGCTAAGGAAAGAGAAGAAATCTTGATTATGCGTTAACCATCACAAGAAAACATAGCTATGCTTAGCCCAAACTCTCTCAAGTCTATTAGGAAAGCATCTACTGATCTACAAGGAATGGTGACAGAGAAAGGAAGGAAACATGTTTTTATCTGCTGCAGTAATCCATTACTTACGCACCACAGAATAAGTGAGAAAACTCATTGTGCACACTTCTTTGCATTTTTGTGAAACTACACTCCTGGAAATGGAAAAAAGAACACATTGACACCGGTGTGTCAGACCCACCATACTTGCTCCGGACACTGCGAGAGGGCTGTACAAGCAATGATCACACGCACGGCACAGCGGACACACCAGGAACCGCGGTGTTGGCCGTCGAATGGCGCTAGCTGCGCAGCATTTGTGCACCGCCGCCGTCAGTGTCAGCCAGTTTGCCGTGGCATACGGAGCTCCATCGCAGTCTTTAACACTGGTAGCATGCCGCGACAGCGTGGACGTGAACCGTATGTGCAGTTGACGGACTTTGAGCGAGGGCGTATAGTGGGCATGCGGGAGGCCGGGTGGACGTACCGCCGAATTGCTCAACACGTGGGGCGTGAGGTCTCCACAGTACATCGATGTTGTCGCCAGTGGTCGGCGGAAGGTGCACGTGCCCGTCGACCAGGGACCGGACCGCAGCGACGCACGGATGCACGCCAAGACCGTAGGATGCTACGCAGTGCCGTAGGGGACCGCACCGCCACTTCCCAGCAAATTAGGGACACTGTTGCTCCTGGGGTATCGGCGAGGACCATTCGCAACCGTCTCCATGAAGCTGGGCTACGGTCCCGCACACCGTTAGGCCGTCTTCCGCTCACGCCCCAACATCGTGCAGCCAGCCTCCAGTGGTGTCACGACAGGCGTGAATGGAGGGACGAATGGAGACGTGTCGTCTTCAGCGATGAGAGTCGCTTCTGCCTTGGTGCCAATGATGGTCGTATGCGTGTTTGGCGCCGTGCAGGTGAGCGCCACAATCAGGACTGCATACGACCGAGGCACACAGGGCCAACACCCGGCATCATGGTGTGGGGAGCGATCTCCTACACTGGCCGTACACCACTGGTGATCGTCGAGGGGACACTGAATAGTGCACGGTACATCCAAACCGTCATCGAGCCCATCGTTCTACCATTCCTAGACCGGCAAGGGAACTTGCTGTTCCAACAGGACAATGCACGTCCGCATGTATCCCGTGCCACCCAACGTGCTCTAGAAGGTGTAAGTCAACTACCCTGGCCAGCAAGATCTCCGGATCTGTCCCCCATTGAGCATGTTTGGGACTGGATGAAGCGTCGTCTCACGCGGTCTGCACGTCCAGCACGAACGCTGGTCCAACTGAGGCGCCAGGTGGAAATGGCATGGCAAGCCGTTCCACAGGACTACATCCAGCATCTCTACGATCGTCTCCATGGGAGAATAGCAGCCTGCATTGCTGCGAAAGGTGGATATACACTGTACTAGTGCCGACATTGTGCATGCTCTGTTGCCTGTGTCTATGTGCCTGTGGTTCTGTCAGTGTGATCATGTGATGTATCTGATCCCAGGAATGTGTCAATAAAGTTTCCCCTTCCTGGGACAATGAATTCACGGTGTTCTTATTTCAATTTCCAGGAGTGTACTTGCTTAGTCTTTGCTGAACTAATTGCAGAATTATGACAGTGCAATTTGGTATCAGTTATCAATATTACTTGTTTGGAAGTAGTTAGTGTATTTAAATATACACTATGTGATCAAAAGTATCCAAACACCCACAAAAACATACATGTTTCATATTAGGTGAGTGAGCAAAATGGGGCCCTCCGCGGAACTCACGGACTTCAAACGCAGTCAGGTGATTGGGTGTCACTTGTGTCATACATCTGTACGCGAGATTTCCACACTCCTAAACATCCCTAGGTCCACTGTTTCCGACGTGATAGTGAAGTGGAAACGTGAAGGGCACGTACAGCACAAAAACGTACAGGTCGACCCCGTCTGTTGACTGCTAGAGACCGCCGACAGTCGTAGGCGGTCGTGAAGTGTAATAGGCAGACATCTATCCAAAGCATCACACAGGAACCCTAAACTGCATCAGGATCCACAGCAAGTACTATGATAGTTAGGCAAGAGGTGAGAAAGCTTGGATTTCATGGTCGAGCGGCCGCTCATAAGCCAAACAACACGCCGGAAAATGCCAAACGACGCTTCGTTTGATGTAAGGAGTGTAAACATTGGACGATTGAACAGTTGAAAAACGTTGTGTGGAGTGACGAATCACGGTACACAATGTGACGATTCGATGGCATGTTGTGGGTATTGCGAACGCCCGGTGAATGTTACCTGCCAGCGTGTGTAATGCCAACAGTAAAATTCGGAGGCGGTGTTGTTACCGTGTGGTCGTGTTTTTCATGGAGCGAGGCTTGCACGCCCTGTTGTTTTGCGTAGCACTACCACAGCACGGTCCTACATTGACGTTTTGAGCACCTTCTTGCTTCTTCAGAATACCACTCTTGTGTATATAATATACTTCAATATGTCTGTACTTAGGTTGTCCGCAGCTCGAGGACTTGCGGTAGCGTTCTCACTTCCCGTGCACAGGGACCCGGGTTCGATTCCCGGCGGGATCAGTGATTTTCCCTGCCTCGAGATGACTGGGTGTTGTTGTGTCGTCTTCATCATCATCATTCATCCCTATTAGGGTCGAAGGATGGAAATGGCTAATGACCTCCACTAGGACCTGGCCTAGTACAGCGGTGCGTGTCTCCCGCATCGTCCCCTACGTTCCTCGCAGTATGGGACCTCGTCATCATCACTTAGGTTGTGACAAGAAAATATTGTAGAAGAACGTTCAGATAAGTCGTGATCCTGTATAAATGGATCATGAATACTCATATTTCTCGTTCATATGAGTAGCTTGAGCTTTTTAATTGGCGGTCTGACACCTTTTTGCCTTGTTTTACTATTGCCTAAACTTCGTTTTTCAACATTCTACGTATCTATAATTCAATACACACACTCATTCACACTGTCACGTTTATACTTATATTTATGTACATATAATTACTCATGCTGTAGTGTGGCCCTTTTTTGTGCTAGCTACATAATTCTCGTTCCTGCTTTTACCAGGGCTTGTCCTTTCGTCGTAACCTGGAAACTTATAAATTAAGAACGTAGTCGCTCCTTGGATCACTAACATACTTTTCTCCTTATAGACACGTCTCTTTAATTTAAATACATGAATGTGTAACTTCATCAACTCATTTTTAATCCTCAAAACCAATACTTATTTTACAAGAGCGCAGATATTCAGGGCATGTCCATCGTTTCGACTTATCTTTTCCACGCCTTCCATATTCATAATACGATAAAAATTGCAGTTAATAAGTGTTGTGGATGGGCACAACCTCATTATCTTTGTTCAGAACGTGACCATACTTCTACAATTATTCATTCTTTCCTTTTATATAGACACTTTCGTTATTGTGTTTTATTCGTACCGTATATAACTAACGTGTAAATTTGTACATACTGTATATAGCAGTGAAGTGTGCAAATAGGTTTCTGTAGTTAGTCATTCTTTCTTTCTTTCTAAATTTTCTTTTATTTTAAACCTCCTTACTGTGATAGTTTTATCCTTATAATGTAAACTGCTCCATTTAAATGGTACTTATGTTATACTAACACCTGCAGAATATAGCTTATTTGGCGGCTAGATGCCATGTTTGCATTGCGTCTGTCATGCTAAGCAGTGTGTTGGACTGAACCGTGTCTGCGCACGTGCTGAGGTCGCTGAGCTAAATGTTAGCTCCTTCTACACCTGCGTGTCCTCTCCCTCTAGTATTGCTACTTCACATGTTTACATCTCAAGTGCATTATCACATTATATTGGGGAAGTGTATGTATTTAATAGTGAATCAGCACCACTGTGGTCGTGTTTCATTTTCAGGCTTCATATAGCCTTTTGACATTAAACAGAATCTTAAATTACTATTATTGCTTCCATTTACAGACACATAAATAAATAAAATGAAAATTTTCTCTTAAAATTGAGCAAGCAATTGTCATATACTGAAATACGTCATTTCTTCATGTACAGTGCTTCAAATGAGATGTACACCTTCTCTTAGATCCTTTTGGGCATATAGTCCATTGTCCTTTCCACTTTTAGGGTAGGCTAATCTATATGCACCTGGATGTGGGGTTTTAGTAAACACAAATGGCCCAGCGTACAAAAGATGCCATTTACGATTAAGCTTCGCAGTTTCATAGATTTAGGGTGCGTTTGTATTAACACGTCTTGTTGGCCACAAAGGAAGTCAAGCGCCGACGCCTCACGACAACACACCACCATCGGGTTGGTTGTCAGCTCTGCCCCTGACGTTCCGACTCTGTCATTTGCAGTGCGACCTGCAGAGGGCCGTCACCTACACCAGATCAAAGAACAGAGGGCGTGTAGATCAGCAAGAGAGGTCGTTCATAGTACGAAAGTTTTGCTGCATCTGACAGTGTCACGGGCAGCCAATCAGGAAGAAGTGTACCACCACCATGCGGATATTTAGGACCGCTTCGGCGATGACCACTGCACTCCGCCTTGTCTTCCGTATACACCTCCTGTCCCCCACACGGATCTTCTGTGACCTCATTCCTTTCCGCCATCTGCTCCTATTCCTCGAACATATGAGCATACTCTACACCTCCCGCCGCCTTGATCCCCCTCACCCCCTGGCTACTCCTCTCCTCTCCCGTCCCCGCCCTCTGCCATACATTCACTGTTGTGTCCCCCCCTACCCTCCATCTCTACACCCTTCATCTCCTTTCCCAAGGTGGCTTCCATCAACTCCCCCTCCCGGATGATGCCCTCTCTCCCTCCATTTATCCCTCCTATCAACTCTGATCCTCACCCCGCTCCTTTCCTCTGTCCTTTTCGCTGGGCTCCCTCTCCCCCCCCCCTTCCCTCCTGTTTTCTCCCTGCCTAATCTATCCCTACCTCCCTTCCCCCCCCCCCCCCGAGTCCTTTTGTATTCCCCTCCTCTGCCTTCCCCACTCCCTGTCGTGTCTGCCCAGCACCCGCCCGCCCTCTTATGGGTACTCGTCGTCTATAGGCTCCTTTCCCCCCCCCCCCCCACTTCGTTTTTTTGGCTCCATCGCCCCCTTTTCCTTCCCCGTCGTCTGTCCAGGTTCCTCCCAATCTGCCCTCGGCTGTGGTATATCATATTTGTCAAAATTTTTTAGTGCAGTGCTCAAGTGAATGTTCAGTGTTTTCGTCTTTCCAAAGTGTTGCGAACAGAAACCATGCTGTCGCTGGGTGTGAATTTTATGTCTTTTGCGAACAGAAACCAGACTGTCGCCGTGTTTTTTAATTGTCTGTCTATTATTTTACCTGTCTGCTTCATATGTATTTTATTAGCATCATCATCCCTTTGTTTCTATGTTTTAAGTTCCACGATTTTTTCCGCCATGTTACCATTTAAGTCTCCGACTCTATCGCCTGTTTTTATTATTTATTATCTTCCTTGTTTAAAACAAATTCTTTAGGCTGGGGAGCGGCATACTGAGCTGCTGCCAGCTCGCCCCCTTTGGGGGAAATCGAAACCCAATAAAGGAAAAAAAAATGATCACTGCAATTACTACACAGCCAGTAAAGAGAGGAAGACTGCTCCAGATCCAGCACCACCGACAGCACGCCGCCGTCGCCGCTGAGGAACCTCCGTACCGGCTTGCAGGATAGTTGGTATTCCGTCAGACTCACTTGACAAGACTGTAGAAACTGTCAACTCGTACAGACTGTAACTTAAGTGTTAATCTGTTCCAATGTGCTCCGCTCAAGCACAGCGAGGGCTTAAATATTTGATAGTCAACTATTAGAGAACGAACTCTGACTGTGAAAGCCTTCCCATTGTCGTTCCAAGTACTTGCGTTTGGCTGTGAACTTATTTCCCAATTAGGAACGAGTTACAAAGTGGGTTACTAGTTTCTTCTGACGGCCAAAGAAGACCATTTGTGTTGAATTCATTGCGTTCTTAAACATAGAGGATGGCCTCATATGTTTCCTGTAGCAATGTTCAGAGTTCAGGGATACTTAACCTCCTGTCCTACTTGAAACTGTACAGTGTGCCCCAATCTTTTGTTGTACGACTTTGCCTCTGTTCAACGTTTTTCTCCAGCTTAATCAAAGGCTGGCGTACTCTTTCTTCAAGTAACATCTCTTCCCTGGGTTTTTTGGGCAACGGTTTTTCCCACTCGTCAACTTCTCTCCTTTTAAACAAGAAGTCCGAAAGTGTAAAACCGGTTAAGGTGTGTGGTAAGTTGTTGATGATTTGTTGAAAGGTGAGACAAAGTCGACCCATTTCGTGTGCTCCTGGGATGTACAGGTGCGTTTAGACATGTTAATTCTTCGAATATCCATTCTATTGGGCTCGACTCAGGGTGAAATCTGGATAGAAATATATGTTTTATCTTGTTTGTGTTAGTAAATTCCTACCACCTATTGCCTGCAGAGTACGATGCATTGTCCGTTAACAACATGTGTGGCATCCCCACGATCGGGAGTTAATATTCTGTAATCCGCCTAACAATACTCCTCAACATATTTTGTGAAAACATCATACAAGGCAATAACATATTTGACACCTCCCTCACTGGCGGGTAGGGTCTCGCAGCATCCAAGGACACTAATATTAAAAATTTTGTAGGCACTTTAGGATGTGGTTCAGTCAACTTGGACTTTTTTGACTACTTCGTATTTTGGCAAGTAATGCACTTCCGAACTACTTGGAGAAGTCCTCACGTTGAGAAAATAGCAGAAAGTAAATATGTTGGTGGTGCACTTGGAAACTACACTGTGGCCCCATACATTGTGAGTGTACAAAATGAATCATCTACGTAACTTTCTGGTAAACACACACACCACTGTTCTTGATTCAGTGTACATCGATGTAAAAGGACTTTCTTGTGTATAGTAAAGAATATTCTTCAAGTTCTCATATTTTCCGGGAAATTTCGACCTTACCTGTCTCCATCGCAGGTCTCCCTCTTGCAATTTCTCCAAACTCTTTCACATCTTTACATAATAAGGTTCTTGTGTCTTGTCCTGCATAAGCAGAATCCTAATTTCAGAATTCTGTTCTATGAAACCCAACAATTCATCCAACCCTTGAGGTAACCTTGACAAGGCGTCTGCTATCATGTTTTGTTTAACCTTAATGTATACAATTCCTAAACTGAACTCCTGAATGTACATGCACCACCTGGCTAACTTTCGATGTGGCAATCTGCGTGTCAAAAGAAAATAAAGTGCTTAGTGGTCACTATAGACTTTCGTGTGCTTGCCTCATGACTAGTACTCAAATTTCTTAAATGTCCATATAACCCTGAGAGCCTCGAGCTCTTTCATGGAATATGACCACTCTGATTCAGAAAGTGTTCGACTAGCAAGACTGATTATCTTAGGCGTCAGTTACCCATCATCTTGAGTGATCTTAAATAAGCACGCTGCTAGTCCCTATGAAGATGCATCTCTGCTCAAGCAAAAGGTCTGTGACAAGTCAGGATGGTGTAGTATGTTTGCATGTAGTAAGGCTTCCTTTACTTTGTCGAAGTCTGCTTGAGACTGAGCAGTCCATAGCCATGGACTGTTTTTCTTCAAAAGTTGCAGCAATAAGTCACTATTCAGTAACAGAATAGCAATAAATTTCCTAAGAAATCAAACCAAACCTAAATATTCCTTGAGCAATTTTTTTATTTTTTATTCTGTGGCAATAGTAGATGTTTAGTTGCATCAAGCTTTTCTGCATCAGGTAGTCCTGTGGCGAGATAATATGACCTATGAATATGATCTGACTTCATTAAATTAGTGGTGACCCCGTATTCTGCAAATTAGTATAACACCTGTGGCACAAGCCTCCATGTTCTTCCCATGTGGAGTAGCTATCAACAGGTCATCAACATACAGAGTGAATCTGCTGAGGAGTTCTGGTCCATGAACTTTGTCCAATGTGGAAATTAAAACACCCACACCAACATTCAAGCCAAATGGCAATACACAAAATTCATAGCTATTGCCCCCACACATAAATGCTGTGTATTTCTTACTATCTTCGTATAATTCTATTTGGCAATACGGCGCTTTTAAATCAGTTATAGTGAGGTACCTAACTTTCGGAAATTTCAGTAACTGTCCTTCAAGGTTACCAGGGCGTGTCCTGACAGAAACTATGGTTTTGTTTATACTTCGGGCATTAAACACAAGTTTGATGCTACCATCGGTCTTGGTGACAGCTAAATGGTTCAACTGGCTCTGAGCACTATGGGACTTAACATCTGTGGTCATCAGTCCCCTAGAACTTAGAACTACTTAAACCTAACTAACATAAGGACAACAGACACATCCATGCCTGAGGCAGGATTCGAACCTGCGACCGTAGCGGTCACGCGGTTCCAGACTGAAGCGCCTAGAACCACACGGCCACACTGGCCGGCGGTGACAGCTAAAATAGGACTACCATATGAGGAATGGCAGGTAAGATCTTCCAATTTATCATCCTTTCAATTCTTTCCTCACAGCTTCTCTTTTTGCCCAAGGATTTGGATATGAAGAAAAGCAGAATGTCTCGTGTGGATAAATGTCATAACCCGTTATTATCTCAGGGGGCCTTCTAAATACTTGCGTATATTAAAGTTTTACTTCTTGTAACTCCTTCTCCTGATCCTCTAACAAACCAGCAGATTCACTTACCTTGGTTCGGACAGTCTCCAGGTTCATATTCTCTTCAGACGGGTGCTCACCCTTGTGTGTATCAAGAAACAACATGACAATTGTACTGTGACATCAGTGCTCGGTTTGAGCGTATTTTCAGTTGTGCTGATTTTAATTAAATTTACTGATAACCTCTGTTCGTTGACTGTAAAGAAACAGTTTCCTTAGCCTATGTCAGTCTGTACTTTATATTGTCCAAAGTCGTCCATTCCGATAAGACTCTTTAGTACAAGTTTTTCCTTTTCTGGAAAAATACACTTAAGAGAAAAATTGCTGATGTTAAAGGACATTAATGCCTGAAGTTTAACTCCTTTTGACATGTTCCCACTGCGGTCGGAATACGGCAATTGTGCACTGGAAAAGTTGGTATATGACACCGTCTTTGTAGCTCATTAAACAGACCTTGTGATATTTCATTTGTCGATGCACCCATGTCAAGTATCACAGTTACATCTAGATCACATATCCAGACAAGAATTACAGCTTGCACTAATTCATCATTATCCTTGTCTAAGCAGTTTACACCATCCCGACACAGTTCCTCTTTCGTATCTACCCATTGGTCATATCTGAGAAAGTAATTTGGAATAAATTGCATGCTCCCATCCCTTTTACTGGTATGAGAATGAGGGCTTATCGCGACATATTGGAGTTTTTCTCACTGATCGGGGTGTTTGCCTCTTCATTGTGAAAAACTTCAACTACCTGCAAGTTGTAGGTTTGACCTCGCCAGTTCGTGTACTTTATCGTCCTGTAATTAAATTCTCTTTGACCTTGACCCCCACGGATACACAATTGTTGTTCCGTTGATTGTAATTGCAGGGTGGAGGACTGCTAGATGTTCTATTTGCGATCGGTTCCTGCCAATTAGTGTATTGGTTATCATCACCTGCTCAGGGATCGTTGTGAATTTATTGGCCATAGCCTCTCTCTTCGGTATAAGCCGGTCTATTGTAATTCTGTTTGTGATTTCCTTTGAAACCCAGTTATCATAATTATTCCTTGTATTATTTTTGTTCCACGCGGAATACGGCTGCCAACCGTTTTGGTTATTGTCGCCGTTGCCATTCTGCTGCTGACTGTTTTGCAGAGGCGCACACTTCGCATTAATGTTCTTTATTTTCGATGGCCCCTCTTCACATATTAGGTCAATCAAGTCTAGTACGGTAAGAAATACTCTACATCATTTTTAAGTGATCAGCTTTTCCCCGATGTGGGCGGACAGGTGACTTTTCAGTATTTTCAGTACGTCCACGTAGGAAACTGGCTTTGTCCAATGCCTGGTTTTGATTAAGTATTTCTCGGAATACTTCCTCAGTCCCCCATGTTTACTGATGAATGGTGATGGGTTCAAAACCTCTCGACTTAGCCTCTCTAGGACTGCTGTGACCACTATTTGTCCAAGAATGCCCACTGGAATTGCTCATAAGTATGACATCTCTCAGTCATATCAGCTGCCCACAATAAAACATCGCCCTTTGTGTACCCCACATTGAACCGGATCTTCTGTTCTTCTGTCCAGTTGCGGGGTAACACATTGCAGGGTTCATTCTCTTAGTCTCTGTTGAAAAAATCGGAAATTGTCTGCAACAGAGCATACCGTCGTCCGCTAATAAAGTAAACAAGCATGCAGTACTGTCTGTTGCCAACGTGGCTTGTCCGGATGCACATGATTATACTCTGGATAAACTTGCGCAGCTGGTATTGACATAGGCAGTGCCCGTTGCATTTTGTAATTCCTTTCTTTTCCGTCTGAAGGGCTGGTAGCAAATGGTTGATAAGTATTACCGCTATCTATCCTGCCTTACAGCACCTAACTGCTTGCTATTGGCATCTCTTTTGTGACATCCGCACCATTATTTAGACTGCTCTGCAACTTTTCTTCCACTGCCTGTAAGCCCGGCTCAATCCTAGCAATCAATTCGTTTTCCCTTTACTTTACTGCCTCTTCGACTGCTTCGACGTAGGTCTTAAGATCTTATACGACCTGCCGTGAGAGGGTCGTGCCCTTTTCTAGCAGTCCCGCTTCGGCCCCGTACTTTAAATTAATTCCATTTCGATATTGCCTTGTGTTTTCTTTATGAACTTAGTGCCTAAATGTAAGTTATTCAATTTTACCGACAGCTCCTGCACTTCTTCCAACAGTTCTTTAGATAAAAGTTGCAACTCATTTACAACACCTGTCATGGTTTTTAAAATTTCACAAATATCCGGGTGAGCCTCTTGCATCTGATCTGCATGCTACTCACGATTTTTAGTAGACGTGCCATCTCCTCTTGTGCCTCATCAGTAGATGACACTTTTTGATCTACGCTGTTTATCTCCTGAGACAAATCAGTGAATAATTTCACCTTTAATTACTTCTCCATATCTGCCAGTAGTTAGAAAGGTCAGTCAATAGGTTTTGACTTAAATTATCGACCCTAGTGACAGGCCATTCTTAAAAGCATCATAGGTTTGCTTTTACTCATTTTTAAAATCGTTAAGTTTTTCTTCAAGTTTTTCGGTTTGTTGTGTAGGAAAATTAGCAAATAAATTCCTCATTATATGAAGTCTTTTTATATGTCCTGAATTGAATGCGTTTATGATGCACTGGCGTCTTGTGTACCCACCGTGTCTTGTTCCCTTACATTTGAAACAAGTTCACATGACATGAGAAACTGAAATTTACTGATTCCACACTAGCACGTCTTTCACTGCCTTCATGTGAGAAAATACTTCACGTGAGAGTTGGGGATTAGTCTCGTCTGCCATGACCATGGCGGCGTCATGGGGTATAACGTTATTGCCATCAGTAGAAACTGAATTTGTGTAATATTCCCGGCTGTTGTCGATATGATCGACATTTTCGGTGTCACCATCATTTGTCGTTGCATCCACGCGACGACAGTTTGTATCTCTACACTATTTTCATTACTCGGCATACCCTTTTTAACTGGATCCATTTCGTAAATAATTTTTAAAGTTATAAATGTGAAATAAAATGGAATTTCAACCTTTCAAAATTGACTGCGAGAATTTCCTCTGTCAGAACATGATGTATTCTACACAAGTATTGCAGCTTATTGTTGCCGTTAGTATTAAAAAAATGCTAACCCAATCTCCGTTGCTTTAAAAAATGCTTCAAATCTATGACTGGATAGCGTAGGGTACTGATACTACTTTTGATCGAGGCGTTACCAGGCGCAGTCATGTGAACTATAAGTTGAGGTTCTTTCCTACCTTATAGATGATCTTCTTAAATGTTGTTCGTACAAAAATGGTTCAAATGGCTCTGAGCACTACGCGACTAAACCGCGCCTAGAACCGCATGGCCACTCCGGCCGGCTGTTTTTGGTACAATCCCTCCCGTTAACCATCAGTAATTTATGCATGCCATGTGGTGTTTGACCTTGGTTTTCTCTCGGCAATATTCCAATCCTGAAAGAAAATAAATAAAAAAACGTTTAGCACAATAGAATGTTACACAACATGTTTTATGTCATGTAATTATTGCATCTGTCTGCTCTATCTGGCACCGTCCAGAGGACAGTCGCCAGTTCCACTGCTTAATCATTTTAAGCAGAATAATTACGATGGAGACTTGCTGGCGCCGCTTAAGAGGTGCAACAGTAGTTGAGTTCCGTCCGGAGCGTTTTTCTCAGCTTATTTACAAATACTTCAGAGAGTCAGGCTTATGATTTTTCGTATACACGAAATATCTGCAACATACAATATTGTACTATTAGGTGACAGTCCTCCTCCTTCCTACTTTGAAGACAATGTCACGGAATCCTGCTTGCTCTGCTAAAATTTCTTTCATCTCTCTCTTGTAGGTACCGGAAAGCCAGACAGACAGATGAAATAAGGTTCAAAATAACTCTAAGCACTATGGGACTTAACATCTGAGGTCATCAGTCCCCTAGACATAGAAACTACTTAAACCTAACTAACCTAAAGACACCACACACATCCATGCCCAAGGCAGGAGTCGAACCTGCGACCGCAGCAGCAGCGCGGTTCCGGACTGAAGCGCCTAGAACCGGTCGGCCATTACGGCCGGCGATGAAATAAGGAACTATACCCAAACTATATAGCCATATAGGTAAAACAGTTTATGTTCTAATACAAGCTGTCTTTTGTACTCAGGTGATTCATGAGAAAAGTTTTCGACATGATTGTGGCCGCACAGAAAGAATTAATAGACTTTGAACGCGGAATGGTAGTTGGAGATAGACGCATGGGACATTCCATTTCGGAAATTGTTGGACAATTCAATATTCCGAAATACACAGCGTCAAGAGAGTGACGAAAATACCAAACTTCGAGCAGGAACAAAGCAGTGGCCGACGTCCTTCACGTAACGACGGAGAACAGCGGCGTTTGCGTAGAGCTGTCGATGCAAACAGGTAAGCAATACTGCGTGAAAGAACCGCAGAAATCAAGATGAGACTTTCGATGAACGCACCCGTTACGACAATGCGGTGAAATGTGGAGTTAATGGGTTACGGCAGCAGACGACCGATGTGGGCGTCTTTGCTAACGCACGACATCACCTGCAGCGACACTCCTGGGCTCATGACCACATCGATTTTACCCTAGACGACTGGTAAACCGTGGTCTGGTCAGTTGAGTCAGATTTCAGTTGGTAAGAGCTGATTGCAGGGTGGTACAGACCCCACGAAGCCGTGGACCGTAGTTGTGAACGTGGCATTGTGCAAGCTGATGGAGGCTCTATTATGGGGAGGACTGCGTTTACATGGAGCGGACTGGATCCTCTAGCCCAACTGAACTGACCATTGACTGGAAATCGCTATGTTCGGCTACTTGGAGAACATTTGCAGCCATTCATGGAGTTCACTTCTCCAAACAACGGTGGATTTTTTATGGATGGCAATGCACAGTATCATCGGACCACAAGTTTTCTCGAATAGTTTGCAGAACATTCTGGACAGTTCGATCGAATGATTTGGTCACCCAGATCGGTCTTCATGAATCGCATCGAACATTTGTGAGACATAATCGAGAGGTTAGTTCGTGTAAAATATCCGTCGACGGCAACATTTTCACAAATATGGACGGCCATAGAGGCAGTATGATTCAGTAGTTCTCCAGGCGACTTCCAGCGACTTCTTGACTCCATGGCACCTCGAGTTGCTGCACTAAGCCGGGCGAATGGGAGCTCCGACACGATATTAGGAGTATCCCATGGCCTTTGTCACCTTATTGTAGATCGACGGCCATGAATGTCTTTCTTCGGGGCTTCAAAAATATGGAATCCGCAAGGTGAGATATCGGAAGTGTATGGACGATGTGTAAGGGCTTCCCAGCGAAACTTCTGCAGCGTACTGGAAACAGCCTAGGCAACATACCTCAAACCCTTTTTCCAAGCGCAAGTGGCCAGCTGTACGACCGGTACCCACCGACTGGCAAAGGCGATCAAAGCAGAAGTTCGTGGAACTTCAAGGATCCCAGGCTATGCTACGAACACTAGAGGTGTCAAAGCATTCGTTTACGGTAATCCAACCCCACTGCAAACCAGAGCAGGTTCCTGAATCTGCAGCCGAATCCAGCCAAAACAGCTTCCAGCTGTTTGCGTATAATGCCCTGCATCCATATACAACAGGCGTTGCCCCTATCCATCTTTAACTAATGTTTGTCTATACATCAACGAATATGACACTAAACCGAGCAGTTTGCTGGATGCAATCTAAGTACTGCGGTTACACTACTTCTGATTTTTACTACTCTCTCAAGTCGGCTCACAGAATTCAACTGCACCAAACTTACACTGAGCTTCGAGTACATTACCATACATTAGTCAAAACAGTAAAATATACAGAGACAATTCACTTCTTCACAGAAGCGCCTGAGAACAAAAACTAAATTAAATCCTGTGTATAAACAGAATAGGCTGCCCCGACTGTGGGTACGTAGAGAGATAACTTGTCAACGATGTATGTAGCCTGATCTGATAAGGGTCATCATGCCCTCTCTTACATCGGACCACCTTTTTTAATGTCATAGGTACCTAAGAAATTAAAAATGTTATATGACAAGCAGTATTAAAACGATTTGCGTCATAGCATATCACAGATGTTACAAGAATTACAGCTAGCGTGGTAAATCGTATTTTGGCAAAATTGCTGTAGAGATTCAGTGTACTTAAAGAATGTCAGCTCGATACCAACAAAGCTGCCGTAATATGTATTTATTTATCGACAACCAGTTTCGTTCAGGCGACCATCCTGAAGTTACGTCATCACTACATCAGGTTAGTGGAGGTTTGCGATACGTCTTTGCTATCACAGAATGTGAAATATTACATGAACTGTCAGTTTTCGCACATACTGACTAATGAAATAGTGCATAACACAATGGACGTACGTGTAAATGAGAGATACTGCAACTGATAATGATTGTGTATTCGACGCCAAGGAATCTTCCTTTAACCTGACGTAATGCTGCTCGTGACTTGAAGATGGTCACTTGGCAGAAGCTGGATGCGAAAGTTAAATATACATTACAGCAACTTTTGGTGGTTTCGTTATGTTCTTGAGGTAAACAGGACCCAGTGTGAATTTTCAGTATCAGATATAGCGTCTGCACACGCGTATACCGCCACACAGACCAACCACAATAGCTTGTTGAACGGACGTCACGTCTCATCCGCAAAGTCATACGGGACGATAGATGGACAAGTTTCAGATGGCCGCCGATGTATACTATCTGATCAAAAGTATCCAGATACCCGTCAGTGGACATTAATATGATGTGTGTCCACCCTTCGACGGCTTGAAATCTACTAGGCACACTTTCAAACAGGTGTTTTGAAGGCTGTGGAGGAACGCCAGCTGATTCTTCCTGAAGAGTCGAAACTAGGAAAGGTAGTGACGTTGGACTCTGTGGTCTGGAACAAAGTCGACATGCTAATTCATCTCAAACGCTTACCGTTTGGTTTAGACCGGGACTCTAGACAGGCCACTTCATTTCAGGAATAGTATCCCTCATACCTCTTTGTCTCACAAATGGTGCTTTACGACAGGGTGAAGTGTCATGCTGATGCCATCATTGTCTCCGGACTGTTCTCCTAGTGAACGCAGTACACAATTCTATGAAATGTGTACAGGTTGACCCGCATTTAGCGTCCTCTTGTGTGCAATAACGAGAGCAAGAGGTACGAAAAGAAGGAAGATTGGGTTTAACTTGCTGACGATATCGAGGTCATTAGAGACGGAGCACAGCCTAGAATTGTGTCAAGGATGAGGAAGGAAATCTTTCGTGCCCTTTCAAACGAACCACCCCAGCACTTTCCTGGAGCGATTTACGGAAATCATGGAAAACCTAAATCTGGATGGGCCGACGTGAGTTTGAACCGTCGTTCTCCCGGATGCGAATTCAGTGTGATAACCACTGCACGACGAGAAACGCACCCACACAGTAACACCACATCCTCCTTAATGTAGTGTTGGCAAAATACATTATGGTAGCTAACGTTCTCCACACATTCTCTAGAACTAAACTGTTCCATGATGATCCACCATTCCATATTATTTGTTTCCAGTCATCCACTGACCAGTGGTGCCGTTCCTTCCATCACCTCAAGCGTCACTTAGCATTGTCTACAATGGATGGTGTGGATTGTGAGGAGCTGCTCGACCACTGAATCCCATTTTATTTAAATCTGTGCGCCCAGTTATTCTACCAGCTTGACTGCTGTTGCGCTTTGGAACACAAAAATTATTCCTTCCTCTTATTTCATACGATTTCTTACAACCACCCTGCGCAACGCCCGATGGTCCTCAACCGTCAGTACATGTAATCTGTCTGATCTTTCTTTAGCTGTTGTTCCTTGGCGTTTCCACTTCACAACGACACCATCAACAGACGTCTTTGACAGCTCAGATTAGAAATGCCTCTGATGGATCAGGTGACATCCGACGAGCAGTCCAAGTTCTGCGTCACTGAGCTCTTCGGGTCGACCCACTCTCTACTGACAGCACAATACCAACCGCCTCCTTTTTTACGGCCGAATCCGCCTCTCATGACATTTAGTGGCCAGTTCCGCATTACATAAAAGTACGCGGATACTTCTGATCAGATAGTGTGTACTCGGGGAGAGACGAATTTGTTTCTGCCAGTACTGTATGAGTCTGAGGAGCCGATGGCTGACATCATGCAAAATGTTTTTTCATGATTTTTGGCCACTCGTGTATGCTGGAAAGTGATTCAGCCCTGTTCTGATTATACACAGTAAATACACCGTCCAGTCACAGATGATAGTATATAAAAGCGTATCCAGGGAACGCGAAAACAGTGCAAAGCAGTGCCTTCGCAATGAGGAGCTAGACAGATTTATCTGACGCAAAAAGCATGATTGTTGCTCTTCGGGGTCAAGGGTGGAAGCATTTTGAAAACGGCTAACTTTGTAAACTGTTCGTGTGCCGCTGTGCTTAAAGTACACCGCACATGGCAAATTGCCGCCATCCAAAACTGGCGTCGAGGCAACAGTGGTGCACCACGGGTCATAGATGACAGGGATGAACAACTTGCGGAGACATGTTGAACAACTGACCGCCCAGATGAACCAAGGGGCAGCCAGTAGTGCCTCCTCAACGACCGTTCAGTGATGTTGCTATGAGTGGGCCTCCGCAATATGCGCGTGGTTCATGCATCGATGGTGACAGCTATTCATCAGCGATGAAGACTGGAATTGGCACGCCAGTATCGCAGCTGGAAGTCCCGAGTGGCGACAGATTCACTTTTCAGATGAATCACGTTTTCCACTCCATCCGCGTGAAACATTTGAAAGGAAACACTCTGCAGCTATCGTCGAAAGGTTCCAGGCCGGAGGAGGGAGCTTTATGCACTGTCTGAGGAATGTTTATGTGGGATTCCTTGGGTGATATCGTCTTTCTGGAAGGAACACTGGATCAACACAAATGCGCACCTGTCCTTGAAGAACATATCCCCCCTACGTGGCGTTTGGTTCTCCACAGCATGATGACATCTGCCAGCAGGACAATGCAACGTGTCACACAGGTAGCAGTGTACGTACGTAGTTTGAAGAGCACCAGGATGAGTTCACCGTACTCCCCTGGCAATCAAACTCCCCGGACTTAAATCCAACCGTGAATCTGTGGGACAACCTAGATCGGGCTGTTCGAAGCGTAGCGCACTTAGCAGCGGCGGTGGAGTCAAGATACCTACACATCCCTGTTATTACCTTCCAGAACATCACTGACTCTCTTCCCGTACATGTTACAGCGGTCCGCGCTACGTAAGGTGGTCATTCTCGCTTTTAGACATGTAGTTACATTAATGTGACAGCACAGTGTATTACTTACATGAAAGAAAGATCACGATTTTCATTTGTGTTAACCTAGTGAAGCAGGAGAAACACCACCGTAACCCAACACCATCCCCTCCTTACTTCACTGTTTAGTTGGCTGTGATGTGGTTGACATTTCTGAATACACTTACTATATTTTCATCTCAAAATAGTATAAATAATAATGTCTCCTTCCCGCTAATAACAAGGGCTTTTCCTGGCACAACTGTAGTCCCCAAACCCAGGACGAAACGTCTCACGAAGCAGCCTGAGACTCCAGCAAGGCCACACACACCCTGTCGGGTTTTCGTCTTTCGCTGGCCCGTATTCCAGCATCCTCCACGGGCGTGCATTCGTATGAGATCTTACTCTCACGCCAACGAATTACGTTACGTCACTCCGAGCTGCCATAATTCAACGTTAAAACGCGCAGGAGGAAGATTTACACAGAGTTTTATGCATGAAATTGCTGCTGAAATTCGTGGGCTTAAGCTGCTTTTAGCTCGCCCCCGCCGTAAACCCGCCGGTATAAATCCCGGCGCGTTTAATGGACGGAAATTACCTTTTACGTGTTAGCTCATTAACGGCCGGCGTTGCCAAAATAAACGGGGCGTGCAAATTGCTGGGTCTCGTCCCTGCGCCAGCGCGCTGTGTGGACTCCTCCGCGTGTTCAGTTCCAACTTGCCTGTCACGCAATCGCGTCCAGCGGATACTGAATAGCCTGGCAGGTGCGCCTGCTTCCCGAGTAGTTTGCGAGAATTACTGTCTGTTGGTCCTGCTAAACAACAGAGGAGTGTAGCTCAAATCTCCACCGGATCATGGCGATGATATAAGTGCCAATTACTTCGCTACTTCGCGGACGGTGAGTACACAGATACACACTCTAAGAGTGGTACAGTTGTTCCCTTTTCAAGCCCAATTTACATTTAACATTATTACGGCAACGTGGCACTGACAATAAAATCGAAACTGTAGTTCACTGAGGGCATGTAGCATTGAAGTCTGCAACAATTTTTCGTACCTTCAAAGAAAAGTCCGTACGCGTGGACTGCTAGTCCAATTGTGACACGTTCGTCTCATTATGAAGTACAATTCTACTTCAGCTACGTAGTAATACAATGAGGTGGCAGGTCATGAGCGATATGCACGTATACAGCCGGTGTTGAGTACTAAAGGTATAAAAGTACGGTGCCTTGGCGAAGCTGTCATTTGTACTCAGGTGATTTATGTGAAAAAGGTTTCCGACGTGATTATGGCCGCACGACGGGAAAAACAGACTATGAACGTGGAATAGTAGTTGGAACGTTTAATTTCGGGAATCGTCAGGGAATTCAAATTTTCCGAGATTCACTGTGGGACGTTCCTACCCCATTCTGCGGCATCTAGTAGTAAGGCCCATTAGATGAGTGGCTTGCCAAGCGAGTGCTTTTATTATTCGTACATCAGAAATATTTTCATGATTATCATACCCACTGCAACTATGCTTGAAATATGAGCCCTAGTGCCTAAAGTTAAGCTATAATTTATTCTCGTCCTTACTTTTGTGTAACTACTTACATACTGCTGTATTCTATTAGCCATACGAAATATATATATATAATGCAACGGAATGGAAACCCATCTGACTAATAGCTAGGGCACATTTCTGATGGACTGAATCCACCCTGGTAAGGTCACATTTCCTTCCTGTGGTATATATTTTATCCAAAGCTTAGACATCCCAGCAAGAAAATAGAGGTTATGGTAAAATACCTCAACAAAATGGCTACCCACAACTCAATAATTAAGACCACTATTTGTCTCACATATGTCCTCTTTTACTACAGTAAATTCTTGCATGCTAATGTTGAAAAATTCCTAGCATTACACTTAAACACAATAGTTAAACAAGTGATTCTCCACCCAATGGGCATGATATGACAAAAGCATTTTACCATTCTATGATCTCGTAATGTTTCTGTCTGTTGCTACTGTGCACTTTCTGGATTGGTAAGGAATCTTTTGCTACTTCATTCTCTCCCACACTCCCGTACTCTCATTCATTAGCAACATAACGAATTTACTAACTTTAGTGCTGTACTAGGAAAAATCATGCTTGACCCACTAAATTCGCTACTATCTCACGCAAATCACACAGATTAAATACACATAATAAATCACACTGACACTATAACACACAACTAGAAAAAATGATTGGTTTTCTACTTATCCTACTTTCCCACATCAAACAATAGTCATCCCAGATTCACACGTCAGTGACCCGCGTAATAGTTTTCCTACCACAAACTCTGGTGGATTTATGCACATCTCCCTGTGCAATGCAGTCCACATGGAGTTGCCGGGTAGATGGCTGACTCACCTTAATTCATTCTCAGAGTATCGGAATATCAAGCTGGCGTCATACGAATGTATCTCATAATGTAAGATTTGGTATCTTATTTATCTCACACACGGATCCTCAACTGAATGCAAGAACAAGCACTTCTAATTCTTTTTATTGTCTCGTAGTCAAGTTGCGACTCACAATGTACTCACCACGTGGAAGTGCTTGTCTCCAATTGAAGTTCTGCACACGGAAATCTTAATTATTTTCAACTTAGATTTACACACGCAAGTATTTCATCGTAATACTACCACACGCTAGTATTTCGTCTTATGATTACGACACGTGGCTTCTTTCTCACTTCCGAAGAATCCTATGTTCCCCATGAATTTTTTACCTGCCTCTCTTTTTCAGAACAATTTACATCAGCTTCCCATCAAAATTCTCTGAAAAGAAAAATTACTAGTCCATCTACTCCTAAATATTCCACATGCATACCATTTTCATTTAACTTTGTTTTTCTGGAGCACACTTAGAGCACGTCTTCACACATCAGGAACCAGCGACAGAGTGCTGGAACATGGACGTTCATCCAGTCATCCCGTGCTTCCGCAGAAGTGGGGGAGGACTTTGCCACCGTATTGGTCAGCCACACTGCAGGCCCTCTGGTGCCCTGGTATACTTCCTCTCTTTGGTTCGGCCAAAGGTAACCAGAAAATCGTCTCAAAGATTATTATAGAATCTGCCTTCACTATCTGTGGTCAGCAGACGACCAGCCACTTATTCAATTCACAAACGTTACCAAACTGGATTCAGGGATATATTTCAAGGTAGTGCACATCTGAATAATTAAGCATACTAATTGCCCTTCTTTCCTACATTGGTATCTGGCTTCAGTGTATTAAATAAAATGGTGTTATTCTACAAAAAACAGTGTTCTGACAAGAACAACAAAATATGTTGTTGTACATCTTTTCTATGTCGGGCAGTACTGTACCCTTCCAACTGTGTCAAGACTGTACAAAGAGTACCAGATTTTAGGCATTACCTCTCACTACGCACAATGCAGTGGCGAACGACCTTCACTTAACGACCGAGATCAGCGGCGTTTGGGTAGAGTTGTCAGTGCAACACTACCTGAAACGACCGTAGAAATTAATGTGCGAGGTACGACGAACGTATCCATCACGACAGTGGGCCGAAGTTTGCCGTTAATGGGCTGTGGCACCAGACGACCGACGTGAGTGCCTTTTCTAACAGCACGACATCCCTTGCAGCGACTCTCCTGGGCTCGTGACCATGTCGGTTAGACCCTAGACGACAGGAAAACCGTGGTCTGGTCAGATAAGTCCCTATTTCAGTTGGTAAAAGCTGATGGTAGAATTCGAGTGTTTCACGACTTTACGAAGTCATGGACCAAAGTTGTCAACGAGGCACTGTGCTAGCTGGTGGTGTCTCCATAACGGTGTGGGCTGCGTTTGCATCAAATGGTCTAGGACCTCTGGTCCAATTGAACTGATTATGAACTGTAAATGGTCATGTTCGGATATATAGAGACCACTTCATGAACTACATATTCCTAAACAATGATGGAATATTTGTGGATGACAATGCACCATGTCGTCGGGCCACAGTTGTTCGCTGTAGGTTTGAAGAACATTCTGGACAATTTGATCGAATGATTTGGCCACCCAGATCACCCGACATGAACCCCATCTAGCATTTATGGGACATAGTCGAGATATCAGTACGTGCACAAAATCCTGGTCTGGCAACACTTTCGCGGCTATGGACGGCTGTAGAGGCAGTATGTCAACATCTGTGCAGGGTACGTCTAACGACTTGTTGAATCCATCCTACGTCGATTTGCTGCACTACGCGGGAAAAATGAGCTCCGATACGATATTAGGAGGTATCCCATGACTTTCGTCACTTCGCTGTATGCTATGCAATCGATATTTAAACGTTTTTCCAGCTAATAAAATCAGCAACCCAGTGAGTCTGAAGAATGCAAATATTCACCATACTGACAGCAGGTAATTCGCTTGGGAGATGACCTAGTCCTTAAGTGTGGCACACAGTTTTGTACCGGTATCATGGTGTCTCTCAGGCTCCAGGTGTTTACTATCGAATTATACAATATTGTATTTACTTACTAGTTGTTTATTGATCTCAAATAGTTAATTATGTATTTTCAAAGATATAGGAGCGGAATTACAGCAAGATATGAATAACCAAGAAGAAAATACAGAAAATACGCAAGTGATGTTCCGAAAAAGCGGATTGCCCCAAGTTTTTCAAAAATCTGGTAATAAAACTTTGAATTATTGATCTTATGTTGTTCCTGTCTGTTATAAACTACTGAGAAACAGAAACAAAATTCATGAAAAATTTCAAGTGTAAATTCACATTTTTATGTTAACTTCCAAATTTTTGAAGGTCGCCCTGTATGGGTTACATAAGTACTAGATCCTAGTGTCTATCATACACAGAATGTTTTACACATACTTCTCCAGTTTTCCTGACAGGTACATCCGAAACCTATATTGATTGTGCAAGGCACAAGCATTTCATCAGCACAAATAGTACAGCCTGGAGAATAACACTGTCGACAGCGACCAGTAAATCTGTTAAAAATGTTTGATACTGCGGCATCCGTATGTTGCTTCCTGTCTTCCTTGTTATCCGGGACCTCAAATCGAAGAGCTGTCGACATGAACAAAAACCGTTCCTTATGCTACTGTGGAAGATGTTACGTCCATTTCCACCCACTGAGAAAAATGTATCTATGAGTTCGTTGCCAGAGCTGGAGATTGCTATGAAGACTATAAAAGCTTTCATCTCGAAAACGCGAATATCATATACAAAACATATGAGATATTTTTATTTTGCTGATTTTATTTTTTGACCACAATAGAATCTCTTCTAGAATGTATTGAGTCAAAAGTAGACCCCGTATTTCTTCAACATCTGGATTCTTAACGAAGGCATAAGCCCAAAGTCGCAGACCAAGAATCTGCTACACAATGTTGTGTTGTTTTATTATGACATTAGTTGGTGATTGTGTTTTTCTTAATTGCAAGCAGACTCCCATACCACAAAAGTACGAATCAAGGCGATACGACTGCTTTCCACTTAAATCATCTTCACTGGTTTCTCCGAGGTGCCATCATCACCATTATCCACTGTCTGTTTTGAGTTCATATCACCATTACTTTCTATCTAGTGATCTGAGACCATATCACTTCCGTCGAAATCTTCATTCATCATTTCTTCCAAGTACATTTCAATATTTTCTTCACTTACTCTCGGAACTCGTTGAAAATAACCAGTCTGTTCATGCTGTCTGAATGGTGGGATGGCTCTGGCAGAGGTTTCACATTGTGCAGATTGATTACGAGTCACTGTCAGCAATAGCCATAATATGTTACCCATAATTACGACAATAAACGCTAAGTGTTGACAAACACGTCCGACGAAAATATTCACAGAAGTGGTATCACACGTCACTTAGACTTCACGGTGACTTTACTCTGGATTTACTGAACGTCAAATATTGCGAACGGCACCCTATATCACAGCCAGAAACCAGCGCTCCATCTAAAACTATTTTTTTTTTTTTTTTGGGTCATCATTCTTCTGACTGGTTTGATGCGGCCCTCCATGAATTCCTCTCCTGTGCTAACCTCTTCATCTCAGAGTAGCACTTGCAACCTACGTCCTCAATTATTTCCTGATGTATTCCAATCTCTGTCTTCCTCTACAGTTTTTGCCATCTTACTTCTGACCTATCATCCAGTCCCTTCTCCTTATCAGTGTTTTCCACATATTACTTTTCCTCTTCGAATCTGCGCAGAGCCTCCTTATTTCTAACTTTATCAGACCACCTAATTTTCAACATTCGTCTGTAACACCACATCCAAATGCTTCGATTCTCTTCTGTTCCGGTTTTCCCACAGTCCATCTTTCACTACCATACAATGCTGTACTTCATACGTACATTCTCATAAATTTCTTCCTCAAATTAAGGCCGATATTTGATGTTAGTAGACTTCTCTTGGCCAGGAATGCCCCTTTTTCCATTGCTGATCTGCTTTAGATGTCCTCGTTGCTCCGTCCGTCAGTCGTTACTTTACTGCCTAGGTAGCAGAATTCCTTAACTTCATCTACTTCGTGACCATCGATCCTGATATTTTCTCGCTGTTCTCATTTCTACTGCTTCCCATCACCTTCGTCTTTCTTCGATTTACTCTCTATATGTTCTCTGTACTCATTATACTGTTCATTCCATTCAGCAGATCGTGTAACTCTTCTTCACTTTCACTAAGGATAGCAATGCCATCAGCGAATCGTATCATTGATATTCTTTCACCTTGAATTTTAATTCCACTCCTGAACCTATCATTTATTTCCATCATTGCTTCCTCGATGTACAGATTGAACAGTAGGGGCGAAAGACTACATCCTTGTCTTACACCCTTTTTAATGCGAGTACTTCATTCTTGGTGGTCCTCTCTTCTTATTCCCTCTTGGCTGTTGTACGTATTGTATATGAACCGTCTCTCCCTATAGCTTACCCCTATTTTTCTCAGAATTAGAACATCTTGCATCATTTTACATTGTCGAACGCTTTTTCCAGGTCTACAACTCCTATGAACTTGTCTTGATTTTTCTTTAGTCTTGCTTCCATTATTAACCGCAAGGTCAGAATTGCCTCTCTCGTGCCATTACCTTTTCTAAAGCCAAACTGATCATCATCTAGAGCATCCTCAATTTTCTTTTCCATTCTTCTGTATATTATTCTTGTAAGCAACTTGGATGCGTGAGCTGTTACGCTGACTGTGCGATAATTCTCGCACTTGTCAGCTCTTGTCGTCTTCGGAACTGTGTGGATGATGTTTTTCTGAAAATCAGATGGTATGTCGCCAGACTCATACATTCTACACTCAACGTGAATAGTCGTTGCCACTTCCCCCCAACGATTTTAGAAATTCTGATGGAATGTTATCTATCCCATCCGCCTCATTTGGTCTTAAGTTCTCCAAAGCTCTTTTAAATTCTGATTCTAATACCGGGTCCCCTATCTCTTCTAAATTGACTCATGTTTCTTCTTCTATCACATCAGACAAATCTTGCCCCTCATGGAGGGTTTCAATGCATTTTTTCCACCTATCCGCTCTCTCGTCTGCATTTAATAGTGGAATTCCCGTTGCACTCTTAATGTTATCACCCATGCTTTTAATGTCCCAGAAGGTTGTTTTTACCTTCCTGTATGCTGAGTAAATCCTACCGACAATCATTTCTTTTTCGATTTCTTCATATTTTTCATGAAGCCATTTCGTCTTAGTTTTCCTACACCTCCTATTTATTTCATTCCTCAGCGGCTTGGTTTTCCGTATTCCTTAGTCTCCCTGACCATTTTGTACTTACTCCTTTCATCGATCAATTGAAGTATTTCTTCTGTTACCTACGGTTTCTTCGCAGTTATCTTCATTGTACCTATGGTTCCTTTCCAACTTCTGTCATCGCCCTTTTTAGGGATGTCCATTCCTCTTCAACCGTACTGCCTACTGAGCTATTCCTTATTACTATATCTATAGCCTTAGAGAACTTCAAGCGTCTCGGGTTCCCGGGTTCGGTTCCCGGCGGGGTCAGGGATTTTCTCTGCCTCGTGATGACTGCGTGTTGTGTGATGTCCTTAGGCTAGTTAGGTTTAAGTAGTTCTAAGTTCTAGGGGACTGATGACCATAGATGTTAAGTCCCATAGTGCTCAGAGCCATTTGAACTTCAAGCGTATCTCGTCATTCCTTAGTCCTTCCGTATCCCACTTCTTTGCGTATTGATTCTTCCTGACTAATGTCTTAAACTTCAGCCTACTCTTCATCACTACTACAATGTGATCTGAGCCTATATCTTCTCCTGGGTATGCCTTACAATCCAGTATCTGATTTCGGAATTCCTGTCTGACCATGAGGTAATCTTACTGGAATCTTCCCGTATCACCGGGCGTTTTCCAAGTATACCTCCTTGTCTTGTGGTTCTTGAGCAGAGTATTCGGTATTACTAGCTGAAGTTTATTACAGAACTCAATTAATCTTTCTCCTCTCTCATTCCTTGTCCCAAGCCCACATTCTCCTGTAACCTTTTCTTCTACTCCTCCTACAACTGCATTCCAGTCCCCATGACTATTAGATTTTCATCTCCCTTTACATACTGTATTGACCTTTCAATATCCTCATACACTTTCTCTATCTCTTCATCTTCAGCTTGCGACGTCGGCCTGCATACCTGAACTATCGTTGTCGGTGCTAGTTTGCTGTCGATTCTGATTCGAATAACTCTATCACTGAACTGTTCACAATTACACACTCTCTGTCCTACCTTCCTATTGATAGTAAATTATGCTTCCTCTATACCATTTTCTGCTGCTGTTGACATTTTCCTATACCCATCTGACCAGAAATCCCTGTATTCTATCCACTTTACTTCATTGACCCCTATTATATCTAGATTGAGCCTACACGTAGAACGTTATTATTTCGTTTATTATTCAATCTTTTCCTCATAGTAACCTCCCCCTTGGCAGTCCCTTCCGAGAGATCCGAATGGGGGACTATTTCGGAATCTTTCGCTAAAGGAAAGATCATCGTGACACTTCTTCAATTACAGGCCACACGTCCTGTGGATACATGTTACGTGTCATTAATGCAGTTGTTTCCATTGCCTTCTGCATCCTCATGCCTTTGATCTTTGTTGATTCTTCCGCCTTTAGGGCAGTTTCCTACCCCTAGGACAAGAGAGTGCCCTGAACCTCTGTCTGTTCCTCCGTCCTCTTGGACAAGGCCGTTGGCATAATGAAGGTGACTTCTTATACCAGAAGTCTTCGGCCGCCAATGCTGATTATTAATCAGAATTTAAGCAGGGGCGGTAATCGAACCGGGACCAAAGACATTTGGAGTCTGAACCAAAGACGCTACCCCTAGACGATAAACATAAGCGGGGCAACACAGTCCCGTAAGGAAGGGGGTGACGACCAGGAAGTTTGACAGCCGTCTCACAAACGTGTGATTCTAGTTGCTTTCTAAAAGTACCCACGGGAATTTTATAGAGGAATCTGGAAGAATACTGAGATAACATCTCTCAGTCCTGGGGCAATACTATCGTAAGTGGAGAATTCAATCCCGGGCCAAATAAAACAAAGTGCTGTGCTTCGATACCAATGAAAATAGGCTTCCTTTGAACTATTTTGAAGGATGCTCTAATTTAATGGAAATGCTATGAACACTATTACAAAGTATTTGCTTGCCAAGCTTGACAGATCCTTGACCTATACACTACATTTGACTAATAGTCCTATTGCAGCCAAATCGCGCGTTAGGAATAATAGTCTCCAAAAGCTGTGAACTCGGGAATCAACATCTGCAATGATGACCTACTCTACGTTGGGATTAGCATATAGTACAGCAGAATACTCAGCTGCTGTGTGGCTAAACAAAAACGTGAAGATTTGACATCTACCATAACGAGAGAAAATATGGATGCCCCAAGCACCTCCAGGGATACAAACCAACTCACACTGAACCATCAGACTTCGATTTGCCTCAATATACGTCAAGAATCCGTACAAATCACAGAGACTGAAAGGGCTTCCTTTTCAAATGGGTCACCAGTCTGAAAGGGAGGAAGGCCTGACTCTTCTGTCTACTTCAGTTATGCTGTGGCAGATTTTTCCCAGTCACTTTATGCTATTTCCTAACATCTGATCTGCATTATGCACCGTCTGTCGAAAAACTCCCTAGAGGCCGGCCGGAGTGGCCGAGCGGCTCTAGGCGCTTCAGTCTGGAACAGCGCGACCGCTAAGGTCGCAGGTTCGAATCCTGCCTCGGGCATGAATGTGTGTGATGTCCTTAGGTTAGTTAGGTTTAAGCAGTTCTAAGTTCTAGGGGACTGATGACCTCAGCAGTTAAGTCTCAGAGCCATTTTTTGAAACTTCCGAGTGTGATTTCATTCCTGGCGTACAAGCAACGTCAGCGCAATAACTACGCTGGCACCGTGAACTAACAAATGTAAACAACGGATGTGCCTTCCACCAGCGAGTTGTGAGCATACAGTGGTAGGTAGTGAGCATGCTGCCATAATGTGTCAATGATATGACACAAATCCCAACGAAGCAACATTTTAAAATCATGTGTTTAAATAGATGTTTTGGAGAAGTGAAAAGTGTGTGCAAATCATGTCCTTGAAACATTGACTCCCAAACAAGAACAACGACGTGTGGACAGCTCCTAGGTTTGATTGAAATTGAGACCGTGGTCTACTGTTTTCTGGAAAAAATTTTCACAAGTGACGAGACTTGGTGTTATTAATACGAAATTGCCACAAAACGACAAAGTGCAGAAATTCACTTGCAGGGTCAACACTTGGTGACAAATCCGACATTTAAGCCAAATTGACGTGTGAGTTGAACAACATCCCAAAGACGGACCTTTCTGAGAGTA
The DNA here is from genome assembly GCF_023864345.2 of Schistocerca serialis cubense. Lineage (NCBI taxonomy): Eukaryota > Metazoa > Arthropoda > Insecta > Orthoptera > Acrididae > Schistocerca > Schistocerca serialis. The sequence goes on from NC_064639.1 coordinate 592,125,535, forward strand.
TCACATGGTGGTATGAACGACGTTTGGGTTATACTCAGATGGTGGGGAGGATACTACGTAGAACACCTGCAGAATTAATACCACAATCTTATCGTTTCTCAGTTTTTTTTATTAATCCAGTCTCGAAATTTTTGGACTAACGCGATACTTCCTTGTAAGTAGAAACGGGCCTCATTCAGTACCCGAATTAAATGAGGTCAAGCTGAGGGACTTAGATTAGGAACTAGACACTTTAAGTAGTAGATGAGTTTTGCTATTTGGGCAGCAAAATAAGTGATGATGGCCGAAATAGAAAGGATATAAAATGTAGATAGGCAATAGCAAAAAAAAGAAAATAAGAAGAGAAATTTGATAACCTCGAATATATATTTAAGTGTCGGGAAGTCTTTTCTGGAGGTATTTGCCTGGAATGTAGCCATGTGTGGAAGTGAAACATGGACGCTAAACGGTTTAGACGAGAAGAGTATAGAAGCTTTTGAAATGGGGTGCCACAGACAAATGTTGAAGAGTAGATAGGTAGATCACGTAACTAACGAAGAAATACTGAACAGAACTGGGGAGAAAAGAAATTTCTGCCACAGACATACTAGAAGAAGGGGTCGGTTGATAGGATATTCTATAAGACATCAAGGAATACAAAGGATCACCAATTTAGTATTGAAGTATGGTGTGGTGGTGGTGGGGGGGGATGAGGGTAAAAAATGAGACAAAATAGCAAGCAGATTCAGAAGGATGTAGGTTTCAGTAGCTATTAGGAGATAAAGAGTCTTGTACAGGATGGAGTACCCCTGAGAGCTGCATCAAACCAATCTTCCGATTGAAGACCACAGCAGAAACAACAACAGCATTCAATATTCACTCCCGCCTGCCCCTCCCTCCCCCCCCCCCCCCCCCCACCATCCCCCTCCCCACTCGATAACTGTGTGTGCCGGGCACAATTACGAGAAAAAATATGTAAAACTCGAGTAATATCAGCAGAACCGTCAAATAAGAAGAATAGTCATGTAAGTTCCTCTCACTACCATGTGTAACACATCGTTATATCCTTACTAGTTTTCTTCTAAGACGATAATAAGCTCAGATCCATCTTCATTACTTTTTTTATGATATGTATGAGTTTCTGACCCACTACTTTTAGTCAACAATAACAACGTCGGCTTACACGACAGTCCCTGGTAACGTACATGCTGTCGATGAAATTGGGATAAGATCCTCACCTGTCAGCTTGTTGATGTAACGTCAAACACTGTGAAGTTCATTAATAGGCACTAAGTGAATTATTTTAAGGAAGCCATGGAAAACAATCCAGAATGAGCTCACCGAGCGACAAAATACAATCACTAAGACCTTTCTTTGTTTATCGGAACCTAGTAAGAAGCCACGAGGCTTATACTCAGAAGAAGTGGGACTGAAATTCCCGTCCGTGTATCGGTATCCAGACGTCCTAAATCACATTGGGTGATTCGTAACATTTTCTGCCTCATCTTTATCTGTTTCGAGCTTATGAGCCGAGTAGCGTTTAGATCTCGTAGCTCCATTCATATCTTGGTTTCCAATAATAACTCGAATTCCTGACGGATATGGCCGATTTCGTGCTCAGCTTTTTCCAGTCGGAGCTTGTATTCGGTACGTGGTCACCTCGTCGTCAGCGGGACATTGAAAATTCATCTTCCTTCATTCTCACTTTCATCTCCAATCCGGTATGTTGTCGCGTTTCTTTCTTTTATTTCAGAGATGATGCAGAATGTTGAACCAGTGAGTCTGCAGCACTAGCTGTTCGTTCATCTTACTGCAGACTTTCTGACAAAAAATATAGTAAATAGCGTGTGAAACCGAAAACTTTCTACGGCCAAAGCAAATATGAAGTGTCGCTCATTACTGGCACGGCACGCAACTGCGAACGCAGCGGCGTTTTTTTAATTCTGACAAGAAATGGAGGACAGGCATGAGGATTACGGCTCCTATTCAGAGGATTAAATCGATCTGTCGCCCAAGTTCCAGTAATTTCAGACACATAGTGCTTCGTCAGCGCTACAGGAGTACCCCTCTCAGATCCCCAGTGAACTGCAAGACAAGCACACCGCGAAGAACGCATTTGACAGCCACGCTAATGAGTATCCTTCCACAAGTCAAAAGCGGAATTAAGCACAGGTGACAATCAGCAAGTTGATTTCCGCACACGTATTAGTGATATGTTATTCACGAAAATCAACTTAATCTTCACCGACGCTATCACTGTTTGCAGCGCGTAGGTGATGAATGTTTGAGATTAATAGAAGCAAGAACACTTCAGAGTACTTTCACAAATTTATAGAGGGCTATAAAAACCAAAGTTAAAACTTATGAGATGTTGTGTTACCTAGAAAAACTTAGCAATAATTGAAATGCGATAGTTATTGCCTTTGTAGTCAAATATTCATTTTTTCCACTTTTTTAGTGTTTAGAGCTTTCTCAACTGCAATATCATCATAAACGCTTAGTTCTGTTTCGACATCTTCGGTGTAGCTTGTGTCTTATCTCCTAGTTTAGTATGTTTTCTGCCATTCAATTCCCGTGAGCTAGAAAATCTGGCGACACCCTTAAAGATCGCTATATGAAACAGTCCTGGCGTAAACATCATATATTACATCTGTCTTTTGAGGTTGTTTTGCGAGATATGAAATTCCGTTAGCATAATCGCCTGTTCGTTACCATTCGAAACCTATAAAGTTGGCAAAACTAGTCTCTTATTAAGTTATAGAAATCAAATGCACAGCAAAGGACTTGGAAGAGCAGTTGAACGGAATGGATAGTGTCTTGTAAGAAGGATATAAGATGAACATCAACAAAAGCAAAACAAGGATAATGGAATGTAGTCGAATTAGGTCAAGTGGTGCTGAGGGAATTAGATTAGGAAATGAGACACTTAAAGTAGTAAAGGAGTTTTGCTATTTGGGGAGCAAAATAGCTGATGATGGTCGAAGTAGAGAGGATGTAAAATGTAGACTGGCAATGGCAAGGAAAGCGTTTATGAAGAAGAGAAATTTGTTAACATCAATTATAGATTTAAGCGTCAGGAAGTCATTTCTGAAAGTATTTGTATGAATTGTAGCCATGTATGGAAGTGAAACATGGACGATAAATAGTTTGGACAAGAAGAGAATAGAAGCTTTCGAAATGTGGTGCTACAGAAGAATGCTGAAGATTAGATGGGTAGATCACATAACTAATGAGGAAGTATTGAATAGGACTGGGCAGAAGAGAAGTTTGTGGCACAACTTGACCAGAAGAATGGATCGGTAGGACATGTTCTGAGGCATCAAGGGATCACCAATTTAGTATTGGAGGGCAGCGTGGAGGGTAAAAAATCATAGAGGGAGACCAAGAGATGAATACACTGAACAGATTCAGAAGGATGTAGGTTGCAGTAGGTACTGGGAGATGAAGAAGCTAGCACAGGATAGAGTAGCATGGAGAGCTGCATCAAACCAGTCTCAGGACTGAAGACCACAACAACAACAAGAATAGATTTCTAAATGAACTTCAGTGTCTCCTTAAAAAGGTTTATGTGAAAATTATCTGATATATCCACATTAAACATCCCTCAAATGAGAGGTTATCTCGCTGGCAGTTAGACGACGATATAACTAAGCTTCCACACTTTGATGTTAATGTAGGAAACTCTCTCAGTAATACTTAGCACACTGTTATGATCTATACATGTATGCCAGAGTCTTGAGCACCTTCAACTTCTATTTCTGCTTTCAATTCTCCACGTGGAACGGGGCTGTTCGAGGAATTACCCATTAAACACAGAGACTTTTCGGCCAAATAACAGGTGAGCTGGTTGGGATTGGTAAAGACTTAATACAATGTTTGGGAGGTGGTTTCCAGTTCCAGCATCTGCCTCACAAATAAGGGAAATTACATTATGTGTAAACCTTGGTCAGTATCTAGGGATGGGAACTATTTTTGCCACGGTTTTATAAGGTCAGTCTCTTGTCTGTTTGTCTGCTCATCACAAATTTTGCAGTTGATTGGAAACTAAGGCTCTGACGAGCTAGAAGACTGAAGTCCGAAACATAGCTCAGAACTCTGTGGTTGGTTGGTTGGTTGTTTTGGGGAAGGAGACCAGACAGCGAGGTCATCGGTCTCATCGGATTAGGGAAGAACGGGGAAGGAAGTCGACCGCGCCCTTTGAAAGGAACCATCCCGGCATTTGCCTGGAGCGATTTAGGGAAATCACGGAAAACCTAAATCAGGATGGCCTAACGCGGGATTGAACCGTCGTCCTCCCGAATGCGAGTCCAGTGTCTAACCACTGCGCCACCTCGCTCGGTTCAGAACTCTGTGACAATGCAATATTAACTCGCTGTCTTTTTTGTCTGTTCAGTATATGTGGACCTGGAAAGGGAAACATTCAGTAACACCTGATGTCTAGGCAGCCCTGCATAATCAGCATGTTGTGTATGTACAGACAGCACAGATGAGCAGAGAGAGAGTGAGGATGAGATGGAGACAGAGAGAAGGTGGAGGAGGTGATGGACAATTAGAGGGGGTAGGAAGAGATGGAGGCCGGCCGATGTGGCAGAGTGGTTCTAGGCGCTTCAGTCTGGAACTGGGCGACCACTATGGTCGCAGGTTCGAATCCTGACATGGGCATGGATGTGTGTGATGTACTTAGGTTAGTTAGGTTTAAGTAATTCTAAGTTCTAGGGGACTGATGACCTCAGATGTTAAGTCCCATAGTGCTCTGAGCCATTTGAACCATTTTTGAAAAGATGGGCACAGTGAGAGAGAGGAGTAGATGAACAGAAGGAGCAGGGAGAAGGAGGTGGACAGGTGCCATGTTTATGGCACATAATTGCACGTCCCCCCCTGGACGTGCAATTATGTGCCATACACATGCAAGGGTGATGCCATGAGTATAAAGCTAGTGTTGAAATAAATGTTTTATAATAAATCATATATTAATTTTAGTTGCTTCTTCATTATATTTTTTATCCAAATAACCATTAAACAGTTTCTTATAATATTAGTAGATAGCAATAATGCTACTCTATTTCAGATGTTATCAGGTGATAAAATACTCAAATGAACATGAAATATAACACATGTGTGTCTCATGTTCTCATCAAAATTTATAAAATCTACTGTAACGTTTCTCACCTACAAGACTAAACAGCAGAAAATATTTAAATAAAAATAATATATAATATTATACCACATTTTTTAATCGGCCTACAAAGTATAAAATAATTTTTCCCAGCCCTGTATACATTCCCGATCTGTTTCAGGTAGTCCCGAGAAACGGTGATTGTGAATTTTTAGAAGCTATGAAAATCCTGTAAGATTGAAAACGGACAACATGGGGTGTATGCAGTACATAACTGATGCAAGAATTGTTCACCTCCTTACTTTGACGCTACTTACTAATTGATGTACAAGTAGTTCAACTTCTCTCTATTATTTACTGCGTGTGCTGCACGTTATTTGCTTTAAATCTTATACACATTTTCATAGCCACTGAAAGTTCACAGTCATAAATTGGGTAAAAAATCTGTGTAGGGGTAATAAAAATTACTTTGTACTTCTTAAAACGATTTAAAACGTGGTATATCACAAATTTATTTTTGTTAAATAACTATTTCAATTAATCCCATGATATTATATCCCAAATTATCGGTTCTAACATTCGCTTGACAAAGAAGGTACACCTTCTAGAAACCTTAGCCATAAGTTGGTGTTTGGGACCAATTTAATTTTGTTCTGGGATAGTGTTGACCATTATTCCAGACAAATATTAGTCTACAATTTCGTTTATGTGCAGCACATACATATATATGTGTGTCTGTCTCTTGGGTGCCATTTATTAAGCTTCTAAATTTCTTGTTGTGGGAAATACAATGTGTTCGCTGTGAGAGACACCAATACACATTCCAGGAAAATTGGGCACCTGCTTATAAACCGTAGCGTACACATGAAACTCCTATACATTCTTAATCTTTGAGAAGTCATTACTACTCATATTTCACTTGAGAACATTGGTTATCTGCCAGTTACTCTGAAAACTGTATTGTTGCTTGGGCTTTGACCTTCAGTATCTACGCCCTAAAGTAAATATCTGTAAAGCTTTCCTCACTTTATTCAGTATCGTGGTAGGCACAAAATCCTATTCCTCATATACTCCTTGAAATTTCTCAGTTATCCTCTTCAAAATAATAAAAGATCTTGGCGTAATCTTGAATGAGCATTTAAACTGGAATGACCAAACAGACAGTGATATAGGATATCTCTGTAGTCTACATGCAATCCATTTGTTTGGAAAAAAAGGACTGTTTTTCGTCCTGTCGAATCTTTACAAATTTGATTTAAACCAATATGGCACAAACAATTAAAGCTACATAAGACTCGAAGTAGCCATTAATGCTTGTGTAACATAAGTCTGTAACATTCTTCAGGCCTTTCTATGTTTAGTTAGGGTAGATACGAACGAACAACCGACGTCATTAGCTCTGAATTCCTCACTGGTTTGTCAGTCACTGGTGGCATCAGTATCCCTCGTCGCATGTCATATACCTATTACAATTCCTTAACTGCAACACTGATGTGATACGACCAGCCTCTTGGGTATACCTGCGATTAGCACATTTTTCTTTTCCACTCCTTCTCTGTAAGAAAGTAGCTAGTAAAGTGTGTCTTTTCCAAAACCAGTCTGCATCTAAGATGATCATCGGCGTGGTCTGTCTCTCGGAACTTCTCAGTTGTCTCTCTTCTGTCCAACAGACAAGCAGTATTTCTGCCACATTCTCAATATAATCCGCATTATCGTCATGCCTGTCTGTTCCTGTTTTCTTCACCCCAACACTCTTAAAGTTGATCTATTACCTCTTGCTCACAAGATTTGACTCATCACATGGTACAAAGGAAAGACCCTTAGCTAGTCACTTCAGGATCACAACTAACCGCTGTCACATCCGTCAGGACAAGTTTAACAGCCAGTATGTCCAGGGGTTGTCAGCAACGCCTAATAGGCACGTGACCCTGGCATTGGAGGCAAATATAATTCACACACACGAATCCGCAGACATACGGCAATGTGGACCGCAGTGCTCTATCCGATAGTAATCAATGCTCAGAGCTATATCCAACAACATCGCATCCTCTCGAAATGCATTTTACACCTGACTGGGAGGTGAGTGGGACGGTTTAAAGAGACCAGCGACTCCTCGCCATGTCACCTAGTTCGTGCCCGACCGATAGAATAACCTGTATGGGCGTGGACAGAATTATGTTATCTGATGAGACAACACTGGACACACATCAGGGGAGGACCACACTCCATTGAATAGCTACGTAGACTTCAATTAGTTTGATGCCTTTCCCCATCACCACTCGACAATTTTGCCATCTCTGCATATTTACTACACTTAAAGTTACTAGGTCATTCACATACTCGAATGCTCGTCTTCTCTCTCAGGTTGTTCATGTTAACGGTCGCTTTTTGTGGTTCCGTTCCTCAATCGATAAAGACAGAAGCCTTAGAGGATTACTTTGTTCTCCGTCCGTCAGTCTGTCTTTCTGTCCGTCTGTCTGTCTTTCCGACTGTTAAGACCTCTTTTCGTCAGGAATGGGTAGAAGTATCAAGTTCAAATTTATGTCACAACTAAAGTCTACAGTCCGTTGGCGGCATGAAAATTATAACTCATAAGTCAGTGAAATCAAAATATGTAGGCATATATGTCACGTATAAAAAAAATAAGAAAAAAAAGTTAAAGTACATGCCCGTAATCCGAAAGGCTGCGGTAACGAACCTCAGTCGGTCCGTGGATTTGTTTGGTTTTCGTTTTAAGCTGGCATTCACCTCTCAACGATGTGGGAAGTCGCCGGAATCAACATGCGATTCAGGTTCCATGTTAAAATGTAGTTCGCCTTTTTCCCGGTTGAATAACTGGGGTAGGTTGGGACATGCAAGTCGCCGAAGCGGCATCCAATAGAAATACATATTATACGGAACCCTCACAGCACGAATTCTACTAGTACCTGTCCAGTTTCCTAGACCAAGTAAATTAATCGTTATGATTATCTGGGAGTAAAGGGAACTCTCAACTACGCAGCCGTCGTTCTAAGCAGGCGTTTGGTACAGGGACCAACCGACAAGGCACAGCAAGAACAGGCTGTACGGAGACATTCAGCAACGCACTGCACGATGCTGTCGAAACTGGACTGCTTCTTGGTGGGCCCACTAACATCTCCTACTACTGCATTGTGCTAAGACCATTCTTATTGAAACTATCTGGGCTGATGTTGAGAAGGAGGGGTGAGTGACATGCACTGGTCCTTGTATTCTCCAGAAAGTAGTTAGTATTTGAGTGGATGTGGACTGGCGAAGATAACCAGTAATTTTAGTGAATCTACTCTATAACGTCTCATGTCCGATGAGGAAAATGTGTGTGATTCACTCACGTCTTAACACGCTCGCTAAGTTTCGCGATAGTCTTATGAGTAACCGTCTCCAGGCACACTGGAACGTCCGAGGCCTCAGACCGCGTCAGTTCGTGTTCAGAGAGAATAAGTCTATTGAAGATGCGATAAATCAAGCCCTTTAGTAGATGTCACATGCCGAAAATACGCTGTTGCAATATTTAAAAACATCACAGGCTCATTCGACCGTCTCTTACGCGATTCAGAGAAGTGCACGTACCTGCCACACTGTATGAGATTTTTCTTGATTACTGCAGGTACATACCAGCATTTGGAGCGCGGGAAAACTGAAGATGACCAACGATTGATCAAGTTATAACCGCAAGTGTATATTAGCCCAGATAACGACGGAAAATCAGGGGAAGAATTTCGTGTACATGGAAATTTTTGTGCAGCGGTAAGAGTGAGCGCCATAAACTACATACTAAAAATCTGAAGGGGGGGGGGGGATACAACTCACATTTTTGTGTTTTCTTGAATAATTCGAAAACTGCGGCTTTTAGGGAAAATGTTTCCCGATGCAAAATAAAATTTACTGCAAAAAAAGTCCTATTCATTTTTTCTCTAGGGCAGGTAATTTCGGCGTTGAAAGGGAAGCAAGAACTGAGTATCATTAAAAACAGTGTTTATTGATATAAAATTGATGTCTACTGTCCAAAAGACCCCTGGAAACTGACGAGAGTCAAAACTTAGCAGAAATTCGTTCGGCTGTAGAAAGATCGAAGCTTCAAGCCGTACCTTAGCAAAAGATTTTCCTGAGAATACCAGAAAATCCTGGTTCTACGAAAAGTCACTAAGCGGGTCTAAGTCACTCGTTGACCAGTCTGGTGTGGTAATAGAAGATAGTAATAGGAAAGACGAAGTTTTAAATTTCGCATTTAGGAAATCGTTCACGTACAAACATACCATCGTTTGACCATCGTGCATACTCCCATATAGAGGACATAGTAAAGCACCCCTGGCGCACTAAAAGAATTGAAAGCAAATTGCTAAGTCACCAGGTCCGGATGGAATTCCAGTTCATTTTTACAAAGTTACTCTATGGCGTTGGCCCCCTAAATTAACCCACTTTATCGTGGATCTCTCGCCCGGTGCAAAATCCCAGGCAACTGGAAAAGCGCAGGTGACTCTTGTATACAAGAAGGATAAGACAACGGACCCGCATAATTACAGACCAATATCCTTAACACGGGTGTGCTGCAGAATTACTGAACATATACCCATTTCCAATATAATAACTTTCCTTGGGACGGAAAAGTTTCTGTCCACGAATCATCGCTATTTTAGAGACCATCTCTCGTGTACAATTCAGCTTGCCCTTGTCTCACATGATATCCTGTGAACCATGGGTGAAGGGCAACAGGCAGATTCTATATTCCCAGATTTCCCGAACTGCATTTGTCACGATGCTCCACTATAGACTACTGACGAAGGTACGAGCATACGCAATACATTCGAAGATATGTGAATGGCACAAAGACTTCTTAAATAACATTACCCAGTACGTTATTCTCGATAGTGTGTGTTCATCAGAGACAAGGCTATCGTCAGAGTGTCTCAGGAAAGCCTGTGAGAGGACCGTTGTTGTTTTCTATACACATAAATGATCTAGTGAACAAGATCAGCAAGCAATCGGCTGCTGTATGGTGATGTCGCTGTGGTGTACGGGAAAGTGTCATCGTTGAGTGACTGTAGGAGCGTACAAAATGACTTAAACAAAATTTGTAGTTGGTGAGGTGAATGATAACTTGCTCTGAATGTAGAAAAATGTAAGTTAATACAGATGAGTGGGAAAAACAAACCCGTAATGTTCGAATAAAGCGTTAGTAGTCTGCTTCTTGACACAGTCACGTCAATTAAATATTTAGGCGTAACGTTGGAAAGCGATATGAAATGGAGCGAGTATTTAAGGGCGGTAGTAGGGAAGGCGAATGCTCGACTTCGGTTTATTGGGAGCATTTTAGGAAGTGTGGTTCGTCTGTAAAGGTGACCGCATACAGCACAATAGTGCGATAGTCTTGAGTTCCGCTCGAGCGTTCGGGGTCCGCATCAGGTCGGACTGAAGGAAAAAGATGGCTCTGAGCACTATGGGACTTAACATCTGTGCTCATCAGTCCCCTAGAACTTAGAACTACTTAAACCTCACTAACCTAAGGACATCACACACATCCACGCCCGAGGCAGGATTCGAACCTGCGAACTTAGCGGTCACGCGGTTCCAGACTGAAGCGCCTAGAACCGCACGGCTACAGCGGCCGGCGAGGACTGAAGGAAGACATTAAAGTAATTCAGTGGCAGGCTGCTATATTTATTACTGGTAGGTTCGAATAAGTATTACAGAGACGATTCGGGACTCAAATGGAGGGAAGGCGACTTTCTTTTCGAAAAACATTATTGAATAAATTTAGAGAAATGGCATTTAAATCTGACTGCAGAATGATTCTGCTGCCGCCAATGAGCGTTTCACGTAAGGACCACTAATACAGAAATTTGGATTCGTATGGAGGCATAGAGACAGTCGTTTTTCCCTTGCTTTGCTTGCGAGTGGAACAGACGAGGAAAAGTCTCGCTGTGGCACAGGTTACCGTACGGTGGTTTGCTGAGTATATATTTACATATAGAAATCGATTAAGAACGAATATCAAATTTATGTACCACATCTAATAATAAGTGCAGTAGAAGCGTATTAATTCCTAGATTTTATGCTGGGGCTTTAACAGGGTGGGTGATGAGGGGGGGGGGCAGGGGGGTAGAAACGTGAAGGAAGATGGGTCATCAGATTGTGGATATGCAGTTCCCTCCTTCATAGGTCTGAAAACTGAAGACCGAGCCGGTGATTCCCCGCTCTCTCTCTGTCCCTCTGCGCTACAAGAAATAACTACAGGGCGTTTCACAAAGTTATTACCACTCTCCGACGCACGGCTTCTGAATCGCCGGCTACGCAGTCCACACACATGCCAGGGGGGGGAGGGGAGGTAGCAGAGCCATTTTGGCTCAGTAGCATGCTTCAGAATTAATGCACTTAGATAATCTAATGATCAGATTCTTTTATTGTACCCCTGCCGTCGTCACTGAGATGTATCCCACTGCCAAACAATTGAAACAAAAAAAAGTCCAGTTACTTCGATTGTAAATTCCTCAATTTTTGCTGTGTTGTCCTACTCCAAGTATTTAGTCTCTTGTTCGTATAGTGCTTTGCGCCTTGTTTGTCTATATTAGGATACGCTCTTGTCCTTTTATGACATGTTGCTGCGCGGGATTACCCGTGCGGTCTAGGGCGCTGTAGTCATGGACTGTGCGGCTAGTCCCGGTGGAGGTTCGAGTCCTCCCTCGGGCATGGGTGTGTGTGTTTGTCCTTAGGATAATTTAGGTTAAGTAGTGTGTAAGCTTAGCGACTGATGACCTCAGCAGTTAGGCCGGCCGGTGTGGCCGTGCGGTTCTAAGCGCGTCAGTTTGGAACCGCGTGACCGCTACGGTCGCAGGTTCGAATCCTGCCTCGGGCATGGATGTGTGTGATGTCCTTAGGTTAGTTAGGTTTAAGTAGTTCTAAGTTCTAGGGGACTGATGACCTCAGTAGTTAAGTCCCATAGTGGTCAGAGCCATTTGAACCAACCTCAGCAGTTAAGTCCCATAAGATTTCACACACATTTGAACACTTTTTTTTTTGATGTGTTGCTTCATTTGTATTCTATTCTCTATCTCGTCACAAAGTTATGCTCCTAAAAACATGTTTTTCATTACAGTGGCTTTTCCACTGACATTTTCTGAATTAAAAAGGGCACACTTTGGCGCGGTGTATGACTGAAGTCCACGATGGTATGTTTTTGTTCAGGTTAGTCTTTCTTTCCTAAGTCAATAGAAATCGAAGCAAAATGAAATTGAGTTTATAAAAAGTAAAGGAAAAAGAGATTTTAAATAACAGGTAAACAAATTATGAAACGAAGAGTGGTTATTTATTTATTTAACGTTATCCGATTACTGCAATCAGGTCCTCTCTTACATCGGACCACGGTTGCCCACATTGAGTACGGTTTTCATCATATGGTTTCCTAAGAAATAACAATTTTAATGTGACAAACAATATCAAAATGAGTTGAGTGTCTGAAGTGGCAATATAAGTGAACTGATTATGAAATAATAAAGTTAATTCCTGCAGTACTTGTACTAGTGCAGCTGCTGCCACTAATAATAATAATGGTAATAATAATAATAATGACAACAATAACAGTAATGATAGTCCAAAAGAAAGAAAAAGTAATTATAAGTGACAAGAGTTCATTGGAAAGGAAATTTAAGGAGACCACACCAGCTAACACTACTAGGAAAAAAGGAACATCTGGTATGGAAGGAGGAAGTAAAAGTATAAGGAGTGCATGCAGGGAAAATGGTAATCCTTATTGTTGGTTCAGCAGCGATATCTTCTGAACCTGTATATGTTATTCTGTTCTTTATCGTAATGTGGGGCATTATTCCAGACTCGAGTTCCTGCTACTCAGAAGAACTGCAAGAAAGTGGCTGGACAGTGGACTGCGGCAGAAAGGGTTTTGCTCTGATGGGAACGGGTGTTTTTGCCATATTGTTCAGAGAGAAGCCTTAAGGTCGAGGAGAGATATGAAGGACAGTGTTCGTTGATAAGACATTAGAGAAGACAGAGGGCATGGAAATATCGGCGCTTGCCTGCGCGCAGCTAAGACAGCTGTGCTTATGGTGGTAAAATATGATCAAAGAGTCGAACATCACAGATATAACGAACATAGGCATGCATAACCAGTTCCAGGCGTCGTGAGCTTTACTGATAAAGGCCGTGCAGCATAACATCGCTGTAGTCAACAGTTGCAAATATAAGTGCTTGTACAAGTTTATTTTTCAAACCGAGAGAGGATAGCTTTTCATATTTTTGCGTGTACTGAGAGACACTGATGCCTTTTTGCACAAAGCAGTCACGTGCTCAGTCCAATCTAGATTTTCATCTATTATTACTCCTACGATCTTTGTTCGAGTGGAGAAGATGATATTTGTCCCATTGAGAATTAAAGACGTTAGGCATTCCCGATATTTCAGGTTAATGATCCTAGAATGACCCACCAGTATCGCATGGGTTTTGGACAGGATGAGCTTTAACCCTATGTCCTGCAACCATTTCGATAGTGCACACAAGCCGGTAAAACCAGAGACAATACATTTTCATTAAATAACGAAGCAGGTTGGTAGGACATGTGGTTATACAGTGAAATGTACTAAATTTTCAGTGGAAAGGCCTGCGCAATTAAAATTTCCCGGTCTAGAACAAACTCAGAAGTATAACTATGAAATGGCAGTATTTGGGTGCAAAAGAGTAAACGCCACACGGTGTTTCGTAGCACGTAATCCGAAAGTTAGAGGGAAACAGAGTAAACACCAGACGGTGTTTCGTAGCACGTAATCCGAATGTTAGAGGGCAACATCAACCGCAGGATTTAACCCACGCCGAGAGCGGAGAGGTTGTAGCTGTGGCCACCCTCAATTACGGGAACACCTGTTAGTTCCCGGCACGCCGGCGCCGAAGGAAAGAGCAGCAGCGAGAAAGGATTCCGACAGAGTACAGCGCCCAGCAGCTGCCGCCATCAAGCACTCCACAGAAACGCCAGCACAGGGGCAGATCCCAGAGTGACAGCCTTCAAGTCGTGGGACGTAATTATGAATTCATCTTCACGTATCGCGTATTCCACTGAAATACATCTTACATGAAGCGTTATCTTTATTACGTTGTCGCCGACAAACACTACAAGCGTAGGAAGAAGTGGACCGAAGTGAGTTGCCATTAGAACGAATCATCTGCGTGGTATCATCCAGATAAATTTCAACAAAGAGTCCATTAGATGGCGAAAACAACGTTCTCGCGCAAGTTTGTAATAACTATGGCAGAAGAAAGACAGAAGAAAGTTCTACGTCGCAAGCATCATTTTCCGAAATGTGACGTGCAATACAGAGGCGAAAAAGTTTAATTTTACTTTATTAAATGGTTCAAATGGCTCTAAAGACTATGGGACTTAACATCTGAGGTCATCAGTCCCCTAGAATTAGAACCACTTAAACCTAACTAACCTAAGGACATCACACTCCTCCATACCCGAGACAGGATTCGAACCTGCGGCCGTAGCAGCAGCGCCGTTCCGGACTGAAGCGCCTAGAACCGCTCGGTCACAACGGCTGGCGATGAAATATGGAACTATACCCATACTATATACCAATATAGGTAAAACAGTTTAAGTGTCTATACAAGCTGTCGTTTATACTCAGGTGATTCACGTGAAAAGTTTCCCGACTTGGTCGTCGCCGCACAAAAGGAATTAATAGGCTTTGAACGCGGAATGGTAGTTGGAGATAGACGCATGGGACATTCCATTTCGGAAATCGTTAGAGAATTCAATATTCAGAAATACTGAAGCGCCTAGAACCGCTCGGCCACAGGGGCCAGCTTTATGTTATTAAAGACAGTGTATTGGTCACATGCTGCTTAAAGAAACTGATTACCGGTTTCGGCTTTGCCGCCATCATCATAGCTAATGATTAGAGTAGCGACATGCACGCGCATAGTCAATCTTTTTCACCTCTCCCACGTGAAGCAAATTAGTCAAAAGCTACCGGAAACTCAAAGGATTGGCTGAAATGTCCCATTAAAACGACTGAGGCAAGTGACCGTAATAATTATTTTAGAGCACTGAAGTGAGTGTACACTAGCTGATCAAAAGCTTACAGATACCTATTACTGGATATGAATACGGGTTGTGTCCACCTTTCGCCTTTATGACTGTTCGAACTCTGATGGGGATACTTTCTACTAGGTGTCTGAATGTTTGTGGCTGAAACCATAGAAGGTAGTGACTTTGGACTCTGGCGTCTGCAGCGAGCTAACTCATACCAAAGGTGCTCCATTGGATTCAGTTGTGAACTCGGGGCAGTGGGCCGGCCAGTAGTGTCCACGAACTATTGTCTCACAGGTACTGCTTTATGACAGGGTGCATTGTCATGCTGATACAACAAATCACCGCCTTCTAAATGTGCCTCTGCTATATACGGCACACAATACTGTACAACGTGTTCATATCCTTCATCATTATTTCCTTAAGCGCAATAAGGAGACCACGCCCTAACCACGAAAAACATCCCGATACCAGATACCACCCCTTCTTTACCTCAGTTGGCACTTCACAGGATGGCAGACGACGTTCTCAAAGCATTGGCCAAACCCACACCCTTCCATTGGGTTGCCACACCGCACAGCGCGATTCGACACTCAAAATCACTTGTATCCAGTCATCATCTGTTGACTGGCGCCAGAACGTAAATGTTTAGCTTATGAAGAGCTGTTCGACCATTGTATTCCATTCTTTTTAGCTCCCTACCCACAATCATTGTGGTATCTGGACTACTAATAGCACTTTGGAACTCATGAGTGATTCCTGCCGCTCATTGCATGCGATTTTTTACAACCACTTTCTGCAATGCTTGCCAGTCCATGTAGGTCAGTACACGAGGTCTGTGTGTTCATGATGTAGCTGCAGTTGTTCCTCTGCGTTTTTACTTGACAATCACATCAGCAACAATAGATATGCTGAACTTTAAGGGCGTTCAAATACCTCTGGTGGATTTTTTACTCAACTGACATCCACTGACCAGTATACTATCGAAATCACTGGGGCTCTGCTGACAGAACGGTTCTGTCGTTACTGTGACTCTACTGGCAACACAGTACTCACCGCCTTCTTTCATACGGCGGGTCCGGCTTTCGTGACGCATAGTGGTCAACTCTGCGTTACAGAACATAGTGGTGCTCGGATGTTTTCGATTAGACAGTGTACTTTAAATTTTTTTCTACGCATGTCTGCAACAAGTAAACAATACGCTTCCTTGTGAGGTTCACGGTCTTACTCAGGTACCACTTTTCTGTCTGGTATTTTTTCATTTACTTGGCGTGTATGCTATAAAATACCTACATGTGTGTGTATGAGACAGTTAATACCTGAAAGTGTAATTTCAAACATATTAGTGTAAACAACCAACCACGCAAGGTAAAAGAAATATTATTATGTGCCAAAGGGCCCAGCCGGCAAAGAATGTGGCTTCAGCAAAGTGATCCACGAGCAAGTTGTGAGTAAAATTACAGAATGGAACCGTGAGTATGAATCATCAATGTGTGGTATTCATACATTTTGAGAACGCTATTGATTCAGTGTCGACAAATAGCACCTGTTGAGAAACGAGGCACTGATTCAGCATAAGTAGCCTGTACTCAAGAATATGCAGATCCCATTAGAAAGCAACATGACTGTGGGAAATCCAGAATTCGGGGCGAATCAGGCAAACAACAGTTGGCTCTCACTTACGCATGGGTTGTTGGAACTGACAATGAGATACGTTTAGGAGCTCTCTGTTTTGATCCGATCACAAAAAGTTTATAATCATCACTTGGAATTTAAAGAATTTTACTAAATAGCATTTTCGATAGTTTTAGGAAATGTTTCAGATACTTAAACTTGGAAATAGAAATACTACGTTTTAGTGTAACACATATGAACCATGTTTGGTTTACATTGTACTGTTCACATAAGTGCATTGGTCAAAAGTGAATGGAAAAACTTGATAAACTTGGTAGACTAAGTTTGAATTCAGCCCACAAACTCAGTCCTAATATGTACACCACACAAAAATATAGAGGAGAGTATGGCACAAATTATTAACTATTTTATACTACCAATAAATAGAGTTTTGTAATTAATAGAGTTGAATACAACGACTGAGGTCTGAGGCCTGATAATAGCCTAGACGGAGGTTAAGCCAAACGTCGATTTGAGTAACTTCGTTAGTTTTCGATTTTCTGTAGTGTTATCGCATGCAAGAATGCAATGTTTATGCTCGAATACAGCATTAGCAATGTGTTGCTTGACGTAGTCGCGTCGATTAAATATGAAGGCGTAACCTTGCAAAGCGATATGGAATGGGACGAATTTGGCGGGACTGTAGCAGGGAAGGTGAATGGTCGACTTGGGTTCATTGGGAGAATTTTAAGAAAATGTGGTTCAGCGGTAAAGGAGGCCGCATATAGAACACTAATGCTACACATTCTTGAGTACTGTTCGAGTACTTGGGATCCGCACCAGACTGGGGTAAGGAAGATTTTGAAGCAGTTCAGACGTGAGCTGCTAGATTTATTACCGGTAGATTCGGACAGCGCACAAGTATTACACAGATGCTTTGGGAACTCTAATGGGAATGCTTGGAGAGAAAGCGACGCTCTTCCCGAGGAATACTATAGAAAATTTAGAGAATTAGGATCTGAAGCTGACTGAAGAACGATTCTACTGCTGCCAACGAACATTTCGCGTAAGGACCACAAAGATAAGATGAGAATAATGAAGGCTTGAATAGAGGCCTATTCACAGTCGCTTTCCTCTCGCTCTATTTGTGAGTGCTACAGAAAAGTAAATGACTGATAGTGGTACTTGCTACCCTCTGCCACTCACTATACGGTGACTTTCGGAGTATGTACGAAGATGTAAATGTGTATGTACACTGAAGAGTCAATGAAGCTGCTACATCTGCCTAATACCGTGTATGGCCCCCGTGAGCACAAAGAATTGCCGCAACACGACGTGGCATGGACTCGACTAATTCTGAACTAGTACTAGAGGGACTTGACATCATGATCCTGCAGGGCTGTCCTCAAATCCTTAAATTACGCGGAGGTTGAGATCTCTTCTGAACAGCACGTTGCAAGGCATCACAGATATGTTCGATAACGTTCATGTCTGGGGAATTTGTTGGCCAGCGTGAGTGTTTGAGCTCAGAAGAGTGTTCCTGGAGACACTCTGTAGCAATTTTGGACGTGTGGGGTGTCGCATTGTCCTGCTGGAATTGCCCAAGTCAGTCGGAATGCGCAATGGACATGAATGGATGCACATGATCAGACAGGATGCTTACGTACGTGTCACTTGTCAGAGTCGTATCTAGAGGTATCAGGGGTCCCATATCACTCCAACAGGACACGCCCCACACTATTATAGAGCCTCCAGCAGCTTGATTGTCTCCATATCTGTACACGTCCATTCGCTACATACAATTTGAAACGAGATTCATCCGACCGGGCAACATGTTTACAGTCATCAACTGTCCAATGTTGGTGCTGACGGCCCTAGGGGAGGCTAAAGCTTTGTGTCGTGCAGTCATCCAGGCGACACAAGTGGGTCTTCGGCTACGAAAGTCCAAATTGATGTTGTTTCGTTGAATGGTTCGCACACTGACACTTGTTGATGGCCCAGCATTGAAATCTGCAGCAATTTGCGGAAGAGTTTGCACTTCTGTAACGTTGAACGGTTCTCTGCCGTCGTCGTTGGTCCCGTTGTCACAGAATCTTTTTCCGGCAGCAGCTATGTCGGAGATTTGATGTTTTACCGGATTCTGATATTCACACTCGTGAAATGGTCGTACGGGAAAGTCCCCACTTCATCGCTCCCTCTGAGGTGCTGTGCACCATCGCTCGTGGCCGACTATAACACCATGTTCAAACCCACCGAAATCCTGATAACCTGCAATTGTAGCAGCAGTACCCGATCTAACAACTGCGCCAGACACTTATTGTCATATACAGGGTGCTACAAAAGGTACGGCCAAACTTTCAGGAAACGTACCTCACACACAAATAAAGAAAAGATGTTATGTGGACATGTGTCCGGAAACGCTTAATTTCCGTGTTAGAGCTCATTTTAGTTTCTTCTTCCACCTACGCTCAATGGAGCACGTTATCATGATTTCATACGGGATACTCTACCTGTGCTGCTAGAACATCTGCCTTTACAAGTACGACACAACATGTGGTTCATGCACGATGGAGCTCCTGCACATTTCATTCGAAGTGTTCGTACGCTTCTCAACAACAGATTCGGTGACCGATGGATTGGTAGAGGCGGACCAATTCCGTGGGCTCCACGCTCTCCTGACCTCAACCCTCTTGACTTTCATTTATGGGGGCATTTGAAAGCTCTTGTCTAAGCAACCCCGGTACCAAATGTAGACTCTTCGTGCTCGTATTGTGGACGGCTGTGATACAATACGCCATTCTCCAGGGCTGCATTAGCGCATCAGGGATTCCATGCGACGGAGGGTGGATGCATGTATCCTCGCTAACGGAGGACATTTTGAACATTTCCTGTTTGAAGTCACGCTGGTACGTTCTGTTGCTGTGTGTTTCCATTCCATGATAAATGTGATTTGAAGAGAAGTAATAAAATGAGCTCTAACATGGAAAGAAAGCGTTTCCGGACACATGTCCGCATAACATATTTTCTGTCTTTGTGTATGAGGAATGTTTCGTGAAAGTTTGGCCGTACATTTTTGTAACACCCTGTATAAGTGCAGCGCGGTGTTCTGCCTGTTTACATATTTCTGCATTTGAATGCGCATGCCTATACCAGTTTCTTTGACGCTTCAGTGTAGATGTTGTTCTTTGCACTTGTTCACCTGGCGGAACAACTACGGGCGTGCAACAGACGAAACTCTGAAGAGTAATCAATAGCACAATATTTGTCAAATATTGTGCTGTATTTCTAATAACAAATCTGCTTTCTTTCTAAGCTCTCTCGCTGCTGGAGGAAAGTAACGAGCGACAGGCCTTGCGCAATGCGGACGAGTGTCCCTGCGAGACGTCTCACGCGCCCTTGAAGTTGGCGGGATATAATAGCGTTTTATGAGGATGTTTACAGCCGCACTCTCTCTGTGCTGCTCGCGCTGCCAGGGATGGGGGGTTTATACTGGCTTGCCCTGGTTTACGCGACCAGGCGACTTGGCTGTGGCACTGCCGGCCGTTACTCTGGTCCTGTCTGTCCCTGCGCTGCGTCACAGGCCCGTCCCCCAGCCCTTGAACCCTAGGGGGAGGGGAGGCCCAGACAGCAGACACAGACAGACGGGCCGGCTCGTCCTGGCGGTCTTAAGTGCCGGCCGCCTGCTCCCTCTTGAATTACTGCAAATCTCCCCGCAGATTTACGGGCAAAGTTTCTAGCCGCCAACAAATGCGGTCTTATCTTTATAGCTAAAACGGGAAAATGCAGCCTGTTATTTTGCGGATGATACAGGCGAGTTATGTAGCCGTATTGTCCATATGGCTGCAGTCCACCCGATTACTAGGAATGAACTCTTCTTGAAAGTTTCTTTCCTATTTCCGGCAGCATACTAGCTGCTTATTCCTTTTATACGCTGCACCTAACTTTTCTTGGCTAATGGATGCAGTAGTTATGCCTAGGTCGCTTTTATGTGTTGTTATGAGATTTACAAATAAAAGATCGCATCCGCAATGCCACACGGAGCGATCGCCGGTCTACGGAAGGTCAGATCGCTGTCGACTCGAATGTGAAACTTCCTGGCAGATTAAAACTGTGTGCCGGACCGAGACTGGAACTCGGGAGCTTTGCCTTTCGCGGGCAAGTGCTCTACCACCTGAGCTACCCAAGCACTACTCACGCGCCGTCCTCACAGCTGTACTTCTGCCAGTACCTCGTCTCCTACCTTCCAAACTTTACAGAAGCTCTGCTGCGAACCTTGCAGAACTAGCACTCCTGGAAGAAAGGATATTGCGGAGACATGGCTTAGCCACAGCCTGGGTGATATTGCCAGAATGAGATTTTCACTCTGCAGCGGAGTGTGCGCTGACATGAAACTTCCTGGCAGATCAAAACTGTGTGCCGGACTGAGACTCGACCTCGGAATCTTTGCCTTTCGCTGGCCAGTGCTCTAGTGGTAGAGCTGCAATTCTATTCTGTTTCATTTTTCGCCACTGTCCATGATTCATTGCCATACAATGGTGCGCTCCAAACGTATTGGATTGGTGCGTAATTTCGTACCGTTTTTCCGTTAGTTTAATGAACACAATAGATACACATAACAAATACTTTAGTCATCAATAAAACATTCTCTTTCACTATTTACAGCAGCCTGACAACGCTGGAGTAACTTTTCGAATACGCGACTTTACAAATCACATGGTTTTGAGATGAAGAACAGGTTGAGTCATGTTCAGAGCGCATTTTCATCCAGGAAGGCTGTTCGATAATGAGCGGGAAAGGTGAAAATATGAGGATGCAAGATCAAATGAAAAAGGTGGGTGCGGTATGACTTCCCAACCCAACTCCTGTGTAGCGTTTTTTGTCAGTCTAGCAGAATGCAGGAGGGAGTTATCTGGAGTAACACCACTTCAACCAGTCTCCCTGGTCCTTCTTGTTCGACTGTGTCTGCAAGACGTCACATTTGTTGACAGTAATTATCATCAATGATGATTACACCGCAGAGAAGTAATATGTAGTAGACTTGTTCTACCATATCCATAACATTATCTTTTGTAGGTGCACGGGTCTTTGTAAGGGGAGTTGCTCCTTTGTTTGGGCTCAATAATTCCTTTTTTTTCCCTTATGTTGACACCAAGGTACCATTCATCGTCACCAGCAACGTTACAAGAGGGGAATGGTCGGTGTTGTTCACAGGCCAATTGATGACAAACAAACAGAGATGAGCATACGACCAACAACTGTTTTTTGTGATTTTGACTTAGAGAACGCGGTACCCATCAACCGATTTTTTAACTTTCCCCACTGCATCTACAGGGTGTTTCAGAAATGACCGGTATATTTGAAACGGCAATAAAAACTAAACGAGCAGCGATAGAAATACACCGTTTGTTGCAATATGCTTGGGACAACAGTACATTTTCAGGCAGACAAACTTTCGAAAATACAGTAGTTACAATTTTCAACAACAGATGGCGTTGCAAGTGATGTGAAAGATATAGAAGACAACGCAGTCTGTGGGTGCGCCATTCTGTACGTCGTCTTTCTGCTGTAAGCGTGTGCTGTTCACAACGTGCAAGTGTGCTGTAGACAACATGGTTTATTCCTTAGAACAGAGGATTTTTCTGGTGTTGGAATTCCACCGCCTAGAACACAGTGTTGTTGCACGAAGTTTTCAACGGAGTTTTAATGTAACCAAAGGACCGAAAAGCGATACAATAAAGGATCTGTTTGAAAAATTTCAACGGACTGGGAACGTGACGGATGAACGTTCTGGAAAGGTAGGGCGACCGCGCACGGCAACCACAGAGGGCAACGCGCAGCTAGTACAGCAGGTGATCCAACAGTGACCTTGGGTTTCCGTTCGCCGTGTTGCAGCTGCGGTCCAAATGACGCCAACGTCCACGTATCGTCTCATGCGCCAGAGCTTACACCTCTATCCATACAAAATTCAAACGCGGCAACCCCTGAGCGCCACTACCATTGCTGCATGAGAGACATTCGCTAACGATATAGCGCACAGGATTGATGACGGCGATATGCATGTGGGCAGCATTTGGTTTACTGACGAAGCTTATTTCTACCTGGACGGCTTCGTCAATAAACAGAACTGGCGCAAATGGGGAACCGAAAAGCCCCATGTTGCAGTCCCATCGTCCCTGCATCCTCAAATAGTACTGGTCTGGGCCGCCATTTCTTCCAAAGGAATCATTGGCCCATTTTTCAGATCCGAAACGATTACTGCATCACGCTATCTGGACATTCTTCGTGAATTTGTGGCGGTACAAACTGCCTTAGACGATACTGCGAACACCTCGTGGTTTATGCAAGATGGTGCCCGGCCACAATGCACGGAAGACGTCTTTAATTTCCTGAATGAATATTTCGATGATCGTGTGATTGCTTTGGGCTATCCGAAACATACAGGAGGCGGCGTGGATTGGCCTCCCTATTCGCCAGACATGAACCCCTGTGACTTCTTTCTGTGGGGACACTTGAAAGACCAGGTGTACCGCCAGAATCCAGAAACAATTGAACAGCTGAAGCAGTACATCTCATCTGCATGTGAAGCCATTCCGCCAGACACGTTGTCAAAGGTTTCGGGTAATTTCATTCAGAGACTACGCCATATTATTGCTACGCATGGTGAATATGTGGAAAATATCTTACTATAGAGTTTCCCAGACCGCAGCGCCATCTGTTGTTGAAAATTGTAACTACTGTAATTTCAAAAGTTTGTCTGCCTGAAAATGTACTGTTGTCCCAAGCAAATTGCAACAAACGGTGTATTTCTATCGCTGCTCGTTTAGTTTTTATTGCCGTTTCAAATATACCGGTCATTTTTGAAACACCCTGTAAATGTGGCACGAAGGTGGAATGATCACAGTTCATCACATTTGCCTGTTCTCGAGTACACTAACGTGGATAATTGTGGATTAATGCGTTTAAACGATCTCCAACAAACCCCGAAGGTCTTCCTGAATGTGGAGAGTCACTAATGTTAAAATTGTCCACCTCGAGCTCTGTCCACTGACATTATCCCCATGTACGACGCAAGTGTATTTGGCTACCTCCGCTATGGCCACCCTTCTATTTAATCCAAACAGAAGGATATGTCCGAAACGTTCCGATTCCTCCACTTCTTACTGCATTTCCTAGCGTCCACAGCTCCACTAACTACATCCAAATGACAAAATGACAATATGTAAGCTCAAACAGCAACAATGAAATACATAAAAAATGACAGTCGGTCAATAAACCCACAACAAACGGAATATCAATAGACAAAATAAAAACGCTACGAACTAATGCACTAACCCAATAAATCTCAGAAATCTCTTCCTCAAATTAAGGCCTATGTTTGATACCGGCAGACTTCTCTTGGCCAGGAACGCACTCCTTGCCGTTGCTAGTTCGCTTTTTGTGTCCTCCTTAGCTCGTCCAGCACGGTCATTTTGCTCCCAGGATACCAGAATTCCTCAATTTCGTCTACTTCCTAATCACCAGTTTTGATGTTACGCTTTTCGCTATTGTAATTTTTGTTGGCTCTCATTACATTTTTCTTTTTCCGGTTTGCTCACAATCCATATTCTAAAATTCACTCTTGAACTGTTCTTTTATTTTCCTCATTACTTCTTCGAAGTATAGATTGAGCAGGAGGGGCTCCCTTACACCCTCTTTAATCTGAATATTTTGTTCTTGGTCTTCCAATCTCTTCCGTATAGTTTCTCGTACATACTGTATATAACCTGCCTTTCACTGCAGCCCACTCTTATTTTTCATAGAATCTGAACATCTATCACCATTTTACGTTGTCCAACACGTTTTGTAGGTGGACGAAGACTACGAGCATGTCTTGATTTTTCCCCAGCCTTGCTTTCATTACTAAGCACAACGTCATAACTGCCTCTCTGGTGCCTCGTCATCTAACTGATGCTCAGCTTTCTTTTCCATTGTTCTGTATACACTCCTGGAAATTTAAATATGAACACCGTGAATTCATTGTCCCAGGAAGGGGAAACTTTATTGACACATTCCTGGGGTCAGATACATCACATGATCACACTGACAGAACCACAGGCACATAGACACAGGCAACAGAGCATGCACAATGTCGGCACTAGTACAGTGTATATCCACCTTTCGCAGCAATGCAGGCTGCTATTCTCCCATGGAGACGATCGTAGAGATGCTGGATGTAGTCCTGTGGAACGGCTTGCCATGCCATTTCCACCTGGCGCCTCAGTTGGACCAGCGTTCGTGCTGGACGTGCAGACCGCGTGAGACGACGCTTCATCCAGTCCCAAACATGCTCAATGGGGGACAGATCCGGAGATCTTGCTGGCCAGGGTAGTTGACTTACACCTTCTAGAGCACGTTGGGTGGCACGGGATACACGCGGACGTGCATTGTCCTGTTGGAACAGCAAGTTCCCTTGCCGGTCTAGGGATGCTAGAACGATGGGTTCGATGACGGTTTGGATGTACCGTGCACTATTCAGTGTCCCCTCGACGATCACCAGTGGTGTACGGCCAGTGTATGAGATCGCTCCCCACACCATGATGCCGGGTGTTGGCCCTGTGTGCCTCGGTCGTATGCAGTCCTGATTGTGGCGCTCACCTGCACGGCGCCAAACACGCATACGACCATCATTGGCACCAAGGCAGAAGCGACTCTCATCGCTGAAGACGACACGTCTCCATTCGTCCCTCCATTCACGCCTGTCGCGACACCACTGGAGGCGGGCTGCACGATGTTGGGGCGTGAGCGGAAGACGGCCTAACGGTGTGCGGGACCGTAGCCCAGCTTCATGGAGACGGTTGCGAATGGTCCTCGCCGATACCCCAGGAGCAACAGTGTCCCTAATTTGCTGGGAAGTGGCGGTGCGGTCCCCTACGGCACTGCGTAGGATCCTACGGTCTTGGCGTGCATCCGTGCGTCGCTGCGGTCCGGTCCCAGGTCGACGGGCACGTGCACCTTCCGCCGACCACTGGCGACAACATCGATGTACTGTGGAGACCTCACGCCCCACGTGTTGAGCAATTCGGCGGTACGTCCACCCGGCCTCCCGCATGCCCACTATACGCCCTCGCTCAAAGTCCGTCAACTGCACATACGGTTCACGTCCACGCTGTCGCGGCATGCTACCAGTGTTGAAGACTGCAATGGAGCTCCGTATGCCACGGCAAACTGGCTGACACTGACGGCGGCGGTGCACAAATGCTGCGCAGCTAGCGCCATTCGACGGCCAACACCGCGGTTCCTGGTGTGTCCGCTGTGCCGTGCGTGTGATCATTGCTTGTACAGCCCTCTCGCAGTGTCCGGAGCAAGTATGGTGGGTGTGACACACCGGTGTCAATGTGTTCTTTTTTCCATTTCCAGGAGTGTATTATTCGTGTCAGCAACTCGGATGCATGAGCTGTTAAGCTGACTGCGATACTCTGCGATAGGTTTCACTCTTATGTGCCCTTGCTATCTTCGGAACTATGTGGATATTATTGTTCCGGAAGCCTGATGGTACGTAGCCAGTCTCAAAGTTCCTACACGCAAACTTGAATAGTTGTTTGTTCGCGTCTTTCCTCGAATGATTTTAGAAATTCCAATGTAATTTTGTCTGCGGCTACGCTAATTAGTCTATCTTTATGGAGATTACAAATTTGAAATCTTTTTTGTGATTCTCTCTAATTAGTAGGTCATTGATTTTTGTGCTGTGACCTACGCATATATTGCACTGAAGGATTTACTTTACTTCATCTATCCACTGTATATGCAAAGGATTGCGACAGGTGTCTTAGCAACGAGGCCAGAGACATTAAGTGGAAACCGCGTTTCAAGTTTGTGCTCCTGTTAGCACTTTCTCGCTAAACATAATTTGAGATCCCAGAGGCAGTCGAACTTCGCGAAGAAGCGCGAGTTGGCCAGAGAGTGCAGCGCGCCAGGCAGCGGCGGTAAGCCTCGGCCCACGCATAAAAACCAGAAAAACAAAGGCTGCTCGGCAGCGCCAGGAGTGCGTGAATGGCAGTGCAGGTTCGCAACAAAACCTCGCCGCGCCTTTCTTTGCTCGTTTCCTCTCTTTCGTTTTCCCTCCTCCTACCGCCTTGCTTGATGAATTGATGTGTTTGAAAAAGAGTGCGTGCGGTGCGCAGCGGTGCGGGTGATCGATCAACTTGCGAGAGCCGAAGGCGAGCAGCGCACTCTACCGTCTATCGCTCCTCCGACTCGACGCGCCTGAAATTTCAAGCAGGTAAGAGCGCGGGGGCGGAGACGCTTCCACCGCCGTCCCGTCTGTCCGCCAGCCAACGTTGAGGGCAGAATCCGAAGGGTGAAGAGCCGAGCGACTTTACGTCCTCAAGCTGCGAATGTTTCCGAATTATTCCAGCAGGCGACCCATAAATCACCAACGTAATTTTGCAACCTAGCGTGTCAATAGCTCAAAAGCTATGGAAGATTTTGATCATTTCTTCAACGAACTGGAATTTCTATCATCAACCACTGACAGGGTCAATGGAAGGCAATGCTAAATATCAGCACATGGCAGCAGAAGAAACAACCTGACATTTTGTATTTTCACATTAAAACAACCAACGGTATTTATCAATTAAAGACATGAAGTCTGTAGAATTAACGAACAACAACTTTTATACTTATTTACACCATTACACGTTTCGTAGACTTAAGTCTCCATATCCGGAAGACAACTTTCTGTTAAATTGTATGTGTTTGGTCATTTGGCCACTTCTCCCTTGTATTCAGCTCTTATATGTAGGAGCGTATTGTTATAAAAATGAAATATAGGTGTTTAGTATCGACAGTCAAGAAAGATAATTGCGTTGGATGACTAAGCTTTTAGGTATTCCTTCTTAAAAGAGTGAAATTGTGCATAACGTACATCACTGTACTTCACGTGAAAGCGGCTGCATACTTTCAGATACACTGAACAGCCAAAGAAACTGGTACACCTGCCTAATATCGTGTAGGGTCCCCGAGAGCAAATAGAAGTACCGCAACACGACGTGACATGGACTTGACTAATGTCTGAAGTAGTGCTGGAGGGTAATGAAACCGTGAATCCTGCAGGGCTGTCCATAAATCCGTAAGAGTACGAGAGAGTGGAGATCTCTTCTGAACAGCACGTTGCAAGGCATCCCAGATATGCTTAATAATGTTCATGTCTGGGGTGTTTGGTGGCCAGCGGAAGTGTTTAAACTCAGTAGAGTGTTCCTGCATCCACTCTGTAGCAGTTCTAGACATGTGGGAAGTCACATTGTCCTGCTGGAATTCCCCAAGTCCACCGGAATGTACAATGGACATGAATGGCAGCTGATAATACAGGATGCTTACGTACGTGTCATCTGTCAGAGTCGTATCTGTAGGGTATCAGGGGTCACATATCACTCCAGTTGCACACGCCCCACACCATTACAGAGCCTCAACCTCTTTGAACAGTCTCCTGCTGACATGCAGAGTCCATGGATTCTTGAGCTTGTCTCAATACCAGTACACATCCATATGCTCGATACAATTTGAAATGAGAGTCATCCGACCGCGCAACATGTTTACAGTCATGAACAGTCCAATCTCAGTGTTGTCAGGCCTAGGCGAGACGTAAAGCTTTGTGTCGTGCAGTCATAAAGTGTACACGAAAGCCCATATCGATTATGTTTCTTTGAATATCTCTCACGGTGCCACACTTGTTGATGGCCCAGCACTGAAATCTGCAGCAGTTTGCGGAAGTGCTGCACTTCTGTCACGTTGAACGATTCTCTTCAGTCGTCGTTGGTCCTGTTCGTGCAAGATCTTTTTTCGGCCCCAGCGATGTTGGAGCTTTGATGTTTTACCGGATTCCTGATATTCAAAGTACACTCTTGAAATGGTCGTACGGGAAAATCCCCACTTCATCGCTACCACGGAGATGCTGTGTCCCATCGCTCGTGCGCCGACTGTAACACCACATTCAAACTCACTTAAATCTTGGTAACCTGCTACGGTAGCAGCAGTAACAGATGTAACAACTGCGCCAGACACTTGTTGTCTTATAAAGGCGTTGCCGACAGCAGCTCTGTATTCTGCTTGTTACATATCTCTGTATTTGAATAAGCATGCCTACGCCAGTTTGTCTGGCACTTCAATGTGTAACGGAAGTATCTAAGAGGCGATGATATTCAAATTTTAGTGAAATGAGAGAAAAAATTACTAACTTATCAATGGGTGAAAGTTTCGGGGGACAACGAATGACGTAATGAGAAATGCTCCAGTAACAAGGTTCGGAAAATAGGCAAGTTGGGTTGCAAACCGTTTCTAGTTTCTTAAATAAGAACACCGCGGTTACTTACTTTTTCTCTCAGTTTAACATCGCTTCCTCTGCCTACGTAAATAAAGCAGAGTGCGTAAAAATTATAAGGGATGAAGAATGGATTTCCGTTGCAAAGCTGTGCAATGCAGAATTGCTATGCCAGTCAGGCAGCAACGCAGTGAGTACTGAGACAATCATACCACCGACGCACCAGATTGAAGATACCCTTTTGGTAAAAGATCGTCTCTTGCTGAGTGAACTTGTCTGTAACTGCCTCACACCCGAACCATTACGGTTCTTGACGAACCATTCCACAACGGTGGTTTCCGACAGACATGCTGCCCCGTCCAAAGTCTTCGTTCTCTGAAGGCAGTCTACCGGTGTTTGTCCTTTGGCATCCAAGAAAGATTAGCAGCAGGCTGGTCCTGTTCGTAAGCATTTGTTAATAACGTCCCCACAGTTCACGTTTCCCCCTTCACCGACCGCACGTCGCTAAGATAGTAATGCCGCACTGATCCCTGGCCTATGTATCGGTACTTTCATACCCGCATCCGAGTCACGCTATAGTGCTTATACGTTGCAGCAACGCCCTCAGAGGGAAATTTTTTTCAACCCCTTTTGTATTACGCTACCTCCGTTCAAAATTTTTCGAAGCAGTTTGATCATACAAGAGATTTAGATGCTTTTGAATTCCATTACACTGTATACTGTTGACCCTTAAATCTGCAACATCATTAAGACGGCATGCATCAAACATCATACTACGTGCTTAGATATGCTAATGATTAACATTTTAGTGCAACCATACAATATGTGTAGCAGTAGTTCCAGCTATATTCTTCACATGAGGAAAGACTGCACAGTCGGTTTCTCATTTAAAAACTACACTCCAGTTTCGCTTCTTCGTGAGAAGATAAATTTCTGCCGCGTTTAGGAAAAAGAGGAGATTAGCAGCACGTGTTGTTTTAGGACACAGGCAGGATCGACGCCTATTGTTCCACGATATTGCTGCTTACGATAGTCGGGGTCTAACAACAGTCATGTGAATAAAAAGAATGTTCAAATGCGTGTGAAATCTTATGGGACTTAACTGATAAGGTTATCAGTCCCTAAGCTTACACACTACTTAATCTAAATCATCGAAAGGACAAACACACACACCCATGCCCGAGGGAGGACCCGAACCTCCGCCGGGACCAGCCGCACAGTCCATGACTGCATCACGTGAATATTGAACCAGTGGGTTCAGGAGGGCCTTATTCAGCTATATGCAGGATGTTAATGATGCAAAGGGAATAGCGCCGACAATACACGGACTTTGCGTCGACGGCAAGAGCACCTCGTACAATATGTACGGCGACTGTTGGTGTACCATAAAAATGACTCTATGCACTATGGGACTTAACATCTGAGGTCATCAGTCCCCTAGAACTTAGAACTACTTAAACTTAACCAACCTAAGGACATCACACACATCCATGCCCGAGGCAGGATTCGAACCTGCCACCCTAGCAGCAGCGCGGTTCCGGACTGAAGCGCCTAGAACCGCTCCGCCACAGTGGCCGGTGGTGTGCCAGAAGACAGAGGTGTTGGCCCAGGTACAGCTTTGAATACAGGAGTGGCAGAACGCCATCTTGTCGCAGCGAGCTGCAATTCTGCGTACAGTATCACTGCGAACTAGGGACGTCTGGTTCTTAAAGGCCAAAGGATCCCGACCCCATCAGCAATTTTGTTATACAATTTTGCTCTGTGTATTTTTTTCAGTGTTGTATCAAACCGTTTGAGTGTCACATGATTTTGGTGTATTACGTGTGACAGAGGTAATCTGGTCCAGTTTCCACTGCTTCACTGCACACACACACACACACACACACACAATGTTGCTACGAGCTGTTTGTTGCTGGTCAAGGCCTACTGAGCGCTATCCGTCTCTCACGCCCCCCCCCCCCCTTCCTCAGCGTGTCCTTCCACAGTGACAAACTTGCTTCCCTTTCCCCACCCCATACATCTAACGCCTAGGGCCAGAGTGCGATGGCTCGTACCCCCTCCGCACCCCGGCAGCTAAAACCGCACTCACAGTGACGTCACCTAGTTGTTTCCCTTTTCCCACATCATCCCTCGCTATAGCATATCTTAGGCCATCTCGGGCGGGCCCGTTGGATGGATCAGCTCCCGCATGTCCCCCTTTCTTTGCACCCCGGCGAACCCAGCTATCTGGCTACAGAATGTTTCGTGCCAGCCAGCTTGGCCCCATAGACAGAGTCGTACTGATCTGATTCTGCGTCCCTGGAAGAACCCCAAAAGATTCCCCCCTTCACCAGTCCTCGAAACAACAGCAATTTTTTATGTACAGATACAGAGTTTGTAACTTGTAAGCTAAATTTAACGAAAATGAAGCATTATTAAATGAGCTACATAGATGAAAAATGCTGTACACAAGAAATTAAATGTTTCATTGTAAATTACGAATTGTACAAAATTTCTAAAAAGATTGAAAGTAAAGCAAAATTGTGATTTTATCATAAAGAACAGATGTTACTTGCTCGTATTAAATTATTAACAGCGTGGGAATCAGTAATAGTAACAATTTACTTTTTCGATCACACTCCTTTCGAAGAACTGTGTTCTTGTTGTAATTTTGCTTTCCACTTCCTTGCTCTGAGCGCAGCAAACTTACCGATAATATCATTGAAGTCAAATTTAGTGGCTGTGTCGTTTTCTATCAAGAAGACGGCTGAATCTAACATTCTGCCTCACCTCTACTCGACCTTAAGTAGTCTTTTATTATCTTTAGTTTTCTGAAACTGCGTTGCAATTGTTATAAATATCCTCAAAGATGTTTCCATGTTTTGAGAAGCATATCGTAACCAATACTTCTAGAAAAAAATTAATATATCCAAATAGGAATTGTCAGATTTTTTTGCTGCGAAGTGAATGCAGCTGTTTCGTTAACTAGCTGTGCTGTATCGATATTATTGTTATATATGGTATCAAAGTCCACTGTGTATTTTTCAAAATAAGATACAAAGCGTTCATTTAACTGTTTCCTGATAGGAAATGAAAGTGAGATGAAATGGCGTGTTATAAGTGAGATCTGTTTCCCATTTCACTTGTTGTTCTGTCAAATATTCCGAAACAGTCTCGCTTACACAGTTTCACTTTAAGTCCATAGTTAGCAGAAACCGACAAAAATATGAAGCCTTTGGATAAACGGCAGTTTGTTTGCATCAAGATCCGGTAGCCATCCTTCGAGGTCCTGTAGTACTGCAGCGAAGTGACAACACAAACTCCATTGTTGAACGTGAGCTATAGTTGAGTCGGCGGTAGTCGTTCCCAGACAGTTGCAGTGGGCTGGTTGCGGCAGCTTAGCGCGGTTACCTCAACCAAAAACGCAACACGATTTTGTAAATGTCTGTATGACAATAAAATTAATGAAACTCAAGTTTTTCTAATTACATTTGTGTAATGTGTTTATCTGACATGTTCCACACCCAGGAGGATTCCCTCTTTTATGGGTCTATGGAATAAATAATTAATCTAATCTAATCTAACAACGCCCCAGTCTTGTCGCAGCTCTGTAGACGGGTAACGTTTTCGTCTAAAGCCGTTAGCTGTTCGCATTTTATAACTGGCAGGCATGGTCTTATGCAGTCTCGACTTTAGCTGTGTAGTGAGCAGTTGTATGAACCAAACGCGCTGTTGACACACAACCCAAGTGACATCTGTTCGATAGTAGCCATTTGCTAATGATGCTGCTTCTCGCAGGCAGAGGGTAGAATAATGTGGCACAGGAGAATTCACGTGGCGTTCCCGGGTGATTCTTAAATCGTCTTTTCCGTTTTATTTTATTAATTTATTGTTCTGCTCAGATTTTGTTCCCTCTCAGAGCCTGCACCCGTTGCGGGAGACCGTCTCGCCATGGTCTCGCTACCGCTCCGCTCGTAGCCCGAATTTCCACTCGCACCGCTTTATGCACCTGTCTGTCGTTGAAAGTCGAGAATTTTATAGCGATTTTAAAATGAATGAAGTAGAGTGTTTGTTAAAAACACCTTTAATCTATCAAGTACAGAAGAGAAGTTAAAAATCAAGCGTTTACAACCACATCAAGCATCTATAATTTTACACACACAACAACAAAAAAAGTTGAATTCACTTCTGTACATACTTTCTTATTACCTATAGTATTCCGTTGATTAGGCCTATTTTTATAACTGTGCAATTACCATATTTTTCTAGTGCAGAGTGAAAATCTCATTCTGGAAACATTCCCCAAGCTGTGGCTAAGCCATGTCTCCGCAATATTCTTTCTTTCAGGAGTGCTAGTTCTGCAAGGTTCGCAGGAGAGCTACTGTAAAGTTTGGAAGGTCGAAAACGAAGTATTGGCAGAAGTAAAGCTGTGAGAACGGGGCGTGAGTCGTGCTTGGGTAGCTCAGAAGGTAGGGCACTTGCCCGCGAAAAGCAAAGGTCCCGAGTTTCAGTCTCGGTCCGCCACACAGTTTTAATATGCCAGGAAGTTTCATACCAGTCTTGTTGCACCTACGCAGTGTGTGTTACCGTACGAGGGGCACTAAACACGTAATGCAAGACACTTCTTCGGTAATGCAAGACACAATTTCGGATGAAAAAATGCCGTATTTGTTGTGGGATATCGTGGAATATTCTAGCTTCAGACCCTACAGCTTCATGAAGTTATGATTGCTGGCGACGTTATAAGTAGCCTTCAAAATGGCGTCTGTAACGGAGATACGTTCCAAGCAGAGAGCTATAACTGAGTTTCTTTTGGTGCAAGTCCAGATGATCTCAGATATTCATAGTATCTTGCAGAATGTCTGCGGAGACCTGGCAGTGAACAAAAGCACGGTGAGTCGTTGGGCGAGGCGTCTGTCATCGTTGCAGCAGCCTGCCCGACCTCCCGTTTGCAGACTGGTCCCACACAGCTGTAACTTCTGCAATGTTGGAATGAGTTTACACTCTCATTCGAGGCGATCTATGGATCTCAATCAAACCCCTCTTTGCTCAACTGAACGTCTCTGCTGATAGTATTGACACGCTCGTCCACCAGTTGGGGTACTCAAAGGTGTATGCCCGCTGGTTTCCTCGCTCCAAAACGGAAGACCATAGAGAACGAAGGATACACTCCGAGGGAAGCAGTACCTCGATGATGGGGTGTTTGTTAACGCAGCAAGACGCTGGGTCCACCGCGGACCAGTAGAGTGGTACTATGCGGGCAGACAGCTCCTCCCAGTAAGGTGGTAGGGCCGTCGGATTCAGCAGAGATTATGATGAAGAACTGGGTTTTTAAGCCGAAACAATGATGAACCAAAAAAGTGTTACATTACTTATTGACGTCCAATACTTGAGAGACTATGCTCGTATTCGCAAAGATCGGTTTTCAAGTCTCCTTTCGCCCTAGCTGGCCAAGGTTTTCAGTGGTTCACTTAAATAACGATGCCTCCAACAATATCTGGCAGCTTCCGTGTAAGGAAATAAATTAAACAACGGAAAATTAGTAATATGAGGAAATGGTGTTTGATGCAGTAATGACCTTCTTTGTTCCTAAAAGGCAACAAGGAATAGACGAAACAATAATTGTAATTTAGATGACTCATACACTACTGGCCATTGAAATTCCTACACCGAGAAGAAATGCAGATGGTAAGCAGGTATTCATTGGACAAATATATTATACTGGAGCTGACACGTGCTTACATTTTCGCGCATTTGCGTGCATAGATCCTGAGAAATCAGTACCCAGAACAACCGCATCTGGCCATAATAACGGCCTTGATACGCCATGGCATTGAGTCAAACAGAACTTGGATGACGTGTACAGGTACAGCTGCCCATGCAGCTTCAACACGATACCACAGTTCATCAAGGGTAGTGACTGGCGTATTGTGACGAGCCAGTTGCTCGGCCACCATTGACCAGACGTTTTCAATTGGTGAGATATCTGGAGAATGTGCTGGCCAGGGCAGCAGTCGAACATTTTCTGTATCCAGAAAGACCCGTACAGGACCTGCAACATGCTGTCGTTCATTATCCTACTGAAATGTGGGGTTTCGCAGGGATCCAATGAAGGGTAGAGCCACGGGTCATAACACAACTGAAATGTAACGTCCACTGTTCAAAGCGCCGTCAATGGGAACAAGAGGTGACCGACATCTGTAACCAATGGCACCCCATACCATCAAGCCGGGTGATACGACAGTATGGCGATGACGAATACACGCTTCCAATGTGCGTTCACCGCGATGTCGCCAAACACGGATGCGACCATCATGATGCTGTAAACAGAACCTGGATTCATCCGCAAAAACGACGTTTTGCCATTCGTGCACCCAGGTTCGTCGTTTAGTACACCATCACAGGCGCTCCTGTCTGTGATGCAGCGTCAAGGGTAACCGCAGCCATGGTCTCCGAGCTGATAGTCCATGCTGCTGCTAACGTCGTCGAACTGTTCGTGCAGATGGTAGTTGTCTTGCAAACGTCCCCATCTGTTGACTCAGGGATTGAGACGTGGCTGCACGATCCGTTACAGCCATGCGGATAAGATGCCTGTCATCTCGACTACTAGTGATACGAGGCCGCTGGGAACCAGCACGGCGTTCCGTATTACCCTCCTGAACCCACCGAGTCCATATTCAGCTAACAGTCATTGGATCTCGACCAACGCGAGCAGCAATGTCGCGATACGATAAACCGCAATCGCGATAGGCTACAATCCGACCTTTATCAAAGTGGGAAACGTGATGGTACTCATTTCTCCTCCTTACACAAGGTATCACAACAACGTTTCAGCAGGCAACGCCGGTCAACTGTTGTTTGTGTATGAGAAATCGGCTTGAAACTTTCCTCATGTCAGCACGTTGTAGGTGTCGCCACCGGCGCCAACCTTGTGTGAATGCTCTGAAAAGCAAATCATTTGCATATCACAGCATCTTCTTCCTGTCAGTTAAATTTTGTGTCTGTAGCACGTTATCTTCGTGGTGTAGCAATTTTAATGGCCAGTAATTTACTTCATGCCTATAATATTTTTGAAATCTTCATAACATGCTTCCACACAACCATGCACTCACTGGATTACACGCACACACACACACACTGTAAGTAGGCTGTTTAAGTTTTTTTATTGGTAACGCCACGTAGCGCTTTGTATGAAAATCACTGACTTGTGCTGTGTGCTGTCTGTGGCCAGTGGTGCCAACTCTAAAAAACCCGAGTCGCTAGATTCAATATCAAAAGTCGCTAGAAAGTCGCTAAAACTGATTTTACTAGGGGTGTACTGAAAATTTCGTGCTGTGAATGGTGCAATAAGCCAGGGGGAGGGGGGGAGGGGGGGGGGGTAATAAAATATTAATAAAATTTGTCTCATATGTAATCGCTATATTGTCTTAAGTAAATGACGCATCGCTTGCAACAACATACATATAAAATACGTTTAATTCAACATGTTATCATAATTGGCGCAACACATAAATTGTTGTTTCAATCACAGTAGTCAAATATACTAGAAATATATAACTGTATTTGTAACAAAAGAAAGTAAAAATTCAAATTAGGTTACAAAATATATACATGCCGGTATGTGAGCTATTCATCGTTGTCACTCAGAAGATCGAACAACTCTTCTGTTTCATGCTCTGACAGAACTGTAGTTGATGTAGAGGGTTGAACGTCGCTCAAAAGATGATGTTGCAGTTCGACTGGTTTTGTCGCAAAAGAGTAACTTTTGTTCGTTCCAATAAGCTCCAATACGTCTGACGGTATGTCAGAAGATGCACAGTCTTTATTTTGTTTCTTCAGCTGGTCTCTCAATATGATCAAAGTATTAATTGTCTTTAACGATAATCTGTTACGTTGTTTAGTTTTTATAATGTTCATAGAACTGAATATCCTTTCCACTTCTGCATTTGAATGCGGTAGGCATAGATCAGTCATTGCTAGCTGTGAAATCAAAGACAAAGGATTCTCCCCTGCGGCATTTTTATACTGCAAAATCTCACTCCAAAATCGAACAGTGTTAGTAGTCCAGAATGAGATTTTCACTCTGCAGCGGAGTGTGCGCTGATATGAAACTTCCTGGCAAATTAAAACTGTGTGTCCGACCGAAACTCGAACTCGGGACCTTCGCCTTTCGCGGGCAAGTGCTCTACCACCTGAGCTACCGAAGCACGACTCACGCCCGGTACTCACAGCTTTACTTCTGCCAGTACCTCGTCTCCTACCTTCCAAACTTTACAGAAGCTCTCCTGCGAACCTTGCAGAACTGGCAGAAGTAAAGCTGTGAGTACCGGGCGTGAGTCGTGCTTCGGTAGCTTTGTTGGTAGAGCACTTGCCCGCGAAAGGCAAAGGTCCCGAGTTCGAGTCTCGGTCGGGCACACAGTTTTAATCTGCCAGGAAGTTTCAGTGTTATTATGCCATTCTTGCAGCATACCGTCTATGAAATCGCCACTAAAACCCAATTCTTTGGCTACATCCGCTACAGCATTATTTTTATTCACTTTTAGTGTTTCTTCAACATTCAGCATCGACATTTTTTTCAGGATCGTAACGTTACTTGGCAGTCTTCGTTGAATTTCTTTTATGAGTTTCAGACTAAACTGAATGCATCTCTTCTTCAAATAAACTTTATTTTCTTCAGACAAACTTGACTCAGACAATTTCTGTTCAAACATAAAGCCAAGGGTCGGTACATTCGCTTGGAACTGGTGTTGTCAACAAATCAACAGTTGGAAACACTATGTTTTGTCCGAATGACTGCATGAGAAATACAAGTGTATCTAGTAATTTAGTGGGGTTATTGTCTTCTCCTTCAAAAGCTTTTATTGCTATTTGTACGTCTTTTAAAGCATGTTTAAGTTAAAACACGTAAGGATGATTTGAGTCGTCACAATACATCTTGTACAAAAGATTGGCAGTGTAACAATTGTCTTGAACCATGGAAAGTGAAAAATGTAGCTTTAGTTCTTCCCACTGCTCCAGAATTCTTCGTATTGCTGGTTCAATTGAAAGACAACGTGTTGCATAGACCTTCAAAACTTTTAGTGGCTGTTTTCCACAATTTATTGTCTCATAAACCTTTTTCTTTTGGGTGAAATGGAGAACCGATTGTAGGTTTCCCGTACAAGAAACTCTATGTTTCTAGGTATGGTATTCACTGGGGCGTGCGAAACTGCAAGCTGAAGAGAGTGACAAATGTAACGGATCAATACCAAATGCTTCAAACCATATTCTCTCTTGAGTTGTTCGAAAAGCCCATTGTTTATTCCAACCATTGCAGAAGCATTATCTGTGCCAATTCCTACCATATTAGCGATTGGAAGTTTGAGATCTTTCAAAGAATTCACATGAACAGCAGCCAGATTTCTTGCATCTGCAGTTTCTACTGCAGCGAGTTTGAGAAATGCTGATCTAATGGTTTGGTTGTTTAGACTATAGTACCGTATAACGATACCTAGCATTTTAGATATTGTTACATCTGTGGATTCATCTAATAGTACACTGTATTTTTGGTTACCTATACCTTCAACCAATGATTGTGTAAAATATGGAGCCAAAACTTCAGTTATAATATTAGTGCACTTTGTTCGATGTAACTGCATGTTTTTAGCGCCCTCATCACCGGAAAACAGCTTCTTGCGCACTATTCCTTAATGATCTACAACTAAAACAGAACAATGTTCAGCAATAAATAAAGAAAGGGCGCCGTCCGCTCTGCTTGCTATTCTAACTGTTCTACATTCTGTAACAATTTTCACAGGTAAGGTGGTTTGTGTTCTTTTTAAATCAATTTTTTGTTTATGCTTAATAGTTTTCGAATGCTTTCTAATATCACACAATTTAGCATAAAACTCTGTTGCACATACTTGACATCTTGCCTTGGATGAGTGTCCAACGACTGGTATCAGCCACCCACAATTCAGGTTCTGCTTCCCACGCATCCTGATATTTCTGAGCGTACTGCTTCTTCTTCTGCGGTAAATCCATTACGTAAGCCACCGCAACATAAGTTTCACCAATTTATAATCACTGAAAATACATTAAAACTCAGGCGAACTAGAGGTCATGAAACAATCTACTCACTCGGTAACTCGATATCAGTCCTATTGTTCATTGTTTAAAACGTAATACTGTCTGAGATACCCCCACCGAATTGTTCTTGCGTTACCACAGTGCATGTGGTAATAATTTGACTGCGAGTTAACATTTCGAAAAATTAGAGGTTGCTGGACAGAAATGTATTTTATTATACTTAATATTACGAAAGATTTTTGTCAATTCGAAAAATAAAGGGAGTTCAAAAGTTGAAGAATTATAGATCGAACCGCTATCGACGATAACAGGCTAGTGGGTAGTGAATAATGAATTGTACTTTAGTCAAGGTTACTCTAAAAGTATTGTGTGTCACTTTAGTGATGATCAGAATAAGTAAAGAGAGAAATGTCGCCTGCCGGTGTGGCCGTGGGGTTCTAGACGCTTCAGTCTGGAACCGCGTGACCGCTACGGTCGCAGGTTCGAATCCTGCCTCGGGCATTGATGTGTGTGATGTCCTTAGGTTAGTTAGGTTTAAGTAGTTCTAATTTCTAGGGGACTGATGACCACAGCTGTTAAGTCCCATAGTGCTCAGAGCCATTTGAACCATTTTTTTAGAGAAATGTCTGAGTACGTTCAGTTTTGCTCAGCTGCTTGAAAATCAAATAACGTAAGGGGTTTATCAGCACAATCATTCATAAATTTTTCGAAGGGGACGTTTCAACACACACACACAAACACACACATCCATTGGCTCTAAAGGGATGTGACTAACTGACATGAGGTTTTTAAACTAACTCTTTAGTTCTAGAAAAGTTTGACTTGAGGGCAAATGCGTAAGTCTACTGGAAAACATCGAGAAGAGATTATCACAAGTGTCAGATAGTGATAGTAACTGCAACACGCTCTAAACTTTCTTTTGAATCTTGATTGCATAGACAGAAGCCGCAGCCGAAATGTTCTTTCACGGCTGCAGCCGTTGTATGGACGACGCTACCGTTTTGTTTACTCCTCTGACTTGGACGTGTTGCCGGGTACGAAAGGACACGTGGCTGGCGGGATTAGGCGCGCTGCGTCCGTGCCGAGCAGACGGCCTCGTCTGCCCTGCAGCTGCAGCGCTCGTTAATCCATCCACCCGCACGCGCTGCGGAGCCGAATTGTAATCCTCCCCACGGAAGATTATCGCCAAACTACGACCGCTGCTGCGATCCACCGTCATCGACATCCTCTCTTCCCCCGCCTTTCTCACCCTTACGTTCTAATCTACAGATCTCCTCCCCCTCAAATCTTGCAACGATGCCTCTCCCCTGTGGATACAACCTCTCTCGAGTGCCACCGTTGTCTCTTCTGCTGTGGGGAACGACAGGGGTTTAGTGGATCTGCTACCGTAATAAATCGACTCGATGGAACCCGAAATCGGGTGCTCTATCCTGCGTTTCACGAAAACTGCTGGCTGTTAAACACAAAAAATTCGTGTTAAAGTCACGATTCCTCTTTGCGCACTGCTATGTAATATTTCGTTTTAACAAATTCAAAGTATTTTAGAGAGGTATTAATACAGTTCTAAAATATTTAAATAACTTTGCTACAAAAACAGTACATTTTGCCGCATACGTAATAATAACCAAGGCTGGGCACCGTGAGGCGTCGCGCCACTTTCAGATTATGACAGATTTTCTTCATTTGATCAACAATAGTGCAAGAAAATCAGTTTACTGTAGTCTGCACACAGTAAATTTTGATAATTTGATTCAAACCATCTCTCCGCTATAGATAATAATTGTTTAGCCCTTTTAACGGAACACCTGTGTATACTAAACGTACATGGGAGTAAAATAAGGCGAAATGGCGCTGCAGATTTACGCTGTACGTTGTTTTGGAGCGGCGCATCCATCTTAGGTACCCCCAAACTTAGCAGGCTGTCGCTTACAGTTGCTTTTTACTTTCTGTCCTGTGCACGCAACACTAATTGTTTGAAATGCAAAATGTTTCAGTGTTTTCGTGAACAAAACGATGACAGGAAGCCATACGATTTTCTAGTCTTAAATGCATATATGACTCAGTAATACGGCGCATTTCTCACAGTTATTCTAACTTCCATTTTGTTACACGTTTCGAATAATCAGTAAGGGAAATACGTGACATGAAAAAGTTGATTCTGTAATCCACCGTTTTCCTTAATATACTCTGACGAAACTTATGTTCTGTCTGTGTTTTCTTACCGTAAATTCTGTGAAGACATTTTGCTATGTTTCCCCGGTTTTCGATCTTTCCTTCTCACAGTGATCATCCAGAGAGCTTTTAGAGTTGGACTGATAGGAAATATAAGTCAAATTACAGAAAAAACGACAGCATTAGAAGTAAACAGCGCCAGCAAACGTTTACAAAAGAAAATATCGCTTGAACGAGTCTTATTAGAAGCGGAATGTGATTCCTTTACACCTCAGACTACAATCAGAATAATTGGTAATCCCACAAATCAAGCGAGCTGGCATTTTTGATCAAAACACTTCTACCAGAAGCTGCTGTTTGGGGTGGTCGGTGTCAAATTCGTGACCTCATGACAGCTCTCCTTATTGTATTTCCATAATATTATATATTATTAAATCTGTGGTTGTTGGAGTGTCGATTCGTTTTCGCTTCTCTTCTTTTTTTTAATTTTTATTCTCATATTCTGTAAATTAATATTTCTAGAAGCAATTATATTGCTTCTCATATACTTTCATTGCATCTTGACTGAGAAAAAAGGTCTAAATATAAGAGTCTCTGACTGTAATATCGGATTGTTTTAATTACAAGTTTTATCAGGGAAAGGAAATAGTTCCTGTTGTTTACAAACCACCGACACATCTGCTATCGGTAGAACAGGAGAAATGCCAATGCACTCTACCAACAGATTGCAACTGCCAACATCTGCGCAAAGAGTTTTTCTATTTTTATTTTTTTTTATTTTCATTTATTTTCTTTTTCTACGTACGCTTACCAATGTATAAAGAGTTGGACAATTATTAATTGACACAAAAGCGAAAAGTCACAATATTGCTGCAAAGCGCCTTCAAAATGAACTTATACAGACCTCTGTTTGAATGAAATTGAAGAATAGTGACTTTTTTTTTTACTCACATTCTCAGTTTACTTGTGTGGTAGATTTACAGAGAAGTGCAGCGTCATTTACCAGATTAGCAGCAACAGAACAAAACCAAAACAAAGTAGGCCGAGCACATAGCATTGTGGATGTATGTAAATTGACAGACAGCGACTTGGGAAAAGAAAAAAAAAATTAACGGTGGGCCAGGAACGAAGGCATAAGGTCAAATTCAAAAAGATTTGTACACACTACTGAATCTATCTGTGTGGCTTGAACAGAAACGGCGGAGTTTGCCGAGTTAGTATGCAACATTGTTTTAACAAAGAAACTACTATCGAACTTTGTGATACATTATACTAGCAGAAGGATAACCCTGAAGGAAAGTCAGGCTCTGTAGTACTCAACTGACACTGAAAACTGAAACTAAAGCAATGGCAGATATAAGGATAGTAAGCATACGCAAAGCGAATACATCCAACGAGGGCGTAAGGAGAATCAGTCATGTAAGTTATGAACCAAATATTTGTTAGCAATAAGTAGTACTTAGGCTAGACATTTTCAAGTATGAACCACATATCTCCTAGTGTTAAGCTTTCAAGTATAGACGAAAAGTTGTCAGGTATGGTCGAGATGCTTCGAAGTACAGGTCTTAGCTTACAGATCTAAAAGGTGATCGTGACGAAAAAATATCTTCGGTGCACATGAGCTTAGTAAAATTGTTAATTCTCGGGGTGATAAGCCAGAGCATGATGTAGAAAGGCTGGAAAAACACTGTAAAGATAGGGTTCAAGTGATGCAGACACAGTGCACTGAGAAAAGTTGAAGATTTTAGTAGCAGACACAGAGAGAGAGAGAGAGAGAAGAAGTGTAAAGAAACTGGGTCATATAATGGTTGAAGCATGGCTGTGGAGTTTGATGGGGCTACATGTAATTTTTTTTTCTAAGTTTGACCATGCAGGATCTGACTACCCTGTAGATTTTTGAAGGGTTTTAGGACATTTTTACCTAGTTTTTCGATTAAAAAGGAGAAGATACCGTTTCTTAAGAGCCATTTTGATAGGAAAGCTTTTACAGGAAAGGAGACAAGGGTCAGTAGCTGGATGGAGTCCCATCGAGAAACAAAAGAGTTTGAAGCTAAGTTTCTCTTGAAGTATTGGTCAAAGAAATTACGGTAGACTATACTTAGAAATATCCGACACTATGGATTTCAACAGCTCTGTTGTCCAATAAAAGCCCACACTTTTTATAACATTTAAGGAGTGTTTATTGACGGAAGAGATACATTCGGATTTCTTTCTACTTTCTGTGTTACGAGTGAGAGAGTAATGAAGTTGTTACACCGTTCACGTAGAATATACTGTTACAAAAAGCGTTTATCTTTAGCCCGTTACACCGTCCACCCAAGAAGTTCCGAGAGTGATTTTATTCCTGGAGTATAAGCTACGTGAGCGCTATAACTATGATGGCAGAATGAACTAACAACTGTAAACAATGGATGTTCATTCGACCTGTCAGTTGTGAGCAGACGGTTTGTCAGTGTTGTTATGTCATGTCAAGTGCTCAAGATATTCTCCAGAATTTTTTGAAGAAGAGAAAAGTATGTGCAAAGTTTGTCCCCCACACGTAGACTCCCGAA
Source organism: Schistocerca serialis cubense (assembly GCF_023864345.2). Classification (NCBI taxonomy): domain Eukaryota; kingdom Metazoa; phylum Arthropoda; class Insecta; order Orthoptera; family Acrididae; genus Schistocerca; species Schistocerca serialis. The sequence goes on from NC_064639.1 coordinate 592,169,361, forward strand.
CAAAAAGAACGACATGTGGACGCCTGCCATTTTGTGTAAAAAAATCATAAGATGTGGCGAAATATGGTCAGTACGGACCTATCAAAAAGAACGAAATGCAGAAATTCACATGAAGGGACCGCTCTTTGTCGACATAAGCGACATTCAAGTCAATGCGACGAGCGAATTGAACAACACCCCAAAGAATTTTGTGACAAGTTTCACATGTGAAGGAGACACATGAAGCATTGAAGCCACCATCGTAATGTTTCTCCATTTTTTATTAATTCAGTCTCGAAAGTTTTCGGACTGATGGTTTACTTACTTGTCTTTAAGAATATTATTAACAACCTGTGGAACGAAAGCTCATGACTGATTCATATGGGAAATCAGAAACCGATTAATGTTCCTATGGAGGAAGCAGAATTCCCGGTGATTACAGCATTGGCTTTGTAAGAATAGGTTACCTAAGGAAAGGGTGAAAAAAGAACCAGTTGAGAGGAAAAGAAGCGATTACGAGAAGGCCAAGGCTGTCGACTTCTAGTTTTGTTGAGGACCAAGTAGAAACTCAAGCTATTAAATACTGAGATAAAGAAATTATGGGTTATTTATCATCGTTCGTTCGAGGCAGCAGCTAAAACACATGGCAATGTCCTTAAGCTGATATAACCAAAATCTGGAAAGAGCCTGTGCTCAAAAACACGGTAGATCCGAAGTCCCATTCACAGAGAGATAGTACTCCTAGAGAACCTGCCATTTTGTAGAAGACGCGTAGGCTTTGGATTTCCTTCCTATTCCTTATCTGCAGTCCTTTCCCCTTTATTGTCTTACAGATGATCTAGGGGTACTGCAGTTCTTATGCTATGTTATCGGTTAGTGCATGTACTGTATCGTAAGAGACAAAAGATGTCAGCTGTGATTGCAACCAGATGTGACTTAATGTGTTGGCCATAACAGTTAAAAAGGATAGTTGTTTTTGAAGGATGATATAAGAGTTAAGGAAATGTAAAAAATTATTTTCCTTCACGTATTGAAAATGCAGTATCAGAGTGTTAATGTTTATCGGTCAGAGCTACAAATGTTTTGCTCGGATTATAGCAATTGTACTCCGAACGCTATGCTGTTGTTAGGTAGATCTTGCTGGCTGAAAGTGTAGTGCTTTGCGGTTTATCTACTTTCAGGTGTCCTTCGCACCTAATATTTTGACAAAGTGATCGATCCTGGCAATAATGCGACTAGTATATTACTTACGCTGTTGTCTTAGTGGATAGAAAAAATACTTCCTTTGAAGGGTTGACTCGTAATGGGCCTTATATTATGAAGGAAAAAAAACAATCTTGGTTGCAGGGATTGACACGTTTCGCCCTTCCGGGGCGTCAGCAGGACATTTTAGTATACAGCAAAATTTGCATTCGTCAGATCTGTGGGGACTGTTGTAAAAGGATCAGTTGTAAAAGCAGTGCTGGCATAGGGTCACAGTTACAGGTTTTGAAACCACGTAGCACAATCCATACACCAAGCAACAACTCATACCAGTCAGACTTACTAGCACGCAGCATGGGGATTTGGGCACTGGTCTAACAAATCATCTCATAAAAGCAACCTGTTACGAACCGTCAGTAACATGCCTCGGATGACAGTGGAAATAAGGAACATCAAAACTGGCAAGGACTCACGATTTGAAACATGGAACATTAGAACTCTGGGAACAGCTTGGGCTCTTAATATTCTGTCGGAAGAACCCGAAAAATATTAATCGGGTCTATCTGCACTACAAGAAACGAGATATCCAGGAACAAGAGGTCTGGAAACGGATCAACACATACTACACTGAGGTGACAAAAGCCATGGGATACCTCCTAATATTGGGTCGGACCTCTTTTTGGCCGGCGTAGTGCAGCAACTCGATGTGACATGGACTCAACAAATCTTTGGATGTCTTCTATTGTGCCACGCTACCTCTATAGCGGTCCATAATTGCGAAACTGTTGCCGGTGCAATATTTTGTGCACGAACTGACCTCTCGGTCATATTCCACAAACATTCGATGGGATACATGTCGGGCAGTCTAGTCATATGGATGTCCGAATCATTCGCTTTAACTGCCCAGAATGTTCTTCAGACCAGTCGTGAATAACAATGTCACGATGGCATGGCGCATTGTCAGCCATAAAAGTGGTTGCAGGTGGTTTCCCAGTGGCCGAACATAACCATTCCTAGTCAATTATCGGTTCAGTTATACCAGAGGACCCAGCCCACTCCATGTAAACGCAGCCCTCACCACTATGGAACCACCACCAGCTCTCACAGTACCTTGTTGACAACTTGGGTCCACGGCTTCGCGGGTCTAAGCCACACTCGAACCCTAACGTTAGCTTTTAGCCGCTTATATCGGGACTCACGTAACGAGGCCACGGTATTCCAGCCGTCTAGGGTCCAACCGATATGGTCACAAGCCCAGGTGAAGCGCTGCGGGAAATGTCGTGCTGTTAGCAAAGACACTCGCGTCAGTCGTGTGCTGCCATATCCCATTAATGACAATTTTCTCGCACTGTCCTAACGGATACGATCGTCGTACGTCCTACATTGATTTCTGCGGTTATTTCACGAAGTGTTGCTTGTCTGTTAGCACTGACAACTTTACGTGAACGCGTTGTCCGTGGTGAGAGGTAATGTGTGAAATGTGGCATTCTCGGCACACTCTTGACACTGTGGGCCACGTAATACTGAATTCTCTATTTCCGAAATGGAACATACCAACTAACATTCGGCGTTCAAATTCTGTTAACTCCTTTCTGGCGGCTATAATCACGTCGGAAGTCTCTTCAGGTTGATCACCTGAGTACAAATGGCAGGTCTGTCAATGCACTGCCCTTTCATGCCTAAAGTAAGTGCTACTACCACCATCTGTATACGTGCATATCGCTATCCCTAGACTTTCATCACCTCAGTTGTACTTCAGTACACCGGAAGATGAAAATTTTCAAAATGGAGTAAGCATAATGGCCAGTAAAATAGGAGCAGCAGTAATTCATTTTCAAGCGATCGATGAGAGAATAGTTGTTACTAGACTAAGAGGTAGATTCAAAAACATAATAATTATGCCACGTGCCCCATCTGATGTAGCGGTGGATAAGAAGAGTGGCAGTTTCTATCAACTATATGGAGAGGTAAGGCACAAGGATATGATATGAAGCTCACTGTTGGAGACGCCAATGCTAAAGTCGGTAGAAAGTCAGTTGGGAAAGGAATAGCAGGAATAAAAAGCTTATACGCTGAAGGTAGTGATAATGGAGTCAGACTTCTTACCCGTGCAAGCGCAACCAACCTAAAGATTAAGAGCACATTCTTTCTTCGGAAGGACATTCACAAGGCAAGCACTGTAATGAATGTGAAAACCGTAAGAGGAGCTGAGGCAGGTACAGATGATTACCTAATCACCTAATCATGACAGAGATACGACAACGAATAGCTATAGAAAAGAAAGTCAAGGGGAGAAAATAGCATAAAGGAGTGGAATACTGGTGCGAAAAAACTGAAAGGTGATGAAAAGGCACTAGAATTTATCATTAAGCTTCAAAACAAACTTGAGTTTACAACAGTGCAAGACAACCTAGCCATTGAAGGCCAGTGGGAAATGATACAAACAAACGTGGAAGCAGTAGCAGTAGAAGTGTGCGGAAAAAGAAAGAAAATATAGAAGATAAATCCATGGTTCTCGGAAGAACATGAGAGAAAATAAAAAAAAAAGAAGAGCAGCAAAGGAAAGACACCTGCAAGAAGAGTCCAAAGAAAGCAAAGACGCATATGAAAATGGGAAAAAAGAAACCAAAATTTTCTCAGAAGGAAAAAGAGAGAGCATGTCCAAAGCCTAGTGAAAAGAGCAGAAGAGGATAAGACTGCAGGGAATGCAGGAGATTTTTAGTCGTCAGTTAGGTTCGGGGGAAAAGGACACAGACGAGTACAAGGAATATATGGCATCAAAAATAAAAATGGAAATATAGTTTTGCAAAGATAAAAAGGTCTGAAAATTTGTAAGGAATATTTTGAGGAGTTTTTGAATGTTGAAGACTGCTGTACAGAAATAGATTTTTTGGAGAGATGGAATATCAGCTGCATGCTTAAGAAAAGTGGAGATACAACTGCGAAACAAGCACACGAACTTTGGACCAACATTTGGAACAAGGAAAGAATGCCATCAGAGAGGAAAGTCGCTGCCATAGTACCAACCCATAAAAATGGCGATAAACAAGAACGCAGAAATTATAGAGGCATGTCCTCACTTAGCACACCCTACAATGTGTTCTCCAAGGTTCTCCAGAAAATGTTAGAGGAATATTTAAATCAGGTAACAGGTGAGAAACAAGCGGGATTTCTGAAGAATCGATCCACCACTGATAATCGATCCACCACTGATAATCGATCCACCACTGATGAGATATTTCTACCGAAAAATGTCATATCAAAATATTGGGAATAAAACGAAACGATGGAAATCTTGTTAGCTCCTTTTAAGAAAGCCTACGACAGCATAAACAGAGAAAAGTCGTGGGAGGAAATGCCGAAGTTTGCAATAACAAAGAAGTTTGCAAATCTTGTTGACGTCACACTGCAAAGCTCAAACGGGATAGTGAAAATTGATGGAGGACATTCCATGGCTTCTGACATAAAAAGCGGGAGTCAGACAAGGAGATCAAATATCTCCACTATTGATCGATCTAATAATACAGGAGCCGCGCTGGGTAGCCGCGCGGTCTGGAGCGCCTCGTCACGGTCCGTGCGGCTGCCCACGTCGGAGGTTCGAGTCCTCGAGTCTCGAGTGTGTGTGTTGTCTATATCGTAAGTTAGTTTAAGTAAGATTAAGTAGTGTGTGAGCTTAGCCTACCTTACCACAAATTTCCAAAAATTAATAGTACAGGAAGTACTGAATGCAAGTGAAGCAGAGTAAATAATTATCATACGAATAAAAATGAATGTCCCGGGCCTAGCGGACGATGAACCATTAGAAATATAGATGTTCTGAAAATATGATCTAGAAAGCTGTTTCAGAAGGGAAAGAAACCTGGATTAGAGGTAAATGGTGAGAAAACAAAATTGGATGTATGGGCCTTTGCAGGAGATGTAGCATTAATCGGTGAAAATCTAGAAGCCCAGGAAATACACTCAAGAAAGCTGTCTCAAAAAACAAAATAAATTCTATTAGAGTTAACTGACGAAAAAACAAGATTCAAGAGCTAACTGCGAGGTAAAAAGGCGAGAGATCATGTAGATTAATGACCACATGTTTGAAGAAGCAGAAGAATTTAAATATCTGGGGGTGTTGAACCAGAAATAGAAGCGAGCATAAAAGCCGCATCCAGAGATCATACTCACTCAGCAAACTACTATCATCCAAAATTTTACCAAGAGGAACCAAAACAAGGATATATAAAACTATAATCACACCAGCATTACCATTTGGAGCAGAAATTAGGAGAATAGATAAGTTCAAAGAGAGAAAGATAAAGGTTTTAGAAAATAAAATCCTGCGAAAGATATTTGGGGCAGTTTATGAGGAAGGAATATGGCAAGGAAGACAAAACTCAGAGCTCAGGGACGTGTATAATGAAACAAATGCTGTTGTGGAATACAAAAGACGACGGCCGAGATGACCGGGCACGTCAATAGAAGACAGGAGGGACTAAGAGTAAAAGAAGTGTCGGAGAAGAGACCTGAAGAGCGAAGACCTTTAGGCAGACCGAAAATGGGTTAAGAGGTCAAGTGGCCAATAATCTTGAAGCAAGGGAAGAAGATGCTAATGAAAGAATGTTGTTGAGGAGGCCAAATACCGACTGTGGTTAGTGGGTCCAGGAGAAAAAGAAACAGTAAGAAAGTACGACCAACGGTTGCTGCGCCATATAGGCCACAGAGTGGCAACAAGTGTATCGTAAGTGGTAGTTAATGCTTATTACGGGAGATTTGTAATAGCTCATCGTAAAAGGGTAACTGCGATTTGGCCTAACAATCTAGCTGTCACCAGTCAGTTGGCTCTGACTTAAGTGGGTGGTAGTTTTCTTCCTTTCTTCTCTTTAAGCTGTCTTGCAGAACTCAAGTTCATTGCTCTTTTATTCCAGAATATTACCTGTCTAATGTAATACTGGCTCTGAATTTCATAGTACAGTAATCTAAGTGAGAAGGAGAATGACATGATTCTTGTTTGTGTATTTCCTAATTGTAGTAATTACAATACAGATTTCACGTTATCTTGTATCGAATGTAGTAAAACGATGATTACGTTCTGTGTGTTCCGTCTGTAGGTTGATGGTTTGTGTACTTGTTCAGAGGATCAGAGTAAACCGCGATGCTGCTGAAAATTCCATTATACAACCGGCTATCTCGCAGTTGAACTTAAGTTCGCAGCAGATTTTTGTGTCAGTCGAACATTGTTATTATGTGCTTAATTAGAGTAGTTTACGTTCTTGTTTTTATGGAAAGCCCACAGCCAACGAATGTCGTGTGAAATATGTCTCATTAGCACAACGATTGTCTCAACGTTTTCATATGTTTAATCAGAGTAGTTTACGTACTTGTTTCAGTTAAAAGCCTACCGGAAACTAACCTCCTAACAAATATGTCTCATGCGGACGAATGTTGTCTCATTTCTAGGTCGTTTAGTATATGGCCGTTAAGCCCCTGACTCTTGAGTGAACACTCTACATTGCGGGATAAAAATGAAAAGAACTTTGTTAAAAAGTAATGCGGTCCCTGAAAGTAGTGTGGGTATTGTGAATAAAAGAACGGGATAATGATGACAATGAATAAACTGAATAACGTGGACAGACAGTTGAAATCATCGCCAGCTTTTTCCTTGAAGAGTGGTACTACACTTATATTCTCTTCTTTTTAATAGACTGGTGTTTATGACTGTTTCATAAACAAGTGACCCGTTACTTTGGAGCTAAGGTTTGGCAAAGGAGCCGGCTTCATCTCTTCAAACGCTAATTACAAAAAGATATATTTTCGTGGACACTGTTCGTGTTCTGTAGGCAACTGGTATGGAGGTAGTGCAGTCACATTTTTGCATTTATTACGGAATATCAGCATAAGGAGCTAACACAGGTATTTGTTTGCTTTGTTTACTAATCCATGCATTGACCATGCCAATGACGGAGTCTGACTATCCCTCGAATCAAGTCAAGACTGTATAATGTACAATTCAGTGATGAAATGTGATACAAAGTATTGCTAACTCTTTTGAACACTCTGACTAGGAGGACACTTGACTTCTGTCATGGTTGAATCACCACGGAAATAAGAGGGCGGCTGTCCACCCTGAGGAGTTGTGCCGCTTCTTCCGGTGTATTTATAATTGCTTTCTTGTTTTTAATAACAACAGAGCAGAAACAGCAATTTATTGTTGTCGGCGTAAAGTAAATTTTAGTAATTTGAGTGAAACCAGCTCTCAGCTACAGATATTAACTGTTTACTCCTCCTTCGACCTTGAATCTCATTGTCTGGAGTAGAATTGTCTCCAGTGATGAGGTCCGATGACCAGTGTAGACATGTCTGGAGACGCCCCGGACAGCGGTGCGATCCAAACCCGACAGTCGAGCGCCATGCGGCCTGACAACCAGGAGTGATGGTCACGTGTGCCATTGTTGTCGCAGGATACCTTCTGTTGTCATCCGCAGCACATCCTTATAGCAGAGCAGTACATCGACAACATTCTACAACACGTTTTGTTCCCATTCATGGTAAGTCATCCTGGCTTACAATTCAAAAACATAATGCCCACTAACAACGGCGAGAGTTTCCACTGCTTGTCTTCCTGCTTGCCAAATTTTGCTTGGCCAACAAGGTCGACAGATCTCTCCTCAACTGAAAAAAATGGTTCAGATGGCTCTATGCACTATGGGACTTAACATCTGAGGTCATCAGTCCCCTAGACTTAGAACTACTTAAACCTAACTAAGCTAACGACATCACACACATCCATGCCCGAGGCAGAATTCGAACCTACGACTGTAGCAGCCGCGCGGTGCCGGACTGCAGCATCTAGAACCGCTCGACCACAGCGGCCGGCTCCTCAACTGAGAACGTCTGTAGCATTACGGATAGGGCCCTGCAATCAACCCGGGATCATAACGATCTAAGGCGGCAGTTGAACAGAATGTGGCGTAGTATCCTTCAGGAGGACGTCCAGCAGCCCTGTCAGTCAATGCCAAGCCGAATAACTGCTTGCAGAAGGGCCAGACGTGGGCAACCGTGTGATTGACTTGCTAGATTTGTGAAGCTCTTTCTCTTGAATGAATCGCCCACATACCTAACGATTTCCGTCCCAGTCGGATAGTTCCTCCGTGGTGCGTATATTTCTTTTCTCTTCTTTTTTTTCTTTTTCTTCGAGTTTAGAAAGATCAATTTAACTGCTATAGGTTAAACAGCCTTTACACGCATCTGTGAGGCCTGTGGCCGCAAACGCTTTCTCGTTGACTGCGAATACAAAATATCGACCTGATGCCCTTAGAAGATTACTGCAGTCTCCTGATAGGAAATATCTTGAGTGTCCACAAACTACGCTCGCCTGCATGACAGAAATCTCGATTACTGAAAACAGTGGGAAAATCTGAAGTAGCTAGTTTCAATACATACACTTCTCGGCCAGAATATTATGACTACCAACCTAATAGCCCTTATGTCCCCCTTTGGCACGCATAACAACGGCGACGCGTCGTGGCTTGGAAGCAGTGAGGCCTTGTTAGGTCTCTGGAGGGAGCTGGCACCACATTTGCACTCACAAGTTACCTAACTCCCTTAAACTCTGTGGACGGGGGCGATGAGCTCTGATGCCATGTTCAATCACATCTCAGATGTGTTTGGTGGTGTTCAGATCTGATGAGCCAGGGGGCCATCACATCAATTGGAACTCGCCGCTGTATTCCTCGAACAACTCCATCACACTCCTGGCGTTGTGACATGGCCCATTATCTCGTTGAAAAATGCCACTGCTGTCGAGAAACATGATCATCATTAACGGGCGTACGTGGTCTGAAATTAGCGAGCGGTACTCCTTGGCCATCATGGTGCTTGCACGATCTCCATTTGACGCATCGATGCCCACGCCCGGGTTCCCGGGTTCGATTCCCGGCGGGGTCAGGGATTTTCTCTGCCTCGTGATGGCTGGGTGTTGTGTGATGTCCTTAGGTTAGTTAGGTTTAAGTAGTTCTAAGTTCTAGGGGACTGATGACCTTAGATGTTAAGTCCCATAGTGCTCAGAGCCATTTGAACCTTGACGCATCGATGCCCACGCATATGTTCCCCAGGGCATCATGGAGCCGCAGCCAACATGCCCCGTCAGGTGTCAATGAGTTGTCCCCTGGAAGACGACGGATTCGCGCCCTCCCAACAGCACGATGAAGAAGGTATCGGCATTCATCAGACGTTCTGCCACTGCGCCAATGTCCAGTGCCGATGGTTACATGCCTACTTCAGTCATAGTTGTCGATGTCGTGGTGCTAATATTGGCACATGCATGGGTCGTCGACTACGGAGGCCCTTCATTAGGAGGATTCTGTGCACTGTGCGTTCAGACACACTTGTACTCTGCCCAGGATTAAAGTCTGATGCTAGTTCCGTCACAGTTCCCAACCTGTCTTGTTCTACCACTCTTCCCACCCTACGACATCCGGCATCTGTAAAGAGTGATGGCCGCCCAATCCCACAACGTCTGGACATGGTTTCACCTTGGTTTCGCTACTTTTTGAAGACATTCACCACAGCACTCCTCGAACACCCCACAAATCGTGCACTTTCCGAAATACTCGTGCAGAGCGTATGGGCTATCACAGTCTGCCCTCGGTAAAATTCAGTAAGGTTGCGCGCCTTCCCCATTTTACAGCCAGATACACCGCTCGCTGATATTACAGACACCTTGCGTTTGTCTGACTGGGAATCATTCCCCGCCAGGTTGAAATGGCTCTGAGCACTATGGGACTCAACTGCTGAGGTCATTAGTCCCCTAGAACTTAGAACTAGTTAAACCTAACTAACCTAAGGACATCACAAACATCCATGCCCGAGGCAGGATTCGAACCTGCGACCGTAGCGGTCTTGCGGCTCCAGACTGCAGCGCCTTTAACCGCACGGCCACTTCGGCCGGCTCCCCGCCAGGTAACGCTGCTATCGCATGGAGGGATTTATATCGATATTAGGCCGGTGGTCATAATATTCTGCCGAGATCAGTGTATGTACGTACCTAGAAAGTGGAAGTTACTTTGATTCATTAAGCAGATCTCCTTTTGGTTCTAGGTAGCATGGAAACGATAATTTTCAAGATTCCGCATGAAGCTTAATCTCATTTTTTTCAGCCTTGACTCTACATGGAAAATATGCGTTGTAGACAGCAGCCTTTCACCAGAAGCTCAAATTTGAGTGGGTCTCTATGTTTACTCAACACCTTTAAAATGCAAAGGTCACCTTCGTTCCACATTAGCAACCATTCAGCACTATCCAATGAGCTAAATAATTAAATAGCTGTCTTCTACGGATCACAATTATGGCCTGTCACTATAATGTGGAACGAGTCAGTTTTGCAATCTTAGTCTACTTTCACAAAGAAATACATGTCAGTATGCCGACGAACACGTCATTATGCAACACGTGTCTGAAATGTTTGTATCTTCGTCCTTAAACCGGTGAAAAGGGTATATGTGATAGACTATGTAGATCCCTCTCCACTTTCAAATTCGAATCAATTTTATTGACAAGGATGGGAATTTGTGTTATTCACAAAGTACAGAAGTAGCATTACATCGCCATTGTGATTTGAACAATTATCAGACCGATGGCATGGTGCACTGGTACATTTCGAGATTTTCGTTTTCGAAGGTGAGAAAACCGCGGTTGTATGACGCTACTAATACTAGAACGTCCGCATTAAATGTAAAAGTACCAGTTAGGATTAGTTTTTCGTGACTGCTAACTTAATGTAATAAATTTACTACTTGAAGAGTCTAAGTGGTTCACACGGTGAATATATGGTTATATTTGGAAGGGAATTGTTGAAGTGCGATCAGTTACATAAAGTTAACGTTAAAAATTAATAAGGATTAAATGACGAGCACCGCGAACTCCAGATATCTGTATCATGACAGTACGGCATGACTGATGATGTTTTAATATCTCACTTGAGAACTGGTCACGCTGACAGCCACGCAAAGCAGGGCTCTTTTGTGAAAGAGATATGTATCGCAGAGGAGAGGGCGCCAGCTACATACGACTTATCGTCCTAGTTCATAGCGAGACATAGAGTTCAACGATGAGTGGAGTCGTACTACCTACACCTCTTCAGCAGGAAGAGGTGACGTAGCGTGATAAACAGGTTACACCAATTCCACAACATTTGGCTGTGACTAAATAGATGTCGTTATTTACGAAAACTATTGTTAGAGACAAGACGCCGAACTGTTGCGGTCCGTTGTCGTTGTATTATGCTGAATTATACTGATTTGATTTCCCAACCGCTTATACAGAAACTTACGGTTTAGCCTGATCTCCGAACTAGGGTGTAACTTGGAACTTTTTTTAACCAGATGACTGTTACCTGTCGTGGAAAAAGCTATAAGTAACAGTGCTGGACACGAGACTTTTTAACTTTCTCTCTGACATCTACTTAACCATCGCGACACAGATTGTTAATGTACGCTTTAAAGCGACACGCTATTCACCTCTTAGATTTGTTAGAGCGCTGTTTCTTAAAATATTTACGTTAACGGCATCATTAATTCGCTGTTGACCCTAATTAACGATGGTGTATTGGTCAGCAGACTGCACTAGTATTCGGAAGAAGCAGGATTAAATCCCAGTTCGGCCATTGAAAATTAAATTTCCTGTGGTTTCCCCAAATCGGTGTAGAAAAATTTCGGGATGGTTCCTTTGGGAAAAATAGAGCTGATTTCATTCTTCATTCTTGTGCTACTTGTGCTTATGCGCCGTTGCTAATGATGCTTATCTACCTTCCTTGCTTAAAAATTGATGATATGGAACCGCACCAGGAATAGGCGCTTCAAAACCGCCACAGCACGTTCACGGAATTACACATTTACCACAACACATTCTTGATAACATCCCCAATAGTGTGTTCTAAATTACCCTATAATTCCACTTCTAGAGTTCCGTATCGGTCAAGACTCAATCCACTTGTTCGTGCCTAGTGATTGAGCCGGTAAGTTTCTATACTAAAACTTCACAGAGCAGAAACAATTTCATTCAGGAAGAGCGCTATAGCTAGAGCCAATGTTTTCACGAAACAATTTGATCGTCTCTCTTGTTATTACATTTCTGCCACACAGTTTGTAACATGGCTGTGTGAGCAGTACCTCGAGAGCAAAATTGTCCTCTATAACCAATGATCCGTGTAACTAAATATTTCACTATGTTTCGGATTCATCTTGAGTACTACGGCTAAATGATAATATAAGTCAGGACCTCTGATAAAATATTCATGCATTTAACTACTTTTAAATTCAGTTATCGCCCCAGTGATAACAGTGTCATCGTAATGGCCGATTTTATAGCTTTTTTGTTCATTGGATAATTAATGGAACTGGATAATTTTGACTATACGTTTCTCACTATGAGACACAGTGCAGATCTGCCTCGGGCATGGATGTGTGTGATGTCCTTAGGCTAGTTAGGTTTAAGTAGTTCTAAGTTCAAGGGGACTGATGACCACAGATGTTAAGTCCCATAGTGCTCAGAGCCATTTGAACCATTTGAACCACAGCGCAGATCGGTTTTGGGTGATGTGAAATTCTGACGCGGCAGCTAATAGAACTGCTCCTGGGGACGGATATCTCCGCCAAGATGAAGGCACTGTGTAGGAAATCTGAGAAAATATGCGTCTTGGCAGATGTAGCTCGACCTGTTGAGGCAATCTTGGGTTAGGCAAGACAACAGCGTGAATAATGTATACCTTGAAAATATGTTTAAAGCATGTTCCCACGACAGACATCCATTTTTATGGCCGGTTTTCCCGCCGACAGATACGTTTAAAGAAATCTGAGGCAATCTGGTAAAGAGAAAATAAAAGAAGTTTAATAGCTTTGATTGTCGTAAAGCATTAAATTAAAACTTGTTGCTTGTAGTGGCCATTTTCGCAGCAGCTGTATATAAATTGCCGTGGTTTCAAAGAAAATGATTTTTTTTTTTTTTTTTTTTTTGCATGCTGCGACACCCGCTGGAGATGCCTTGCAAAAAAGGCGAAACGTGTCTGGGTGCATAAATAAAAATAAAAATTTCGATGTGCAGCATGCAAAAAAGGCATTTTCTTTGAAACAACTGCAGTTTAAAACTTGTTGATTACCGAATTCGACTGACCAAGAATCACCCTCACATCGTTCTCACTAAAGAACCTCTACCTACGTGCGATGTTGGCCGCAGCACCATCGTTAATAAGTGTACGTCAGGTCTTGTTTACTATGAAATCGGTACCTAAATATAATATTGGCCACATCATCACTACAAAGTTAACTAGTTAATAGTAAAATGTTGGATAAAGTTGTATCTTTACCCGTAACGTCAGGTCTTCCAAAGAAAAATTACGTCGTTTAAGTACGAACAAGATGCACCTTCACAGCATATAGCAAAATGAGACGCGCGAATGTCTTCTAAGCAGTCTTCTTAGTAGACCCCCGATTTACAGACACTGAATTAGTCCGCTTTTGAATCTAGATATTTAGCTTTTTCTGTGATTCCAGTGTCGAATCTAAAATCTCTCTCCTCAGTAATCCTGTGTTAATGGCAATATTATGGTGTGTGTTTCTTATCTAATCTGCACCTGCAAACTGGACACCATTTAATTCATTCACCAGCTTTATCTATCTTATGCAGCAAGAAATTACGACGTGTCAAATGAAATCCATCAAGCAAACTTCTATCAGAAACGATATTTTGGTGTCAACGAGAAGTTTCGTGGGCTAATTTAATATGCGCTGCGATTGTTTAATACTTCTGAAAGTTTTTCAGCATTGGTAACTATTAGTTCCCCACATTTCGAATTTTAGTGCTACGAAGGAACTCATTACCTTGAGAAGATAGCAAAGTCTGCTAGGACGCCTATCTGCCAGTGATTTAAGATAAAGTTTCCGTTCTTATGACGTTATGAACGTTAGCCAACAGCAAACACATGAGAAGGATCCAACCTGCCTCTCCTGCAGAGCAGTTTCGCAGACGTTCTTAATTTCCATACTGCCCGTGCCATATGTTTAGGAAAGACGTGGCGACGCTATATTCGTATCTAACAAACTCACCATAACTGAGAATGATATATGATAAGTGAACATGATATGTGATAAGTGTACCTAGTGTTTATAATTTGTCCGCAGCTCGTGGTCGTGCGTGCGGTAGCTTTCTCGCTTCCCGCGCCCGGGTTCCCGGGTTCGATTCTACATCTACATCTACATCTATACTCCGCGAGCCACCTTACGGTGCGTGGCGGAGGGTACTTATTGTACCACTATCTGATCCCCCCTTCCCTGTTCCATTCACGAATTGTGCGTGGGAAGAACGACTGCTTGTAAGTCTCCGTATTTGCTCTAATTTCTCGGATCTTTTCGTTGTGATCATTACGCGAGATATATGTGGGCGGTAGTAATATGTTGCCCATCTCTTCCCGGAATGTGCTCTCTCGTAATTTCGATAATAAACCTCTCCGTATTGCGTAACGCCTTTCTTGAAGTGTCCGCCACTGGAGCTTGTTCAGCATCTCCGTAACGCTCTCGCGCTGACTAAATGTCCCCATGACGAATCGCGCTGCTTTTCGCTGGATCATGTCTATCTCTTCTATTAATCCAACCTGGTAAGGGCCCCATACTGATGAGCAATACTCAAGAATCGGACGAACAAGCGTTTTGTAAGCTACTTCTTTCGTCGATGAGTCACATTTTCTTAGAATTCTTCCTATGAATCTCAACCTGGTGCCTGCTTTTCCCACTATTTGTTTTATGTGATCATTCCACTTCAGATCGCTCCGGATAGTAACTCCTAAGTATTTTACGGTCGTTACCGCTTCCAATGATTTACCACCTATGGCATAATCGTACTGGAATGGATTTCTGCCCCTATGTATGCGCATTATATTACATTTATCTACGTTTAGGGAAAGCTGCCAGCTGTCGCACCATGCATTAATCCTCTGCAGGTCCTCCTCGAGTACGTACGAGTCTTCTGATGTTGCTACTTTCTTGTAGACAACCGTGTCATCTGCAAATAGCCTCACGGAGCTACCGATGTTGTCAACTAAGTCATTTATGTATATTGTAAACAATAAAGGTCCTATCACGCTTCCCTGCGGTACTCCCGAAATTACCTCTACATCTGCAGATTTTGAACCGTTAAGAATGACATGTTGTGTTCTTTCTTCTAGGAAATCCTGAATCCAATCACAAACCTGGTCCGATATTCCGTAAGCTCGTATTTTTTTCACTAAACGTAAGTGCGGAACCGTATCAAATGCCTTCCTGAAGTCCAGGAATACGGCATCAATTTGCTCGCCAGTGTCTACGGCACTGTGAATTTCTTGGGCAAATAGGGCGAGCTGAGTTTCACATGATCTCTGTTTGCGGAATCCATGTTGGTTATGATGAAGGAGATTTGTATTATCTAAGAACGTCATAATACGAGAACACAAAACATGTTCCATTATTCTACAACAGATTGACGTAAGCGAAATAGGCCTATAATTATTCGCATCTGATTTATGACCCTTCTTGAAAATGGGAACGACCTGCGCTTTCTTCCAGTCGCTAGGTACTTTACGTTCTTCCAGCGATCTACGATAAATTGCTGATAGAAAGGGGGCAAGTTCTTTAGCATAATCACTGTAGAATCTTAAGGGTATCTCGTCTGGTCCGGATGCTTTTCCGCTACTAAGTGATAGCAGTTGTTTTTCAATTCCGATATCGTTTATTTCAATATTTTCCATTTTGGCGTCCGTGCGACGGCTGAAGTCAGGGACCGTGTTACGATTTTCCGCAGTGAAACAGTTTCGGAACACTGAATTCAGTATTTCTGCCTTTCTTCGGTCGTCCTCTGTTTCGGTGCCATCGTGGTCAACGAGTGACTGAATAGGGGATTTAGATCCGCTTACCGATTTTACATATGACCAAAACTTTTTAGGGTTCTTGTTTAGATTGTTTGCCAATGTTTTATGTTCGAATTCGTTGAATGCTTCTCTCATTGCTCTCTTTACGCTCTTTTTCGCTTCGTTCAGCTTTTCCTTATCAGCTATGATTCGACTACTCTTAAACCTACGATGAAGCTTTCTTTGTTTCCGTAGTACCTTTCGTACATGATTGTTATACCACGGTGGATCTTTCCCCTCGCTTTGGACCTTAGTCGGTACGAACTTATCTAAGGCGTACTGGACGATGTTTCTGAATTTTTTCCATTTTTGTTCCACATCCTCTTCCTCAGAAATGAACGTTTGATGGTGGTCACTCAGATATTCTGCGATTTGTGCCCTATCACTCTTGTTAAGCAAATATATTTTCCTTCCTTTCTTGGCATTTCTTATTACACTTGTAGTCATTGATGCAACCACTGACTTATGATCACTGATACCCTCTTTTACATTCACGGAGTCGAAAAGTTCCGGTCTATTTGTTGCTATGAGGTCTAAAACGTTAGCTTCACGAGTTGGTTCTCTAACTATCTGCTCGAAGTAATTCTCGGACAAGGCAGTCAGGATAATGTCACAAGAGTCTCTGTCCCTGGCTCCAGTTCTGATTGTGTGACTATCCCATTCTATACCTGGTAGATTGAAGTCTCCCCCTATTACAATAGTATGATCACGAAACTTCTTCACGACGTTCTGCAGGTTCTCTCTGAGGCACTCAACTACTACGGTTGCTGATGCAGGTGGTCTATAGAAGCATCCGACTATCATATCTGACCCACCTTTGATACTTAACTTAACCCAGATTATTTCACATTCGCATTCGCTAATAACTTCACTGGATATTATTGAATTCTTTACTGCTATAAATACTCCTCCACCATTGGCGTTTATCCTATCCTTGCGGTATATATTCCATTCTGTGTCTAGGATTTCGTTACTGTTCACTTCCGGTTTTAACCAACTTTCCGTTCCTAATACTATATGCGCACTATTTCCTTCAATAAGAGATACTAATTCAGGAACCTTGCCCTGGATACTCCTGCAGTTTACCAATATTACGTTAACTTTTCCTGTTTTTGGTCTCTGAGGACGGACGTTCTTTATCAACGATGATAATGTCCTCTCTGGTAAGCCGTCAGGTATTTTATCGTTTCGCCCAAGGGGGGGTCCCTCTAACCTAAAAAACCCCCGTGTGCACGCCACACGTACTCTGCTACCCTAGTAGCTGCTTCCGGTGTGTAGTGCACGCCTGACCTGTCTAGGGGGGCCCTACAGTTCTCCACCCAATAACGGAGGTCGATGAATTTGCAACCATTATAGTCGCAGAGTCGTCTGAGCCTCTGGTTTAGACCCTCCACACGGCTCCAAACCAGAGGACCGCGATCGACTCTGGGCACTATGCTGCAGATATTAAGCTCAGCTTGCACTCCGCGTGCGATGCTGGTTGTCTTCACCAAATCAGCCAGCCGCCGGAAGGAACCAAGGATGGCCTCAGAACCCAAGCGGCAGGCGTCATTCGTTCCGACATGTGCTACTATCTGCAGCCGGTCACACCCAGTGCGTTCAATAGCTGCCGGAAGGGCCTCCTCCACATTACGGACGAGACCCCCCCGGCAAGCACACCGAGTGCACACTGGCATTCTTCCCCGACCTACCCGCTATTTTCCTGAGGGGCTCCATAACCCGCCTAACGTTGGAGCTCCCTATAACTAATAGGCCCGCCCTCTGTGACTGTCGGGACCTTGCTGGAGAATCGGCCACTGGCCCAACAGGCGAGGCATCCTGTGGCGGCTCGGAAACGATGTCATCACCACTAGGAAGCACCCCGTACCTGTTGGAAAGGGGTAAGGCAGCTGCCACGCGGCCAGATCCCACCTTCGCCTTTCGGCCAGGCACGCGCGAGCCCACCACTGTCCGCCATTCACCCTGGAGTGATGGCTGACCGGTAAGATGCTCACTGCCGGAAGACGCAGCGACATCAGGGGTTCCATGTGATTCCAAGGCCACCGAAGTAGGCATAGGTATCACCACAGTTGCCCCAACGCCACTACGAGCCGACGCCTGCGCCTCGAGCTCGATGAGCCTAACAGACAAAGCCTCCACCTGCCCCCGAAGAGTGGCCAATTCTCCTTGCGTCCGCTCACAACAACCACAGTCCCTACACATGACTATGTTTACCCTACTCTATACGGTGACAAATTCCCAAGATAATCTTCTGATGAGCTACTCTGATAATCAAGAAACACTCACTGAAATACGAGACGCGAAAACTACGCTAGGTTTTCCCAGAAAAACTATTTAAAAGCTAAGCGCAGCAAATAAGTACAAAAACGCTTTATACAAACAGTACTCACTGCTGCTGGTGCTCTCGCTCTGGCTGTCACAAGACAACTGCTGATTCAAGTGACTAGTGGCTAACGGCCGCGAAACAAACAAAAGACGGTTTTAGGGCGCTTTCTGTTCTAAACGATCAAGAAAACACTAAGAAATCTAACACGAAAACTACGTAAAGTTTTATCAAGAACTGTTAGTTACTATGCAGAGCAGATAAACACAAATAGAATCCCTTCCTTAGTGGAAGGTCGTAAACAAAATGCAAAATAAACGCTTTATACAAACAGTACTCGCTGCTGCTGGTGCTCTCGCTCTGGCTGTCACAAGACCCCGGCGGGGTCAGGGATTTTCTCTGCATTGTGATGACTGGGTGTTGTGTGCTGTCTTTAGGTTAGTCAGGTTTAAGTAGTTCTAAGTTCTAGGGGACTGATGACCATGGATGTTAAGTCCCGTAGTGCTCAGAGCCATTTGTTTATAATTTACTTTGATGAACTAAAACCTTATGGTAACTGCTTGAAATATGTTGGTTGACCTTTGGTACGCAATACTGCAGCGATTCTGCGTGGCATGGATCTGACAAGTCCTTAGTAGGTTTCTGGAGGTATATGCACCAGATGTCCATGTACATGTCACATTATTCCTTTAAGTTACAGGCCGGTGGTTCGTGGGTACAGAGGTGGCGCCCATAGCGTCCCAGACGTGTGCCATTCCGTTCAGATCGGGAGAATTTGATGGATACAACATCAACGTGAGTTCAGCCTCGTGCTCCTCTAACCTCTGTAGTACGATTCTGGCCTTGTAACGCGGACAGCCGTCCTGATACAAGATGCCATCTCCGTTAGGGAACATCAAGCGTGAAGGGTTCCAGGTGGTCCGCAATAATGTGCGCGTACTCCCCAGGTGTCATGGTGTCTTGGATTAATAGCGTGGGGCCCATGGATACCCAGGTGAACGTCCGCCGTAGCATAATACAGTTTCCCACCGGCCAGCGCCCGTGACGGGGCACTTGTTTGGTGCAGCTGTTCCCCCGTATGATGGATGGATACGGCTATCGACCTGGTGTGACAAGAACCGGCACTTTGCACCGAACCACGATCCAGTACAGTGCAAGCAACGCTAACATAATGGACTCGCTTTCGGGAGGACGATTAATATCTTCACCCTTCCATTCTGATTTAGGTTTTCCGTGATTTTCTTAAATTGCTTAAGGCTAATGCATGGATGTATCCTCTGAAAGCGAATGCCCATTTTCCTTTCCCGCCTTTTCTTAATCCGAGCTTATGCTGCATCCGTAATTACCTAGATGTCCATGGGACTTCGTGAGGTTGTCATTTGTCTTCTGCTATTGTTCATAACTCAATTTTACTGTACTGTGACAAAGATGAATGAGCGCACTGCAGACTCTGTTTCTAGTTTTATTTGTGGTTGACTTGTTTGTCAATCAGTTGTGCAGCGCTGCGGAATTCTTACGAGTATTTCAGGTATAGTAGCGAGCAGTTGTGTTTTTCAGAGAAAGAGGTCTGTTACTTGTGAATCTGCAGAAACTCTCTCGAATATTTTATTATGGAGATGAAAACTGATTTATAATACTTACTTGTTTTTTCCATTGATGGAGAAGATTCTGGAGGAATTTGGAAGATATGTTTGTAATTTCTTTGTAGTGAGAGGATTTGGTAATTGCTACAGTTTCTTATGTTGGGTCAATAATCAGAGTTTAATTTCTCAAGTACGATATTCCTTAGAGTAAAACTCACCTCCATTATTCATAGCAAAGTTTTAAATATTTTCCGTGTATGATTCCACCGTACGCCACACGCAGCAACAGTTTATTTCTGACAAATAAGTAAATTTAGAGTAGGTTATGTATCTTTAGCTGCTGCGTCTGCTGATTTGTGTTTGCCTTCGATAATCTCAGGACTCGAGACATAAAAACAGCATGCTGAGCAAGAACAGTTTTATTTCAGGGCAGCTCTTACTATAAAGGAACATAATAATTTTTTTCTTATTGATAAGTGTATAGATAATTACTCGACTCTCATACCAAAGATTAATTTGAAAAGTATTTAACACTGACGGACAAAAGAAGATTTAAGCTCTTCATTTATTAGTTTTAGTAATAGTTACCTTACGTTTTTCTCATGTACTGGTGATAAGACGTATGTGTAAATACTAGTGTACCTGTCCTAAATAATGAAAGCAACATCTAAAGCAAAATGACTTTCTCATTTATGATACCACTGATCCCAGCTCCTGTAACTCTGGAGGGTTATTATCATTTTAATTTTATATGAAGAATTTAGATGGAGGCGACGATCTTCACGACGGCGCTGCTCAACAATAGATGTACGTGAATGTGTTCATCTCTTTCCCTTCGTGGCCGCCAATGTCAGTTTCAATATTTATCTCATATTTGCCGCGACATTCGGAACCTGCGGTCTTTCTTTTCATTTAATTACGAAGTCCGATTATTTTCTTTCTTAGATGAATCAATGCATCTTAACCACAATTCTTTTAATCCAGGCCACGAGAAATGAAGTACTTAGAAGTCGGCCGTTGTGGCCGAGCAGTTCTAGGCGCTTCAGTCCGGAACCGCGCTGCTGCTACGGTCTCAGGTTCGTATCCTGCCTCGGGCATGGGTGTGTGATGTCCTTAGGTTAGTTAGGTTAAAGTAGTTCTAAGTCTAGGGGACTGATGACCTCAGATCTTAAGTTGGTTCGTTGTTTTGGGGAAGGAGACCAGACAGCGAGGTCATCGGTCTCATCGGATTAGGGAAGGACGGGGAAGGAAGTCAGCCGTGCCCTTTGAAAGGAACCATCCCGGCATTTGCCTGGAGCGATTTAGGGAAACCATGGAAAACCTAAATCAGGATGGCCGGACGCGGGATTGAATCGTCGTCCTCCGGAATGCGAGTCCAGTGTTTAACCACTGCGCCACCTCGCTCGGTAGATGTTAAGTCCGATACTGCTCAGAGCCATTTGAGCCAGTACTTAGAACGTACGTGCCTCTATCCCGATCGTACGTTTGCATACAGCTAAGTGTGTACAGACGTAACTATAGTTATGACCCATTAATTCTTATTTTGAACCACGCACTCGCGAATGTACGTGACCTCTTATTACGTGTAGTCAGTCGAGTGTATTCCTTAATAACTTTGCTTATAATATTCAGTGGCTTAGTTTCCACAATTGACCTTTGCCTCTGTCGCAACGGCACTTCACGCGAAGTATTTATTACGCGATATTCATTCTAACTCTTATTTCAAAATTACGACACCGGCTGACGCAGTTTCTAACAATTTAACAGGACGGTTACAATGGCGACCGAGTGTCGTAACCTTTGTTTTAAGATGAAATATTTAAGTAATTTCTTCCATCCAGCCGGCCGAAGTGGCCGTGCGGTTAAAGGCGCTGCAGTCTGGAACCGCAAGACCGCTACGGTCGCAGGTTCGAATCCTGCCTCGGGCATGGATGTTTGTGATGTCCTTAGGTTAGTTAGGTTTAACTAGTTCTAAGTTCTAAGGGACTAATGACCCCAGCAGTTGAGTCCCATAGTGCTCAGAGCCATTTGAAGCCATCTTCCATCCATTATTGTGACTATAATCAGTTGTTTGTGTTACATGTTTCGCCAACTGCGTGCCAAATAAGAAAATCATTAGCGAAATCGGCCTATAAAATTAACAAATATTTATCCTAAAAAAATTGGAATAGCTGGAAATTTTCGAACATTAAACGTTAAACCTCCTACCAAGAAAACCGACCGGTAAAAGAAAATACGTAAGGTAAGTGCAACAGCACTACTATGCTTTCAGTTGATCGTAAATGTGGGACTGAATTGCATTTTTTCGATACCCTCTGCGTAGCGAGTTTTTTTTTTTTTTCAAAATTTCTTTTTCAGGTAGGTTTGTAGATTTTTGTGAATATATTATGCGTGAATCTGTCACAAGCTGGCGGATCATTTTCACTGATTGCGCGCATAGAAGTCACTTTATCAGCCTTCTGTTTCACCAGAGACGTATTTTACTACATTGAATTTCACGAACGAGTGCGACATCATCTGTTATTTGTTTACGTGTAGTACGAGCCGCAGTAGTAATGAAGATCGGCTGCACGCTGATTTACGGCTATATACAGCTATGGCGAAATCAAGATCACAAACCAAAACGATGGATAATTCATCCGATGAGGAATCAGTTGCTCATCTTATCCCTCACACAGAAGCAGACAGCATTGCAGATACTGATAACGCAGTTGCAGCGACTGGTGGTACTCAGCTGCAAGCGACAGACGATAATATGTTTAATTTCGAAGCTGTTCCAGATTCCACTAATGTACATGGTCCAGTAGAGCCAAACATTATGCAGACGTTTAGAGTAATGCAGACAGATTTGATGTCATAATTTGCAACTCAGATAACAGACCAAATGCATACACAGATAGGAAATGTCACAATACAGATAGGGAACGTAGCAGCCCAAATGAACACACAGCTAGGAAATGTCACAACACAGATAAGCAATGTCACTACACAGGTAGACAATGTCAAACACAGATAGGGAGTGTAACCACTCAAATGAACAAGCTAGACAGTGATGTGAAACACCTTACTGATATGCACAATAACCTGACGACACAACTGACACAACTAAAAAGAGAGGTCGCAAACAGGTAATAGAAGTGATACGGGAAGATTTAAATTCCATGAATCAGGATATTTATAATCTGAAAACCACAGTTAAGGAAGTGCCACATCAGATACGTAAGTTAACGGAAAATATCAATGCCTTGAGTGTACAGCAAACCAAGCTCAATACAAAAATGTTGGAAGCTGTAAATCAAGTTGAGGATTTGACAAAACGCCAAAAACAGCAGTTTCAGGACTTTCTAGAAGAAAAAGACACACACGTAAATCGTACTCTAGCAACAGAGCTACAAGAAGCAATAAGTAACACTATGGAACAAGTATATACTACACAAAACACATCTGTAGTTAAACTGCAAACTGACATAGGGCACATTCAGAAAACGTTGACACAGAACTTACCAGGCTGGAAGAATCAAATAGTCGAGCAACTTAATAGGAAACTTAGTACAACGAAAGAACGACACCAAGACGCAGAAGAAGAGCTTGACATCATACCCACAGGTAAGAGTGATAGTGCAATTAATGACAATCCTGCCGCAAATGTAAATGTGTGTTCACTGAATTATGAGATGTACAGTAACCAACGACAACGTGATGAAAGAAAGAAACAGTAGATAACTGAACCCACTTTGTTGTCAGTTTTGTTAGAAGAGAGTCTTACAAGACACCGGCAGTTTCAAGTGTTTATCAATGTAAGTAAGTCTGTGCATCTGGTAATTTTTATAAAGTCATTCAAAAATGTATTGCTTAAAACGTGGAGGGCACGGCAAAAAATTCAATATTTCATGGGTTACATTGAAGGCGATGGAGCGTTATGGGCGATGGAAAAGTCAGAAACTTGTCAGACATTAGAAAAGTTTGAAAACGTGTTTCTTTCACATGGCGTTCAAGAGAGATTAAGAAAATCCCTATTCAACCCAGGACAATACAATCCAAAATTTGGATCATTGCCAAATTACACTCCTGGAAATGGAAAAAAGAACACATTGACACCGGTGTGTCAGACCCACCATACTTGCTCCGGACACTGCGAGAGGGCTGTACAAGCAATGATCACACGCACGGCACAGCGGACACACCAGGAACCGCGGTGTTGGCCGTCGAATGGCGCTAGCTTCGCAGCATTTGTGCACCGCCGCCGTCAGTGTCAGCCAGTTTGACGTGGCATACGGAGCTCCATCGCAGTCTTTAACACTGGTAGCATGCCGCGACAGCGTGGACGTGAACCGTATGTGCAGTTGACGGACTTTGAGCGAGGGCGTATAGTGGGCATGCGGGAGGCCGGGTGGACATACCGCCGAATTCCTCAACACGTGGGGCGTGAGGTCTCCACAGTACATCGATGTTGTCGCCAGTGGTCGGCGGAAGGTGCACGTGCCCGTCGACCTGGGACCGGACCGCAGCGACGCACGGATGCACGCCAAGACTGTAGGATCCTACGCAGTGCCGTAGGGGACCGCACCGCCACTTCCCAGCAAATTAGGGACACTGTTGCTCCTGGGGTATCGGCGAGGACCATTCGCAACCGTCTCCATGAAGCTGGGCTACGGTCCCGCACACCGTTAGGCCGTCTTCCGCTCACGCCCCAACATCGTGCAGCCCGCCTCCAGTGGTGTCGCGACAGGCGTGAATGGAGGGACGAATGGAGACGTGTCGTCTTCAGCGATGAGAGTCGCTTCTGCCTTGGTGCCAATGATGGTCGTATGCGTGTTTGGCGCCGTGCAGGTGAGCGCCACAATCAGGACTGCATACGACCGAGGCACACAGGGCCAACACCCGGCATCATGGTGTGGGGAGCGATCTCCTACACTGGCCGTATACCACTGGTGATCGTCGAGGGGACACTGAATAGTGCACGGTACATCCAAACCGTCATCGAACCCATCTTTCTACCATTCCTAGATCGGCAAGGGAACTTGCTGTTCCAACAGGACAATGCACGTCCGCATGTATCCCGTGCCACCCAACGTGCTCTAGAAGGTGTAAGTCAACTACCCTGGCCAGCAAGATCTCCGGATCTGTCCCCCATTGAGCATGTTTGGGACTGGATGAAGCGTCGTCTCACGCGGTCTGCACGTCCAGCACGAAAGCTGGTCCAACTGAGGCGCCAGGTGGAAATGGCATGGCAAGCCGCTCCACAGGACTACATCCAGCATCTCTACGATCGTCTCCATGGGAGAATAGCAGCCTGCATTGCTGCGAAAGGTGGATATACACTGTACTAGTGCCGACATTGTGCATGCTCTGTTGCCTGTGTCTATGTGCCTGTGGTTCTGTCAGTGTGATCATGTGATGTATCTGACCCCAGGAATGTGTCAATAAAGTTTCCCCTTCTTGGGACAATGAATTCACGGTGTTCTTATTTCAATTTCCAGGAGTGTATTTTGAGAAATATTTAAATAAGATGAGGTCCTGGGACGAGCCAGTGACCCATACTGATGTCTTAAGCGTTCTCAAAGCTAAACCACCGCTTAATATTCGGGAAAAGCTAGTGCAAGTACCCAAATGCAATTTGGAGTATTTTATATCCGTCTTGGACTCCTGTGACCTAATTAATGAAGATGCAAGACAGAGCCACACCAACCAAAATAATTTCCGTAGCAGTGGTGGCAACCAGTCTCCGCAGCGCCAGCCGCAGTACGGCATCAACAACGTAGGATGTGCAGCTGAGTCACTACCAGCTTTTGTCGATCCCGCCGCAGCAGCGCATATGCCAGGCCCGAGTTCGGGAGGCAATTTTAGTAATAACTATAACCAAAATTTTAACCCAGGGTATAGAAGGAAAATAAAAAATGGTGACAGAAATTACTCTGGCTACTCCGGTAACCGGAAGAGAAATTGAAATAGCAGCGATAACGCTTACAGTAATATACAACCTCCATTTAGAAACAACAACACGGCTGACTCATGAAATGTGCCGTTTCAGTACCCAGTTAGTAATCAACCGTGTCTGTCCCAAGTGCAAAGTAACATTACGCCTATAAACTCTGGGCAGAATCATGATCGGAATGCGCAACAGAGGAACAACACGTCGGTAATGAATATTATACAAGTGTCAAGCGAAACACCTGCAAACAGTAATTATGGGCATTAAACTAAACGTGGCCTCATTATGGTCCCCAGTGTTGGCCATGGATACACGCGAGGGCGATCCATGCTACCATGGTAGTAATTTGAAAAGGCAAGACAGGTATTGATCTCTATTACAGAACAAGCTCAGCGCTGTAAGAAACACTTTGACAAACCGCTAAATGGTGTTACCAGACTTGTGGTTAGAATTGTAAATGAGAGTTTGTCGTCATTGGCCGGGAGGCACCTTGCGGGGCAGGTCCGGCCGCCTTGTTGCAGGTCTTATTACATTCGACGCCACATTGGGCGACCTGCGTGCCGGATGGGGATGAAATGATGATGAAGATTTCACAACACCCATACCCTGAGCGAAGAAAATCTCCGACCCAGCCGGGAATCAAACGCGGGCCCGGAGGGCGGCAATCCATCACGCTGACCACTCACCAACGGGGCGGACTTAGAGAAGAAGTATTACTTAAGACCCATGTGAAATCTTCTCTGTTAGCCAAGAAGAACGCTAAGTGGCAAATAAGGTATACTGGTCCGTACATTATTGTACATATTCCGCATGATGGATGTTGTTTACGTGGGTATTCTCATAATGGTAAAATACAAGGACTCTATACACACAGAAACTTTAGAAAATTCTACCATGTTTAAGTATCACAATTCACATCTACATGCGCCCACGAATGAAATAAGTAACCTATGGTAAAAACAGGGCATACGATTAGGATAAGACAAGTATATTTTATGCAGCTACGTGAATCAGAGTATTTCACCACCTTTATATACATTTGTCAGTGACTGTGGATACCATACACAAGCGAGCTAGGACATATACATCAACTGATGACTATTAATGTTGGCATAGGGTGTGCTTGGAGGGTTTGACTGAATAGTTTATTATCACAGTGGTATTTTAGTTTTAGGTTTATGCACGAAGGATTCTGGAGCGAACAAATAGCACAGACCTCGGAACAAAGTAGCTGGAAGTTTTTTTATGCCACTTGTGTATCAAGATTGTAAGGTACAGGGTAAGTTACAGAAAATATTAGAATTCCTAAGGTACTGCATAAGTATATGGCCTCGCATGTACATGTCATGTTGCAGAGAGAATTTTTTTTTTTTTTTTTTTACCTATGCGCACCACTCGGCATTATCTATGAATACATCGAGCGAAACGGTATTAATTTTTTTGTATGCTGCGATGATGAAATGATTTCTGGCTGCTAATGAAAGTTTAGTGTGGTGTACACCATACGCATGAGAACCTAATCTAAGTAAAATCTAAAGATATAACCTATGAATAAAGACTAATGTGATCTTATTGAAATAGAAATAATTGTTCAACTTTATACACACGTTAGAGTGCAAATTAACTGTTGAGGTACGATTTGTAAACGTTATCTGGGGCAAACTTAACATCGTCCCTAATAATACTATAAAGAAAGGAAATATGTACGAGGCAAGTTACAGGAAACTGATCGGCAGAGAAACTAGGTAATGCCGAAACAAACATAATTCTTTACAGGTGGTGTTCATAGAGATGCTATGAGACTTCAACGGGCGATGAGAGCAACTAAGTTGCACTAATGTCATTACGATTTACGATCGACGTTATAAAATATTACCAAGATCACTGATAGGTACACTACTTGACGCTCAGTAACGCCAGAGAATTTTAATAATTTGTCTTTTCTTCGGCATAAAGGTACTAAGAACCTATGTTGACTTTTTTTGGAAGAATACATACACTGATTTTCTGTTACGTTTATAATATTTTACCCAACCTGAGTTGAAGATATTTTGTAGAAGAAGGAGTGACTAAGGTCACATTCAACATAAATAAAATTGTGCACATACCAGTGGTATAATGATGAACATACTAACATGAAAACATGTAGAAACACAAACACAGACTTAGGAAGCAGTATAGCTTACAGCAGCCAAGCTTCACTATCAATCTGTTGTTCTTATTACCTAGCACTTTATTTTTCTATTTATGTGTGAATTTAAGTATAGTGACTTGTTTATTTATGTTTTTTTTATTCTACTCGTTTTTGTTGTGTGTACCATCCATTGTTACAATGTAGGGTGACGTTAAGATGAAACTTCGCAGTTAATGCACAGATTTTGCCTCATTTGAAGGCAATTTCTGTAATCGCTTTCGGTGCATTCATTTTTTGTATAGTTGTTTCGATGTATTAGTGCATTTGTAGCATGATCCTAAGTTAGGGAAGTGCTGTTGTTCTCGAAAACATGTTCTCTTATGCCCTATGAGATGTAAGATAACATCGCGAACGCGAATTGTAGTACTACAAGCACGTATTTTCTGAGAACACGCTCAAGCACCAACTTGTGTAATGAAATATTTTGAGCAGTTTTGAAAGAGGATACAGGGGAAAATAACGAACGTGGACATAGACTACCAAACACCAGCCAGTGGTCTCATGAACTACAATTTTTCGAAAGGTAAAACGAACGGAACAGTGTACAGCTACCCAACGACAGTAAGTTATTCAGAGACAGTGATTTATTCAGTGACACGTGAGTTAGACGCATAGAGGCAAGTGAGAACAGGTTTTATACCACGAGCCTTCTACTTCGAAATAAATGAGACTTGGTGAATCGAGGAAGCCTGTTACGGTACGGGTGTTTGTGCACTAGGACAGTAATTTGGCAAGCTAAACAATTAAGTGCAGTACTTACCTTCGTACAGTGAACGTACGAGGTGCCCTGTGGTCCCTTCTCACAGCCAAGGTGTACGACGAGTTAAGCAGCATTAGTTTCGTAAATGCTGCGAGCACTGCACAAAAACACTTCAAAAAGGTGCATTGACCGGCACGTCCGGCATCGCTACCTGGCGGTGGGTCCACGGCTACGGTGCGTAGCGTGCTGCCAGACTAATTGTTGCGTATGCGGTTACTTATGACTGAAGCATTATTGACAGATGGCGTGTTACAGAAGGACACTTTGAATGGACAGCAAAATCTACCTTCAAATGGATATTCACCATAATGCAAGGAGATGTAGAGCCACGATTTCCTGACCCACTAAATAAAGTCTTTCCACTACAGCTCATAATTTACGTCCCACTTTGCGAAAGAAAAATGACACCCATGTTCATTGAACGTACGTCAGAACGTCACCTATGTCAGTATTAAGTTAGACTAAGTACTAATCCCTGTGAATTTTATTTGTTACATGTTTATCTTGCCCGTGATGTGACAACTATAAAGCTTAGAAAGGAGATATACTGTGACGTCATCAAATAGATCCTGCTATCAAAGAGGGAGGCAGTGGGGAGCATAAGAAACTATAAGGGAGAATGTATCACACTTACCACTCCAGATACCCTTGCTAACCCTGCAGCCTGGATCGACTCACCAAAGTATACGACGTTCTTGTGAAACTTTGTTTTATTTTCAGGAAAAATTTAATTGAGTTTTGTTGTCAACGTGCTACTGAAAACGTTATTTGTACGCAGTAACAATGACGCTACAAACCATCATAAAGAACTGAACTATGGACTTGTATAAAATGTAATGTAATATTCATGTATTTGATATAAAGGACGATGCAGTAATTTTTGTGTGTAGATGTAAGTTCATGCATATTTTCTGTACCCAAGTGTATATGTTTTGTTTTCATTGCTAAGTGCCACGGCGGCACCATAACTACACTCCTGGAAATGGAAAAAAAGAACACATTGATACCGGTGTGTCAGACCCACCATACTTGCTCCGGACACTGCGAGAGGGCTGTACAAGCAATGATCACACGCACGGCACAGCGGACACACCAGGAACCGCGGTGTTGGCCGTCGAATGGCGCTAGCTGCGCAGCATTTGTGCACCGCCGCCGTCAGTGTCAGCCAGTTTGCCGTGGCATACGGAGTTCCATCGCAGTCTTTAACACTGGTAGCATGCCGCGACAGCGTGGACGTGAACCGTATGTGCAGTTGACGGACTTTGAGCGAGGGCGTATAGTGGGCATGCGGGAGGCCGGGTGGACGTACCGCCGAATTGCTCAACACGTGGGGCGTGAGGTCTCCACAGTACATCGATGTTGTCGCCAGTGGTCGGCGGAAGGTGCACGTGCCCGTCGACCTGGGACCGGACCGCAGCGACGCACGGATGCACGCCAAGACCGTAGGATCCTACGCAGTGCCGTAGGGGACCGCACCGCCACTTCCCAGCAAATTAGGAACACTGTTGCTCCTGGGGTATCGGCGAGGACCATTTGCAACCGTCTCCATGAAGCTGGGCTACGGTCCCGCACACCGTTAGGCCGTCTTCCGCTCACGCCCCAACATCGTGCAGCCCGCCTCCAGTGGTGTCGCGACAGGCGTGAATGGAGGGACGAATGGAGACGTGTCGTCTTCAGCGATGAGAGTCGCTTCTGCCTTGGTGCCAATGATGGTCGTATGCGTGTTTGGCGCCGTGCAGGTGAGCGCCACAATCAGGACTGCATACGACCGAGGCACACAGGGCCAACACCCGGCATCATGGTGTGGGGAGCGATCTCCTACACTGGCCGTACACCACTGGTGATCGTCGAGGGGACACTGAATAGTGCACGGTACATCCAAACCGTCATCGAACCCATCGTTCTACCATTCCTAGACCGGCAAGGGAACTTGCTGTTCCAACAGGACAATGCACGTCCGCATGTATCCCGTGCCACCCAACGTGCTCTAGAACTTGTAAGTCAACTACCCTGGCCAGCAAGATCTCCGGATCTTTCCCCCATTGAGCATGTTTGGGACTGGATGAAGCGTCGTCTCACGCGGTCTGGACGTCCAGCACGAACGCTGGTCCAACTGAGGCGCCAGGTGGAAATGGCATGGCAAGCCGTTCCACAGGACTACATCCAGCATCTCTACGATCGTCTCCATGGGAGAATAGCAGCCTGCATTGCTGCGAAAGGTGGATATACACTGTACTAGTGCCGACATTGTGCATGCTCTGTTGCCTGTGTCTATGTGCCTGTGGTTCTGTCAGTGTGATCATGTGATGTATCTGACCCCAGGAATGTGTCAATAAAGTTTCCCCTTCCTGGGACAATGAATTCACGGTGTTCTTATTTCAATTTCCAGGAGTGTATATAAGCAAAGTGTTGATGAAAAATCTCTTAAAAGAGACGAGCTGTGCAATTCAAGTGCGTGTGTAAAGGATTGGAAGAACTACCACCGTGTAAATTTGTTGGGCTCATTGACCGGAATTTGACATTTCTTCGGACAATTCGCCCAAGGGGGCAATATAAACGAACTTAATAATTATTTTTTTTGATAAATGTATAGATAATTATTCGACTCTCATACTAAAGATTAATTTGAAAAGTGTTAAACACTGACAGACATAAGAAGATTTAAGCTCTTCGTTTATTAGTTTTAGTAAAATTTACCTTTCGTTGTTCTCATGTACTGATGATAAGACGTCCTGTGTAGTTACTAGTGTACCTATGCTAAATGATGAAAGCAACATCTGACACAAAACGACTTCCTCATTTACGATACCGCGGATCCCAGCTCCTGGCGATCTTGGCGACGGCGCTGCTCAACAATAGAGGTACGTGAATGTGTTCATCTCTTTCCCTTCGTGGCCGCCAATGTCAGTTTCAATATTTAGGTCATATTTGCCGCGACATTCGGAACCTGCAGTTTTTCTTTTCATTTAATCCTAAAGTCCGATTATTTTATTTCTGATTCTGCAACTACTGAAAAGGCTGCCCCTCTTCAGCAACCACATGTTTGTCTGGTCTCGCAACAGATACCCCTCAGCTGTGGTTTCACCTGCGGTACGGATATCTGTATCGCTGAAGCACGCAAGCTTCCTCACCATCAGCAGGGTCCGTGGTTCATGGGGGGAGGGGGCAAAGCTGCTTATCCCAGTGAATTTCTCAGTTAGCTGCCTATGTCATCGCTAGAATAATTCTCCATTCTCCTCCGCTCCTATTTCTTACCTCTCTACAGCGTCTCGCGCCCAGAAAACTACCAGGCAGAACTCTGGAGGTGGATAGTGGCAATACATTCTTTTTATTTTATTCGTCGTGTCTTCTTCCGTAGGAGGAAATCTCCATGTCCGTGGAACGTGTCAGTTCATAAAATTAACATGGGTAAAATAAAATGAAGACGAATCCCACGCAGATTACAAGCTGCGAGTATATATTACCGTAATCAGTAATATAACGTAGGAATTACTGTAAGTTTTGTCCAGGAACCCGGCGACGGAATAGAATGAGTACCCATGAGGAAATCCTACAGTTTGGACCTGAATGTATGAGGATTAATGCTAACATCTTTTAACTCTTGTGTTATCTTACTGAAAGCAGATGCAGGAATGGACTACACGTCTCTGCCTATTGGATCTCTGCTTGTGTTAACTGAGTGAAAGCTGATAATTCTTGGAAGTAAGCTCATATTGTTAACAAAAAACGACATTAAAGAAAATAAACATTAAGAAGTCAATGTCAGAATTCCCAGTCTCCTGGACAAGGGTCGACGAGAGGTTCGCGAACTTACAACATACATGGTTCGAACCTACCGTGTCTGAGCCAAAAATATCCTTCATGAATGGGAAGAGTTACCCAGAATACAATGCCATATGTCATAAGTGAATGAAAATAAGCAAGATAGACTAATTTCCATGTTGGCCCCTCACTTACTGCAGATACTCCTCTCGTGATAAATACTGCGGCATTCAATTTTTGAACAGGATCCTGAACATCGGCTTTCCACGATACTTTATTGTCTATCTGAACACCTACATAATGCAGTTGTTCACAGTCACTAATCATATGCCCATTTTGTGTAATCAAAATGTCATTACACACTCTCGGGAAAAAGAGCAACACAAGAAATTAATTAATGTAGAGAAATGAAACTTCGGGAATACATTTGTCTATATCTGTCTATATTTAAGTAATTAACTTTGCAAATTCACAGGCTAATTGAAGAGCGAGATAAGCCATTGCAAATGTGAAATGTTGGTCCGTTTATAAGCCAATGTGCATGCATTGTGTTGTACAGGTCCCGGATGTCAGTTTGTAGGATACAGTTCTAAACCTGTTGCATTTGTTGGGTCAATACGGAGACGGTTAACGCTGACAGTGAATGACACTGCAGTTATCATCCGATGATGTTCCGTATGTGCTCTTTTGGAGACAGATTTGGTGATCGAACAGACCAAGGCAACATGTCGACACTTTGTACAGCATGTTGGGTTACAACAGTAGTACGTGGGCGAACGTTGTCCTCTTTGAAAAATACCCTCTGGAATGTTGTTCATGAATGGCAGAGAACAGGTCGAATCACCAGACCCACGTTCGAATTTGCAGTTTTACAAATCTGAGATAACCAAGACAGTGCTCTTGCTGCTATACCAATTCACACCACAGATCATACGCTAGGTGAAGGGCCAATGTGTCTAGCACGGAGACAGGCTGGTCGCAGGTCTCAACTGGCCTCATTGTAAGCAACACACGGCCGTCATTGGCACAGAGGCAGAACCAGCTTTCATCAGAAAACAGATCTCCACCCCGCCCTCCAATGAGCTCTCGCTTGACACTACAGAAGTCACAAATGGTGGTGATTGGGGTGAGTGGAATGCACATTACAGGGCGTCTGGCCCTGAGCTGTTCTTGAAGTGACCGGTTTGTTACAGTTCGTTGTGTCACAGTGGTGCCAACTGCTGCTCAAATTGGTGCTGCAGATGCAGTGCGATGCGCCACAGCCATACGCCGAACACGACGGTCTTTCCTCTCAATAGTGCCACGTGGCAGTCCGGAGTCCGGTTTTCTTGCAACCTTACATTCCCGTGACCACCGCAGTCAGGAATCATGTACAGAGGCTACATACATGCCATATCTTTCTGCAGTATCGCAGCAGGAACGTCCAGCTTCTCGTACCAAAATTACACGACCTCGTTCAAACTCACTGAGGTGTTCACAACGGCGTCTTGTTGGCTTAAAGGCATTCTTGACTAGCATCACCTCACCTCACGTCCGTTCTCAAGGGTGACTAACGCTCATGACCGTTACAGCGGATATTTAAAGCAAACCTGATTTGCATTCTCGTAGTGGCACTACTAGCTCCACTCTTATGCGACTGGCGCGAAATATGAATAGACGTAATCTTTCAGGTGTAGAAACACGCCTACCAACTTTAATTTATGTCACACAACTCCTTTTAGATGTTTCGGTTTATTTTCCGTCAGTGTATTAAATAGGAGTCTAGGTGAAAAATGTAGTAGTTTCTTGAATGAATTATTGTAAAAAGGAAGCGCACGTCGAAGGTAGCGTTGTATCGAGCGTGAATGGGATGGCGAAATGGAGCGATGTAGAACTGAGGTTCAGAGCAGTTCGTATGCGTAATTGGCTGCTGTCCTCCTCACTCTAGTTCATGCTCGGTACAACGCTATCTTCGATGTGCCTTTCCTTTTATTATAACCAATCCACGAAATGACTGCATTTTTCACCTGGACTCTTACTATACAGGGTGGCCCATTGACCGTTACCGGACCAAATATCTCACGAAATCAGCGTCAAACGAAAAAAACTACAAAGAATGAAACTCGTCTAGCTTGAAGGGGTAAACCAGATAGCGCTATGGTTGGCCCGCTAGATGGCGCTGCCATAGGTCAAAAGGATATCAAACGCGTTTTTTAAGATAGGAACCCCGATTTTTTATTACATATTCGTGTAGTACGTAAAGAAATATGAATGTTTTAGTTGGAACACTTTTTTCGCTTTGTGATAGATGCTGCTGTAATAGTCACAAACATATGGCCCACAATTTTAGACGAACAATTGGTAACAGGTAGGTTTTTCAAATTAAAATACAGATCGTAGGTAGTTTGATCATTTTATTTCGGTTGTTCCAGTGTGATACATGTACCTTTGTGAACCCACCATTTCTGAGAAGGCATGCTGTTACAGCGTGATTACCTGTAAATACCACATTAATGCAGTAAATGCTCAAAATGATGTCCGTCAACCTCAATGCATTTGGCAATACGTGTAACGATATTCCTCTCAACAGCGAGTAGTTCGCCTTCCGTAATGTTCGCACATGCCTTGACAATGCGCTGACGCATGTTGTCAGGCGTTGTCGGTGGATCACGATAGCAAAAATCCTTCAACTTTCCGCAGAGAAAGAAATCGGGGGACGTCAGATCCGGTGAACGTGCGTGCCATGGTGTGGTGCTTCTACGACCAATCCACCTGTCATGAAATATGCTATTGAATACCGCTTCAACCGCACGCGAGCTATGTGCCGGACATCCATCACGTTGGAAGTAAATCGCCATTCTGTCATGCAGTGAAACATCTTGTAGTAACATCGGTTAGAACATTAGTAGGAAATCAGCATACATTGCACCATTTAGATTGTCATCGATAAAATGGGGGGGGGGGGCAATTATCCATCCTCCCATAATCCCGCACCATACATTAACCCGCCAAGGTCGCTGTTGTTCCACTTGCTGCAGCCATCGTGGATTTTCCGTTGCCCAGTAGTGCATATTATGGTGGTTTACGTTACCGCTTTTGGTGAATGACGCTTCGTCGCTAAATAGAACGCGTGGAAAAAATCTGTCATCGTCCCGTAATTTCTCTTGTGCCCAATGGTAAAACTGTACACGACGTTCAAAGTCGTCGCCATGCAATCCCTGGTGCGTAGAAATATGGTACGGGTGCAGTCGATGTTGATGTAGCATTCTCAACACCGACGTTCTTGAGATTCCCGATTCTCGCGCAATTTGTCTGCTACTGATGTGCGGATTAGCCGCGACAGCAGCTAAAACACCTACGTGGGCATAATTATTTGTTGCAGGTCGCGGTTGTCGTTTCGCATGTGGCTGAACACTTCCTGTCTCCTTAAATAACATAACTATCCGGCGAACGTTCGGGACACTTGGATGATGTCGTCCAGAATACCGATCAGCATACATACCACACGATAGTTGGGCATTTTCATCACATTACCCATACATCAACAGGATATCGACCTTTTCCGCAATTGGTAAACGGTCCATTTTAGGCGGGTTATGTATCACGAAGCAAATACTGTCCGTACTGGCGGAATGTTACGTACTTATAAGTTTGTGAGTATTACAGTGCCATCTATCACAAAGCGAAAAAAGTGGTCCAACTAAAACATTCATATCTCTTTACTTACTACACGAATATGTAATAAAAATGGAGGTTCCTGTTTAAAAATACGCAGTTGATATCCGCTAGACCTATGGCAGCGCCATCTAGTGGCCCAACCATAGCGCCATCTGGTTTCCCCCTTCAAGCTAGACGAGTTTCGTTCTTTGTAGGTTTTTCGTTTGATGCTTATTTCGTGAGATATTTGGCACGGTCACTATGAGTGGACCACCCTGTGTACACTGACGGAGAAAGGAGGGTGCGGATGGATTGCTATGAGTTGTTACAAGTTAAAAGTAACTTTTCAATCGTTGTTTCTTAACTTTTAACTGCATTTGGCACAGTAGTTACATCTAATGTCCTAAGTATGACAAAATATTGACAAATAATCTCTTAAAATAAAACATTAGTACATGCATAACTCTATCCTTTGCCGCAGACCGTGCTTATGGCGAAATCGAGTGCAATAATTTCTTTAATTAACATACGCCCACAGTGGACGTCTAAAACTAAGGAGAGCGGAAGCACGCCCGGCATTACGGTAGGGATTTACGAGCGGAAAGCAGACGCAGGCGGGATGTCGCGGGAGCCGGTCTGCTCGCGCAGATCAGAGCCGCGGCCTCAAATTACAACTCCGCACTCCCACCGACAAAGGCCGGCGCCCTCGTAGCGCCTTTGCAGCCGCTCTGCCCGCAGGAAGTCCGTATGGCCCGCCAACACACATCCTGCGGCCCGCGGGAAGGCGCCGTCTGAGCCGCAGCGCGCCTCGGCAGACTCGCCGTGCCGCCTCTCCCACTGCAGCGGCGTGCCTAGAGCTCAACGATGGATTCATCGTATGCCAGACTTTTACTTCGGCAGGTGTAACTTATTGGAAGACTAAGGTTCGTTCAGACATTTAAAAAATACACTTGTGGCCATTAAAACTGCAAAACGATTGAGCCGCCTCGCAATGGACGTCAAATTGACATGGTACGTACTAGATACATACAATGCGGAAAAAAAAATACAACACCGTCAAGGACAAGGTCACTTTATTGACAAGTGAGGCGACAGGTAATTTGTAATTGTGGGAGTGTATGATAACAAGTTCGCCGCGCGGGATTAGCCGAGCGGTCTAGGGCGCTCCCGTCAGGAGGAGGTTCGAGTCCTCCCTCGGCCATGGGTGTGTGTGTTTGTCCTTAGGATAATTTAGGTTAAGTAATGTGTAAGTTTAGCGACTGATGATCTTAGCAGTTAAGTCCCATAAGATTTCACACACATTTGGACGTTTGGATAACAGTTTAAGACCAAACGAAACACAGGTGTCACAGTAAAAGCTGTCAAAACAGCTGGCGGCAACGAAGTCGTGTATTCTCGCATGAGAGCGACCATGAACTGTGACACTGCGATGACCCATTCCCTTGAAGCGGCACCGAATGGCATCCTGTTATAGACCACTCCAAGTATCTTGCACCTGTTGTCGCAGTTCGGTAGTGGTTCTTGCAGGCCCTGGAGAACGAGTAATTGGCCTCATCATCATATCGTTTGGCAAGAGATCTGGTGAACGTGCTGGTTACGACAATTGTTGTACACCACGACAGGCCGTTTCCCCACAGCAGCTGTATGTCGAAGTGTATTGTCCTGCTGGAAAATCACGTCACTTTCCTGTCGAAGAAATGACAGAAGCGTGGATAAAACAGTCTGCGCTATACAGCGGACCTCGCATAAACACCAAATGTGACCACGAGCTACTCCCCACACCATTAAGCCCGCGGTGGGACCTGTGTGTCGTGAGCGAATCAACTCTGGAACAGACAGTTCATCAGGTCTAAGCCATACACGCGTACATCCGTCACTCGTATGCAGAAAACCTACTCTCATTACTGACGACAACAAAGAGCAATTCCACTCCCCCGACAAGTCTTTCACGACACGAGAGTAGCCATGCTTTGCGGTCTGGGGCGCTCCCGTCAGGAGGAGGTTCGAGTCCTCCCTCGGCCATGGGTGTGTGTGTTTGTCCTTAGGATAATTCAGGTTAAGTAATGTGTAAGTTTAGTGACTGATGATCTTAGCAGTTAAGTCCCATAAGATTTCACACACATTTGGACGTTTGGATAACAAGTTCAGACCAAACGAAACACAGGTGTCACAGTAAAAGCAGAAGGGCGTCCAAAGGCTACGCTACAATAAGAGCTGCATCAAATCGTCTTTCCCGACATCGCGGTGGACGTACAGCATCACGAAGGACGTGTCCCTGTGTGTAAGCTCCGAAGAGGGCGTACGTTGTCAGATTTCGTTCATCATGGTCATACATCCCCAGTGCTCAGCGCACTGGTGAGCGGTGCCGTTGAGTACATAACGCCATAACTTCTTTATTCGCGTAGGCAGTAATTTAGATAGCAGCTGTTACATTTTTTACGTGTTAATACTGCAGGACATGCCCAACGTTCGTGGTCCTACTGACATTATCTTTCAACATGATAACGCTATGTCGCACGCTGTCCTTGTTTTGATCCAACACAAAACAGAGGGCGTTCACCCGTTGCCCCGGCCAGCACCTTTTCTAGACTTATCCCCCACTGCAGACATCTGGCCGTCCACCATTTGCCAGCCGCTATCTTTGATCAACTCTGGTACAGGTGTTGCCAGAGTTGGCAGCTCTGTGTACAGAATGTCGCACCCTGCTTGCTCCCAATCCACCTACAAATTTAATCATGCATTTTTCCTACTACACATTACGTGCAATTAGTAAAATTTCGCTGATTATCTTTCCTCGTGTTTCACCTTTAATGGCCAGCGGCATACAGGGTGGTCAGGAACTGTCTGAAGAGCTCGTAAGGGTTTTGCAGCGTAGGTTGTGCTGAAATATATTTCTTAAGATAAAAATTCGATACGTTGCGCCGTTTCCTAGTTAATTAGCTCTGAAGTTAGCCAATCAGGCCGTTTCGCGCTAAAATTCAAGCGCCCCGACAGAAACGGTGTCGCCAAATGTGTTCATCATTTGGTTTTCTTAAACGAGACGAGAGAGAGAGAGAGAGACGCAGAAATCGGACATGGGACGATAGTGAGAATCGAACACGAACCAAAACCTCAAGCCTTAGTAGTCTTGTACGCTATCGTCTACAAGAACAACGGACACTAATGGCATCTAGTTGGCTATTTGAATTTGCTCTCGTAACAGCCTGATTGGATAACTTCAATGCTAATTATCTTGGAAACAGCGCTAGGTATCGAATTTTTTTTCTTCACAAATATTTTTCAGTACAGCCTACGCTGCAGCAGTTTCAGACCATCCTGTGTATCCATTTTGAAAAGCCTTTATTCGCTGGTTTAGTTTGACACAAATCTACTTCACTTTTCGATTTAATCATCATAGACTTCTAAATTTTTCGTAATGTTGCACTGGTTTCTTCAAACCCGGTGAACAGAAGCTTTCTGCTTCGCTACTCAGCCACCAGGCAAGAACCGTCTTGAGTTCCTCTTCATCTTAAGTTGTCCATCAAGTCATATATTCAAGTGCGGAAAGAGGTAACAGCCTCCGCGTTACGGAAGTATATGGTGGACGCTTCATATGTTCCCAACGAAAATCCTTGCTGCTCGTTTCGTCGACAGGCATTTTTGATAGCCACATGGCACACCATTTATCCGGTCCGTGCTACTCCGTGAGGATTGTGCGGACAGCGTGCGTCCAACACGAGGAAATTCATCAGCTAAAGCACCAATCGTCAGTTGTCGATAAAAAACTGTTTTTGGTTCACCTATTGTACGATTTCATGTATCTAGGAAATGGAGCAACCGCTTCTTTCTTCATCATTCACATTACTACATGCCCACCATTCTCTAACCTTGTCGTTACAGTAGGCCCATACACTCGGGACATCTGTTAATGAATCTGGATAACTGTAGATCCTTTTGGGCACAAAAGTTTAATTACAACACAGTTTGCAATCGGCGGCAGTAACCATTTTCCAAGCTATTTTTATTTAATTTCATCATCAGTCAACTGCTCACGGAGAAACAATGGCTTATATGGCTTTACAACCAGCACATGCCACTGCATTCGTAACATTTCCACATGAGCTGCAAACATTTAAAATGGTTCAAATGGCTCTAAGAACTATGGGCTTTACATCTGCGGTCGTCAGTCCCTTGGACTTAGAACTACTTAAACCTAACTATACTGTAAGATGGCAAGAACTATGCCCCTTACATGAAGTCATTAAAGATCACCGAACTCACATTGAGCGAAAGGTAGGGCTGAACAAAAATGACTGACAAGGCGCAATGCATCTTGTAGAGGGTATAGTATGGACGTATTGGAATAATTAAAGTTGGGTGATAGTTTTAAAGTAATTCACACGACATAAAAACTTTGTGGAAACGCGTCGATTTACTGGAGGCTAGTTTATCCCAGGCAAGTATTCAGAGTTGACCGCGGCCGGATGGCAACGCATGGCTGGGGAGGGGCGAAGGGAAGCGACAATAGGCAGCTTAGGGCGGCTCAAACTCTGAGAAAGCGGTAACAGAGCGCGGCCTCTAGCTGCCTTAAAATGAGTGACAGTGAGTGGGTGGTTGACCAGATGCTGGTGTACCAGGAAGCAGACGGAGAACTTGTACACCTGTTGATAAATGTCCGTCATCCCGTTTTGAGTGAAACATACGAGAAAGCCACGCAAAGCTACGGTGAAGAGGTCAACAGAGGCCGAAATATGCGTGTTCGTGACTATAGCAACATCACGCTGAATTCACAGTCAGCAGAGTCTGAAGTAAATCAGGTGAAGAGCGACAGAATGAACTACGCTGGCCTCCGATGGGTACGTAGGACCAAGGAATTTGAAGTACTCTCCTGGGAGTCAGAATTTCGGAAAAACTGTTTTTTTATGCAGATGCTAACCTTGATTGATGGCCTAGGAGGAGCTAAATAGCAGAAGTTGAGAGGAAGGGAAATTTTGTGGGAATCTGTTCACTTCTCAGAGCAGGCACTGGTCAGCGCTGGGAAGCAATGCATTATTGATGTGACTGGCGCTGCAATTGGCGTAAGTGATTTTGCTTGCCGGGGAAACTGAGGCCAAGAGCGGACTGGCAGATGTCTCCGTAGAGGTTGTCTGTTCCCAGCTTGCCTAGAGTGTGGATGTGGCGTTCCTTACTCAGTTTGCCTGAGAGAGAATGAGCATTTCGACAGTTTAGGACATAGCAAACGGAACGATTTAGCTTGGAGATAGAAAGTTTTCGTTCAGCTATGTACTGAGCAAGATAGCTAGGAGTGAATCGATGATCGCAGCCTTGCAGCACCACGAGGTCGGCCGACGTCCGCACAATGACGGAGTCCCGCCACGCTGAATTCGGTGATATTCCACCCACTCTGGCTTGAGTTAGGACACTGATTAATTTGTTGGATCACATTGGCAAAGTTTCCACGTTGGTTTCATGGATTGTAGAATTCTTCTCGCACTTCGCATTACGCCTGGGTCAGTCGATAGGAATCAATTTTGATTTATAGCGCTTGACTCCATGTAAACGCAATTTATACCCACTGCCTGTTAGGAGAGTCATGTAATGTGATGATTGAAGGTCGTGAGTTAGAATAAATTTGTGCTAATCGACTGCATCTGTTTTCAATCAAGTAGTTGAAATTCCAAGTCACTTCCTTAATTAATTTTATGTTCAATATTTGCATCTGGTGTTCAATAGCTGAATATAACATGAATGTGCACCCCTTTTAATTAAAAGGGATCAATTCTGAATCAATTAATGTCAACACTGCCACCAAAGTTCAATCAGGAGTCATAGGGCCTTATTAGTTTCTTAGTGTTATCCAACATTGCGGCAGTTTTGCACTCTCGGTTGATCTGTTAGTCAATTAGCTGGGGTGAACACACGCCAAAACCAGATAAGTGATGGGTGGGGTGTTACAAAACTAAGGACATCACACACATCCATGCCCAAGGCAGGATTCGAACCTTCGGACCTAGCAGCAGCGCAGTTCCAGACTGAAGTGCCTAGAGGGGCTGGGCCACATCGACCGGCTGCAAACATTTAAATAGGTCTATATGCAAAGATTCCGATGTATTATAAAGGAAACTCTGTGTTGATATTCTGTAAATTTTTATTGATCTAATTTAGAACAGTCTTTGGGCTACTTGGGCCATTGTAATGTTACTGGGAAATGTCGGAAACAAAGAGAATACTGGTATGTATACGGAACACGCATAAAATTATGAGATAGAAATGTTACACTTAACAAAATATGAAAAATTGCGTTAAATTTACAATTGTAATGAAACATTTGGATAACTGGAACTTAATTTAACACAAATTAAAAGGGAAATCGTGTTAGATCATTCAAACGACGCTGACATTCTGTTTCTATCATTACTGCTTTCAAAGATTTCCAGTTTCATCTTCTTCCTGATGTTCTCAACAGTATGTGTATAGTATGTTGTAGGAAATCAGGAAATTGTGTGTGTTCCATATTAGTATTTCGTTCTGTAATAAGTGGCGGAAAATTCAGATAAACGGCTGCCTTTTTTTAATATGCCTCGCTAATTCTAGTAATTAGTAGTTCGTTGTACCAGTTCCAGAAGCCTCTCTCATCTGATATGAAATAGTCACGAGATGCATATCTCTTTTAAAATACAGTACAAACACAAGTTTTTAGTTTTTTTATTTGTTTAACTTTAGTGTATGTATCATGCAAGTAGCACTGTATTACATTGGTAATACACCTGATGACAACTGTTCGTTTCCTTTCTACACCAGGGTCCCTCCCCTATCTTCTCAGCTCCCTCCAACAACCATATTCCCCGCCTCTACTCTCCTCACTCATACCTGCCATTCCTCTCGTTTCTCCACCAACGTTCACTCTCGCCATCAATCGTAATATACATCTACATCTACGTTTACACTCCACAAGTCACTCTGAGGTGTGTGGTGGAGGGTACACTGTGTCACCCATTCACCATTCTTTCCTTTTCCAGTCGCTAATGGTATACCGCAAAAATGGTTGTTGGTATGCCTTCGTGTGAGCTCGGGTCTCTCTAATTTTACCTTCATGGCCGTTTCCTGAGATACTCATTGGAAGAAGCAACATATTGACTTAATCGTATTTTCAAGACGAAACAACACTATGTTACACAAAACCTCTCTTGTAGCGTCTGTGAGTGAAATTGTCTGAGCATATCAGTGACACTTTCACTACTGCTAAATCAGTTTGTGCCGAAAAGCGCTCGTGTTCTTGAATATTCTCTATTTCCTCTATTAGTCTATGTGATATGAGTCGTACAATGACGTGCAATACTCAACTAACGGTCGGACGAGTAAGCTACGTCCTTGGTGGGTGGACTTCACTGTCTGAGGACGCTTCCAAGGAATTTCATTCTGGCAACTGTCTCACCTGCGATTAGTTTTATGTGATCGCTCCACTTTAAATCGTTCTGTACGCCTGCCCTCAGATATTTAATGGATGTCACTTTTCCAGTGGTTGTTCGACAATTGTGTAGTCGCACAATAACGAATATTCCCTCTATTTATCTGCAACACATTACATTTGGAGGCTCAACTGCCAATTTACCCACCAAGGGTCGTTCCTCTGCAGCTATACCTGCATGTCACTATTATTTTATAGCGCTGCGAATTCTCTGTATACACAAGCATCGTACACTTCGTGTGATTTGCCTAACCTGCTTAAATATATGCTGGAATGGAGCTATCGAACACGACAGTTACCTCGTACAGTCTTCATTCTTTTTTATTATCTCTCTCTTCTGCTGCAGCTTTGAGAAGTTTCTCCTGCTTGATTCTGCTTCTGTGTCAAGAAAGATAGTTTATTATCAGTCCACGTTAGACAGCGACACTCTGCTGTATTGCAGACTAGCCACATATGTATTTCACACATATATTGAACACACCTTCTCCTCCCCCTCTCAGTGTCCACCCTCTTTCTCTCTCTGTCAATCCACCTGATCTGTTTATCTGCTTCTCCCCTTCTCTCTGTCTCTTCATTTCCTCTTCCCCCTCCCTCTGTCCGTTTCCTCCAGCCCTTTCTCTGGCCTTATCTTCCTTACCCTTCCTCTGACCATATCCTCCCCCCTCTCTATTCTATCT
Source organism: Schistocerca serialis cubense (assembly GCF_023864345.2). Classification (NCBI taxonomy): domain Eukaryota; kingdom Metazoa; phylum Arthropoda; class Insecta; order Orthoptera; family Acrididae; genus Schistocerca; species Schistocerca serialis. The sequence goes on from NC_064639.1 coordinate 592,213,771, forward strand.
CCATCTCCACCTCCCCCTCTTCCTTTTCCACCTGCCCGCAACTCCTCCACACATTTCACCTACTTCAAGCATCTCCCCGTTTTCCCCTCTCTCTGCCCAATGTCCCCAGCCATCCTCATCGTCACGTGTAGCCCCTCCAACACAGTTTAACAAAGCAGGCAAATACCACTCCAACACAATACACTTTTCATGCAGGGCATCCTACATGTCAGAGCCCAGAGAAACATTTCTTGCCCCTGACATGTTTGTTGTGCGAACGAGTTGAATTGGCCGACCACTACTGTTCCCACACAACATGCCTGTTATGATGGACAGTCTACATGCCAGGGGCTGGAAGAAACACATTATTTTTTTCCTGTTCTCCGCTCCTGTTGCAGGTAGGTAGCCTTGCAGTGCTGAAACTACTGAGGTCTACTGTTTCTTTGCCAGATTTGACTGAAATAGATTCATGGGCTTGGAAGGAGATCTCAGACATATGCACATACACTGTGCTTTATATATGTAACAGATACAGAAAATAGGCTCAAGGTTCTCATAGGGTTTCATTATATACTGACTTACACTGAATTATTTCGATAAGTCAGTAGAAAGTCCTTATGCTGCCCCACATATGGGAAACTTAATAGGAGTATCACCCAACAAGCAACTTTGACAACCAATGTGTTACTTATTTTTCAGCCAAGTTTGAAGATTATCTTCTATAACTATTGCAGATGTGGATTTAACCTATTTTATTTATTTTATCGTATGGCTCGGACCCCCCATCAGGCAAGCCTGGGTGCTAGTCTTTTAATTTGACGCCACTTCGGCGACCTGCAGTCGATGAGGATGATAGGATGAAGATGAGGACAGCACAACACCCAGTCCCTGGGCAGAGAAAATTACCTGACCCAGCCAGGAATCGAACCTGGGGCCAGAGGATTGACAATCCGTCAAATGGTTCAAATGGCTCTGAGAACTATGGGACGCAACTGCTATGGTCATCAGTCCCCTATAACTTAGAACTACTTCAACCTACCTAACCTAAGGACATCACACACATCCATGCCCGAGGCAGGTTCGAACCTGCGACCGTAGCAGCAGCGCGGCTCCGGACTGGAGTGCCTAGAACCGCACGGCCACCGCGGCCGGCGACAATCCGTCAAGCTGACCATTCAGCTACTGGCGGCCGACATTTAACCTATATGAAGAATTACATAACTTACACGGAAGCATGTCACACTGTATCAGTATTCAGGAGTAATACTAAGGACCAATACGAAATTGGGCAAACAAGTAAAGACTGTATTAGGGAAGGCGAATGTTAGAGCTAAATTTGTAGGAATGGTTCTGGCATAATGCAATGCATGCATAAAGGAAATCGTGCAATCAATTATAGAGTATTGTTGCGGTATTTGGAGTCTTTAAGAAGCAGGCACGACAACTACAGAGAATGATTTCAGGCATACGCTGCTGGGATCGTAACAGGTTGGTATGGTCGATACTAAAGGGCAACAAGAATTTTCAGGAAATCTAAATCGGAATTCGAGAAATAAATGTGACGTAGTTCTTTCAAAATACCGTTGAGTATTGGTGCGAATATTACGCTGCCTCCATCATATATCTTGCGAATGATTCACGAGAATGAAATACGAGAGATTGGGACACGTGTACTTGTTTCTCTGCCATCGACATTAGAGGTTTGGTGGCTCCGCCGCTTATGTAACCACACCTCGTGATCGCCAGCCACGCACGTCCTCTGCCTTGAGAATAACACTAAAGACCCAAAGAAAGTGGTACACCTGCCTGATATTGAACCTGTAGGGCCCCCGTGAGCACACAGAAGTGCTGCGGCACGACACGGCATGGACTCGAGCAATGTCGGAACTAGAGCTGGAGGGAACTGACACATGAATCCTGCAGCGCTGTCCGTAAATCCGTAAGAGTTCGAGGGGCTGGAGATCTCTTCTGAACAGCACATTGCAAGGCATCCCACATGATGAATAATGCTCATGTCGGGGGAGTTCGGTGGCCAGCGGAAGAGTTTAAACTCAGAAGAGAGTTCCTGGAGCCGCTATGTAGGAATTTAGGACATGTTGGTTGTCACATGGTCCTGCTGGAATTGCCGAAGTCAGTCAGAATGCACAATGGACATGAATGGATGCTGGTGATGAGACAGGATGGTTACGTATGTGTCACCTGTCAGAGTCATATCAAGACGTCTCAAGGATCCTATATCACTCCAACAGCACACGCCTCACACCACTACAGAGTCTCCTCCAGCTTGAACAGTCCACTGCTGAAATGGATTCATGAGGTTGTCTCCACACATGTACACGTCCATCCGCTTGATACAATTTGAAACGAGACTCGTCCGACCAGGCAACATTTTTCCAGTCATCAACACTCCTACGTCGATGTTGATGGGCCCAGGCGAGGCGTAAAGGCCGGCCGAAGTGGCCGTGCGGTTCTAGCGCTGCAGTCTGGAACCGCAAGACCGCTACGGTCGCAGGTTCGAATCCTGCCTCGGGCATGGATGTGTGTGATGTCCTTAGGTTAGTTAAGTTTAACTAGTTCTAAGTTCTAGGGGACTAATGACCTCAGAAGTTGAGTCCCATAGTGCTCAGAGCCATTTGAACCATTTTTTTTGAGGCGTAAAGCTTTGTGTCGTGCGGTCATCAAGGGTGCACGAGTGGGCCTTCGTCTCCGAAAGCCCATATCGATGACGTTTCGTTGAGTGTTTCGCACGCCGACATTTGTTGATGGCCCAGCATTGAAATTTGCAGCAATTTGCGGAAGTGTTGCACTTCTGTCAAGTCTAACAATTCTCTTCAGTTGTTGTTGGTTCGGTTCTTGCAGTATCTTTTTCTGGCCGTGGAGATGTGGGGTATTTGTTGATGTTTTACTGGATTCCTGATATCCGGGGTACACTCGTGCAATGGTCGTACGGGAAAATCCCCACTTCATCGCTACCTCGGAGATGCTGTGTTCCATCGCTCGCGCGCCGACTGTAACACCACGTTCACATTCACTTAAATTTTGATAACCTGCCATTGTAGCAGCAGTAAGCGATGTAACAACAGCGCCAGACACTTGTCTTATATAGGCGTTGCCGACCGCAGCGCCGTATTGTGCCTGTTTACATATCTCAGTATTTCAATACGCATGCCTATACCAGTTTATTTGGCGCTTCAGTGTATAACGACGGTGTGATACCAGATCCCAGAGCAAGTGGGAGATAGTTCTCTTTGATGTAGATTAGCACCAGCTACACTTAACTACCTTCTTTTCACCGACGCCCCTGTTGGACTCGTAGTTTTACTACGCTGGACTCTGAAGAACCTGCTACACTTCAACGTGAGATTGTTTGTGTCAGCAGCGCTCAATTGCAGGTGATAGATTGGGAAATATTTTGTCGGGATGTCACCGCTATCGAGGACTATGCCGTAAAGAACACTCTGAACTTCAGTTATTGTCAAGAGAATGAGGGAGGCCAAGTTTTGAAACTTCAAGGGTCTGTTTCTGCAACTCCGTATATTTTCTTGTTGTGATATTGCACTTCGCCCGCTCACCTCCTCTGCTAATGAGTGACACCCAGCGAAGCAGCTACAATACCGTGTGGCCTGGAAGCATGTGACTGAATCCTACTTGGAAATTTGAATCATGCAGTGACTCTGAACACTTATTCGAATCTAATCATATGGATGTAGATGAACAAGAAGGACATTACCGCTGTCGTAACAGTGGGACGAGCCCAAATTCGGCTTCTTAATCTGCAAGGCACGAGTAAACGGATTTAAGCAATGGAATCGGGAGGAAACTGAGCACTAGCGTTCAGCATCAAGTTCTCATGTCATTAAGCATCGGTTAAAACAGAAGTTACAGAAATATAATCTCTGAAGGGCCCATAAGGTTGAGACAAGAAAGAGAGAGTGAGAGAAGTGCTAGCAATGAGGAGGAACAGTTTAGCATGATAGCGCGTTACTCAGCCAGTAGGCCGCAGCATCGTGTCGTATTGTGCCGACGTTAGTTGCTGTCGTTTGTTCACAAGGTCGTCTGTGACGGGACCCCGGACATACGTGTTGATTCCAAAAATACCGACCAAAGTGAGTCTGCGTGATCCTGCTGGGTTCTGTTTAAATACTCGGTCCCAGTAATGAAAGAACAGACTGTAAGAGTAGGCACTGTTATCGAATTCAACCCTGCAAGTTGTGTCCGTCATATGGGTGAGTTCTGAGGAAACTCTGCAGATCTGGTAGGTTTTCATTGCTTGGCTGGTCCTAACCGCCAACTAGCTCAAAGGAATTTAAGCCTGCAGTCCTGGCGTCATTCTTCAAACCAAATAGCTTTTCTGACGGTCACTGCCAGCTTGGTCACCACCAATAATTGTAGATTTCCTTCTCACTCTCGCCTCCGGAACACACACAAATTTGGGAGGCCAGGTCTTCACTTTAATTTGTAGTTTCATTCGCTAACAAAATACAGTAGTAACACTGTGTGATTTTAAATTTCCTCAGATACAGGAACACGGCTCTCTAAGAAGTATCATCTTTTATAGTCCCTAAATACTGTTACTATAGAAGTGTTTAATTGTTGCTGTAAGTTACAGCGCAGTCATATTTTCTCGCTTTGCAAGCGAACGTAACAGGAAAGACGATCGGTAGTATAATATACACCTCACCATGCTCTGAACAGTGGTTTGTGGAGTACACAGGATGAGCCCAGTAAGACGTTACAGCCCTTTTGCTTCCCGAACGGTTCCAGATATCGAAAAGAGGTTGTCTGCAATTGATAGTATGATGAAGAGCACATGATGTTTTGTATGGATAATCCTCTGAAGTCCGGTGTCAAACGAGATACTGAAATAAGTTTATTTTTTATTTTTTATAGGTTTCTTTTTTTAATTCAACCATACACTTTTCATAGCTGCATTCAATACCTCTGCGAAACATAATTGCCGTGATATAACGCTTGTTACTATTAACATTGAAACCTTTCGCAAAAGAGTCCGAGAAATTCTTTAAGAATGCAAGGCAGTGCGACTAGGTTCGGCTACTGTGATGTAGACACAAAGAAGCAGAGCTCTCATGCGAGGCTCCGTCGTTACAGGCCGATGCAGCAAGACGGGTTTACACTACTAAGATAAAACCTCATTTCCTACACGACGTAGATACAGGATTAACTATGATTTTTGTGTATCGATCTTATACCGATCTGCGGCATTTGCCATCTTCTGGCGCTTTTTTGTGGAAACAGCTACAATTTCGTCCGGCAGTGTTCCATTAACATTTCGACAACATTTAGTTGTCATTCGCCCTACTAAAGCAGCAAGTGTAGCGTCTCCTCCGCTTGAAAGAAACGCGGAAGCAGAAATGATCTGCCGATGGACAACACTGTTCCTATTAGTTCTGCAGTACCGACAAGTATACAACACTGTTCCTATTAGTTCTGCAGTACCGACAAGTATACAGTCGAAAGGCTTGATACAACGGCATGAGCTGCCATGACCATGTTTACAACACAACAGCCCATTTCGACCAACTTGCTTTTACCTTTCGAATATTTCTCTGCATCTTTTGCGAAGAGTTTCAATCTCAAAACCAATAAGCATTATACCACTGTACCAAGTGCTTTCGAATGCCGTTAAAAAGTCTATCGTTCCATATAAATAATCATAGCTGCCTCAGTATCTCAATCGATACAAGAGTTAAGCTCCTATATTACATGCCAATATACGTGCCCCATAGTGTACTATCACTTGCCGAAAACCTTGTTTCGGTATCTGGAAACGTTCATTAAATAAAAGGTGTGTTACGTCTTATGTGATTCACCCTGTACATGTACATGTACATTTTGCACAGAGATTCATAAACCAACTATACACTATTTTTCATTGCCTCTTTTCATTGCCTGAGTCATTAGTGTTCTGTGATTCGAAATTAAATCTAATTCCTGTATCGTTACTTTTCAGCCTGGATTCTCAGGCTACCTCGTCCCGAGTGCTGTTTTTAATCTTATCAGCCTCACTCCGAGGGTAATAAGAGACATCTGCTGTTACTTACGGCTAGCTTCATTGGTGTGACGGAGTCTGCAGTAGCTTCACAATAAGGGTGAGGGACTAAAATGCCTGCTAAGGGCGGAGAGGGGCGGCGGGAATGTGGGGACCGCCGCGTGGAGTAATTTTGTTTATGATTTGGGGGTGGGGGAGGGGGGATTTAGGGAGAGGGCACGGTCAGAGCGCAGCTGGCAGACAGCCTGGCGGGGCAGGGGTGTTGGTTTACCTCTCCAGCGTCGCGCGTTACGCTAACGTCGTATCACGTCACTTACTGTGCAAGGCGTAGAGCAGAGGCCCGACGGGGGTATCTAGCGCATGCGTGGCAGGGACGTGGCGCAGACGGAACAAGGATGCTCAAGGCGCGCTGGTGTGGCTCTCCAAGAGATATTCGTGGTATGAATAGTGACGGAACGTGTCATCCTCGGCAGGCAGAGACAGTGTCGTTCGGATCTTCTGCAGGTCTTAACCAGTCAGGAACGAAGAACATATTGATTGAATCCACTGTAGATGGAAAAGTGGAATACAAGTGGTACACCCGATACAGTGAAATGGCTCAACATGTGTATCAAAGGTGTTCCATAACTTTTACAGAATATAGCAAAAGACCAACACGTATAGAGACACAGGGCCTTTCAAAAAGATTCATCTGATTTAAAAATCCTGTACGTTGTACATGAATGAGGACAGAGACTTGAGGGAAATTTTACATTGTTTATAGAAACAAATACACTCCTGGAAATTGAAATAAGAACACCGTGAATTCATTGTCCCAGGAAGGGGAAACTTTATTGACACATTCCTGGGGTCAGATACATCACATGATCACACTGACAGAACCACAGGCACATAGACACAGGCAACAGAGCATGCACAATGTCGGCACTAGTACAGTGTATATCCACCTTTCGCAGCAATGCAGGCTGCTATTCTCCCATGGAGACGATCGTAGAGATGCTGGATGTAGTCCTGTGGAACGGCTTGCCATGCCATTTCCACCTGGCGCCTCAGTTGGACCAGCGTTCGTGCTGGACGTGCAGACCGCGTGAGACGACGCTTCATCCAGTCCCAAACATGCTCAATGGGGGACAGATCCGGAGATCTTGCTGGCCAGGGTAGTTGACTTACACCTTCTAGAGCACGTTGGGTGGCACGTGATACATGCGGACGTGCATTGCCCTGTTGGAACAGCAAGTTCCCTTGCCGGTCTAGGAATGGTAGAACGATGGGTTCGATGACTGTTTGGATGTACCGTGCACTATTCAGTGTCCCCTCGACGATCACCAGTGGTGTACGGCCAGTGTAGGAGATCGCTCCCCACACCATGATGCCGGGTGTTGGCCCTGTGTGCCTCGGTCGTATGCAGTCCTGATTGTGGCGCTCACCTGCACGGCGCCAAACACGCATACGACCATCATTGGCACCAAGGCAGAAGCGACTCTCATCGCTGAAGACGACACGTCTCCATTCGTCCCTCCATTCACGCCTCTCGCGACACCACTGGAGGCGGGCTGCACGATGTTGGGGCGTTAGCGGAAGACGGCCTAACGGTGTGCGGGACCGTAGCCCAGCTTCATGGAGACGGTTGCGAATGGTCCTCGCCGATACCCCAGGAGCAACAGTGTCCCTAATTTGCTGGGAACTGGCGGTGCGGTCCCCTACGGCACTGCGTAGGATCCTACGGTCTTGGCGTGCATCCGTGCGTCGCTGCGGTCCGGTCCCAGGTCGACGGGCACGTGCTCCTTCCGCCGACCACTGGCGACAACATCGATGTACTTTGGAGACCTCACGCCCCACGTGTTGAGCAATTCGGCGGTACGTCCACCCGGCCTCCCGCATGCCCACTATACGCCCTCGCTCAAAGTCCGTCAACTGCACATACGGTTCACGTCCACGCTGTCGCGGCATGCTACCAGTGTTAAAGACTGCGATGGAGCTCCGTATGCCACGGCAAACTGGCTGACACTGACGGCGGCGGTGCACAAATGCTGCGCAGCTAGCGCCATTCGACGGCCAACACCGCGGTTCCTGGTGTGTCCGCTGTGCCGTGCGTGTGATCATTGCTTGTACAGCCCTCTCGCAGTGTCCGGAGCAAGTATGGTGGGTCTGACACACCGGAGTCAATGTGTTCTTTTTTCCATTTCCAGGAGTGTAACTTCCATTGGGACCCGCAAGCAGCTGGTTCATGTAGTAGCCGGTAGGCATCTCCCTGGCGCAGCTAGTTCGCTCGTTTCTTCATCAACCAACGTGTGTCGAGTCTAGATGATGGCAGCACAACAACGGAAAGCATTCAACTATGAATCTGTCGTCGAAACTGAGAGGAGAAATTCGGTATTTACGACACCATTCCGTAGCTGAGAGAAAATGAATAAAATGGAAATGCCGTGTGGCTAGGGTCTCCCATCGGGTAGACCGTTCGCCTGGTGCAAGTCTTTCGAGTTGACGCCACTTCGGCTTCTTACATGTCGATGAGGATGAAATTATGATGATAATGGCAACACAACATCCAGATCCCGAGCGGAGAAAATCTCTGACCCAGCCGGGAATCCAACCCAGACCGTTAGGTACGACACTCCGACGTACTGACTACTTTGCGTTTGATCACAGTTGACGTCACACGTCATCCGTTGAAGTTCGTTATTGATCCCATCGTTTAGTTTTTTTTATTACAGAGACCAGCCTCAGCTACCAGGGGCGGACAGAAAATGAATAAGATACAGAGGACAAGGGAATAGTCTGGACTGACTTGACATGGAAGTACTGTCCTTCCCTACAGTTTTTATTATTCGGTAAAGAAAATAAACATTGACGTTCTTGTTAGGAGGTCTTCCCCTCTTCTTTCTATTTTTCCAATGTAACTGGTTTCTCTGGATAGCGTAGACACCTCTCGTGATCCTCCTGATACAGTCCGCGCCGAGGTGATAATGTCCGCATCTTATTATTATTATTATTTTATTACTGTTCTTCTGATGTGTGGGGCTCGATCACCGCCTACGACAGGATCTTGTCTGTCACTAATCTTCCTTTTTCTCCCTCTATGATAGCTTGATTCACATGAAGCTATAAATTTCCTTACAACCACATTGTGAAGTCAGTTACATGGTGAGAGGAAGACGACGACATGCCAAATCCAAGGCCACGCCTACTAAAGAAGTGTAGTGTTCAAACCAACCTGTGAATAAATAGCAGCTTTACCTTTAATGTTAAAGAGGTACTTCACGTGCATCAATTACCGTGCGAAACTACCATTTTCCTTCTAAACGGTTTTATCATCTCGTAAGTAACAAGAAGCCATGAGTTTATCAGATCATACCAATAAACATACCAAACTAAAGACGTCAGTTTCTAGAAACTGTTTTAACAAATAACTAAATACTTTTTTTGTAAAACATGATTCAAATTAAATTATTTACACTTTCCCAAATAAAGGTCAAGCTGTGTTCTTCAACATCTGTAGCTACAGAATTGGTTTGCGTAGAGGGAACACAACTGACACTAAATCCACTGCTCTTCTAGCCTTGAATCTCAAAATTTGTCTTCGCAGAACATGTACTTTCTGTTTTCATTGTTGTCGTCAGAAAGACCTCTTGGGTTTTCAACGCTTCGCAATCTTCTTTTTACTGACTTCCTTCACCGTTATTCTGTTCGGCTACTTTCCGTCCGACCTTTTTTTATTTTCTTTTTCTTCTCTTTGTTTATCTGCAGCTTCTGCGTCACTTTTCAACGACTTCCTGTCAGTCACGTTTCCCCCTACACAATCTGTACCTGGCGGCAAAGTGCACGAAACAAGCGCTGAGACCTCCATTTTCCGGCATTGACGCCTTTACACAAAATCTGTATATCCGCTGACAGCTTGGCCGAAATGACAATATGTAAAATAGGATATGGAATCAAGATACGACACTTTCAAACCGTTTCTTATTGAATATGGTGACCCCCTTAAAATTTGGTCTGGAAATGCATTTTCTTACGCCATAACGCCCATCTCATTCGGTTCTAATAAAAATTTCACGTCGTTCTCTCAAATTCTCCATTGTTTTACCGAAAATTGAATTATTCATTAAGTTATAAAACTTTTTCTCAAAGTCACACGTCATGGAGGCTCTCTGTCTCGTATTCAAATCACTGTACTCCTTCAACCAGGGGGACTGATTGAAGGAGACAGCCCAGGTGCTTCTAACGGGCTCCATGCCCAAACTGAGACACTGCTGGAGATTACGATAATGAATAACGTATCTCCGCTTATCCCCCAGCGTTGTCATCATTTTTTGCGTGGAACCTCCTCGTGGAACTAGTTGTTCTGGACACAGCGGCAAATCGGCGTACGCATCATGCAAACTAATAGGGCATGTGAGTTCTGCCTCCACCACATACCCCACATCAGAATGAGCTGTCATACCACACATGATTTTTCCACATAATCCCTTGCATTCGTCTTCAGGCACCCATAGGAACTCACCAACAGGCTGTGGTTGCTGCATGGCGTTCCCTTATAATTGAATTAAGTCCAGGTACATTATGTAACTCGAATCAGGGGATGCGTTGAACCTCTCACCCATTCACAGGTTATTTGCATTTGCGTGCCTATGGACACATTGGCAAAGACCCCGACGGATCCCTTGCTCAAAGAAAAGAACCATGTCAGATCGATCAATAATTCAATGCTGCACTTCGTTTTCTTGAGCATTGCATCCCAAAACGACCCACGTGCCACGTAACAAAAGGCGGGATCCAGAGAATATGTGGTCATGCATAGACTCCGGAATTTCTCGAAAACGTCCGCAAGCAAGTGCACATCTGTGTCCATGCGAAGCCGTGCTTACTTTCTAAAGTGGAAATACTGAATTCCCGCCAGACATTCACAGCATGCTAATACTCTGCATCTGTTATGGCATCACCCGTAAGGTTGCTGGAGAATGCAGTTATGTCGGGTAGTCTGGATTCGTTGAGTTTCGCCATACTATCCACATACTCATATGGGAAAACCCCCTTCCTAGTCACAAGTTGAAACTTTTCCTCGTCGAGAAATACAAGTCGAGTGATATGCATAGAGTCTCAATAAATTTCTGGAGTGGCGCCTGCATGAAACGTAGCGTGTCAAGGAAGTAGAGCGTAATTCTTGGCGTCATTCCTTTGGAGAATGAAATTTATTTCTCAAAAATGGTTCAAATGGCTCTGAGCACTATGGGACTCAACTGCTGTGGTCATCAGTCCCCTAGAACTTAGAACTAATTAAACCTAACTAACCTAAGGACATCACACACATCCATGCCCGAGGCAGGATTCGAACCTGCGACCGTAGCGGTCTTGCGGTTCCAGACTGCAGCGCCTTTAACCGCACGGACACTTCGGCCGGCATTTATTTCTCGACGCTCTCAGGTGGGACATTGACCTGATTGTTCTCCAAGCGGAAATCAGCCAAGTGCTGAATTAGAAAATGACCGTCATACCCGTTTAAATTATGAACGAAAAAGGGTATGTGTGTGCCTTGGTAGCAGGTATGTCAAATTGCACACATTGTGAGCTGCACCATGGAACTTCCTTGTAAGATGACGGTGGTCCATACGAGGAGTTTCCACTTCTCTGTCTACCGGCAGCCCACAAATGTGAGAATCAACCGCATTATTATACAAATCTTCATTCTCCTTCAATTTGGTCATGGGAACGTTCCCGCTGTAAAGCTTATCAATCTCCCGAGAAAGTTTTTCGAGGTCAGTGAGCAGCCAAACTGCAGGATTATCCCCGATGTAAGATTTTGAGTGGTTAAGACTGGAATCACAGCACGATACAGTTTCGTATGCTACTGCATATGGTACATGTTTCTCTGTAAAGGTAGTGTATGAGGCTGTAGGGTCACCTTCACAGCGGGTCATGGGAGTGAGGAGGCATTCAAAGTCGGTGTACACTACAAGCGGTCATCGCTCCTGATGGTGAGCAGTCTTTAACTTTATGAATTTGTTTTCTTCCGTAGGCACAATAACATGTACGGGATCCCTTGAGGCACAGTCTACTAGATGCGCTGCTTACAACTTGCCTGAGGAGAAATAATTCGCACACCTTAAGCAAATATGCTGCTTATGTTCTTGTTTACTCATCTGGGCAGAAAGGTGTCGGGACATGTCTTTGATCCAAACATTCTGATAATTATCACCTTCAAACAAGGAGAAATGGAGGGGACTCATGCTTGTCCTACTCATCGGACTTGCTTTTCTTCTTCAGGCTATAAACGTGAACCGATATTCCAGTATTCTGCGCCTCAAATTTAGGTATGTCCTGGATCTTGATGGGGAAATCGATACCATCAAAGTTATAACACCCACGAATATTATCACCTATATCGTATGTACTCGGACGCTCAGAATGATCCCTTCGATCGTAATTTCTTTGGCAAGCCAGGATTGACCACGAAAAACAAGCCAGATTGGTTCTCTATTCGACATTAATGCATGCACTCTTGTTAGCTATATATTTGGGGAGCTTGATATAGCTTGACCCTTCATTTACCGGATCGTAGACATGTGTATGGATGTCCATGTTTAGTATTCGGCAGAGTGCTTTAGCTGACCCTCTGACCTCCATCTCGGAAACTTGGGCCAGTGTAGCACTCATGGTGGATTTATGAAGCGACTCGGCTATTGATGTGCTCCACGTTATCACGCAGTTTTCCTCCAAAGATAATGAGGAGTTGTCTCTTCAACACCAGAATCAACTTTGGGTGGGTGGGAGGGGTGCGATGATTCGATGCAAAGCACAGCACTGCATTTAATGGCGAGATACCGCAGATCATTGACTACCTTGAGGTGCTCCATTTCCATGACAGGAAGGCACGCCCTTAGAAAACCAACAGGGTCGCGGTACCCTCCTGGCAGGTTCTCAATCCTCGTGAACGAGATTCACTCCTCAAAAGCGTCTGCAGTCTCCGAGTATTCTAACTGCAGTATGATATCACTGAGCTGATGTCCTTCACTAACAGGACGTCAGAGAGAATTGCCACTAGCCACAGAATCATCTCTGTTGATGAAGGTGTTGGGGAGGGGCATGTCAGTATGTGGGGATGCACACATACCTTGTGTTTACGCTGATTCCGACAAGGCTCATACGATGATGATGTTGATGGAGGAGTATGTTGCGGTGCTATCAGGTCAGAGCAGTGTGAACAGCCAGGCTGCGGCGATGGCTCCTGGTGCTGTTGTAGACCCGACCCGGTAACTTGAGGGGTGATGGTTCATTCCGGCCCACGGAAGTCAGAGCAGCAGTGCCGGTGCGGCGGTGGCGGCGGCGGCTTCCCGTGCAGCGAATAGCGACGACTTTATTGGCGATGCGTGCCTTACCAAAAAATGTTCAAATGTGTGTGAAATCTTATGAGACTTAACTGCTAACGTCATCAGTCCCTAAGCTTACACACTACTTAACCTAAATTATCCTAAGGACAAACACACACATCCATGCCCGAGGGAGGACTCGAACCTCCGCCGTGACCAGCCGCACAGTCCACGACTGCAGCGCCCTAGACCGCGTGCCTTACCGAGTGCTGCTTTGTTGGTGAAGAAGGTTTATCCGCCACTGGTATTCTCGCCACTCCGTGTTGAGGTTGCGGAGACGTGACCTCTGTAGAAGAAGAGATTAAATAAATAATAGTTAAATACATTGCTTACCGCTGCTGGCGTGGTGAAAGAAAGAATTCTGACGATCGTAAGGTTATAAGCAGAGTGAGTAATTACATTTTTCGCTCTGGCTCCAGGGCATTAACATTCATTGGGAGACTCCACCACACACACACAAAAGTCATCATCATCATCATCGAATAGGACCAGATCAGAGCGCCTTTGTCTGTCCTCGTCAGAATCTGGCAATTGGTCTGTCTTGCCTACAACAACAACAACAACAACAACAACAAACAAGACATATAAACCGATCTGTTACAGAAAAAAGCTTCCTATACTACTACCACTACTACTAGAGGCACATACAAACGTAATATTTTTTTGAAACTTAGAAGTATGCTGCTCGGTCATCTCATTATTTTCTGGAGGCTGTTCCTGCATCTGCTGATGAAAAGCCTCCAGCTGCCTGTCCAGCAAATCGAACTCCTCTAGAGCTGTTCCTGTAACAGGACGAGACATAATTTCATTTATTTTGAATGTCGAGTTAGACGGTAAGGTCACACATGGATATTTTTCTCTACACTTTCGTGAGTGTTGTTATTGGTTATCCACAGCTGGAGGCTGTTACAAGTAGCATTGCTGCTGCTACAGTGGATAGTTCTTTACAGCCCCGAGCTCTGCCTCTAGCTCAGTCTGCATTTTCATCAAGTGAGCTAGAGGAAAAAAAAAAACAAGTATGAAATAAGACAATTTTAATTCGCTATTATACAAGGACCAGTTACAATTAAAATTATACTCACTTGACAATTCTGGCTGTCAACCCAACACAGAGAGTGGACTAAGAGAGTCTACCACTGTTCACCCTCTCCTGTCTCTCATCACACTTGAAGACAAAATCCTGGAGTTGTACTATAACAGGAAGACGGAATTAATAAGGCGAATTTAACATACACAAACGAAAATTTGCACTCAAAATAGAAATTATTTATTCACTTGGTAATCCTGTCTCCAGAACTCCAGGCCTCTTGCCGCCACACTCTGAAGCATTGCTGCAGCTACCTCTCCTCATCTTGAGAAGAGAAAAGAACAAGTACACACACAGAGACGATGGAACACATAACAAGGTGGACATCAGCGGACTGAGGATGATGGAGGTTGGTTGTGGTTTTATATATAGACTGAGGCAACCAGTGAGAGAGCTTCATTTGAATGTACAGCCAATGACAATCTTTTATCGAACGTCACTATTTGAGGAAGGGCTTGATGCGACCATCGTCTCTCTCTCTGTCTCCAAGTAACAAGAATGCCTTTATGATTAACGGTGTTTTCGCAAGCATGCACATACATGATGAAGGCTTTTAGCGGTGAGAAGTTTACTGTTTCTGAGACGTATTTTGAAAGCAGGATATTACGATTTCCGGGGAGGGGAACACGTGTTGCCTCGTTAGGACCATCAGGAAGAATGCAATAGCTGTTATTCTGGGCTATTTTCGTTAACAGGTCCTCTTAGGACAAGAATTTCAATTCAGACAAGCTGAGACGTCACGAAAGCTACAACAAAAGCGATAGTTAAGTATTTCTGCAGCACTTTAGTAATTCCTAGAAGGGACTAATAAGTAATGGACGGGGTGTCCCGTTATGGTCGCGAGGGAGAAAGCGTTTGGTGTTAATCCGGGCTATTTTCGTTAACAGGTCCTGTTACGACCAGAATTTCCATTCAGACAAGCTGAGACACCACAAAAACTCTTACAAAAGAGATAGTTAACTATTTCTGCAGCACTTTACAATTTCCGAGATGTCGACTTGGCTCTTATTTACACAGCCTTGTGACGTCTGTATAACACTGAGAACCTTTCAGATAGTGAGTCGCTACCCGAACATTTCACGGCGATGCATCAGCCACAACAAGCACGTGCGCGGCTAGATGCGTCTCGCATGTCCCATTAGGATTGCTAGGAACAATGCACCCTGTGCTATTCTGAAAAGCATTGGAACAGATTTCTGTATCACGACCTGTGACGTCAGTATCCACAGGTAGAGAGGTTTCGTGCCAGCAACAGTAAACACGGGTGTGTGGCCCAGAGAGTGACTTGCCTTTTATTTACTTAGACATACGACGTCAGTATAACACTTGAAGAACTCTAACTGTATACCCGAAAATAGATGCAACTTTCACCTGCTGGCTGCTGTCAGCAGCGGCCTGAGGGCAATAGCTCATGCCCCTGTATCCGTCTGTTCAGCGGTGGCTCGCGGAGTCGATGCGTGCGCTTGTTGGAACAGTTCACTGATACGTCGCGGTTGACGATAGTTTGAAAGCGTTTTTTTATGTGCGTTGAGTGTTCGTGCACTGCATTATTTTCGGCTGTTTAAGTGTTGCAAGCGTGTAGGTAGAGCGTTAAATATGCATTATTTCGGTGATCTACGAGTACTTTACACATCTATATGCTGTCCACTGCATTGTTTCGGTTATTTATGAGTTGTTTGCGTCTCTGCATATCAGTGTACTGTATTATTTACGAGTAGTCTGCAGGTCTGTAGATTATTTACTGCTGCCCCAGAGTGAGAGATTTGTATCAGTGTAATAAATATACTATGTCAAATCCAAATTGTTCTGAAATAAATAAAGTACACATCTTCCTCCCTCCAGCAGCCCAGGAAAGTCTGAGTCCTTTTCCCGCCATTTTTCCCCTCCAGACCACCACCGTGGATTATGTAATGGAAGGAAAAACAGTGATCTCTGGTGGCGCTACTGTGTACTAGGTCAGTTAGACTCCAGAACATGGTGAGCATGCTGAATGGAGCTACTGCCTCAAATTGTTTAAATAAACACTGCATTGAAAATAAAGACTTAAATTCATCCTATCCAGCACAGCCTGTGTCCTTTTACAGCCAATTTCTGGGAAGAGGTAGTGGTCGGATGACTTAGGTCAATGGAGGTAGTCCAAGTGACCTATTTCCCGCCATTTTCTTAGGGTAGTGGAGGTAGCTGTGGTGTGTTGCATTGTCCTGCTGCAATTTGAATTTCCCGCTATTTTCTTGGGGGGGGGGGAGGGGTGCGCTAGTGGAGGGGATAAGGTTAGTGGAGGAACTTCCTACACGATGTCATTGTGAAGTTGCCATATCTATCGCCGCCACCTTGGATACGCCGTCTTCAACAAATTTGGGGTGACGCCAGCCTCGTTCCACTACTGTAAGGGTCGACAAATTCTACATCTGATAACAAGAGTACCAGTGCTCTCTAAAGAAAACCATACTGCGGCGTATGGCTGTGGTGCATACAGATGAAGATCTGTATTGATTTGTTTACTGCCTGTTGCATTCTATATTCTCTTCTGTAAAACGATACAGACTGAAAGGACGAGAAAAGTTCACACTTGTAACGTACTGAAGTACCTGGCTGACTCAACGACTATTTGAGTAATGGAACTTAATATAGAATCCGGTCTATTAATGTGACCACCTCCTATGTTAGACTCAACATGCAGAAACCACTCACAGACCGCAGATGGCGGGACTAGCAGTGGAGGGTATATAAAACGTGTCAGAGAGATGCGGAAACAGTGCAGTTGTTATCGTAATGCAGAAACAGAGGGACTTATTTGAAATTTAAATGAGCATGATTATTGGCTTTAGAGCACAATGGTTGAAGCATTCCCGAAACGGCTAAGTTTTTTAACTGTTCTCGTACTTCCATGATGAAAGTAAAGCGAACATGTTAAAATTGCGCTAGAGATAAGGTAGTTGTGGTGCACCGCAGGTAATAGATGACAGGAGTGAACGACACCTGTGGAGATGTGTACGGCCGGGTCAACGCACAACAGATGAGTAGCTAACCGTCTATTTGAACGAAGGGGTCACCAACCATGTCTCCTTAAAGACCGTTCATCAAACATTGCTGCAAGTGGGCCTCCACAGCAGGATCCTGTTCACGCAGCCATGCTGACTGCTGTTCGTCAGCTTCGAAGGCTGGAAATGGATGGCCTTTTCAGATGAATCACATTTTATGCTTCACTGAACAGATGGCTGTTGGCGTGGATGGCGTGAAACTCCCGAAAACAACATCCTGTAAGATTCGCCAGAAAGGTCCACGCCAGAGGCACTGTCTGTGTAATCTCGTCATTCTGGATGGAGCACTGGATCAGCACAAATATGCGTGTATCCTTAGAAACCATGTCCCCCCATACACGCCGCTTGTTTTTCCTCAGAATGATGACGTTTACCAGCAGGACAATGCAACATGTCACACAACTCGAGTCTACGTGCGTGGTTTGAAGAGCACCGTGATCAGTGTCTCATACTCCTCAGGTCACCAGTCTCTCAGGATACAAACCCAATCGATAATCTGTGTGAACACATCGATCAGTCTTTTTCTGCCGTGGAAGTGTTGGGGTAATGTTCGTTCTGAGCTATTTTATTTGTGCAAGTTGCATACATTTAGGAAAAGCATACATTCAGGGGCAAATTATCCAACTCCCCTTAACCTAGTTTTTTGCTAATTGATTTATAAACCCCTATGGATTGATTGATGACCCTCTGGGAATAATCTGTCCTTCTGATCAACTCCCCCCCCCCCCCCCTCACCAACCACCAACACTTCATCTTCTTCTTTACCCATCTGAAAGATTCTAAAGCCTCCCCCATCTGATTAATCAATAAAATTGATCAATTAATTACCACTCTCCTCTGCGAAACCCCTCAGCCCTCCCTTCCCCTCCCTTCCCCTCCCTCACTAATCCCTTCCCTCCCCCTACTTCCAATGAAGTAGTAGCTGTAAGCACCATGGAATGGAATGAAGTGCTGTATATAAGCCAGCATTTTGGAATGTCTGTGTATGTGCCAGATGGCTGGGCACCATTGGGCACCAAGCAGAGCACCAAAGCATGTCCATGTGCATGCTGCAGAGGTCAGGCCAATTCTGAGGCTCCAGTTCCATGTGCTACCACTAGGTAGCAGCAGTGTTCTAGTTGTCTCCCACCCATAAATTGATCAGTCTGTGTTGAGCAGTCGTACAGGAAGAATTTCGGAGCACTCATGTGAAGGTGATGAAAAAAAAGGAGAGAAGTAGTGGTACAGTTAACATTTTGCTGGATATTTTACCTCAGTTTGGCACTATGTTACTGCAGTGTCACAGTACATAGTCTCCTCCTGGGAAGGCGTTGACAAAATGTGTTGAATTGAGGAGATGTTCATGATGGACAGAGAGGAGTTTAATAAGTGCATTATTTGTAATCATACAGTTGAGGACTGTATCCATAGCCTCCTAGACGAGGAATGGAAGGAGGTGATAATCGATGAGCATGGGGTGAGTACTTTTCAGCAAATAATGGTGATGCATTTCGAAACTTATATAAACTACGAATGTGCTGGAACTATTCATGTTTTTGAAATGACTGGTCAGTCTATAGTGCAGGAGACAATTTTGTCCTATCCCACTACCCCAGACAGAATGGACCAGAGGGGTTTGTCTTCGTGCAATGACTAGTTCACAGGGCGCTTGAAATAGGCTTTTGCCCCACCATATTCCTTTGGGACCCGATAAGAGTGACGAATTCCCCCCCCCCCTCCACCATCTGAAAATATATGGGGACCAATAGTAATGCAAGAATGCTACATCTGATCAAGTGAATGTTACATCAGGGAAATATAAGGCTGATGTGATCTCAGTCGTTGTCAGTCAGTGAAAGAACCATGAAGCGCCAGCAGCAACTGATATCGTCATTCACCTCCACTATGCAGAAGAAGTGTGAAAGTAAGTACATGTGTGTTAATTCTATATCTTTGTTCAACTCCATGTCTTTATCTGCAGATGCTTTTTCTTTCTTCTTCTTTGTTCAGCGACCTCCAGTATATCCAGACTGGCAGCAGCAGCCAGCATGTTCAATCCTGCTGTGACCTCCAGTGTGCATGGGACAGCAGCAGCCTTGTTTTCAAGGTGTAGGTGGTACAACATACACAACATGCAGTCAAAGCAGTAAAATCCCTCCGCCAAAAAAAATAAAGTCAAATACTGTGTTCATATCTGACGACGTTACTGTAGGAAACCAGGATCAAATTCTACGATTTCTCAGTTTTGATCGTCATGTAGTTGTTGATGTACACTACTGGCCATTAAAATTGCTGCACCACCAAGATGACGTGCTACAGACGCGAAATTTAACCGACAGGAAGAAGATGCTGTCATATGCAAATGATTAGCTTTCCAGAGCATTCACACAAGGTTGGCGCCGGTGGCGACACCTACAACGTGCTGACATGTGGAAAGTTTCCAACCGAATTCTCATACACAAACAGCAGTTGACCGGCGTTACCTGCTGAAACGTTGTTGTGATGCCTCGTGTAAGGAGGAGAAATGCGTACCATCAAGTTTCCGACGTTGATAAAGGTCGAATTGTAGCGTATCGTGATTGCGGTTTATCGTATCGCGACATTGCTGCTCGCGTTCCTCGAGATCCAATGTCTGTTAGCAGAATATGGAATCGGTGGGTCAGGAGGGTAATACGGAACGCCGTGCTGGATCCCAACGGCTTCGTATCACTAGCAGTCGAGATGACAGGCATCTTATCCGCATGGCCGTAACGGATCGCGCAGCCACGTCTCGATCCCTGAGTCAACAGATGGGGACGTTTGCAAGACAACAACCATCTGCACGAACAGTTCGACGACGTTTGCAGCAGCATGGACTATCAGCTCGGAGACCATGGCTGCGGTTACCCTTGACTCTGCATCACAGACAGGAGCGCCTGCGATGGTGTACTCAACGACGAACCTGGGTGCACGAATGGCAAAACGTAATTTTTTCGGATGAATTCAGGCTCTGTTTACAGCATCATTATGGTCGCATCCGTGTTTGGCGACATCGCGGTGAACGCACAATGGAAGCGTGTATTCGTCATCGGCATACTGGCGTATCAACCGGCGTGATGGTATAGGGTGCCATTGGTTACACGTCTCTGTCACCTCTTGTTCGCGCTGACGGCACTTTGAACAGTGGACGTTACATTTCAGATGTGTTACGACCCGTGGCTCTACCCTTCTTTCGATCCCTGCTAAACCCTGTATTTCAGCAGGATAATGCACGACCGCATGTTGCAGGTCCTGTACTGGCCTTTATGGATACAGAAAATCTTCGACTGCTGCTCTGGCAAGCACATTCTCCAGGTCTCTCACCAATTGAAAACATCTGGTCAATGGTGGCCGAGCAACTGGTTCGTCGCAATACGCCAGTCACTACTCTTCATGAACTGTGGTATCATGTTGAAGCTGCATGGGCAGCTGTACCTGTACACGCCATCCAAGCTCTGTTTGACTCAATGCCCAGGCGTATCGAGGCCGTTATTACGGACAGAGGTGGTTGTTCTGGGTATTGTTTTCTCAGGATCTATGCACCCAAACTGCGTGAAAATGTAATCACATGTCAGTTCTAGTATAATATATTTGTCCAATGAATACGCGTTTATTATCTGCATTTCTTCTTGGTGTAGCTATTTTAATGGCCAGTGGTGTATTTTGTTTGTGTCAAACATTTTCCAGAATCGCGAAGGAGTTGGGCAGGGATAATGCAAACCTCATTATAGCTCTCAAACTAGACAATCTGAATTTAATCAGGTGCATATAGGAACCGATACATCATTCAGTGGTTTGTAAAGATATGTCCTGATTTCTGGAATCACACACAGTTTGTGTTGTCTTTGTTGATAAATCAAGGAAAGGGAATGACAGTAATTACAGGCGGAACTTGCAAGAGTTCCTTTATATAGGGCTATGAAAAAAGTAATGACTACATTAGTTGACATACCATGGACAAATCTGCACTCAGACTGAGAGGATAGGTGTGAATAGACAGAGAATGCATCTATACATTGAAGGGAAATTTCAACCTCCCGAACGTAAAGTTAAGGAGCTAGAGACGCATGGCCAGACCCTTCTGAGACTGAATAACAACTTAGATGCTAGCGTTAAGAAACTAGAGATGTACTCTCAGATCATTCTGAGAAGTAAGGGAAAGACTTAGGTGCAAAAGCTTTATGGAATTGAAAAGAATGTACGTGACTTACCTGTAAGATTTGATAGAATTAGACGGAATTTATATAAAGTACACTATGCGAAGGATTCCGCTTAGGATGACTAAGCCGTCGACTAATCATAAGGTCTTCATGACACAGAAGTATTTTTGAGAAAATTTACGACTTCGAAGTTTAGGATATTTAGATCGAGAGCAGAAACTGAGAGAAACCTTCAAACCAATAACTGAATCTCTCGGTAAACTCTCAGCGAAATTTCACAACAACGATGGCGTTGCTGATATCATTAACCGTCACAGCGACGCTAAGATAGAAAAAAACGTTTGATGTTAGTGGTGAAAACCGTACTTGTTGGGCACCCAGCCTATGAGTTTAAAAGAATAAACAGTACAGATAGGTTAAAGGGAATATCAAAGAACCTCATTTTCCTAAACGCCACAAAAACGGTAACGATAAATTATTCCCTCAAGGATCTGGAAATGTATGGTGAAGTACTACTTGGCTCAAATGGCTCTGAGCACTATGCGACTTAACTTCTGAGGTCATCAATCACCTAGAACTTAGAACTAATTAAACCTAACTAACCTAAGGACGTCACACACATCCATGCCCGAGGAAGGATTCGAACCTGCGACCGTAGCGGTCGCTCGGTTCCAGACTGTAGCGCGTAGAACCACACGGCCACTCCGGCCGGCGAAGTACTACTATTGACTGGTGTATGTAGGGAAGTGGGAAACTTGCACAGCGTGAAATAGAGAACCATTATAAAATGCACGATGTAGCATTGGAAATGGTACTGACATCCAGCATAAACGAGTCAGCAATCGACCTCCACAGTGTATATGCTGCGACGATCCAATGAACTAACAGATGAATAAGGTAAAAATATGTATTCAAGGTTTTCATTTATCTGTGTCTTATCTAATTCACAAATGAAACTAAAATTAAAGATATGCATAGATTAGGAAAGTGTTTCATTCAGATTCGTCTTTTTCGTCGCAGTGTGGACAAAGATTAAAAGAGAAAACGAATTAGTCGTCGAAAGTTTGTATATCTCTAAAGTGTGGATATGGCGTTGTGTGAAGTGAAACGTCCCCTTTGAAGAATTATACATGACTGTGCTTAAACTGACACACAATATTTTGTTAGCGCAACGCAATCTGCCTTTCAAAATTGCCTACAAAAGAATGGCCCTGACTAACATTAAACTATACCTTTCACAAATCACTTACCTCACAAAAATCTTCGCTGCTCAAGCTACTGCAATACAGCGAGCGCCACTACTGCCAGCTAAATAAAAGATTCAAACTATGGAAGGCACTAACTACTGATAGGGATAGTTAGCAAATGAAAGATATTAATAGAGAACAAACAATGTATTTACCTTGATATCATCAAAAGTCATAATACATATAGCAGTTCATCACAAATTACAAAACTCCGCCATCTCTCTCCCCACATCCACCACTGCTGGCGGCTCACCTCCAACTGCACAACGCTACGCGGTTCACATCCAGCTGCCGCTGCCCAACGCTACAATGGCAGACAACAATGCAAAACTAGCCACAGACTGCACACAGCACAGCCAGTGATTTTCATACAGAGGTGGCGTTACCAATAAAAAAACTTAAACAGCCTACTTACATAGCCCCCAAGACTGTGCTTAAACTGACACACAATATTTTGTTAGCGCAACGCAATCTGACTTTCAAAATTGCCTACAAAAGAATGGCCCTGACTAACATTAAACTATACCTTTCACAAATCACTTACCTCACAAAAATCTTCGCTGCTCAAGCTACTGCAATACAGCGAGCGCCACTACTGCCAGCTAAATAAAAGATTCAAACTATG
Organism: Schistocerca serialis cubense; assembly: GCF_023864345.2. Taxonomy (NCBI): domain Eukaryota; kingdom Metazoa; phylum Arthropoda; class Insecta; order Orthoptera; family Acrididae; genus Schistocerca; species Schistocerca serialis. The sequence goes on from NC_064639.1 coordinate 592,237,281, forward strand.
GAAGGCACTAACTACTGATAGGGATAGTTAGCAAATGAAAGATATTAATAGAGAACAAACAATGTATTTACCTTGATATCATCAAAAGTCATAATACATATAGCAGTTCATCACAAATTACAAAACTCCGCCATCTCTCTCCTCACATCCACCACTGCTGGCGGCTCACCTCCAACTGCACAACGCTACGCGCTGTTCACATCCAGCTGCCGCTGCCCAACACTACAATGGCAGACAACAATGCAAAACTAGCCACAGACTGCACACAGCACAGCCAGTGATTTTCATACAGAGGTGGCGTTACCAATAAAAAAACTTAAACAGCCTACTTACAGAAGTTACAACATTCGATTTAAGTCTTATCTCTCTGGCAGGTAATCAAGGGCAGAAATATGGAACTAAGATGGGGAATAAATGGCATCATACATTGATGGGGAGCTCCGAGTTAGTATACTAAGTCTTACGCTATTTCGAAACATTCTAAATGTGTCCAAAGTGAATTTTCACTCGGGAGGGGAGTGTGCGGTGGTATTAAAGTTCCTGTATAACGGAATTGGCCCTTAACGTTTCACGAACAAGTGCTCCACAGGGTGAGCTATCTGAGCATGACTCACGACTCGCATTGACAGGTCTACTGCGACTGTAGCTTATCTACTGTCCTTCAAACTACCCAGACGTTTTCTGCATACGTTGTGGCTCTGCGGGCTCCTGAAAGACAGGATAACGCTTAGATATGGCTTAGCCAGAGCTTCGTGGATATTTCCAGAGTGGATGTTAATCCAACGTAAGTGATTCACACGGAGAAATACCCTCAGACTTTAAGAAGAATATAATAATTCCAAGCCCAAAGCAAGCAGGTGCTAACAGATGTGAAAATTACCGAACAATCAGTTTAATAAGTCACGGATGCAAAATACTAACGTGAATTCTTTACAGACGAATGGAAAAACTGGTAGAAGCTGACTTCGGGGAAAATCAGTTTGGATTCCGTAGAAATATTGGAACGCGTGAGACAATACTGACCCTACGACTTATCTTAGAAGCTAGATTAAGGAAAGACAAACCAACATTTCTAGCATCTGTAGACTTAGAGAAAGCTTTTGACAATGTTGACTGGAATACTCTCTTTCAAATTCTGAAGGTGGCAGGGGTAAAATACAGGGAGCGAAAGGCTATTTACAATTTGTACAGAAATCACATGGCAGTTATAAGAGTTGAAGGATATGAAAGGGAAGCAGTGGTTGGGAACGGAATGAGTCAGGGTTGTAGCCTCTCCCCGATGTTATTCAATCTGTATATTGAGCAAGCTGTGAAGGAAACAAAAGAAAAATTCGGAGTAGGTATTAAAATCCATGGAGAAGAAATAAAAACTTTGAGGTTCGCCGATGACATTGTAATTCTGTCAGAGACAGCAAAGGACTTGGAAGAGCAGTTGAACGGAATGGATAGTGTCTTGAAAGGCGGATATAAGATGAACATCAACAAAAGCAAAACGAGGATAATGGAATGAAGTCGAATTAAGTCGTGTGACGCTGCAGGAATTAGATTAGGAAATGAGACACTTAAAGTAGTGAAGGAGTTTTGCTATTTGGGGAGCAAAATAACTGATGATGGTCGAAGTAGAGAGGATATAAAATGTAGACTGGCAATGGCAAGGAAAGCGTTTCTGAAGAAGAGAAATTTGTTAACATCGAGTATAGAGTTAAGTGACAGGAAGTCGTTTCTGAAAGTATTTGTATGTAGCGTAGCCATGTATGGAAGTGAAACATGGACGCTAACTAGTTTGGAGAAGAAGAGAATAGAAGCTTCCGAAATGTGGTGCTACAGAAGAGTGCTGAAGATTAGATGGGTAGATCACATAACTAATGAGGAGGTACTGAATAGGATTGGGGAGAAGAGGAGTTTGTGGCACATCTTGAGTAGAAGAAGGGATCGGTTTGGAGGAGACGTTCTGAGATTTGAAGGGATCACCAATTTAGTTTTGGAGGGAAGCGTGGAGGGTAAAAATCATAGAGGGAGACCAAGAGATGAAGACACTAAACAGATTCAGAAGGATGTAGGCTGCAGTAGGTACTGGGAGACGATGAAGTTTGCACAGGATAGAGTAGCTGCATCAAACCAGTCTCAGGACTGAATAGCCGGCCGGTGTGGCCGTGCGGTTCTAGCCGCTTCAGTTTGGAACCGCGTGACCGCCACGGTCGCAGGTTCGAATCCTGCCTCGGGCATGGATGTATGTGATGTCCTTAGGTCAGTTAGGTTTAAGTAGTTCTAAGTTCTAGGGGATTGATGACCTCAGATGTCAAGTCCCATAGTGCTCAGAGCCATTTGAACCATTTTTGAGGACTGATAACCACAACAACTACAACACGGCGTTTGTTTCACTCTCGAGGCGTTGAGGGGTACACAGGCTCCGGCCAGACGGCAGATCGGTACAGTGCACTGCCTGAGCCACTCCAAGTACGCGCGGAGACTGTACTGTCCGCGCGCCCACGTGTGGCCCCCTGGCGCGCCAGCGAGTGGCAGTGGACCGCCAGCGCAGCGCGGCGGCGGCGCGTGAGCGGAATGCGTGGCCAGGGAGCGCGCAGCCACGCGACGCCACCGGAGGCCGCACATCCGGCCAGCGCCCTGCCTGCTGCCTGCTGCCTGCTGCCTGCTCCCGGCCCTCTTGGAGATGCGACGAGGCACCACTCCTCTACGGTACCGTAAGGCGCGGACAAACATTTAAACCACTGTGAACCTTACGTAGTCAAAGCGTATGAGCGAAAGACACGATAGAATTGTTGTTCAGCTCTGGACAAACACTGGCTATCAGAAACCAGTCAACGTTGAGAAACTGGTGTACTGGCCCAAGCAGTTTCAGATGACCTTGCGAAAATGCCAAAGTCTCGGTTACAGACCCGCGCTTTACAATAACAATACCGTATCCAGAATGAGATTTTCACTCTGCAGCGGAGTGTGCGCTGATATGAAACTTCCTGGAAGATTAAAACTGTGTGCCGGACTGAGATTCGAACTCGGGACCATTGCCTTTCGCGGGCAAGTGCTCTACCAACTGAGCTACCCAAGCACGACTCACGTCCCGTCCTCACAACTTTACTTCTGCTCGTTGGTAGAGCATTTGCCCGCGAAAGGCAAAGGTCCCGAGTTCGAGTCTCGGTCCGGCACACAGTTTTAATCTGCCAGGAAGTTTCATATCAGCGCACACTCCGCTGCAGAGTCAAAATCTCATTCTGGAAACATCCCCAAGGCTGTGGCTAAGCCATGTCTCCGCAATATCTTTTCTTTCAGGAGTGCTAGTTCTCTAAAGTTTAGAAGGTAGGAGACGAGGTACTGGCAGAAGTAAAGCTGTGAGGACGGGGCGTGAGTCGTGCTTGGGTAGCTCAGTTGGTAGAGCACTTGCTCCCGAAAAGGCAAAGGTCCCGAGTTCGAGTCTCGGTCCGGCACACAGTTTTAATCTGCCAGGAAGTTTCAATACAGTATCCACATTATTATTCAATACTAACACAAAATGAAGGTGAGGATTTGTCCAGTGACGTGGCAGAAATAGAAATCGGAGTCGATAGGGGATACAGTAACACAGTCGGAGTTTAAAAGAGCTCTTAACTGCCTGAGATCAAATAATACAGAACGGAATTTCTAAAATCATTGGAGGGGAGTGGAAACCAAACACCTATTCAAGTTGATGTGCAGAATCAATGCGACTGACGGCGTACCATCAGACTTTCGCACAAATATCATCCGCACAATTCTGATGACAGAAAGGGCAGATAAGTGCGAAAACTATCCCAGAACCAGCTTAACAGCTCACGTATCCAAGCCGCCGACAAGAATAATACACATAAGAATGGAAAAGATAATTGAGGACCCGTTAGATAATGATCGGTTTGGCTTTAGGGAAGGTAAAGGCACCAGAGAGCCAGTTCTTACGTTGCTCTTAATAATGGTAGTAGCACTAAAAATAAAAAATAAAAATTAAAAGAAAAATCCAAGAGACGTTCATAGAATTTGTCGACCTAGAAAGATGGTTCGACAATGTAAAATAGTGGAAGATGCTCGAAATTCTGAGAAAAATAGGAAAAACAGGTAATACACAATATGTACGAGAACTGAGACTGATCAATAAGACTGGAAGACAAACTACGAAGTGCTCGGATTTTAAAGGATGTAAGACAGGGATGCACTCTTTCGCCCCTGTTGTTCAATATACCGGGTGGTTGTAACTGAACTTTCCATATTTAACGCGTTGTAGCAAGGAGACAAATTACCGTAAGAGTACAAAACCTGGTAGCATTAATTTCCAGAGCACGAGGTGCATGATTTCCATGCGTCACAGCGCTACGGTCCAGTTCCAATTGTGGCCACCAGGTGCCGTTATCAGTCATCGTGATTCATAGTCTCACACAACTGACCCATCGCAATGCGCTTGTTCACGTGTAGATATGAGCTTGGACAAAAGGAGCAGGGCGTTATTGGTGAAGTTCTATTACCAAAACAACAGTAATGCTGCAGCTGCATGTCGACAACACCGCCGGCTGATAGCCGCTCCGGAAAGAGGCCGACGACCGGTTGGACCACAAGTGGTTGATGAAATCGCTGTTGCTGTAGCAGACAACGCTGCGCGCAATTCTCAATCGTCAGGCAGTGCGCGTGCTGTGTCACGACAGTTGAACATCCCGTCGTCCACTGTACGGAAGATACTTCGAACGACACTGAAATTGAATCCGTACAAGATCCATATCGTACAGCAGCTTGCACCACAGGACGCACAACGACGTGTTGACTTTGCTCTCCACATTCACGCAAGGATTCAAGTTGACGAGGGTTGGTCCTGGACCATCCAGTGGACAGACTAAGCTCATCTGTGTGTTCACTTGAACACACAGAATTGCCGAATGTGGAGATCTTCACCTCCTGTCACTGCGCATGAAGTTCCTCTGTTTGGTGAACATTTTATGCCGTATGGTGTGCCTTCACAGCTACCTTCATCATTGGCCAATTCTTTTTTGAACAGGTCGGCGCTCAAGACCAAAGACGTGCAGTGTGACTGGCCAGCGTTACTGCAATATGCTTCGCCATACAGCAGATCGGTAAGCAATGAACTCAACTGTTTTCATGTAAGATGGGGCCGGCCGCGGTGGACTAGCGGTTCTAGGCGCTTCAGTCCGGAAAGACGCTGCTGCTACGCTCACAGGTTCGAATCCTGCCTCGGGTTTGGCTGTGTGTGATGTCCATAGGTTTGTTAAATTTAGGTAGTTGTAAGTCTAGGGGACTGATGACCTCAGATGTTAAGTCCCACAGTGCTTAGAGCCATATGAACCATTTTTGAATGTAAGATAGGGCCACACAGCACGTCGCTCGTGAAGTTCATCTGCTTCTCCGAAACATATTTGGAAACGATCCAATTATCAGTCGATCGTTTCCAAATGGTTGGCAGGTACGATCACCTGATCTCATTTATGGTTGTGGCCTACCTGAAGGACAAGGTTTACCAGGGGAACATTCGCACATGTGCTGATCTAAAGTGCAGCATATCAAGAGAGGCAGCCAGCATACTTATGGATATGCTTCGTTCTGCTGTGCAGAATGCAGTCCTGCGCTTTCAGACTCTTCCGAACACTGATGGGTGTCACATTGAGCCTCTTTTGTAGCAGTAATGGTACCGGTATGTAATGGTATGATGTACCGTAGCAGCTCATTAAAAGTGCTTCAATGGAATTCATTCTGCATTATTTCTCTTCCACATGTGCTTGACATTAATGCTGCCCAGTTTTATCCTCGTACGGTAATTAGTTTTCGTGTAATGACTTGTTAAAAAGGGAAAGTTTAATCATAACCACCCGGTATAAATCGAAGAAGCAATGACGAAAATAGAAGAAAGTTTGAAGAGTGGGTTTAAAATTCAGGAAGAAAGGATATCAATGACAAGATACTCTCATGACATTTCTGTTCTCACTGAATGTCAAGAAGAATTACGCTCATGATATTCCTATTCTCACTGAATGTCAAGAAGAAATTAAACAGGAAAAAGACAAGACTAATGAGATGTAGCAGAACTGAGAATAGAAAGAGAGTTAACATAAAAATTGGGGATAACGAAGTAGGCTAAGGTAAGGAATTCTGCTACCTTTGAAGCAAAATTACCGGTGACGCACAAGGCACAGCGGAGATAGAAGGCTGGCTAGCACTGCCTAAGAGGGCATTCCTGGCCAAGAGAGTCTACAGGTAACAAACAGTCGCCATAATTTGAGGAAGAAATTTCTGAGAATGAGCGTTTGGATGATAGTATTGTTTGTTAGCCAAACATGGACTGTGGAAAAGTTGAAAAAATAAATCAAAGCGTTCAAGGTGTGGTGCTACGGAAGAGTGTTGAAAAAAAAATGGCTCTGAGCACTATGGGACTTAACATCTATGGTCATCAGTCCCCTAGAACTTAGAACTACTTAAACCTAACTAACCTAAGGACAGCACACAACACCCAGCCATCACGAGGAGAGTGTTGAAAATTGGATGGACTGATAAGGTAAGGAATAAGGAGGTTCTCCACAGAATCGACGAGGAAGGAAACATGGGGAATACTGAGAAGAAGAAGGGACGGCTTGATGAGGCATGCGTTGCAACCTCAGGAAAGAACTTCCATGGTATTAGAGGGAGCTCTGGGGGAGGACAGAGTTTGGAATACATCCAGCAAGTATTGTAGACTTAGGTTGCCATTGCTACTCTGACGTGAAAAGGTTAGCGCAGGTTAGAAATACGTGCCAGGTTGCATCAAATCAATTATAAGACTAAAAAAAAAATCCTTTGGCACGATGGGGTGGGGGGGAGGGCTAAAAGCACTTAAGCACCTGTTAGCACTGTGGAAAAGAATATGCTTATCGGCACGTGAGGCATGCAAACAGAGGAGGAAATCTTTCATCAGAAAACAACCCATGTGACGCAGATTGTCCGCCAGGCGAAGCTGTCGCAGTTGCACTGTCAGGACACGAGGCAAGCTGCAGGCAAGGCAAGAAAGAGCCAATACTTCCGGGATGCTTCTTATCAGAAAGCAACTTATGTGATGAAGACTGTGAAGTTATACATACTATTAAGAAATTCCGAAAGATCAGCTACCCGTAAACAGTTGACATAAACACATAAACGACAGGTAATGGCACCCTGGTTTTAAATTCCCAAACAGAATTTGCTCTTTTTGTCTGCGAAATTAACTTTCAGTTATGAAAAAGATAGATTATACAAAATGCGATGAGATTCATATAAAACTGTTTTACTGTTAAATATAACGATTTCTGCATAACGTAAAACTGTTATACTTTCCCTTTGTCAACACGCTCCATCTCTTCATTTTATGTAGCTTCTGTACACGTATGAGTACGGTTTGTATTGAAAGGGTACAGTATCGCCCGACATTGAAAATAGGTACAACATACTTCATTATTTTTGTCACAACAACACATTTTTTTTGTAAAATAACTCAATTTCAATTAATACAGCGAAGCCGGATACCAGTGTGGGAAAGAATGACAATTTATTTATTTAATTGATCACATGTGCACTCCCACAAAGTAAATCCCTACATCCAGTTTGGTGAGATCTGTGAAATGAATGAATGTATGGTCGTCTGCTAACCGCAGATAGTGAATGTGAATATATGATCGTCTTTGAGACGATCCTTTGGCCACCTTTGGTGGGACCAAACAGATGAAATTTACCAGAGATTTGAGCGCCTGAAATGTGGCTGACCAATACGATTGCAAGGTGCTTCCCCCACCTCGACAGAGATGGGAGAGAACCTCAGGAACGGCCATGTTTCAGCACTCTGCCGCTGGATCTTGTGCCGTTAAGACCTGTTTTAGTTGTGCTTCGTAATGATGAAAGAGTGGAGACATGGTATGCATGTGGAATATTTAAGAGTAGTTTGAAATAATAATTTCTCTATTTCAGGAACTTTTGTGGGGAGAATTAAATGTCAGGCAGGTAATATTAAAGGGATTGTAGTAATCTTCAGAAGTGACCAACGGTCACAATGAAACCACGTGTAGCAATAAGTTGAAATACTTCCGTGTGCTTAAGTTAAGCTGAATTACTAGCGTGTGTACAATAAGTTGAAATATTTAAGAAATAGCGTAGGTACCATAAGTTGAAATATTTAAGAAATGGCGTGTGCAGGACTTGAAATTAGAGACGAGTACTTCCACGTGGTAAGTACTGTGTGAGTCTCAATCGGTGTATGAGACAAAGGATAAAGAGAAGTACTCGTCCATGGTATCAGTTGAAGACTCGCGTGTGTGATGTTCTTAATGTTAAATTGTGTGATACGATTCCGTGTGACGCTAGATTTAAACTCTGAGAGAGAATCAAGGTGAGTCGGCCGTCTATCCAGCAACGCCACTTGGCTTGCATTGCACAGGAAGACGTGCATATATCTCCAGAGTTCACAGTAGGAAAGTAGAATTACAAAGTGGGGCAGTGTCGTGTGAAACTGGGATAAATACTAATTGAAGTGGGAAAGCTGAAAGTGATAATGTTGTGACTATTCTCTGTGTAGTATTTCATGTTATAGTGTGGTGTATGTCATGTAATTTGGGTATGTGTGGTTTGCATGGGAGAGTAGCGAGGTAGTTTCAAAATATTAGTGGGTTATGCTTGTTCCTTCGGTACCGCTCGGTCTGGAGGAAAGTTTCGTGATGATGATTGTGAGAGTCGAAGTGTGAGGTATAATAAAAGATCCACCATCCTATCCAGAAAGTGCACTGTAGCGTTAAAAGTAATTACGAGACCATAATATAGAGATTCATCATTGTAAAGCCATGCCCACTGGGCGGAATTTCTTATGTGTCATTGTTGTAGGTTGTAGAATTTGTGTGTTTAGGTTAGAGAATTTATCGGAATAAATAAGATAGTGAAAAGAAAAAGATTGGTGGACTTTTACTTCGAATTGTATGTTGCCATAATGTCCCGAATTTATAATGTGTGCGGTGGCCACGTGTTGACAAAAGCCGTTAAATAAAAGACAAAAAAAAGAAAATGTGGTATTGCCAGTGCGTAGTGTACAGTCAGAGTTCTGTAAATTATTGATAGTCAGATGCGTGTTTCCGTTGCGTATTAATCATATAGGAGGATAACTTGTAACTTAGATTGTGAGTACGAGAGTTCATGTTACTCGATAAATTAAGAATGAATCCACTCGCTTGGCAGACCACTCATCTTGCAGGCCTGACTGCTTGATGCCACAGTATGAGCAAGGCATGTGGGTGCCTCTCAGTATAAATCGCAAATCATTTTATTTCTCCTTGTGACAGTCAACTGTCACCTGACGATGGATTAAGAAGCCGATTCGCGACCAAATAAATAGCATTTTATTGATCATTGTGAAAGTATTGCCTCTTCAATATTATTGCAACGTTCTGTCAAGCACCAAGGGAAAATTCAACAACTCGCTCGGTTAGATGAATAATAATGCAGCACCTCCATCTTTTCCCAACCACAGTTTATTTCAGCAGCACCCTAGAGTGAAATTTTCACTCGGCATCGTATTGTGCCCTAATATGAAACTTACTGGGAGATTAAAACTGAGTAGCGGACCGTGACTCGAACTCTAGACCGTTGCCTTTCGGGGGCAAGAGCTCTACTGACTGAGGTATCCAAGCACATCTCAAGACTAGTACACCTAGAAAGAAGGGCATTGAGAGACATGGCTTACCCACAGCCTGGGAGAAATTTCCAGAATAAGTAATCTATTGTGCGAATGAAATCCTGTCATTTAACCTGCAGAACCTCAATAACACTGTGACACAGCGATTTACCTTCTTCGACACCTAGAAAATGGCGGTCGTCTTCTCCACTACAAGGGTTATTGCGAGTCGAGGATCAGACTACACACACTCTTCATAGTGTCAACTCTCGTCGACTGAATTCAGTCACACATGGTCGTGTGACTAGGGCCTCCCGTCGGATAGACCGTTCGTCGGGTTCAAGTCTCTCGATTTGACGCTAAGTTCTCAAAGTTGTGACTGCGGCTAGTTGCCGCAGACGGTGCCACATATCGTTACAGAACTGCACACTATGCGTTTTCGACGAATTCTTGTAGCTTATTTTTGTTCGAGGGCAGTTAAGTGGCTGACGACTCAGGCACTTACTTTTTATTTGTCCTTTTCTTTATTTTACTGGTTGTTTGTATTTGTTAATTTACTATTGATTGTTGAAGAACATCAAATCTAAACCAGTTAATTAACTTTATCCATTATTGATTTATTCACACATCGTATTCCATGGATACAGTTATGAGGAGGGCCTTCAAGTACGTGCAAGAGTCAGGTAACGGACTAATAGTCAGCTGCTGTCATCTCTAATAACTTCTTTTAAGTGTAGGGCTATTATAAATAATTCATTCGTTTTAAAATCTATTTAATATTTTCCGAAGTTTTACATGTACAAGCGTGATTGATGCATGAGTAGAACCATAACCTCACCAAGTTCGCCTCTTGCTCTCTGCAAATATTTTATGACTGCCTCTCTGGTCACGCGACACACATTCCAGCGGCAGTCAAGGTCGTTCCACATCTCATGCAGCAATATCCTGCCAATGGTCGTCACAGCACCACTGATGCGTTCTCTGAATTGTTCAACTGCTTTTAGTAGTGGGGGTTCGCAAACACAGCCCTTAAAGGAGCCCCAAAGGAAACATCACAGCCTGCTAGGTCAAGCGTCCTGAGGGGCCAAGGGAAGAGAGCCACATCATCTTGAACACTACGTCCTATCCAGCGATACGGCAGGTCTTCGTTTAGATAGCGACAAGCATCGATACTCCTTTAAGGAATTGGTCTGTCTTTCTGGAAGGTGACATTTTAGAAATCAGCAGTCACTATGGAAACAACCACAATTGCAATATATCATCGTAAGAGGCGCACTTCACCGTCTTCTCACAGATGAAAAATGACCACTACGTTCAACATCTCTTCACTAGATATCAGTAGCTCTGCTAGTGATGGTAGCTAAGTTGTTTTCATCGTGAAATATCTGGCACAGATTGGTTACAGACTGCTACTCTTGTAAAAATGTTGTTTTTTTCACCATCTAGATCTGTGACGTTTTTGAGGGTTACGATTCGAATTGTAAATAAGTATAAGTATGTTTCTTTCTCACATGTGCTTGATACATAGCCGATGCATGTGAGATCGACCTTGGGTTTTTTAAATTTCCTCTCAGTTTATACTTAAGATACCAGCCCTACTTCCACAGTGAAATTATAGGATTCGGGCCCTGTAGTACAACTGAACTGATTTGAATTTCCTGCCAGCTTTTACTGAATTTCCCTTTACTTTTGTATTTCCCAACATTTTGTACATAAGGCAATTGGCCAATGTCAGAGGGGTGGGTGAAATCTGGCAACTTTACATAACATCATCAGTGACATCACAGGGAAGATGGGATGAGGAGGGAAGGGGAGAGGAGGGGGAAATCTGCTAATAATTCAGGCTATGCCTGAACGTCCGTTGTAATATTCTGTTTTGTTGACCAGCACGATCTGCAGTTATCTCACTCATTTCAAACATCTGGTGATGGATGACTGAGAGATTAGCACTCCACAACGTCCCAGCAACTATGTATGATGAAGTGTAGAATAGAACTGAAGCAGATGGAATGACAGACCTGGATATGTTATCCAAATTCACTTCGAGTCGTTACCCAGCCAATATACTGCAACTATTACAGCCAGGAGTGACACATCTGTGTACTAAATTTCGCACCCTGCGTTGCCTCGAATCATCTGTACATCTAATCATGCACTCTTCGTGTAATGCTGTATATGCACAACAACTAAAATTTCATTTGCTCTCCCTCCTGATATCACAATGTTAATGGCCAGCAATGAACACACGAAGGAATTATGGGAATGGGATGGAAATCGGTAGCAGTGATACACATGTGTAGACAAAAAAATGATAAAAATTTCAAGAATGCTGGGTGAAGTATCCTTGAGAAAGAGCTTCACAAATTCAGGAAGTTAATAACACATTGGTCCACCTCTGGCCCTTATGCAAACAACTATTAGGCTTGGCTTTGATTGACAGAATTGCTGAATATCCTCCTGAGGGATATAGCGCCAAATTCTGTCCAATTCGCGTATCAGATCAAAATTCAAAAATGGTTGGTGTGATGACGGTACTCACAACTCCAGAGACTACCACACTCCACCGATAAGCCATGTTCGAAACAGCCGTAGTGCATGAGCTGTATTGATTGGCAGTATGAACTATACCGAGGTCCACGAGGGGCCGAAGCTGCTAGCCGGTGGAAATCACGCTTGAGCGATTGGTCATGTATCGTTAAACACCGGAGCACTGAGCTATGGCGGTCAGTTCTCTCCGGTGCGCCGGGTCGTGTACAGTCTCTAGCTACCGCCGAGTCTACAATGTGCAGTGCTCGTCCGTCACCTCCGAGACTTAGGCTACCTAGGCATCGTAGGCCAGCTCTGGACTCCATGTAGGCATCACTCAGGGGCACAGTGACAAGACTTTAACATTTTATAGGACTTCTAATAACTTCAAACGTCTAAATGTCTCCACAAGAAGTAGCATCATTTAAGTTGAGTAGTTCTTTATATTTAATAAATATCATTTCATTACTAATTAATGGGAATCTTTCTGATTGACGATAATCTACGTCGTCTCCTCCTGTATTCCCATTATACTCCACACTTTCACAATTGGGGAAAGATGCGGCTACCTTGCTGGCCAAGACAGTGTTTGGCAGACACGAAGACAAGCACTGGAAAAAATGTAAGCCCAGGATGACTTGCTATGAAGGGCAACAAAACAGGTCCTAAAATATCATCGAAACGCCGCTGTGCTGTAAGGGCGCTGTGGATAACAACGTGAATGGTTCCACAATTATTTGGTGCGTCTTTAGGCACATCTTATGCCTGGAATCTCAGTAACTTTGGTAGTATTGTCTTCAGTGATCAGTCCCGTTTCGAGCTGAGACCCGTAGACCAACGAAAACGTGTCTGCAAAAGCCTCGGACGGCGGTGGGGTACCAGGCTGATTGCCACCCGGCATACCGCCTGGCAACCAGGAGTGTGAGTTTGGTGGGCTATTTCTTCTCTTAGCAGGCTCCCTTTGGTTGACATCCGCGGCGCCCTTACAGTAAAGCGATAGGTCACTGATATTTTGCCGCCCCATTTTGCTGCCATCCTGGGCTTACATTTCAGCAAGATAATGGTCACTTGAAAAACCATAATTTGGCCAGCTAGGTCGCAGGATTTCTCCCCAATCCATTATGACCACGGCTCTCCAATCATCTCGGGACTTTGACGATCTAACGGGCCAGTTGGACGGAATTTGGCACGATATCCCTCAGGAGGACACCCAACAACACTATCAGTGCCATGACGAATAACTGCCTTCGTAATGGCCAGAGATGGGCCAATGTATTATTGCCTTGCACAATTTGTGGAGCTCTTTCTCCTGAATAAATCATCCAATTTTTCTGAAATTTTAATTTATACCTATTTCCGTCCCATTCCGATAATACCTTAGTGGTGCTCGCTTTTCCTCCTACAGTGTATTTATTTCCAGAGATCCGCCTTGTTTATCTTACCCAGAGAAATTTGCGGCTATTTTACCAGATATAAAAAAATCAATAAAGACTATATCCGAAGGTACCTTAGATCACAAACTTACTACCGAGTCGTGCATAAGAATAATCAGATTTAACCATTTTTTGGCCAAATGCGTCTTATAACTTCTAGGTTTACCCATTTCCCTGGTCGGTGGCAGGCAAAAGCTGACTGTGCACCGACCTGTCGATCTCCGGCTGAGTTTAATTAATATCATGTTCCTCATTAAGAACTTCGACCGACTGTGCTTGTGTGTCTCATTGAAAGAAATGGATTGTCAGAGTATTACCCGACAATTCCTTAGCAAGTGTAGCTGCTTACATTAATTAAAATTTTACTTGCACACATGATGTGGGTCAAGGCCATCGCTTAGAGCCTTTTTTTTTCGGTCTGGCAGTTATTTTTGGCCGTTGATCGATTCCACAGTTGACTTTGTGTGTTCTGTAGGAGGCGATAATAATTAACAGTGGTGTAATTTTCTTGTGAGAATCCTTAGTTAGCCTGGATGGCAAATATTTATACAAATATAACTAGTTTCAGCAAATGAAACTGACATCTCAAGATCCCACAAAAGGGTTTGCTACACGTGGAAAGTTTACCTGCATGCTCAATGCTGACTGCGATGGCGACGGTGATCTTCGTTGCTACAAAATCTTTGAGGTAGAACGCAGTGGGCATGTCATCGGAATGCTAGAAAGGCGTGTGAAATTGTTCGGAATCCTCATGGAAAACTACTCAGTAGTACTTATTATGTGATAGAAGTTGAATGACTCTTCAAGAAAATGGCCGTCTTTCATGGACACATTTCTTCCCTAGTTCCTCCGGTCAACAGATGCCTTTTATTCGACCACGAAAAATCCTTGGCCTTCTCTTCCACAAGTAGCTTTAGAGTGTCTTCTTGACAGGCCTCACCTTTTGCGAATCCACATGATCTCTGTAAGCACACTTCTTTCCTGCATTCAGTCGGGAGCGACAGAAAAACGTCTCTCTGTTTCGTTTCACGTTGAGGCAGATACATGCACCAGGCCTGTGTCTGACATCAACTTTGTCATCGTGGCCAAGTTTGAACTTCGAAGGCTCGCTCATTCTTACAGTCCCAAACGGTTTTGAATAACAAAAAATCACTCTGGCATCCAACCAAGGGCCTGAGTAACCAAATATGTACCATGCTGTTCCTCTTGTTGACGGCACTGACTGTTTTAAAGCTATGAATATAAATGCGTAATGGCGCCTCATTAGCACAGGTCCAGCTGTATAGTAGTGAATCAGTGTCCATGTCACTATGAGATGCAAAGGCAGTAGAAGAGTGATTGGAAAGGTCGAGGTGTAGAAATGGTAGCGACTGTCAGTGGAAGAGTCAGTCCCAACGAGTTAAAATTTCATAGAGTGGCTATAGGTCCGCCATGTTTGAAGCAAATTGAAGTTCTGGCCGCCATGTTTTCTTTAGTCAAGGTATTCGTCTGCTGTGTCCCGCCCTCTTGTAACTGCGTTTGACTTACTTGAAATAGCCCATACTAGCTTTATTTTTTCTAAAACAAGCAATAGACAGCAGTGATTTCAGTGTACACTGACAGCAAAAAGGGATGTTTTTGTCGAAATATGGCTAAACTTTTCGATGTATATAACACTACAAGACAACTCAAATAAGTCTGTCCATCCACTATAACGTTACTTGTTGCCCATAAATTAATGCAATTAGTGCAGGTACCACCAGAATATTACGGTGAAACTTCTAAACATGCTGTGGTTAACTATTAGAAACAGTAATGGGCGCAGAAATGCGATATTTTTGTCGCTCTTTCAAA
The DNA here is from genome assembly GCF_023864345.2 of Schistocerca serialis cubense. NCBI lineage: Eukaryota > Metazoa > Arthropoda > Insecta > Orthoptera > Acrididae > Schistocerca > Schistocerca serialis. The sequence continues at coordinate 592,252,701 of NC_064639.1, forward strand.
GTAAACACTCAAAGCCTCAAAAACCAGTACACTGTGAACGAGAATTTATTTGAAATATGTGTTACAAGTAGTTAACACAAGCATAGTAATTGAATAACAAAGTCGAAGCGTTCTTGGGTGGGGTAATTTCACAAATTTTCGTAAGTATCTGTATGCCTTGGCAGAATAAAAGTGTAGGGTCAGGGCAAATTTCCTTATTTGCTGAGAATAATGGCATACTTTAGCACTGCACTGAAGTTCCAATAGCTCCTTCAACAAACCAACTACATGTTCACTGTTTAACATATCAGAAACTGAACTACATAGCCTTCTTCTCAAACCGGCAACAGTCTGTAACTGCACTATTCTTCTTTTGTGTCGTACACTAAGTTGCTTCATTTGCTTTATCCGCTTCTTTAGCCGCACATTCTCTGCTTGTACTCTGTTATATTGTGTTTTCAACTCCTTAGGGCTTGGTAGACAGTAATTGTGGTCAGCAGAAACAGATGTTGGTCCGACAGGCACTGAAAGAATGTAGTTACATCATAAGTTTATAACAGAGTTACACCATAAGATTATAATAGAAAGTATGTAATTCAAAGTAATAAGAACACGGAGTAAAATTAAATTATTGACTTACTTTGTGCTAATGATGTCACTGTAATAGCACTATCTTGCAAATTGTCGAAAGATCGCTTTCTGGGTTGTGGTCGTAATACTTTATCTTGCTTTTGTAAATGTGGTGGAAAGTTAAAGATAGTAGGTACTGCTTTCGACAAAAGGTGCCTCTGGACATTTGTGTGGTACATATATTTCTCTTCAAAATGAGCTGAACAGAGGTAACTGGCTGTATTAGGAAACCAGTTTTCTCGCTTCATATTTATAACCCATCTTTTTGTAATTTCCTTAGCTTTTAAAGGAAATCTGTAATCAACGATAAGTAAATTACTTCCTGCATTTGTCTTAAGCATAATTACAGTTCCAATGCAAATGACTCTTTAATAAACATTAAAAAACGTGTGTCGTATTTCGGTACTAATATACTTACTTATAATATGAAATATTTGTTTTATCGCTGCGATTTGTGCAGTTGAACGCTGAACACACTGCAGGCATGTTGACTTTATATGTTGTAACAAAAAAGTCAACTAGAAAAGTTAAATATTGCAGTAATATCACAACAGCTGACACACTTCCAACACAAACAACAGTACCGCTTTCCTAATGTTTTGACTAAGGAGAACATGGCGGCCGAGTTAGCGTTGGTTGCCGCTAGGAGCGCTGTAACTAGTATCTCAGCCACTCTATGAAATTTTAACTCGTTGGTCAGTCCAGAGCTGTGTTTTGGTGGTGGTGGTGTTGGTGGTGGTCGTGCCGGTGGAGGCGCAGCTGCCGGACCTGTGATCCGCCGCTGTTCGCCGCCCCTGGCCCTCGAACGGCCGTTTATATTTAGCCTCTTTGTGCCTGAGTCGAACTTCTTCCCCCTCCTCCCCCCACCAAGTCGGTCCAAACGCCCGCTCCCCCGCCGTCCCTCGTCCCCAGTGCGCAGGGCCAACCCCCGTCTAACAACACCCCTGCTCTATTCTCAAAATAAATAGCCACTTCCTCGGCAGCCCCTGCTCGCCGGGTAGCGCCTGACTAAAACAGAACGAAACACAGCAATCCCCTTGTGCTGCCGGCAGCTCTGGGCAACACGGGTCCTTTCCTCTCCCTTCCCTGGCCTCTTTCCGCTTTCAGTGCAGATCGCCCCACACGCGGCCTCTGGACATGCGTCTTGTCGTAGCAGCAGCCGACGCCTTTGTCTTTCCATGTGTAGCGATAAAAAACAGGCCAGAAGAAAGGCTGAAGTTTACCACCCCGTCGACGTCGAGATCGATGGAGCACTAACGTAGTTGAAGGATATAGGAACGACTTGTCTGTTGATATTCATCTTATATTATCTTAATCGACAGAGTTACGTGTTAACATGTAGTGAACAAACTAGAGCATACTAAGTACTGAATCAGGTTTATGGTTAGATGCAATACTTCCTGGCAGACAGAACTCAACATGTCTTTCTTAGCGGGACGAAACGGACAGATAGATCAGAAAATTGTGGTGAATCCCTATGTCTGTCTCAAAGACAATGATGAAGCTGTTATCTCAGGAGCAAACGTTACACACAATATTTTATTTCTCCTGTATCACCTAGTCAAGGACAACCAAGCTTTTAAAGGGACCCATTACAATTTTCCTGAAAAAAAATATTTTTGCCAGCGCAAAGCTCATCTGCGTACTGACAACATTCCACAGCTGCACGGAATTCGTGAGAAAGCTGAACCAAAAGTTAAAATTCCAAGGAATAAATAACCGCCCAACGTCAAGTGTGATCTTTCATTTTAAGAAAACTTAACTGCTGCAACCTTCATTTATTGTCAGTTCACTCTCACTAGTTGAAATATGGAGATGGCGTGAAGATAAGCATTTAATATACTGCCCTTTAAAAACACAAAAAATCGTCAGTCAATCTTGAATATAAAGCAATGACTGACTCAGTTATAATACATTGTTAATTGCCTCGTCTAGAAAAAGGTCCTGGCGGTTACGTCGTCATATTCTTTGATCTTCGTTGTGTCCACATCAATTTTCGCAACACAGTTTTACCCGACATACGATGCCATAAGAGGCCTCAGAGATTCTTAAGCAATGAGCAACGTGAAAATTCTTAAATATGTTGCTTAACAAAAGAAATTTTCCTGTTTCTTCCCGTTCTTTTATAGTTCAGCAACGTATTCATTTTTTTATACATACTCTTGCGATTTTATAATTGCAAAATGATGGATATAGCCGGATCGTTACAAATTAACTTCTCTACAATAAGGCAGCAAAGCCGGAAGTATGCAGCGAAATGCAGGAAGATGTGCATTGGCCGACGCTTGTTGCAGCGACTGATTGTTCTACATCTACATCTACATTTATACTCCGCAAGCCACCCAACGGTGTGTGGCGGAGGGCACTTTACGTGCCACTGTCATTACCTCCCTTTCCTGTTCCAGTCGCGTATGGTTCGCGGGAAGAACGACTGTCTGAAAGCCTCCGTGCGCACTCGAATCTCTCTAATTTTACATTCGTGATCTCCTCGGGAGGTATAAGTAGGGGGAAGCAATATATTCGATACCTCATCCAGAAACGCACCCTCTCGAAACCTGGCGAGCAAGCTACACCGCGATGGAGAGCGGCTCTCTTGCAGAGTCTGCCACTTGAGTTTGTTAAACTTCTCCATAACGCTATCACGGTTACCAAATAACCCTGTGACGAAACGCGCCGCTCCTCTTTGGATCTTCTCTATCTCCTCCGTCAACCCGATCTGGTACGGATCCCACACTGATGAGCAATACTGATGAGCAATGATGTTCACGCTGAACGTAGATTAATGTAGTGCACAGGAATCGTAGCAATTGTAAAATAGGCGTAACAGTCCGGACTTGCATAAAGTGAAAAACAGCGTGAACTAGTTGTAGCATAAGCTGATGCCAAGCTGAATTTCATTGGCAAAATCGTAAGGGTATGTCATTTATCTAGGAAGAAAATACTCGCTCGACAGATTCTTTGAAGATTAGCCTGACATTTTTATCTGGTTCTAATAAGATACAAAGTACAACTTCGTCACGGGGCCGTTTATACCTGGAGTCAAGAACGATGGCGGTCGAGTTTAGGCTTGTTCTGCGCACCTACGTCACGCATACTCCGACAGCCAAAGAGTGTTCGGTAGTGTTCTGAGCGCTCTGCTCTTAATGCCGTAGCTTATGCGAGAATTAAATGTGATCGTAGCGAGTTGTTTAGTGAATTTCTATTTCATTTGTTGCGAGTTGTTATCGTTGATGCTGGTGATAAGTGAAAAATTCTGCATAAGCAAGCGAGAGACATAGTTTTCAGGATGTACGGTTACTTCAGGCTGAAATCAGGTGCATGCGTGTACCGCAACTGTCGCTTCGAATAGTCAACAATGCGCTCCCCGTCCGCGCCTCGACATGCGCGAACCGCCATCGTTTGTGGATCAGAGTTTAGTAAGTGGAGATGCTGACTGACACCCCTGGCAAACATTACAATATTGGAAGAGTGCATCGCGCAGAGGCCTGCTGGTCAATTTATGAGAGGGAAATGATTCCGATGAGGAATGAGAAATTAGATGGTCGTGTATTGACAAATGATCCTCGCACACACTATTCGTGAATAGAAAAGGAGTGATGGGGAAAGGATAGAAGTAACCACCGCCACACACCACTAGGTGGGTTACGGAGTATTACATGTACAGGGTTATTACAAATGATTGAAGCGATTTCACAGCTCTACAATATCTTTATTATTTGAGATATTTTCACAATGCTTTGCACACACATACAAAAACTCAAAAAGTTTTTTTAGGCATTCACAAATGTTCGATAAGTGCCCCTTTAGTAATTCGGCAGACATCAAGCTGATAATCAAGTTCCTCCCACACTCGGCGCAGCATGTCCCCTCAATGAGTTCGAAAGCATCGTTGATGCTAGCTCGCAGTTCTGGCACATTGTGTCTGTTCACTTCACCATTAAGAAAAAATGTTGCTTCATCACTGAAAACAAGTTTCGCACTGAACGCATCCTCTTTCATGAGCTGTTGCAACCACGCCGAAAATTCATCGGGTGTCGGGGCTTGTAGCAATTGTAATCGGTAAGGCTTCTGCTTTACCCTTTTCCGTAAGATTTTCCAATCCATCGGCTGTGATACGTTTAGCTCCCTGCTTGCTTTATTCGTCGACTTCCGCGGGCTACACGTGAAACTTGCCCGCACGCGTTCAACCGTTTCTTCGCTCACTGCAGGCCGACCCGTTGATTTCCCCTTACAGAGGCATCCAGAAGCTTTAAACTGCGCATACCATCGCCAAATGGAGTTAGCAGTTGGTGGATCTTTGTTGAACTTCGTCCTGAAGTGTCGTTGCACTGTTATGATTGACTGATGTGAGTGTATTTCAAGCACGACATACGCTTTCTCGGCTCCTGTCGCCATTTTGTCTCACTGCACTCTCGAGCGCTCTGGCGGCAGAAACCTGAAGTGCGGCTTCAGCCGAACAAAACTTTATGAGTTTTTCTACGTATCTGTAGTGTGTCGTGACCATATGTCAATGAATGGAGCTACAGTGAATTTATGAAATCGCTTCAATCATTTGTAATAGCCCTGTATATATATGCAGATTAGACTTATTCCAAGGATCCCGCAGGGAGAGGCCTCTGGAGTGGAGTGTCGAAAGAAGTCAAACATGCACAGGGTGACCCAAAAATCAGTTAACATTTGATAATTGAATACTCGAGGGAATAGTGTAGGTTGTAACATAACGAATATCTAGGCGACTTATTCGTCCATCTAAGGCTGGTATCGAGAACGTCGCGCGACCGCCGCAGGTGAATGCACGTGCAGAGGCAAGGAGCGCATGGCAAGAAACAGGGAAAATCCTTAGGCTTGGAATTTGGACGGCTGTTACTCACGTGGCCTTTTAAGTTACAGCTCTTTGAGCTTCGACAATAACTCAAACACGGGGTGTTCAAAAAGTCTCTCCGCAGTGCCGTATGATTGTTAGCCGCGAGTGCCGTATGATTGTTCGCCTGCCTGGGCTACTTCCCTTGGACTCCCCCAACATTCCACTGTTTCGTTTATCTCAGCCAGCATCAGTAGTATCGTTGGAGTGCGTCGTTACGTGTTGACGTGAACGTTTGAGTTTAGTTCCTTTGTTCGCTTGTTCTCGTTTTTGTCACTGTTAAAATGCTAACCGTTGAAGAACTTGTGTTTTTAGTCGAACAAATGTTCAAAACTGGCGGTAAATACACAGTTTCAGTTCGTCAAGCATTTAATTCAGTTTTCCCGGAGACAGCACGCCCACATCGCGATACTGTGCGAGATTTGATTTACAGATTTCGAAGTACGAGTTCGGTGACAGATGCACCGAGAAGTGGTCGTACTAGCGTTTTGTCTGAGGGTAAACTACTCGATATTTCCGATAAAATGTCCATGAGTCCGAACAAGTCAGTAAGAAAACTCGCCCAGGAAATCGATGTTAGTGTCGGAACGGCCCACACAGCTGTAAGGAAGAAATTAGAACTTTTCCCATACAAAGTGACAGTCGTGCAAGAAATGCGGCACTGCGGAGAGACTTTTTGAACACCCCGTACAATATTAATGCAGATCTGAATACATTTGTAATCTCAGAAAAATAAGACACATCCAGCGACACAACAGTATCTCAATATCTTTAAAACAACAGATGCCAGTATCTCACAGTAAATAAACATTTTCACAACGACCCTCCGAATTATACCTTTTAATCACTTCATACGATCTCAACATATGTTATCTGCGATGATAACATTGCACGATAACTATCATCTCTGAAACTATTTTGCGACAATTAAATCAGGCTGATTTGTATGCTCGGAAGCCTGTTAAACGCATCCCACTGCGACCACGCCGTCGTCCGAGTTAGCTAAGTAGGTAACACGTTGGTTGGGGTCAGCAACAGCGATGCAGAACAATGTTCTCCGACGAGTCCCGCTTCGCTGTGGCAAGTGATTCTGGCCATCAGTTAGTGTGCAGAGAGGGAGAAATACATTACACACCATACATGCTCATAAACATCATCGGTATGGCCTAGGCGTTATGGTGAAGACAGGCATTATCCACCGCTGCGTATCTTTGCACAAGATAACGTTACAGCATAACTTTATAGCAGGAAGATTATTCTGGATGATGTCCTTATGTTTATGGGTGCGGTTGGTTCCGATTTCCTGTCTAAGAATGACAGTACCTGCACACATAGGACCGCTGATGTGTCAGAGACACTGGAATGTGATGATACTGCGTACTCCCCTGATCTAAGCCCTACAGGGCATGCCTGGGATGCTGTCGGTGGACGTGTCTCTCATTGAGCAACCCCTCCCTGAACCGTGCGAGAACTGAAAACCGCCTCGAGAGGAGTGGGACAACATCCCCAAGGATTCCTCAACAGTTTGGTAGCCAGCATGAATACCCTTTTCAAACTGTATGTTACTGCCAAGAAGTGCATACACCTTCCTGGGAGTCAGGTCACGACCTTTACGGTGAGAGTCAGACCGGTGTCAAATATGAACGTTATTTATGTATGGTATCCTGCTTTTCCAAGTGGTGATCTACCATTTTTCGTTATAGATATACCACTCTATCTATACTTCGTATGTACTGTGCATCATGTCGTCCCTCATCGCCTATGATTAGTCTGTCCAGCAATGTCTCAGCTCCTTAGCAATTGTCAAGCTGTGTAATATGCACTGCATCGTGTTGAATACATTTGTATCAACGTGTCTCATTTCTTTCAGTACTAACGTTAAACCTTTGAAATGTGTGTAGAATTTATTTTAGGTATATTGTGAGCTTAAGGTCTATCAAACGCAATTTTATTGTGTTTTCGGGCCTCACCATTTAAAGATACAAAACGCGGGCTTGTAGAAATGATACATCTCACCACAAGCCCCTAATTCGTATTTTTGCACAGCAGTTGGTACCCTGCTGTGGTCTTCAACCAACGACCATTACCGTCTGAAGGTGCTGAGCAGGAACTGTACAGGGTGTGAGGTGGGTAAGTAATATCATTAGATCGAACGTCCGAAAGTGTCATCTATTTTTGTGTCGCTTACACAGAAAATAATGTTATAAGTTGCTGTTTTACTAACTGTAGTAAGTATTTAAATCTTAGGTGGAGAACAGCTTCCGTCAGCTATAGCAGATGACTGAAGAATGTTAAACGCTTTCTTATTTTCCTTCGCGGCTGAAATTTGTAGTGTTAACAACTAATATACGCCTGCAAATCCCTAGTGGTCCACGTTGCATTAGCTACTAAGAGAAAACTATACTGGGCTATGTAGTTATTCAACTATCATACAGTACCTACGGTATACACTAAAATAAATTTAATAGAGCCAAAATACACAAAAGATGAAAAAATGAAAATATTAAGAAGACGCTGAAAGGCAAAAAAGGAGGCAATGCGTCGGAAAGTATCTCAGGAATGAGGCCGGGAAATACCGTCGAACTGAGGTGACAAACCGACAACTACAGCATCGGCGCAGACAATAAAGGAAAATGTACGGGACGAGAAACTATACACAGTGGGCACCAGCGCTATGTTACGAACAGAGATGCCTACTACCGAAAGTTTATCGATCGGAGGAAGGAGGGCAGTCTGCTGTATCCATCTGTTGCTTCAACACGGGATAGAGAGAGAGAGAGAGAGAGTTATCCCGGACATAATCAAAGAAAACCCACCCACCTTCCGTATTTATATGTCCAAATGCTGATTTATCTTAGAGCACAGTCCCAACAATTAAACAGCGGAACAACATAGATGTATTGCCCTATTTCATGTGTCTAGATAGTTTCCGAAATGGCTTGGCGGTTGTACAGGGTGATTATAATTAAAGTTAAACTTTCTAACCGCTGTAAAAATAACACCACTGATCAGAATGACGTCAAATTGCAAAGGAATATTATCGGAGAAAGGCGGAAAACGAATGGCAGAAGAAAAATAAATAGTTACAAAATGTGCAATAGATTGCGCTTCAGGCATCACAATGTAATAGTGATGAACTGCAAATGACAAATTAATCATACAACAATGCCTAAGGTGTAAGTTTGTCGCTAAACAAACTGTATCATTCAGTGTCCATGAGTGCACAGGTGTCATACTGTTACATACGTAAGCCTATCCACCACGGCAAGGTCATATCTCATCGGGTGGGAAAAATCAATTTTTAATTGTCCTGAGGCCAAAAAGCGCTTAAAAACCATAAATCAAAATCAAATCGGATTATTAATTTCCGTGTGACGTGCGCAAAAAATGTTCAATATGTTGTCCACCGTTTTCTGCAACAAGTTGAAATGGAGAAACAGCCATGTTCCACAACTAATCGAAGCGTTTGCGGGGCCACTTTCAGAAGTACTGCGCAACGCGTGCCTTCAATGCAGCTAAGTTTGCAGTCGGAACACTGAAAACAACAACTATCAGATAGCTCCACAGCCAGAGGTCACACGGACTAAGATCAGGTGATCGGACGACCAGGCTGTAGGGAAACGGCGGCTGATAATTCTAGCACTTCCGAAATGACGCTTCAGCAGCTGCTTAACTGGGTTTTCAATGTGCGGAGGTGCGCCGTCCTGCACAAAAATGATCCCATCCACACATCAACGCTGTTGGAGAGCTGGAATGACGTAGTTGCGCAAAATACACTCAAACGCTTAATAAGTGACGGTACAAGTAACAGGACCGGAAGCACTTGTCTCTTCGAAAAAATATAGCCCTGTGATAAATGATGCCGTAAACCCGCACCACACAACGACCTTTTCAGGATGAAGTGGTGTTGGTTGATTTTCGTGTGGATTTTCCGTTGCCTATATTCGACAATTCTGTGTATTGACATATCCTGTCGGATGGAAGTGGGCTTCGCCTGTCCACAAAATCTTCCACGGCCAATCATTGTCCACTTCCATACGAGCAAAAAATTCTAAAGCAAAGGTCTCTCTTGCTGGCAGGACAACAGGAAACAACTCGTGCACGTGGGTAATTTGGAATGGATAACAAAGAAGTGTGTTTCGTAGGATTTTACGCACTGTGCTCACAGGTGTGTACAATGTTCGGGCAATTCTCCGTGCACTACACGTTTGCACACCACCACTCGTCTCCTCCTGCATTGCTGTGACCACTGCTTCCACTGACGTCCAATCAACTCGTTTCCTCCCTCTACCAGGTTGCACACCAAAGAATCCGTCTTTTCGAATTTCCGAATCATTTTCTCGAGATTCACGCAGTCATCGAACCAGCGCCTTTTTTCAAACCCTTCAGTGTCTGGAACCTCTGCAGAGCGACGTGTGCACAGTCATCATTCTTGTAACACAGCTTTACAAGCAGAGCGCAATCCTGCATTGAGTCAAATGTTCAAATGGCTCTGAGCACTATGGGACTTAACATCTGAGGTCATCAGTCCCCTAGAACTTAGAACTACTTAAATCTAACCAATCTAAGGTCATTACACACATCCACGCCCGAGGCAGGATTCGAACCTACGACCGTAGCGATCGCGGGGTTCCACACTGAAGCGCCTAGTCCGCAGCTCGTGGTCGTGCGGTAGCGTTCTCGCTTCCCGCGCCCGGGTTCCCGGGTTCGATTCCCGGCGGGGTCAGGGATTTTCTCTGCCTCGTGATGACTGGGTGTTGTGTGATGTCCTTAGGTTAGTTAGGTTTAAGTAGTTCTAAGTTCTAGGGGACTGATAACCATAGATGTTAAGTCCCATAGTGCTCAGAGCCATTTGAACCATTTTCTTTGAATCGCCTAGAACCGCTCCGCCACACCGGCCGGCTGCATTGAGTCAGTCATGGCGAATGTTGCAGACGCCGAAGGAGTAAAAGCCGTGCACCCGGTGTGTTTATACCAACTTCAATGGGTCATGCGCATGGCAGGTGTTTTCATTTACGTATTCTGAAACATACAGCGCCATCTATTAATCAATTTTCTCACTATTTTTTTCTTCTGCCTTACGTTTTCCCCCGTCTCCGATAATATTCCGTTGCAATTTGACGTCATTCTTAGCAATGGTGTTATTTCTACAGCGTTTCGAAAGTATAACTTTAATTATAATCACTCTGTAAACGTGCGTGACGATTTTCACACAAAACGTTTCTGAGGTACTTTCAAGAAAACAATTATTTTTATATAATCAAAACAGACGAATTATTGATTTCACAGACTTAGATTAATTGCTCCTCCGTATGCACAAAAGATAAGCTGCAAATATTTTAAAGTTGACCTGTGTCTTTCAAGCAGAAAAATATAGGGCGTTGCTGATAGATATGTCGCTTAGAGTTTCAGAATTTAGCCGGCTAGAATGCTACCGCTTTCATTCTAAAATCCGATCGGCAACCTTGCCTTTGCGAAGCGTTAGTCTCGTTTTCACTGTGACTGTTTGGCGCAGCCGACTCACGTGAGTGCGTAGTTGTGTGTACACTAAAATCGTACTTGTGTGGTTGATGATGGCGAAACAAAGGCAGGACGGTGCAACAGGAGCCAGCAAGTAACCTACTCCTCTTGAATCGCAGCAACGGGTCTTCCGAGTTGAACATCTCCAGCCTACTACGGTCGGGTCACAGTCATCGTTGCCACCCCCTTTTTTCCGAAAGGCACTATTCAGATGGCACTGGCACAAAGTGGACAGAAATATACACCGAATTCTCTTCTACAGTGTGTAGTGTCAGGCAAAAAAGCGAGTATAGTGGGAGGAAGTCAGTTTTTTCATTAAGAAAAGTCTGTGGAGACATATAATCTCTACTGTACAATTTTTACTGCACTCAGAAATATATTGCACTCAGAAACCACATTCAGGAAATATTAGTTTCCTCGAACATGAGGGATGACCGATGAAGACGTACATTCTCGAGCTACGTCATCGTTGCACGCATGGCTAAACCTGAAGAGAGGGGTTATGTGATTAAAAAAGTGGGTGATGGCAATTTGACTAATTTGTGACTTCCTTAAGTATTGACGTTGGATGGAATTCTTCTGTTTTTAGTGACGTTGTGTTACTTCAGGTTAGACAAAATGGCGGAAACTTCACCCATCCCTCGTTTCCTTGTTGGATTCAAGCCTCATCCCGTTTATTGAACCTACCAAGATTTCTGAGAATGCATATTTGCAGCACAGCGTTATGTGGTAGTGAAACATGGACTCTGGGGAATCCAGAAAAGAAGAGACTTGAAGCATTTGAGATGTGGTGCTACAGAAGAATGTTGAAAATTAGGTGGACTGATAAGGTAAGGAATGAGGAGGTTCTTCGCAAAATCGATGAGGATAGGAATTTACGGAAAACACTGACAAGAAGAAGGGACAGTATAGTAGAAGGTCCGTTAAGACATCAGGGAATAAGTTCCATGTTACTAGAGGGAGGTGTAGAAGGTAAAACAGTAGAGGAAGGCAGAGATTGGAATACATCCAGCACGCAGTTGAGCACGTAGGTTGCAAGTGCTACCCTGGGATGAAGAGGTTGGCACAGTGGCGGGCAGCAGCAAATCATTCAGAAGACAAGAGTGCGCACTAACACTAACTATCGACATGGATCCAGTGACGTCTTTCCGACTTGTGTAATCGCATTCCGTAAACGGATGTCCTTCAGTTCGGCGCTATGTTGACTAACAGATTTCTTTTCAGTGTCTACGCGCTCAGTAAAGTACTTAACAGGAATTAAATGCCTCTTTGTTTGTCGTGCTAGACAGAATTCGAGAGTAACGGTAACATTTCATTAATCGCAGAAACGGCAGGCCGTTTATCCAGAAGGATGACTGCCCCCGTTACCAAGAGGTAACATCTCTTAGCGAGGCAACTTGTCGTCTTGTCCACTGACTGCCCCTGCTCCTAACTCATGTGATCGTTCTCCCTCTCAGCTCATACGCCTCTTACTTGCATCTATGCAGAAGCTCCTGTTTTTTAATATACACTTTACTGTCGTCACTCTGGGAATTAATGACGTGATGGGTTTCTCTCAAATATTGGTTTTTGATTATTTTTTAACACACTACGATTTCCCTAACCCCAATGAGCCGCCATTTCGAGGCAGTTTACTCTTCATGTACGTGGCGTACTTTTTCTGTACTGATAGCTCTATACTAGCTCAGAAACGGAGCGAGTGTGAGTAATTTTGAGGGTTGCTTACATTAGAAACCAAGCCACCGCTTTTCAGTTCTATACTGGCTGTCTTCTTTCCTTTACAGTTCCGCGAGTGTTACGAGTCTGATTACGGTGGTGCTACGGTTTCTTCCGACTTGACCACTCGTTCCCTATGGGACCTAAAATGGAGTTATTTGTGTATCCTTTGGGAAATAGAAACTTACTTATATGGGCTACTAGCGAATTGTGTAGCTTATTATTTGTTTCTGTAACTTTTCTTTGATGGCATGGTTCACTTGTACCCAACAAGAGGCTCGCGTTTTTAGTTAAATGTGCAGCGAAAGAGATGAGCAAGTCCAGTGTCCTAGCTCATGGAGACAGTGATTTCGGACAAGATCCCAAACGACCCGCTGGTGAGCCTGATGCGGGTATGCAGAGCTCATTTCCGATCTCTAGTGTGTACAGTGTTATTCATACGCTAGTAATTGACTTTGATCTACTTGTTTTTCGTGTTCCTCATCCCACCCTGTTTATCTGAAACACAGGCATACATTTGAATATTTACTTCAACACATCTCCTACACTTATTCTTGTAGTACTGTCAAATCCGACGCACTCCGTACTTAATTTTCATACAGCTTCATGAGTCAGGCATGTACACTGCTGAACATTAAAACTGCAACACCAGGAAAGATATTAAATAATAAATATTTTATGTGAAAACTTTTAAAGCTCTTTAAATAACAAAAACTATATTAACATTCTACGTCTTTATTCCTCATGTCTACATCTTTATTTGTCAATAAAGTCACAGTGGTAATGCAGATATTTCTTCTAACTAGAGAATAGTTTGTTGATTCTTTCACTGTAGAATCTTTGACTTTGTTGAAGGAGCCACAGTCTCACCTCTGCCTGAACCGCTTCATCACTACGAAAATGAAGCCTTCGTATGGTGCCAAGTCAAAACTCTAAGGAAGATGATCAATAAAAGTACACTCAAGGCGTCGAATTGTTGCAGATGTCGCAGCGCTCGTCTGTAATCTTGCATTCCCACGCCGATATGTGGACGAACTCGTAGAGTTCGAAACTCGATTAAACGACACTGTTTCTCACGCACAGACATAGTTACGGTAGGGGTGTGCGTAGTTAATATCCAGAGCTACCACCTTAGGCAGAAACAATGCCTCTAACCCGCCTGGGCTTCGAGTAGAATTATTCTTGGATGACAGATAAGGGTATGTCATTCAATATTGCTTTATCAGTGTGTCAGACTTCATTGATCGTAGTGGCTGGGATTGGTGTCCTTTATTCTCGGAAATCCATGACGAAATCATTTCAGTGGGTGAGACATCTGGGGATCGTGTTGGCCAGTGTAACAGTCTGATACACTCCGTATCGAACTAGATCAGGACAGCATGGCCAACGTGTGTTGGTGCGTTATCGTGTTAACAGATAACATCACGGATACCGCGAAATTAGAGCATAGCGACTGGCGTTACCATTTTATAAATTTAACGATTGCTGTCCAAATTACCGGCTATGCGAACCGGGGGTGGCCCTGTTATACACCCAATGATGCCTCATAATATCACGCCAGGTGCTGGGCGAGTGAAATGACGACGAATGTAGTCTCGCAACGTTCGATTTCATCGAAGCCACCTCCCATGAAATGGTCTATTATGACGCTGTGCGAAGAACTGGGACTAGTCTGAAAGGAGACGAGATGGCACTCCTGTGTCCACCGCTATCAACACGCCTATATCCGCTGCCCCAACAATAGAAGCCGCAGTACTGGGCGCAGACTTGACACTCTGTAGTGTTCTAGACGTTCGTACAGATACTTGTCTCGGTGTGAAATATCATATTACCTCATTCATGGTCGTGACTTAGATGTACGATTACTCATGGATCAACGAAACGAACTGTACGTCTGTTCTCTCGGGCAGGGGCATTAATCTCATGGGGCCATTGAGATACTGCACACCGTTGAATACGCTCTTCGCCTGCCCCCCCCCCTCCCCCTTCCAACCCACCTGTTGGATGTTCACACGACAAACGACAATCGCTGGATCCTGACCAACACGAGCAGCAATATCGCAGAACGGTAGACTGCAGCCGCAGTAGGCCATGAGCTCGTCACTGTTGAGTTCTAATACCATACGACGGATAACACAATCGTCTCACAAACAAACAATATTCAAAGGCGATATCTGAATGAGAAATCTGTTGTTTGATCTTGCCTTTTACACAGAATGTAGATGGCTTCAATCTTATCTACTTTTTGCCGCTGCATTCAAATATTAATCATCTGCATATTCAAGATTTTAGAAAGTTCACGCTTTTTCATGACTTTTATTCCACACCCTCTTGGTGATGTTGATAATCCCTAGCAACATATCTTTAACCAGGTCCTCATAACACGAGGGGTGTCCAGAAAGTAAGATTCGATCGGTCGTGAAATGGCAACCACAGTGACAATCCGCTGAATCCTTACACATATGTGTTGGGCAGTGTCCCAAGTGTGCCCGTCGATTTCGTCACGTTGCTCTTTGCACTTCTGAGCCCAAGGTAAACAAGTAAAAATGCCCACAATGTTGTGTTTCACGCCAGATATATGTGCCTACAGAGAGATCTCGCATGATTTCATGCAACCCCACAAAACGTAGCTGTCGTGCATTTGCTTCTTCGTGACAATTCTCGGCCGCACACAGCAGGGGCAATGAAGACGCTCCAGCGGCATTTTCGATGAGGAGTGTTCGATCACCCACCATACAGCTTGGATATGGATCCCTCTAATATTCATATCTGCTCACATGAAGACAATATTTTAGCACAGACAGCGAACTAAATACCAGCTTAGAGAAGTGGCGGAAAGCACAGGCGGCTGATTTCTGTGACAAGCGTAATAGAAAGTTGGCCAATGGCCTTGTCGCAGTGCGAACTCCAGCTCCCGTCAGGTTACCGAAATTAGCCGCTGTGGGACTTGTCTAGCTCTTGGATGGATAACCGTCTGCGTCTTGGATGGATAACCGTCTGAATATTCGGAGTGCAGTTGGCAAGCGGGATGCACTCAGCCCTTGTGAGGCCAACTCAGGAGATACTTGATTGAGAAGTAGCGGCTCTGGTCTCGAGAACAGGCAGTGTCAGGGAGAGCGGTGAGCTAACTACGTGACCCCCCCCCCCTCCCCATATCTGTATACAGTGACACCAGTCAGATGAGGATGACAGGGTGGGCGATGGGCACCATTGGACTTTCCGGCGCCTGTCCGGATGTACTTAGCTAGTTAGTTACTGGAAAGTTGTAGACGTCTAATTCACTGTGAAGAAGTACAGAAGTAGCTGGAAGGTTTACCTAAGTGCTGCAAATAAAACATTTCTGATTTTCACTGTGGTTTCTGTTTCGCAACTGATCGGAACTTGCTTTCTAGACAATCCTCGTATTTGGTACAAAGAAGAAAGATAGTACGAATTTGACACTAAGGACAGTTTCAACCCAAATACCAATAATAGTAATATCCTCCATCACCTAGCTTCGAGCTTGGTACTCCAGACTGGAGTCGCACTACAGTACCTTTCGTTGGTGTCCTCGGCGACGGAGGCGAGTGCATACGAAATGTAAAAACGCCAGAGCGTCGTAGCGCCTGCATACATACTAGGCGGCTTCCCGCGCGACATTTCTGCCCGAGACGCTGTATAACAAGCCATTTTCACAGGTACGGAAACTGAAACTTATCGCTACGAGAAAAATGCTGCACGTTGTAACCAATCCCAATACTTAACGCTCTTATAAATTCCATTAAATGTAGGTACTTGAGTCGACAATTAGTCGGCTAGCGAAATGCGCTTTAATGCAGTCTGTAACTTGACCGGAACTGGGCTTCAGACAAATAGTAGAAGATTTAGCTTACTTGTTAGTGTTCATGTTGTCTAGAAGAAAACAAAAGTCTGTACACACGTACTGTCGGCAAGCAATTTCTTTCGAAGCAATAACCATTCGATCAGATTTCACGTTACATTCATAAGAATGGAAAAAATATTATATAGATGCGCGAGTACATATTTAGCGCCAAAAGTGAACTTTTTCCGGAAAAAGGAGATCATTGTGAGTATTTGCTAGTTACGTTTATTTTTCAGCAATTTCAACCTTACACGGTGGTCATCATCTTCAGTCCATACCTGATAAATAAAAATCTATAATGATTACTTTCCATTTGCAAAAGCGATAAATTCATTGTTCAAGGAAGGGCACGACGTCCCACACATGACTCCAGAAGACACATTTACAAGTAAAAGGATACAAAGTAGGAAAGTCCAGGCCTTAATCTCGAAGTATGCGAAGTAATTGGCTTCATAAGGCCTCCTCACTGTTTTGTTTAGTGGATGACCAGTGTGTTACCACCGTAAGGTTACAGATTGTGGCGCCTGTGTAAAGCATTTCTTTCCTGTGGGGCTACTGTAGAAGTCGCTGGTTCCTCTACTGTAGGATGACAATCTTCTATAAGGCCATGTATCTCAGCTAGTATTGGCACTCTCAAACGCTGTAAGTACTTTTTGATTAACCCGAAGATTCCCTAAAACTGTTGTAAGTAAAGGTTGATCTTTAGTCGTGATCAGAATATTACTGAGTACTTGTGATCAAATTGGGACTTCATACACCTTATAAAAACCGATATGATAACAGCAAAACAAATAAATCTAATCTAATAAACCAGGGCAAAATTAGTTTGCGTTTGGAGCAGAGTGCAAACCGATCAGCTTTCTACAAGGTGTCAGTTTCTTTATCCGTCACACCACTGTTGCTCATAACAAGACCCACAAAGCTATGAGAGATTGAAAGGATACAGTACCGTCCGACATTGAAAATAGGTACAACATTCTTCGTTATTCTTGTCAGTACAACATATTTTTTCTAATAATAACTCAATTTCAATTAATACAGCGAAGCCGGATACCAGTGTGGGGAAGAATGACTATTTATTTAATTGATCACATGTGCGCTCCCACAAAATGAATCCCTACATCCAGTTTACAGAAGAATGCTGAAGATTAGGTGGGTAGATCACATAACTAATGAGGAGGTATTGAATAGAATTGGGGAGAAGAGGAGCTTGTGGCACAACTTAACTAGAAGAAGGGATCGGTTGGTAGGGCATATTCTGAGACATCGAGGGATCACCAATTTAGTATTGGAGGGCAGCGTGGAGGGTAAAAATCGTAGAGGGAGACCAAAAGATGAATACACTAAACAGATTCAGAAGGATGTAGGCTGCAGTAGGTACTGGGAGATGAAGAAGCTTGCCCAGGATAGAGTAGCATGGAGAGCTGCATCAAACCAGTCTCAGGACTGAAGACCACAACAACAACAACAACAACAACAACAACATCCAGTTTGGTGAGATCTGTGAAATGAATGAAGGATAGGCAGGAGATGCAGAAAGGAAAGATCCGTAAGATCGAATTGGCAGTAGGAGACAAGGTTCCAATTAAAACTCATCGATTATCAAAGAAGCACAGATTCCTAATTAGCAAATTCTTTACGGTGTATAGTGGACCATTCAGAGTGAGGCGGATTGCCCATGAAAATGCTGTACTGATTGAGACAATCAATGGAAAACAATCTCGTGGGCTTCATCACATTTCTAACATCAAATTATGGAAAAGTTAAAGATAGATCGAAAGTAGGCAATTTATGGTAGATAGTCAGTGTATTTATTTGTGGTGTGTTACGTTGTGCAGGGTCAAATCGAACATAAGAATTTTCAGGCGGGATGTCAGGAAGTATGACGGAATAGACTGGTCGAATGACTCATGAACAGGAGTCGACAGAGTGGTGTATGTACGAATTTTTTGTCATATGAATAAGGATCAAGCAGAAACGACGTGATGATTAATGAGTGGATAAAGATGGTAGATAGAGAGAGAAGCGACGTGATAAATAGTAGTGGATAAAGGTGATATTTAAGGAGAGAAGCGACGTGAAGCAGTGTGATTAATAAAGAGAGATTCGACGTTATGAAACAGTGGTAAATGAAGGTGAGTAGAATTAATAATGTGGAGATGTCTTAGATGAATGTGACAGAGAGGCCTGTGTATGCTGCAATCGTGATTGATGCGAATGGCGAAGGAAGACCAGGGAATGATGGAGTAATGGACGGACAGAGAGCCGAAATAGGAATGAAGAGATGAGGACAACTGCACAACGTGAAAGGACATAAAGGGAGTATGAGATCCAGATGGTGAACGTTGTGGAATACTGACGTGAGATGTAATATAAGTGTAAATCTAATTCTTACCATAACATTTACAATATGAAAAAAATAATTTTTGTTGTTGTTGTTGAACCCTGGTACCAGTATAACTAATCAAAACGGTACCAATAATGTGTACAGTTATTTTGTAGGATGAATAATTTGTGTATTTTTTGTTCTTAGATGAAATGTCGCAATTCTAAAGTGATATTTAGCAGGATGAATAACCGGCAAAGTGACTGCAGAGGTAAGCCAATGGAGAGAGGTGCCAGAGTGAAAGGACGCAATCGGAGACTGGAATGCTATCTCTGAAACAACTCCAAGTGTTATGTGGTTGAGTATAAGGGAGCAAAGGTATAGTATGTTGACGTGAGTGTGGTGGTGTTAAGGTTAGCTGACTTCTAGACCTATTCTGTTGGTGTATTAATGGATTGAATGAGAAGGAAAATGTGGTGTCAGTTGAGTGAGAGTCGTAGAGTAGTGTGATCAATGCGCACACTCCTGTAAAGGGGATGCTACCGGTCCATAACTAAAACATTATTGTGCTTTATTGTTTGATTTGGATGAACCTCGATGACAGGTCAGGATCTGACATCATGTGGATGGTACATACATGTCCTAGAAATGTTGTTATATATAATAAAAGGTAAAATATATAAAGAGATACCAATTTCAGTCTGTCACAAGCACAAAGGTGCATTGTATGTTGTAGATTTAGAGTCATCAGTTTCTAAAACGTTTATTGTGTTAGGATGTTAAGGTAGTTTACTATTTAACATCATGTGGTAGGTAATTGTGATCTGTGTAGATTATTTCTTTTTTTTGTTGTTGTAACACTTTCAAGGGGTATTAATTTTGGTCTGTCACAAGCACAAAGGTTCACTGTATATTGTAGTTTTAGAATCAACAGTTTCTAATATTTTCACTGTGATAGGATGTTAAAGTAGTCTACTATTCGATATTGTAATTATGAGCTGTATAGATTGTTTCTTTTTTTTTTTTTTGACACTTTCATGTTTTGTATGAGGGACGAAAGGTACAATCAATAGCAGAAGTGTGGGCTGTATATAGAAAAGGGATAAATGTTGATGTATGTGTAGAAAACTAGGGTGTATGATTTTATGTTTTTTAGAACAAAGATTCTTTTATTACCAATGTATCTAATAGATCATACATGTAATCAATGAGTATTTAAATACTATAAGAATACCCTTTTGTCTGTAATGTTGCGAGATGCACGGAAGGGTCTGACTGATTGGGTGTCGTAGCGCTGAGGTGCTACGCAGAACGCGCCCATACCGCTAGCGGGAGGCCAAGCTGACGTCGCCATGGGTGAGGTGACAAGGCCGCTGCGCTCCCCACTACACTGTAGGTCAGGGTACACTCCACGCACCCGCTACAACAGGTCAACGGCCTGGGGCGACATGCACCTACCACTGGCTGCCATTTATAAGTTGCACCACACTTACGACTGGAGACAGTATCCCGCGGAGGTAACAGCGGGTGGTTTCTTCTGCTCAACGGCTCGCGCGGCGGCAGTGCGACGACAGAATGAACGACGTGCGGCAGAGTCCGGCGGGCATTTTTTAACAGCAACTATTAACTAGTACTGGACTGTGGAGCCGTGAAACATGATGACTGCTCGTATGTCTCCATAAGATGGAAAGTGAAGGACTGGTGTTTCCATGTTGTGAGTGGTGGAAAAGATTTTGCCTTTAGCAGACAGGACGATTGTTTTGTTTTGTCTTGACCACTGAACGGTTGGATCCATAAACTTTTGGCAGTGACTTGTTAAGTGTGCTTTGTAAATTGCATGTGGGACGCTTGTTATACTTAAAGAGGACAGTGGTCGTATGGTGACTAATTATTGTCTGAACGCAAGAAACTAAAGTGGGACATTGACATTTGCATTTGTAGTAGGAGACATTTCTTTAATTGGTGCGGGAATAAGTGCTGTTTGTTGGAACTTACGATTTTTAATTACACCATGAACTGAAAGGACAGAACCGCGGGTAATAGTAGTTGTAGGGCCATTTCTGGATGACGAGATTCGTGTGGATGGTACTCTGAGAGTGACTATGACATTTGTGTTTAATGTGTTCAAAATGCCGATTTGTGTGACTTAAAGACTTTTGTCCGGGTAACCATGGGAGAGCTTTGACACCGAGACAGTGTTTCTAGGAAAACTATCAGCAACTTTTTAACCCCAAGAAAATCACAGAATGAAATGATTCCGTGTGACTCGCAAGATAGGGAATAATGTATTTGTACTTGTAATTGTGTAAATTTTTTTATATGTTTCATTCCAGAAGGGAGAGCAAGTGTAATTGTATTTCATTAACATTTGTGTTTAGAATAGTTAGTGTTTTTTTTTGTTTGTTCTGGGTTACCAAGTTCACATAGCATGTTTACTAGAGTATTTGGTACAATGATGCTTTAATTATTAGCCTGTGGCGTAATACTAACGTAGCGGCTTTTGTTGCATTGATCAGTAAGGTTGACACAGGGGACAAGAGTTTGCATTGCACAACAAATATCGGAATTAACTGATGCATTCTGATGTCGCAGATAGTAATGATCTTGTTGGTGTGTTGACTGAAGCCACTTATTTGCATTATCACAGTGGTGATATTTCACATTATAGTGTAACGAAGGCTAGTCGAAATGCAAGTTCTTGCCGTCTAAATGTCTAACACCAGAGAAATGAGCAGTAGATTAGGATACGAGAGCTACTGGTGGATTCAAGCACTTATTGCTAACTATTTACTGCGTGTATTGATCAAAGTTGATGGACTGACTAGCTCAGCAACAGGTATTTGTACTGGTGGACAAGGATAAGGTTAAACTCACAGTCCAGTAGTGGTGGCAATTGCTTAAGTGATGATAGTTAATGAGGTATGACATGATGTCTAAGATGAACTATATTACGTAACCAGTATGTAACTTGTGGTATATTTCACTGTTTTTCTTCTCAGTTTTATTTCTCTGTAGGTTTGATGTATATTTTAGAGTAATGGTATGGAGCCTGACATTCTACATGTAACTAGTGTACGCAATGTTTTTCTTTCGTTGATTTTGTTTTGTATTTAGACTTTGCTGTGTAAAGGTTTTTACCCCGCAATTTATGAATGTCAGATTACTTGCTCTGTGTTTGGACGGTGAGCTATTTAAAATTTCATGAGTACAATTAGTATTTTTTTATTTGTTATAGAATTAGTGAAGTTTGGATTACTCATAAATATACTGAAGATCCCTGTAACTAAGCAAATTTTTAACTCAACATTATTTTTTTTTTTGATGTAATGTTTTATTTTTAACGTGGATTGTTGTAAATTTGTACGTGTACGTTACTCCGGATTGTGGAGAGCACAATAATGCGATAACTGGGTCAATAATTTGGTAAAGTAACAGCATTTGGTCGTCTATTTGAGGTCACCAGGGGCTAAGGTCTCCTCCTGGTTATTATGATGACTTGCTACGTTTGTTCGAATATAGTTTTCTTAAAAAAATGTTCGGAACTACCCTCGCATTGCAAGGATAGTACCGTGCCATTTTTTTCTGCATGGGTAGCCGGTGGTGAAATGGTACAGTACCGCCCAACATTGAAAATAGGTACAACATTCTTTGTTATTCTTGTCAGTATAACATATTTTTTCTAATAATAACTCAATTTCAATTAATACAGCGAAACCGGATACCAGTGTGGGAAAGAATGACAATTTATTTATTTAACTGATCACATGTGCACTCCCACAAAATAAATCCCTACATCCAGTTTGGTGAGATCTGTGAAATGAATGAATGTATGGTCGTCTGCTAACCGCAGATAGTGAATGTGAATATATGATCATCTTTGAGACGATCTTTTGGTCACCTTTGGTGGACCCAAAGAGATGAAATTTACCAGAGCTTTGAGCACCTGAAATGTGGCTGACCAATGGGTAGCAGTGTCTTCCCCCACCTCGACAGAGGTGCGAGATGACCTGAAGAATGGCCATGTTTCAGCACTCTGCCGCTGGATCTAGTGTTGGTAAGACCTGTCTTAGGTGTGCTCCGTAAAGACAAAAGAGTGGAGACATAGTATGCATGTAAAATACTTAAGAGCAGTTTGGAATAATAATTTCTCTATTTCAGGAACTTTTGTGGGGAGAATTAAATGTCAGGCAGGTAATATTAAGGGGATTGAAGTAATCTTCGGAAGTTACCAACAGTCACGATGAAACCAAGTCTAGCAATAAGTTGAAATACTTCCGAGTGCTTAAGTTAAGCTGAATTACTAGCGTGTGTACTATAAGTTGGAAATATTTGAGAAATGGCGTGTGCAGGACTTGAAATTAGAGACGAGTACTTCCACGTGGTGAGTACTGTGAGAGTCTCAATGTGTGTATGAGACAAAGGATAAAGAGAAGCACTCGTCCACGGTATCAGTTGAGGACTCGCGTGTTTGATGAATATGTTCTTAATATTACCTTGCGTGTTATGTTTCCGTGTGACGCTTGATTCAAACTATAATACTCTGAGAGAGAAGCAAGGTGAGTCAGCCGTCTATCCAGCAACGCCACCTGGCTTGCATTGCACAGGAAGACGTGCATATATCCTCCAGAGTCCATAGTAGGAAAGAAAAATTACGAAGTGGGGCAGTGTCGTGTGAAACTGGGATAAATACTAATTGAAGTGGGAAAGCTGAAAGTGATGTGATTATAACGTTGTGACTATTCTTTGTATTGCATGTTGCCAGTGTGATGTATTTCATGAAATTTAAGTATGTGTGGTTGGCATGGGAGAGTAACAAGATATTTTCAGAGGCAGTGGGTTATGCATGTTCCTTTTTGTACCTCTCGGTCTGGAGGAAAGTTTCGTGATGATGGTTATGAGAGTCGAAGTGTGAGATATAGCAAAAGATCCACCATCCTATCCAGAAAGTGCACTGTAGCGTTAAAGAATTACGAGACCATAAGATAGAGAATCACCAATGTAAAGCCATGCCCACTGGGCGGGATTTCTAATGTGTTATTGTTGTAGGTTATGGAATTTGTGTGTTTAGGTTATAGAATTTATCGGAATAAATAAGATAGTGAAATGATAAAGATTGGTGGCCTTTTCCTTCGAATTGTATGTTGTCATCATATCCAGAATTAATAATGTGTGCGCCATTCATATTCAGTGCGATGGCCACGTGTTGATCAAAGCCGTTAAATAAGAAAGAAAATGTGGTATTGCCAGTGCGTAGTGAACAGTCAGACTTGTGTAAATTACTAATAGTCTGAAGTGCGTTTCCGTTGCGTAATATTCAAACAGGAGAATAACTTGTAACTTAATTGTGAGTACTAGAGTTCATGTTACTCGATAAATGAGAATGAGTCCACTCGCTTGGCAGACCACTCATCTTGCAGGCCTGACTGCTTGATGCCACAGTATGAGCAAGGCATGTGGGTGCCTCTCAAGATATGAATGCTGCCAACAGAACGCATGAACAGCTTTGTTTCAAATATTGTCATCTTTGAGAAAACATTATCATAGCGGCAACCACACAGTTACAGGTAGTAGCCTATACCCAACTACGCTGCACGGGATGTATGAATAGAAGTGATAAGGCTGACTGTTTCCCATGGTTTCGCGATAGTGTTCATATATCATAAAGCAAAATGGATAACTGGCCTATGATGACATGTTAACGTAGCTCAGAAACTGACGTAGACTTCGTACTCCTCATGTTATGTTTGGCAAAGTACTTCAGTTTGTAACCCGATAAATGCATTGGACCGGAACTTCGATTGTTTGCCTCTGGCTAACTGGTGGCTGTATTTATTCGAACATGTAGACGTCATTTTCTCTAACCAGAACAAGAAATGTAAGGCGCGTAAACGCATATCCGAAAATGAACTAATTCCAATTTATTGTTGAAAGAACACAGTACTATAGGCCAGGCAAGAAAAACCACCCTTTATCCACTTTTCATGGTAAACAAACCCTGTGCCTCGAATCCCTTTATCAGTAAAATGGATTATTATTCCTTCTACCACGAGCTCAGTCTACAGTACTTTGGAAGTGTTCCTCTCTAAACAGACTTTTGTTGGAAATAACATATCTTCTTTGTTCGCGATAATAACTCATGGTTGAGGCATTTCCGTATATATACTGATGAGGCGAAACATTGTCACCATCTGCTTAATAGCAAGCTATTCCACTTTTGCAATTCAAAATGTCCGCGATTTTGCGTGACACAGATTCGACTAGTCCTTAGAAGGTTTCCGGGAGTACTTGGCATCAGAATCTACGAGAATCTACGCATACATCTGGTATTACACGACACACATAACGTGTAGTAATCAGGTGTAGCTGCGATTTCAGCATACGGTTTAGCCACTGGTAAGAAACAGGAACCGATCCATTCTGCCATGGATCCGCGCATGCCTAGTAGAAGAGCGCTTGTGCGCATGTGCAGAAGGTAGCATTTCGAGCGGGCTTTCTGCTTTTTACTGTTTTCACCTTTTGTCGGAAGACGTCAAATACTTCAGCTCTTGAGGATTCTTTTGGCTGTTCCGGGATATTTTCTACACATTTTTCACTGTATGGCTGGCTCTGAGCACTATGGGACTTAACATCTATGGTCATCAGTCCCCTAGAACTTAGAACTACTTAAACCTAACTAACCTAAGGACAGCACACAACACCCAGCCATCACGAGGCAGAGAAAATCCCTGACCCCGCCGGGAATCGAACCCGGGAACCCGGGCGTGGGAAGCGAGAACGCTACCGCACGACCACGAGATGCGGGCTTCACTGTATAATATTTACATTCAAAAGGCTGAAAATTATCTTTTTTTGTACTGGGGTTCAGAAAAGCTGTTCATCTGAAGATATCTTCTTATTGTACAAACTGAATAAAACAAAGAACGTATAAGCATGCTTATTGTGGCATACTGGATGGAAAGGTGTCTATGTGATCCTCTGGATACGCTGTGTCATGGTCATCAGACCACTATAGCACGATCCCAACCATGCGACCCTGGTGTGTTTTGGTGTGATGAATACGGCGTCCGAAAGAACGGACACCATGCATTCATATAACTGATTCGCCTCGATGGACAATGAATACGCCACCTTCAATGTGGACGCGCAATAACGTTCGATATCTTGTGCGACTCTCAAAATAGCGAGCATTGAAGACGTGACCGGCGATTGCGGATAAGTAGCGCCAGGTTGGAGTGTGGATCGCCCGAAGGGCGAGTCGTGACAGTCCGCGTAACTGCGCCCGGGTGGCGCAGTGGTTAACACAACTTCCTAGTAGGCAGGAGTTCCCAGGTTCATACACGTTTCCATTCCCTTTTTCACTTGTCGATGCTGATTCCTTATAAACTCCCAATGCAGCTAACATCAATTCTTCGTTCCCTTTCCTTTCTCCCCCTTCCACCTTTAGTTTACACAACGCAGTTCAACACCTCTTCGGGTTCTACTGCATTCACTGTCCTATCGCTTTCCATAGATTCTCTCGACAACAATACACTGACAGCCGACAAGCTTTGCTTGCTCCAAGACATCGTGTCCTAACACTCTGTCCTTTGTCAAAGTCGTCTGCGTCAGTGTATATCCCCGTTTTAGGGCCATATTGTCACTAAGACGATCCCCATTCATTTCTGATTGACCTGCACACCTCCCTTACAACGCCACGTGCCCGCAACGCCACCGGGCAGGATTCAAAGCGCGGTGGACAGTGGTCATTATCTTTCGGCACAGTGTACATTAACCGCTTTTTTCTCTGTGTGTTGATGTGATGAATATGGTGTCAATGTTTGTTCGGTTATTCTTGAGAATCTTACTTAGTTCCATGTCTGAGAGAACAGACCTTTTTCATGATCCACAGTTCAGTAACTTGATTTATTCACTGACTGTAAATTCTTTTGACATCAGCTATATTAGGTACAGACGTACAGCCTATTAGTCCATATGAATTTTTGTGCCCAACTGATACTCGAATCCGAATTTCCCAATTGTCACGAACAGTGGTCTTAACCACTTCGGCTATCTGCGTACGCTCCCAGGATCGACAGAAACCTCCATATTGCACGTTTTCTGCATCTTTATGGCACAGTCCACAATTTTCATCACCTAATACTCGCTAACATCATTAATTAGTTTCCTGCTCCCCAGAGAATGAGACTACTGCTGTTACTGTCGTATGCGCGACTACGCTTGTCGGAAACAAGAGACCTTGTTGACGATCCACAACTGTACATAATGTTTCAAAACCTCTCGCAGTAAGAGGGGAATGCGGGATCTAGTCCCTGTGCGGCACAAATCTTCATATGGCACTAATAGGCAGTGCATCTATATCTCATACAGATGATATCAAAATAATTCGCCGTCACGCAATAATCTTGGAAAGCAGTTGCAGTTCTCCGCTATGATTCTGATTCGGAGAAGAAATCGAATGACGTTCCGTGTTCAGTATGCTGGATGTGCTATCCACCACAGCCTTGTCGGAGAGTCTCTGCTGAGTTCAGAATGAACAAAGAGAAACTGTTTTCGGACTAGGGCTTCCAATCAGCCTGGCTTGTCTGGAGCCTTGGTTCAAGTTTGCATTGGCAGAAAGACTAATGTTGCCACTAGCAGTTAATTGAAGTACCAAGAATAAAAATTTCAATCTGCATCGAACTGTGCCCTATTTCCAAAACTTCCTGGAATAATACAGTTTCCGCCGTCAGTGCTCTTCTTAGGTACTACCTGCCAAAGAGAAAGTTCCAGGTTTGATTCTCGATCTGGCAGTAGGTTTCACAATAGCACACACTCCGCTTTAAATTCCATTGTTCGCATTCTGCTAACAACCCGTAGGCTGTATGTAAGCCATTTCTCTGGGATATCTTTATCTGTGGGAGTGTTATGATAGTAATGTGTGCAGAAGAGCTTCTTGAAATTTGGGAAGCAGAGGAAGGTACTGGCACTTTCACGCTGTGGGGGCGGGTTGTGAGTCGGACCTGGATAGCAAACACCTTGAGAACAACAGCACTGAATTAATTCATCAACTGAACTGTGCTGATCTGAGTAGATCTTTAGTTACCACACCCAGCTAGCACAAGTACCGCTTTCACAGGCCATGCGCACTGTGTCTGGTTCACTTCTGTTTGTAGTACACCTGCTCAGTGGGTCCTGGTGCTGAGCTGCGTGACGAAACCACAAGATCTCACTTCGTTATAGACAACAGTACAGAAGAATCAGTCTCTTCCCACAGGCGATATCATTCAAAAAGGTCAACAATTCAATTAAGCCGCGCGGGGTATCGGCGCGGTCTCAGGGAGCCTTACACGGTTCGAGCAGTTCCCCCGTCGAGTCCTCCTCCGGGCGTGGGTATGTGTGTTGTCCACAGCATATGTTAGTCTAAGTTAGATTACGTAGTGTGTAGGCGTTGGGACCGATGACCTAAGTCGTTTGGTTCCATAAGACCTTACCACAAATTTCAATTTCAATTAAACTGAAAGCTCGTCCGTTTTCCTGGAAATCCGCTATGAGCAAGTTAGCCAGCACTTCCAAACTTGTAGCTGCGTGGAAATGGAAGTGGCCATCATCACTCTAGTAAGTCTTCCTGCGAATCGGAAACCTACTTGTCAAACTCCCGGGCTTCACAATCTTTCGCAAGTCACCTGGCGCAAACTAAATAGACTCAGGTGTGGAGCGGTAGGAACAGCTTCAACTCTATACGAAGAGGGATGGCGAGACTCTCAAAGTCGTGACTGAAGCGAGGTGGCAGTGACGGTGCCACATTTCTTACAGGATTGCAAATTGTGTGCTTCCGTCGGAACCCTGGAAGAATACGTAAGATAGTTCTAAAGCAGCTGTCTGTCTGGAAAACCAGGACTTAATATTTGATTTTTACTTTTAGTTTATTTAACTGATTATTTATAATTACTTTGTATATAATTGCTGATGCACCCTGCAACGTTTCCACGCTTAAGGGGCATACGAACTGCAGATTCTCTAACCATTATAAGCAAACCAATTGCGACTTTACCTCTGGTTCATACTCCTTGAGTGATTGACCTAAGCATGGCTCTGATAAACAAGAATAGCTCGTTAATGTCGAAGGATGGAGCTGCATACGCATGCTCTCACGTCCAGCAGTTAACTGGCTGCAAATAATAACATGTAACTGTGATCCTGGAGTAAAATAGTCTATGCGTTGGATATAATTGCGAGTTAATGAAATAGACAGAAATATCAAATAAAACATATATTAATAATTAATAAAGGGATTCTATTCTAACATCTGTAACTGATGTAGGCAATACCCAAGAATTCTGATGACAAATGTTTATTCATGACAATCTATATCCACGTAAATGGAAACTGGTCCTACAGTAACACGGACGAAGTTATCCTTTGCAGTAAAGTTACGTTGAGAGCTTTACGACGATAGTAGAAGGATATCCAAGCTACATAGTCAACCAACACCAGCGAAAACTAAGTTCATTTCGTGATCACAATACAAAAAAAATTCACCAACACAAAATAGTTCAGAGTTCAACATGGCGATTTACAAATCAATACATGTGAAATAACGAGCACGAACTCATCATACTCGATGTGTTCTCAGTTCCGAGATGCAAACAGGAAAGTCGAAAGTTCTGCTCTGGAGCATATTCAGACCTCAAAATAGTTAAAGTTCCATCGAAAGTTAAAGTATTTTAGCGTTCTTTCACCACAGAATTTATTATTCACATGACTGACTAACACACGTTACCACAGGCTGGTCTGCCTTCTTCAAGAATTCGCCTTAAAGTGTCCACCTTCGTCGAGACAAAACGTAAAAGTGTCCCAATCGTTCCCTTGAGCGCACCACTCGAAAAGTGTTTGTCTCCATTTGACTATATTGTTCGTATGTTCTACGCTTCATCATTTTCTGCACTAGACTAAAGTATAACAACATCATTTACATGATGAAATGGTTCAAATGTATCCAAGTACTATGGGACTCAATATCTGAGGTGACCAGTCTCCTAGAACTTAGAACTACTTAAACCTAACTAACCTAAGTACATCACACACATCCATGCCCGAGGCAGGATTCGAACCTGCGACCGTAGTAGCGGCGCGGTTCGGGACTGAAGCGCCTAGAACCGCTTGGCCACAGCGGCCGGCCATGAAGAAATGTCTTAAACATCCGGCACAATAGGTCCACTGAGAATAAATATAAATAACTAGCTTAGTACCTGCTGCTCCTATTGCAAGTACTGTACGGCCCACACAGATTTTCTCTTTTGTTTTTCTTGAATCGAATTTTTATGTTGTTCACAAATTACAACACCTTCTAAACTTTTGGCCCTAATTAAGCCACAGAAGCATGGTTTCTCCCGAATAGCCGGCCGGATGGGCCGCGTGGTTCTAGGCGCTACAGTCTTGAACCGCGCGACCGCTACGGTCGCAGGTTCGAATCCTGCCTCGGGCATGGATGTGTGTGATGTCCTTAGGTTAGTTAAGTTTAAGTAGTTCTAAGTTCTAGGAGACTGATCACCTCAGAAGTTAAGTCCCATAGTACTCAGAGCCATTTGAACCATTTTTCTCCCGAATATACTTCTGACTAAAAAGTGATTGTGCTCTCTGGAGCCCAAGGTTTTTGTTGATCATGCCTTTTGCGCTCTTGCGGTGATGTGTCCATAGAAACTTTCATCCCCTAACACATATCTTCATATCCAAATGAGAAGTGAAACACTAGTGTTCACAGATTCAATTTTAAATCTTTATTATATAGTGAAATAATTCCTTAAAAATTTTCATTCCATATTTCACTGCCTTAGTTTTCAAATCTCCAAAAATGCTGAAGGTAGTGACATGTTTTCGAAAGACTTTTATTCCATATTTCACCCGATTAGCAGTAGAATAGCGAACAATGCTGCCTTGAACGATGACTACAGTTCAAGATCAACACTCTCTCCATATTTCAAGTTTCTGTCTTTAGTGGCTTGGGCTGAGAGAAGACAAGTTATTGAATCAGTCTGATCATATATCACCCCCTTAGACGTTTCATTTCCAAAAACAGTGACAGACGTATTTTTTTTCATTTCTAACCTAGAAGCGAAATATCAATTGTCATAGGTATATCTTTAAAAATGCTTTCTAAATGAAAATATTTTCATGAAACATTTCACCCCTCAGGGGCTGAATTACCGCAAGCAGTGGAAAGCGTTTTTTTTAATTTCAAACAGAGAAAGCTTCAAAATTGCATGCATAATAACGTATTTCTATAAAAACTTTAATCCCCTATTTCACTCTCTTAGTGGTTGAATTACCAAAAACACTGAAAAAGGTTTTTTTTTTTTTTTTTTTTTGTAACTGACAAGCCAAATGCCAATTTTCATAGATGTAGCTTTAAAAGTACTTTGATAATTTCTTAATGATGGTTTATTTTTTAAAAAAACATTTTCGCCCACTATTTCACGCCAATAGCGATTAAATTTCCAAAAATACTGGAATACGTATGTTTTGTTTCTGGCGAGGAAACCAAATACCAATATTCTTAGATCTAGCTTCAAAATTGATTGAAGAGCTACATATTTTCAAAAAAACTCATCTTGTATTTAACCGCCTTGTCGGTGAAATTTCGAAAAGTACCTTCTTAATCGACGTCTACAGTATGAGATCAACACCTTCTCCAAATTTCAAGTTTCTATCCATAGTGGTTTGAGCTGGGCGATGATGAGCCAGTCAAGACCCTCCCCTTCATATGAATATGGACAATATAGCCGAGATACTGAGTCGCAGAGAGGGGCAACAAAAGGACTGTCAGTCTTTTTACTGGGTCTGTCTGTAACTCAGTATCTCCGCTACATGGTGAGTAGCGACTACCCTTTTCATATTGTTGTTACATTCCATCCTTGATTTTCCATAGTAAAATGTAGATAATACGTAAATAAGCTAGTATTCTTGTGCAAGTACACTCACATTAAATAACAACAGATTTTCGTTAAACATTGTTTAAGCAAATATTTATGACTGCTTGATAGAAACGTCTATTGGCACTCTTTTCACTAGTGGTGCCAGCTGACAAATGGTATGACCATTTTTAAATTACGTTGGATTTCCCTATCGACTGTAATCATATTTAAATTAAGTTATTGGCATAAATGATAACCTATTCCTTAAATTATTATGCAAGTATGACAAGATACGAGGTATTCATGCTGCATTCATTTGTTGTGTTACTGTGGAGGATACGATATTCTGACAAACATTTTCATAATAAAAAAGATATATAAGATGTAATAAGTCAATAAATAAAATAGACAAAAGTAGATAGCTTTCAGGGATGATAGCTATAGCGTACTGCTATCATCTGAGATATTGTTTGTTTAAATGTCATGAAGCGTTCAAACGTTATTCATTCCAGGGTTCATTGTGAAAATATTTAGCCACTGTGAAATATAAACCTGTAGTTTCTAAAGATATTGAAAATATTGTTACGTCATTGTCTGCAATTCATTTCCTTGAGGTCGCCGATGTATATGGATTTGCTTTGTTATTTGACTGTGATCAATTAGAGATTTCCTAAAAGCTTTAAAAAGCCATATTTCAGACTGCCTTCAACTCCGTCATTCTGGTGAATCTTCTGTACGCCAGGTAAGGACCATATGCTCTAGAGTTCATCCATTTCCGGCTAAGCTGCTGGCTGCATGTTTACCCTGGGGCGGGCCATACCAGTCGCCTTGGCTGAGTCTGTCACCCTGTGCTCTGGCCCTGGGCCCAATAACATTCAGCCGCACAACTTCGTCTTGTGAATGTCTCTGCAGGATAATATGACAGCGATTGAAAGGATGATTTACAAATTTTAGTGGCTGCATGATCTTTGTTCTGTGCGCCAAGGAAGAGAATTATTTGAGACCACGTAAATATTTTGTACAATAGTGACTGTTTTGCTGCAGCACTGCTGGGAGAAGGAGGAAATGGAATCCTGTGCCACTCAGCTGCTTATAATTAATACGAAATGGCTATTAACGATTATATTCAACAGAAACTCTTCATGGAACCACCCTTATATTCTACACAATACTTCCGTTTATCCACAGAGGACCTGAAAGAATATGCTGAAAAGAGGATTGGGAGTCTATCCTCCAGTAGCTGACCAACTACTGGTGATGAAGCAGTGCACCGCATCTAGCATGCGTTAACGATCTCACTTCAGCAGATGGTTTAATTTTTCGCAGACAAATGCTAAGAACTGTAATAACTACCACTGCTCATTACCCGATTCGAGAAAATCCGTTAGGTACATAATATTCTGAGACTATTTTATGAAAATGAAATGACAAAGCACGTGTATCAGACAGCACCAACTACATCATAGAATTTACAATTCAAGGCAGAATAATGGTGTTCAGTGATCATTCTAGCAACACTACTTTTGCTGACAAATTTTTGTGACTGGCGCTTCAACCTAATTTAGGATTCGGACAGGCTTCCGTCATTCCTCCGTCACCGTAACTCATTGATGTAGGTTACAACTAATACTTATTTATATTTATTTTTGGAATATTTGGATAACGGAATCTCCTAGAGTTCCTCGCCGGCTTGCGCGTTGAAACCCATTTGCCACGATTAGCAACGGAACTTGCTGAGATGCCGAAGAACATTCTTCCTCGTTTCCCTTGCACAATGATCAAGCGAGGTGGCGCAGTCGTTAGCACACTGGACTCGTATTCGGGAGGACGGCGGTTCAAACCCGCGTCCGACCATCTTGATTAATGTTTCCTGTGATTTCCCTAAACCCCTTGAGTTAAATGCCAGAATGGTTCCTGTGAAAGCGCACGGCCGATTTCCTTCCCCAATCCGATGGGACCAATGATGTGCAATCAACCAACCTACGATTTTTTGTGTGTGCCAAGAATTGAGGAAAGGGTCGTTAAGGTTTACGACATTGGGAATCCTCACAAAAGGAAGTGGGCTCGCAACAGGTGAGTTCAGAGAGGCTGCCCAGCCTAGGTACGACAGCCCGGCTGGCAGCCGGGCGGCCATGCCACAGCACAGTGCTAACTGTGACGTCACTTCGACCTCTGGATTTCCCAGAAGCTGCGGACTGTTGTGAATGGGTAAACTGTGTCAGACGCGTAAAACCAGCCACTGATAGCACGAGGAAGAATGTACGACAAAGAAAACTCATACGCTGTATATGATATTGAAGAGAGAGTCATGTCATTATCAGGTTCTAGAAGAGGAGATTAATTTGATACCAGAAACAAACCAGTGCGAGTCTTAGACAAAGTTACAGACAGTGGAGCACGGTGATTACATAAAACCTGTAAAATTACCAAACACCTGAATGGTTTTTATTTATGTTTTTTTTTTCTTATTTATTTATTGGCTTTCGGAAAGTGCCATTCAGCCATACAAACACAGGAAATGTTTCCAGAATGAAATTTTCACTCTATAGCGGAGTGTGCGCTGATATGAAACTTCCTGGCAGATTAAAACTGTATGCCGGACCGAGACTCCAACTCGGGACCTTGCCTTTCGTGGGCAAGTGCTCTACCAACTGAGCTATCCAAGCACACCTCACGCCCCGTCCTCACAGCTTTAATTCCGCCAGTACCTCGTCTCTTACCTTCCAAACTTTACAGAAGCCCTCCTGCGAACCATGCAGAACAAGCACTCCTGGAAGAAAGGATATTGTGGAGATATGGATTAGCAACAGCCTGGGGGATGTTTCTAGAATGAAATTTTGCACTCTACAGCGGAGTGTGCGCTGATATGAAACTTCCTGCCAGATTAAAACTGTGTTCCGGACCGAGACTCGAACTCGGACCTTTGCTTTTTGCGGACTAGTGCTCTACCTTTCTTCCAGGAGTGCTAGTCCTGCAGGGTTCGCAGGGAGAGCTTCTGTGAAGTTTGGAAGGTAGGAGACGTGGTACTTGCGGAATTACAGCTGCGAGGACGGGGCGTGAGTCGTGCTTGGATAGCTCAGTTGGTAGAGCACTTGCCCGCAGAAGGCAAAGGTCCCGAGTTCGAGTCTCGGTCCGGGACACAGTTTTAATCTGCCAGGAAGTTTCACAGGAAATGTTATTTTACGAAAGATTTTGACAACTCATGATGACAGTATTTTAAGTCGTACCCAGGTACGATGCGAAATCAGATCAACAAAGGATTTCTTCTACATGAAACAAGTTTTACAGTCAGACTACACTAAAACGAGTAAAAAGTCGAAAATGAAACACAGGATACACAACATCAATATACTAGCCGTTGGTACACATTTGTGATATTCCCAATTCAGTCACCATGACTGACCATGTATCTAAATTATTAATAAAATGTCTTTGTATGTTCTGTGAGATGTGCTTCAAAAGCTGCGGATAAAGAACTGAATATTTGTCCAAGTCGACAAATACCATATTTAGTGGCTGAACGTTCCATATTCTGCAGATAATCACATGAGATATAGTCATTTAATTGCGCTTTGACCTTCCTCTGGCATTCTAGGTACCAGGAGGACTAGAGTAGCAGCGCAGGGAGCTATATCTTGATACTGGCACCGTTGACGAATGCTTATAGGAGCTTATACATTGCTATATCGTTGGATGCTAACAAGATTTGAAGGCTGCTTGTGAACTGATGACCAAGAGCCTGAAGATTACTTGCAAGGGCGTTTATAAAATACGTGTTCTGAGGTCACTGAGTAAATATTTCATATGGGAATTCTTCCTCTCCGCAAACACATAGATGTGTGGCGCTTAGATCGAGCCGATAGAGGTTCTTTGTTGAACTCCAATGATCAAATGTCAGCAACGCTGTAACTATCGTGAAGCCCCTCGATGTTTGTGCCTTATTATAGAACGCTGCTCTTGGAATCGTGGGATGAATTAGTGTGTAGTGACTGCCTATGATTCCAGATATCCGCGACCATTCCTCCTGCCACTCTGAGGACAACATTTTTCTGACCACTGGTATCATATCTGGGAGAGGAAATTTATCGTATTTAATAGTTCCATGCAGAGTTGCTCGCTTTGCTAGGGCAACTACTTGCTCATTACCAGGCATCCCATAGCGGCCTTTCATCCACACAATTACGATGTTGCAACAGTTCCTCCGCACCCGAAACACGTGGCCGATTATTGCTGCAATTACAGGGGTGGCAAAACTATAATGACGGTTTCTAATCAGTTGTAAGGCTGACTTAATATCAGAGATGATTACTATTGTGTCTTATGTGGATGTCTGTACGAATAGAAGGGTGTCCAAAATGGCAACCAGCTCGGCTGTCGTTATAGCTTGTATAGTCCTTGTCGCTTGTTTCGGGTATTTAAGAAGCACTACCAGCTCCTTCACTACACTTGGACACACACGTGTACACCACGCAAGCACCGTGATAGTGAGACAGGAATTCCATTCCCGTTGCGTTGGTTGTGTCCTGGTTTTGAGACGTTTAACTGATCCTGACATCAATCTGCAGAGTCGACATTTCGTATAGGCTGTTGTAATGCGGTAGAAGATGACTTTTCGACACCTGGTGCCTTAATGCCCATATCTCCATGCATTCAGCCATGACGGATGGAATTTCCTTATTTATGCTATAGCTTCCGCACACGGAGTACGATATGTTAACTTCTGGACTGTTTTCATCAAGGGATTCATGTTGTTGTTGTTGTGGTCTTCAGTCCTGAGACTGGTTTGATGCAGCTCTCCATGCTACTGTATCCTGTGCAAGCTTTTTCATCTCCCAGTACCTACTGCAACCTACATCCTTCTGAATCTGCTTAGTGTATTCATCTCTTGGTCTCCCTCTACGATTTTTACCCTCCACGCTGCCCTCCAATACTAAATTGGTGATCCCTTGATGCCTCAGAACATGTCCTACCAACCGATCCCTTCTTCTGGTCAAGTTGTGCCACAATCTTCTCTTCTCCCCAATCCTATTCAATACTTCCTCATTAGTTATGTGATCTACCCATCTAATCTTCAGCATTCTTCTGTAGCACCACATTTCGAAAGCTTCTATTCTCTTCTTGTCCAAACTATTTATCGTCCATGTTTCACTTCCATACATGGCTACACTCCATACGAATACTTTCAGAAATGACTTCCTGACACTTAAATCAATACTCGATGTTAACAAATTTCTCTTCTTCAGAAACGCTTTCCTTGCCATTCCCAGCCTACATTTTATATCCTCTCTACTTCGACCATCATCAGTTATTTTGCTCCCCAAATAGCAAAACTCCTTTACTACTTTAAGTGTCTCATTTCCTAATCTAATTCCCTCAGCATCACCCGACTTAATTAGACTATGTTCCATTATCCTTGTTTTGCTTTTGTTGATGTTCATCTTATATCCTCCTTTCAAGACACTGTCCATTCCATTCAACTGCTCTTCCAAGTCCTTTGCTGTCTCCGACAGAATTACAATGTCATCGGCGAACCTCAAAGTTTTTATTTCTTCTCCATGAATTTTAATACCTACTCCGAATTCTTCTTTTGTTTCCTTTACTGCTTGCTCAATATACAGATTGAACAACATCGGGAAGAGGCTACAACCCTATCTTACTCCCTTCCCAACCACTGCTTCCCTTTCATGTCCCTCGACTCTTATAACTGCCATCTGGTTTCTGTACAAATTGTAAATAGCCTTTCGCTCCCGGTATTTTACCCCTGCCACCTTTAGAATTTGAAAGAGAGTATTCCAGTCAACATTGTCAAAAGCTTTCTCTAGGTCTACAAATGCTAGAAACGTAGGTTTGCCTTTCCTTAATCTTTCTTCTAAGATAAGTCGTAAGGTCAGTATTGCCTCACGTGTTCCAGTGTTTCTACGGAATCCAAACTGATCTTCCCCGAGGTTGGCTTCTACTAGTTTTTCCATTCGTCTGTAAAGAATTCGTGTTAGTATTTGCAGCTGCGACTTATTAAGCTGATAGTTCGGTAATTTTCACATCTGTCAACACCTGCTTTCTTTGGGATTGGAATTATTATATTCTTCTTGACGTCTGAGGGTATTTCGCCTGTTTCATACATCTTGCTCAACAGATGGTAGAGTTTTGTCAGGACTGGATCTCCCACGCCCGTCAGTAGTTCCAATGGAATATTGTCTACTCCGGGGGCCTTGTTTCGACTCAGGTCTTTCAGTGCTCTGTCAAACTCTTCACGCAGTATCGTATCTCCCATTTCATCTTCATCTACATCCTCTTCCATTTCCATAATATTGTCCTCAAGTACATCGCCCTTGTATAGACCCTCTATATACTCCTTCCATCTTTCTGCTTTCCCTTCTTTGCTTAGAACTGGGTTTCCATCTGAGCTCTTGATATTCATACAAGTCGTTCTCTTATCTCGAAAGGTCTCTTTAATTTTCCTGTAGGCGGTATCTATCTTACCCCTAGTGAGATAGGCCTCTACATCCTTACATTTGTCCTCTAGCCATCCCTGCTTAGCCATTTTGCACTTCCTGTCGATCTCATTTTTGAGACGTTTGTATTCCTTTTTGCCTGTTTCACTTACTGCATTTTTATATTTTCTCCTTTCATCAATTAAATTCAGTATTTCTTCTGTTACCTAAGGATTTCTACTAGCCCTCGTCTTTTTACCTACTTGATCCTCTGCTGCCTTCACTACTTCATCCCTCAAAGCTACCCATTCTTTTCTACTGTATTTATTTCCCCCATTCCTCTCAATTGCTCACTTATGCTCTACCTGAATCTCTGTACAACCTCTGGTTCTTTTAGTTTATCCAGGTCCCATCTCCTTAAATTCCCACCTTTTTCAGTTTCTTCAGTTTTAATCTACAGATCATAACCAATAGATTGTGGTCAGAGTCCACATCTGCCCCTGGAAATGTCTTACAATTTAAATCCTGGTTCCTAAATCTCTGTCTTACCATTATATAATCTATCTGATACCTTTTAGTATCTCCAGGGTTCTTCCATGTATACAACCTTCTTTCATGATTCTTAAACCAAGTGTTAGTTATGATTATGTTGTGCTCTGTGTAAAATTCTACAAGGCGGCTTCCTCTTTCATTTCTGTCCCCCAATCCATATTCACCTACTATGTTTCCTTCTCTCCCTTTTCCTACACTCGAATTCCAGTCACCCATGACTATTAAATTTTCGTCTCCCTTCACAATCTGAATAATTTCTTTTATTTCATCATACATTTCTTCAATTTCTTCGTCATCTGCAGAGCTAGTTGGCATATAAACTTGTACTACTGTAGTAGGTGTGGGCTTCGTATCTATCTTGGCCACAATAATGCGTTCACTATGCTGTTTGTAGTAGCTTACCCGCATTCCTATTTTCCTATTCATTATTAAACCTACTTCTGCATTACCCCTATTTGATTTTGTGTTTATAACCCTGTAGTGACCTGACCAGAAGTCTTGTTCCTCCTGCCACCGAACTTCACTAATTCCCACTATATCTAACTTCAACCTATCCATTTCCCTTTTTAAATTTTCTAACTTACCTGCCCGATTAAGGGATCTGACATTCCACGCTCCGATCCGTAGAACGCCAGTTTTCTTTCTCCTGATAACGACATCCTCTTGAGTAGTCCCCGCCCGGAGATCCGAATGGGGGACTATTTTACCTCCGGAATATTTTACCCAAGAGGACGCCATCATCATGTAATCATACAGTAAAGCTGCATGCTCTCGGGAAAAATTACGGCTGTAGTTTACCCTTGCTTTCAGCCGTTCGCAGTACCAGCACAGCAAGGCCGTTTTGGTTATTGTTACAAGGCCAGATCAGTCAATCATCCAGACTGTTGCCCTTGCAACTACTGAAAAGGCTGCTGCCCCTCTTCAGGAACCACACGTTTGTCTGGCCTCTCAACAGATACCCCTCCGTTGTGGTTGCACCTACGGTACGGCTATCTGTATGGCTGAGGCACGCAAGCCTCACCACCAACGGCAAGGTCCATGGTTCATGGGGGGGATTCATATTCATCGAAATACAGTCGCAGGAGGAATTTCTTGCGCAGGAACATTTGTCGCAACTTTAACAGTGCTTCAATCGCTTCAACCAGTAATGCGTTCGATGGGGTTGAGACGAATGTTCGAAGGTACTTACGCCTTAGTCAAGTCTATGACCGCACTATCGTGTAATTAT
Organism: Schistocerca serialis cubense; assembly: GCF_023864345.2. Lineage (NCBI taxonomy): Eukaryota > Metazoa > Arthropoda > Insecta > Orthoptera > Acrididae > Schistocerca > Schistocerca serialis. Next base: position 592,292,696 of record NC_064639.1, read on the forward strand.
TCCGAGGGGAATTTAGCTTCATGTCGGTAACTAACAGTAAAAGTATTTCAGTTGTCCCTTTCCTTTTTCGACATCCAAGTTCTTTTTCCGGGAATAGTTTCTTGCTCTTACACCACAATTCTAACCACTGATTAATATTTTTCCGTTACCTTCGTCGCACACCGTAGAAGGGTAATAGGCCTATATGACTCGGGTTTATAACATCTCTTTCCCTATTTGTAGATCGGGACGATACATGTTTTTTTGGCAAATCGATACCAATGTATCGTGTCCGTGTAGTATTGTAAATTTTGAGCAGCAGCAGTTTCCCTTTGTGAGGGATGTGTCGTAGCTTTGCGTAGTCAGTATAATAGGTGCAGAACCCCTCCCTTGGGAGAACACAATCTCAGGTTCTCCCAGCAAAAGTGATTGTGAAAAGACGCTGTTGTCCTCTTCATTTTCTGCCTTGTCTTCCTTGTCCAGTACGTCAGGAGGAGATATCGTACACAAGAACGATTCTAAAGTTCGTCGGACCATGAAAGTGTGTGAAAATCTATTGTCAGACCACTTTTAATGTTCCACATTACATTCCAGATTCTAGTCAATGGACTCTCTTTCCAGACTGCACTGCAAAGATCTTGCGACGATTTCTTTTACTGTACTTGAATATTTTCTTGGTTGCAGCTTATGCTTTCTGAAGGACAAGAAAGTTTGTATCATTAGAGATATTTTTGTATTGTCTTACTGCCTCCCTTCGTTCCTTGAGGACTGCACCACTTTCTGAATGTGTGAATGTATTTTCCTAATGTCCTTTTTGAGGTATTGAGACTTCTAATGCTCCATTGACAAGCGATCTCAATCCCTTATAGTCTCTTTCTGGATAAGAAGTTTAGGTGATCGATTCAAGTTTTGACTTCCAATAATATTCCGTATAGGTCCAATTGGCTTTGGCTGTGTTCCATTTTCGTCTGATTGCGTGTCTGACAGTCTCTGTAGGTTGTGCGTTTATTATAATTTGAATTGGCAACTGGTTCGAACCTAAGGCACAGGTAACACTTTAACACGTTGTTCCGGTAGACGGCGCAAGGGATACTATGCTCAAGTCCACTGCTGTCGGGGCTTTACTTGGTCATACTATTAGCGTGGTGAGCCATCATTCAATACAATAATGTTTACCGTATCTAGTACATCCACTAGCATTTTTCCCATCACGTTGGCATTTTTGCACCCCACAGTGCATGGTGGCCATTAAAGTCACACAGCAGCAAAAGAAGTTTTCCGAAGGAGGCAATGATTGTTGCTAACTGTTGTTTGGAAAGCTTGTCGTTAGGTACTTTGTATGCTGAAACTAGTCGGATGGAGGTCCTCGATCCGCAAACGGATACTCACCATTTGCAGTGGGTCATGCTGTGTGCCAGAATTGACATCGGAAAAGTGGATATCTTGTTTTACCTACAACGCTGTACCGCCGTAGCCATCATCTCTGTCTTCACTAATGCCAGAGAAGTCGTGGAGAGCGAAGGTTGGTTCTGTTTTAACCATGTTTCGATGAAGGCACAAACGTCTACTTGACTTTCGAGCAGAAACGTCGAACAATATCTTTGTGTGCCTGGTGCGAGCTTGCTATTCCTTTGGATGGGTTTATGCGCTATTTTGGAACGTAAGAAGTGGGGACACCATATTCTGGACTGACATCCGGATTAAATCTGTTTGTAGTACTGAAGTGGGCCCATTAGTGGCCTGCCGGTACAATGTATCATTTATCACTGCCATAATTACACGTAAAATTTTGTTAATGAGGTACTTTCCAACATCACTCTATTGGCTGTGTCTGTGAAATTTTGGTTCATAGGGGTTCGGACCCACTGGAGCAAGAGGAAGGCGGAGTTCTGGTTGGTACAACTGGTTCCCTGCGGCCACAGTCTGGTGGTGTCCTCTATGTACTACGTCCGCCCAGATAACTAAGTGGTCAGCGCGGCGGTCTGTAACGCCAAGGGGCCGTGTTCGATTCCCGGATTCTCCGCTCAGGGACTGGGTGTTGTGTTGTCTTCATTATCATTTCATCATCATCAGTGGAAGGCAACGGGAAACCACCACTGGCATCACTTCCCTAGACGGTCATGAGGTTGACCTCTCTGACGAGGCGTCCCCCATGACAAGACCTGACAAGGCAGAACACTAAGTTTTTTCTCTGTTCTACAGAAGGCACGTGTTGTTAATGGGATAGTTGGGCATTCTGTATTGGAGGAGGAGGCTGTGATATCGGCGGTGAATCCACTGGAGCGACCGTACCTGACGTCTGTGGCATTGTCAGCATGACGTGGGTTGGTTGCTGCAATTCGTAGGTGGCACTGCTGTTAGTTGCATTGAGATGCTGTTGAGTCCGGAGGGGCGCGAATTCTGTATCCTGCCCTGTAATGTTTGGGGAAGAAGTAACTGCGTTCGCACAAGGCCTGTTTTCAAACACAGCTACTGATCCTCGAAAGGTAATATTATTGTTGTTGTTGTGGTCTTCAGTCCATATGCAGCTCTCCATGCTACTCTATCCTGTGCAAACTTCTTCATCTCCCAGTACCTACTGCACCCTACATCCTTCTGAACCTGCTTAGCGTATTCAGCTCTTGGCTTCCCTCTACGATTTTTACCCTCCACGATGCCCTCCAATACTAAATTGGTGATCTCTTGATGCCTCAGAACACGTCCAACCAACGTATCTCTTCTTCTAGTCAAGTTGTGCCATAAATTTCTGTTCAGTACCTCCTCATTACTTATGTGATCTACCCATCTGATTTTCAGCATTCTTCTGCAGCACCACATTTCGAAATCTTCTATTCTCTTCTTGTCTAAACTATTTATCGCCATGTTTGACTTCCATACATAGCCACACTCCATACAAATACTTTCAGAAACGACTTCCTGACACTTAAATCTATACTCGACGTTTACAAATTTCTTTTCTTCAGAAACGCTTTCCTTGCCATTGCCAGTCTACATTTTATACCCTCTCTACTTCAACCATCATCAGTTATTTTGCTCCCCAAATAGCAAAATTCATCTACTACTGTAAGTGTCTCATTTCCTGATCTAATTCCCTCAGCATCACCCGATTACCATACAGTAAAGCTGCATGCCCTCGGGAAAAGTTACGGCTGTAGTTTCCCCTTGCTTTCAGCCCTTCGCAGTACCAGCACAGCAAGGCCGTTTTGGTTAATGTTACAAGGCCAGATCAGTCAATCATCCAGACTGTTGCCCCTGCAACTACTGAAAAGGCTGCTGCCCCTCTTCAGGAACCACACGTTTGTCTGGTCTCTCAACATATACCCCTCCATTGTGGTTACACCTGCGGTACGGCTATCTGTATCGCTGAGGCGAGCAAGCCTCCCCACCAACGGCAAGGAACATACTTCATCGACAGACATAATTTTTTTAACTAAATTGTGTTTAAGATACGTGGTGCTCTGTGGCCACCGGTGCAATAAATACAGGTTGGTTGACTGGCCCTCCCACAGGGATCACTTCTGTATGGTCCTACACAGTACGCACATCTTGCGTTACTTCTGCACTATTTGCTGCCGTATCCATATCGCAAAAAATTAAAGCACTGTAAGACGGGGGGTGCGTAATGTGCGTATGTATGTTGAAATGCGTCGTGGAAATAAATCAGTTGTGAGTGACAGTAAATTTCTTTTGTCATTCGGTATCAGTAAGGCTCACGGTAAAACCTAACTTAAAAACCTCTCAGTTTTCGATCATCTATTGTAACGTGTGGTACATTAATTTTCGTAAATCAAAGGACTCTCTTACGGATTACAGTAAATCAATAAACTGTGACAATATTTTATTACAATGTGTTGGAGGTCACTGTAAGCATCTCTTCCGCATCACCTCGGTAAGTGTCAGTGCGTGATGGTTAAGTCACTATGCTTTATTCAAGTACCTTACGTGAAGTAATGTTCGAATCTCATCGACTGGTGTATACATCTTGTTTTCCTACCTCTTGGAATGTTGTATGCATTAAATGTAGCGATGCCTGCTAGCCGGCCGCGGTGGCCGTGCGGTTGTAGGCGCTTCAGTCTGGAACCGCGCATCTACTACGGTCGCAGGTTCGAATCCTGCCTCGGGCATGGATGTGTGTGATGTCCTTAGGTCAGTTAGGTTTGAGTAGTTCTAATTTCTAGGAGACTGATGATGTCAGATGTTGAGTCCCATAGTGCTCAGAGCCATTTGAACCGTTTGATGCCTGCTAATATGACGAACTGGACAGAGGATAAGATGACGATTGTCAAGTTTTCATGATTTTCCCGCCCATCCGACCACTTATTGTACTCCTCGGATTTTTAATTCGGTAGTTAACGTTTTTATCAAGTTATAATGACACGTCAGTTGAGATTTGAGCAGTAATTCAGGAATATCATATGAGCAACTTCTAAAGATAGCTACTTTATAAGCTGTCTCTCATGAATTGGTTGTTGTTGTTGTTGTGGTCTTCAGTCCTGAGACTGGTTTGATGCAGCTCTCCATGTTACTCTATCCTGTGCAAGCCTCTTCATCTCCCAGTACCTACTGTTGGTTGCAAATAACAATTGCAATTTCAAGTAGAGGAAAAAGGCAATATACACTGTGTGATCAAAAGTATCCGGACACCTGGCTGAAAATGACTTACGATTTCGTTGCGACCTCCATCGGTAGTGCTGGAATTCAATATGGTGTTGGCCCACCCTTAGCCTTGATTACAGCTTCCGCTCCCGCAGGCATACGTTCAGTCAGATGTTAGAGTGTTTCTTGGGGAACGGCAACCCATTCTTCAGGGAGTGCTGCTCTAAGGAGAGATATCGATGTCGGTCGGCGAGGCGTGGCACGAAGTCGGGGTTCCTAAACGTCCAAAGGTGTTCTATAGGATGCAGGACAGGACTCTGCGCAGACCAGTCCATTACAGGGATGTTATTGTCGTGTAACCACTCCGCCACAGACCGTGCATTGTGTACAGGTGTTCGATCGTGTTGAAAGATGCAATCGCCATCCCCGAATTGCTCTTCAATAGTGGGAAGCAAGAAGGCGCTTAAAACATCAAAGTAAGCCTGTACAAGAACGGAGGACAACACATCATTCAGTCCCCGAGAGGATGAAACCTCCGACCTGGCAGGAATCGAATCCAGGCCCCTTCGCTTAGCAGTCTGCTGACCTGAAGCTACAGAGGCGGACGTGGCCGGTCACTGGGAACCGCACCGGAGTGATGTGCAAAAACCGTGGAAAACCAAAATTACGATGGCTGGAAGGGGGAAACTCGCCTAAATCCACTTTCCACGAACAAATATATTGTTTAAGCCTATTTTAGTGACTCGCAAGTATAACAACAAAAACAAATGAGCACAAAGTATTCATATATGATCAGTATTGTCTGCTTTTCCATTCGTTTCAAACTAATTACATTCCAATAAGACATTAAGTGGACGCAAAGTACGCGTGACACAGACATCATCCACTTGAATATGAAAACCCGGGGATTGTTACATACATACTTTAACTCTTGTGGACCACTTTTGAAATTGCGTATTTCACAGTCCTATGTACGTTCGTGAACAGCACTTAATACATAGGGTGTTAAACGGGGGCCTACAGTGAGTGTGGAATCTTTGAAAACATTTAACCCTATGATGACCCACTGTGACGTTAGTGGCCACTCACCATCAGCTGTTTTCATCACCGTTGTAAACACAGCACGCCAGTGACAACCCGACATTGCGGGTCATGAGTGTTTACCATTTTTTCCGCTATGTGACGATGACATTTAGGGCTATACAATTTATTTGCTTACTCTGTCAATTTCATGAAGGTAGTAATGTTTGCTTACGTTCCAGACTACGTGTATTACGATACTGCTTGTAATAGTTGATAGCGTACTATTACGTACATTTTTTTCATTAGGCTGCACATTTTCTCTTTTTTGATCAGTCAGGAGATGATAATAATGTGTTTCTGCAGTCTTTGAAAACTTCACTGTCAAAAGTATTTTATTCCCACCTTCAAGTGCGTGTACTTGCCTTGCAATGCATTTCCAGCCACACATCCATACGACCTTCTTTGCCCTCTTTCGTCTCTGGGATCGTTTCCTGTAGTTTGTCTCCATTCAGCAAAATCACCCTTTGTACTAATTTCTGTTATCTCTTATAATCTTTGCCATCTATATCTCCCTGGTGGGCTAACATATGTTCTATTATTCTACCGCTTCTCCTTCTTAGGCTTTGTAACGGTTTCCTCTTTTCGCTGATTCTGCTCGGAATCTTCTTACCTATTTCAGTGCTCTCCTATTTTGATTTTACCACAGTCGACGATTCCCTTTCATACAGACGTACATTCTCAGAAATTCTTTTCTGAACACCATTGCTAAATACTAGCAGATCTGTTTTGGTAAGTACTATTCACTGTGCCTCTGCTAGAGGTTTTTACGTCAGCCTTTCTTCGTCGGTCATGCCTTATTTCACTTCCAATGAAACGGAACTGCTGCGCTTCTTCTTCTCCTTCGTCCTAAGTTTCTGTCGTACAGATTATTGCTACAGCTTCTCAACACTGTGGCCTTTGTCTGGTTAACTTTCAGTTTATATAATGCTCTCGACACACTGCTCATTCGCTCCGAAAGACAGTGTAATTCTTCCTTACTTTCATTGAAGATACCAGTGTCATCATTGTCTCTTATATCGAAATCTTTTCAAAATGAATTTTAATCTGACTTTTGAAACATTCTTTTAATTTCTTCATTGCTTCTTCGATATAGAGGTTAAACAGCACAGGATAATGACTGCATCCTTTCCTAACGCTCATGTTGACCAGAGTAACTCAAGCACGTACACAGTCCAACTGGTTCGTAGTCATCCTTTTCACGTATATTTGCCCGATTATAGAACTCACAGCTTCCCGATAAATCTTTACATTAAATTTATGCAATCCATTGTTGTTTACTCACAACAGCGACAGGCACAATTTTTATTTGTATAACGTTGAAAATATCCAAGTGCAGACACAGTGAAACCAAAGCGATTCGTCCTACTCCTCGCCCGTCTAAAATAGCTGCACATATTGCACAACCAACAATTGGCGTGAAGAGCTAATTTTTTGGTGCGCACGTATGCTGTGAATGTTTAATGTGTGAATTCCGGTAATTGCCGCGATAATAGCAGACTGCGTCCTAGAAAGTGGCAGTCATTTACATTTAATGGTCCAGGCTGACTTGGAGTTAAGAGAGAGCCATTAGTGAGATACCGTCCGCACGCGGCATTGCCTTCCAATAGGAAAGCGAGTCGTCGAAATGGAAAGGAGGGGCCGCCAGTACGCTTGTAGCTGCAGACGCCGGATGCCGCGTTTTCCCTCGCGTCATTACGACATTCATAGCGAACGGCGGGACATACCTTTTATGAAGGAAAGAGCTTCTTTATCTCTAAGACGTCATTTCCCAAGGCTGCATTACGAGGCGAGGCTGTACTGTGAGAGTACTCGCAGAGAAATCCCAGTCTGGTAGTTCGCAACACCTCAGTATCCGGAGGAAACCCGTGGGCTGGTATACCTGTAACGTTAGGTGCCAGAGACCATTCAGTGTCATTCCATCGAACCAGAACAATGAAAAAGACCTACTAATAAATGAATGACATCTTCTTTGATTCTGTGAAAGAATATAAAAGTATAATCAGAAATTATGTACCCAATTCAGAGAAAGCTATAAACTCGAAATGATGTTTTTCCTACACAGAATATCTTACAATAGTCATATAGGTGTTCTTGCACCACACATTTTTAAGCACATTGTAAAGTGTTTATTCTTTATGTCATCTGTTGCTCGACTAACTTAATACCACCCTCCAGATCTTCCTCATTTCTGCGAATCTTATCATCACTAGTAATGTACTGCATCCACCATACGCAATGAATCGTCTTACTTTTTGTTTTTGTTTATTTATTTATTTGCCCTTGTCAGCTAACGTCCATTTATCCAGCTAAAACGTAAATAATGGGCCTATAATAGAAACCATAAATTGACGAAGTAGTACTGATACAAGTAAAGGGAACAGCCTGGCTAAGAACACTAATAATGCGTTAAGGGTGACCTGGATGAAATACGAGTATCAACCACACACACAAGTGTGAGTTTTGTGGAGACCTGCAGCGCCATGACCAACCCTGGGTAAATACTGCTGTGAGCCGTGTGAATACTGACTTGGGCAGGCTGCTGCTGACTGAAACGAAATATCGTATGAGTCGAGAACCAATTGCTACAATTGGGAGACGGGGAAGTACTAGACATGCCGTACACCTGAATATGAGAGGGAAAGATAGTTTGGCTGAGCATCTTGCAGAAATTAAATGGGAGGAGGGGGGAGAGAACACCATCACACATAGCAGGATCTTTGTGATTAGTGGTAGTCTAGTGTCTGCTGACTGTGCAACCCCTTCTGAGGCGGCGTTGTCTCGCGTCGTGATGTCCAACATGCTTGCCACGTCTGTTCTACGTACAGGTATGTCAGTTTCACTTTCGATAATCCACGCAGCATGTGCAGTCCAGCTGAATAGAGATACACGACTGGTTGGCGGACGTGATCAAGGCTACTACAGATCATTTGCGTACTCTGATTCGGACCTACATGTGTATTTTGTTAAATTTCTTGACGTGCTTCAGACTGACAGGATACTATTGCGTAATGGTGATGACGTCCCCTTTACTCATTGTGATGGTTTCACTAGCATCGTTCTTTTGGTGAATGCCGAAGTGGTCTAGACAAATGTTCGTGTTTTTAATCTTCTGTCTGAGGTAGATGACAGTTTTCTGAGGATCTTGCTCCCTTATGGAGCTGTACGACATATTTGCAGGAAACGCTGGTCTCATCAGCATCGCTTACAGGTCTATAGTGACGTTCAGTCGGTAGAAATGGTGATTCAAAAAAATATTCCCTCTCACTTGAAAGTGTGGGGTTATCGGGTTCGTATGATTTATATCGGCCAGGAAGGAACCTGCTTTATTTGTAATCACAGCGGCCACCTCCGTACCAAACGTCTGCATCAAGTGGTGATATCAAAACCCACTTGCAAACAGCGTAAATAATTGACTTTAGCAGATCTTCTCCACATGGTTTTGCAGCAGAGCCAATCTCGGTTATTGTGGATCAAAGAGGGTCTGTGACAGATAATGGTCATGATTTTCACCCACTGCTCACACGTAGCGACATTACCGCCGTCACCCGCACGATTCAGGTACCGGTTGTTCAAACCGAGATTCGCAGAACCAAGGACGCGATGATGCAGTTCAGGATCCTTTTCCTTCAGATAGCTCTCCATTGAAGGACTCCTCTTCTCCGGACTGAGTTTGTAGACAAGTAAGTCATGTGTGCTTCTTCACTTGACCAGGTGGTTACTGATAAGTCAACTAGCCATTCTCCCGTCATCCGGGCCGCTTCGTCGGCGCCGCCTGTTAAGCAATCTGTTTCAAGATCCCACTTATCACTCCCGGCTCTAACGGATACCTCTCCTGTTGTCTCAACTTCCCAGACCACTTCAGCCCCTTCTGTCGCGGCCTCCACGTCACAAGCTTTTGATGAGCGTAACTCGACTGATTCCCAATGGAAGGAGGACCCGTACGTTGCTAAACAAATCTCCACACGCGAGACCACGACCGTCGATGAGTGCGTAGCGGATGCCTCTTCCTTTCGGTCTGAAAAGGGATTCCAGCATGATTCACCCACATAACCGTACAAGGTGACGGCAGTTCAGAGGAGCCACAGTAAACAACATATCCAGCATGAGATAGTCGCATCACGGAAGGAAAAAAATGTTCAGATGTGTGTGAAATCTTATGGGACTTAACTCCTAAGGTCATCAGTCCTTAAGCTTACGCAGTACTTAACCTAAATTATCCTAAAGACAAACACACACACACCCCTGCCCGACGGACTCAAACCTCCGCATCACGGAAGAAGAAAAAACAGATGGAAGATAGGGAAGATGTTTACACCTCCTCTCCCGTTTCGTCCATGGATCTTTATAATTGTCCAGTTTTTGTTCCAGCACCATTGTCTTTGCAAACATATACTTCTCTCACTTCGAATCTTAACGGAACTAGTGCTGAACTCTGGCTTGCCGCTTTGCGTCAGTTTATATATGACTTTGGTACAGACGTTGTTTTTTTACAGGAAGTATTATTGGACCAGTTTTCAATTACTGGGTTCACAACCTGTTTTACTGTGGCTTTCTATCTTTCTACGGGCACTGTCTTGTTTCATAGGGAAGGAATACCACCACCAGATTTCGAATGATGATAGCGTAATCTCACTTCATTTCTTCTCCATATCCCTTCTGGCTCTGGCCTTCTATAGAACGTCCACGCTTCTACAAAGCGGAAATCATTTACCCACTTCGTAAATACCCTAAAAAAATTCTCTTGGGTTGATGACTTTAACTGTGTCCAGCAGTCGGTGAATTAGACGCCTAATTTTAGTTTTAGTAAAGAACTCAATGACATGGTACGCTCCTTGCACCAACGTGACACAGTCGTTTGTCGGTATCCTACATTTGCCCAGTACATTTATTTTACTGCCACCTCTAGCAGTCGACTTGACTGCTTTTACCTTTCCGACTCCTTGCGCTGGCATCTTCTGGAAGTTGACGCGATGCCTGTCTGATTTAGTGATCATTGTGTTGTAGACGTCACATTTAATTATGTGCAGCAGCCGGATATGTGTTCCTTGTGTGCTCCGTATAGCCTGTCTACAAGACCATTCCCGTGGTGTTGTCATTCAAGAAGCATGGGCCCGATGACCTCAAGGCTACAGAACGGTACTCGTCTAGTGTAGAATGGTGGACACTGCCTGCCAAGCCACAAACTCATAAAGCTCTCATGCGTTTTTGCGCCGTAAGGGGCGGCAGACGTCCGGTGGCGGACCCAGAAACTTTATTACCGAGTATTACGTGAATTTTACGATATCGCAAGGCAAACTCTTCTACGGATTATGGACGTACAGTGAATTAAAGCTAAACTGCTACAGTTAAAACAATTTCAGATGGAAGGACTCCGACAAGAGCTCAACGACGTTCCACTCTATAAGATGAACAGATTTCACTGTACCATATTATCCGTATGCGGGGTGGGCGCGTTGGATACGCGTTAGTACTGCATCCCTTGCCAACGTCAATGGTCGAGCGTCAATGTCCCACCGTGGTGTTTTCAGTTTAATTTTTAACTACTTTACTGAGGTGTATGATGCCCACGTTCCTACTGAAAACTTTTCTGACGAGTTTTCCCCTTTGCTGGACTGCGTCGTCAGCCCGGAATTAAATGAGGATTCTTCATTTTTCTTCTTTTTTTTTTGATTGATTTCCACAAATGACGATATATATATATATATATATATATATATATATATATATGATGTCTCAATCACGAAAGTCATCTGGACTGGATGGTATTCCTAAAGAATATCATGTTCATTTTTTTTTCTCTCATAGAAGTAATATGGGGTGCCACGCTTCCTGCTCCTTTCAAGGAAGGTAAAATAGTCCTCATCCCGAAAACCAAGGTCGACCTGAACCCACTTCGTCCAATTACTCTCCTGAACTTCGACTACAAAATTGCCGCCGGCCGAAGTGGCCGTGCGGTTAAGGGCGCTGCAGCCTGGAACCGCAAGACCGCTACGGTCGCAGGTTCGAATCCTGCCTCGGGCGTGGATGTTTGTGATGTCCTTAGGTTAGTTAGGTTTAACTAGTTCTACGTTCTAGGGGACTAATGACCTCAGCAGTTGAGTCCCATAGTGCTCAGAGCCATTTTTTACAAAATTGCCGCTCGACCTATTAACACTCGTCTCTCTAAGCTGCTCGACAAAATAAGTGCCATTCACCAAAGTTGTGCGTCTGAATACAGGATACTGACTTCTGCTATTGAATGTCGAGATATCGTTTCTATGGCTGTAGCCACTAATGTCTCGAGGCCTTTAATTTTACTGGACTCCCGCAATGCTTTTGACTGAGTCAGTCACAGCTTTTTAATAAGTGTGTTAACCACTTTGGGTTTTACTCACGAGGTGTGTCAGATCCTAGCCAATCTTTTCACTAGTTGTGAACGGTCACCTTACCCCCGGATTTCGATTCGACAGGATCTACCTCAGGGAAGCCCCTTATCCATGTTACTCCTTGTTCTGTTTATGGAACCCCTGCTTCTGCGTATTTCCATACGACTACGTGGCTGGACTATATTGGGCGAACGATTCTCGGTCCGCGCTTACACCGATTACGTCATGGTTTTACTACGAAATGCTGACCACATTTCCGGGCTCAAGGTTGCCTTGGATTTCTTTTGTCGCCTTGCTGGTGTCCACATTAATGATCGCAAATGTACATTCCTGCCGTTGTGGGGCATTAAGCAATTGGTAATTCCTTGGTTGACGGTAGTCAATCGCCGCAAGACTTTGGGGTTCATAGTAGATCGCAAACCGATCAAAATGGCGGAACTTAACTGGCGGGAGGTTGTGGTTCGTGTTCAGGGAGCTATTCTTGAAGCGAACGCCATTCCTTCAGCCTACTTCTCCAAGTGCAAGTCTTAGGCACCTATATTTTCAGTAAAGTGTATTAGAGGTGTCTTGAAATCACTGAAACCAGTCGCCTTTCGTTTCGTTCTGCAATTTTTTTACTATCCCACTATCGGTTTCTAACCGCCTAGCGATTCATCATCAGATGGTACATATTAGTATGCGTTGGTTGGATACTAATAACTCTACTCAACTCCCATAGTGCTGCAGACAATCAATAAATAATAACCATCTAATGATGAATCACTAGGCGGTTCGAAACCGATAAAGGGATAATAAAAAAAAACTGAAGTACAAAATAGAAGGCTACTGGTTGCAGCAACTTCAAGATGCCTTTATTCATCACAGTTGCAGTGTTCCTCGCCCATAATGGATAAAAGTTTTAAAGTGTAATACATTGCACAGATACCCCCGCTTCCTGCCATGGTGGCCCGCAGGCTAAAACAAATATCCGGACAATTCTTGTGGCAACGACACACCTTTAGAGTTCGGTATGAAGTCGTGGACAGGCGCCGCGAGCTCGGAGGATTAGGTCCTCCCGATATTAAAGTCGTCCAGTTTGTTTGTACGACGCAATATCTTAACATGTACAAGGCGCCGTATTCCATTACAACTCCATTACATCTCGTTTATGTACCTGTTTCCAGCCGATCAGTCTGATTCCCTTTTGATGTTGGATGGACTGACCCTAAATTGCGACATATCAGCGAATATTTTGTAACTGTCAGTTCCTTAGGTGCTAATATCCTTTCAAAGATGCACTTCACTACCAGTGACTAACTATCCTGTTGGGGTGAACCATCTTAGCTCTCCCCTATTGAGATGGCTTCCACTTCAACATCCTGGATAACTGTCTAGTCTCATCTTAGTCGTCCTGTATTACAGATGGAGATTGCTTCTTCGTGGTGTAGGGTCATTCATCGTCTGATACCGACTGGCAACCATCTTTTTCGTGCAGGCCTTCGCACGACTGATCGAAGTGACGAATTTAATCTCACTGGTACCTTACTTCACAGGCTTGTTTCTTGTGTGTGGAATCATTGTCTCTGGGTTAATCGACAGCTGGCTTTTCTTTCCGAAGGACCTGAAACTACTTTTTCGATTGAACTTCTTATTCATCCGGACGTAGGCCTATCCTTTTTTCCTCAGGCGGCAACATATACCATCGTCTGGCTCCTGTATCACTACTTTCACAACGTTGTTGAAAGAGGAAACAATCCTGATCCCAATGTCTTTCGCCAATATCTGGAGACCGTGCATTGGAAGTGGCCGCGACTGCCACATAATCGAGCGCTTTTACCAAATATGCTTTTTCTTGTTTTTAATCGACAGGGTGTTGGTTAAGTTCCACTGTTGTCACTGATTCCTCCCTCTTTCTGATACCCGGTCAGATGAAGCTTTGTTCTGTTCACTTTTCTTCCTTATACACAAATTTAAATCAAATAAGTAATAAAAAATAAATAAATAAAATTAATAAAGAATAGAACTCCGCCAAAGCCGGTCCCAAGCCCGTTGAGAAAGGAGGAGGGGGAGAAGTAACACCTCGTCAAAAAAACTTGGTCCGGCTGGCCCGGCTGGTAGTACCTTGTAGGGGCCACTTACCAGGGTAAAGATGAAGAGGATCAACGGCTTTGATGGCGAATGAAGACGAAGATCTCACCGGCAGAAGAACCGGAAGAATTCTCTTCTTAAAACACAAGCGGGGTCTGTAGTGGAAACCACTGGCAACTTGGTCAGCGACTGTTCATCCAATGGGTGCGGCTGTAGCAACTGCCCCACGAATTAACAATCCCTGGTTCTACACAACCAGCCTAGCTGGATAAAATGTAATAGCAGGCAATATGGCTTGTGAGAGCAACAACATCACCCCACGTGGTAACCAATCCACCCATCAGCAGGCAGCAACCGGGCATTCGGATTCTGGGGGACCCAGGCAACCACGAACTCAGAGTAAGTCGAAGTTCTCTGGCAAACCACCAACTAACTACAACACCAACATTCATTGGCACACTAAATATCAATACTCTAGTACAACCTGGGAAGCTACTCAGTCTTACTATAGGACTCGACAGACAAAAATTCATATTACTAGCACTTCAGAATCACGATATACTGACGATGATACCACAGATTATGGTAACTACCGCATTTTCAAGACCAAAACTGATAAACAAATTGGCAAAAGTGCCCCCTTGCTGGGAATAGTGATACTTGCATACAAGAAGATCATATACTTCGTTAAGGAAGTCACTCCCGTCAAGAACAGACTCACGACGGCACGTATACAGTGCGCCAACAGAAATTATACACTTGTCAACGATCACGCTCCAACCAACATAGACAACCAGAAAAACCTTACAGAAGTGGAGAATTTCTGGAGCCAACTGGAAGAAACTATGGTGAAGATCCCCAAGAAGGACACTTACCCCTTGATGACTTTCATGCACAACTGGGCAGAAGGACTATAGGCAGATACCCTGCGCACAAATTTACCAATAGAAATGGATGGCGACTAGTTGATCTCTGCCAACAATTCAGCCTGAAGGTAATATTGACATCTTTACGAAAGCACGCAGAAAGCAAAAAACTTGGCGCGCTCCTATTCAAGAACTTGAGGAATTCCAGATTGACCATATAGTTATCATCCACACAGAGTAACGAGAAATCATGGTGTACAAGTCCGAAGAGGTGCCAATATTGACTCAAACCACTGTCTTACACCAGTCAAAGTAAAATTCACTCCACGAAAGTACAATCCTACGAAAGTACAATCCCTGCAGAGAGTCGACATAAACAGTTTCCACAGCCGGCCGCTGTGGCCGAGCGGTTGTAGGCGCTTCAGTCCGGAACCGCGCTGCTGCTACGGTCTCAGATTCGAATCCTGCCGCGGGCATGGATGTGTGTGATGTCCTTAGGTTAGTTAGGTTTAAGTAGTACTAAGTCTAAGGACTGATGACCTCAGATGTTAAGTCCCATAGTGCTTAGAACCATCCATCAGTCTCCACAAAACATACATAAAGGACTGATGGGAGAAAGAAGAAGCAAACAACTGGAACAACTGGAGAGTGACTTTCGGAATTACAATATAAGAGATTTCTACAGGACATTTACCAATAGGATACGAAGATACACATCACAAAATCTCTACTTTAAAAAATAAACTGGAAAATTCGCATGACTACGATGTCTTTCGCGTCGGAGTCTTTGCATAAAAAGTTCACGGTTTACTTGCCGCGTCAAATTTGGATAAAATCCCAAGCATTCGATGACTACCTCCGTCATCTTCGTCAGGGGTAAAACTGGAAAATTAGCACTTACTAATGAAGAAAACTGCGAAGAACTCACAGTTTACTTCACCAATTTACTAAATTTTCCAGAATCCACAGACAGATTCCCACTTATTGAACCCGCACGCACCAACCAATACTCAATATCACCCTCAAAAGAAGAAATCCTCAAGCACATACACCATCTCAAAAACAACAGAGCGGCGGGTGAAGACAACATAATAGCAGAACTATTGAAAAATTTAGGCCCCAAATCGCTTAAGGAGCTGACGGAAATTATCAACGAAGTTTGAACAACAGAAGAATTACTTGACGATGGAAGTGTGCACTTATCCATCCGCTCCACAAAAAAGGCGACAGAAAGTATGTCAACAATTACCGAGGCATTTCACTACTGCCATTCACCTACAAGATCTTCTCTTCGCGCCTATTGTAGAGAACAAAGGAACAAATTGAACACAAGATTGGGGAGTACCAAGCAGGATTCCGACCCGGACGTTACTGCCCTGAACAAGTTTTTAATCTAAAAACAACGTTGAAATACAGAGCTATTAGACAAAAGCCCACCATATGTACACTCGTCGACTTCAAGAAGGCGTATGATTCAGTCGACCCTTGTCAACACACTAATAGAGCTCGGACATGACCAGTTAACACATAAGCTCATTGAATAGACACTCTCCAATACAACCTCTATTGTAAAATTCATGGGGGAAATTTCGGAATGTTTTCAGATCAGAACTGGAGTAAGACAAGGAGACGGACTATCGCCAATTCTGTTCAGTATCATTTTGGACAAGGTCATAAGGGAAGATTAGAAGGAAAACTGAAGTAACCTGCCTAGCCTTTGCCGATGACCTTGCAATTTTGACAAACAATGAACAAAATACAATACATCAAATAGAAATACTCAAGGAATTCACCGAGAAGGTTTGCTTGCAAATTTATTTTGAGAAAACGGAATTTATAGATACACTCTTAAACATTCAGAATTTCGCCACAAAATATGGACGAATAAACACGAGTTCCACATTTTAAATACCTGGGGAAAATTTTGGAACCAACTTGCCAAGAAAATAAATCTCAAGAAACTCGAGCGTAGAAACTATGGAGAGCCTTCGGTCGACACACTAACTTCAGAACAAAAAGTGCATGCCCATTCATGCAAAATGCTGCCACTACAGCATTGTCATTAAGCCCGAGCAGAAACCCTGTCACTCCATAACAACATGTTACTACAAAATCTACACGAAGAAGAACGAAAGATCCTTGGACCACGAGAAACTGAAGCTGGATATAGACTGCAAACCAACAAAACTACAGAGGAGATTTTAAATATTGCTGCTGACAGAAAAAGCCGAACAAGTACGAAGAGACCTTACCGATGATCAAATCACCATTCAGGACACTGCAGACCGTAACATTTACAGAAGCAAAATAGACAAGTGGGAAGTCCAGCCAGAGACAAGAGCCAAAAAGACCAGTACAAAGTGGACGGACGAAAGAAAGAAAGCCATGTGCGAGAAAGTGAAGGTCTCATGGAAAAACCGGACAAAGAACTGTAGAAGCTTCACGTGATCCACAAAGGGTCTACTACGTGTATAATAATAATAATAATAATAATAAACACTAGACAATAGGTTGTTAGTTAGTTTCCTAGTTACTCAGAATCTTTGTTTTGTTAGTAATAATTATTTGTTTTCTCAATTTTGAGCTCATAGTACATCATGATTTTGACTGTGGTTGTCTGAATGTTCATGAAAGTACCAAGCCATTTTGTCAATAAAAAAAGCGTTAAGCGCGTCTGACTGCCTGATAAGAGCAGGGTCCGGCCGGGGCCGAGATTTTCACAGCTCGGGGACTGGGTATTGCGTTGTCCTCATGATCATTTTCATCACTATGGACACACAAGTCGCCAAATATGGCATCAACTAAAGAGATTTCCAACTCAGCTGCCGAACTTCCCAAGGTGAGGGCTCCCGGCCATCAAAGCTACACTATCTTTCCATTTTTCATACTTTAACAATCAGTATATCGTCTTTTCTGGGGCGGTGACTGAGGACTAGGACAGCATTTGCCTAAATGAATGTGGAAAATCCACTTAATAACACACTCAGGCTGGCAGGTGTGCAACAGCGGGTCAGTCCGGCTCTGTTTCATCGCCCTGTCTCGTAAAATGGTATGCCGGACATCAAGCAATAAGACCAGGTTTTTACTTGTCCATTTCATTGTTTAGATCCTTCAGAAGTGATGTCGATGATGATATATAATGCTTGGCCGAAAATATGGAATCACCGCGATAAATGAATGCTTGAACCTGAATGCAGAAGCTAGTCAAGCCTGCAACTTGCACTGTTGTATTTGACCACGAACTGCAGCTGTGCAATGAGCTTACGTTGCAAGTGTCACTCGTGGTCAGAACATAGTTCTGTGTAGTTGTGCCTGCACTATATCGGAGCTAAGTGAATTCGTGCGTTGGGTAAGTGTTGGTGCTCGTATGCTGGGTGCTTCCGCAACCAAGGGAACTTCAGAGTTTCATGTTTCAACAGGCTCCATATGGAAGATTAATACACTACAGGTCATTAAATTTGCTGCACCACGAAGATGACGTGTTATAGACGCGAAATTTAACCGACAGGAAGAAGATACTGTGATATGCAAATGATTAGCTTTCAGAGCATTCACACAAAGTGGGCGCCGGTGGCGACACCTACAACGTGCTGACATGAGGAAAGTTTCCTACCGATCTCTCATACACAAACAGTAGTTGACCGGCGTTGCCCGGTGAAACGCTGTTGTGATGCCTCGTGTATGGAGGAGAAATGCGTACCATCACGTTTCAAACTGTGATAGAGGTCGGATTGTAGCCTATCGCGATTGTGATTTATCGTATCACGACATTGCTGCTCACGTTGGGCGAGATCCAATTACTGTTAGCAGAATATGGAATCGGTCGGTTCAGGAGGGTAATACGGAACGCAGTGCTGGATCCCAACGGCCTCGTATCACTAGCAGTCGAGATGACAGGCATCTTATCCGCATGGCTGTAAGGGATCGCGCAGCCACGTCTCGATCCCTGAGTCAACAGATGGGGACGTTTGCAACACAACAACTATCAGCACGAACAGTTCGACGACGTTTGCAGCAGCATGGACTATCAGCTCGGACACCATGGCTGCGGTTACCCTTGACGCTGCGTCACAGACAGGAGCGCCTGCGATGGTGTACTCAACGACGAACCTGGGTGCACGAATTGCAAAACGTCATTTTTTCGGATGAATCCAGGTTCTGTTTACAGCATCATGATGGTCGCGTCCGTGTTTGGCGACACCGCGGTGAACGCACATTGGAAGCATGTATTCATCATCGCCAAACTGGCGTATCACCCGGCGTGGTTCTAGGCGCTTCAGACTGGAACCGCGCGACCGCTACGGTCGCAGGTTCGAATCCTGCCTCGGGCATGGGTGTGTGTGATGTCCTTAGGTTAGTTAGGTTTAAGTAGTTCTAAGTTCTAGGGGAGTGATGACCTCTGATGTTAAGTCCCATAGTGCTCAGAGCCATTTGACCCAATTGAACCGGCGTGGTGGTATGGAGTGCCATCGGTTACACGTCTCGGTCACCTCTTGTTCGCATTGACGGCACTTTGAACAGTGGACGTTACATTTCAGATGTATTACGACCCTTGGCTCTACCCTTCATTCGATCCGTGTGAAACCCTACATTTCAGCAGGATAATGCACGACCGCATGTTGCACGTCCTTTACGGGCCTTTCTGGATACAGTAAATGTTCTACTGCTTCCTTGGCCAGCACATTCTCCAGATCTCTCACCAATTCAAAACGTCTGGTCAATGGTGGCCGAGCAACGGGCTCGTCACAATACGCCAGTCACTACTCTTGATGAACTGTGGTATCGTGTTGAAGGTGCATGGGCAGCTGTACCTGTAAAAGCTATACAAGCTCTGTTTGACTCAATGCCCAGGCGTATCAAGGCCGTTATTACGGCCAGAGGTGGTTGTTCTGGGTACTGATTTCTCAGGATCTATGCACCCAAATTGCGGGAAATTGTAATCACATGTCAGTTCTAGTATAATATATTTGTCCAATGAATGCCCGTTTATCATCTGCATTTCTTCTTGTTGTAGCAATTTTAATGTCTAGTAGTGTACTTCATTCAGGAGAAGCGGAAAAACAACATCCGTTATTTCACAACGCACACGAAAGTACTTGTTGAGTGATCACTCAAAATATAATTTCGTCAGCGTTGAGTGATCATGGCGCACCGTCATTATAGAAGATTCTAACAAAAAATGAGAGTACAACAGCTGCAAAAGTCACTGCAAGAATGAATGTCGCACTCGCAAAACCTATCACCACCCAAAAACTCGAACGGAGCTCCTTTAGCAAGAAGTTTCACGGCAAGCTGGATTTTCAAAACCACTCGTTAGCGGTGCAAATGACTAATAGGAAAACGTGGTTTCGAAGCCATGAAACATGGTCTATGGAGCATTGAAAGAAGTTATTTTAGTCGAATGAGTGTTGTTCCACATTTTTTTCCAACTTCTGGCCGAGTTTACCCCAAGAGAGAAACAAGACGGGGATTCGGTGATGATTTGGGCAGCCATATCGTGGTATTCCATGGGCCCCATCGTTAATTTACAGCTATTATGAGAACTTTTCAGGTTTCCCCAAGGAGCAAAGTTTGTTCCACAGTGACGATGCTGTGTACAAAGACAACAGTGTACCTATTAACACAGCTCAATTCATCCAGGACTGGTTGTGTAGGCACGAAGTTGAATTGTCGCATCTCCCCTCGCCACAACAGTCACCAGATCTCAATATTATTGACCTTTTGTGGTCTACAATAAGCAAAACACGTTTTGAGTGATACCTGCGTATGACTGCAGGATTAGTAACGCACAATAAACGGTATGTTCCCCTATAACAGGCTGAGTAAGTCAGTCCAAATGTCGGAGGAAGGATCCATGATCGTTATCCACCTCCGCCATCATTACCTGGACTTGCCACTATTTTGCAGGAAGAATGCTGTAAGCTTCTCTTCCAAACCGTGCAGTACCTGTATTTATTGATCCATAGACGACTGAAACCTGTTCTGAATGCAAACGGTTTTTCTCCACCGTATTATCCACGGTAATGTGCTTTGTTTTCGTGTTTCTATATTTTTATCCACTCCCTGTATGTTACTGGGCGCACAACTTACGTAAACTTCGAGACGTGTATGATTATAAGAAATACGTAAAGATTTTTACATGGTTTAAACCGAAACTGTTCTTTAAAAATCAAATCCACACACAAAAAATGTTTCAAAAGGCTCTGAGCACTATGGGACTCAACTTCTGAGGTCATCAGTCCCCTAGAACTTAGAACTACTTAAACCTAACTAACCTAAGGACATCACACACAGCCATGCCCGAGGCAGGATTCGAACCTGCGACCGTAGCGGGCGCGCGGTTCCAGACTGTAGCGCCTAGAACCGCTCGGCCATTCTGGCCTGCTAAATCCACACACACACACACAAATTCTGTAGTAGATTGGAAAATAACCAGTTAAAATAGGAAAGATGGAAAACGTATTCATCAGAAATCTTGACTGGGCGATCACCAGACGAATGAAGGATGAGCCAGCCACTTTGACACATACTAAAACATCCCACACAAAAGGTTAGCTGCCGTAACTTATAGGCTCGGTAAGTCAGTCCCAAAGTCGGAGGAAGGTAACGGCATAGAACCTTCAACAAGGCTATTCGGAGTAAAGCAGTGTGGTGCTCAAATGAACGTTCTTGTTTAGGACAGCTTTACTTTACTAAAGCAATGAATTAACGAAGAAAAAATAGGTAGCTGTATACAATACTCGTCAGCAGAAATGAAGTGCACGCTAAGGTCTAGGTGGCACAAATTCCCTGTAGGTCCATCATATAGATATGAATATAGGAGTGTGTTTGATCGATAGCTCGAAGAAAAAGAATACAAACAGCCGACATTCATCTTAAAATTTTTATTATTTAAGCAGCCTGTTTCGAACTTCAGTAGCGTCATTTTCCATCCCCTAGGCGTTGGACCGTACACGTCGAATAAATACAAGTCCACGGTATATAATCAGTATACGAGGTGTATGAGAAAAGTAATGAGATTTTTTTTCCCTCTACCATTTTTTTTAATTTTTCAAGCAACAGTATTGTCCCCTTCAAAGTAGTTCTCTTCGGTAGCTATACAGAGGCGTAGTCATTGTTCCCAGTCTTGGTAGCAGTGCTGAAAGGTTGCAGCTGGTAGGCCTTTAAAATGTCAGTCACATTAATTTGAATTTCCTCCAGAGTCCCAAGAGGGCGTCGTTTTAAGATATTTTCAGTTTGGGGAAAAGAAAAAAATGTCACAAGGACTCAGATAAGGTGAACAGGGATGTTGTAGAACAATGGGAATACCTTTTAAGGTCAAAAAATTCCGTGTGACATAGGACGTTGTCATGATGCAGCATCCTCTTGTCTTCAGTGCCTGATCTCATTCGATTCATCTTTTTCCTCAGCCTTTCAAAGGCCAGTTTGTGCTGGAGGAAACAATTCTTTATGTTCAATACCCCTACTGTCAAAAAAGCAAATCAGCATTGTTTCGATCTCTGACTTGCTCGTTCGCGATTTTTTCGGTCGAGAAGTTGTCTCTGTGTGTCACTCCTCAGTTTGTCATTTTGTCCCAGGATCGTACTCAGAAGTCCAGGGCTCATCACCTGTGATCACACGACTAAACCATTCGCGGACATTGACAATCCTTTCACTAAGATCAACATACACATTTTTTTCGACTGTCCTTCAGCTCATATGTGAGGTTTCTCGGCACCATTCCGGCACAAACCTTTCACATGTGCTAAACTTCGGGGGAAACTTTATGTACAGCGAAAATGTTTAAAGTGTAACTGGTGACCCATCATCCTTATTGTTAAACGTCTGTCTGATCCCACAAGAACACGCATACGTTCAACGTTTTCGTCGGTTTTTGAAGTTGAGGGTCTTACTGAGCGACGTTCATCTCCAACGTGTTCTCAGTCTTCCAGAAATGATTTGTGCCAGCGAAAACCTTGTGCTCATAATAAGATATGTACCCGATAGGCCTGTTTCAACTTTTAAAAGCTCACACTCGCGGATTGCCCAAGCTTAACAACAAACGTGATAGCTTGCCGTTGCTCTTAATTCCGTATTTCCATTTTCGTAACACACAATAAAAACACAACTTCACTGACGGCAAGATGACTTGATGGCTGTACAGAGCTCAAACTTGGACTGAGTATCTGGAAGGGATGACTGCACTCGTCTACAGAAGTAGAACAACACAGCGTTGGCAG
This sequence comes from Schistocerca serialis cubense, assembly GCF_023864345.2. Taxonomy (NCBI): domain Eukaryota; kingdom Metazoa; phylum Arthropoda; class Insecta; order Orthoptera; family Acrididae; genus Schistocerca; species Schistocerca serialis. Next base: position 592,315,871 of record NC_064639.1, read on the forward strand.
ATCGCTCGCAGGGTCGTCAGTTTCATTACTTTTCTCACGCACTTTGTATATGGTATCTATTCTATGTGCGCCAATGTTTCGATGCCTCCATTCTTTTACGCATACGGGCATGAAAAGGACGCTACTGAAGCTTCGAAATTCGTTCCTTTAATAACAAAATTTTTACGAAGAATTACAGGTGTTGGTAATTTTGTACAGGCACTGCATTTCTGTCATGATGTGGAGCTGTCAGGGTACAATTTCCTAATACAATGCAGGACTGCCAAGGATGGCACGCAGTAATCGAGTACTGCAGATGGATACTAGGGGAGATTTGAAGAAGGTGGTACAGGAACGGCAAAGATGTTGAAATACACTGTTGAGCGAAAAGAATATGACCCCTTGCTTAATAACTTGCTGGTCCACCTTTGTAACGCAATACAATAGCAACTCCCCGTGACATGGATTCGGCAGCTACTCAGTAGGTTTCCAGAGGTATGTGGCACCAGATATCTATGCACAGATGGAAAAATTGTCGTAAATCACTGCCCAGTGGTTTGTTGGTGCAAATTTGGTGGCTAAGATTTAAATGTGACATCACTACTACGCTGCTAACACAGATTGTGGATGGTGGTCATTGTGGATTCTGGCCTTGTGATATGGGGAGTTCTTCTGCTGGAAAATGTTTTCGCCATCAGAGAAGACGTTAATTATCACGTGCTTCAGGTGGCCTGCAGTAATGTTTGCTGCCATGGTGCCCTAGCTTGCCATCGCAACTCCCGTGGAATGCCAGGTGAATGTTCTCCATAGCTTAATACTGGCACCAACGGCCTTGTCCATGGCCTGTTGCATGTTTCAAGATGCCGCTCGCCCGTTGATCACGGCCTTCTAACAAGAAACGTGATTCATCCGACCAATCGACTCGTTTGCACTGATTCACGTTAGAATCTGGATAATATGTTGCCCACAGCAGCCGTAATTGACTTTGCCATTGAGTCACCATGGGAACACATAAAGCTCATCTGTTGCAGACATCTATGTGTATTCGAAAACACTTGGGTCCGTACCAACATTGTGCTCAGATCTTGTCAAGGTCGGTTAGGTTAATTCCGAGTGGTTGGCTATGTCTTCCTCATCAGTTTCTTATGACTAGCAGTGTCATACAATACTGCTGGGCCACGTAATTCCCGCTTGTGATATAACCTTGAAATTGTGAATATGTTGGGTCACAATAATGAACCGATTAATAGATGACTTCACTGGGTGGAATTTATACTACTCCATTATAGAAGTCTACCAAAATTTTCGTGGATATCCTTGAAAATCATTATTTTCAACACTATGAAGTCAAATCGGTTGCAAGCTTTTAGGGGGGAAAACGGTTTCCATTTTCAGTAACAACTACAACCTTTAGACTACGTTCAGTACACAGTTTTTCTTCAGAAGATACTTTTCTTTTTTATTTCCCAGTGACATCCAAACACAGATCTTTGACAGTCTGAGAGTTCTGTGGAACCGGTCATAAATACTCAAACAGCTCTGGAATTCGTCATCTGTACGAGGCCTTTTCGGAAACTTGCGTAAAATCTTGTTCTGTACTACAGAGCTCCGATGAAACGATGAAGCTTCCAACTATACCGGTTCTTCAGGAAGCGCCAATACAACTGTTTTATCTCTTTGTATTCATAAATGAAAAGAAATGAGCGAATATCGAAAAAACTGAAAACAGTTCGTCACTGCTACAGAAAAATCCAATACAACTACAAGGACAGTACTTCTATGCTCACAGATCGCTAGCGCTGTGTATCCTGGAACTCAGTGCGTGCCATCAAGATAATGGCTGGGCTATGAAGTTTGCCTAGACAGGTCAGTCGATTAGAATATTGTTCAAGAAAAGCAACAGTCCAACTTCGACTCGATACACGCCACACAGTGAAAATAAAAATTCCTACAACGAAGAATCACTACATTTAAGTCCAGAGTGACAGCCTTACAGTAATGGGAACAAATATTCGTATGACACAGTTGGCTGGAAAATGTGAGGGGTAGGTTCAGTGGCCTAATTGGTAAGAGATTTCTTCCACCACACGTGGTGGTGGTTATCTAAGTGGTGTGTGACAGACTCGTCTAAACTAAAGATCATGTGTTAAGTGCAGGTGAGTGTAATGGATATGTGTATAATACAGCGGCGTTATTGTGCTGTATGACGAGCAGGTTGAGGGCCGGCACGTGCCTATTCCTCTCGAATAGCACTGAGGACAGCCGAGCTTAAACTCGTTGGTCCCACGGATGGTGTTATATGCCCTCACTCCATGAGACGCTGAGCAGTGGTTTGGAATTTAATCAAGAACATGGGGGAAAAGCCTAGTGGTGAGGACCGTTACATCATCATCACCTATCGTCCCCTTCCTGGCCAGCTAGTCGCAGAGAAAATTTCTTCCATCATCATACATCACTGGCCATTAAAATTGCTACACCACGAAGATGACGTGCTACAGACGCGAAATCTAACCAACAGGAAGAAGATGCAGTGATATGCAAACGATTAACTTTTCAGAGCATTCACACAAGGTTGGCGCCGGTGGCGATACCTACACCGTGCTGACATTAGGAAATTTTTCAACCGATTTCTCATACAGAAACAGCAGTTGACCGGCGTTGCATGGTAAAACGTTGTTGTGATGACTCGTGTAACGAGGAGAAATGCGTACCACCACCTTTCCGACTTTGATAAAGGTCGGATTGTAGCCTATCGAGATTGCATTGGTCGAGATCCAATGACTGTTAGCACAATATGGAATCGGTGGCTTCAGGAGGGTAATACGGAATGCCGTGCTGGATCCCAACGGCCTCGTATCACTAGCAGTCGAGATGACAGGCATCTTACCTGCATGGCTGTAACGGATCGTGCAGCCACGTCTAGATCCCTGAGTCAACAGATGGGGACGTTTGCAAGACAACTACCATCTGCGCTAACAGTTCGACGACGTTTGCAGCAGCATGGACTATAGCTCAGAGACTATGGCTGCGGTTGCCCTTGACGCTGCATCACAGACAGGAATGCCTGCGATGGTGCACTCAACGACGAACCTGGGTGCACGAATGGCAAAACGTCATTTTTTCGGATGAATCCAGGTTCTGTTTACAGCATCATGATGGTCGCATCCGTGTTTGGCGACATCGCGGTTAACGCACATTGGAAGCGTGTATTCGTCATCGCCATACTGGTGCATCACCCGGCGTGATGGTATGGGGTGCCATTGGTTACACGTCTCGGTCACCTATTGTTCGCATTGACGGCACTTTGAATAGTGGACGTTACATTTCAGATGTGTTATAACCCGTGGCTCTACCCTTAATTCGATCCCTGCGAAACCCTACATTTCAGCAAGATAATGCGCGACCGCATGTTGCAGGTCCTGTACGGGCCTTTCTGGATACAGAAAATGTTCGACTGCTGCCGTGGTCAGCACATTCGCCAGATCTCTCACGAATTGAAAACGTCTGGTCAATGGTAGCCCAGCAACTGATTCGTCACAATACGCCAGTCACTACTCTTGATGAACTGTGGTATCGTGTTGAAGCTGCATGGGCAGCTGTACCTGTACACACCATCCATGCTCTGTTTCACTCAATGCCCAGGGATATCAAGGCCGTTATTACGGCCAGAGGTGGTTGTTCTGGCCACTGATTTCTCAGGATCTATGCACCCAAATTGCTTGAAAATGTAATCACATGTCAGTTCTAGTATAATATATTTGTCCAATGTATACCCGTTTATCATCTCAATTCCTTCTTGGTGTAGCAATTTTAATGGCCAGCGGTGTAATTCGAACCGACTAGTTTTGTGTTGAGCCACACAGCACCGGACTGCTGTAATGATATCTGCTAAGGGGACGGGTTTCTAAAGCAAAGCTACTGTTAGAGAAGCTTTGTGTCGCTCCATGAAATATTAATGAACGCACGAGTTGGCACAAGAGAGTCACTGTAACCTGAATTTTCGTTTCGAATGCCATACCAGCAAAACATTTTGTTTTGTGACGAACGCGACCACAGTGAATTCCGCCCTCAGGAAACGAAGCAATATTGACGCCAGTAGTGACAAAACGGACGCTAATAAAACGAATGTGCAGAGTCGGGGTACGTGAACTCCACTTCCTCCGCATTCTGCGCACGTCTCTTCTGCTTCCGCTCTTTTCGGGGAAGTGAATAAACTGCGGAGGTACTTTTGGCAGCGAGAATACCGACGACCGCAGTTCATCTCCGTGTAATACCTGTAGGGAGAGCACCAGACAGGTTGGCAGGCAACCGAGCAGCAGCAGCAGGTAGGGAGAGAGTGAGAGAGTGGTGGGGGAGAGAAGTGGGGAAGGGGGTCGCCTTTTCGCGCAGGGCTTCCGGGCGGAACGCGGGCCGCTCCGCCGCTCGGTAATCAGGTTGGCCGCCTTGGTCCGGAAATTACCGCAGGTGGAAGCGGAGCGGCGCTGCGCTGCGCGGCGCTGCGGAGGCAATTTTTGCGGCTGTGGCGGAATGCACGCTCGGTCGGTCGCCATTGGGAAGCGGGCGGGGTGGGGCGCGCCGAGCCTGTTCGCTTCCTGCGCCGCTCCGCTCCCATCCATCCATCCACCCGTCGAACACGCCCACACACTCGTCGAGCTCTGTCGTAGCCTGTTGCTAAACATACCGCGGTGCTTCGCGTGGAAATCACGTCGGCAGGAAACTTTGCTCACGTTGTACTGCTCTAGAGTACGCGATATGCCGACCTCGGTGAAGATCATTTCGATTCCGTAGAAATGTTGCAACACGCGAGGCAATACTGACCCTACGACTCATCTTAGAAGAAAGATTAAGGAAAGGCAAACCTACGTTTCAAGCATTTGTAGACTTAGAGGAAGCTTTTGACAACGTTGACTGGAATACTCTCTTTCAAATTCTGAAGGTGGCAGGGGTAAAATACAGGGAGCGAAAGGCTATTTACAATTTGTACAGAAACCAGATGGCAGTTATAAGAGTCGAGGGGTATGAAAGGGAAGCAGGAGTTGGGAAGGGAGTGAGACAGGGTTGTAGCCTATCCCCGATGTTATTCAATCTGTATATTGAGCAAGCAATAAAGGAAACAAAAGAAAAGTTCGGCGTAGGTATTGAAATCCATGGAGAAGGAATAAAAACTTTGAGGTTTGCCGATGACATTGTAATTCTGTCAGAGACAGCAAAGGACTTGGAAGAGCAGTTGAACGGAATGGACAGTGTCTGGAAAGGAGGATATAAGATGAACAAATGCAAAACGAGCATAATGGAATGTAGTCGAATTAAGTCGGGTGATGCTGAGGCAATTACATTAGGAAATGAGACACTTAAAGTAGTAAAGGAGTTTTGCTATTTGGGGAACAAAATAACTGATGATGGTCGAAGTAGAGAGGATACAAAATGTAGACTGGCAATGGCAAGGAAAGCATTTCTGAAGAAGAAAAATTTGTTAACATCGAGTATAGATTTAAGTGACAGCTAGTCGTTTCTGAAAGTATTTCTATGGAGTGTGGCCATGTATGGTAGTGAAACGTGGACGATAAATAGTTTAGACAAGAGGAGAATAGAAGCTTTCGAAGTGTGGTGCTACAGAAGAATGCCGAAGAATAGATGGGTAGATCACATACCTAATGAGGAGGTACTGAATAGAATTGGGGAGAAGAGGAGCTTGTGGCACAACTTGACTAGAAGAAGGGATCGGTTGGTAGGACATGTTCTGAGACATCGAGGGATCACCAATTTAATATTAGAGGGCAGTGTGGAGGATAAAAATCGTAGAGGGAGACCAAGAGATGAATACACTAAGCAGATTCAGAAGGATGTAGGCTGCAGTAGGTACTGGGAGATGAAGAAGCTTGTACAGGATAGAGTAGTATGGGTAGCTGCATCAAACCAGTCCCAGGACTGAAGACCACAACAACAACAATGCTGTAGGGAAATCTCAGATTTGTTTGTTGGAGTTGTGCTGTTATGAATTCATTGAATTAGTTGTTTTGTATTGTTGCCAGTCATATTTTTAGGGTTCCGTATCTCAGTCAGTGGAAACGGAACCTCTATTGACGTAATCTGTCGCCAGCAAATCGGTTGGCAAGGATGAAGCTCGAAGATTGATTAATAGGCACTGGATCAAGTGCAGCTGTTGTGAGAGAGGCCAGAGACACACCCACAAGCAACACGCCCCCAACGCCACCTCGACAGCATGTATTTAGGCCGCCATCGCTGACTGGAGGAGCTGCTAGGGCAGCTACAAGTTAATGGCAAGGCCCATCTCCCGTTAATCAATGGGCTGCACCATTTTGCACAGGCGCATCTAGTGACGTGCTATGATACTGCGACGCGAGTATTTCACTGTGCTGCAGACATTTACCTGCAGACATTTACCTGCAGACAAACTGAAAATTATGTACCTTTACTTTTTATAATTGACACAACTTAATGACTGCCTATCGCACTAATATGATCACTAGGGAAAAAAAACTAATTGCCAACGGAGATTACGTGACTGTTTTGTGACATGATAAATTCAGCTGTATAAAAAATTTTGGCAACTTACGGTGGACACAAAAATGATTTTAGCGTTCAGTAACTAACTCCTCTCTCTCTCTCTCTCTCTCTCTCTCTCTCTCTCTCTCTCGTCACAACAGTGTTATATGCTTAGAGATGGCATCACAAAGTTGAAGCAGACACAGAGCCCATAGCTGTATGAAAATGAAGGCGACTGTGCACTAACAAATTGTGTGACATCATCTCGGGATACATTAGCAGTGATAGTCATGAAGGTATCTTCCGAGGATTATTTTTACTTATTTAATACAGCGGAAAGTAAGAACAGGTTGTGAGTAAGTATTCTGCTCACATCATCATATACTGTAAGTGGACTTAAGCTGCCAGCAGCAAAACAGCTAACTACCACGTAATTAGCTGGTTCACGCTAGCTGTCTCATTTCTGGGGTAAGATAGAATCTGTGAAAACGTTTGCCGCGTTGTGCAAGTGACTTAGAAAAAGCTTTCACGTGACCTAGAAAAAGCTTTCATTAACGTAAAGTGGAGAAATATGTTTGACGACCTCAGAAGAATAGCCATAAGCTGTAGGGAAGAAGGCTAATATACAATAAGAACGAAAGTCAAGAGATCACGTCAGTGCATCAAAATAAGTGCAAGCGGTAGGCTGTTTTTCTTGTTAATGAGAAACTACATGAGTGGAAGACCAAAAACGAAGTGCTCATATTAAAATAGGTGTAAGGCTGGCATGCAGTCTTTCTCCCGTACTTTGACTAGTAATCTAATAACATCCTGGTTCAAAGCTTCGAGCATTTTGAATAAAAATCATCAGCACCGGTGGCCGAAGACTTCCCGCATAAGAAGTCACCCTCATTCAGCCAAAGGCCTTGTCAAAGAGGGTGAACGAGTGGACAGAGGTTTAGGGCAATCTCTTGGAGGTCGGAAACAGCTCCTAAAAGGCGGTAGAATCAGCAATGATCAACGACATGAGAACGCAGAAGACACACAATGTGTATCCAAAGGACGCGTGGCCTGTAACTGAAAAAGTGCTATGATAATATCACTACTGGCAAAAGATTGCCCCATTCCGATCCCCATGAGAGAACTTCCAATGAGACCATGAGAAAAAGACTGAACAACCAACAAAGGGTAACGTTGTACTAGACGGGGAGTGGAAAGGCAGAAGTTTGAACGTGGTAGGGAAACAAGAAAATCTGTAAAGGAAAATGCTAAGCTACAGTCTAAACAGAGTGTGGGCCAGTGGAGTGTAATGGAAAGAAGACATTTCTGGTCAGACGATTAGACAGTAACGTCAACAGCGCAGAAAATGGTAAAACGGAAGTAGGATTCGTTATGAACAGAAAAGTAGGGCACGAAGTGAGGTTCTGTAAGCAGCTCATGGATAATGTTCTGCTCATCCGAATCAACGGTGGACCAACACCGACAACAATACTTCAGGTATGCATGCCGACGTCGCAAGCAGAAGATAAAGAGACTGAGAAGTACATGAGGATACTGAAAGAATAATTCAGTACTTAAAGCGAGATGAAAATCTAATAGTCACGGGAGACTTGAATGCGGCTGTGGGGGAAGCAGTAGAAGAAAGAGTTACGGGAGAATATGGGCTTAGTAGTAGGAATGAGAGAGGAGAAAGACTAATTAAGTTCTGAAATAAATTTCAGATGGTAGTAGCGAATAATCTGTTCAAGAATCACAAGAGGAGGAGCTATACTTGGAAAAGGCCGGGAGGTACAGGAAGATTCCAATTACGCTACATCATGGTCAGGCAGAGATTCGAAATCATATATTGGATTGTAAGGCGTATCCAGAAGTAGATATAGACTCACATCAGGATTTAGTAGTAATGAAGAGTAGGCTGAAGTTCAAGGGATTAGTCAGAAAGAATCTCTGTGCAGAGAAGTGGGATGCGGAAATACTAAGGAATGAATAGAACGCTTGGAGTTCACTGAGGCTGTAGATACTTTGATAACGAATGTCTCAGTGAACAGTTCAGTTGAAGCGGGATGGACATCTCTGCAAAGATCATTCACAGAAGTTGAAAAGAAAAACATAGGTACAAGAAAGGTAACTGCGAAGAAATCATGGGCAACAGAAGAAATGCTTCAGCTCATCGACTAAAAAAGGAAGTACGGAAATGTACAGGAAACAGAAATACAAGTCACTTAAGAAGAAATTATTAGGAAGTGCAGAGAAACTAACGTGAAATAGCTACATGAAAAATGTGAGCAAAACCGAAAAAGAAATGAGTAGCAGGAAGACTGACTCAGCACACGGAAAATTCTAAACATTCTTAGGTGAAATTGAAGGGAAGGACGGTAACATTAAGAGTGCAATGAGAATTCCACTGTTAAATGCAGAGTGGAGAGCGGATAGTCGGAAACAGTATATCGAAGGCCGCCGTGAGGGGGACGACTTGTCTGATGACGTGAGAGAAGTAGAAACAGGTGTCGACAGAGAAGAGATACGGAATCCAGTATTAGAGTCAGCATTTAAAAGAGGTTTTGATGACTAGATCAAATAACGGCGAAGGGACACATACATTCTATCAGAATTTCTAAAGTGATTCGGGTAGGTGGAAGAAAAACAACTATTCACGTTAGTATGAAGAATCTATGAGACTGGCGATACAGAGAGTTCCTAAGATAACAGGAAGTGGCAAGTGGGATAATTATTGCATAATCACCTTAGGAGCTCATGCATCCAATTTTCTGATAAAAATAATATAAAGAAGTATGGAAAAGAAAATTGAGAGTCCGTTACACGACGATGAGTTTGGCTTTATAAATGGTAAAGGTACCACAGAGGCAGTTCTGTTGAGGTTGATAATGGAAGCAAGATTGAAAAAAATTAAAACACTTTGACACGATTTGTCGACCTGGAATAAGCCAGCTGGTTGTCAGTGAAACATGGAATGTGGGAAACCCAGAACAGAAGAGAATCGGGTCATTTTAGATGTGGTGTTAAAAATCTGATGGACTGACAAGAAATAAGGAGAGTCTCCGCAGAATCAGCGAGAGAAAGAATATATGGAAAATACTGACAGGCCTGTGTGAGTTACTTTTTCATGGACTTCGACCCATGTGGTCGCAGCGTCGCGACATATTCTCTGACGCCACATGCAAGCGCGAGGTCTGGTAAGACTTTTACGCAGATGCAACAGTGATATATGATCCGACCGTCGGGCATCACAGAGACAGACGTAATAATGGTTGCGACAAAGAGAATTTCCATTACGGGCTATTAACAAAAAGGTTGATTTCACATTTAACAACTTCAGTAGTTTTCGCCGGGAGTTGAAGAAAATAGCTGGCTGCAAGCGGTCGGGATCGGTTCTGACGTCGTTTAGAGGTCAACAGCGTTTTGGTTCCATCGAAGCAATCGTCTAATCTGCCCGTTCGTTACTCAACGACCCACACAACTGAAATCGGTAAGTGAAAGAAGTTTATACGTGAACACGAATTGTTTAAGTGGCTTGTGGATGGCGTCGCAGATAGCGGACGTGAATTCACTAACTGTAGTTTTTGGAGCACTGATCATTTCCAGCTCCTGAGACTAAATAGTATTAATTAAAAAGCACTTAAAAGTTTTGTCTTTGCACTTACAGTCTTTCGCATATCAGTATCTGATTTAAAAATCAGTTCTAAAATGCGTAGCAGAAGATAGCTAAATTGTTCATGAAATAGCGTAGAAAATTCTTGAAATCATTGGAGTAAATGTTACTGAATTCCACGTCACCTGGATTACATGGTCCTGATATACACCATCTGACAGAAAAAGTGAGGCATCTGGAAGACGTGGTTACATATCAACGTAACTTCGTACACGTACAAACCATCAGCGGGAATGTAAAAGATTAGCGTTGCAATTCTCTGTGCCAGGTAGACCGGTCACAGAATGTATTGGCGTTGTTCGTGTTTAACGTCATTACCACGCCACGTAGGGCGAGTAAGTGGCGTGAACGGCTTCACATACTGAGTGACCACCACGTTTTCGTGTGAGATTGTGTTGTCAGCACCTGACAGAAATTGGATGGGACTGCATTGTGGATGTCCACATGGCCAACTGGTTGAATCGTGCAAATCCAAAATTGTGGAATGTCGGAATGTGATAGTGACACGATTTCTGACTGCTTGGGAACGTGAAGGCAGGTAGACTTGTCGTCAAGCTTCTGATCGACCACGTCTCATCACCACAAAGGAAGATCGCCGCATTGTGCTCCTAGCACATTGCAGTCCATTCACAAATGCGTCTACCATCCGAGAACAAGTAAAGGACTTCCTGCAGTACTCTGTGTCATCCTGTGGAGTTAACAGCAGCTGAACTAGAGAATTACCATCTCATGCGTAGGCTGCTGTTAACACCACAAGACAAACGGCTACGTTTGGAATGGTGTAGTGACCGGGAGGCATCGACTGCTAACGAAAGGCGTCGCATTCTTGTCAGCGATGATTTGCGTTTCTGCACTACCCAGATGACTATCAACGAGGAATGTGGCGGCAACGTCTGGAGGGGTCCAGTTCTTCCAATGTTTTGAAAAGGCACAGCAGTGTTACCCCTAGTGTCATGGTGCGAGAGGCCATAGGGGGAGACTTCGGGTCACAGTTGGTGACAATTGAGGGAACTCCAACAATACAAGGGTTAGTCACGCACATCCTGCGCCCTTATGTGTTGTCTCCTATGTGACAATATTGTGCCGCTATTCCTCAACAGGACACACATGGCAAGTATCTCTACGAACGGTTTGCGTGATGTTCAGATACTCACGTGACCCGCAAGATCCTCAGATCTTTCTCATGAAGAATCTGTCCTGGACGATCTCGAATGTCATCTCCATTGTAGTACCAATAACCATCTTATGAAGCACCAGGGTCAGACTGCCTTAGAGAGGATACAACTACTTCATGAACCCTTCCCAATCAATGAATGAATCCAAATATGACTTTAATCTGTAATCACTCGAATAACGTGAAATATTCTCTCAGCCGATGAAGTTTCATTTCTTTTTCTCCTATCCTTCTAGGTTCTTCAATTTTCTGTCAAACAGTCTATTCACAGTCCAGTTTCTAACCATTCATCATCCTCTCTCCGATTCTTCTTTTGATTCCACCATCCAACTCATTCTCTGAGTTTATATAGCAGAAAATATTGAGCTCACAACGTTCTATGAGGCTCTATTTCATGGCCGGCTCCCCACAGTAAACTGAGTCACGTCTTCATACATAGTTCGCTCCAATTGATGAGGAACACACTCACAAATGCACGAGAGCTGGTATGAAAGCGTGACATCCTATCGTTTGCAGGCCTCGTGAAAATGTAGCTTAACATAGAAGTCACTGTTGTCTGTAGCCATCCAGGCTGTTCAATACAGACCCGTCTCCTCTGTGCTCAGCTGACAAAGCATGTCAGCCAGCAGGTGCGTGTGTGTGTGTGTGTGTGTGTGTGTGTGTGTGTGTGTGTGTGTGTGTGTGTGCGAGCGTTTGTTTGTGTGCACGGCCTTGGTGCGCGGCGACCCCAGGGCTGCCAGCATGCGGGCAGCCGTGGCAGTTCATAAGTCACGCCTTTTGTAAACACCGTCCAGGGAGGCCATCGATCATTTCCTTCCGATCGAACGTCATATCAGAACAACATTTTCGTAGAAGTATTAAAAAATACATCCCGCAGGCGTTATTGACCAGACATCTTGTCTTAAATGTCTGGAATGCCAATAACTTATATCCTTACTCAAGGCTCCAACCATAATGTCATACACGAATTGAGTCGCGATGAGTTTCTGGCAAAGCTTGTGACAATTAGACCATTGCTATGCTGGTGTATTTTGTGGCAACTAGATCATTGACATGCTGGTGCATTACGTCATTTTATGTGAGAGTCACTTGTTTCTTAGGTTACCTCTGGTGGCCGTTTCCACTATAAGCCAGGGAAACTGCCCGGGTGCCCACAGTGAAGAGGGGGCTCTAGCGCCCGAAGGGAAGAAACTAACAGAAATTGCGGAACAAATAAATCGCAGAAACTAGAAAAATCGATTAGTCAAGATAAGTCTTCCGCTACATTAAAATATCAAAGCTGGTTTTGGATATATTTCTGAAGTAAAGATAAGCGGATGGTTTAGTGAACTGCAGATAGCAGGCAATGCTGTGTTCAGTGAGTCTATGTGCCTGAAAGCGAAAGTAGATGAAACATGCTAGGTTAAAGATCTCAGAAATATTGTGTGTAATCGAATTTGAAATAGTTCAAATTAATTGATACCTTCAGTGAAGTTATTAGTTGTACATAATATTGGCAGCTCAGATTGATAGTGACCGGAAACAAGTGGATAGCAATCTGAAGATAGACACAATCTTTCGACTTATGTCGACACAGTTACTCCCGTCAGCCACTGTTGCGAGGGTCTTTTCAAAGTGAACGACTAATACTTGTTGTGTCTGGTCAGATCCAGGGTGCCTTAACGATAATTTGTAGGATGGCCTAAATCTGGGGTTGTGGAGAATTTTTAATATTCTGGTAGACGAATAGCGGCTTGGAAGTAACCGTAAGAAAGTTCTACTTCCGACTCTGTGAAAAACCTTTGCAATGTCGATTTTTAAACCATTTTCTCGAAATAAAAACTGTGGTGTCACCGCAAGACACCACACCTGCTAGGTGGTAGCCTTTAAATCGGCCGCGGCCCGTTAGTATACGTCGGACCCGCGTGTCGCCACTATCAGTGATTGCAGACCGAGCGCCGCCACACGGCAGGTCTAGAGACACTCCCAGAGACGATAGTTTAGCATAGCCTTCAGCTACATCAATTGCTACAACATTAACAAACTGACTTCATCTATATTTTTTCCTTTCACCTAGACCTAGGGTGAGTGGGGAGGTGGAGAGGGAGGGACTGCCCCTTGGGTCAGGGGGTACAATAAACCGTAATAAGTCACGTACAAATGAAACTCAATGGTACAAATAAGTTATCACCGAAATGAAATGCAATGTTATAAACAAAGGCATTTATATGACTCTGTAGGCTTTTCCGGCGTCATAAATTTTGAAAGTCTCTTCGGGTTTGCTGCCGGATACTAAAATCAACTCCAGTCAATATTTCAGCGATCCAACTGTTCGCCATCTTCAGGAGAACGCTACCCCTGCTGCTGAGTCCCGCTCTCAGCGGGTTAATAAAATGTGGACACGTCGTACTGAGATTGAGGATACGTACTGCCCTGGCACAAAGACGAAAGCTGATCGACTTAATGGTACCTAAGCAGAAACAAACGTTTCAAATCGCTTCTTATTCTGTTTGTAAAGATAAATTAGTTTTTTGACAAAAATAGTTAATATCTTAAATTCACCTATAATAGTTAGAAATTCTTACAAAAATGTATTAATAATGCATTACGTTATGTGCTCGGGAAACGTTTGTTTCAAGACTCCACAGTGATACAATCAGTTTGTCAAACAACATCTGTACGAGCGAAGACAAAAGAGGTCACTTAATACGGAAACTTCCCAGGAAAATGTACGATTTGTAGTGTTCCTACTTTCCTGCAATTATAGGATTTCTGTAATTCAAGCTTCTCCAACACAAATTGCAGTAAAAAGCCGGCCGGGGTGGGCGAGCGGTTCTAGGCGCTACAGTCTGGAACTGCGCGACCGCTACGGTCGCAGGTTCGAATTCTGCCTCGGGCATGGATGTGTGTGATGTCCTTAGGTTAGTTAGGTTTGAGTAGTTCTAAGTTCTAGGGGACTGATGACCTCAGCAGTTAAGTCCCATGGTGCTCAGAGCCATTTGAACCATTTTTTGCAGTAGAAAATCTTGATAAAAAGTCTGAATGACTGGTGAGCGGAACCAAATTGCCTTGAATATAATTGCAATATCAATATTTTCCATGTTCTTTAAATATAAATGCCTGTGAAAATTTATATTATGTGCCCACAGAAAGGGGGTCTAGTGAAGCAGGGGATACAACCCATCGGCTTTGACCAATGACGTTAGAATTGGCCAGATAGCATTTATTACACAGATGAAGGAGCTGACAAGACTGTTCAGAAATAAAGGAATACGAGAGACGAAAAATATAGTCGTCAGATACAAGGTAAGTAGTATTTTCACGTTAATGATATCGCGTGTTCGTATCGTATTATTCCTGTGGAAAATGAAGGGGAAAAATGGATGGAAATATTGGTAGCATAGAATACCTCACGTCACATACAGGGTGTTTCAAAAATGACCGGTATATTTGAAACGGCAATACAAACTAAACGAGCAGCGATAGAAATACACCGTTTGTTGCAATATGCTTGGGACAACAGTACATTTTCAGGCAGACAAACTTTCGAAATTACAGTAGTTACAATTGTCAACAACAGATGGCGCTGCGGTCTGGGAAACACTATAGTACGATATTTTCCACATATCCACCATGCGTAGCAATAATATGGCGTAGTCTCTGAATGAAATTACCCGAAACCTTTGACAACGTGTCTGGCGGAATGGCTTCACATGCAGATGAGATGTACTGCTTCAGCTGTTCAATTGTTTCTGGATTCTGGCGGTACACCTGGTCTTTCACGTGTCCCCACAGAAAGAAGTCACAGGGGTTCATGTCTGGCGAATAGGGAGGCCAATCCACGCCACCTCCTGTATGTTTCGGATAGCCCAAAGCAATCACACGATCATCGAAATATTCATTCAGGAAATTAAAGACGTCGGCCGTGCGATGTGGCCGGGCACTATCTTGCATAAACCACGAGGTGTTCGCAGTGTCGTCTAAGGCAGTTTTTACCGCCACAAATTCACGAAGAATGTCCAGATAGCGAGATGCAGTAATCGTTTCGGATCTGAAAAATGGGCCAATGATTCCTTTGGAAGAAATGGCGGCCCAGACCAGTACTTTTTGAGGATGCAGGGACGATGGGACTGCAACATGGGGCTTTTCGGTTCCCCATATGCGCCAGCTCTGTTTATTGACGAAGCCGTCCAGGTAAAAATAAGCTTCGTCAGTAAACCAAATGCTGCCCACATGCATATCGCCGTCATCAATCCTGTGCACTATATCGTTAGCGAATGTCTCTCGTGCAGCAATGGTAGCGGCGCTGAGGGGTTGCCGCGTTTGAATTTTGTATGGATAGAGGTGTAAACTCTGGCGCATGAGACGATACGTGGACGTTGGCGTCATTTGGACCGCAGCTGCAACACGGCGAACGGAAACCCGAGGCCGCTGTTGGATCACCTGCTGCACTAGCTGCACGTTGCCCTCTGTGGTTGCCGTAGGCGGTCGCCCTACCTTTCCAGCACGTTCATCCGTCACGTTCCCAGTCCGTTGAAATTTTTCAAACAGATCCTTTATTGTATCGCTTTTCGGTCCTTTGGTTACATTAAACCTCCGTTGAAAACTTCGTCTTGTTGCAACAACACTGTGTTCTAGGCGGTGGAATTCCAACACCAGAAAAATCCTCTGTTCTAAGGAATAAACCATGTTGTCCACAGCACACTTGCACGTTGTGAACAGCACACGCTTACAACAGAAAGACGACGTACAGAATGGCGCACCCACAGACTGCGTTGTCTTCTATATCTTTCACATCACGTGCAGCGCCATCTGTTGTTGAAAATTGTAACTACTGTAATTTCGAAAGTTTGTCCGCCTGAAAATGTACTGTCGTCCCAAAAATATTGCAACAAACGGTGTATTTCTATCGCTGCTCGTTTAGTTTTTATTGCCGTTTCAAATATACCGGTCATTTTTGAAACACCCTGTATATATGGGTTGTATCTCGAACTTCATTCAAACTGTATTGGTTAACTGCAATACCCTGTACAGGTTTAGCGTACGTCGATTTCTTCGTTTTCGTTAGCGTTAATATCCTGTTGTTTAGTTGAACTACATAGGTCAACTGAAGCAAGGGATACAAATTTTACATGTTGTGTCTTTCGCCTCCGCTACCACTAATAATCTGTTCTTACGTAGATAGTAGTACTACCGATGGCAGAAGGAGCTACGTACATAATATTTGTGTCCCATACTTTCGTTGTCCTATATGTATGTACACTGCTAACGAAAACGTAGAAATGGACGTACGTTACATTTGCAACCTGTACCTCAGTTGAACTACGCAAAGAGGCAATAAGACGACACACATACAATTTGTATCCCATACTTCACTATGGGGTACAGTTTTTGTTTTTTCGCCTTCTGTGCTAATAGAATTCACTGAAAGTTATAGTTATGATCACAGCAATGACAATAGTATCCCATTCTTTAGTTGAGCTATATTGCTATACACAACATTTGTATCCTGCTCTCCAGTTGATATATGTTGGTAAATCTCATCAATGTTACATATGTCGTTCTTTTCCAATAGGTAGTGTCAGTGTAAAAGTCAACTGAAGGGCGGGATACAAATTTTAGTTGTGTCGGGCGATTCGCCTTTAATATTGTTAGTACAGATACGAAAAAAAATCGTACTAGCGCTGGGAAATGAAAGGACGACAGCTGCGAAATTTCTATTACGTACTGGAGTGCACGAAAACATTCGTAATGGTGTAATACAAAACACGAAGAATATTTTGAGCAATATGTAGCGATATCTTTTAAAATCAAATTCAGTTATTTTAATGTACAATGACAGCGCTTATCCGGAACACAGAACTGTTTATTATCTATGGCAGAAAGTGAAGACATTATTATCTATGAGAAATATGACGTCATTGGTCAAAGCCGACGGGTTGTATCCCCTGCTTCACTAGACCCCAGAAAGGTATAAACGATCTGATGCCTATGTTCTGGGTTCCAAGGATTGGCAGAACTTAGATGTTTCTTAATGGCTTACCTTCTCACTTGTATCGTTGCTCCGCCCGCCACAGCATTTCACGTTTTTTTTATGATATTGCTGGCTGGAGACGGACACATTGCTGTTTCATGTTGGTCACCAGTCGTCTCGTCTCAAACTGTTGCTTAGCAACGGCCTGGGCCACTGCAGCGACACCTCTATTGTTGAGGGCTGCGTCACGTCGTGATATGTCGCTTACTCTAAGAGAATATGCAGAAAATTATCACCGTGCAGTTGAGGAAACTATTCAGCGATGATAGTAGTGGCTTATCTAGGATGAGAAGACCGGAGCAATGTTACCGAGAGTAAAGTAGCCCTGGAATTTAAAAAAATTGTCCAGGTGCGGGTAGGACTCGCCAACTGAGGGCTCCGTATAAATTTAATTATGTATGTAGACAGTTCACCCATCCCGGCAATCGAAAATCTCGACCATTTCTGCCTGCTATCGACACTGATACTACCAAGATATCGGTCCCAGATAAACCAAGACTTTCGAGAATGTTTAAACTTCAATAATATACACTATGTGATCAAAAGTATCCGGACACCCCAAGAAATATACGTTTTTCATATTAGGTTCATTGTGCTGCCACCTTCTGCCAGGTACTCCATATCAGCGACCTCAGTAGTCATTAGACATCGTGTGAGAATAGAACGGGGCTCTCCGCCGAGCTCATGGACCTCGAACATGCTCAGATGATTGGGTGTCACTTGTGTCATACGTCTGTACGCGAGATTTTCACACACCTAAACATCCCTAGGTCCAATGTCTCCGATGTGATAGTGAAGTCGAAACGTAAATGGACACGCGTAGCACGGAAGTGTACAGGCCGATCTCATCTGTTGACTGACAGAAACCGCCGACAGTTGAAGAAGGTCATACTGTGTAATAGGCAGACATCTATCCAGACCATCACACAGGAATTCCAATCTGCATCAGGATCCACTGCAAGTACTATCACAGGCGGGAGGTGAGAAAACTTGGATTTCGTGGTCGAGCGGCTACTCGTAAGCCACTCATTACGACGGCAAATGCTAAACGACGCCTCGCTTGGTGTAAGGAGCGTAAACATTGGACGACTGAACAGTGGAAAAACGTTGTGTGAAGTGACGAATCACGGTACACAATGTGGCGATCCGATGGCACGGTGTTGGTATGGCTAATACCAGGTTAACATCATCTGTCAGCGTGTGTAGTGCCAATAGTAAATTTCGGAGGTGGTGGTGTTATGGTGTGTTCATGTTTTTCGTGGAGGGGGCTTGCACCCTTTGTTGTTTTGCGTGGCACTATCACATCACAGACCTACATTGATGTTTTATACACCCTCTTGCTTCTCTCTATTGTAGAGCAATTCGGGAATGGCGATTGCATCTTTCAACACTATCGAGCACCTGTTCATAATGCACGGCCTGTGGCGGAGTGGTTACACGACAGTAATCCCTTTAGTGAACTAGCCTGCACAGAGTTCTGATCTGAATCATATGGAACACCTTTGGGATGTTTTGGAACGCCGACTTCGTGCCAGGCCTCACCGACCGACGTCAATACCTCTCCTCAGTGCAGCACTCCGTGAAGAATGGACTGCCATTCCCCAAGAAACCTTCTAGCACGTATGCCTCCGAGAGTGGAAGCTGTCATTTCCAGCGTTACAGATGGAGGGCGCCACGAAGTTGTAAGTCATTTTCAGCCCAAGTGTCCGGATATTTTTGATCACTTACCGTAAATGTGACATAAAATCATGCATGCAACCATTACTATAACAATCAGTAGCTCTTCATCCAGGCTGGTTGTGTCACAATGATAAAAATCAGGCATCAGGCAAGGAATGACTTTATTACTCACATGAGTCCTTTCGGATTTTTCCATCATCATATCTCCACGTAGATATGGCGTTTCAAGTTGTATGTGGAACATCACATCTACGAGCACGTGCAGTAATCGCTCCTGCATTTCTGATGACGGATTAAAGTCTAAATGCGTATTATGAGTAGTAAAGTCATTTCCTGCCTGATGTTTGACTTTTACCATTGCGATCCAGTCAGCTTAAATACAGAACGACTGACTCTTTTAATTTCAAGTTTGACGTTGGATAACAAATGACAAAAATCTTTTTCGTGTAATGTAATTATAAATTTACAGTTGTCGGATTTTTTCCTTGGGTTGTACTGTGAAACCTTGCTTCATCCAAAATTTCATGATTCAAAGTCATCGGAAAGTACCCTATAGGTTTTGATAGTTGAGTTCGTGAGTGTCAAAGTATGTGATCTACAGGGTCGTAGCTTATGACTGCATTGTCTTCGAAACTACAGCGTTTTACCCCATCAAGGACGCATAGACTTCAATATGAGACATAAATTTCAACTTGATACGCCTACTCGTTCCTGAGCAAAAGGGCTTTATAGCAGTTGAACAGACAAATAGATAGACGGACAAAAAAGTGACCCTATAACGGTTCCGTTCCGATCGACTCAAGTACGGAACCCTAAAAATAGTAGAATAGTAGCAAATGAATAAAAACTAAAATACAAGGTAAAGTAGATCAGTTAAGAGAAGTCTTTTGATATGTTTACTTAATGAATGGTTATTTGTAGCTAATTCTGACGTAAATATATGCGAATTATTTCCTTATTTACGCAGGTCGAAGATCAGACTGCATTAGGGTACGAACATCATTTAACTGAATGTATAGAACTGAAGGAACTAGATGTGAAAAGCGTTTCACCAAAGCAATGTAGAGGCATCCGTCGTGAGTGGTATACAGAATGATATAAAGACGAGAATCCAGTGTATATTAAATGTATTTCTTTAAGGCGCCATAGAGACAAAGAGATTGATGAAAAAGTAGCCCTGTATTTCGAAACAGTTGAGAATATCTCCAGTTTTTTTCATCACAGCACGCTACGGTGTTAGGATTCAAAAACTTGCTTCGAGAGTACTTCCAACATAACGCTAAAGACATTAAATCCGACTCGTTGCACGAACAGATAAGAAACCATTTATGCATTTAGAAAGAGACTTGTTGACGTTATGAAGGCTCTAAAAATATAAACCGTAAGAATAAGAAATGTAATGAACGAAGTCTCAAAACATAAGATTACCCTTTTTAGAGACAGTATAAACGACTATTAATAATCTATACAGCGCCAAAGGCCTTGCAGTCAGATTGTGGGCGTTGCACCTGAATATGACTTCTTAGGTACGACACTGTCAGAAACTAACATGGAAGATTAGGGTTTAGGTCCTGTCGAGTATGAGGTCATTACAGACGGGGCGCAAACTCTGATAAGTGAAAAGGAGAGGTAAGGAAGTAGCCGTATATTTTTTCAAAGGAACCACCCCGGCATTTGCCGTAAGCAATTTGAGAGAAAGGGGGGGGGGTGGAAGGGAAGGAATTACGGAAAACTTCAGTCTGAATGAGCTGACGTGAATGCGAATCGCCATCCTACCGAATGTGCTTCCAGTGTGCTGCTCGGTCGATCTCAGAAATAGCTAATATCAAAGAACCATGCGACAGAATACTTGACTAATATTTCAACAGCTGTGAGATATTGGTTATTGAATTGCCTAACAAACGAATTAAAGCAGTGAAGAAGCATTTTGAAGAGCTTTGGGTAGACGAGAGACTGACAACACGTAAACTGGGCTCAAAGTAACGCTTTTTCCATCAAACATTGACAACATTTATTCGCAACTAAATACTTCGTTTTAATTAATAAAATATATCATAGGTATATGCGTTGCAATATAATCTTTTTTCATATCTACAGCCTTTGAAGAAGACCTTAAAAACGAAATTTCTAAATTTTTCAATGGTATTTTGTCATGACATTTCTCTTCTGTTTCCAGCATAGCTAATGTTCATAAGAGGTTTATTTATAGCCATCCCGACGTATCTATGTTGCACAAGTTAAGAGTTCTTTTTCCAGACTAAAAATCAAATCATATTTAATTGCTAAAGTGTGTCATTGTGTTTGTAAATACTACCAACAGGACAAAGGTGGCGCGAATGGTGGCAGACTTGACTGACTGTTTAAGATGATGAGAAATCTTAGCTGACAGAACTCGAAGCAATACGCCGTATATCTCTCAAGAACTTGCCTGAAAAACTGCAAGACGCAGCTTTCAGCATGGAAACCAGAAATGTCCTTCAGCATCATACGTGTCTATTCCCTACATATGACTCAGATAAGGTTATGTAAATAACAGCTCGCACAGAGATGCAGAAACATTCATTCTTGCCTCTTTTCTTCCGCAAACGTAGGAGTAACAAACTTCAGTGTATGGTTCAGTAAAAAGCACCCTCTCTCACGCAGTTCGCAACGATTCGCAGAGTATAGTTGAAGATGTGGCCGTGTAAGTTATCTAGAAAATGAAAGATCCCGAAATATTACTTTTCTAACATAGCAGTCCATTTTACACACACAAGAACGGAGAAAAACTCAGTTCAGTAAGACAAGAATATATGTCACTGAGCAAATACCTTTTATTAGCAGTATATAATTTTACATCCTTCCTTAAAGTTATGTATTTATTCTTGTTTTGTGTTTCAGTACGGTATTAGATATTATTTCACTTTTCGTGATATTATTCTGCTATCAAGTTTTCTTGTGTTTTTATACCTAACATAGGAAGATTGTGTTGCTATTTACACAGAGATTCTTGTAAAAATAGTTTCGTTTTGTATTTAATTAACTTTTACCTTACGTCGTGTGCATTATTTGTTATTTTTAATGATAAAAAGCCAAACTGGACTCATCTCGAACAGGTCATGAAGGCCCAGCTGTACCGACCGGCCGCCATGTCATCCTCAGCCCACAGGCGTCACTAGATGCGGATATGGAGAACATGTGGTCAGCACACCGCTCTCCCGACCGTATATCAGCTTACAGACCAGAGCCGCTTCTTCTCAATTGAGTTGCTGAAGACAGACGAATCCCATTTCCATCTCCAAGGGTATGTCTATACACAACACAGAACTGCAAAATATGGGCGACGAAAAATCCTCTCGCTCATCCATCGGTACCACTTCATTCTGCAAAGGTAACTGCGTGGCGCGGGCTGACGGCATCGTCTATCCTACGGCCGTATTTTTTTCGAGGATATGGGTCCTGCAGGTTTTACAGCACCAACGTCACTCCAACAGCGAGGATGAGTAGGTAGGTACATTTTTATGCGAGATGGAGCTGCTCCTCCTCATACTGCACAACCAATGAGGCAGCTGCTGCAGAGGCAGTTTCGTACTGCTAGCAAACAAGAAATCATGCTGACGTAAAATAACCAGCGGGACGCTGATACTATATAATTCGATAGTAGTTATTTATCTCGTTGTTGAGCAGACCAGTCAAGAGTAAAGTGTACCGCTTGTTGAGAACGTATATTGTCTTTCGAGGAATCAAATGATTTAGGCAAGTCCATGCACACTGGGGCGGGTAATATTTTGGCATTTAAATAGATTATTACGCCCATTTTTCTGATGTAATTTATTCAGACGGTAAATTTTTTTTGAATCCTCAGCCGTTATTGACTACACTGCCAAGAAATGAAGACTCGGAGCAACTATTTAACATATAAAGTTCTAATCGACACCAAGTTATGGTTTTAATGTCAGTAATAATAAAATCATTATGTTTTACGTCAAGGAAAAGGTTCTTTAAGAATACTACGGCTGTACTATAACGATAGGAAATGGCTAGATTCCGCTGTAGTTAAGTTAACTTGCTGGACTCAAACCAGGGCGGCGTCATCCTGACAAATTTTTCGTGGCTTCAGTATAACACTTTCGTTTAATGCATTAAATAAGGTCACTACTGATTTGATTCCTATTCCACGAGTAATCTGATTTTCTTTTTCGTCTTCTACGACTTCAGTTTCGATGAGGCAATAAGCAAACGATCTTCCTTTGAGCGAAATGTTTGCTTCTGCTCTTGTGTAGCTGTGTGCTCATATACAAAAACCCCAAAGCAGTGTACTACCAAAAAGATGCTGATATTTCCCTCACTCTACACTAATACGCAGTTCTGCAGGCAACGATTTAAAATTACCAGTTAAATTACTTTAAAATAACAATGTTGGTATCAGAAGTGATTCAATCGTTACTCGAAATCTTATGGAAGACTTTCATTCAGATTTTATGATAATGGTCCTGACATTGTTACAAAGAAACTGAAGCAGTAACTCTCGTTGACTAAGAATTTGTGTATTGTTACCGATGTGTTTAGCTTAACCACGAATAGCTGATGGGAATAAGAGGGAAAATGTCGTAAGAATCGTTGAAGAACCGTGGGCGTATGGCAATTTTTCTCCCGTTTCTTTAGGTAATGTCGGCACAGAGGTTAATAAGGTTTAGTTGCACTTATTGCATCTTGCCACGATGTTTTGGTAAGAAATACTTGTTGTATTGGAAGCGGTGAGCAAACTTTGGCCATTCGCTTCATGTTGTTGTTGTTGTGTTCTTCAGTCCAGAGACTGGTTTGATGCAGCTCTCCATGCTACTCTATCCTGTGCAAGCTTCTTCATCTCCCAGTACCTACTGCAACCTACATCCTTCTGAATCTGTTTAGTGTATTCATCTCTTGGTCTCCCTCTATGATTTTTACCCTCCATGCTTCGCTCCAATACTAAATTGGTGATCCCTCGATGTCTCAGAATATGCCCTACCAACCATTCCCTTCTTCTAGTCAAATTGTGCCACAAACTCCTCTTCTCTCCAGTTCTATTCAATACCTCCGCATTTATTATGTGATCTACCCATCTAATCTTCAGCATTCTTTTGTAACACCACATTTCGAAAGCTTCTATTCTCTCTATTCTCTTCTTGTCTAAACTGTTTATCGTCCACGTTTCACTTCCATACAAGGCTACACTCCATACAAATACTTTCAGAAACGACTTCATGACACTTAAATCAATACTCGATGTTAACAAATTTCTCGTCTTCAGAAACGCTTTCATTGCCATTGCCAGTTTACATTTTATATCCTCTCTACTTCGACCATCATCAGTTATTTTGCTCCCCAAATAGCAAAACTCCTTTACTACTTTAAGTGTCTCATTTCCTAATCTACTTCCCTCAGCATCACCCGACTTAATTCGACTACATTCCATTATCCTAGTTTTGCTTTTGTTGACAGTCATCTTATACCCTTCTTTCAAGACACTGTCCATTCCTTTCAACTGCTCTCCCAAGTCCTCTGGTGTCTCTGACAGAATTACAATGTCATCGGCGAACCTCAAAGTTTTTATTTCTTCTCCATTGATTTTAGTACCCACTCCGAATTTTTCTTTTGTTTCCTTTACAGCTTGCTCAATATACAGACGGAATAACATCGGGGAGAGGCTACAACCCCGTCTCCCTCCCTTCCAAACCACTGTTTCCCCTTCACGTCCCTCGACTCTTCTAACTGCCATCTGGTTTCTGTAAAAATTGCAAATAGCCTTTCCCTCCCTGTATTTTACCAATGTCAACATTGTCAAAAGCTTTCTCTAAGTCTACAAATGCTAGAAACGTAAGTTTGCCTTTCCTTAATCTACCTTCTAAGATAAGTCGTAGGTTCAAAAAAAAATGGTTCAAATGGCTCTGAGCACTATCAGACTTAACATCTAAGGTCATGAGTCCCCTAGAACTTAGAACTACTTAAACCTAACTAACCTAAGGACATCACACACATCCATGCCCGAGGCAGGATTCGAACCTGCGACCGTAGCAGTCCAGCGGTTCCGGACTGCAGCGCCTAGAACTGCACGGCCACCGCGGCCAACTCGTAGGGTCAGTATTGTCTCACGTGTTCCAATATTTCTACGGAATCCAAACTGGTCTTCCCCGAGGTCGGCTTCTACCAGTTTTTCCATTCGTCTGTAAAGAATAAGCGTTAGTATTTTGCAGCTGTGACTTATTAAACTGACAGTTTGATAATTTTCACATCTGTCAACACCTGCTTTCTTTGGGATTGAATTATTATGTTCTTCTTGAAGTCTGAGGGTATTTCGCTTGTCTCATACATCTTGCTCACCAGATGGTAGTTTTGTCAGGGCTGGATGTCCCAAGGCTGTCAGTAGTTGTAATGGAATGTTGTTTATTCCCGGGGCCTTGTTTCGACTTAGGTCTTTCAGTGCTCTGTCAAACTCTTCATGCAGTATCATATCTCCTATTTCATCTTCATCTACATTCTCTTCCATTTCTATAATATTGCCCTCAAGAACATCGCCTTTGTATAGACCCTCTATATACTCCTTCCACCTTTCTGCTTTCCCTTCTTTGCTTAGAACTGGGTTTCCATCTGAGCTCTTGATGTTCATGCAAGTGGTTCTCTTTTCTCCAAAGGTCTCTTTAATTTTCCAGTAGGCAGTATTTATCTTTTGTCTACTCATATTGTATACTGTAGACTCAGCAGTATTTGGCTTGTAATGCAGCAACTACGTATCCCAGCCCAACATTGGGGATATGTTTTGTGCTATGTTATCCTTTCTGTGATTTCGAGCAAGCCGTTTGTATGGTGTTCGATTTATTATGCTATGAACTTTGTTAAGCTGCTCCACGTTAATTGTATTTGCCAATTATAAACAACGCACTTAAAGCCAGCTCAGGTTATTCGTCCTACCAGTCAAATTATTGGTTAGCTTTTGGCTGTTGCTGGCTTTCAAAAACATTGAATGATGTGGTGTGATGTGGTGGTGCTCAACTACGTACCCTCTGACTCAGAGATGAAATATTAAAAGTCTGGGTTGGTTTCATTGTCTAGGCTCTGGGATATGTAGCTGCTGCTTTACAAGCCAAATACTGCTGAGTCTACAGTATGCAATATGAATAGTCACATGAATCGAATGGTCAGAGGTTCCTGTCACTCGGAAATCGCTATTTTTTAACGTAACATAGACATTTATAAATGAAAGATTGCAACTAAATAAAATCTGCAGGTACTATCTTAACGACTTTAAGTGATGAGTATGATAGTAGAAGTACTTTTGAGAATGCGGTATATTTCTGCAAAACACTTATTGGTATCGATGGTCCAGCAATTAAATAAAATATAAGTTAAATAACAGGGAAACAATAGATTCTTACTGCACGTAATTAGTTTTAAACGACAATACCTCACGAGATATTTACTTCCAAACGCATACTACTTCTTCACTGTAGAAGCCACGGAAATCTCACAACTGCACAAGTCCGCACTCTGAAGTATTTCTATCTCTCGTGACCACGCACAAACCGCTCCACACTCAAGTCTCTCTCCCGCGACTGTCCTGTAATCTTCTCCCACTTCCATCCAGTCTCCCCATTCACGTGCGCTGTGATTGGCTAGAGCGCTCCTTCCATGTCTCCAAACCAACGTACAATCACAAACATATTGAAACACATACGAAATACTGGATTTACATTTAAATAACATGAAATTAAATAAATATTCCTACGTCTGGACCATAAACACGCTCTAACACACATTATTAAATAAATAAACAAATTAAACGTATATCAAAGGAATAGCAATAAAAGGTAGGCCAGTAGCCTAATGTCTCTGTGTTTTCTAAAACACAGTTAATATTTAACCAATTTCTTCATGAATAGTATATAACGGATATAAACAAAGACATAGATGAATAAATATGGTTCAAATGGCTCTGAGCATTATGGGACTTAACTTCTGAGGTCATCAGTCCCTAGAACTTAGAACTTCTTAAACCTAACTAACCTAAGGACGTCACACACATCCATGCCCCGAGCAGGATTCGAACCTGCGACCGTAGCGGTCGCGTAGTTCCAGACTGAAGCGCCTAGATCCGCTCGGCCACCCGGCCGGCGATGAAAAAATATATTTACAAGCATGCTGCTGCCGTTTTTTCGTGTAACTGTGGAGTACTTATGGCCTGACGCGATTGATAGTAATCGGCCACTTTTACCTCCAACAACTCATGTACTATTCAAGTTAGATGTCTGTAATTCATATCAATTTAGGTTTACACTAATTGTTCATGGTGTGGCTTCCTGTAGTCATGTTCTAGTTCATGAACCACGGGCAGCGTATGAGTGGCCAAGTAAGTGGTCCCGACAGTCGGGATACCAGTTAGTTTGGAATAAGGCTGGGCATCTCGGACATATTCTGAGTCGTGGTCACCTTTGTGCTCATACGGCAAAGACTTCCAAATCCACCGGTTAGTCCCTCAACCGTTAGGGGTAAAACTCAATGGGACTCGGGGCAAGTAAGGCTAGCAACCTGCTTCCCTAGTACTTTAAATATGATGCTGGCAACAATCAGAGCAAAATGCCTTGGACCTTTGGAGGTGACAGAGTCCCACCTCTAACTGACAAACCAGGGACTCCTAAGATACGTCTTGGCAAACAAATGGTAATTAGATGGGGAGCTATTAATATCAATGGTGGCTACTCTGGGAAGAAGGTAGAGCTGGCAGAGGCTGCAAGTAAGGTGGGGCTGGACGTTTTAGCTGTTAGTGGCATTCGGGTAAGGGGTGAGAAAGAAGAGGAAGTGGGAGATTACAAGGTCTACCTGTCAGGAGTCAAAGCAGGAATAGCACAATGGGGTGTAGTGCTTTACATCAGGAAAGAAATGGAACCCAACGTAGTTGCAATAAGGTATGTAAACGAACGACTGATGTGGATAGATTTGACTGTGTCTAGCAAGAAAATTACGATTGTGTCAGTATATTCGCATTGTGAAGGGACAGATCAAGATAAGATGGATAGTTTTTATGATGCACTCAGTGATGTAGTTATTAGAGTAAAGGACAAGGACAGTGTTCTGCTCATGGGTGATTTTAATGCCAGGACTGGAAATCGAACAGAAGGGTATGAAAAGGTGATGGGTATATTTGGAGAGGATATGGAGGCCAACAGGAACGGGAAACAACTCTTGGATTTCTGTGCCAGTATGGGCTTAGTAATCAGAAACTCCTTTTTTAAACATAAGAACATTCACCGGTATACTTGGGAAGGCAGGGGAACCAGATCTGTCATTGACTATATAATAACAGATTAGTAATTCAGGAAGGCTGTGAGGGACACACGTGTATTCAGGGGATTCTTTGATGACACTGATCATTATTTAATCTGCAGTGAAATTGGGATTGTGTGGCCGAAAGTTCAGGAGGTCAGGTCTATATGTAGGAGGATAAGAGTGGAGAAACTTCAGGATAAGGAAATCAGGCACAAGTACATAACAGTGATCTCAGAAAGGTACCAGTTAGTTGAATGTAGTCGATTACAGTCATTGGAAAAGGAATGGACAAGGTACAGGGACACAGTACTAGAAGTGGCTAAAGAATGTCTTGGAACAGTAGTGTGTAAAGGTAGGATGAAGCAAACAGCTTGGTGGAATGACACAGTCAAGGCAGCCTGTAAAAGGAAAAAGAAGGCGTATCAAAAATGGCTACATACTAGAACACAGGTAGACAGAGAAAGTTATGTTGAAGAAAGAAACAAAGCCAAACAGATAACTGCAGCATCCAAGAAGAAATCTTGGGAAGACTTTGGAAACAGATTGGAGACTTTGGGTCAAGCTGCTGGAAAACCATTCTGGAGTGTAATTAGCAGTCTTCGAAAGGGAGGTAAGAAGGAAATGACAAGTATTTTGGACAGGTCAGGAAAACTGCTGGTGAATCCTGTGGATTCCTTGGGCAGATGGAGGGAATATTTTGAAGAGTTGCTCAATGTAGGTGAAAATACGATCAGTAATATTTTTATTTCGAGGTAGAATGGGATAGGAATGATGATGGAAATAGGATCACATTTGAGGAAGTGGAGAAAATGCTCAATAGATTGCAGTCCAATAAAGCAGCTGGGGTGGATGAAATTAAATCGGAACTCATCAAATACAGTGCAATGTCAGGTCTTAAATGGCTACACAGGATAATTGAAATGGCATGGGAATCGGGACAGGTTCCATCAGACTGGACGAAAGCAGTAATCACACCAATATTTAAACATGGAAACAGAAAAGATTGTAACAACTACAGAGGCATCTCTTTAATCAGTGTTGTGGGTAAAATCTTCTCAGGTATTGTTGAAAGGAAAGTGCGAGTATTAGTTGAGGACCAATTGGATGAAAATCAGTGTGGGTTTAGGCCTCTTAGAGGTTGTCAGGACCAGATCTTTAGCTTACGCCAAATAATGGAGAAGTGTTATGAGTGGAACAGGGAATTATATCTATGCTTTATAGATCTAGAAAAGGCATATGACCGGGTTCCTAGGAGGAAGTTATTGTCTGTTCTACGAGATTGTGGAATAGGAGGCAATCTTTTGCAAGCAATTAAAGGTCTTTACATGGATAGTCAGGCAGCAGTTATAGTTGACGGTAAATTGAGTTTATGGTTCAGAGTAGTCTCAGGGGTAAGACAAGGCTGCAACCTGTCTCCACTGTTGTTCATATTATTTATGGATCATATGCTGAAAACAATAGACTGGCTGGGTGAGATTAAGATATGTGAACACAAAATAAGCAGTCTTGCATATGCGGTTGACTTAGTTGTGATGGCAGATTCGATTGAAAGTTTGCAAAGTAATATTTCAGAGCTAGATCAAAAATGTAAGGACTATGGTATGAAGATTAGCATCTCCAAAACGAAAGTAATGTCAGTGGGGAAGAGATATAAACGGATTGAGTGTCAAATAGGAGGAACAAAGTTAGAACAGGTGGACGGTTTCGAGTACTTAGGATGCATATTCTCACAGGATGGCAACATAGTGAAAGAACTGGAAGCGAGGTGTAGCAAAGCTAATGCAGTGAGCGCTCAGCTACGATCTACTCTCTTCTGTAAGAAGGAAGTCAGTACCAAGACTAAGTTATCTGTGCACCGTTCAATCTTTCGACCAACTTTGTTGTATGGGAGCGAAAGCTGGGTGGATTCAGGTTACCTTATCAACAAGGTTGAGGTTACGGATATGAAAGTAGCTAGGATGATTGCAGGTACTAGTAGATGGGAACAATGGCAGGAGGGTGTCCACAATGAGGAAATCAAAGAAAAACTGGGAATGAACTCTATAGATGTAGCAGTCAGGGCGAACAGGCTTAGATGGTGGGGTCATGTAACACGCATGGGAGAAGCAAGGTTACCCAAGAGACTCATGGGGTCAGCAGTAGAGGGTAGGAGGAGTCGGGACAGACCATGGAGAAGGTACCTGGATTCGGTTAAGAACGATTTTGAAGTAATAGGCTTAACATCAGAAGAGGCACCAATGTTAGCACTGAATAGGGGATCATGGAGGAATTTTATTAGGGGGACTATGCTCCAGACTGAACGCTGAAAGGCATAATCAGTCTTAAATGATGGTGATGATGATGATGACTAATAGCTTTGTAAAGGCACGTGGATCGACGAAAATGGATGAAGCGTTTGGATTTTAGGAATTCGTTGCTGGGTGTTACTTGTATAATTTACTGTCAGATAGTAAACTTTAAACCAATAAATTTATTGAAAATCTGGTTACACCATCAGAATCGTCGTGCAAATAATGGTAATGTACACGTTTCTTTTTGAGGTATCGTGATTCATCTGGCTACTATTAATTTCTATACGAACTGTGAAGTGCCTGCCATTAAGGTTTCACAAAGTCCGCCATCTTGAGCACTCGGGGCATAGAAAGCTCCTTTCTCGGCACAAGGTACCGTCCTCATCACAGCGTCAACATGGAATTCCCAGCCACGCAAGCTGCCTGGACCCGCTCTTGCTCAGCTCACGTTCGGCGCTATGTGGCTGCCGGCAGGCTCAGGCCCGCTGAGCGGCCCGTGCAGCAGCGCCAACTCCGAACTTGGAATAGCTTCAGAGGGCGCCACAACTCGCCCGCTGCCTCACTCTATTCAGCGATACCTGCTTTTCCCATACTAGGAAACATAAAGCTGTCAAAAAAAACGTTCCATCCATATTAATGATTTTTCTATTACGTGCGTCACAGGAGCTACAGACACCGTCTTCCCTGGTTCATACAGAGTAGGAATGTTAGTTGCGTGGTGCAATAGGAAGATTATATGCGATAGAGTGATAGAAAAATATACGAATTTGCTGCGGGAGAAATACAAGATGCAGTAATGTAACACACCGACATTTTTTATTGGAAACAAGTCTACAGAAATGTATAAGATTCTTTGAGAGTTTAAACAGTTTGGAGTTAAACAGTTACGAATGAAACAGGAATGGACCATACTGAGTAGCAAAATTTACGTGTAAATAGACGTGACAGTTAACGAAAGAATAGACTATTTTTTCACACTTGCAAATTATTACTTGAACAATATACACTACTACTTAATACAAATATAAACAGCTAGTGCAGCAACTGCATACCATTATGCCCCCCCCCCCCCCTAGAATGTTGCTCATGTGTGAAGAACCCATAGCAAACAGGAACTGAGTGGTGGTCCTGTATTCAAGCAACGGACAGCGCGAATGGTCACAGATTTGTTTAATCCGAGAGAGAACTGGCAGACGATTGAAGAGAAACGATCACTATTCTGCAAAAACCTACATACAGAGTTCCAAGACACAACTTTATGGGAGGGATTTAGGAATATCCTATGAGCGGCTACGTACCGCTCCCATAGGGACTGTGAAGACAAGATCAGAGTAATTACAGCCCGGACAGACACACTTAAGCAGGCATTCTTCACGCATTTGTTTCGCCTGTTTAACGCGATGAGACCTTAGTGGCAGGTAGAGTGGGAACTACTCTTTGCTGTGTGCTTCTCTATAGTTTGAAAAGTATAAACATAAATCTAAACCGTTGCAGATTAGCATCAACGTCGTTTACTTTACATTTTTAATTACCAGTCAAAAAAGAGAAGTAAAATTTGAGAACAGTAATAGAAGTGTGTGAGGCCCAGATGCCTGGTGGTATTGCAGCGGTTGCCGAAACTAACAAATATTTACTTATGTATTTATTTGATACTAGCTGTTCCCGGCCACGAGTTCGCTGTGGCTCAGTATGGTTAAATGAAAAATAAAGAAACGAGAAGCACACTTTCTAATATGGATAGGAATTGGATACATATCCTAATCTCCATCTTCCACCTGCCTCTGTGCATCACCTCCTCCCCCTGTCTTTGTCCATCTTATATATATATATATTACTGCAGTAGATATACAAAAACACGCTCGTATACGACTGCAACGTTGTTCAAAGTTTCAAAAAAAATCTGTTAAGAATTATCAAAGATTGAAGATTTTTGAAGAAACGAACACCTTATTTTTGCAAAATATCTCTTATTTATACCATACAGCGCTCCAGTACTGTATTAACACGCTCGTATTTGAATCCAACGTTGTGTCAAAGTTAACAAGTAATCGATGAACAACATTCGGAGATATACGATTTTGAAGAAACGAAAATTTATGTTTCTGTTTATATGGATAATCTGATTAAGGCCTTCAGGTTGTGTTACTACGTTTATTTTGCTATCGAATTAAGCTAGAAATTAAAAATTTCGGGCCAGATTAATTTTAAGAAAACACCTTTGATGCTGTGGTTACATTCCCGGAGGTAGTTGGCGGTTATGAGCAGGCAGGAAATGGCAAACTAACAAATCTGGAGAGTTCCATCAGAACCCTGTGGTAAGACACATAGAAAACAGTGTCTACACCGACAGTCTGCTGTGTCCTTGCTGAGACGGAGACCCAGCAGGGTCACCAAGCTTCACTTTCGTCGGTGTTCTGGAGCAGTCAACACGCAGCGTCCGTGTGCATCATAGGGGACCCGCTGTCGGCACAAAACGCGCCATTGTGATCCACTGATGTCCTTCATTGCTATTTCATCGATTGCATTTTGATACCTTTTATTATAAATCATTTTTAATTTTAAGTGAACCTGGTACTGGACACTAGAGCTCCCTTTCATCCAGATTTCAGTGCTTAATATTCGTTTTCTGTTCCGTTGTAAACCTTGAATACAAAATATATAGCAATTAGGAAATCTAATTTGGGCCCTTCCCATTGTTATGGTTGTGGTACTGTCCTTACTGTTCACCTACATTCACATTAGCAGCTTCGATTAATCGATGTTCAAAGCGACTGCTTGTTTCATACCCTTAAGCAGGATCACGTGCTTCCGAGGCCACAAGGTATGGCATCACCTTCTTGTGCATATTCTAAATGGGTAAGGTGCTTAACACCACAGCCGTATTTTCAGAGTATTGGTTATTCAGATGACTAGTTTCAACGCTACATTTGCTTCATCTTCTGGTCCTAGGTGTAACACACTCTATTAAAGATCTGCTAATGAAGCTAGTACTAGCAGTTGTCGCCATTAGCTTGTAATTTTTAAATATAAATTTACGGGCCCCTTCCATAACGTGGTACGGTATGTTTCACTTGTGAAACTCTATCCGTCTTGTGGACGTTGGCCAGCTGCTGACAACATAAGTAATGTAAATGGAACACCACAGCCGTAATTGATGGACAGCAGCAAAAGTTGGTTATCAAGTATAGTTGAAAAGACATGGTAGAAGAAGTGAAAGAATTCTTAGACGTACGGTCCAAGATTTTCCCGGATTAGCTGATAAAAGGAACATAGCAGAAGTAGATGCACACTAGACAAGAAAGGTTTCTTCAACATGACTGCTGTGCAGGTATTACTTACTAGCCCGAAATACCCACCTGGAGCACAGTATGATATGAAATGAAATACGGACCATAGCAAAATCGGAGAGGGAGAGCGAAAAGCGTCTCGATTGTGATGTTAGGGAATAAAGTTGAGAGTTAATTTTACCGCCAGAGAATGATATGACGAGGTACACTTGAAAATTCAATGTCTAGGAGAAATACTATGCTGCAAAAAATAGTGTAAACGAAGAAAAATGGGTGCAACAGGTGTCTCCCGTATAGGACTGAATTTTTCACGTCTATTTCGACATCCAAATGTAATTTAGGCACTGAAAGGAAAAATTTAAAGCGGTACATGGAGAAATATAAAACTATAGATGTAGTTGTCGGGAAATATGCTGTGAATTGTTTAGAACACTGTGGGTAAAACGCACACGGAAACAAAATATAGAACTTGGTACAGGATTTAATCAAATCGGTCGACAGACTCATAATTAAAACGTAAAGAAATAAAATATATTATTTGTGTTAATTGTAACTATACAATAAAACACGAAAAGCGTTACTGCTGATGGTACTGCGAAAGCATTTATGTCAGTATTTGACGTATTTATTTATTGAAACATATTTGATGCTTTCACCATCCTCTCGCCGTGTATCACATTTAAACGTTTTACGTTTCAATCATTCATATAATTGGTACCAAACTCGACAACATCACAGGAGTAGCCACTGCGTGAAATTACCGTACAGACTGAGCGTTGGGTGATTTTAAATTTAAAAAGCGAGCAGTAGTAGTTACAACGTCACTTGTCGACATATTTCGTCACGGTTTTTGAGCATCGGGCAAAGCGAGTGTCTGGTTTACTCCTGTGTTTCTTAGAAACGTAGGGGCGTGGGGTGATTAAAAACTACTTTTATTGTGATTTGTTTTTGTATTTAACAGTTTCTCGTTAGAACAAGGAGGAAAGTGCTGTTTCGGATGACCGCGTGCCCTAGTTTTGAACACAGCACGAGGGCGGGAAAACCGCAAACTAAGGGCGTGAAGGTATCGCAATCAAGGCGGCTGTGGTTGCGTCACCTGTAGTACGACCATTGTCGCTGGAGCGGATCGTCACCAACAAACCAGAAAATGTCGCGGCTACCTTTTGCTGCTGGAAGCCTGCGTTTTGCCATGCCTTAAACGAATGAGAAATGTTAAATTTCTCTAAAGGCAAGCAGAAGAATCTTTTTAAAATGGTTCATCGTCCGGCACAATCTTATAATGCATCAAACGGAATTCATATACTTCCATCGTTACTGAAGGGCTTCAGGTAGGGTAAGGGGACGGCCGAAAGCGGTAATTTCCATATGGAATTTAATGTGTTTGTGCTGCAGCAGGACGCCGCCCCTCGCCCACAACACATCGTTTTCTGTTGCCACCGAAATCAAGGTGAAAGGATAAAATACTGTTGCACCAGTGTAGGGTTGTTAAATGAGATTCACAGCTCTCTGTTCTCCATAGTTTGTGGTATACTTGGTCGTTGTTGATTCCATTTGAACAGAGTTGGGTCTCACAATGGATTCATGTAAACAAAGTAAAATTGCGTTGTAAAAGAGATTAGTTCAGGGAGAATTTTTATAACGTCCACCCCAATAAATGCTATGCCAATCAAGCACTATTTCTCTTCTGATATGTTTTTGCCTTTTTTGAGTAAGATTTGTCAGCTCGTTGTAGTGATAAAAGAATTAATAAAACTTGTCATTATTTTTGTAAACTTAAATACGCCAGTGTCTCATTCGTACTCCCTCAACTATTCACCGTTTTCATTTTTATTGTGGTGGTACATGGGTACACCTGCAATTCAATGTCCAGTCTCATGAGATTATTAATTTGAGTTCTGAAAGTGACTGCAGGCATAGGCAACAGAAGTGCCATGAGTAAATTCTCTAATTTCATATATAAAAATTAAGGGCGTAGCTCACGATTTGAAAGTTACTGAAAAGATAATACTTTTCTTTACGTAAAGATAGTAGTATTTACCATCACAAAGAGATATATTTATAACTAATAGCAAACGACAGCTTGCAATGTATTCCAATCTCTGTCTTTTTACACAGTTTCACAGTTTTTTACCTCCTACATCTCTCTCTAATATCATGGAGGTTATTCCCTGAAGTCTTAACACATCTCCAGTTATTCTGTCCCTTCTTCCTGGCAGTCTTCTGCATATTCCTTTCTCCACTGATATTGCAGAAAGCCTCTTATTTCTTATCTCAACACTCCAACTAATTTTATACTTCCACCTATAGCCAACATCTTAAACGCTTTGAATCTTTACTTTTCCTATTTTCTCACAGTCCATGCCGTGCGTCAAACGTACATTTTCAGAAATTTCTTTCTCATATTAAAGCGTATTTTATACAAGTATAATTCTCTTAGCCAGGAATGATCATTTTGCCCGTGCTAATCTGGTTTATTGTGTCGTCACTCCTTCGTCCGTTATGTATTATTTTGCTTCCAAGGTAACAGAATTTCTTCGTCTACTTTGTCGTCTCCAAATTTTAATGTTAAGTTTATCGCCAATCTCATTCCCAGCACTCCGGTTCACTCGTAGTCTGCGTTCTGCACGCCTTCACCGTTTATTCCTATCACCGCGACCTGTAAATCTTCAACACATACGCTCATGCTAACTGTCATCGCGAATCGTATTACTGACGTCCTATCACCAATAATTTTAACCCCGCTATTGAACCTATCTGGTCCCGGCGGAGGTTCGAGTCCTCCCTCCGGCATGGGTGTGCGTGTTTGTCCTTAGGATAATTTAGGTTAAGTAGTGTGTAAGCTTAGGGACTGATGACCTTAGCAGTTAAGTCCCATAAGATTTCACACACATTTTTGAACCTATCTCTTACTTCCGTCATTGCTTCTTCTATGTATAGGTTGATCAGTATGGCCGAAAGGGTGCATCCTTTTTAAACCGAGCATTTAGTTCTCTTTCTCCTATTCTTATGGCTCCTTCTTGGTTCTTGCCCATATTGAGTACTATCCGTTTTTCCCTCCAGCTTACTCCTATTTTTCTCGAAAATTCTGACATCTTATACACTTTACACCGTCTAACGCTTTTTCCAAGTCGAGAAACGCTATGAACGTGTTTTGATTTGTTTTAAATCTTACTGCCATTATCAGTCGCCACGTCAGAACTGCTGTTTTGGGCCCTCAAAACTAATCCTCATCCAACAGATCTTAAATTTTGTTTTCCTTCTTCTGTATATTATTCTCATCAGGAGCTTGGATGCATAAGCAGTAAAGCTGACTGTGTGGTAGTTTTCACATATCTACACTTTCTGTCTTCGGAACAGTGTGGATGGTTTTTTTTTTTCCTGAAAAACTGATGGCATGTTTCCTGACTAATAGATTCTACACATTCACTTGAATAGTCGTTTAGTTGCGACTTCCCCCATTGATTTCAGAAGTTCCAAAGGATTGTTATTGATCCTTTCTGCCTTATTTGATCACCATTCTTCTGAAGCTCTATTAAACTTTGACTGTCATACGAACTCGTATAATTCTTCCGTATTGACTACCATCTCTTTTTCAATCAAGCAGGCTAGTGCTCTCTCCTATAAAGGCTTTCAGTGATGTCTTTCCACCTCTATTAAATTTTGACTGTCATACGAACTCGTATAATTCTTCAGTATTGACCACCATCTCTTTTTCAATCAAGCAGGCTAGTCCTCCCTCCCATAAAGGCCTTCAGTCCTCTCTTTCCACCTATCCACTTCCTCCTCTATGCTTAACAGTGGAACTCCCATTGCATTCTTAATGTTTCCGCACTTGTTTTAATATTATAAGAGCTTATTTTGACATTGCGAGTAATGTCAATGAGGTACAACAACTTTGCGTCAGTTCATTGTTCAGTGTAGACCGACAGTTACGTCTTTTGAGTCTACTTATATTTTCCTTACGAAGATGCTTCACTACACTGATATAAACAGCAAAAACCATTTTGTTTCCACTCCCGCTCATATGTTTACGATTGATACATTTTGTAAGTCTTCTTCAAATTAATAACTTTTTTTGAGTTATCAGTCTTCTCACTGGTTTGATGCGGCTCCCCACTAATTTTTCCATCTCTTCATCATCAGAGTAGCACTTGAAACCTACGTCCTTAATTATTTATTGGATGTATGCCTATTTCTGTCTTCCTCTACAGCTTTTACCCTCTACTGCTAATTCTAGTACATGGAAGTTATTCCTCGATGTCTTCACAGGTATCCTACCACCCTGTTCTTATCAACGTTTTCAATATATTCCTTCCTTGACCGATTCTGAGGAGAACCATCTCATTCCTTACCTTATCACTCCATCTAATTTTCAACATTCTTCTGTAGCACCGCATCTCAAATGCATCTATTCTCTGCTGTTCCGATTTTCCCATGGTCCATGTTTCTCTACCATACAATACTGTGCTCCAAACGTACATTCTTAGAAATTTCTTCCTCAAATTAAGGCCTGTGTTTGATACTAGTGTACTTCTCTTGGCCAGGAATGCCCTGTTTGCCCGTGCTAATCTTCCTTTTATGTCCTCCTTGCTCCGTCCGTCGTGGGTTGTTCTGCCGTTTAGGTATCACACTGGATTCGCATTCGAGAGGACGACTGTTCAAATCCGCGTCCAACCATCCTGATTTAAGTTTTCT
This sequence comes from Schistocerca serialis cubense, assembly GCF_023864345.2. Classification (NCBI taxonomy): domain Eukaryota; kingdom Metazoa; phylum Arthropoda; class Insecta; order Orthoptera; family Acrididae; genus Schistocerca; species Schistocerca serialis. The sequence goes on from NC_064639.1 coordinate 592,354,425, forward strand.
GTGGTTCCCCTAAATCGCTTCAGGCAAATGGCGGGATGGTTCCTTTGAAAAGGCTCGGCCGATTTCCTTCCCCACCCTTCCTCAAAGCGATGGCACCGATGACCTCTCCCAAATCAACCAACCAACCAGATGGTATATCGTCACACCTATACATTCTACACACCAACATGAGTAGTAGTTTCGTTGCCACTTCCCCCACTGATTTTATAAATTATGATGGAATGTTATCTATTCCTTCTGCCTTATTTGATCTTAAGTCTTCCAAAGCTCTTTTAAACTCTGATTCTAATAATGTATCTCTTCTATTTCGACTACTGTTCCTTCTTCCATCACGTCATGAGCAATTCCTCCCTCACATAGTGGCGTCCAACGTACCCTTTCCACCTGCCAGCTCTTTCCTCTGCATTTAACAGTGGAATTCTCATTGCATTCTTAATGTTACCATTCTTGCTTTTCATTTCATCAAAGATCGTTTTGACTTCCCGTATACGAGGTCAATGTTTCCGGCTGTCATTTCGTTTTCGGTTTCTGCATATTTTTCATGCAGTTATTTCGCCTTAGCTTCTATGTACTTCCCATTTATTTCATTACTAAGTGACCCGTACTTCTGTATTCCTGAAATTCCCTGAACGCTTGTGTACTTCCTTCTTTCTTCGATAAATTGAAGTATTTCTTCTGTGATCCTTGATTTCTTCGCATTTACCTTCCTTGTAAATATGCTTTTCTTTCCAAACTCTGCGATTGCCCTTTTTGGGGACGTACATTACTTTTCAACTGAACTGAACTATTCCTTATCGCAGTATCTATCACCTTATATTACTTGAAGCGTATCTCTTCATTTTTTTGTACTACAGTAACTCACTTCTTTGCACGTTGATTCTTCGTGACTAGTCTCTTAGACTTCAGCTTTCTTTTCAAAACCACTAAATTGTTGACCTGTCTCTATATCTGCTTTTGGGTGCAATCCATTATGTGATTTCAGAATCTCTGCCTGGGCATGATGCAATGTAATCGAAATATTCCCCTATCTACCGGCCTCTCTCAAGTATATCTCCCCCTCTTGTGATTCTTGAACAGTGTATTCGCTATTACTAACTGAAATTTACTGCTGAATTCAATTAGTCTTTCTCCTCTCTCATTCCTAGTGCCAAGTCCATATTTTCCGTAACCCATTCTTCTGCTACTAACTTTTCAACCGCATTCCAGTCCTCCACGAATATTAGACTTTCATCTCCCTTTACGTACAAAATCACCCGTTCGGCATCCTCATATACTTTCCCTGTCTCTTCATCTTCGGCTTATGACGTCGGCATATATACCTGAACGGTAGCTGGTGTGCTGTCGATGCTGATGAGAACAATCCTATAACTGAACTGTTCACAGTACGTCACTCTGTGCCCTATCTTCTTGTTTATAACGAATCGTACTCCCGTTATACCATCTCATACTGCTGTTGATATTACCCTATACCAGTCAGACCAGAAATCCTGCTGGTCTTTCCGTTTCACTTCCCTGCCACACACTATCTTAATCGAATTTTAGCCTTTCCCTTTGCAGATTTTTTAGCTTCCAAACCACGTACAAACTTCTGATATTGCACGCCGCGACTCGTATACCCTTATCCTTTCGATGGTTATTCAGTCTTTTTTTCTTGGCCAGTTCTCCCCTGGAAGTGCCCTTCCGGTCATATTATTTTTCTTTCTTTTCTTTTCTTATACAGGGTGGAGAAAAACTGTGTCACGAAATTTTAACCCTGGATAGCTGATGCCAGTAGGAACCAAAATTACTCATGTTGTGTAGGTCGGCAAAGCACAATTTTTAAACTATGGAAACTTGGCGCCACGGACTCTGATTGGCCACGGGATTGGCCTGTTGCCGGATGCTCCGGACAACACACGTGTGCGTATCACATTGGGACAGCGACGGGGTGAGCGCCGCCGAGCTCCTGCATCAAGTGGTTCGGTGCAGACAACAATAATTAACGCCGTATCTGGAGGAGCGTTCCTGCATCGACATAGTCACACTCAATACAAAACGCACTGGAATTAATGTGAAGGTAATGACTCAGACTTGATAGGCACCTACTGAACTTGGTTTACTTGTACTAAAAATACTGTGCTTCGTGTGTTTAAGGACTTACAGTCAGATCGACAATTTCAATGGTTGCGGTGCTTATTTGGTACCGCACACTACCAGAAGCAGCAGTACATAATGCAAATTATGGATTGGATTGGATTGTTTGGGGGAGGAGACCAGACAGCGAGGTTATCGGTCTCATCGGATTAGGGAAGGACGGGGAAGGAAGTCGGCCGTGCCCTTTCAAAGGAACCGTCCCGGCATTTGCCTGGAGCGATTTAGGAAAATCACGGAAAACCTAAATCAGGATCGCCGGACGCGGGATTTAACAGTCGTCCTCCCGAATGCCGCAAGTCTTCGACCGCCAATGCTGGTGTTTTTTATTCAAAACTTAAGGGCTGACGGGATTCGAAATCGGAACCGAGGGCGTTTTGGTTAGTAATAAGGCATGCTACCCCCAGGTCACCTGTGCACTTATATTTTATTGTGTAATATTACACACCTCTCAATTTAGTGTATTATTCCGTTGCTAGCGGTTTGCAGTAGCATATATCGTGTTTGTCAGCGCTTAATCCACTTCGCTCTTTCGAATCCTCTACCTGTGCTAATACTGTTCTTCTTATAATTCTCCGTTGCAGCCCATAGAGAGCACAACACTTACTCCCGTACAGTTATTGCAATTTTTTTATTTTATTTTTCACACATTGAATTTATGAAAGCTAAATCACTTTCTTCAGTGATTTCACCTCTGTTCAAACAGCTGTCGAAGACTACTGCAAGAATTCTAGTACCACCGTAGGAGAATTCTTTACCATCCCTATGGATATTCCTCCAGAACCGAATGCCATGTTATTCTTCGCTTTTTATTTTAAGTTTTATGCTTACGTCTGGTACTATTATTTCATTAACTTGTACCTAATGGCAGTTTCTCATTCCATGTAAAACGATTCTTATCTTCTTTTAATAGCATCCTGTACTACTTTCCACAATTTCCGAAATCAGCTAGTCTACTGTCTGCAGCCGGCCGACGTGGCCGTGCGGTTAAAGGCGCTGCAGTCTGGAACCGCAAGACCGCTACGGTCGCAGGTTCGAATCCTGCCTCGGGCATGGATGTTTGTGATGTCCTTAGGTTAGTTAGGTTTAACTAGTTCTAAGTTCTAGGGGACTAATACCTCAGCAGTTGAGTCCCATAGTGCTCAGAGCCATTTGAACCATTTTTTGAACCTACTGTCTGCATTTCATTAGTGTTTGTTTTTAGTGTTCTTATCATTTTCCACGCCTATATCAGTCCTGAACATCATGAAGGTCTACCTATTTAATAACATTTACTTTCACAATAGATATTCTTTAGGATTCTTCAGATCTGTTTTACTCTCATATTTTATTTTACTAGACACATTTTTGTCTTATGCATCTTTTGACAAAAGCATTTTGCGTAACCTGTTTCGTTTTCGCCTCAGTTGCTTTTTCCTGACCTGTAGCAGCTTACGGAGTTTCTCGATGACCTGTGGAAATCAGTGTGGCGTACCTCAATCGATGGTCTCTGGTTTATCGTGGATGGTTAAGTCTTAGTGCACCAATAGCCCGTACGAAATGGGATGCTCCTGGTTAAGGCCATTGGACCAATTAGACACTACACGAAAGGGCATAAAAATAAGCGTAATAATAGTAATTTGCCAACTATTTCAGTTTACTAGCCCTGGATATTCTTTCCTGTTGTATGACATTTTGCTCAGTGTGGTGAGAAATCGGAACTATCGCGACTACAAAATTCGTAACTTCCGCAGAGCCTACAGCTCTTTCTAAGATTAAACAAATTGTCACTTTCACGTACATATTTTGTTACACAACAGAGAACGTAACGGATAAATATTAATTTCAAGTCAACGAACACAGCGATAAACGCACTTAAGTAGAGTCCAACGACTAGTCGCAAGTCGGTAAGAGCTGTATTATAGTGTTACAGTGTTATAGTACGCTTCTTTGTATACTGGTACTCCGCCAATGATTCGCTGTCCATCATGAAACAGTATTATTTCAGTTCAATCCCGATCAAGCAAATCTGGCCTGGGGCATACAAGACTTCATACATGGCGAGACAATACAAAATTCCGTAATGAAAAGTTACTTTCATATCGTTCTTTCACCTATCATAAACGTGGTCTCCTTCACGGCCGTCCCATTGCAGCGTCGCTGCCGCGGAACTCGCTACTAACGCGGACTGCTCAGTCCACCTGTTAACATAAAGGCAGCTGAGCTAGAGTAATTAGAACATTCTGGTACAGTTTTAGTCCGTTTAGCACACTGGAAATCTCCCGCACGGGTAGTTCGTCGGCCTTTCAACAGTCGTATTATTAAAAACCTGGGAACTAGACTGCATATTCAGATATTACAAATACGTAATGACAGTCGATATAGGCAATCCGTCACACCAGTGTATTTAAAAGTAATTCGAAGCACAGTGCATGAATTTGGACAACATGATCCAGAGGAGTAACAGCTATCTAGTGATACAACTCGTTTAGAACAGCAATCTAGAACACAACAATATTTTATCAATAGCCGATTTTGACTTCATGTAGAAGTCGTATTCCGAAAACGAACACTGTAAGAACAAGAATAGCGGAGCTACAGAAGGCTTGGTGAGTATGGCGTCAGAGGAAAGTAGAAAGGGCGTTCAAAAAGTTTTGCACAGTCGTCACTAATTATTTTTTATTTTTTGCAGGAGGAGAATGAAATTTTTTGTAAACATACTGGGCCTGAAGCTGTGGTCTGTGGATCTCGATGGCACGTCGCAGCTTGTCCAATGACAAACAGTAACGGTCCCGGTTAATTGTGGAGCCAGGGTCCAAAAAGTCAATGAAAATGACACCACACTGTTCGCAGAAGAAGGAGGCCATCAACTTTCGACCTGCTGTTCGCGAAAGTCTTGGTTTCTTCTTCCGAGCGGAACCCGGACGACGCCACTCCATGGATTGGGTTTTGCTCTCAGATTCGGACAAAAACAACCACGTTCCATCCTGGGTAACGACGCCGTCAAAACACTGTTTCCACTGTTCAGTAAAGGTCTTCATGAGACCCTCGTGCACATTCTTCCTCATCGTTTTCATTTCTCTTGTCAATAATCTAGGCACCCAACGTGTACAGATTTTTCTGTAACTTTAGTGACTGTACCAGTGTTACCACACTACCCAATGACAAACTCTGAAGCCACAGCTGGATACTGCCGCGATCCACTGTGTCCTTCCCATAAACCGGAAGCAATTTCCTGTGAATCTATGTCGCAGAGTCATCGCCGGTCTTGGAGAAGAACTCAATAATCAACCGTAGTCGCAACCTGACATCTACTTCACGGTCCATTGCGGCTCACTTGTAAATAAAAGAAAATACTTTTATATACCAACTTATAACTAAATGTTCCAAGTATGTTCACAAAAAATTTCTTTATCCACCTGTAAAAAAAATAAATAGAGACGATTGTGCAAAACATTTTTAACGCCCTTTGTGTAATGAAGTAGGCATGTAGTGTTCACCCATCTGGCTGCTGCTGGCTGCTCGTCGGATGCTCAAGCGGCAAATACGATCGTAAACTGCTGACTGATGTATATGCGGTTTCTGCTCTTTCGGACGTAACTAAGTCGAAGATGGGCAATGGCCACATCAGTGCCAATGCAGACCATGCTCGAGCTCTTACGGGAACCGGCGAAATGCCGCGAATAGCTTGGATAATGACCTGGGGGCACTATACCAGTAGTCTGTAGCTAAGCTGAGAAGTTGGGTCTGACGGCAGGCGTGCCAGAGTAGTCCGTGCAGTTGCGACGATCTCTGTGTCCGGATGGCGTAGTACCTAGTAAACGGGAGACCAGGTTTGAATCCCGGTCTGGCACAAGTCTTAAACTTCCGCCATTGATTTAAATCAATACCCACTGACACCTAGTGTCACTGTCTTGCTGACTTGCAGCTGCCGAGCCATGGGTTAAATAATGTGCAAACTTCGCTCAGAAAACGGATTACGTCAGTCCCACACTGTCAAATGTTTCACAAAATGTGAGATATTAATGCTGTATGTAATTTGCAAAAAAGTTACCGTAAACTAAATACCAATATATAAATAGGTAAATAAGTACCGATCATCAGAGAAATAGTCTTTTTCATGCCAAAATACAGGGTGTTTCAAAAATGACCGGTATATTTGAAACGGCAATAAAAACTAAACGAGCAGCGATAGAAATACACCGTTTGTTGCAATATGCTTGGGACAACAGTACATTTTCAGGCAGACAAACTTTCGAAATTACAGTAGTTACAATTTTCAACAACAGATGGCGCTGCGGTCTGGGAAACTCTATAGTATGATATTTTCCACATATCCACCATGCGTAGCAATAATATGGCGTAGCCTCTGAATGAAATTACCCGAAACCTTTGACAACGTGTCTGGCGGAATGGCTTCACATGCAGATGAGATGTACTGCTTCAGCTGTTCAATTGTTTCTGGATTCTGGCGGTACACCTGGTCTTTCAAGTGTCCCCACAGAAAGAAGTCACAGGGGTTCATGTCTGGCGAATAGGGAGGCCAATCCACGCCGCCTCCTGTATGTTTCGGATAGCCCAAAGCAATCACACGATCATCGAAATATTCATTCAGGTAATTAAAGACGTCGGCCGTGCGATGTGGCCGGGCACCATCTTGCATAAACCACGAGGTGTTCGCAGTGTCGTCTAAGGCAGTTTGTACCGCCACAAATTCACGAAGAATGTCCAGATAGCGTGATGCAGTAATCGTTTCGGATCTGAAAAATGGGCCAATGATTCCTTTGGAAGAAATAGCGGCCCAGACCAGTACTTTTTGAGGATGTAGGGACGATGGGACTGCAACATGGGGCTTTTCGGTTCCTCATATGCGCCAGTTCTGTTTATTGACGAAGCCGTCCAGGTAAAAATAAGCTTCGTCAGTAAACCAAATGCTGCCCACATGCATATCGCCGTCATCAATCCTGTGCACTATATCGTTAGCGAATGTCTCTCGTGCAGCAATGGTAGCGGCGCTGAGGGGTTGCCGCGTTTGAATTTTGTATGGATAGAGGTGTAAACTCTGGCGCATGAGACGATACGTGGACGTTGGCGTCATTTGGACCGCAGCTGCAACACGGCGAACGGAAACCCGAGGCCGCTGTTGGATCACCTGCTGCACTAGCTGCGCGTTGCCCTCTGTGGTTGCCGTACGCGGTCGCCCTACCTTTCCAGCACGTTCATCCGTCACGTTCCCAATCCGTTGAAATTTTTCAAACAGATCCTTTATTGTATCGCTTTTCGGTCCTTTGGTTACATTAAACCTCCGTTGAAAACTTCGTCTTGTTGCAACAACACTGTGTTCTAGGCGGTGGAATTCCAACACCAGAAAAATCCTCTGTTCTAAGGAATAAACCATGTTGTCCACAGCACACTTGCACGTTGTGAACAGCACACGCTTACAGCAGAAAGACGACGTACAGAATGGCGCACCCACAGACTGCGTTGTCTTCTACATCTTTCACATCTCTTGCAGCGCCATCTGTTGTTGAAAATTGTAACTACTGTAATTTCGAAAGTTTGTCCGCCATAAAATGTACTGTTGTCCCAAGCATATTGCAACAAACGGTGTATTTCTATCGCTGCTCGTTTAGTTTTTATTGCCGTTTCAAATATACCGGTCATTTTTGAAACACCCTGTAAGTGAGCTTGAGAGAAGATGAAGTGCCACCTAGTGGCACTGCCAGGGGTTACAAAGATGTCGTTCTTCGTGTTCTCTCAATCTGCAAGCTCGTTTACATACCTAGTTATATATTCGTATTTACTTTGCATAACTTATTTTGTAAATTCCTCATAACATCAACATATAACACATTGTGAAGCGGTTCCCACTGGCTGTGGCTGACGTAATCCGTTTTCGGAGCGAAATTTGGACACTGTTTAATATGTGGTTCTGCAGCCATCGGTGAGTAAGACACGAAAGGAAATAATGACTTCAGTTGCCAGTGGGCACTGATTTCAATCAATGGGGAAAGTTGAATATTTCTACCAGACCAGGATTCGAACTCAGTTTCCTTTATGCTAGGCAGATGCACTGATCACTGTGCCATCCCGACATAGTTGTCATCGCTGACCGACCGAAAGTTGGAATACACTTACCCGCCTCCCCTTCCGAACCAACGAATGAACTCGGGCAGCGCTTTGGACGAAAACTAGTAAAATGGAAATGAGCGTTTGGCCTCATCACTGCGCATCGGCCACCATATCATGCACGAGCTATACTCGCGTCATTTCGCCTGCTGCCGTAAGAGTTCTAGTGTGGTGTGCATCCGCCATGAAGTGATCATTCGCTGTCCTCGCCTTAACCATATGTGTTGTGGCTGTCGTTTCGAACATACTTTAGTAATGAAGTTTTTGGTGATGTATCGAACAGCTAGTATATTGATATGAAAGAGGTTAGTGAAATACGGTTTGCCCATTCCCTATAGCACAGAAACTGGTGTTTTTCTTTTCATTCTGAGTTAGATAAGAATCGCATTGTAGTAAGGTGAAGGGCTTGTGGAGGACAAGATACAATTGGCCAGTGTATAGAAACAATTCACCAAGCAGTTTTTGCTAGAGTAGCAATCTTGTGTACGTTTAATTAAGTGACAGAAGACAACCGTTCGAAATTTTCCTTTAGAGCCGCAAAGGGACCGGCCCCGAAAGCAGTTATTTAATCACGTCTCGTATTGGACAACAATACGGAAAGAATGAAAATATGGTTGCAACGTATCTCCATACCTAAGTAGCATAAATAATTGAGGGATATAGTCAAAATTATAGTAACTGAGAACATTCCTAGGCATATTTTCGAAATGTTAGCCTGCACTCTTCGCAAGTAATAAAGCTGTATGCACCAATTCAAGTTATCACAGTCGACTGCGCAGTTTTAATCTGTTAGAAATTTTCACAATCTGACGATCCTTTCTTCAAATCTTTGTTTCATTCGATTTGTTTGCTCTTCAACGATTGCTTTTACTGCTACATCAGTTGAGAGTGCATTTGACGTTTCCGAAATCTGGTGTGATAACGGAAGATTTCCTTTATTTGATAACGGTCGCCCATCTGCTCCCCACGAGCCGCAGCAGCTTGCATATTAAACAATATGTCGTTGTGATTCAATAACAACAGCAATTGGGCATCCGATTCGGTGCGCGGAGGTTAGGAAGCAACAAGGAAGTGGAGCTATTTCTGTCCAGTAGCAAAAACTCGTGCGCGCTTAATCAAGCTAATGGAAGCCGACTACAGTACATGCAAGTCCGCACTTGGTAAAAGTCGCAAGGCGAAAACTGTGTGTTGTAAATGTTTTTTCCTGTCCCGTGTACTTGCGGTGGTTCTCGTGAAAGAAACAGTCAGTTAGTGCATAGGTGAGCCATCTCACATTTTGTCCGGAACCGCGCTGCTGCTACGGTTGCATATTCTAATCCTGTCCTTAGGATAGTTAGGTTTAGGTAGTTCTAAGTCTAGGGGACAGATGACCTTAAATGTTAAGTCCCATAGTACTGAGAGCCATTTGAACCATCTCACATTTTGTCTAAATATACAGCAATAAAAAATTCGCTGGGAAGGAAACGTTCGAATGGACGGAAGTGAGTATTTGTGATGTGCATGTATAGGCAAACAACTGATCACAGTACTCCATTTGGGTTTCGGGACTGCAGCCAGAGAACTTCGACTTCTGGCCACGGTACTTCAGCCGACAACCATTCAGCCATCTTCAGGTGAGTGTTTTGCACTGGAGATTGCTAGTTCACATAGCTACCTTTATACCAAAAAACGGCGCTGAGGTGCAAGCGCAAAGATAGCCGCTACATAAGCGACCTCTCTAACGTTTCGCGCCATCTTCGAATATTGTTACACCTCTGGCGCGCAGGCCCATGACTAATGGTGATTCTACATGTGCACTGTCTGTCGGAATGCGCAGTCAACGTTAAAAGAACTAAATATCGCTAGACGTGTCACTGGTCATTAAATCATTTCTTTCTGAAGAAATTAAAGAAATCATCAGGTCCCACACCTTATCCAGTTGAAGGCCGCCATCACGAGTAATAAGGTCTTCCGCTAAACGTATATTCACTGATTCCTTAATAACTGAATCCCAGAAGGATCTTGTCCAGGTTAAGCTCTCGTTGGCAGAAGAATCCATGGAATGTCCTGTGGAGATATAATGCTCTGACAGGCTGATTTGCTTAGCTACGATAGGTGAGCGTGGTGATAATGTTCAAATTATCCTTCACGCACTGTGCGCGTTGTCTGATCAATCTGGGCTTCGCCACACTGGCAACATGTTCTGTAGATTCCAGCCTTCCACAATCCCAGATCGTCCTTTGTTGAACCAAAAAGAGTGCAAGTCATTCTGGGTGTGCGCAGGATTGCTTTTACATGATGTTTTCTTAAGATTCTGACTAGTTTCGATGAAATATTTCCGACGTACTGGAGGAACGCCAAGAACTTGAACCTCTCCTTCTCCTCTTGATCTTGTGGGTTGTCAAGTGTCTTCTTCTTTAAAGCTGTGCTGATCTGTTGCAAAGAATATGAATTAGCTCTGAATACAGATTGTAGGTTGTTCAGCTCCTTTGCAAGGCTATCTCCACTGATGGAGATGACCATTACTGGCTGTACTTGAGGACTCAAGAATCGTGTCGGATTTGTATGCGCCAAGTGCACCAGCGTTCGAAGGACGCCGAAGTTTATGATGAGTGGTGGCAGCTAGACACCAGCAAATACAGATCTGTATGTGTGAGCTTACGGTAAACGGTGTGCTCCAATGATCCATACATCCATACACTTCGTGTAATACACTTTACGCCGCGAAAGTTTCAAGAATCACAAATGATTACAATTTCAGAAAAAGCGGATGATTTATTCAGTAGAAAGAACTTCACAAATTCAACAAGTCATTAATGCGTTGGTCGGACTCCTACGCTAATGCAAGCTGTTTTTCGGCTCGGCATTGTTTGACAGAGATGTTGGATATCGTGTCAAATCCTATCCATCTGGCGCGTTAGATCATGAAAATGCCTAACTGGTTGGAGGGCTTTATCATTAGCATTCAAAATGGTATCTGTAGCGGAGGTGCGTTCCAAGCACAGAGCTGACATAGAGTTTCCTTTGAAGGAAAACCAGACCACTCATAGCCGCAGCCAGAATATCTACGTAGTGAACAAAAGCACGGTGAGTCGTTGAGCGAGTCGTCCGTCATCGCCACAAGATAGCGCAAACTTGTCCGATCTCCCGCGTGCCATCCGGCTCCACACAGCTATGACTTCTGCAATGTTGCAAAGTGCGGTCACTCTTGTTCGACGTATCACAACTAAACAGCTCGCTGCACAACTGGACGTCTCTGTTGGCAGGCCTGACACACTCGTCCACCAGTTGGAGAACTCAAAGGTTTGTGCCCGTTGGGTTCCTCGCTGCCTAACAGAAGGCCTGAAAGAGCAACGAAGGACCATCTGTGAGGAACTGCTACCTCGTTACGTGGCTGATCGTGACAATTTTTTGTCTAACATCGTCACAGGCGATGAAGAATGGATTCATCAGATCGAACCGGCAACAAAACGGCAAATCATGGAGTGGCGCCGCACCACCTCTCCCCTGGGGAAGAAGTTCAAAGCTGCACACCGCAGCCACTAAAGTCGTGGCTACCGTCTTCCAGGACTCTGAAGACGTTATTGAGGTTCATGTCCTTCCTCATGATGCAGCGATCAACTCTGAAGTGTATGGTGCTACTCTCAGTAAACTGTGGAAACAACTTCATCGTCCCGCAAAACTGCGAACGAACTTCTCCTTCTCCGTGACAAGGCAAGGCTTCACAATTCTGCGCATCCAAGGGGAGCTCACAAAGCTTCTTTGGACTGTTCTTCCTTATCCACTCAACAGGCCGGATCTGCCACTTTCCGACTTCCATCTGTTTGCCTCATTGAAGGATGCACTCCATGCGAAGCAGTACGTGGATTATGCAGAGGTTATTGCTGCATCAAGACGTTGGCTCCGTCATCGGCCAGTAGAGTAGCACTATTAGGTCATACAGGCACTCCCAAGAAGGTAGTATAAGGGCGTCGCACTGAACGCAGATGATGTTGAAAAGTAGGGTTTCGTAGTCTAAAAATGTGGAATAAATCTGTGTGTTCGAATAGTTAATAAAATCAACTCTCTTTAAGAAAAAAATGTGTTCATTACATTCGGGACGCCCTTTGTATCTCCTTTGATCTTAGCAACAGGTACAGATCTCTTTGATCACCCTGACGTGTTGTGTAACTGGTGAGAGAAAATTGTGCTTGTGAAATTATAGACTTGTTCGTGTCTCCTGACTGGAAGGAGCGGTCGCCAGGGAATGCCACACACGACCTTACACACTGCTACCGCCTGCTCCGCCTCGCTGAGTCAGGCCGGCGACAAATTGCCGGCCTAGATTGGCCCGCTACCAGAATAGCCCGGCCGGCTGATGGCTGATGAGCGGCGACCGGTCGCGATCTCCGTCTGTTTATTCTCCTCCGCGTGGGGGGTCCAGGATGACGGCGCACCAGCTGCACTCGCTAAATGGTCGGTTTCCTGCCCAGTGCCGCGCAAGCTATGAATTCCAATTAATTGGGAAATACCTCTACTACATCGACCAATGAATACCATTATCAAAATAATCTTCAAGATTCGTGACATTTCTGAGTTGTCCACAATCTTCATTTATTTCACTGTAAGAAGGCATGTTAAGGTAAGAATACTGTGCAGCGATGCCATGCTGTTTGTTACGCACTGACGCTCGTGTTAGTCACTAATGCTTGATGGTATATCAACATTCAGAAACCTAATTTAAGAATGAATTCTACACGGTACACTGCGCAGCAGGGTTAAGGGATCACTTTTTCGAAAGATGAGACACATAAGTTTGAAATTTGGTTCGAACGTGCCTGCTACATTCTTCTCTAACAGTGGAGGATTATTGGGCCCTATGACGTCAACTTCGACGACGCTTCAGACAGCAAGGTGTCGACACATGCGAAGAGAAGGCCACAGCTTCGTAGCTCACGTGGACTGTAATGTGGGTTAATGATGTCACATCGCCATCATATTTCACCACAATTTTGCCCAACCGGACCGTGGATGTGTCAGACGTTGAGAAGTTTGTCACAGGCCCTCTTATCCACAATTCATCCGTTTTCTTCATGTCTCATGCGATGGAGGTCACAACGGCTACAATTGGCGTTGAAATAACGCTGTTTCCTTATGGGTGGAAGAGGAAAATATTTCAGAAACACCGCAGCTCAGAATCAACAAGAAAACTCCTCAGGGTGTAGCATAAAGGGCGTCAATGAACTCACCCCTTTTCCTGGGGCGTTGATTCCACACATTTCGCGGTCGAAAACGACAGCTCGCAGTGCGATGAGCAACAGCAAGACGTCCTTGACAATCTTTTTTACTGCTGACATCATCGGACGTTTCCATCGTTATCTAAGGACGTTGTGGGGCTGTATCTCCATTGAAGGTAATCACACCCCTTCGGAATACAGCACGACCGCAATTCTTGCTCTCCTGTACAGGTTGAAACCACTAGGGCAGTTCAGAACCACTCAACGAAATTTGAAAGTGATCCGAAGCAGTGAAGCTGTTTCAAGCCTTCTGTTTTTCGCCCTCTTGTGGTGTTACCATGCGGGAGTGCAACATTAACCTGTGCGTTAATAAGTCCGCAAACGGTCCTTCTAAGATTCCCTAGTTCGGCAGCATCCTTGCTGCCAAGCACGCACCTTAGTTGACAATGTGACAAATGTGCTTCTCTGAAACTTGGACACACTTTCTGCCTTGCGACTCCCTTTGGAGTTCTATTCACGCACATAATGACACTGCACTCCAGCACCCGGAGGACGACACGTTGAGTATGAATTCAGATTTTGAGCCTAAATGTAATTATACAAAGCATCCCATGGTATCTCAATGCTTTTGATATTGCTGTTGACATCGTCATTTGGGGCGGGGGGGGGGGGGGGGAGGGGGGAGACACGGAAAGTTCAGAAGAGACTGTATTACTGGAAAAAATTTAAAGAATTCTGAGTAAGAGCAAGACAGCGGCAGTGAAGATGAACAGAACATCCTCACCTTGTAACACCATACTTGAAGGAGAAGAGGTTGAATGCGTAAAAAGATTCAGTTAACTGGGTAGTGTCATATCAAGTGGTGGAAGTGCGAAATCATGAGTTTTGAATTGTGTTACAAAAGGATCCAGTTTCTTAAACCAAGTACGACACTTAATCTGGGACAAGGGAATCCCTCTAAGATCGAAACAGACCATGTTTCAAACCTATATCCTGCCAATCACGACGTATACTCTGGAGGCCTGTGTCATAAATAAGAGAGGAGAGAGTCAAATACAAGCATGCGAAATGAAATTCCCTGGGTCAGACCTACAAAAAAACAGGAGAGACACAGTCAGGAAAGAATATGTAAGGAGAGACCTGCAGGTGACCTTGACCATGGAGGAAAGAATGAGTGCTGCGAGAATGAAGCGGTTACATCATGTGAAGCAAATGCACTGCAGTCGAACTACACATCAGTATTTGGAGGTGGAGATACCATGGAAAAAACCGATTGGGCGACCTAGGAAGAGGTGGACAGACCAGGATGCCAAAGATCTCAAGAGGAGAGGAGTAACGTGTGATGCAGTGCTGCGATAAAAGCTGTATCAGAACAGAGTGCCTACATGGCTCGCTTGAAGGAAATCCTGAGGAGGAGGAGGAGGATACCATCGTTATAAGTGCATGCAAATAAAAGATAAGCCTTGTATAATGGAATGGTAATTTTTAAATTTACAATCCTATGCGGAAGTTCCAGTTTACCCCAAGTTGCAATATTCAGTCATTTAGAAGATGTGGTCTTGTGAAATCGGACGAATCTTTTTGAAAAACAAGCATAACAATAAAACGTTTGTGAATATAATAACAAAAGAAAAAAAAAGAAATATATCACCGAGAGAATTTAGCACCGCATACATGGGAATATAAGAGGCCCATTCGGAAAGTAAGGTCCGCTAGGCCATAAAATGGAAACCACAGTGAAAATCAAAACTGTTTTATCTGCAACCATTAGCTACACCTTCCAGTCGCTTCTATACATAGTCGCCGCTCCGATTTAGACGTTTTTCGTAGCGTCGTACCAGCTTTTCAATACCCTCGTGATATGAGAAAGCCGCCTGTGCTTCCTGCCAATTCTCTACGGTGATCTACACGTCGTTGTCTGTGCTAGAACGTTATCTTCGTAGCTAGCGGTTCGTGTGAGCAGAGATGAAATTCAGCGAGAGTCAATTACGGGCTTTACTGTGGGTGATAAAACACTTCCCACGGGGAACGCTGCAGGAGTACCTTCATTGCTCCTTCAGAGAGCGGCCGAGAATTGTCGTGCAGAATGGAACGTATGACTGTTATGTGAGCTGCATTACATCAGGCGAGATCTCACACCAGGCCCTCATACTTGGCGTGAGACACTATTGTCCTAAGCATCTTTAGGTGCTCACTGTGTGCTCAGAACTGAAAAGAGCGACGTGACGCTATCGATGGGCATACTAGAGACACTGCCCAACACGTATGTGCAAAGACTCATCATATTTTCACTGTGGTTACCATTTAGCACCACATCGGACCTTACTTTCCGAACAGCCCTCGTATAAAGGGCGATCAAAATGTTTCCGTTCGAAATCCGTACGTCCAGAATCGGTATGCGAGTCGAGCAAAACCAGGGTCAGCGTTGAAGGAATCATCCCACCGACGCTCCAGGTTGAAACACTGAGTTCTGCTGAGTGACGAAGGCTTTAACTGCCTGCTGCACATCTTCGTCCGACAGGAATCGTCCACCCTTCAATGCCTTTTTTAAGACACAGAAGACGTGATAATCGCATGGGGAGAGATCAGGAGTATAGAGCGGATGCTCTTGTGCCTCCCTCTTGAGTTGGCATAACTTCTACGTTGCGAAATTTGCAATATGGGGACATTCGTCACCATGAAGCAGCGCGGAACTTGGCACACTATTCCAGAATGGTGGTTTTCGACAGACATCATGCTCATACACATTCTTCATTCTCTGATGGATGTCTACCGGTGTTTGTCCTTCGGCAGCCAAGGAAACATTAACAGGACGTTGATCCTGTTTGGACGCATTTGGTAATAACGTCACCGTTGTTCACCATATGTTGATCTTATGTACCCTCATTGTAGTCGTGCTACGTTGTGTATATGCCGTAGCAATGCCATCAAACGGAAACTTTTTGATGGCCCCTTATAGAAATGATAACGTTCACAGAACTGTACGTGATCTTTGACAGGGAGAATTCAGCATGGTATGAACCCACCATTACTTTCAGAGCCCCCAAACGCCGTGATCTGGAATCGTAAACTGTCTGAAAATGTACTTAGAACCTCTCAATTCATTCTATGGTATCAGTACTTTCACATACCGCACCAGATGTGTACACACAATGCCTCTCCAACTACGAATTGCACAGGAAGAGTGGCAGTAACTAATGTTCTAAAACACATTTGGTGAGGCTATTACTGTTTACTTTGCCCTCAATACTGCAAAGTCAGGTTCGTCTGTTGCCTCTACTGATACTCTGAAACCAGAATACTTGACATTTGAGAGCTGTACCGCTCAGCAGTGCGAAAGTTCTGTCAGCATGGTAGCGTCTGTCGCGTATGCAGCTGTCACTGAAATCCGCACTGGAACGAAACTCGTCAGAAGAAAGCTATTTTCTCTATCGACAGTGCCTACTGCAGAGTGTATCGTCAATGGAAGCCGACATGTAGTCATGACCACCGCCAGTCCAGTCTGCAGGAGGCTGAATCGAACTGTCGACCGGGACAAGTCTACACCTGCCACTTTGTTCTGAGGTCGCACAGATACTGAGGACGAGAGTACATCGCCCGTTACAGCCATACTGGCAGTGTGGCTGTTATTCAAAGCTGTGCTGCCTCACTACCGGTTTCATGCAGACACAACAGCATACCCTGGACGAAGTCGATGACACATATGAAAAAGATTATTCTGTCCTGTTGTAATAACGGCGAATTCTGGAAATTTCTTGTAATTTCCATTCGTTTGACGACCCTTCATCACAGCATAAGAGAGCTACTTATGACCACATGTATGACACATCTGTCAAATCTTAATAACTTATTACCCACCTCCATGGTCCAGATTATTAATGCACGCTTGTGCTTTGGTACTCCACTCGGATGTAACCGATTTTAAACTTAGTGGTGGAAGAAGTTTTCACCACCAGTATTTCGCCACCAAGGAGAGGAGACGTATTGTCGCACAGTTCTTGATTGACGACTACGTCAAAGTCGTGAACTACATTCCAAACCTTTGCGTAAGGTCTCCTGGTATGAGGGCATGTAACACTGTTGATGGTAATCCGTCCATCGGTTGGAGATCGTAAGCTCAGTGCCACCTTTCTTGTATTTCGAGAGGAGTAGGCTATGTGACGGCACCGGGTTTCATTCTCTCCTTTCATCAAAATACAACTAAACATGATATGATGCTATACACACAGCCATTTATTACCACACGATCAACGGAAGAACGTAAGACACGAGTCTCATATACGGTTTGGATAAAGAGATTTGTGAGCAGAAGAATAAAAGTTTTTCTCGCTATGCGGCTTAACAACCCTCCTGGTTCTCCGTGCCCACAATACTGTGCGTTTTTTTTTAATTTTTTTCTTAGCGACATATTGCTGGTATACTGTTCCACGTGTAAGTCGAGCTTTGTTTCATTCGGGACATTCCTTTTGCGCTTGCGGTTTCCAAAAATGAAAAGGTATCAAAAAAGATTACAATTTCCTTAACTTTTTCAGAGACACAAATGCCGTTCTGAAGTGTGATACGCAATGGAGTGCAAATTTTAGCATAATTATATAACGAAAAATAAAGAATATTTAACTGAATTTTAAAGGTGCATGTTGGTCCGCTCTTTCATTTCGTCATGGTATTTTGTACCCTTTTTTGTAAATTCTAGTACTTATGTTGCTACTGTCTTTGTGATCTTACATAATCCAGTTCCAAAATATGTATCGTCGCAACCTTTTTGTGTAAACTCTTTTCTAAGTAGGTGTATCAATATTAAGTCTTTATCAGGTTGTTTTTCTGTCAGCTAGTAGTATTCGTTGGCGGGTTTGATGCCATATGGTTTGCTTATTCGAATGGAGTTAGCCTTTCCATTCCATTACTACGTTTAGTCTGGTGCCGGTGATCAAATGAATCCAGACACCCCCAAAAACATACGTTTTTCATATTGGGAGCACTGTGCTGCCACCTACTGCCAGGTACTCCATATCAGCGATCTGAGTAGTCATTAGACATCGTGAGAGAGGAGAATGGGGCGCTCCGCGGAACTCACGGTCTTCAAAAAATGGTTCAAATGGCTCTGAGCACTATGGGACTTAACATCTGTGGTCATCAGTCCCCTAGAACTTAGAACTAATTAAACCTAACTAACCTAAGGACATCACACGCATCCATGCCCGAGGCAGGATTCGAACCTGCGACCGTAGCAGTCGCGCGGTTCCTGACTGAGCGCCTAGAACCGCGAGTCCACCGCGGTCACGGACTTCGAACGTGGTCAGGTGATTGGGCGTCACTTGTGTCATACGTCTGTACGCGAGATTTCCACATTCCTAAACATCCCTAGGTGTGATAGTGAAGTGGAAAAGTGAACGGACACGTGCAGCACAAAAGCATACAAGCCGACGTCTCTGTTGACTGACAGAGACCGCCGACATTTGAAGAGAGTCGTAATGTGTAATGGGCAGACATCTATCCAGACCATCACACAGGCACTCCTAACTACATCAGGATCCACATCAGGTACTATGACAGATAGTCGGGATGTGAGAAAAAGTGGATTTGATGGTTGAGCGGATGCTCATAAGCCACACATCACGTCGGTAAATGCCAAACGACGCCTCGCTTGCTGTTAGGAGCGTACACATTGGACGAGTGAACAGTGGAGAAACGTTGTGTGGAGTGACGAATCACGTTAGACAATGTGACGATCCGATGGCAGGGTGTGGGTATGGCGAATGCCCGGTGAACGTCGTCTTCCAGAGTGTGTAGTGCCAACAGGAAAATTCGGAGGCAGTGGTGTTATGGTGCGCTCATGTTTTTCATGGAGGTGGCCGGCACCCCTTGTTGTTTTACGTGGCACTATCAGAGCACAGGCCTACATTGATGTTTTAAGCACCTTATTGCTTCCCAGTGTTGAAGAGCAATTCGGGGATGACGATTGCATCTTTCAACACGATCGAGCACCTGCTCATGATGTCTATGGCGGAGTGGTCACACGACAATAACATCCCTGTAATGGACTGGCCTGCACAGAGTCCTGACCTAAATCCTATAGAACAGCTTTCGGATGTTTAGGAACGACGACGTCGTGCCAGGCCTCATCCACCAACGTGGATACCTTTCCTCAGTGCAGCACACCGTGAAGCATGGGCTGCCATACCCCAAGAAACCTTCCAGGACCTGATTCGACGTATGCCTGCGAGAGTGGAAACTGTCATTACGGTTATGGGTGGACCAACACCGTGTTAAATTCCAGCGTTACCGATTGAGGGCGCCACGAACTTGTAAGTCATCTTCAGCCAGGTGTCCGGATACTTTTGACCACATAGTGTAGCTTGTTCATCACACACATACATACATTCACATATATCTTCCTTATACTCATATTGCGCCGGGAAATGGATTGTGGTTTGTGACCCGTCATAAATATCAGTTGTACACTGATGAGCCAAAACATTATGACCATTACTCATCGAGGATTGAATGCAAGCAGAGGTGATAAGAAAATTATACGTATAAGTGGAGCAGAGTCGAATGGGGACAATCATTTCAGCGACGACATGGGCCGGAAATGGTGAATTCCACTGACGTGACGGGCTTTGACAAAGGGCAGACTGTTATGGGTCGGGGTCTGGTAACGATCATCTCGCAATCAGCGAATCTGTTCGGCTGTTCGTGTGCTACTCTGTGAGCATCTAAGGAAAGCGACTGAGGGACAGTGAAACAACGAGCAGGTGACAAGTTGTTAGACGTCCACACTTGATCACAGAGCATGGAGGTCAGGGGCGTACTCGCTCTGTAAAGCAGGACAAGTGGTGATCTGTGGCAGGTTTGACGACAGAGTATATCGCTGGTGCAGTAACAAGTGTTTCGAAGAACACCATTCAGCGCACGTTGTTGAACATGGGACTCTTCAGCTGATGATCGCTACGTGTTCCCATATTGACCCTGCGACATCGTCATTTTCGATTTTAATGAGCACTGAATCATCAAAACTGGACCATGGATGAACACGAACGTGTCTCTTTGCAGGAACAGTTATGTTCGTTGTTACACCAGGTCGATGCGGGTCCAGATACATCCTGGCGAACGGCTTTTAGAAGCGTGCACCATGCCGCGAATGTAATCCTCTGGGGGTAGTGTTACGCTATGGAGGACATTCACATGGGCTTCCATGGGATCTGTGGTATTAGTCGAAGCTACCGCGACAGCTACAGACTGTGTGAACACCGTTGGGAATTAACTGCAACTGTTCGTGACCGGTGTCTTCTTAGATGTCGGTGGTATCTTCTAGCAAGATAACTGTCCGTGTTACAAGGCCAGAATCGTCTTGAGGAGCGTGATAGTATAGTCACGTTAATGTTCTACATTTCACATCCACCTGGTGTCAAACTGCTGGAACGCAACTGTAGCGCTATCAGGCCCCATCTCTGCGCCCACAATCCATCAGCCCATAATTTATAGGAATGTGTGGCCTGTGCTTAGATGTCTACTATTATTCATCTCCGGAAAACTACCAAGGCTTTTTTTAAAATGGTGTCACGCAGACTCGATGCTGCATTGCATTCCAAAGGTGGACGTAGGTGATGTTTTGGCACGCCACTGAATGAAACAAATACGAACGTGGTTGCTGGGTCACAGAATTAAAGCAGTGGGTTCCTTAGCTAGGTCGCGGCGGCAGTCTCAGAGCCTGCGGATCCATATGGGGTCCGCTGCACAGTACCTGCCGCGGGCAGTACCTTACCGTACTGCGCAGCGGGTGGGCCGTTATGTCACGTGCGCCGGGGACCGGCGACCTTCCTTCATGGACGCTCGCACGAATGCAGCCAGCGATGACACACAGTCAGCTCAGCGCGAGCTGGCCATAGCAGCCGGGCCGGGTGCAAAAGCTCACTGTTGGGCTATGGCCCTCTGTCAGGGCACACTGTCAACGTTGAACTGTATATACTGTCTGCACCGGTTGTTACGCGTAGAGTCCAGGAAGTCCTCGCACCTCCAAGTCAAAACTGTATTCCCGTTTTCAAGAGGAGGCGTCGAAATGATGCCCATAAGTATACGCTGAGGTCCATCTGTTGTAGAACTGTGGAAGATGTTCGATGCTTACGCAGTATGACGTTTCTCGAGAAAAAAACAAAACTGCTCTGTGGTTAGCACACCGTACGATTGTTCAAATCGGCGTCCAGCCCTACAGATTTAGTTTTCGCGTCATTTCCGTCAATTTCTCCAGGAAAATGCCGGGCTGATACGTCTGAAAGGACACGGTTGAATTCCTTCCCCATCGGTGAAACATTCGAACTGTGTGCTGCGTCTCTAGTGACCTCGTTGTCGACGGGACGCTAAACCTTAACGTTCCTTCCCCCATTCCTTCCACTCTAGATAACGAAAATTTCCTGTTTAAAGATCCACATGGTTGGTTGGTTGTCTGGGGAGGGAGACCAGATAGCGTAGTCATCGGTCTCATCGGATTAGGGAAGGAAGTCGGCCGTGCCCTTTCAGAGGAACCATCCCGGTATTTGCCTGGAGTGATTTAGGGAAATCACGGAAAACCTAAATCAGGATGGCCGGACGCGGGATTGAACCGTCGTCCTCCCGAATGCGAGTCCAGTGTCTAACCAAAAGATCCGCATGGATTACCTAACAGAGATCTTGAGAAGCAGCCGCTTTGTTCGTCCTTGTAATCCATGTAGATGAAGGCGCTCTGGTTGATGACACAATTCTGCACTGTTCTTCGCTGAAGAAAATACGACCTTACCGAATATCGGACCCGATTTGTGACAGGATTCATTCAGTCTGGAACTACTCGGTTGCTACGGTCGCAGGTTCGAATCCTGCCTCGGGCGTGCATGTGTGTGATGTCCTTAGGTTAGTCAGATTTAAGTAGTTCTAAGTCTAGAGGACTGATGACTTCAGATGTTAAGTCCCATAGTGCTTAGAGCCATTTGAACCATTTGACTGGATTTAGGAGTATCTAGGAGATAAAATTCAATACGTTATTCTTAACGATAAGAAACCGACAGCTGTAAAGATAACTTAGGCTGTAATCCGATGGAGTTTCTTAGGGCCTGCGCCAGCTACTAGACAATCAGTTCACGAGCGCACCTGATGACGGCAACGTGATTGCTTGCCAAAATATTGTGGTAGTTGTACCTTGACATCCGGTCGTTCGTTCACGAACTACCTTGTCAGGGCTGCTACTGTTTACGTTGAATAACGTTGAAAGCTCCATGAGGCTATTAGCGGATGGTGCTGTTGTCTACTGAAAGGCTGCAACCCCAGACGACTATAGCGAAATGCAGCAAGACCTGAGGAGAATCTTGATCGTAAATAAATGTCAGCTATTGCCAATAAATAAGTGAATCAATCTATCACTGTTCCATTACGCTGTTGGTGAAAATTCACTGGAAACAGTAACATCCTTGAAATACCCGGAGTAATCGTCCAGGACGAGCTAATCACACAAAACAAATTTTAGAAAAAAGTAGATGCCAGGCTGAGATTCATTGAGAGAATCCTAAGGAGATGTAATGCACCCACAAAAGAAGTCGCTTACAAAACACTTGTTTGACCTGTTCTTAAGTATTGGGAGAATCTTAAGGAAATGTAATGCACCAAAGAAGAGGCTTACAAAACATTTATTTGTCCGATGGTTAAGGGTGGTTCATCAGTGTGTAACCCTTACCAATCAGGGTTAGCAGAAGAGATAGACAAGATCCAACGAACAGCGGCGCGGATAGATTAGTAGGCGTGAGAGCGCTGCAGACATGCTCAACGAACTCGTCGTTACAAGAGAGACATTGTGTGTCACGGAGAGGCTTACTATTACAACATCTACATCTACATTTATACTCCACAATACACCATACGGTGCGTGGCGGATGGTACCTCGTACCACAAGTAGCATCTTCTCTCCCTGTTCCACTCCCAAACAGAACGAGGGAAAAATGACTGCCTATATGCCTCTGTACGAGCCCTAATCTCTCTTATCTTATCTTTGTGGTCTTTCCGCGAAATGTAAATTGGTGGCAGTAAAATTGTACTGCAGTCAGCCTCAAATGCTGGTTCTCTAAATTTCCTCAGCAGCGATTCACGAAAAGAACGCCTCCTTTCCTCTAGAGACTCCCACCCGAGTTTCTGAAGCATTTCCGTAACACTCGCGTGATGATCAAACCTACCAGTAACAAATCTAGCAGCCCGCCTCTGAATTGCTTCTGTGTCCTCCCTCAATCCGACCCGATAGGGATCCCAAACGCTCGAGCAGTACTCAAGAATAGGTCGTATTAGTGTTTTATAAGCGGTTTCCTTTACAGATGGACATCATGTGAAAAAAGGGCGAGTTGCGTTTCGCAGGAGCGATGCTTTCTAAAGCCGTGCTGATGCATGGACAGCAACTCCTCTGTCTCAAGGAAATTCATTATATTCGAACTGAGAATATGTTCGAGAATCCTTCCCAGAATTCTACCAATGAACCGAAGACGACTATCCGCCTTCTCCACAACTGCCATTACATGCTTGTCCCACTTCATATCGTTTTGCAATATTACGTCCAAATACTTAATCGACGTGACTGTGTCAAGCTCTACACTACTAATGGAATATTCAAACATTACAGGATTCTTTTTCCTATTCATCTGCATTAATTTACATTTATCTATATTTAGAGTTAGCTGCCATTCTTTACACCAATCACAAATCCTGTCCAAGTCATCTTGTATCCTCCTACAGTCACTCAACGACGACACCTTCCCCTACACCACAGCATCATTAGCAAACAGCCGCACATTGCTATCCACCCTATCCAAAAGATCATTTATGTAGATAGAAAACAACAGCGGACCTACCACACTTCCCTGGGGCACTCCAGATGATACCCTCACCCCGGATGAACACTCACCATCGAGGACAACATACTGGGTTCTATTACTTAAGAAGTCTTCGAGCCACTCACAAATTTGGGAGCCAATCCCATATGCTCGTACCTTAGTTAGGAGTTTGCAGTGGGGCACCGAGTCAAACGCTTTCCGGAAGTCAAGGAATATGGCATCCGTCTGATACCCTTCATCAATGGTTCGCAAGATATCATGTGAAAAAAGGGCGAGTTGCGTTTCGCAGGAGCGATGCTTTCTAAAGCCGTGCTGATGCATTGACAGCAACTCCTCTGTCTCAAGGAAATTCATTATGTTTGAACTGAGAATATGTTCGAGAATCCTGCAACAAATCGATGTTAGGGATATTGGCCTGTAATTTTGAGGATCCGTCCTTCTACCCTTCTTATATACAGGCGTCACCTGCGTTTTTTGCCAGTCGCTCGGGACTTTACGTTGGGCAAGAGATTCGCGATAAATGCAAGCTAAGTAAGGAGCCAATGCAGTAGAGTACTCTCTGTAAAACCGAAATGGTATCCCATCAGGACCTGGCGATTTATTTATTTTCAACCCATTCAGCTGCTTCACAACCCCAGGGATGTCTATCACTATGTCCTTCATACGGGAATCTGTACGAGATTCAAACGGCGGTATGTTTGTACGATCCTCCTGCGTGAAAGATGTCTCAAATGCTAAATTTAAAATTTCAGCTTTCGTCTTGCTGTCTTCCGTTGCCAGGCCAGACTGATCAGTGAGTGACTGGATGGAAGCCTTCGACCTGCTTACCGATTTTACGTAAGACCAGAATTTCCTTGGGTTTCCAGCGAGATCTTTTTCTAAGGTATGACGGTGGTAGTGGCTGAATGCTTCGCGCATCGCTCTTTTTACAGCAGCAAGAATCTCAACCAACTTTTGCCTGTCCTCATTCTCCCGATGTTTCTTGTACCGCGAGTGCAACTGCCTTTGCTTCCTGAGCATTCTCCGAATTGCGCTGTTAAACCACGGTTGGTCTTTTCCGTCCGTAACCCACTTTTTCGGCACATAGTTGTCCAATGCGTTATTTACAATGTGTTTAAAATTTGCCCATAATTCTTCCACGTCTATCGTACCGGAAGTAAATGAAGTCGATTCATTTACTAACGACTCCTTTCCTGCTCTTTCTAGTAAGAATACTCTCCTAGCCTTCTTGACCGCCTTTTTAACTTTCGTAACCATAGTCGTAATGACATCATCGTGATCATTAATCCCTGTCTCAACATTGACGCTGTCAATGAGGTCTGGTCTGTTCGTGGCTAGCAGATCTAAAATATTTCCATTACGCGATGGCTGTCGATTTAGCTGCTCAAGATAGTTTTCGGATAATATGTTCAAAAGTAATCCACACGACGGCTTGTCTGTACTACCTGTAATGAATCCACAGACATCCCAGTCTATACTAGGTAGGTTGAAGTCGCCTCCGACTAATATAGCATGATCTGGGTACTTCTACGATACAGAATGTAGACTCCCTTTGAATGATTCTAGAACTATCACGGTGGAACCTGGTGGCCGGTAATAACATCCCACAATTAACTTTATTTCCCCTAGCCCTCTTAAACGTGTCCAGATAACTTCACAATCACACTCTACTTCGACCTCAGTAGACACAATATTTTTGTCAACTGCAATGAAGACACCACCTCCTACGGTGTCTAATCTGTCTTTCCGATACACGTTCCAACCCTCATTAAATATTTCAGATCTTCCTATCTCAGGGTGCAGCCAGGTCTCAGTCCCGAGAATAATTTGCGCGCCACACGCTTCCTGGAGGGCAGTAAATTCAGGAACTTTATTCCGAACTCTCTGAAAATTTACTGCTATTATCTTGATAGCTGAAGTGTCTTTACACTGAGCGCGTCCTGATTTGGCTGCCTGCACGTCGACTGTTGAGTGTTCATCAGGGCAGCTCGCACTACCGCCTAGCCTAAAAAACCCCCATGTGCACGCCACAAGTACTCTGCTACCCGAGTAGCTGCTTCCTTTGTGTAGTGCACCCCTCACCTATCTAGGGGCGTCCTACAATTCCACACCCAATAGCGCAAGTCCAGAAATCTGCAGCCAAGACTGTCACAGAGTCGACGAAGCCTCTGGTAGAGACACTCCACTCGGCTCCAAACCAAAGGACCCCGACCCACTCTGGGAACGATGCTGCAAATAGAGAGCTCTGCTTGCAGCCCGCGTGCGAGGCCAGCAGTCTTCACCAAATCCACCAGCCGCTTGTACGAACTGAGGATGGCCTCAGAACTCAAGCGACAGGCATCGTTGGTGCCGAGGTGAGCAACTACTTGCAGACAACTGCACCCGGTACGCTCGAAAGCCGCAGGCAAGGCCGCCTCCACATCTCGGATGAGGCACCCCGACAGACAAATCGAGTGCACGTTGGATTTCTTTCCAGCCCTGTACGCTATTTCCCTAAGGGGCTCCATCACCCGCCTAACGTTGGAGCTCCCAATAACCACCAAGCCTTTGCCCCCGTGTGCCTGCTCGGGCCCTGCTGAAGGAGCGGCCACCTGCCCACTGACAGGACGAACGGGCGAGGCCAGCCGGACAGCCTCCACATTGACCCTCCGCCTGGAGCGACGCGAACGCGTTGCAGTGCTCCACTCACCCTGAGGTGAGGGCGGCCCCAACGCGCCGGATACACCAGCTAGAAGGTGCCTCGGCGGCTGCGTCAGCGGACGCAGCAAGCGACACCTGGGGTGTCTCAAGCGACGCGCCAGACCCTCCGCCGTCGCTGCACCTCGAGGCAGCAGCCTGAAGGCGGCTGGCCGTGACCAACAGCACGCTCAGCTGCTCGCGAACCGCGGTCAGTTCCTCCTGCGCCCGCACACAGCACGCACACACCCTGTCCATCCTACTGCTAATATCTAACGACTCCGCGAATTTATACTCTACGGCTATTAATAAGCAATATTACTCCTCTCAAATACGAGAATAGGCAAGGATTTTATGTAATTAAATATGCAAGGGCACAAACACTCGGAAAGAAATTAAGAATCAAACTACAAAACAAATATGAAAGCTAAATATGCGACTCGCTACTGCACTGCTGCTGCACTGATACTTCACCAGCGGCTGCTCAAGGCTCAATTCTGACAGCGTGCTTTTGAAGAATAATCGACGTACATATTACATCCTTCAATGTATTCATCGCGAAATGATCATGACGCAAATTCGTAGAAACTACAATTATTCTGTATACAGAATTTAACCCACAATTATTCTTCCCACGCACCATGGACATGAAATAGAAATCGAACAGCGGTACCAGAAATACGCTGTGCCACACACCGTGATTACAGGGTGTTTGTTTTAACTTGATACAACAAAATATCTTGAAAACTATCTCATAGGAAAAAAAATTTCTCCATGAAAATGTTATATTAGTAAAGAAGACATCTGTCTTTGCTACAACCGACCACCTCGTAACAAACCCTTCTGCGTGGGGGTGTCAATTTTGTTTTGTCACATATGATCCATCCCCCTCCCAATTTTAATGCATATTCGGATTCTATGCCGAAAAATAAGTAGGGTTTACCAAATCACTGTTTGCATTCCTGGTAGATAGCGTTGTAATAGAAAGTAATCTGGTGTGTCTGTTTTTGCAATTAAGAAACGACGCATTTCATTCCACATTTCATGTAAATGTAAATCTTTGTGTTCTAAAGGTTGAAATTGATGTTCAAACGTTGCTTGAGGGTTGCAAACGTGATTGTACAGTACAAATAATATGGCTAGACTTTGACATTTATGGCAAGTAAAGTACTTGTCCGATAACTTAGTTTTCTGTTCTTTATGGGGTTGATTGCGGTGAGTCCCGAAACAATCGGAATGCTTGCTTTCAATGGTCGCCCTTGGACCCTGCCATCAGGGTAACTGTTTTCTTGTACGTTTCCAAAAAAAAAAAAAAAAAAAAAATGTATGTGAAATATTATGGGACTTAACTGCTAAGGTCGTCAGTCCCTAAGCTTACACACTACTTAACCTAAATTATCCTAGGGACAAACACACACACCCCCGCCCGAGGGAGGACTCGAACCTCCGCCGTGACCAGCCGCACAGTCCATGACTGCAGCGCCTAGACCGCTCGGCTAATCCCGCGCGGCTGTACGTTTGCATCCAGTCGCTGATCATTACTCGGCTACCGGGGAAATACAGACCACAACCACTGTGATAATATAAAGTGTCCATGTAGCGACAGTGACAGGGGCTTCTGCCATGAATACACACATTTCGTGTAAACACTCACACGCACGCCCCATCAGTCAGCGGACCACCACATCATATTGCACTATGCAATCAAATTTTCAACACTAAAGTAAATTTCGAGTACAGTTGTAAACCGTTAGAACAAAATCGTAAATCAAATGCAGAATCAAATGTGCCGGTTCTTCATTGGAAAAACAGGCACACTTGATATTTTCCGATTACAGCGTCTTCTACCACAAATGGGAAACAATCGTTTGATAAACCGTACGTGGTTTTTGGCATAGAATCCGAATATGCAGTAAAATTGGGAGGGGCTTCCCAGTTCCCAGTAGATCCCCCTCACGCAGGAGGGGTGATCTGCAGATGACCAGTTGCAGGAGAGACAGATGTCCCCTTTACTAATATTAACTTTTCACCTGAAACATTTTTCTTGTACGTTGCGTCGTTTTCGAGGTATTTAGTTGTCTCAAATTAAAACCAACACCCTGGACATGTAGATGTATGAGTTTATTGTATAGGCTGTATAAGTACTTGTATGTAAAACCTTGTTCTCCAACGTATCTGTAGGTGCACCATTCCGTGTCCTCCTTGCCATCATGCGGAGCTTCTCACGAGATATGTTTCGAGAGGCTTCTTGAACACTTTTGCGGTATTCTTCATTAACAGTGATGCTGACATTGAGACACATGGGACTTGATTATTCCCCTGCAACGAACTGCCTGGCATTATAAGATCCGGGTTTCGTGGTGGCCATTTTAACGTAACTGGACATGTTGCTGAAACACGTTCAACCTAGCGGCCTTGAAACAGCAGAACAAGGAAACCACGCACCTGAATAGGAAAGTGTACTGGAGCCCCGTCCTGCTGAAACTCCGTATTATTGATGAGTTCTGTTTTCTCGAGTTGAGGTCTTAACCACGTCTGCAACATGACCAAATTAGAATTTTCAATCACGTATCCTTATGAAAATATTGTCCGAAAGGTATTGTGATGACATTCCGGTCCATATCATTATTTCAGGTGTATTTCTTTTCCATTATTGAATATAAAGGGAATTTTCCTTAGATCAGCACATCGCATTCCTTTTGCATGGACAATGCTTTTTGTCAGCGTCAAAGAAGGTATACCAACGAAACATGTTTATTTCCACATCTGTGGACACCTTGTTGAATTGTGAACATGTACTATGCTCGCATATGGTGATTTTTTTGTAGATACATCACTGTCACGATTCTTGACTACTGTAAATCGTTCTATACATCTCTGCACTGCTTCCCTTCCCTTCCTTTTTCTATTCAAATTAAGACGCCAAGTATGGAACTTTACACGTAATAAAGACGCAGTATATAATTCTCACTCAGAGAAAAATCGTCAGAAGTGAAAACAGTGCCAAGTGTTGTTTACGGGAAGCGTGAGAATTCTTTTACTATTTTCGATAAAGAATCTGGTAGATACTGTATCCGAGGCCTGTTTCCGAGGGACGGCAATTGCAAATAGCATTGTCGCATCGTTACCAGTCCGTTACAAAATGCGGAGACACCTGTAGATGATCTGTGCTTACAGCAGTCGCTAATGGCTTGCCAGAACATGCGACATTGTAATACAACGCTCGCAAGTTGGCTAAATGTCGTCAAACACGCGTCTACAGCCTGTACTCGTACATCCATTATGTATGCTGCCGTACGGGGGAGACAGTTTAGTTGATAGTCGCGTGCTCAGTGTCGGCGGATAAATACGATATTGCAGTGCCTGTGTTATTCTGAATTATGATACAAAGTTCCTTTGGACAGGCATGCGTGGTTGACGATGTATGGAAGTTTGGGTCCGGCCTTGAAACGTGCACGGATAGCCAAATAGTAAAGGCGACCGCTCGAGATAAGCAGGAAGTCCGAGTTCCAGTGCCGTTCCAGCACAAATTTTCACCGTCATCATTTCATGCTACAACTGATGGTTGTCCATACTCGCAATTGTGAATACATGTAATTCATTTCATAACGGCTGCAGTAGCCGCAGTACTTGTTCCTTTGGTCACGCATACATGTCCAAAGGAACTTTCTATCGCAACTCAGAATAACACAGACTCTGCAATATCGCATGACCTGGTACCGTTACATTACACCACAGTGGATCATTCACTGTCGCTACTGGAGCTGTGTGGTAGAACGATAGCATTAAGTCAATTGTTGGGAATGGCAGCAGTATACTGTGATTCACTAGGGTAATTTTGTCGAATCATTTTATTCATTTCTTACTGCCCTCTCTGTGCACTACAGGCACTGGATGTCTTATTGGTTTCGCCTCGGCTGTAAAAACAAGTACTTTATTTATCAGCACTGAGACTATTAGGCAACGGTTATCCAGTTGTCCAGCATGTGAGATTTACTTAGCACATCATGTTTCAGGACTACATAGTACTGTTATCAAGATTTTAAAATTAATGTTTCACCTACACTTTATAATGGAGTTATGCAGAACGGAAACACATAGTGTGAAATAAATTGCAAATTTAGGGCAACTGGTGCATAATAATCTCCATAGCGATAGCATGATACAGTTGTAATATGGCTTCACAGACAACTCCTTTATTGTTCCTTAGTGTACAAAAGAATCAAGGTTCCAGCTGTTTGTTGTGTACAGTATCAGAGAAGGAGGCGCATTTTACTGTCATTCAGATTGAGTGTGAAGTCTGAAACCGGTTCTACACACACACACACACACACACACACACACACACACACACACACACACAAAAATTGTAGTAGCTGAGATGGGACCAAATATGCCATACCGTTCTATAGAAGTGTGTTTTATCCACTTTTCTTTCTTTTGCTTGAACCTTTGTCCAGCAATTTGCGCACAGTCGGGACTGTTACAATCAGATTTGGCAACATTAGTGCGAAAGGGTAGCCAGAAACTCTGCCTGCCGCCACCCTGCCCCCCTGGGATGGAATCAGTGTACCCCAGCTATCTGCGCTAGTGTAAATCATGAAAGAGTGCGAACGTGTTTCAGATGTCTGTGAGTCATGTAACTGAGGCGGGACATGGGGACCAGCCCGATATTCACCTAGCGGGATGTGGAAAACCGCCTAAAAACCACATGCAGGCTCGCCAGTGCACCGGCCGTCATCGTTAATACGACAGGCGGAATCGATCCGGAGCCGGTAAGCATACCCAAGTCCAGGAAGCAGCGCATTAGTGCTCTCGGCTAACCTGGCGGGTAAGTGTGCCTGTCAACTTAACACCCTCACCAAATTGAAGTAATGAGACCATAAATATTCAGAGACGAGGTTCTCGATTCATTTCGGAATTGTTAGCCACAGCAGCGGTTCTCATCAATATTCAGCGCACTGATATGGGAATCTGTGAACTATATGCAGGCGTTTACTTCGTATGCAGCCGCTCTTCCCTATAATACCACAGAAAGGTGCAAAATGAAAAACACACCCCTCGTGTCCTTTCATCACACTGTCTTCCTTACAACTACGAAAGCTGAATGTGCTACACATGAACGTTCATCGCGTGACTTACTTAACCCTATATCTGACATTAATATCGTTCTCAGGACTGCACAGAAATTTACCGCGTGTTTAATAGTTCATTTTTGTTAAATGATTGTTATCCAATGTAGAGGCCCTAACAAAAAGTCACCAGCAATGGCACCCACAAGAGTTGACAGAGAGTCTTTGTTGATGATGTGATTGCACAGTTTCGTGAAGGTTCCTGCTGTTTGTGATAATTTACAATCTGATCATATCGTAACGTATCCTCATTTGTGGATAGCTCATTTGCACGCAACTGCGTGTTTACACACTGATGTATGAACCATTCGCAGAAGCGTACCCGAGCGGGAAAATCAGCGGCTTACAGTGCCTGCACGCGCTGCACGTGGTGCTCATACAGCAGTTTCTTATACAGCACTCTGCAGACAGACATGTGGTCAGCATTACGTACTGCATCTAACTGTCTCACGCTGACACTAGTGATATCAACTGGAGGGAAGAGTTCCTCCCCCAGTCGCGAGTTGTAGTGTTAAACGTCCCATGGTCCTAAAGACGACGGTAAGTTCTTTAAACGTCCTCCTCTCGGGGCATTGAACTTCAGAGACAAGCGCCACGGTCATTACCACCTGCTAACCCGTACAGCAAATGGGTATCTGCAAACTCCGCATCTGAGTGGACTTCCAGCGCACTGTACAGGAAACCAAGCTGATGCTACATGCTTGCACAGTCTACGATGAACACTAGACGTGGTTGCTGTTAATAGTGCAATAAGGTTAGTTGCATGTCAACACAAACAATGAAGTGGGTCACGTGTCAACATCACCTTCATTCCATTCGAACAGCCAACACTAGCGGAGAACCTAAGAATTACAGCCTACTGTATATTCTAAGCAAATGTAATCAAGACGGCATTTTGAACATTTCGTATGAGAAAAGCTTTCACGTAATACTGGTACGTTCTGTTTCTGTGTGTTTCCGATGATTAAACCGCGATGGCTCGCGCTTATTGTTATCACACAATAACTCCGGTGTTACATTTTTCCTGACAAAGATAACTTGGACGTTTTTCAGCTGCATGTAAATTTCTTCTTCATCATCACCAACACATTATAAATACGTATGACCACTGAAGGAAAATGTGTATTGCTGAACTGAAAATATTTTCATATGCAATAGTTACAAACAGTTCTCCATTACATTCGTAACATCTCTCCTTCCGGCGCTTCGACATAATCACAGTAAACGAGCAACTGAGGTAAACTTGATTCCCGTTTTACCAGACCCAGTCAGATCCACTTTCTTGTGAGCTTTTCTCTTCTGTGAGGTACTTATAAAACACGAGGGAAAGACGATAATTCTTGAACATCTTTCTGCGGGCAGTCTCGAGCACCTGGCATTCTGTTTAACAATTCTTCGTTTGAGTACTGTCCAGTATAGTCAATTACAATGTCTGGAAAAAACAGTGTCCCACACTCCATAACTGTTCTCGAATTTTTTGTTTTCCTCTTTTATACCTGGAAATTGTATAACAAGATTTTGACGAGCAGTTCTTGCTGAAGGGGTTTATTTTTGGAAAATTTCGCTTTCCAGTCCTTCCATTACACCTATCGCGATTTGCAGAAGTTGGGGCTACTATAGATGCAATTTCAGAATCTGTGTCAGCCTGCTCTGTTGCTGTGCCTCTATCTCTTCATGCTCAGATTCTGTGTCGTTACCCGAAGACAAGCCCTCTATTTGGACATTCTCGTCTAGCGGTTCCTCTGGCCAAATCAATAGCAGTTCATCTGACAATGACTACTTTTGTATAAAATCTTACATATTTTCGCATCTGACAGAGCATGTCATGTACTCGGTGTATGCAATTCCTTTATTCAATACGTAAAACCCCTATAACAATACTCACTCAGCTTATAAAAGACATAATACACGCACAATACGTCCATGAGGAAAAATGAACCCAGTTACATGTTACTAGCACAAAGAAGCAGACTAAGAGAGAACCAAGGTAGGATTTCAGGAATACAGAAGACGTTGTTCCGTAATAACTCGCGTGTGAGGAAAAGTCTAACAATGCGCACTGCTTCAAACAAAGCCAAGTAAGCTTTGATTGTGATTTTACATACGAAAGACAAGTCGATTGCGCTTCAGCATCTTTAAAATATATTTAAATATTTCTCCAGAATCATGAACGTTAGATTTCTTCTCAAGCAAGGTGATCGCGGGTTGTGAGTGTGAAGAGAAGTACAAGGTGCATTCAAGTTCTAAGGCCTCAGATTTTTTTTTCTAATTAACTACTCACCCGAAATCGATGAAACTGGCGTTACTTCTCGACGTAATCGCCCTGCAGACGTACACATTTTTCACAATGCTGACGCCATGATTCCATGGCAGCGGCGAAGGCTTCTTTAGGAGTCTGTTTTGACCACTGGAAAATCGCTGAGGCAATAGCAGCACGGCTGGTGAATGTGCGGCCACGGAGAGTGTCTTTCATTGTTGGAAAAAGCCAAAAGTCACTAGGAGCCAGGTCAGGTGAGTAGGGAGCATGAGGAATCACTTCAAAGTTGTTATCACGAAGAAACTGTTGCGTAACGTTAGCTCGATGTGCGGGTGCGTTGTCTTGGTGAAACAGCACACGCGCAGCCCTTCCCGGACGTTTTTGTTGCAGTGCAGGAAGGAATTTGTTCTTCAAAACATTTTCGTAGGATGCACCTGTTACCGTAGTGGCCTTTGGAACGCAATGGGTAAGGATTACGCCCTCGCTGTCCCAGAACATGGACACCATCATTTTTTCAGCACTGGCGGTTACCCGAAATTGTTTTGGTGGCGGTGAATCTGCGTGCTTCCATTGAGCTCACTGGCACTTTGTTTCTGGATTGAAAAATGGCATCCACGTCTCATCCATTGTCACAACCGACGAAAAGAAAGTCCCATTCATGCTGTCATAGCGCGTCAACATTGCTTGGCAACATGCCACATGGGCAGCCATGTGGTCATCCGTCAGCATTCGTGGCACCCACCTGGATGACACTTTTCGCATTTTCAGGTCGTCATGCACGATTGTGTGCACAGAACCCACAGAAATCCCAACTCTGGAGGCGATCTGTTCAACAGTCATTTGGCGATCCCCCAAAACAATTCTCTCCACTTTCTCGATCATGTCGTCACACCGGCTTGTGCGAGCCCGAGGTTGTTTCGGTTTGTTGTCACACGATGTTCTGCCTTCATTAAACTGTCACACCCACAAACACACTTTCGACACATCCATAACTCCATCACCACATGTCTCCTTCAACTGTCGATGAATTTCAATTGGTTTCACACCACGCAAATTCAGAAAACGAATGATTGCATGCTGTTCAAGTAAGGAAAACGTCGCCATTTTAAATATTTAAAACTGTTCTCATTCTCGCCGCTGGCGGTAAAATTCCATCTGCTGTACGGTGCTGCCATCTCTGGGACGTATTGACAATGAACGCGGCCTCATTTTAAAATAATGCGCATGTTTCTATCTCTTTCCAGTTCGGAGAAAAAAAATCGGAGGCCTTAGTACTTGAATGCACCTCGTAGAAAATGAGCTCCAACATGGAAATAAAGCGTTTCTGGACCCATGTCCACATGACACATTTTATTTATCTCTTTGTGAGGAATGTTTCACCGAAGTTTGGCCATGTCTTTTTGGTACTCCCAGCATTTTATGGACTATGATGAATGACGCTTGACATTAACAAAAATAATGAAACGCTGTATGAAGGATAGGTGCTCTAGTATCGACCTCATGGACGGGATACAGAGGACGCCCAAAGATAAGGTATTTCTGCAATTTCATCATCTGTGCGCCAGAAGCAACCAGTATATTCATTCATTCCATTCCCTCAGGACATAATATGCCATCGATGTCGAAGTTTAGAGACAGAGCACAATCTTTTATGATATAAGGATGTCATTTTCAAAGTAAACACCAAACGTAGATCGGGATCTGAATCCCAGTCCTCACCCGTGCAAGTCCAGTGCATTCACTACTGAGCCATCTCGTGAGGTCGGCTAAAAAGGCAAATAAAAAATAGTTGTTCAGCTGCTGCAGATTGTTTTTCTATAGATAAGACCAAACTGTGCGGAGAACTGCCGGCACGGCTCGCAACAAGTGGGAGACTTCCGCATCCGTCTGGTCTGGTTATCTGCGCCGCTGTTTACCTCGAGAAACCGCAGCAGCAGTCCCACGTTTCAGCTGCGCCCCGTTCTCACGTTACGTCTTCGAGCAACTGTTGGAGCGAGTGCGTCGTAAAGCTCTTCCTAGCTCTCAGGAGAGACCGTTGTCAATGGTAATGCCCACAACGTCGACTTACTGTACTGCAGAAGGGCGGCAGCGTTCACCGTCCCCTCGAGACCCCCTCACCACCCACCGTTCTGTTTCACTGGTCACGATTTTCAGCAGCTGCGTGACAATACTGCATATATTTCACGTTCGACTAGTTCTCTGTTACGGAGCGTCGGCTGACGAAGGATTTAACAACCGCCACAATTACGGTGAAACGCGTCGCCATAATTTCTACGGCTACAGGCACGTTCCGATTAAACAGACGTAAGAAAAAGCTATATCTGTCGTGGTGTGCACGGCCAATTGTTTCCACGAGCGCTTATTTTCCCCATCAAGCGGTCGCAGCTATAAATAGAGCTTGCCGTATGCCGCGGTCGCGCGGAATCTCGCCGTCTGCTGTTGCGACACTAGGCGGCGGCAGCTGCTGCCGCCTGGTGATTGGCTCAGGAACCAGGACGGCTGTGAGACGTCTGGGACAGGCAGTATCTCCAGGGTCTCGCAGTCTCTTAGGACTACACTCGTACTCCACGAACACTACTGTTCGGTAGTTTTGGTACATTACATTAATGACGTAGTAAATGGTAGTAGTATTACCGGTAATATTGATACAGAAAGGAACATAAATTAGTGTGTAAGAGAGAAACTGGGAGCCGACGACTTCTCTTGGTTTCTTTGTTTGTTTCTTTGCTTGTTCTGAACATAATTTGAACCGCACAACATTCAGTGTTAGTCCATTGCGTATTTGATATCCTTACAGAATATGAACTGCAGTTTAGAAGTAATAAAAATTAGTTTATCACATAACCTCTGACATTTTATGTAACCAAAGCACTTACTTTCGATGCAAACACAGTTTTCGTGCACAAACATTACAGTTATTATTTATTTTGTACTCAATAAAACGTTCTTCATTATGATCAAAGGCATTAGTTTCTTGATGTTATTGACAGATGGGAAACTTGTTTATGAATAACGGAAACATCGGAAACATATTTTTTATAAGTGCAACGCAATATTGAAGCGATGTGTGATATATGTTTGTCTCGTGTTTTTTATATATATATATATATATATATATATATATATATATATATATACTTTGTTTCTAAAAGGTTAACCGCCTCCGCCTTTTAGGGGACTCTGGTAAGACACTGATCGCTTACCTAAACAAAGCGATTGGTATGAGATAACGCCCAGTGCGTATATAACACATCTACCGCGAATATGACCTTAACTGACTACAGCTGCTAGAAAATCTACAAAAATGGCTCTGAGCACTACGGGACTTAACACCTGAAGTCATCAGTCCCCTAGAACTTACAACTACTTAAACCTAACTAATCTAATGACAGCACATACATCCATGCCCGAGGCAGGATTCGAACCTGTGATCGTAGCGGTCGCACGGTTCCAGACTGTAGCGCCTAGAAGCGCTTGGCCACCCTGGCCGGCAGAAAATCTACAGTAGTCTACGTTTGCTTGTAATAGACTACGGTAGCCTACGATATCCTTACAATTCTGCTCAGGACTACAGCTAGTACACAGCGGTGTGTGAAGAAGACATTTACTTTTTGTACAATGTCGTGAACGTTAATATAACCCTCGTATCCATATTACGACATCACATGCAGAGGTCGGCGGTTATCCTACTAAACTTACAGGGTTACACGATTTCTTCCTCCACTCATATTCATTGTTAAAATTATTTTCCCACGACTCGGTTCACCAACACGCTATCATCTTCGTATCACAAATGTTCTTTGTGTTATACGCTTGTTGTTTGAAGTGCAATGTTTTTACTCAGCGTACTGAGGGTATAAAACCCATTTCTAGCTCAAGAGAATCTGAAAGGAAAGAAAATACACATATCTTGGTGACAGATACGATTGATACAACTGACTCTATAATCTCACAGTATTTCACCACATAGTGTAAATGGCACAAAGAAAAAAATCAGTGAAGTGTAAATAACGTAAAACCATTTATCAACATGTGAGCACTTGCACTGAAGTAATTTCAGAAGAACGGACCCTGTATTCGTCTTTCTCTCTGTTATCGTCCCCTTTCGGTGACAGTGTGAGCACTAAGGGACTGTATATTTGATTCTGATTTGCTTACTGACTTCATGTGACACAAAAAATTCTTACCATAGTTCTTAAAATCGCTTGGGAAATATTTACTATCGAATTCATTGAACGTTTCCCTCATTACTTTCCACACGCCCGTATTTGTTTTGTGTAACATTTGTTTGTCAATAGAATTATCACTTCCCTTAAATCTGTGATGATGTCTTAGCTTTGGACCGCTGTTAGTCCGCCGCTCGTGGTCGTGCGGTAGCATTCTTGCTTCCCGCGCCCGGGTTCGATTCCTGGCGGGGTCAGGGATTTTCTCTGCCTCGTGATGACTGGGTGTTGTGTGATGTCCTTAGGTTAGTTAGGTTTAAGTAGTTCTAAGTTCTAGGGGACTGATGACCATAGATGTTAAGTCCCATAGTGCTCAGAGCCATTTTGGACTGCTGTTAATAAACCTTGACATTCCTTTTAATCCCGCAGAACCTTACACGGCACATATATGCTCTGGCTGTTAGGAAATTTCCGCTACGAACTTCTGGGACTTGTAGAGGGGAGTGAGTACATAACGTGTTGAATAGGAACCCATGTCCGGAAACATAACGCGTCCATGTCTGCTGAGGATAAGATAAAATTCTCAGAGCTGCTTGCCGTTGTGTGAAACAGGGTAGGCAGGATGACGTGTACTGCGTTAGACGGTCACCTAATGTCGCTTAGCGTCTGTCTTCCTTTCCTGTAGAGACAAAGGAAGATCTGGTGGTTGCACTACAAATGAAGAGACACCAGGTGGTACGGAAAGTATTAAAGAAACATGCTTCATGGGTATAGTGTCTGTAACAAGTTCGTGGTCGCTATACCGAGCCGCTGTTGTCGGGCATCAGCACTGCTCTGTACTTTAAGCATGCTGGTCTCTTTTTGTTTTGGAATAATGTAAACAATTTTCAGAGTTAATACAAATAAATGTGCTTAGGTGATAATAATGGAATAATGTGAACAATTTTTAAGAGTTAATACAAACAAATGTGCTTAGGTAGTAGCTGGATGTTTCGTTATGTTTCCTTTCGAATTGTTACCTAGTAATTGTACTGCGTCACGTATAATTCAATTGCTCAAGCAGAAGTGAATGAGTTAAACATCTTAACTGAAGCCGACGTGGAGGGAAGCGGAACCCTGTAGAGATGATCTATAACGTGTCTCGTGGTCTCCTGTCACACCTGTCTCTATCAACATTCCCTTTAACACCTGGAGTCATTGGTGCTACGTCAACCTTGTCATCACCGATTTCCTCGTCTTCGATAAGTGAATCCAAAAGTTCGTGTTCGTTATCGTGACTTACTAGGAGATCTACGACGCTACAGCTTCTGGTCTAGGCGATCTATAAAAACATGCGATTATCATATTTGGCTCACTTTTGTGGTTACCTCAACCAGACTATTTTACATTCCGTATCTGTAGTAATCTGTCCGCCAGATCTCAACGAGTTCCATATGGAAGTAAACACGCCGCCACAATTGGCACCGCGCCTATTATCGTTGCGTTGCACACTGGTGGCCGTTAGAACTGTACACCATTAAGGCGGCATGTAAATCAACTACATGCTTGGACACGCAACTGATCATTTCAGTGAAAATGCAGTAGGAGTCACATCGGCACCATTTTTGTTCATTCAGGAACACTGTATCAGGATGTTCACGTTTTATGTAGCCCCACCCGAAGTGATTTTCCATTGGTCTACAGATAACACGCTTCTCCTTCTCTTCGAGACTACAATCATGCAATTACTTTAGTTTTTCGCCATGTTTGTGTTGATGGCAGTAGCTGTATGTGAAAATCTTCTCAAATTTTCTGAGTGAATTTTAATGGAAAAATCAAAGATGATTCCTTTGAGAGAAAATGAGGTCACCTCTGGCTAATCTGTCCAACTGGAAACTACGCACTTACGGACGCGATATCTGTTATCGCTTGTTTTTCACCCTGCCGTCACTTTTTCTCAT
Organism: Schistocerca serialis cubense; assembly: GCF_023864345.2. Lineage (NCBI taxonomy): Eukaryota > Metazoa > Arthropoda > Insecta > Orthoptera > Acrididae > Schistocerca > Schistocerca serialis. Next base: position 592,394,867 of record NC_064639.1, read on the forward strand.
GCCGGCAAAGGACTCCTCAGAAGCGCATTGTTTGCAACTTGAGAACACTCGCCCCGAAGTAAATAAAAGAGATGTGTGTAACAGCAAATGTTAAAATACGTAAGAGGAGACATGATAGGCCAACATGAGCTAAGGACGCACATTTGAGTCTGAATGGGGATAGATTTCTGACCTCTTCAAATTCGGGGCATTGTATCAAAGAGACTTCGGACTAATTATGGATATCCCGTCCCACTGTTTCTGACGTTATTGTGATGTGAACAACAACCTGCCCATTGCTGACGAACAGTGTTTCTCATGTGCCTTTCAGTTAGATAATGATCCCCATATTTCAAATGTTTTGCATCGTCGTAAGACATTTGACATTTCCTCACCATGTTCATCCGAACACCATCAACCACGTTTAGAAGTATTAAATGTGCCATTTTGAAACACACAATACAAATAATAATTAATACGGTTCGTGCTCTTCCAAATAACTTTTTTCTTTTAGAAAATTAAGTTTCAGCGCATCGGTTTCATCGTCAGTGGGCCGTTTATTTAAGCATTCCAAAAATAAAAATGTTGTAAATGTGCGAATTTCGAATTTCTGCTCTGTAAATTCCCATCTTATATATTACATGTCTGCCAGTGTCATGTAACATTACTTTTTATATGTCGTTTTACCGCTTATTCGTTATTTCCGCGTGATAAACGCCAAACGTCATTCGCAGCTTAGGAATGCTTAAACAGTATCTTCTCTGAAATTTAGAGCTAGGTTATACGTACTGAAAATATATATTAAAAACTACGAAACGTCAGTCTACGTCTATTGTGACCCCAACAGTTGCCGCAGTAGACTCACCGTGATGTAATTCTCTGGTCTTTTTGCTGCTTTTGTTTTCTTGGCTATCTACAAGCATCAACAAATGAGATAGTTTGCTTCACTCAGAAAAACATTTCAGAATTACCTGTTCTTTAGATAACTTGTCGTAAGGATCTACATTCATTGGTGTTTCCCGTACTCGTTAGCGATTGTAGGTATTACACAGTTGACAAAATGGTGACCTGGGTAATCGCACAAGCACCATCGTGCTTCCACAGGCTTCCAGAAACAATTATTACACGTTGGGATCAATAACACGTCTCATTGTCTTGCTTGAGGCACGGGTCGACTGAGGCACCCTGTTGGCGGACAAACGAATGAACATGGTCAGACAGTAGTGGTCGTACTGCGAAGAGGGATGGTGATAGACATACCAGGATTCTATTTCTCCCCATATAAACGCCTCCCACATGAGAATACACTACTTCCCTGGTCTGTTTATGCAGGTCAGCGGTATGCGTAGCCTAATATGGTTTTTTATGCACTCGTATACAAATATCGGCGTGTTCCATTGTGTACAGGCGTCCTTTCTCATGTTTTGAGGTCCAGTAACAATGTTCCTGAGTCCAAGCCGACCCCGCGTCTTGTGATGTGCTATGACCAGAGGTTATGGGTAGATCTTCTGCACCCCCGAAGGAGGTGGCCGTTCTTGATGGTACGCCTATTCAACGGTTGTTCACTTTCAAATTAACGAAAGATTCGTTGTTTCGCATCCATCAGTCCTCTATTACAATCCTTGAGAGTCGACGGCGACCCCTACTCATCCTTCTTAACACTTTATTAACTACAGCCGTTGACTTCACCAGCTACCGTTTAATGCGAATAAAGATGCGCAACCTACAACAATGGTGCGTGAAAATTTCAGTTCCCACTCGACCTTGAAGATGCAACATACAATGCTTAGGAAACATACGATGTAACCGCCATCAATATGGCGATACCTTGCGTGTTTTGCATCTTGCACTCGGCATTCGCGCACACGACCAATGCCAGGTCTGGCCACAGCCCTGTCATGTGGCACATCAAAATATTCCACGCTGTGGTGACGGGAGCACTTTCTTCGCGTTACGTCTGCCACTTGAATTTCAGTTGGTCAGACGTGTACCATATACAAGAGTTCGTTTCAACGTGAGACAATTATATCTCTCAAAAACGACGCATCGTACGAAAAGAAAATGTTCTAGGTGGGAAGTTAGTACCAGTGAAGTGGACATCTGTCTGTGCTACAAACCCCGTCCTCCTCCCCCCCCCCCCTTTTCGAGAGCGAGGCCGGGTTTATATTTTTGATTTTCGAATGAAAATCTTCATGTTTGTTGCGTTTGCGGATTCTACTCCAAAAGGTATGTACGATTTACTCAAATTATTGTTTTCCTTTAGAGGTAGATGGCGCTGTAATCTAAAAATATCAAGTGTGCCTGTTTCTGCAGTTAAGAACCGGCGCATTTGATTCTACATTGCATTTACGATGTAAATGTAAGCCTTTGTGTTCTGACGGTTGATACTGATGTTCAAACGTTACTTGGATGTTGCAAATATGGCTAGACACTGGCGTTTCTGGTAAATAAACTACTCGTAAGGTAATTTTGTTTTCTGTTCCCTAAGGGACTGAGTGTTGTGAAACACCAAACGATCGGAATGCCGCCCTCGAACATCGCCATCAGGGTGATAGATGGGGTTCGATTCCCGGCTGGGTCGGAGATTTTCTCCGCTCAGAGACTGAGTGTTGTGTTGTCTTTATCATCATCATTTCATACACATCGACACGCAAGTCGCCGAAGCGGCGTCAACTCGAAATACTTGCATGAGGTGAACAGTCTACCCGATGGCAGGCTCTAGCCACACGGCATTTACATATGCACAGCTATGCTGGCCGCGTGCAGTCGAGTGCAGAGACTTCCATACCCCTCTATCTGCTCTACTGTCTTATCAACGAACACTGTCCATCATATCTCTCTTCGGCCTTCACGCTCTTATCTGAACAACATCGAAGAAACCTCCGTTCCCACCAGAGAAAAATCCTTTCTGTCCTACCCCATCGCTTAGGCACTTTCTCGAATCCGCCCCAGTAGCAGGAACCCGGCTCTGGAATAATCTTCTGCACTATATTTGAAAACTAAATAACATCTACAGCTATAGAAAACAGTTAATGACATAACTGTGCATACAACAATAATGAATACCATTGTACCCGTACGCACTCGTTACCCTTTTATGTACCTTTTTCCCTTCAAATCTTTCTCATTGTCCGGTATTCTTAGCTAGTGCAGTCTGCTTAAATTTCCTTTTCCCAGAACTCGCTGCATTAGGAAACATCTATCTTGTACACCTATAAATTTCTTTTGTGTCGCCCACTCTCATTACTGTTACTCTTGTCATTATTATTGTCATAATTATTATTGTTACTATTGTCCATATAAGCGGCAGCAGCTGTAGTAGTACAAGTTGTGACAGCATTAGCTTTCTTAGTTGATAATCAGTATTATTTACTCATCCTGTGAAGAGCCAAAGAAACTGGTACACGTCCCTAATATCGTGTAGGGCCCCCGCGAGAACGCAGAAGTGTCGTAACATGACGTGGCACAGACTCGACTAACGTCTGAAGAAGAGCTGAAGGAAATTAACACCATGAATCCTGCAGGGCTATCCAAAAATCCGTAAGAGTACAAAGGGTTCGAGATCTCTTCTGAACAGAACGTTTCAAAGCATGGTGAGTACGTAAGCGGAAGTGTTTAAACCCAGAAGAGTGTTCCTGGAGCTACTCTGTAGCAGTTCTGAACGTGTGCGGTGTAGCATTGTCCTGCTGGAATTGCCCAAGTCCGTCGGAATTTACGATGGACATGAATGGACGCAGGTGATCAGATAGGATGCTTACGTACGTGTCACCTGTTAGAGTCGTATCTAGACGTATCAGGGGTCCCATATCACTCCAACTCCACACGCAGCACACCACTACAGAGCCTCCACCAGCTTGAACAGCTCCCTGCTGACATGCAGAGTCCATGGATTCATGGTTGTCTCCATATCCGTACACGTCCATCCGTTCGATAGAATTCGAAACGAGACCCGTCCGACCAGGCAACATGTGTCGGTGTTGACGGGCCCAGGCGAGGCATAAAACTTTGTGCCGTGCAGTCATCAAGGGTACACGAGTGGGCCTTCAGCTCCCAAAGCCCATATCGATTATGTGAATGCCCAGCATTGAAATCTGCAACAATTTGCGGAGAGGTTGCACTTGTGTCACGTTGAACGATTCTCTTCAGTCATCGTTGGTCCCGTTCTTGCAGGATCTTTTTAAGGCCGTACCAATATCGGAGATTTGATGTTTTAGCGGATTCCTGATATTCACGGTCCACTAGTGAAATGGTCGTACGCGAAAATCCCCACTTCATCGCCCCCTCGGAGTGCTGTGTCCCATCGCTTGTGCACCAACTATAACGCCACGTTCTGGCTCAGTTAACTCTTAATAACCTGCCACAGTAGCAGCAGTAACCGATCTAACAACTGTGCCAGACACTTGTTGTCTTATATTGGTGTTGCAACCGTAGCGCCGTATTTTGCCTGTTGTAACCATTGTATTTGCATATGCATGCCTACATCAGTTGCTTTGACGCTTCAGTGTATTTCCACTTCAGACACTCATATCCTTCTAATACTATTTGTCATATTAAAGTTGTAATTTCTTAGGTAACTATGATGTAAGAAAGATACTGTGTCAGTGAAAGCCTGCTTCGATGTAGAGGGCCTGATGGCCCTAATCAGATCAGGTTGAGTAAATTAATAAAATAAATAGGAGGATATGCCAAAAGTTATCCGCAATGTAGCAATAATTTTTATTCCAACACAAATAGGACACGTACATTAACACAATTTTTCAATATAGCCACCATGCAGCCGAACTTACTTGGTCCATTGTTCCACAACTTCCTGATGCCCTCAGAAAATAAGGTTTTGGGCTGAGTAGGGAGCCACCAATGTGCGGCATCCTTCACTTCTTGGTCCAAGATTAATCGACGGTCCCTTAAAGACGCTTTTTGTGGATCAAACAAGTGGTAATCGGAAGGGGCAGAATCTTGACTATACAAAGGATGAACGATATTTCAGTCCGAATTTTCGGGGCGTTTCAGCAGTGTGGGCAGCGGTATGTGAACGGACGTTGTCGTGCGGCAATGCAACACCTTGCGACAGGAGGCTTCCACGTTGGCTTCGAATTGCAGAATTTAGCGTCTCAGCAAGAAGGTCACTTTAACGCTCACTTTTTGCTGTAGTACCACTGTTTAGATAATATTCCATTACTAGGCCTTGTGGATCTCAAGAAACAGTGAGCATCAGGTTTCCTGCGGATGGTTGTGTTTTTAACTTTTTCCTGCTGGGCGATTGTGCGTGTTTCCATTCCATACTGTGCCGTTTACTCTCCAGCTCGTAATGATGGATCCATGTTTTGTCACCAGCAATGATTCTGTCTAAGAAGCCGTCACGTTCGTTAACATAGGGATCCAAATAGCGACTTTTGGCAAGATCAGTAGTTTTTTTTTCTTTTTCTGGGGTGGAGTGTTCAGGGTTTTTTATTTATTATAATATACAGTCGTATCACCAACAAGTTTTACAGCTTCACGACATCGCATCCCGTACACCACACAGAAGCAGCTTCGTCGTCTTGATCCACTTCTGATGTCCACTTGTTCTCAATACAAAAGACATTGAAGAATATAAATATGATGTACCAGTAGTAAATAATTCATCAACATTAGAAGTACCTGACGTCACGGTCATTAAAAGTTCAAATGGCACCAGTACTTTAAATACTCCACACCCAACAACTGCCACGGCAAGCCACCCATTACCATGAATAAATTTATCATCCTTTACTTCATAATACCAGGGACCGATGGCCTTTGTAGTCTGGTCCCTTCAACCCCCACAAACCAACCAATCATAATACCACCTGCAGAAACACAAGAATCATCCAAAACAAATACGAAGCAGTGTCTTCCCCCTAGACTTGATGATTCTGTCTAAGAAAACCTCACGTTCGTTACCACAGCGATCCAATTGTTTTTGGCAGATATCCAAGAGCGTTTGCTTATGCAACACTGTGAGTTGTTTCGGGACCAGTGTTACACAGACTTAATGAAACCCAAGCCCATTGTGAATGATTTCGTAGGGCAGAACCATAACTAATTTGTAGTCGATGCGTCACTTCATCAATAGTCACTCATCTGTCTACCAGAACCATGTCACGTGCACGCCGAACGTTGTCATTTGTGGTTGCAGATGGTCGTCCAGGTGCTTCCTCATGCTTAACACTTGTGCGACCGTTTCTAAATTTTTCAGTCCATTCGTAGACACTCCGTTACGCCAAGACACTGTTCCGGTTATGGTGCCGAAAGTCTTCGATGAACTGCGGCCTCTGATACGTCTTCCGACCACAAAAATCGGAACATCCCTCTTTATTCCTCTTTGGTGCAAACTTCTAATGGAGCGACCATGTCTGTGTGCAACAAAAGGAATAATGGAAGAATAAGAATCAAAATTTCACAGGAGGCCAACAACAACAAAACAATAAAATAAAAGAGGACAGAGGTCCGCATGAACAATGTAAGAAGAGTTACGTAAACATTGTGGGTAACCTTTGACTATTACATTCGTACATTTCTGAGGTCATAGGGCCAATAGATGTGCCCTATATTCTAGACAATAAAATTTCGTTCTTTGGCACTCCTCCCGAAGTTGGAATTTCAATAGCTAGCATTATCTAATAAACAGAGCTGCAACCAAAAACACGGATGAATCAAAAATTTTGTGACTACCTACTTAATAGCTTGCTTGTCCGTCCTTGGAACGAATTGCAGCATTGATTCTGTGTACCAGGGATCCAAGAGTTCGTTGGTAGGTTTGCGGCAGTGATCCACAAGTCATGTGATTCGTGTAAATAAAGGGCCGCAGCTGATTCGCGTACGCGATGATGGCGGCCGATAGCGACCCAGATGGATTCCACAGAATTTACATCTGGCGAATTTGATCGCCGAGACATCAACGTCAGTTTACTACAGTCCTCCTCAAAACACAGCAGCACGATTCTGGCTCAGAGACGCGGACAGTTATACTGCTGAAAGATGACATCGCCGTCGAGGAAGACATCAAGCACGAAGCGATGCAGGTGTTTCACAGCTGTCAGCGCGTCTTCTATTACTACCACAGGTCCCATACAAGCGCACGAGAATGTCTCCCACATCATAATACTGCTCCCAGCAGCCTGCATCCGTGGCGCTCTTCGAGCCACCGTTCACATCGACGACGGCATTTGTGAAGACGACCGTCAGCCCAGTGTAACAAAAGTGTAATTCATCCGAAGAGCCGACACGTTTCCATTGATTGACGGTCGAAACCCGATGGTCCCGTGCCCATTGCAGCCGGAACTGACGAGGTAGTTGGACCAACATGTGAACACATTGGGGTGGTCTACTGCAGAGCTCCGTATTCAACTGTGTGCTCCAAAACACTTGCGAGTGCACCAGAACTGTGCTCTTTCGGCAGAGATGCCACAGATCACCATCTGCCCTACCTTACAGGGCAGACAATCCTCCGAACCCCACGTTCTGTGAAGAGTCGTGGGCATCCAACCATTTAGCGTCTAGTGGTAGTTTCACTGTCCTTCTACCCCTCTCCGACATGTTCTAGACAGCAGCACATGAACATTCTTCAAACTTCACCGCTTTAGAGATACTCGTTCACGGGTCTTGCGGAATAATAATCTGCCCCTTATCACAGTCACTTATATCACTGGATTTAGCACACTGGACTCGCATTCGGGAGGACGGCGGTTCAATCCCGTCTCCGGACATCCTGATTTAGGTTTTCCGTGATTTCCCTAAATCGCTCCAGGCAAATGCCAGGATGGTTCCTTTGAAAGGGCACGGCAGATTTCCTTCCCAATCCTTCCCTAACCCGAGCCTGCGCTCCGTCTCTAATGACCTCGTTGTCGACGGGACGTTAAACACTAACCACCACCACCATCACTGGATTTCCCCATTGGCAGCTCATATCTTCGCTAGGGCCATCTTCCGTCCACGTCTGTTCCACTTACATGCTTTTGTTGCTGCACCATGTGCTAGCGAATGAAACCAGGCGGCATCCAAAGTCGCAGTGGGCAGTGGTCGTAACGTATTGGCTTATCGCTGTAAAAGCTGAAACAGTAAGTTGTTTCTTCCTTTCAGGCGACGCTCTCTGTTGTTACTTCGCTTGAGGGCACTGAAAAGGTCGATCCCACACCAGCCCGTAAGATGCCCCACGTCCTTGGGCGCGTACCTGTAAGGTCGCTGTGTACGGCGTTGAGCGCGAGCACCGCGCAGAATTCCAACAGGTGCCGCCGGAGAGCAACGCCCCAGCGCCACTTGGCAGGCTCCCGGCAGCGTCTGCGGCGTCACGAAGGAGTCCGGATTTCCGGCGTTCACCGGCCTGCGTCACACCCTCCACGGCGGTCTTTAGGAGTACAGCTACACATACGCCGCCCTAGATAAAACAATTTCTAGTAGTGCAAAAACACCAGAAGTCCAGCTTTCTTTTCTCTTTTTACTGCTGTAGCCTCACGATACTACACTGTCCAGCCACATCAACGCAACCAAGAAGGAAGAGAATCATTGAGGTTCTGGAAGGTATCGGGATATGGAACCATACCAACAGCAGTGCCTAGGAGGGCTGCGATAGATTTCTTGGTAGAAGCGCAAACAGACGTATGATCCCCAAAGTTCTCTATTGGTGAGTTTGGTGGCCAGGGAAGCACGCTAAACTCATCCACCTGTTCTTCGAACCACGCACGTACTCCGTACTCCGCGAGCCGTGTGGCACTCTGCGTTGACCTGCCAGTAGATGCCATCGTGCTAGGGTAAAACAAACTGCATGTAGGGGTGGAAATGGTCTCCAAGAATCCATTGTCCCTTCCAGGATGACGAGATCAGGCAAGGCCACGAAAACATTTCCAGAGCTCCCTCCTCTGGTCTGAACTCTTTGCTTTCAGACTTTCACGTCGTACTCATCAACGGCCATCTGTTCGGTGGAGCATAAACTGTGAGTCATCTGAAAAGGCCACCTCTCGCCACGCGTTGATTGTCCAGTTGCGGTACTGACGTGTAAATTCCAGACTTCGTCGTCGATGAATTGTAGTCAGCATGGGTGCGTCAACCAGGCGCTTGCTGCGGCAACGTTCGCTGAACTGTCGTTGAGGAAGCACTCTTAGTAGGCCCTTGGTTCATCTGGGCGGTGGGTACTCAACAGTTGCACTTCTTTTCGCCCGCACAAGTCTTCGCAGCCGTCTGTCATCTATGGCCTGCGATACGCCACAGCTGCCTCGGCGCCGGATTTGGATACCGCCATATTCCATGAGCGGTATACTTTAAGCACGGCGACACGCAAACTATAGTATTTACAAACTTAGTCGATTCAGACGTGCTCCAACCTTTGGCCCGTAGGCCAATGATAATGTCTTTTTGAACGTTGGGTAAATCACTCCGTTTCCGCACTGCGACAACGACTGCACTGTTTTTTGCATCCCTCCGACACGCTTCATATACACTCCAGTCCTAGTGCTCCTGCCTGCCGTCTGTGAGTGGTTATTGCAATTTGACGTCGAACATACGCAGTCATCACATTAATGTGACAATATTGTTTAAAAGCCGGCATTCCGAAATTGAGTGAGATATTTCTTTTCCGTTCACAAAACACAACATACGTGTTCCGCGGATATACAACCGAGGGGTTTCTTACAAAAACAATCCTTGTCCAGAATTTACAAAAACTGAGATACAGACGACATCTATAGACAGAATGATGATATGCCTATGGTACTAGTTCTGGCAAAACAAGCCAACATTACGAAATTCAGCTGTTGAAATAATTCCGTATTCTACAAAAACAGACCTCTCATTCCTTTTCTACATGAGCGTCCCTTGTTAAGTGGAAATGTTGGCTATTTTGATAAACAAGGAGACTGCTTCAGTTTTAAGAATTATTTATTTCCATTGTTGGTTTGTTACATTACTGGGATGTGAAATGTGCGTGCATACATCCTTTTCCATATGCATAATGAAGCTAATAATGTAATGGGTGTTGAAAAGCACGCAAAGGGGAAAGAAGGAAGTACTAGAAATGCAAAAGTAAAGGGACGAAGTCGCATTAACTACATTGAGAAGACGGTGAAAGAAATTACGAGTAGAATTGTTGATGAATGTAGGTAACTATTTGTTTTGCATTTCTTTGCGAAAAGCAAGCAAGCAGTCTTTGAATATAACGCTTCCCTGTTATCTTAACTACACAAATTAACAAAATTTAAATAACTTCAAATAACAAATAATTGTAACGTATTTTCACTGATTCTTTTAGATGGAGCCGATACAAATGCTTTGTAAGAACAAGTGCACAGGTATGTGAAGAAATCTTCAGGGACTTCTACAAGCTGCCAAGTAAATTTGCGTATGAGTCTTACCCGGCTGGTTTAATTGCGATGGACGCTCTACAGCTTAAGAGAGGAATAAAGGGAAAATAAACGGAAATGCAAGATTCAGCCTCTCGACGACATTCTTCTACAGGGTGAGGAATAATGAAAATGGTAGTCCATATGTGTACCCGTATGTCGAAACGCCTTTTAGCTTTTTATGGAGCACAAGGCCACGTCTGAGGTACATCCAATCCTCTTTAATCCCTGGCCATCTATAAAGTAAAGATCAGAGGGAAAAACATGGTATTAGAGGACGGAAGTGTCCTCAAGAGACAGAAACCGTGGTTGATGGACAAGTTAAGTCATTTAAGCCAAGAACGTCTCAGCACTCAGAGATAATCCAAACCGCAAAAAATTGCCAGAAACATTGGATATTAATATAATTCGTACAGTATTCCTTGACATGTATCAGATAAATATTCCATATAATTTTCATTGGACCGTTTTTTATCAATAGCTTAACATTAAATTCGGAGTACGTTGGTGTCAACACGTCTAAACTTTGTGATATTCTGAAGGTCGTTGTTCAGTCATCACCTTCTGACAAAGCAATCAGAGAGGAAGAAAGAGTCGCATCTACGAAAAGCCGAAATGTTTCGGGAAAACACAAGGAAACTGAAGCAGCGTGCTCCCAATCGAAAATGCTCTTTTTTTTCGTATGATTGTATGCAGAATTTGCCTGTACCACATCTTCACGCAAACCAGATATTTTATGTCGAAAGTTATAGTATTTTGTTTTTGGTGTACACAGTTTCCATTCGATAGCGCGTCTCTGTAAGTATATCATGAGAAAATTGGGAAGAGAGGCCAAAACGAGATAACATCACATCTTTCCATTACATTAGCAATATGGAAAACAAGAAAGATGATCTGGTTTTGGTGTCTGATGTGTGCCCTGTTCAGAATAAGACCCGTATAATGATTAAGTTCCTGATCCTCTTGGTACACTGTCTAAAAACGTTCGCTACGATCATTCGCATGTTTCCGGTTACGGGCCATTTGTACCTTCCCAATGATCAGTACTCTGTACTCATCTCTAAAAGAAGCACGCAAAGACTTTAGAAGCTCCAGGACAGTGGAATGGCATAATAGCATCAAGTCAAACAAAAACAATCCCATTTAACCTTAGAAATATGTACAAGAAAATATTTTCATTGTATAGCAAGTCGTAAATTCTTACTTTCTGAAAACTGCAAAGCCAACTCTTCAGTTGAAGAAGCTTAGAATGTACAGGGTGGACAGGCAACATCCGTCTGAGGCTATGTGAAAGGCTTCTGACAGACCACGGAGGACACGCATCATACGAAACAACAAACAAATACCTTCTGAACTTCATTTTCCCTGGCTGTATATAGGACCACTTTCTATCAATCGTGCAAAAATGAATGATTTGCAAAGTATTTATCCCGTATTGACAAAGAAAGTGTAAGTAGGATGTTTAGGTTTTTATGTTGGTAACGCCAAGTACTGCTATGTATGAAAATCGCTGACTGTACTGTGGGCAGTCTGTCGCTGGTTGGACTCATTGTCATATTCGCTATTGTAGTGTTGGGCAGTTGGATGTGAACAGCGCGTAGCGTTGCGCAGTTGGAGGTGAGCCGCCAGCAGTGGTGGATGTGGGGAGAGAGATGGCGCAGTTTTGAGAGCGGACGATCTGGACGTGAGTCCGTCAGAAAAACTAAATTTGTAAGACTGGATGTCAGGAACTGATATATATATATATATATATATATATATATATATATATATATATATATATATATATATATATATATATATATATAATGACTTTTGAACACTATTAAGTTAAATACATTGTTTATTCTCTTTCAAAATCTTTCATTTGCTAACTATGCCTATCAGTAGTTAGTGCCTTCAGTAGTTAGAGTCTTTTACTTAGCTGGCAGTATTGGCGGTCTCTGTATTGCAGTAGTTCGAGTAACGAAGATTTTTGTGAGGTAAATGATTCATGAAAGGTACAGGTTATTGTTAGTCAGGGCCATTCTTTTATAGGGATTATTGAAAGTCAGATTGCGTTGAGCTAAAAAATTATTGAGTGTCAGTTTAGTGATGATCAGAATAAGTAAAGAGAGAACTGTCCGAGTATGATCAGTTTTACGCAGCTGTCTTTATAACAAATTACGTAAGAGGTTTACCAGCACAGTAATACATAATTTTCCAAAGGGGACGTTTCAAAGGGACGAAAATTTTCTTAATTGTATTAGACGAAGTAACGTGGACAATGTCTTTACTGGCGGATCCGATAATACCAGTTGTGAAAGCCCTGAACTAACAACTGGAAAATAAGATGGGAAGCAAATTCAGTTGTTTTAGCATTGATCAGTTATGTTGTAACATTAGAAACTGACACAGATAAAGCTATCAAATAACATAACTTCTTCTTTTCTCATTCAAAAAATAGCTTTCTCCTTCCATGGTTTCCTTACGAAAACAGCCAGTGTCCTTCCATTGTCGTGTTTGCTACAGCATTTTAAATCTTTGTCATAATCAGTCAGGAATAAATCTGTTAATAGTTTAAGATACAGCATGACAGACTCTTCATGGTATTATCTAAGACAATTTTACCAACTGAAAACTGTGAGTTGCTAACAAGTTCCTTCTGTCTCCTGAAATGTTACTAACAATGTAATAAATCCTTCAACAATGTAAGTAAAATAAACGTTTCAGCCTTGTGAAATAAGATCGAGTGCATTACCCAATAAGAGGAATCCGTGAAATACATCACGAACTGTCAGAATGAAAACAGGCTAATGGTTGAGCCATCATTCATCATAATAATACCTCTGAGCACCGTGACCACTGTAACTACAGCGAAGTGAAAAAATAGGTCACGGGATAGCTATATACACATATACAGATGGCAGTAGTATCTCGTACATAAGGTATAAAAGGGCAATGTATTGACGGAGCTGTCATTTGCACTCAAATGATTCACGTGGAATGGTTTACGACGTCATTATGGCCGCACGCCTAGAATTAACTGCCTTTGAATATGGAATGGTAGTTTGAGCTGGATGCATGGAACATTCAGTTTCGGAATTTGTTAGAGAATTCAATGTTCCGAGATTAACAGTGTCAAGAGTGTGCCAATAATACCACATTTCAGGCATTACCTCTCACCACGGACAATGCAGTGATCGATGGCCTTCACTTAACGACGGAGAGCAACAGCATTTCCGTAGAGTTTTCAGTGCAAGCAGATAAGCAACACTGCGTGAAATAATGGCAAAAATCAATGTAGGACGTTCGACAAACGCATGCGTTAGGACCGTGTGGCGAAATTTGGCTTTAATGGACTATGGAAAAAGACGACTGCTACAAGTGCCTTTGCTAACAGCACAACATCGCCTGCAAAATCTCTCCTGGGCTCATGATGATAGCGGTTGGACCATAGACGACTGGGAAACCGTGGCCTGGTCAGATGAGTGGCCATTTCGGTTGGTAAGGGCTGATGGTAGGATTCAAGTGTGGGGCAGATCCCATGAAGCCATGGAGCCAAGGTGTCAACAAAGCACTTTGCAAGGTGATGGTGGCCCCCATAATGATGTGAGCTGTGTTTACATCGTGTAACTGAACGAATCATTGTCTGGAAACCGTTATGTTCTGCTACTTGGAGACCAGTCTCAGCCTTTTATGGGCTTCATGTTCCCAAACAACGATGGAACTTTTATGGATGACAGTGCAGCATAACATCGCCTGCAATATCTCCCTTGGGCTCATGATGGTAGCGTATGGACCCTAGACGACTGGGAGATGCTCCCCATTTCGGTTGGTAAGAGCTGATGGTAGGATTCAAGTGTGGGGCAGACCCCATAAAGCCATGGAGCCAAGTTGTCAACAAAGCACTCTGCAAGGTGATGACGGTGGCCCCCATAATGATATGAGCTGTGTTTACATCGTCCAACTGAACGGATCATTGTCTGGAAACGATTATGTTCGGCTACTTGGAGACCAGTCTCAGCCTTCTATGGGCTTCATGTTCCCAAACAACGACAGAATTTTTATGGATGACAATTCCCCATGTCACCGAGCCACAATTGTTCGACGCTGGCTAGATATTTCGAGTGATTCTAGATATTTCGAGCGAACGATGAGGCCAGCCAGATCGCGCGACATGAACCCCATCGAAAATTTATGGGACATAATCGAGCTGTCATTTCGTGAACAAAATCCTCCACCGGCAACACTTTCGCAATTATGGACGGCTGTAGAGGCAGCGTGGCTCATCATTTATGCAGGGGACATATAACGACTTGCTGAGTTGTTATACTCTTCCGGGTAGAAGGACGTTCGACACGATATTGGGTATCCCACGACTTTTGTCACCTCGTTGTATATGAAATAAAGGTACCATCCGGGTCATTTTCTATGTTTTATTTGGATACAAGTCATCTTCTGATGCACGTAACCATTAAAGCACAACACAGTGTGGCACTAGGGTGAATCTTCACTCCTTTAATAAGCTGCACGGCGCAGTAATAGTTACGATCATCAGAAGATGACTTGTATTACCGATCGAAGCAGCTATTCCAAATAAAATTTAACAAGCGACCTGCATGGCATGTTTTATAATGGCTGAGTTCAAGTTAAAAAGGTGATGTTGCGACAATACATACAGTTATGTCAATGTACGGTGTAGCGAAAATAAGACGGTGATGCAACTAAATATCTGCGATCACAGAAACAGCAAGGTGAACACAAGCGTTTTCTACAGCTGAATGCACGACCTGACTACTCGTTGCAGCGGGCTTGCATCCACATCTTCATCGGTTCATGAGTACATGCTACCTGGTGGTGTGGAGCTCAACATGTGGTCGATCTCTACAGCGTCACAGAGGGTACCGATATCAAAGAGGGCAGTTCGATAAGTAAAATCCCTGCAAAGTTTATTATCGCATCAATGTTACTGAGAATGATTCCGCAGGCGGTGGTTGAAGTTTTCAAATAACTGCAATGTACTGACTGGCAAATAAAGACTTTAGAGTAACATGTGTCAGGTGATCTGGTAGAGTAGACAGAAGTAGGTTGTTGTCTGACCTAGAAAATTAGTCAAAACTAGGTAGCCGAAAGTACAATAACCCTCATTTCTTACCTGTATGAGAAAGGTCACATATTTATAAGTACTATAGCATTTGACATATAAAATATAGAGATGTGTGTGCACGCCATTTTAGGTATAAAACACGATATGGAGTCATTTTAATATTATGTCAGAGTTGTGTTTGCGTACATAAACAATGCTTAATTTTGACCTTGGCTCACTTTAATATTACGTTGGATGTATGTGATTTTCACAGAAATAGTGAATATCTTTGACTTTAAACTAAGAGTTGCGTAATTTTTGTAGCATATCTGGCGCAATTTTTACACATCATTTTAAAACTTTTCTCTGGATAGTTTGAGGTAGAGAGGAGGGGAGAGCCAAGAGGAGTGTCTTGATTTGTACGTAAAATGTCTTTTGTAAGTAATGTAATTTGACACCATTTTTACTCATTTACCTGTTACGCTCTGACAGGCTGGAAACAAGGAGGAGCTTTAAATTTACCACTTACACAACTCGGATATTTCCAGGATATCGAATGTTGGTTATGTCATTTTACTACTATGCTATGGTAGGCTGAAGGGACTGCGGCTTTCCACTGATAAGGATAACGATATCACTGATAAGACTGATGACATCACTAGGTCGACGACTTCGCTCGTGTAATGCGAAGTGCACCATAATCTCCAACGTAAAAAAAAATGTTCAAAAGACCTCATAACTATACGATTTTGAACGATCAGTAATTACATGTAATTTAGTTTGGGAATAATGGAGGCCACGTAGTATAAGTGAGGGAAAAACTCGTGCATCTTGGAGTCAGGCGTTTAAGGATTCTATATTCCAGCCGTGTGATTAATAATGAAACGATTTAGGTGCTTTTCACCACCATCAAAAAGATATAACCATTACAAGAGTAAAGGTTTTGTTTTCTGGTTGTACTTACATCTTCAGAGTGGAAGCAGAGGATGCTAGGAGTGGGATGAGGTTAGTTCCTGTTTTTGTAGATTGACAATTTGTAATCGCATGTTTAAGCACTCTGAAAAGGATTTGTCGTAAAGTTAATTTTCTTCGAAATTTTTGAATCTTCTTGTGAGCGAATGGTCTCGTGTTCAATTGAAAATAACATAGTAACTTTCTGAAACTCTGTTTTAGAATTATCTAAAAAGCTTGCAGAGTTCTCCCAGTAACAACAGTTTATATTTTTGATTTTTGAATGAAAATCTTCATGTTTGTTGCGTTTGGGGATTCTACTCCAAAAGGTATGTACGATTTACTCAAATTATTGTTTTCCTTTAGAGATAGATGGCGCTGTAATCTAAAAATATCAAGTGTGCCTGTTTCTGCAGTTAAGAACCGGCGCATTTGATTCTACATTACATTTACGATGTAAATGTAAGCCTTTGTGTTCTGACGGTTGATACTGATGTTCAAACGTTACTTGGATGTTGCAAATATGGCTAGACACTGGCGTTTCTGGTAAATAAACTATTCGTAAGGTAATTTTGTTTTCTGTTCCCTAAGGGACTGAGTGTTGTGAAACACCAAACGATCGGAATGCCGCCCTCCAACATCGCCATCAGGGTGGTAGATGGGGTTCGATTCCCGGCTGGGTCGAAGATTTTCTCCGCTCAGAGACTGAGTGTTGTGTTGTCCTTATCATCATCATTTCATACACATCGACACGCAAGTCGCCGAAGCGGCATCAACTCGAAAGACTTGCATGAGGCGAACAGTCCACCCGATGGCAGGCTCTAGCCACACGGCATTTACATATGCACAGCTATGCTGGCCGCGTGCAGTCCAGTGCAGAGATTTCCATACCCCTCTATCTGCTCTACTGTCTTATCAACGAACACTGTCCTTCATATCTCTCTTCGGTCTTAACGCTCTTATCTGAACAACATCGAAGAAACCTCCGTTCCCACCAGAGAAAAATCCTTTCTGTCCTACCCCATCGCTTAGGAACTTCCTCGAATCCGCCTCAGTAGCAGGAACCCGGCTCTGGAATAAACTTCTGCACTATATTTGAAAACTAAATAACATCTACAGCTTTAGAAAACAGTTAATGACATAACTGTCCATACAACAATAATGAATACCATTGTACCCGTACGCACTCGTTACCCTTTTATGTACCTTTTTCCCTTCAGATCTTTCTCATTGTCCATTATTCTTAGCTAGTGCAGTCTGTTTAAATTTCCTTTTCCCAGAACTCGCTGCATTAGGAAACATTTATCTTGTACACCTATAAATTTCTTTTGTGTCGCCCACTCTCAATACTGTTACTCTTGTCATTATTATTGTCATAATTATTATTGTTACTATTGTGCATATAAGCGGCAGCAGCTGTAGTAGTACAAGTTGTGACAGCATTAGATTTCTTAGTTGATAATCAGTATTATTTACTCATCCTGTGAAGAGCCAAAGAAACTGGTACACGTGCCTAATATCGTGTAGGGCCCCCGCGAGAACGCAGAAGTGTCGTAACATGACGTGGCACAGACTGAACTAACGTCTGAAGAAGAGCTGAAGGAAATTGACACCATGAATCCTGCAGGGCTATCCAAAAATCCGTAAGAGTACAAAGGGTTCGAGATCTCTTCTGAACAGAACGTTTCAAAGCATCTCAGACATGCTGAGTACGTCAGCGGAAGTGTTTAAACCCAGAAGAGTGTTCCTGGAGCTACTCTGTAGCAGTTCTGAACGTGTGCGGTGTAGCATTGTCCTGCTGGAATTTCCCAAGTCCGTCGGAATGCACGATGGACATTAATGGACGCAGGTGATCAGACAGGATGCTTACGTACGTGTCACCTGTTAGAGTCGTAGAATCATCTAAAAAGCTTGCAGAGTTCTCCCAGTAACAACAGTAAATATAGTCATAAGGAATATCTTGCCCACTAAGGCTAAGACAATGACAGCGTATGAAAGTACATAATTCAGGATAGTCAAGCGCAAAGCCCCATAACAGCACTTCAGGAAATGACTAACAAGAACAGCAGGTGTACGAGAAACTTCCAAAGTGAAACAATTCCTCTGATTAAAACGTAAGATTACAGTAGGACGACCGGAACTGTGTCATATTGCTGCTGACAAGGAAAGATTCCATTAACAAGGGACACAAATTTGTATGAAGAATTAAGAGGTAACTGTAGAAGATATTCCTGTCCATACTAATGATTTCATTGTGTTTACAACCGACCTGTATCAGAATGGGCAGAAAGAATTTCTTTCTAAAAAACTCAACGAAATGGGTATTCTTAATGTGGTGATTGGAATCCAATTAGATATCTTCCCTTATCAAACATATTATTAATAATATCATAAAATACACAGTTCGACGGGATACTAGTCTAACAGTTCTACCAATCAGTATCAATGTGCTATAGTTCTTATAGTTGATCTGGTACCGAGCGCCACAGCTTTGAATCCGCACCACACGGCATGGAACTCGATGACCACTAGAGGTCACTGCAGCAGTCATGCCGTAAGCCATGGCTGCACATGCTCCTGCTCCTGAGTCTAACACGAGGGCGCCACTGTGGTGCACGTGGTCCCAGCGGCCAATAGCAACATACCCTATTGTGTATTTAGGCGGCTGCCTATCACTCAGCGAGGACTCCTCAAACTCCTCTCTGGCCGGACATGGGGGTTGCACCCCTCTACCATCCTCCACACCTACAAATCCTTAATCCGTCCCATCCTCTGTTATGCCAGTCCTGCCTGGATATCTGCCCCCTCCCCTCCCCACATTCTATAAGTCCCTCCAGATCCTTGAGCGTCATGCACTCCACCTCGCTTTCCGTATACGCCTCCCGTTCCCCATAATGCTTCTATTCCTCGAACATATCCACACAGTCAACACCTCCTGCTGCCTTGATCCCCCTCACCCCCTGGTTGCTCCTCTCCTCTCCCATCCCTGCCCCCTGCCACGTCTTCACTGTTGTGTCCCCCCTAACCTCCATCTCTACACCCTTCATCTCCTTTCCCAGGGTGGCTTCCATCAACTCCCCCTCCTGGATGATGCCCTCTCTCCCTCCATGTATCCCTCCTATCAACTCTGATCCTCACGCCCCCTCATTTCCTCCGTCCTCTCCCTGGGCTCCCTTCCCCCCCTTCCATCCTGTGTTTTCTCCCCACCTAACCCCCCCTACCTCTCCCCCCCCCCCCCCCCGAGTCCTTTTGTATTCCCCTCCTCTGCTTTCCCCACTCCCTGTCACATCTCCTCAGCAGCCCCCACCCCTCTTATGGGTCCTCATCCTCAATTGGCTCCTTTCCCCCCTTCGCTTTTCCTCTCCTTCCCCCCTTTTTTACTTTCCCATCAACTGTCCACTTTCCCCCCACCTGCTCTCGGCTGTGGTATGTCATATTTGTGCAAACCTTTTAGTGCAGTGTTTAAGTGAGTGTTCAGTGTAGTGCGTCTTTCCAAAGTGTTGCGAACAGAAATCATGCTGTCGCTGGGTGTGAATTTTATATCTCTTGCGAACAGAAACCAGACTGTTGCCGTGTTTTTTAATTGTCTGTCTATTATTTTTCTGCTTCCTGTGTACTTTATTAGCACCATCAACCCTTTATTTTATGTTTTAAGTTCCACAATTTTCCGCCATTTTACCTTTAAGTCACCGATTTTATCGCCAACTTTTATTATTTATTATCTTCATCCTTTTAAAACAAATTCTGTAGGCTGGATAACGGCGTAATGAGCTGCTGCCAGCCCGCCCCATTCAGGGGGAATCGAAACTCAATACAGAAAAAAAAAACTCAGCGAGGCAGTCTGGTATTCCCGTTGATTCAGTTGACATCTCGCTTACAGACATCTTGTTTACGTTACGTTTGCTTACTTCCCGTTTACAAGTGGGCGTTGTTTTGATTTTGTGAGGTTGTCACGCAAGTCGCCAAAGTGGCGTCAAATCGAAAGACCTGCACCCGGCGAACCGTCTACCCGTCGGGAGGCCCTATTCACACGACATTTTTTTTATTGAATGTACCTGCAAAATTCTATCATTGTACAACTCATAGTTCAAGAGATATGGTGTGAGAAATATCGACATGCGTTAAAAACTTGATTTTGCTTAAAATGGAACACAGACTATATTGAGCTAGTCTTTCATAATGAGAGTACTTAGTGTCTTCCAACAAACTTTAAGTATAATTCCGAAACTCTTCTAAACTTTTTCTCGCTTACATGCTTAACTTGAAACGTTTATTACATAAGCCATTTGTAAAGAAATCAGCCATTCTTCACAGAATCTTCGGTTTACAGTTAGCTTTAAAACAATAAGAAATAGTTTAACAGAAAACGACAACAAAAGAAACAACTCTCACAGGCATGTTACACTACAGGGAAGTTCCTACTGAAATGTTATTCTGTATAGATAGAAATGGAAGGTCCCCAACGAAACTTTGCTAAACAACATGTAGATGCTTCTAAAAACCACCCCCTTGCAACTATTATCTGTAGGACATAGCAAATTTGTAAAGATACTGAGAAACTACAGGTAACCGACTAAATTGACAATTGGCAAATACAACAATGAAATTCAAACACAGCGACATTTTGTTCATTTTATTACATCATTTATTAGCTAAATTATCGTGTCAGCCAAAGTGACTCTACTAATTACTTGCTTGGTCACTGCGCAAACAAACTGAGCACAAGAACAGGGTCCACAGCTCGTGGTCTAGTGGCTAGCGTTGCTGCCTCTGGATCACGGGGTCCTGGGTTCGATTCCCAGCCAGGTTGGGGACTTTCTCTGACCGGGGATTGGGTGTTTGTGTTGTTCTCATCATTTCATCATCATCAGTCGTGACAGTGACTGGATTGGACGATGTACAAAAAAATTTGACTGCATAAAAATTGGGATTTTGTACAGGCGCTGATTAACGCGCAGTTGATCGTCCTACAAACCAAATATCATTGTCATCAAGAACAGAGGAGCAGGCGACTACCACAGAGTGGTGGGATAGTTGACTGCAATGTGGAATGAATGTTCAGGAAGATGAGTTTTTCCGTGTTATGCCGGCCGTTGTGGCCGAGCGGTTCTAGGCGCTTCAGTCCGGAACCGCGCTGCTGCTACGGTCGCAGGTTCGAATCCTGCCTCGGGCATGGATGTGTGTGCTGTCCTTAGGTTAGTTAGGTTTAAGTAGTTCTAAGTCTAGGGGACTGATGACCTCGGATGTTAAGTCCCATAGTGCTCAGAGCCATTTGAACCATTTTTTTTCCGTGTTGTGGTAATAACAGCAGAAAACGCATGTTGCCTTTAGAAGATAAAACAGAAAACTGAGGACAACCACTGGCTACATTCTGAAAGAAAACAGTCGTCTGTCTAACGGGCTACTTTCAACAGCTGACAAAGCAGAGAACATTTTCACAGCTTTGGAAGACGGATCAGATCTATTAGTTTGCCAGACATTGATGTTATCTTGTGATCTAGCTGCGGAAGCCGTCTCTGTGGTATACACATTTAAGTTCACACAATGACTTTGTCTTAATCGAGAACATCATCCTGCCGAAAAATACTAACTTTTCAATTAAGGGGAATAACTATATTCAAAAACTGTAGAAAAAATCTCTAAACTAAGTATCATCACCAGTTATTTAATATCGCTCGTCTGCACTCTATCACACATAACATCATGTATAACTGTTTGTGTGTGTTTTCTCTGTCTCCTCGTAAATCATTGGATCCATTTGAACCAAATTTTGTTCAGATACTAACTGTCTGGGAAGAAGTACTGTGGATGTATCATCACAATCCCATAGCGATTGGGGTGGGAGAGCAGGGACGTGGTGCAGGTGTTATATGTTTGGATGGATATGGCAGAGGATGTAGAAGTGGGATTAGGAATGAACAGTGAGAAAGGAAAAGGAGAAGATCTACAGAGAGATGGAGGAGAATCAGAGAGACAGGGAGAGGGGGAGAGGACGAGATGGGCAGAGTTGGCAGGAGAAGCTGGAAATATGGAGGAAGATGAGATGATCAGAGAGAGGGAAGGAGGAAATGGAAAGGAGAGGAGGAGGAGGAGGAGATGTACTAAGAGAGGGGGGAACAGAGGGGTGATCAGGGAGATGGGGGAGGAGGAGGTAGACAGAAAGAGCGGTGAGGAAAGTAGTGACATAGAGAAGAGGGGAGGAGATGGTCAGATTGAGTGGGGATAAGGAGTAGATAGGAAAGAGCTGGAGGCAGGAATGAACAAAGAGAGGGGGAGGCGGAAATGTACAGAGAGAGGGAGAGGACTGGATTGTCAGAGAGAGAGAGAAGAAGATAGACAGAGAGATGCAGAGAGGAAGAATTGGAAAGAAAGAGGGGATGAGGGGATGAACAGCGGAAGGAGCTCTACAAAGAGAAAGAGGAGGAGGAGATGGCTAGAGAGAGGGAAGAAGGATATAGACACAGAGAGAGGAATAGGACAGAGTGGGGAGCAGAGTAGATGGAGGAGATTTACAAAGAGATGTCCAGGTGGAGACTTACAGAGAGAGGGACGAGGAGGAGATGGAAAGCGAGACAGGGGACGAGAAAATGGAAAGAGATAGGGGGAGGAGGAGATGGCCAGAGAGGTGAGGGAAGGAGGAGATGGAAAGAGAGAGAGACGTAGGAGGAGTTAGCACTATATGTACACGTACACGGGAAAAGTCACTAGTAGAAGGCTATTAGTAATAAACATCAAGCACTCATTAACAAATCCAAAATTCTCTGTTATTTTTGAAATCAGAGGCTTCGTACAATTTAAATAGACTAATTACTTGTTAAATTCTGCCAGCCCTAAAAAGTATAGAATCACATCAACTAAAGAGCTATAGCGTTAAAAAAAATTCTATTTGTTTCTCAATAATCTAACTATGCTTATCGGTTGACTTCCTCTTAAACACGCGAGATGCAGGGATATAAAAATTGAATCACCTGAAAGGAGATAAACGGTATGGTAATATTAGGACTGGCAGCTATTAGGGCGATAACTGCGCTGCTACAATCCGAGCTGCGTGCCTCATCGACAACGACGTCGTTGAAGAGAGAAATATCGCGCGGGGAAAGCTATTAAGATGGAGCGTTCCAGCGGCGCCCGCCCCCCCTCTTCCGCCCCCCCTCCCCTTCCCGAAGAGGCCGGACATTCATCCTGGGTGATATATCGGAGCCGCAGGAAACCAAATCGGTTTCAGAGGACCTGGAGACAAGCCAGGATGCCTCCCAATGCTAACCGAACGCCTCGGCTGAGCGATGTCTTCCGCCGCAGAAGAGCGGTCGCGCTCCCCCAAAACCACCGTTTACACCGCCTGCCGTTACATGTGTGGACGCAGAGCAGCTACCCAGCGTAATCACCCGCTGATATTTGTCGAATTATCTCCTAACCGTCCCCTCTTAGCTGACACAAAATAATCACAGGTACATAAAAAGAAATGCATGCTAGGCTTGCTAAGAAACTCGATACACTCGTTTTCGATTCATGCATTAATCTACAAAAAAAATCATGTTTTAAAAATAATATAATATTTTAATCTGCCACTTACAAACTAATAATTTTAAAGGATGCTAACAAATTTCGTAAATATGCCTTCTGTTCACAACTATAGCAGTATCCCTATCAAGCGGCCTAAATGGACCGAGGCTGCGCGAATAACCCATGAATGTGGTGATCTTTGTCTTAAAGTTATTTAGCCGTGGTTTAATGAAACAACACGAAATCAAGTTGTATATCAAGAGGACACCGAAACCGCTCTCTCTGGTCTAGAAAGAAACCTAGAATCATACAAGATGACTGAGTTCAATGTTCCATCCATTCTCTAAATTTTTGGGTAACCTGCCCTTCTACACAAGAAAACACTGTCACACTGAGATCAATAGCTTAGGAACACAGTAGATTATATTTTTTATTTGTCGGTTACCTAACCGTGGAAAAGTTGGATGGCAGTAAATGCTAATGAAATATGAGACAAGACTAAGAGCAACAGTTATTTATTTGTTCATAACGACTGACATAATTCAATAGAAATTAACATGGAGCAAAGCTCTCTGTAAGCTCAGATTAAATTATAAAATGATGCTAATTCTGTGGGGACTACAAAAATATATAGACGACTGCAGAGAAAACCAAACAAGATCTCTTCATCTGGGCAGCCTGCGAATCTACGTTAATGAGACCACAACTTATAATCATTTAATTGACAGCAGTTACATAGCAAAGTAAGTAACTAGTGAGCTGCACAGAATGTGGATCGAATTACCACAGCTGTGATGCTTACATTTCCCTAATAATCAGCAACCATGTGCCAATCAGTACCATTCCCCCGCCAGGAGACGAATCGCCCAGAATCTTCCTTAAAAACCCTCAGCTGCTCAAATTATAAAAAAGTAGTTTCCATGGAGTTGACAACTCAGTGATTTTTCCAATGTGACGAACGAGATTTTCGTCTATTTTATGAGAAAACAGGGTAATGCAGCAGAAACGTCCCGCTCTTGGTAGACCAAACATGCATTAACAAACATCAGGTTGGTACTCTTCTGGAGCAATTGGTCGGTTGCTTCACAGCAATCTCGGTGGGAAAGACGACTCATTCGACTGAGTCGTGTGAAGTTAGCACCCCTTTTTCGAGAAATATACATTTTTTTCAGAGTTCTTGATAGATATGGCATAGTGCTAGAGTTCTTTGTACAAAATTTCAATAGTTCTGCAGAATTTAGCGAAGCAAACAACAATATTCGAAAAAATTTTCGTATCGAAAACGTTCTTTGGCAATTTCCGCAAAATGTAAATAAGTACAAGAGTTCTGAGCACAGTTCTGAATAGAGCTCCAAGAGTTCTTTCGAAAATCCCAGTAACATTTTTTTGTGCAGCTAATAGTTTACGAGATAATTGCATTTTAATGAGAAAATCTTTTCACTTACTGTGAAGTTGGCACCCTTTTTTTCAGAAATATATATTTTTTTCAGAGTTCTTGATAGATATGGCATAGTTCTAGAGTTCTTTGTACAAAATTTCAATAGTTCTGCAGAATTTAACGAAGAAAACAACAAAATTCGAAAAAATTTTCGTATCGAAAACATTTTTTGCCAATTTTCGTAAAAATTAAACTTGTACAACAGTTCTGAGGACAGTTCTGAACAGAACCCAAAGAGCTCTATCGAAAATCCCAACAACATTTTTCTATGGCGATAATGGTTTGAGATAAATTGATTTAATATGGGACACACTTTCTGTACGGAAAATATAAATATATTCGTACAACAGTTCTGATGACAGTTCTGGACACCACGTGAAGAGTTCTATCGAAAATCCTAGTGAAATTTTTTTGTGCAGGTAATAGTTTAAGAGGTAATTGCAACTTGATTAAGAATTCCATAAGAGCTCCTACTGTGAAGCTGGCACCCTTTTTTTCAGAAATGTATACTTTTTTCAGATTTCTTGATAGATATGCCATAGTTCTAGAGTTCTTTGTACAAAATTTCAATAGTTCTGCAGAATTTAGCGACGAAAACAATATTCGAAAAAATTTTCGTATCGAAAATATTCTTCGTCAATTTTCGCAAATTGTAAATAAGTAGAACAGTTCTGAGCACAGCTCTGAACAGAACTCCAAGAGTTCTATCGAAAACCCAAGTAACATTTTTTTGCGCAGCTAATAGTTTACGAGATAATTGCAATTTAAGGAGAAAATCTTTTCACTTACTGTGAAGTTGGCACCCTTTTTTTCACAAATGTATATTTTTTTGAGATTTCTTGATAGATATGCCATAGTTCTAGAGTTCTTTGTACAAAATTTCAATAGTTCTACAGAATTTTGCGACGAAAACAATATTCGAAAAAATTTTCGCATCGAAAACATTCTTCGTCAATTTTCGCAAATTGTAAATAAGTACAACAGTTCTGAGCACAGTTCTGAACAGAACTCCAAGAGTTCTATCGAAAACCCAATTAACATTTTTTTGTGCAGCTAATAGTTTACGAGATAATTGCAATTTAAGGAGAAAATCTTTTCACTTACTGTGAAGTTGGCACCCTTTTTTTCAGAAATGTATATTATTTTCAGAGTTCTTGATAGATATGGCATAGTTCTAGAGTTCTTTGTACAAAATTTCAATAGTTCTGCAGAATTTAACGAAGAAAACAACAATACTCGAAAAAAATTTCGTATAGCAAACATTCGTTATTAATTTTCGCAAAAAGTAAATTCGTACAACAGTTCTGAGGGCAGTTCTGAACAGAACCTCAATAGTTCTATAGAATATCCTAATTACAATTTTTTGTGCAGCTAACACGTTACGATATAATTGCAATTTAATTAGGGAACCTCTTCACTTACTATGAAGTTGGAATCCTTTTCTTCAGAAATATATATATATTTTCAGAGTTCTTGATAGAAATGTCATAGTTCTAGAGTTATTTGTACAAAATTTGAATAGTCCTGCATAATTTGGCGAAAAAAACAACAATACTCGAAAAATTTTTCGTATCGAATACATTCTTTGTCAATTTTCGCAAAAAGTAAATTCGTACAACAGTTCTGAACAGAACACCCAGAGCTCTATCGAAAATCCAAATAACATCTTTTTGTGGCGATGATAGTTTCTACGGTAACTGTTTTGATGTTAGACCCACTTTCTCCACAGAAAAAGTAAATTCGTTCAACAGTTTTGATGAACAGTTCTGGTTAACACGTCAAGACTTCTATCTATAATCATAATAACATTTTTGTGGTTGTAATAGTTTGTATGGTAATTGATTAATTGTGGGGCACTCTTACTCAAAAAAAAAAATTATGTCTGTTCGTATGCTCTCATGCCAGCATTGTAAGAGTTCTATCGAAAAAACTAGTAACATATTCTGTGCAGGTAATTGTTTACGTAGTAACTGCCATTATTAAGGAATGCTTGTGAGCATTTCCCGTGAAGTTTGAACCCCTTTTACGATAAATATAAATTTTTTTCACAGTTCTTGATATATATGCAATAGTTCTAGATTTCCCTGCTCAAAACACGAATAGTTCTACAGAATTTCGGGAAGAAACCAATAACACGGCAAAATTTTGGTATGGTAAAAAATTATTTGTCAGTTTGGAAAAAATAAATTTGTATAACAGTTCTGTTGGCTGCTCTGGATAGCACCGGAAGAGTTGCAATGAAAATGATAAGAACATTTTTGTGGCGATAATAGTTTATACAATAATTGTTTTAATCTGATACTCACTTTATCTAATATAGCAAAATTCGTAGAATAGTTCTGATGACAGTTCTGAATATCACCTACAGAGTTCTACCAAAAACTATAATAACATTATTTGTGACGATGACATTATATGAGATAATTAATGTGGGACTCACTTTTGTCAGGTAAAAGTAATAAATTCGTACAAAAGATCTGACGGCATTTCTTAATACGACCCTAAGAGTTCTACCGACAACTGTAATAACATTTTTTGTGGGGATAACAGTTAATGAGATAATAGCATTTTCGAGAGACCCACTTGGTCTACATTATAATAAATTGGCACAACCCTTTTGCTGCCAGTTCTGGATAGCACCGAAAGAGTTCTTTTAAAAACCCTCATAACATTTTTATGGTGCCAGTAGATTATGAAATAGATTGTGTGTTCACTCTGCAGTGGGTGTGCGCCGATGTGAAACTTACTGGCAGATAAAAACTGTGTGCCGGACCGAGTCTCTAACCCCAGGCTGTGACCAAAGAATATCGTCACAATATCCTTTCGTCCAGGAGTGCTTCTTCTGCAATTTTCGTAGGACAACTTCTACGAAATTGGGAACGCAGGAGATGAAGTACTGCTGGAAGTACAGCTATGAGTACGATCGTAAATTCTCACTTTTATTTTGGAAAACCGAAAATCGAAAACCGGATGTATATTCTACTAAATACAAAAAGTCTAAATGTTCAGCACTATACAAATGCCAGTACACCTTCTTAAGACTGACTGTAGTAACTGTAGGTGGAAGCGTGGGATGTGCACGCTTAGATGATTCAAGGAGAGAAGGCTCGTCATTGCAAAACAAACAGATGGCTGAGAGAGCAGATACATTCACACGCGCCACTAACCAGATGGTGTCACACCTGTCGAGAATCGCACCAGAGGTAGAATGAGCTGTGGTGGAGTGCTGTTGGCGTGGTTACTATGCAACTTACTTGATGGGCATCAATACACCGTTATATTAATGTACAATACTTGAGAAACAATGTCATTCACACACTCCAAGTTCCTTATCACTCAGTACTAGACTAAATTACCGGCCTGGTGATAAGCAGCCTGTGTACCTCACCGACTACACATCTTCGTGTTATAAGAAAAAAAAGAGAAAAATACCAAGGGACACAAAATATGAATCCGGATAAACCGGAAATCCGGATTATTGAGGACCAAATAAACGAGGTTCTTATTTACAAATTTCGAACTTCTTATTAACTTTAATACTGTATCCCCTCAACATTATAACACCTCTATCAGTCATGTATTGAATTAGGATTTAAACATACTACTTAGTTCGTTTGTACGATATATTCAGTAAATATACTTACATTTCTATACATCGTAAAGACTTTTAACTCTCGCTGTAGTGTAACTCATCAAACTTCCACACTTCCTTTCTAACTAGAACAAATGTTTGCAACAATATTAACGACATCAATTTCAAATTTATTCGTTACACACAGCACATGTTTTTATGTATCCTAGTGGCTGGTGATGTTGCAATATAAATTTCATCCATGAGGGTCCTGGGCATATTTTTAGCTGTTAGTGGGTCCTGGATGTCATGAGAGTTCAAAACAATTACTGTTTTACGTGATAAAATTCATCTGGTTCTTCCTGATTCTAAAAATATACACTTCATGTGTGCCTTTCATTGTTGTATGTATGATTCAGTATCGACGCTAATGCTCTCTTGATGAGATATGAGCCGATTGCTCGTTTTTATCCACTGTGCCCTTTCGTATTTCATTTCAGCGATTAGTTTACTTGTTTATCAACGTAGTAAGTAGTACAAAGCTAATCCAGAATGTAAACTGCACTTAAATTCTGTTTGAACTGTTTAATAGTCAGTGTCCGCTGTCTGAACGTCAAATATCAGATTAATACACTGCGCCTGGTTGCGTTATTTTATAGGAATTTTATTATTTTAAGTGGGAAGTACTAGATAATGTTGAAGAAATTCGAAGCATATTGTTCGAAGAGCATAATATTATTCGAAATTTACCTGTACCAATAGGTGCAGCCAAAGCAGCATTTGTGATGCTGTAATTACCTCATAGATAACGATTTTTGTCTATTGTAGTTTTGTATTCCAATCAGAATTTAGAGAGCATCAAAGCCTCATTTCAGCGTGAGAGAGGGGTAAAATCAATAGATGATATTGAATTGAAAGCCTTCATCAGTCTCTTGTTTTTAATTGTTGTTAACAAAAGTAACAGATAAAGCCTGGAAGATCTGTGTGGAACTGATGGTGATGGCATTGAAAAATTTCACCTCGCAAACGAACATAAAACGTTTCAAATTTATTCTGGAGAGCCTTAGATTTTACAGTCGCGCTATTCGTGATGAAAGGAGACAATTAGACAAGCTAACAACTATTCGGGAAATATTTACTGTGTTTGTACGCAACTACCACAAATCTTAAACCTCGGAGAATATGTTACAGTAGGCAAGAAGCTGGAAGTATTCTGTGGAAGGTACAGTTTTCGCCAATATGTATCAATCAAAACAAACGAGTATGGATTCTTAAGTGTGGATTCTTAAGTATTTTACCTGTAAAATTTGGAAATATACGCTGTGTTGCAACCAGAAGGATTTACCAACTGAGCAATAAACAATTTGATGTTGTTCTGTGACTGTGTAAACCTATATATCAGTCAGGTTGAAATGTGAAAGCGGACAACTGGTTTACTAGTACTGGAATGATAATAGAGCTATGAAGGGAGAGTTTTTCTTCTGTTGGCATGATGAAGAAAAACAAGTGTGGAGATTTCTCTAGAGTTTGGTATCAGTAAAAGGAGGGCTGCCCACATTTCCTTTTTTGACTTCCACAAGACTGAACTCTAGTTTCCTCCGTACCTAAAAGGGGAAGTGAGTGATCCAGGCATCACGTTTGCATGAAGATAATTCGATAGATGCTGACATTGTAGATAAACGGAAGCCATCCACCGTAAATTTTAAAATAGCGTTAAGTGTGGTATTTTCACAGCGGATAAGCCGAATGCTTTGTACAACGCTGCAAGAAATGTACGCCGCTGGTCAATGGTTGTATTTTTGTAATGATCAGTACAGTTGGAATCTATGCACAAGTGATTTATTGTGGCAACAGGAAGAATTGTATCAAAAGGAAAGGGTTCCTGAATCAGCTTTGTTATACAATGTTGTTTTCTTCGCTAAATTCTGCATAACTATTGAAATTTTGTACCGAGAACTCTATAACTATGACTTATCTATCAAGAACTCTGAAAAAAATATATATTTCTGAAAAAAAGGGTGCCAGCTTCACAGTAGGAGCTCTTATGGGGTTCTTAATTAAGTTGCGATTACCTCTTAAACTATTACCTGCACTAAAAAATTCTGCTAGGAATTTCGATAGAACTCTTCACGTGGTGTCCAGAACTGTCATCAGAACTGTTGTACGAATATATTTATATTTTCTGTAGAGAAAGTGTGTCCCACATTAAATCAATTTATCACAAACTATTATCGCCATAGAAAAATGTTATTAGGATTTTCGATAGAGCTCTTGGGGTTCTGTTCAGAACTGTCCTCAGAACTGTTGTACCAGTTTAATTTTTGCGAAAATTGACAAAAAATGATTTCGATAGAAAATTTTTTTCGAGTATTGTTGTTTTCTTCCCTAAATTCTGCAGAACTATTGAAATTTTGTACAAAGAACTCTAGAACTATGGCATACCTGTCAAGAACTGTGAAAGAAATATACATTTCTGAAGAAAAGGGTGCCAACTTCACAGTAAATGTAAAGATTTTCACCTTAAATTGCAATTATTTCGTAAACTATTAGCTGCACAAAAAAATGTTAATTGGGTTTTCGATAGAACTCTTGGAGTTCTGTTCAGAGCTGTGCTCGGAACTGTTGTACTTATTTACAATTTGCGAAAATAGACGAAGAATGTTTTCGATACGAAAATTTTTTCGAATATTGTTTACGTCGCTAAATTTTGCAGAACTATTGAAATTTTGTACAAAGAACTCTAGAACTAAGGCATATCTATCAAGAAATCTGAAAAAAGTATACATTTCTGAAAAAAAGGGTGCCAACTTCACAGTAAGTGAAAAGATTTTCTCCTTAAATTGCAATTATCTCGTAAACTATTAGCTGCACAAAAAAATGTTAATAGGGTTTTCGATAGAACTCTTGGAGTTCTGTTCAGAACTGTGCTCAGAACTGTTGTACTTATTTACAATTTGCGAAAATTGACGAAGAATGTCTTCGATTCGAAAATTTTTTCGAATATTGTTTTCGTCGCTAAATTTTGCAGAACTATTGAAATTTTGTACAAAGAACTCTATAACTATGGCATATCTATCAAGAAATCTGAAAAAAGTGTACATTTGTGAAAAAAATGGTGCCAACTTCACAGTAAGTGAAAAGATTTTCTCATTAAAATGCAATTATCTCGTAAACTATTAGCTGCACAAAAAAATGTTACTTGGATTTTCGAAAGAACTCTTGGAGCTCTGTTCAGAACTGTGTTCTGAACTCTTGTACTTATTTACATTTTGCGGAAATTGCCAAAGATTGTTTTCGATACGAAAATTTTTTCGAGTATTGTTGTTTTCGTCGCTAAATTCTGCAGAACTATTGAAATTTTGTACAAAGAACTCTAGAACTATGCCATATCTATCAAGAACTCTGAAAAAAATGTATATTTCTCGAAAAAGGGGTGCTAACTTCACACGACTATTCGACTGGATACACCAAAATTTTTACTCAAAAGAAACTGACTTTTACACGTAGCTCGGATGGGGTCACAGCATCCTGTCCGTTGATGTACATACAGAACAGGCAAAAATGTCATGCTCAGTTATTCTCTGGGGATGGATGTGGCGGATGGCATCCTGTTCCCTGAGTACCAACAAAAGCACAAGCAGGCTACAAAAATCACCCAACTGACTGGATATGCTCACCCTTCCTAAGGCGACTCACTGACTGCCTTCTGCCAACAAACAGGAACTGAGATCACTCTAACCGAGAGAAACGCATAAATTTCCTTCCAAGCACAGGTGCCCAATATACTCAAAAAAGTAATCACGAAATAGTGGTATCAAAGGAAACAGTTTGGAATAACGGTATGTGACAGTATGTCACACCGAAAAACGCGGATAATCCAAAATAAAGAAAACAACAAAATTACTAGGAACTTCTATGTACTGTATATACAGTACATGCTGAAAGGCACATTTGAAAGCCGTGGTTACGTCCTTCTCACTGGCAACTGACAACTCATTAAGCATATTGTCCTTATAACACACTGCATTCTGTATCACTTTCACTGCACTTTCGGAAAACAATCATCAGATTTCTGTCTGTTTCTCTATTTTATTCACTTTTTCTGCTGGTAACCGTTATCATTCTCTATAGTCAGGACATCGGTATATGAATGCGAATTTCGTCCTGGATATTTTAACAACAGATCAACGCATCTCACTGCTTCATTGTGTATGATAAAGGGTTCCTCGATGACCTCCAATTTGTCCTCTTCCTCTGGCGAACACACTTTGTTCACTACGTTCAAACATCTTAGCTGCGTCGTCTTATTTAGAAAACTTTTGTCGCTTCTGTATTCCGCGACGAAATGGTAAGACAGTATCAACATCTCCTCAGGCGGTGTTTCCTTCGAGTGGTTCGGATAAAACTGAAAGCCAGATAAACAAGTAGATGAGAAAATCAACAAACATAGTATTAAGAAAACAGTCTAAATCCAGTTTTTTTTACTTATTTAGTGCGCGATTAAGACTGTTTTCTTAATACTAAGTTAATTTTATATCAATCGTTGTTACTGCACAACCATGTTGTCCAAAAATCAACAAAGCCATCAAGATGTTTCTACTGATATCGCCAACATCTCAAAGTATTTCTAAGCAGTCCAGATTTTTAAACTGATTTGGAAGCTTATTTTAGATAAGAAATCACCTGGATTGCGAGTCATTCGTAATTGAAAGGCAACAGATATCATTTCTGCAAGTACTGTGTGACATGTATTTCCAACTGTAGAGATGCTGAAGTGTGTGTCGTGAAAACAGGTACGTTTAACCAACATAGTAGGAGAGAGTGTTCTACCTTGAGGACAGCGTACCTAGGAACATACTGTGTTTCCTGGTTGACGTTTAAATCTAATGACTGATTTTAAAATCACATAAAGAAATGAGCACTGGAAACCTCAGTAAGCTGTTTCTGACATTTTCTATTGCTTCGCTTGCTGCAAGACATTAGGTTGCGTTTTTTACAGCGTTTTTAAATATTACGCGCTCTACATTTTTAAAAGCTGTTTAATATATTAAAGTTATTTGGAGGATATCACTAATTCTCCAGTTACAGAGGATTATGGCGAGTAAAATAAAACTAAGGTAAGCCATACTTCGTCGATCGTACACTATCTCCTATGTTGAAATAAAAGAAGGTCTTGTATAAAGGAA
Organism: Schistocerca serialis cubense; assembly: GCF_023864345.2. NCBI lineage: Eukaryota > Metazoa > Arthropoda > Insecta > Orthoptera > Acrididae > Schistocerca > Schistocerca serialis. The sequence continues at coordinate 592,428,915 of NC_064639.1, forward strand.
CACATGATATTTGGAGATGAACTGAGTTTCTTCAATGACTGAACAATTTTCCGTGTCTTGAAAATGTTAATTTGTGTTAGATGCCAATAGCTCCTGTTTCAATATGCTTTTAAGTTGTAGCTGGTTTGTCCTAATACTTTTTCTTAGTTTTATTTCGCTTCCTGATTATTGGTACTTAACAAATAATAACGTAACACATAGATTATTAAATACAGTATCTGAAAGACAGAGGAACTGACGGTTTCATCGAATTTCACGTCATCGATATTTGACATGCAAGTTATATAGATTTATAAGTAAATGGAACTAATTTTGATTTGAAAATAGATGCCCAAAATCATTGAACAACATATCGGATCCTACATGACCCTGGAAAATGTGCTTTAAATTTAGAATGTCCTGTTTGAATGCTGTAATTAGGTTGGAATTATCCTTCACCAGATGTTTTGGGATTCTGGAATATGTTTGACTTAGATAAAATACATCAACAGCCATATGGCGACGAAAACAGAAATATCGTCGAACTTGATCTTGGTTTTCCACAGCATCATTGTCAGATATGGACACTGCGTTTTACTTTACTTTTTCCGATGGAGGGATATCACTGCTCTCACTGAATGTCATGTATGTCACACTATCTACACCCTGCAATATCTACTGAAATAGTTGGTGTTTGGGCTAAAACAGTCTTTTTGAAAATTCACATACATCCTCAAAGCTGACTCCATCCCGATGTGTTGTCAGCAACATGAGAACATTTGTCTTGCCGCAGTTGGATGGACCTACAATTATTGCACATACGTTGTTGGGAAGTAGTACGCCATTCTTTTCCAGTCTTCTAGCACACTGTCACAGCTCCAATCGCTTACAAAAAGTTTTGATGCTTCACCCATCCTGCCATGACACCTACTATGTCAGGTACTGTCGTGCAATCTGTTTTTATAGAAAGTAATGAACACTGTACGTTACAATGATACCGACTCTGTCATGTACTGGTGTGCGATGGGCTTTTACAGAGAACTTAGTTAAATAACATAATTTTTTGCTGTTGCATGTTTGCAGTTAAAGTACTGGTGGCAATAGGTTTAGAACTTGAAATATAATCAGAGGTAGAAATAAAAACAGATGCGTGGTTATATACATTTTTATTCAATAATTATGCATAGGATGCACTACATCAACAGGTTCTTTCTTTATCTTAACACCAGTATACAGTAAAGAAAATTAAGCATTCTTGTAAGCACAGAATTCAGCATGTACTTCTCTCAAACTTATTGGCAGTACATTAGTTTCCGTTGTCTCCATATTGACCCACTGTTCGAAGTCGCCTGCACACACACTGTTTGTACTTAGATACTCTGCAATGTCTCTACACACAGCTTTAACATAAGGCAGTCACATGCTGAGTCTTTCCAACATAGTGGGTATCACCATCCGCAGACCAAACAAGTTTGCAATGATACAGTGCTCTAGATAAATGGATGTGCCACCCGATTTCACTCGGAGTGCAGGGTCATTGTGCTCTGTAGCAATGGATAGAGTTAGAGCAGTACGGAAAATGTCTGGAGGAGGATTGTATGGATGACCCTTTGTCTTTCGTAGGGTTTTGTGCGAAACAGCTCGTCCCATCCCACCCATGTAAATCGCACTTTAACAGTTTTAGATGCATTCTCGATCTCTATCTGGACATGCCAGTTTGTATCCATAGTCAATAATAATAATGGCGTGTGACGAGGGCCTCCCGTCGGGTAGACCACTCGCCTGATGCAAATCTTTCGATTCGACGCCACTTCGGCGACTTGCGCGTCGATGTGGATGAAATGATGATGATTAGGACAACACAACACCCAGTCCCTGAGCGGAGAAAACTTCCGACCCAGCCGGGAATCGAACCCGGGCCCTTAGGACTGACAGTCCGGCGCGCTGACCACTCAGCTACCGGGGGCGATATGTAAACAATTCGCACCACTAGCGGTTAAATTATATGCTTAAGTGAACAATAGTAGTGCACAGGTCTTAAGTGGTATCTTCTCATACACTGCATCCTCACTTTGTCCATGCAGTGTCACCGGAATATTCTGTAATGGTGCATATGGTGGGGTCCAGTACCGACCTCCTCCATTCTGATTCAGACCACCCATGCACTTCAGCGAGTCAAGGGATGGCTGGGTGTCTTCAAAAGACAATAACAGCTGATTATACTGCTCCATCAAGCTGCCCAGATGCACGAGAGGATCACAGGGTGCTGCCATTGCTGTGGGTCCTGACTGGCTGGGACACGCTGCTGTTGCAGAGCCTGACAGGCTGGAGGACATCGCATCCACTGATGACCAAAGGAGAAAAATCGTTAAAAGCATTACAGGCATTATGCACAGCGTACTTACTCTTCCGTGGCTTCTCCCAATTCCGTTTCTGCTGCACTTGAGCGGCGCTGGAAAACCTCAGCTGGCGTTTCATGCTGACTGACTGACTGCAACTGAGGTTGCAGATCCGCTGGGCTCGCCTTATATTTCCTATGTGATCAGATGCAGCGTTCCTATTGGCTACTGCCAATTTCAAGCGCCTCTGGTGGTATAATTGTATTGGAGAAATGAGCTTGTGATTTCCTTCCTGAAGGAACGGGTTTCAGGTCCTCGAAAGGGCATCACCAGTTTGAATTTTCCCGTCAATTTCTGTGGGATGGGGTTGGGTGGGACGTCAGCACAGCCCTGGAACAAAGGAATTCCCACAAAAATTCGAAATTCCCGTCAGAATTCGACATTCCCTCATGAACAGGAATTCCTGTCAATTAGGTATGTGGGGGAGAGGGAGGGGGATTGTTTGGGGGAGGAGGTGGAGACTCATGTGCTAGTTGAGGAAAACACATGGCTTCGTCTGAAGGGTGGGGATTGGGGGTGGGTGTGGTTGGGGGGGCAGGTGTAATTAATTGATAAATTTAACTAATTTGCACAACAATTTTATATCAATTTGGTATTAAAATTGCACCAGGAGCCCCATCTCCCTGCTACTGGCAACAAGACACTGTGCAATCTAGTGGTGGCTACATAATGATGTGAGCTGTGTTTACATGGAATGTTCAGCTACTTGGAGGCATTTTCAGCAATTCATAACTGTTTCCAGACATGATGAAATTTTTATGGATGACAGTGCACCACGTCACCGGGCCGCAATTGTTCTCGACTGGTTAGAAGAACCTTCTGGAGAGTTCGAGCGAATGGTTTGGCCACACAGGTTGCCCGACGTGAATCCCATTAGAAATTTATGGGATATAATACAGAGGTCCGTCATGCACAAAACCCTTCCCTGGTAACACTTTCGCAATTGTGGACAGCATGGATCAATATTTCTGCAGGGGACTTCCAACCACTTGTTGAGTCTGTACTACTTCAAGATACTGCACTGTGCTTGGAAAAATGAGGTCCAACACTTTATTAGGAGGTATGTCACGACTTTTGTCACCTCAGTGTTGTGTACCTCTTGAGAAGTAAACTAAGAGAGATTAAGGCACGCCTAGTGGTATACGGACAGTCAGCTTATCCACTTTCTATACAGGAATGGAGGAAGAGGAAGAAGAAGAAGAGGAGGAGGAGGTTAGTGTTTAATGTCCCGTCGACAACGAGGTCATTAGAGACGGAATACAAACTCGGATTAGGGAAAGACTGGGAAGGAAATCGGACGTGCCCTTTCAAAAGAACCATCCGGGCATTTTCCTGAAACGATTTAGTGAAATCACAGAAATTACGGAAAACCTAAATCAGGATGGCCGGACGCAGGATAGAACCGTCGTCCTTCCGAATGCGAGTCCAGTGTGCTAACCACTGCGCCATCCCGCTCGGTACAGGAATCGAAAAAGAAATAAAACAGGTAAATTTGGTACAATGTATTCTACACCATATACTGTACAGCCTGCCTTTGTGGCCGAGCGGTTCTAGGCGCTTCAGTCCGGAACCGCTCTGCTGCTACGGTCGCAGGTTCGAATCCTGCTTCGGGCATGGATGTGTGTGCTGTCCTTAGGTTAGTTAGGTTTAAGTAGTTCTAAGTCTAGGGGACTGATGACCTCAGATATGAAGTCCCATAGTGCTCACAGCCATTTGAACCATTTTTATACTGTACAGTGCTTGCGTAGTATACAAGGGGTTGTTTTGGGGGAAGAGACCAAACTGCGAGGTCATCGGTCTCATCGGTTTAGGAATGGACGGGGAAGGAGGTCGGCCGCGCCCTTTCAAAGGAACCATCCCGGCATTTACCTGGAGTGATTTAGGGAAATCACGGAAAATCTAAATCAGGATGGCTGGACGCGGGATTGAACCATCGTCCTCCCGAATGCGAGTCCAGTGTAGTACACAAGGTGTAATGGGTGTAAGTGCAGATATTCTTATATGTGGTACCTTAATATACACACACCTCAGTGTACTGGTTGTGTCTAAGAGTTTCCCTACAAGCATGTCACACTTTACGACCTAATGTTTTCTGCACAGTCGTAACTGCACCTCTAAGTGGGCTCCAACTTTCAGTATAGACGAACCACTCTGTTCACATGTCCACTCTTCACCACCTGACCCGCTGCCCTAGAGAAATTAACATTAATGGCTTGGTTTTACCACGCGTACATCGATGTACACTACTACCCAACCTAATACTTGTGACCTGCAATAGGTGTAATTATTAGTCTGCAAATGGGTAAATGCTGATGTAATGTTGTTCAGTACGCCGTCCTCGGTCACCAGTAGAAATATCAGCACTTATATCTGTTACCCCATGCTTGTGTACCTGTAGAGTGGCACTGTGTGGTGTTCAGTGGTGGGTACTGATTCTGTTTGTGGCTGTTAGACTGACACCAACGGGCCTGTAGTAGTCCTAAAGGAAGGTCACAGGAAGCTGCGACTCTCTTGATCCACACCTCCATACCTCACCAACTCCTGGAATCAAAATGCGTTAGATACCTCAACAAGACTGCTTTGGTAACTACTGAAGCGAGGCTGAATGCCCGCCAGTATGGGGTAAGAATTGTAAGCTCAGTCAGCTTACTCTTAGTGACCAAGGTACTGAAGTACATGTTGCAGTACGATAATGTAACACTCCTTGCTGCAGTTCACACCACAAACGCACTTGAGGAATGTACAGATTTTTGACTGACGTGTCTAGTTACTGATTAGTCACCCACAGAGCACATCTGCGAAGCGAGATGAAGGCATATATTTTCATAGCCGCCCCCAGTCAACAGTTTTCATTAACTGAGAAAGCAAGTGTTGTAGACATGGCAAGAAATTCCTTGACATTCGGATGCTCTTTCTCTCCATGCCACATAGAATGAAGTGAAATTAAAGTTTCATTTCTTAACACGTCTCCATAAAATTTGATAAATATCGGACTGTTGCTTCATGATTAAACAGTTTTTCATTTTGGTCAGTATACAAGTTGCTACCATTTTTGTTCCCATAGTAAAACTAAGCGTCCGCACCAAGCAAATGTCGCAAGGTTCTATGAGTGCTTCGACGGAAACAACTGTGTAATTCAGAACCACCAACTCTCACAGACTGAATCGAGCCACCCACGCAGTTCAGGCTGTCCACACGCTTCGTCCGTCAGCTAATAATCAGCAACTGATCCGCAAATCACCTGACACTATCCCCAAGAGCTTAAATTGGACTGCCCGGCCCGCTTCGGAAATCCAATTGCCGAATCAGCCGTCCGAACAGGCAATTAACAATCAATTTCAGAACTGATTTGTCTCCACTAGCAGCTGGCGATGAAACGGATATGGTTTCACAACTATAACAGCAAAATATTTTTCGACGTAGTTTAATCTACTGACGAAGTTGATTTACGAGTTGCTATGGGCTTTACTTGTTACTATAACAAACTGTTTTTATTGTTTGTCATTTACTGTATACAGTTACTTAAATGTTCCTCGAATTAGGCGGATTTAAAGTGGTAGAAAACACTTCAGCCTCTTTCTTCCGGATGGCATCCGCTGAGTTATGTTTCCCGATGAAACTACGGCAACAGTTTTTTCTCTATTATTTCAAAGACTTTGACTTAAGCGTTTGACTATTTCCTGAACACCATAATCCGTGCTGATCAACGCACTCAGTCCTATAACAAGCTCTTATGACTGTGAAATGTCAGTTTTTGTGCAGCAGTTGCCTTCCACAACCTAGATTCAAAAAGCTGCTGTACGAGAACACTCGAAGTGAAATCCACAAAAAACAACATCGATTCCCATCCATAGTCATTAGCAGAGACGAAAAATAGATCCAGAACGTTAAAAAAATGACTAGGAAGGAGGAAACTACTGAAGTTTCGACGCAGTTTGATAGAAGGGACGTTGCGATTAGTAGAGGGTGTTTCTACAAAATGAGAGGAACGTTCCTATTGGTCGAAAAAAGTCATGATGTGAAAAAGTGGGGGGAGGCAGTTTTGACATGAGAGGACAAGAGAGAAATTTTGAGAGGACTCTTCTCTGAACTGGTGTCAAGTGCAGAACGGAGCGCCTAACGCTCCGTATGACGCAGGGAAGAAATTGGTGTGAACACTGCGTCCACAGCGGCTGCACTCCAGCTAAAATTAGATGTAGCAACGTTTAGCTCCAACTGTTGAGAAACGAACCAGCCAAATTAGTTAATTGTTCTTGAGAGAACTGAGAGGGCACTATAATATGCACGCTGCTCCAACCATGCGCGTGTATATCGCCACATAATAGGACTAGGGCTGAGTACATGTTTTCTCGCATGATGAGAAACATGGGGAAAACTTCTGCTGCAAAGTTCAGCAAAGGCCAGATTAGTTTTGTAGGAATTTCAGTGGGAGAGAGCGGCCTTGCAGACACCAGCACGTCGCAGCTTAAGGTAAATACCATGTGCAGAGGCGTAAACTTTGTCGGTTCACCAGCTTGCGTTCACTGTAAACTCGAGCGGCCTTGGATAATCTTGCGCTCAAATTTGTCACTTGACTAACCATCCACCGTACACTTGATTGTCATCCTAAACAATACCGAACTTTTGAACCGGAATCAGACGCTTTTCGTAGTACTGACCAACATCATAACGTATGGGTAGGAGCAATTTTGTGAAGAAATGTCCAATTAAACTTTCATATTATTGTACTTAGGATTAACGTAAAGAAACTTCAAATTAAACTTTCATAATATTGTGCTTAAGATAAATGTTCTTTCAGAGAAATATTATTTAACATTGTTGTGTATCAACTTATTTCACTTTTTGATGTTGGCAAAATGTATTATCCACTGCATTGTTTTTATGTTGGCGAGTTGAAAACTGTGTGAAAAGCTGTAATTTGGTGAGAAATATTGCGACATTACCCTTGGAATTTCACCTCACACAGTTGTTCTCAATTCAAGAATTAAAAAAAACCGCAACCTTACATGCTTTCTGTAAAATAACAGGGTAATTTATTTAGAAACTGATATTCTGTATGTACAGACATTAAAATATCAAGTATTCGCCAACTGAAACATAAATTTTGTGTACTTTGTTATGATATGCTGTCGATTCTGCAGTACATCTGCAATATAGGTGTTGCTCTTCTACTGTTTATCATCTTTAACTATAGAGAACTTTGTATTGATAACTTGGCTGGAAATGTATGTCTTTAATACAAACTGTTGAGGTTTAACTGCTTTATTCTATGTGAAAGATTTGTGTGTATGTGCATGAGTGTGTGGGTGAGAGATGAGTGGGTGAGAGGTGAGTGGGTGAGAGATGAGTGGGTAAGAGGTGAGTGGGTGAGAGGTGAGTGGGTGAGAGAATGAGTGAGTGGGTGAGAGAATGAGTGAGTGGGTGAGAGAGTGAGTGGGTGGGTGAGGGAATGAGTGGGTGAGAAAGTGAGTGAGTCAGAGAGTGAGTTGTTGTGATAGTGAGTAGATGAGAGAGTGAGTGGGTGAGAGAAAGTGGGTGAGAGAAAGAGTGGGTGAGTCAGAGAGAGAGTAAGGGTGTATAAGAGTGAGTGTGTGGACAGAGAGAAATTGAGATGAAGAGACATTGAGACAGACAGATAGACAGACAGACCCAGAGAGAGAGGGAGGGAGGGAGAGAGAGAGAGCGAGAGAGCGATGGAGAAATAAATGGATTTTTTTTTTTAAGAAGGTATTCTTGCCCAAGGCAGAACCAGTCCGGGAAGAAATTTATATTTAAGTGGTGGGAAGTCGCCTTTGGTTGTAGCCTTGTACAGAAGTGAAACGTGGACAATAAGCAGTTCAGACAAGGACAGAACAGAAGAGAAGAGTGTAACTGAGGGAAAATGGAATTTTATGGCACAACTTGACTTAAGTTGGGACTGGTTGACAGGAGTCAACTGAGTCATCAAGGAATCGTCAATTTGGTAGTGGAAGGAAGTGTATGACTGTAAACATTGTAGATCGGGACCAAGAAATAAAAATACAGTAAGTAAGTTCAAAGGGATAAAGGTTTCAATAGTTACTCGGAGATGAAAAGGCCTGCAAAGGACAGACTAGTGGAGCGAGCAGCATGATCATGTCAGTCTTTGGACTGTAGACCACAACACAAAGAACAGTATTGATAGTTCATTATAGCAACTAACACTTGGGTTGCCGATGTGAATGGTAATGGTATAAATGTTTCAGTCAACTCTTCATCAAATTTATGTAATATGGCAAAAATAGTTACCCCAAAAAGGCTGCGGTTACGTGAAAATTCGTGCAGCAGAACGAAGACTGCTGAGCCGAATACTGGAATCGACCAGCGGACGATATATCACTGACTCCAATCTCTGTGCCACACAAAATGTTATATGTAAATGGAGCAGTCTAAGAATAAAGGGCGCAGATCTCTGGGACCAGTAGACTGAATAAAAATGGAACTTGATCCGACAGTAATTGATGGCTCTTTATTTCGTCAGCATTCACCATAGTTCTTTCTTCTGCATAGTGGTTCGTTGTTTCAACGAACAAGAAAGAGGAGTATTTATGCATGCCTAAAATTCACAGCTGGAAAGAGACACTTCTTCTGACTAAAATGGAAATTTTTACACCAAAAGCATATTGACTGAACACAGCGCAACTGACACTCCATTACTTCCTTCCCTGGAAGATGTGTTGATCAGAATGTCATCCCAATGCAAGTTTATTTTCAGTAGAGGACAAAAGTCGTTGCTACAGATGAAGAATGGTGTGAGTACATTATGGCTGATGGGTCTTTTAAAGTTGAGACCGCAACACAGCAAATCCAGAGGACGATGACGTACAGCTAATCGCGATTTTTCAGACTTGCACAAAGGTCGACTCACTGGAATGTGCACATGGAAGCATGATACAGACACAGCGTGCAATACAGCTGTTATAGTGAAATGACTGCAAAACGAGTAGTGACGAGATGGAGTACCGAACAGCATATTCCAGCAAGACACCGCAATTCGTACCAAAAAGTCCTTGAGGAGTGTATGGATCCTTACTGGCCAGCCCCGTCCCCTGTGTTGCCACCCACAGAGCGTGTGTGGGATCTAACAGAAATATGTACTGTTTCATAGCAGCTTCCAGACAGCGTTTTGCATCAAATGACGCAGCATGTGTTTCAGATATGGCAACAGATTCCTCAAGATGATATTCGAAAAATGTTTACCTTCCAGACCACAAGAGTGTATTCGTGTCCGTGGGGTTCACAACTCACATGGATGTTAACGATAAACATCAGTTCGGATTGATATCTTCATCTTCATCCTGAACAGTTTACAGCCACAGGTGGGATCCGTTTGTAACATAAGCCTCGCCACATAGTCCTGTGTTCCCACCATCTTTCTGTGTTCACTCTAGTCCAGACATCTATTTTTTTAACACAGTCCTCCACCCCTTTCAGCCGCCTATCCCTTGATGTTGCTCTTGGTCGTTTCCTTCCCCTCTCTGTTTCATGTATCTACTCTGGAATCGTCTTGTTTTTTCATTCTCTTTAAATGTCCACACCATCTTAGTCTTGATGCTTCTATCTTGCTCTGCAAGAGTTCCTCTTTCACTGTTTCCCTCACCCTTTCGTTCTTCCTTCTACTTCTCCTTGCCACTCCCATCCTACTTCCGAGGAACTTAATTTCATATACCTGTAATCTGTTTTCATCTCTTTTTCTTCGTTACCCATGTTTCAGATGCGTAGGTTAATACTGGAATGTAATGACTTCTATATATCAATTCTTTCCTTCTTTGTGAAACATCTTTGTTCCAGACCAGGTTCCTAACACTTCACAGGAATACTTTGCCTGTCTGCCATGTTCATTATTTCTTTCCCATTTCTTCCGTTTTCCTCTGTCACTCTTTTCAAGTACTTATCACTTTCAAACTTCTTCAACTATTCCCCTTCAATCCTTATTCCGATAGTTGATCTATCTTTTTCTTGTTGTAACTAGGATATCGTATTTGTTTGCATTAAATTTCATTCTGCACTGTCAGACAGTTTCTTCCCAAGTATCCAGCTGTTCCCGAATCTCGTCCTCCCTGTTTCTCCAGATCATCAAGTCATCAGCGAATACCGTTCTTTTCATCTTGTCTATTTTTCTGCCACTTTAGTCATTCTCTCATCATAGACCATAATGAAGAGGAGAGATGACAATGCACTGCCCTGTTTCACACCTACTGTTTGCTGGAACCAATGTGTCCTTTCACTTCCTACTTTCACACAACCCAGACTTCCACAGATCACCTCCTCCACTCTTCTTGTCACTTTTTTCACTCCTTCCTTTTCTACTGCTTCACAGATCTTACTTCTGTAGATATTATCAAATGCTTTTTTTGTACTGGGAAAGACCATCACAAGGTCTTCCCCGAATTCATGGTGGTGCTCCTCGAGCTGCCTCACTGCAAATATGAGGTTCACATTTGACCTCCCATGTCTAAAGCCATACCTTGGCTTAGTGTGGCATCAGTGTGATTGCCCTGTGGTTTTTACAATTCTTCTTACTACATTTCTTGAACATAGGGATAATCAGTGCCCTCTTCCAAACTTCTGAAGTCTTCTTCTGATTCTACACCACTCTCATCACAATACAGCCACTGTTTCCCGATATCACCTGCTGCCTTCATCATTTTGTCACTTACTTCGTTCATACCTGGTGCCTTCCCCTTTCATCTTGTCGAGCGCCATTTCCATCTCAGGTCGTCGTCCTCCCCCATCCTCCCTCTCAAAGGTTCCTTCTACTCCTCGTTTATTCAGAACGGTAACATATTTTAAAAATTTGATACCCATTATGTGGTGAACATCTCCACAGAGCTTTATTGATATCAGACTGGTGCTTCGTGATGAAACACTTTCCATTCTTGCCAGTGTATTTCCACTGCAGTGACGTTAGTTTTATGCTCTGATGGACAGATCATTTTTAGTTAGTTACTAACTTTTTCTGATCGTATGTTACGCTGAACAATGTCTAGCAGGTCTGCGCAAACAGAGCCTGCTATCTCTCTGTGGGCACGGCGTCCATGTGGCTGGTCATCCGACCGACTGTCCAATATAACGGAGAGCACAGTGCGGGCGCGACAAGGTCTGCAACCCTATTCTGCAACGTTTGGTCGCTCTGGCGATCGATTCGGTAAGAGAGCGCGCCAAGCGGTGGAGTTACTGCAACTGTGCCTTAGTGCAGTTCCGTATGCCGCTTGTAGCAAGTCGGTATGGCTCCCGACGTACCAAGGGGGGACCGTGACTTGCTGCGGTTTCTCCTCACGCCAGCTGACAGCTGCGTGCATGCTGACCCGACGACTGCACACCCAGTTCTGCGAACCGCAGCGTGCACAACGCCCCACACCCGTAGCGGCCAGCCAACACAACTACCACACACGCTGTTCCCATTATTGTTTTAGAAAGAGTGTTTTAAGTGCATAGTGCCGATCGTATAAGATACCAGTGGAAATGTTGGAAGAAAATGGAAAGTTTCGTACGTTCACATCCCAGTGACAATGAAGTGGCTGCGCGTATTACCATTGTGTCCCTGTTGTTTATGTGTGCCATTTTTGAAACAAAACCAGTATGCAGTGAGATACTTTATTATTGACTGATTTCGACCGGTATGTTTTGCCTTTCTCACAATAACAATTGCTGACAGATAAGGATTGTTTGACTGATTTAGTCATTTCAGGACTTGCTAGACAAATATAGCTTCAGGTGCAGAGAGATGGCTGTAGTTCTTTGATGTGCTCTCACGTACAGCCACAGATCCTCTGAGAGGCACCCACATGCCTTGCTCATACTGTGGCATCAAGCAGTCAGGCCTGCAAGATGAGTGGTCTGCCAAGCGAGTGAATTCATTCTTATTTATCGAGTAACATGAACTCTCGTACTCACAACTAAATTACAAATTATCCTCCTATATGAATAATACGCAACGGAAGAAAAAGGCCACCAATCTTTTTCTTTTCACTTTCTTATTTATTCCGATAAATTCTATAACCTAAACACACAAATTCTATAACCTACAACAATAACACATGAGAAATTCCGCCCAGTGGGCGTGGCTTTACATTGGTGATTCTCTACCTTATGGTCTCGTAATTATTTAACGCTACAGTGCACTTTCTGGATAGGATGGTGGATCTTTTGCTATATCTCACACTTCGACTCTCACAACCATCATCACGAACCTTTCCTCCAGACCGAGCGGTACAAAAGGAACACGCATAACCCACTACCTCTGAAACTACCTTGCTACTCTCCCATGCAAACCACACACACTCAAATTACATGACATACACCACACTACAACATGAAATACAGCACAGAGAATAGTCACAACATTATCACTCTCAGCTTTCCCACTTCAATTAATATTTATCCCAGTTACACACGACACTGCCCCACTTCGTAATTCTACTTTCCTGCTATGAACTCTGGAGATATATGCACGTCTTGCTGTGCAATGCAAGCCAAGTGGCGTTGCTGGATAGACGGCTGACTCACCTTGCATCTCTCTCAGAGTACGGATCAAGCGTCACATGGAAACATATCACGCAAAGTGTTATTAAGAACATATTCATCACACACGCGAGTCCTCAACTGATACCATGGACGAGTACTTCTCTTTATCCTTTGTCTCATACACAGATTGAGACTCACACAGTACTCACCACGTGGAAGTACTCGTCTCTAATTTCAAGTCCTGCACACGCCATTTCTTAAATATTTCAACTTATAGTACACACGCTAGTAATTCGGCTTAACCTAAGCACACGGAAGTATTTCAACTTATTGCTACACGTGGTTTCATTGTGACCGTTGGTCACTTCCGAAGATTACTACTATCACATTAATATTACCTGCCTGACATTTAATTCTCCCCACAAAAGTTCCTGAAATAGAGAAATTATTATTTCAAACTACTCTTAAGTATTCCACATGCATACCATGTCTCCACTCTTTTGTCTTTACGGTGCACACCTAAGACAGGTCTTAACAGCACAATATCCAGCAGCAGAGTGCTGAAACATGGCCGTTCTTCAGGTCCTCTCGCACCTCTGCTGAAGTGGGGGAGCACTTTGCTACCGTATTGGTCAGCCACATTTCAGGTGCTCAAAGCTCAGGTAAATTTCATCTCTTTGGTCCCACCAAAGGTGGCCAAAGGATCGTCTCAAAGATGATCATATATTCACATTCACTATCTGCGGTTAGCAGATGACCATACATTCATTCATTTCACAGATCTCACCAAACTGTATGTAGGGATTTATTTTGAGGAAGTGCCCATGTGATCAGTTAAATAAATAAATTGTCATTCTTTCCCACACTGGTATCCGGCTTCGCTGTATTAATTGAAATTGAGTTATTTTACAAAAAAATGTGTTGTTCTGACAAAAATAATGAAGTATGTTGTACCTATTTTCAATGTTGGGCAGTACTGTACCCTTTCACCTCAACCAAATTACGGGTCACTTTCCCACTCAGTCAGTACCGCACCACAAAGTTCCTCTTGGGCATTTGAAATGTGTTCATGTCGTCCTGCAGATTACGCAGACAAATTGCATGTCACCGCTATTCCTCGAACTGCATTCCCTCCTTCATTGCTCTTCCCTTCTCGTTAACAGTACAATGCCCATCATGTCCACTTCCAAGATACTGTGTTAAAATGCATGCATAATAACATTTGTGAGCTTATTTTCGACTTGGGTGCATAGTTGTGAATCTTCAGTAAAACAGTCACTCCATCCAAAACTAAAAATCACTCAGTATTCTCTCCGCAAACGGAGCATTCTGAATCGCACGAACGGCCTCATCACTTCTTCGCGCAGTAGACGAAAAATCGACAGGCAGTCCGATCGGTAAGAGGCCTCAGTGGGGTACAGGACAGTAATTTCGGCTACCGTACAGAAAATGACGTCACTAACGAGACCAGCCTACGGCACCGAACGATTTGGACGTTACAGAATAGAGTTATAGGCACAACCTCGTTGTTGCCTCCCATTGCGATAGGCGCTGCCACAGTTCTAGACCAGCTCCACTACACCAACAAGCAGCACGTTTAGAAATCATTGGTCTTGTGTATAGCGTTTTTTAAAGTGTAAAACGTACCAGTGTGTTAAAAGGCCATGATTAGAGGCCAGAGGTTTATGTAATTACATATTCTTTTCCTTCATTTCTCCGCAAATGAAAAGAGTAAGTGCTAATGAATTATTTTGGAAAAAACGACGTTCCCTTTCCGGAGGGTGTGTTTTCATCTTTTTATTTTTTACATGTTCAGTCTTTTTTGATACAATCATAACCAGTTTCAGCTTTCAAAGGCCATCTTCAGATACTACAATGGAGAACAGAAAATGTTAAATTAAGATCTGAAATAAGTACACATCTCAATAACAACAATGATCTGAAACAGGTACAATTATTTTCACTAGGTAACTTGTGAGCTTAGTTAAATTCTAGTAAGATACTTATGGTTCACATCTATGGGTGGCATTTGATGAACAAGTGTTATTGCGTCATCAAGTAAACAACTAGGTACGCGCGTTCTCTACAAGACAATCTTGAATCGTAAAAAGCGTGTAATCTGATTGTTACAGTAACATCAATTATTCATGAAATATGAAAGTAAATACGGTCGTTAAAACACTAAAATCTGTTTAGAACAAAGTGAGCTCTTTACAATAAGAGAGAGTGCCAATCCTTACGGTATTTGTTTTGGTTCCTGGTAGCGCTGCACTTCAGGCTGCTTAGCTGTTTACGCTACTGCATATACGTAGACTTGGGGGAGGCGATACAGAATGGACGACCAGGACAGTTCCCTCTTGCAGCTCGCCGGCTGCGAGGTGTTTTTGTTAGCTGGGTAGAAATTAGAATTTCAAACGCGGGCTGGACAACACAGTGCGACACTCGTTCACAAGAAGGCCAATGAAAAAAAAAAAAAGGTTCAAATGGCTCTAAGCACTATGGGACTTTACATCTGAGGTCATCACTCGCCTAGACTTAGAACTACTTAAACCTCACTAACCTAAGGACATCACACACATCCATGCCTGAGGCAGGATTCGAACCTGCGACCGTAGCAGCCGCGAGGTTCCGGACTGAAGCTCCTAGAACCGCTCAACCACAGCGGCCGGCGCCAGTGATCAACTGGAGCATGTATGCAGGATGCAGCGACTACCTCAGCTAAGTAAATCTTCATAAATATAAAAAAATGCATTAATTGAAGTTATATAGTGTTCATCGACTAGTGTATCCGGTTCTTTATGTTTCGCGATTTAAATCTATAGTTCTTCTAAAATGTCTGATCGTTTACTTTCTTCGGCATTATGTAAAATTTTTATTTTTTCGTCAATGCTACCAGTATCATGTCCCAACGGCTGCATATGTTAACCTAGTGCTGTTTTATTGCCGGCGTAAGTGTGTTCTTTGAATCTTGAGTCAAGTGTCCAGCCTGTCCGGTCGATATAGCTTTTTTCACAATCACGGTATGATAAGTTGTAGACCCAATATTTCTCATATTTATCCCTTCTGTTTCATAGTTATGGGGCAGTTGTGTTCTTATGTTCTCTGTTGTCCTGAACGCAGTTTTAATTGCATTTCTCAGGCATATGTTCTCAGTTCTGTCTGATGTTTTGCCTGTGTATTTCTTAGAGGCGTACTTGAGCTGACCTAATCGCGTGCCGTCTGTGCATGCCATTCATTTGTCTTCTTTATATTCTGCTTAATTTGGTTGTATATGGTGTTCACTACATCTGGGTCGTATTCTTTTGCAGGGGCGACCAGGATTAATACGTTTAATTCTTCCTTCACTAACGAATTAGCTTGCTAGTGTTAATATATTTCATTTTATCGCAATATACTTCACTTTACAGCAATTAAATATTTCCCATATTTTAACTTAATGTTTTATAAAATCACATATTACCTATCTTCATATTTTCTCCAGTCCCTCACTAGGCCGCTGCCATAGAAACATATGGAATCCTACCTATCATCAAGAAGTAAATTATCTCAATAATTTGCGTTCTAATACAACAACATGTTATTTCCACTCTGAGCTGGGTTATGAACGACGTGCAACTGCCTCTCTTTCTAAGATTCGGAATGTCAGTTTTCAAAAACAATGCAGACATTACTGTGTGTAGAAAAGGGACTCGTGTGTTGTCAATGGCGACTTCCACCGACTCGAGGCCAAGAAAAATTTGCCGGAGAGATCACAGCTGTTGGTGTTCATGATGCCTCCTGTTGCATCAGAATTGTTATTTACAATAATAACTTCGTTTACGAGGAACGATGCTTTCACTACTGATGGAGGAATCATATGTATTTTTTCTCAAGTCAACAACCCTTTTCCTCAACACATACTAATCGTACTGGGATGGATAAGGTAGCGTGTAAGAATTTTTTGAGCTAAACTTTACTATTTGTGGAAGATTTTAACATAAAACAGACTTTCAATATAACTATCATTGGTAAACAGGCACCATAGATACTCAGCTTCATAACTGTATATTACGAAGCTAATTTATTAAATCACGAAGAGGTGAGTGATTTGGAGTGATGAGCCACGCTATAGCCTGTGAGAAACCAATGGGAGGCTTAGTTTTATGGAATGCCTGGAGACTTGTATCGTACTGTATTGCATTGTATGGAACTGGGGACCTAGAAACGACGGAGAGGCTTCGTCCTCGCCGTAGCCCTCAATATTTCATAACCCCACAACAAGCTACAGCACTCCACTCACCCCACCGCCGCCCCACACCGAACCCAGTGTTATTCTGCGATTCCGCCCCCATTGGACCCCCCTGGAAACGTCTCACACCAGACGAGTGTAGCCCCAATGTTTGCGTGGTAGAGTAATTATGGTGTACGGGTACGTGAAGAAAGTGTCTGCGCAGCAATCGCCGACAAAGTGTAACTGAGGCGGAATGAGGGGAACCAGCCAGCATTCGACGAGGCAGATGGAAAACCGCCTTGAAAACCATCCACAGACTGGTCGGCACGCCGAACCTCGACATTAATCCGCCGAGCGGATTCGTGCCACGGACCGGCGCGCCTTCCCGTCCGGAAAGCAGTGCGTTAGATCGCACGGCTAACGGTGCGGTCTCTGGAGACTGTTACCCACCATCTTGCGTAGTGCCGACAGTGAAGTACGGGGCATTGTGGTATAAAGTTTTTTTTCGTAGTTGCGGTGTGTTCACTGTATTGCGCTTAAAAAGATGGTAATTGCGGGAGGATATGAACACATGTCACAGCTTGTGGACAGCGTGTGACACAGGAACAGTTTGGAGACAATGGCTATTTCCACTCTGTGATAAAGCAGTATCTTTGAGGCAAGGGTTAATGGACAATAACATTCTTGAAACGGACTGACCTGCCCAGAGTCCGACTTGAACACAATAGAGCACCTTTGGCATGAGTTAGAAGGTCGACTTCGCTCCAGACCCAACAGCGTCCAACAAAGGTGTCTTCTCGGGTTTCGGCTTTTGAGGAAGTAAGGGCTGCCATTCCACAGCAGAAACTGAGCTGAAAAAAACTTGTTCAAATGGCTCTAAGCACTATGGGACTTGACATCTGAGGTCATCAGTCCCCTAAACTTAGAACTACTTAAATGTAACTAACCTATGGACATCACACACATCCATGCCCGAGGCAGGATTCGAACCTGCGACCGCAGCAGCAGCGCGGTTCCGTACTGAAGCGCCTAGAATCATTCGGCCTCAGCGGCCGGCGAAACTGAGCCGCATAATTGAAAGTGTCTACAGCAGACTGCAAGCCGCCATCAGAGCGAAGCGTGGACACACCCTATATTAATGTCTACTAGTAGGTGTCCGAATACTTTTTATCAGATAGTCTAATTGTATTGTATTGTATCATCATCATCATCATTTAAGACTGATTATGCCTTTCAGCGTTCAGTCTGGAGCATAGCCCCCTTATGAAATTCCTCCATGATCCCCTATTCAGTGCTAACATTGGTGCCTCTTCTGATGTTAAACCTATTACTTCAAAATCATTCTTAACCGAATCCAGGTACCTTCTCCTTAGTCTGCCCCGACTCCTCAGTTTATTTCTGGCTTTAGAGGTTGCTGGGATCCACAGAGCTTGTATAATGCAGAAACACTTAATTCTTTTCAAATGTCCCAAAGTGGTTGTGGAAACCGCGCAAGTTCAAAAAATATATCTGTGAATGCAAAATTGGTTTGAGGTCTCAAAGTTTAAGATAAAGCAGCACAGCTAGGCAATAAATCACCATGACTGTACGTAGACGTGAGTCACGAAGAAAAGCAGAGAGAAGAATTTGTCGAAAATGCAATAAAATCTTCGAAAGCGGGGACCGGAGCTCTCCTCAAAATGCTACACCCAAACGTTAATGGAAACCAGCTGCATACCAATGGAACATAATCGACCCTTACTGCTAGTGTGCTTCTGAAAAGAACTCGTTCTGATGCAGAGTAAGAATGAATAAATTCGATGACGGAAGTAAATTCGATGACGGAATTCGAATGCAAATGTATGAAAGTATGGAGACTGCTTATTAACTGTGTACAAAATGGACGTTCTCTGGTAATTCATTCGAATGTGACTGGATCAGTATTCACGGATTTTCATAAGGGACAGTCAAATGAAAACGAGATAGATAAAAAAAAGTGAGCTATTTATTAATTCAGAAATGATCGCCATAACTGTTATTACATTTATCCCACTGTGGGACAAAACGTCAGTGCCTTCATGGAAAAATATTTGCGGTTGCCTACGGAAACACTATTGTACCCAGACATGCATCTATTTGTCTGAAGAAAATCGATGGCCACGAATACTTGGATCTCAAAAAGTATGGAACTCGGGTGGGGAGAGATGGGAACTATATGGAGGATTCGTAAGGACTTCCCAATGAAACTTCTGCGTGTGAACGATCCCACATGTTGCCACTGTTGTTTCGAATAGACTGCGGAAGCTTCGTTGTGCAGCCCTTACACATCTTCCATATAGTTCCGATCTCCCCCACCCGAGTTCCACATTTTTGGAGCCCTGTTGTGTACGAAGAGGTGCCTGCCTGTATGAAATCATTGTTTCCTAGGCAACTATAAACATTTTTCCAGAGAAGGCATTGACGATCTTGTTGTAAAGCCCCCTTCACAAAACCGGCTTTTGCGAAAATATGTTTGATCGTGTTCGCACGTGCCTAAGAGAAAATAAAATTTGTCAAGGCTGTCGTTTCCGAAAGAAATTGTCACATTGATTAGTGGGGGAGAGGTTTGCAACAAGTTATCCCTCAGGAAACCTTATTCCGCGTACTCTATTTTAAGTTAAATTTACTTCAATTATAAAAAAAATTGTGCAATCATTCACGTATCGTCCCAACGAAAAGGGACACCACGGGACTCGGCCTACAGAACAATAAACTTTGCTAATACTTTTGGAATAAATGAAAAAAAAGTCGCCAGGTCATTTGGGCACTGTGTGTTCACTAATTAATTAAAATTGCAAACAGCAGTTAATAAGGAATAATTTGAATACGTGCCGCAACAGAAGGCTACACATACGTTTGCGGCAACAAAACACGTCACGAAGTAATAATGAGAAAGTATTTCGGAGAAACTGAATTCGTTATTAAACACAGTGAAATGAATTTGAGATAAATTAATCTCACACTGACTAACTGGACGCTGCCTCCTGTCATGCTAAATCGTTGCGTAACCATACAGTAGTGTTTACTCATGTTTGCTAACTTGGGAACTGGCAATGAAACACGAAAGAAAACTTCAGTTGATTTTAGAATTATTTAAATAAAATAACTACCACTGAACATCAACACAATTGCAGCGCCGAAATACGAACCAGGCCAAGACGATAAACAGCATCACAAGTTTACGCAAAATTAGCAAGTATGAATAATCGTTTTTCTTTAAATAAAATGTTTAATTAGACGTGCCATGCGATAATTACTGTCAGGTAATTGAATTAAATCTTGATGTGCAAGAATTACTTTGCCTCTAAACAATATTTCTCTCAACAGCGAAGTTACTGAGGCTCATTAAAAAACACTTTTATTTCTGTTTTCCAAATTATTAAAAACGTAGAAACGAACTGGCACAAATATTAATTTTGATACACTTCTTTCTTTTCAAGTAAACGACACTCGGGCTATTTCAATAACAGGAACGGACGTGGGACCTATTTGGTAATAATTACTTGGGATAATTATTGGGTTAAAGTTCTAAGTTTTTGCCCTAATTATTATTAAAACTAAAAGTTCACCACTATCACTGGGTAAGGCAATTACAGTTCTAAAACCGTGAACTAATTTGAACAGTCTTACAGTCGTTCCTTGTTGAAGAGCTAATGCGTAGCCATCGTCGACAGTGCTGCAATAGCTGCAGACAAAATTTGCGAGCACAGATTTTCATCTGCACACACTCGTCCGCTGCTGTCGTGGCGCTAAGTGAAACTTCTTCTCGCACTGACTTATCACGCAACTCCCGTGTCCGATCACATCAGAGTTTGCCTGTGCAGCGCGCGCGTTCTGACGTCACATCACTCGCGTCCAGAGACGCCGCCACACAGTCCGTTTCTACTCTTTGATGCACGTCCCTAATATTTCCTTAACCAGCAATGACCCATTGTAAATTACAGTTATTTAAATTATTGTTTACGCAGATCAATAAACGTTTATTACACATACAAGCTCCTTTTAAGGTTTACAAGAAAATCGAAATACAATTTTATTGTACAGGGTGATTCAAAAAGAATACCACAAATTTAGGAATTTAAAACTCTGCAACGACAAAAGGCAAAGCTAAGCACTATCTGTCGGCGAATTAAGGGAGCTATAAAGTTTTATTTAGTTGTACATTTGTTCACTTGAGGCGCTGTTGACTAGGCGTCAGCGTCAGTTGATGCTAAGATGGAGACCGCTCAACGGAAAGCTTTCGTCTTATAGAGTACGGCAGAAGTGAATCGACGACAGTTGTTCAGCGTGCATTTCGAACGAAGTATGGTGTTAAACCTCCTGATGGGTGGTGTATTAAATGTTGGTATAACCAGTTTACAGAGAATGGGTGTTTGTGAAAAGGGAAAAGTTCTGGACGGCCGAGAACGAGTGATGAAAATGTAGCACGCATCCAGCAAGCATTTGTTCGCAGCCCAGGAAAATCGACTCGCAGAGCTAGCAGAGAGCTGCAAATTCCACAATCATCTGTATGGAGAGTCCTACGAAAAAGGTTAGTTATGAAACCTGAACATCAACTACCCGAGGCGATGGATCGGCCGCCAGGCAGCCCGTGACAGAGCACTTCATCACTGGCCTCCAAGAAGCCCTGATCTTACCCCCTGCGATTTTTTCTTATGGGGGTATGTTAAGGATATGGTGTTTCGGCCACCTCTCCCAGCCTCCATTGATGATTTGAAACGAGAAATAACAGCAGCTATCCAAACTGTTACGCCTGATATGCTACAGAGAGTGTGGAACGAGTTGGAGTATCGGGTTGATATTGCTCGCGTGTCTGGAGAGGGCCATATTGAATATCTCTGAACTTGTTTTTGAGTGAAAAAAACCTTTTTAAATACTCTTTGTAATGATGCATAACAGAAGGTTATATTATGTTTCTTTCATTAAATACACATTTTTAAAGTTGTGGTATTCTTTTTGAATCACCCTGTATATGAAGGAAAAAAATTTTAATACGTACGTATGTGTTAAAGTGTTACATTGCCTCATAGTGGAATTAGTCTATAAATCATTATGACTATTGCTATTAACATAATAAACGGTTTAATTAATTTTTTACCGTCGTTCTCGTTCTCATTAGACTATCCCTTATAGATACGAGTAACCATCAGAGTATCTAAAGGGATTTGCTTCAGACCTTTCGGAACTGTTTATCTCCTGAAACAGCCTATCATAGTTTATTAGACAGTTTAATACACTTTTGTTTTTACTGTTCATTCCCTGAAACAACGTATCATAGCTTAGTAGACAATTTAATGCATTTTTCTCGTATCTACGGTACATCTAACAGTACACCATCGATTAAGTCACAACTCTGAAAAAGGACAACACAAATCATAGTTGACAACTAAGTCATGACAAATTAAGTGATAGAAATACAGTAAAAGACTTTACTCTTCTTCTTGTGCGATAATTGCAGAGCATTATTCCGTCACAGTTCCTTCGCTTTAAAGAAAATACATTTGCAACATTAGGTTCAACCCTCCGAAATTATGAACAATAAAACTAGTCACTTCACTTAAAATACATTGACAGTCAATACGTTGCTGGCTTTGGCTCCCTTGTGAACAGGCATGTACCTTTATTTTGGCCCTTCCGCAGTGTAGACAGTCGTAACCCTAATGACAGAAACATGGAATCCATAACTCAGGCTGCTCCGGCAGGAAATCGAAGTAGAATTACGCCAACTACAAATCACCCCCTGTGGCGCTAGCACTTTTTGTACATCGTTCCCTGATGCAGAATTAGTGAAAGCTCGGTAATTTACGCTCTGGTGTCCTTTCGTTGGTTGTACTACAGACTTAGAACAATGTATGACGATGCCTAAGTTACGTGTAAGACTGCAAATTATGGTATCATTCTAACATACTGCATTATTAGCACTGATCTTGCGAAGAAAATTTTCAAACATGTCTCACTTTGAAGCTAACTTACAGGAGTATTTCAACATCTAATAAGACAAACATATCAGGGAACAATCTGTGGAAGTTGGTAACGGTGTGGGAAAGCCATTACAAATACAGACAGAAAACATTTTTCTTTTCAAAAAATTAATTGTAACAGTTCCACTTGTAATTTGTCACATATGATAAGTAGTTTCGAGCAGTTAATGAATGTCTTCAGATCTGATTAATCACTAGTTGTGAGCTCTGAATATGGCCATGAAGTGATTGAAAGTACAGAGTGGTCAAAACAAAACTGATCCGGAAAATATAAGACTGACGCTGAATTGACCGTTGTTAATGAAGAGGAGGACTACGTATCACAGAAAGTGCTGGGAACTGTGATTTCGGTGATTTCCAAGTCAAGAAGGATCAGGACTTTGGGATCCTCCACAGTTTCTCATTCCTTCTGATAAGGCCTGGTTCAACCTGTCAGAGTACGTAAGCGCACAGAACATGTGTCATTATTCACCAGAAATTTGCCATCAGTAATTTGAAGGCGTCATCTTATTGAGGTCTGAAGTTCCTCTTGACGTTCTGCCATGTTTGCAATTTATAATTTGGGTTGTTTTGTAAATACTCGTTATGTAAGCACTGTTTATTTATTTTCATTCACCCCAGATGTTTCGGCAACTGTCTGTCATCTATTGTGGGTCGCATTTTGTTTCTATAGAGTGTAGTATGAGTTTTATAATAATTTATCTCTTGTACGCCCAAAACTTATTACATGTGAATTTTGTTTTGTTTGTTTCGATTGTTCAGCTGACAGTTACATTACTATTAGAACTGCGTTATTACCAGATGGGTTTTTTGTGCCCTTTTTGTTGTTTTTAACAGCATGCCATCTGCAAAGTAGTCATGAAGAAATTTCTTTGTGTATTTCTGAAGTACTATTTCGCAGATTAGTGGTTATGTATCTCATTGTACTTACATTTTCCGCCCTGTTACGTATCTCGGGTACACTCTTTCCACTTTGCTATTTATAAAAGATCGCTCACAACACTTACGATCCTCAAGGGGGCAATTCTCTCTATCAAAAAC
Source organism: Schistocerca serialis cubense (assembly GCF_023864345.2). Taxonomy (NCBI): domain Eukaryota; kingdom Metazoa; phylum Arthropoda; class Insecta; order Orthoptera; family Acrididae; genus Schistocerca; species Schistocerca serialis. Next base: position 592,453,028 of record NC_064639.1, read on the forward strand.
TCACAACACAGAAGAACTACCACATACACAGAGCAATGATACAAGAAAAGAAAGGGGTAGATGAAAATATTACGTTGAGCAACAAAACATTACCACATACACAGAACAATGATACAAGAAAAGAAAGAGGTAGATGAAAATATTACGTTGTGCAACAAAACATTATTTGGAACACTTAATGAACTATACAAAGCAACCTCACCATGTAAAACATAATAATCAAACGTTCTCAAACATCTAAAAACATCTGTTTCTTAATGTTCTCCGCATTCCCTCCTTCCAGCTCTTCTCTCGCTCTCTCTCTCTCTCTCTCTCTCTATTTCATCCGTAAACATGACATGCTCCATCTGCCCTCCCTTTTCCAGCAGACACACCACGTTAGGTTCACGAAACATTCAAAATTAGCGTCACATTTGACATAAGGCATAAACGAGCAGCAGCAAGAACAAAGCACCTATCAATGAGAGTGGAGACAAAGTGTCTGCTCAAATTACTTTTTGTCACGTTTCGTGGAAAATACGTGTGAAGTAAAGTTGCAAAATTTTGTAAATAACAGTGTGGTAACAGTGTATTCGGTAGCAATTGAAAGAGACGTTCGACAGAGATACGTAACAAGAAGAAAAATGTAAGTACAATGACAAACATAACCACTTACCACGAAATAGTACTTCAGAAGTGCACAAAGAATTTGCTTCATGACTACATTGCAGATGACAAGCTGTCAAAACGACAAAAAATGGCACAAAAGCCCAGGTATAATCATGCAGTTTCACTAGCAATGTAATTTTCAAGCGAGCAATCAAAACAAACCAAACAAAATTCAGACTTCATAACTTTTAGTTCTACAGCAAGCAAATAATTATAAAATTTATATTATACCTTACAGAAAAAAAATTTGACACGCATAAGGTAACACAAATGTCGAAACATGTCTGAGCGAATAAAAAGAAATAAATTGTGTTTGCATAAGGCGGTTTTTCAAAACAACCCAAACTCTGAAGAAATATAGCATAATACCAAGATTTCTTTTTGGCGTGCAATATCAGGTACCCTCATCGTTACAAGATTCTTTCACCAGACTGTTAATGCTAACCGTTATGTCGAGAAGCTATAAGAATGGGTCCGACTGAAATGTCTCAATTAAAAATCTCAGTAATTGTACAGGTGGAGAAAATACATACCTATCCAGTACCTCTACTGCCTTGAAAAGAATAATAGGCTCCTAGCCAGTATTTTCGATGTCGAAAATTACTCTGAAAGAAAATAGAGATTGACGATTCTAAAAAAGTTTATTGAGTCCATGTAAACCTGAAAAAATTACAATTTCAAGAATCAGGAAGGCGGTATAAAAAGATCGTTTCGATTGCACTGGCTGTCGTTATACCCATGATTTGTTCTAAACAGTTAAAGGCACTGTTTTTAAGCTGTGTGCACTTTTCCATACAGCGTGGGAGTCATCATGTCGCATGCATGCGCCGCCAATTCATCAGCTTCAGAAGAGTCATGAATATGAAAAAATGCGTATGAATTCCGAAAGGCATCCAGACGCAGCGGAAAAGTCAAGTTATTTCGTTAATTTTATGACACACAAAACTAAGTGTAGAAGAAACTGTCAATGAGAATCTTGAGAAATTAGTAGAAACTTATGACTGAGATCAATTGTTTCTTGTATATGTTTTGTATATCACTTGACTTACCTTTCAGAAAAAAAGTAAATTCATTGTTGTTTTTGATGATTTATCGCAATTTACTTTTTGAGAAATGTCCGTGACGACACTTTGCGGATACCGTTTGAAAGTGACCGTAAAAATCCAACCTGCATTTCTCATCGAACCCAGAATGATTCAGAAACAAATGGTGCAGTTTTATGTTTTACAATATCGCACATATTGTGCTTGATAGGGAAGTCGATTTAGTTTCCGCATAAATATATTTGAAAAACAATGTTGAAACTTTTGATACTGGTACAAAAGAGCGAATTGTGAGAAGTACGAAATTTTTAACGGCAGCAAAGAAATTGGCTGAGAGAATGGAACTTACGCGAGGAAAAGAAAATCTAAGTGACGGGAAAACGTAAAATCTGGAAATATGAAAACAATTTTTAATACAATTATAGTGTTAGTTTGTTCCCGCTTATAACTCTGACGAGGTGTTGAAACTCCACTGTATAGGCAAACAGGGCAAACTGATGAGCGGATAACGATGTCCATAAAACTTCTAAATCACACTAAAAGATATACACTATCGCGAGGCTTGATGGTAAAGTTTTCATCACCAGTAATTTAATCGTTAAAGTAATCAGAGGGCCTCACGAGGATTTGCGCCATTGACCTGAGTTAGCCTCCAAACCAGTCCGCTGTGTCACTTGGAGGATGACATCTGATACTATTCTACAATTTACACCTGCATCTCGTGACGTGACGGCCAGAAGTGGCAGATCAACCGACAACCGTGGCTGGCTATGTCACCGGTCGAGAAGCAAGTAATACCAGGAGCAGGAAGTTAATTTAGCAATATCGCTGCACGATGAAGCGAAGGCGGGGCTCCGGGTAACTGGAGGTGGTTATCTGAATAACACCACACCCATGTACAAGCAGTAAGAAAACAGCACGATCTAAACATACATATTACCCAACTTCATGTGTAGAAACATTGTAGATATAAGACTGATTCCATGGAATGGCTATTTTTCAAATGAAACCATGACCAATACCGTTGGTTGCAATATGATAGTGATGTAAAGTAGTCTGATAGTATTAATCTATACAGAGCAGCTTCAATATGGCCTGCCGCGTTAGTCAGTGGAATAACATTATAATACGTTTTCTTTGTTTGATCTATTTCTTATGGAATGTCAGATGTTTTAACTAGAAAATCTAAAAATGGGAAATGCAAATGCTCAGCCTAGATATTGTGGGAGTCAGTAAAGTGAAGTGGAAAGAAGATAAAGACATCTGGTCAGACGAATACAGGGTAATCCAACAGCATCCGAAAATGATGTGAAAGGAGTAGAATTCGTTGTGAAAAGGAAATTACAAATGAAAATGGCTACTGCGAACAGTTCACTGATAGGGTTGTCCAATGAGAATCAAAACAAACCAGCACCAACAACAGTAATACAAGTATGTATGCCGACGACACAAGGAGAAGATTAAGTGATAGAGAAAGTATATGAGGGTGTAGAACGAGTAATTAAGTATGCAGAAAGACATAATAACCTAATTATCATGGGAGATTGGAACATGGTGGTAGGGGAAGGAATAGAAAGTAGAGTCACTGGAGAACACGGGCTTAGTGGTAGAAATGAAAGAGGAGAAAGACTAATTGAGTTCTGCAATAAATTTCAGACAGTAATACCGAATACTCTGTTCAAGAATCACAAGAGGATGAGGTACACCTGGAAAAGGCCCGGAGGTACGAGAAGATTACGGTTTGAATACATGACGGTTAAGCAGAGATTCAGAAATCAGATTTTGGGTTGCGAGGAATACCCAGGAGTACATATAGACTCAGACCACAATTTATTACAAAAAATGGCACTGAGCACTATGGGACTTAACTTCTGAGGTCATCAGTCCCCTTAGAACTACTTAAACCTAACTAACCTAAGGACATCACACACAACCATGCCCGAGGCAGGATTCGAACCTGCGACCGTAGCAGTCGCGCGGTTCCAGACTGTAGCGCCTAGAACCGCTCAATTTATTACAAAGGGGGAGAACTTATCCGTTAACGTGGCTGACGAAAAATGTGAGTCGACATCGAAGACATAAGAGATCCGGTATCAGTGTCAGGATTTAACAGAGCTTTGAAAGATTTGCGATCAAATAAGACAGAAGGTACAGGTAACATTCCTTCGGAATTTCCGAAATCGTTGGAGGAAGTGGCAACAAAGCGGCTATTCAAGTTGGGGAGTAGAATTTATAAGCCTGGAGACATATCATCAGACTTTTGCAAAAATATCCTCCACCAATCCCGAAGATAGCAATGACAGATAAGTGTGAGAACTATTGCACAATCAGCTTAACATCTCATGCATCCAAGCTGCTGACAAGAACAATGTGCAGAAAAATTCGAATGAAAATGGAAGATCTGTTAGGTGACGATTACTTCGGCTTTCAGAAAGGCAAGAGCATCAGTGCAGCAGTGCTGACGTTGCGACTGATGACACTATCATGTGGTAGTCCCGTTTTCTGATTTTTGGATAACTGATTCCTGCGTACCCTGGTGCGCTGAACTTTGTTCCATCACCTTACAATTTTTTACAGATCGCTATTTACTAAATGTAGTACATGTCGAAAAATATTCTTTATGTAAGTCTTAATGACTGAATGAAATAGGTTTGTTACCTACTAAACGTATTATTTTGAGACTTATGACAGAGGGTAATACAATAGAATACAGAAAACAAAAATCTCATAATTTTAGTCGTGTCGACGTCTCTTTGAACTAGCCATGTGTTTTCCGTGCACGTATTCCTCTGGGATCACCTCGGCGCAACATCCAGCACTAATTACCCATCACTGTAGTATTCCCTGTCCCTTGGTACCCATTTTTCATTTCTGTGATGTCCTAATGGAATCTCTCATGCATCTCTCTTCAGCCAATCTCAGATTATTAGGAAAGTAGTTCAAAGGTGAACGTGGGATATGAACTTTCAAACTCGTGGAATAGCCTAAGTTTTGGTACTTCTGCAGCATTGCCTCAGCGATAGACTTGAAATTCGGATCCTTCTTGTTGCGGAGAAACTTAGTTACTGCGTCTTTAAAGCCGATTCAGTCTTCTTTTTCGGGAACTTACATTTCTTTTCCAAAGTTTCAGTCTTTGCGAAGTTTTCTAATGTTCCTGTAAAGACACACTCTTTTAGTTTTGAGGTTTATAAGGCTGTTAATCTATTACAAGTACACTGGAAACATTTACGATCTCTTGGTAATGCTGTCACAAATTGCTTCAGCAAATCTAATTTAACATGTAGATGTAGAACGAGATCTTTCGTCGACTCGACAAAAGGTTTTGGAGCACATTTTTTTACACTTTGTTCCAGTGAAGATCGTTGTGGCCAATCTTACTGTTTTCCCAGTATCTGCTGTCCTACTCATATAAAAAACAAAGAAGTTTGTGTATCCACCTTGCTGTGCAAGGATCATCGATATTACTTTGAGGTCACAATACATACTTCACTTAGGTTCATCTTAGTTACTTTTCTGGAGAACAATATGTAAACTGTCGTACCGTTCTTTTAAGTGTACAGGAAGTCCTATGGGTACTGACGCATACTTGTTTCAACTGTGAAGTAGGACAACTTCAAGTCTTTGTTTCAACGAATCAGTGGTCTCCCATCAACACTTTCGTGCAGAATGTTTAATGTCTTAAACAGTCTACACATCATTACAGAATACTAAGTCTCCTTCTACCTAAAAGTATGGAATAAAATATTTTTCTCTGCAGAAAAGCGAAGCGCCAATTGCTAGTAAATTCTTATCTTTAAGCCTTAAACCAAGCAGTGCTGAAGCTTCTTCGGTCAGATGTAAGTTTAGAGCATCAGTGACTAGTGATGGGCAAACGAACATGATTGTCTACAGACTATGTTGTTTTATGACATATGGATATTTGCGTTCGCAATATGTAACAGCGTCACGAATGTGTTTAATAGTAATGTCAACGACATATAAATGTGTCAGCTCATTTTATGTTAACATGACTTAAAGTTACAAAAATCTGCACTTGATAATGGCCTAAGACCGAAACTGCAATCGTGAAATAAAAATGTGTTTCAGTCACTGTCGTATATATGATGTCTTTTATAAAGTTCAACATGACTGTGAATCCCAGGTGTAAAAAGTTAATTATTGACTTTTGAGTTAACTTTCAGTTACCAAATGAAAACAATCTTCAATTATAAACATTACTTTCTTTTAGTTTGATTCTAAAGAAGGAAGTGATTATGCGCGCTGCCTCGTCCGTGATGTCGTTGCTTTTCAGACTCTCGGAGTTCTTGGTTTTCGTGTTCATCGAAGGAAGTATAGTTATGATTCCAATTATTAATGAAAACCACCCGAGCTATATTATTATACATTAATTTTCTTACGAACAGTTTCGTTCGTAGAACATCTTCTGGTTGCCTAGTTTAGCTAAAGTTATACACTCCTGGAAATGGAAAAAAGAACACATTGACACCGGTGTGTCAGACCCACCATACTTGCTCCGGACACTGCGAGAGGGCTGTACAAGCAATGATCACACACATGGCACAGCGGACACACCAGGAACCGCGGTGTTGGCCGTCGAATGGCGCTAGTTGCGCAGCATTCGTGCACCGCCGCCGTCAGGGTCAGCCAGTTTGCCGTGGCATACGGAGCTCCATCGCAGTCTTTAACACTGGTAGCATGCCGCGACAGCGTGGACGTGAACCGTATGTGCAGTTGACGGACTTTGAGCGAGGGCGTATAGGGGGCATGCGGGAGGCCGGGTGGACGTACCGCCGAATTGCTCAACACGTGGGGCGTGAGGTCTCCACAGTACATCGATGTTGTCGCCAGTGGTCGGCGGAAGGTGCACGTGCCCGTCGACCTGGGACCGGACCGCAGCGACGCACGGATGCACGCCAAGACCGTAGGATCCTACGCAGTGCCGTAGGGGACCGCACCGCCACTTCCCAGCAAATTAGGGACACTGTTGCTCCTGGGGTATCGGCGAGGACCATTCGCAACCGTCTCCATGAAGCTGGGCTACGGTCCCGCACACCGTTAGGCCGTCTTCCGCTCACGCCACAACATCGTGCAGCCCGCCTCCAGTGGTGTCGCTACAGGCGTGAATGGAGAGACGAATGGAGACGTGTCGTCTTCAGCGATGAGAGTCGCTTCTGCCTTGGTGCCAATGATGGTCGTATGCGCGTTTGGCGCCGTGCAGGTGAGCGCCACAATCAGGACTGCATACGACCGAGGCACACAGGGCCAACACCCGGCATCATGGTGTGGGGAGCGATCTCCTACACTGGCCGTACACCACTGGTGATCGTCGAGGGGACACTGAATAGTGCACGGTACATCCAAACCGTCATCGAACCCATCGTTCTACCATTCCTAGACCGGCAAGGGAACTTGCTGTTCCAACAGGACAATGCACGTCCGCATGTATCCCGTGCCACCCAACGTGCTCTAGAAGGTGTAAATCAACTACCCTGGCCAGCAAGACCTCCGGATCTGTCCCCCATTGAGCATGTTTGGGACTGGCTGAAGCGTCGTCTCACGCGGTCTGCACGTCCAGCACGAACGCTGGTCCAACTGAGGCGCCAGGTGGAAATGGCATGGCAAGCCGTTCCACAGGACTACATCCAGCATCTCTACGATCGTCTCCATGGGAGAATAGCAGCCTGCATTGCTGCGAAAGGTGGATATACACTGTACTAGTGCCGACATTGTGCATGCTCTGTTGCCTGTGTCTATGTGCCTGTGGTTCTGTCAGTGTGATCATGTGATGTATCTGACCCCAGGAATGTGTCAATAAAGTTTCCCCTTCCTGGGACAATGAATTCACGGTGTTCTTATTTCAGTTTCCAGGAGTGTATTTTTATCGTTTAATTTGATGTCGACAAGTGGATCCACTGTACTATAACATCGCCTCACTGTTCGCGCTTTATCTGCCAGTAAAATTCAAGTCGGGACGTAGCCTTCAGCCATCAATGCCTCGCGCTGTGCGTATTTTGTTAGCTAGTCCGTTCTCGTGAATATTAAAATTTCCTTGCAAGCAAATAGCGAAGGTTACTTCGTGAATTACCCGTCATTCCTCTTCTCTCTCTCTCTATCTCTCTCTCTCTCTCTCTCTCTCTGTCTCTCTCTATCCGCTGTCTCTCTATCTCATGCTCGATATTGGGCTAGAATTCCTTTGATTTTACCTTCATGGCCATTTCACAAAATGTGTGCAGAATGAAGTACTACGGTACTTCAATCTTTTATGATAACAATGTCTGTGTTTATGCAGCGTTCGTATATTCACAATACAATGCCCTTCAGAATGCATGTTAGCGGGTGTCGGCAGGCGAACTCAGTCAGGCATAAATAGCGATGCCGTACCAACAATATAGGTCACAGTCTGATTAAAGTTCAGGCAGCAGATACCCTAACAGCACAACACGGTAGGTAGCTCCTGATAATGACGACGGTGTCGGTTGTCGAAGTTTTGGCCATTAAATGGAAACGACAACTCTGTTGAATACCTGGAAGCACACTAGTAATCAGACAGGTCGAGAAAACGTGGGAGATCAGCACTTTTGTGCATTATCCTTTATGTCTTTTTTTCTTTCTAAGTGTCAAATAACATATAAAATAATTTTTCTCGTCAATTAGACACACTTTTAACTAACAAAAAAATTTCGTTAAAAAGCGTTTTCCTTGTCCAGGTACTGTAAAACGTATATTCCTTTTCACAGCCAGACATTCTGCCTCACTTACAGGAGAGCACTACCACAGTCTGCTTAAAATTACTTGATAGTTGACACTTCCCACGTAGGCCTGGTTTACTCTTAACAGAGAGCTCAATGTCATGCCCGAACCGTCCGCCATTGCCAAACTGCTGCAACTGTTGGTCAGTTTACTTCCAATTCCTTGCCGACATTTTTTCTTGATGCTTTTAGATCCGATTCATAGGTCTCGCACTTCAAAAAGAGCACACACACACACACACACACACACACACACACACACACAACGGTGCTAATGAAATACACATGTTTCGTACACTGCACTAACCAAACACTACTAGATACTTTTCAGGCGAGACTTTATTCAGCATCACATATACAGCTATCACAATCACAGAGGTCGGCATACGTAAAAAAAACTACGTATGACATTGCGTCAAGCCGAATTTTCGAAGGCTGCAATTCATGCTTGTAACTGGTGTTAAACAGTGATAAATATGACACCGCAACGGAGCGTTGTGGCGTAATGCAATGCTAGCGCATAAACCTGACCTGTAGAAGATGGTATTTATTTCTAAATCTAATGAAAAAAGTTTATTTATCATTGTTGTTCACTTAATTCGTTCATTTGTAATTCTTTGCTGTGCATTTTCATCATCTTACTGACTTTTTTCGCTCTTCTTTTTCTTTCTGCAGCCTTTATTTCATTTGGAGTCTGCCCGCGCCGCCTATAATCTGCAACCAAGTGCCAACAATCACTGCTCACCAGTTGGTAACTTGCCAGGTCGTGTAGCCAGTGTGAATGGTTTCAGGTGACCAATGATACCGAGAAATTATAGTTAGCTTTTGCCGCTGAAACTGAATTTTTCCTATCTTAAGTGTTCGTGTAGAGGTTAACTTTAATCGTCGTTAAGATAGCGACCGTGATTTTAGTTCCAGCGCGTGTTTTTTAACTGCCTTTTTGTCGAACACATTGCACGTCACAAGGCTGTGGTTAGTTCGGTAATGAGGCAACAAAACGTGCCATCTGCTGCAATCTAGTCACTCGTCACTTAAAATAAGCTGTCAGCAGAGCATCTAGCATTTTCGACACCTCGCGGCAGCCAGTTACATTGCTGCGCATTATGTATTAACAGCATTTGTGAAGTGACTCCTCGTGTTTCTGTGTCACGTTATAGCATTAGCCAGCAGCGATATGGCAACACTGTAGTGGGAAGTGACAGACCTGAAGTAACGAGTTATTTTAAACTGACTATAGGAAACATACTAGACTCTCGTGCAACCTTCATACTGTGTCACGAAAATAAAGCAAACGGGGATTTAAAGAGTAAGAAGACACAAAAGCACAAAATCAATTACCAGCACTGTGATAGCAGTGAGTTCGAAGAGAAAAGATTAACTTCTGATGATAGCAGACGACGCCACAGTCCAGTGTTTCTGCACATCTGTGGTCTGCACCATTATCTATATTTTAGAACTCCAGAATCGGCACGGTTAGCAACTGATCTTTGACACCACTGACCCACTCGCGACGTAGTTGGCGGCTGATTTTCACCCGAGCACTTTTTGCGCACCGACAACGAGTAGTCGAGTGAGGTCAGAAAGTCGCGCCTGTAAAAAGGGCTCCAGAGACAAGCAGCGCAGGTTAACATTTATAGTTCAGACAACGTGTGCGACGTAAATCTTGAACTTTCTGCTTGTTAAGATTCGTGTCACGGAAGACGATGTTATAAACAAGCAGCCAGACGGCCGCAGCGCCTGAAAAGTTGCGCCACAGCTGTCGTGGAGTGGGCGGCGCTGGGACGCGAGCAGACTGCTCCCTCTGCAGGCCTCACCGTTAAGGCGAGGCGCGGCGCACGGGAACCGGGGCGTCCAGCTGGCCCTTCCTTTGTGGCGGCTGGCCGACAACAATGCGGTAGCAGCTGGCGGGCAAGGCACGAGGAAGTGCGCGGGGCGCACGTGACGTCACGGCTCACCTTGGGCCCGCAAGGCCGGGCGGCACGCGCTGTGCAGACACCGTGGCGCGAGTCCCTCCCACGCGCTGGCGGCGGCAGCACGCGGAACTCACGACCGGCGCCCGGGGCTGCCCCAGCGAGCACCCGGAAGGCGCGGGCGCACCTGGTCAGGTCAACGGCGCAGTACTCAAAGCCCACCGGCCATGCCCACATCGTCACACAGCTGTTGACACTATTACCCAAGGAGCTCACGGGACCAAAGGACGCAGCCCAGCAACACTACATGCTTAAGTTCGTCTCACACGGAGCAAGGTTCGCCGCAAATTTGCGAGATGGCGTGCATGCCTGCCGACTTGCAGGGAAAGGAGCCACTATCTTCCATGCCCAAGCTCTCTCACGGTGCAAGATCGGCAGCTAGTGGTGTTGTGATCAGCTGCGTGTTGTATCGAACGAAATGGCTGCTTCAGGTACAGATGTTCAGAGCAAGCTGGCGTTATTAGCTGTTATGGTGCTAAACGATGCAGAAATACATGCTAATGAGAGAAGAAGAAAGAAAGAGTGGACGAAAAACTGGATTAAGAGGAGAAACGCTGGAAAAGGTGTGCCCTCCATGCTTCATAAAGAGTTGAGGTTAGTTCGCATAACACCCACTTTTGTTTGAAGAGTAACACCATTTCATTACTGCTTGACTTTATAAATATACCAATAATGACTGTTATATACGACTTTATTTTATAGGATAGAAGGTCGTGCATCCTTTGCAAATTTTATACGAATGGATGTATTGGTATTTGAAGAACTGCTTTGCATGGTTTCGCTTCTGAATCAGAAGAAAGACACGGCACTTGCAACTCTTTCGAGTGCTTCTGCACGCAAGTGTTTATTATAATAGTTTACGCTTTTCTTCCCTATAAGTACATATCAATGCTTCAATCGCTTCCTTGGACCACTGCGGTTCCATTATTTAATAATTATAAGAACTTCCTACCGCACCTCACAACAGCAGAAAAGCGACTATCAACAAAGGCTTCCCGCCCAAGTTTTCCGCGTCTGACGTCACAAACGAAACGTCTCATGATTGGCCAACGCAGGTAGCACGCAGGGAACCTTACAAGAAAAATAGCACCGGACCTATCCTGGAAATCTTACAAGGTTCCCCAGCAAGGTAGCCCGCTAGCAGACGACGGAGCCCGCAAGGTAGCCGTCGCGCGAGCCAGCAAGGAAACTTAAAGCGAATCTTGCTCCGTGTGAGACGAGCTTTACCTGGCGTTCTATTGGCACAGCGCAGTTCGTCTTCACAGACTTCTGTTAGCTTCACTATCACTGGTTATCATCATTAACTATTTCTTGTCCTTTCTTCTTCAGTTACGTGTACTCTCCTGTTGGTAATAATTGCTGCTGTCTAATCTTAACTGCATAACACAATTTTCTTCTTGCGATAAACCTTTCGCCTTTATTATTTGCAATGCATCTTCAGTACCCAGGAAAATGTAATAGAATTTAGAAATTCCTGTGTTCTCCAAATACATAAACCATCTGGCGGATAGGGTGAGCAGCAACGTACGACATTTATTTATTTATTTAGCGTATGGCTAATGCAGACGTATCATGATGTAAGGTGTCAGGCAAATCCAACACCTTCCATGAAAACCCTGACATGATAAGCAAATCCAGTAGTATGTCACATAGCTCCGAATAAATCGTGACATTAAATTAACCAAAGTAATACGAGTAACGGGTGAGCAAATGGAATACCACAGACTAACACAAGAATGCCTAAATGCATGTCATACCTTCCCACCGTGAGACAGATGCAGTTCCGAGGGGAGAAACGAGAACAGAAGCCGAGAGCAGAACCGTGTTAAGCCGAAAGGCCCTACGATAAGGGACGGACGGACACCCACATCGCCAGCTAACTGCTAGGACCACACCACCCCCCAAAAAAGACTTTTTCGCGTCTCTGTTACGTTGCAAACTTTAAAAACATTGCCCCACCACGAAAAGTATAACGTTTCTCATTGGATGGACAGAATTTCTGTAGGCGGAGCTTAAGGTTAACATTGAGACCCTGATTGGTCAGATGAAAACACAGCCAGATAGTTTTTTTTAAACCAACTTCGGTAAATTGTAGTAAGGAGAAGTTAGAAGAGAGTTGCTTCCGAGAGGGCGAGCTGGACGGAGCTGCGCCAGCCGCCGCCCCCTGACGAACACCGACAAGGTAATGAACGCACGCGATGCCACATTTTTGAGTGCATAAGGCTTCACTCAGAACTGCAGAAGTCTCATCTGTTATATCCCCTTTACGTAATACTAGTGTCGATCGTCAATTAAAGCTCATAGTGTTCACATTTGCCACTTGAAGTAAAAATCTGAAACTCGATGATTTTTCTGTTATATAGTTATTGAAAAGCCACATCAGCCACCGTAATTTACGACAAGTTAGATAAGTAATTAAAGATAATTGAGGGTCACTGTAGACCATTTTGATAGTGTTCTCTTTTGTGAAACTTAATTTAAACCTAGATTATAGATGTGATATGGCATAGGTCAACCTTCGATCCATTGTAGAATTTGGAAACCCATTCAGGGAATATTCGTTCACATTTTTGTTGAACGCATTTGGTTTTTACCATCCTGTATTAAAACATTTCCTTTTATCAATAGTGCAATTTATAAACGATGTTTTGTGAGTAGAATAAAATTTCCAATGGTAAACTTAACTGATTTTTCGACGTTATTTTACCAGCTAACTAAAAATAGGAAAGCCTTGAACCCCTTCCACTAAATTTAGTTAGTATTAAGATTCCTTTACAGGGAGTGCAGTGGAGCTGACGCTGAAATCATTAAGTATTTGGTTATATCATCGCTAGTCTCTCTGAACTCTTCTGAATTCTACATGTCATGTATGGTTGACGTCTCCTTACCAGCAACAGGTCCCAGGTTCAAACTAGTCAATTCCCTAAAAAACACGCTCAGAGCGACGTTGCGCGAAAGTGGTAGGGAGACACGATATAGAACAAACAGACACCACATAGAATGTTTAGAATGAAATTAAATTACCTGTACATATGTACATATTGACACACAAGAAACTTAAGTTTGTCTTTACAACCGAATATCCAGTCCTTCAATCCAGCACACTGCATCTGGAGTTGCTAGCAGGAAGTCCTCTTTGGCGCCGTGATAGGCTCGAATCCTGCATTCACTGACAATGTGGTGAACAGTCTGGTATGGAAGCCTTCAGTCACAGGCTGGATGAGGCAGCTTCTGCCACTTAAAGAGAGCATCCCTGCATCGGCCTTGGCGAGTACGGATTCTGTTGAGAGTAGTCCAGGTCTTGCGTGGTAGGTCGAATCCACTTGGCAGTTTAGCACCTGAGAAGATGTTATGCAGGTGCACATGTCACTGCTTCCCACCGACCTTTCCATTCTTCAAGAGGTTTGAAATCCTTAGCAACCATGTCAGCAGCATAGCACAGAGTTGGATGGCGTGATTTCTTACGATTTAAAAGTGGCAGGTCGCTATGCACGGGTAGGTTAGAATTCCTGGAAATCTTGTGGAATTCTCTCATAAGGGCAGCACATCGGCGTAGATCAGGAGGCATTATACCGGTTAACAGTGGAAGCCAATAAACTGGAGTAGATCTGGTTGCACCAGATATTATAGCCATTGTCGTATTCAGCTGGGTATCAACAAGTCTTGTATGATGACAGTTTTGTGAAGATGCTGCAGTATGCGTGTCAACTACGTGTTTAAGCGACTAGAGGAGGATGTGAACAGAATTTCTGCTTGGTGTGATGAATGGTAGTTTAGTCTAAATGTGGAAAAATGTAAATGAATCCAGATTAATAGAAAAAAACAACCCTATAATGTTCGATTACATATTAGGGGTGTGCCGCTTAATTAAGTACCGTCTTATTATTCTTCTTCTTCTTTCGAATGGGCCAGCTAAGGACCACTATATTCAACTTTTCAGCCTGGAGAGAGACTTAAGGTATGTCCAGTAAACCCGCATTCTCTGGCTATGTTTCTCCCTTTGTCCAAAGGGTGCCGGTCTTTTTACAGGGTTATCTGTCCTGAAACCTCTTTTCTTTTAGTATCCTTCTGAGAAGGGCTCGGTTTCTAAGGTCACTTTCAGTTATGTTCAGTTCCTGGATGTCTTTCTTGACTTCTATCAGCCATGGTGTCACGGTCTTCCTGCTCTATTTGAGAAGTCGGTTGGTTAGTCTTGTTTGGTAACTAACGTCTGTTAAACGTTTATCTATAACGTTGCTAAATAACATGAACTGGAACGAGAATGTAAGATCGGTTGTACGAAAGCTTTATTGGGAAAATTGTAGGTCAGTGTAGTTCATCCATAAAGGAGAACACGTACGGGATGCTTGTCTCTTCTCTTCTCGATTACTTTTCAGGCGTCTGGAATCCTCATCGGATCAGATTAAAGGAAGGGATCGAAGCACTTCAGAGGCGTGTTGCTAGGTTTGTTACCAGTACGTTATATCAAGACGCGAGTATTTCGAAAATGATCCGAGAATTCAAATGCAAATCACTGCAGAGAAGGAGACGTTCTTTTCGTGAAACACTGTTGAAAAAGTTTAGAGAAACATCATCTGTGCATACACTGCCGAATGACCCCACAGCCACCAACAGCTAGGCAGGGTCGATTCTAAAAGACGGACAAGGGGGGGGGGGGGGGGCGGGGGCTAATGGCGGGAGGGAGAGTTGAAGGGGTTTGGGGGAATGGAATATCGCTTAACAAAAGGAAAGTTGGGGTCCTCCACCGACAAATTGGTAAAATTTGGTGTTGCTTAAAGTAGTTTTTGGTAAATGATTTGGAATTCAGGGAACAAACGTGTCTACAGACTGTGTGTGCCTGAGAAAATGATTTGAGTGACCCACATGCCCGTCGATTTCGAAGTTTTTGTCTGGGGTCAGCAATTTAAGTGTTGGTAAGCATACCCGGCATATTTAGCTTTCTTGATTTTTGTAACTGGTACTCTTACAGTAATATACATTCAATGTATATTAATAAATAATAAGATGCCCATTTTAAGTTAAGTGATATTTATTGGATTATATAGTAAGCTATTTGCCGCTGTTATTCTTTTGTTGAAATGTGTTTGAAATACATTGCAATCTATATTGGTACATAATTATAGAAAAAAGATTGAATCTATCTAAGTAATATATTCGCTCATTTCTGAACTCATTTTATCCAGTTCAATATGATACTCCTTGGAGGGGGGGGGGGGGGGGCTATAGCCGTCACCGTCCCTGAAGCTAGGAATCAACTTGCAGATGTACGGGAAATGAAAATTCATTGTAAGAAACAGACATTCTAAGATTTGCTGGTGATACCGCAGTGTTAAGTGAACGCAGAAAAATTAGAAGCGATGCTCGCCCATATGGAAAACATCCTCAGCGCTCCCTACGATATGAAAGTTAGCAAAGGTAAAACAAAAATCTTAGAGGTAACGTAGAGTGCAGACGTTGCGTGGACTGCCCAGCAGTCTCTACTGCTGCATTTTACAGCTCAGTGACAAAGGGAGAGGGCACTAAGTAAATTAAGTCAGTGCCTTTGACATCAAATTCGGGCTATTTAGAAAATCACATTTCGTTTGATATGCGTTCGAGGTGATTAAATTGTTATTTCAAAAATCATCATAACTAATCTTTAATTATTCACCATCAGACTAATTTTCCCCGATTATTTGAGATCACCGCCGGCTGATCTAACTATAGGACTATGGGCTCGTCGGGGCAAACGAATTTACTGGGTCCTAATTTGATGAACTGTACAACATCGCAAAATGCCTAATATTTGCAGAGGCTAACGAGCCGTTAGTTTCAGATTGAGGCCACAGCTACTTGCCGCCTCTTCAGCAATTCCAACCCACGGGCCATGGCTTCTGAGCACAGCACAGGGGAGCTAACTGTAGCCGCAGCGTATACGGCCCTCTTCTTGCCGGTGGAAGCTTACTGCGTCGAGGGCTCCTCGGCCACAAAAGTGAAGAGACGCGCCATGAATGCTCAAGTTGTTACGAGTTGATCGAACTGAACGGAGGTGACCAATTACAACGGTCGTAAGTTCGGGACCAGCCTCCTTCTTAGCGTCGGTGAGCTTGCTTTGTGCACAGTATGCCCCCCATGAACCGTTCCACTCATGAGGTTTCAGACACCTAAATTCATCTCTGAGTTCACATTTAGTAGTTATACCACCAATCCTTCAGCACACAATGGTCCGGGTGCTATTGAAGATAATAGAGGACTAGTTATTTGAAGTGCCTTAACCTGTCTTTCAGAACAATTCGTGCCAGTGAAGAAAGTTCTCCATATTTCCTCTCCTCGTAGATCAAGTTTTAAGATCCGATTGAATGTTTTTTTTTTTTTTTTTTTAATATTCTTGTCCTGCGGGAAGAAGCAATACGACTTGGCTTTCATAAATTTACAATTGTACTCATGTATCAGGCTACCTCGCCAATTTATTGTGTGTTATTGCCGGGAAAATATCGCAGATTCTACAAGAACACGCGCTTTTTCTCTTGTATGTAGCTTCCCTCTGTTTTCCTATTGATTGTGTGAATTAACCATCATCTGAACCCCTGGTGGAAGATAGCAGGCAACAGGCAGGTGAATGACAAACATCGCCATTTTCAGGGGAACAGAGAAATCGTCTCTACAAACAGTTATTTTGCCACATCTCTGCAAATTAACCCTCATTAGTATTCACGCCATCGTTTACAGTAGCCCTCAATCGCTACAGTGAGCAAACAAAAAATTGTTGCCCAATGCTCACTTAACAATAGGCGACTATGGACCGTCGAACCCTTTGCCCACCTGGACAGTTACGGTATATCAGACGGAAGGTCAAGGAACGATACTGCAAGCCGAATCCACCAGACATAAGCTGCTTCTAACAGGAGAAGGCACCTCTTCAGATACAGCACCGTAAACAAACATCTCAGGAAAGACCTCATAAAGACGTTTGGAGTTTGCTGCTGTACGGAAGTGAAACATGGACACTCGGACTAGCAGAGAAATATAAAGCAACAGCCTTCTAGATGTGGTGTTACCGCAAGATGCTCAAGATTTCCTGGGTAGACAAGGTATAAGACGAAGAGTAGAGGAAGAGAAGCCTTGTCTCGTGAAGCTAATCAACCACAGAAGCGACATATGGCTCAGCCATCTGCTGAAACAAGATTGCATCGTTAAAAGTATCACAGAAGGGACAGTAGAAGGGAAGAATACTGTGGCAGTTCGATTTCGGCGCCAGCTGCCCCCAATTTGAATTCCCGCCGAGTGGCGCTTCTAGCGGCCGCAATGACTGGGAGGGCGCTCCGGGTTCGGTCGCGTCCGTGCTGCTGGCAGCGTACGGCCAGAACCTTACGGAAACGGACGACAGAATTCTCGCTGCGGCAGAGACGGCTCATGGAAGAGTGGCTGCAGTCCTTGGCCTGGTGATCTGTTGGACTGGTCAGAGCACATGATCGGTCAACTGGAGTTTCCAAGCTGTCGTTGGGTCGAGTAGTCGTGAAGAACTTTATGAAGGAGCCCGCTGGAACTGCTGTATACCACCATTCGTCAGATTGTGGACTCTGAGCACGTTAAATGGGCACATAAAAAGAAGGTGATGCCCGACATGGCAGTTCGCAGCTGTTTGCCTATGTGGATTCGTGTGGTCGTTACAGCTTGTAAAGGGGCATTTACTACTCACACGACTTAGTTGATTGTAGTGAAGCACTTTACTGGTGCGCATCATAGTTATGTTGAGTGCTGTGTATCCTGTTATTGATTTGTTTATTGTTGAAAAAGGTGTCTTTCACATTTTGGAAGGAGGGCTTTATAAAGGTAATGTCAACGTGTGACTTCAGTTCGCTGTAGTAACGGACTTGTCTGTTGTGTATGGGCTACCTGAGATCATAGAAACATTATTTATTCTGAAATGCAGGACTGTGAACTGAGTGTGTAAATTCAGATCTTTCTTGTTGATTGCCAGAGAGAACTGTAAGATTTGTGTCTGCTACATTAGGTAATGAGATTTGTTCCTTAAGTAAAGATTATCTGTGGGCCTTCTAAAATTGTGTATTCTAAATGCAGGAAGGTGAACCAAGCGCATAATTTGAAAGTCGTTTTTTTTTTTTTTTTTTTTGACGCCAAGTACGTTCATATCATGCTTGTTCGTTAGCTGCTGTCTTAGCATTTGTTGTTTCTTAAATATAAAAGGGAAATGAAAGTTTCAATTCAAATTTTTCCTGCTCATTGACATTAAAAGTTGTATTAAGAGAAATGAACATTGTGTGATAAAATTTTACTATCGATTCTCCTGTAAGGCTGGTTGGGGGTACACTTCTTGAGTTCGCTGTTTAACTATTTGTGTGTAATAAAAACATTTAAGGCTGGTTGGGGTACACTTCTTGAGTTCTCTGTTTAAATATTTGTATGTAATAAAAGCATGAAACTCTGTTCACTGGAATGTCAATACGTATGCCTGTAAACCCCAGCACCACTACTCCATTGCTACGCCACAAATACAACAGTCACACCGAAACTTGAATGCATCAACCATAGCATGTACGATACCAGCTGCAGCATCTACACCGCTCTCTAGATGAAGGCCGAAGACAGAAATGCATGGCGGGCTGCTTCTAACCAACCTGATGGTTAAACACGTAAGAAGAAGAAAAAATGATAAAATAGAAGAAGAAGAAAGAAACTTTTTTATGTTTCGTAATTATTATTTCGTATAGCATGGAGATCAATGCTACTGTAGAGTAATATGCAAATATGTACAAAAAGCCAAAATTGTCTTAAATATATACTGATTTAGACACTTCTCAGCACATTAATGAGTACTACTACTGCTGGAGTTCAGATTCAACAATCATTTGCTATAATTTCGCAAGAGTGACGTATATTTTACACAACTGCAGTTATTGTATAAATGTTTGAGGTGCAGCTGCAGTGTGGAATACTGCTGAGATTTAATTTGACAAGCTAAAACTGTGTTTTGACTGTTTAACTGAACGCAATGTCCCAGTGAATCATTTATAAATCACATACCGAAGTGTTAAATATAATTACTCATACAATTATATAAACTTAGGATACATAAGAAATTTTGTAATTAAACACTATTTAAAAAATTCGATGTGAGAAACTACGTTTATATGAATGTATGCGTGTACTGCTACTTCAGGCATATTCTGAGCTTTCTGCTTCCTTACAGACTAAGAAACATGGACTGTTATTTGAACAATTTGACTTTTCCACAATGTTCTGGCCATGCTTCGGAAGCAAAGTGAATGCAGAGATGGTTCCACCAGCATGACCTTCACATAGCTCTTGAGGGGCGGTAGAGGGGAGCAAAGTGCCGGCTGGGAGTTGGGAACATTGATACGAACCAGGTAAGTCCCTCTGTCAATCGATCTGTTTGTGTTCTTATCTCTGGACACCCTCCATTCGTGTACGGGCCACGGGAAGAATACAAGGTTGTTATAATGAAGCTTTTATTACTCGAGCCAGTGTGTACATAAAACTATTTGGCATTTGGGTACCCAGCTGTATAGGTGTTCAGACTGCACGCCGCAGGATTTGCGTTGTTAGTAGTGCTAGTGTTATGATGTGCTGGTACTGGTACGGCGAAGTATAGTTGAAACATAAACATCAGTGTGCAGTTCAGTTGGAAACAGTCTGCATGGGTCTGGACAAGGTGAGCAGGGCTTTACTAGTAAAGCTATTTTAACAAAAGAACAGTAACAGTTCTGCTGCTCTTCGCGAGGGTCCAGGCGACAAAGGAATACGGAAAGGTCGTCTTTCCGCAACGGGGTTGAACAATATGACTCGGAAGTTCGAATTAACTGACTATTTGGGAATTGTTTCTAAAAGAGACGGACGGCCAATTGCACCAAAAATCGCTGAAGCACTTAATGTTGCCATCGCTGAGGTTGCTGGACACCATGTGCGATCTTCAAGCAGTGCATGAGCTGTGTCACGACAGCTGAACTTTCCATGATCCACCGATGTTTTGGGCAGCGGTAAAGCAGTCTCTAGTGCAGTTGTAGACTGTCGTGGATGCAATTAGTCGTTACACTGTACAATCTGAAACATAAACATGGGACGCAATTAGCAAATGTTACTCTGTCATGCTGAAATCCATCTAAATTATAGCAATGGACTTAAACACATACGTATGTATGTATGTTCCACATTTTCTCCTAAATCAATGGAGTGATCAACCAAACTTGGTACACATATCATTTACTGTCTGTAAAGAATCACTGTGGCAGTAAGAACCACCCACCTATCAGAGGGTTAGGGATAGGCGTCAAAAGGCAGTTTAGCCCACGATGAGACAATATCCTTAAATTTATGTGGAATAATTTATACTGCTGCAGTCACTTTTTACTAGTATTTTAATAGCACAATGCATTTCTGCAGCATGCTGCCATCATCAGGTGCATTATACAGATACTTATACAGCAGCTGATAGGTTATGTACATTAGCTGTGTGTGCCAGTGGGGCTAAGAATCGAAGAATAAACCTGTGTGGAAGAATAAATCTGTTACAGTGTGTACATTATGTGAATAGCATGCTTAGGTAATGTATTAATACGTTTACTTACATTTCTGTTGGTGGTTTCAATTTCTGGCACACAGAGTACAGAAACAGGTTAATCCCAACTTAACATTTTCACAAACATCTGTTTACAACTTTCCAAAGAGTTTTCAAATCTAAGTTAAACTACTTACAATTTCAAAGACGGTTAACATCTATCCAGAGAGTTACAAAATTTAATCTAAACTACTTACAGTTTCAAACACAGTAATATATACCTGTAATGAAGATGAGAACTTTTATCTAGATGTATTGTCAATATTGAGAATGTTACATGGATACTTAATGAAAACTATTCTGTCAATGAAATAAACATTTAATCTTGGAGAAGTTTTTGAAGAAGTTAACATTATTACTTCATGGACCTCCTTGAACTAGTACTAAGGTACAACTATTTTACATTTAATAATAAAATCTACATGCAACATAGAGGTCTTGCAATGGACTCAAGCATAGCTGGTACAATTGCCAACATATATATTAACCACCTTCAGCAAAAAACCCTTGCTAAAAAATCTAGCTCTATGGATTGATTGGTATCTTTCTGGGGGGTTTGAAATGAGCTTTCTAGCCGTAGCTTTGCTCGCATACGCTCATGCCAAAATATTTCAAAGTGTAGCACAATGCATGCAATGAAGTGTACTTCATCCGTGAACCAGATGCAGCCAACATCATTATCAATCACTGTGAGAATCTTGCTCTCAAAGACAGCCCTCTTTCGTAGAGTTCGTACAGGTATGGCTTGACTTTGGGTTTTGAATGGAAACATGTTTAGGCTCTGTCTCAGTATCTTTTGCGTCCTGAAACGCTTAAAAGCAGTCTCTGCCCCTATTATTTCGACCGATTTCCTCGGATTTTGCTGAATAATTCCAGAAAACGTAGTGAAATTTTCAAGAGTAACTACAGTTTGCGTGGGACCAACGTTCCCCGCTAGATCATCAGTCTCACTGCCTGCCCCTTGGAATCCGGCGAAGAGCTTGTCAATGGTTTTCGCATCGCGCCTTGTTGCCGTAGAACTGTGTTCTAGTTTGGGGTATTTCAGTAACTGAAAACATGTTGCTCAATAGAACAGATGATTTCAATCTCTTCTTTCGCTACTCTAATCTCCTTTCACGTGCGGCACACTATTTATAGGCACTATGCTTTGCGATTACAGAGCCATCTGTTGACAGATTTCTTAACTATTTCGAAACTTCTGTACAAAACTGCTACAGCCTTCGCAATGAACATACCGTTTGCTGCACTCGTCTATCGATCTCAGTGTTCGAGATATCTAATTTTGAAATCAGGGACTCCTTAACTGGACACGTGTATTAGCCCTGCAGAAACAATATAGTTAATATTGTATTAGAAACATTTTCTGAAGAAGCCGCGGTTTTCCAGTTATGAAAGAAAAACAAAAAATGACCTTCAAGTGTCTCCGGTCTCCTACGCTCACACCCCACGGTGTGGTGATTCGTGTACTAGAACAGAAACAGAATATCTTGGAAAATTTCTTAGGCAGTTAGGCAGTTGACACAAGTGGAATCTACACGTCTCGTCTAACCCCAATGGTTTCGGACCCAGTGGAGTGAGTTAGCTATGCAAGAATTCCCACAGCTGCATTATCGCTGTAGTCTTTCGTTTTCCTTCGTGCACTTGGCAGCTGGCGTGTTTACGAATGGCGATTTCTCGGTCAGTTACTGCAAGCCTGGTGGGTCGTAAAATTAGAAACAGATGCCGCTTTATAGTCTCGCTACGGTTACGTAAGCCACAGTTGTCGGCGGCGTTGCTGCAGTCGGTCTCGTGCAGCGTTTTGCAGCACGCGCGCTCTCGCTATCGACTGGTTGAAAAATAGGGAAAAAGTTACATGCATTAGTTAAGTCGCAAAGCCTGCCACATGCATTTGATCTCTCCGTCGCATATGTGACGAGGAGAGAAGCCTGTTTTGAATAATGGCTTTTGAATGTTTCGTTGTTATAAAATGGCTGTGTTATTGCGTCAGTTACATCTCTTAACATAGTTAGGCAATGTAGGTAGCATGCCTGGTCTTTAATGTTCAAGTCTCTTTGCTCAAAATCGATATCAGGTGTACGTTATTTATCCATTGGGAAACAGTTGCAGCTGTCTCAAAAACTTTCTTTTCTTAACTTTAACGAATTTTCGAATAAAACATCGTTTTGTTTCAAGTATGGAAACTTACTACTGTCAACATTACGTATTACTGGAAGTTTTGATTACACTAGTCAACAAATTTATACTTTGTGTCTGCATCTGGTTTGGAGATAAGTGGATTTACCTAATTTTGGAGTGCTGAATTCATTGGTGAACTCAACTTTTCTCTATCATGTCGCATTTAACAGATAGACAGCTGGATCAAAAACAGTACTCACGAACATTGATAAAATTAAAACGAACAAGAAATACATATTCAGAACTTTAGAACTAAATATTATTTCATATGTACACACCGAACCGATACCGATAGAAGATCTAATCACTTCACAACATATTTTCAACTTTAATCTTCTTTGGTACAATGCGACAACGATGCTCTTCAGTGGCTTGCTGTTTCTTTGCACAACTGCCATATAGAGATGATTGGTAAATTTTGTATCGCTCCAGTACTAAATGAAACAAAAAATAAAATATTAGAGGGCTATACAAAAAAGAGTTAACGGTGAATTGCGGAAGGTTATTTGGTAACCGTGATAGCGTTACGGAGATGCTTAATAAACTCAAGTGGCAGACTCTGCAAGAGAGGCGCTCTGCATCACGGTGTAGCTTGCTCGCCAGGTTTCGAGAGGGTGCGTTTCTGGATGAGGTATCGAATATATTGCTTCCCCCAACTTATACCTCCCGAGGAGATCACGAATGTAAAATTAGAGAGATTAGAGCGCGCACGGAGGCTTTCAGACAGTCGTTCTTCCCGCGAACCATACGCGACTGGAACAGGAAAGGGAGGTAATGACAGTGGCACGTAAAGTGCCCTCCGCCACACACCGTTGGGTGGCTTGCGGAGTATAAATGTAGATGTAGTAGATGTAGATGTACGTAAGATAAGCCCTTCAAAACTCAGAAGTCTCACCTGGCAGAACACTTTGATGTTGATTAGTTGATGCAAAATGCCTGTTGATTAGTATTAGCATTATAAATTAATTGATTTCTAGGAAGGATATGGTTGATTCACAGAAATCCTATCATTTCTCAAGCCAGTTATAAATATGTTACTGGTGCTGGCGGAACCAATACAGACAATAACTATCCATCCCTAAAACCACTCTAAGTTCAATTATTAATGCTTCCGACGTCCATTGCTTGCTTACACCGAAAGCCGCGTACTTTAAAGTCTGTGCATTCTGTTTAAGTATAAAAATAAGAAGAGCCTTCAGATCAAGTGTACACGGCCAAACCAAAATCACAAGAGATTAAAAAAGAAACGACATCTAGTGAACAAATGGTTCAAATGGCTCGAAGCACTATGGGACTTACCATCTGAGGTCACCAGTCCCCTAGACTTTGAACTACCTAAACCTAACTAACCTAAGGACATCACACACATCCATGCCCGAGGCAGGACTCGAACCTGCGACCGCAGCAGCAGCAGCAGCGCGGTTCCGCACTGAAGCGCCAAGAACCGCTTGGCCAAAACGGCCAGCTGTGGTGAACAGTGACCACGCTGGCAGACTGATAACCAAACTATTTGCACTGTTCATATACTCCTGCGTGTCCAACATAAGTAATCACCAAGTGGGAGAAGTAGCCTACTTATTGACCGACTAGAGTTGACAATAAAACCAAAGGAAAAAGAGGAAG
The DNA here is from genome assembly GCF_023864345.2 of Schistocerca serialis cubense. Classification (NCBI taxonomy): domain Eukaryota; kingdom Metazoa; phylum Arthropoda; class Insecta; order Orthoptera; family Acrididae; genus Schistocerca; species Schistocerca serialis. The sequence goes on from NC_064639.1 coordinate 592,477,812, forward strand.
GAACATTAGTCTGAACTGTGATATACCACCATGCGTTTATAAAATTTCTTTCACCGAAAAACTTTCTACAGTTTTTCGTGATGTAAAGACTTACATAAACTGAGAACATACAGAGCTCAACGACCTCATCAGACTGAACTATGGATCCACACATACTCTCTAAATTTGAAAATAATTCCGATAAAGTACTTTGAGATACTAACTTCACAAAAGAATTCTTTAATTATGAATAAGAAGTAAAAAAAAGTCGCTGTGGAAGCATGAGGTTTGCAGAGCTTGTAAATTGACTACCACAGTTCATCAGATACTGTCATTCATGAGAAATGAAACAAAAGAATGTGCGTTTTCCTCGAAATTTTGTAAAATATGCATATTGACACGCCAAATTCTGTTAAAATTGTAAGGAATGTGCAACCAGTCGCGGAAACATAATTTATTTATCTTGTTGCAGATCGATTTCGACTAATATCATTCATCATCGGTGTATTTTTCTAACATGACTTCATGATAGAAATCTGCCAAGGACAGTACTTCTACTTATGGCATGTATGGGTTAGAAAAATGCACCGATGATGACTGATATCAGTCGAAATATATTTACAACTAGAGAAATAAATTATGTTTCCGTGACTGGTTGCTACATTCTTTATAATTTTGTATTCCACGGTCGCTGCACAGAAAGGGAACATTATGGAACCCAACATTCAAAAATTCTGTTAACTTTCTTGGTAGTAAGAAGACGTCCTACTGTAAGCGTATGACGGACAAAGACCTCCAGTGGCATATGCTATGCACTGTATTACAACGACCTGAGACTGCCTTAACATTAGAACTTCAGTGTTCCCACCACAACATATAAGGTTAATTTTCGATGTAACAGTGACATAACGCGCTGAATACTAACAATCGACTTAGTGATGAACTTTCGTAGTGTTGGAATAGAGCTGCGATTCTAGAGTGGTGAGAGTGACAACGAATTTAAACAGAGAGTCCGCGGCAGTGGAAACTGATGACATTTGCAACATTTGGACTTGTGTAAATTTTTGGTGGCAATAATTTGTGGGCTCAGAAAATTTTGGAGTGAGTATTTTAGTAGCAGAGAAGTGGAACAAAATATGGGAAGAATTTATTTACGTCTGTCGATACTACGAGGGCGTACTGAAAAGTAATGCCTCCGAATTTTTTTACACTACTGGCCATTAAAATTCCTGCACCAAGAAGAAATGCAGATGATAAACGGGTATTCATTGGACAAATATATTATACTAGAACTGACATGTGATTACATTTTCACGAAATTTGGGTGCATAAATCCTGACAAATCAGTACCCAGGACAACCACCTCTGGCCATAATAACGGCCTTGATACGCCTGGGCATTGAGTCAAACAGAGCTGGGATGGCGTGTACAGGTACAGCTGCCCATGCAGCTTCAACACGATACCACAACTCATCAAGAGTATTACAGTAGTTGTATTACATGTTTATTACCTTATAAATAAATAAAAAACTTTTTTATTTTAAATTCAGTGCATTAGTATTTGTAAAATGACTCTTAGTGTTCATTAAAAAATGACGATCATTCCACTTGGGACCTGTGGATTGGTACATTAGCTTATTTGTTTTAGTTGTAAATATTTGTCATGTATTGTTGTTTTTCTGACAAGTTCCACATCCTGGAGGACCTCCTCACTACGGATCAATTGGAATGAAAGTAAATCTAATCTAATCTAATCTAAACTGGCGTATCGTGACGAGCCAGTTGTTCGGCCACCATTGTCCAGACGTTTTCAATTGGTGAGAGATCTGGAGAATGTGCTGCCCAGGGCAGCAATCGAACATTTTCTGTATCCATAAAGGCCCGGATAGGATCTGCAACATGCGGTCGTGCATTATCCTGCTGAAATGTAGGGTTTCGCAGGGATCGAATGAAGGGTAGAGCCACGGGTCGTAACACATCTGAAATGTAACTGTTCAAAGTGCCGTCAATGCGAACAAAATGTGACCGAGACTTGTAACCAGTGACACCCCATACCATCACGCCGGATGATACCCAAGTATGTCGATGACGAATACACGCTTCCAATGTGCGTTCACCGCGATGTCGCTAAACACGGATGCGACCATTATAATGCTGTACACAGAACCTGGATACATCCGAAAAAATGAGGTTTTGCCATTCGTGCACCCAGGTACGTCGTCGAACTGTTCGTGCAGATAGTTGTTGTCTTGCAAACGCCCCCTCTGTTGACTCAGGGATCGAGACGTGGCTGCACGATCCGTTACAGCCATGCGGATAAGATGCCTGTCATCTGGATTGCTAGCGATACGAGGCCGTTGGAATCCAGCACGGCGTTCCGTATTACCCTCCTGAATCCTCCGTTTCCATATTCTGCTAACAGTCATTAGATCTCGACCAACGCGAGCAACAATGTCGCGATACGATAATCCGCAATCGCGTAGGCTACAATCCGACCTTTATCAAAGTCGGAAACGTGATGGTACGCATTTCTCCTCCTTACACGAGGCATCACAACAACGTTTCACCAGGCAACGCCGGTCAACTGCTGTTTGTGTATGAGAAATCGGTTGGAAACTTTCCTCATGTCAGCACGTTGTAGGTGTCGCCACCGGTGCCAACCTTGTGTGAATGCTCTGAAAGGTAGTCATTTGCATATCACAGCGTCTTCTTCTTGTCGGTTAAATTTCGCGTCTGTAGCACGTCATCTTCGTGGTGCAGCAATTTAAATGGCCAGTGGTGTAGTTACGCTACACATCACAATATTACACGCTACAATTCGGAGCCTTCTAGCGGAAGAGGGTTGAAAGTATGCAGACGTGATAAAAAGGATGTAGAATGTTAATAACAATTGTTTTATTTAAAAAGCTAATGGTTTTTAACATAAAATATCCGAATGCACTACTTTTCAGCAAGCCTCGTAAAAGATGTATCTTAAAAAAGTATCCGACTTTATCTTCTTTTGCGAACACCAGATGTTTTTGAAATTAGCCCTCTTGCATGAGCCGACCTTGAACCGTCGTGCAAATGCGTTCATTTTTTCCCGCCTGTCGATAGTGTCAGTTGCCTGCAAGAAGCAGTTCGGTGATGTCACGCGTAGTACTCGCATAGGTTTTTCATTGCAAGGGAAATGATAGGCCGACTGGAGCGCTGCTACTGTATCAAATTTTGCCAGAAACTGGACGACAGCCAGGTGGAAATCATTTGGAAGATTTAGACGGCTTTCGGTGACGATGCTGCAGGCATCACGCAGAGTAAGGAGTGGTACGGCCGGCTTAAAGACAGCTACACATCGGTGCACTGCGAGCCACGCTGCGGTCGCCACCATGTCATTGCCAAAGTCAGCGCTGTGATAATGGGGGACACTGGGGGTATGTGACTATCATAGAATGTGACTATCATAGAAATTGCGGAAGAGGTGGGCATACGTACTTTCTCAACACATTCCATTGTGACCGAAGATTTGGCCACGAAGACTGTCGGTGAAATTCGTGCCGAAGCTGTGTCGGCGGATCAAAATCAACTTCATGTTAAAGTATCACAGGACGAGCTGGACTCCACAGACAGTGACCCTGACATCGCGAAAACCATAGCTATTGGTGACGAATGCTGGGCGAGCGGCTTCGACCCGGAAACCAAATCCAGTCGCCACGGTGGGACCATTCCTCGTCACCAAGACCAAAGAAGGCCCGCCAAGTGCGCAGCAACGACTAAGTGGTACTGACTGCTTTCTTTGACACCCGCGGTGTGGTACACACCGAGTACGAACCACAGGGCCAAACATTCACAGCGATGTCATCCGTCACCTATGTGATGCTGTGCGGCACGAGAGACCGGACTCGTGATCGACAGGAAATTGGTGCCTCAATTACGACAATGTTCCGGCACATTTCTTGACTCAGACTTTTTTGGCGAAAAACCAGACCCCTGTGCTTCAAACGGCTCTTCACGCTCCTGATATGGTCCCATGCGACTACTGGCTCTTTCCTAAATTCAAGAAGCCATTTCAAACAAGAGAGGACATTATGTCTGCAATGACAGGCGAACTAGACTCCATTCCGAAACAGGCTTTGTCGGCATGCTTCCAACAATGGCAGCACCGCTGGCAGAAGTGGGTGGAGTCCCAAGGCAGCTACTTTGAGGGTGATTTAGGTGTCCAGTGCTCGAGGTAAGTCAGTTTTCCTTGCCGGCCAAAGGTCGGATTCTTTTCTAACATACCTATATACACAGTGCAAGCAGAAGTGCAAACTCCATCGGACAGCGAAAGATATACACATCGATGAAACGAAGAAATACGAGACTCCAAAAGAAGAGGTAATAAACCAGATTTATAGGTCGCAAGTCCAAAGATGTAAGATGGAAACTACGAGTTAAAAGCGAGAACACTATAACGTGTAGTTAAAGGATGTGTAGATTGGTTTAACCGTAATGTTATTTAAGTTTCACAGTAATGAATAATTTTAACTGAAACAGGTCATCTGGCTGATGAGATTCTTTCAGAACAACAGATATCGGTAAGTGGTATAGCAAGTAAAAAGTCATTTGACTTTATCGTTAACGTCGATATGCAACAGTATTTTGGAACATATATTGTGTTCAAACATTTTGAATTACCTCGAAGAAAACGGTCTATTGACACACAGTGAACATGGGTTTAGAAAATATCGTTCCTGTGAAACACAACTAGCTCTTTATTCACATGAAGTGTTGAGTGCTATTGACAAGACATTTCAGATCGATTCCCTGTTTCTGGATTTCCGGAAGGCTTTTGACACTGTACCACACAAGCGGCTTGTAGTGAAATTGCGTGCTTATGGAATATCATCTCAGATATGTGACTGGAATTGTGATTTCCTGTCAGAGAGGTGACAGTTCGTAGTGATTGACGGAAAGTCATCGAGTAAAACACAAGTGATTTCTGCCGTTCCCCAAGGTAGTGTTATAGGCCATTTGCTGTTCCTTATCTATATAAACGATTTGGGAGACAATCTGAGCAGCCGTCTTAGGTTGTTTGCTGAGTACGCTGTCGTTTACCGACTAATAAAGTCATCAGATGATTAAAAGAAATTGCAAAACGATTTAGAAAAGATATCCGAATGGTGCGAAAATTGGCAGTTGACCCTAAATAACGAAAACAGTGAGGTCATCCACATGAGTGCTAAAAGAAATTTGTTAAACTTCGGTTACACGATAAATCAACCTAATCTAAAATCCGTAAATTCATATAAATACGTAGGTATTGCAATTACGAACAACTTAAATTGGAAGGATTACATAGAAAATGTTGTGGGGAAGGTTAACCAAAGACTGCGTTTATTGGCAGGAGAATTAGAAAATCTGACAGATCAATTAAGGAGACTGCCTACACTACGCTTGTCCATCCTCTTTTAGAATGCTGCTGCAATATTTTGTTGATATCGACCTACATAGGGAGAAACGATCACCACGATAAAATAAGGGAAATCAAAGTTCGTACGCAAAGATAAAGGTGTTCGTTCTTTCCGCGCGCTATACGAGATTGGAATAATAGAGAATTGTGAAGGTGGTTCGATGAACCCTCTGCCAGGCACTTAAATGTGATTTGCAGAGTATCCATGTAGATGTAGATGACTTGTTGGCACAAACATATGAAAGAGAAGATTTACAATGAGATTAACAGAAACATATTTTCGCTATACTAATGAAACGTTTTCACTTTCAACGTAACAGCCTGAAAAAGAGTGCTAGAACAGTGTAGAGAATGGTATAAAGAGAAATTGAAGAAGTGCAGCACAATAAGTACTTCGGATTCAGAAAGGATTGACTTGCATTAGAAGTAGTTGGACTCCATCACGGTAATCACAAATTCAAAAATCGGAGCACTTTCTTGGTCCTGGGGAAGAATTCGACTATGTTAATCTAACAAGATGCTTCACAGAGGGGAAAATATTAGTGTATTCAACTCCTTTTTCCTTGTATGATACGCTATCTCTGTAGACTGTTTGGAGCTATGAAGAAGCAATGAGGGAAATAAAGAGAAGTTTCAGGAGTGGGATTAAGTTTCAGAATGAAAGGATATCAACGATAAGACACGCTGATAACATCGCTGTCCTAAGTGAAAAATGAAGAAGAATTACAGGACAGAGGAATATTCTGAGGACAGAAACCAAAAGAAGACGAAAATAATGAGGAGTACCGGAAATGAGGTTACAGTGAAGTCAGCCATCAAAATTGTATGAAGTGAAGGACTTCTGCTACCTTGGAAGCACTGTTAAGATATGACGAGCGAAGCAAGGAGGACATAAACAGCAGAGCAGCACAGACAAAGAGAGCATTCCTGACCATAGTGTCAAACATTGCACTTAATTTTAGGAAGAATTTCTGATAACGTACGTTTGGAGCACTGCTTTTGAATGATGGGCTATGGGAACACCCGAAAAAGATGAGAATCGAACTGTTTGAGATGCAATGTTCTAGAGCGATGTGGAAAGTCAGGTGGATTGATAGGCAGAATTGGCGAAGAAAGTACATAAGTTGTCGAACACTGACAAGAAAAAGGGACAGAATAATACTTAGCACTTGTATTAAGACAGCAGGATACAAGTTCTATGGTATCAGAGGGTGCTATAGAGGGTAAAAACTGTTCGTGGCGAAAAAGACTGCAATAAATCTAACAAATAATTAACCTAGTGTCGAAGGGTTAGTATGAGACAAAAAGGCTGGCACAAAAGAAAAAAATGGTGGGGGTCGCAAACCAGTCACAGGACTGATGACCACGAAACCTTGGTATTGAAAACGATCGAGATAAAGTGAACTCTATACAAATGGATCTCTTCCATATTTATTTATTTGTGTACAGTTGCGATTATTACTGATATCTTGGTGGAGGGAGTAGTAGTAATGTTCCATAAACGTTGCAGCAACAGCTGGAGAATAGGGCTCAAGGCTACAATCGAGTTATTAGGCGAAATGCAGTGAGCGGTATTGTACAGATGTGCAGACTGATTCTGCCAACCCTTTCTGCATCAGCCCACAAAAATTGTTGACAGTTACACACTAACTGTTTTGGAAGTATTCAAGAAAAACTCTGTAGTTTATCTACTATAGAGTGGTTTTAACACTGCCACTCAAGCTTAACTGAAAATCGGTTTGACTGCTACGGTGCAGGTTCGAATCCTGCCTCGGGCATGGATGTGTGTGTTGTCCTTAGGTTAGTTAGGTTTAAGTAGTTCTAAGTTCTAGGGGACTTATGACCTCAGCAGTTGCGTCCCATAGTGCTTAGAGCCATTTGAACCATCTTTGAAAATCGGTTTCAAGGAGGAGGACGAGGAGATTAGTGTTAAACGTCCCGTCGACAACGAGGTCATTAGAGGTGCCGCACAAGCTCGGATTAGGGAGGGATGGAGAAGGAAATCGGCCGTGCCCTTTCACAGGAATGATCCCAGCATTTCCTTGAAGCCATTTGGGGAAATCACGGAAAACCTAAACGACGACGATGGCTGGACGCTAGTTTCAACCGCGGTCCTCCCGAATGCGAGTCCATTGTGCTAACCAGTGCGCCAATTCGCTGGGTAAGTCGGTTTCAAAAGTAACTTCAACCAGTCACGTACTTCGTAGGAAATTTATAGTTTTCTTTAACTTGCTATTAAACGATTGCTGACTCTTCAACAAATGTTGACATTTGCAAGAATTGCGGCGCAACTACGAAGGCTATCACGGTGAAAGTCGTGATGGAGCCGTTGAAACGAGGAAGACCCAAGCAGATAGCGTAGTGGGAAACGTTCATGATGAGCTATTGGCCGTTACACGAGCAAACTTTGGACATACGTCATGGAGGTAGGGTAACACAATCAATTCCTTCGACATTACCGGTCGTTAATAATGATGCTGAGCTTCTGACGAGCTCCCGGTAAGTGCGATAGGCTGCAGTATGTGGCAGCGGAAGCAGCCAACAGTTTTGGGCACGCGGCCGGTTACGTCAGCGCCGGAAAGCCCTGGTGACGCGCGTGTGGGAGGAGAGGCGCGGCCTTGCGCCTAGGCCGCCAGCTAACGGCCGGCGCGCCCACATGCACATGCATGTGCGTTGCGTACACGCAGGCGCCTGCATATGCATGCCGCCGTGGGAGGGGCCTTCAACCCGATGGGCCTGGTTTCGGTACAGCAAAAGCACTCGGCCGGGCTCATGTGCTTCCGTCTTTGTTCAGAGATGCAGACGCATACCTGGACCTCTTTTGGTACGAGGAATAATGAATACGTACCACTGGTCATCTGATATGCAAATTCCTGAACAGGTAGTTTCAAATACTATAATGACGTACACGTGACCTTCAATGACCGAACCAAAAGAGATTGGATGAAAAGTACTTATTAATTTTTTATCACGTAATGTTTAACAGAGTTGCAGATTCTGAATTTCCAGCGTTCCCTCCCACCTCTTCTTTCGTCTTCATCAGTATTACACTGAAGTACCAAAGAAATTGGTATAGGCGTGCCTATTCAGATACAGAGATATGAAAAGAGGCAGAATACGGCGCTGCGGTCGGGAACGCCTATATAAGACAACAAGTGTCTGGTGCAGCTGTTAGATAAGTTACTGCTGCTACTATGGCAGATTTAAGTGAGTTTGAACTTGGTGTTATAGTCGGCGCACGAGAATAGAATATCCAAGGTAGCGATGAAGTGGGGATTTTCCCGTACGACCATTTCAGGAGTGTACTGTGAATATCAGGAATCCTGTAAAACATCCAATCACCGACATCGCTACGGCCGGAAAACTCGTGTACTCTTGAAGACTGCACAGCAAGAAGCTTTACGCCTCACCAGGGCCCGTGACACTGACATTGGACTGTTGATGACTGGAAACATGTTACCCGGTCAGACGAGTCTCGTTTCAAAGTGTATCGAGCTGATGGACGTGTACGGGAATGGAAACAGTCTCATGAATCCATGAACCCTGCGTGGCATAAGGGTACTGTTCAAGCTAGTGCAGATCCTGTAATGGTGTGGGGCATGTGCAGTGGAATAATATGGGATCCATGATGCGTCTAGGTACGACTCTGCGAAGCGACATATACGTAAGCATCCTGCCTCATCACCTGCACCCATTCGTGTCTATTCTGCATTCTGACAGACTTGGGCAATTGCAGCAGGACAATGCGACATCCCAAACGTCCAGAATTGCTGCAGAGTGGTTCCAGGAATTCTGAGTTTTAAACACTTCCGCTGACCACCAAACTCCCCAGACATGAACATTATTGAGCATATCTGGGATTCCTTGCGACGTGCTGTGCTCCAAACCCTTGTACTCTTACGGATTTGTGGATGGGCCTGCAGAATTCACGGTGTCATTTCCCTCCAGCACTACTCCAGACATTAGCCGAGTCCATGTCACTTCGTGTTGCGGCACTTCTGCGGCTCCCAGGGGCCCTACACAATATTAGCCAGGGGTGCGAGTTTCTTTGGCTCTTCAGTGTATGAGTGCGATAGGGATTATGGATCTGTCTGCTGTGATTAGAAACTGACCTACGTCCGTACACAATTACATAAATTCCTGATCTACGAAGTTACATCGCTGTTATGAAGATGTGGGCTGTCATAAAAACTGATCTACTGTCATGGACAGTTTGATAAAATCCTTATTATTTAAACTATGCTCAAAAATGTGAATTTTAATGCCCCTATCTTCATTTTCAAAACTCGATATGACGATAAGTAATCAGAGAAAGTGACACATATACCAAGTAAATATGCGCAACGGTAAATGAATTTGGAGAGCTTCGTACTCGCCGGCCCTGTGGTCGAGCAGTTCTAGGTGCTTCAGCCCGGAACCACGCGGCTGCTACGGTCGTTGGTTCGAATCCTGCCTCGGGCATGGATGTGTGTGATGTCCTTATGTTAGTTAGGTTTAAGTAGTACTAAATCTAGGGGATTGATGACCTCAAATATTAAGTCCCATAGTGCTTAGAGCCATTTTTAGCTGCGTACTTGGGCGTCAGTAGTAGGAAAATACCTATAAGTCCTACCCGAAAAATTATGTGTTGTGGATAGTTTCAGCTTGTAGCCAAAAGTAGTGCTGTCAGGATGTTTCCTCGCGACTATAATTACTGAACTTAGATGCGAGAGGATTTGTCACTGAAACACTGCGTCAAACCAATAGGAACACGATGTAATTTAAAAGCAGAATCTGCACGTGGGACTGTCTCACTATCATATACTTCACGAAATCCATAAAATATCTCACTATTGCATGCAGGAACTTGCTCAATAGTCTCCCACATCAACCTTCCAACAGTGTCCAGTAATTATCTTGGTGCACCTCCAAATCAATCATTCCCAGGACAGTAAATTTACCATTAATGAATTGAAGTAGCTATGTACAAATGATTTATTTGATTATTCTCACATTGACTTATCACTGGTGAGACAAAGATTTTAGCAATAGGAGTCGACAAGATGGTGGCATATCAGTAGAGGGACAGTGAGCATATGGGCTCAGATCGCTGACATCAGCATCAGCATTCATGGAAATGCTGACATCAGCATCAGCTTTTTTTTTAGCATCGCTGACACCAGTATCCAGTGCTAGGGCTATGACATTATTCCCAAGATTTGTCAATCCTTCTTCCCTCCCCCCCCCCTCTCCCCGCTGTAAACAACGGCATTATTCGTTTTACGAAAATGCGAGGTGGCCAGTGACAAGAAAGCTCAGTCCCCAGCGTTTGAGAAATTTTAATTTTTGTTGTTCAGTTGCACAAGCATCGTCAATTACCATCTGTACATCCACCCAGTATCATGTGCCACCAGCAGCAACAGTGGGCAGCTGGTAATAAAATGTCCATCCCTAAGTGTTTGTCAATTGCTTAGGTTTTTGTTGTCATAGATGAGGACACACAGAAGTTCTTACCTGAAACACAGCAGCAGCAGCAGCCACTGTACACAGGATGTCTGGAGACTTGGTGTCATTCGACTGTGTCATAGCACAGCCACAGCGACAGCAGCATCTACCAGGGCTTGAATCTCGGCTATTCACCAACACTTATAATGTGACAACAGGTCGATCTAAATCTGTGAATGTAGACCTAGAACCTTTCAGCGACTTTGATGTGATGATTATGATTGAGACAGAGAGTATTCAACATATTGGTACCACAATGAAGAGACAAAGAAGCTGGTACACCAGCCTAATATCGTGTAGGGCCCCTGCGAGCACGCAGGAGTGCCGCAACAGACGTGACATGGACTCGACTAACGTCTGAAGTAGTGCTGGAGCCAACTGACGCCATGAATCCTGCCAAGCTGTCCATAAATCCGTAAGAGTATGACGGAGTGGAGATCTCTTCCGAGCAGCACATTGAAAGATATCCCACATATGCTCAATAATATTCCTGTCTGGTGAGTTTGATAGCCAGCGGTGTATTTAAAGTCAGAAGAGTGTTCCTGGAGCCATTCTGTGGCGATTCTGACATTGTCCTGCTGGAATTACCCAATGCCGTCGGAATGAACAACGGACATTAATGGATGCAGGTGGTCAGGCAGAGTGCTTACCTACGTGTCACCTGACAGAGGAGTATCTAGACGTATCAGGGGTTCCATATCAGTCCAATTGCACACGCCCCACACCATCACAGACCCTCTACAGCTTGAAAGGTACCCTGGTGACACGCAGGGTCCACGGATTCGTGACGTTGTCTCCATATCCGTGTACGTCCATCCGCTCTATACATTTTGAAACGAGACTCGTCCGACCAGGCAACATTTTTTCAGTCATCAACAATCCTATGTCGGTGTTGATGGGCCCAGGCGAGGCGTAAATCTTTGTTCTTGCGGTCATCAATGGCACACGAGTGAACCTTCGGCTCCGAAAGCCCATATCGATGAGGTTTCGTTGAATGGTTCGCACGCTGACACTTGTTGCTGGCCCAGCACTGAAATCTGCAGCAATTTGCAGAAGTGCTACTCTTCTGTCACGTTGAACGATTCTCTTCAGTAGTTGTTGGTCCCGTTCTTGCAGGATCTTTTTCTAGCCGTAGGAATGTCGGAGATTTTATGTTTTCCAGGATTCCTGATATTCTCGGTACACTCGTGAAATGGTGGTACGGGAAAATCCTCACTTCATCGCTACCTCGGAGATGCTGTGTCCCATCGCTCTTCCGCCAACACCACGTTCAATCTCACTGGTAACCTGCCATTGTAGCAGCAGTAATCGATCAAACAACTGCACCAGGCGTATTCTGCCTGTCTGCATATCTCTGTATTTGAATACCCATGCCTGTACTAGTTTCTTTCCGATTCAGTGTAGAATGCAGTATTCATGGTGTGAATAGAGGCTATCTGTGTAGTATGACACAGAGAAAAGAGTTATTTGAACAATACTGCGAAACTGATTGATACTGTGCCAATAAGAGAAATGTTCTGAAAATATTGTTCATATTTAATTGCATCCTACACTAACTTCCACATGCTCTCGTATTTTTTATAATAAATTAATTTTTTTGCTGTCGTTAATGTTTCTGTCTTCAGTGCATTCGCATTTAAGTTCAGGTTTCAACGCAGCTAACAACTGGATTCATGCAGAGCATGTTCTACATATGAACAAATACCCCAGACGTTGCTGTACAGTGCATGGAAGATGAATTACAGTTTTTCCCCCGCCCAACATCTGCCTCTACCTTTATGTTCCTATCCTGCGACAAACAACCAGGACAGTAGCAGCACCTCCATAGTCAATATATCTGGTGGTACTGCATTAAAACTAACAGCTCAGTAGTCACTGAAAAATGTACATTTAAAGCTATATGCATAGGAGCCGAATATACAATTCTTTTATTTAGATAATCGTTCTGTGCTCTTGAAACTACATCAGAGAGTGGACCATAAGCTACCTAGAAGTGGCGAACCTTATGTGCAGCGTCATGTAGGGATCTCAATGGCATCGAAATCTTGATAGCGACACACTGTGTCAGAATGGTGTCTTATCAGCATTTGGTGTCACGTTGACGCTGTAATGGCGTCGCGTTGGCGTCATGATGGTGTCATGTTGGTGTCATGTTGGCATCACACTGGCGTTGCGTTGAAGTAAGTGCACTGTTGGCATTGTGATGGCGTCATGCAGGAAACACACCGGCGTCGCACTGCCATCGCTGGTGTTGTGGTGGCAATGCAATGGCATCATGCAGGAATCACACTGGTGTCACATTAGTTTCGCCAGCGTCGTGGTTGTGTCGCTTTGCCATCAGAATGGCGTCATGCTTGCGTCACTCTGGCATCATGTTGAGACAGTGACATTCCAGTGCGATGCTAGCAAAACACCATCATGATGCCAATGCTACGTCATCAGAGTGTCCAAATACTTTTAGGTCAGGCAGGCAATTCTGCATCTCCTTGTCTTCAACGATAACAACAAAAACCTAAGTATAAACATTTTTAATATATCACAATAGGTCAGATGGTCTGTCCATGGAAGCACTATAGTATCAGAATGCTGTGATGCACACATGCAAAATAACCATATTGTTATAGCTGAACGAACTAGCAAGAACTTACTGATAGGCTTCTTCTCCTAGCCAATCGCAGCTGCTGCTGGCCGTGCTTCATGCTGGAGGGACATACAGATGGTAAATGATGGTGCTTTTGCAACTAAACTATAAAAACTGAAGTTTGTTAAAGAATGAGAGGACTAACTTGAACAGCATTGGCCAGTCTGTGTGTTTGCAAAACGCATAATACCATTGGCTACAGGGGGAGGTGGAATGTGAAATTCCAGATATCAGATGTCAGTGTCCCAGTAACAGAAGCTGGCATCACCGATTCTGGGAAAAAGCTGACGCTGATGTCAGCAATTCCAGGAATGCTGACGCTGATGACAGCGACTTGAGACTGCATGCCCATTGCCTCTCTGCTGCGAAAGTAAATAAAAGGTATCTTTCACAGATAACTGTTTTAATTTATCTTTTGTAATCCTTGCACCATGGCATGAGCTATCGCTGTTGACAACACAACCTGTCAACAACCCTGCCATCCGCCTAGGCAGTTGCAGAGTAGCAGAGTCTTTTTCCACACAGTTTGTCATGACACATTTTTTGTCCTTGTCCTATAATGTTTCTGTGTAATGTATCCCAGATGAGCTCATATAAATGAATGACCGCATCTAGACATATGGACAACATCGCAGACCTATACCTCATAACTCCTACGATAGCAAACTAAAGATTTCACAGAGGGGCAGTAGAACCGTTTGTCATGTTTACCATTCAGTAGCTGGAGTGGAGAGCCTTCATGTCCTTTTTTTTCAATTTTATGTTTTATTTTTTATTTTTATTACAATCAACAATGTAGCGTTGTGATTGGTCGAGTAGAATTAGATAGAATCATGGTTCTTTTGGAAAGGACATGCTCAACTTCTTTCTCAGTGTTAGCACAATTCCAGATTGTTTTCCGTTATAAGACACTCGTTGTCGACTCGAACATTCTTTTGTTCTCTGTTTTACGAGAGAGGGCTTCAGACAGTAAGTTACACATGTCGTCCCACTATAAGGCCACTGCGCAACAAGAGAGACGCGTTGTCAGGAGAGAGAACATGTTCTTGGTGTCCTGCACAGACAGGTCGGCTGCTGTAAGGATAACATGTGGGAACTGGAAACGTACTCCAAAGATGAAGTACGCAAGCACTTCGATACCTGTAGACGAAGGTCTAAATTTCGCACAAATTAAAAAAAAAAATGGTTCAGATGGCTCTGAGCACTATGGGACTTAACATCTATGGCCATCAGTCCCTTTTTTTTTTTAATCTGATTTGTTCTTTAGAGTTCGGTGCAATTGTTCGTGGCGGACGTCCCATGACGCCCGTTGAAGTTCGTTTTTGATCCATTCACTCAGATTTTTTATTACAGAGGGCAGCTAACCCTCTGACCGAACACGCTGAGCTAGCGTGCCGGCAAGTCCCCTAGAACTTAGAACTACTTAAACCTAACTAACCTAAGGACATCACACAACACCCAGTCATCACGAGGCAGAGAAAATCCTAGATCCCGCCGGGAGTCGAACCAGGGAACCCGGGCGTGGGAAGCGAGAACGCTACCGCACGACCACGAGCTGCGGACGCACAAATTAAAAGTGAAATTCTGGTGATATATGAATGAAATGCAATGTCACGTCCAGACGTAGTGAAATGGTGCCAAGAATGTGACCAAGGGCTCACAGACTTGGTTATGGTGATAGAAGAGAAGGCCGTGGATATTGACCAAGACGACAATGTCCAGGCAATAGAAGAATTCATTCACAACAATCGCAGATTTTCGGAGAGTGACGACGTTCACACAGCGGTTCTCAAAAGGGTCTATGACCAAGTAGTGGATTTCTACAGCTGATAAATCGAACAACAGTATAACATTCTGCTCGTTGTTTATGAAGACTTGGTGACTATGTTGAAAAATAGTGTCATGTATCTCTATCACAATGAAGTGTAGCGCAGAATTCAATGAAAGTTACTTGGCCTTCGATAGTAATGTGTAACTCACTTTTTGAAGCCCACCTCGCAGTATTATGTACCGAGCAATCCATAAGAAACAAAAAATTGACGCCTACGGATAGAGATTCGGTGCAGTTTCAGGTAATTATAAAGAAACGCGTGAGGTTTTGCTGAAATGAAAAACAAAATTGTCATAATACGTAAATGCATTTTTTAAGAACAAGTAGCGAACCAGATATCACTCACTCACGAAGGCTGCAAAAGGTTCAGGGACCATGCGGTGCAGATTGATAGGTCCTTTATCCTCTCCATATAGTGTAGATGGATAGCAGTCTCCTGTGCATTAATATTGATTTTCGAGTACTAAACCGCTATTTATGTTTCAAACAGCACGTCAGTTATCACCATGAGGCTGAGACTGTTGTAGTCTTCCCATCGCGGCTAAGTCCCAAATACATGTGGGATCGCTTGGATTGCTGTCTTGTGCATCGACTAATCAGTTATAGGGGGTGGGGACGGGCATTGCTGGTACGAAAGCAAAACAAAGAGAAGTATCTGTTAAACTTTCTTTGAATAAGAAAATAAACGTATTATGGGAAGGTTGAACCGTATCGATGGATCACCAAAGCAAACGTGTAGCAAAATCATAGGATACTACAATAAACATTTTACTTAGAGTGTAATTTGAACATTATCTTTGATGTGTCGCCATAGTATACACAGAAGTGGTAAATATTTACTGTTAACGAAAAATCTGAAAAATAAAAACATGTCTCATCGATCAAATCAAGGGAACTCGTTTCCTTAATTGGGCTAGGAAATTTCAGTGAATGGGCTATTGTGTAACAGCTGTTAAATACTACACACACCTTAATAATTGTCTAAAATGTGAATTGAAACCTAGCAGTCTAAAACTAGAATTGTCATCTTCGAAGCTGAAAAAGAAGGTTGACTGATTACCAAAGTACTTACACTGCATTAGAACACACACAATGAATACCATCACTTAAATTTTGTTACAAAACTCGATTTGACCCATTCAAGACAACTTGCACTGGATCGCTTAACAACCAAGCACGTAACTTTATGTTGTAAATATGACACAGCTATGTGAAGTGCGTTTACTTTCCGATGTTGGCTGCAGAAATTTAAGCACTATTACTATATCATTACGACTGTTCAATCATTAACACTGGCCAGTTACAAGAACACAGTGCAAATTCTATGTTTCTTCTCTGTTGCAACACGGGTTGCACCTAACGCCCGCTAGTATCCACAGAGAAATCGACCGTCCCATCGATAGAGCCGACCCATCGATAGCAATTGCCCCTTATTCATTTAATGAATCAGTGAATGCACACAAATATTAAATGTTTTTAATTGAAGCAACACCATCTGACATAAAAAGTACATACATCTACATGGATTCTCAGCAAATCACATTCAAGTGCCTGGCAGAGGGTTCATCGAACCACCTTCACAATTCTCTATTATTCCAATCTCTCATAGCGCGCGGAAAGAATGAACACCTATATCTTTCCGTACGAGCTATGATTGCCCTTATTTTATCGTGGTGATCGTTCCTCACTATGTAGGTTGCTGTCAACAAAATATTTTCGCATTCGGAGGAGAAAGTTGGTGATTGGAATTTCGTGAGTAGATTCCATCGCAACGAAAAACGCCTTTCTTTTAATGATGTCCAGCCCAAATTCTGTATCATTTCTGTGACACTCTCTCCCGTATTTAGCGATAGTACAAAACGTGCTGCCTTTCTTTGAACTTTTTCGATGTACTCCGTCAGTCCTATCTGGTGAGGATCCCACACCGCGCAGCAGTGTTCTAAAAGAGGACGGACAAGCGTAGTGTAGGCAGTCTCCTTTGTAGGTCTGTTACATTTCCTAAGTGTCCTGCCAAGAACCGACGATGAAAAGTGTTATCATTAAACAAATGGGCATGTCTTTCTGTTAATGGTGGTACTGATAATATTTCTTCATACTTCCACATATTATGTTGCTTTTTGATCACCTGGTAGTAACTTAACATGAAGGTCGTTTCCTTCTAGAGGACACTAATTACCAGCGTCCCACTTATCGGTAACGGTCAGTAACTGTTTGTCTGCGAAGAGTGGCACGCAGGACCATGCAGCTAAGGTGACGAGGATGAAGTCGCTTGAGCTGACGAGCCGCCCTCACTAGATGGCGACAAGGACTGTTCCAGTTTCCATGGAAACGGGACTCCTAATTTCTGTGAGAAGCCACCTCGTTAGCTAAGCAGGTCGCTTCCCGTGCTGACACCACTTGTACTCTGCGACGTGTCCACAACTGACGCATGTGGACGAGTAACACACACACACACTCACACACACACACACACACACACACACACACACACACTAAAACATACACACACACGAAGATAAACTGGAGATAGAGTGGAAGGGAGAGAGACCACCAAGAGCGAAGAAGAAAGAGACTTGCACGTACGCGCCAAGTAAGAAACAAAGGTGAAGGCACGCGCCAGTACACATGAGTGGGCCGCTAGAAGCTCCATTATGCGAGGCACTGGGCTTGCTGGGAAACGGGTCACAACCATGCGAAACGCCGCGGCAGGCCCGGGCACAAGCGTCCAGTTCCATTTACTCACTGCACTGTTTTTACGGTGTTGTTTCATTTTTTACGACACATTGACCATTACTGTTTAACCTCTTCCTCCTGAGATTAAAAAAAAAAAAAGACACAGGAAAGTTTCTTTTTCGTATATTCCAACAAACCAGTCAGTGTGCGAGCACGACACAAATAATTTTTTTTGCCGACTCACTAAGATATAAATGGAAGTCTACTCTTGTGGACCTCCAGTCTCACTTATCCTGAAAACATAGTGGCTTTTGCTTTGTATTTTCTCTTCCTGTTACAGTAAAATATTTATTTTATTTGAAACAGAGAACTGCATATGTTAATGTAGCTACACAGGAAATAAGTTTCTCAATGTCAGCATTTATGAAATATGTGATTTCCTCTACAGGTTTTTGTTGATTCTCTGAAACAGCTTCATGAACGCAAGGAAATAAGAGTCATACAACAATTTCTAAAAAGTAATAATTCACTGCTGCCAGAAAAAAATATTTACGTATTAGTTTAATCTTCAAAACAATTATCTTCCACAACACACAAAGAAATCTCACATTTGATCGATATGACTCCTGTTTTGGAATTGCAGCTAGGTTTTCAGCATTTTGAATCTTTCTTTGCATCAAGAAATTCACTGTACAAGAATGTCCTCTTCTTCTAGCAATTAGCATGACATATTTGTAATTAAATACAACTTTGCCAATTTGTATTTTGTACTCAGTCGTTCACAGTCTTTTTTGTTTAGCTATTTGGCTGATTGAACACCACCTGTGGCACATTACCTGACAATTCGCAACCACAGGGTGTAAAATGATTAAAAATCTCTGGTGGCCACTTTCCTGCACGAATGTAACAATTGTAATATGATGAATATCTGTCATGAAGATCAACATCTCCCAGATTTTATTACGGATTTTCACTATCACTGGTTGTGAAATGTCTAATTTCTTTTTCTATTATCTGCATTGTGATCTGAAGTCCACATACGAAGGCGCTCAGAAAGTGAGCTATTTCATAGTATATGAACTAAATGTATGCAAATGTGAATTAATTGTCGCCATCTAGAATAGTTGGCAATGTTGTGACTTGGCAAGACAGCCAAGCCACTATGAGATAGCCGAAAGGCACGCGTCTAAGCTCACGCAGGCTGGCGTGAGGTCTGGAACAGTTAAAGGAGTTGAGTCTAGTAAAAAAAGTACGTAGCTTCTGGAATACTTAACTTTAATCCATAATTGGTAAACATCGGTCTGACGGTACATGCTTCACAAGATAAATAGCAAATGATAATGGCGCCTTGCTAGGTCGTAGCAAATGACGTAGCTGAAGGCTATGCTAACTATCGTCTCGGCAAATGAGAGCGTAATTTGTCAGTGAACCATCGCTAGCAAAGTCGGCTGTACAACTGGGGCGAGTGCTAGGAAGTCTCTCTAGACCTGCCGTGTGGCGGCGCTCGGTCTGCAATCTCTGATAGTGGCGACACGCGGGTCCGACGTATACTAACGGACCGCGGCCGATTTAAAGGCTACCACCTAGCAAGGGCGGTGTCTGGCGGTGACACCACAGGCAAACTTTAGATAAAATTCTATGTCTAATATTAAGGTGTAATAATTACTTATAAATCTTTCTAGGTTGTAGAAACAGCCATTTCCATCATAAGACCAATTCTTAATTAACAAACGAACTATTCTTTGCAAGATGCTGCGTTCTGGCGTTAAAACTACTTGTGGACGCTCGTTATATAAGCGGAAAAATACGCTTAATTTTGGAGAAAAAAGTAATGAACGGAGGTGGACCGACGGAGCGAAGAGCACAATCGTTTTCGGAAAGGAGAGTCAATGTGTGGTGCCTGTGGCGTAGAGATTAGAGTGCTCCATGTTTTATATGAATGTATTTTATATTCAGACAAGACGGCAGAGGGTACTCTACTAACTGCTCTGTCCCCTATTTTAGCGGATAATAAGAGGAATGTGGTATGGTATTTAAGATTTTTTGAGATGCCAGGTATACTCACTTAACTACAAGGAAGAAGATTCATCGTCTGTGGACCTCGATTCCTTTCTGTAAAAGTATGACAGAAAATTAGTGGCTATTTTTCTATTTTAATACTGAAAACAATAATATGTTTATTTTTATTTTGTTTTGGTCGCTCATCTGAAATTACAGTAATTATTAAAGCGGAGTGGTACAGGTTGGCTTGTATTTTCGCATTTTTATTGTTTTACAGTAGGTCATCTGCAAAGTAATCAGAATAATTTTCTTAGACATTTATTAATTTTGGAAAACAATTTTCAGAGAATGGTGGGGGTCTGACGTGCGCTTACGTTTTCCATCCATTTGTGTCTTTCTTGCTCTGATAGTAATTACATATACTTTTTTATCCGTCTGTAACGATCTCGATGCCGACGGGACATTAGCCTCAATCTTCCCTCCTTCCTTCTTTCCGCAAGTCCTTTTTAGACTATCAGCAAAAATATTAAAACTACCTGGCAGATTAAAACTGTGTGCCCGACCGAGACTCGAACTCGGGACCTTTCCCTTTCGCGGGCAAGTGCTCTACCATCTTTTTTTTTTTTTTTTTCGAACTCGAGACCTTTGCCTTTCGCGGGCAAGTGCTCTACCATCTTTTTTTTTATTTGGATACAAAATTAGGCAGTTCACAAACACTAAATGAAATGCATCCTCCGCAAAAACAAAAAAAAAAATCATTGTAAAACAAATCACAAATGTAAAGGAACAGGGATACAGGGATGTTGTTTTTATTTATTTATTTTCCATAAATATCACTCTGTTAAAAGGAACATGTAGATCATTTCATGGTATAGTATGTGCATTATATATGGAGCGGTGAGAGAAGCATGAGGTTCATTATGAGCTGTCAAATGTGCACACCGACTGCACCCGGCACATCCCAACTGCGTGGGGGGTCGAGGAAGACTGCCTGAAGATAGTTGGCAAAGTTTTTCCGATAGTGTGACCATCTATGAACCTCATTGTGGGCTTGCTGCAAGAAATACCAAAAGTCGAGTCGCGGCTTGGCAGCATCCCCACAGAGGTACGCGATCGTCCAACCTTTGACCCAGATGATGGAGTGTTATTTAGTCGCCGGAAAGTAGTCACTCTCCGGATGTAAGAAGGAAGCAGGTGTAACATGTTGCGGGGTCACACGTGGGTAGCAAGCCACCATCTGTCTTCCTAGGAGCCATACATCCTCCACCGTGATACAAGTTAAGCGGTGATGGTCGTCATCCACTTGGCGACATTTCGGGCATAGTGGAGTGTCCACTAGTCCAATTGCATGGAGTCGTTGGTTGGTGTTGAACTTGCCACAGGCGACAGAGAACCACAGTGCCCGAACAAAGGTAGGAAGGAATTTGTGGTGCACATGTCTCCAAATCTCCGGCCAATGCAACTTGGGGTGTTTGAGTTCAATGACATTACGACTTATCCGTCGTAGCAGCCAAACATAAAAATCCTTCGCGCATGGTGGTCTCGTGCGCGGAAGCTCGTCTCTGATATAACTAAGTTCCACGATAAATGTTGATACATGCGCAAAATGTGACGTAATGTTGCCCACCGCCACTGGAGGTGTGAGGGACGCTGGAACTAGGAGATCCAGTAAGCGGGATGTAAGGGAATCACGCCCGCTACGCCATTGCTTGTACATAGTGGCTAGAAGGAGCGCCGTCGCTCGGCAGTGAACATTCGTAAGTCCGAGTCCCCCCTTGTCCGTAGGGAGCGTGAGCGTTGCGTATCGCACCTTGAGGGGCGACCCAATCATCACGAAATAGCCTAGTGCTGATTGAAGTCGACGTCCGAGCCTGAGTGGTAGGGGCAGGATCTGCGAAATATGCACCATTCGAGAAACCACATAAGTGTTCAGATATTCGACTCGCTGCAAAGGATCAAGGCGCCGTAGGTGATGTTGTCGGACCATGGTACGTGTTGTCTGTAAAATACGTCGGTAGTTAACTGCCGCAGTATGTTTTACAGATGAGGTAAAGTCTATGCCGAGATAGCGGAATCGTTGCACATAAGGAAACGGACTGATTTCTTCCGGCGTAAGGCCCCTTCCAACCGGCGTTGCCGCCGATTTGTTCATGTCCACTGCACTACCCGCCGTCACACTGTGGTCCAACAACAGTTCAAGGACCGTCTTCACCTCTTCCTCAGAACGAACGAGCAGCAGGAGGTCGTCCGCTTAGGCACGACATTTGAAGGTGTAGCCCCGCAGTTCCATCCCAGAAAGAGAATTTGTTAGCCTCCCAATTAATGGTTCCAACGCTATCGCGAACAGCAGCATCGAAAGAGGGCAGCCCTGGCGAATGGATCGTCGAATTTGAATGGGGCCTGCTAAACGCCCATTAACCTGTACCAAGGATTGTGCGCCCCCATAAATCCTTCTAATGAGACGAGTAAAACGGTCTGGAAATCCCATTTGTTCCAGTACAGCGTACAGATAGTTGTGGCGCACCTTATCAAAAGCACTGTCAAAATCAACCGCCACCATCGCCGCTTTAAGCCGGCACTCCTCCTCCAGCGCTATCACATCACGGCATTCGCCAGTAGCTGTTTCCACATTCACCGATCCACCCGGTGTCGTCTGTTCTGGAGAGAGAACGCTACGAATAAACATACGACATCGGGACGCTAGCAACCGTGGAAAGACCTTATAGTCGGCATTAAGCAGGGTGATGGGGCGATAATGTGTGACCGTAATTCCTGGCTTCGGTTAATGTACTGGCACCAAGAGGCCTTCCATAAAAGCCGGTGGAATAGGCGCATCGGAATTTAACATCTCGTTGTACATTTCCGTCCATCGCGGTGCCATTTCTTTGCGAAATTCTCGATAAAATTCAGCAGGAAGTCCATCAATGCCTGGGGACCGATTCAACGCGCCCTTTGCGATCTCATCATGTACTTCCTCACAGCTAATGGCTTCCAGTAAGGTTCCCGTGGCTTCCACCGTCAGTGTACGGGAGACGTACGTGAGTATACGTTCGAGGTCATCGACAGGGGCTGCTTCTTCCTGATAGATGTGTTGGTAATGGTCGACAAATGCAGAGACAATGTCCGCTTGACGCGTCGCTCTTCGGTCTTCGCGGGTAATTAATTCCCATACCAAAACGCGACGTCGGTGCTTTCGTTCATTCACGACGTGGTGCATGGAAGGAATCTCGTGCATTATCGTATCGTGACATCTGGCGCGCACCATGGTTCCCTGAAGATGTTTCCGAGCTAAAGCCACTAGTTTAGCATTTATCCTTTTGCGTTCGATCCAGACGTCCTGTCCCGGCGGACCATCGTCCAGGTCGCGCATCGCTGCAAAATAAAAGTCGGTCGTACGGCGGCGCCATTCTGCCATCTCCCTGCTATATGAGATGAACGTACGGCGAAGCGACGGTTTAGCACAAGTCAGCCACCAATCAAGCTTCGTCGCATACCTTCCAACACTTCGCTCGCACATCGTCCATGTCTCAAGGATCCGGTGACGGCATTCAGGATCATGTAGATGTTGAATGTTTAATGTCCACGGGGCCTTACTGTTCCACACCTCTCTACGGTGAAGAAGCACCGTACAGATGTAAGCGCTGTGATCGGAAAATGCCAATGGCCAGCGTTCCGCGTCCTGGACATCATTTGCATGAGCCCGTGAGATATAAATGCGATCTAACCTGCTCGCCGAATGACTTGTCACATAGGTGTATCCCGGTGCATCTCCATGTCGCAATTCCCACGTGTCACTAAGTACAAGGTCGTTGACAACGATTCGCAACTCCTGGCTGATGTTTGCTTGCGGCCATTGGTCTTTCTGGCTGAGAACACAGTTGAAATCTCCACCAACTATTACACATTCATAACGTCCATGGAATAGTGGGGCAATGTCTTCTGCATAAAATCGCGCCCTCTCCCGCCGCCGATTGCTTCCCGACGGTGTATAAAGATTGATGATGCGTGTCCCAAACGTCGTGAAAGCCATTCCCCTGGTCGACGGAAGGTAACACACGTTTTCCACTGGGAAGCCATCTCGCACGTAAACTGCCACCCCACTCCCATTGTGATCTCCATGTGACGAATAGGACTGGTAGCCTGCGATGTATGGGAGTGCAGCTATGTGGACTTCCTGCAGCAAAGCAATATCCACATCAGATGCCAAAATCGTTTCCTTCAGTAGATGTATTTTGGCCGGTGAACACACGTCATTTATATTTAATGTCGCAATACGGTTCGCATGGCGTTGAATCCCACTCTGTCGATGCGCGACAACATCTCCCTGCATCGGCGCTGGGGACTGAGTTAGAAGACGTTCTCTCGCCCCTCTCCCTTCACCTTCAGCAATTATTAGGCGCCGGCCGGTGTGGCCGAGCGGTTCTAGGCGCTACAGTCTGGAACCGCGCGACCGCTTCGTCGCAGGTTCGAATCCTGCTTCGGGTATGGATGTGTGCGATGTCCTTAGGTTAGATAGGTTTAAGTAGTTCTAAGTTCTTGGGGACTGATGACCTCAGCAGTTAAGTCCCATAGTGCTCAGAGCCATTTGAACCAATTATTAGGCTGTCTTCGTGAGTGCCGGCTGCCTCTGTATGACGTCCGGCGCCTCCTCAATATCGTCATACCACATCTTTGCAGGCAGTGATATATTCGTGTCCATTGCCACAGCATCTGCGTCTGGAGAGCCATCTGGCTGTGATTCCTCTTCAGCATCACCACGTCCCGGTACCGTCAATTTGACAGACCGCTGCGGGTCCGATCGAACAGTTTCCATTGCCTCATCCTGTTTCGTAGAGGCTGTTGTGTCGTCTTGGTCCACAGGCACATCGTCGTCGGGGCAAGGGGAGTCATCCCAAGGAGATATCGTGCGACGTCGTCGTTTCCTCCTTTTCGGGGAACGTTGTTTGCGTGATCTTCCTTCCGTGTCCTCAGATTGGAGGGAATCACGGCTGCCCGACAGAAAAGCATCCGTAGGAACCGGAAGTGTTTCGAATCCCATCGTTGTACTTGGCGGGAGTTGGTCGAAACTGATGTTGTCGTCACAGAGTGCGTTCCAGACGGAACAGCATCCGTAGTGGCTGGAACTGCTTCGTATACTATCGGTGTGCTTGGTGGGAGTTCGGTCTCATCTGATGTTGTCGCCGTAGATTGTATGCTCGATGGAGCAGCATCCTCTGTCATCCCAACGTCTGCTACAAGGTTTCGGAGAGTGCCATCTTGATCTTCCACCGGGGCTGTGTCCTTTCGGTCATCAGCGGACGCAGTGAGGGCTTTGGCATAGGTTCAAAAATGGTTCAAATGGCTCTGAGCACTATGGGACTCAACTGCTGAGGTCATTAGTCCCCTAGAACTTAGAACTAGTTAAACCTAACTAACCTAAGGACATCACAAACATCCATTCCCGAGGCAGGATTCGAACCTGCGACCGTAGCGGTCTTGCGGTTCCAGACTGCAGCGCCTTTAACCGCACGGCCACTTCGGCCGGCCTTTGGCATAGGTGATCGGTAGTACTGTCATCGCCGGCGACGGCTCCTGCACATCTGAAGGCAGTTGCGTAATCCGCCGTTGCATAGAGTTCGACCTGAGGTGTCCCTCCTGGCCACAGCCAAAACATGTACGTGGTTGACCATCGTAAATCACCACCGCCCGACAACCACCAATAGTCAGATAGGACGGTACATGCTTCTGAAGATCAATAGTGATCTGTCGCACTCCGTTAAGAACGGGGTACGTGGCGAATTGTATCCAGCGTTCTGCTGTGTGACCATGTACCGTGCCGCATGGCTTAAAAGCCTCGATAACTTCGTCAGCCGGGAGCTCAAATGGTAGCTCAAAAACACGTATTGTCCGTACACCCAGACCAGCATGTTCTACAGTTACCGTGCCGACATTCCCGTCACTATGGCAAAATCGGAGACCTGCTTTTGTCGCCTGTAGAATTCTCTCACACGCCGCGTCATTTACCATCTTAACATACACCGTGGGACTAACGATGGACAGGTGAAGTCCGACAATATCGTTTGGCGGTATCTTGACGTCCTCTCGAATGAATCGTTCCACTGCTAAAGCCTTTGGTCGTTCGTAGTCTTTGCAGAAATTCAATCGTAATGTAGTTTTCCAGTACTTGTTCGCCATGATCGTTGTTACTAGCCCGCGCGCAGACTAAGTCCACAAGTAAACGAACACTCGCACACGCCACACAGGCGGAAGTATCGGACCTCCGCTTCGCACGGCCGCTAGCGCCGAACTGCAAGGTTCGCAGGAGAGCTTCTGTAAAGTTTGGAAGGTAGGAGACGGATACTGGCAGAAGTAAAGCTGTGAGTACCGGCCGTGAGTCGTGCTTCGGTAGCTCAGATGGTAGAGCACTTGCCCGCGAAAGGCAAAGGTCCCGAGTTCGTGTCTCGGTCGGGCACACAGTTTTAATCTGCCAGAAAGTTTCATATCAGCGCACACTCCGCTGCAGAGTGAAAATCTCATTCTGGGGATATTAAAAGTAGGTATTCTGAGGACCTCCGAGGTTTTACACGATCATAATATTAGCTCATAGTTAGGTCACCATAGAAATTGCCGTAGGCTACCAACGTTTAACAGAAATTATCCTCAACTAGGGCAAAGGAAATCACATCTTGATAGATACAAACAAATTTTTGATAGTTGAAGTACTACATAAGGATTCCAGGTGAAACCAAGATGTTATAAGTGCAGGGTGATAATAGATTTGTCACTTTCCATGTTTCACATCCATACAGAAGCACGGATTTTACATTACTTTCAGATATCCGCAGTCTGGTCCTCAATGTTATTTCCTTCGATCTCCAGGTAGAACGGAGAGTTGCAAAAGCGCCTTTGGCTTTGTAGATGTGGCTGTTAATGTCCTCTGTTGCACCACTATATGGTATAAATGGTTCAAATGGCTCTGAGCACTATGGGACTCAACTGCTGTGGTTATCAGTCCCCTAGAACTTAGAACTACTTAAACCTAACTAACCTAAGGACATCACACACATCCATGCCCGAGCCAGGATTCGAACCTGCGACCGTAGCAGTCGCACGGTTCCGGACTGCGCGCCTAGAACCGCGAGACCACCGCGGCCGGCTATGTGGTATAATCATGCTTCCAAGGTAGCAAAACTTATCCACTGTAATGGTACTTGAATTACGTAACCATTACGGCAACTCACCTCAACCTCTCAATACCAGCAATATTCTACTGTGTTTCTGTAAAATAGTTAACATATTTCTGTGACAACATTCAGATTTGGTTTCATTAATGTACAGGTACTTCGATACATCGATATGTATATATATTGGAATGATATTATTCTTATGTGTATTCTTTCTTTTGTCACTAAGATCTTTGACGTACTTGTAACTCTGATTTTTGGGCGCGTAAGCTGTTGTTAGAGGGTCAAGTCTTCGTCGTCATGTTGAAAGACGCAAATTATAGTCAGTTTATGAAATGTGAACTTTAACACTGAGGAAGTTATTTTCAAGTATGTTTTATATTGTGAAGTGATGTTGCAACAAAAGTAATAAAAAGAAGTGTAACTTAAATTCGGAGTGCTGATTACATTTTTACATCACCATTGTCTTAACTTGCAAAAGTTTAATCTTCAAGAATGGTTTATGAAACACGTCTATAAAACTTTTGAATATCGCAGAATAACACCAAGCCTCTTAGCATCCGAGCTTGGAATCATCACTACCTAGATTTTCGACGATTGAGCCATGAGTTCACAACGAGACCAGCGCGGGAAACACGAAAAGATGAGTGCCTAGTTTATCCAGTATTTCAAAAGATGACTTTATTAACTGTGCTCTAATGATACCTGCCACATAATACAACTTTATTGTTGCCCGAATATGACATTTTTAGCAGCGTGATCAACACTACAATCAAAATTAATTTTTGATATTTTGTTGTGGTAGGGTTGTTAGACCAACCTTTCGATTACCTGGCTTCCAAGCTTAAGCATTGCTGAGTTGTTATGATTTGCCCGCATGCCTGTTGTTTTTTAGGCAAAAATTTTCAAACCAACTTTCTTCGCTGCAGATTTCAGATCTTCTAGTTTCTCTTTCATGTCGTTGAGGCTGTGGGATAGAAGGCAAAGGTCATCTGGAAAATCTAGGTCTTTTATAAGACCAAGATTTTGCAGATGAGTTTTGCTCCATTTCATTCCTCTCACTTTATCCATTGCTTGCCCCATTACAAGACTCAATATTATATTAAACAGTTTTGGTGAGAACTGCAGGTTTGCTTAACTCCTGTTTTCACTGCTATTGCATCTGAAAGCAGACCTTGATGTTGAACCTGGCACGTGTAGTTTTCATACATGCACTTGACAAGAGTAATGTTGACACCTAACGTCCAACGTTTTAAGCATATATTCAGATGGATCATCGAGCTCCCGCTGGATAGCAACATGTACTCGGCGATATTTAATAATTAACTGCACGGAATGTAGTCTACTACATTCGTTTGTAGATGACTACATTCCGTGCAGTTAATTCTTAAATATCGCTGAGTACATGTTTCTATCCAGCGAGAGCTAGACGATCCTTCTGAATATATGCTTAAAACATTGGCCAGTGCCGGTGGCAGTGCTCGAAGAGAGGTACGTACGTTCGTCACCGTGGCTGTAGTCTGCAGCAGGGTAATGATGTGGAACGGACAGTCGCGTCAGACCATCACGAAAAACACCTTCAGAGAAAAAACGGGACTAGTGCTGGTCACACAGTGCAAGTTGAACATCCAAAAGCCAATCTGTTGCTGGGATCGAAGTATGGTTGTCACTTGCCAGATTTTATCAACGTGTAACCGGGTGTAGTGAAAGACGTACTGGAGGATTGAATTGCTCAGACTTGTGTTTAGTGCTTACAATGAAAATCGGTTTGATGACAGTGATGGTTGTCTGCGAGGGCTGCACCGAGCGGGAGACCGGGAACTGCAGGGGTGCTGCGACATAGACCGCCAGCTTTACGCGTCTTGTTTTGGGGAGCCGTTGGTTAAGCGTCCAGCGTTTGTTTAGGAAATACTGGCAATGTAGGGTCGGCATAACCTGAACACCAACTATCTCATCCAGCAGTTGCTAATCATCACAAAGACCTGATTTTCCAGCAAAACAATGCCTATAAAAAAACTGCTCCCATAAATCAACGGCTCCTCAAGTGCTTCATCAAATCCGTTAGTAGACCTATTTTCAGTCAAGCATGCGCCTGCCTCTATGGGGATGCTTTGCTTTTGATATTCGTTGACTAATTACGACAAGAAGTTGCAGCAATGTAAATCACCAGCCTGGGTGATGATATACGACACCTATTTAACCGCATTCATGCATGATGGCTGTACTGAATCTTAGCAAGGAGAAACGTCACGAGATTCTGAAATAGGTGTCCGAGGTAGACTGTTGCTAGGTATTTGTTAGCATTTAATGGTTAAGTATACCATACGTAACAGTTTGACACCACTACTTAAGGATGTCTATTTTTTATTTTATACTAATATACTTTGGAAGAAATGATCTCAGTTCTTGAAATCGTAGATGAATACATTTCCGAAACGATAGAGTCAAGCTGAAACACTTTTTCTACGAGGTAGATTTTCAGGTTGATGAATTCTTTCTCCGTACCGTTTTTATTCAGCAGTATTCTGCAGGTTCTCCAGTGATAGACCGCTAATCTCTTCAAACAGGCTTCACACAAAGTAATAAGGTGAATGTGGTTTTCAACAGCCTTTCAACGGTGAGGTATTCGGAGATGGATCATGTACCCGGAAGTGGAAGTATGAGAGAGGGAATCGATCGTACCCTTTCAAGAGAGCCGTCCCAGTATCTAACTCAAGCGATTTATGGAAATTACTGATAACCTAAATGTGGATGTCCGTCCTCCCGAAATCCAAATAGCGAGTTACTAGAATGAATTTTTCACTCTGCAGTGGTGTGTGCGTCGATATGAAACATGCTGCCAGGTTAAAACAGTGTGTCAAACCGATACTCAAACTCGGGACCTTCACCTTTCGTGGGTAAGTGCTTAGGTTCCTCAGACGATAGAGCAATTGCTCGCGAAAGCAAAGGTCCTGAGTTCAAGTTCGAGTCTCGGTATGGCACACAGTTTTAATTAGACATGAAGTTTCAACGTGTTACCACCCCACTCAGCTCTTTCCACCCATCGCAGGGAACAGAACAAATTGGAATGCAAATGAATGACAAAAACTAAAATTTTCAGCAATTTCGGCTAATCACATATGTCGTAGAAGATTCGATATGTAGAGACTTTCAATTTTCGAACTGCTCCGGACAATCACTTGACAAACGCACTGAGGGTGAGCGAAATTAACTGTGAACTAACTAAGTATCGGAAATAGTTCGTGTGTAATAAGATTTAACGTAACAACCACAGTTTCACTGAAATCAGGAATCTCCCGGGTTCGATTCCCGGCGGGGTCAGGGATTTTCTCTGCCTGGTGATGGCTGGGTGTTGTGTGCTGTCCTTAGGTCAGTTAGGTTTAAGTAGTTCTAAGTTCTAGGGCACTGATGACCATAGATGTTAAGTCCCATAGTGCTCAGAGCCATTTGAACCAACAAAATCAGGAATCTGGAAGAAAGATGACTCAGAACATTAATTCAGATACACCTAGGTGAGAAAAGTCATCGCATATCTCTTAACATCGTGCCAGACCTACTTTTTTCCGGAGTAACGCTGCAGCTCGACGTGGAATGGGCTCAACAAGTCGTTGGAAGACGCCGCAGGAACATTGAGCCGTGCTGCCGTCCATAATAGCGAAACTGTTGCCGGTGCAGAATTTTGTGCCCGAACAGACCTCTAGATTTTGTCTCATAAATGTTCGATTAGATTCACATCGGGTGGTCTACGTAGCCAAATCACTCGCTCGAATTGTCCACAATGTTGTTCATACCAACCGCGGACAACTTTGACCCGGCGACATCCTGCCGTGTCATACGTAACTGAAGTGCATGGATGGCTGCAAATGGTCTCCAAACATGCGAACATAAGCATTTTCAGTCAGTGATCGGTTCCCCTGGACCAGAGGACCCAGTCGATTTGATGTAAACACAGCCCACACCATTATGGAGCAACTACCATCTTGCACAGTACCTTGTTGACAATCTGGTTCCACGGAATCGTGGGGTCTGCTCCACACTCGAATCCTACCATCAGCTCTTATTAACTGACATCGGGACTCGTCTGACCAGCATGGTTTTCCAGTCGTCTAGCAGGCGTTGCGTGCTGTTAGTAAGGATAGTCGCGTCGTTCGTCTGGTGCCATAGCTCATTAACGCCAAATTTCGCCGCACTATCCTCACGGATACGATAGTCGGACGTCTCACAATGACTTCTGCAGTTATTTCGTGGAGTGTTGCTTGCTATTAGCACTGACAACTCTATGTAAACACCGCTGCGCTCGGTCGTTAAGTGTAAGCCGTCGGCCACTGCGTTGTCTGTGGTGAGATAATGTCTGAAACTTGGTATTCTCGGCACGCTGTTGACACTGTGGAACTCGGCGCACTGAATTCCCTGAATATTTTTGAAACTGAATGTCCTATTCGTCTAGCCCCAATTACCATTCCGTGTTCAGTCTGTTGCTTCTCGTTGTGCGGCCACAATTACGTCGGAAACCGTTTCACATCAATCAACCGAGTAGAAATGATAGCTTCACCAATGCACTACCCATTTATAACCTGTGCACGCGATACTACCGCCATCTGTATATCTGCATATCGGTATCCCACGACTTTCATCACCTCAGTGCAGAGGTCATCAACGTTAATGTTGCAAATTAATGTGCAAAACAAAAATCTCCGCTATGTCTTATGCACATAAATGTTCAGACAGTCTAGCGTTGTAATGAAACTTCCTGGCAGATTAAAACTGTCTGCCGGACCAAGACTCGAGCTCAGGACCTTTGCCTTTCGCGGGCAAGTGTTCTACAGACTTTTTTTTGTGGTTTTTCGTTGCATTTGGTAGTAGCGGACGTCATGTAAGATCCGTTGAAGTTCGTTGCTGATCCCTTCACACAGTTTGCCGACTGAGCTACTTAAGTACGACTCACGACCTTAACTCACAGCTTAACTTCCGCAAAAGTTTGGAAGGTAGAAGACAAGGTACTGGCGGAAGTAATGCTGTGAGGAGGGGTCGTGCGGCGGGCTGGGGTGGCTCATTCGGTAGAGCACTTGCCAGTGAAAGGCAAAGGTCCCGTGTTCGAGTCTCGGTTCGGCATACAGTTTTAATCTGCCAGGAAGTTTCTTTACAGCCCACACTCCGCTGCAGAGCGAAAGTTTTATTCTGGAAACCAGTGCTTTCCACGAAGTACCTGTCACACAGCTTCAGTGCCTGATCTTCACATGAGCTCTCATATAACAGACCGTGCAGTTTGATTTTAACGTCTACCACTTTTTCACTAGTCTTTCCACAACTAAAGCGAAGTGCCTGTTGTGTGGCGGATAATGGAGTGATGCACGGTAATTGGCAACATTACACCACGTAACACGTCAGCCAGTGGTACTCAGCCACATCTGCCTATAGCTCCTCCTTTAGTATGCTCCCAGAATATACACATTCATGTTGGTGTACGTGTAGAGTGATTATTTAGCCCTTGCTCATTATAGGTGACGTAAAGCTTAGATAAGTAGTATTACGTTAACAAGCGATGGTTTTCGTTTTCGGAGTGCATAAATGTTTCTAGAGAGAGTCAGGAGAAGGAAACAGTTTCCACGACCGCAGCACACCACAGCGCTGCCATATGTGAGTTAAGCGATCAAGTGGAACTCAGGGCACAAGCAAGAGACTACACTGAAGCGCCAAAGAAACTGGTATAGGTATGTGTATTCAAATACAGAGATATTGTGCCATTTCTCTGGCGCGTTGCGTATCCGGCACTGTCGATAGCGGCTTGTATTTCTGTTTCCGTCTGGTTCGGCCTGCGCAGGCGCTGAGGCGCCTGTTGACCTCTGGAGCGTTTTTCGCGGGGGGTCGCGCGCGATCGGCACGGAGTTGGATTCGCACCGAGCTGGCGGTATTCTGGCTTCCGCTCCGGCACGGAGGTGTGGTCTCGTTGTTGGCGGGCCTCGTTGATTTGGGCATTGGGCAGTGTGCCGTGTTGATGATGTAGTGTAATGGACAACTGATAGATTCCCGCACGAGATCGCTCGAGGTTCTCAGCCTCTGAAAAGGGTGCCACGATATCGCTTGGGTTTCCGCACTCAGGAGTTGTAAGGACTGCAGGCCAGTTTTGTGTGTGTTTGCTCTGTCCGGTCTGCGTGGCGGGGTTCGTTTCACCTTACTTGACCTTACTTCAGCTTGCTCATATTTTCTGCGTGCTTCCGTTTCAGCCGGAGTCGGGGTGTCGAGTTTTCTGCTGGTGTGTACCCGGTCGTCGTCCCTGTTTTCCCGCCCGGGGGGCGGCCGTATCTGTTGGTGGGAATTATTTGGCGGGTGTGTGTTTTGCGTGGACCCGGTGTGCTCACGCGCCCTGATTCTGAGTTGAAATTGCTGTGGTCAGGCTGGCTCGGTTGCTGGAGTGTGTGTTGTTGGTTTTCTGGCTTGCTGGGGACTACGCGCGCGTCTGTTCTGTTTGTGATGTGGCAGCAGTCTGATATTTTTATGTGTGCTTGTTAAGTTGCTAGCAATTGCTTTTAGCCTTGTGCTTACTTCTTTTATTTAAATTGCTGGGCATTGTCATTTGTCTGTCCTTTTACCTTTATTTGTAGTGTCAACTAAGCCTAAGACGATGTCCAAGGTGCTAGCAATTGATTTTTGCCTCGTGTGTACTTAATCCTATTTAAATTCTTGAGCATTGGCATTTGCTTGTTCTTTTACTCTTATTTATTTGTTGTGCCAGTTAGCCCTAAGATGATGTCAGACCTTGGTATCTGTCAACCTTATTTTGGCTACTAGCGCTCAGGTGCAATATTGCTGGGCTTATCCCGGATTTGTCCGTAATTAAGAGCTTTTATATTGTATTTTAGTAGTAGGTTTGGCAAGTGCACTTGCATATGGTATTTATTGTGTTTACCCCTCCCCCCCTTCTTCCTCCTTCGTGTAAACTGATTTTGGCAAGATTGCAGGGTGGCCTGTGTTATTACTTATGTAAGTTTGCCCGCTGCTGTAGTCGTAACATGTTTTGACCGGCAAGCGGCCCATGTTGGCGAAAGTTTGTATGTGTTTGCGGTGTTAATGTTGGGTCTTATCGTACATATATTTACTCATGTACGTGTTGTTGTGTTAAGGATTTTAAGGCATTTTTAGCTGAGATACCTGTTGAAAATTCCATCACTCTTTTAAAGAAGGTATAGGAAGGAGTAACTTCAACTAAAAATTTAATTGTAAATTATACATTTGTGCTTCATATTTAAAAATTTAACTGTATTAGGTGACAGTATGTGGTTTAATACACAACGATTATTTGTCAAAGTATCAAATTGTAAAGTTTGTTTGGCAGTGGTTCAAACGACACAAATAAGTTTCTCTGTTCACATTTCACATTTTTATTACCTCATATTGTAAGCAGTTTGATTGTCTGTGTCACTGTAATTTGTAAAGCATAGTGTAATTCATTACAATTAATTAATTGTTTTGGGGAAATAAACCTTGTATTGTATGTTCCCTTTTCATTAACCGAATCCTATCCAAATCGTCCGCTCAGATACGTAAACAGGCAGAATACCGAGCTGCGGTTGGCAACTATATATAAGGCAACAAGTGTCTGGGGCAGTTCTTAGTTCGGTTACTGCTGCTACATTGGCAGATTATCAAGATTTAAGTGAGTTTGAAAGTGGTGTTATAGACGGCGAAGGAACGCTGGGACTGAGCATCTCCTAGGTAGCGATGAAGTGGGAATTTCCCGTAGACCATTTCACGGGTCTGCTGTGAATATCCACGAATCCGGTAAAACATCAAATGTCCGACATCACTGTAGCCGGAAGAAGATCCTACAAGCACCGGACCAACGGCGATTGAAGAGAATCGTTCAACGTGAGAGAAGTGCAATCCTTCAGAAAATTGCTGCAGATTTCAGTGCTTGGCCATCAAAAGTGTCAGCATGTGAACCATTCAACGAAACCTCATCGATGTGGGCTTTCGGAGAGGAAGGCCCACTCGTGTAGCCTTGATGACTGCAAGACACACGTCTGGACCCGTAAACACCGACATTGGACTATTGATGACTGGAAACATGTTGCCTGGTCGGACGACTCTTCATTTCAAATTGTATGGAGCTGATGGACGTGTACGGGTATGGAGAGAACCTTATGAATCCATGGACCGTGCATGTCAGCAGGAGACCGTTCAAGCTGGCGGAGGATCTGTAATGGTGTGGAGCGTGTGCAGTTGAAGTGATATGGGACCCCTGATACGTCTAGATACGACTCTGACAGGTGACAGGTACGTAAGCATTCTGTCTGATCACCTGCATCTATACATGTCCGCTGTACATACCGTCGGATTTGGGCAATTCCAGCAGGACAATGCGACACCCCACACGTCCAGAATTGCTATAGAGTCACTCCAGGAACACTCTTCTGAGTTTAAACTCTTCCAATGGTTCAAATGGCTCTGAGCACTATGGGACTTAACATCTGAGGCCATCATTCCCCTAGAACTTAGAACTACTTAAACCTAACTAACCTAAGGACATCACACACATCCATGCCCGAGGGAGGATTCGAACCTGCAACCATAGCAGTCGCGCGGTTCCAGACTGAAGCGCCTAGAACCGCTCGGCCACACTGGCCAGCTCAAACTCTTCCGCTGGTCGCCGAACTCCCCAGACATGAACATATCTGGGATGCCTTGCAACGCGCTGTTCAGAAGAGATCTCCATCCGCTTGTGCTCTTAGGGATTTATTGACATCCCTGCAGGATTCGTGGTGTCAGTTCCTTTCAGCACTTCTTTAGCGTTAGTCGAGTCCATGCCACGTCGTGTTGCGGCACTTCCGCGTGCTCGTATGGACCCTGCACGATGTGAGGTAGGTGTACCAGTTTCTTTGGCTCTTCAGCGTATAGAGGCAACCCGCGAAGTATTCTCCGCTTCACGCAACGTAGAAAGCATTGTTCATCCTTCTTCACACCTGATCAACAATCGACCGGTACAATATTGTGATAAGGAATTTTGTACGGTGATGTGTCGTTAAACTGAATGTTATATAAAAACAACGAAGCACCCAAGGGAATGAAAACAAAAATCCGATGTAAATAGGGGAGATATAACTGTCAAAGTCAATTAAATTAAGCCAAATCGTGTTGCAATATTGGTCTGCCATGACTTCACGTGGCACCTGGGGCGCAAGGACGTGCAGTGTGAATGCCGTCAGAGGAGAACAGAGCAGCGTAGGCCGTTAGGGAGCTTCAGAAGCAACCAGGTCGTGACGGGACAGCTCGCGACTGTGCGGCTGTCAGTTCCCGCGGCGCACTTGCTGCAGACAGTGAGTAATGGGCAAGTGGCACGCAGGAGCTAGCCGTCCCAGGGGTACGACCTGTTTCTCCTACATTCTGCCTGCAAACCACGTCCCATAAGCCACAAGCAACTATTCGTTATGTGTAAATTTGCTTTCATTTTTCGCCAGTGTTTCTACCTCCGCAAGAAAAGAGATAATTAATAACTATTGATATAAAACGCAACCAGCTACAGACATTTATTTTATTGCCATTACCAGTTTCGGTTATAATGTCTGTCATCAGATGGCTAACTTTTACTTTGTTTTCTTCTTTATGTACGAGTATTTCTGTTAGGACACAGACATACACCACGCAAACAGCTGTGGCCCATAAACTCTTCAGGAAATTCCCCAAGTCTGTTGCAGTTTTAGATATGTGCTTTAATAAAGCTGCACCAGACATTCTGCAACTAACAAGAGTACAGTTCGGACTGAACTCCCTTTTCGAATTCCTTCATACTTACAGCATTTGAAACACAGTGTCCGTACATCAATTTCCTATAGCAGTACAGTACAGCTTCATTTTTGGAAAAAAATATCTTGAAAGAATTGTTTTTTATGATTAGCAGGTACTTGCCCGTATTAAGCATAAAATACTTCTAGGATATTAATAATAACGTCGGTAGCTATGTGCAAAGGGAAGTAGTTCTGTAATGGTGAAGTTGCTGCTTCATATCTCGCAAGTACCCTTTTGTCTTTTATTTAACGTCCATATTTCTTACTAAATGCAAATTTTAATTAAACAACATGTGATTATAATTTCTTGATAGAAATAATACCTCTTACTTTTAATTAGCAATTTCATGAAAATGCGAGAATTGCAGTAAATTTAAATCTGGTCCAAAAATCACAAACATTAAACAGAAAATGAAATAATTTTTGATTTCCACAGATTCATCAGTATTATTGGTGAATATGCTGTGCCGTCCGAACAAGACACAGCCAGGGCAAAAGCACCACA
This sequence comes from Schistocerca serialis cubense, assembly GCF_023864345.2. Lineage (NCBI taxonomy): Eukaryota > Metazoa > Arthropoda > Insecta > Orthoptera > Acrididae > Schistocerca > Schistocerca serialis. The sequence goes on from NC_064639.1 coordinate 592,515,299, forward strand.
GGTGCAAAAATGGCAGCTGGTGCCAAAGTCAAACAGACTCGACACTTGCGTGATTTCCACCAGCGCCACGGGTGCCGCTGAGGATGAAGATATGGACTTCGCCTCGGCCAATTACCGGCCGAGTACAATCCTCCAGTGACCGGAAGACAACAGACAGAAGATAGAAGAACAGCATTAGCCCACTTGGTTATAGATCATCATCCAGGGCTGTATTAGACAGGGAAAGTCGTTTATTGAACTCTAAGAAGTAAACAGACAATTGTTGTAAATTGAATTTGCTATCTACTGTGAAGTCTACCTTCGATTGTTTCCACTAAGCCATTGAGAGCCTTTCAAGCAGTGCTGCAGACTCACAAAGATAAGTAGTCCTTGTAACTCAGTTGTGGGACTTTGTTACTTATTTGTTGGAGTGCAGTATAACCTTCGTTCTCCTATACTGTTACCTGACCCTGGGGCACAGCTGTTTAATAGTGGCAGGGAGAAATTGTCTTAGCGGTGTAGTGTACCTGAATCTGTTTCATGAACTCACAGACTTCTATCTCTTAGCTGTCAAGTAACTGCAAACAGCTCTTCGTTTTCCTGTATGAGTCATCAACAGAAGCTATATGTTTAAAATGATTGTGGTGGTTCTTCATGATTTATTGTTTTCATTTCATTTCCTAGGCAACACGTTAATGTTACAGATGTTTTTGAACTACATAAGAAAAGGGCATATGTGTGGAAAGTGTCTGAACTCTATAAAAAGCTTTGTACCGAAAATATTTAACACTTATTAAAGAGAGTTACTGCAGTTTTTTTTTGTCAATACAGCCTTAAGTCTAGGTTTACATACACCTTGTACTGATACTTGTATGACGTGTGACTGATTGGAGAATTTGGTACTTCAGGGAGACCCAAAAATGTTCAGACACCGACTCTTGGAAAGGAATTTGATTTGTTTAAGGCACAGGCGGCTAGAGACGCAAACGACAAGGCAAAAGAATGTTCAAAATAAGACAGTTTGCAAATAGAAATATGTTTTCACCTACAGAAGACACTCCGTACACTTGTGTATTTTGCAGTAGAGCGTACTGTGCAAGACAACTGTAGATCTACAATTTCTGTATACGTGATTTAGGCTCCGGAGTTGTAACAATGTACGTTTGGTATGTGAGTCAAGCTGCTCGTGGATGCCAAGAAATTGCTTCCTGTTTTTTATGCTATGTAAGTAGATTGACCGTGTCAGTTACACACATCACAGCTTTTAGTGACAAAGCTGGGAGTCAAAATAAAATTAAATACACTGTAAAATTCCCAGAATACCCAGAGCACACGCATTGAAACTGTAGATCACAAGTTCATGATTTATGGTCATTTCTATATGGAATTTTGTAACTGTTGAAGTTTGCAGGAAAAATCCTTGGATTTTTGTATCTGATGAGTGGGCATTGCTTTCCAAGGCCAGCAAGAAATTTAGGGTAGTCCAGATGACCGACAATGATTTCATCACACTATGTGAACTCTATGATATTCTAAAGGATTCAGTGAAAGGATTCAGAAAAATGCAGAGGTTGCATTAGCAAAAGAAGTTACCCTCCAACTGGTTTTACAAAGAATATTTCAATGAAGAAATGTCAGTTTTTCCTGCTCTAGAAATAGATAATGAAAAACGTAAGTTAAAATATCTGAAGTACTGAGACCTACAGACTGTACTTTCCATCGTGCCACCATTACATGATGAATTTTATGACTGACTTCCACATCACTAAGTTGCAAGGATATTGAATCCAGCTATTCAAAATTACAAAGTTGATTGTTATTCATAAAATGAACATGACAGGATATCAGAAAAAGACTCTGAGTAGACTCATGTTCATCTCAAGTAACAAGTTACTGCCTGCGATTAAAGTGTTCCTACTAATGTCACTGCTATCCACGTTTTTTAATTAGTAATAAAAATTATTAATTGCTAAAATTCAGCATTGTTTGTCTGGATAAGGTCGGAAATATAGTTTCAAAAGTGTGCAAATAGTAGTTTTTTTCCTGAAGTTGTTCATGTTTGAACTCATTTACTCAAAACTGACGTTTTCTTACTTACACGCCTTGGCTTCTGAGGGTCTCATATGTCTTAACATTTCCATTTTGTAATGAATATATAATTTAAATAAAAGTGAAAATAACTTCTTAGTAAATTAAAATCATTCCAGCAACTTCACGATTACACGAGTTTTATGCTAATTGTCTTGAAATGTTTTGTATAAACGCGTTTGGAAATCCTCTTGTCTTCAAAATCGAATTTTTCATTGTTATTAAATTTTAAAATAATCAATTTTGTTGCTAGAAAATCCGGTATCGAGTTAAAAAGCGATTTGTGATAAAGTGTCTCGAAAAACAACTCACACCAAAAAAAAAAAATTGAGATCACTGCTAATGTGGCTGGATGTAGTAACAACGAGCACCTAACAGACATTGCGGAAATTATGAACGTCTTCAAACATGATATCGGACCAGCCTGCTACAACTTCTGCGCAAAAGCGGTCGTAAAGCATATTGAGAGAGTATGGCAGCGGATGACAGAAGCTGCCGAAGAGGCTCTCTGGTTCACCACGGCCACGAAGGAGATTGAGAAGGACCTCCTTTTGGATCTGGAGACATTGCTGTCTCGTTCAGGGACCGCTGACTAGAGGAATGTTTATCTACAAAAAATATAAACCCAAAGCTTCAGAGACGTTCTTCTGGAATCAGTGTTTTTTTCATATTGGCAGTGAACATAACTTGAGAACGGTACACACGATTTTGATACGTATTTTACGCCGGAATTCTAAATTGAATTCTTTATCGGTGTACGTAACCGTTTTACGAGATATTCAAAAGTCTATTTTCGGTACACGTTTTCGTCTCGATTTTGTGGGCAAAGAACACGTCATTTGTGATCTAAGGGAAACTCAGGCGTCAGCCGTGTTCGGACACTGAAATAGATCAGATGGCCATAAGTGGATATTTGTGCCAGACAGCGGCTCAAACGCGGATTTCCCACTTCACAGGAGCTGTCGCCTTCACCGCTTTCACTGTCTGAGCATGCTTTCTGTCCAGGCAAAATCATCAACTTCTTTCAAACTACACATCTAGTCTGTTACGTTTATTGCTCGCAGTTTCACCTGAATCCCGCAAGAGTTCGGACGTTTTATGCATCCATTATTCGCCATTTCGAACACCATTTTCGATCAAGTTGCCGTATCCATACCTGAAAAAAGAGGATCTCAGACCTCAGCCACCGCCGGGTATTGATATAAATCACATGGCGAAAAATGAGAATTTGTGGCGAATAATGACATATTCGTAGCGGATGCACGCTATATCCGTACTCTTGCGCGGTCGGGTGAAGCTACGAGCTACGAGGATAGTGGTCTTTGGACGCTACACGTGTAGTGTGCGGTAAGTTGAGAATTTGGGTTGGCTGGAAAGCATACTGTGATAGCGAAAGCCAATAAGACGGACGCTCGAGTAAAGCGGGAAATCCGGGTTGGAGTGCCAGTCTGGCACAAATTTTCGCTTGTCGGCATTGGATGTATTTCAGTGTTCTGTTGTGGTTGACGTCTGAGTGTTTCTTACGTCATGTATACATACGGCCAGTGAATCAAAAATTGGTCTGATCTTTCGGATATTTAAAAAATTCCATTGGTTTCAAGATGTCAATGTTTCGTCAGAACTTAATATTTCAATCATCCAATGCATGCCGATAGAAAGTATATTACAAATTTGTTGAACAAAAATATTTTATTACCGTTTCAAAAGAAGGGCTTTGGGAATTCCAGCAGATGATCAGTACTCAGGCTGAAGGGCTCCTTCGGCCGGTCGCTGTGGCCGAGCAGTTCTAGGCGCTTCAGTCCGGAACCGCGCGGCTGCTACGGTCGCAGGTTCGAATCCTGCATCGGGCATGAATGCGTGTGATGTCCTTAGATTAGTTAGGTTTGAGTATATGTCTGCAGGCTTTCGTGGCCTTTGTCACTGAAACTAAAATCTTCTGGGTTATTAGGCCGCGTCATGTTTCTTCTATAATGATCGACGTTTTGACCCCTCTGCTGGGATCTTCCTCAGGATCTTTTGGTGTCCACTACTGCTAGAACAGCTGTTCTAGCAGTAGTGGACACCAAAAGATCCTGAGGAAGATCCCAGCAGAGGGGTCAAAACGTCCAACATTGCAGAAGAAACATGACGCGGCCTAATAACCCAGAAGATTTTAGCTTTAGGTTTAAGTAGTTTGACGTCTAGGGGACTGATGAGGTCAGATGTCAAGTCCCATAGTGCTTAGAGCCATTTGAACCACTTGAAGAGCTCCTTCCACCTGGTGCAGTGGTTACAGGGAGCTTCCCACGTCGACAAAAAAATAGTTTCTTAAAGAGAGGTCTGTAAGGAATGATACTGTGTGATGAGATTTAGCGTTACTTTCTATTTTACTTAAAAAAGTCACGAAAATCATCCACTTCTCATGCATTCAAAGAGTGCTATCCCGTTAAACACTGACCTTTAAATCCTGTCCACAAGGTCTCACTGTCAGTTGCAGAATTCGTCACAGCCGACAAAGGCAACGCTGGGCAGAGCGAGGACCATAGCAACGGGCGGGGAGGCTGCGGAGGCAGATAGCAGGTAAGCGATTCTCAAAGCCTATTTCCTCGGTGCGAGGAGAAAAATAGTCTTGAGGGAAAATGCGGCGCTGGAGGCAGCGCCTGGCTTAATCAGAGCGAACGAGAATGGAATGAAAAAACGACAAGGGGAAAGGAGGCGGCGAGAGAGACAGCCGGCAGCCGCCGAGGTAATTAGAGTCCGGGGCGGGCGGGCCGCCACACAGGGAGCTGGCCGCGGGCTGCAGTAGCATCCTGCTGCCCTCCGCACAGGCGCCACTGCTGGTCAATCGAACGGTTGCAAAGTGCTCCAGACCCGAATGTCAGTGTGAAAATTCTGAAAATGCCACGCACTTAAATACAACTCCTACATCTCACTGTGAGGCAAAATATAATTACGTATTTCGTCCAGTAAATTTTTTGTGATACAGAAACGTCCTACATTAGGAAGTATGTGACCCAAATGCCTCCGTAACTACAACAGTATGTCCCCTGTTTCAGCACGCTCTTCACCCAAAGCTCTACAACAGCACGCAGAATTCGTCTGCCTCATGGCTGCGTTTTCTGTCCGTGAGAATCATGCGAGTATGAACGGGACACGATTCTTGGTGTTGAAAGCTCAAAGGAATGTTACTACGGTTAAATATCACCAGCACTATTGTCGGTGAAGTTGTTATGCAGTTCGAAGCTAAGAAAGCTGTAATCCCAGATACACACTTGAACAAAAGTTTTGCATTACTCCCTGATTTCGAAATGCGTGGCACAGAAATCAAACACTGGCTCTGAGGCACGCGTATATATTCGTTTCCATAGTTTCCATATCACCAAATGTAGAAAACAAACGTTGTGTAACGACAAAATCGTCTGTTTCACATGGGAGGAGGAGACAGAGGGCTTTCACAGTACTACTACGTAACCTTAATACGTGATGGAACGTCTCCTTGCTCGGATGCAAGTTTCAGACCGTCGTGCCATACTATCGATGAGATCATCAAGCCACCAGCCCTGGTCCAGATTGTCCCACTCTTCACTGGCGATTCTGCGTACTGGTTGTTGATGTTCATTAGCAGCTCCTTTGAAGTGGTTCCACGCATGTTCGATTGATTTCATATCTGGGGAACAGACAGGTCACTCCATTTTGGTGATATGAGCCTGCTGAAGGAGCGTGTTCACGAGAATAGCGTGGACTGGACGCGAGTTATCATCCAACAAGATGGAATTGTCACCAAGATGTTGGCGATACAGATCCACTATTGGTTGCCGAATTTCGTCCCTCACATTGCCCTCAACAACTAGAAAATGTGTACAGTGGCCCCACGTCATGCGAACCCAGAGCTTCTCTCCACCATCTCCTAGTTGCACATATGGGACAAGGTGTTGGAGGCGTTCGATATTGCTGGTTGTCACTAAGCAGGTTATGTGCAATCATCAGGGTACAAAGAGATCCGAGTTCCGTCCGTAAACAACACCCGACGCCAACCTGAGAGCACGGTGTTGTGATGTAGGACGTCTTGCTCACCACGGTCGTCGTAATCGAGATTCGCATCATGTAATCGTCTCCAGATAGTCTGATGCGATACATGACCTGTAGCTTCATTGAACGCCATATTATGGAGCTCTCAGCCCACAGTTCATTTTAATTCAAATGTTCGAATGTGTGTGAAATCTTATGGGGCTTAACTGCTAAGGTCATCAGTACCTAAGCTTACACACTACTTAACCTAAATTATCCTAAGGGCAAACACACACCCACGCCTGTGGGAGGACTCGAACCTCCTCCGGGACTAGCCTCACAGTCCATTACTGCAGCGCCTTAGACCACTTGGCTAATCCCACGTGGCTTCATTTGAATCAAAAGTCTTATATATCGATCATCCTGAGCACTTATCGAACGTGAACAGCTTGTGCATTGTAAGTCCTTAACACCAGCTGCAAACTGGAACGGATTTCGTGTCCACACCACATCAACGACTTTTCTGCACACATCGAGCAACTCTTCTGGTTGAGAACTCCTCTCCACATAACATGATGGTGCAAACTCAATCTCTGGTAGCGACTGTCTCCAGTATCCTGGTCCGACAATTTGGACAGCTCGCCAGAAGACATGGACGTAGACGACAGGCGCTAGGTGGCGCCCCTATAACCTGCGATCGCAGCTATGGCCGCCGCAGACCTGTGCGCAGGACATGCCTACCACACCAGCCTATCGACACTCACAGGGGCCGTATGAAGCCGGCAGCTCAGGGTTCAGAAGTCCATTCTGTGGGTTGGAGTCCCACTCCATCCAAATAGGGCTACTGTCAGATCGAAATCGTAGGAAGAACCCCTCCCCCCTTCGCCGTCGGCTACTGCTGCTTTCTGCTGCTGCCGTCCATCCGCCACCTGGTGCTCGCCGCCGCCACCGCCACCGCCACCCAGTGCTCGCTGCCACCACTGCCGCCGCCGCCCCCCCCCCGCCCCCTGTATTTGTTCTCTTTCCCCACTTTCCCGACATCTGTCGCCAGTAGAAAGCACAGTCCACCATGGACAACCCATCATCATATACAACCATCATAAACAACACCCCTTCCTCTGCACTTACCATTTCCGCCTGGAGTGCCTTCGCTGGGTTTCCTCCAACTATTCCACCTCCCCTCCTCACAGTATCCTTCCCTTCTCTCTCCTCTCCACCCCTGTATCACCACCTGTATGCTGCTCTGGTGCCTGCTCATGCTCATGCTTATTCTCCTCCTCCTCCTCCTCACGCTACTCTTCCTACTGCTCCTGCCCCTGCTCCCCCTCCCTCCACTACCACCCATCAGGAAGACTTTCCCCACCCACACTCGCCCTGCTACGACTGATCCTGCTTCCCCCACCAGAATCACTGCCTGCTACACCACAGTCGCTACCACAGAGCACCCACCCTCCATTCAAAGTGTTTCTGCCCCCCACCATCTCCAAATCCAACCAGTCTCTCCCTTCTCCTCCCAAGCCACCCCCATTAAAATCTCTGCAAGCATCCAATTGGCGACCTCGCCTCCACCTCCTCCTACATGCCTCCTGCATGCCCTTTCTCCTTCTGATTCCGCCATGGACAACACCTCTCCTCACACATCCCCAGCCACCACTTTGTATACCTTCATCCTTTTCAACTGTGATCCTAAGATCATTGATGCCTGCACTCTCACCCTCGAAATCCATAAGTTTATCCCAAGTGCTCCCACTGCTCAGCTTATCCCCCATAGAGGCTCTGTCCTTGTCAAATCTCCCTCTCCCTCTTTCCATACTGTTCTCCTCCAGAAACTTTCCAGTGTCACCTTTGCCCCACATGTGTTCATCACACCCTTCCTTACCTGCTCGTCTCCCCATCACCCCCAAGCCCCTCTTCATCCGCCAGCCCTCACCACTGTGATCACAAAAATCAACCCTATGGTCATGGAGGTAGAGGTATTGGTGGAACTGAATGTCCACTCTGCCCTGGAAATCTGCTCGGCCCAATGTATCAACAACAACTCTGGCCCTGCTTCCCTGATGCATGTGTTCACTGAGCCCACATCCTACAGAGGGAGGACTCCCTCAATCAGGGAGTCCTGATTTTCTACCATCACCACCCTGTTGACCCCTCCCATTCCCCTCCTCAATCCTACTGCTGCAAATGTTTCCTCTACAATGACCACCTCACCCAAAATTGCAAAAGCTCCTCACCTGCCCCCACTGTAAAGTCTCCCACTTCCATAAACAGTGCCCTAACCTTGCCTCTCCTCCTTCCTGCAGCATCTTCAACAAACTCCATGCCACCTACTCCTCCAAATGCAAAGCCAAATCCCCTCCCACCAACCCTGAACTCACAATGCCCGTTCACTCCATCGACCACCATAGTGTCCGCACCTCTCCCTTTCACTGCACTGGCAACCCTCTACCTGCCCATGAGGTGGGGTTGCTATTAGCCACCTAAAGCATATCCTGGTCTGGCTACAGCTCCTGCTCAGTGACCCATCAGAATGCCTTCTCCTCAGTGTCTTTTTTTCCCTCCATTACCTGTGACACTATCTATAGCCATCCTGCTGCTCCTAGCCCATATGACTTCATCTCCCGTATTGGCCGTACCTTTTCCACCTATATGGTTGCTGCCAACTTCAACATCTACAGCCATGACCCTGCCACCCTTCAGCAGTGGCATCAGTTCCTTGCCACCCTCCACAGTGACCTTGTTCCCCTCCCACAGCAAACCTGTTCCAGAAGTAACTCCACCCTGGATATAGTCCTTGCTTCCCCCAACCTCCTTGGTCATATCACCATGGGTGTCCTCAACCCTATTGGTTGTGACCAACTCCCAGTCCTTCTTCCCATCTCTTCAGCCCATCAGTTCCCTCCTGCCCCCACCCTGCTGAATGCCATCAATGAGTACTGGTGCACCAACTGGGATGTCTACTGGGAATCCATTGCCACATGGGTCGAAATCACTGCCTTAGCTTCCACCATCCTGCTGACATTACCCATGCCTCTTTCTTCCTTCAGAAGACCATCACTGATGCTGTGCAGGCCCACGTTCCTACCAAACTACTCATCCACCCTCCCTGCCCTACTCTTCCTCCAAAGGTCATCTTTCTTCTCCATGAATCCCACAGGCTTTACCACTCCTTCCTCTGCACCCGTGACTGGGATACACTCCTCTGCCACTGGCAATTACAATGACACATGCGAAACTTCCTCACAGCAAAGAAACATTGGGATGGGTGCCAGACATGTATACGCCTCAGCTCCGCCCTCCCTGTCAACTCCTTCCACTGCCTTATTGGTAGCCATCCCAACCTGCATTACCTTCTTCTCCACGACCACTGCCCCTTCCCTGACAACTTCAGTAAGGCTAATTATTTTGCTTCCCACCTCTCTGAAATCTTCTCCATTCTTGACAATCCCCACTTTGATTACTTCATCTTCCCCACAGTCCTTGAATGCACTGATACTTCTGTCTGACCTCTAGCCCTCAGTTTTCAGTACATGGCTCAGTTACCCCCCTCAGACACTAACACTCCCATTACCACACACAACATTATACTCGTTCTCTGCTCCATATGCAACACTGCCCCTGGTCATGAAAGTGTCACCTACCACCACCTCAAGGAATCTACCCTCCTTCCTGGCTGCCCTTGCTACCCTGTAAGATGTCCTCCACTCCACCAGCTTTTACCCTGACCTGTGGAAGATTTCCCATATCCTGCTGTCCCCTCTGTGACCTCTTCCTCTCATCCCATCTGCCTCACCTCAGTTTTCATTCAGGTCTTTGAATCCATCCTCTCCTGCTGTATTCATCATCAACCAGCATCACCTCCTTCCCCTTACCCAGTATGGCTTTCGGCCCTCCTTTCCAGCTGACTATCAGCTCCTTAACCTTACCAATCTTCTTTCCCATCCCTCTGCTATCTTTGTTTCCCTCGACCTCCAGAACGCCTACGACCATGTCTAGCATCCCAGGCTCCTCTTTAGACTCCAGACTTATGCTCTTCCCATCAATTTCGTCCATCTTGTTACTTCCTTCCTATCCCATCGTCCCTCAAATGTCACTATCCACAACACCAACTACCACATTTTCTATCCCACCGCCAGTGTGCCCCAAGGCTTCGTCCTTTCCCCTCTCCTCTAGCTCATGTATACTGTAGATATGCCCAAACCTCCACCACCTGTCCACCTCCTCCAATTTCCTGATGACACCGCCTTCCTGCCCTTTATCCTACCCTTCAACTGTCCCAAAATACTATTGAAACCAACCTCAACCAGTACACTGCCTGGTGCAATCAGTGGCTTCCTCCCATCAACCCATCCAAGACACAGGCAATCATCATAGATTGTACCACCTATTCCTCGCTCCTTCCAGCTCCACAATTTTACCTCATCATTTATGGTCATCCTATCCATCTCGCTCCCACCCTGAAATACCTTTGCCTCACCCTTGACCATCACCTCACGTGGACTCCCTATCTCCTTATGCTACAACGTAGAGCTTGCAATAGACTTCACCTCCTGAAAGTTCTGTCTGGCCAGACATGGGGACCACATCCTTCCATCATCTTTCACATCTATAATTTCTTGATGCACCACATCTTTTGTTATGCCAGCCTTGTCTGGGTTTCTGCCCCTCCTAGATACTATAAAGCCCTCCAAATCCTTGAACACCATGCACTCTTTCTCACCTTCCATATCCACCTCCCATCCCCCTCAAGGTTCTTCTATGACCTCATATCCCCTTCCAACATCTCGTTTTCCACGAAGACAACCGCACCCTATACATCATCTGCAGATTCAGTCCCTCCCTACTCCTGGTGTCTTTTATCCTCTCTACCCACAGCCCATTGCTGTGCCTTCACTGCTGTGTTCTGCCCTCTCTCCACCTCCACACCCTCCACATCCTTTCCCAACACAACTTCCAGCACCAACCCATCCAAGATGATGAGCTTTGCCCTAATATCTACGCCTCCTACCAACTCTAACCCTGCCTTCCCCCACCCACTCCTCAAGGCTCCCTCTCCCCTCCTCTTACCTTTCCCTGAGCAGTTTTATTCCCTCCTCCATCAGCCCTCCCTTTCCAGTGCACCCTTTCCATGCCTCTGCACTCCCTCCTGGCATGCCTTCCGTCTCCAGCTCACACCCCACCTCGTGCCCCGACCTCCCCTTTTTTTTAATCTCACCCCCTCCTGCCCCTCCCCCACTGCATTTTCCTCTCCTCTTTTTCCTTTCTCTCAGGCCTCCTCTACTTCGGCAGGTCCTTCCCTGCAGCTTTTATTCTTCATTGTGTGTGCTCTTTCTTTTACAGTTGTTTTAAAGTGTCTTCATTCTGGAATGTTTTACTACTGTGGCCAACTTTTAGCTGGTGTGTGTGACTTTGGTGTATATTATCTGCTCCACGAATCGCCAACTGTATTTTTTACCTTCATGTTGACTTTTTGTAAGTGTCACAGATGAACGTCTCCATGTCAGTGTATATCTTAACCTCCATTCTCTACATCTATTATGTTCTTATGTCCCCATTTTTATCGCCTTTTATATGTATCATTGCCTCCTTTTTAACTGTAGTGTCACTTGGCTGAAGAGGGGTAGATTGTGCATCTGCCTGCCGTTTTCTGCCCCATATGTGGCAGGGGGATGAAATCACAATAAAGAAAAAAAAGCTAAGAAGTCAATCGTTTTCCGTTTGCGCTCTTGTGTTGTTCACCGTACGCACCGTTGTCGGTTTCTGATTTTGCTGCGTCTAGGATCTCGATCTGGTTTACTCTTCGGATTTGTATACTGCTGTATCCGTTCATGGCTGTTGTTGTTGTCCATAGCTGTCTTTCTCTGGGTTTGGCGACTCACTGTCTACGCCCTCGGCCGTTCGGCCTGCCTCTCCCGGTCATGTCGGATTCCTGTTACTAGAACTGGTGACAAGGTAAAAGGTTAACGGTGTATTATGGCCGCGAAACGTGTACAGCTCGTGGAACAGCAAGAGCAACAGTTGCTCCTGCAGCAGAAATTGCCACAGCAATTCCATCAGCACTTCCAGCAGCAAACGGACCTTTTGCGTCAGGAAACTCAGCTGCTGTCTGACCGATTACAGGTACAAGGTTTACAACCTGTGTCAACTGTTGTCACCTCCCAGGCGGACTCCTGACCATACGCATTTTCGCCGTTTAACGATTCCAAGGAGGATTGAGACACGCATGTGCAGCGGCTGAAACAGCATTTCACCGCTTTTCGGGTTTCTGATGACAATATCCAACAGTCGCTCTTCCTTTCTTGGGCTTCTCCACAGATATTTTTCTTAAGTAATTGGCTCCCCTTTCGAACACGGTTACACTCACTTTCGAGGAAGTGTGTTCGTTGCTGTCGATCTATTATTTACAACCGTTCCACATGGTCGCATCGCGCCTCGAGTTCCTTTAGTACCACAAGTCTTATTGATCACGGGTGACGGATTTGCAAGGTCTGAGTAGTTTTGCGATTTTACCTGTGCCAGCCTGTCTTGCAACACATCACACCTCGATTCCCTGATCCGTTACGTTGTGGTCCAATTTGCTCATGTTCCAGAAGTTCGCATTGCAGCCTTCCGTGGACGACATATAAAAAATCTCGCACTCTTTCGAGATCGTGCAGGCAGCAATTCAACGTCTTATGGCCTGCCTCCAGATCACTGTGGTTAAACCACCGCCGCAGAGACGGAAGTCAGACCAGCATACCTCCCGGATGCGGCACCGTGATTCTTCACTTTCGGACATGGCAATGACCTCTGAGCAGCCAGTCCAGTTGCGTCAGCGCAACCAGCGGGGTCTGCCTTCTTGTCCTGACTATTTTGTGAGGCACCAATGGGCAGGGGCACTGTACCCGTTGTGGCAAGGATAGACATCTCCGAACTGTCTGCCGTCGGCCGTCAGGTCAGTCCAACTCCACTTCTTACTTACATCACAGGACAGTGCATGAGCTTCTGGCCATCATTCCCCAGGGAAATCCTTGGCCCCCAAGTTGTTTATTGATATCATGATTGCTCGTCACGACGCTTGTTTCCAAGTCGACATAGGAATGATGGTTTCCCTGGTCACTCTCCCTACATACGCTCGTCTGGGATACCCGGCGTTGGCCCTACCCTCTGGCAAGTTTGTTGCAAGTGGTGACAGCTCTATTCCTCTATTCCTCTCTGAGGTCAGTTCAGCACTGCAATATGGTTACATGGCTCTAATGCTGTATGTTGTCAATAGTCATTCAACTGGCAACATTTTCAGCCTGGGTACTTTCTCGTTCTTTGGGTTATCCATCACGGACGAAATTCAGGTCGTCCTGAACACGGTCCCCTTTGAGGAACATGGTGACTTTTCTGCCTCTTTCATATCTCTGAGCCTGGCTTGGAGTGTTCCACCAATTTTGAGGCACAGACGTATTCATGTCCAGATGTGGTGTCCCATTTCTGTCATGCAAGTCCTCTTCCAGACTTCTCACAGACGGCTGTTAAGCTAAAACTCGATCGCCTTCAGGACACTGGGGTCATCGAACCGGTCAAAACTAGTACCTGGGCCACACTCCTGGTCGTAATCCCGAAGCCAAATGGTTCCCCCTTATCTTGTGGAAATTTTAAGTCGACAATCAGTGCCCAAGCTCTGGTGGCAACCTGTCCTCTGCCACGTCAAGAGGACCTCTTCTCAAAGGTTGTTAGAGGTGAACATTTTTCTGATATAGACCTTACTGATGCTTGCTTGCACATTGATGATGAGGAATTGCAATGCATTGTTGTCATCAATATGCTTTTTGGCTTATATAAATACAATCGTTTTGCTTTTTGGGATCTCTTCAGTTCCAGCGATCTTCCCGAGATATCTGGAACAATTAACCATGTTCATCCTAGCTTGTACCAGCTACCTGGTGACTTAATTGTTACGGACACTGTGCGCCAAGAAAACCTGTGTAACCTATGTATATCTTTACGACGTTGCATGAGGCAGGACTCAATTGCCGTCTGCATAAATGCCAGTTTTTGCAGGAACAAGTAGACTGCCTGGGCCACTTGCACGGACACTGTGCGCCAAGAAAACCTGTGTAACCTATGTATATCTTTACGACGTTGCATGAGGCAAGACTCAATTGCCGTCTGCATAAATGCCAGTTTTTGCAGGAACAAGTAGACTGCCTGGGCCACTTGCACACCAAAGACAGGATTCAGCCCACTGACCATATTGTTTCTGCTACTGCCTCACTCCCGTGTCTGTTAAACCTCCAGGAGTTGCAGGATACTTTGGGGAAAGTGAAATACCATTCTATGTTTCTTTCACAGCCAGCATACATTATGCATTCCCTCAACGATAAGCAGAAGAAAGGTGTGAGCAGGCCTTCACACAGCTGAAGAGCACGTTACATTCTGCACCCAGCCTTACCCCCTCCCCATCACGCCCACTTGTTTTGGTTGCGGACACTTCTCCTTGCTGCATTGGTGCAGTGCTGGCGCACTGTAACCACGATGGTATGGAGCAACCCATCGCCTATGTATGCAAAACACTGACGCCTGCCCAATGCAAATATTCCAAGATCCCGTAAGGGCCATTGTTGATTATCTTTTCCGTAAATAAATTCCATCTGTACCTATTTGGGTCTTAGTTTACCCTCGTTAGAGATCATGAACCGCTCATAGCTCTCTTTGGGCCATACTCTCAGTTTCCAGAGTGGACAGCACAGAGGCTCCAATTTTGGTCTCTTTTCCTTAGTTCCTCCAATTATACAATCAACTGCAAGCCTACTGCACAACATCCAGATGCAGACGCCCTTTCATGTTTACTTTACCTCAGGACCAGACCCATCATTTGACCAACTGGAGCTCTCCTGCTTTCAAACTGATGTGGAATGATAGCACACTTTGGATAGGTTTCCCATTACCACTACTGACATGGTGGCAGATGCATTCCATGACCCTATCTTGCGGCATGTCGCACAATATGTCCTCCATAGGTGGCCCTCTTATTTTTCGAAGTCAGCTGGTCATGTGCTCCAGGCGTGGGTTCGCCTCTTACATTGTTCATCCATCGTCTCCAACGTGTTCCTACTGGATATGGAGGCAGGTACCCACAATGCTGTCATTCCAACTACCTTATGCACTCATGTCTTGGAACTCCTCCATCGCAGGGACTGTGGATGAAAGCCCTTGCCAGGTGACATGTGTGCTGGCTAGGACTGAACAAGGATGTGGAGTTTATGGTGTGCTGCTGTTCTGCTTGTACTCACCATCAGGCTGCTCCACCCCAGTCTTTCGCCCCCCGGGCCTTCTCCCTGTTGCACTTTGGATCGCATTCATCTAGATTTTGCTGGCCCCTTCCTCTGCCGATGCAGATTATTGTCATGGACGCTTATTCAAAGTTCCCCTGTGTGGCCAGCACGGCGTCCACCACCACAACGATCACGCTCAAGGCCTTCTGCAAATTCTCGCCATTGAAGGGTTTTCCCACACCATCATCACTGATAATGGGCCCCAATTCACTTTTACGAGCTTTGAACAGTTCTGCTCCACTAATGGCATCAAACACCAGTGTAGAGCTCCGTTTCATTCCTCCTCCAATGTCTTAAGTGGAGTGGATACTGCACGCACTTAAACAATAAATGTTGAAGCCTGTGGATGCATCTATCACTACAGCAGCACTCACAACGTTCCTGAGCACCTACAGGTCCACCGCTGTGGATGTCCACAGCTCAGCAGAACTCCTTCATGGTCGACAGCCAGGTATGCTCCTCCATCTCTTGGCACGCTAACCCAAGGAGCCTCAGACCTTACATGATGGATGATAACCATCCTGGCTCAGCAGTTTAGGTATGTTCGTGTGGAGCTAAACCCTCATGGATACCAGCTGTAGTGGTAGCCATCATGGGCTGCACGTTACGATGGATGATATCCCAAGAGGTTTGGAGAGTCGGCAGATGAACCAATACTGTCCCCACCTCCAGCCTATCCCTCCAGCAATGGATCACTCTGAGTTGGAATCCTCGCCCTCACACATTGCTCCACCTCACGAGTACTATTTGTTCTCCACAACACTCTCAGTAGCTGCCATAGGCATGGGTATGGAGGTCGAGACATTCCCACCGCCTCCATCTGCTCCCGGTCATCCACCACACTTCAGATCCCCAGTGCAGTGCCTGAAGTCCCGTGTTCCTTCTCCCACCAGGTAGCTTCCACTAACGGACAGCACCTGTTCATCTCCCAAAAGATCGGCCAGGGCGCTTCAGGCCCTATGCGCCCATTTGGTGGAGGGGGGATCTGGTATTCCGGTCCGATAATTTGGACAGCCCGCCAGAAGACATTAAAGTAGAAGACAGCCGCTAGGCGGCGCCCTTATAACTTGCGAGTGCTGCTGTCGCCGCCACAGCGCTGTGCGCGAGCCACTCCTGCCGCGCCAGCATATCGGCGCTCACGGAGGTCCTATGCAGCTGGCAGCGCAGGGCTCAGAACTCAGTCGTGCTCCGTCTGCGCTCTTGTGTTGTTCATCGTACGCATCGTTGTCGGTTACTGATCTCGCTACGTCTAGGCGCTCGATCTGGCTTACTCTTCGGACTTGTATACTGGCGTATCAGTTCGTGCTTGTTGTTATTGTTGCTGTTTTCGTTGTTGTCCATAGTTGTCTTTCTGTGGGTCTTGGCGACTCACCGTCGACAACCTCGGCCGGTCGGCCTACGTCTCCGATCGTGTAGGATTCCGGTTACTGGATTGTCCTTCTTGGCATGGTGGAAACCAATATTCCACAATTTCTTTTGATGTGTCCCTACTGCTGCTCTACTTTCAACTGAATTGCTGCAATCCATTTGAGTTTGGCACTACCCGTAGAATTGCTCATGATAACTGTGTGTATTTTTACGTAGAATGTCGGGAGTGAGGTCCGGACGGTACAGGAACAGTCATAGTAGCAACACTCTTAGATGACATATCGTGATGATGCGACACTTTTACTGATATGTGAATTACTATGCTAACTACGTGAAAGTTTCTGACAGACTTCACCGGAACTCCACTCCATAGTGAAGACACCAATCAAAACACTACCGAGAACTTCCGTGGCGACTAAAGCGATCAGTGGGAGGCGATGGTCTCCGTGGTGCACCTGCTTTCTGGGAGACACCGAGCGCCGTGAATACGCCACATCGTTCACTGTGCTGCGAACGATAGGGACAGCGTGCAGGGCAGCAGACGAAGGATTTATAGAATGACAAGACACGGTACATGGTCTGAACCTGCAAAAGGTTTGATGTTTTCCGATATCGTGAAATTCGATGGAGACAGAGTGATGGTCTGGAACCGATTCTAGTGGTTTGGGCTAGGCTCGCTTTTTGCCAAGCTCAGCACTGATGTTTATGACTACTGAGACAACATATCGAGCTTCTCAGACTGCGATGCCAGAGCCTGGATCCAGATTTTCAACGTATCAGCATGATAATACTCCTATGAATAAAGGCAGCTTTTTGCTTTGCAGTTCGAAGGACGTCGACTGGATTTGCTGTACTGGCTCAGTCAATGCCACTAACTGAACCTCATCGGACAGCTTTATGAGAAACTAGAGCGCCGCTTGCGCACCTGATATGGAGCATATACATGAGATACGTAAACAAAAAACGATGTGGGTGAATGCTATTCATGAAATTACCCCAGTAATTTATACCGCTATTTCTATGTTTGAATACGTGTTTCACCATTCCGTAATCTGTTTTATTTATTTCAGTCTCTCCCTATAACCCGATATATATTGAAAAATAATATGAAAAATTATAACTATTAGCTACCAAAAGAACAAACTGAAATTCACCTTGTACTTTTCAGTACCGGAAGAACTGCATATGGAATACGCAAATATCGAATGCATAAAGTTTTTGCAAGCTGAGGATTCACACGCAATGGCTCCTTGATTTCCTCAGGACTAATTTCAAAACTAACCTGACGATTGCTCGTCACGATATTGACTACTTAATAGCTATTACTGTGCTACTCTGTTACATACAGTGTTCTTTTTCCTGGATCTTTATCACAAAACACTAGAAGCCTGAGGTTCCAGGTATCTATTTCCTCATCATTATAGAGAATAGCAGTCTATTTTAATTCTAGAATTGTATTATATCTCGATTAATACTCCCACTACCGTGAACTGACCAGTATGACAATTTTGCAATTTGCACTCAGCCACATCAGATTATTATT
This sequence comes from Schistocerca serialis cubense, assembly GCF_023864345.2. Taxonomy (NCBI): domain Eukaryota; kingdom Metazoa; phylum Arthropoda; class Insecta; order Orthoptera; family Acrididae; genus Schistocerca; species Schistocerca serialis. The sequence continues at coordinate 592,533,566 of NC_064639.1, forward strand.
GACACTTTCTCTTTCGACAAGATGCATTGTTGCCCATTAAGATAATCACTTTATTATTAGCTTATTTCTTATGGTGAAACGATTTACCTAGAACGTCTATGACCTCGTCTAACACAGATGTGGATACTGATGTGGGCAGGGCAAATGCCCAACGGGCAGGACATTTATAAATTGGCATTTGCCCGGAAATTCGTCCGATGTAGTTTTAAGTGCCCAAAATCTGATCATTCATAAAAAAGTACTTTTTAAAGTTTTTGCTGCTAGAATGTATAATTTACCAATTTAAGTAAGGGAACGGGACAATACTCCCGGCCTCAAAAGATAGTAAATGTTTGCCCTTGCCCTTACTACTAAGAACGAAAGAAAACAAGAGAGAAAGCATCATGTGCTTTTTTTTTCTTTTGTCAATGATAATGTTCCAAATTGCTGTACCAAGGAAGGCGCATGTTGCTGAAAGGTGCTATTCATTTGTAATGTCCTTTTTATTTTTACCAGTTCTACTCCTCACTTTCCGCGCGAACGCGCGCGCGCACACACACACACACACACACACATACATACCGAGCTGAACAGCTATATGGTGATGAGCCAATATAAAAAACCATTGTCCTGAGGTCATCCTTTGTAATGTAACACACTTTACTGTCGGTGTCAAATGTCTGACAGTTATTGAAGAACGATTATTGATAACAAAATTATTATTGAATGTATGAAGCAACTGGCATGTGTTTCTTGATGAATGTATTCTTAAATGTAAAGCTGTTTCCAGTGGGAAAAAGGTAATTGTCACATGTAGTTACATCTGAGACAGATTATAGTTTTCTATTCTGCCCTTTACTTTATATACTTTCGTACGGTTGCACCTCTGTGTAGATAAAACGAGAACACTAACACAAAAAAGATTTAATAACAAAGAATCATTGCACAAGACGCTAGAATCGTTCGATTTTGATACTAGTCGATTCCTATATAATCGGCGATTCTTGGAATTATGGAATCGGATTCGGTACGTGACACATTCCTAACAAAAATCGTTATGGATAACCTGTTTTTACTCTAATTCCAGTTGTTCTAAATAAATATTAGTGCTGTTGCTATTATTGCAAATAGGTACTAGTTGAAATTTTGAGTGAGTGGCTGGTGATTTCAGGTAATTCATGTAATTTTGTGGGTTATTTAGTCAGCTGGAATTGGCAACACTGGTCTGGCCATCTGACAGTCATTCATGTACAAATGAATCAGTGAGCAGCAACATAGCCTCGTGTTTGTGTTATTTACAGTTTTATAAAACATAGCCTCTTGAACAGTTGCAAGAATGTTAGTAAAAAAGGACCTGTTTGGAGCTTTCTCAATTTAAAAGGGAAAGGAGTACACTGAAAATATTGTTTCAAGAAATACAAATAGTCACATTCCAACAAAATGGAAAAGCATATCAAAAAATGTTTCAGGAGCCCTCAGAATTTGAAAAAAGTGTTTGAGTTAGGTACAGTGATTGCGAACAAGTTTTTCATTTTTTTGCAGTAGTATAGTAGAAGTAAAAACAGGCTAGCTACTTAATATAAATTGTAATTTATTTCAAAAATTACTTTTATACTTCATTGTCGTTTTCTTTTATTGTGTACTACCCAAGGAATTGACCTCACTGAGATATAAAAAGTTATGTTTACAGTCCAATTAATTTCCCTTGATATCTCTCCCCTAATCTCAAGCAGTTTTTGCAACTTGGTTACCCAATCACTGAAGAAGCAGTGTTGCTAAACACCTTCTCCATTACAAAAATCATCTTAAAATATTTTTATAAGTGCAGCTTATGAATAAATCTTTAAAATGCCTGGGCATTTATGAATTCTGGGCATTTTCCCAGGCATTTATCCTGGTCATTTGCCCAGACTTATTTATAAGCCAGGCATTTTACACCACTAGATGTGCATAATTATTCCGCAGGACGACAAAGCACTAATGTGTAAATGAATCTGCAAGGCATGTTCAGCTATGTCAACCGTTACTGAGAGCATCTCATTTTCTTCCCTAAACTTTCATATCTAAGCATAGTAGTATACTCTTGTTTACATTTCTAATTGCAAATATCTTTTTCAGGTTCGGAATTCTACTACAGCTTGCGGCCACATGATGGAAATGGGCTTGACGAGCGTCTAAAGTTCAGCCAACGGAACTACTAACCATTCTGAGGACCTACCTGTGCAACTGATGTGTGATTAATTTCTGCGTGCACAGCCGGATTTCCCGTAGCATTCTTCTGAAGAATATTTGGACCACTGACCGACATGTCCTCGTCATGTTCGCTCAACAAAATCTTGTTGAGGCCCTGAAAGCTAGGACGTCCAGGAACACAGCATGTGACGAAGACGGTTAGAATAAGCCTTCGAAATATTTTACAGCAGAACAGAATTCACCCTCTGATCTTGATCCTCAGAAATATATCCTCTGCTGTAATAATATTATTTGAAATGTTTCGCACGATATTCGGTTGTTACAGTTGTAATGGCCTAGGAGCTAGTGCTTTAATTATTATAATATCCCTTTTTTATATTATGTGGTGTCTTGAAGGTATGTTTAAATCAGAATTTCGGACATGACCTAATGTAATCGAAATAGCAGCGAAACGTTATCTTTATAAATTTAATTCGATAAGTTCAAACGAAAGTTCCGTTCAAAAGAAGAACTACTTAAACTGCAACACTCAAGTTAAAGGATCTTTGGACAACGACTATGTTAAGATACAGCGTCGTCTGTCACGAGCAAATAAATTTCAGTGTGGTTACTTTCAAAACGAACTTCGTAACAGTCGTTCCTTAAAGGTTTTAAATTAGCTGCAGTGGCCCGAGAAACTGTACTTGTCACTTGCAGGGCACTCACAGTTCCGAAGAACATAACACTCAGTTTACGGCCGTTTCCGAAGCACAATGAGACTGGTAATTTCACTGCTTACCTGGTTAATGCTTCAGCTGAATACTTGTCTAATGAGAATTGCAGTGTCGATACTTATGACTGAGGCAGGGATTACAGCAGCTTACCTGGAGAAATTACAGGTGTAAATCTGTTATGTTAAAATCTACCACCAGTCCCAGTAGAAAGTATTTGTTTTCTGCCTTAACCATTTGGTTATCAACATGTTCGTTCGTGCCACTTTTCTGCTTTAGTACACGCGAACATAATGAAACAAGCCTCATTACGTCAGTACCAGACATATATCACCATGAAAAAACTTAAGTGAGCTTCAAGATAGTACTAAATGACTGACGCAGTTCCTTGGCAAATCTTTCAGTAAGTAGCAAAACAAAGGGATCATTCTTTTTCCTAACAAACTTAAGAAAATATTACTGTAGTATTGTCTCTAGTAGTTTAATTTTAATTACACATGAACTAGCAATGCCAGTATACACTTCCGGCAGCAATACAAGTATTGCTGGAACATGAATTAATTGGTTAGAATATTGCAAATAAAGTTTTTATTAGACATACAGAGCGAGATGGCGAAGTGGTTAGCACGCTGGACTCACATTCGGGAGAGCGATGCTTCATATCCGCATCTGGCTACTCAGATTTAGGTTTACCCTTACTTTGCTAAACCGTTCCAGGCAAACTGTGGGATGGTTCATTTTAAAGAGCACGGCTGATTTCCTCCTTCATCCTTGGTACAATCCGTGCTTTTGCTCCCTCACTAATGACCTCGATGTCGACTGGACGTTAAAGCGTATCTTCCTTTTTTCATTCCTTAGAACTAAGACCCTCAATCACTATGCATGAAAGGAAGAAAGGTGATGCGAAAAAATCCAGTTGTCATGGATTGCAAATCGACTGTAACGAGCATATGTATTGGGTTTTCTGGGAACGAAAAACTAAAAGAAATAAGTCTATTCTGCCTTAACCGAAGTGACGACGAATGAACTTCCCTGGTGCCAGACAGAATCCAGCTGGCAAATCGCAACGTCCTTAAATCGTCCAAAGTAAGCAGCCTATCACATGGGAGACTTGAAATTCACTACATAAAGTAAATTCAAGAACGCATTTTCTACTCATTTAAATACTATATTTCCAAGTCTGGGGCATTTTTACAAAAGATTTATTCCTCCTGCCCACGTCTGCTGATTGTGGTTTTCTCTATCCGTCCAGAGGCATATTCAGAAGTGAAATAGCTTTTCCTGATTACTTCTCTAATAGCCTGAGGATGGGGGAGGGGGGGGGGGGGGAGAGGGTGCCATTCAGAAGCCTTTTCCGAGAGAAATCATGATTGCATGACCATTCTGTGCTGCCCTCCTCCTCCGCCATATATGAACAGAGACAGGCAAATATACGACTCCGAGGGAATTCCCCTCTGTCAACGACGTGGCTTGCTTGCTCTCTCTTCCGGCTGTGGCTCTATAATTCATCCCGTCATTCCCTTCTGCTGGGATGATGCCCACTCTTCCAGCAGCGCTCGTTTGTCTTTCGACAAACATTCATCTGATGAAAATCTACGTAATTTTTTGGTCCTAGAATGACGTAACGTAGCTTGCAGTGTGTATCAAAAATCATTTTGACTAGCACAAGAGAAACTTTAATCCATATTTTACAGAGTGACAGTAAGTTGTCACAGCTGTTGGTAAAAATTTATTTATAAACGGTTGCCAGTTTAGTGCGTGTCTTGTTCATATTCTAACAATTCAGTAATTGCAAGGGTAGCTCACTTGTAGACTAAAGAACGTGCTCGATTAACCTATTGATACGAAAGCTTCTGTGAATGATAGTAACATAACTGGGGACAGAATTACCATGTATGTGTGCGCTACATTCACTGTCAGTGATGTCCGCCCCCAGTAGCTGACTAGTCAGCGTGACAGAATGTTAATCCTAAGGGCCCGGGTTCGAGTCCCGGCTGGGTTGGAGATTTTCTCCTCCCAGGGACTGCGTGTTGGGTTGTCTTAATCATAATCATTTCATCCCCATCGACGTGCAAGTAGCCGAAGTGGTGTCAAATCGAAAGACTTGTACCCGGAGAACGATCTACCCGACCGGGAGGCCCTAGTCACACGACATTTATTTACTGTCAGTGGTGTTCCAAACAAGTAAAATCTGAACGTAGCTTTAAGCGTAATCAAAGATGATGTGAACGAGTGACCAAAAAAAAAAAAAAAACACTTGGACCTTGGACCACGCAAGTACGATCTGTCACAATGTTAAGTAAGGCAGGGAGATTAAAAGTTATCAATAGCGGTGCTTACGTGTAAAAGGAAGAAAAAATTTACATTGAAACAGTTCTGAATTTTATACTCTACATGTGTAATTCACTTGTTTAAATCACATCTACTATGAATGGGTACGAACCTACCTGTATTTATTTTTACTAAATCGTAAAAAAATAATACGTACACACTTAGTCAAAGATTATGCATGCTATGTTCAACAACCAAATGCTCGGATCATTGCTCCATATAGAAGCCGATGTACGTTAAGTTTGCTTTATCACATCGTGCTGCAAGATACTTCATACGAAGAATACGTTTCTTTGTTGTTTCCCTTACATTATATTTGACTACTGCTGAAGTTACGTTCAGCCAGATTGGTCCTTGGGACGCTGCTCTCTCTAAAAAGGTGAAGGATGGTACATGGCTTTTTGCTTCGTAGCACTCCCTAGGTGATTTACATGTCGTATTAATTTCTAACAAATACCATTGGATCCAGCTCGTACTGAAGTGTGCTAAGGATGTAAGGAAACAAGCAGATTACCAAGTAAGTTTAGACTTAACTTGGTAGAGTTATTACGATCTCAAGTAACACATTTTCGTTTAAATATATTAATAGAGTGTGTTCTGTAACCAAACTCTGCGGCCATAGGCTTAAGCATCCGTGATTATAAATAGTCAGTAGGAAACATTCAGAACCATGCTAACAAATGAAGTTCTGAAAGACAAGAAAGTGATTGTTATCGTTCCAATAGAACCAATATTTCAGTACCCAGAATGCCTCATCCACATAAAGAAATTCTTAAACTTCAAACATATTTTTCAGTGCTGAAAACTGCTTCTTCGCTTTTTACATGCAGTAGCTGACGGTGGTGTAAGGGTAGCGTCTTTGATTGGTAATGAAAACGACCTAGAACCCGGCTTTGAAACCTGCTACAGCTTAAATTTTGGTTAACAATCAGCACTGGCAGCCGAAGACTTCCGGCATAAGAAGTCACCCTCATCCTGCCAATCGCCTTGTCGAAGAGGGCGGGGGAGCGGACAGAGGTCCAGGGCACTCTCTTGTCCTTGGAGTGGAAAACTGCCCCTACAGGCGGAAGAATCAGCAATGGTTCAAATGGCTCTGAGCACAATGGGACTTAACATCTGAGGTCATCAGTCCCCTAGAACTTAGAACTACTTAAACCTAACTAACCTAAGGACATCACACACATCCATGCCAGTGGCAGGATTCGAACCTGCGACCGCAGTGGTCGCGCGGTTCCAGACTGTAGCGCCTAGAACCGCTCGGCCACTCCGGCCGGCGAATAAGCAATGATCAACGGCATGAGAATGCAGAAGCAATGGAAACCACGCCATTAAAGACTCACAATGTGTATCCACAGGACATGTGGCCTCTAGTTGAAAAAGTGTCATGATGATCTCTCCACGGGAAAAGATTCCGGAATAGTCCCCCATTCGGATCTCCCGTAGGAGACCGCCAAAGGGAATGAGATCACGAAAAAAAGATTGAGTAACTAACGGAAGGATAACGTCCTACGAGTCGGGCCGTGCAATGTCAGATGCTTTAACGTGGTAGCTAGAAAACCTGAAAAGGGATATGAAAAGGCTCAGACTAGATATAGTGGGGGGCCACTGAAAAATGGAAAGAAGACAAGGTTTTCTCGTCAGATGAGTATAGGGTAATATCAACAACAGCTTAAAATGGTATAACAGAAATAGGACTCCTTATGAATAGGAAGGTAGGGCAGAGAGTGTGTTGTTGCTGTGAACAGTCCAGTTATGTGGTTGTTCTTATCAGAATCGACAGCAAACCAACATCGACAACGTTAGTTCAGGTATACATGACGATGTCGCAAACTGAAGATGAAGAGATAGAGAAAGTATATGAAAATATTGAGAAGTTAATACAGTACGTAAAGGAAGATGAAAATCTAATAGTGATGGGGACAGGAACGAAGTTGTAGGGGAAGGAGTGGAAGAAAAGGTTACAGAAGAATATTGATTTTGGACGAGGGATGAAAAAGGAGGAACTCCTAATTGAGTTCTGTAATAAATTTCAGCTAGTGATAGTGAACACTCTATTCATGAATCACAAGAGGAAGAGGTATAGTTTGAAAACGCCGGCTGATACGGGAACATTTCAGTTACATTACACCATGGTCAGACAGAGATTACGAAATCTGATATTGGATTGTTAGGCGTACCTAGGAGCAGATATAGACTCAGATCACAATGTGGTAGCTACTAAGAGTAGGCTGAAATTTAAGAGATTAGTCAGAAAGAATCACTATGCAAAGAAGTGGGATACGGAAGCAATAAATAATGACGAGATATGCTTGACGCTCTCTAAGGCTATAGATGCAGCAATAAGGAGTAGCTCAGTAGGCAGTGGAGTTGAAGAGGAATGGAGATCTTTAAAACACGCAATCACGGAAGGAAGAAAGGAAAACGTAGGTACAAGGTACAAAAACGGTAACTGCAAAGAAACAATGGGTAACAGAAGAAATACTTTAGTTGATCGATGAAAGAAGGAAGTGCAAAACTGTTCAGCGAAATTCAGGAATACAGAAATGAGGAATGAAACAAACAGAAAGTGCAAGGAACCTAAGACAAAACGGCTGCAGGAAAAATGTGAAGAGATTGAAAAAGAAATGATTGTCAGAAGGATTGATTCAGCATATAGGAAACTCACAACAATCTTTGGTGAAATTAAAAGAAAGGGTGGTAACATTAAGAGTGCTACGGGAATTCCACTGTTAAATGCAGAGGAGAAAGCGGATAGGTGGATAGACCATATTGAAAGCTTCTATGAGGGGGAAGATTTATCTGGTGTAATAGAAGAAAACAGGAGTCGATTTAGAAGAGGTAGGGGATCCAGTATTAGAACCAGAATTTAAGAGAGCTTTGGAGAACTTAAGAACAAATAAGGCAGAAGGGATAGACAACATTCCATCAGAATATCTAAAGTCATTGGGGGATGTGGCGAAAGGACGACTATTCACGTTGATGTGTAGAATGTATAAGTCTCGCGACATACCATCTGACTTCCTGAAAAATATCCTCCGCACAATTCCGAAGACTACAAGAAGTGACAAGTGCGAGAATTATCTCACAATCAGCTTAACAGCTCATTCATCCAAGTTGCTGACAAGAATAATGCACAGTAGAATGGAAAAAAAAATTGGGGATGTGTTAGATGACGATCAGTTTGGCTTTAGGAAAGCTAAAGGAACTAGAAAGGCAACTCTGACGTTGCGGTTTATGATGGAAACAAGACTAAAGAAAAATAAGGACAGATTCACAGGATTTTTCGACTTGGAAAAAGCGTTCCACAATGTGAAATGGTGCAAAATATTCGAAATTCTGAAAAAATAGGTGTAATCTATAGGTATAGACGGGTAATATACAGTATTCACAAGAGCCAAGAGGGAATAGTAAGAGAGGACGACCAAGAACGAAGTGCTCGCACATACTGTTCTATCTGTACATCGAAGAAGCAATGATGGAAATAAAAGAAAGGTTCAGGAGTGGAATTAAAATTCAAGGTGAAAGGATATCAATGATACGATTCGCTGATGACATAGGCCTAGCCATCCTGAGTGGAAATAACGAAGAATTACATGATATGCTGAATGGAATGATCAGTCTAATGAGTACAGAATATCGACTGAGAGTAAATAAATCTAAGAAAGACGAAAGTAATAAGAAGTAGCAGAAATGAGAAAGCGAGAAACTCGTCATTTAGGATTGATGGTCACGAAGTAGATGACGTTAAGGAGTTCTGCTACCTAGGCAGTAAAATAAGCACTGACGGACGGAACAAGGAGGACATCAAAAGCAGAGTAGCAGTGGCAAAATGGGTATTCCTGGCCAAGAGAAGTCTACTATTATCAAACATAGACCTTAATTTGGTGAAGAAATTTCTGAGGATGTTTGGAGCACAGCATTGTATGGTAGTGAAACATGGACTGTGGGAAAACCGGAAGAGAAGAGAATAAAAGAATTTGAGACGTGTTGCTACAGGCAAATGTTGAAAATTTGGTGGACTGATAGGGTAAATAATGAGGAGGTTCTGTACAGAATCGGAGAGAAAATGTATATGTGGAGAACACTGATAAGGGAAAGGGACAGGATGATAGGACACCTTCTAAAACGTCAGGTAATGATTTCCATGGTACTAGAGGGAGATGCAGAGGAAAAGCTGTAGAGGAAGACAGAGATTGGAATACATCCACCAAATAGTTAAGTACGTAGAACGCAGGTGCTACTCTGAGATGAAGAGGCTTGCACAAGAGAGGAATTCGTGGCGGGCATCATCAGACCATTCAGAAGACAGATGACTGAAAAAAAATCTGGTACATACAATAATACTTATTTCGAAAAATAACAGTCGTAGTTGCAACTAAAAATAAAATTTAGGTGAAGATATTTCATTCTCAAGCACCGCCTTTGAAAATGACAGATTTTTTTTTTTTTCCTTACGGCGTACACTGCTGCTTGTGAAAAATTAAAACAACTGAACGAAGGAAGCATATCATGATATTATAACATCTTCAATACAGGGTAAGGTACGTAAATAATTAACGTAGCTACACGTGCTTTAAAGGATAACTTTTTCATTAATCCGGGTCTGGGAGGATGTACTACCCTCAATCTCATGTCTGACTAGACAAACACTCGTACGGCTGCTGTTTTGACTATGCCGTCTGGTATCATTCCCCGTAGTCCATCGAAGTGCTGTTCAACTAGTTCCGCGGTATCTCAAAATGCTGGTTTTAATAGTTCTGTGTAATTTTATTTATTACTTATCGCCACTAACAGATGTGGTTGGTGAATTTTTTAACATTATTTTCTCAGTTGTGCTACATGAAGTCTAGCAGGACATGCTGACAGTGCATGGTCCCCAACTAGATTACGACGACAACGAGTCTGGTATGAACATTTCATTATTGTCTAATACCAAATGTATTTTTTTCGTGGTTAAAATTATATAAATTTTTTATTTTTCACTTTTAAATCGGGAGACAATCTTTTGATAAATGTAAGACGGGTCGTGTAATAAGGTAAACATCTTTGTGTCATGTTTCTTTTTTTTATCATATGGAGCACCCAGTGGTGTCTCCATGCGATCTCGTAACTCATAAATATTGCACAACTTTCTGCCATTAAGATGGTAGAAAAGCTAAGCTAACACAAACTGTGAGACGGCTCCTTCCACTACAAACGTTACTGGACATGTTAACTTCCTTAACTGTCTCTCTAAAAGGATACCAACTCCCACAGAATTCCCAGCCATGGGGTCTGGGCTCAACAGAAGTGTCAGACGGTCATGGAAAACTTTCCTAAACACTAGACACTAAACAAAGAGGAAGCACTCAGCAGAGAAATGCAGCTAGTAAATGAGTGATCTAAACCAATGTACATGTCTGTTTCCGTGGCAAAAGCTAATCAATTAGTAGCCTCTAGGCTGCATGTTACGTTTTGGTGCTAACAGCTAGCACCTTATTCGAAGGAACTTACTTTTATACACAAATTTTGTTGTTTAGGTGGAAACCAAACTGTTAATTTCCCTGATATTCCTTTGGCTCTTGTACCTGTGAACTGTTATCCCGAGACTTTTACTGCCCGAGGACCATGGAAGGCGTGAAAGAACTACTGTAAGCCTAATAGAAGATGCGTGGTTTGGTTTCCGTTCGATTGGTCGGACTTTGGAGTTTGTCTGAGCGGAATCAAATACCTACAGCGTTCGCATTATGGAAATGTATGGTGCAGGAATTTTGTCTGTTTATTGCAATATCCCGAGTTTTTGCACTAAACATTAATGTTCCCATGCTCGAAGACAGTGTAATTACATTGCTTTGTGAACGCTCATTGGTCTCACGGTGACATGGACAGCGAACGCTGGTGTTCCTTCATATAATATTGTGTGATAAGAAGCATAGATTCCATCACACGGAACATGTATAGGATTTCCTCCAATGGACCTTTTACTGGTGATGCTCATCCGCATCGCATAGCCTGATCTCTCGGCCTGGTGTGTTCATATGCATTTCAAAGAACAAACACGAAGCTGTTCGACTCGATAGAACAACGTGTAGACCACCATCCTACAGGCGCAAATAGAGTGTTTACCAAATGCCGACTTTCGTCAATTTATGTGTATGATGTAACCCTATAACATGTAGGCTCCGCATCACTGGGAATTATACTAAACTAGTTTGTTGGTTACGAGTGTATATTACTGTAACTGTTTTACCGAGGTGTCGTGAGGAAGTGGAATGCACTACCTCACATATTATAACCAGCAGTTCGTAAGAGGTAACGATGTATAAAGGGACTCGGAGTGCTATTCAGAATGTTACCTTATGTGTCCTCACTACAAACGCTGAAGCTTTTCAAAAAAATTTTAATGGACTGTTCCTGTTACAGCCACACTGAATAGCGTTTCACTTCGTGGCACAGGAGGAGAACATACCGTCATTCAAAATGCGCTCGCACGTCGTTGCTTGTCAGTGCGGATGAAAAGAGGAGAAGAATGCTGCCTCATTTATAAACATAGTCACTCGTCCTCTGGTCTGGCCGTTGCGACATTCTTTTGCTGTATCCATTCAGCAACTGATACACAACGCAATTACGAGGAAATAAAAAGCATCGGTGTACAACATTGGGCTTTTCTCCAGGTTTGTTGGTCCACAGATGTTTTAATACTGTCACATCTTACAATGTCTTTTATGCTCTGCTAACAAGCTATATCCACTACTTTTTCTTTCGCTGGAAGCTACACAAAAGAAAACGTTCGTTACAAAAATACCTTGCATGAGAACTAGGATTTTTACGATCTGAAATGTGACGAACATCATATATTATATTACACTCAGGCTGCTCACGACGAAAGAAATCGAAGCGACAAAAGACTTCATCGCACAGGCCATCCAAAGCGACAATATATTAAAGAAATGGCTATGAAACTATGCTGTGAGAGAAGGAGTTGCGTAATATGGGAGCTTCTTAGCAATCCTTCTTACCGAAAACTCCGTTGACCTTTACAGCCGTAATTCACTCATTCTTTGAATCTGAGGCTAATTGCTTTCCTCTGTTCAGAGGTAACGTCCTGTGGATGTTCGTCTCAGTTTGTCGTGTTGAGCAATATTGAAAGAAACTTCGTCCAACACATGCTCAGGTTTAATTAATAGCGTTTTTCAGCCTTTGTAAATCCCACAAAGCTTGGTTATCTTGGTACGGGTTTTGTAATGAGAAAGTCACAGATTCTTTTAGTTAAAAATGGTGGCTCGATAAATTTGCGAAGACAGAGAAATTTTGTAATTTTTTGCATGCAGTTTATGTGTTTTTTCTTTATTTTGTTACAGACTTTTTAATTTTTATTTTCTCATCATTTTACAAGAACTTCAGAAACTTTTACAGATCTTTCTGTCTTAATTTTTCCAGAAACCTGCTCTTGCTAGCTTCGAAACGGTTTCATGAAAATTAAATTTGGTACCGTGAGAGTGGAATTTTAGTTGTAAATCGCTCATAGTCTGTGGAAGCACCAATTTTATTTTCATATTCATGCTTAATGAATCGAGTGTGTGGCGCAGGGATTATTTCTACCAAAGTCGGGTAGGCCACTTAAAAAGGAAAAAAAAAAAACGTTGTTCATTGCCGAACTGCTTCTTTCACCAAATTACTCCCCAGACTAAACCATCTTGATCGAAGGGGTACGTTTATTTTGTTGCTATTTTCTTTGTTCTAACTGAGTTCTGCTTTGGTATGAGGAAGGGGAGGGCACTGTTTTGCACTCACTCATTCAGCCCAATTCATTATCATTATCTCTTTGTGTCTCTCTGTTATTAACTCCTGTGTCACACCCACAATGCCTTCCGTTCTGTCCTACTACTACAGTCTCCTCTCACTGTCACAGGCTCCGTCTTGCTCTCTCTTACTGCTTATGTCTCATGATCATCACGATAAAATAAGAGAAATCAGGACCTGCACAGAAAAAATTAAGTGCTCGTTTTTCCCGCATGCCGTTCGAGAGTGGAACGGTAGAGAGGCAGCTTGAACGTGGTTCATTGAACCCCCTGCCAGGCACTTTATTGTGAATAGCAGAGTAATCACGTAGATGTAGATGTAGATGTAGATGTCCTTCCTTTCTATTGCTGCTGTTTCTTCTCACTGTCACTATTTTTCTCTTTCTCGTTGTCATTGTCATACATACTGTCTCTCATTATCATCTGCTCTCACCCACTTTCCCTCTCTATTCGTCTTTATTCCTCCCCCCTACACCGAGCGAGGTGGCGCATTGGTTAGCACACTAGGCTCGCATTCGGGAGGACGACCGTTCAAACCCGTCCCAGGCCATCCTCATTTAGGTTTTCCGTGATTTCCCTAAATCGTTTCAGGCAATTGCCGCGACGGCTCCTTTGAAAGGACACTTCCGATTTCCTTCCCAATCCTCCCCTAATCCAAGGTTGTGTTCAGTCTCTTAATGACCTCGTTGTTGACGGGACGTTAAACAATAATCTCCTCTTCCTCCTCCTTTTCCTCCCTCCTCCTCTGGCATTGTTTCCACCACTCTTTTCCTCGTCCTGTTCTGTCGTTATCAACAATGTTCCACTGCCACCGTGTCCCCCTCTTTCTCTCACACTGTCATTGTCTCCCTCCGTCTTTCTATAGGTCAAGTACTGTCTACAATAGGAACAGAACATACTCACATTTTTTGTGCTCCGATAGGAGTATTTTTCTGCTGGTTGTCTTCCTTTCCCTGCTACAACACGGTAAGTGGCTCACTTCGAAAGACATGCACTGATCAATAAAATTTAGGTGATTTGCCTGTAGGAAACTGAAATAATGCAAAATTAATTTTATAACTCAGATCGGATCTTACGTGCAACAAAATTTTACACGTACTTCAGTACTACAACGTAGGGTTCCCAGATAACGAAGAAATTTTACAGCATATTTCTCCGTGTTATGTCATTCCATAAATTATGTTTTCACCTCACACCGGATTTTAAGTGCATATTTTACCTGTACAAAAAGGCTGGCTTTGAACCTCTGTATCTCGGAAACGGTCGAAGATATGAAGAAAATGTTCAAGTTGGGTATTAATTAACCGCTTCAGCTGTATTTGGTCCTTTATTACTGTATCACAGATACAGATAACAGAGCACGCGGCCGCGTCCCCTGTCCGCCGTATCATATAGATCGGAGAAGCGATGTTCACCTGATGATGTGGCTTTTAGCGCCACGAAACCGGGAGTGATAAAGTAGTAAAAGCACCAAATACAGCTGAGGCGCTTATTAATACCCAAGATGAATACTCATAACTGTGGTTGCCCCACCTACAAGGTTGTTTGCAAAATGTTCAAGGTTGTTCGGTACCTGTTCTTAGGACTACATCGTAAAAATTACAACCATGTGCTGTGCATAGCCCCTCGGCATCCGCGGCTGAGTTTTGATTCCCAAAAATGTTGTTGGGGCGTTTCTCGGTAACTGGTAAATATTTTTTAAAACCGGCAGACTGCTCTTCTATAGACATGCCTAGAAAAAAATACCGCTAAAATTTGAACACTTTGCTACCGTTATTTATTATTTAGATTTTTCCTCATTCCATGTAGAAGAAGGGTAACTTTGAACCTCAGTATCTTGGAGACGGATAAATATCTCAAGAAAATTTTCAAGCTTGTTGAGATTGGGATCTTAGAAATATACAGTAAAAATATCAGCTGTCTGCTGTGCAATACCCTCTTGGAATCCTCGTCGGGGTTTGGTCCGCTGGTGACGGCAAAAATACAGCAAAAAATTAAAAAACATTTCTTGGGGATTTTTTGAGGAACCACCCATGAATTAATGGTGCTTCTGTTAGTCCCATCCAGCCCATCATAGACCACATCAAATGCAAAGAGAATAAACGATTTGCTACATTTACCTAAGCAAGATGAAGTACCGAGCGAGGTGGCGCAGTGGTTAGCACACTGGACTCGCATTCAGAAGGACGACGGTTCTATCCTGCGTCCGGCCATCCTGATTTAGGTTTTCCGTGATTTCCCTAACTCGCTCCAGGCAAATGCCAGGATGGTTCCTTTGAAAGGGCACGGCCGACTTCCTTCCCCATCCTTTCCTAATCCTATGAGACCGATAACATCGGGTTTGGTTTCTTCCCCCAAACAACCAACCAACCAACCAACCAAGATGAAGTGTGTAATATTCATACTTTGACCCTGTACTGACAATAGGATGATCCTTCTGTTGCTCATGCAGATGGTCCCTATCCAAAACACTTGACCCCACCTTTTTACCACCAAAGGAACCCGAGTTATGAACACTGGACAATCCCGTTTTTTATGCGAGGTGTCTTGTAACACATTATACATGTTTTCGCATGCGTGCAGACACTTACTTCCTCACATACATGCATATATTTTTAAAATAAGTATAGATTCATGACTGGCATGTTTATAGTCATTTACCTATCGTTGCGTGCCGACCGTTGCATAAGTTGCCAACGCAGGTATAACATATGTACTCACGCATCAGACATTGCTCATCAATCGTTCGAGTGTTTATAGCAGTCATTCCCAACAGAAAAATTCAAAGCCTCGCGGGATTACCTGAGCGGTCTGAGGCGCTGCAGTCATGGACTGTGCGGCTGGACCTGGCGGAAGTTCGAGTCCTCCCTCGGGCATAGCTGTGTGTGTTTGTCCTTAGAATAATTTAGGTTAAGTAGTGTGTAAGCTTAGGGACTGATGACCTTAGCAGTTAAGTCCCATAAGATTTCACACACATTTGAACATTTCTTGAAAAATTCAAGAAACGTAGAAGACAGCGCTGTAAACGGCAGAAGAGAACCCAATTTCAGCAGCCACGAGCAAGTAGGACAACGTATCGGGAGAAAACAAGTCTTCTCATTACGGGAGTGCTGACGACAGGTGCGTGGCACTGTGGAGCCGTGACTTTGCCGGCGGGTAGCAGCTGGTCGGGGCCGCCGCCCGCCGCCCCCGGAACCGATCTTATTTCCGACAACTTTGCCGCGTAATCAGCTCAAGTTCTCCGCCTGTGGACTTACCGTCGAACGACGGCGAAATCTCCCTGCAATTTCCGGCCGTTACCCGTCTGCTTCTTTTCATCCCTCGGGGCTCTCTCTTCTGCTTAATACCTCTCTCAGTTCCTCGCTTTTTTTTATTCCCCGCGGCCTCGCAGCCCCTTCCGAAAGTCTTTCGGCCACTTCGAGAAATTCCATATCCTTGCAGATGCCATAACGTAAAGCAGATCTGGAAATCGGACGAAAAGAATATTTTCAAATACTCTTACCATTCCTACTGTTTTAGTTATAAAAACATTTAAGATAAGTTTGGGGAAGGAAAGCGACACTGTTACACAACGATACATCCGACAACACACACCGTATGTTTTTACTGTTATACTGTATGCCTGATCTCTCTGGTTGTCAGAACTTCAGCAGAAACCGTGGTAGGTCTCTTACGGTAGGCTAAACTGATTTAGTGAGAATGACCGTGATGAGTACGTCTTGGGTGAACTGGTGTGTTTCATCTACATGTACATTTTCATACGTTCTCGGCAACCCACCGGACAGTATTCGGCAGAGGGTACCAAGTACAACTAATGTCCTTTCAGATTCTACACGCAAGTAAAGCTAGGGAAAAACGACTGTCTGTAAGCCTCCGGATGAGCCCTAAATTCTCGTATCTTCGTAATCCGAATTCGAAATGTCTGTTGGCGGCAGTAGAAACGTTCTGCAGTTATCTTCAAATGCCTGGTTTCTGAGTTTTCTCAGTACTATTCCTCGAAAGGTTCTTGAGGAGCATCTTCGTAATACTAGCGTGTTGTTCGAACCTACCGATAACAAATATAGCAGTCCACCTCTGAATTTCTTCAATGTCTTCCTTTAATGTGACCTGGTGGGGATCCCAAACACTCGAGTAGTACTCAAGACCGCGCGACCTCTACGGTCGCAGGTTCGAATCCTGCCTCGGGCATGGATGTGTGTGTTGTCATTAGGTTCGTTAGGTTTAAGTAGTTCTAAGTTCTAGGGGACTGATGACCTCATAAGTTAAGTCCCATAGTCCTCAGAGCCATTTGAACCATTAATACTCAAGAATGAGTCACACTTGTGTGCTACACGCGGTCCCCTTTGCACATGAATCACAGTTTCCCAACATTCTCCCAGTGAACCGAAGTCTACCATTCGCCTTCCCTACTACAGGACATACTTGCTCATTCCATTTCGTACCGTTTTGTAACGTTACGCCAAGATGTGTCGAGCAGCACACTACCAGTCCTGTATTTGAAGATTGTGGGTTTGTTTTTCCTTCTTATCGGCATTATCTTACATTTTTCTACATTTAGAGCTAGCTGCCATTCATCATAACAGTTAGAAATTTTGTCTAAGTCATCTTGTATCCTCCTACAGTCACTCAACAACGACATCTTGCCATACACCACAGCATCATCAGCAAACAGCCTCAGACTGGTGTTCACCCTGTCCGCAAGATCATTTATGTATAAAGAAAATAACAGCGGTCCAGAATACCCATCAAACAGAAATTACCGCGAGCGCGTGAAAATTTGGCACCGAATGATCCCCGCTCATCAAATATTAAACATGAAGTTCTCTAATGTTCTCTAGTCTTACTAAATCACGAATTGGTTATATGCATTTTACACTTTTAAGAGGTGAGAAATCGTGTATGGTTTGCAGTTGGAAGAAAATATTGTTAGATGACATCTTTGAATGTGGTGTAGACGTCAGTGGCTTCCATCTTGAGAACTGTAAGGCTATGGTACTGTACCACACATTTAAGCTTTATCGTTGGTTATGAAACTAAGTATTTCGATCTGCTTGAGGTACTCAAACGAAATTATTACGCTTAGAACAAGGCGCCCAGGTGGATGCTTCGCACCACAGGACGACACAGAGTATTTTACATCAGATTTTCATTCTTAATTGTCTGAAACATGTTACGAAAGATATAGGATTATCTGGTTAACCCTTGGCATGTATCAAATAAAATCCGGGTTATCGTAAGGAAACGAAAGGAATAAGAGGAAATTAGATAACATAAGCCCCTCAAATCAGAAATTCTACTGCAATCAAATCGGTAAGTACTGGCTACATTTAAAATATATTTCATGACTGAAGTTCTTAATAACATGCCAGCAGTGTGGGATCCGTACCACGTAGGGTTGATAGAAGAGATAGAGAAGATCCAGCGGAGAGCAGCGCGCTTCGTTACAGGATCATTTAGTAATCGCAAAAGCATTACGGAGATGATAGATAAACTCCAGTGAAGACTCTGCAGGAGAGACGCTCAGTAGCTCGGTACGGGCTTTTGTTGAAGTTTCGAGAACATACCTTCACCGAGGAGTCAAGCAGTATATTGCTCCCTCCTACGTATATCTCGCGAAGAAACCATGAGAATAAAATCAGAGAGATTAGAGCCCACACAGAGGCATACCAACAATCCTTCTTTCCACGAACAGTACGAGACTGGAATAGAAGGGAGAACCTATAGAGGTACTCAAGGTACCCTCCGCCACACACCGTCAGGTGGCTTGCGGAGTATGGATGTAGATGTAGATACAGATATGCTGCTGTATCTAAGTCACATAGAAATGAGGAAGTTGCTTGGTAAAATGAGAGGTGGGTTTTATTTCAATTTCCTTGGTATTAAAAACACAAAAAGATTGATCACAAGTCAAATTGAGTTTAAATGGAATGACAATTATGCTATCACATGCCGAATGTAGAGCCCCAAAGCTGGGGTTAAGCATTTCCGTTGAACGTTTGAAGAGTGTGTACTGTCGAGCTGGAATCATCAATGAAATGTTGCAGTTGAAGAGACGCACATATAACGAAGGAATACTTTTCACAATACGATTCAGCCATTCTGCCCTTATTGGCAACGGTTCCATATATGAAGAAGACCACGGGTTCCTCCAACCTTTAAATTTGTTAGTGATATGTTTCTGATGCCCTCAACATTGCCGAGACGTTAAACGTCTTTCCGTCTTATGATTTGGCATATGCTGTTTTCAGGTTTGCCTACTGTTGTGACACGGAATAATGGTTTGTCACAGATATTAACAGGTGCAGCCAGCTACTTCACTCTTCCTTCAGTAACTGAATTAGCGCTTGCAGTTGCCCCCGTCCCTAGCATCCCCTCCCTCCCCCCCCCCTCCCCCCCTCCCCCCCCCCCCCCCCCCCCCTGCGGTGGCATAGAGAGCGGTGCGTCAGCCAAAACTCCAGGCGCCGTTCGCGCCGGATACAGCCGGCCACTGCTGGATGCTGCTAGTGTCAGAGTATGCCACTAGCAGACTGCCTGCATCTCTGGAATTTTCTGTAATGGATACTTTCAAAATAGTTCGGCAGTTATTTTTACATTGTGACATACTCCCAAAAGAATGAATTCTTGCCTAAAGCGTGCTCAGTAAGGTGTGATAAAATTTTAGTCTTATATCACCCGCTAACTTTAGGATTCGGCGTTTTACTCGCACTACAAGAAAAGTAGGACTTGTGGCCACACAGCAAAGTAATTCATTCTTACGATAGCAATAGGTAATGCTGGTTCGTTATCAACCGTCAAAGCCTATCTATGTATCCTTGTCTAGTGTCGTTTACTTTTTCTTTATACACCTAGAGATAAATCTAAAAAGGGAGTCGATCTTCTATAATACATCAATTAAAAGTATTTCATTTATTAATAAATTAATTATTTTCTTTGTTTTGGATTTATTGATATAATTAAAGTTCAATTAGAGTCTGAGTATTAGATTCGTGGATAGTATTACTTATAAATTACTTAAAGCACACTGGTACAGTTATTTAACGACGTTATCTGAATTTATCTAACGACAAATTATATTTTCTGGAATCTGCCACGCAACTCTCTGCAGAACCTTGAGGTTTGCTCGCCAAAAACGCTGCTAGTGAATTTTGTAGCTGGAAGCTGAACAGAAATATTATTCGATCTCCATAGACCGAACGGAATCTACAGTATATGTGTGCCATTACATAATGTTTGAGGAAAAGTGGATGGTAGCTGTCTAATTACGTAGCAGTTAAAACATCAGAGAAGTTGATAATGTTTCACAAAAGAAATGATGACCGTGGGTGCAGGTTTTCACTATGCACCCATTAACCACTGATCTGGATGAGATATGCGTCGTAACAGGCTGTCGTAAAGATGAATCTGTAGTTTTGTCGAACAAAACGGTAACGTACCTTTCAAATATTAATCAACGTACAGTATATGCTTGAAACAGAAGTTCACTTTGCCTTGTAAGAAGGAATTATTCTGAGAATATCTGCGTCGTTTTTTGATGACTGTCTATGAATCGAAAAATCAATAATGGCAGCTGCCAACAATGCTTTATCACATAGAAGGTACTAGTCGAGGTACATGTACCTACTGTTTTAAGAGTACGCAGACAAAAGTGAGCTCACATTGCGTTAAAACACATCCTAATGTTCCGTTCACATAGTAGCGTTGCCGGTGCACAGTGACCGGTATTCGTCCGAAGCTCTGGGCGAGTTCATTCTTTGTTCAGAAGAGCGACCAGCGCTGTTTGCCCGCTTTCGGCCAGCTGCGTTGACAGAATCGAGGCACACGCCCTGCAATATTTCTGAAAAGATGTAACAGAACTAGTATGTAAAAAAATTCATTTTTGCGTTGCTTATAGCTTTGTACACTGATCAGCCAGAACATTATGAGCACCGTCCAGGTGATAGCAGCGTCACCTGAAGAGGAATGAACGCTAGTCAGATACACGCACGGTGCGTTTAGTAACAGTAAGCGTGCTGTCAGTGTGTAGAAAGGGAAAGGTGGCCAGTTTATCTGAGTTTCACCGATGGCACATTGTGATGGCCCGGAGGATCGACACGAGCATTTCGAAATGCATTTCGTTGTTCGAGTAGTGCTGTGCTGAGTACAACACGTGGCGAAACCTAGATGAAACCACGTCCAGACGTCGGGAGGTTGGTCGACCAGGTCCCGTAACAGATTTCGATCGTCGTAGGCTGGGCAGACTGGTAAAACAGGACAGGCGGTGAACTGTGGCGGAATAACATGAGGGTGTAATGCTGGTCAGCGTACAAGTGTGTCTGAACACACAGTGCACCGAACACCCCTAACGGTGGGCTACCGCAGCCGACGGTCCATGCGTATGCCAATGTTAACGCGACGGCATCGTCAGCTACAACTGCAATGGAAACGTGATCATTGGCACTGAACGTTGGCTCAGTGGCAAACTGTTATGCTGATGGGAGGGCGCAAATCCGCAGCCTTCCGGGGGAACAGCTCTTTGACACCTTTACTACGGGACAGAGACAAGCTGGCGGGGCTCCATTACGCTCTGGGGAATAATCACGTGAGCATACGTGGGTGCAGTGGAGCTCGCACAAAGCACCGTGACGACCACAGAGTATTGTACACTGGTTGCAGACCACGTGCAATCCTTCATGATGATCATCTTTCCCGATGGCATTGCCAGTTTTCAACAAGAGAATGCACCTTGTCACAATGCCAGAAGTGTGATGGAGTTGCTCTAGGAAGAAACTGGCGAGTTCAAATTGATGTGCTGGTCACGCAACTCGCCAGATCTGAATCTAATCGAACCCATCCGGCATGTGTTGACCTTGGCATCAGAGCTCGTCGCCCTCCTCCCCTGAATTTACGGGTATTAGGTGACTTGTGTGCGCATATGTGGTGCCAGCTCATTCTAGCAACCTACCAAGGCGTCATTGCTCCAGTGCCACGACGCGTCGACGCTGTTATCCGTGCCAGAGGTGGACATACTGGCTATTAGGTAGGTGAAAATGTTCTGGCTAATCAGTGAATGTTAACTTCATGATGAAGTGCTCATTATTTCGTTAATGGTCATAGTTAACGTGGTATTTGCAATTAAGTAAGACACTGCGAAATTCGAAAAAGTTTGCAATGAAAAATGGAGGTCACTACGATTTTGCTTTTGGTTCACATTACATTGTATGTTGTTGCGTATGAAATTTAGCTAATATATTAAGTTTGTCTTTAGACTTGGGTAGAATCTCTGTCACGAATCTCGAGAAAACTTATCTTAAGTGACTTACCCATTTATGATCGCGATAAAGCCAGAATGAAATATCCAAAACTTCCCTCTTTCTCATAAACGTTTCGCATATTGAAAGAAAATTCTTGTAAATCATAGCAAGCAAAAGGGAGAGTATTTTGCCATACGGTTACATACGAACCTTCATTATCAATTGTTTTATTTCGGTGACTGCAGACTTTTTCGATGAAAGATTGTAGTTTCTAAGGGCCATCGATAGGTGGTCAAACGAGAAATAGTGTGCGTGTGGGAACAACATAAGTGGAGACATTACATGTTACCAAGGAAATGTTGTTTCATAAGCTGTCGACCTTACCCGTCCTCAGTTCCTCACTTAATAACCCACTGCTTCAGAATTCTCTCGCAACTGCGACTGCACAACATATCAGTGAGGTGACCCTGAGTAAACACTGCTGTGTTTTGGCAAAACAAGAAAATTTTAACATGGCAACAGGACATATGTAGGTTTTACTCTAAATTCGCGACTCGTGTCGCTTCTTTGAAAGTTAGAGATGACTGATAGGTCTGGCGAAGATAAATCGATGTTATCGATGCATTTTCAGCGGAATTCCTTTCAGAAGTGAACTAAAGGAGAAGTGGCGGTAGATCTTTTCGGATGGTCATCATCCAGGTGCGGGCATGGAGATGCTCCACTTACTAATATTTACAGGAACTCTGAGCGTAGGCTTCAGTCTAGAACGGCATTTCCCCAACATCGCCTGCCCTTACCCCCCCACCCCACTATCGCTCTCAACACGCTTGCCCTGCCGTCTGCACATCTACCAGCCACGTTCTGCGCTCACTCTAACGTTGCGAACCAAGGAGCACTTAGTTCTCTCCCCACTGCTTCGATAACGTTCATTTGTACATTGAGTAATATTTATCATGAAAAGTGAAAATACTATTGCCGCTGTTCGTTCAAGGCGGAAAAATAAGGCTTTGATTTACAAGGTAATACAATTCATAATCATTAGACACCGGATTATATGCATAAAAAAACTTAAAATATACAGGCAAATATGCATGGAAAATGATTAAAAATGCATGAAAAGTGTAGAAATAAGCAAGATGAAACAATGAAAAATCATTGTAGTTACTGCCTGCATTACATCTCAAAGGCGAATCTATGCGTAGCAATTATGAGGAAGAGCGCCGGCCACGCGAAAAATCGGTACATTTAGAATGTTGATATCATTTTCTGAGTACCTTCTGGTAGAGGTGGGAAAGGGTGCCCTTGTGGGATTCTTTTCTAAAAAATTGTAAAATGGGGATGCTTTCCGTTTTTCAAGACTTGTTCCTTCTTTGCTGTTGTCGATAGCAAGCGGATACGATGCGAGTGAGTCGCGGCGAAACAATCGATATGTACAGAACCAACTTCGAGATATATTGCACGCATAAGGGCATGCCCAAAAACTCCGTATACAACGAACAGTCATGAATTTTTTTGAACAGCATTAACTTTTAATTAATACTATTGAGCCAAAGCATCATTTACAATTTATTTTACATTTTCCTATTATTGTAAACATAAACAACCAAGTTCAAAAAT
Organism: Schistocerca serialis cubense; assembly: GCF_023864345.2. Taxonomy (NCBI): domain Eukaryota; kingdom Metazoa; phylum Arthropoda; class Insecta; order Orthoptera; family Acrididae; genus Schistocerca; species Schistocerca serialis. The sequence goes on from NC_064639.1 coordinate 592,557,407, forward strand.
GGTTCAAATGGCTCTGAGCACTATGGGACTTAACATCTATGGTCATCAGTCCCCTAGAACTACTTAAACCTAACTAACCTAAGGACATCACACAACACCCACCCACCACTAAACAACCAAGTACTGTTCCAAATGTTCGTTTGTGAGATTATGTCTTCGATCACTCAAAACATTTTTATAAGCAAAAAAGGACAGTTCTACATCACCTGAGGTAAATGGGCAGTATTTGAAATTGGGTGCTTTGTTGGCACTTATTGGTCTTAGTAAAAGTTCGCACGTCCCATTCATAAAACTACCAATTTGGCACAAAGGTTCAAAGCCTGGGTTAATGTTTAAAATGTTTTTAAGTTTTCTTGGGAATACCTCCGGCACTGAGGAGTACACTACAAAAGTTTTATTCATTAAGTGAACAGATTCATTCAACGTCAAACCTTAAGTTTCAAGCTTTTTAGTACTTGCAGGTATATGGGAAAAATGGGTGCTAAACACATCAATGTCTTTTTTAATACCGGAATCATTAACAGCTTCCTTGCAGTGGCAAACTTCCAAAGCCTCTGCAGTCGTTTGCTACCCTTCCAATGGCCTCGATGTGTTCACTGTAAAACAACATAGCTTCGACCCACGTACCCCAACGAGTTACCACTGGTCCGGGAGGTAAAGGCACATTTGGTATTTTTTCTTTGTAGGTCTTGATGTGGGCAGGAGCCTTTAGAAGCAGTTTCTTTGTGGATGAAATCAGTTTATTTACATTCACGAACATGGAACATACTTCTTCAACAAGGCGATGTACTCCATGAGCAAAGCATGTCACATGAAGCAAAATGGGATAAAATAGTGGAAGGGCTCTTCCTGCTTTCGTCATATACAGAGCGGCATCTGAAATAAAAACAAACACCCTTTCATCTGCAGAAGTGTTTGTAAATATTTTTCTAATACCCTCATTCACAAATCTGACGATCGTAGAATAATTTACTTTTTCAAGTTCTTTGCAGGCCGCTAAATAGGAAGAAGAAAGTGGTTCTTTTAAAGCACCAACAATTGATTTGCAATTTAATGGCCACAAGTGTCGTAGTTTCGTCAACTGAAAGCTAGATAATGCTGTCTTTGAGTTCATTGTGTATTTTTTACAGAACATTTACGTAAATTGTCGATATGTAATTTTTTCGCAATGTTGATTCATCTGGTGTGTTTTGATTTAAGCAATATTTGCGCAGGAAGCTTTTGAGGACAGGATTTGTAAGTTTGTGAAGAGTAATATTGTTTGCAGTGAATCCGTCGCGTAGATCCATGTTAAACTGACTTTTTGGTTACCTTTGGACAAATCCCTGCTACTGTAACTTGCTGTTGTCAGAAGTTGTTGTAGTCCTTTCTTCTGCATTCCTGCGATATGAAGACTTGTCTTGACATGCTGGTCTGTTTTAAACTTTTTTTGCACGAAACGATTTTCTCGCGAACTCGACAGTATAAAACTATTCCGTCGTAAGTAAATGTTCCAGGATGGTCAGCTATCCACGAAACGACGTTTCTTTTTACGGGTGGCATGGCGCACAACACTTTACGCACTACACGCCCTAAACACGTTCAACTGTGTACAAGTAAATAGAAAGCCAAACTGAAACAATGGACGTGCGACTAAAAGCTTGAGTAGTTTAATTTAATTGAGGAGCCCAGTGGAAAAGGGGCACAGGCGACCAGAGTATGTTGTGTCAGGAAATGGTAATTAAGGAAACATGATTTTGTATAGTAATGTGAACTCCTGCTGTGATACCAACAGTTGTTACAGTAACTAGATGGTGTTTTGCAAATACTATTAAATATTAGGCCACTTTATTACTATTCGCCCACTTAGGATCAGGCAGACGTAACTACATTTTTGCTACTTTTGAGTCGTTAGTACCATAAGGTACACGGAATCAAGACCCACGTTACGATTAAACAAGCGTAACTCTATATTTTGTGGTTTCCGTTTTAGTACTCAACATATCTACATTTTACGAAAAATAGAAAGTATCAGTCAGACGGAAGAGCTGATCCGTTTGTAGACCACAGGACACAGTGCTGATTTGTGAAACGGAACAGCTCTTACGTTTCTCTAATCCTAACAGAACTGTTAAAATTTGCTTTTCCCGCCACTTCTCTTTAGACGTACTGTCGCCGTCGCTCTGTGACAACAATGAAATGCGACGTCTTGGCAAGGAAGACAAATATTGTTTCAGTTGTGATTGGGTTTACAAGCAAGTAGGAGTGCTATGGAGTCCAGAGGAAGAAGGATGGTGAAAATGTGCCTAGAGAAGGAACAGAATTTAAGGGAATCTTGTAAGTATTAGAACCTGTTCCTTACTGTATACATTTCGGTAGTAAGTACTATAATAATAATTATTATTATTATCTCTATTGCTGCTGTTGTCATTTTTATTAATATTGTTGTTGTTTTTGTTCTTTATATTAATAGCTGAGGAAGCACTTATGTAGCAGGCCGCTGTGACTGAGCGGTTCTAGAAGCGTCAGTCCTGAACTGCGCTGCTGCTATGGTCGCAGGTTCGAATCCTACCTTGGGCATGGATGTGTGTGATGTCCTTAGGTTAGTTAGGTTTAAGTAGTTCTAAGTTCTAGGGGACTGATAACCTCAGATGAAGTCGCATAGATCTCAGAGTCATTTGAACCATTTTTGAAGCATCTAAGTGGAGATGCTCAGGACATTCATTGGTTTAGATACAGATGATGATCCTTGCTATGAACAAGACAACACTACAGATTCTGGTGAGCAGCGAAACAATACTAGACACTATAGCAGTTCCAGTTAATTTTCTTTCCCTTCCTCCGAATACCTGTCATGTTATTCTTACAGAGAGCAGTGTTGAATATGGAACATCCCTTGTAAAGAATGTCACAAAAACTGCTGAGGATGCGACTAGTGCACAAGTAAATCGTCACAATCAGGACGTGGAAATTACAGATGACAATGGTGGTATTGAAAATAGTATCAAAACAAGAAAACGAAAAAGGGTAGCGGTTAAAGAGAAATGGAAAAGAAATAAAAGAAAAATCAATCGACAGCATGGTAGGGCACATATTTCTATGAAGAATTCGGAAGTCCCTGCAAGAAATGTGAAACCAAAATATTGCTCTAAATGTCCACGACACTGCAGTAGTAAGTTTGCTGAGCAAGACATACAAAATACCCATAGAGCCTACTGGGATCTTGGATCAGTTGAGCTACAAAGGCACTACCTAAGTAAGTTAGAAGAAGAAACAAAGTGAGAGGACCAAATTGGATAACTCGAGAAGGAAGAGGATGAAGAAATTCTATCTAATAAAGGGATTTGATAAGATTCATGTGTGTATGCAGTTTTTTCTCAAGACATTTGACTTTTCTGGAACCTTCGTAAGAAATACTATTAAAAAAAAAGATGAACATCATGTAAGTGAGAAAGACTGAAGAGGGTGTCATGAGCCAGATATAAAGAGACCAGAAGAAAGTGAAGAGGCTATAAAGAAACTCATTAAGAGTTTTCCTACGCATTCTTCTCATTACAAGAGGAAAGAATTTACAGCAGATTATTGTTCTGCCGATATGAGTATTAAGATAATGTATGAGTTATATTGGGAACAATGCTATGAGGAAGCAAAGACAGTCGAGAAATTATGACTATACAGGGAGATATTCACAAAGGAATTTAATCTCAAATTCTAAAAGCCACAAAAAGATATGTGTGATACATGTTTAAAATTTTCACACCGTTCAGATGAGTAAAAGGAAGACAAAGATTTTAAAAGAGAACAGAAAGAGCATTTGAAAAGGAAAGAAATGGCAAGGGAATTTAAGAACATTGAGGAAGAAAGTGCAAGAAAAGGCGAACCTTTGCTAGCTGAATTTGTCTTAAAAGCTGTGCTTTTTTGCCCTAAAGTGAATGCAAGGGCAGTATTCTATAAAAGAATGCTCTCTGTGTACAATCTCACAGCTCTTAATGTAGGAGCAAACAAAACCGGTTGCTACATGTGGGACGAGACAACAGCAGAAAGGTGGTCCATAGAGGAGGCTTCATGTCTGCGGGATTTTTTGAAAAATCATGCACAAGGAAAACCGATAATCTTGTTTTCTGATGCATGTGGGGGCCAGAACAGGAATGACAACATGAGCACTATGTGTTTACATAGAATGAATACACTGGACATTCCAACTATCGACCAATGCATTTTTGAGTCTGGACATTCACAAACGGAAGTAGACTCAGTGCATGCGAGCATCGAAAGAAAAAGTAAACATGTGGATGTTTTTGATCCCATTGGTTGGTATACAATTGTAAGAATGACTTATAACAAATACAGAGTGACAGAAATGGATAACACTCAAAATTTAGATTTCAACCAGCTTCAGAAGAAAATAATTCGGAACAGAAAAACTGCCTAGAATGGAGAATCTGTGAAATGGCTTAAAGATTGTTTGGATGCAATATATGAAGGATTATCCTGACGTGATGTTGTTCAAGTATTCCTACGATGATCATGACTTTCAAGTTTTGCGCACCAAGAAGAGACCTGGCCTACGAAATACTACAAATTCAGGACCTAAAGACAATACTCTGCACCCAGCATATGACAGTCCTCTCTGCATAAGTAAAGAAAAGAAAAAAGATTTAATAGATTTATGTAATAATGGTATTATACCTTCTAAGTATCACACATTATATCAAGCACTCAATACTTCCAACGGTTTAAAAAAATAAGGAAAACGTGGAGGAATCACAGGAATGGAAATCATATTTATTTTCTGTTTTTTGTCTTCTCTACTATTGTTGCTAGTTCGTAACCTTAGCTATTTCATTTAAACCACTAATTTGGCTCGTTTAAATGTCTGTGTTGTATTATTTTTGAAACAGGAATCCAAAAACGGAAAAACAGGTGTGAGAGAGCACTGTGCTTCGTTAAATAATTTTTCCTATGTTTGTTATGTGAAGATTAAAAGACAAGAATATTATTTTTGCTACAGTAAATTATTTATTGTAGGTTCAACGTTACTGTAGACAAATAATGCAAAGTGAAAATAATAATGGCTTGTATGTATTCCCCATCATAGACTGATAATAAACTTCCTGAGGAACAGTTCTCTTGCTTATAGCACTCACTGAATAGCACTGACACACATTCTCATAGCTTGTTTCTGTATTTATAAAGACGTTATTAACACAACTGGAGCGATCTTTAATATGATAATATTTGTTAAAATTGCATATTAGTTGTTTGACATTCATATGTTACACAGCAGCAGCCATTAAGTTAAGAATCGGACAAACGTAAGTACTTGCATAATTTCATAAAATATTTCATTAGTGTCCACCGAGTGATTAGACACAACACTGCTTTCTCATCACTACAACTGTGAATACAGAAATTGTATGTCCGGAGTTGTCTCACAAAAATCTGTTTCTGTCGAAATATATGGTATTGGCAATGCTTGTTGTAAGTCCATGCACAAAACGAGTGCATCACTGCCATTCTGTTTTGACTCATTTGAGTCACTTTTCAGAGCACTATATGCAGCTTTAGCTTTCTTAAGGTGCAGTTTGATGTCTGTGGTTTTGGTGTTATTACGTGCATTAGCAGAATAACAAATACGACACGTCTCACTAGACGGCAATTTAAAGCCAATATTACATCCCGAGTTGAAAATGGTTTCATACACATGTTGTTTCACTGGAACTTCATCTGTATTTTTAAGATCTTCACAGTACAAACGATACATTCCAGCAATCGAGTGCACAGAGGTTATGTAGGACTTGTTCGGATTTTGCGTTCTGCTATAATGTGATGTGTACCTTGGAAACATTTCAACTGTGCATTGACGATCATCGCGCAGTGACATCTCTCACACAAAAAAATTCTGTGACGTCAAACGTAGCTTCTCTTTGAATCTTCTGTGCCCCCCAGAATTAACACAATTTCTTTCCATGTCCTTCATAGGTAAGCTGCCGCTACGAGTTTATTGTCTTATCGCTTGACCGCATCCCTCGCAGGAGAGACTTCGGTCTGTGCCGAAACATCTAGAACTAATGACTACGACGATGTTTCCTTTTATTCTGTTTGTTGATCTCCAGCTCCATGTTATATTTCAACAACAAGTCAAGCTAATTTTGTCTAAGTTATGTGGCATGGCGCTGATTAGTGATTCACAGAATGCTGTGCATTTTTGTTGTGTTAAGAATATTTATTATTCTGTTAAGACAAAGGGGAAGTATCTTTTAATCGCAGAACAGTTGAGATATTGCAAAGAGATCAAATAATGATGGATGGCTAACTGCAGTCTCTATGGAGAAACCAGGTAAGGTGACAAAGGTCAGTGAATGTGACTGTTTTATTAGGTTTTTGAGGACGCTAAAGTGGTAGTTGTTGCTTTGAACTCATGAACTACGTGATATATATTGACGAAGGTTGTATTGCACATACGTGGTACATACGAGTTTTATGGTGCAAACTGAGTTGGTGCTGACTTACTTGTTCGCACCAAATTCTGGCATATTTTAAATGTTTTGAAAAATCCAAGACAGAACATGTATATACGGCTACGGGGCATCAACTAAAACCATAGACTGGTACTGATAATAAAATTCCTTACGAAAGATCAGAGTTTACTGGAAGATGTGGGTGCCAGGGACGTACTCCTCATTGCAAAAGACCAAACAATATCGAATTTCTTCAAAAGGAGACTGACAATTTTCAACTGGCTTTTGATCATGTGGATTTCTTGAGAACCTAGTTATCAGACCGTGGAGAGTATGCGTAAGACGAGTTTGTATCTTCTCCTATTACATTACGGATATTGCCTAAGGTTCCAGAGTTAAATGATGTCATCGACTTATATAGTACAAGCAGGGACCCTTCAGAGCAGATACTCCGAGAATGCATCCCCCCTCCCCCCCCCCCCCCCCTCAAATGACACCGTTTATTCAGGGTTTAGTGCATTACGTAATAAAGTATTTAAACATCTACATGTTTGTTTCACGCCCCCCCCCCCCCCCCCACCACCACCAATTTAACACAGACATGCATTGTAACATCCTTGGAGGTCAGTTTTTATGATATTACCCGGTGTTCGGTGATATTCATTCTGAATTCAATGATGCTGTGGTGGCAGCGTTAAAGTTTCTGTTTTAACAATTATGGTGTTGAGACTTAGGATAGACAACCAAAAAAAAATGAAGTCTGAAGATAGAAACTATGGAGAAGACGTAGTGTTAGTTCAGAATACTTACTTCAAATGCAAATATGGACGACGTAAAGAATAACCGATGTCTGTTATCGAATTCCCGGATGATCAGGAATATAAGTAAAACCGGAATGAATGCCAAACCGGAATGAATGCCCAAATGGGCCTGTAACTGTCTTCAATCTTGATCCACATGTAGACTCGACAAGCTACTGTACAGTTCGCGGTGGGGGACAGTATTTATCAATATTATCAATTTTCTATCCGATTACACACCACCGTTCAGGGATAGAACAATGGCAATTTATATATTCTGATGATACCTACATGACGTGTGTGATGGTCACACAAGAACTGCTGCACAGTCCTCTCTGGAAAACCAGTCATCTAAATTTGCTCAACAAAGATATCTAAAGTTCCCATTTACATTTTCTTAGCATTTCTATTACATATTCGTATAGGATGTACCGAGCTGTTGCTGTGCTATCGGTGCTTCTCGCAATGCGTTCGATGTATGCTGGCAAGACTATTCTGTAAGGGCTCCATACATGTTAGCAGTTCCATTTCTTGTATCATTCAAAATTGTTTAAATGATGTGACCGGTCCCAGAAATGTACCACTAATCCATTAATAAGACGCCAAGGTATTAATTCTTTTTATTATTAACGTTAGTTAACATTTTTCCATGCTTCTTCCTGCATTCCCTTACATTCGCCTGGCTACGTACTTACCTGCACAGGGTGGGCCAGAAGTCACGACCGGAAATGTTTAATTTTATTGTTTTTGAAGCAAGAAGCAACATGAAAGGCAAACATGTTTAACATGCAAGAACGCAATGACACAGAAAAGAATGTTCTTAGACACTTATTACATATTTCAAAGTTTCTCTGTAAACTGACCATCATTGCCGGCGCCGCTGCCATGTGCTTCAGCTTTCCCGGCACAGCATTTCGGCAGTGGTCATTCTCAGGGGAGGGAAAGTCTCTTCTTATACTCTTCAGCGGAAGTCACACGAGTTGCACAAATACTTTCCTTTAAGAATGACCACAGCCAATTATCGCACGTTGTTATTTCCGGGATTCTGAGTAGTCAAATAAGAGGCCCTCCACGTCCAGTCCAAAATAGAAACTGGTTGCCCAACTAGTCTCGAACAGCAACCCAGGAGTGTCCAGGGGTACCATCCTTATGCATAACAACGTCGTTCAGCAGGCCAGATTTATCGAGTTCAGGTAACAGCCAGTGAAGTAACTATTGGAGGTACGATGCCCCAGTCACACACTCATCGAAGAAGTACGGCCCAATGATGAGACCTACAGCGCAACATGAAGAGGTTGATGATTAATAACTTCATAATAATGAGGAATGCCTTTCGTCCAGACATAAGCCTTTCGAGACCGGGAGCTAAGACACACAGGACATTCTTCTGTTCGTCATAACTTTACAGCGAACGGCTAAAATTTGAAAAGCTGCGAGTAACATTCACACGAACCATGTCGCGTATTCGTATCATGATCATTTAATTCACTGATGCTTCCGGGTTGAAATAAAATGTAATTTCCTCTGTTTTTCCGCATGGAGGTTCTGGGAACGTTAATTTCCACCCACCGCTTCCTTGTCGATTTAGCTGGTGGACGAAGCAATGATGCATTTAAACGTGAAGTGACTTCGTTATCGTCGTCTTATTTCTTGGGTCTTCCACTACGTGGTGCATCTGTCACACACCCAGTTGAAAAGCCCTTTCCTTCCAGTTTCCGAAGAGCAGGATCCGTTGCGGCTTCTTTCTTGAAGTGATTAAAAATGCTTTCGCTTATTTCATCTCACCAGTTCGTTCCTTTCCATACTCTCATACGCTAAGAAGACGTTCTTCTATTGTGAATCTGCTTGTATCCGCCATTATGACACAAATGTTTATAACAGTATCACATTGGCAGGAAAATAGAACACGATCACATGCTCTAGTATTCGCCAGACCCACTAGCAAAACAACAAGACTACATGACGGATCTTCATAGAGTGAATTGTCGTAATTTGACGCTTAGCGATTATCGCCTGCTTTGTTGCAATTTAAGTGATCTTCACCAGAATACAGACGTACTACAGACATCTATAACATCTCTTCAGATCCATGTGACGGCGGAACTGTATGTAAAGTTACTTGAATATTTTTCGATCGTGACCTCTGGCCTACCTTGTAGAAAGATCAGTAACTAAGGTGTAAGTATTGTTGTAAGCAAATGTTTTACGACCTCCAAAATAAATTGTAATTTAATTGCTTACACGCAACGTAACTGATTGCGCAAGCCTTCCAACTAGAGCAGCAGCGGTGCGTGTGGGTCGCTGGAAATTGGCATTGGCGCCAGTGACTGAACGCAGTCACGAATGTTAATTTCATACATAACCAATGACGCACCAGAAGCAATTAATACTGACACGCAGAGCTAAAGGGCACAGTGAAAGCGTGCGTTGTAGCTGACTGATAAACGTTTTAATTGTTCAAGTAGATAACATTAATATAAAAGTTTTGAAAACTTTAATTTTTGTCGAAGTAATGTTCAAAATATCGCGAGCTTAATTTTCATCAGTGGTTCTTCACATCAAACTACCCAGTTTGAGGTCGTACATCCAACTGATTTAGCGCTTGTCGGTTGTCTCACTGCTTCTGCACCAAAACAAGATCTCGCGTAAGGTTCACAAGAATCTTGATACGGTGTGAGTGCCTGGGAAGTAGGAACATCACAAAGATGGCCGAGACCGTGGTGGAAACCAAAATACTGGAGTATTTCACAATATAAGCCCGCAACGAGATCCGAAAAGTGTTTTCCTTGTGTCCGATAGTTGGTTGGTCTTCATAGCTACGACCGCAAGGAAAATGGTCGTGATTCCTGCCAATCCTGTAGCGGTATCTTATTTTACGGCTGCCAGCAGGAATGGATTCCTGAAACATCGATAGCGGGAAAAATCGAAACGCGCTTTTCTCACGTGACATGACATGTATCGAGTCAGTTAGACGTGGTATTTCTTGACCACGGGAAAGCATTTGGCTCTCTACCACACATACAGTCAGTTCCACAAGAAAGTGTACGTCATAATTTTAAATGCAACGTCCGCAGTGACATCTCTGGTAGTGATCTCAAATGTGTTATCAATGCGCTTTTTCACAGTGTACAGATAAACAGTGTGAGAGTTGAATGTTTTGTTTTGTCGGTTGCAGTTTAAAATGAGTGCAAAATAGCTGAGGCACCACGAGACAGTGTTCCTTCTAAATCATCGAAAGGGACCAAAGCTTTCATATGGAGCAAAATTCTTAGAAGGTCAAAGACATTAGTTGCGAAGTGGGTCAAAGGATAGTTAGTTTTTGGAAACGCGGCTGATTTACCGGAGAGAGGGCTAAGGTGCCCGGCTACAATCGACAACGGCGGCGATTGGATTAACTATTAGGTGATTGTTCAGTTTGTAATAACATGTATTTTCACCTAAAAGTATATTTATTATTGTAGTGTTGGCAGAAGAGCCAACACTGTGTTGCTAGAGGAGGCCGAAATGCACGCGTTTAATTACACGCTGACTGGCGTGAGGTCTGGAACAGTTAAGGGAATCAATAGTAGCAAATAAAGTACGTAGTTGATATAATACTTAACTTTAATCCAAAATTGGTGTACATCGCTCTTGACGGTACATGTTACAATCTCAATATCAAATGCTATGGCGCCTTGCTAGGTCGTAGCAAATGACGTAGCTGAAGGCTATGCTAACTATCGTCTCGGCAAATGAGAGCGTAGTTGTCAGTGATCCATCTCTGGCTAAGTCGGCTGTACAACTTGGGCGAGTGCTAGGAAGGCTCTCTAGACCTGCCGTGTGGTGGCGCTCGGTCTGCAATCACTGACAGTGGCGACATGCGGGTCCGGCGTATACTAATGGACCGCGGCCGATTTAAAGGCTACCACCTAGCAAGTGTGGTGTCTGGCGGTGACACCACAATTATAGTCTTTTATTTCATACAGATAACGGCGTACACTTTCTTGTGGAACTGATTCCATGTTTATTATCGAAAGTATAAGGGGCTGTCAAAAAGTTCCCGTTCGAAGTCCATTCAATCCCGAATCGGTATGCGAGTTAGGCAAAATTTCCGTGAGCATTGAGGGCTTCATCCCACCGACAACGAAGTTGAAGATACTCGTTTGGGAAAACAGTGTGTCCTGCGGGAATCGTCGACCCTTCAAGGCTTTTTTAAGCAACCGAAGACGCGATGGTCGGATGAGCGGAGATCAGGACTATGGGGCGGGTGCTCGAGTGTCTCCACACTAGAGATGGCCTACATTCTGTGTTACATTTGCGATATGGGGACGTGCGTTGTCAAGCAGCAGCACTCCTTGGCGCACCATTCCACAACTGTGGTTTGCGACATACGTACTGCCCAATACACATTCTTCGTTCTCTGATGGACGTCCACCGACTTTCGCCCCCCGGCAGGTAAGAATAGAATATCAGCACGTTGGTGCTGTTTGGACACGTTTGGTAATAACACCGTCATAGTTCACGTTTCTGCATTTACCGCACGCACGTCGGAAAGATACGAATGCCCCACTAATCGATTGCCTACATATTGGTGCTTATATACCAGCACTGGAGTCGCGCTACGTTGTATATATTCTGCCGGAACACCCTCAAACAGAAACTTTTTGATCGCCCATTATATGATCGTATCGAGTGTCAAGCGAAATTTGCGACTGAATGGAGGATTTTTTTCATAGAGTATATGCATGTTATCTTGGGATAGTCATTGACACATGTAGAAATATCTGTAGCTTTGCTCCAGGGAAGTATACTGAGACGTTTGTTTTTCATTTTGTGCTTTAATGGCCCTACAGATAATATCAACAGCAATTACAATTTTTTTTCATAGATGCTGCAGTTATCAGTAATGTTGTATTGTGTGAAAAAAGCTGCGCAGATATTCAGTAAGATCTTGATAAGATGTAAGAGTGTCGCAAACACTGGCAGCTTACTGTATATGTTCCGCGATGCAAAATTTTGCACTTTACAGAACTAAAGAACGTAGTCTCCTATGACTACAATACGAATGAGTCATAGCTGGAGTCAAACAACTCACTTAAATAACTGCTGCAACAATTTTTGGCGGATACGAGGTGGAACGATCGCATCTCTCAGTTGCAAGTGAAAAAAAGAAGATGGCTTACAAAACCCTCGAGAGACCCAACCTTAGAGTACAGCTCAAGTGTGTGGGAGACGTAACAAATATGACTAACAGGGGACATTGAGCATTTACTAAGGAGGGCAGCATGAACAGTCATCGGTTTGAAAAAACTATGTCGCAAAAGCCTACAAAAAAAGGTTTTAAGAACCACCTTTAAGTGACGAATCCAAAAACATGCTCCAACCACTCTCGTATCGCCCACGTACGGATAGCGAAAGCAAGATTAGGACAATTATAGTGCGCACAGAGACGTTAAAGCAATCTTTATTCTCTCTCTCTACACTTGGATAGAACTGAAATAAACCCCAATATCTGGTGCATCGAAAATATTCTCTGGCAACCATTTCACAATGGCTTGCAGAGTACGGGAGAGAATGAAAACGATCTGAGGTTTTATCAAGCAAGGTGATATGTGTATTTTCTCAGACCTGTCAGAATGATGGTGCTGTATGTTCCTGGAAACATTTTCTGGTCAAGGAATTCAGTTGGAGACAGAAAGGCAGTGATGTCAAATTGGATATGGGAAGAGTATTAGTCGAGGTGAGGTATGTACAAGTACGTAGTAAAAGGCGGGCAGAACTTTTTGTGGATGAATAATGTGAGATGGAGCCATCATTTGAAATGGAAGAGATAAGGTTTTCAGGCATAATTTCGTGGACTGTGGGGATACGGTTGTTGAAATTATCTTGTCAAATATCATGGATTGTTTGGAGATATAAGTAGATGGGATGCAGTTGTAAGTAGGCTGTTTAGGTTTTTATGTTGGTAACGTCACGTAGCGCTCTGTATGAAAATTACTGGCTGTGCTGTGTGCAGTCTGTGGCTGGTTGGCATTGTTGGAATATTCGCCATTGTAGTGTCTGGCAGTTGGCTGTTAACCACGCGTAGCGTTGCGCAGTTGGAGGTGAGCCGCCAGCAGTGGTGGATGTAGGGAGAGAGATGGCGGAGTTTTTGAGCGGATGATCTGGATGTGCGTCCATCAGAGACAGTAAATTTGTAAGACTGGATGTCATGAACTGATATACATTATGACTTTTGAACACTATTAAGGTAAATACATTGTTTGTTCTCTATCAAAATCTTTCATTTGCTAACTATGCTTATCAGTAGTTAGTGACTTCAGTAGTTAGAATCTTTTATTTAGCTGGCAGTATTGGCACTCACTGTATTGCAGTAGTTCGAGTGACGAAGATTTTTGTGAGGTAAGTGATTCATGAAACATATAGGTTGTTGTTACTCAGGGTCATTCTTTTGTAGAGATTTTTGAAAGTCGGATTGCGTTGCGCTAAAAATATTGTCTGTAAGTTTATTGATGATCAGAATAAGTAAAGAGAGAAATGTCTGAGCACGTTGAGTTTTGCTCACCTGTTTGAAAATCAAATAACGTAAGGGGTTTACCAGCACAGTAATTCATAAATTATTCTAAGGGGAGGTTTCACAGTGAACTGGAGATACGATGGGGTATCGGGATTCGAAATTACGCTATACATAAGACTGTTGATGGTGTTCCAGGTGTTTGAGATGTGGGAACTTGATGTTGGTACAGGATGTTGGAGCAGAAGGGTAAACGAATACCGAAATCGAGGCGGAGTAAATGACGTTCAGAGATTTCAAAGAAGTAGATTTAGATTTAGTAGCAGAGATCCATACTATATTATCACAGATGAGGAAGGGACGGAAGAGGGTCTTGCGTATGAGAGCCGTTGCATCTATCCCCTGTGTTCCTGTTGTACGCCACGAGGTGAGGAGTATATTTTAATGAAGTTCCCTTTCACATTTCGTCGTTCATTTCTTGACTGCTTCGGTGAAACAGTTTAGAAAAACGCTGAAGCACGACTCTTGTCAAGAGGGGTGCAGGACCCAGGCCGGTGTCCTGAAATTCGCACCCAGTGCAATTCGCACCCAGTGAAATTCACACGAAGAAAAGGTCGAGGAAAGGCCCTCCAATCTCTCCGTCAGATCTCCGTCCGGCAGGTAAAATCGCCGCTCGGCATGTAGGAGAGTCGAAGGCCTTAGTTTACGGCAACGTGTGGCCACAATGTTGTTGCAAGCAACATTGCTGCAACGCGTCAATGCCGTCTCAGTTCTTGTCTGTATGTGTTTGTATCTCACTCTCCGCCTCGATTGTTCTTCCTCAGCGAACAGTGCTGCTGCGTCAAGTCACATTAGACTCACACTGACAGTGACTAGCGATGCAGTCATCACTTAAGTGGACGAGGACTTCCCGGTAGCAGGTAGGGCGTGCCGCACAGAGATCGTTTCCGGTGGATTACAACTCCCGGTAGCGCAGGTAGGCTCTTCCCTTGAGCTGGCACCTTCCAGCAAAACTGGGTGCGAATTTCACAGATTTCTGGCCGGGTGCGATTTTCACTAGGTGCGATTTTCACATATCCACCCAGGCCACCCACAAGCTGGTTGGCCTAGCAGGTAGCACGACCCGTGCCTCTCGAACAAATGTAAGTACCAGCAGGTTGTAGCACCGATCCCTCAATACCCTCTCGGAGTGGTAGTTTGTGAGCTCAGATTTCTTCCTCCACCCTACATAGAGAACATATCCTCCGACGCTGTTGCAGTTACAGTGAGTAGAACGGGAAATAAAGTGCTACAGACCATATATAATCAACTGAAAGGGTAACAAACTGAAGAGATAACCATTAAAGATGTCGACAGCTTTAGTAAATCCAGCTAGGATGCCAGGCGGAAAATACTACTGAAATTACCTAGTAGCATTAAGGAGATTCATGTTGTTATAAACACATTAAGTGTGAAAACTGCAGATGGGACGAATTTGTTGTTGCATAATGATGCTGACAAGACCGTTTTAATATTCTGTGAAGTTGAAAACCTCAAAATAATTAGTGTGACATAATATATGTTGCTGTAACTTTCAAGAATTGGACAAAGTGTTTTTGTCAGTTATTTACGATCCATGGGCTTTTTAATAGAAATTCATTTTCCAATGACTTTTTTTTTCTTGAACGATAAAAAAACTTCACCTTATTAGCATGTCTTTTCAACAGCAGATGACAAATGTGATGATCTGTGTCTGAAGGTATCATCGTCACCAATGTTTTCAGACTTTGAAGAAAGCATAATGAAAGCTAGAAGTGAAATGTGGACTAATGTAACAGCCCAAGGTTGTAAATTTTGTCTAACACAGAGATGGTGGCGAAGATATAAATATTGGGACTGCACTATTTCAGAAATGAAATCAGGATGGTTGTGTCTTATGTATTCGATTTTCCTGATAAATAGGTGCCTGTTCCGTCAAGGACTTAATGTCAGCAATGCCCATGAGTGAAGAACTACAAACGTCCTGCAATTACTTAGCAGATACATAGACGGAAACGCATTCTTTCCTCTGTCCATGTGGGGAGAACTAAGTCGCAATAGACAGAAACTACAAATACTTGCGAAAATTTCCACACCAAGCACAACAATCCTACTCCTGCAGCTCAGATATATACAGGTTTCTTGAAGTACTGAACCAATTTCAACTCTATATCAAAATTGCAATGAATTCCGCAAATAACAAAAAGAAGGAAGGATATAGTCGGGATTTAAAATTAATGAAGCAACAGGTGGCAAACTTCAAAGATGGAAAAATTACAAGAATGCAATATGTGAAATTAGTTTCGTATGAAGTGACAGGTCACCTACTTGTGGTGCGCCGTGTGTAACGCTAAACTAACTGGTACATAAGCCACCAATTCACATTTAAGCAATAGCAGGATCATCAGAGCCATTTCTCCTCATTGCTTATGACAGAAAAATCTTTTACAGCTGTGACTAGAAGAATGTTTGTTGCTATCTGCTTTGATAGCCGCAACTCTTTTCCTTCCCTGACAGCGGGAGCCTTCAGGGTCCGGCAGACATGGGTCCAATTTTTCTTAATACGGGAGGCTTGGGTCCCGCCCCACCAAGGGAAACCTGTAACCGTCCAGTGCTCGCAGACCTAGAATGTTGGTCTAAAATTCAACTTCTATGGACCTTTTTGCGGGATAAAACCCTTGCGGTGTCTGTTGTGCTCTAGTGGTCATGGCATCAAGATGCAGATATTGTTTACTATAACCACTTCACATTCCTACGTCTATTGCCAGCAAACTGATCTGAAACCACCGCCTGCTTGGAAACTATAAGGTTGTATGTGTCAGTGGATTTCCTGTAGTTCCAAAGAGTAACTCCTGGCAAAACTTATTCCGTACCTTCCCGAGAAAAGGCCAGCAAAAATCTGATCTAGTGTACCGTAACTTATAACCAGAGTATATTTTACACGACTAAAAGTCTGATTTCCATCACAATGTTCAACATCGGAATACTGTATATTGTTTAACGTTCTTTGAACGCTGATACTGCTAGGTGTGCGGCATTTAGTAATAAGGCTCTTAGGTTTCGTTTTTGTTCCACTTCGACAGGTGCGCATCACTGCGCGTTATACTGATTACGGGCCGGGGGGAACAAAGCGGCTTTATTTACGGGGGCGCTCGTCGCCTGAGCAGTAATCACGCGGCGTGGCTCGGTGTCGAGTTATTAATAACACGCGAGAACGCCGCTGTCACCGCCCATTCACCGCGCACCACATTTATTTGCAAGCTCATTTCAGAGACATTCATACAGCTGTGGATGAGTTGCACAAGTGTTTTGTACTCATATGCGTGACGCCATCCGCAAGTAATTCCACTAAAAATATTTAATCCTCAGTAGAACTAATACTAGCTACCATTTAGGTCACGAGTTCGCTATGCAATCAGAAACTTTCATGGGCGCTTCATCAGCGCGATCTATTCAGTCAAATAGAAATGTGCAGACTGGAATATGACTCTAATTTTGTCGTGCAGCTGGTTGGATTACCTGCTCGATGAGTAGCAACCATTTTCCGAAACGCGTATTAGACTACAGGCAATATTTTATTTTTTCTGAGATTTACAGTAGCTTTGATTGCTACAGATGGGTACCCGACCAGGTCTAGTACATATACCTGTACGACAGTTGATATTGCATGAACTCATGCTTTTTCTCTACCCTCTAGATAAAATTTTTAATTGATTAGCGATAAAGGTTCTCAGACGGTGGGGTACTCAAACACGATTTGCCCTTGAACCATGAACAAATCCTCAGAATTGCGACATTTTTGCATGTTTAAGATACCAGAAGAATGATCATGCATTCTCTGGCCATTGTGGAACTTTGATCGTCAGATTAAGCGGATAGTTAACGGCAGCCTTCGAATCGGTCATCGACTTACTCCACTGTCGATCTGTCAAATTCGAATCGTTATCAATTGTGGAAGAACAGCTACAACAACAATTAAAATTCTCTGGTCGTCTGTCAATGACCTCTAATATAGTTGATTTCCAGTGTACGTATAAGCTGTTGCTAATACTGAACACAGATGCCGTAACTGACTCTCCCACACTTAATAAGTGCTGTTATTGTATTCTGCTGCGAGACTTTGTGGGTTTGACTAAAACTCTAGTTTCACCATATTACTACACTGATGGTTTAAGTTAAAATGCGCAGCAGAGAAGTAGGGTCTGGACAGAGGTCGAGTGTAGTGTTATAAAAAATATAGTGTTGAAGATATAATGAAATTTTGTGGGTAACTTGGCAACAGAGTCGGAGATTGATTGTATAATCTTATCGTAAAAAGTCACTATAATGATTATTTCACCTGATAAATATTTTTAATTACCTGACGTTCTTTGGACATAGAGTAGCAGATTAATTTATTTGAGATTGGTAGGAAACAACATTGTCATTTCCGCGCGTTTTCATGGCCGCGATGCAGTCATACCCGGATCGACACTAAAGAACCAAAAGATTTACTGACTTTAAAATAAAAACGCTACAAAATTAAAAATGACTGATTCAAAAATGATACGAAAACGATAATGTTCCTCCTGCCTCAGTGCTGCATTCGGTCCATCAGCGTGATCGTAAAGTTCTGGAGATGAACTGATACAAAATGATTAACGTTCAAGCAAAGAGGAGATCGGGATACGTAAGGATGATTTGTCTAAATAAGCACACTTCATATATGACGCACGTTTTTTTATTGCTACGTACCTTTTTTTATTACAGCTACAATAGCTGGTGCGTATTAACAAAAGCTTTGCACATAACGGACAATACTTAAGATTAATGTCCTCTTCATGGTGCCTGCTCGCAGTTAATTAAATCTACATATATGTTGTCTGACTGAGAAGACAGTTAGCACATTTACAGAATATTTTCCACAAATTATGAAATACAGATTGCGGAACGCAGCATGTCTGCGTCCGCCTTTCATGGAATAGAAACGGTGAAGCGCTCAAGGCCTCATTTTGTCTTGAAACAGCATAATTCTTTTTATGTCATTAATCGATAAGCGTACATAAAGATTTACAGCCGCCACGTAAGAGCGGTAAAAATAAAGAATAATAGATTCTGTCGCTGCTATGCGACGGTTCACTTCTTTTACATTACAATTGTTTGATAACTTCAGGCCATCAAGCGTTTACTATTGAGCGTATGCTAATGTTTATGAGGCGAAAATTACCAATATTATACGAAACATTGGTAGAAGACTATTGGAAGTGATATGGTGCATTACCTTTAACTTTTTAACATTCTTGACGACAGTTGAGAATGTCTACACAGTTACATCATTCATAGTTACGTGTTACACATGAGTGAAAATGCTCCACAGCAAAAATGCGACAGCTATTGAAATTGTGTATTTTGTCGTGATTTCAATCCTCATCCCCGCCTACCGCTGGCGGTGTATCTGAGCACATCTCACAGTCTAAGGTAAACTGCCACTGTATCTCATCTCGTTTATTTACAATACATGCATCGTTATGATAGACAATGGTTTACACACATCGCAAGCGTTTCCGCAGATAAGACACGGTGCTCTGCACCGCACTGTACTGTGAAATGTACGAACGAATTAAAACTACTAACAGAGTAGTCGGAATGACTGTGTCGTACACACGTTACAAAATGAATTCACAAACTGCGAATATGTATGGATGTCATCTGTACATTTTATTAGTGACAAGTGAAAATTTGTCCCGGACCGGAACTTCAACATGGATTTCCAGCAATTGGCAATTGGTTGTCTTAAAATTGTTCAAATGGCTCTGAGCACTATGGGAATGAACTGCTGAGGTCATCAGTCCTCTAGAACTTAGAACTACTTAAACCTAATTAACCTAAGGACATCACACACATCCATGCCCGAGGCAGGATTCGAACCTGTGACCGTAGCGGTCGCACGGCTCCAGACTGTTGCGCCTAGAACCGCTCGGCCACTTGTTTTATTTACTTTATTTTTTTCCCTGCGGGAGCTAATGTTTTTCTTCATTTTTTTACTTATTTATTTATATGCAAAAAGTTCACAGCAATGACAAGCTGTAAAATATATAGCAGGATTTGAACAAAAAATTCACTGTAGTTTTTCCTCTTGCGACGCTAACTCTATTTTCTTTAAAGGCCAGAGGTCTCACATAGGACCAACGATAGTAACCATAATATAATTACAATACATAAAGCAACATGGGTGACAGCGTCGTATCTCATTAGAAAAAAGTATAAAACAGATTAGAAGCAAACTGAGGATATCCATCCGGTACAACATAAGAGCGACGACCTCTCGAAACATCATAAAATGAACGTTGTCTATGCCCAACTCCCCGCAGCGGTGATCCGGGTACATCTTCTAGAAGTACATTTTTGGTGAATGGTCCGTTTCTAGATGCACATCAGTGTCCACCAGAATGAATTACTCTTAGCTGGTACAGCCCAGTTGCGGAGCATCTTTCAATACATTACTAAGGAATCAGCAAAAATCTTACATCTGGAAGAGTATTGCAAGTCATCGAGTCGTTCCTGTAGAAAAGTCCGAAGGTCAAGGACATCTTTGAAACCGTCTTGGAAAAGGCAGCGCACAGAAAGTCCTTTGATCTAGTTCAACGTATGTGTCTTTAATAGGGGAAAGTAGGTTGGAACCGGGCGAAGGGGCATTTCTGGCTCGATTGTATGGGGCGCCACTCGGACACAGAAAGCAACATCTTTTGAATTAGAAACCACACATCCGTGCCTACTACATTATGACCCTCCTCAACTGTCAGCGGTCTCTGTCTGTCAACAGATGTCATAGGCCTGTACGCTTTTGTGCTCTACGTGTCCCTTCACGTTTCCACTTCACTATCAGATCGGAAACAGTGGACCTATGGATGTTTAGGAATATGGAAATCTCACGTACAGACGCATGACACAAGTGACACCCAATCACCTGACCACGTTCGAAGTCCGTGAGTTCCGCGGTGGCCCCTTCCTGCTCTCTCACGATGTCTAATGACTACTGAGGTCCCTGGTATAACCGTGCAGTAAGTGGCAGCACAAGGCACCTAATATGGAAAACGTATGTTTTTGGTAGTGTTCAGATACTTTTGATCACTAGCTATACTCGAGGGAGAATGTTTCAATATGGCGAATCGTAGGCGCCTTGTGAGCGAGTGCACAAGGGGGCAGGCTGGGCGGAGGCGCCAGTTGATCAATGAGAAGACAGTGAAACGGTGTCACGATGGGTGTACATATGAGCGTGGTGTTGTTGTAAAGACCCATCACACGCTCTCGAAGCTGATGAGTCCTGGTCCTCCACTGGGCGGGGGGGGGGGGGGGGGGGGGCGGGGGGAAGAGGGGGAAGTTGCGGCCATTTCATTATATGTTGAGGAAGAATCCACTACTAACTAAGTATCCAAAGGCCACCTTGATCCGATTTGCCATCACTGGCGTCGTCGGTATAATCAGCGCCAAATATGGGTGTTAATGAAGGCGACTCTTTGGAACATATCAAAAGCTCAGAGGACGAGGCTTCGGACGCCCTTGAGGAGAGCTTGTAAAAGGTGCCATCATATGGCGAACATTTCTCGTAAATATGATGCCCACATACCGAAATGTAATCATCGTCCACAGCGGGGCTACATTTCCCTCCCAGAGCCCTCTGCCTATTTCCATGGTATGTGATTTGACCACGTTCATATTCTACCTGCCTCGTTCCCTTAACGCTCAATCCATCCTAGCATAATCCGGATCTGCTCTTCAGAATGGGTGAGAAATACTAGATCATCGATATAAGTGTGGCACTGGAAATTGTGTCCTCTCAGCGTGATCCCCGAACGATGCTGTGTCAGCGCGAAGCAGATCCGTCACTACTGCATAGAGTATCACTGAGAGGGGATTGACCTGTGGACCAAACGAAAGATGGGGATGCGTCCTACCACCCTAACATTAATCAGCACCCTCATTGAGGCACCATGAGGAATTTGGATGATTGCACAGGTAAAGGTGGCAGACAGTGCCATATGATCCATCATGGCAGCCGTGAAAGAATGGCTTACATTATCAAACGTGGAAACAAAGTGGGTTGAGACCAGGCCACCACATATTGCACAGGCCAATGCAAGGGCGATTCGATCTTGATGGTCACTAAGGGCCATCTGGATGTTACTGTGTCGCCCCCCTCCCCCTATCCCAAAGACTTTCGTTTATATCAAATAACTACCAACAATACTCATTTGAGATGCATCGCCAAGAATCTAGTGAAGATCTTGATATCAAGTTGAGGAGGGTGATTGGACGGTAATGTACAGTCCTTGTGCCTCCAGCTGGTTTAGGCACCAGAATAACGAGACATTCCACGAAAACTGGTGGAATGGGGACAACTAATAACAGCAATTCGGTACATCTCCTTCCACCATGTAGCCATCAGATACAATGATTTATTGCCTGCCACCTTGGCAAGAACGTCCAAAGGGGACGCTGGCAGCATATCATCAAGCATGTTAGTGAGGGTCTAGGGTACTGCTGACAAGGCTGCATCATTGTGGCGCACCTCTTGATGTAATCGGTAATAATTATTGACAAATGCATGTGCGATGTTTACCTGGGTCGTCAGCCTACTATCATCTGAGAGATAGAAAGCATGAACCTGAGTTCATTGTTTTTGTCGTCGTTTTGCGATAAAGTGGTGCATAAACGGAGGTTATTAGCCAATCCACTACCGACATCTCGTTTGGACCATGACATCTTCAAGCCTCTTTTAGGTACATGTGAGAGTCTTCACCTTGAAATGTTGGGTCTCCGGTAATAGCACCCCAAGATGAAAAATATGGTTTCCTCTGTATAAAACCATAACCATCCCGCCTTTTATCTGTCCCAGAAGCGACACAGACATTAACAACTCGAGTCACTTGCATACCACCCACCCCTCACGCTAGTCCCTCTCCTGATGGCAAGTACATCACATTGGTTACCTCTGTTATTTGTGACACAAGGGCAGCTGTTCCACTGCCTTCTTAGCAGCATGGGTAACATAAGCACTGAGCCTGTAGAAGCCTGGTATAGTCTCCAGTCGAACTTCCAACAGTAGTGCAACATTCACGTCCACTGCCGTGAGCATTTTTCACTGTGGGTGAACATGTGCTGATCATGTTGAGACTGATGGAAGCCATCTTGCAGGCTTCCAGCTGGTTCGCGGGCAGTGGGATGTTCACAACAACAGCGGGAGAGGGTATAGCCACAGCAGCAGATCAACCATGCCGAGCCACCATTTCTCTGCACAAATTATTCTATAGTTCCTGTGCCGCTGAGGCAACAATTGCCTGTGCATCCTCGCCCAAAGATACAGGGCAATATCATCTGCCTACGTCGTCAGGTAAGTGTTAAGATCTAAGACATCATGCCAGTGGAATGGGGTGGCTGCAGGATACTTTGAATGACACAGGCCATCATCCACCGCATTCGTCGGCAATCAATGGCTGTATATTAGGTATGAGCCAATTAGTGGCTGGCCTGGTGGATGGACATGTGTCACAATCCAGCATGGAGGCATCCATCAGAAGCACTTTGTGGTGGTGAGAGATTGCATCAGTATGCAACAGTGTTATGGGTGCATGTTTACAGATCATCATTATTTTCTTCTTTGATGTACTGTTTACTACATGTAGTTAATACATGGAATTAGTAAAAAGAGAAAATAATATTCATCATTAGTTTTTTGTGTTATTACCACTTATAAAGTGTGTTATTACCCTAAGGGGCATTTGTACTTTCTTTACTTTGATGTTAAAAATTAAGGTAATGCGTATAACTTTTTTCAGTGAGATGGAGCATGTCGAGATATGTCCATAGTATGATATGTATACCTCTTTGAAGGGGTGTAATGAGGTAATGAACAATTTACACCGATTTTTCATTTGGTGCCTGTACTTCCCTCATCTTCCCCTATACTACTTCCAGGCCCGAGGCCCCCAACACATAAACGCCTTGTCGCGAGAGGACCAACATAGGAGGATTTATAACATTCTCTCTCTGAGACTTCTGGAGATACGAACATGCTTGTCAATGTCATATAGGCTGTTCTGCATGATAGATGTGTTGTGTTGGAAAAATATTGACTTAAAATCATCTTTTGCTGTGGGTTAAAAATGTGTGCGTCTTTCCGAAATATTATAGCTAGAGCACTAGAAATCCCCATGATGGTCCTCTCAGGGCAGGGAGTTTATGTGTCAGGTTTGGTCCACTTTGGACCAGAGGCCTGTAAAAAGTTCTTCTGTTACACTGGAAAGGTACTGGCCTACTTTATTGGATGCTTTGCATGGAAGTCTAGACATCATGGAGCAATAAGGGTATCGAAACAGTTGACAGACAGCCTGTTGTGCATGAGAAGTAAGTATTGGGAGTAGTACCAGCCTCTATTTTGCAAGGACTAGATGTGCAGATGGGCATGCCTGGGGGAAGGTTGAGATGGAAGGACGAGAAGATGGAAAGGGAAAGAGAGGGTAGGAGTGGACAGACAGGGAGGAAGTAGTGCTGTTGAGCTGTTGAGACAAATAGGGACAGTGGGTTGCAGATGGGGATGAATAGGGAGGAATACAGAAGGTTAAGACCTAAAGACAGATGGAGAGGGGGAGGAGGAGATGGAAGGAGGGAGAACATGGAGGACAGAAAGAGGGGAGAGGATGGACAGAAGGAGGTTGGAGGATGAGATGGAAAGATCGGAAAGCAAGGAGGTGATGGGCGGAGAGAGAGAGGAGAGGAGAGGAGAAGATGGACCAAGAGATAAGCACATTATATGTGACATATACCCTAATGAGCCAAAAATTTATGACCACTTGCTTAATAGCCAGTTTGTCCATCTTTGCAATGAAATACATCACTGATTACTTGTTTTGAAAATCAAACTGCCTTTTCCTGCTGCTATTTATTTTACTTAATCCATACGTGTTTCGCCTTCTACTGTTTTAAGGCTCATCAGTGGGATCTATAATGATACAGTTTTGTTAGTTATAGATTATCAAACGGTTCACTTCGCGATTTTTTGTAAAAAATGTAATTACTTACTATTTGCGTTTCCTCACATCTGGTCTGGAGGTCGCACTACCACTTTTATCGCTGTTCTATATTCACCTCTTCGTGTTTTCGCCATCCACACATTGTTCAGCATGTTTGTCACTCTTTTTTGTGGTGGACTATCGTTCTTCTGTCGCTCGATACAACTATTTCGTCGTACACTTCTTTTCACAGCGTAATTATTGCGACTCCATTACGTGTTTCACCGTCTTTGCTATGTTTACCTATGCCTGTCGCCAACCTAACGAAGTATATGTTCGTTACTAACTTCTGTTTATGCTGTTTATACCGTCTGTGTGCGTATGAGTGAGAGAGAGAGAGGGGGGGGGATAGAGCCGATTTTGGGGGGGGGGGGGGGGGGGGAGGGGGGGGAGGGGGTTGCGGTTGTACTAGCTGTTAGCGAGTGGCTGAGACTTTGGTGACAGCTGTTTTGACTTTCCGTTTCAATATTCTGGGGAGGGGTCATGGATGAGTGAGTGTAAAGATGTTGGGTTCTATTATTATTACATTGGACATTGTTTTTATATTTATCCTTTTTTCGAACATTATTATATTATTTTATCTATTAGTGTAAATAATGAATTGTTTAGCATGTGTACTTGGTCATTCAACTCATACGCACACAGACGGTATAAACAGCATAAACAGAAGTTAGTAACGAACATTAGGTTGGAGGCACATAGGTAAACATACCAAAGACGGTGAAACACGTAATGGAGTCGCAATAATTACGTTGTGAAAAGAAGCGTACGACGAAATAGTTGTATCGAGTGACAGAAGAACGATAGTCCACCACAAAAAAGAGTGACAAACATGCTGAACAGTGTGTGGATGGCGAAAACACGAAGAGGTGAATATAGAACAGCGATAAAAGTGGTAGTGCGACCTCCAGACCAGATGTGAGGAAACGCAAATAGTAAGTAATTACATTTTTTACAAAAAATCGCGAAGTGAACCGTTTGATAATCTATAACTAACAAAACTGTATCATTATAGATCCCACTGATGAGCCTTAAAACAGTAGAAGGCGAAACACGTATGGATTAAGTAAAATAAATAGCAGCAGGAAAAGGCAGTTTGATTTTCAAAACAAGTAATCAGTGATGTATTTCATTGCAAAGATGGACAAACTGGCTATTAAGCAAGTGGTCATAAATTTTTGGCTCATTAGGGTATATGTCACATATAATGTGCTTATCTCTTGGTCCATCTTCTCCTCTCCTCTCCTCTCTCTCTCCGCCCATCACCTCCTTGCTTTCCGATCTTTCCATCTCATCCTCCAACCTCCTTCTGTCCATCCTCTCCCCTCTTTCTGTCCTCCATGTTCTCCCTCCTTCCATCTCCTCCTCCCCCTCTCCATCTGTCTTTAGGTCTTAACCTTCTGTATTCCTCCCTATTCATCCCCATCTGCAACCCACTGTCCCTATTTGTCTCAACAGCTCAACAGCACTACTTCCTCCCTGTCTGTCCACTCCTACCCTCTCTTTCCCTTTCCATCTTCTCGTCCTTCCATCTCAACCTTCCCCCAGGCATGCCCATCTGCACATCTAGTCCTTGCAAAATAGAGGCTGGTACTACTCCCAATACTTACTTCTCATGCACAACAGGCTGTCTGTCAACTGTTTCGATACCCTTATTGCTCCATGATGTCTAGACTTCCATGCAAAGCATCCAATAAAGTAGGCCAGTACCTTTCCAGTGTAACAGAAGAACTTTTTACAGGCCTCTGGTCCAAAGTGGACCAAACCTGACACATAAACTCCCTGCCCTGAGAGGACCATCATGGGGATTTCTAGTGCTCTAGCTATAATATTTCGGAAAGACGCACACATTTTTAACCCACAGCAAAAGATGATTTTAAGTCAATATTTTTCCAACACAACACATCTATCATGCAGAACAGCCTATATGACATTGACAAGCATGTTCGTATCTCCAGAAGTCTCAGAGAGAGAATGTTATAAATCCTCCTATGTTGGTCCTCTCGCGACAAGGTGTTTATGTGTTGGGGGCCTCGGGCCTGGAAGTAGTATAGGGGAAGATGAGGGAAGTACAGGCACCAAATGAAAAATCGGTGTAAATTGTTCATTACCTCATTACACCCCTTCAAAGAGGTATACATACAATACTATGGACATATCTCGACATGCTCCATCTCACTGAAAAAAGTTATACGCATTACCTTAATTTTTAACATCAAAGTAAAGAAAGTACAAATGCCCCTTAGGGTAATGACACACTTTGTAAGTGGTAATAACACAAAAAACTAATGATGAATATTATTTTCTCTTTTTACTAATTCCATGTATTAACTACATGTAGTAAACAGTACATCAAAGAAGAAAATAATGATGATCACGATGGTCCTGCGCCCACTGAAACCGTAATTATCGATGTCGGTGGAAACGTGTAACACAGAGGTGTGGTCTGCTGTGAGATCCATTGTCTAACAATGAACAATGTACGAACCAGCTCTGAAACATTTGTGCGCGCACCAGCATTGTGCTCTTTCGACAGGGATGCCAGACATCATTATCTGTCCTACTTTACAGAGCAGACAAGCCTCCAAACACCACGTTCTTTGAAGAGTCATTGACGTCCAACCATTTAGAACCTAGCGGTAGTTTCACTGTCCTACTACCTCTTTCTGTAGATGCTCACAATAGTAGCAAGCGAATATTCTACCAGCTTTGCCATTTTCGAGACACTCGTTCACAGGCTCTACGTACTGATAGTCTGCCCTTCGTCAAAGTCGCTTAGCTCAATGGATTTTCCCATTTGCAGCCCATATCTAGGATGATCCCCATTCTGTGTCAGCTCAGATCTGTCACCAGATCACCTTCCTGCAATGCCACTGGGTGGCATCGAATGTTGAGGAGGACAGTGGTCATAATGTTTTGGCTGTTAAGTGTATATAAAGTTTGAACATTAATATAACGGACGAACTACAGTAACAGATTCCTCATTAGAAATTGAGGAAGAAAAGTCCTATAAATGTGTGTCCAGAAATGCATTGTCCACGTGTTCCTTGAGTGCTACAGGCTTTGGGAATGATGCAGCATACTGTAAGCAGCAGATAGGTCCTGTATCAGTGTCAGGAACAAGCTGAGATGGTGCTTGTGTTATGTCAGGCAGATGGAAACGGTCGAAAGGTTGCACAGCCACACCAGAACAAGTCCTCACAAAGACACCAACAACATAGCACAAATTGCTAGCCTCTTTTTGGACATTTGGGTGACCATGGGTCCTATCAGACAGGCAAACATGCAGGGCGTATACCAGATCTGGAGGACTGGGTTTACAGGATATTGAGACGAACCCTAGTACTAGTCCCAGGTATGTGGCCCACCAGTGTGATGTAAGTCAAAGTACGATTATGTGTATCCTGCATGACAACCACTACTATTCCTACCATCTGTAATCCAATGGAGGGCGCTTTGAACATGTGTTGTGACTTGGATGCAATGCAGCCCTGTACTGTGTTCTGGGATGATTTGTTGTTATTGCATGCACATTATCCATTTACAGACACATGTTCATAAGACATTTTTCCTCCGTTTCCAGTTAGGAATCGTCAGTTTTATTAGCGTTCATCCTGTATAACTCATGAAGTCATAGAGAAAAGGCCAGTCTATATTACATATATAAAACTGACTGTATGTATGCACGTGTGAGAATACCTCCTTGGCCCCTGAACCAAAGTGAGCCACATCTGACATATCAAATCCTGTCCAAAGAGGACTGATGTAAGAGGGTTTATAACACTCTAGCTCTAATACTTATGGAGACAGAGACATGTGACGTTTTTTAAGTCACTGACATGTAGGCTACCGTGTATAACAAGTGTGTTACATGGGAGTAATATCAACCTGCCTCGTCAACCCACTGTGTGGGGTGGTCTACACATCAGGGGCAAGAAACAATTTTCTGGCCCCCAGGATTTACATAATCTGGCACAACAGGGGTGTTGTGTTTGAATAGTGTTAGCCTGCTTTATCAGCTTGCACTGCATGGCAGCCTACATGTCATGGGAAAAAAATAGTTTCCAACACCAGAATGAGATTTTGACTCTGCAGCGGAGTGTGCACTGATATGAAATTTCCTGGCAGATTAAAACTGTGTGCCAGACCGAGACTCGAACTCGGGACTTTGCCTTTCGCGGGCAAGTGGTCTACCATCTGAGCTACCCAAGCACGACTCATGCCCCGTACTCACCGTGGAGTGTGTGCTGGTATGAAACTTCGTGATACTCTGATGCAGAGTCAAAATCTCATTCTGGAAACATCCCCAAGGCTGTGGCTAAGCCATGTCTCCGCAATATCCTTTCTTTCAGGAGTGCTGGTTCTGCGATGTTTGAAAGTCAGTCTACACATCAGAGGCTAGAAACTGTTACCCAGTCCTCGATATGGATGCTGTCTTGCACAATAGGCATGGTGAATTGTGGCAGGATGCATCTGCCTTATCGATCTGGTTTGCAGGGCAGCCTACATCTCAAGGGGCAAAAAATGATTCTGGAGCCCGTGACATGTGGTCTGCCATTCAAAAGGTTCAAATGGCTCTGAGCACTATGGGACTTAACATCTGAGGTCATCAGTCCCCTAGAACTTAGAACTACTTAAACCTAACTAACCTAAGGACATCACACACATCCATGCCGAGGCAGGATTCGAACCTGCGACCATAGCGCTCGCGCGTTTCCAGACTGTAGAGCCTAGAAGCGCTCGGCCACCCTGACCGGCGGCTGCCCTTCACAACAGGCATGTTATGGGGGTAGCATCAACCTGCTTTAGTGATGTATGCAAATAGACCAGGCTAGGGAAAATGGTGATGGATAGAGGATGGTATGGATAGAGAGAGGAAGAGGAAATGGCCAGAGAGATCGAATGAGAAGAAGTGGATGAGCATGGGTAGGGAGAGGAAGGAATATTCAGAGACAAGGAAAATATAGATAGGTATGTGGGGAGGAGAAGTTACAGGATGGAAGGGCAGGTGGACAGTGAGACAAGAGTGGAAGGTATGGGAACATGTGATAAGGATATAGAGATTTGGCAGGAGGTGGTGGACAGTTAGCGAATGTCAAAAGCAGGAGGATACGATCTGTTAAGGAGAATGATGGCAGGAAGAGAGGAACACACAAAGTTAGGAGGTGAGGATGGACAAAGGGTTGGTGAGGAAGAGATCAACAGAGACTGGGGAAGAAAGACAGAGAAAGAAAGCAGATGGATGAAACGTACAGAAAGGGGAGAGGAGGCTTTAGATAGCAAGGTAGGGTCACAGTAAAGAATGGGATGAGACAGTGGAGGAGGAGATGTACAGGGGAAGTAAGCAGGAAATGGACAGAGAGAAGAAAAGAAGAATAATTATAAAGGGATGGATGAGGACATGGAGACATGGAGGTGGGAGTATGAGATGTGTGAAATACATGTGTCGAACACATGTAAGAGTGATGCTGTGGGGAAGAGGCTAGACTATATTTACAGAAAGGTCAGAAACAGTCTGAAAAGCTTGTAAGGGTGTTGCAGGAGATGTCGTGCCAAGAAATAATTATTGAGATAACAATTCGGTACGACGCGCCATTTCCGAAGCACTCAGCGTTGCAGTTCGCCAATCGGGTCATCCTGCATGCAAATTCAAGCCGCCTCCCAGATGCCTTCTTCATTTGGTTAGTTGAGACTGGACAAAAGGAAAGGACTGGAAATCATTCTGCGGTAGCGGGAATCGGATCCAAGGCCATTTAAGCTTGTGGGCCTTAGTTTGAGAGTAACTGAGGAAAAAGTTTCGGAAATCCACGTGATGCCTTAGTGCCTTAAGAATAAGAGCATTGCATAAAATGGTAGCCTAGCGTAGTGGTAATGGGACGTTTGTAACATGCAGAAGGGTTTGGGTTAGAATCTTGTTAGATGATTTGAAATTTGTATTTCGCTATCGAAATAATTTTGATCTCTATTTTAATGGAATTAATTGTTATAAATGTAATTTCTTTTACTTCTACTCCCTTGTAATGTCATGTTAATCGTCATAGTAACGTTTCATTTGTCTTCATTTTTTTCTTTCTGTCATTGTTTTGCCTACTGGAATCTTTGTGCAAGTGATTTGGATAATTTTTAGTCGTCTGTCATAATACTGACGAATTTGAAATTAGCGATCGTTAGGTCTAAAACGAAATTACGGAATAATCTACTTATACTGACTTTACAAGATGTGGATGTTGTGCATAGAACAAAGATCACAAATCAGAGGAAAAACGATAGGAGGTAACAATGAAAGCAAATGAGAAATTTCATACATTGATTACAACGGCGTGGCAAGCATTTAAGCCATGTAACTCTATAAACACAATGATCAAAGTAGTTTCGATAAAAATTTAAAAGTAAAAAAAATGTCAAAGCAGCTGCTGTGATTCGAACTCACAACATTTACCATTTAAATGGTTCAAATGGCTCTGAGCACTATGGGACTTAACTTCTGAGGTCATCAGTCCCCTAGAACTTAGAACTACTTAAACCTAACTAACCTAAGGACATCACACTCATCCATGCCCGAGGCAAGATTCGAACCTGCGACCATAGTGGCCGCGCGGTTCCAGACTGTAGCGCCCAGAAACGCTCGGCCACCCCAGCCGTCTAGCATTTAAACAATAGCCCTTTACGTGCACGCTACGCCACCAGACTATGCAGTACTATTTTGTTCCACGTACTAGCATATCACACACAATTCCGATGGTTTCAAAACGGGGATCCCACGTCCTGGGACCTCTCCCTATCAGTCAAAGGCGAGATATGTAACAGGGAAAAATAATGATAATGATGATGCATAAATACGACGCTTTCTCAAGTCGTTCACGTAACAACAAAACAGAGAAGAGCGAAAATTTACAATTATTGTCCATAACAGCTGCTCAGGATGTCCTCGTCCATGCTCAATGCACGCACTGAAGTGTTGCGTCATGAAATCCACAAGTTTTCCGAAATCAACCGATACTTTGATTCCATCGAAGATTAAAATTGTCCTCATAACAAGTTCTTCCACGTTGTCTACTGTACAAGATGTGGATGTTGTGGATGGCAATCGGAATAGAAATAATGAATGAAGTAACATGGACGAAAACTTAAGAAGTTAAAATGGGCAAAATGAAATTGACGTTAGAACATAAGAATGCCAAAAATAAAAAGAACAAAGATGACAAATGAAATGAAGAACGATAGAAAGTAACAATGAAAGCAAATGAGAAAGCGTAGGCAGTTCTTATCTTCACATGCCTCCACAGATAAAAATATGAAGGGGTAACATTTGGCGGACGAATTATTCCGGGAACTGGACCACCTCTGCCAATCCACCTCTGCAGATACAACGCATCTCAATACTCGCATACCATAGCAGGGTAGGGTGGCGGTGCAGGTTCATGTCGGCACCACATTACCTGCCGCACCGCCAGTCGAACGTCTTCTAAATACAACGGAAGGACGTTTAAATGGAACGCTAAAACGTGAGTCCGTTTAAACGGAGAGGAAGCAGGACGGGACAAATGGCTCTGAGCACTATGGGACTTAACTGCTGTGGTCATCAGTCCCCTAGAACTTAGAACTACTTAAACCTAACTAACCTAAGGACATCACACACATCCATGCCCGAGGCAGGATTCGAACCTGCGACCGTAGCAGTCGCGCGGTTCCGGACTGTAGCGCCTAGAACCGCTTGGCCACTCCGGCCGGCCAGGACGGGACACAACAAACGGTCGCCTACGATATCTGCCCAAATTGTCACCCCAAATGTATGCTGATATGATTTCACTTACGTGTTATCTGTATTTTCGTCGTTCCGAATGTGGCTGTTTCAAGAGTTTAATGGTTCTTTTCGGGTGAAACATGCGTCGTCTGTCCACAACACCCGCCTTTCAAAATTTGTAATTTCGATGCATTGCTTTAAACAATAAAGGGAATATTGATTCTGAGAAGGATAGTCCTCTTACAAGAAATCTTACACTTTCTGTAGGTAACACAGATACAGATTTACATCATGCAGGACGTCCAGTACTGCAGCGTGCAAAGCCTGTAGTGACAAACAGATACATTTTCTCTCTCTGTCTGAACAGGCCTCTGAAGGCCCAGCGGTACCAACCGACCGCCGTGTGATCCACAGCTGATCGGCGACACTGGTCGCGGACGTGTAATCAGCACACCGCTCTCCCAGACATTTTCATTTCCCGTGATTGGAGCTACTTCCCAATCAAGTAGCTCCTCAACTGCCATCACAAGGACTGAGTGCACCTCGCTTGCCAACAGTGCTCGGCAGACCAGAACGCTCATCCATCCAAGTACACAGATACATTTTATCATGTTTAATTTTCAGGAATAATTTAAGAACATTGGATTAACTTAACTTACTCCCCGCAAATTACCATTGGCCCTCAATCTGGTAGATGGATTTGCAACAGCCATATCAAAAACGTTTCCTTCAGACTGAATAGTCCACAAGTAAGCTTTGTTGTCAAGCATAAACTTTGTTCTCAACAAAACTGCTATTCTCCCCTAATCGTCTACCAACCGCTACAAACGTATTCATGCATGGAATAACACACTTCAGAAAACTTTCGTTCTAATTTGTGTGGGCCTCCACAGCGCCATATGCAGAATGTATATCGGCGTATTCATTGGAGGAATACAGACGATACACCATTGTACCACTATGTTCACTGCTGTGGAAGTTTGTGACATGCCTACCTCCATCACTGTCCCAATGCACCTCCTTCTGTGTACATTTGCAACTAAACAAGCTGTTCTGGCAGTGACTGACTGCATCAGTACAATTTGTAAAGGTGATCAGATGAACAGTAGATAAAATTATGCTACAAAAGCTGATATCAATAACGTCAGTTCTTCTCACTGTGTAAGTGGGAGCACATGAGACTAGATCCCTGCTACCATAACTTTTTAAATCTTTGTATTTCTCTCTTTTTTTTGGTTTGAGGAAACCAAATGAACAACTTGTCTTGAGATGCCACCTCTGGCAGGCTGCTTGACATTGTGCACACGGCGGCCTGATAGGCTCACTTCAACGTCAAATAACTCAGAAACTATGCAACTTATCGTTTTTCTCATTGAACAATTATTCAACACCCTTTCAAGCTTTTTGGACTGTTTCTGACCACCCTATATGTAAAGCAGACTGAAAGTGACCAGGATCTCCTCACATACACCAAGAACGATTTCAGCCTGTTTTGGCACACTGACAGCAAACTCCATGAGTCCCAACACCATGGGGAGCATAACCTCCCAGGTGCAAGAGGAGTGCAGATACTGGCAAAAATTTGTTTTCCATTCTCTGGCTTGTAGGCTGCCCTGCATGACTGGCCTGTTGGGTGTGAATAGTTCTGGTCTGACTTATCAACCTGATTTGCAGGACAGCCTACATGTCAGGGGCAAGAAAGAGTTTTGCAGCCCATGACATGTATACTGCTGTGCACTAGAGGTGTGTTGTGGTGAAGTAGTTTCAGCCAGCCATTGTGAACTGCTTTGTATAACAGCCTATACATCAGGCGGAAGAAAACGATCGTTTGCAAGCCCCTGATGTGTATCTTGCCCTGAACGACAGGACAGTTGTGGCAGTAGTAGGAACGAGCTTTATCAACCTATTTTGCCAGTGGTAAACATGCAGATGGGCATGGTTGGGGGAAGATTGAGAAGTATAGAGGATGGGGTGGACAGAGAAAGGGGGCAGGATACGATGGACTAGAACAGCTAGTGAGGAGGAGTGGACAAAGAGATGGAGGCAGAAGGAGAAAATGGACATGGAGGGGAGAGGAGAAAGGAGAGAGGAGGAGATGGACAGAAAGAGTAGGGGGAGAAGAAGATATGCATGAAGCGTTGGAGATGATGGGCAGCTATGAAAGAAAGGAGGTTTGTACAAAGGATGGAGAAGGGTATATATAGGGAGAGGAGGAGGAGCAGCTGGATTTTGAAAAGGATTCGACCATGAAAAGAGGAGCGAGACAGACAATATTCCACAGACTGATTGAAATCCAGTTACTGAACATGCTTAATAACGAAGCTCACTGCACCTGAAGATGACGGCTGGTTTGGTCGTCGAAATAAACTAAACAAAAGAATTAAAGGATCACTTTTTCAATACCTTGTAACTGTCACTCATTCTGTATCATACATTTGAAATTGACACAAAGATGCCTACAACATTTCTCTGTTATGGTTCGAAAGCCTGGCCTCTTGTGGCATCACCCTTAGGCTCGGTTACACTTCAAACAGCAATGTGTCGACACATGTTGGAAAAAGGCCAGATCTCAGAAGCTAATGTGACATGTAAAGAGGGCTAATGATGACACAATGGCACCAAATATCACCACAAAGCTGCCCCAACTACGTTCAAGCCAAATTTCAAACTTCCGCGTTGGAGTGGAACACAACTACTTATGCCTGTGTATATGTAAGCGTGTGCGTTCCACATCTCCTCCGATCCCACTGAATCCGTTTCAACCAATCTAGGCATACTACTGACTCTACTCACAACACATTCCGCAGACAGTAGCCAGATATTCCACTAGATGTACCTGCAAAATTATATCACTGTACAGCATATTGTTCAGGAGATTCGACGTTATAGACACTGGTAGGCGTGAAAATGATAATGCAGGGAGAAATTCATGGGGTATATACAGGTGAAACATGTGTACAAATACGGATGAAATATTTTACATATACACTATGTGATCAAAAGTATCCAAACACCACCAAAAACATACGTTTTTCATATCAGGAGCATTGTGCTGCCACCTACTCCCAGGCTATTCATATCAGCGACCTCAACAGTCATTAGAAATGGCGAGAGAGCAGAATGGGGCGCTGCGAGGAACTCACGGATTTCGAACGTAGTCAGGCGATTTGGTGTCACATGTGTAATACGTCTGTACGCGAGGTTTCCACACTCCTAAACATCCCTATGTTCACTGTTTCCGATGTGATAGTGAAGTGGAAACGTGAAGGGACATGTACAGCACAAAAGCGTACAGGATTACCTCGTCTGTTGACTGACAGAGACCACCGACAGTTGAAGAGGGTCGTAATGTAGTTGGCAAACATCTATCCAGACCATCACACAGGAATTCCAAACTGCATCAGGATCCACTGCAGTACTACGAAAGTTAGACGAGTGATGAGAAAACTTGGGTTTCATGGTCAAGCGGCTGCTCATAAGCTACACATCACGCCTTAAATGCCAAACGACGCCTCGCTTGGTGTAAACATTGGACGATTTAACAGTGGAAATACGTTGTGTGGAGTGACGAATTAGAGTAAACAATGTGGTGATCCGATGGCAGGGTGTGGGTATGGCGTATGTCCGGTGAACGTCATCTGCCAGAGCGTGTAATGCCAACAGTAAAATTCGGAGGTGGTGGTGTTATGGTGTGGTCGTGGTTTTCATGGAGGGGGCCTGCACCCCTTGTTTTTTTACGTGGCACCATCAGAGCTCAGGTCTACATGGTAAGCAACTTCTTGCTTGCCACTGTCTAAGAGCAAGTCGGGGATGGCGATTGCATGTTTCAACACGATCGATCTTCTATCCATAATGCACGGCCTGTGGTGGAGTGGTTACACGACAATAACGTCCCTGTAATGGACTGGCCTGCATAGAGTCCTGACATGAATCCTATAGAACACCTTTGGGATGTTTTGGAACGCCGACGTCGTGCCAGGCGTCACCAACCGACATCGACATCTCTGCTCAGTGCAGCACTCCGTGATGAATGAGCTGTCATTTCCCAAGAAATATTCCAGCACCTGATTGAACGTATGCCTGCAAGAGTGGAAGCTGTATCAAGGCTAAGGGTGGGCCAACGCCACATTGAATTTGAGCATTATCGACGGATGGCGCTATGAACTTGTAAGTCATTCTCAGCCAGGGGTCCGTATACTTTTGATCACATAATGTATGTGAAACATTTACTGACAGAAAAAATACCGTAACTCCAAATTTAATTTGTGTAGGGTAGTGGAATTACAGGAATACTTTTATCTAAGTAACATACCGTATTTAAGTGACTGACATTGCAAGATCAGAAACTCTGTCCGATCAGGTCATGAAGGCCCAACGGTACCGACCGGCCGCCGTGTCATCCTCAGCCCACAAGCTTCACTGGATGCGGATATGGAGGGGCATGTGGTCAGCACACCGCTCTCCCGGCCGTTGTCAGTTTTCGTGACCGGAGCCGCTACTTCTCAGTCAATTAGCTCCTCAGTTTGCCTCACAAGCGTGGAGTGCACCCCACTTGCCAACAGCGCTAGACAGACCAGAGGGTCAGCCATCCAAGTGCGAGCCCATCCCGACAGCGCTTAACTTCGGTGATCTGACGAGAACCGGTGCTACCACTTCGGCAAGGCCTTTGGCTTTGCAAGATCAGAGATTAATGTAAAAGCAAGAAAACTATTGCAGATGTGAAATTCTGGTACATTAATAACCTGTGTGACTACCAGAACGTTGAATGCAAGCATGTAAACGTACATACATTGTGTTGTGCAGGTGCTGGATGTCAGATTGTGAGATGGAATACCATGCCTGTTGCACTTGGTCAGTCAATACAGGGACGGTTAACGTTGTTTGTGGATGACGCTGGAGGTGTCGTCCGATGATGTTGCATATGTGCTCGATTGCAGACAGATCTGGCGACCAAGGCAACATTTTGCCAATCTGTAGAGCATGTTGGGTTACACCAGTGATGTTACGGCGAGCGCTATCCTGTTGGAAAGCACCCCCTGAAGTGCTGCTCATGAACGGCAACGCAAAGGTCGAATCACAAGAATGACATGCAGATTTGTAGTCTGGGTGCGTGGGATACCCACGACAGTGCTCCTGCTGCCATGCCAAATCACACTGACTGTAACTGAAAGTGTAGGTCCAGCGTGTCTAGCATCACACAGGTTGTTTGCAGGATCCCAGCTGGCCTCCTCCTCCTAACCAGCATACGGTCGTCAATTGCACTGAGGCAGAACCAGCCTTCATCAGGAAACACAACAGACATCCACCCTGCGCTACAGCCATATACTGGACATGCCATGTAGTGCCATGGAGCCGTTCAGAGCCCGGTCTTCTTGCAGCCATACATTCTCGTGACCACCGCTACCAGCAATCATATACAGTGGCTACATTCCTACCAAGTCTTTCTGCAATATCGCAGAAGAAACATTCAGCTCCTTGTAGCCCTACTACACGACTTCGTTCAAATTCAGTCAGGTGTTGATAATAGCGTCTGTGCCGTCTTAAAGGCATTTTTTACTAACATCAACTCACTATCTCCAGTATCAAAGGTAACTAACGCTCACGACCGTTGCTACGTAAAGGTATAGCAGACCGAATTTGTATCCTCATAATGGCGCTACTAGAGCCACTCTTAAGCGACCGGCAAGCCATATGAATGGACATCATCTTTCAGATGCAGTAACACACCTACCAACTGTCGTTTATGTCGCAAAATTCCATCTTTGTGTTGCGGTTGTTTTTCGGTCAGTGTATTTGACATTTCGTCAGTGGACAAGGCCACAGATAGAAAGATCATTCCAGGCCCCTGGAACGATCTTCACCAAATTTGGTATACATTTAGGTATGATATGGAGAGAAATACTGTTGGGGTAGGAATTATCAGCCTCCACTGAGGTGAGCGTTATAATGTGGAGCGAGAACAGGGAAGGAACAGATGGTGAGACAGAGAGGGAGAAAGAGGGAATGGACACAGACAGAGGGAGGGAGATCGACAGAAAGAGGGTGAGTGGGGAACTGGACAGAGAGTGGGCGAGGGGAGAACTGGACAGAGAGAGAGGATGGGAAGGGATGGACAGAGAATGGAAGGATGATGAGATGGACTGAGACAGGGGGAGAAAGAGATAGGCAGAGAGAGAGAGAGAGAGAGAGAGAGGGGAGGAGGAGATAAAGAGAGAGATGTGGAGGAGGAATGAGGGGAGAGATAGTAAGGAGGAAATGGATGGAGAAAAAGAACAAGAGGAGATGGACAGAGACTGGGAGATGGACATAGACTGTGGAGAGGAGAAGACAGAGAAAGGATGGAGGAGGAGATGAACAGAGAGATGGGGAGAGGAACAAAGTGGGGTGAGGAGCAGATGAAGTTGGAGGGGGGGGGGTGGAGATGATCAGAGGGAGAAGGAAGAGAGGGACAGGGGGAAGGAACACATGGACAAAGAGAGGAAGAGGGGAGATACACAGATAGAGGAGGAGGAGATAAACAGAGCGAGAAGGAGAAGATAGACAAATACACGATCAATGAATATATACCAGGGCAATGCTGGGTACTCAGGTAGTATGCAGGGTGGTTGTTATTGATGTTTAAAAACCCCCACAACGATGTTGATGACACTGAGACAAATAATTTTGTTTACGATATATGGGATGGAAAATGTCGGTAAATAGCTCGAAAATGGACGCAAAATGTTGAACATGTTCCATCGCCAGATAACATACCTCAGCTCTCGAGCAGCAACTGGGCTTGGGCGTGAACGGATGATTAAGTGATGCAACACTTTCATCCGATCAAATAGGGCAAATTTCGAATACCACTTGTAATTGCTACTGTGGTTCGTATTATTTTTAGATCAGATATTTTACTTACACCTATTTTTTACTGAACTTATTTTATACGTTATCGTTTTAAGTTTTTTTTTGTGTAACCATTTAGGGGCCTGAAGAAGACGCTTCTGTGTTGCTGAAACTAGTAACCTAGATGAAGTTTTCAAAAACAACGGCTGATGGTATATATTTCTGCAACATTTCTACCGATCGCTGTTCCTCGCTCCATACATTTTTAATGACGGATTTACGATTACTTTTAAAGTCATTCTGCGGTGAAAAGCATTAACATAATGAATGAGCAAGCGAATTTGGAAATGACGACCTGACTGAAGGCCCCGTGGACTGAGAAGAAGTACCACCATGACACTGTACAGTCTACATCTACATCTTCACCTATACTCCGAAAGCCACCTGACTGTGTGTGGTGGAGCGTACTTTGAGTACCTCTATCGGTTCTTCCATCTATTCTAGTCTCTTATTGTTCGTGGAAAGTAAGAACGTTAGTTTCATAAATCTACTCGCAGTTTGCCAACTGCAAAATGTTAAATAATGAGTTATATCTTCTCTTCCGAGCAATCATGTCAAGGAGAGAGCATATCTCCCAATCTCTGTTCTGCGAGAGGACGCCAGGCTGCTCTTCACTGGGTCTCCGCTACGAATGCCGGAGCTGTTTTTCGACTCCCACTCGCTCACGCTACCTGCCTGCTCTCCTACACCTTCCAGTCGAGCCGTGGTCACGGATCATCATAATCGATCTGTGCTCGTTTAGGTACACCATATCATCGCTGATCAGAACGACTACCAGAGTGCAGGCGAGAATTGAAAGCTTTTTACAAAACGGAAGCTTATTTTGTTTGCGATATTATTTCGAAAAGAATGCGATTTTGTACTGCCTTCGGGTCCCTCATTCAGGTCATTTTCATTTTTAGTTGTTGGTAGGAAACAATTAAGTTGAAATTATCGATTAACATTCCAAGATTTCTGTTTAGTTTCTTTCTCATTTCTGCATCCGTCCATGTACTTTTCTCTACTTTCCTCTTCTCCGTTGCCATTGTTTTGTACAATGAAACGCGCTTCCTCCTGCTTGAGTGTGTGATAATGGGCCACAGTGCTTAGAGCAGACGCTGCAGAATGAGTTTGTTCGCGACTCATGCGCAACGCAGGCGGCGGCTTTCGCAGCGGCGGTGAGGTACTTGGCGGATTGCTCCCAGGAGTGCGATTTGGGGCAGCTAACAGCAGTCGCTGAAGGAAGTTGTGGTACGTGCCGTCGTGGCTGAGCTTCCGCGGAGACGGGGGCGTTAAGGCAAGTTTATTCCTCAGGAATAGCGACGCGAAGCTCTTCCTTAAGCTGTGTGGTCGTACGCATTTGTGGGGTCTTTACAGTGCCGTAAAGAACATCGTACACTGAAGAAGGATGCATTTGCTGGCAAGGGTATTATTTTATATTCACAAAAATTGTGGGAAACGTAGTGTACTTCCCTACACTAACGTTGGTGAAAACTGCAACAGTAACAAGAAACCATTTTACTGAAATGAATTTCACTCCTCAGACTAAGTTCATAGATGACAATAGAATATTGCGATTCCACCACCGCCTGTCCATCTATTCCCCTGTCTCTCTTCTCCCTCCTCCTGCCCCTTCTCTCTATACATCTCCTCCTCTCCTCTCTTTAAATCTCCTCCCCCTTCTGTTTGTAAATCTGCTCCTCCCTCTCTCTCTGCTTACCCATACCTATCTGCAAGTGTACGCCCTACAAGGCATTCTGATACACCCCACAACAGTCCAGTTATGCAGGCAGCCTAGATGTCAGGCGTTACCGATTTTCACCTCCAATCACGCCATATGAGAGATATGTGGTTCTTAGCTCCACTGTACTTCTTTCCAGACTGTAAGTAGTAGGTATACGAAATTTAGTTTAAATTGATTGGATAGTATAGGAGATGTGGAACATAGATACACAAACATATATCTACAGGGTGAATCTTATTAGTGTTTAAAAACCTCTGAAGCGACATAGTTGACAATGAGGCAAGTTATTTAATATAAGACACATGGAATTGCAGATGTTCTATTTACAAAATAAAAGGGACAAAACGAAAGGAACACAAAATTATAAGAACTTTTACTTAGTTACAGTGAGGACATTAATTTTGTAAATTCTACATTTACAACATGAGTGACACGAACATTAGCTAAAGTTATTCATTTGCTGAGCTTCGTTGCTTTCTTCAGTGTCCTGGCAGTGCAGTATGTCTCTAACTGCGTTCCAACTCTAATTTGTAAAGTTGCAAATCACTGCCATTGGGTTACATGCAGAGGGTGTTTGGGTATAAAGATATTTTGATCATTGGTAGCTTAATAAGCACCCATTGCAGTAATTTCTCTATCTCTCCAGCAGACTACGCCTGCCAATACACCGGGTGATCTAAAAGTCAGTATAAATTTGAAAACTGGATAAATCACAGAATAATGTAGATAGAGAAGTACAAATTGACACACATGCTTGGAATGACATGGGGTTTTATTAGAACCAAAAAAATACAAAAGTTCAAAAAACGTCCAACAGATGGCGCCTCATCTGATCAGAATAGCAATAATTAGCATAACAAAGTAACACAAAGCAAAGATGATGTTCTTTACCGGAAATGCTCAATATGTCCACCATCATTCCTCAACAATAGCTGTAGTCGAGGAATAATGTTGTGAGCAGCACAGTAAAGCATGTCCGGAGTTATGATGAGGCATTGGCGTCGGATGTTGTCTTTCAGCATCCCTAGGGATGTCGGTCGATCATGATACACTTGCAACTTCAGGTAACCCCAAAGCCAATAATTGCACGGACTGAGGTCTGGGGACCTGGGAGGCCAAGCATTACGAAAGTGGCGGCTGAGCACACGATCATCACTAAACGACGCGTGCAAGAGATCTTTCACGCGTCTAGCAATATGGCGTGGAACGCCATTCTGCATAAACATTGTACGTTCCAGCAGGTGTTTATCGGCCAGGCTGGGGATGACGCGATTTTGTAACATATCGGCGTACCTCTCACCCTGTCACGGTAGCAGTTACAAAACCAGAATCACGCATTTCCTCGAAGAAAAAAGGCCCGATAACGGTAGATGTGGTAAATCCAACCCATGCCGTGACTTTCTCGTCGTGCAATGGAGTTTCCACGACAGTTCTAGGATTTTCGGTAGCCCAAATTCTGCAGTTGTGGGCGTCGACAGACCCTCGAAGCGTGAAATGAGCTTCGTCGGTCCACAACACGTTACTCAACCAATCATCATCTTCCGCCATCTTTTGAAACGCCCACACCGCAAATGCCCTCCGCTTCACTATATCGCCAGGTAACAGTTCATCATGCCGATCGATTTTGTACGGATAGCATAGGAGGGTACGCCTAAGTGCCAACCAAACAGTGGTGTATGGAGTGCCGGTGTGACGTGTGACTGCACGAGCGCTGACTTCCCCGTGCATAGACGAACCCGCTACAGTCTCGATTTCTTCCTGAACTGTCTCAGCAGCATTACGCCTTGTGCTCGGTCGGCCACTTCAGGGTCTAGCGTCTAAATAACCCGTGGCTTCCAACTTCGAAATCATTCTCGCCACAGCTGCATTTGTCAACGGACCTTTACCCGTTCGAATCCCCTTCCTATGGAGATAGGATCGTAACGCTGAACTAGCACATTTCCCATTCTGATAATACAGCTTCACTAAAAGCGCCTTTTCAGGTAACGTCAACATGCTACGACGCATCTGATTCTCTCTCATTACAGCTCCTTTTATACACGATTGTCATGTGCAGTCACTGACGTTTTGTTGTCCAGCGCCATCTGTCGGACATTTTGTGAACTTTGTTTTTTTCCCCTTGTTGTAATAAAACCCCATGTCATTCCAAGCATGTGTGTCAATTTTTACCTACGTACATTATTCCGTGGTTTATTATGTTTTCAAATTTATATTGACTTTTTGATCACCCGGTACAATACACACTAGCCATTTTGTGGCCACACTTCAACACCTGACCTGCTGCGCAAGAGAAAATAAGCC
Source organism: Schistocerca serialis cubense (assembly GCF_023864345.2). Classification (NCBI taxonomy): domain Eukaryota; kingdom Metazoa; phylum Arthropoda; class Insecta; order Orthoptera; family Acrididae; genus Schistocerca; species Schistocerca serialis. Next base: position 592,600,862 of record NC_064639.1, read on the forward strand.
TTAAAGACTTGCTATTGCCAGACTTACTTCGATGTAATAACCAATCTAAAAACGTACTACTCGTAATAGCTACTGTTGTTAGTCTGTAAATGATATAAATACTAATGTAATTTTGGTCAGTACACTGTCGTCAGTTTTCAATTAGAATATCTGCACTTACCCCTAAAAATCTGTGTGTACAGAGGTTGCACAAAGATATAGCAACAACGCGAGAAATGCATGCTCGAACAAAAATGCAGATACTAGACAAACCTGAAAGTTATGCTGCTGTATTTGGCCACGAACGGCATCTGTGCAATGTCCTCAATATGTTAAGAGTGTTGAAACGTCCCCTTTTGAACAATTATACATGACTGTGCTTAAACTGACACACAATATTTTGTTAGCGCAACGCAATCTGACTTTCAAAATTCCCTACAAAAGAATGGCCCTGACTAACATTAAACTATACCTTTCACAAATCACTTACCTCACAAAAATCTTCGCTGCTCAAGCTACTGCAATACAGCGAGCGCCACTACTGCCAGCTAAATAAAAGATTCAAACTATGGAGGGCACTAACTACTGATAGGGATAGTTAGCAAATGAAAGATATTAATAGAGAACAAACAATGTATTTACCTTGATATCATCATATATAAATATAGCAGTTCATGACAAATTTCAAAACTCCGCCATCTCTCTCCCCACATCCACCACTGCTGGCGGCTCACCTCCAACTGCGCAACGCTACGCGCTGTTCACAGCCAGCTGCCTAACACTACAATGGCGAGTATTACAACAATGCAAAGCAGCCACAGACTGCACACAGCACAGCCAGTGATTTTCATACAGAGGTGGCGTTACCAATAAAAAAAACCTAAACAGCCTACAAAAACCTAAACAGCCTACTTACATAGCCCCCATGCTCCCCACAAAAAAATTTTACAAATTGGCTTGGGCAGTGGCCAATACAGATTTGAAAAAAATTTTCGTAATTACAATAACAAAGAAATCAAATGCACACACTTATTGATACAATGTTGGTCAAAAGCTCAAATTTTCTCACAGAATGCACACACTTATTGATACAATGTTGGTCAAAAGCTCAAATTTTCTCACAGTCCATAAAGATAGTCCTGATCATTCATCATAATAGTAATTACAGGTTTTTTTTCACAAAGTCTCATTAGTAAAAGAAATTGCACACAGTGGAGTTCCATGCAGTCTTGAAGAAGTAGTGTTGTCCTTCCAACGGAAAGACAGTGCTGACTCTCGACATGCAGACAAGTAATGGGTCACAACAGACCAAACCCACACCAGAGTCATTCGAAGTTTTGAAGAATATTGGTAGGTAGGTCATCACAGAGCAGACCCACTGTAGTCCTGGTAGAGATTACGGTATTGGTGGGCCACCAGAGGTGCAGACCCACTGCAGTCCTTGTAGAAATAATGGTATTGATGGATCATCAAAGATGTAGACCCACTGTAGTCCTTGAAGAGATGGCCAGCAGCCATCTGTTGTGACTGTGCAGGTGCACAATCACCACTGAAGAGTCTTGTGGACAATATAGCAAGTCCATAAACCACCACTTGTGCACTCACAAAGTTTTTGAAATTGTCCTTAGAACCAGCAATGCTGTTATCCAGTCCCTTGCTGAATCATTAACACACGTGCAAACACTATCAGTCCCTACTTCTCACATATTGTCCATATACTATGACCAACAGAAACGTGTGCAGTGAAATGATACTTAATTTGAAGAACTGGTGTCTATACAATTATAAATTTACAATATAAGAATACAATAGCAAAGGTACAAAATACATCATTAAAGAACATAACAGTACAGATAACATTTGTAGTAACACAGGCTTTACAAACTAACTAACAAGTTAATAATATCATGAACTGGTGACAATTACAATTTTATAACATAAGAATACAATAACAAAGGTACAAAACACATCATTAAAAACGTAATAATACAGATAACATTTGTAGTAATAGGGGCTTTACAAAAGAATAGAAATAAACATATACATCAGTGTTACAGGAATTATGACATAAGTAAATACATAAAAGATCAGAATAACTTTTGAAACATCAACTTTACACATGAGCATTAAAACAAAACAGAATTAATAATGTCTAACATCTTTACAAAGTAAATAACATATTATTAATGCAAATTATATTTGAGGATAACAGTATTCCTCATCATAGTTCATGTAGCTGAGTATGAGAAAAATTCTACAACAAAAGTCTGATGAGGTAAACATATAAAGACAGGAAGAACATATATACACAAGGGTACCCAAACACATAGTGGCATAACACAAAAGGAAAGGACAGGGTTTGTTTCATTGCAGTATTTTGCAAACAAAACTTTCTTTGCTTCTTGGAGATCTCCCTTCATTCATCATTATTCCCAAAAGTCCTATCTAAGCCTGCCTTCTGTATTTTGTTCACATCCTCTGTCAAAAATAGTTTTTCTCTCTGCTTTCTGTATTCTGTTCACATCCTCTGTCAATAATAGTTTTTCTCCACTGTACAGTATCCTTTTTATTTTGCCAGACCATTTTCTGATAGCTTCTCAATGCATTTCTTATAAATTTATAATAGTTAGTTTCTTATATAGTCTCCTCTTAAGCTAACTTAAATCTACTGAGCTCAGATACTAAACTAAGGGACGAGGCAATGCAGCAGCACATAACAAATTAACACAAACAGCAATGCAAAAAAAATGGAAAATTGCAAAGCAAGCTACAGTAAATATAAATTACCAAGCAATGCAACATTACAACTAATATGAGCCAATGTACAGTAGCAAGAAAAATAAGTCAGTAGTAAAACTAGCTTAACAGAGTAACACAATTTAAAATTCAGTAGCACTATGACAGGCAAACAGCAGCAGCAAATATAAAAAATTTAAAACTTATATCTATACATGACAAAGCTCAAGCAGAAAAGATATTACAGTAAAAACAACAATGCCGATAAGGAAATGTATATTCACATCTTAATGTCTATGTAAATTAAAGTGGTGCACCACAACAACTTATTATAAAAAAAAATATTACCATGAACTTGAAAAGAAAATTATGTGTCCAGTTACTGTTACTAGTCCCTTCTTATTGTTCTTTCCTTTCCAAGTGCTCCTTTTTTTAAAGAATGTGGATTACAAAATTATCATTTAATAGATCTGTTGACAGAAAGTGTTCACATTAGCAAATGCATCTAAGTTTATTTTATAAAACTAATGCTGTAACACAGCTGGAAAACAGGTATCAAATGAAATAAGCAATTACGCAAACCAAAGCATAAAAATATCATTCAATAGTCATGTGACATTTCATAAGTTAGTAGAAATTCTCTCAACTCTCGTAGAAAGACGCTTGTCGTAATCAGGTGTGCAGATGTAAAAATATTTCTCGTCATTTCATTAGGCATTTCAGTAAATATCATAAATTACGAGCTCCACAGTATGCTTTCAACAAGGAAATGTCAATAGCGAGTATAATGGCCTCCCCTTTTTTTTCTACCTGTGCCGCTGAAAGGCTAATGGCTTTTTTTTCGGGCGGCTGTCGCCCAGGTGGGTGCCCGCGACGCATTACGTGCAGGTGGTCACTTAACTTTCTTACGGAAATATTTACGACAGCAGTTTCTGCTACAGTGACAGTCTCACATAAAAATATTTCACAGGTCAAGAATTAGCGTTGCAAATCTGTAGAAAGAAAATTCTATAAATATAAGTGTCCAAATAAAATATTCGTCAGCATTGTGATACAGTCACGCATTTACGCACATTTCATAACTCTTAAAGGACATACTTCTTATTCCTCATATACGGTAGCATCATCTTATTGATCATAAACATATCTCAACAGCATAGTACACATCGTCGTCGTAATAATAACATCATAACACCTCAGTCAAATCTCAAAAACGTCGTAGCTTTCTGCAATAATTTCAAAACCTAAAAAAAATTCTCTGCTCATTTCAATAGTGTCATCTACCTCAAACGTACTTTAAAATCATGCTCCCTTACCAAATACATCATTCAAAGCTCTCATAGTATCACAATGGTTCCGAAAAAATATGAGCATTTCACAAAGTACAGACAAAATACAATTTCGTAAGTGTGAAGTTATCCAACTGTGTAATTGCGTAAACACCTGTCACTGATGTAATAAAAAAAGTTTATCTCTCAGTTACATGATCAGATAGCTGTGTAATTTGTGTGTTAGAGAAATATGGTACCAATGTGTAAAGTTGTATAAGCAAATACCATATTAGCTAGGCTTCCTTGTGGTTGCCAAACACATGGTACACGAAGTAGGCGTATACCCCCCTGAGGATTAATGTAATTATACCCTCAGGTGTTACAGATTACAGCAATGGAATGAAATATATCACGGAAAACCCTTGTATCATTGTACTTCAAATATCTAAAAAAATGCATGTTTTAAGTGCGAAATTAATCACTCAAATACGTGTCCTGTAGCGCTAAATGTGCGTCTTGCTGTAAGATAATCTCTGTGGAAGTGTCGTAGTTATCGTCCTCCGAAAGCTAAGTTCTGCAGAAGACAATGTACTTACCTCATGATAAACGAAAGTGAAATGCTTTGCGTATAGATATTTTAGTTATTACGCTTATTGTTGTGGTGAAGAACGTACTATGCTGTAACGTATTGTTGTGCTACGGAAAACCCTGTCTCATTGTAGCTATACTACAAAAGTTACTACTAAAACATGTTTTACTTTCCAGAATAAAACAGAAAAACTGTGCAGATATTAAACAGAAACACCGCAAAAGCAACATTGTATATTGTCACTCATTAGTAGCATCGTGATAAAATCGTGTAGCTGTCACATAAACTAACCACTGTGTCATCTGGTATCTCACAGAAAGTACTTTAAATCCAGAATATATTTTCAAGTAAACCAAAATGTTGCATTAAAATCTCATTAGCAGTACCAGTATATGTTTTAAGTATGTGAGCCTATGGTCGTTACGTAATCGTGCCACTAACAAACAAGAATGTACACACACAATAACGATGTGTCGTCAGTTCACTATAACAATGCATTCGTAATTTCTGTTTAAAAATGTTCCCTAGGTTCTAGACTGGATATTTAACTTCAAACATTGTTGCATATTAACAGATTCTAAGTCTGACAAAGCATACTAGTAATGTAAAGTGAAAAGTTATATGGCAAAGACAAAGTTAAAAAGCAGATTATCTTTCAATAAACGGTTTTACATGTGAAATGTGGTGTAAATCTTTACTCTTCCCAGTACGCAGAGTTTCAACTTCAACGCAATTATCATGTGGTATACGTCGGATTCTGTAAGGTCCATTGTAAACTAGATAGAATTTGTGACTCAAGTGTTTCTTCTTATGTGACAATGAATGAGCTTTAATGAGAACTTTCTGACCAATATACAGTTTCTTTGCATTTGCTTTACCGTGTAGTTTTCTCCTTTTGTCTGCTGCAGATTTTATATTTTTAAGAGCCAAATCAATTATGTCTTTGTGTCGAAGTTTACGTGTATTTGGGAAAGGTACAAGCTCTCTGATTCTGTTCGGTGGTTCTTCATTCTTTAGTACAAGAGTAGGCGGTAAAGCAGTGGAATCATGAGGCATTTCATTCGGCACATTTTGAAATAAGTGTAAATACCTGTCCCAATGCTGATGCTTTCTGTGACAATAAAGTCTGCAAAGCTTATTGATTTCTTTCATAATCCGTTCAGACGGGTTACAATGTGGTGAGTACAATGAAATAAAAACTGGTTTGATTTTATGATTCCGAAGCATGCGTGACCAAACAGCAGATCTGAATTGAAGTCCGTTATCTGAAATGACTTTGCTAACGTGTCCAACTTCACGTAAGAAATTTTTAACAAAGGCGTTGGATACAGATCGTCCAGTGGCATTACGTGACGGAGTGAAATAAATAAATTTTGAACTAAGTTCAACAGCGACTAAAACGTACGAAAATTCATTAGATGTTCTGACAAGCGGTCCCAAGAGATCAACAGCAGCAAATTCTTTTAATTTAGAAGGAATAATAGGAAATAACGGAGCACGATGTGAGACAGTAGATGGTTTCGCCTTTTGACAAAGTTTACAAATAGACAAGACTCTTCGAATTCTCTTTTCCACATTGTTAAAATAACAAGTCGTTCGAAGAATATGATAACATTTTCGTGGACCAAAATGTGCGTAGCTGAAATGAATGTACCAAATGAGCTTATTAACAAAATCATCTGGAATGCAAAGTACCCATAGCTTGTCATCAACAGTGCAGCGTTTGAAGAGTATGTTGTTTCTAACCAGGTAATAATGCCGAATCTGTGTGTGTGTCTTTTCATGCCATTTGCTCTTGATGTCTTTCCAAATCGGATCTTTATCTTGTTCATGAGCAATGTCCTTTAAAGATGTGGTGATGAAGTTTTCAAAGGCGACTTTCTGAATGTAAAGAATACTGAAATTTTTCTCGAGGTTGTTTTCTGTGTTACTTTTCTCAAGCCCAGCCGGTGCGCGTGACAGTGCGTCCGCAACAATGTTCTCCTTGCCGGGAATGTAGACTATTGTGAAGCGGAATTCTTGCAGAAACAATGCCCAACGTTTTAACCTGTCATGATTTAATTTTGAAGACATAAGAAATTGTAATGCACGATGATCACTGTATACTTTTACGTGCTTACCAGAAAGAAAGAAACGGAATTTGTTAAATGCCCAAACGATAGCCAAAGCTTCTAATTCAGTAACGGAATAATTTTTTTCAGAGTTTGTTAGCACTCGGCTAGCAAAAGCAATGGTTTTCTGAACGGTAGTGTCATTTTCTATGGCTTCTTGAAATAAATGGGCACCAAGACCGACTTTAGAAGAATCCGTGCTAAGGCAGAAATCTTGTGACAGATCTGGATGAGCTAGTATTGGCGCGTTAAGTAGCGATTCTTTCAAAGAATTGAATTCCAACTGTGCTTGTTCGTCCCAGTTCCAAATAGTATTTTTTCCAGTGAGAGAACAAAGTTTTGGTGTAACAAGAATTTGCATATTCAGAAAACGACGGTAAAAATTTACGAGACCTAGAAAACTGCGGACTTGTCTTTTTGTAGATGGAACTGGAATGGCTCTGATTGCTTCTAACTTTTCAGGATCCGGCAGAATGCCTTCAGAAGAAATAATATGTCCCAAAAACTTCACTTTTGTCCTACCGAATTCAGACTTTTCCAAGTTAACTGTAATTCCAGATTCTGCAAAAATATGTAACACGCTGTTGAGGATGCGATTGTGTTGTTCCCATGAGGCTTCTGCTATCAGAATATCGTCTACATATGAGGTGATGTGACGTTTTAAGAATTCAGGTAATATGGAATTTAGCCCGCGAATGAATGCTGCTGAAGAAATGTTCAAACCAAAAGGAAGTTTCCGAAACTGATAACAAACGCCGAAACAAAGGAAAGCTGTGTATTTTCTACATTCTGGATGAAGTTCGATCTGATAAAAGCTGGATCTGAGATCAATAGAAGACAACACTTTTACACCATTAAAATTTTGAAGAAGTTCTTCCATCGTCTGCGGCCTGTCTGTTTCAGGAATAATGATAGTATTGATTTGTCTCGAATCTAAGACAAGCCTGATCGATCCATTTTTCTTCTCAACAACATGTAATGGATTGTTGTATGAGCTTACTGCAGGCTCAATAATGCCCTCGTCAAGCATAGATTGTATTTCCGTTCTAACACGGTCCATATAATGTGCCGGAATTACGTATGGTCTAACACAAAATTTAGTATGCTCACGAACAAGAAATTGGTATTGAAATCCCTTGATTGTTCCTGTTTTGTGAGTAAAAACTGTGGAATGTGCTTGTAAAATCTCAAAAAGGTCCTGCCTATCAGTGTCATTACAATTCTCAATTGTTTGAATTTTATTCTGAATTAACTTATTAGTGTCAAATGCGCCGTCGATATCATCCCTGTCAGTACTTGCAGAATGATTGTTAGCGTCAAGTTCCGTCGAAAATTCCGAACTGTTGTCTAACAGGAGGTAAAGCCGATTAATTTCTTCGTCATGGTTTGAGAGCCAATCTTCAAATTTCAAAGCTACTGACTTACCTTCTTTTTCTAAAATTATTTCAGCATCGTGAAAGTTTAAGATTGCTTTGTATTCATTCAAAAAGTCTACTCCCAGTATAATTTCCGTCGACAATAATGGAACAATAAGAAAGTTCATAGAGAAGCTGTGGCTTTGACAAAAGAATTCTAAGTTGGTTTGTTGGCGTACATCTACACTTTTTCCAAAGATTGCACCTTGTAATTTAATCTTACGTAACGGAAGTGTGGGGCAATCGTTCGATTTGTTGCATTTGCTAAAGGCTGTTTCACTGATTACTGAAATGGGACTGCCAGAGTCAAGTACTGCCGTAAATTTTACGTCATTTACTGTAATGTGAATCACAGGATATGCAATGTTGTTATGTTTTACGTCGTGTTCTTGGAGTAAGATGTCCCTAATGTCTTCCATTTTTACGTAATTACTAGCTACGGCAGCTGCGTCGTCAGTTTCATAAGTACGTTTCGTGGCAGCCAGCGGTGTGAGTCATTGCCTATGGTCTCTTTGTTGGCACGCGTCGTTATTGGGGTTTGGAGACCTAACTTCTACAAATTCACCGTGACGAGAAGGCCCTGCTCTGTTTGAATCCCGCCAGTTCTGATGCAATTCAGGTCTGTCGTTACGATCACATCGTCTGTCGTCATCTCGGTAGTTTCTGTAGTTTCTTTCTTGTCGGTTAAGTGGTGGAGAATTTCTCCCTGAATAGTAACTGCGCGCTGGACCGTTGCGTCTAAAGTTATTCTGTCTCCCGTAATAATAATTATTTTGGTTCCCATATTGTCTGTTTCTCTGATTGTCTCTGTGATAGTCACTACCGCGGAGAGGTGATCTTTCCCTGTAATTATTACTACTCTGCCAACGGTTGTCGTACGGGTGGTGTCTATTTTGGTCACGATTTGCGTTGTAAGAATAGACCTGTCGTGTCCAGTTATTGTTTCTGTCGTCACAGAATTGTGACGGGTGTGACCTGTAGTGATTGTTTTTCTGTTTTCGCATCCCGCGACTGTCTGTGTCAATTTCCAGTTCTTGTAACAGTCCCTGAGAAGCCTCAATGTCTTCTTTGCAACGTCCTGCTAAAATAATATGTCGTAAATGTTCAGGCAATTTGAGTAAGCAAATGCGGATGAGTTCTGAGGGGCTGTATGGGTTTGAAAGATACTGATTCTTATGCAACATGTCTTCAAAATATTTCACAAGACTGGAAAATTCAGATTGTTCGAAATGTTTCATCATTATGATGCCATGTTTTACTCGGTCTTGTGTGGCTTGAGACCAATGTGCTGAGAGGAAGGCATGGCAAAATTCTCCTTCACTGTGGCAATCGTGAATGACCGATCCCATTCTTACAGCTGGTTCATTCTCTAAGTAGCCACACATAAATTCTAATCTGTGTTCTAACGACCAGTTGGGAGGAAAACAATGAGAGAATTGATGGAGCCATGCTTGTGGATGAATGTCATTGCCAGAATTCTTAAATGTTTTGAATTTACGTGTAGTAATGAACAGCTTATAGTCAAAATCGTCATGTCGGCGAGTCGCATGTCGGTCATTGTTACTTCGTTTCGGCGGTTCCATCACAAAATCCAATGCGTCTTGCCAATTTCTTTCATAATTTCCGAAGTGTCCTGTGTTATTATTTTGTGTTTGTTCCGTATTTCTATGTCCCTCTTCCCGTATTGGAGCGCGAGTGTCCTCTGAAATACGTAATTCTTGTATTACCTGTGTCAACTGATCTTGTACTTCCCGGATTTCTCTTTTGTACTGTGTATTGATTTGATTTTGATTTTGTTTGAATTTTCTTATTTGTTCATACTCTTCTGTGTCAGTGAAGGCTATGGGTCTTGTGTCATTCAGATCATCATCTACCTTTGTAGATAAGTTAGTGACCTGATCCGAAAGTTCGGCTACTTTCTCCGATAGTGTACTTATTTCCTCCATGTGTCTTTCTGAACCAATTTTCAGGGTATCTACTGTGTCCTTTAAGTTTTCCTGAGTTCTTGCAAGTTGCGTAACCGAATCGGTAGATGCAACTGAGTCAATTTTAGCTTGCAAGGTCTCATGATTTTCATGAACAATAGTTTGCAGTTCTTTTATGGCTGCTTCGTGATTCTGTAATACATTTTCATGACCTAAAAAAATAGGTTGGAAATGCTCACAAATTTGTGTTTTTACGTCATTACAGACATTTTGATATTTCGATTCGATGTTATGTAGCTCAGTGGTTAAATCTTCACGTGTTTGTTTAAGTGTAGTGTCTAACTTTTTGAGATTTTGTTCCACTGTGTCTAACTTTTTGAGATTTTGTTCCACTGTGTCTAACTGTTGCTGTGTTTGTCTCTGGTGTTGTTCCATTGTGTCTAACTTTTCAAGCTTTTGTCCCATTTGGTGCATTAATTGTAATAACAATGCACTGGTGTCTGAAACATGTTCCTCAGTGCTTTTCGGCAGTGAAGTTGCACCGGCAACATTCACATTTTGACAAGCAGAAAATGTGTCTTGACTCATTTGAGAAAACGGTGAGAACCCAAAACCTGAGTCTAAAGTATTTGCAAAATTGTGTCCTGTCATTCCCGATTCCTGAGGCAAGCTGTTGCCGACCGATCGATCGATAATGCGTCCCTCTTCACTAATTGTTTCACTGTCCACGCCATTGTTTGCCGCCCGCTCCATTTCCCTATGCACAGTTACCAAATTACTACTTTGAATGTCTGTTAATTCATTACTCTGCGGCGCTATCACACTGCTTTCGTCTTCACTGTCATTTCTCAGTTTACTTTGGAGCCTAGTATTACGTTTTTCACACGCCATTATTGTCACAATATTTCACACGACAACACAGAAAAGCACAATTTGAAGAGCAAAAATAAGAGAACACATTAACATAGCACTGAAAATAATATTTAGTTAATTGCAAGCGCAGCTGCGAAAAACTTGCTGCAAATCTACATGCATGCCACAACTGTTTTACTGTAAAACAATGAAAAACTACAACTACAAAGGAAATTCTCTCTATAATTACGCGCTAGCAATAAACAAAATCTACACTAATTACACAAACTACAAGAAAAAATCAGAAGATTCCAGTGAGGTATCCTCGGCTAAGGGTCGACATATGTAACGTCCCCTTTGAACAATTATACATGACTGTGCTTAAACTGACACACAATATTTTGTTAGCGCAACGCAATCTGACTTTCAAAATTCCCTACAAAAGAATGGCCCTGACTAACATTAAACTATACCTTTCACAAATCACTTACCTCACAAAAATCTTCGCTGCTCAAGCTACTGCAATACAGCGAGCGCCACTACTGCCAGCTAAATAAAAGATTCAAACTATGGAAGGCACTAACTACTGATAGGGATAGTTAGCAAATGAAAGATATTAATAGAGAACAAACAATCTATTTACCTTGATATCATCATATATAAATATAGCAGTTCATGACAAATTTCAAAACTCCGCCATCTCTCTCCCCACATCCACCACTGCTGGCGGCTCACCTCCAACTGCGCAACGCTACGCGCTGTTCACAGCCAGCTGCCTAACACTACAATGGCGAGTATTACAATAATGCAAAGCAGCCACAGACTGCACACAGCACAGCCAGTGATTTTCATACAGAGGTGGCGTTACCAATAAAAAAAAACCTAAACAGTCTACAAAAACCTAAACAGCCTACTTACAGTGTCAGTCATGGTCAGAACAGTCTTATGTGCAACAGTGATAGCACTATGTCGGAGATGAGTGAATTCGAACGTGGGCAGATCCATGTAGCTCATATGCTGGGTGCTTCCGTAACCAAGGGAGCGAAAGGTTTGGTGTTTCAAGACAGACTATGTCGAAGATTTATGCCGCATACAGGAAAACCGGTAAAATATCATCCGCTAAGTCACAACGTGGACGAAACTGTGTGTTGAGTGACCGTGACAGACGTCATTGAATAGGAATGGGACGAAAAATAAGAGGATGCCAGCTGCATAAGTCACCGCGGAACTGAATGTCGCACTCGCGAACTGTCAGCACCAAAACAGCACGAAGTGAACTCCATTTGGGGGGAATAGCAGAGCGAGGTGAAGTTGCAGAACTACTCATCAGTGAAGCAAACGCCCTGTCAAGGAATCGTAGCCCGAAGCTGGACTCTGAGCAATGGAAGACACTTTGTCGGACGACTGGTTTTTCACACGTCTTTCCAAGTGAAGCAAGAGTGAAACATGGTAGGGGTTCAGAGATGATTTGATCAGCCATAACGTGGTCTCTCATTGGGTCCCGTGATTAGTCTGCAAGGTCGGATTACTACCAAGGATTATGTGATGATTTTGACTAATTAGGTCCATCCCATGGTACAGTGTTCGTTCCCTAATGGTGATGTTACCTTCCCAGACGACAAGGTCGCTTTTTCTTAGGATATGTATCAGTCTTCTTAACAACACAAGCACTGCAGTATAGTATTTACCTGCCGATAAATTAAAATGTACTGCCCTGTATGGGGATTACAAAATGTCGGTACGAGTACGTTATGTGACACTGGACGACGACATATGGAAGTTTGGGTCCGCCCGTGTCGTACTGGGATAGCCAAGGTGGTTAAGGCCGCCGCTCGCGTAAAGTGTAAAGCAAGTCCCAGTCCCGGACAAATTTTCATTGCCTTCATTCCCCTATACAGCTGACGGTTTTTAGTGTTCGCAACTGAGAATAAATTTCATGTACAGATGACAGAGGTGCACAACGGATGCGTAGATTGTACGGGCGAATAGACGTGCAATTGCTGAGCAACTGAACCGCCTGTATGAAGCAAAGGGATCCCAACGGTATATCCTAAATGACCATTCAGCCAACATTGCCGCAGATGGGCCTCCACAGCAGACGCCTGGTACATGCACCCATGCTGGCTGCTGTTCATAAGCGACAAGGGCTGTAATTTGCACGCCAGTGCCGCAACTGGAAGTGCAATGAGTGGCGACAGGTGGTCTTTTCAGATGAATTACGTGTTATCCTCCATCGGACAGATGACTGTTGGCGTGTACGGCGTGGAACGTTCGGAAGCGAACATCCTGCAACAATTGTCTGAATGATCCCGATCAGATGACATTCGCTGGGCGATCTCTTCATTCTGGAATCAAGCACAATGGATAAAAGCAAGTATGTGTCTATTCTTTGGGACCATGTCCACCCTTACATGCAGTTTGTTCTTCCTCGGCACGATATTATCTACCACCAAAACAATGCAACATGTCACACATCTCACTGTGTACGTGCGTAGTTCGAAGAGCACCAGAATGAGTTTACCGTACTGCCCTGGCCACCATACCGCCATACTTACATAATTTAAACACAATAGATAACCTGTGGGACTACCTCGATCAGGCTGTTATCTCCATGGATCCTCAGCTGAGAAACCTAGCGCAGTTGCCCATTACATGTCCCCACATCTCTGTCCATACCTTACAGAACATGTCATTTCTGTCCATACCTTACAGAACACCACTGACACTCTTCCTGCACGCCTCGTTGCCATCCGCTCTGCAAAATTAGGGTTATTTGGGCTTTAGGCAGGAGCGTGTGTGTTTGTGTATTTCTGAGGGGTCATAGCGGGACCGTTTGCGTTTTATTCACGCGTGAGTCAATCTCTCATTCTCCTGTGGCCTAAAAGAATAAGTCCTGTTTGCTGCTTCTGATCATGTTCCGATTTCGGTGAATGATTTTAAACGGCCCGTAATGGTTCCACCCTGTACGCCAGGGGAAAATTTGTGGTCACACTGCACTCCAAAGGGGAGCGATCATGCTGTGTGTGGTTGCAGGTTTATTTTCTGCTTAGAGAAGGGTTTAATAGTATAATAGTATTGGTGGGGGGGGGAGGGGAGGTGGGGTTCAGCATTGTCAAAGGTTGCTCACCGCTTTACGAACTGTCGCTTTTCACCACGAGAGGTCTGGGAATCAACGCCACAAAGGGAAGGGGTGGTTTCGTTGACTCACTTTATGCCACTTCCTGAGAATTCCCGTGTTGTTCTCAACGGCGGTGTGTCTCAAATCTTTTCCCCTGCCACCCAAAGGAAAGCAGCGTAGTGTAAACTCCGAGCGTCGCGGTTCTGACCTCTACCGGAGAGCAAAAGAAGCGGTGAAACGTGGCTAACAGAGGGTATGACGACCTCCCAGTCGTGCAGCACGAGCACGGTGGAGTCGGGCAGAGTTATGGAGAGATTTGTGCCAATGTGACATCATTAACCCACCTTAAACTTCACATTCACTTCTGAGCAGTGACCTTTCTTTCGCACGTGTCGACACCTTGCTGTATGAAGCCTCGCCGGGCTTGTTGGTGGCCTTGCACGGCAACATGCTTTTAAGAACTTTCAGCATTGCAGCGCGTCAGCAATCGTAAGTATCGAAATATTTATGAAAAATCCGCCTCGATTGCACGAACTACCTGGTGTTTACCTAGGTTTCAGCGTGGGTAACCACGCCTTCTTCAGAACAAATATAAAACAGCTTGCCTAAATAGGCATAGTCAAAGGCTAAAATCAACATCTACAGCGGCAAGACCCTATAAAAAAATTTTACAGATACATGGCACATATGTACCGAGTCAATAATGTTACTTATCTCAACCCTATGTGTGCTGCCTCGCCCCAGCCAACGTACGATGGTCACAGGCTGTCCACCGAACTGCAACACGCTTTTGCATCGTTACAGGGGAAGGTTGTAGTCACATTTCCAACTTACGCGTCGCTACGCAATTACGAAAACGTGATCTTTTAGTTATATTGTGCAGTGTAGACTGAAACTGCTAGAGGCAGTTATAAAATAAATATTATAGATATTCAAAGAGTTGGTGAGAAAGAATACGAAAGAGCAAGCAACAGGCACCTATCATTATGGTGCGGCCACACAGCAAAAAGAGTTTAATTGAAGTGGGTCCCGACCGCAAGAGCCAAGGCAATCATCAGTGGCGTTTATTACACGATGCAATTTTTTTCTCGTCGCATATTATGATCTACAGTAAAAGCCAAGTCCCTGCGAATTTATTTCTTTGGAATGCAATTGAAATAAAATTCTGAACATTCACTCTGACGACGGCTGCCTGCAATAGCCTGAATGCAATAAGAGCCGATAGGGCAGTGATTTTGTCACGTAGGACGCGGCCACTCATCCAGAAGGATTTTATTTAAGAGGGTCCTAACAACATTAAAGACTGCAGAGTCGTAACTACCCACTAGTGGTGGCGACCGTAATCGCAAGCAGACCATAAGAAGACAGTGGCGACAAATGTCGGTTTCAAAGAGTGGAAGCGATCCTGTGGGTAACACGTCAGAACTTGCTTTCTTCTTAGAGGAAGCTCGTAAAACAAATGCGAGAAGTTGTCGTGTGTAATCACGAAGTCGTCTCGCGTCTTCGCATTAAAACGAAATTGTATAACTTTTGCTGAAATGGATAGTAGCATCGTAAAAGTTAACATTTATCAATGTTTCTCTGCTGTTCTGATGAGAATATCTTGTAACCAACTTTGACAGGCAACAAAAACAGAAATTACGACAGAGTCCAGGGACAACGCTCACATAAAATTTTTGTTAGTCATAATATGCAGTTACACCTTAAGTAAGATGTGTAAAGTTACTGTTGAAAGATGATAACAAGTTTTACTCGAATTGAATTTGCTTTTACTTTCTTAGGTAGATGTATTTGTGGGCCTGGTGTTATAGTTTAACGCACAGCACACTTGCTTGTGAAACATTAAAGTGAGCCGGACCTGGACCGAATCTGCACTGGCGTAAAAGACAGATGGTCCGATACTCCAACTAGCCAGTTTTACACACTTGTCTAGGCCAGTGCTGGGCTGATGCCCATATTTGCCTCAGGTAATTTGATACAAAAATAAAAAAGGTTAGGGAACACGCAGAGAAAAATTTCAATGATTCGCAAGTAAATGGCACACGCGACTTCCCTCACTTAGGGGAATTCAGTCAGATAATATCTACAGAGATCGCCCCTATTTCGGCGGAAGTACACCCGCCATTTTCAAGGCACAAACTGCAACGAACAGGTGAAGTACAAGCAAATGTAAAACCTCGGTTCTTGGAGTAATTCAGGAAAGATAGCCCATACACAGTGAACACTAGTGCCACCAAAGATGACCAAAGTGAGAGGTATCGATAGTGATACTAGCAGGTGAGGTACCATTGACTCTGCCCCTCTGTTTTTTGACAATGGAGAGAGCAGGATGGTGTGCGGACATTTGCCACGCCGGACATATGCCACGCCGGACATTTGCCACGATTTTACCTGCTCCGAAGGGTTGGGTCCCTTGTCTCCCCCTCCTCCTCCTCGACCCGTATTTAGCAACTCCACTATAGTGGCACTGTCATCAATAACATTACAGTCGCTGTCGCGCAGTAAAGGTACTTACTGAGCCTTTCCGCTGGTTTACTTAACATAGGACCAGAATCTCTTTGGATTTTCCGTCACATTTCTAAAGAGAGTTTCGTTGAGGAAACTATTAAATGCATCACGCATTGAAATCCGCACCAAATTTCGAGCCTCAGTAAGACGTCGCCAGTCTTGGAGATTTTGCGTTCTTCTAAATTATACGTGCCTTTTTCGGTGCACCTGTAGCAGCTTTCTGTCGCGTTTTGTGTACCGTGGGGGGTCGGTTCCGTCTCTTATTAATTTATTTGGTTCAAAACGGTTCAAATGGATCTGAGCACTATGGGACTTAACATCTGAGGTCATCAGTCCCCTAGAACTTGGAACTACTTAAACCTAACTAACCTAAGGACATCACACGCATCCATGCCCGAGGCAGGATTCGAACCTGCGACCATAGCGGTCGCGCGGTTCCAGACTGTAGAGCCGAGAACCGCTCGCCCACCCCGGCTGGCACAGGAACTATCTGCTTCTATATCACTTTTGAGCTGGAACACACATTACATTATGTTTCCTTAAGTTGTGTTTCTTGCTTCTCAAGTAGTGGAGATCATTACAATTACGGCTTTTCCCTCCAAAACCTAGGATGCTTTCTCTGTGACCCTATAAATACCAGAGCTAAGCAATGTAGAACAACAACGTACGTTACAAACATAGCATTTTGTATTACTTCATTTCCTTGTTACTAGCATCTTAAAATTGTACGTCGACTCTAGATGACATGTCAATCATAGATGTTCTTATCTCTATGTAGTGAACGTATTTTCAGTCATGTTTTGAACATTGTCTCGCTACACTTTATTAACTAATGTTTCGCCGCAAGGGATATCGGATTTTTGAGAGTAAATTAATATGGAGTAAAAATTTCTCGGTGTACATGCCGCGCACAAATCAGGATAAATCTCCAAGCTTTCGACCACTACCTCCATGGTCGTCGTCAGCCCTGACGACGACCATGGAGGTAGTGGTCGAAAGCTTGGAGATTTATCCTGATTTGACGCGGCATGTACACCGAGAAATTTTTACTCAGGAAATACGTCGCGAAAGACTTCGTAGCCAAATTAATATGGAGTTTATCGTTCTTCTTTTCAGACTTCACATACCCATTTCTTCTTTCTTATTGTCTTTTGGGCATGCAGTTGTAGCAATTAAAGTAGGCACAAATGCAGTGATAAAAAAGAAATGATTAGCGTACTTACTCATTCGCCTTACATCGTTGCTCCCATGGTGATGGACTGTTTCTATCGCAATCTTTAAGCGTGAAAGGAAGCTACCGTACAGACAGAGGGATCTATATTTATAATTGACAGAACTAATTACATACTGACATAATCGTCGGTATTGTTTTCGTTTCCCAAAAGTTATAAATATTTCGACTTCGGAAAAGAAGCTCAATATGTCGCCATGATGTCGAAGAAGAAGGTCCCTTACGTACTGATTGTATCGAGTAAGATGTGGAGACGGCGGTTAGAAAGTGGACAGAAGAAATACGAGGAATGGCGTCCCTTACCTGAAGGATCTCTACTCAAGCTAATGTGGCAAATGTCGGGCGTGGCAAATCTCCGGCATGACAAATGTCCGGCATGCAGCAGGATTCCAAGCACAGTTTATACAAAAACCTCCATCCCTGCTTACAGGGTTGCTCGCTAATTTAATCTCAACAGCTTCCTCAATAACACTGTCCCAATAGCTGGACGTGCATGCCAATATCTCGGTATTGTAATTGTAAGCAGGCTGTTTAGGTTTTTATATTGGTAACGCCACGTAGCGCTTTGTACGAAAATCACTGGCTGTGCTGTGTGCAGTCTGTGGCTGGTTTGCATTGTTGTTGGCCATTGTAGTGTTGGGCTGTTGGCTGTTAACAGCGCGTAGCGTTGCGCAGTTGGAGGTGAGCCTCCAGCAGTGGTGGATGTGGGGAGAGAAATGGCGGAGTTTTGAAATTTGTAAGACTGGATTCATGAACTGCTATATATATTATGACTTTTGAAAACTATTAAGGTAAATACATTGTTTGCCTCTATCAAATTCTTTCATTTGCTAACTATGCCTATCAGTAGTTAGTGCCTTCAGTAGTTTGGATATTTTATTTAGCTGGCAGTAGTGGCGCTCGCTGTATTGCAGTAGTTCAAGTAACGAAGATTTTTGGTGAGGTAAGTGATTTGTGAAAGGTATAGGTTAATGTTAGTCAGGGCCACTCTTTTGTAGGGATTTTTGAAAGTCAGATTGCGTTGCGCTAAAAATATTGTGTGTCAGTTTAGTTTTGATCAGAATAGGTATAGAGCGAAATGTCTGAGTGCGTTCAGTTCTGCTCAGCTGTTTGATAATCAAATAATGTAAGAGGTTTATCAGCACAGTAATTCAATAATTTTTCTAAGGGGACGTTTCATATGTCGACCCTTAGCCGAGGATACCTCACTGGAATCTTCTGATTTTTTCTAGTAGTTTGTGCAATTAGTGCAGCCTTTGTTTATTGCTAGCGCGTAATTGTAGAGAGAATTTCCTTTGTAGTTGTAGTTTTTTTTTCTTGTACAGTAAAACAGTTCTGACATGCATGTAGATTTGCACCAAGTATTTCGCAGCTGCGCTTGCAATTAACGAGATATCATTTTCAATGCTATGTTAATGTGTTTTCTTATTTTGCTCTTCAAATTGTGCTTTTCTGTGTTGTCATGTGAAATATTGTGATAATAATGGCGTGTGAAAAACGTAATACTAGGCTCCAAAGTAAACTGAGAAATGACAGTGAAGACGAAAGCAATGTGTTAGCGCCACCGCGTAATGAATTAACTAATGTTCAACATAGTAATTTGGTAATTGTGCATAGGGAAATGGAGCGGGCGGCAAACAATGGTGTAGGCAGTGAAACAATTAGTGAACAGGGAAGCATTATCGATCGATCGGTCGGCAACAGCTTGCCTCAGGAATCCGAAATGACAGGGCACAATCTTGCAAATACTGTACATTCAGGTTTTGCGTCCTAGCCGTTTTCTCAAATAAGTCAAGACACATTTTCTGCTTTTCAAAATGCGAATATTGCCGGTTCAAATGCATTGCCGAATAGCACTGAGGAACATGTTTCAGACACCAGTGAATTGTTATTACAATTAATGCAACAAATGGGACAAAAGCTTCAAAAGTTAGACACAATGGAACAACACCAGAGACAAACACAGCAAAAGCTTCAAAAGCTAGACACCACACTTGAACAAACACGTGAAGATTTAACTACTGAGTTACATAACATTGAATCGAAATGTCAAAAAGTCTGTAATGACGTAAAAACACAAATTTTTGAGCATTTTCAACCTATTTTTTCGCGGCATGAAAATGCATTACAGAACCACGAAGCAGCCATAAAAGAACTGCAAACCATGGTTCATGAAAATCATGAGACCTTGTGGGCTAAAATTGACTCAGTTACATCTACCGATTCGGTTACGCTACTTGCAAAAACTCAGGAAAACTTAAAGAACACAGTTGATACGATTTCAACACAAATGGACACTCTGAAAGTTGGTTCAGAAAAACACACTGAGGAAATAAGTACACTATCGGAGAAAGTAGCCGAACTTTCAGAACAGTTCACTAACTTATCTGCAAAGGTAGATGATGATCTGAATGACACATGACCTGTAGCCATCACTGACACAGAAGAGTATGAACAAATTAAGAAATTCAAACAAAATCAGAATCAAATTAATACGCAACACAAAAGAGAAATCCGGGAAGTACAAGATCATTGGGCACAAGTAATACAAAAATTACATATTTCAGAGGACACTCGCGCTCCAACACGGGAAGAGGAACTTAGAAATACGGAAAAGCCACAAAATAATAGCACAGGGCATTTCGGAAATTATGAAAGAAATTGGCACGGTGCACCGAATTTTGAGATGGAACCGCCAACGCGACGTAACAATGACCGATATGCGACTCGCCGACACGATGATTTTAACTATAAGCTGTTCATTACTACACGTAAATTCAAAACATTTAAGAATTCTGGCAACGACATTCATCCACAAGCGTGGCTCCAACGATTCTCTCATCGTTTTCCTCCCAACTGGTCATTAGAGCACAGATTAGAATTTATGTGTGGCTACTTAGAGAATGAACCAGCTGAAAGAATGCGATCGGTCATTCACGATTGTCACAGTGAAGGAGAATTTTATCATGCCTTCCTCTCAGCATATTGGTCTCAAGCTACACAAGACCGAGTAAAACATAGCATCATAATGATGAAACATTTCGAACAATCTGAATTTTCCAGTCTTGTGAAATATTTTGAAGACATGTTGCACAAGAATCAGTACCTGTCAAACCCATACAGCCCCTCAGAACTCATCCGCATTTGCTTAATCAAACTACCTGAACATTTACGACATATTATTTTGGCACGACGTTGCAAAGACGACATTGAAGCTTTTCAGGGACTCTTACAAGAATTAGAAATTGACCCTGACAATCCCGGAACGCGAAAACAGGAACACAACAACTACAGGTCACAATTCCGCGATGAAAGAAATAATAACTGGACACGACAAGGCTATTCCTACAACACAAATCGTGACCAAAACAGACACCACCCGTATGACAACCGTTGGCAGAGTAGTAATAATTACAGGGAAAGATCACCTCCCGCGGTAGTGACTATCACAGAGACAATCAGAGAAACAGACAAAATGGGAACCAAAATAATTATTATCAAGGGAGACAGAATAACTTTAGACGCAATGGTCTAGCGCGCAGTTACGATTCAGGGAGAAATTCTCCACCACGTGACCAACAAGAAAGAAACTATGGAATCTACCGACATGACGACAGACGATGTGATCGTAACGACAGACCTGAATTGCATCAGAACTGGCCGGATTCAAGCAGGACGGGGCCCTCTAGACAGGGTGAATTTGTAGAAGTTAGGTCTCCTAATCCCAATAACGACGCGCGCCAACAAAGAGACAGACAATGACTCGCACCGCAGGCAGCCACGTGCGCCGGCTAGCTCAGCGAAAAATAAGATAGACGCTAACCTTGAGAAAAATTTTACCATTCCTTACCGACGTATACAACATGATAATTACTTTGAAGTTGAAACTCTGCTCACTAGAAAGGTAAAGGATTGCACCACATTTCACATGTAAAACCGTTTATTGAAAGATAATCTGCTTTTTAACTTAGTCTTTGCCATAAAATTGTTCACTTCACGCTACTAATACAATTTGTCACACTGAGAAACTGTTAACATGTGATTATGTTCTAAAGTTAAATAGCCAGTCAAGAACCAAGAGAACTTATTTAAACAGAAATTACGAATGCATTGTTATTGTGAACAGATGATACAGTGTTGTTATTTGTACATTCTTGCTTAATAGTTACACGATTACGTAACGAATATACGGCTTACTTACTTAGAACATATACTGCTAATGAGATTTTAAAGCAACATTTTGGTTTACTTGGAAAGATACTCTTTATTTGAAGTGCATTCGGTGAGATTAAAGATGACGTAGCATTTGGTTTCTTTGATAGCTACACGATTTTATCACAACGCTACTAATATGTGACACAATTTACATTGTTGCTTTTGCGGTGTATCTGTTTTATATCTGCACAGTTTTTCTGTATTATTCTGGAAAGTAAAACATGTTTTAGTAGTTACTTTTGTGGTATAGCTACAATGAGACAGCCTTTTCCGTAGCACAACAACATGTTACAGCACAGTACTTTTTTCATCACGGCAATAAACGTAATAACTATGATATCTACATGGAAAGCATTTCACTTTTGTTTATGATGAGGTGAGTATGGTTCAAATTGATCTGAGCGCTATGGGACTTAACATCTGAGGTCATCAGTCCCCTAGAACTTAGAACTACTTAAACCTAACTAACTTCAGCAGAACTTTGCTTACAGAGGACGATAACTACGACACTTCCACAGAATTATCTTACAGCAAGACGCACATTTAGCGCTACAGGACACGCATTTGAGTGATTAATTTTGTACTTAAAACATTTATTTTTAAAGATTTTTTTAATTACAATGATACAAAGGTTTTCCCTGATACGTTTCATTCCATTGCTGTAATCTGTAACACCTGAGGGTATAATTACATTGATCCTCAGAGGGGTACACGCTTACTTTGTGTACCATGTGTCTGGCAAGCACAAGGAGCCCTAGCTAATATGGTATCTGCTTATAGAACTTTACACATCGGTACCATATTCCTCTAACACAGAATTACACAGCTATCTGATCATTTAACTGAGAGAGACAAACATTTATTTTACTACGTCAGTGACAGATGTTTACGCAATTACACTGTTGGATAACTATCACACTTATGAAATTGTATTTAGTATGTACTTTGTGAACTGTTCATATTTTTTTGGAGCCATTGTGATACTATGAGAGCTTTGAATGAGGTATTTGGTATGGGATCATGATTTTTAAAGTGCATTTGTGGTAGATGACACTATTGAAATGAGCAGAGAATTTTCTTTAGGTTTTGATATTATTGGAGGAAGCTACGACGATTTTGAGATTTGGCTGAGTTTTTATGATGTTATTATTACGATGACAATGTGTATTATGCTGTTGAGGTATGTTTATGATCAATAAGATAATGCTATGTGAGGAATCTGATTATGCTATGTATTTACTATGATGAAATATTGGAGACATGTTGATGAATATGTATGTGTGTAATAAGGTAAGGAATAAGGAGTAGTGGTTAGGGACTCTGACTTGTGAAAAAGGATGATGGAAACCAAGAATCGTACTTTTAAAGAGTTATGTAATGTGTGTAAATGCGTGAATGTATCACAATGCCGACGAAAACTGTAGTGCAAACTGGTGTCGTAAATATTTCGGTAAGAAAGTTAAGTGACCACCTTCACATAATGCATCGTGGGCACCCAGCTGCGCGACAGTTGCCTGGAAAAAAGCCATTAGTGTGTGCCTTTCAGAGGCACAGGTGGAGAAAAAAAGAGACCATTAACCTCGCTATTGACATTCCTTTGTAGAAAGCATCGCAAATCTGACATGCTCATTACTTGAAAACATATGATTACTCGTACTTTGTGCTACTTACTGACATGCTTATGAATTGATGGAATATATTCGTACATGTGCACACCTGATTATGACAAGTGTCTTTCTACGAGAATTGAGAGAATTTCTACTAACTTATAAAATGCCTCATGACTACTAAATGATTATTTTATGCTTTACTATGTACATTGTTGCTTATTTTATTTGATATCTGTTTTCCAGGTGTCTTGCTTTTATAAAATAAAATTAAATGTATTTGCTAATGTGAACACTTTCTGTCAACAGATCTGTTAGATAATGATTTTATGATCCAGATTCCTAAAAAAAAAAAAAAAAAAAAAAAAAAAAAAAAAAAAAAAAACACATGGAAAGGAAAGAACAGTAAGAATGGACTAATAACAGTAACTGCATACATAATTTACTTTTCAAGTACTTGGTAACTTTTATGGTAGAATAAGTTGTGGTGCACCACTTTAATTATATAGACATTAAGATGTGAATAGACATCTCCCTTATCTGCATTGTTGTCTTTATTGTACTATTTTTTTTGCTTGAGCTTTGTCATGTTTAGGTATAAGTTATAGCATTTGCTGCTGCTGTTTGCCAGGCATAGTGCTACTAAATTTCACTTTGTATTACTCTGTTATGCCAGTTTTACTACTGATTTATTTTTCTTGTTGCTGCACATTGGCTCATATTAGTTGTAATATTGCAATTTCTCTGTTAATTTAGATTTACTGTTGCTTGCTTTGCCAATTTGAATTTTTTGTCATTGCTGTTTGTGTTAATTGTTTTGTGCTGCTGCATCCCTTAGTTTAGCATCTGAGCTCAGTAGATTTAAGTTAGCTTAAGAGGGGGTAGACTATATAAGAGAATGAGTTGCGATGAATTGGAAGAAATGCATTGAGAAGTTACACGAAAAAAGTACAGAAAGCAGGTATAGATAGGACTTTTTGGAAATAATGAAGAACGAAGTGAGTTCTCCGAGAAGTAAAGAAAGTTTTGCTTGTAAAATACTGCAGTAAAACAAACACTGTCCTTTCCTTGTGTTATCCCACAATGTGTTTGTGTAACCTTGAGTATTTGTGTTCTTCCTGTCTTTATGTGTTTATCTGATGAGAGTTACAATGTAGAATTTTTCTGATAATATGTTATTTACTTTGTAAAGATGTTTAGACATTATTTATTCTGTTTTGTTTTAATGCTCATTTGGAAGCTGATGTTTCAAAAGTTATTCTGATCTTTTATTTACGGACTTATGTCATAATTCTTGTAACACTTATGTATATGTTTATTTCTATTCTTTTGTAAAGCCTGTGTTACTACAAATGTTATCTGTACTGTTATGTTCTTTAATGATGTATTTTGTACCTTTGCTATTGTATTCTTATATTGTAAATTTATAATTGTATAGACACCAGTTCTTCAAATTAAGTATCATTTCACTGCACACGTTTCTGTTGGTCTTAATATATGCACAGTATGTGAGAAGTTGGGACTGTTAGTGCTTGCACATGTGTTGATAATTCAGCAAGGGACTGGATAACAGCATTGCTGGTTCTAAGGACATTTCAAAAAAATTTTGTGAGTGCACAAGTGGTGGTTTATGGACTTGCTATATTGTCCGCAAGACTCTTCGATGGTGATTGTGCACCTGCACAATCGCAACAGATGGTTGCTGGCCGTCTCTACAAGGACTACAGTGGGTCTGCATCTTTGATGACTCACCAATACCATTATTTCTACAAGGACCGCAGTGGGTCTGCACCTCTGATGGCCCACCAATACCGTAATCTCTACCAGGACTACAATGGTCTGTTCTGTGATGACCTACCTACCATTACTCTTCAAAACTTCGACTGACTCTGCTGTGGGTTTCCTCTGTTGTGGCCCATTACCTGTCTGCATGTCAAGAGTCAGCACTGTCTGTCCGTTGGAAGGACAACACTACCTCTTCAAGACTGCATGGAAATCCACTACTTCCATGTGCATTTTCTTTTACTGCTCAGACTTTGAGAAAAACACTGCTATTTTACTGTGATCAATGATCAGGACTGTCTTTATGAACTGTGAGAAAATTTTAGCTTTTGACCAATATTGTATTAATAAGTGTGTGCATTTGATTTCTTTGTTATTGTATTTGTGAAAAAATTTTAACAAATATGTATTGACCACTGCCCAAAACAATTTGTAAAATTTTTTGTGGGGAGCATGGGGGCTATGTAAGTAGGCTGTTTAGGTTTTTATATTGGTAACGCCACGTAGCGCTCTGTATGAAAATCACTGGCTGTGCTGTGTGCAGTCTGTGGCTGGTTAGCACTGTTTTTGGCCATTGTAGTGTT
The DNA here is from genome assembly GCF_023864345.2 of Schistocerca serialis cubense. Taxonomy (NCBI): domain Eukaryota; kingdom Metazoa; phylum Arthropoda; class Insecta; order Orthoptera; family Acrididae; genus Schistocerca; species Schistocerca serialis. Next base: position 592,626,785 of record NC_064639.1, read on the forward strand.
GGGCAGTTGGCTGTTAACAGCGCGTAGCGTTGCGCAGTTGGAGGTGAGCCGCCAGCAGTGGTGGATGTGGGGAGAGAGATGGCGGAGTTTTGAAATTTGCAAGACTGGATTCATGAACTGCTATATATATTATGACTTTTGAACACTATTAAGGTAAATAAATTGTTTGTTCTCTATCAAAATCTTTCATTTGTTAACTATGCCTATCAGTAGCTAGTGACTTCAGTAGATTGAATCTTTTATTTAGCTGGCAGTAGTGGCGCTCGCTGTATTGCAGTAGTTCGAATAACGAAAATTTTTGGTGAGGTAAGTGATTTGTCAAAGGTGTAGGTTAATGTTAGTCAGGGCCATTCTTTTGTAGGGATTTTTGAAAGTCAGATTGCGTTGCGCTAAAAATATTATGTGTCAGTTTAGTGTTGATCAGAATAGGTAAAGAGCGAAATGTCTGAGTGCGTTCAGTTCTGCTCAGCTGTTTGAAAATCAAATAATGTAATATCAGCACAGTAATTAACTGATTTTTCTAACGGGACGTTCCATTATATAACATAGCGTGACCAGTATCGAAACAATGTTCGGCAATAGCAGATCTACTTGGCCTCTGTAATCGTGTGTGCCGTTTATGCTCAGTACATTGGTCATCCACGGTCCTTATAGTGTGACTAATACCACAGCTACAAGGAATGCGATATACACACGCCAAACCAAGGTCATCCTTAACAAAATCCGAAAGAACTCTGATTTTAGATGGAGGTCGCAAAATACATTTCACATTGTATTTCCGTAAAATACGACCGTTCTTGCTGAAAGAGCTTCCAGCGTAAGGCAAAAAGGCAGTAGACTTAGGTGTCGACTCAGGATTATCATTAGTCACCCGATGCACAGTTGATCGATAGCGCAACGCACGTTCAATCAATCACTATAACCATTCTGCCGAAGTGTAGTTTAGAGATGGGCCAGCTCAGCTGGCAAAGCCTCAGTGTCGGAAATGACATGTGCCCTATGTTCCTGATATGATGTTCACACCGATCAACTTGTGGGCTTAACAGAGAAGCAAGGTGCTTGGCTGCACGATACGTCGGAGCACCGATATTGCTCACTATAGGACGGAGAGGAACCCCTTCCTTGCGTACTTTCGGAAGGCCATATAACCTAGGGATAACAGCACTATAGGTGTTAAGACTCTTGATAGTGTCCTGCAACAAACAACTTTTCTTCAGGAAGATGTTGGTCTTTCTCTCAAAACTTTTCATGGTGTCAGCATCGATCTTGCGGTAACTGTAAATATTACCTGGCTGAATTCCCGTTAAGTCGTTTGACAAATGTATACGCCAAGAGAACCTCAGGTCCCTCCCTCAGACGATTCAAGCGACAGAAACGTTCCAGTTGGCAAAACGCTGTAGAAAGAGAACCACTGCTCAGAATGACGTCAAAATAGCTCTGAGCACTATGGGACTTAACATCTTAGGTTATCAGTCCCCTAGAACTTAGAACTACTAAAACCTAACTAACCTAAGGACATCACACACATCCATGCCCGAAGCAGAATTCGAACCTGCTACCGCAGCGGTCGCGCGGTTCCAGACTGAAGCGCCTAAAACCGCTCGGCCACTCCGGCCGGCCCAGAACGACGTCAAATTTGAGCAGCATATTATTGACGCAGGGAGGAATATTACACAATTTAAAAAATATACAATTTGAGCAACAGATGACGCAGTAATCGTCACAATATGAACACCGACAGGCGCGCGGCATAGGACTGCTCAGAGTCCGACGACCACCATGACAGTCTTCACGAAGGTCCGCACGGGGCTGGTAGTAGACCTGCAGAAGTTTCTGGCACTCAGTGGTATGAAGAGTCACTGGTCCGATGTCTGCTAAATGTCTGGAATAAATGATTACAAAATTCGAAAACGTAGGTTCTTTTAAAGAGCAGTGTGGCAGATAAAGGAAAGTAGTTGACTCGACATCTGTTGAAGTTGTGGCCACAGCATTGCATTATGGATCGAGCTGTGGTGTGCAAACGTGTAGTGCACGGGGAATTTTCCGAACGTTCGAAAAGGCCTACTAGCACGGTGCATAAAATATATGAGACATCCTCCATTCCTATCCATATGAAATCATCCATGTTCAGGAGTCGCTTCCTGCTGCCGGCAAGACACGCGTTCGCTCTGGAATGTCTTGCTAGCACGCAAGTGGGCAATGAATGTCCATGGAACATTCCGTGGACGGACGGACCCTTTTCCCATCTCCAAGAACACGTCAATTTGCAGAATCGCAGAATACGGACAACAGAAAATCCGCACGCCCATTCACAGTTACCACTTCATTCTGGAAAGGTGACTGCATGGTGCGCGTCGACGGAATCGTTATCGTAGGGTACTCTGTCAAAGAGATGAGTCCTGCCGGTCCTGTTACCTGTACAGTCATTGGTAAATGACGGCGCACCAACGTCATTCCAACCTTTCAACAGCGTGGATGTGTGGGTAGGATCATTTTTGTGCAAGATGACGCTTCTCTGCACATTGCACAGCCAGTGAAGCAGCTACTGCAGAGGCGTTTCAGAAATTCTGCAATTATCACTGTCATTTCCCTACAACCTGACCGTCCACAACACCTGAGGTTCAACCGTGTGACACCTGAAAATATTGTGTTCAGTGCTCCAATTAGAAATGTAACTGAATTGAAGGCACGCATTGCGCAACGCATTCTTAACATGACCCTCGAGACACTCCGATTTGCTGTGGAACATGCAGTTTATGGGTTTCAACTCGTGGCAGGAAACGGTGGACAGCATATCGAACATGTCTTACGCCAGTCTCACGATAGTTGAAAACCGATGCCGTTTTGCTTTCTATGCGGTTTTTGGCTTCAGGACCACTACAAATCGATGTTATTTTGCTTTTTATACAGTTTTTGGCCTCAGGGCAGTTAAAAACCGATTTTTCCCATCCGATATAGTACGACCTTGCCGTGATGGATGGGCTTGGTTTACTAACAGTGCCAGAACATTGGCTGCCGAACTTGTGCAGTCGTCCGATTTGAACAGTGCTGATGGCGTAAAGTGCAACTCAAACCACAGCTCTCCTATTGCGATTCGTCTGTCATTTGTAGCCAACCCCATTTGTCTAAAGAAGTTTACAGTGCCATGTGTTGGTAAAATTTTCGTTAGTATTTTTTTCCATGGCATTTTCCCCTGAGTAAATAATATGCTGTTCAAATTTGACGATATTCCGTACAGTGTTTCTCTTCCTACAATTTTGTGGAGCTGGGATTGTGATTATGGGCACTCTGCTCATTTGACCACAGTGTCAGAATAAGAATGAATTTGCCAAATGATGGAAACAGCGGACCTGGTGGGGCGATATGAACTCTATGAAAGAGAGAAACACATGTTTGTGAATGCAAGAAGTTTGCAACGATGATGAGACCGAGCAAAATCAGGCCACGGCTAGAGAAGAACCTGCAAACAAGCTTTGGCGGTGCTCCAGTCTTTGACGATACGGCGACAGGATTACGTTTACCTCTGCGAACTGGCCATGGTTGGTAGCCGGGCCATAGACAACCGATTGCTTACGCACTTCGCTACGCTCTCAGCCAGTGAAAAGCATCTCGTCTGTGCCACTGCATCCCTCGTGATGTCCCTGACGCAACTGTTGTTACCTAATCTGGAAGGTACTCATAACTCAGGATATCTAAAGTGGTCTTTCACAGTAGAAGCAGCATTTAGCCGCAGTTTAAACGGACGTGGTGTAATTACAATCAGTTCACGAAAGTGTCACCAGTCAAAGGTGGTCAATAATACCCACCAGAGTGAGATTTTCACTCTGCAGCGGAGTGTGCGCTGATATGAAACTTCCTAGCAGGTTTGTGTGCCGGAACGAGACTCGAACTCAGGACCTTTGCCTTTGGCTAGGAAGTGCTCTAGCGGCTGAGCTACTCAAACATGCCTCACGACCTGTCCTGAAGGTTCACAGTAGAGCTTCTGTGAAGTTTGGGAGGTACGGGACGAGGCACTGGCAGAACTGAAGCTGTGAGGACGGGTCGTGAGTCGTGCTTGGGTGGCTCAGTCGGTGCCGGCGCGGTAGCTCAGCGTGTTCAGTTAGAGAGCTGGCTGGTCTCTGTAATTAAAAAAAAATGAAAAAAAACTGAATGAAAGAATCAGTAACGATTTTCCACGGATGGCATGCGACTTCCGCTACGATGAAATACAACGAACAATAATGAACAAAATGGAAAATAAGGGCGGTATAGCACTTGTCGGCAAAAGGCAAAGGTCCCCAGTTCGAGTCTCAGTTCGGCTCACAGTTTCAGTCTGCCAGGAAGTTTCAATAAATACCCAGTCACTAAAGAATGGCAGCTAAACTGTCTCATTGCGCTCTACACTCGGAGATATATTTCTCTACGTCATCGTTTTGCAGTGCAAAACACAAATGGTGCGTTGGTGCACACAGATTTTCAGTTGTTTTTTTCCGAAATTTTAATATCCGCCGTAATTACTGACTGACCTTGTCACATCCTCGCTGTGGCACGTAATGTGTATGATTAACGTTAGTGGTGATAGTAATTCCTACAAGCAGTTACAGAATCTGGTGTCAGGTACCACCACGAGAACTTCGCAACTAAGGACCGATAGTTTTCCCGTCGGGAAAAGAATATCTGGCCTCTCTACCTTTCCCTTACTGACGAAACCAAAATGGGTCACTAATTACTTTTAAGTGAAAATTTCCAGCACGCTATTGTTTCAGCATCGAAGCGTAGACTGCTCCCTGTCCTACACCCGGAGTCGCGTCGGGTAGCTTGTATTGTGCAAGGAGAAGGGCCAATGTTCGAATTGTGAATAGAACGTCCTGAGAAGTCTAAAGTAAGATACTTCTTTTATCCTTTTCGTTTCACGATATGCGCAAACAGAAAAATCATACATATTCATACATTGTCGTTCTATCTGTGGATCAACTGCGAATAAAGCATATGGTATTGGAGTATGACTGAAGACTACAGTCATAAATGTAGAAACTTTAAAGCGTTGAGAGACTCCCTGAAGTCTGCAAGTGTGATTTGAGCAAGGTAGCATCTCATAGAAAGATCAGAATGATGTTCTGACTATCGCACGAGCGTTCAAATTGTCGCAGTTCATCGTGAGATACCTGCTCATAAATGAAATTGTATTTCCTTAATCTGTTAATGCTGAGTGTCGCAAATTCTCATCAAACCAAACACAAACACGAGACGTTTAGAGAATTACAGCTACATACAGAGGTGAGTTCAGGTCAGAAAATTATTCCCTTGTTCTGTAGTGTCTGTGACATGATATAAACCACATTTTGATGTAAGAAACTAGATGAAAGGTGGCTGGTTCTTTGGGTTCGCCTTTTTTCATCTACTTGATCACCATTACGCATCTTACGCAGATTGTGCCACTTACGTCATGTTAAAGAGGCCCAGCGACCAATTAAATGAACATTATATAGGAGTGACATAGATTAGGTATGGTGTGGGTTGTGATTAAATTTTGCATGCAGTATTTTCAGGTGAAGGAATTGTGCTTATGTTGGAAGTGGGTCTTCGTTACGGACAGTTAAGGCTAGTGTTGGGCGCGGCAGCGACTGCCGGCGTAGACAGAAGAGCAGCCACTTTATTGCTGGCACTTAGAGGATATGAAGGATAGAGCTCAGGTACACTGGGGTAACAGGCGAGGAGTCATTGTCACTGCTTCCCCCTGCAGGAAGAGCGGTGGTGAACGACAGCAGCAGGGGATCTTTGTCCTGGAGGGTATGTACGAGGGTAATCCCAAAAGTAACGTCACCTATTTTTTTTAGAAGTACAGAACTCTGTTTGTGTGGCAGTTGGTCACACTGTTATGAAGAGTGCTTCACGCGCTGTGTGTAAACATGCGCACGCCGCGCTGAGGCGCTCAGTCTTGGCTTGGCAGCTGTTGAGAATGGAGCTCCCGTTGGATGTTGCCGCCAAGTGCCAATTGCGCGCAGTTATTCGGTTTTTGAACGCAAAGGGCACTGCGCCGATTGAAATCCATCACCAATTGAATTGACGGAAGTGTGTGGTGAGTTGTGCATGGATGTCAAAAATATTTGTAAGTGGTGTAGAGAATTTGCAGCTGGTCGGACCGAAATTCACGACGAACAAAGGAGCGGGAGACCGTCAATTTCTGACAGTGTTGAAGGTTGAGCAAAGCATGCATGAAGATCGGCAGATCACCCTGGATGATCTCTGCACGTTGGTTCCTGAGGTTTCCCGAAGCACCGCTCACAGAATTTTAACGGAAACATTGAACTACCAGAAGGTGTGCGCAGGATGGGTGCCACGCATGCTGACTGAGGACCACATGCGGCAACGAGTTGATGCTTCCCGCACATTTCTTCACCGCCTTGCAGCCGAACAGGACAACTTTCTGGACTGATTGTCACGGGTGACGAAACCTCGGCATACCATTTTACACCTGAGACTAAGCAACAATCACGCCAGTGGCGGCATCCTTCTTCGCCAAAGCCGCGGAAATTCAAACAAACACAGTCTGCCGGTAAAGTCATGACAACAGTTTTTGGGATTCGAAAGGATTATTGTTGCTCGGCTTTATTTATGCCCACTAGGACCACAATTAACGCTGAGAGGTGCTGTGAGACTCTGGTAAAACTCAAACGGGCAATTCTGAACCGGAGAAGAGGAATGTTGAGAAAGGGCGACAACATTCACCATGACAACGATTGCCCACACATCGCTCGGCAAACCGTTGCTCTCCTGCAACAGTTTCAGTGGAACATAATCACCCATCCACCCTATAGTCCTGACTTGGCGCCCAATGACTATCACCTGTTCCATAGGTTAAAAGAACATTTGGCCGGAAAGCGATTCAGCTCCGACGACGAGGTGAAAGAAGAGGTTCATAGCTTTCTGAACAGCATGGTATGACATGGGCATACAAAAACTGCCACAGCGTCTACAAAAACGCGTCGACAGAAATGGTGATTATGTCGGAAAATGGCTAAATGCTCAAGCTGTAAACTATTGTAGAAATAAACAGGTCTATCTACTTATAAAACATAGGAGACCTTACTTTTGGGATTACTTTCGTATTTATCGCGACAAGGAGTATTTCTGTGCAATGGTCGGCACCTGAGTTTTATGGCTCTTTCGCCAGGTGACTTGGGCAAGGGGCACTCAACCCTGCAGAGATGAGAGAATGTCTCACTTTTCGCAGGCGGACCTGACAATATTTTTTCCATGGAACGTCCTGAGAAAGCCATATTGGCTTGTGAGAGCAAACATTTCGATGAGGTCGGTGCAGCTTGACGGCTGCTCCGAGAGCTGCTGCACTTTTTTGGGGGACATGTTGGATCCCACGCCAGTGTTTCTGTGGCAGTGCTGAATCTGTGTCTTGACTCGCGAGCTGGCTGTCACGTTGAGGCGTGTGCCGGAGGGGCCATGCGCGAGACAGCTATAGAGAGAAGATTGCCGAAGAAAAGGATCAGCCCATCTGTTGGAGGGAGGCAGTACCCAGTATCAAAAAGTATGTTATTAGCGGAAAAATATGGCACAAAGCCCGCTGTTGGTGGATCATTCATTTAGCAGAAGCTTAGGAGGTAGGTGGAGGAGTCGAGATGGGAGAGAGTAGCTGGAAGGTGCTGATAGAGAGGAGTCGTGATCACTCTTCAGGAGTGAGACTTGTAATCAGTCAGCAGTGTAAGTGTTATGTGGTAGCCGCACCATACATTTGGTGTTGACTGTGAGGCAGAACTGGTCGAATTTCAGTTTGCTGCCGCGAGGCAAATCTGAATAAATTTTCTGACCGAGGGCCTTGGTTCGCGCGGCACCGCAATTTCGTGTCTGGTTTAGAGGAACAGATCCAGACCCTGTATTGAGCAGTTGGGGGCTCGGCTACTCCGTTCGAGTCTTCGCTGTGGCGAGCAGTTCATCACTTTCCAGACTCCCAATGATGAATGGTAAGCATTGCGATGCTCTGGCTTGATTAGAAGCCAGTTGCTTACCAAGTACAGCGTTCATCTCTGCAGACAGCAGAACTCATAGCTCCACACATACGCATTAGTGCGTAGTTTGCCATTCATAATTTCTGTCTTTTCGCTATGCTGCGTCAGTCCTTATCAAAGTCATTTCTTTTCCGCTTTCTTCAAATTTTTCGTGCAGCCATATTACCTTAGCTTCCCTGCACATCCTGTTTATTTCATTCCTCAACGACTTGTATTTCTGTATTCCTCTATTTCGCCGAACATTTTTGCACTTTTGAATACATTATGGGAGTGACAGTGATCAATGTGTTACAAATATTTACTATTAAAAACAGTCTTGATCACGATTTATTTATTAAGATGACCTGTGGTCTGAAGATGACCACAGTAGTGGTCGAAACCGATCACCTAAATAAATAAATGGTGATCAAGACTGTTTTTAATAGTAAACATTTTTGCACTTCTTTCATCTATCAGCTGAAATATTTTTTCTGTTACCCACAGTTTCTTACTAATTAGCTTCTTTGTATCTACGTTTTTCTGTGATTGCCATTTTTAGGGATGTCCATCCCTCTTCAGCTGAACTGCCTACTGAGCTATTCCCTACCGCACTATATATATCCTCACAGAACTTCAAGCGTATCTCGTCATTCCTCTGTACATCCGTATCCCACTTCTTCCTGACTGGTATCTTAAACTTCTGGCTTTTATTCGTCTCTATTAAATTGTGATATTAGTGTGTATCTACTCCTGGGTACTCCTGACAATCCAGTATCTGATTTCGGTATGTCTTCCTGTCCACGATGTAATCTAACTGAAATCTCACCGTATTTCCAGCCTCTTCCAAGCCTCCTGTTGCAATTCTTGAAAAGAGTATTCGCCATTACTACTTGAAATGTATTGCAGAACTCAATTAGTCATCCTCCCCTCTCATTCCTAGCACCAAGCCCATATTCTCCCATTACCCTTTCTTCTACTCATTCCCCTACAACCGCATTGCAATAACCCATGACTATTAGATCTTCATCTCCCTTTACATACCGAATTACCCGTTCAATATCCTCATATACTTTCTCTATGTGTTCATCTTGGGCTTGCGACGTCGGCATGTATACCTGAACTATCGTTGTCAATTCTAATGGGAACAACCCTATCACTGAACTGTTCACAGTCACTCATTCTCTGCCATACATTCCTACTCATTTCAAATCCTTCTTCCGTTATGCCATATTCTGCTGCTGCTGATGTTACCCTATACTCATCCGACCAGACATCTTTGTCTTCTTTCCATTACACTTCACTGACACTCACTATATTGAGACCGAGCGGTAGCATTTCCCTTTTCAGATTTACTAGCTTCCCTAACACATTTCTGACATTGCACGCCCCGATCCGTAAAACGTCAGCCTTTCATTGGTTTTTCAAACATTCTATTATGCTCACATCTCTATTGGCAGTCCCCTCCCACAAATCCGAATGGGGGACTAGTCCGGAATATTTGCCAATGATAATTTTTCAATTACAGGCCATATGTTCTGTAGATATACATTATTTGTCTGTAATGCAGTGGTTTCAGCTGCCTCCTGCATCCTCATGCCGTTGATAACTGCTGATTCTTCCGCCTTTAGGGCAGTTTCCCACACAAAGGGCAAGAGAGTGCTCTGAACCTCTGTCCGCACCTCCGCACTCTTTGACGGTACCGTTGGCTCGATAGGGGTGGCTTCTTCTGCCGGAAGTATTTGGACACCACTGCGGAAGATTTTTATTCAAACTTGAAGAAGTAGCAGCGTTCGAAACCGGGACCGAGGACGTTTTGATTCGTAATCAAAGACCCTACCCCTATATCAGGGATGTATCGTACACTGAAGTATTCTGGTGCTACAATTCACCGGAAATATTTACTTTCACTTCACAAAAGTACACAAACACCTAATGATGGGTATTTTACTGGAACATTATTTTCGGATTCACTTGCATGTGTAACCATACAAAACGCCTGTGGTGATTGTTTTGGTACTGCGGAAAATTCTCTTTGCTTCTGTTTGTTAGACAATACCCAAAATGACTGAATCACCCTACAACTACACCATTATAAAACTACGAGCAAAGCCGGCCGCTGTGACCGTGCGGTTCTAGGCGCTTCAGTCCGGAACCGCGCTGCTGCAACGGTCGCAGGTTCGAATCCTGCCTCGTGCATGGATGTGTGTGATGTCCTTAGGTCAGTTAGGTTTAAGTAGTTGTAAGTCTAGGGGACTGATGATCTCAGAAGTTAAGTCCCATAGTGCTTAGAGCCATTTGAACTACGATCACTGTCTAATAAATATTTTGGTGCTATTGCCTAGACTGAAGTGGGTGTAATGTTCTTAACTACTCTAAGCACCTATATAAATTAATTTACAAAGCGTTATAGGGTCTGACGTCTACTGTAATTAAGGTTGTCTAGTGTGATTAAACATATTTACTGTCAAAAAAGACAAGGATGAAATTAGATCAGCAATCACAAATAACTAATTTCGAGGGATAATAGAAGTGCTGCAGTGCAGCTGACAAAGTCGCGAATGAGTGGAGTCCCTCCGACAGTTCCCACTTAGAATGTAGTAACATAGAGAGGCAATGGGAATTTCACTGTTAAATGCAGAGGAGAGAGAATATAGGTTGGAATAGTACTTTGAAGGCCTCAGTGAGGGGAAGGAAGACTTGCCTAATGACATGACAGAAGAAGAAATAGAAGTTGATATAGAAGAGAAAGGGGATCCAGTATTAGAATCAGAATTTTAAAAAGTTTTGGAAAACTTAAGATCGAATTAGGCAGAAGGGGTAGACAACATTCCATTATAATTTCTGAAATCGTTGGGAGAGCTGTCAACAAAACGACTACTCACTTTGGTTTATACACTCCTGGAAATTGAAATAAGAACACCGTGAATTCATTGTCCCAGGAAGGGGAAACTTTATTGACACATTCCTGGGGTCAGATACATCACATGATCACACTGACAGAACCACAGGCACATAGACACAGGCAACAGAGCATGCACAATGTCGGCACTAGTACAGTGTATATCCACCTTTCGCAGCAATGCAGGCTGCTATTCTCCCATGGAGACGATCGTAGAGATGCTGGATGTAGTCCTGTGGAACGGCTTGCCATGCCATTTCCACCTAGCGCCTCAGTTGGACCAGCGTTCGTGCTGGACGTGCAGACCGCGTGAGGCGACGCTTCATCCAGTCCCAAACATGCTCAATGGGGGACAGATCCGGAGATCTTGCTGGCCAGGATAGTTGACTTTCACCTTCTAGAGCACGTTGGGTGGCACGGGATACATGCGGACGTGCATTATCCTGTTGGAACAGCAAGTTTCCTTGCCGGTCTAGGAATGGTAGAACGATGGGTTCGATGACGGTTTGGATGTACCGTGCACTATTCAGTGTCCCCTCGACGATCACCAGTGGTGTACGGCCAGTGTAGGAGATCGCTCCCCACACCATGATGCCGGGTGTTGGCCCTGTGTGCCTCGGTCGTATGCAGTCCTGATTGTGGCGCTCACCTGCACGGCGCCAAACACGCATACGACCATCATTGGCACCAAGGCAGAAGCGACTCTCATCGCTGAAGACGACACGTCTCCATTCGTCCCTCCATTCACGCCTGTCGCGACACCACTGGAGGCGGGCTGCACGATGTTGGGGCGTGAGCGGAAGACGGCCTAACGGTGTGCGGGACCGTAGCCCAGCTTCATGGAGACGGTTGCGAATGGTCCTCGCCGATACCCCAGGAGCAACAGTGTCCCTAATTTGCTGGGAAGTGGCGGTGCGGTCCCCTACGGCACTGCGTAGGATCCTACGGTCTTGGCGTGCATCCGTGCGTCGCTGCGGTCCGGTCCCAGGTCGACGGGCACGTGCACCTTCCGCCGACCACTGGCGACAACATCGATGTACTGTGGAGACCTCATGCCCCCCATGTTGAGCAATTCGGCGGTACGTCCACCCGGCCTCCCGCATGCCCACTATACGCCCTCGCTCAAAGTCCGTCAACTGCACATACGGTTCACGTCCACGCTGTCGCGGCATGCTACCAGTGTTGAAGACTGCGATGGAGCTCCGTATGCCACGGCAAACTGGCTGACACTGACGGCGGCGGTGCACAAATGCTGCGCAGCTAGCGCCATTCGACGGCCAACACCGCGGTTCCTGGTGTGTCCGCTGTGCCGTGCGTGTGATCATTGCTTGTACAGCCCTCTCGCAGTGTCCGGAGCAAGTATGGTGGGTCTGACACACCGGTGTCAATGTGTTCTTTTTTCCATTTCCAGGAGTGTAGAATGTAGGAGTCTGGCGATATACCACATGACTTTTGGTAAAGCAACATCCACACAATTCCGAAGACTGCAAGAGCCGACAAGTGCGAGTCTTATCGCATAATGAACTTAACGGCTCGTACAGCCAAACTGTTGACAAGAATAATATACAGAAGAATGGAAAAAGAAATTGAGGATGAGTTAGATGACGATTAGTTTGGCTATAGGAAACGTAAAGGTATCAGAGAGGCATTTATGACGTTGCAGGTGATAATGGAAGAAATGTTAAAGGAAACTCAAGGCACGTTCATAGGGTTTATCAACCTGGAATAGAGCATTCGACAACGTAAAATGGTGCAAGAAGTTGGAAATTCTAAGAAAAATATGGGTGAGCTCTATGGAAAGACCCCTAATATACTGTACAGTATGTACATGATCCAAGAGGGAACAGGGCGAGTGCAAGACCAAGACCGAAGTGCCCCAATTGAAAAGGATATTAGACACTGATGTAATCTTTCGCCCTATTGTTCAAACTATACATCGAAGAAGCAATGATGGAAATAAAAGATAGGTTCAGAAATGTAATTAAAATTCAAGGGGAAATAATATCAATGATAAGATTCACTAATGACATTGCTATTTTCAGTGAAATTGAAGAACAATTACAGGACGTATTGAAGGGAATAAACAGTTTAATGATCATATAATATGTATTGTGAGTAAATTGAAGAAAGATGAAAGGATGAAAAGTAGCAGAAATGAGAACGGTAATATTGGGGAGGGGGGTCACGAATTAGTCGAAGTTAAGGAATTCTGCTACCTAGACAGAAAAATATCCCACTATGGACGGAGCAAGGAGGGCATCAAAAGCAGACTAGCACTGTAAAAAGAGTGAGGAATAAATTTCTGAGAACGTACGTTCGGACCACAGCATTGTGTGGTAGGGAAACATGGACTATGAGAAAACCGGAAAAGAAGAGAAGCATTTGAGATGTGGCGCTACAGAAGAATATTGAGAATTAGTTGGACTGATAAGGTAAGAAATGAGGAGGTTCTCCGGAGAATCTGCGAGGAAATGAATATACAAAAAACACTTACAAGGAGAAGGGACAGGATGGTAGGACATCTGTTAAGGCATCGCACGTTCTAGAGGGGGCTGTAAAGGGTAAGAACCGTACAGGAAGCCAGAGGTTAAAATACATCTAGCAAATAATAAAGGACGTATGTTGGAAGTGCTTCTCTGAGATGAGGAGGATGGTACAAGGGAAAAATTCGTGTCGGGCCGCATCAAACCAGTAAGAATACTGATGACTGAAAGAAAAAACTTCAGTGAAGAATTATTTTGATTGTTTACGTATAAATACTTTAATTTATTAGAATTTTCCAGTAATTCGTATGAACATCCGATCTCTTCACTATTTTGACTGACAAAATTACACTTTTATTGCACTGAGGAAATTCGAATTAACTGATAATACTCTGAAGCTTCTGTTCGTTCAGCGATGGTCTCACTAAATGCAAATGGAAGGACTATGGCAGTTTAAAATTCCACACAAGAAATTGCGAATTCAAAACCAAAATATCAGAGGCATCCTGCAAGTTGGGAAAGGACATCACAAGAAAGGAAAGTAGGCCTTCAGGCAGTATACACTGAGCTGAATGAAGTCATGGGACAGCGATATGCTCATATACAAAAGGCGGTAGCTTCGCGTGCAAAATGTATTATAAAGCAGTGTATTGGAGGAGTTATCATTTATACTCAAGTGATTGATGTAAAATGTTTCCGTCGTGATTACGGCTGCGTGACTAGAGTTAACAGACTTTTAACGTGGAATGGTAGTTGGTGCTAGATGTATGCGTCATTCAGTTTCGGAAATCGTTAGGGAATTTAATATTCCGAGATGCACAGTGTCAAGAGCGTGCCGAGAATACAGAATTTCAGGCATTACTTATCACCACGTACAGCCTTCACTTAGCGAAAAGAGAAGAGGTGTTACCGCAAAGTTGTCAGTGGTAAAAGGTAAGTAACACTGCGTTCCATAATCGCAGAAATCAATGTGGGACTTACGATTAAAATGTCCGTTAAGACAATGCAGCGGAATTTGGCGTCAATGGGCGATTGCAGCAGACGAGCGTCGCGAGTGCCTTTGCTAACAGCACGGCATCGCCTGTAGCGCCTCTCCTCGACCCGTGACCATATCGTTGGACTCTTGAGACTGAAAAACCCTGGCCTGGCCAGACGAGTCCCGATACCAGTTGATAAGACCTGATGGTGGGATTCGAGTGTGCCGCAGACCACTCTGAATTTCTCATTTTCAATCATGTGAATCCTGTCAACGCCTCATCGCAATACTAAATACAGTAAAACACTTTGACTAGATGAAGTGAAGTTTCTCAAATTCCTGCTGCCACAAATATGCGACATACTGAATTACACCTGGCAGGTACAACATGACTTACACTTCTCTTCTCTACTCTGCAACGCTTCATTACTGGTTACAAAATACGATTTTTGGTGTTTTCTTTCGCTTAGAAATTTATTCAGGAGTTAAGGAGAAATCAGCTAGCAATAACTTTATCTTGGAATTCTTCTATTTCGTCTGTGTTTGCATAGAAAAACATAGGACAAACAAGCACAAATTTCCGAAAGAGGTACACAGAGCACGTAAGAGCTCTAAAGAATGACAGCGCACATTAAACTTTCGCAGAATACCTAATGAACAGAAACCATAATCCCACTAACATCGTAAACGATCTACACATTCTGAAACACAGCAACAGTCTATACCGACAACTAACAATAGAAGAAAATTTACTACACACAAAAGGCTATAGTGGAAGTGAAAAATATAATAAACGAAAACACTACACTTTGCAACAACAGACTCTTTACCGCTCTGAGAGAACTGACCAAGGACACAGATCAGAAAGCGCACGCACGCAAAAGAAGCACCTCCTCATCACACACAGAGACATAAATAAGGAACAAAGTAACCGTAACTCATGCTACAGTTTTCATAGCCTTCTTGCAACCTGCGATACACCTCTCGCGACACACGCGAACATCGAGATGGCGTAATGTTCTTGATCATAAACAAAGTGCGGAAGTTTAGTTTTTCTGTGTGTAGAATCAGCAAACGTGAGTACACCAATAACTAACAGCCCAGTACACACCAAAACTGTATTCCACAATACTACCGCAACCCCAAGTGTATAATGCTGACATACTAAGTTCACCTTTTAGTATTTTTTTAGTAACAGCCGCTCACACAGTTGCAGAGGGCATGATGTAAGCTGACAGAAAACGGCAACAGAAAAATGCACATAAAATATGCCGCAAACAGAGACAATACTTCTTAAAAACATGTCATAACATACAATAAATAGGGTGTATTGAAGTATCCATAGAAAACTATATTTCAAAAAACGAGCAGTAAAAATGTGATATGTTACTGTGTTTGTATAACTGTGCTATTTCCTGCATGTTTTAGATTTAAAAAAAAAACACTGATGATGGTGATATTTGTAGCAGAAACTAGATTGGGAAATGAATAAGTAAACAAATAACAAGATGTTTGCCACCAGCTCTTTAAACACGAATTTTTATCTGCATAAACCTCTACCCAACGTTTTATGCGTACGCAGCTTGCAGAGACAGTTGGCATTTACAAGGTTTGTATCGTTTTTTATGTATAGCGGTATTTTCTGCTTGTCAGAGCAAACCTGCGCAACAGAGGCCGTATTCTTCGACTCTTTACAGATTTCTCGACCAAGTAACGACGCTACGACTAGAATAATGAACGCAGGTAACGACCGGCAGGAAAGCCCGGTACCTCCTTATTTGTGTTAATAAGAAGCTCTAAGCAGCTGCCTAGGCGAGCTCTGGCGGTCTGGTGCAGGTGGGGACACGGCCGTTAACGTCAGCGGACACTCGTTTCGCGGTCGTGTGTGGGCTTGGCTCTGGAGACGGGCGCCACTCGGACGGCCGTCCGCTCGTCCTGAGACTCCAGACGTCCACCCACGCCTCGGCTCTCGTCTTCTTACGAGCGTATTACGGCACGAGTAAGACGTGAAAACGGTAAAAATCGCGACATGAAAGATGTGAAACGTCGCAGTATTTTTTATTCGGTCAGACGACGTCACCTACTTTCTGCTCATGCGTCTTCATTGTTCATGTAAATTGATGTAAAACAGCTTTTCAGAACGATGCTACGATGAAGAGCTTCATGCTGTAAGAGTAACGTAATGTATGCTTGTTTAAACTACAAAGGGAAGTGTGCTAAGCAGAGATGCACAAAATAGTACTACGACCCTCCAATGACGCTGCCCTTACGTGTTGAAATGTGTGTGGTTTCCTAGGGCATCAAACTGCTGAGGTCATTGGTCCCTAGACTTACACAATACTCAGATTAATATTCATCATTTTGATGTGCAGCTCCTTGAACTGGCCGTATTTACAGTTAAAATTGTTGGATGTGAGGTCCGCCAATTATGGAGAACACCGTTTTTTCTCAGTACCCAAACATGTTTCGGCACCACTGTGCCATCATCAGTGGGTTTTCGTTTTTATTTATTCTTTACAATTGGTCTACATGAATTTTCTGGATTACTTGTGTGTTAATTCCTACAGGTACGTTGTCATGTTTTCGTGTGGCAAGCACTTCCATTCTCGGCATCATCCTGAGGTGTTGTGATGCACAAGTAACTATAACAAGTATTTTTCACAAATAACATAGTGAAACACTTTTCACTTCACCAAAACATAGTGTGACTGTCATTGTCTAACACACTAACTTAAACTAACGTATGCTAAGAACAACATACACACACACACTCATGCCCGGAAGAGGACTCCAACCTCCGGCGGGAGAGTCCGCGCAATCCGTGACATGGCGCCTCAAACCAGCGGCCACTCCGCGAGGCACGCTGGCCTTAAAGAGGAAACATTCATTTTTTGCAAAGGTAAGGTAGAAGATCACAGCCTTTTTGAATTGAATATTCTAACATTACCTGAAATGATTTAGACGAACTCGAATCAGGATGATTATAAGGGGTTTTGTATCCTATTCCTAGTGAGTTAGTTAGTTTCGTGTTCAGTCGTTCACATTCACGATAAACATTATGACATCGAACGTGTCAGTTGAACAAATATATTGCAGAGACAATTACAGTAGTTAATAGGGAACGTCAAGAACACAACACTAGGAAGAACACGCAGAAGCGCCACAACACGACGTGGCATCGATTCGACTAAAGTCTGAAGTAGTGCTGCAGGGCTGTCTATAAATCCACAAGAGGACGACGGGATGAAGATGTCTTCTCAACAGCACGTTGCAAGGCATCCCAGATACGCTCAATAAAGTTCATGTCTGGGGAGTTTGGTAGCTAGTCAAAGCGTTTAAACTCAGAATCGTGTTCCTGAAGCCATTCTGTAGCAATTCTGGACGTGTGGGGTGTCGCATTGTCCTGCTGTAATTGATCAAGTCTGTCGGAATGCACAATGGACATGAATGGATGTAGGTAATCAGACAGACTGCTTACGTACGTGTCATCTGTCAGAGTTGTATCTAGACGTGTCACAGGTCCCATATCACTCCAAATGCATACACCCCACACCGTTACAGAGCCTGCACCAGTTTGAACAGCCCCCTGCTGATATGTAGGGTCCGTGTTCAAAAGTTCAAATGTCTGTGAATTCCTAAGGGACCAAATTGCTCACGTCATCGGTCCCTAGACTTACACACTATTTAAACTAACTTAAACTAACGTATGCTTAGAACAACACAAGCACCCATGCCCGAGGGAGGACTCGAACCTATGGCGGTAGGGGCCGCGCAATCCGTGGCATAGCGCCATAGACAGCGCGGCCATTTCACGCGGCCAGGGTCCATGGACTCATGAGGTTGTCTCCTTACCTGTATATATTCATCCACTCGATACTATTTTAAACGAGACTTGTCAGACCGGGCAACATGTTTCCAGTCATCAGCAGTCCAATGTCTGTGTTGACGAGCCAAAGCGAGGCGTAAAGGTTTGTGTCGTGGAATCATCAAGGGTACACGAGTGAGACTTCAGCCCATATCTATGACGTTTCGTTTAATGGTGCACACGGTGACACTTGCTGATGGCCCAGCATTGAAATGTGAAGCAATTTGCGGAAGGATTGCACTTCTGCAGCGTTGAACAATTCTCTTCAGTCGTCGTTGGCCCCGTTCTTGCGGGATCTTTTTCCGGCCGTAGTGATATGGGAGATTTGGTTTTTTACCAGATTCATGATATTCACTGTACATCCGTGAAATTGTCGTATGGAAAGATCCCCATCCCCACTTCCCTACCTCAGAGATGCTGTGTGCCATCGCTCGTGCGCCGACCATAACACCTCGTTCAAAAATGGTTCAAATGGCTCTGAGCACTATGGAACTCAACTGCTGAGGTCATTAGTCCCCTAGAACTTAGAACTAGTTAAACCTAACTAACCTAAGGACATCACAAACATCCATGCCCGAAGCAGGATTCGAACCTGCGACCGTAGCGGTCTTGCGGTTCCAGACTGCAGCGCCTTTAACCAACACCACGTTCAAACTCACATAAATCTTGATGACCTGCCATTGTAGCAGCAGCAACCGATCTAACAACTGCGCCAGATATTTGTTGTCTTATATAGGCGTTGCCGACCGAAGCGCCGTGTTCTGTCTGTTTATATGTCTCTGTTTTTGAATACGCATGCTTATATCAGTCTCTTTGGCGCTTCAGTGCGTTAAGGCCTTGCATCTCTTACGGGTTTCTACAGCCTTCACGCAGATGTGCTTGAAGAAACGAGTAGAATGTACTGCTTCCTTTAGTCCAGCCCATGCAAGTTTAAAAACGGAAACTTGAGACATTGGACTACATCTACACCTACATCTAGACGGTTACTCCGCAATACACACTTGAGTGCCTGACAGAGGGTTCATCGAACTATTTTAATACTATCATTCCACTCTCGAATGGAGCGTCGGAAAAAGGAACACCTAAATCTTTCCGTTCGAGCTCTGGTTTCTCTTATTTTATTATGATGATCATTCCCTACGTAGGTGGCAGTCAACAAAATATTTTCGCATTCGGAAGAGAAAATTGGTGATCGAAATTTCGTAAACACAGATCGCCGCTAAGAAAACTGCCTTTGTTTCAGTGACTGCCACCCCAACTCGCATATCATATCAGTGACACTCTCACCCCTTTTACGTGATAGCACGAAACGAGCTGCCCTTCTTTGCACTTTTTCGATGTCCTCCGTCCGTTCCACCTGGTAAGGATCACACACCGCTCAGCAATATTCTATTTAGAGGGTTTGTCGCATCTTCTACGTGTTCTGCCAACAAAGCGCAGTCTTTGTTCCGCTTTCCCCACAATATTATCTATGTGGTGTTTCCAATTTAAGTTGCTCGTAATCGTAAATCCTAGGTATTTAGTCGAATTGACAGCCCTTAGATTTCTGCAAATTATCGTATACCCAAAATTTACCGGATTCCTTTTAGTACCCATGTGGATGACCTCGCACTTTTCTTAGTTTAGTGTCAATTGCCACTTTTCGAACCATACAGAAATTCTCTCTAGATCATTTTGTAATTGGAATTGATCGTCTGATGATTTTACTAGACGGTAAATTACAGTATCTGCAAACAATCTAAGGGGGCTGCTCAGATTATCAACTAGATCATTTATGTAAATCAGGAACAGCAGAGGGCGTATGACACTACCCTGCGGAGCGCCAGATATCACTTCTGTTCGCAATCTGTTTACAATCTGTGACTACGAACTGTGAGCTCTCTCAGGGGAAATCACGAATCCAGTCACTTAACTAAGACCCATATGCACGCAATTTGATTAATAGTCGTTTGTGAGAAACCATATCAAAAGCCTTCTGGAAATATAGGAATATGGAATCGATCTGAGAACCCTTGTCGATAGCACCCATTATTTCATGGGAATAAAGAGCTAGTTGTGTTGCACAAGAACGATATTTTCTGAATCCGTGTTGGTTATGTATCAATAAGTCATTTTCTTCAATGTTATTCATAGTGATGGGATGGGATGCAACACTATATTCCTTAAAGTTTGCTCGAAGTTGTTGCTATTATTATATTTATGTTTTTCAAGTGAATCATTATTGTCAGGGACGTCAAGAAACTGATGGAAGAAGTAACAAATTAAAGTAAGAAGTAACATAATACTCTCACCTGGAACAGAACAGTTTGTATTTTCAATAAAACATATAAAACAGGTGCTCCACTGATGAAGTAGAACCAGTTTCCAATTGCCAGATGTTCACATTACCTACCACGTCAGTTCATGGTTTGAATGTGTTTCGTTTCAAATGTTTATTATACACTACTGGCCCTTAAAATTGCTACACCACGAAGATGACGTGCTACAGCCGCGAAATTTAACCGACAGGAAGAAGATACTGTGATATGCAAATGATTAGCTTTTCAGAGCACTCACACAAGGTTGGCGTCGGTGGTGACACCTACAACGTGCTGACATGAGGAAAGTTTCCAACTGATTTCTCATACACAAACACCAGTTGACCGGCGTTTCCTGGTGAAACGTTGTGATGCCTCGCGTAAGGAGGAGAAATGTGTACCATCACGTTTCTGACTTTGATATAGGTCGGATTGCAGTCTATCGCGATTGAGTTTTATCGTATCGCGACATTGCTGCTCGCGTTGGTCGAGATCCAATGACTGTTAGCAGAATATGGAATCGGTGGGTTCAGGAGGGTAATACGGAACGCCGTTCTGGATCCGAACGGCCTCGTATCACTAGCAGTCGAGATGACAGGCATCTTATCCGCATGGCTGTAACGGATCGTGCAGCCACTTTTCGATCCCTGAGTCAACGGATGGGGACGTTTGCAAGACAAAAACCATCTGCACGAACAGTTCGACGACGTTTGCAGCAGCGTGGACTATCAGCTCGGAGACCATGGCTGCGGTTACCCTTGACGCTGCATCACAGACAGGAGCGCCTGCGATGGTGTACTTAACGACGAACCTGGGTGCACGAATGGCAAAATGTAATTTTTTCGGATGAATCCAGGTTCTGTTTACAGCATCATGATGGTCGCATCCGTGTTTGGTTACATCGCGGTGAACGCACGTTGGAAGCGTGTATTCGTCATCGCCATACTGGCGTATGACCCGGCGTGATGGTAAGGGGGGCCATTGGTTACACGTCTCGATCACCTCTTGTTCGCACTGACGGCACTTTGAACAGTGGACGTTACATTTCAGATGTGTTACGACCCGTGACTCTACCCTTGATTCGATCCCTGCGAAACCCTACATTTCAGCAGGATAATGCACCACCGCATGTTGCAGGTCCTGTAAGGGCCTTTCCGGTTGTAGAAAATGTTCGACTGCTGCCCTGGCCAGCACATTTTCCAGATCTCTCACCAATTGGAAATGTCTGGTCAATGGTGGCCGAGCAATTGGCTCGTCACAATATGCCAGTCACTACTCTTGATGAACTGTGGTATCGTATTGAAGCTGCATGGGCAGCTGTACCTATACACGCCATCCAAGCTCTGATTGTCTCAATGCCAGGCGTATCAAGGCCAGAGGTGGTTGTTCCGGGTACTGATTTCTCAGGATCTGTGCACCCAAATTGCGAGAAAATGTAATCACATGTCAGTTCTAGTATAACGTATTTTTCCAATGAATACCCGTTTATCATCTGCATTTCTTCTTGGTGTAGCAGTTTTAATGGCCAGTAGTGTAATTTAGTATTCTGAGTATGTACAATGTTCATGCGTATTCTCAACTGGTTCCTGGTCACATTAGTTAATCGTTGACCATTACCCAATATTCACTTTTCAATTATTTACGTGCACTGTATACGAAAAGGAATGAAGGGACACCAGCAGGAAAGAATTCACACACGGGAGGCGTGTGTGATGAATTGAGTGTCCACCAAAGTCATTGAACAAATGATTGAGCGCTTAGCCTAAGAGTGCTTCCGATTATAACATATTGCATCGCTTAATTAACCACGAGGTTACGAGGCCTCGAACTTGGATGCCGTTCAGTGTCTTACGCAGACATCATCTCGCTCGGTGAGGGTGCTAGTAACACTAGTGTACTTACAGAAGCCGTTTATCACTCATTTGTTTTCCTGTCTTGCCAGTAGAATTATCTAATATGAACTTCATTTTCTATCAGTGAGCGCTGTTTAATTGTCGACATTTCTGGTGAGAAGACGTCTGTTTTATCTCCCCATCCGGCCATCCTCATTGTGAGCTTTCAGTGTGTTCTCTACGTTTCTTGTCCAGTACGACCGTAGTAGATGCCCTGTCTTGGTATTGAACAAAAAATCTAGTGCACCGTGTCTATCGTAATTTCGGCGACTTTTGCGACCCTAACAACTCAGTTCCCACCATCCTGTCCAAATCGAAGGTGTGCTATGACGCATACATTACTGCGATGTGGAAATAAATCGCCCCACCTCCTTGTTAAGACAAAACGGCTATCGCACCATGACATCGGGTCAGAGTTCTTCATCTTCATCTAGCCACAACAACGGTTGTGGTCCTTTTTTCCAGGTTTTGGCAAATTTTATTTTTTTGTTTAGCCTTGTTAGCTTAACGCCACGTTCGTCAAGGTAAGTGGGAGGGGAACGGGGGGTAGGGGGGGGGGGGGGAAGGGGTCGAGGGTACCGAGGGGCGGAAGGTTCGTGAGCTTCTACTGCCTGTGAATCATATAAACTATGTTTTGTGTGATAAAGTGTTTTAACAGTTTGTATAACATCCTCTTTGGTCAGAGTTTTTTTTTTAAATAAATAATGGGGATATCGTATTTCTTCCAGTGTGTGGAACATTTTACAACTAAAAGACCGAGTCTTAATATGATAGAGGATTAAAACCATTTTTCGACAGCCTACAAAAATCAGAAGTGGTACTGTTCCCTATGAAGAATAGCGAGGTAGGTGTCAAAGTTCCTTATAATTTTCCGTGTGATTTGATCAGAGTTACGTGTGGCGTTTTCTCTGGAAATCTCCGCATGGAATACCCACATCCTTGACTGATTAAATGATTTGCATATATTTACGTCAGAATTCTTTTCAAAACCAACGTGTATTATTTTAATAATCTGCCGAGAATAATAAGCTTTAGCTATTAGACGATGCTACGTTCAGTGCGTCTATGCACTCGGAATCGAAAGCAGACGTAATATGCTGAGTTACAGTTCACGGGTATGTTATATGCAACTGAATTTGAAATGAATTAAATTTTTTGATATGTTCAATGAAGATATTCTTTGCATGATGCAAACAAGTAAGTATTAGACCAAACTCCTACACAATCTTTCGATTTCTATGGAAACATTCACTCCCGTCGGCCAGTGCTCCGAGAGTATTCCCAGAGTGAACTACTAGTACTTGTAGTGTCAGGTAAGGGGCTGTACAGTAGCATCAGAGGTGGAACACAGCAGTAAACAATGACAACTATACTTCAGGCTTATTGCCCAAAGTATGATCTGATCGCCATGCTATGGCGGCTGCTGTGGTAGGACTTAAAAAATTGTTCCGCGAATATTTCCATGGTAACGCTATAGACACAAAATCCAGCGCAATGGGCTCGCAGATAAGAAACCATCTATACAGATACACTTGTACAGTATTGTCACAAAGCGCTGAGCGATATTTTTCTATTTCTCACCTCTATTTGGTAGTTATTTTATTGAAACCACTGGACCTGTGTGCTGTGGTGGAAGGTCTAGTATTTTTCGTGCTGGGAGGGTGCAGTGCCGGAGTGGTCTCAGGATTCTGTTGTTGGCAGAAAGCAGTCAGTGAATCTTGTTAGTAGAGGCGAAGCTCCCCAGGGGGACGAGTAGTCTTCGTGGAAGTAAGGCTGCGGCCTGCTTTTAGGTTTTTGTGAGCAAAGCCGGGGCCTGACCCAACTGAGGGTAAAGGGCGCCTTGCCACCACAGCCGCCCTCAGAGAAAAATTGAAATTGATATTCTTGCTTCTTCTCATTGAAGGTCGATATGTTCCAGTGCTGCCTGGTCAACGTGAGAAAAACAGTTGCTTTTGCTCAAAAATTTTGGTCACACAGTGGGACTGAGTCGCCCCACGACCTTGCTTGGTGCAAAGAAGCCGACCAATTGAGGAGACATTGCTACAGTCTGGTACCAACCTCGTCTTTTTAACGTGCTTTTTGTATGCTGTTTTTTTTCCGGGAAATTGGCGGTATTCTCGTCCATCACATTGGCTGTGGCTATGGGTTGTCTATAATATATGGTATTTTCGATAGTTGGGCAATTGAGGGAGGTGAACTAACATTCTGGACTCTTCTGATCCAGGCCACTGGGCTGAGAGTTTTCTCTCGCCCCGCGTATGGTGCAGATCAGCACCTGTTAGCTGTTGTTGAGGAAATGTAAATCTCGTATTTGCAGTAGCGTGATCCAAATCGTGAGCAGCTCGTTACTCGCTTACTCTGCCACACAACTCATGTTGCTTAATTTGGTGATAACTCGTGGCTTCTTGTTGTATCATTAATTTAGGTTTCATGCGCTATCTCCACACAGTCTTCCACACTTTTTGCTACCTCATCACAGAGTTAGCGACATTTTGTATTTGATCTCAGTTTAAGAGAACTTTGTTCTCTGGTAATTTTACTGTGATTTACGTCCATCATTAGAGCAAATAAGTACGTGTCGACCTCAGTCTTGACTTGTATGTTGACAACCTTTAAATGTCCATCTCTTCCATCGTTAGGAGGCTCACTAACAATAAATGTAACCTCATGCGACCTAAGCTTGTTGTTCTCACTATGGCGGCGTTATCATGGTGCACAATGACCGAATTCAACAATCGTTCTCTTATTATTTACTGAAAGTAACGGCCATTACACTAGCTCCTCTTGTTTGATTGTATTCCTGTTTAGTGAGTAGGAAGAGATGCGTCAATTTCCCCTAGGTTTATAAGTCATCTGTGTGTTGTTTCATCATTATTCGGCTAACAACCCTATAGTATTCACACGTAATAATAAGCAGCAAAATTGCGTCGATCAAATTTTCATACTTACAGATTCTTTACGCTATTATTGCTTCGACAAACGTAATTTTTAGGACTGAGAAAGGTAACGAACTAAGTGTAGAAACAGGTCTTAAATCACAATCCTGCAGCTGTCACATTCAGTATAAACCTTTTGGAAGAACTGACACAGCACTTACGGCTTTGTCGGCCGAAGTGGCCGTGCGGTTAAAGGTGCTGCAGTCTGGAACCGCAAGACCGCTACGGTCGCAGGTTCGAATCCTGCCTCGGGCATGGATGTTTGTGATGTCCTTAGGTTAGTTAGGTTTAACTAGTTCTAAGCTCTATGGGACTAATGACCTCAGCAGTTGAGTCCCATAGTGCTCAGAGCCATTTTTTGAACTTACGGCTTTACGGCCTTAAGAGTGCGAACGTTGCAGTTAGATATCTTCTGAGGAACGACGCAGAAATAAAAAGGAAGATTAAGGTTTAGCATTCCATCGACAATGAAGCCGTTACATATTGAACGCAAACTCTGGCAGGGGAAGATGGGTTGGGAAATCGGCCATACCCTTTTCAAGGGAACCATCCCGCCATTTGCTTCAAGTTGTTTGAAGGAGATCACGGAAAAACTCAATCTGGATGGGCAACCGTTGATTTGAATCGACTTCCTCCCAAGTGAGAGTCCAGTGTCTTACCACAGCGGTAGTGAAAGTGGTAGTCATTTGAAGACGGAACTCGAACACAGTTCCTTTAAAAAGTTCATAATTACGTACTTCAATGTCGAACTGCCTCAGCGTTGGACTGGACATGCATCACACCATGACTCACTTCTTCTTTAGTGGTCCCCATAGTCACCTGACCGAATTCCACATGATTTCTTCTTATGGGATTGTGCCAAAGTCCATGTGTTCCTGCCTCCACGGCAACTTAATTTGGAAAAGGTGCAAGGAGGTATAATTATGGAAGTTGCTGATAAAGACCATGCTGTGTTGGGATGCGTGTCACAAGAGTTTGACTATAGCACTGCGGTTAGCCACATCACCAAGGTGATCATATTGAACACCTAGTACGGGGGTTAAAAACTTGGAGAGATGCTCTGTCGACAGACGTGTGTCTTTTTTTTCTATGTCTGTTGCTTTTCGCACAGTTGTCTTCTGAAATCCCGGAGGTACTTAAGAATAACCATTATCAGGTACTACGCTGTGCACTGTAGAAGTTCACCTAGATGTGTTTTGTCGTATATAAAGCGACATACACATCGAAGCAGCGATATTAACTGTCTCTCTTTCTAAACTGGCAGTAGAGAGTAACTGTTACAGAGAGTAACTACTAATAACTAAGGATGGGACTTTAAACCACCTTATTTGAAGGTACCAAATTAGGATGCACCATATGTGTTTCATGGGAAACCTGAACATGGATATATAGACAGAGACTTCCCATTTCAAGGTATTGCTTTATGACTGTATACATTTTCTAAACTTTTGTGAAGGACTACTCGTAAATACTGTGCCCGTAACTCGAATGTGTTGTGCACAGTCAGTTTTCTTTCATTTCAACTTACAATGACAAGCCAAAAGCAATATGACCACTATCCACCAAAACGTTCGAAGCTGCGGGGTGGCGTTGCGGTCACTTTTCGCAGCAACAAAAGTACGTAAGCGGAGCAGACACAGACGGGGGTCACGGTAGAGAAGATAAGGGCTGCAAATGGGGAGATCCATTGAGATAAGCGACTTTGACAAAGGACAGATTATTATTACTGCAGAGCCTGTGAACGAGGATCCCGAAAACGGCCAAGTTGGTCGAATGTTCACGTGCTACTGTTGTCAGTATCTACGGAAAGAGTTTGAAGGACGCTAAATGGCTGGACGTCCACGAGTCTTCACAGAACGTGGTGTTCAGAGGCTTGTCTACTCTGATGATCGTTGGCATCTCTGCCGAAAGAGTACAATGCTAGTGCACACCTAAGTGTTTTGGGGCACATTGTTCATCGTCCATTGTTGAACATGGAGCTCCGCAGCAGATCACTCCCACGTATTCAAATGTTGACCCAACGACATCATCAGTTTCCATTGCAGTGGGCGGAAGATCATCGCGATTCGACCGTCAATCAATAGAAACGTGTTGGCCCTTCGGGAGAATCACATTTGTACTACACTATGTCGATGGTCGTCTCAAAAACCGCCTTCATCGAGGTGAACGGCGGCTCGAAACGTGCTGCAGGTCACTGAGGCAGGCTGGTGGAAGCATCATTATGCTATGAGAGACATTCTCCTGCGCTTTCATGGGACCTGCGGTAGTAATAGAAGACCCGCTGACAGCTGTGAACCACTTGATCCCTTCGTGTTTGATGTCTTCCCCGACGGCGATGTCATTTTTCAGCAGTGTAATTGTCCGTGTCTCGGAGCCAGAACCGTGCTACAATAGTTTCAGGACCGTTATAGTGAACTTACGTTGAAGTCTCGGCGACCAAATTCGCCTGATGTAAATCCTATGGAAACCATTTGTGTCGCTACTGGGCACCACCACTGCATACGCAAATCAGCGGCCAGTTACTTACGCGAATTACATGACCGGTGCGTAGATATCTACGACACATACATCTTCAAACCTAACGCAGAATCAGTGACGTAGTTCCTTCCAAAGACGGACAAACAAGGTATTAAGCAGATGGTCATAATGTTTTGGCTCATCAATTTATTTCTGCTTACATATGACATTCACTGACAACGTTCCTCTGAAGAGGCCCTCATACACTCAGTATTTATTGCAAGTACTAAGTATTGCAAAATAGTAGTGGCCGCCTGAGAGGGGTATTGATGGTTTGCGCTATATACTGAAGCAGAGTGCAGAGCTTCAAAAATATTGACTCTCGCTCAGTATATTGTTCAATATATTGTACAGTGTAAGGATAATACCGTGCAATACACGGCAGTTCTTGCCAAGACTTCATGATTTGCTGACATGCATCACAAAAGACAGATGAAAGGAACCATCTAATGAAGTGCATTCAGAGGAATAGTTTGAGTAGACATTTAATACTTATTCAATGATTAGCTGTACAAACATTCGAGTAAAGTGTTTAAGTACAGGGAATTAAAACTACAGCTACTTATTTGTACCTTTCCAGAAACTTGAATTATTTATTGTAGAAATGCGTAACAACACTACCTATCGGCCTTCTACAATAAAATATCTTGCTCTTTTCATTATGTTCTTCTATCACGGGTCCACAGCGTCTATAGATTTTTTAAATGATATGACCTTGCATTTACCTGTTAGTGTTTTATTTTAAGATTGCAATTTCTGAATTTGTGCCATTTCCAAATATCAGATTTTTGGCACTGTGAAAACTTAAATCCAATGAGTATATGCATTCTATCTTTTATGTGTACATAAGCAGTAACGAGGTTCGCCGAAGATTCCTTGTTCGTTCTTAAAAAGTTCCTATAGTCATCTAGCTATGCACTAATTGCTTTTAGCATGTTAGCATGGCCGCATGTGGAACGCCCTCCAAGCCACTTTTTCGCCCATCGCCGCATCCGCTTATTTATTTTTTCGCAGTACGTAGCGACTGCAGTCGCAATACTTGAGAAATCCACGTCGCTGACACGTTCGCTACGAAGGTATGGTTGTAACTGACTGTCCAGGACATAAATATTGCACAATAATATTATCCGTTCTTCGCCTCGCTCTTACGTGCAGTACATTGACACACTATTATTGCGCAATAAATACCGAACGTATGAGCGCCTCTTAATAACAGATGTGTCGACTGTAAGTTTAGCGCAGAAAATATTAATCTCGCCCTTACAAGAGCACACTAGTCATTTTGGAAAGCTGGAGATGTAGCGGAAGTGGTGCCAGACGGCCATGTAAGTTATTCCAGGGAAGTAATGTGTATTTGCCACTGTGTTGTATGGAATCGCGGAGTACTTTCTTACTTTACGTGTCCGGGTCACTAAGTATACAGCATATTTCCAATAACCAACCAAGTGGGTGCCTTTGCCATTTGCTATGATAAGATCTTCCACAATGCGAGGTTTGCTTATTTTTGGACGTGTCATTACATATACATGATCATTACATGTAGATGATCTTATATTACACCACACTCAAATGACTAGCTCTATGTACATCCGCATTTTCTCATGTTATTATTGCACAATGTGACACCAGTCCTACAGCGCTTAAGCGTCCTCCATGTCGGTAACGGCAGATGATTTCCAGCAGCCAGTTGTTCTTTAGGCTTTATAAGCGTCTGATTAATAGTCTTACCATAAATTTTGTCGCCTATTTCAGACGGCTCGTGTAATCGGTTAGCCATTCGCATAAAACTTCGTCTGGACCTGACTCGGCTGTGCTGTATTTGGTAGCCGTATAACGCACGCCTGTGATCACTAAACTGTTTCCTCCTTTCGGACTCAGCTGCAACTTGCCTTCTGACTTTGGGTGGAGCAATGCCGACAGTGAGGTTAATTTGTTGAACTGGAGTTGGTTCTTTCGCAGACAGACACTATGCGGACTGTCTTATTAATTGCCACAATGACATATTTGGCCCATGCCGATCTGTACCCGACAAGTGCTACGTACTCTGTTACAGAGAAACGTAGTGCAAGAGCCAAAGTTCTCAGAATATGAATCTGAGTCTAGTAGAATCTTAGAGTCTGAGCTCCCCATTTTGTGCTGGCGCGTTTTCTGCACCTTCCTGCACATGCTCTTCCCTTAAAGTCCTGACAGTTCTTCCCAAATGTCAGAGTCCTGTCGAGTCGGATAGCCAAACATCATGTCGAGTCATCACGCTTCACAAGTTGACGTTGAGACCTGGCAGAATGGCAGGAAGGAGCTGTCACGTTTAGAAGTGACCATTGTAAGGAGGGAGCTTGAATGAATGTCAGTTTCGCACCTTGCATGAGATAGTGAGCAGATTTTCCTACCAAAATATACTGTATGTAATGCAAAGGGATGACACTCGATTTGACAGTATTAACACACCGAAACAAAATCCTGCATGCCAACGAGCAAAAGATGAAAAAAGCTGCTGGACGAAACGTTTTAGTTTGGGGCCAGACGCGAGTTGCCTCGTCACGGCCCGCATACAACGAAAGGGTACGCTCGAGATTTAAGCGTGTAACTTTTAGGGGTGAGGAGAGGGTAGAAAATGTCCGATTGGCTGAAATAAACTAGGAAGGAGAAAAAGTGACGATATTTTAATCCAGTTTAAAGGTAGACCCTTTGCGATTGGCAGGGGTAGTTTCCACAAGATGAAAGAAACTCTCCCGTTGGTCTGCAAAAGCCGTGGCGCGAAGCACGAAAAGACACAGGCGGAGGACAATTTGCTACGAAAGACACAAGACCGAAAACTTCGGGGACTCTCCTCTGAACCAGAGTCAAGTGTAGAAAAGGGTGCATCAAGCACTGTACGACACCAAAAGAGGAATTTTTGGGTGAACACTGCGTTCACTTTGGCTGACATTCAGCTAGAAATTAGTTGAAGAGTTGTTGAGCTCCGGTAGCGGAGAAACGAAACAGCCACGTAGTTAACTGTTCTTGCGAGAACTGAGAGGGCATTGAAGTATACGCGCTGCTCCATCTGTGCACGTGTATAACGCCATATTTTCAAGACTAGGGATGAGTGCATGTTTTCTCGCCTAGCGAGAAAAATAGGACAGTTAAAGTTGATAAAATCAGTAAAAATATTGATTAGCTTTTTTTAGGATTTTCAGAGGGTGAGAGCAGCCATGCAGCCGACAGCACGTCGCAGCTATAGGCCGCTGGCGGGGCTAAAATTGTTGCTTCACCAGATTGCGTCCACTGTGAACTCGAGTAACCTTGAGTAATCTTTTGCTCGTCTTGTCACAAAAACTAGCCAGTCTCCGTAGACTTTATTGTCATCGTAAATAGTACCGAACATAGAACCACAATCGGATGATTTGTCGTAATTTGGCCAACTTCACTGTCTAGAAGTAAGAAAAATCTTGTAGACAACCTTCTATTTAAATTTAATATTGCTGTGTTCAATATTATTTCCGCTAATCAGGCCGTGTTATCTTGACAACTGTGCTGAAATTGTCATGTCACAATCTATGTAAAGTTGTGTGCTTCTTTAACAACAGGTACAAAACCAATAGTACAGCTAAACATCGATGTGCTCTGTCATAGAATAAGGGCCCACTCCTAACCGCAAAAAATTTATTCTAGAGACGCTAACGCACTCACCGGGCGTTTTTGCTGATATCTGATGAATGGGAAAAGGAGTGGAGTGTCACATCATTAACAAACCTTATTGAAGCGTCCCGATTTCTTGGTGTATCGATACGGACAGTTAACTTTGTCTGCAAGGAATGATTTACCGCTCGCAGCGATATAATACAATGTAAGAACGGTGATCCTGAAAAGATCATAATCGACAGGAATCGGAGACTAGTGTGACACCTCCTCATGACCATCCGTTGCAAACCCGACGAGAACAGCTGCTGTCAGTGTATTCTGTTTCTGAGCGAAAATTGCGAAGGGATCTTCTGCATGCATACGTTTTTGGCTTGACAAACACTCATGCACTCTAGTGACGCGTTAAACACCTGATGTTAATCCCACATAAAATCACAATTTTAACCAGCTGATCAGACCAATGAAGTGGTATTTTTTAGTAGGCTGCCACATCTGGGGTCCATCTCGGAGAAAATTTGCCGAGGTAGGAGAGCCAGAAAGATCGTTCTGCATATTTCATTTCTTCTAACAGGATGGAAAACTTAGACACAGAGAAAGTGTTTCCTGTGACAAATATAACGCAACGGATATTTACTGTATCACATGCAATGATTGGACCAAGAAATACACATGGCAAAATGGTTGGTCCTTCGTTGGCCGCCGTGGTCCAGCGATTCTAGGCGCTTTAGTCCGGGACCGAGCGACTGCTACGGTCGCAGGTTCGAATCCTGCCTCGGCCATGGATGTGTGTGATGTCCTTAGGTTAGTTAGGTTTAAGTAGTGCTAAGTTCTACGGGACTGATGACCTCAAATGTTAAGTCCCATAGTGTTCAGAGCCATTTGAACCATTTGGCAGGTCCTTCAGTGAAATTTTCCAGAAGCATCTTAATTTAAAAAAATTCTAAAGCTGCATTAACCTCGCATCTACAGGAAGATGGGCATAGTATCACATGCCTTTTAATCCTCCATAGAAAAGAAAAAGACCAGGTTTTGAATCAATTGGAGGAAGTGGATAGAAAAAATACAGTAGACAGAACACGATGGATAGTCAGTTCAACTTAAAGCATCATAATATTTTGGCAAACATTGATTGCTTGTCCTACGGTTTACTGTGTTGTTACATTGCGACGCAACGTCCACGTGATAGTTATTATTTACGTGGTAAGGCAGTGTTTCCTGGTCTCCGCAATATCCTTTCTTTCAGGAGTGCTAGTTCTGCATGGTTCGCAGGAGAGCTTCTGTAAAGTTTGGAAGGTAGGAGACGAGGTACTGGCAGAAGTAAAGCTGTGAGGACGGGGCGTGAGTCGTGCTTGGGTAGCTCAGTTGGTAGAGCAATTTCCCGCGACAGGCAAAGGCCCCGAGTTCGAATCTCGGTCCGGCACCCAGTTTCAATTTGCCAGGAAGTTTCATATCAGCGCACACTCCGCTGCAGAGAGAAAATCTCATTATTTCTAAATAGTTCATGGGTGAACTGCCTGATGTCGGTGTCTAATGGCACAATATTTCTGCAAACGACCACGTCGTCATGATCAGTTGCGCTGATTGGGGGGGGGGGGGGGCGCCGCCGTGCTTTTATCTCCTCCCCCCTCTCCCCCTGATCGGCGGCTCCATCTGCCGTCCGTGCCCACTCTCCTTACCCCCGCTGCTCTCGCCGACCCAGTGATCCGTCCTACGTTCGCCCCCAGGAGAGCGAGCTAGCGCCACCTCTGCTCTTCCTCCGCCTGGCCCCGAAGTCAGTTCGTCGTCTAGTATCTCATTCCTCTTCTTGACCATTCTAACAACGGGGTCCCATGCCTTGCCAAGTGCGTACCCGGTGTCACGAATTATTAGCGTTTCCCTTACTCGAATCTCAATAGACTTATTGATGACACAATACCATAATTTGGACGCCTGAGTCAGAACCTCGATTTGGCTGTAATCCATTCTATGTAATTCCACCAGTCAATGTTCTGCGACAGCCTTTAACACACCGGACTTCCATAGTCCACGATCATCTTTCGCACTAGTGCCTGTATTTTGGCTGGTGATCGGAAGACCGTCTTCACTCGGTGTTTCCGAAAAATTCGTCCTATCTTGCCGGATAACGTACCACAAAAGGGAATGAAAGCAATGTCAGCGTCCTCCTGAGAATCCTCTTCTGCTTCCGCCGGTTGTACACAGGGTGTAGGACGTAGGGCTCACCGAATTTGCCACTCCTTGTAGCCATTCTTCAGGAAAACTGCCGTCATATGTTCCAGTTCTTCGTTGATGCTTTCGTTGTCAGAGACAGTGCGAGCTCTATGTACCAGTGTTTTGAGCACGCCGTACCTCTGAGCCAGGTGGTGGAAACTGTCAGCATGTAAGTATAGGTTCTTCAGGTACATGCTGTGACCCAAAGTGTCGTCCGTTCTTCTTCTTGCCTGGACATCCAGAAAGGGGAGCACTCCATCCACATTTCCATGATGAATTTGATGTTCTGTTTGAAGGAAGTCATTCAGCTTGTCTCTTTTATATTGCCGTATGGCGAAAGCGTTATCTAAATACCGAAGTAGACAGGTAGGTCTCCACTGTGCTAATTCCAGAGCTTGCTCCTTGAAATATTATACATGCATATTGGCTTCAACTGGTGAAAGCGGCCTCCCCATGGCTACTCCTTTCGTCTGCTCCTAGTACGTAATGTCGAAAAGAAAGTATATCGACGTCAAGACGTGTCTAGAAAAGTTGGTCGTCTCAGCGTCAAATATCTGACTAATAAGTTCTAACGATTCTTGTAAATGCACTCCAGTAAAAAGAGAAACGACACTGAAACTGATAAGGATAAGGATATCTTTAAGCTTGAAGTTGCTGAGGCGTCCAACAAAATCCACAGAGTTGCGAATCTGATGTGAGCACTTCCCCACATAATGGTTAAGCAAATTCTTTATGTACTTAGCATGTGAGTATATCGGAGTATCGTTGTTACTGACAATGGGACGTAAAGCAACTCCATCCTTGTGAAACTCCGACCGTCCACAAAGTCTTGGTGCAAGTGATGCTCTCTGTCCTAGCTTCTTAGTAGCCTCGTCTGGCAAGCCGGATTCTTTGAGAAATTCGATGGTCTTACTCTCTTCTCAAAGAGTGCGGTATATGTAGACACGAAAACAAGTATGTAGAATGTTAATAACATATATTTTATCTAAAACAACTTTAAGGGTTTTCACAGAGCAAGTTGGGAGGCATTATGTTTGAGCACTCCCTCGTAAATACACCTGGAATAATATTAACTGTTCCGTCCGAACAGACGTCAGAATGTCGAACGGTATCATCTAGGCCGATAGGCGTCACTGGATGTGAATATGGATGAGCATGTGGTCAGCACACCGCTCTCCCAGCCTTTGTCAGTTTTCATGACCATAGCCGCTGTTTTTCAGTCAGCGTTTAACTTCGGTGATCTGGCAGGAACCGCTGTGACCACTGCGGCAAGACAGAGAATAATAACGATCAATGATAACTAGGCCACTAATAATGGACTAACCATACACTGATGCAGTATCAACCACAGAAACACTGCACAGTGCCTCTGCTACAATTGACATAATTTCAAGATTTGTGACTGGCGGTCAGTGGCTCAACGCAACAATTCCGAGGTCACATCGGTGGCGGCATTAACTCATCTAACTTCTGTCCTATATCCTGCTTTTTAGTTTCTTCAATATCAAAGCGTTATTTATACTTCCATTTCCTAATTTTATGCTCATTTAGCTGGTGTTATAAATGCTACGGGAAGTTGGCAACGCTATTTGCTGAGGTGGGTGATAGAGGGACCTGTAATCATCGCTCCACAAACCTCCCACCGGATATAGTGCCTGAGTGGCGAATTCAAGATCCACCTTAGGAAGTCAGGTGGTGAGTTGTTAAAAACAGCGCAGCAAGTAAAATAGTAATAATAATAACCGTAAAAAGAATTGTGGACACTCTTCCTTGCACGGTACTACTTTTCTGTCTCCTTGTCTGCAAATTTTTTGGCCAGTTTGCTTACAAACTTTTGTAAGCCTGTATATTTATTTTACAGCACTAGTCATTCGACATAAAAAGCAAACAGA
Organism: Schistocerca serialis cubense; assembly: GCF_023864345.2. Taxonomy (NCBI): domain Eukaryota; kingdom Metazoa; phylum Arthropoda; class Insecta; order Orthoptera; family Acrididae; genus Schistocerca; species Schistocerca serialis. The sequence continues at coordinate 592,662,350 of NC_064639.1, forward strand.
AGACGGTGTTACAGCGAAGAGTCTTCTGACGAGAGTGGGAGAAGGTGTTCGGAAACCACTCCCGTCCTAGCAGGCATGTCGTAATCCCCCGCAGCAGCCCAAACAAGCCTGTAAAAGCGTGCGCGCGACGCTATTTCGGAGGTTTATGTAGCTCCACACGTCGTACGGTGTCGGCGGAGAGCTAAATTTACGCAGTCGCCCGTGCCGCCGTGGCGTTTCTTTGTCGGCGCTTAATGACCACGATGTTCTCCTCCGAGGGGCGGGACCTGCGGACACTGCAGCACTGCCTGGTGGGCGAACCAGTCTCGCTCTCTCCAAGTGGCCGTCGCCTGAAAGCAGAAAGCACCGGCCGCGCTGTCCCTCTGTTCAGTACGAACACAACTCTCGGCGACCGTTACACGGGCCATAGAAACTGCATGTTGCACACCACACGTAATTGCACGCACTTGTTCGGGAACGTTGCCGGTCATTGTTGGCTGACAATGTTCGCGGTAACACATTTCCGGGTCAGAAGTCCTTACGGGGGCCACAGTATGGCCGCGGAATGGACGAAAGCGACTAGTGATATTGCGTGTGGCTCCGCTCCCTTTGCATTCCACAAGGAAAAGAGTTAGCAATTTACCTCGTAAATTGATACTAGCTACGTACCGGATAGTTATAATTAAAATACAGCAACCCATAGAAGTCCAGTGTGCGCTGTAATTACCGTATGATAGCGAAACTTGATAGATATTCTAATGCTTAACCGATTTACAGTGGAATAAATTAGTTCCATTTTTGGTCACCAGGTGCGGATCTGGCTCTTGCTACACTTTCTGGATCTTGTATGGACACCAGTGTAAAACAGATCGCAAAACATTCCTTATTGTCGACCATATTCTAGTGACACTGCACGAGCATTATCACTACGTCCTGCGTGGTCAGTTTGAGCAGCAGCAAGCTAGGCAACAGCTTCCACTGGCAGAGGACGGCTTCCTTCGAATTGCTGCCGTTCACGTACAAGTGTTTCACTAACAGCGTAAGGTCTGTCTTCTCGATAGCAATACTGTTCATTCGCTATATGGCTTGTCGAATGACAACTAGTATGTCACAACGGCATACAAACAGATTTGTACGTGGTGGCCACGATGATTAAAGGCCAGACCGCGACTAGCTGCACTTTAATTACAACCACCCGGAACCTTTTCCAGAATGTTGGGACACGATTCTGGAAACAACCACAAATCAGTTCGTCCGAGAACTGGTAAGAGGATTAGCAGCGTGAAAGACTGAATGCCATTTGTAGCCAGATGAAGGCTCACCCTTCAGTTCTTGGCTACTGGTGATTCATACAGATTTGATGTATGTCTTTAAAGGGTGCATCTCATCGATATGCCTGTTGGAACCATACGTTTGCAAACGCATTCTTATAAGGACTCAAGGAATTCATTATAGTTGATATCGTTTATAGCGATATCGCTTTTAACGACGTATTGGCTATAACAGCGGAATCTAATGGTTCCCGTCCAATGTCGTTGTAAATGCTACATAAAATTAAAAGTTTAGAACGACATCGCTTATTACGACTTATCGTATAAAACGACGTATTTTTTATTACATTTTTGTACAAATATATCGGCTATAATGTCCAATGGTCATTTTTCTTCGCTCTGTATCTGCGGATAGTTAACGACAATGTAACGCTTACTTTCAAACTCTTGTTTTTTACAGATTGTTGGTTTCAAATCATCGTCAAATGCAAAATGCATACGCACATCTTAAATGCAAAAAGCGGACAAAGATAACCGATTATCAGGGAGAGGATACTTTTGTATGCGTTACTGCACTGAATTTACATTTTGCTATTGTTGATACATTTTTCTAATACTGTAATGGAAACGAAGTTGTGTCATTCATGATTATTATTCTTGTGGTTGCCATCTGTCCCTATACACTGGGACCGTCACCGTTATGTACCTTCTTTTCACGACATCCAGACAAGACCAACTTTTGCCCCCAGTTTTGCAAAATACTGTCACAAACATGGCTCAAGTACTGAAATAACGCCATCTGTTAGAGCAACATGTAAATGCTACCTCAGTTAGCCTTTACTGATGTTAACAAATTTACGTTGACAAAGTCGTGTCACAGATGGGGTCGCATGTACCGACGATGCACGCACCTCCCAGATCTTGCGCCATCATGCGAGAAAATACCAGACCTGCTCAGTAGTATGGAGCTGGAACTATTTAAGCAACACCACGCGGAACAATCGAGTATCTACTATTTGAATAGCAAACTGATAAGACAGCTCTTTCTTAACGTAAAACGAACGAGTGCAAGTTAGTAATGTGTGAGGTGTCTACTGCGAGTATACAGGGGATGAAGTGTATGGTGACGTGTACTTTATAACGTCTAATTTATCTTATCATAGATTACGAAAATGCATAAGGATGGAAAGAGAAAGTGTCACTTTTCGGATATTTACCCAAAAGAGTGATCTTTTGTCGAGAAAGGACGTAAGGGGCAGGAAGTTTTGTGTCAGATTTGTAACCGTATCATCTCAGGAACTCACGGATGTAAATCAGATGTGGTACGTCACATTTTACGAAAAATTATACAAGTAGATTTTCTGTAGCATCGACATCAAAGCCTGTTTCTACATTCATGATTAAACAAGATACTCAGGAAGAATTGCTCGTTGCTGCTGCACAACTGACAGCAGCTTATAATGCTGTCAAGCATCATCAATCCATCAACTCCCTTGACTCTACAGCAAGACTGAATACCGGAATACATCCTAACTCCAAAGTTGCCGCAAAGCAGTCTATAGCCAAGACCAAAGCTACAGCGATTGTAAAAATATTCTCGCACTACACTGCGCGTCTAAATGCTTAAAACAACTGCAACAAGTTTCATTTCACGTCATAGGTACAAACAATCGATCCACAAAGCTGAAAAGTTGTTTCCTTTACTTGTTCAATACTTTACCGAAACTGGTGGAACCCAACAAAAGTTGTTGAAGTTTTATTCGCTGAATAACGAAACATGGGAGACAATTGCAAAGTTTTGTCTAGACACTTTAAGATAACTGCAGATGCCACTGGATAAATTAACCGCTTTTTGTGGAGACACAACCAACTTCGGAGGGTTTCATCGTCGGCACGAGTGGAATGTGTTTTAGCAAACTGAAGAAGAACCGAGAAAAATGTAGAAGGAATGATCGTCATGAAAATATTGAGTTATTTTTCAGTACACACGCTAAGCACAGAGAAGCTGAAAGAGTTATGCTTATAAGTTGATGTCAACCATCAGACTCCCCTCTCTCACTCAAAACGAAGACGGCTGTCGTTATCGTCCGCATTTGAGAGAATTCTTAAGCTTTGGATTCCATTAAAACAGTTTTTCGACGCCGAAGGTAGGCCATCTAAAATTATTTCAGATTTTTTCAGTAGTCTGATCAGTAAAATTTACTTCATGTTTCTGCAGTCAAACGTGGCTCTGTTTGAAAAAAATATAAAAAGCATGGAAAAGGATAACGTCTCGGTAATTGAAATTAAAAATATGTTAATCGACACTCAAGTATGTCTGAATGAACGGAAGACTGCCAATTTTGCCGGCCGGAGTGGCCGAGTGGTTCTAGGCGCTACAGTCTGGAACCGCGCGACCGCTACGGTCGCAGGTTCGAATCCTGCCTCGGGCATGGATGTGTGTGATGTCCTTAGGTTAGTTAGGTTTAAGTAGTTCTATGTTCTAGGGGACTGATGACCTCAGAAGTTGAGTCCCATAGTGCTCAGAGCCATTTGAACCATTTCTGAACTGCCAATTTTATTGGCAAGCAATCCAAGATCAAAAAAATGGTTCAAATGGCTCTGAGGACAATGGGACTTAACATCTAAGGTCATCAGTCCCCTAGAACTTAGAACTACTTAAACCTAACTAACCTAAGGGCAGCACACAAATCCATGCCCGAGGCAGGATTCGAACCTGTAACCGTAGCAGTCGCGCTGTTCCAAACTGAAGCGCCTTGAACCGTTCGGCCACACTGGCCGGAAATCCAAGATCAATGTGAACAAATTAAAGAATGAGAAGCCCGACCAAGAAACAATAAATTTTTTTTCGAAGTTTAAGGAAGAGACAACTGCTTTCTATACCATAGCACTTGATTGCTTAGAGAAACGGGATATTTCTATTAATACATATCAAGTATTTGATTGGATGACGCTATTTGAAATCCCAGACTGGGTGATGATTAACACTACTATATACCTGGTGTGAAGATTTCAGGCTACAGTTGTTTCCAGGAATATAGGTGCCTGAAGAAGCTTTTAGAAACTAAGCGTGAGTCGGAAGAATGGAAGTCTAAACAATTCGTGGAACAAAGGTGGACTTAGTTTCTTAAGGAAACCAAAAATCCTGAACGCAAATGCAAACTGCTAAAATTATGTGAGTGTTTGTCTTCTATTCCCGCACGCAACACCACTATAGAAAGAGAATTTTCGCTGATCTCAACTAAGATGTCTCTAAATTTTCCGTCTGGAGGAGGGAATGATGGACTAGTAACTCGCCTAACCTGAGTAGTGTTATTTCGCCGCCGCGGGTGCAGAGAAGACGAGGGCTCCGGTGACAGAGCGCGTGGCTGCGTGACTGTGCCCAGTTGGGTACGCTGGCGACGTGGACACGGTCGGGTGTGAGCAACTGCATCGGAGTTCACCTGCTGTTTCTCTGATAAGATGCAAGTTAAGTTGGTTAAAGGTTTAGATGTTAATTGAAGAATATAGTTATAGACAATCTTTTGGCTTCTTATTAGTACTGCCTGGGAGGAAGTGTATTGTTGGGCAGGGATTATGGTTCCTGATTCGATTCCTCCTCCTCCCCTGGCCTCGCGTGAGGTTGATGTGATTGCTGAATGTGAGGCGTTGTGGGTCTGTTAGTCCGCTTCTAGCCTGAGCATCCATCTGGAGACAATTGTGGCCGCCCTTACACCCGGTCGGTTAATTATTTCTATCTCAGGACATTTTGGTGGCAGGACATGGTATTAAAGTTGTCAGTTATTGTAAATTGTTAAATGGTTGTATTTTACTCTGATTGTTTTTGGCCACTGTTTAAAAAGGCTAAGTTTGCCTTTCATTGGTGTTTTTTTTTAATTACGTGGCTTCAAAATTGTTAGTTGCTGTAAAAGGTGAATGACTGTACATTTACTTTGATTCTTTTAATGTACTTGGCATTCTTTGAAAATGCTATTTCTGCCTCCCTGTTAGCGAGCCCTTGTAATTTAATATCTTGTTGTGGCAAAATTTAAAAGAAGTGGCTCCCTACATGTTCGGTGGCGAAATTGTATGCAATTGGTGTTTTTGTTTCCTTACTTCGAAAGTTTTAATTTTGTTATTAAATGCTTTATCAAAGTCTGTTTTAAGTAAAATGGCTTGGCTCTTAACGGTAAAGTAAAGTTTTTAATTTCATTACTTGGAAAATTTTGATATGTTATCAAATGTTTTATCAAAGCCGGTTTTAAGTAAAATGGCTTGTCCGTTAACTGTAAAGTAAATTGTTCTGTCTGCTAGCTTTTTGGCTCTGTTCCTGGTCAAGTGGTAAAGAAATGACTTTTAATGGTTGAAGTAATCAATAAAGAAATTGTTAATTTCAACTCGACAGTAACCAAGTAATTTTGGCCCCATTTCCCAACTGAGGGTTTTCCTTGATTAATTGTTCCTGGTCAAGTGGTAAAGAAATGACTTTTAATGATTGAAGTAATCAATAAATAAATTGTAAATTGCAACTCGACAGTAACCAAGTAATTTTGGCCCCGTTTCCCAACTGAGGGTTTTCCTTGATTAATTGTAATACCCGTCTCAATTTTTTACATAATTTCATCTCAATGTAGCGAAGAGGTCCCAGCTAGATACGGCAAACCTCATTATAGTGTACTCTCCCGTTGTCGCTTTCCCGTTGTTCTTGTATCACCATGTCGGAAGCGAGTGTAGTGGCAAGACAGAAACCACGTCATGCTGACATGCAACGACGGTTCTACGGTGAATTATCTCAAGTAAGAGCCAATGCTGCTAAAACCTGTGCTTTCCTAACCGAAACAAATTACCAAACCTTTGTCGACGTTTTGAAATAGGCTAAAACGACCATGACGAAAGAAGTACGGAACTATTGGCTGCTGAAAAACTATGACGAAATGATGGTAGAGACTAAGTTGATCTATCCTATTAAATCAAGTACGAGTGCTACTCGATTTTTACGTCGCAGACTCCGAGTTATTTCACATACTCCATAAGTCCCATTTGGCTACTGGTCACGGGGGATGGGACAAGATGTTGAAAACACTTTCAGCCAAGTACAAGAACATTACCCGCCATGATATTGAGCTTTACAGTCACCTTTGTGTGCCTTGTCCGAAGAAACAAAAAGAAGTTAAAAAAGATTTTGTTGTCAAGCCAATGGTTTTTTACACAGAGTTTATTTCTCGTTGCCAGGTGGATCTCATCGATTCTGAGTCCCATCCTGATAGTGAGTAAATGTTTATAGTGGTCTAGCATGACCATCTCACTAAGTTTGTAATTCTCAGAACTCTGACATCAAAGAGACCGGAAGAAGAAGCCTACTGATTCATCGACATATTTACGTTGCTTGGGACGATTCTACAGTCCGATAACGGCAGGGAATTTGCAAACAATGTGGTAAGTAGCCTAAAGGAGTATTGACCCATCTAGAAGATCGTCCATGGTAAGCCGCGCTATTCGCTAAGTCAGGAGAACGACGAAAGTGCAAATCAGAACATTGAAAATATGCTGTGTGCTTGGATGCAAGATGAAAAAACTAGCTGCTGCAGCGACGGACTGCGGTTCGTCCAACTTACGAAAAACATAGCATTTCATTCTGGGATTAACAGGTCGTCATACGTAGCTCCGTTTGGCTCCAATGCTAGAGAAGGTCTCTCGATGTTGTTCCCGCCTAAAGACTTTTTACGAGACGCAGAGGCTGAGAGAGAGCTGGAAAAATAACAGAGAGCGTGCAAAGAACACAACAGCAGAAAGAAAGGCGAGCTGAATCAATACAAGAGGCGAAGCTCCCTGCAGAAGACACAGATGAAATGCAATCCATGATGGAGGAAACCAAAGCAGTCATGAAGCCATGGTTATCGAACAACCTTCCATTTCTGTGGTTACCGACAATTCTTCTTTTTCCGATGCCTATTGCGCTTCCTTAACAGAAATCAGTGGTAGTCATACACGTCAAAAGTGTGGCCGAAACGGTCATGCTGTCTGTGGACGTTCTCCTAAGGGCGATGACGACCATGAAGCAGAAGATTATGGTGTTAGCATTTTATGCAGTGTTTGCTTCAATATTGAGAAAACTATCCGAAGTAAGACGGAATCGAAACTGAAGTTGGAGCTTCTGGCCAAAATAAGGAAACGGGGCCCTGACAAAATATTTCTTCCTGTGCCTTTGGATGCCACTGTGCAAGTTCCGAACCCCGACGTCGACGAAGTGCGGTGTGACTCACGCAATCTGTTGGCAGTTGTTATGAACGTGACGGAAGATGACTTTTACCGACTTCGAACTGCCGAAGGAATCTTGAAGCAACTCTACGCAAGATCCGAGTTCATCCGTCCAAGGAACTTAATTGAAGACGTTCCTGACCATGAAATACGTCTCCGATCTGCAGCTACTTGTCAGTCCACAGGAAGCGGTCAAGGATCCGTAAGATGTATGTGCAACTCGAAATGCCAAAATATGAGGTCTTTGCGTGAAAAAGAAAATTAAGTGCAATTCAAAATTTCACTCTGGCCTTCCCTGCTGCAACAAGTAGGCCATACCAGTTCTGCTTTGTGCTTTACCGGTAACTATATTCTGCTCGCATTCTTCTTTGAGTCGTCAAATGTATGTACAAGATCAGATTGCTAAAATGTAAAGTGTTTTTTTTTCGGTGAAGAAGAAAAGTGAGTACTTGCTGTAACAAACACTTCAGTCTCAGTTCAGCTGTTTTCTGATGAGAATATCCTATACTTTAGTTCACAGTTTAGTTCTTTCATTTCAAATTTGTTTTGATTAATAAGGGTTTCCCATTTTGTGCCGTTTTAATACACTGCGTAAATGGCCCTGGACATTCTATGTAAAGCGTAGGAAAAGTATATAACATTTTCACAGAAAACACATTTCATAGTTTGGCATGCTATAGATTATCTAGACATTCCATAGAACAACAGTATTTCACACAACACCGGTAATATGCACAAAAACTGTAATAATACATGAAAAGGACATTTATCGAGATGCTCCACAGAACACGGAAATACACGTGATGAAACTTTAGAAACGTTTAGAAGTCTTAAGAACCCACGCGGAATACAATTATGACTCACTACTGCAGATCTATTACTACGATGATAGCAGACAATTGGCCTTTATCAGATCGTGGTCTTGATATATGTTACTTTGTGTTCCACGGCTCTGGTCGTAGGTATATGTATCACATTTACGAAATTCGTTATTCTAGCGTTTGCCCGCCTCTACATTCCTGTAATGTTAATTAATAATTTAGTGTGGCTCAGTGGCCTGGTGGTGCAAGTCTTTCAATTGGACACCGCTTCATCATGTGAGGGATCTGCCGTTTAACGTGAAATTCGAACCACGTGTCGTTTCTGATGATTCTCCGTATCACTGAGAGGTGAATGCTAGGTTAATTTCAGACAGAAAAATCATTGGCCCAACCAAGATTTATTTTTAGTATTGTATATCAGTATAGCGTACACCTACGTGAAAACACCAATATCGCTGTTCTTTTCTTGCCTCATTCTGTGTGCTGCTTTTGGCTCAATGATTCCACTTCGAAACGACCTCGTTCGAGAACCATCTGAATATGTAAAATTTGTAAATACCACAAAGCTAGCTATATTATTATACTATATGTATGATAATCACTAACGTCTCAGCCACATAAATCTACAAAACAGTAAACAGGAGATACAAAATTAAGCGAGGTCTATTAAAAAAGCGGTCTCATAATTTTGCGGAAAATAGTACTTGTAAGATTTTCATATGTTTCCTGCCATTGCAAATAACTCAACTGAACTGTATTGGGACAAAGGTGAACGAGCGCAATGCACAAGTAATGAATACGATCTTTGACTCTGTGTTGAATATAATCTGTGGTGCGCTTGGTGGCCAGTCAGTTGTATAGCGTTGGGGCATTTTGAGACGTATTAGTGAGTAGCTGAGTTTTCAGAGAAAAAAGAGATGTTTTGTGAATTTGGGAGAAATTGTCTGAATCACTTTATTATTGAGATGAACAGTTGTTTATAAGAATATGTTATTAATTCTATGGATGGAGAAGATATTTGAAGGAATACTTCAAGGTAACCAGTGCATGTCCAAGAATAAAATGTTTGTTTATCAGAACTATTAATTGAAGGAAATATTTGTCTCTTAAATATCTAATAATATTCATGATTAGTGTTAATTTGATCCTTTTGTTTCCATTATGTAACAGGTACTCCATTTAGTTTAAATGTTGTAATTTGATAGTAATGAGCTAATTTTGTAATTGTTAGAGCAGATCTCACTTTGTATTCTAGTGAGCAAATAGTACAAAGTCAGAATTTTCAGATATTGTAGTTACTAAGCAAATTAATTTACAGTGAACAATACACGAGTAAGTAATACTAAACAGTTATTTTCTACTGAGCTGAGGGGTATGTTATTCCATGGGTATTTCAAGTCAAATTTTACACTTCATGTTACGTAACTTTCATAACATAGTTAAGTACTGAGTTTCACTTAAGCAGTTTTCACTGAGTACACAGTTAGTTACTTTTGATATTGAATTAGAATAGTTTTCATTATTTCAAATTCAGCATTTGACTTGGGTTAAAGTTTTGTTCCACGACCGTGTTCACATGTGAAACACAGGGCCAACCAACAGTCAGTATTGTCATGTGAATAATCTGGTTTCTGCCTGTTACTCTGGTCTCTCCTGCACAATATTTCAACTACGAGACGGGCAGTCTTCTTCATGTGCTGCCTCATACTGATTCCAGTGCGGAACGAGTACAGTATTACGCCTATGTTGTGCTAGGCGCTCCGTTTGCGATCCGCGCCGTGTCAGGAGCTCTATCCACGGCACACGCCGACCAATAGCAGCGACTGTAGCGTCTTCTTCTACCCGCGGCTGTTCCGAACGCTGCACGAGTGCTTTGTGATTATTATCCGCTGCCATCTTGCTCAATTAAGTTCTGAATGACGTCCAACCCGTGCTAGACGTTTTATCTTCCGATTGTCGTCATTTAAGTCTTCTAGTGATCTATGACGTTCTGTTACCGTGGAATGCCGTGTAAGCAGTTCCGTCCAAAGTCGTTGCCCGCTAGGAGCGCCTGCAGTATTGTTTACAGGCCGATGATGTTCAAATTACCGCTTGAGATGCTCTTGGCATCATTATGCTTCATAGAATGATTGAACTCCAAAGAATGTTCGGCAATCGCTGACTCGGTTGCCTGTCTCAGTCTGGTGTGCCTTTGGCTCTCCTTGCACCTCATGTCAACGGTCCTGATAGTTTGGCCGATGTATGCCATGCCACATTCAGAAGGTACGTGGTAAACGCCAGGTTTCTGTAGATACAGGTCATCCTTCACACTCCCTAGCAGAGCCTTTATCTTGTTGGGTAGATGGAACACACTTTTGATGTTATGTTTGAGGAGAATTCATTCTATGAAGTATAATGTTGCCAAGATTTTTACACAGTCATCGAGATACTGGGACAGCGCCATAAAAGAATCTATTGAGATTAAATTCGTCGGAAAATCTTATTAATTGTGACACCAGTTTCCAGCTGAGCTCAGCTTGGAACTCGGCACTCGATCTTCTAAAGACGAAACGGAGGCAACATCAAGACTCTAAGGAACACAAGTATGAAGTTAGAGATAACAGCCCAGTACATGTAACAAAGGACGCACGTGAAATGGTACCTCAGACAACAGACACAATACAGGAGGACGTTCTTCTGAGTCTTTAGTGGCAATTTGAACACCGTAATACTGTAGCCGCTCCTGGCGGGCAAGGGCTTCGGACGGGTTGCCTAACACGGCACACCACGGTAACTGAACGTCCCAGATCACAGGAGGACTTAAATGCCCACAAAATAGATAGAAAAGTCTTAAAACAGAAGGATTGACAAAGGATAATAACCACAAAGTACGCGCACAGAGTTCGGATCAGCCGTGGCTAGAAGAAAACACTACACTCGCCGCTATTGGTCAGCGCACACCACGGACAGAGCTCCTGATGCGGCGCGGAAAGCAGACAGAGCGCCTAGCACAGCATAAATACCGGACTCATTTCACATTAGAATCTGTATCAGACAGCACTTGAAGAAGACTGCGAGTCACGCAGTTGAAATATTGTGCAGGAAAGACGCGAACAACCGGCAGAAACCAAATTATTCAACATGTCAACGCCTCGCCGGGAAAGCCTGAAGAATTACGATAGTCAGTAATGTTCAGCAGCTGAATATGATATCAAACTACATGTTACACAAATAGAAAGTTTTTTGAAAACAGAGTATTCAGCATTTTCATTTATACATAATTTTTTTTATAGAAAACATACACATGACAAGCCTGTCAGGACAGTCTTCTGCTTTCTCTGTGCCTACATAGATGGATTGCAACACAGGTCCTCGAAAACAAAGCAGCACTACACGTATATGTACTAATATTCGTACTTCGTCTTTCAACTATTCTAATTTCATTGTCTTTTTTGCTTGTGACTTCCAGTGAAATTATTTTTCAAAAATATTGAGTGTGAAGATCTTTGTTAGAAATGCAGACAACTGCACCAACCGCGTGAAATATATCACTGTTATATAGATTTTTTTTAATAAAATGGATTCAGTTATTTACGTAAAAACTCACTTTGCGCAGTAACAATAGAAATTTGGTTGGTAATGCTGGTTTTGCATTTCAACACTATGGCTAGCAAACAAAGTATTCCATCGTGCTGCAATAACACAAACTATGTCACCAAGTAATGACTCAATAATTAATGAAATGGAACAAGCACAACAATCGTTGCACAGAATCAATTTACTTGAGATTTCAGAGGTTGCAAATAACTGTCCGATACAGATGAATTCTGTAGTATACGTAACAGAACAGATTTCCAACAATGAACAAAAAGTTCAGAAGAAGAATCCACGGATGACAAATCGTCACAACTATGCAAAATTTGCCAGCAACCACTTTTCGAGCCAGTCGATTCGGGTTTTGCTCCTCTATTCCTCTCAGTCAAACAGTACATAAGACTACATCTGTTATTGACAATACGCATACAGTCGTTGCAAATCAAATAAACATGAATTCCGAAATCAATAAACCAACTTTGTTAGAGCTGCTTCTAAAAACAAATAAAGCACTTGCACAAAACACAGAACAATTTTAGAAAATAGACAAAACACTAGAACAAAATTGAAAATCGAAAGAAGAAATAATGCAGTCACAAAAAGAAATAAGTAAAGATATCAAAAAACTTGAGGGAAAACACAGAAATTCTTTAATAGAAATCCGACAAGAGATTATAAATGGAGGTTTGAGGCCAAGCTATGCAACCTTGAAACTGAACAAAACTTAAATACTACACAACAGAGCAACAAAGAAGAGCTACTTGCAAAACTGAATACCACTGTATCGAAAGCAGTAGTCTCGCAACTCACAAAACGTTGCGACTACCGTAATGTCACTGTTGGAACAATTAGTGAACATATAGCCGCATTAAAAATGAACACTGACGAACAAAAGAACAATTTCGTTTGTTAACAAAGAATGTAGAAGATTTGACGACAAAGGTGGCAAATTTTCCCACGGTCACAGATAACGATTTTGTCACATATCCTGTAGCATTTTTAGACACAACAGAACATCAGGAACTTAAGAATTTTGAAAAAAGTCAGCGTAAAGACAGTGAACAACAACAGAAAGGGCATAAACAATATGCCAGAATAGTTGACACTTATCGTACGCAAACTAAATAGTAAAGCCAACACCAATGACTTCATGCGTTTACACTCACACCCACGATCAGAAACTTATGATGAGAATACCATTTTGTGGCGTATTGCGACATTTCCCTTCAGGAACAATAGAGAACATTTCGGCTCTCACCGAAACGACAATTTCGATTAAAAGCATTTTCTGACTGTTCTTAAATTCAAAATTTTTCAAAGTTTCAGCAACATCATCAGTCCCAAAGACCGTTTGGATCAATGTTTGTTTTCACTACCACCAAGTATCCTCGTCAACAGAAACGATATTCTGAAATTTGAAGATTGTATCTCAAGCCAAGATGAGCCATTGAATCGCCTACGCTTTTTGACAGACCATGCAACACATTTTCGACTTGAATTATTTTATGACGACAGATAACGTTTATACATGTCTTGTGATGACATTGATCAGAAAATAGATATACATAGTTTAATTCAAGAGAAAATAGACAAAGTAGAGCATTGCACTTATACAGATAGGTAGTATCATTGTGCTGTTTTATATCTCACATCACAGGAACTATAAAAGGTTTCCGTTACACATTTCAGGGCAAATCCGCAACAGATTTTGTGTGAAGCCATTTGGTATCCTTGCATACTATAGAGAGCAGGTGAAAGTTCAAATTCAGTGTATGCTACAGCAAGGTGACATAGAACCAGCAGTTAGTTCATACAATAACACACTGCACATAGTAGAGAAAAAAGATAGATCGATCAGACCCATATTAGATTCTACACAAACTAACACCATTATCTTACCTGAAGCAGATAGACCTCAAACCTTAGATGATTTACTTCATAATTTCTATTATGTACAAGTGCTGCTATTGGTCGACTTGAGAGCAACTTTCTGCTAAATAGAATTACACCCGGAGTGTAGAGAGAATATACTGCATTTCTCTGTTTTATGGTATGCTATCCATTTCGCAAATTACCGTCTGGTCTTAACGTTTCTCCTGCCGCATTCATTCGCAGTTTAAACTCCATCTTACTTAAGTACTTGAAGTGAGACACAGCTACATATGTTGATGACATCTGCAAAGCTGAAAAATCTTGGTCAGAATATAGCTGTATCCTCAATAGTTTTCTACGGATTTTTCAAGAATCAGGAATTACTGTGAATCTGGAAAAATCAAAATTTGGCAAGATCAGAGCAAAGTTTCTGGGACATATCATCTCCTCTGGAGTTATAGAGCCTGATCCCGAAAAACTTGAGGCAGTTGGAGGCATTCCAGTTCTTATCATCAACAGACAGGTTTTTCTTTGCTAGTTTAATAAGGTTTTATCGTCGCTTCTTGATTATGAAAGTTCTTGCCACCCCAAAACTTTGTTCTCTTACTAGTAAAAACTCAATAGGGCATTGAAATGAACAGGTGCAACTACAGGTCCTAAATTTAAAGGATGTACTTCTGAATATTCCAGTTCTTGCACACTCATATCTGTCATGCTATTTTTGTTTGGCGACAGATTAATCAAATGTTGCATTAGGTGCTTATCTGTTGCAGGAATTGGAAGAAGATAGTATCACTGTGCAAAGAAGTACACCTTTTGGTGCCATGTCTAACGAAATCAGAAAGAAATTATTCTGTAACTGAACTAGAAGCTCTAGCAATAACTTGGGGACTTTCCAGATTTCTTTTTTTCTTGTTTGGGAAACACACTAAAATCTCTACACATCATCGTGCACTACAATTTTTAATTTCTTCAAAACTGAATCATAACAAATTAAAATGTTGGGTATTGTATCTTCAAGAATTCCATTTTACTGTAGTTCATATACCTGGCTCACAAAACGTTGTCACTAACGCTATGCCTCATGCACCAATTGTCTTAAAAAGGGTAATATAGAAACGAATCTTGGTAGGAAGTTCAGTAAACCATATATACAGAAAGTTGTCTTTGAGAACTTTATTGTTTCCTTTCTTAGAGATATTACAAAGGATAAGGATTAAAATTGAACTCTTATTCATCTCTCTCTGTTGGCTACAACCTAACCCTTCTGAACTCCTAATGTGAGATTATACTGTCACCGACAACATCAGAGTTGGGATAGGCACATACGTATGCTTCAGATCATTTTAAACAAATTGTTACATGATTCTACTTCATTGTCTGCCTTATTTGTGCACAAGAACGAACAGCCACTAGACCGAATCAGAGAACTTGTAGCATTTCCTAACTCACGCGAATTACGTCACAGTGAGGTAATAGACTTAGCAATAAGAAACATCAAGAAAAAGTGCACAGTGAAGGAAGAAGTCGCAATACAGAGGTAAACGTCGGAAAGTTGTACACTGATAAGAAAGTACTTGCGAAATAAGCATCTAAGTCATAAGTTTTTCTTGCTGTACAATGGACCTTACAGGATTCGTCAAATAGCTTATGATAACAATAACGCAGTAAAAGTGGACACAATATGTACTAAAAAAAGTAAAGGACTACATCCAAAACAAATATGAATTCATTTGTAGGACAGTGATTACTGTATTTTTCTCGGTTACGATTATCCTGAAAACCACCTTGAATCGTTGCTGGTATGGCATCCATTTGTGACGCATTATGTACTTTATGATGTTTTGTGATTCAATTGCTTTCCTTTGCTTTGCTGTATATGAGATACGAGAGCATTATCGTGTGTCTTCAGGTCAGATTATTAGAGATATGATGATATACATATATATTTAAACGAATTTGGCTGTTACATATATTTCAGACTTATGAGACATATTTGCACATGGAACTGCATCTTTTGCTACTGTATGATCACACTCCGCAGAAATGGAGAATATGAATAAGAAGACAGGATAAAATTATGTAAGAAAATTTTATATTCAACCAGAAATGGTCAAAATTTAGTAGCAACGGTGTAGTAGCGTCGCTGTTCGACAGCGATCGCTGGTTCAAGATGTTATGGGTATTGTGTTAGAGTAAGTTTAGATAGACAGATGTATGGAAGACTCTCAAGTGTAAGGACGAGTTATTTAGATATAGAGATTCAAGGAGGACTCTCGAGCGCAAAGACGTGTTGTATCTGATGCATGCTAGATTTATACTTACTCACTATGGGCAGTAATGAATTTTATTTGCAAGATACCATACTGGAAATAATTAAGGTAATGAAAACTGTATTGTTAACAATGCAATACGCATATTCATAAGTGATGATTGAGAAAATGTATAGCACTCACATCCAGTGATTTTGTAAAGCTAATTGTTAGTGTATAATCAGTTTATTGTGTGTTAATTATGAGAATTATTAATTTTCAAACAGTCAAAATACAAATTTTAAAGTTAGTGCCAAGTCAATACCAATTCCCAGCTCCATGTCGTGTTTGAATAATTATATCTCTCAAGAAGTTACTGTCTCAGTCATATTCGATTTAATTAAAAAGTTCGATATGCAACAGCCTTGCACAATAGCTGCATACTAATTGTACAGTTTAAAGTACTAACAGAGAGCAGTGTGAAGAGTGTTACCATTGTGCAGATAAAGGTAAGAAACCTTATTATTTCTGAGATAGCATTCATTAAGCACAGGGACCATTATTTTCAAATTGATCACGTTTTGTTTTATTACCAGGGCCAATTTCAAATCAATAGTGTTACATCAGATTTAGTTTTTGTATTATGTAAATTAATGCAGTTTAGGTTTGGTTTGAAGGTATTACCAGTTTACATTCTCGCACTCAGTTCAGTACAGGGTAAAGCACATAATCGGCGAGATAAAATGCATCTTTGCGTTGCATTGCCATTGTAACAGGTGTGTTGCAATTTCTATATTGCCTTCAAACATAAATGTTTCAGAGTATTGATTGATATACAGATGGATTTTTGTGGTAAACTGAATATTTTAATTGCCAGTAAACTACCAATCCACAACACGTTTTTCCCTTTCCTAACATATTTAGAACTTCCTAATTAATTTTCTTGCTATGGTTTAGGAGAATGTTGTGAAATGTATATAATTTGTTGCATAATATGACTAATGCTTAACATAGTTATTGCTTTTTGCATTACATCATGATTGGTGCATCAACATTCCTTTTGCCACTAACTTCTTACCATGATTGGTGCATCAACATTCCTTTTGGCACTAACTTCTTATTGGCAATTTGTGATGACACTGGACTCCTGCATTTTCGTGATGACATACATTGATTTAGTTGCTGTACTGTTTAAAATGAAACATTTTGTGTATGATTTATCATATTCTAAGAATGTATACATCATTTTGTTTACTGATTGACCAGAATTATATTTTTCTGCATATACCTACGATAAGATATTTTTCTGCATTGGCTTTCTGATGAGATATTTGTCGTCTTTATATGTGCATGATAATGAATTTGACTCCATTGCTGTTTTGGTGAAATATTTTTGTGAGTGGTCAGTTAGGATAAGCATTTATTGTTGGAGGTTGTAAATAAGGTAAACGTAATGACTAATAAGAGAATTATGAATACTGGTTGTAGGAAGATAGTAAACTGAAAATAAATCAGATGCACCTAGAAATGGGAAAGATGTGAGTGCAGAGAAGTGAAAATAGTAAAATATGTGAGTAGGCAGGTGAAATAAAATTGCATATATGCTTTCGTTGAAGAACGATGTTGACTGAATGTGGAAATATAAATGAGTATTGGCAGGTTAAATAATGATTTTATGATGTGGTTGTGATTATATGATAATGAAATATTTCAGTGAAGACTGAATATGATATTTTCGGCAGGTAAATTGATATTAAACTTGTTATTATGTGAATATGATGTATTTAACAGGTAAAGTGAGATGAAAGATATGAGAGAAGTATGAGGCTTCAGTGAAGGTATAAATTCCTAAAGTTTGCATACAGTAGAAACATTAGAAGGTGATCAGTACGTTAGGATAATAAATGACAGTAGGATAAAATATCTCACAGACTGACTAGGACTTTGACTCTGAAGTGCATCAATTTCCTTTACATGAACAATGATATATTTGTTTGTTTGTCTTTTATTTCTGGTCTGTACACATTCTGACTATTAAGTTGTGTGTGTATTTTTCATGTATGTATTTTTATGCTAATTGATCCTATGTTTTACGTGTTAGTCGCTAGTTCTACGTAAATAGACATTTTCTGAGTGATAGTGTGACATGAGATCTATTATTGTGTGTTCACTAGATTTTTCTGTACATTTTCATTGCCATTTGTCACCATTAGAAGATATTGATGTCGTGTCAGATGCTTCATTTGTTAAATTTTACTTCTATATTGTGCTCAGAATATTGCATAATTGTCTGTGTATAACGATTTTTCTGACTATAGTGATTATTGTAATCTACAAATATTCTTGTCTTGTATAAACATTACATTTTCATACAACACTCTTGTACCATTTCACACATTTGATAGGAATAAGGTCATATCTTACTATGTATGAAAGCTTTATATAATTTTGGTTATTCCACATAGATATACATAGGTTATTCCTTAGGGGGACAATGTCTGGCTCAGATTTTTCTAATGTATTGTAAATAAAACATAATTATAAATTCAATGAAGTTGGCAGGAATTTAACTAATTTTTACAAACACTTAAAGTAGACTGTAGTACTCAGTGTGAAGATTTTATCCTTGGGATTAACGATATAAGACGTTAAAGCAAATCTTCGACAGTTGTAGGTCACACAATATTTACCTAGAATATACAGAACTGTGCAAGAAGTGTGTGTGCTTCCTCCCTATACAATGACAGTCTTCATATGTAAAACACCTCAGACATTCTCTTGTGAATTTTGTAACCTAAAATCCTAACGTTTGTAATGTTATTTATAATTATAACGTATTCTACTCACTTCCCTGTAATTAAAAAAAATTAGAAAAAGATTTCATTTTCCTTGCCATACCACAGCTAAGAGATCCCATATGAAATTTTGTTCTAGAGGCAGGGGATAACGAAACTTTTTCATATATTTGCTGCTTTCGAGAACATCGGTACAACAGACATAAAACAGCACGCTGAGCATAAAGTAAGTTACTTTCATTTCACGGTAGATCTGACTTCGTATTCATGTGAGAAAACAGTACACAGTCAAATTTTCTGGTATTGTGCTTATTAAGCAGATTAATTTACAGTGGGAAGTAATATCAAACAATTATTTTCTATGGATTTGAGAAATACTTTATTTCGTGCATATTTCAAGTCAAATTTTACAGTTTATGCTACGAAACTATTACAAAGTACTTCACCATTGGGTTTCACCTAAATAATTTTCACGAAATATATGTTAGTTACTTTTGACATTTAATTAGATTAAAGTTTTGATTCCCAGCACTGATGACATGCACAACACAGGGCCAAGAAACAGTCAGTATTGCTCACCGGTTGAATACGACATCTCACTTACACGTTACACGGAGAGAAAGCTTTGAGAACAGAATATTCACTATTTTCATTTATAGAGAAAATTTTACAGAAAGCTTACATACTAATCAAAATAGAAGTAAGTCCTATAATATATTTTTGCGATAGGGATCATTCTAGATGCCTCGAGAAAGATCAGTACTCAGAGGTGTAGTCTTCTTGTTGACGGCCATTACTCTTTTCTTATCGGTTTTGTTTGTCTCTATACTCATTTCTCTAACTGCAATGCTTTGTCAGACTTAGCAGTGACAATGTTTCATCAGGCAATTCTTAGTTATCACGTTAATACTGTACTAGCCTCAGATCACAATTAATGATGGCGTGGAGTACACCCATGTCTGAAAGAAAATATGAACTTGTTATTCCAGTAACTTCCAAACTCCGGATCTCATTCGCAAAAGGGACAAAGTACTCGCATCGTCGTATATCTCGCACACTTCACCTGTCGGGTATGGAGGAACAAATGATGCGACACGTAGGAGCTCACACTGAAAAAAATTTGCGAGAATGGGAAGATACTGACGATATCAACCACGGTCTGTTGTGGCCATATGTGCACTCGCAGCTACTTATCTATTTGACTTACAACGTATGCAAACTGTCAGGTCGCAAGGCGACAATACCAGATTATTGTTATGTCAATAGCTTCTAAAAATGGAGCGCAGGTGATCCGTAATTCACAGCTCATATTTTATTTGCTGAAAAGGTAGGATTCACAGTAAAAAGTAGTATAGAAATATGCAAATACTCTACATCTACATCTACATACATACTCCGCAATCCACCGTAAGGTGCGTGGCGGAGGGTACCTCGCACCACAACTAGCATCTTCTCTCCCTGTTCCACTCCCAAACAGAACGAGGGAAAAATTACTGCTTATATGCCTCTGTACGAGCCCTAATCTCTCTTATCTTATTTTTGTGGTCTTTCCTCGAAATATAAGTTGACGGCAGTAAAATTGTACTGCAGTCAGCTGCAAATGCTGGCTCTCTAGATTGCCTCAGTAGCGATTCACGAAAAGAACGCCTCCTTTCCTCCAGCGACTCCCACCCGAGTTCCTGAAGCATTTCAGTAACACTCGCGTGATGATCAATCCTACCAGTATCAAATCTAGCAGCACGCCTCTGAATTGCTTCTATGTCCTCTCTCAATCCGACCTGATAGGAATCCCAAACGCTTGAGCAGTACTCAAGAATAGGTCGTATTAGTGTTTTATAAGCGGTCTCCTTCACAGATGAACCACATCTTCCCAAAATTCTACCAATGAACCGAAGACGACTATCTGCCCAAATATTTAATTTACGTGACTGTGTCAAGCGCTACACTACTAATGGAGTATTTAAACATTACGGGATTCTTTTTCCTACTCACCTGCATTAATTTACATTTATCTATATTTAGAGTTAGCTGCCATTTTTTACACCAATCACAAATCCTGTCCATGTCATCTTGTATCCTCCTACAGTCACTAAACGACGACACCTTCCGTACACCACAGCATCATCAGCAAACAGCCGCACATTGCTATCCACCCCATCCAAAAGATCATTTGTTGTTGTTGTGGTCTTCAGTCCTGAGACTGGTTTGAGGCAGCTCTCCATGCTAATCTATCCTGTGTAAGCTCCTTCATCTCCCAGTACCTACTACAACCTACACCCTTCTGAATCTGCTTAGGGTATTCATCTCTTGGTCTCCCTCTACGACTTTTACCCTCCACGCTGCCCTCCAATGCTAAATTTGTGATCCCCTGATGCCTCAGGACATGTCCTACCAATCGATCCCTTCTTCTAGTCAAGTTGTGCCACAAACTTCTCTTCTTCCCAATCCTATTCAGTACCTCCTCATTAGTTACATGATCTACCCACCTAATCTTCAACATTCTTCTGTAGCACCATATTTCGAAAGCTTCAATTCTCTTCTTGTCCAAACTATTTATTGTCCATGTTTCACTTCCATACATGCCTACACTCCATACAAATACTTTCAGAAACGACTTCCTGACACTTAAATCTATACTCGATGTTAACAAATTTCTCTTCTTCAGAAACGCTTTCCTTGCCATTGCCAGTCTACATTTTATATACTCTCTACTTCGACTATCATCAGTTATTTTGCTCCCCAAATAGCAGAACTCCTTTACTACTTTAAGTGTCTCATTTCCTAATCTAATTCCTTCAGCATCACCCGACTTAATTCGACTACACTCCATTGTCCTCGTTTTGCTTTTGTTGATGTTCATCTTATATCCTCCTTTCAAGACACTGTCCATTCCGTTCAACAACTCTTCCAAGTCCTTTGCTGTCTCTGACAGAATTACAATGTCATCGGCGAACCTCAAAGTTTTTATTTCTTCTCCCTGGATTTTAATACCTACTCCGAATTTTTTTTTGTTTCCTTTACTGCTCGCTCAATATACAGATTGAATAACATCGGGGAGAGGCTACAACCCTGTCTCACTCCCTTCCCAACCACTGCTTCCCTTTCATGCCCCTCGACTCTTGTAAGTGCCATCTGGCTTCTGTACAAATTGTACATAGCCTTTCGCTCCCTGTATTTTACCCCTGTCACCTTTAGAATTATTCCAGTCAACATTGTCAAAAGCTTTCTCTAAGTCTACAAATGCTAGAAACGTAGGTTTGCCTTTCCTTAATCTTTCTTCTAAGATAAGTCGTAAGGTCAGTATTGCCTCACGTGTTCCAACATTTCTACGGAATCCAAACTGATCTTCCCCGAGGTCGGCTTCCACCAGTGTTTCCACTCGTCTGTAAATAATTCGCGTTAGTATTTTGCAGCTGTGACTTATTAAACTGATAGTTCGGTAATTTTCACACCTGTCAACACCTGCTTTCTTTGGGATTGGAATTATTATATTCTTCTTGAAGTCTGAGGGTATTTCGCCTGTCTCGTACATCTTGCTCACCAGATGGTAGAGATTTGTCAGGACTGGCTCTCCCAAGGCCACCAGTAGTTCTAATGGAATGTTGTCTACTCCCGAGGCCTTGTTTCGACTCAGGTCTTTCAGTGCTCTGTCAAACTCTTCATTTATGTAGATAGAAAACAACAGCGGACCTACCACACTTCCCTGGGGCACTCCAGATGATACCCTCACCTCCGATGAACACTCACCATCGAGGACAACGTACTGATTTCTATTACTTAAGAAGTCTTCCAGCGACTCACATATTTGGGAACCAATCCCATATGCTCGTACCTTAGTTAGGAGTCTGCAGTGGGACACGGAGTCAAACGCTTTCCGGAAGTCAAGGAATATGGCATCCGTCTGATACCCTTCATCCATGGTTCGCAAGACATCATTGAAAAAAGGCCGATTTGCGCTTCGCAGGAGCGATGGTTTGCATGGACGGCAACTTCTCTGTCTCAAGGAAATTCATTATATTCGAACTGAGAATATGTTCGAGAATACTGCAACAAACCGACGTTAAGGATATTGGTCTGTAATTTTGAGGATCCGTTCTTCTATTCTTCTTATATACAGGCGCCACGTGCGCTTTTTTCCAGTCGCTCGGGACTTCACGTTGGGCAAGAGATTCGCGATAAATGCCAGCTAAGTAAGGGGGCAATGCAGTAGAGTATTCTCTGTAAAACCGATCTGGAATCCCTTCAGGACCTGGTGATTTATTTATTTTCAACCTATTCAGCTGCAGCCCCA
This sequence comes from Schistocerca serialis cubense, assembly GCF_023864345.2. Taxonomy (NCBI): domain Eukaryota; kingdom Metazoa; phylum Arthropoda; class Insecta; order Orthoptera; family Acrididae; genus Schistocerca; species Schistocerca serialis. The sequence continues at coordinate 592,685,441 of NC_064639.1, forward strand.
GGAATGACTATCACTATGTCCTCCACACGGGAATCTGTACGAGACTCAAACGGCCGTATGTTTGTACGATCCTCCTGCGTGAAAGATTTCTCAAATGCTAAATTTAAAATTTCGGCTTTCGTTTTGCTGTCTTCCGTTGCCAGGGCAGACTGATCAGTGAGTGACTGGATGGAAGCCTTCGACCCGCTTACCGATTTTGCGTAAGACCAAAATTTCCTTGGGTTTTCAGCAAGATCTTTTGCTAAGGTATAACGGTGGTAGTGGTTGTATGGCATCGATCTTTTTACAGCAGCACGAATCTCTACTAACTTTTGCCTGTCCTCATTCTCCCGATCTTTCTTGTACCGCGAGTGCAACTGTCTTTGCTTCCTGAGCATTCTCCGAATTGCGCCGTTAAACCACGATGGGTCTTTTTCGTCCGTAACCCACTTTTTCGGCACATACTTCTCAAATGCGTGATTTACAATGTGTTTAAAATTTGCCCATAATTCTTCCACGTCCAACCTACCGGAAGTAAATGAAGTCGATTCATTTACTAAGTGGGATGCTAACAACAGCTTATCTGTTCTTTCTAGTAAGAATACTCTCCCAGCCTTCTTGAGCTACTTTTGAACTTTCGTAACCATAGTCGTAATGACAACATCATGATCACTAATCCCTGTCTCAACACTGACACCATCGATGAGGTCTGGTCTGTTCGTGGCTACCAGATCTAAAATATTTCCATTACGCTTTGGCTGTCGATTTAGCTGCTGAAGGCAGTTTTCGGATAATGTGTTCAAAAGTAATTCACACGACGGCTTGTCTGTACCACCTGTAATGAATCCATAGACATCCCAGCCTATACTAGGTAGGTTGAAGTCGCCTCCGACTTATATAGCATGATCCGCGTACTTCTGCGATACAGAGTGTAGACTCCCTTTGAATGATTCTAGAACCGTCACGGTGGAACCTGGTGGCCGGTAATAACACCCAACAATTAACTTTATTTCTCCTAGCCCTGTTAAACGTGTCCAGATAACTTCACAATCACACTCTACTTCTACTTCAGTAGACACAATATTTTTGTCAACTGCAATGAAGACACCACCTCCTACGGTGTCTACTCTGTCTTTCCGATACACGTTCCAACCCTCACAAAATATTTCAGAACTTCCTATCCTACTCGATGGACAATAGAGGCAAGGCATCAGATACTCATTGTAGTCAAACTGTGGCTAATAGCTGTGGGCCACAACATTCATAGCGTCACATTCGTAACCTGGCAAATTAAAAAGTACTGTTTGCCAGTAATTTCTGTGCAACAACTACCTGCAATGTTTGAGAACTTTACACTTTTCGAGCTCCCTCACTTTACTCTTCTCTCCGTTCTATCCTCATAGTCACGGTAGATATAAACGTTTAGTTTAGTTAATATATTCCAGATCGGAGAGGAACCTTGTCGCCAAGTTAAAAGGCAGCTGCCTGTCACGATCGGATATGTTTTTAGTAAAAACAATAAACGTGTTAAGTAATAAATTCAACGGTTTATTAACATGTCCCACTCAATCACAAAGTTTCACATAGCAATGTTTGACAAAAGTACACCATTAATACTGTTTCTCTGCCATTTGATTTTTAGCTCAGCGCCGGCCGGGGTGGCCGAGCGGTTCTAGGCGCTACAGTCTGGAACCGCGCGACCGCTACGGTCGCAGGTTCGAATCTTGCCTCGGGCATGGATGTGTGTGATGTCCTTAGGTTAGTTAGGTTTAGGATAGTTCTAAGTTCTAGGGGACTGATGACCTTAGAAGTTAAGTCCCATAGTACTGAGAGCCATTTGAACCATTTTTTTTAGCTCAGCTAATATACGTGGAGAGCACATGCCTATTACGCGAATGCGAACTCGCCAGGCACTCATTGTGAGAAGCTCAAACGTTACTGTCAGCAGCTGCTACCATACTGCTTACTGTTAAGTCAGACTATAGCAAACCTTACATCTTGCATTAAAACGAGGGATGTGATTTATTCATTTACTATGCCTCGCACGACAGTACCTAACCGCAAATCGTTTAAGACGCAGAATATTGGTCGAGGAAGTCTATAACCATGAACTTACCGTTCACCTCACCTTAATCCCTCGGAGTTCTAACTTTTCGGACATTTCAAGGCATTAGTTTATTACACCGAAGAAGTGCATGCTTTACAGGAATGTGTGGCCCTCTGCGTCATCAAATCCGAGTGCATCCGGGTGTGTCTGCACAAGGCAGTGATCCTTCAATGGAGACTGAAAGATGTGTAATAATTAGTGGTCATCTCACTGAGAAGCTCCTGTAGAGTCAATAGATAAAAGTCCGTAACGGCCCATATTTCATAAAGTACACTTACGTTCAGAAAAAACTGAACACCTTGAACAACTAGAGATCGGACGTTCATATCCACAGGACATGTAAATTAGTGTGTTCTGTAGAAATGATTAGCATTTCAGTCACCTCAGTTCAGCATGTCTCCTGTTGCTTAGTAGGCACAGGATCTGCCACGGGTGCTGATAACTTGTTCCATGCATGACGGTATCGACGAGTATAAGGCGCGAATGGCGTCCTGTGGTACAGCAATTCATTCTGCGTTAACCTGGTTACAAAGTTCATCTGTGGTCGTTGGCATTGCGTCACAGCGCTGCACCTGTCTTTTCACCTTATCCCACACATTTTCGAATGGCGACTAATCTGATGATCTGTCAGGCCAGAGCAAAAGGCTGAGATCCTGTGACACCAAGAAGACACGTATTGATGCAGCAACATGTGGTCATGCATTGTCTTGCTGAAAAATGGCGTCTGGGATGTTGTGCAAAAAGGGTCACAGGTTGCCATTTGCGTTGGTCACACTGGCCACAGTGCCCTGGACTCACACCAACTGGTTGTAACCAATAGCACCCACACCATAAGGCCCCAACTTGGCGCTGTATGTCTTGTGCGAATGCAGTCACTGTGATACCGCTCCCATTGTCGGTGGCGAACCAAAATACGGCGATAATTTGCAAACAAACAAAACCTGGATTCGTCCGAAAACACTACCTGATGTCATTTCTGTCCCTAGTGATGTCGTTACATACACCATTGCCATTGAGCTTGTTTCTGCTCATTCGTCAAAGGTAAAGCGGAGATGTGGACGATGAGCACGTAACCCATGCCATAGTAAACGGTGACGGACTGTCACCCCTGATAGTGTACGACGTGTTATACTGTTCCACTGTTGCGCCAGGGCCCAGGAGGACGCAGATCTATCCTGCAATGCCATTCGGATGAGGTGTCGATCTTCTCGGAGGTTGGTGCATCACATTCCCTCATGGCAGTAATATGCCCTCTTTCAAACTCATTTGATGGTACGGTTCATGCATACGTCTGCGAGGCATCCTGCACACCTGCTCAAGCCACTCTGATCCATTACCTTCTGTTTATAGCGACAACTGGAGCCGTAGGTACATTTTACCGTTAGATGGTGTTACGCCGTGATCTCGACGTTGACTTCGAACACGCAGGCCGACATGGTTCAAATGCTAAATCATTTCTACAGCACAAACTAATGTACATGTTCTGTGAAGGTGAACATCGTATCTCTAGTCTTTCAAGGTGTTCGGTTTTTTTTCCGAACGTGAGTGTATTTGTACCTTAATATACAGAGTGAATCAGCTGCCCCTAACTATGGGTTTTATGCAACCCGCAATCCCTTCAAATACCACGAGCGAGTTTTTCACATTCTCTCCCTCACTACGTGCGAGCTAGAAAAAATGAACTACAATTTTGTAGTTAAATTTTGTACCTGCATACATTTTCGCTATATGCCGCAATTCAAGAAAAAGGTGCAGAAGTTACCTTCAAATGCGTTTTTCTTGAATAACTCGAAAATCATGGCCTACAGCGAAAACGTAACCCAGTGCAAAACTTAAGTACATTAAATATCCTACAAAAAGTAGGATTAATAGTGTACAGTGAGTGAGAGGATATTATAATCTCGCACATGATTTCTGAAGGCATTGTGGGATGCATAAAACCCATATGTAGGGGCTACTAAATCACCCTGTATGTTTGCAGGAAGTTTTCTCTAGTTTTCACCGGCACTACCACCTGCAGGAATGTATGACATGTAAACGACTTGCATGGAAATATCGCAACAATGTACCATGTGAATTCCCTGCTCCCCCATAGAGTCTCCATATAATTTATCTAACCAAGATGAAATTTCGATGGGGAATTAAAGTTCAGCGACAAGAAATGAAAACTTGAAGATTTGTTCATGATAGTTTAATTCTGTCAGAGATGGGAAAGGATTCTGAAGACAGGTTAGAGGCATGGATAGTGTCTTGAAAACAGATTGTAATATGAGCATCAACAAAAGCAAAAAAGGGTAATGGAATGTAGTGGAACTAAATGAGAAGTAGTTGGAGGGAATTAGATTAGAAAATAAGACGCTGAAAGCAGTAGATGAGTCTTACTACTTGGGCAGTAAACTAACTGACTTTGGCTGAAGTAAAGATAATATAAATACAGACAAGCAACGACAAGGAGAACGTTTCTAAAAAAGAGAAATTTGTTAATATTGAATAATAATTTAAGTTTTATGAAGATGGTTCTAAACGTATTGTCTGGTATGTAGCCTTGTACGGAAGTGAAATGAGAGTGACAAGCAGTTGAGGTAAGAAGAGAACAGAAGCTCTTGAAACAGTGTTACAGAATCATTGTGTAGAATAGATGAGCAGCTCGAATAACTTACGATGAGGTACTGAACCGAACTGTGTAGAAAGACACTTATGGCAGAAGCTGATCAGAAGAAGGAATCAGTTCATAGGACACATGCTGAGGCATGAATAAATTACCGGTTTGGCAATGGACGGAAGTGTGGAGAGCTAAAAATTCTGTAGAGGGACCCAGGCATGAATACTGTCAGCTGTTGAACTGGATGTAGATTGCAGTAGTTTTTCGGAAAGGATGAAGGTTTTTCAGGGTAGACTAATATGGAGAGTTGCATTAAACCAATCTTCAGACCGAAGACTGCAACAACAAGAACATCATTGTACAACTGTTTTTCGTCCTTGAAGTGTGCTCTTATGCTGTGAGGAGGTTTCATTAAAATTAATGATCATACTGCCAGAACATGATCTGTTTACTGTAAACCCGCCATGGCGTTTCGCAAGAAAATGTCGTGTACGAGACCAGCCGAATTGTGTATTTACCATCCATTTTCAGCCAGTGGCGGTGGTCGCCACCACAGTAAGAGGGTTGGGTAGGGGTTGTTTGGGAGAAGAGACCAAACAGCGATGTCATCGGTCTCATCGTATCAGGGAAGGACGGGGAAGGAAGTCGGCCGTGCCCTTTCAGAGGAACCATCCTGGCATTTGCCTGGAGAGATTTAGGGAAATCACGGAAAACCTAAATCAGGATGGCCGGACGCGGGATTGAACCGTCGTCCTCCCGAATGCAAGTCCAGTGTGATCACAGTAAGACTCGACCACACACGTCTGCACCCGTTCCCTACAGCACCATAGCATTCCCAAATGCCATTCACTTTGTGCTTCTGCATAACGGCTGCGCCACTCATCCATACCTACATCTACATGACGACTATGAAAAGTGGTTGACTAAGGTTTCATAGTAACACGTTCAGGCTATTGGCCGACCGTTCCGCACTCGAATAGCACTTGAGAAAAATAAACACATGTTTCCGTAAAAGCACTGATTTCATTCATTATACTACGATTGTTATTTCTTTGTAGGTGGGTGTAAAAAAGACCTACGATAAAAAAGCGACGCACCACGAAAGAATTATGTCACGGAAATCGGTAGATTTGATGTACATATGCAGACAGATGATTACAATTTCAGAAAAGCTGGATGATTTATTCAAGAGAAAGAGATTCACAAACTGAGAAAGTCTCTAATATGTTGGTCCATCTCTGGCCCTTATGTAAGCAGTTTCTCTGCCTGGCATTGACTGGAATGTGACTAGAGTAGAATTATGTTCAATGATGAGTCTCGCTTCGGACTGAGCCCCGATGATCAGTGAAGACGTCCGTGGATACGTCCCGGACAGCAGTGGGACACAAAGCTGACTGTCCCCCGCCCTACGGCCCAACTATCAGGATTTATCGTCGGGGTGACGTATCATTTCGTAGCAGCCCCCCACCCCCTTTGGTTGTCACCCGTGGCACCCTTACAGCACAGCGGTACGTCGCCGACGACGATATTCTGCGCCCCATTTTGTTGGCCTTCATGGCAAGCCAGTCTGGCCTTACATTTCAGCAAGATAATGCCCGCCCACACACGGCGATGTTTTTATTGCTTGTGTTCGTGCTTGCCAACCCCCCGCCCCCCCGCCCCCTGGGCTCTCCCTAATCGAGAACGTTTGCAGCATTAGGGGCAGTGCCTTCGAATCAGCCCGGGATTTTGACGATCTATCTCGCCAACTGGGCAGAATTTGGCACGATATCCCTCAGGACATCCAACAACTCTGTCAACTGATGAGAAGCCTATCGGACGGTTTGCATAAAGGCTAGAGGTGGACCAACGCGTTGTTGACTTGCCTAATTTCTGAAGCTCTTTCTCTTGACTAAATCATCCAGGTTTTCTCAAATTGTAATCACTTGTTTATCTGTTCATGTACACCACATCGCATCTGCCGATTTCCGACCCATTCGGATAATTCCTTCATAGAGCGTCATTTTTTTTTTGTCTAGTGTCATGTTTCACGATCGGAGGAGAAGTTTGGTGATTGAAATTTCGTGGAAAGTACTCGCCGCAACGAAAAGCACTTTTGTTTTAAATATTACCAACTCGATGATCATATCCGTTTATCAAGTTTCCCCATAGCACAAAACGAGCTGCCTTTCTTTGAACTTTTTCTGTGCCATCTGTAAATACTATCAATTATACAAAGAGGTCGGACAAGAGTAGTGTAGGTAATATTTTTAGTAGGTTTGTTGCGTCGTCTAAGTGTTCTAGCAATAAAACGCTGTCTTTTGTTCGACTTCTCCACAACATTTTCTGTGTGATGATTTCAGTTTATAAACTGCACGTAACTTTAATCCATAAGTATTTAGATGATTCGACAACCTTTAAATCCCGGCGATGCATCGTGTAACCGAATTTCATGGATGTTTTCAGTATTTATTTGGAGAATGTCACCTTTGTGCTGTTTAGGATCTATTTCAACTTTTCTCCCTAAATTATTTTGCAATTTATTTTGATGTTTACCAGACGGTAAAGAACAGCAACATCTGCGAACAATCTAACAGCAGTGCACACATTGTTTCCGAAATACACTCCTGGAAATTGAAATAAGAACACCGTGAATTCATTGTCCCAGGAAGGGGAAACTTTATTGACACATTCCCGGGGTCAGATACATCACATGATCACACTGACAGAACCACAGGCACATAGACACAGCCAACAGAGCATGCACAATGTCGGCACTAGTACAGTGTATATCCACCTTTCGCAGCAATGCAGGCTGCTATTCTCCCATGGAGACGATCGTAGAGATGCTGGATGTAGTCCTGTGGAACGGCTTGCCGTGCCATTTCCACCTGGCGCCTCAGTTGGACCAGCGTTCGTGCTGGACGTGCAGACCGCGTGAGACGACGCTTCATCCAGTCCCAAACATGCTCAATGGGGGACAGATCCGGAGATCTTGCTGGCCAGGGTAGTTGACTTACACCTTCTAGAGCACGTTGGGTGGCACGGGATACATGCGGACGTGCATTGTCCTGTTGGAACAGCAAGTTCCCTTGCCGGTCTAGGAATGGTAGAACGATGGGTTCGATGACGGTTTGGATGTACCGTGCACTATTCAGTGTCCCCTCGACGATCACCAGTGGTGTACGGCCAGTGTAGGAGATCGCTCCCCACACCATGATGCCGGGTGTTGGGCCTGTGTGCCTCGGTCGTATGCAGTCCTGATTGTGGCGCTCACCTGCACGGCGCCAAACACGCATACGACCATCATTGGCACCAAGGCAGAAGCGACTCTCATCGCTGAAGACGACACGTCTCCATTCGTCCCTCCATTCACGCCTGTCGCGACACCACTGGAGGCGGGCTGCACGATGTTGGGGCATGAGCGGAAGACGGCCTAACGGTGTGCGGGACCGTAGCCCAGCTTCATGGAGACGGTTGGGAATGGTCCTCGCCGATACCCCAGGAGCAACAGTGTCCCTAATTTGCTGGGAAGTGGCGGTGCGGTCCCCTACGGCACTGCGTAGGATCCTACGGTCTTGGCGTGCATCCGTGCGTCGCTGCGGTCCGGTCCCAGGTCGACGGGCACGTGCACCTTCCGCCGACCACTGGCGACAACATCGATGTACTGTGGAGACCTCACGCCCCACGTGTTGAGCAATTCGGCGGTACGTCCACCCGGCCTCCCGCATGCCCACTATACGCCCTCGCTCAAAGTCCGTCAACTGCACATACGGTTCACGTCCACGCTGTCGCGGCATGCTACCAGTGTTAAAGACTGCGATGGAGCTCCGTATGCCACGGCAAACTGGCTGACACTGACGGCGGCGGTGCACAAATGCTGCGCAGCTAGCGCCATTCGACGGCCAACACCGCGGTTCCTGGTGTGTCCGCTGTGCCGTGCGTGTGATCATTGCTTGTACAGCCCTCTCGCAGTGTCCGGAGCAAGTATGGTGGGTCTGACACACCGGTGTCAATGTGTTCTTTTTTCCATTTCCAGGAGTGTAATTTAGATAGATTACGGACGGAAGAGGATCTATAACACTTCCTTGAGGAACGCCAGATTTCACGTTTCACTAAATTACTTGCTACCGAAAAAAATGCAACACCTTAAAGGACTGTGTGCTTACTAAGGGCTTGTAGTGTTAATGATTCAATTGCCACGGTCTCTGGAGATCTGATGGTGCTCAGGAAGCCTGCTTGTGCAACCTCTGTTTTGACTCTACAAACTGCAGCTATGTTGAGTTTAAAGTTGAACAGTGTTTGCAACGTCCATTCTATACTGCCGTACCCCACCGAGGAGTACGTTCTCCCGCTGAACAGCGTCAGCAATTTGAACGGGGTGGCATTGCGGGCGTGCGGGAAGCTGGATGGACATCACGACGGACTGCTGCACATATTGGCCAAAAAGTATCGGCGATGTGTCGCTGCTTTCAGCTGTGGTCTATGGAAGTCTCCCACGCCTGTAGACCAGGTTCTGGATGTCCGCGTAGTAAAGATGCACGTCAAGATCGACGCATTGTGCGTGCAATAGTGATCGAACGAACATCTTCCAGGCACGAAATCGGGGGATGTGTTGCACCTGTTCTGTCACCAGCGACTATTGGGAATCGACAGGATTAAGATCATGTGTGCATCTAGCCATGCTACCACTGACAACACGACGTCTCCAAGCACGGCTACTCCGGTATCGGGGGAGAGTTGAGCGGAGAGAAGAATGGCGGTACGTTGTCCTCAGAGATGAGAGTCAGTTCTGACTGTATGTGAGTGACGGACGTAGGCCTGATGAGCTGCGTATTCTAGGGTGCATCCCAGGCTTCTTGGTGTGTGCGTTTGGGAGGGTGGGGGTACGCCTTACAAGTCGCGGTGACATTTGGTTTTTCTGCAGAGTAAAGTAATCAGTTTATCACACTATCGCTTATTAATGATTGCCAAATTTGGTTTAAAATTACAGTAAATGTTGCCCTCTGGGAGGATTTTTAAAAGTTTGACCGTGCGTTACCTAACAGACAGAGGGAATCGAACATGAAGTTTACACACTTTTCAGAAATATTATGCATTATGAAAAATGCTGAATTACTGCCGCACTTAAGATCATTTATCTTGCAAAGTTTTAACATTATTTGCACTGAAAATACTCTATACAACTTCAGGATTGACTTCAAGTAAAAGCTCAACTTCAGATAGCATCAAAACCAAACACCTCTTGGAAAGAAAGTGATTTTCACTGACAACTTTTATACCACTGAACATTAAAACACTGATATTTGTAAGATAGAAACAAATCAAAACACATTGGAGATTTTTATAAATTCATCAGTAAGTGTCTCCCTTGATTTCAATGAAACCATTAATCTGACTATCCACATTTATATATTTTTGCATTCAGAAATTAGGTATAAGCCAATAACACAGATTATTATCAATTTTCACACACAGGATACTCGGTGTTTAGTAATTTTGAGGAGAGGACCCTGTTAGGTACCATGAAAGGAGTAAATTCATGGTTCGAACACAAAGTTCAGCAATATTTAAATTATTATTGCAAATTAAATCACACAAACACTATGGTTGATACTGATATACAGTTCTAACCTACTGAATCTGATGAAGTGGTGGCGCAATAGTGGTGGCTGGCAGTTGGCGGCTACCCCCTCTCCTTTGGCTGTAATATGCTCTAGTTAGTTCATCTTGGCGATGCGACTATCATGCTTAGAGCCATTTCCAATGCGAAAGCACCATTTTACAGCCACAATTACACCCGAGGCCATTCCATCTCAAATTAGATACTGGATGCCTCGTTCGGATCTGCGCTGTCGACTGGCTGGCTGCTGGATACTGCCTCCTGCCTCCTGTGCTCTCTCGCTTGCCGCCCAGAGTGAGCGCCAGTTCCACCTTTTAGTTCGCGCCACTCCACTTCGGTCTTTTATGTTATGCAATACAAAATCCCTAAGTATGAACCAGTTTTTTACATTGCAGTTTTCATTCATAAACAAACATATTTAATAAAATTCCATTTTTTAAGTACACAGTAATAATTCTACAAACATATTCGTCTAAACTCCACTTCCTTACAGTAATGCAAAGACATTAAGCAGTAAAGAGTAAATACTTTATACTTCACATAATAAATTGTACTGTATAAACTACTGACTATCGATTATCGTGTTACAAGTTCCCGCTACATTGCACATGGTTTATCACCGCGCTGCTGTCATTTCTTCGACAGGGAGGTATGACAGGCTTTTTCAGCAGGACAATGCTACGATCCACCGTGCTCTTCGTGGTACACAATAATGAGCAGATGAACAGATCTCTCGCCAATTGAACATGTATGGGAAATGGTAACCTGTCAATAAAATGACTTTGTCCTTGGAGAGGTTGCATTTATTTTCTGGCACTGCACTACGAACTGTGACATTTCTAACAGGAAATCACAGAAGCAGAATTGAGACGATATTCCGTAGGCACGCAATTTTATTAGAAACCGCTTGTGCGGAAAGGTGTCTAAAGCCTTCTGAATATCTAGCAGTACGAAGTCGATTTGGGATCACCTGTCGATAGCAGTCATGGCTTCGTGTGATTAACGAACCAGTTTCGCTTGGGTAATGCCAGATCAGAACGATATTTCCAGAATCATACGACTGCGAAACCGTCTATTTGCAGAATACACGAAAATTTTTCTGTAATCCTTTAGTTTAGGTTCGATTTTCTTAATTAAATTGCAAAAATACTGCCTTGGTGTGTAAATTATCTCCTGTGCACAGCTACAGAAACCTGTTACATATTATTCTTAATTTTTTTGTAATATGGAACTGTGCTTATATTACTAATAATTCTCATTTTAAACCAGTTTTTAACATTGTTAACAGTAAACAATTAAAAAGATTGTCGAATTTTAATATATTATCTACTGAAAATCTTTAAAGTATTAAGTTGAAAACATTGTGCCCCACATAATATTCAGGTTTTGACAATGCGATCCGCGAGTACTGAAAGTATGTGAGTCCTGTTCTAGACTGAGTAAATGAATTGACATCGAAGAGATTGTTTTAATTATGATTTCTTTAAGTGCATCACCCTGCAAATAGTTATGATAAAAAATTCAGACATGTTTCTAGTGAGTGCTACTCTGCAACGAAGTACATGGTTTTTAGAAGAACACAGACGATGAACTAAATAAGTAGGTATCTTAGGCAGGGTGGCTGTGCATAGAAATTGTGAACCACGATAAATGTTATTATACTGTTTTCGGATTAGCAGTTGGATGTTAAAGGCAACTTTACACAACACTAGCATATCGGTGGCTCAACTGGCTGTCATTTTATGGTGAGACGCTGTTGTTCCTGGCTCTCGCCAGAATGATGCCGCGCATGCAGATGGATGTGACGGATCATCGCAGAGCTATGCATAATTCTCCGGCTATTTTTGGAGTCGCAACATGAATATGTTTTCCTCTCATTTTTTGTTGTTGCTTTTTTTGTACTCATCTACGACTGTCATCTGATTTATCCAATTTGTCTTGAGTCGGTAGCAGCTAACCGGTATGGACATTTTCTATGGACACTTCGTTGAATTTCTCGGCCTAGCACCCACATTTTCCTGCTGTACGACCGCCGCATTTTCTCATAGAGAATGCGGGCAGCCGTTCTAAAACGGCCCCTTGGAGGTTGCACCTCAGCCATGTCAAGCAGGTGAGTTGTCGTAAAAGTCCTTGGTTGGCGAAGAGCCAAACGCTGAGAGTGTTTCTGCACTCTTTGTAGCATCTGTATCTGCTTTTCGGCGACTTGACACCACACGGCCGCAGTCTATTTCAGTACAGATTGGAGCAGCGTCTTGTACAGTGTGGACCAAGCTGCGGCGGTGGGTGGGTAAAACTTGTGGAGCCTTCTTTCCTGCCATTTCGAATGTTCTGGCGACCAGTTAGACTGTGGTCTAGCGTGGCACCAAAATATCTCATCGTGTCACCCCGTGGAACAGGGCTACCTGAGACTTTGACAGGTTGCCGTGCTGCGGGAATGACACGGCGGGTATATACCTAGAACTGTGTCTTGGTAGCACTTAATTTAAGGAGCTACTTCATGGCACAGGTATGCAGATTGTCTAACGCGAGTTACAGCAGACGTTGGAGAGTGCTGACATTCGTGCTGCGGCTGAATATCGACGCATCATCAGTGTACTATGCACGCTACACGCGATCGGTCTTAGGTACGTTAGCGGTGTAGGTCGCGTACAAGTTAGGTCCAGGGACCGAGTCCTGTGGCGCACTAGCACAGATGCGCCGAAATTTGGACGGTGCGGCTTCAGCTCGTACCCGAAAAGTCCTGTCCTCGAAACAGGGGCAGATAAGGCGGAGAGATGATTCCGGAAACTTGGAGAAGAGTCGCTGGAGCCGGCACCCCTTTATAGGCCAGCAAGGAGTACTCAGCAATGCGCCACGTGCCGTGAGTGCTCCCACCAGCGCATGGAATGCGAGCAGAACAGCGCCACCAGGTAGCGCAAGCAAACAACAACGAAGTATCACTGCTGTAACTACAAGGGCGTGCTGAAAAGTAATGCTCCCAATTTTTCGTGAAAACTCTTAAAGATTTTAAATTGGTTCAAATGGCTCTGAGCACTATGGGACTTAACTTCTGTGGTCATCAGTCCCCTAGAACTTAGAACTACTTAAACCTAACTAACCTAAGGACACCACACACATCCATGCCCGAGGCAGGATTCGAACCTGCGACCGTAGCAGTCCCGCGGTTCCGGACTGCGCGCCTAGAACCACTAGACCACCGCGGCCGTCCGATTTTAAATTAAAACAGACGTTGTTAACATTATACATCTTTATTCTTCATGTCTACATATCTGCAGCCCTCTGCCGCTAGAGGGCTCCGAATTGTAGCATGCAACATAGCGGTGTGTAACGTAACTACGCTACTGGCCATTAAAATTGCTACACCACGAAGATAACGTGCTACAGACGCGAAATTTAACCCACAGGAAGAAGATGCTGTGATATGCAAATGATTAGCTTTTCAGAGCAATCACACAAGGTTAGCGCCGGTGGCGACACCTACAGCGTGCTGACATGAGGAATGTTTCCAACCGATTTCTCATACACAAACAGAAGTTGACCGGCGTTGCCTGGTGAAACGTTGTTGTGATGCCACGTATAAGGAGGAGAAATGCGTACCATCACGTTTCCGACTTCGATAAAGTTCGGATCGTAGCCTATCGCGACATTACTGCTCTCGTTAGCAGAACCTGTACACGCCATCCAAGCTCTGTTGGACTCAATGCGCAGTCATATCAAAGCCGTTATTACGGCTCGCTGTTAGCAGAATATGGAATCGGTGGGATCAGGATGGTAATACGGAACGCCGTGCTGGATCCCAACGGCCTCGTATCACTAGTAGTCGAGATGGCAGGCATCTTATCCGCATGGCTGTAACGGATCGTGCAGCCTCGTCTCGATCCCTGAGTCAACAGATGGAGACGTTTGCAAGACAACAACCATCTGGACGAACAGTTCGACGACGTTTGCAGCAGCATGGACTATCAGCTCGGAGACCGTGGCTGCGGTTACCCTTGACGCTGCATCACAGACATGAGCGCCTGCGATGGTGTACTCAACGACGAAGCTAGGTGCACGAATGGCAAAACGCCATTTTTTCGGATGAATCCAGGTTCTGTTTACAGCATCATGATGGTCGCATCCGTGTTTGGCGACATCGCGGTGAACGCACATTGGAAGCGTGTATTCGTCATCGCCATACTGGCGTATCACCCGGCGTGATGGTATGAGGTGCCATTGGTTACACGTCTCGGTCACCTCTTGTTCACATTGACGGCACTTTGAACAGTGGACGTTACATTTCCGATGTGTTACGACCCGTGGCTCTACCCTTCATGCCATCCCTGCGAAACCCTACATTTCAGCAGGATAATCCACGACCGCATGTTGCAGGTCCTGTACGGGACTTTCTGGATACAGAGAATCTACTGCTGCCCTGGCCAGCACATTCTTCAGATCTCTCACCAATTGAAAACGTCCGGTCAATGGTGGCCGAGCAACTGGCTCGTCACAATATGCCAGTCACTACTCTTGATGAACTGTGGTATCATGTTGAAGCTGCATGGACAGCTGTACCTGTACACGCCATCCAAGCTCTGTTGGACTCAATGCCTAGGCGTATCAAGGCCGTTATTACGGCCAGAGGTGGTCGTTCTGGGTACTGACTTCCCAGGATCTATTCACCCGAATCGCGTGAAAACGTAATCACATATGAGTTCTAGTATAATATGTTTGTCCAATTAACACCCGTTTATCATCTGTATTTCTTCTTGGTGTAGCAATTTTAATGGCCAGTAGTGTAGGCCGCTGTGTGAGAAACAGCGTGCTGTAGTCGAGTTTCGGATTACAAGAGTTTGTCCACACATGGACCACCCTGTCCTTGAGCATGACAGTGCCAGGCAACACACGAACGCTGCGACATCAGCAAGAATCTGATACCTTGGGAACACTGTCATCGGTCATCCTCCATACAGTCGCATCTCTTCCTCATCTGAGTTTCATCTATTTCTAAAAGTTAAAGGACGCCTTCGAAAACTTCACGTAGATATCGGTGAAGTGGTGCAAGCAGAGGTGCGGCTGTGGCTCTGACGACAAAGCCATAAAATCTACAGTGATGGCATCAACAAACAGGTCTCCCGTTAGGAAAAATGAGGTCATCGCCAAGTTGATTGTGTTGATAAATACACAGACGGAAAAGAAAATATGCAGAATATTAGTAACGTTTGTTTCATTAAAAATCTTTTAGTTTTTTCACATTAAAAAAATTAAGACATTAATTTTCAGCATGCCCTCATAATATTCAAAACCTTATGCCGTTTCAGTCAGAGAAACTCGTGTTCTTATGCAGAATAAAAGCAGTGATCCAGAAAGTGTAGAATTTGTTTCTTTCACTCCAGTTTATGATCAAACGTTCAAATGTGTGTGAATTCCTAAGGGACCAAACTGCTGCAGTCATCGGTCCCTAGACTTACACACTACTTACACTAACTTATGCTGAGAAGAACACACCCACACCCACGCCCTAGGGAGGACTCGAACCTGCGGCGGGAGGGGACGCGCAGTCCGTGACATGGCGCCTCCAACCACGCGGCGACTCCGCGTGGCTCTTTATGATCACAAAAGCTGCCGCCACAGTATCGATTTCGCCCTGTGGTGGTCATATTCATGTGTACTTAAAATAGTCCTTAATATAATACAGCCGGAGTGAAATCACCGAGATATATATATGTATATAATGCGTAGGTGATTTTGTTTGTATTTCTTAACAGTGCTACTAGGGCTATATTATACTGTAAGGAAATGTTTTAAAGAGGTCTCAAGAGGATCACCGCAGACATAAGTCGATAGTCTGACAACAATTTCTGTGAAAGAAACATATTCGTTCCGTACTTTTTGAAACATCCAGCACGAAGCTGTCATGTGGATTAGCGGACTCCCATTATAAGCCCTGAGTTCGCATAATGATTTACAGTCACAGGCAATCAATAGCGGTACCTCTATGTCAGTAGCCAGTGATGCCAACCTACTGTCAACACAAGCAGTTTAGGGAAGACATTGTAGCATTCCACTGTCAGTAAAAGGTCAGATCACCATTAACAAATCTGATTTACAGATTTTAGACGTGGACATGCTCTCATTAAATTGTTTTCGTGCCTGGTACTTAGCTTGTTTCATACGACAGCTTCACTGTCTTCGGAGTACGACTGTTGTCTCTAGATTTTCCTGTACGAAGAAATCTGAAACTTTCCATGACTGTAAAAGTCCCGGCCGGCCGCTGTGACAGAGCGGTTCTAGGCTCTTCAGTCCGGAACCGCGCTCCTGCTACGGTCGCGGGTTCGAATCCTGCCTCGGGCAAGAATGTGTGTGATGTCCTTAGGTTAGTTAGGTTTAAGTAGTTCTAAGTCTATGGGACTGATGACCTCAGATGTTAAAACCCATAATGCTTAACACCATTTGAACCATTTGTTAAAGTTCAGTGAATCACTAACTACGGAATAATAAATGTTCACACATTTTTCTTACGTGTCCTTGCAAACTTCACCAAACTGGCTGAGAAAATAACTAGTATCAGCTCCCTTGAGCAGCTACAAACTCCAGTTGAATATAAAGCATGTCTACCCTTTAGCAACGACTTCACACGAGTGCCTCTTACAATTCCTCTTTCCACCACGCGAGAGACAACAGCGATTACGTTAAAAGGCAAGGAATCTAAAGTAACGTATGTACATTCTTTAAGTGAAGATTAACAAAATGTATTGGAAATGTTATAAATAACATTATAAAATTTACAGTTTCTATTCACATCGAGAGTAAACAGTCATGCACAAAATATGCCATTTATGTACAACTGACGTAGAAATGAAATTTTCGATATCCACTGTTATCAGAGTGTTCATTATGTGCAGCAGACTTTATGATATGACAGTATACAGGTCGCGCATCAACTAGCATTCCGATGGTGTCGGTCCCATCACACCATGATGCAGCGTAATGTCTGCCAGTCGTCCGCTGCAGCAAAAGAAAACTGCGCAGAGATAGCTGTCAAGGTCATTGCGGCAGTTATTTTTAGCAGCGGCGCTAAACAAGTGCCTTTTTGCGGAGTCTCCGGCTCGGGCCCTCGAGACAGCGAGTGTGGCTCTGCTGGTGTAGGAGCTGCAGAGGCGGCCAGCTGAGGGCGGCGTCTCTCCCACGGCCAGTCTCTCATGATGAGCGTTGGCGTGACGTCACGCCGGCGCGGGCTGCGCTAATGCAAGCAATGAGCGACGACGCCTCGGCCGCGCGCAGCCGGTAGCGGGGTGGGCAGGCTGTGCACGGACCGAGTACACCGGGCGTCTCTTTTGTAATCTGAACGCGATGCCAATGAAACTCACTTGTACCACTTCGTGTGGTGCTGTTACCGGTCTTTGCGCTCTATTATCCTGAACCATGTACACCGCTGTCCATTAAAATTGCAGCACAGGAAATCATAATAAATAACGAAAGTTTAGTTACTGTAAGTACACAGTACATTAGGAAGGATAGATATTGTCGTTTGTAGTTGTTTTTGA
This sequence comes from Schistocerca serialis cubense, assembly GCF_023864345.2. Lineage (NCBI taxonomy): Eukaryota > Metazoa > Arthropoda > Insecta > Orthoptera > Acrididae > Schistocerca > Schistocerca serialis. The sequence continues at coordinate 592,703,257 of NC_064639.1, forward strand.
ACTACTCAGGGTGTGAAATTCAGTACACAGAGCTGTCGTCTGTGGCTATAAGACCGATGGGCATCGAGTCGAACCGGACTTGGATGACAGATGCGGGTAGTTCATTCCATTCTGCTTAACTCTATGAAACAGTTTATCATATTGGTTAGCAAGTGGTGGCGCGACATTCACTCGCCAACCCACGTTTTCAATGTGTGAGAATGTTTTCAGTTGATGAGAGATATGGAGAACATTATGGCCAAGTCAAGAGCTGAACACCCTCTGTATCTACACCTAGATCTACATCCATACTCCGCAAGCCAGCTGATGGTGTGTGGCGGAGGGTACCTTGAGTACGTCTATCGCTTCTCCCTTCTATTCCAGTCTCGTATTGTTCGTGGAAAGAAAGATTGTCGGTATGCCTCTGTGTGGGCTCTAATTTCTCTTATTTTATCCTCATGGTGTCTTCGCGAGATGTACGTAGAAGGGAGCAATATACTGCTTGACTCCTCGCTGAAGTTATGTTCTCGAAACTTCAACGAAGGCCCGTACCGAGCTACTGAGCGACTCTCTTGCAGAGTCTTCCACTGAATTTATCTATCATCTGCGTAACGCTTTCGCGATTACTAAATGATTCTGTAATGAAGCGCGCTGCTCTCCGTTGGATCTTCTATCAACACTATCTGGTACGGATCCCAGTGAGCATTATTCAAGCAGTGGGCGAACAAGTGTACTGTAACCTACTTCCTTTTTTTTCGGATTGCATTTCCTTAGGATTCTTCCAATGAATCTCAGTCTGGCATCTGCTTTACTGACGATTAATTTTATATGGTCATTCCATTTTAAATCACTCCTAATGCCTACTCCCAGATAATTTATGGAATTAACTGCTTCCAGTTGCTGACCTGCTATATTGTAGCTAAATGATAAGGGATCTTTCTTTCTATGTATTCGCAGCACATTACTCTTGTCTACATTGAGATTCAATTGCCATTCCCTGCATCATACGTCAATCTTATCTTACTGAATATAAGGGCGAAGAAAAGGTTTGAGGGGACCAAAGTGCTCTTAATCATATTTCAAGGAGGTACCGACGTCAGACGCCATTGGGCATTGAAATAATACAATGGAGAAAATTGAATATTTGTGCCAGACTGGGACCCGAACCCAGATTTCGCGTATTACTCGTGCAGTTGCCTTACCCGCTTCAGCTAACCGAAAACGTTTTCTGTCCATCCAAAATCCTCAACTTGTCGCACACTGCCCATTTACCTCATTTGCTCGCAGCGTGTCCTGTATTCCTGCAAGAGGTTCGGACCTTATAGTGCATCTGCATTGAAGATATCATAGCAGTGAATCTTACAGATATGCTACATATGTGTGGTGTCTGTTCTAACGGGCATATCCTACAGAATAGACCTCACACATATATATAGTGCTGTTATTCTTTTCTTGGCTACAGAAGGACAAACACTGGTAGATATCCATCGGAAAATGAAGAATTTGTAGGAGGAAGCATCCCTCTCAAAAACCACCATTGTGAAATGATGCGAATAGTTCCGTGCTGGTCGCAATACAACACAGGGTGGTGGTCGATCTGGAAGGCCGGCCTCATCCCTTTACGGACACTCGAGCGCTGGCTCTTTAGTCCTGGTCTTTCCCCACGAGATTATCACTCCTCCCATCCTTTAAAAAAGACCTTGAATGGTCGACGATTTCTGCTGGACGAGGATGCGCCGCAAGCAGTTACGGACTTCTTCACTTCTTCAAGGAGCAGGACTCGGAACTACCAAACGGATATCCTCAACTTGGCGCTTGGGTGGGACGACTGCATCAGTTCTCACGGTGAGTTTGCCTGACTGGCATTACGATTAATGACTGGCAGCATTCAAAAGGAAACTTTTATACAACATCATGGAAAGCTTGAGGATACGTCACAACCACCAATATCAACAAGTTACAAACGTACCGGCCACTGTCCACACTACCGCTTACGCGAATGGCAGGTGATCGTACTGTGTGCCCAATGTCACCCCATACCATCCGTGCTACGAAATTACACCTACTGTGATTTTGAAAGCAGGACAGGAACTCGTCTGAAAACACGACAGAGTAGCGCTTCTGTGCCCACCGTTGTCCTAGGGCCCACCAATGTCGCCGCGTTTCTCTTTCTGCTGTCCAGTCAAGAGAAGAGGCAACATTGGTCACCGTTCCGGCAGCTCGTGGTGTTCAAATGGCTCTGAGCACTATGGGACTCAACTGCTGTGGTCATAAGTCCCCTAGAACTTAGAACTACTTAAACCTAACTAACCTAAGGACATCACACACATCCATGCCCGAGGCAGGATTCGAACCTGCGACCGTAGCGGTCGTGCGGTTCCAGACTGTAGCGCCTTTAACCGCTCGGCTACTTCGGCCGGCTCGTGGTGTTCCAGACGTCCGTGTGTATAGATGCTTATATTTCTGCAAAGAAGCCCTCTTCCTGACCAAGGTTCCTTGCACGGCCGACTGAACAATACGTCTACCATTACTGACGCTAAACTGTCGAGGTTGTTGAGATCTGCACAGCGCTGGGGCCGAGTTCTACATAAGCGACAGAAGCGACCGACACCGTGTGACAGCTTCAGATGACAAAACACAACTGCAGGTATAGTTACGAAACTGTTGTACGTGAGCGACAGTAACATAGCAAGTTATTACGACAAAACATTCGTTGCAGTAAGGCACGCAGTCATGCAGCACAGTGGCTTCAGGATGGCTACGTTTCTCCTTCGCTGTGACTCACAGCGCAGCTGACACTAGCGGCCGTGTGAAAGGTCTCAAGTAACATTCAGTCGGTACGCAAATTCATACCCTCTACGAATCTAAATAAACCATAGTATTAGCAGCCGATTTTGTTCAAACTTGGTACACAGTCTTTTGTTATTAAGGAAAAGATCATATTAAAATTTCAGATTTTTATCTATTATAGTTACAGAGATTGAGAAAATTACTTAAAGGTCCTAAAATCGACACTTATAATTCAAAACACAGTTAGGCACAATAACCAAATATCTTGTATTATCATCTGAAGTCATAAAAAAGCTCACAGTATATAAAATCACTTAACTGGAATTTTCTTTTAAAAACGTTAATTACTCTACGTTACGTAATATAAAAAGCATTCAAAATTATTACTTGCTTCTTATTTCGTTGTGTGAATACATGGGAATGAATGAGAGTGTATGCGGGACATACGTTAAAACTTAATGTCATTTTATGTAAAACCTGATAAAATGGAACCATGGAAAATACGTGTTGCAACCACAATGCTGATGACGTATGTCGATGTGTGCTTGCTCTTGTAAGAGAGCAGCCACAATAAAAGTCTGAAGCGAAATAATTTTCTATATTAATTTAAAGAATATTGTGCATTTCGTTCTATTTTATTGAACAATATATTAGAAATTGAAACTGTAATGACGTAAATGACTATCTGATTAATGGTTGGCGAAGGCATGTTTTGTCGCGAGAATGATCCGGAAGGATCATTCTGATTGGTCATTCAGATCAATAGCCAATCAGAATTAAGCGGTTCCCGCGTGCAGATAGGAGAGGAGCATAGAGAGAGTCGCACGCTAACCTGCTTTCGAGTAACACCGTGCTAGATGTCTCTTCGAAAATAGTATGTAAAATGAAGAGCTAGTGAGCTCATTTCAGATAGAACGTGTCGTGACTAAAGCGGTTTAAGCTACGAACATTTTGAGGGAAGTGTGATGTTCGGAACTAATTAGTTGAAGTTTTATAAGCGTGTGATCTTTTGGTCGTAGACACAATTCCGCGTGGCATATTCCGTGTTTTAGATGGAACACTTTGGTGAGCAGTTCTGACATCGTTTTTACGCTGTTCAATCGTCCAATGTTTACGCTCCTTACACCAAGCGAGGCGTCGTTTGGCATCTACCGGCCTGATGTGTGGCTGTTGAGAAGCCGCACGACCATGAAATCCAAGTTTTCTCACCTCCCGCCTAACTTACATAGTACTTCCAGTGGATCCTGATGCAGATTGGAATTCCTGTGTGATGGTCTGAATAGCTGTCTGCCTATTATACATTACTATCCTCTTCAAATGTCGGCGGTCTCTGTCAGTCAACGGACGAGATCGGCCTGTACGATTTTGTGCTGTACGTGCCCCTTCACCTTTCCACTTCGATATCACATTGGAAACAGTGAACCTAGGGATGTTTAGGAGTGTAAAAATCTCCTGTACAGATGTATGACACAAGTGACACCCAATCACCTGACCACGTTCGAAGTCCGTGAGTTCCGCGGAGCGTAGCGCTCCATTCTGCTCTCTCACGATGTCTAATTACTATTGATGTCGCTGATATGGAGTACCTGGCAGTAGGTGGCAGCACAATGCACCTAATACGAAAAGCGTATGTTTTTGGTGATGTCCGGATACTTTTAATCACGTAGTTTAACTGAGAACAATTTCTGTTACAATCTCAACATACACACTGCTTACACCAGTAGTTCTTAGTCTGGTTATTATGACCCCCTAGGGTTTGTTCCACTTTTGGAGGTGTCAGCGGAATGAAGTGGAGTGGCAGCGGAGCAACGTGGGTAGACGTTCCATTTTCGGTTTGTTGATCATTCTTTTAGCTACTGCCGGCCGGAGTGGCTGAGCGGTTCTAGGCGCTACAGTCTCGAACCGCGCGACCGCAACGGTCGCAGGTTCGAATCCTGCCTCGGGCGTGGCTGTGTGTGATGTCCTTAGGTTAGTTAGGTTTAAGTAGTTCTAAGTTCTAGGGGACTGATTACCTTAGAAGTTAAGTCCCATTGTGTTCAGAGCCATTTTTTTTTAGCTACTAGAAGACCAAAATGTAGTTGGTTACAATTTCCTAATTACTGATACAATACAGCTGAGTAGAATACAATTTGTTAAAGTGATATTACTATTATTAGTTATGCTAAAGATGTGACCAGAATAACTTCCGCTCTAATTGTGTGTTTTTTATTGTACATTGTGCCCGTATTCAGAACACAGAAACAATATATTCCATTTGGTCAGTATTGTAATCACTGCTTTTTCGAATTATATCTTCTCATAACGGCTGAGGAAAGGAAGTGTCGCCAATATTCGAATGAATACTTGAAATATTGACCCAACTCCCCCCCCCCCCCCCCGCCTCCCCTACAAGTGACCACTATAGAGCGTTATTTGAGAGACGACATGGAAGCTGTGATGTCTTCCAGACTAACAAGTTGTCCGCGCCTACTCGTCATGACCGACTTTGCCCAAATTTATGGTATGTGCATGTCTTGGCCAGAAATGAAAGTGACGGAAAGGGAGCTCCAGGTCGCCATGACTTCAGAAAAAAATAATAGCGTTTATGGCATGGGTCAGGCGAGGCATGAGCCCATTATGTTAGCGTAGTTTCGAGGCAGAAGTTGACCAGGAGAAAGGGTACAGAGCGGTAATACGAAGGTCGTGGGCTCGAGTCACTTTGCAGAAACATTATTCTTGTTTTCAATTTTTACGCTATTTACACTACAAATAGACCGTAAAAATGCTCACTATATTGCATTTATTAATATTTTCGTATAAGGCAAGAAAGGGGAAGGCAAAGAAAACTTTGAGGTTAGAAATAAATGTTTAAGAATGGTTATCGTCAGGTTCAAAAAGCCTCAAAGTTGCTCTTATCGAGAAAGAAAAGTAAAACGTATCCCGAGAAAATTCCATCAACATACATTACATTGTACCTCGTCAATAATCCTAGCCAATATTTGGCGAATTACGCATAACGCATGTGTTGCTGCCATACTGTACGGTAAAAGAGAACCTTAGAAGAATGTCAATCAAGTTTGTTTTTCTATGGAAGTCATAAAACAACTATGCATGTGTAAAAACTCGACGTTTATAACGTATGCAAGCTGTCGAGAAAATTAATATTTCCTCTTTTTTATGATGAATATCACCCCAGTACGTATAAACTATCAACAACAAAATTCTAAAAGTTTCTAGTTTTATAAACAAGGTTCCCATCCGTTCCTGGAAAATTATTTGCAATCCCAATTGTTTCTTTGCTTTTCCTTTTCATGTATTTTAAGAAAATATCAATACAGCATATGAAGCGGTGTTCCCGTTGTTTTTAGTGCCCGTAACTTAAAACCTGAATATAAAAAAAGGTTCCACGTATGGACTCGAGCCCACGACCCTCGGATCGTGGGCTCTACTTCATACGTGGAACCAGTTCCGCTGCGTCAGATGTTACTTGCAAAATGTGATGATGTGACTCATGCTCAGCCGACGTGCGGCAAACTGACATTCTTTCTAAACGCATTTTTTTATAAAAAACTGGTAAACAGTAAGAACATTAAATGTCATGCCAGCACCTAGGAGAAGAGGACGTTGTTGTACAGTGACTTCCTCTGCCAGTGGAGATGTAGATGACGTAGTGTGTTTGAATAAAAACCCAAGAAGACATGTGTCCTACCACTTCTGTCATTTTCATTTCTGGTCAGATCCTGGATGTACCATAAATGTGATCGACGATGACGAGTAACTGGGGTTCCCTTGTAAGCGATCACATCAGGAAACTACATTGTAATAAACAAATATTTCATTTTTCAAGTCTTGAAACCAAAGTTTGGGAAAAGCAACGCTAGCGGCTAACTATAGGAGATCATTATTACTAACAGAAAAATATGGGAAGTCAGATACTTAAGATGAAACCCTGCCGGCCGCGGTGGCCGTGCGGTTCTAGGCACTTCAGTCCGGAACCGCGTGACTGCTACGGTCGCAGGTTCGAATCCTGCCTTGGGCATGGATGTGTGTGATGTCCTTAGGTTAGTTAGGTTTAAGTAGTTCTAAGTTCTAGGGGATTGATGACCTCTGATGTTGAGTCCCATAGTGCTCAGAGCAATTTTTTTTATGAAACTCTTAATTACATTTACACGCAGTTAAAGCATATGTCTGAAGCATGTCCCGAGGTTAAATCAGTTTCTTTGAGCAACGACATAGTTTCGGGAGGAATCGACGAGATGGGTTTTGATGGGGGAATGGGGGTGGATGAGCGAGATGAGTTATTCGTGAGCGAGTGGAGGAGGGGGAATTGGGAAACGTAGGATCGCTGGCCATCATTTCAAGTTAGGAAGGGGGCACTGAGTTGAAAAATAGGGAGAAGCTCTGACCTAATTAAACCACAGCATGTAACATTTACAAATAACGTCTTAAGATGATACGACATGTTTAAAAAAGCATAGAAAAATAACATTTACATTCGTTCCCTCGGTCCACATAAGTAGACATTTATTCTTTTTTTTTCTCCGTAAACGTGTGTAATTTTCTGCTTATAGACAGATGGTCAGTGCGTATAGATCTTCTAGTTCTTAGTTTTAAAACCTGCAGCACCTTGCACTACGATACGTCTGTTAGTTTACAGCTGGCGCTACTTAGAAATTGGCTACTTCTACAAATAGAAAAGGTGTGTAGATAATTATTGAGCCAAAATATTAGACTGAGAATTTGTGTTTTATTCCTAACGTTCGCTAACTAGTCTAGATGTTGAGAAGTACTTCAGATTTGCATAAATTATGATCGTTTCTAAGAAACAAACCATTTTCTCGTACGTGGACCTCAGGTCATAATGCACATTTGGTAATTTCGATTTGGATTTTGACAACTGAATACTGAAATAACTTATTTTTACACTCTCCAGCAATGTATAAAATAGTGACTGACGAGCAGTTACAGACTATTTTTAATGACAAAAATGAGGGAATTATCGTGTTGGGAAGACGACGAATTTTCGTTTTTGATCCAAGGCTGCCCTGATGAGCTTGATAAAACTGAGCCGGCCGGTGTGGCCAAGCGGTTCTAGGCGCTTTAGTCTGGAACCGCGCGACCGATACGTCGCTGGTTCGAATCCCGCCGCGGGCATGGATGTGTGTGATGTCGTTAGGTTAGTTTGATTTAACTAGTTCTAAGTCTAGGGGACTGATGACCTCAAGTCCCATAGTGCTCAGAGCCATTTGAACCTTTTTAAATGTCATGTCAGCAGCTAGGAGAAGAGGACGTTGTTGCCATTGGAGATGTAGATGAGGTAGTACATTTGAATAAAAACCCAAGAAGAGCTGTGTTGCAACCGGTTTCGGTAGTTAGGTTTTAAAATGTTGGCCAATTACCAAAATTTAAGACAAGGAATGCCTCAAAATGCAGGAAGCCTGGGTCGGAATTGCAAGATAAGAGAGATACGTTTAAAATGTGGAATGTGTTTATGTACTGTGAAAAATAATTCTTTTGAAGCTTATCGTAATACGTACCGTAAGGATTTATTTACTAGCAGTAACAAATTATTGCCTGCCAAAAATTATTGTGTGATTATCATTTTCTTGCATTTATGAAGCTGTATTGCAGAGATCATATATTACAAAATATTAAGAATCCTATTTTCTGTATGCAACAGTTTACTGTTTCAAATAAAAGATATACGAGTACATACCTGAATCGTTTTTATTTGCTTTTTTGTAGTAAGGGGAAAGATAATATAAAGCGAAGACTATTATGTTTTTACGATAATTGAGACTTGAGTTCCACGTACGTGGACCTCCATTTATGCTTTAGTGAATCGTCAGAATAATATTTCATTTGCATTTGTGTCATCCTTCTTTATTAGTTTGCTGGAAAATATGAAAAGAAAAATTTCCTGCGGCTTCCTGCTATCTCAGGAGTAGAGAAGTTAAGACTGAAAGTGATGTTAGCTAAAGTGTTACCTCTTCTTAATATGGCCTACTCCGGAGACAGCTGGCGCAGTGCACAGCTCAGCTACAGGTGCTGTTTTTGTGGCATTACCCACAGCGGCGCAAACAGGGGCTAAGCCGGCAGGCGGGGCAACGGGCAGCGGGCTGTCCTTGGACCATGACCACGTCACTGGACGTTGCTCGCAGTGCGCATGCGCAGGCGCGGACGGCACTCCGTCCATTGAGGCTGGCCGGCCGTCTGGGTGTTTGGGGTTAGCGAACTCGCAGCTACTGTGCGCCGCGCCGCACCGCGCCACAGACCTTTATCCCGTTACTCGGTCCGGCTGTGAGGGCGCGGACCCCGCCACGGGCCTTAGGCAGTCTCGCCGCGTCCTGCACCCGCTCTGACCCGCACTTCCCCTGCGCGCGCATGCTAAGCGGGCTGCGGTAACGTATGGGCAGCGCCCGAGATGGGCAGCACTTCCTCACTCGCCACCTGGCAGAGCCGACACCTGACGCATAAGAACGACATGTGCGCACCTGCATCTGCAGGGTTCTGAAAAAATGTTGCTCTTGTTGTCTTCAGTCCGATGTCTGATTTCATGTATTTCACCGAGACAGTCAATCCTGCGCAAAACCCTTCGTTTGTGGGTTACTAATGCACCATATACAGGGTGTTACAAAAAGGTGCGGCCAAACTTTCAGAAAACATTCCTCATACACAAATAAAGAAAAGATGTTATGTGGACATGTGTCCGGAAACGCTTAATTTCCATGTTAGAGCTCGTTTTAGTTTCGTCAGTATGTACGGTACTTTCTCGATTCACCGCCAGTTGGACCAATTGAAGGAAGGTAATGTTGACTTCGGTGCTTGTGTTGACATGCGACTCATTGCTCTACAGTACTAGCATCAAGCACATCAGAACGTAGCATCAACAGGTTAGTGTTCATCACGAACGTGGTTTTGCAGTCAGTGCAATGTTTACAAATGCGGAGTTGGCAGATGCCCATTTGGTGTATGGGTTAGCACGGGGCAATAGCCGTGGCGCGGTACGTTTGTATCGAGACAGATTTCCAGAACGAAGGTGTCCCGACAGGAAGACGTTCGAAGCAATTGATCGGAGTCTTACGGAGCACGAAACATTCCAGTCTATGACTCGCGACTGGGGAAGACCTAGAACGACGAGGACTCCTGCAATGGACGAGGCAATTCTTCGTGCAGTTGACGATAACCCTAATGTCAGCGTCAGAGAAGTTGCTGCTGTACAAGGTAACGTTGACCACGTCACTGTATGGAGAGTATTACGGGAGAACCAGTTGTTTCCGTACCATGTACAGCATGTGCAGGCACTATCAGCAGCTGATTGGCCTCCACGGGTACACTTATGCGAATGGTTCATCCAACAATGTGTCAATCCTCATTTCAGTGCAAATGTTCTCTTTACGGATGAGGCTTCATTCCAACGTGATCAAATTGTAAATTTTCACAATTAACACGTGTGAGCTGACGAGAATCCGCACGCAATTGTGCAACCACGTCATCAACACAGATTTTCTGTGAACGTTTGGGCAGGCATTGTTGGTGATATCTTGATTGGGCCCCATGTTCTTCCACCTACGCTCAATGGAGCACGTTATCATGATTTCATACGGGATACCCTACCTGTGCTGCTAGAACATGTGCCTTTACAAGTACGACACAACACGTGGTCCATGCACAATGGAGCTCCTGCACATTTCAGTCGAAGTGTTCGTACGCTTCTCAACAATAGATTCGGCGACCGATGGATTGGTAGAGGCGCACCAATTCCATGGCCTCCACGCTCTCCTGACCTCAACCCTCTTGACTTTCATTTATGGGGGCATTTGAAAGCTCTTGTCTACGCAACCCCGGTACCAAATGTAGAGACTCTTCGTGCTCGTATTGTGGACGGCTGTGATACAATACGCCATTCTCCAGGGCTCCATCAGCGCATCAGGGATTCCATGCGACGGAGGGTGGATGCATGTATCCTCGCTAACGGAGGACATTTTGAACATTTCCTGTAACAAAGTGTTTGAAGTCACGCTGGTACGTTCTGTTGCTGTGTGTTTCCATTCCATGATTAATGTGATTTGAAGAGAAGTAATAAAATGAGCTCTAACATTGAAAGTAAGCGTTTCCGGACACATGTCCACACAACATATTTTCTTTCTTTGTGTGTGAGGTATGTTTCCTGAAAGTTTGGTCGTACCTTTTTGTAACACCCTGTATACACTTGAATCTGCCTATTACAGTTAAGCCTCAGTCCCCTTCTGGAATATTTCCTCCACACCTCTCTCCATTACCGTATTATTTCTTGTTGGCTTAAGATGTGCCCAGTCAACCGATCCTGTGTTCCAGTCAAGTTGTTCCACAAATTTCTTTTCTCCCTGATTCGACTCACTGCCTCTTCAGCAGGTGCCAGAACCACCCATTTAATCTTCTGCGCTCTTCTGTAACACCACATTTCAAAGTCTTCTTTTGTTTGCTTGCCTGATATGCTTATCGGCCACGTTTCAGTTCCCTACACGGCTACACTTCAGATAACTACCATCAGAAAAGATTTCTAAAACTTAAATTTACATTCCATGTTAACAAATTTCTCTTTTTCAGAAATGCTATTCGTGCTATGGCCAGTCTGCACTTTATATTCCCACTGCTTTACCCATCAGTAAGTTGGCTACTCAAATATCGTAACTCACCCACTCCTTTAGTGCCTTATTTCCCTGTCCACTTCCCTTATTTAATTCGGCTACAGTCCGTTATCTTTGTTTTTTTTTTCATTTAGGTTAATTTTGTAACTTCTTTTGAAGACAGTAGCTACGCTGTTCAACGGATCTTCCAAGTCCTTTGCCGTCTGTCGCATAGTTATAGTGTTATCGGTGACCCTCCAAGTTTCTATTTCTTCTCCCTGAATTTCAGTTACAACTCCAAATTTCTCCTTGGTTTACTTTTATTGAATATCACTGCCTTCTCAACTACTATTTTCCTTTAACGTCCTGTTACAACTGCAGTTAAGTTTCTGTACAGCTTGTAAATAACCTTTTTTCGGTGTTCTGTATCCCTGCTATCCTCAGAATTTCAAATAGTGTACTCCACTCGACTTCATCAAAAGCTAGTATGTCTAAATCAACATAAGCTATAAATGCAGGTTTTCCTTTGCATAACTTAGCTGCTAACCTAAATCTTAGGGTCAATATTGCCTTGTTCTTTCTTACATTTCTCTGGAACTTAAACTGACCTTTGCCAAGGTCAACTTATATCATTCTACTGTCATCTGTAAATAATTCGTGTTAGTATTTTGCAACTACGACTTATTAAATTGGTTGCTCTCAATAATTCTGAGGGAGTATCGTCTATCCCAGATGCTTTGTTTTAACCTAGATATTTCCGTTTGCTGTCAAATTCTTGATGCTGTATCATATTTCCCGTTTCATCTTCATCTATTTCCTTCACCTTTTGCGTAATATTTTCTTCAAGCTCTTCTCGTTTGCATTGCCAAAGTTTTGACATATTCCTCGAAACTGATTCAGGTCGCAAAGAACACGCAGATAAATGCAAACTTCCCATACAGAATATTATTTTCCTACTGCATCGAGGTTAACACTCTGAGAATGCTTTCCATTAAACAGTATTACACCGAAGATGAGATTCTTTTCGATAAAAATTCGTTTGTTGCCTTTCTGGGAGACAGTCTAATCCTTTCAAGGTAACTATATAAGCGAACACGACATGTGGCTTATATTGAAAGATATAGTATTGACGGCAGGTAAGAGATGTATAGAACATAAATTAATAAGAGATAATACTGATTCCCCATTGTACATAAATCAGGTCAGAACACTGTTGCAGAAACAACGAGAAAATCATGCAAAGACCAAAAGTGTCCGACATCGCAGATGTTACATTGGAGCTCGAAACTTGGAGTAGACTACAGTGTGAGACACTTTCAATACTTTCCATAGCTGAACTCTGTCACGAAATCTGGCAGAAAATCCAAAGATATTCTGGTAGTTTGTGAAGCACACCAGTGACAAGAAACAATCAATACCTCTACTGTACTACAAAAATGGTTATGTTAGTAATGACAGCGCCAGTAAACCAAAGTTACTAAACGCGGTTTCCCGAAATTTCTTCACCAGAGAAGACGAAGTATGGGTTCCAGAGTTAGACACAAGAACAGCTACCAACATGAGCTACCTTGAACTAGATATCCGCGGTGTAGCGGAACAGTTTAAATCACTTAACACAGGCAAGTCATCCAGTCCACACTTTATACCAATTACGTTCCTTTCAGAGTATTTGGTTACAATAGCTCCGTATTTAGCAATCGTATAAAAGCGCATGCTAAACAAAAGATCCGTACCTAAAGACTGGAAAGTTGCACAAATTACACCAATGCGCAAGAAAGGAAAGAGGCATAATATGCTGAATTACAGATCCATATCACTAACATAAATCTGCAGTAAGATTCTGGTAAATATGCAGGATGATTCAAAAGTCCCTTGACAGTTCCTTGAAATCACTGACCAATGTCTCTTATTTTTGGCAGATACTGCTGAAGAATGCTCACAACTGCAGAGAGAATAGCCATTGTTCAAATAAAACTTCTTGAGGAAGTTTAGAAAGCCAGGTCCGTATAGGCAAGCTAACGGGAATTTAGCGAATAAGTTCAAAAGAACAGGAAGTGATAAAGTGCGTTCTGGGAGGCCAGTAACATCACAGAGACCATAGACGCTATACAGAATGCTATCAGCCGCAGTGCAACCGCCTCAACACGGTGGCTCGGTAGGGAGCTAAATGCCCCGCAAACGACTGTGTGGCGGACACTGAGATTCACGTTGAATGTTCGTGCATACCACATCCAGACTCTGCACCACCTTGACCCTGAAGACGCTGCTGGTCTTGTTGCCATGTCTGCAGACCTGCTGCAAGCAATCTAATGGAAAACGCTCTATTCAGTGATGAATCCACATTTCACACGTGTGGCTAGATGAATAGGCATAGCTGTCGTATTTGGGTGAATGTACAGCCAAATGCAGTTCATGATCGGGAACGTAACACACCTGAAGTGAATGTGTGGGTAGAAGTGACCGCGACAAAGGAATACGGACCTTTCATGTTTGTCGAAAAGACAATTACAGGAACAATTTACTTAGACATGCTTCAGTAGTATCTGGAACCACAACTGGAGCAGGATCGGATAAAGATTCTGTCGTTTTCCAACAAGATGTCACATCTCCGCACTTTGCAATCATCGTTCCGGATTACTTGAAGAAAACATTTTCTGGTAGGTGGATTAGCCGTGCAGCATCTAGATTACGGGCTGTCCGTTCTCCTGACCTGGTGTCCTTGGACTCTTTTGTTTGGGATTTCAGAAAGTCAAAGCGGTACCAGGTAAAGCTCAATAACCTAGACAGTTGATACGGCGAATAACCGATGCAGCATGAGCAATAACACAAAACAGTTGGCGACCGTGTTGCGTGCCATATAAGAGAGATGGGAGCTATGCGTAGATTTGCAGAGTCGTCAAACTGAAATGCATTGATGTATGTCGCTAGTGTGGTATGCAATGACGCTATGATGTCCATTTTGTGAATAAACGTGTCTTTTCCCTAAAATGTTGAGGGACTTTTGAATCACCCTGTAGTGTCTTCGAATATTATGAATTATCTCGAAGAAAACTATTTATTGACAGCAGAGATTCAGAGAAAACTTTCTTGTAAAACACAATTAGTTATTTATTCACACTAAGTAATGAGTGCTATCAACAAGCGATTTCAAAATGATTCCATATTCCTAGATTCCCAGAAGGCTTCTTGCAGTGTTTCTCACAAGCGAGCCTATGGATTATTGTCTCAGCTGTGGGACTGGATTCCTGATTTCCTTTCAGAAAGACAGCAGTTCTTAGTTCAAATGCGCGTGTGTGAAATCTTATGGGACTTAACTCCTAAGGTCCATCAGTCCCTAAGCTTACACACTACTCAACCTAAATTATCCTAAGGACAAATACACACACTCATGCCCGAGGGAGGACTCGAACCTCCGCCGGGACGAGCCGCACAGTTCATGACTGCAGCGCTTCGTACCGCTCGGCTAATCCCGCGCGGCAGCAGTTCTTAGTAACCAGAATGAGACTTTCACTCTGCAGTGGAGTGTGCGCTGATATGAAACTTCCTGGCAGATTAAAACTGTGTGCCCGACCGAGACTCGAACTCGGGACCTCTGCCTTTCGCGGGCAAGTGCTCTACCATCTGAGCTACCGAAGCACGACTCGGTAGTTCTTAGTAACTTATGGAAAGTCATCGAGTAAAAGGGAAGCGATATCTGGCGTTTCCCAAGGAAGTTTTATAGACCCTCTGTAATTTATAACGCACCTAAATGATTTAGTATACAATGTGAGCAGCCTTCTTAGATTGTTTGCGGATTATGCTGCCATCAGATGATCAAAACCAACTGAAAAATAATTTAGGCAAGAGATCTGTGTAGTGCGAAAAATGTCAGCACTATATAGTTATAGGAGTGAATTCATCCTCATGAGTACTAAAAGGAATCCTCTATATTTCGCTTACAGGACAAATCACACAAACATAAAGGCTGTCAATGCAACTAAATACTTAGGGACTACAATTACGAATAACTTCGCTGGAATGAACACATAAATAGTAAAGTGGCGAAAGCGAACCAAATACTGCATACTATTTGCTGATCACTTAGAAGATGAAACACTTGTACTACAGAGACTGCCTCTGCTACCCTTGCGCGTCCTCTTCTGGAGTATTGCTGCTTGGCTAGATGAGACTTCTACTGGTAGCAAAATTCTTTTCACTGTAAGATTGTGTTAAATACCTAATTGTCAATTATTTAATTATGCAGCAAGGAGATACATTTAACAATATTGTGCACCACATCAACAGATTTAGTACGTATGTGGCTAATATTTTGAATTTAGAATACTATCACCGTATCTGCGTACTAGTGACAACCTAAAGTTGAAATATTTTTTTTCAGCACGTAACCGACCACTTTCGTCAGTTACTTTAGTATTTATGAGCGTGCAGTTAACAGCAGCCAGAACTTGTATGGCATGAGGAACGTTATGTTCTTAGTTTTTAAACATAGAGCTACAATGGGTAAAATCAATACGTGGGTGTGCTGAAAACTTAAGCTTTCGGATATTTTATCTGATAAACTCTTAAATCTTTTTCAATAAAGCCAAGTTTACTACCATTCTGCATCTATTTTCTTCATGTGTACACCTTTATTTCTCAACATAGCCTCCCTGGCGACGAGCAAATTATTCCCAACGAGAGACCAGTTTGTTGATACTGCCACTGTAGAATGTTTGACTTCGTTGACGGAGCCACAATTTTACCTCTGCTTGAACCACAACATCACTATCAAAGTTGAGTCCTCGAAGGTGCGACATGGTCGCGCATAGAACTGTGATCCAGAAAGAGTAGAATAAATTGCTTTATTTCCGTTCACGATGACAAAACTGTTAGGGCCTTTGGACTACCGGTTTCGGTCACCCATGACCATCTTCAGATCTGCAGCAAAGAAGATGAAAGTCGGATGAGGCAAAGTCGGAATTGTATGGAGGATGATCGATGACAGTGAATCCAAGGCGTCGGATTGTTACAGATGTCGCAGCAGCCGTGTGTGGTCTGGCATTGTTATGCTTAAGGCGAGAGTGCTCCATGTGTGGACATACTCTACTTCGAATTCTTGCTTGCAATTTCCTAAGAGTCTCGCAGTACGTTGCAGAGTTGGTGGTGGTGCCTTCAGGCCTGATTGCCAAATACATCACACTTTGAACATCCCCGAATACTGTGAGCATGACTTTACCTGATGATGACATCTACATCTACGTGATTACTCTGCTATGTACAATAAAGTGCCTGGCAGACGGTTCAATGAACTACCTTCATACTGTCTACCGTTCCACTTTCGAACGGCACATGGGAAAAACGAGCACCTTAATTTTTCCGTGCGAGCCCTGATTTCTCTTATTTTATCGTGATGATCATTTCTCCCTATGTAGGTGGGTGCCAACAGAATGTTTTCGCAATCGGAGGAGAAAACTGGTAATTGAAATTTCATGAGAAGATCCCGTCGCACCGAAAAACGCCTTTGTTTTAATGATTGCCACTCCAATTCACGTATCATGTCTGTGACACTATCTCCCCTATTTCGCGATAATACAAAACGAGCTGCCCTTCTTTGTACTTTTTCGGTGTCATCCGTCAGTCCCACCTGATGCGAATCCCACACCGCACAGCAGTACTCCAGAATAGGGCGGACAAGCTAGTGTAAGCAGTCTCTTTGGTAGACCTGTTGCACCTTCTAGGTGTTCTGTCAATGAATCACAGTCTTTGGTTTGCTCTTCCCACAATGTTATCTATGTGATCGTTCCAATTTAGGTTATTTGTAATTGTAATCCCTCAGATTTGTGTGACTTATCGCATAATCGAAGTTTAGCTGATTTCTTTTGGTACTCATGTGAATAACTTGGCACTTATGTTTATTCAGGCGATACTCCGTAGGCACGCAGGTTGATTAGAAGACGCTTGTAAGGAACGGTGTCGAAAGCCTTCTGTAAATTTAGGTCTTCAACTGGTTTGATGACGGAGATGTTTTGTAGCGGAATTCCGTTGATGCTCTCTTGTTTTCGGCTTCACCACTGTTTCCTTCCATACGACCACGAACAACCCTACGTAGCACATCTCGGTACAGTCATCACCGTACACTGCTTCTCTTATGGATTTCAATGGGAGGCACGTCTTCTTCAGTCAAAACCTCGATAACATCACGCTGTATCTCATGCACCGAGATACGTACTTCACACACTTCCATGCTACACGCTGCAATTCGGAGCCCTTTAGCGGCAAAAGTTTGCAACTAGCGTCCGCGGAACGGGAAAGTCGACCGAGTAATAACATGAAATTTCTCAACTGATATTGAGAACACAATAAAAGTTCTGAGGTATTAGCCAACTTTTCAGCACGCCCCCATAGTTAGAATAAGTTTTACACCTACGCTTCTTAAGCAGTTAGAAACATACAATTGTTGCAGTAGTCATCCGCTATTTTTCTGAAATCTCAGCATCTGCACGCTTCAGTTCTGATAACCTCCTCAAGTAAGTAATCATCTCTCTTACGATTTTCGCAGCAGTCGTAATTCCAACCAGAAAAGGAAACGCCGATAAAAGACTAAACTGAGAGCACAGGTCTAGAGAAACACAGGTATTTATTTCAATTTATTGTGTTTTTATGGTTACGAAGTGTGATTTTCAACAGTAAAGCACTGTCAACCGACCATCCGCCATTTCGTTTATTGGTAACTGCAATACCAACCAAACGGACAAGCTTGCATGACATATTTATGAGTGCTTTGGCTTCAATTCCACAGGCGAAACTAGTACATTTCTCCGACACTCAGCTCCACGTTGTTAGCGAAGCCCCGTCATGAACGTCTCATAAAAACTGAGAATCAGTTTAATTGTAGTCGCTGCTCACTTCGACGCTCTTAATTTTGATTACAGCTCCAACATAAGCTGATCCCAAGCAAGGGCGTCTGCAGAGATTTAATCGGCGGGCAGCGGGGGATGTGGCACGGGGTCAAGTACTGCCCCCTTGCCCGTCCTTTGACGTATGGAGTACTTCGTCTTACAGACGCTTATGGTCCTAACAAGGGATGTCTCTCGAGTCGAACAGGAATTAGTATTTAGACATTAACACGCAGACCCATCTCACATTTCTAACTGTGCCTGTGACGGCGTGTGATTATGTTGCTCTTCGTTTGTACACAGTAGCGCTTGCCAGCTGCGACAGAGGGTGGAGGGCGGGGTAACACGCGAGTCGATCACCTACCTCAGAAAGTAGTTGATGTGTATAGTATAGGTGTCTCAGTGCTTCAGAAAGTAGTTGATGTGTATAGTATAAGTGTCTCAGTGCTGTCGTACCTATACAGCAAAAATGAACGAAGACATTAACGTCCGGGCCGGCCATTGTGGCCGAGCGGTTCTAGGCGCTTCAGTCTGGAACCGCGCGACCGCTACGGTCGCAGGTTCGAATCCTGCCTCGGTCATGGATGTGTGTGATGTCCTTAGGTTAGTTAGGTTTAAGTAGTTCGAGGTTCAAGGGGACTGATGACCTTCGATGTTAAGTCCCATAGTGCTCAGAGCCATTTGAACCAGTTAACGTCTGGAATGTTTTAAATATTGTGGTATCCAATTTGAGAAGGCGTTATCTAACGGAAGACGGTGTAGGATGGTATGACGATACTTCCGCAATGTTTTTGGTGAATCTGATTATTCTGAAACATGAGTATTCATTTGAGTGCTCAACTGAAGTTACATTGCACAGGATAGTGGATGAAGAAAATGACTTAATAGACGATAACGCGATTGACAGTGTTCAAGATGTAGTGCTAGTGGTAGTGGCGCAAACAGTATTCCATTAAGTAAAACTGACAGTTCTGGTGACTACGAACCTTTACCAGAAAAGATTCAGTAGTGTTAATACCTAAATAAAATTTGAAGATGAACGTGTTAAACGTATTTATGATGTTTATCATACACCTCCACGTAAAACTGTAACCTACAGCTCGTTACAGGAAAGACATCCTATTACAAAAAGCGCATCGAACATCAAAGTAATATTTCTTTATGTGGAGAAAAAACGACGTAATTAACACCCATTTCGAAGAAACAAGAGAGTGATAAAAATGGACAAAAAACAACACATTCTATCCCAACTTGATATAGCAAGAAATGAAGGAAAATGTGTCCATTCGTGGCACCTGAAATTTCTGGAAATGTAAAAAGCAAGGCAAATTGGGCACAATAAGTTTAAATGGCTCTGAGCACTATGGGACTCAACTGCTGAGGTCATTAGTCCCCTAGAACTTAGAACTAGTTAAACCTAACTAACCTAAGGACATCACACATATCCATGCCCGAGGCTGGATTCGAACCTGCGACCGTAGCGGTCTCGCGGTTCCAGACTGCAGCGCCAGAACCGCGCGGCCACTTCGGCCGGCAAGTTTAAATGTTCTTCATCATTCATAGCACATCTCAACGAAGAATACAGAATATGCCGTAGACACATCACTGCTATCATGAGAGCCAGACATGCAGGGAAGATATTCGCCAGTCTGGGACCCGTTTTGTAGGCGAAATACAGGAGAGCCCTGCAAGTTTCCAGATACAACTACACTGTATTTGGATCACTGATCAAAGTGGATTTAATTATGAACTAACTTCTTGCATGATGCAATCTAAAAAAGGGGATAATCAACAGTTGCCTTGGTCCAGTCTGCGCTCAATACACCTCAGAGTTGTACAATAGAAGCCGGATTTTCAATGAAACAACACCTAAGAAAAAACTGTACATTTGTCTTCAGGGAAAAAAAACTTTTTACCCTATTGAAGACAGTCTTTCTCCAAACATACATTCTGAGGCTAAATGGGAAAACGTCAAAAGATCATTTAAAATCATTTTTCGTGAATGTTGTTAATGATGATGTCGTAAATAACCAGAAATGTGTACTGCTTTGTGATTCCTAAGTACTCACCAAGAGATAACAGTAGTAAATGATTCATTTCTACATCTACATCTACATTTATACTCTGTAAGCCACCCAACGGTGTGTAGCGGAGGGCACTTTACGTGCCACTGTCATTACCTCCCTTTCCTATTCAAGTCGCGTATGGTTCGCGGGAAGAACGACTGCCGGAAAGCCTCTGTGCGCGCTCCAATCTCTCTAATTTTACATTCGTGATCTCCTCGGGAGGTATAAGTAGGGGGAAGCAATATATTCGATACCTCATCCAGAAACGCACCCTCTGGAAACCTGGACAGCAAGCTACACCGCGATGCAGAGCGCCTCTCTTGCATAGTCTGCCACTTGAGTTTGCTAAACATCTCCGTAACGCTATCACTCTTACCAAATAACCCTGTGACGAAACGCGGGGAAAGGCACTGAATGCATGACCATTCCTGTAAAAACAACAAAATACTTACAGCTTTTGGGTCTATATTTCTTCCTCCAATGTTCAAAATATATGGAAGAAGGATAACAGAATCTATAGCGACTCTCTGCAGTGACTTTCACACTAAATTAAGAAATCAAGGGATGCTTCAAAATTCCTAGCATAAGGCTGGGTGCAGTACACTCGCAAATGTTACTGGATTCAAGTGACATTTGATTTTGCAGCTCAAGAATGTGATTCTCAGGATTGTCCAGATATTGCTCTCGCCAAATGTGCCTATTGTGTTTCTGTATATTGTTTCATGCATTTTCTTGAGAAACCTCGTGTACATTTTTGAAGTCCGATACGTGGCAAACTTCCTTATCGTAATTACAGTAATAAGTCAAAAGTCTAAATAGAACTGGAACCTCGGATGCCTGTTCAAACCTAGAGACTTTCCTTGCAAGATGCCAATGGACGACAGTACTACAAAGAGCATAACGGTCAAAATGACCGTTAATGGGACCAATAGAGATTTCCGCCTCAAGTGCATTCTCAATCGTCGACCGAACAAGAAAAGTTCCTGCACGATATCAGAAACCAAACCTCTAGTTAGCTGAATCTTGGAGGAAGACAAACTCTACCGGTATTTCAATAATGATTATAACAATAAAGAGGCAGAAAATATCGTGCGTTACGTACGATCTGTAAACGACAAAGAGCTCGAAGTCTTAACACACCCGGCAGCAATTGCTACAGACGTATAATGTAGATAAAGGAAGCTTTGAGTTCTACCTATGCTCTGGCTGAAACAAACAATAGGGGTTTTAGGAAGGGACACACACACGACAACGTATCGGCGATAGCACAAACAAAACGCTATCTACCAAGCCTCGCTCCTTGCGTCAAGTAAGTGGCGCTCCTGGTGTCTGCTGCCGGAAGCTCTGACGATGCGACGCGAATCAGCGTCTGTCGTAACGCTGTTGAGCTGCATTGGACGATGACACCATGTTTTATTTGAGCGACAGTCCTTATTAACTGCGTGCGTATCGCTTACCGACACGTTCTACGGTTCCGGGTATAATGCAGTTCTTTGTATAATGTGAAATATTATTAAATTATGACAACGAGAATTTATTTGTGATGTCACCGTTAACCACGATTGCTCTCAATAAGAGCTGGAGTAAAATATTTGGGCAATTCAGACAACCAGAAATCGATACATATGGCGAGTATAGTTGAGTATACGCTAAACGGTGTTTTAAATACAGTCAATTTTGTTTTCTGGGTCATCAGCTTCGTGACTGAGCTGATGCAATCCGCCATAAATTCCTCTCTTGTACCAATGTCTTTTACTTCATAGTAACACTTGCAACCATCGTTCTCAGTTAGTTGTTGGATGTATTCCGGTATGTCTTTCCCTACAGTTTTTACCCTCTACAGCTCCTAGTAGCATGGAATTTAATCACCGTTGTGTTAACACATACACTATAATCTTGCCAATTCGTCTTATCACAGTTTTCCATATACTCCTTTCCAGCAGAAAATTTCTTCATTTCCACCCAATTTTCAATGCCTTTCTATGGCACCACACTCCAACGCTTCGATTATCTCCTTTTCCGATTTTTGCACAATCCATTCACATCCTTACTCTGCCGTGTTCCCGACATAGATTCTCAAAAATTTTCTTCTCAGGTTAAGGCTAATGTTTGATGCCAGTAGACTATTTTCGCCCGGGAGTGCTTTCTTCATGGCCATATATAGATCACTGCATTGTCTAGGCATAGTTCACTGAGAAGTGGAGGACTGGATGAGACACTGGGCTCTCATTGGGAGAGTCTATTCGACTATTCAGCTGTAGCTTTTCCATCGCTTACTTCAATCTCAGGAGGCCGATACCAGTATATTTGCACTGGGCAGGACACGCCTGATTTACTACTCTATTTTGGAACTTCAGCGATTGTACCCAGTCTCCAAAGTCCTTGTCGTTAACGGAATGTTAAATCCGATCATATTTTTTCCATCTATACCCATTGCTATCGAAAGAGGTAGTCTTTGTCCCTTCACATGGTAATTTATAGGGAGATCTACAATATGATGTGGAATTCGAATGCCACGTAACTTTATTTTATTACAAACACAAACGTTCCGAGAAATAATGAATAAAAACAGGAGCTATTCTGGCAGATACGGTGTAAGTTAAGAGTTTCGCTGTCTGCCCCTTGACGTGCCAGTCGGAGCCGACCGACCGGCGTGTCTTCCTCTGCCAATGGCGTCGTCGGATGCTGTGTGGAAGGGCATGTGGTCAGCACATCGCTCTCCCGGTCGTCGTTGGGTTTCTCGACCTTGGAACCGCTCGTAATCGGTTCAGAAGTTCTTGGTTTGGACCCACGAGGCTGAATGTACCCTGTACTAGTCCTCCAACCAAGGTGAAATCCCTGGCAGCACCGGGAATCGGAGTGGGTCTTCTAACGGCAATCAGTCGCGCTGACCATTCATCTATGGACTGTGGAGGGGGACAGATATGGAACAGTCTATCGCTTCACTTTGCTTAGGAAATTAGACCCTTGCAGATTCCGACTAATCATAATATCCAGTATGATTCTACGAGGGTAATCCCAAAAGTAAGGTCTTCTATTTTTTTATAAGTACATAGACCTGTTTATTTCTCCAAAGGCTTAATCAGTTTACAACTTGAAAATTAAGCTATTTTTCGACATAATCACCATTTCTGTCGATGCATTTTTGTACACGCTATGGTAGTTTTTGTGTGCCCATGTCATACCAGCTCGCCGGCATGCTGTTCAGAAACTTATGAACCTCTTCTTTCACCTCGACGTCAAACAGAGCTTGGATGGCGTGTACAGGTATAGCTGCCCATGCAGCTTCAACACGATACCACAGTTCATCAAGAGTAGTGACTGGCGCAATGTGACGAGCCAGTTGCTCGGCCACCGTTGACCAGACATTTTCAATTGGAGAGAGATCTGGAGAATGTGCTGGCCAGGGCAGCAGTCGAACATTTTCTGTATCCAGAGAGGCCCGTACAAGACCTGCAACATGCGGTCGTGCATTATCCTGCTGAAATGTAGCGTTTCGCAGGGATCGAATGAAGGGTAGAGCCACGGGTCGTAACACATCTGAAATGTAACGTCCACTGTTCAAAGTGCTGTCAATGAGAACAAGGGTGACGGAGACGTGTAACCAATGGCACCCCATACCATCACGCTGGGTGATATGCCAGTATGGCGATGACGAATACACGCTTCCAATGTGCGTACACCGCGATGTCGCCAAACACGGATGCAACCATCATGATGCTGTAAACAGAACCTGTATTCATCCGAAAAAATGACGTTTTGCCATTCGTACACTCAGGTTCGTCGTTGAGTACACCATCGTAGGCGCTCCTGTATGTGATGCAGTGTCAAGGGTGACCGCAGCCACGGTCTCCGAGCTGATAGTCCATGCTGCTGCAAACGTCGTCGAACTGTTCGTGCAGATGGTTGTTGTCTTGCAAACATCCCCATCTGTTGACTCAGGGATCGAGACGTGGCTGCACGATCCGCTACAGCGAGCGCGGATAAGATGCCTGTCATCTCGACTGCTAGTGATACGAGGCCTTTGCGATCCAGCATGGCGTTCCGTATTACCCTCCTGAACCCACCGATTCCGTATTCTGCTAACAGTCATTAGATCTGGACCAACCCGAGCAGCAATGTCGCGATACGATAAACCTCAACGCGGTAGCCTACAATCCGACCTTTATCAAAGTCGGAAACGTGATAGTATGCATTTCTCCTCCTTACACGAGGCATCACAACAACGTTTCACCAGGCAACGCCGGTCAGCTGCTATTTGTGTATGAGAAATCGTTGGAAACTTTCCTCGTGTCAGCACGTTGTAGGTGTCGCCACCGGCGCCAACCTTGTGTGAATGCTCTGAAAAGCTAATCGTTTGCATATCACAGCATCTTCTTCCTGTCAGTTAAATTTCGCGTCTCTAGCACGTCATCTTCGTGGTGTAGCAATTTTAATGGCCAGTAGTATTTATACCGGGTGATCAAAAAGTCAGTCTAAATTTGAAAACTGAATAAATCACGGAATAATGTAGATAGAGAGGTACTAATTGACACACATGCATGGAATGACATGGGGATATATATATGTTATAGTCTTCCCTGACTTCTTCCCTGTTCAGTAGCTTAGATCACTCTCTCGCTCATTCACATCTGAACGTTCTGCAGAACATATCGTTTCAATTTTAATCGCACTCCTGAATTTTTTTATTTCGTTCATTGTTCCTTTGATATATAGGCCAAATACTAGAGAAAAAGATTTTAGCCTCGTTGTACATACTTTTAAATCGGAGTACACCTTTTTTAATCTTCCATTCTTATTGCTATTTCTCGTTCCTTGTGCATGGTGTACATGGTTCAGTCATGTTAATGTGATTACCGTCTATGTTCAACGTCAACGTGCGAAAACACTCACAGACGACAGGTGGTAGCACTGGCAGTGAAAGGTGTACAAAGCGTGTCAGTGGGACACAGAAAACGGTACACTCGCTGTAGTGCAGAAATGAAGCGAAATATCTGAAGTACAGATTGAAGTCTATTGTTCACTGCAGAATGGCGCTATCCAAAATATGCTCTGAGGCAACAGTGGTGCACCGTGGGCTGTAGATGAAAGGTTGGACGAAGGCCGCTGGGATGTTTATGAGCGAACAGACGTGCAACTGTTGAGCAACTGACCGCCCAGATGAACCAAGGGGCTACCAACAGTGTCTCCTCAACAACTATTCAGTGAATGTTGGCGCGTCTGGGCCTCCACAGCAGGCGACTTGTACGTGCATCCGGGATGACTGCTATTCATCAGCGACGAAGGCTGGACGTTACAGGCCAGTAACGTTACTAGACGTCCTCTGAGAGGCGACAAGTGACCTTTTCAGATGAATCACGTTTTATGCTCCATCGGATAGATGGCCTTTGCCGTGTACGGCATAAGACGTCTGAGAGCAGAACCTGCAATAATCGTCGGAAAGGTTCAGGCGTGAGAGCACTCCCTGGGTGACCTCGTCACCCTGGAAGGCACCATGGATCAACACAAGTAGGGACCTATCTTTGGGGGTCGTGTCCACCCCTACGTGCAGTCTGTTTGTTCTCGGTACGATGGTATCTATCGGCAGGACAATGCAATGTGTCAAACACTCGCAGTGCACATGCTTGGTTCGAGGAGTTTACCGTACTCTCCTGGCCACCAAACTCTTCGAATTCAAACCCAATCGAGAATCAGTGGGACCACCCCAGTCGTGCTGTTCGTGCCATGGATCCTCAACCGATAAACGTCTCTGAAGCCGGCATGGTCCCACATCCCTGTCAGTACTTTCACAACCTCATTGACTCTCTTCCTGCACCCTGCGCAGCGGACCACGCTTCGAAAGGCGGTTATTTAGGGTTTTGACAGATGATTACATTAACGTGACTCAACAGTGCATATTACCGGTCTTTCCCCGTAGCTTACTTCTAGTTTCTCCAGAATTTTGAACATCTCGTACCATTTTACTCTGTCGAAGGCGTGTTTTATGTCGAAAAGTACTAAAATTGTGTTCTGATTTTTCTTAAGTCTTTCTTCAGTTACCTTTCTTCGATTATCAAGCGCAACGTCACAGCTGCCTAGTTCCTTGACCTATCCAAAAACCATACTCATTGACATGTAACACAGACGCAGTTTTCTTTTTCACTCTTCTGTATGTTGTTCTTGTCAGCAATTTTGGTGCTTGAGCCGTTAAATTGAGTGTGTTTTCGTTCTCGCACTTACCTGCCATTGTCATCTTCGCAATTCTATGGACGACATTTTTCTGAAAGTCTGATGATATACCCAATCATTCTAGTTACCGACCTGAATTGTCGTTTTGTTGCCTTATTTGATCACAAGTCTTCCAATGCTCTATTGAACTTTGAGTCTATTATCTAATCACCGAAGGCATCCATATCAACTTGTACAACATCATCAGACAAGTACTTACCCTTGTAGAGGTCTTCAGTGTACTGCTACCAACTATATGATCTCCCTTCCACGTTTAAGAGAGGAGTTTTCACTGCATTCATAGTACTGACGCTGTTGCTTTTCATTCCACGAAAGGTTGTTTTGACTTTTGTCTGTACTGAATCAGTCCTTCCGATGACCGTTCCTTTTTTGATTTCTTCGCATTTTTTTTGCAGCCGTTTTTCCTAGGCTTCACTGCGCTTTCTATTTGTTTCATTCCTAAGTGATTTATATCATTGTACTCCTGTCTTCCCTGAACATTCTGAACTTCCTTCTTTCGTTGATCAACTGATGTATTTATTCTGTAAGTCAAGGTTTCTTCTCAGTTACCTTCCTTGTACTTTGTTTGTCCAACCTCGGTGATCGCTGTTTCTAAAGAAGTCCGTTCTTGTTCATCTGAACTGCCTTCTATGGTATTGATCATCACGGTATCTACACACGTAAACAACATCAGAACCATTTCATTAATCGTCAGTACTTCAACACATCACTTCTTCACACATCGATTCTGCCTGAGGAGTCTTAAACTTCAGCCTACTCCTTATCCTAAGTTGTGATACGAGTCTATATTCGTGGGTACATCTTACAATCCAATATCTATTTTTCTAATCTCACCAGGATCTAATCCAGTGGAATCTTCCAGTGTATCAAGGCCCATTCAAAGCATACATCAAAAAATGGTTCAAATGGTTCTGAGCACTATGGGACTTAACATCCGTGATCATCAGTCCCCTAGAACGTAGAACTACTTAAACCTAACTAACCTAAGGACATCACACACATCCATGCCCGAGGCAGGATTCGAACCTGCGACCGTAGCAGCCTCGCGGTTCCAGACTGAAGCGCCTAGAACCGCACGGCCACACCGGCCGGCAAAGCATACATCCAACTATTGTCTTTGATGAATAGTCTATTTGCTGTTCCTAGCTGTTCTGTGTGTAATCGTACCTTAACTGTCTGTGTATTATTTTCCGAGACGGAGATTGTGGGTCAGTCTAGAATTTTTTTAAAGATGCGCGGAATACAACCTAAAATCAGTCTTGGCCTGACTAGGGTGCCACAGCCACAGCCACAGCCACAGCCACCCGCCGGTCAAGCTGTTTCACAAGCTAGCGCGCTACGGCTTAAGCTACTCGACTAGCTCGGTTCTGACGCTCTACCGGTTCACAAAAACTTCAGTTTAGAAAAAAATTACAAAATGAGTATTTTATGATATTAATAAGGACATTATAGAACGTAACGAGCTAGAGAAATGTTATCAAAGAAAGAAGCGACAAACGAGTATAGCTTGTTAGCTGTGGCCCTTAGGCCACCTACTGGTGGGTGTCTATCGATCACGTAAGTTACGACTGTTTTACGCATCATAAACGGCAGACGTTAACAGGATAGTCGTGTGAGTTAAAGCGCCGCTTCCGGGAAGGGAAGGTGCGGCGGATTACTGACGATGGTCGGTGTGCCAGCGAGCTTGGATGCGCTTTCTAAGCCGTTATCTGTATCCAACAATATGAATATCGGGCTGCTACCCAAGTCCCGCCTTGGATACACGATTCTCACCTTTAAAAAAATGTTCGCTCATTTTCATACAAATAACATTACAAGCAGATAGTTGGTGTACAGATATTCCGTCCTATGGTAACAATGTGGGGACACGAAGGATATCCAGCCACCCCCCCAGAAAACCATGCAAAGTCCGAAAAAACCACACCGACACTACGAGACAAAAGCACAATGAGAAGAGGAAAAATATCAGTGTTCTTTACCATCTACATTAGAAGCTTTCGCTAATCCTTAGAGAGTGTAAGTCTCAGTAGAGATTGACTGCGTTGGGCACTGACTACATGATGCGGACGTCACTTGTTGGCTGCTTCACAAAACCGATTTAAGTGAGCTTCTATTGGGTGACTATAATTAAAATGCAGCTACTCATACAGGTCTAGTGTGGGCTGTAATTATCGTTGTTGTTGTTGTTGTTGTGGTCTTCAGTCCTGATACTGGTTTGATGAAGCTCTCCATGCTACCCTATCCTGTGAAAGCTTCTTCATCTCCCAGTACCTACTGCAACCTACATCCTTTTGAATCTGCTTAGTGTATTCATCTCTTGGTCTCCCTCTACGATTTTTACCCTCCACGCTGCCCTCCAATACTAAATTGGTGATCCCTTGATGTCTCAGAACATGTCCTACCAACCGATCCCTTCTTCTTGTCAAGTTGTGCCACAAACTTCTCTTCTCCCCAATCCTATTCAATACCTCCTCATTACTTACGTGATCTACCCACCTAATCTTCAACATTCTTCTGTAGCACCACATTTCAAAAGCTTCTATTCTCTTCTTGTCCAAACTATTTATCGTCCATGTTTCACTTCCATACATGGTTACACTCCATACAAATACTTTCAGAAACGACTTCCTGACACTTAAATCTATACTCGATGTTAACAAATTTCTCTTCTTCAGAAGCGCTTTCCTTGTCACTGCCAGTCTACATTTTATATCCTCTCTACTTCGACCATCATCAGTTATTTTGCTCCCCAGATAGCAAAACTCCTTTACCAATTCAAGTGTCTCATTTCCTAATCTAATTCCCTCAGAATCACCCGATTTAATTCGACTACATTCCATTATCCTCGTTTTGCTTTTGTTGATGTTCATCTTATATCCTCCTTTTAAGACACTATCAATTCCGTTCAACTGCTCATCCAAGACCTTTGCTGTCTCTGACAGAATTACAATGTCATCGGCGAATCTCAAACTTTTTATTTCCTCTCCGTGGATTTTAATACCTACTCCGAATTTTTTTTTTGTTTCCTTTACTGCTTGTTCAGTATACAGATTGATTGTATGACTGCGAAACTTTGCGAATATTCTAATTCGTTAATACGAAACCGATTTACCGTGGAAAAAACTAGTTCCAATTTTGGGCACCAGGTGTAAATCTGATGCTGTAAATACAAGAAACATGCTTAGAAATGTTTCCATACATAATGGATTAAGAATGGGCGTGTGGACAGAAAAGATGAAACAAGTGAGAAAGGCATAATTTTGATTTTATTATTAACAAACACTTACACACTTGTTCAATATGAGTAAAGGAGATGTCTACTAGATGCTGTAAAGAGCGGTATTTGCAACTGATGGCCAAAATTGGAAGTAATTGTTTTCCAGCGTAAATCGGTTCCGCATTAACGCATCAGCACATGTACAAAGTGCGGCTGTCGTACCACAATTACAGCCGACACTGTACCTCCGCGAGCAAAATGAAAATGGCTCTGAGCGCTATGGGACTTAACATCTTAGGTCATCACTCACCTAGAACTTAGAACTACTTAAACC
The DNA here is from genome assembly GCF_023864345.2 of Schistocerca serialis cubense. Taxonomy (NCBI): domain Eukaryota; kingdom Metazoa; phylum Arthropoda; class Insecta; order Orthoptera; family Acrididae; genus Schistocerca; species Schistocerca serialis. The sequence continues at coordinate 592,733,334 of NC_064639.1, forward strand.
TAACTAACCTAAGGACATCACACACACCCATGCCCGAGGCAGGATTCGAGCCTGCGACCGTAACAGTCTCGCGGTTCCGGACTGAAGCGGGCCACCGCGGCCGGCTCCGCGAGCAGCTGCACTTTAATTATAACCACCCAATATTTAAAGACTCGGCCCCTTCAGTGAAACAACGGGAACTATTGTTAGCGTGAACGGACTTTCCTACAGAAGACCTGGGTCGCTTTTACAAGTACGTTCTGCGGGAACTCTTCGTATCATATAGACTGACATTATCAGACTAAATACCACGGGATCACCTCGTTGCCTTCATGGGGCTCTGCTTCCCACCAAGAAACGTTTTAGTGATTTATATTTCGTGTCACCATAGTTGTGACTGGTATGATGTGGTCCGCAGAGAGTTGTTCTCCTGCGTCTTCGTCTTCATTTCAGAATAATACTTACATCCAACGTCTTCTGTTATTTGTTGTACGTGTTTCAATCGCTGTCTTATCCTACAGTTTTTACATTCTAAAGATCCTACTTGTACCTGTCCCTCAGAATAGCCACCTGCCTTAACACGCCATTTCTAGGACTCACCCAAGCGTGCCGGACGCGGATCTAATACTCACGGCGGGCTAACGACGAGACCTGTTGTGCCAGCCAGCAAAGATGTTCTATTTAGGTGGTTTTCCACATCCGACTACGTGAAAACCTGGCTGGTACCCATGTCCTGCATGAGTTATGTGATTCGCAAACATTTCGAAATTTTTTTCACACTTTCATATGGATAACACTAGACACAACAGTTTACAATTAACATGCCAAATTCTGATTAACATGCCGACGCCATGAAGATGCGGTAATAATATAAGGAAAAAGAAGAGAAATGATCTGTCTAGCACCAAGGAAGTTATTTCTTATTTATTAATACATGTGTTATCATCGTATCCCTTCTTATTGTTACGGTTTACACACATCCTTTCCATCGCCGAATCCGTGGAGACTCTCCTGTCACTTCACCTAATTTTGTTCTTTTACATTATTATCACAGTCCATGATTCACTTTCATAAGTATTGTGACCAAAGCGTGCATTCTCAGAAATTTCTTCCTCTAGTTAAGGCCGATATTCGAAACTAGTGGATTTCTTTTAGCGAAGTATACTGTTTTTATCCATCCTAGTCTGCTCCTTATATCCACCTTGCCTGGTCCACCGAGCGTAATTTTCCTTCCAAGATAGCAAAATTACAATATTTTGTTTGTTTTCTTGGTACCCAAATCTGATGTTAAGTTCATCTCTGATGTCAAATATTCTACGCCCATTACCTTCGTCTTTCTCTGGTTTATTCCCAATCTATGTAGTGTGCTCATTAGCCTGCTCATTCCATTCAACAAGTGTTGTAATTATTCTTCACTTAGGATAACAATGTCGCTTACGAATCTTATCATGATATCCTTTCATGATACCCTTTCACACTGAATTTAATTGCGCTCCTGAATATTTTATTTGCTTCGTTGTTCCTTCGATACACACGTTGAACGCTAGGGGAGAAGGATTTCCTCCTTTTCGCACATCCTTCTTAATGAGAGTACTTCTTCCTTGATTTTCCATTCTTGTTGTTAGCCATTGGTCCGTGAACGTGCTGTATATTATCCATATTTCCCTATAGCGTATACCTGGTTTTCTGATATTTTCAAGCATCTTGCAGTATTTTACGTAACTGAACGCTTTTTTCAGACCGGTAAAACCAGCTAAACTGGTGGACTTTATGCACATCAGAACTACCTTTATCAGAACTACCTTTATGGTTGCTTAACCCGTCCTAAACGTTGATTGATTGTCATTTAACAGATTCACACTTTCTTCTCCATTCTTCCGTACATTTATCTGATCTTTGCTGTCTTCAGGATTGCGTGGACGATATTCTTCCGGAAATCAGATGGTGTACCTCCGGTCTCATTAATTCTACAATTCAACTTGACTAGTCGTTTGGTTGTTACTGGTCCCAATGATTCCAGAAATTCCGAAGAACTGTTACCTATACCTTCTGGCTTATTTGGCCGTAAGTCTTCCAAAGCTTAGTTAAGTTTTACTGCACTACTGTATGTTCCAAATTCACTGCTACTTCATCCTGTAGCATGTCATCAGACAGTTCCTTCCTCTCATAGTTGCCACTTCATCCTGTAGCTCGTCATCAGACAGTTCCTTCCACTCATAGTTGCCTTCAATGTGCACTTTCCGCCTCAGCACTTAACCGTGAATTTCCTCGTGCATTGTTAATGATGACACCCCTGCTTTTAATCTGACTGAAGGTTGTTTTCACTTTTCTACATACTGAATCTCTTGTTCCAACCACCTTTTCCTTTTCGATTCAGCACATACACATCCATCTACTTTCGACAGCATTTTCATCAGTCGTCAGGTACCAAAATCAACAGCCTAGTGGTTCAACGTGATTTCGAGCTTGCAGCCGGTCGTCGTAAACTTCATTGCACGATATTTCGGCTGGACAACCGCCAGCCATATTCAGGTGAGTCGAACGAGGACTTCCTCGTTCGGCTCACCTGAAGATGGCTGGCAGTTGTCTAGCCGAAATACCGTGCAATGAAATTTACGGCGACCGGCTGCAAGCCCGAAATCTTTTTGAACAGTTGATTCGCCGGGAAATTTTCAAATTTTACAGCCTAGTGGTATTGAGCACTCTATCTGTCCTATTTAATACCATAATCTGAGGACTGATTCATCTGATGTTGGTTTACATTGCAGTGAAACTCGTAACAAGTTAAAGTGTCCGAAGATGTGTAATTAACCCTCCTAGTTTGCACACTGACGCATACCTTGCCACATCTACATCCTTGGTTGTGTACAGTAAATAAAACTGCTAAAATAGACCGGACCACATGGTTTTTCCAACAGTAAAATGTTTAAGATAGGGCGTAGACTCGATTAGTATAATAGTCAGCAGTCAAATAGCCCTTCGAAGCGTACGTGTGCTATACATTTGTATAAATTCAACAGCTTCATAATATATAGCGCTCAGCCAGAACATATGACCACCGTCCAACTGTCGACATAAATCCGTCCAGGCGATACGAGCGTAACCTGGCGAGGAATGTCTGCTTGTCAGACATGCACAGTGCCTGAGGTGTCAGTGATCGTGCTACCCGTGTGTATCATCGGGAAGACGTGCAGTCTGTCTGTTTGACTGAGGGCAGACTGTGATGGCCCGGAGGCTCGGCACGAGCATTTCGGAAACTGCACGACTTGTTGGGTGGGAGGGCGACGGTTCAAACCCGCGTCCGGCCATCCAGATTTCCTCAAATCGCTCCAGGCACGGCCGATTTCCTTCCCCAATCTTGACACAATCTGAACTTGCGCTCCGTCTCTAATGACCTCGATGTAAAAGAGACGTTAAACTCAATCTTCCATCCTTCTTCAACCTGGGCAATGTCTCATTCTAGGAATGTTTTGGAGAGGCAGCAGTGGGGTTGTGGAATGGGGGGCTATGGGTTCGTTTTCAGGTCATAACTGATACAGATAGAGGGAAATATGACGTCACAACGATATATCACGAACATCCTGCGTTCTCGTATGTTACTTCTCGGGCGACAGTATCGTGACACCATTTTTTAACAGAACGAAGCTCTAGACATAATAGGAGTCTCTATGAAATGTCTGCGTCATATTGAGATACTTTCGTTGCCAGCAAGACGCCTGATAGAATATGTGTGGTGCCATTTCGGGCGTCTACTGTGTCCCAGTGCCAGTATGCAGGTCATCAAAGACCAGTAACAACAGTGTGCCTGTGGAGAGGATAGAATGGCTTTACGACACCAACGAAATAAGTTAATGGATCCATGCCACAGTGGTGCTACTTCATACTGATAAGTGGGCCCACTCAAAGAGTTTCTTTGTAAATTTTGTAATCACTGAAATAACATCACATGCCTCCCTTTATCCGTCAAGTTTCATTTCGTTTCCTCCTCCCCTCCTGATTGATTCACACTTTTTGACAGGCAGTGAATTATCACCATAGTTAAAAAAATTTCGACATTGCATCGTTTTGGAAAAATTATGTGATGCCTGATACGATCCAAATTTACTGACATTGTAATATAGAACGTAGCTGTTTCAGTGGCGGCACTTCCTAGATTAAAATGGTGAATAATGTGTCATTTTGCCCAGGCATCATTCTGAACACGGCTACAGTATCATACAATGTAGACTTTCACAGCAAATATTGTCTTCACTTAAAACTTCCGGGCTGATAGGGCGTGGTCTACGTATAAAACTCTCCACTGCCGTTTCGTCTCCGACTGCGAGAGACATCCTCCGAGTTCACCGCTTATACATCGACTACGCCCTATCAGCCCGGAAGTTTTAAGTGAAGACGGCTGTGATATGTTGATTTTTGCATCTGGTGACGTGAAAATTGAGTGTGACAAATGCTTTCTTGTCATCTGTCTTCTGACTGGTTTGATATGGCCCGCCACGAATCCCTTTCCTGTGCCAACCTTTTCATTTCAAACTAGCTCTTGCAATCAACGTCCTCAATTATTTGCCAGATGTATTCAAATCTATCTATTCCTCTATAGATTTTACCTTCTATAACTCGCTCTAGTACCGTGGAAGTCATTCCCTGATGTCTTAACAGATGTCCTATCATCCTGTTCCTTCTTCTTGTCAGTGTTTTCCATATATTCCTTTGCTCTCCAATTCTGCGCAGTACCTCCTCATTCCTTACCTTATCAGGCTACCTAATTTTCAACATTCGTCTGTAGCACCACATCTCAAATGCTTAAGTTCCCTTCTGTTCCTGTTTTCCCACAGTCCATGTTCCATTAACATACAATGCTGTGCTCCAAACGTACATTCTCAGCAACTGCTTCCTCAAACTAAGGTCTATGTTGGATACTTCCAGATTTCGCTTAGCCAGGAACGCCCTTTTTGCCAGTGCTAATCTGCTTTTGAAGTCCTCCTTGCTCCGTCCATCATGGGTTATTTTGCTGACTAGATATCAAAATTTCTCTAACTACGTCGTGACCATGAATACTGATGTTAAGATTCTCGTTGTTCTCATTTCTGCTACTTTTCATTACTTTTTCTTTTTTCTTTTTCGATTTATTCCCAGCCCGTATTCTGTACTCATTAGACTGTTCATTTCATTCAGCAGATCGTGTAACTCTTCTTCAATTTCACTTCTACTGTTTGTAGAAAGTGAAGCACTCAGAAGCAATGGACTGCAACATGCCATACTAAGAGGACATGTAGAGCAGCGGAACCATAGAAAGTGACTTAAATGGCAGAGAGGTGCCATGAACGTAGGCCCAACAGCGTCCTCTTTCGTGTGACCAGACAGGTATGTTTTACGCAACACCCGGTGGGTGCGGAGCCGTCATACGAAGTAGAAACATGTAACCAGGGGTCTCTATTCCTCGCTAATAACACAGGGTGGATATGTCGGTATGCAGGAGGCACAGTAATTGGTCTATGGGAACGGGTCTGCCGTTCCACGACATTGCGGCTCATACATGGTGCGGTGCTTAGACATTGAGGCGTATGTGGAACCAATGGAGAGAAGAGAGCCGTACACGGCACCGACTAGGTACTGGACGACACAATGTGACCCAGTGCGAGGTGACCGCCATCTTGTCTGATTGGCCGTAACTGACTGAACAGGTTCGTCTGCAGTGTTGGCGCGACGTTGAAGCACTGCAACGGGTGTGAACATGTTTGCATCAACGGTTCGACGCCGTCTTCTGCGAGCTGTATTGGTGGCACGCATGCCATTGCGTTGGCTTCCACTGAACAGAATTCACCAACGCCGCAGACTGCAATGGGCACGAGAACACCGACACTGGCGTGCCGGGTGGCAAAATGTGTTTCCGGACGAATCCCGCTTCAACTTGTCCTGCAGCGATGGCCGCATATGCGTTCGACGCCGCCTGGTAAACGCAATCGGGAAGACTGTATTGATGAGCCACATAATGGACAAACGCGAAGTGTGATGGTTTGAGACCCCATTGCCTGTAACATACGATCTCACTTCCTACGTTTTCAGGGCAAACTGAACAGCCGAAGGCGCTGCCCCTCCTGTAGGCTGCTCCACATGCCACATTTCAGCTGGACAACGCCCGGCCACAAGTGGCGATCAATGTGCAAGGAAGGCTTCTTCGAAGGACGACGGGCACCAATGCTTCCCAGGCCTGTCCGTTGCCTGACATGTCACCCATCAAACATGACGTTTGGGGTATGGTCTGTCGGCAACTTGTTCATTCAGGTCCTTCTTCAGCCACAGTTGCCTTATGGACGCGCCTACCAACCGTGTGGCAGAGTATTCCCCAGATACATATTTAGGCGCTCTTTTATTCCATAACACGACGTCTAGCAGCTCTGATTGCAGCACTTGGTAGCGCAACTGCGTACTGAATTTCCCTAGTCTCAATTCATTTACAAGTCCTGCAACGCTAATCATTTGTGTAGTATCGTACCCCTAATCGGAGGAACAAATTTCATTGTGATCACAGCTCTCCGTCTTGGTGTTTCACTTTTTCCCAAATATTATGTATTAAAGAAGCTTCCTGTCAGTTGGTATGGTGGTAATTCGTGACTAAAAGGAGTCTGACCGATCGAAATTAGTTATTTGTGATTAAACACGACGTATGTTTGAAGAGTAACAGAAAAAGTTTTATTTGGACATTATTTTATTTACTCGTGTACGCTAATGTTGTCACCCTCAAAATAGACCCCCGTATATATTATACACCTGTGCCAGCGTCTTCCCGAATCCGCGAAAGACTGCTGGAACTCGCTCTTTGGCATAGCTTTTAGATCTCTCAGCGATGTGTCTTCAGTTTCATGTTTGCCTGTAAAACAACGGACCTTCAAAATTTTCTTTAGTTTCGGGTAAAGAAAAAAGTGATGTGTGGCTTTGTCTGGGAGAATATGGAGCCGGCGCTTAATTACAGTGCCGCGCGGGATTAGCCGAGCGGTCTGGGCGCTGCAGTCATGGACTCTGCGGCTGGTCCCGGCGGAGGTTCGAGTCCTCCCTCGGGCATGGGTGTGTGTGTTTCTCCTCAGGATAATTTAGGTTAAGTAGTGTGTAAGCTTAGTGACTGATGGCCTTAGCAGTTAAGTCCCATAAGATTTCACACACATTTGAACACATAATTACAGTAATTATAGTACTGTATTTGGCAAAAAAATCACTAAAAAGCAACGAAGTAGTGCAAAAGCCATGAACTGTTCCCCACAAATCCGGCCGTCTGTTTGGAATTGCTTCACGCAGACGGTGCTTAACTTTTAGAACTATTCCTTATTGATCGTTCGACTTTGTGGCAAGGACACGTGGTATACTATTAAAATCGAAAAACGCAATGAACACGAGCTTCACATTTGGCCGCACTTCCCGGATTTCTTCGTGTTTGGTGATCCAGAATGCTAACGCTATGGTGATTGAGCCTTATTTTTGACGTAATATCCGTAAACTCATATTTCATCACTTGCTATGACACTTTATAACAGTTACGCATCGTTGTTGACTCCATCTAGTGACTTCTGTATTCGCAGCTGGTTTTCTTGAAACGCAGAAATTTTGGAACAGTTTTTGCTGTCACATTGTTTGTGTCCCAAACATGCCAAAAAATTTCATTTCATTTGATATGGCAACATCCTCGGAGACTTCGCTGACTGTGATTCGCCGATTGTACATAGTACTTTCCTTCACTTTTTTCACGATTTCATGGGCTGCCGATGTGCTGGTGCCTCGTCATCATCAACCTCATCGTTGCGTTCGCGTAAAGCCGTACGCCATTCGAAATCCTTGTTTTGCTCGTAACAGACTCATCAAAAGCAACGTTTAAGATTTATAAATGTCTGAAGCACCTTATTCTGTTTTTATAACAAAATTTATTTCATTTTGTCTGGTCTGCTTTTACACAAAATAAATAATCGCCGGTACTGAAAAAACACACGAAACGTTTTTGGTTCAAATGGCTCTAAGCACTAAGCGACTTAACTTCCGAGGTCATCAGCCGCCTAGAACCTAGAACTAATTAGACCTAACTAACTTAAGGACATCACACACATCCATGCCCGAGGCAGGATTCGAACCTGCGACCGTAGCGGTCGCTCGGTTCCAGACTGTAGCGCCTAGAACCGCACGGCCACTCCTGCCGGGAAACGTTTTTGACAGCTCACAAAAAATAAATAACGTACGCTGCTAAGACTGTACAGATCGGTCATCTGTACCAACACATTAATGAAAAAATCGTGCCGATCGGACGAATACAAGAAATTGCAAAATTTCCGTTGCTTTTTGGAAACAAATGTTTGATTTGTCCTGTAATGCCACTTTCATTTTCTGTGATGGCTAGCCGTTTCGGTACTACGTAGCATCATAAGGATATCCTACGATGGAAAAGCCACAGTACATAGTTAAAACGTGTCTTCAAAAACATGGACAAAACATATTTCTATACATTAGCTAATGTATGGTACAAATTGCAACATTAAAACAGTGGCGCAGCGTGACTACGTGACGATCTCTGGCCGCGTTTCCAATAACCTGTTTATCCCACCAGCATCCATGTGTACAACGTAGCTGTCGGCGGCGTCGCATCGCGCTTCCTTCACACCGTGTTCCAACTCACCAGTCCGCCACGGCCGTGATGACAGCTCCTCGTATGCAACGTGATATCACGAGAGGGTGCATCGATGCGCCACAACTTTGGAACGTGCGCGGAAAAACAAAAGAGGAAACCACGCTTACATGTATCCGCTTCATCGCTACTCGTGTACACAGTGGAAATAATATTTGCTTTATCTGTAGTTCCTATTGTACAAGAATAGCGGGTCCATTTCTGTGTACATTCAGTTTATTCACTATGATCTGTTAAATAAGGGAACGTTATCAGTTAGCTTTTAAGAAACCAAATCAGTATTTATTTGTACAAATAACGTATACAGAGAAATTTGACCTAGCCCTATATTAATTGAACACAAGAATACAAAATAATTTTTACAATAACTCTAAACGCCATGATCTAACGTATTCTCCGTTGAAATAAGTGTTGTTATTGTGCTACGGGAATAAATGAAACGTAAAAGAGAAACCATGGGTACTATACAAGGATCAATTTAGCTAACAACCTGCACACATGCATCTACAGGGTGTCCCAAAAAGAATGACCCGATTTTAAATAGAATTATTTTTTAGGAAGAAGGGCTTAACACCAACAAATTACGTACTAAATTACTCAGAAAAGACCTAAGTTTATAAAAATCGATCATAAATGTTCAATATGTCCTCCACTGGCTGCACAGACGAGATCTAACTGATAGGCGAATTCATCCCAAACTGAGCGTATGGTGTCTTCTGTCACTGTAGCTACAGGAGCTGATACTATGGTTTTTAGTTCATCAATGTCACGAGGTAAGAGAGGAACGTAAACACATTGTTTAACATATCCCCACAGGAAAAAATCACATGTTGTTAAGTCAGGGGACCTAGGAGGCCAAGAGCGTGAAGTCTTGTCTCGCGATCCTGTACGCCCTATCCAACGTTGAGGGCCGGCCGCGGTGGTCTAGCGGTTCTAGGCGCTCAGTCCGGAGCCGCGCGACTGCTACGGTCGCACGTTCGAATCCTGCCTCGGGCATGGATGTGTGTGATGTCCTTCGGTTAGTTAGGTTTGTTCTAAGTTCTAGGGGACTGATGACCACAGATGTTAAGTCCCATAGTGCTCAGAGCCATTTGAGCCAACGTTGAGGCACGTTGGCATTGAGAAATCGCGCACGTTGTTGTGCCAGTGAGGTGGGGCTCAATCTTGCTGATAGATGAAATTGTCAGAGTCAAATTGTGGGAATAACCAGTTCCGTAGCATTGCAAGATATCATTGTCCTGTTATGGTTTCTTCCTCAAAAAAGTAGCATCCATAAACCTTGGTTTACGAGACAGCACAAAAAACATTCACTTTTGGTGACTCACGTTCGTGTTCAATTGTTTCATGAATATACGTACATTATGACGGTGAACCTTACCGCTAATATGGAAACTTGCCTTATCGCTGAGTATCAACCGTGACATAAAAGTGTCATCTTCCATGGCCTCTAGAAGAGCATTGCTAAAGTCCACTCGCTTCACTTTGTCAGTATCTCGAAGAGCTTGTACCAGTTGTAATCAGTATGGTTTGAGGGGCAAACGACGCCGTTCAAAAATGGTTCAAATGGCTCTAAGCACTATAGGACTTAACATCTGAGGTCATCAGTCCTGTTGTCTTAGAACTACTTAAACCTAACCAACCTAAGGACATCACACATATCCATGCCCGAGGCAGGATTCGAACCTGCGACAGTAGCAACAGCGCGGTTCCGGACTGAAGCGCCGAGAACAGCTCGGCCACTGCGGCCGGCCAAACGACGCAGTAACACACGCCTCACTGTCATGCGCGGTAACGCAAGTTCTCGGCTAGCACGACGCGTTGACTTGCGGGGGCTCCACTCAAATGCTCGTCGGATTTGTTCCACTGTTTGTTTAGGAACGCGTGGCTGGCCAAGACTTTTGCCTTTACAGAGGCACCCTGATTCTTCAAACTGTTTATACCACCTTCGAATGTTCTTTGGTGATGCTGGTTAAGCACGAAATCGAATATGAAACGCCCGCTGAACTGCGATCGCCGGCCTGAGTGGCCAAGCGGTTCTAGGCGCTACAGTCTGGAATCGCGCGACCTCTACGGTCGCAGGTTCGAATCCTGCCTCGGGCATGGATGTGTGTGATGTCCTTAGGTTAGTTAGGTTTAAGTAGTTCTAAGTTCTAGGGAACTGATGACCTCAGAAGTTAAGTCCCATAGTGCTCAGAGCCATTTGAACCATTTTTTTGAACTGCGATCACTGAATGAGTACGACGAAAGTCAGTAACGCAATACAGCGCTCGTAGCGACATCTAGCGGATTTTTTCTGAAACTCTAGGCCATGCCGATCACATCTAGCGCTGTTTCAATTACCTAGTGACATTTGTCTCAATATTATTACAAGTTAAAATCGGGTCATTCCTTTGGGACACCATGTACTTGGCTGGATTCACAAACTGCGCCAATTCTACTAGCATACGATCGGGAGTAACATTACCGCACTACTGAAACAATCGAGAAACAGAAGGAGCATTGTAAACCCCTACCAAAAAACCATGCTCCATTCTATTAGGGGCGACCAAAGTGTTTTCGTTCGAAAGCTACACTACCCTTTGCCTGCATGCCGGTGTTCATATAGCAGCATCGGAGTTGTGGTGGGCTTCATATACGGTACAGCAGTCCATGCATGTAAGCTGCAGCAACGCATTCTAACTTTTTGATCGCCCCTTACAGAACCACGTTTCTTCACAGACGAAGAAACTTCGATACTGGCTGAGAAATTACAGGCGAAAATTGATGAGGATAATACTGGATCAAGATTTACTCAATTCAAGTTAAACATAAAACACTGTGTGGTTCTACATAACACCATGATCTGCATGGAATCCTGTCTGGTGCTACATGCAGTCACAAAGAAAGGTTGACTTAATTATGCAAATCACGTTTTCGAATTATCAGAGATAATAAAGGACACCAATGGGCTCGAAGCACTATGGGACTTAACATCTGAGGTGATCAGTCCCGCAGACTTAGAACTACTTAAACCTAACTAACCTAAGGACATCACACACATCCAAGCCCGAGGCAGGACTTGAACCTGCGACCGTAGCGGTCACGCGTTTCGAGACTAAAGCGCCTAGAACCGCTCGGCCACAGCGGCGGGCTGAACACCATTGGGGGTAAAGATCATTATCAGGATCAGTAAGGGTGGATCAAGTGGATCAACTGCGTACCTAGTACTCGGCACTACCAAATTACTACTTTTTGCTCACGTCTCTTATAGAGGGTGATTCAGCTGCTTTTCTGCAGCCCGCAACGTCTGCTAATAACACGCGCGAGATTTTCGTGTTATCTCGCTCGCTATGCGTAAACTGTTAATCCTACGGAAAAAATGAACCGGACATTTCTTCTACGAAATCTAGTGTAGTTAAATTTTGTACTAGGCAACGGCCTTGCCGCAGTAGTTACGCCGGTTCCCGTGAGATCACCGAAGTTCAGCGCTGTCGGGCGTGGTCGGCACTTGGATGGGTGACCATCCAGGCCGCCATGCGCTGTTGCCATTTTTCGGGGTGCACTCAGCCTCGTGATGCCAATTGAGGAGCTACTCGACTGAATAGTAACGGCTTCGGTCAAGAATACCATCATAATGACCGGGGGAGCGGTGAGCTGACTTCATGCCCCTCCTATCCGCATCCTCGACTGAGGATGACACGGCGGTCGGATGGTAACGGTAGGCCACTCGTGGCCTGAAGACGGAGTGGTTAAATTTTGTACTCGGATACATTTCCAATGGTGATAATGCTTTTCGAGCTTTTGAAGAAAAACTCTTTTGAAGGTAAATTTTTTAAGTTTTTCTTCTGTTCATTTTTTTCTGGAGGACCAATGGTTTGCACATAACGAGCGAAAGAGTGTCAAAATCTCGCACTTGGTTTCTGAAGGCGTTGCAGGTTTCATAGAACCAATATGTATGGAGAGCTAAATCACCCAGTATATTAGAACAGCTTTAGGGAGCTCTGTGGCACCATCCCTTCAAAATGACCATGCAGTGCTTCCAGAATTAATGTGCACTCTACACTGATGTGTGCGTTAATATGGAACCTCCTGCCGGATTAAAACTGTGTGCCGGACTGGAACTCGAAGTGAGTAAGTTTGGAAGGTAGGAGATGAGGTTCTGGCGGAAGTAAAGATGTGAGAACGGGTCGTGATTCCTGCTCGGGTAGCTCAGTTGGCAGTGAACTTGCCTGCGCAAGGTGAAGAACCCGGGTTCGAATCCCAGTCCGGCACACAGTTTTAATCTGCCCACTGTACAATGATTTACGAGACCGCGAGATCCTCTACACAAAAACGGCGTGTGACTGCTGTGCAGACGAGAGGCCGCCGTCGGCACCTGTTGCGGCGACGGCGGCCCGGCTGCGGTCGGCTCCGTTCTGCGCAGGGCAGGGCAGGGTAGGGGACGGGACGCACTCCTCGCTGGCTGCTGGCTGGCCGCATCGATCTCCGCGGCTGTGCGGCGCTGGCTGCACCTGGCCCGGACGACGCCTCCGGAAACGCATCTCGCGGCCGCCTAATTTACTGGCCCGCTCCAATCCCCTTCCCCGGGACCGCCTAAAAGTCTCAAACAGCATACCCCATCAAAATACCCACAGATGTACTGCCGGTCTACAGCGTCCAACGGGCACAATATTTCGGCGATCATACATGTCGCCATCATCAGGTGCCCGCTCCAATCCCCTTCCCCGGGACCGCCTAAAAGTCTCAAACAGCATACCCCATCAAAATATCCACGGGTGTACTGCCGGTCTACAGTGTCCAACGGGCACAATATTTCGGCGATCATACATGTCGCCATCATCAGGTGAACTGACGGACTGAGCTCCTGTGAACGTGCCGGCACGGAGATCCGTACGGATCAGGAGCTCAGTCCGTCAGTTCACCTGATGATGGCGACATGTATGATCGCCGAAATATTGTGCCCGTTGGACACTGTAGACCGGCAGTACACCCGTGGATATTTTGAGTATCAAATACGCCGGGAGAAACTCAAGAATCACAGCATACCCCATCCCTCTTATAGTGACGCCCAAGGGGACTACTAAAACGCAAATAATAATAGCTACAACCAGAATGTGTGACAGGTAATCTTAACACATTTCCAGAGGCGCATGTGATCCCTAACCATAATGTATTAGATTCGAACTACAGGGTGATCCATTGATAATGACCGGGCCAAATATCTCACGAAATAAGTATCAAACGACAAAACTACAAATAACGAAACTCGTCTAGCTTGAAGGGGGAAACCAGATGGCGCTATGGTTGGAGCGCTAGATGGCGCTGCCATAGGTCAAACGGATATCAACTGAGTTTTTTTTAAAAATAGGAACCCCCATTTTTATTACATATTCGTGTAGTACGTAAAGAAATATGAATGTTTTAGTTGGACCACTTTCTTCGATTTGTGATAGATGGCGCTGTAATAGTCACAAACGTATGAGTACGTCGTATCACGTAACATTCCGCCAGTGCGAGCGGTATTTGCTTCGTGATACATTACCCGTGTTAAAATGGACCGTTTACCAATTGCGGAAAAGGTCGATATAGTGTGATGTATGGCTGTTGTGATCAAAATGCCCAACGGGCGTGTGCTATGTATGCTGCTCGGTATCTTGCACGACATCATCCAAGTGTCCGCACCGTTCGCCGGATAGTTACGTTATTTTAGGAAACAGGAAGTGTTCAGCCACATGTGAAACGTCAACCACAGCCTGCAACAAATGATGATGCCCAAGCAGGTGTTTTAGCTGCTATCGCGGCTAATCCGCACATCAGTGGCAGACAAATTGCGCGAGAATCGGGAATCTCAAAAACGTCGGTGTTGAGAATGCTACATCAACATCGATTGCACCCGTACCATATTCCTTTGCAGCAGGAATTGCATGGCGACGACTTTGAACGTCGTATACAGTTCTGCCACTGGGCACAAGAGAAATTACGGGACGATGACAGATTTTTTGCACGCGTTCTATTTAGCGACGAAGCGTCATTGACCAACAGCGGTAACGTAAACCGGCACAATATGCACTATTGGGCAACGGAAAATCCACGATGGCTGCGACAAGTGGAACATCAGCGACCTTGGCGGGTTAATGTATGGTGCGGCACTATGGGAGGAAGAATAATTGGCCCCCATTTTATCGATGGTAGTCTAAATGATGCAATGTATGCTGATTTCCTACGTAATGTTCTACCGATCTTACTGTAAGACAGAATGGGGATGTACTTGCAACATGATGAATGTCCGGCACATAGCTCGCATGCGGCTGAAGCGTTATTGAATAGAATATTTCATGACAGGTGGATTGGCCGTCGAAGCATGGCCCGCGCTTTCAACGGATCTGACGTCCCCAGATTTCTTTCTGTGGGGAACGTTGAAGGATATTTACTATCGTGATCCACCGACAACGCCTGACAACATGCGTCAGCGCATTGCCAATGCATGTGCGAACATTACGGAAGGCAAACTACTCGCTGTTGAGAGGAATGTCGTTACACGTATTGCCAAATGCATTGAGGTTGACGGACATCGTTTTGAGCTTTTATTGCATTAATGTGGTATTTACAGGTAATCGAGCTGTAACAGCATGCGTTCTCAGAAATGATAAGTTCACAAAGGTACATGTATCACATTGGAACAACCGAAATAAAATGTTCAAACGTACCTACGTTCTGTATTTTAATTTAAAAAACCTACCTGTTACCAACTGTTCGTCTAAAATTGTGAGCCATATTTTTGTGACTATTACAGCGCCATCTATCACAAAGCGAAAAAAGTGGTCCAACTAAAACATTCACATTTCTTTACGTGCTACACGAATATGTTATAAAAATGGGGCTTCCTAAAAAAAAAGCAGTTGATATCCGTTTAACCTATGACAGCGCCATCTAGCGGGCCAACTATAGCGCCATCTGGTTCCCCCCTTCAAGCTAGACAAGTTTCGTTCTTTTTAGTTTTTTGGTTTGGCGCTTATTTCGTGAGATATTTGGCCCGGTCACGATCAATGGCCCACCCTGTATAGATTATAACTGATGAAACTGCAGAAAGACTCGAAGTTAAGGAGATGGTACCTGAATTAAATGTAAGAACTAGGAATTCTTTAGAATGATTCACTGAGAAACAAACCCAACAGAGCACGAACAGGTGGCTTTGAGAGATGAAACACTAAAAGCAGTAGAGCATCAAATAAGCGAAACGCCATTGCTCTTCTTCCTTTTCTAGTTCCTAGGCTCTTCTATATACACACCGACACAACTGCCCCGCATTTCACATTTAAGTGCCTGGCAGAGGGTTCATCGTACCACCTTGATGCTATTTTTCTACCATTCCACTCTCGAAAAGCGTGTGAGAAAAATGAGCACTTATGTATTTTTGTGGGACCTCCAATTTATCTTATTTTATTACGATGATCATTTATGCCTATGTAAGTGGGCGTTGCCTGGATATATGGTTACACCAGTCTTCCTTCTCCCCCTCCCCTTTCTCCTCCTTCCCCCTCTCTGTCTACCCTCTCCTGCCCCTCTCTCTGTCCATCCCCTCCTACCTCTGTTCTGTTTTTCTCCCGCTCTTTTCCTTCATCTGTGCCTCGCCCCCGTGTCCATCGCCACCTCTACCATTTCGCTGTTCATCTCTTTCTTCTCTTTATGCGTCTCTATGTCCATTTCCTCCACTTCCCATCCCTTGCACATTTCCTCTCCCCTGTTTCAGCCCATCTCCTCCTCCCCCCTATCTCTGCCTATCCCTCCCTCACCTGTCTCTGCCAATCTCTTCCTCTTTCTTTACTCTGACCATCTCTCCCTCTCCCCTCTACTTCCTCCTCCCTCTTTCACTCTCCATCTCCTCCTCTGTCACATCTGTGTCGATCTCCTCTTTCCAGCTTTCGCTACCCAGCTCTTCCTCCCCCTTTTCTCTCCTCGTTACCGCTCCCCCTCCAACAGCAGGTTGCCGGTTCGTACCCCGACGCGATCCTTTCCAAACAGTAAGTAATACGTGTACCACATTGCGTTGAAATCGGTCCAGTGGTTTAGCAGGAGATGTTGAACATAAATACGCTCATAAATACATCAATTTTCATAATATATATGGATTCAAATGAGAAACTGGAGGCTGAAATTTCGTATAAGCTCATCACCGTGAAGGGAAGCACTTTTGCTTTAATGATTAGCCGGCCGTTGTGGCCGAGCGGTTCTAGGCGCTTCAGTCTGGAACCGCGCGACCGCTACGGTCCCAGGTTCGAATCCTGCCTTGGGCGTGGATCTGGGTGATGTCCTTAGGTTAGTTAGATTTAAGTATTTCTAAGTTCTAGGGGACTGATGACCTCATATGTGCTCAGAGCCATTTTAATGATTTCGCGTATCGTATCCGTGGCACTTCCTCGCCTATTTCGCTATGGTACAAAACGAGGTGACCTTCTTTCAACTTTTCTATGTCCTCCGTCAATCCTACCTGATGCAGATCCCATGCTGTGTTGCACTTTCAGATGTACTCCGACAATTCTGTCTTATGCGGATCCCATACCACGCAACAATAGTCCAAAAGAGGACGGACAGGTGAAGCGTAGGCAATGTCCTCGGTAGACCTGTTGCATTTCCTAAGTATTCTGCCAATTAGGTGCGATATTTGATTTCCTTTCCGCACAACATCATCTATGAGATCGCTCCAAATTAAGTTATTTGTTATTGTGATCCCGAATTATTTAACTAGATTGTCAGACTTTAGATTTGTGTGACCTATCGCGTAATCAAAATTTAGCGGATTCCTTTTAGTATTGATACGAATGACTTCACACTTTTCATTATACAGACTGTTGTTAGGTTCTGCTTTTTGGGTGAGTGTTCATCTCTCTTACGACGTAATGCCTACCGTGAATTTAGGCTTCCTGATCTAAGATCAGTATTTATAGTGTCCGGCCACGTAATTTAGGTCTCCCACGCTGCCTGTGGCCTTCGGCAATGAGATGATGGGCTGAGCTAATCAATGAGAGTAGCGGTTCCCGTGCAATGTGTTCAAATTAACGAAACCTCGATTTTCGCATGTTGTCACTGACTGGAACCAATCCAGCTAGGCCGGCCGCGGTGGTCTCGCGGTTCTGGGCGCACAGTCCGGAACCGTGCGACTGCTACGGTCGCAGGTTCGAATCCTGCCTCGGGCATGGATGTGTGTGATGTCCTTAGGTTAGTTAGGTTTAAGTAGTTCTAAGTTCTAGGGGACTGATGACCACAGCAGTTGAGTCCCATAGTGCTCAGAGCCAGTCAATCCAGCTAATTGTCGAAACATTGTGCGGTACGTCTTTGACTGTAGGCGGGCAGTTATCTCCGTATCACAAAGAATGGCACTGACATCCCTGAATCGCATCCACTTCGCTTTGATTTCAGCACATAAATCCTTATTTTCATTGGTAAGACGTCACTGGCCAGAAGATATCCTTGGGTTACACAGGAGCTATTGAATGTAACTGACGGAAGGGGAAAATATAAAATTGTAGCAAGTTAGGCAGACGAAAGGGAATAAAGGCGTCTAAGGAACATGAGATTTACAGAAAATTAAAAATGCCTCTGCAGAAATGACTAGAGAATAAACACAAGGCTGAAGAAGCGTGCATAAATACGGTGAAGACAGATGCCGTCGATAGGCAAAAATAAAATGGCATGTGGAAAAAAGGGAAGCACCTGCATCAATACTGAGAAAATTTAGGGAAAGCTGAAAGTTAGAGGGAATATGTGGCATGACTACTCAAGCGAAATGAACTTTTAGATAATAATATCGATAGGAAAGACGAAGTATAAGAAGACGAGATGGGAGATATGTTGCTGAGAGAAGACTTTGGTTGAATACAGCAAGACTATACCTAAACGAATTATTGACAGCCTTAGGAGAGCCAGACAAGATAATATAACTGGTGTGCAGAAGACACACTGACGGAAAAAAATCGCAACACCAAGAAGGAGTTGTGTGACATTGGCGGGAGTTGGTTGGCGCGTTTGTACATCTGAAAGATGATATCTATTCCAATTTCGCACCAGTAGCCACTATGCCACTGTGGAGATGCAAATCAAGTTTGGTTTAAATACACGTTGTAACGGTAGTGAATCATAATTACCTTTGAGATTGGACTTGGTGAGTTCATTTTAATTACGAATGCCTTAAAGACGATAAAGACGCCATTACTAACATCTCACCTAAGTTTGAAAGAGGTCATGTAATAGAGCTACAAGAAGCTGGATGTTCCCTGAGCGATACTGTAGAAAGACTTGGCAGGAATGTAACCACTATACGTGATTGCTCGCAGCGATAGTCACAAAAATGTACGGTCCCAAGAAGATCGGGATCCAGATGGCCACGTAGCGTTACCGAGAATGGCGACCATCGTGTTCGGGGTACGGCTGTGGCGCATCGCTCTGCATCTGCAGCAGCAATTTGACCAGCAGTTGGCACCACAGTGACATAGCGAACTGTTACAAATAGGTTAGGTAGAGGACAGATCCAAGCCAGACGCCTAGTTGCGTGCATTCCACAGACCCCAGACCACCGCCATTTGCGACCTCAGTGGCGACAAGCGAGAGCTCATTTGATGGCAGGGTGGAGGTCTGTTGTGTTTTCTGATGAAAGCTGGTTCTACTACGGTGGCAGTGATGGCCGTGTGTTGGTTAGAAGGACGCAACTTGAGGGCCTACAACCAATCTGTCGGCGTGCTAAACACGCTGAACCAACGCCTGAAATTCTGATCTGGTGTGTGATTTCCTATGATAGCAGGAGCACTCTCGTGGTTGTAACGGTTGTCCCACGTATTCTGACAGCAAATTTGTACTTCAGTCTTGTGATTCGATCAGTTGTGCTGCCATTCATGAACAGCATTCCAGGGGGTGTTTTTCAGCAGGATAACGCTCGCCTACACACCGCTTTTGTAATCCAACATGCTCTACGGAGTGTCGACATGTTACCTTGGCCTGGTCTATCATCTTATCTGTCTCCAGTCGAGCACCTATGGGACATCATCGGACAACTCCAGTGTCATCCACAGACAGCATAAACCGCCACTGTACTGACAGGCCAAGTGCAAGAGGCACAGAACTCCAGCCCACAAACTAACATCTGGGTCTGTACGACACAATGCATACACGTTTGTGTGCTTGCATTCAACATTTTGGCAGTTACACCAGTTATTTATGTAAGTTGGTGGAAATACGTAGCAGGACTACAAAAGCGAAATGAACTTTTAGATAATATTATCGCTAAGAAATACGAAGTATATGAAGACGTGGTGGTAGATATGTTACTGAGAGAAGGCTTTCGCAGAGTACAGCAAGACTATAACTAAACAATGCCCAGTTATTGACATCTTAGGGGACAAGCAAAATACCCTCAGATTTCAATAAAAATGTAACAGTCCCTATTGTAAAGAACGCAGATGCTGACAGGTGTGAATATTACAGAAGTTTCAGTTCAATAAATGGTGTTGCAACTTACTGAAACGGATTAATTGCAGAGGAAAGTAAGTAGCGGTAGACCCCGACCTAGGAGAAAATCAGCTTGAATTCCGAAGAAATGGAGGAACACAAATGTTCAAATGTGTGTGAAATCTTATGGGACTTAACTGTTAAGGTCATCAGTACCTAAGCTTACACACTACTCAACGTAAATTATCCTAAGGACAAGCACACACACCCATGCCCGAGGGAGGACTCGAATCTCGGCCGGGACCAGCAGCACAGTCCATGACTCCAGCGCCCAGACCGCTCGGCTAATCCCGCGCGGCTGGAGGAGCACGTGCACCAGTACCGACACAACGACTTTTCTTAGAGGCCAGGTTAAAGAAAGGCAAACCTACGTTTACGGTACGTGTGGATTTATAGAAAGTTGTTGCCAAATGTTGACTGAAACACACTCTCTGAAATTCTGGAGGTAGCAGGAATAAAATTCAAGAAACGGCAGATTATTTTCGAAACCAGACTGCAGCTATATGAAGTAAGAAGGTGATGAGAAGGGATTGGAAAAGTATTGTAACAAGTGTAATTCGTGTACTGAGCATGCTGTAAGGAAAACTAAGGAAAATTCAGAATGTGGAGAAGACAGAGATCGTTGCACTATCGGTTCAAATAAGGACGAAGATTTATAGCGACAAGTCAAAGTTAGCAGGAATTCGATCATCTATAAAAAGATCGACGTATGAGCATGCAACAACTTCCACGATGAAACATTAGAGACACATCTTGCCGGAAACCATAGAAAATCCTAGTCCTACATATATTCACTGACAGAGTCGACGACTTTTGTTCAATCAGTCATCGACCCGTCTGGTGTGGCAATAGAAAAGCTGGTTTTAAAATTTCGCGTTCAAAAAATCAATCTCGCAGGAGGTTCCTAAAGACAAACCATCGTTTGACACACGGGCTTCGGTATGTAGAACCATTGTGCGACTTGCAAAGGGAATGGGGGTGTGGATTTTCCTCCGTCTGTACCAAATCACACCCTTATCATCTTAACAGATACGTGTTCAAACAATGACAGTCAGGATGCTAACAGTGGTGCTAAAAGAATTAAAATAGACGGTGAATCTAAAAAGAGAGCGAATCTTTGGTGCCTGGACATTGTCAGAAGTTTCAAGGAAGGAATGGGAGTAAAAGTAGGCTTACAATTTTAGTAGCACATTGTGCTACACTTCCACTTATTCAAAACTGCCAAAAGAGTAAGCCATGGTTGTCTGTAAATGACCAAAACTTAGTAATATGCACAGTGTGTTCAGAACCTAGTGAACTTCAGATGAAAAGCATGGAGCGTGTGCATGTCGATAACGCGCTTTTAGCTGATGTTTCTGCTAAAAATGCAAAAAAAAACCTAAATGATAAAACTGGAGATCATGCAAAGTGAAACTCACACATGAAATGTTTCGGAATCATACGTAGCAAAGAAAAGCAAAGTTTAGAAAAATGTGTGAGTGAAAGTGAAAAGTTATGGGGAAAGCATCATCAAGAATAAGTGATAACAATCGTTTCGTTGTTCAGACCTGCATATGTAATAGATAAGTAGAAATTATCATCCAGATCATATCTTGCAGTAATCAAACAACAAAAGTGGGTAATATGCTTCATTCTGACAAATCACACTCATAATGAAAAAATCTTGTTCACTTCCTTGTGTAATCGGGTACAAATTTTAGCATCATGATGGACAAAGTACAGCCATTTCCAATAAGCCTTTTTGATAGTATATGTACGTTTATCCTCTGAGGGATTGTTGAATTAGAAAGAGAGTCAGGAGAACGCATTTTCAGCGTACTGTTACCAGCTATTGAGAAGTAAGCAGTAAATATGGTGTAGTAAGAAACCATCTCGTAGGAAAGCCACGGATAGTGCATCAACAATGCTTGCATTGCACGTACACAAAGGCGTCGCCACCCTATTGCGTAAGCACTTATGTAAACATTTAAATGTCGTGCACTGTATGAAACACCAAATGGAACTAGCTGTTCACGCTATTATGAATTATGAAGGAGTGGTCAACCATATACAGGGTTTTTTACATTCATTGTGTACTGCGTTTCCTCGAAGTCCCAAAAATCACAAGAATTGTGCTCGCAGCTATTAAAACTAGGCCGTGTTTTTCTCGTACTATGGGATACTTCCTCATTTAATGCTCTTCGAGCCCTTCTCGAAAGTCAGAGTTCTCTAGTCAATCTTTTTGAAAAACTGAGTCATGATGGTTACCGATCAATTGACGAAACTTCTAAGCTAGAACATCTCCCTAAGTGGTGGTTTATCAAGTAGTTGTGATTTATAAGGCCCTAAAAGTGCTGCAAGCATTATCATCCTTTATGCAAAACAGAAATTGTTCAGTCCTTAATGCGAAATAAGAAACTGAGGTTGTTATAAAAACTCTGAAGCACGGAATACAAATGACGCGCTGCGAATGAGGGTGATAGTAAAAGAGTTGGGGGAAAAGCGCACATTCAGTAGAGTATTAATTAAATAACCTTCTTTCAAATCTGCTTTTTGTTTCAATAATTGAACCTCCACTGCACTGCTTCGATGCAGACAAATTTGCGGAAAGATGGGTCTAGCCTCAGCACCAAAGCACCTTTGACAAACCAACTAACAAGTCCTCCAATCTTCAGGAGCAGTCTCATTCATCTCGTCTGTTCAACTAAACTCTATAAGGGTGTGTGCTTATCGGGCAAACAATATCTTTATGAAATAAAAATATTTAATGGAAGTTAAGTAACCTTCACTTAATCACAAAGAATACCTCTTAGGCACTTCGCAGTTTCAGGAATAATCAATGAAATGCTTTATTTTGAGACGTGAAACAATTAGCTCAAACTAGTATATGAATCACCAGTTGCAGGTAACGGAGTGTTATTGCCATTCGTATCTCTACATAAACTGCATTTCGCGTAACAGTAGCTCGCCTAGAGATACGTGTTTCATTTACAAAACTGAAAAACAAAAATCTTGGTGTGATCTTCTTGTGAAATTTTCAGAAGAAACATCTTCGTCATTTTGCATATCTCGCGGTAAAGTACCCGTGTAGCTTAGATACTTTTTAATCCATAGTCCCGTCGTGACTTCTTTTCTCTGTCGCCTTTTTTATCACTATAAACGCAGCCGATCTGCCGAGAAAAGAAAAGGATCCATAGCAGACGGCTACAGCAATGAAGCAACGTGTGGACACGAGAGTTTACATCCATACGTGCGTTATTTCCAGTAAAGTTTTCTGCATGCGCTTTTGTTCCAGTGCATCTGCGATTGCGCATGATGAAAAAGGCATGGTCTGGACGTACCTTCACTCCTTCATGCTGAAACGGATAAATAGATTTGGACGAAATTTGGGATGAAAATAGGTTATACCCCGAATTAACAAATAGGCTATATACTTTAATGTATGTAATATATACAGGTACACGCACACACACACATATATGAAGGGCTAATTTCAATAGTTGTACAAGTCCATTACCACCACTTTACTATCTATAATGCTTCTGAAATTAATGAGCCAAACAAACAGAAAGAAAGTTTCACCTCTAGTAAGAAACCGTATGCTTGACTATTTCTGGTATCTCAACTGCAGATTTTTCAGCGCTCATTTAACTTTAGGACTCTGTATCTCAATATGAACAAAAATGGGCTTGTACCACTACTGAAATAAGCCCTTCATATATATGTTAGTGGAAACGTTGAAATCACACATCTCAAAAAGGTATTGACTGATTTACTTCAAATTTTTACACAGTATTGTAATGAACATTCGGATGGACGTAGGCTATATATTTTTGTAATACGTATTAGGAAGAGATCACAGAGAGAGGTGGCGGAGATGATGTACAGAGAGAGAAAGAGAGAGAGAGAGAGAGAGAGAGAGAGAGAAAGAGAAAGAGAGAGAAAGGGACGAGTATATTTGTATAATGTAGCATTGCAAGAGATTGTTGCGTTCTGCCAATTCGACTAATATGGGGTGCCCAGGAAACCTACTTTCTCGGGTCGCTAGACAACATTTGAAGCAAATCGTATTAATGAGATTTTATTACAGTAAGATAATTGACAATACTTAACATGGTGAAACATAGAAGTGTCGCAAGCAATGGGTGACAGGCAAATAAGAAGTCTCTTCAGCACATACAATTCCAGTACAGTGAAACAATGGATTCCTAAGTCACTGTTGTGGCGTTCGTAGAACGGCTCGTCTGCAACTGGGCCACAGCCAGGCGGCACAGTGCTTATGCCCGCTTCGTGTGGATGGCGCTACCCCCTAGAGAGGGGTCTGTCAGCGTACTACTGGCTGACGTCGTCTCACAGCCCTCCCTGCTCTACCGTTCCTGACCGTCGAGCCAGCGCTTGACGTTACGCCGAAACAGAGGTAACTTTTGAAAAGGCGTGTACGCGTGGGTAGTTAGTTTCGGCCTTAACATTTATTCTTAACCATGGGTAACGTCGCGGGGCCAAGCAAGTAATTAACCATACTAACCGACAAGGTCATCCTTCCCCCCCCCCCCCCCCGCGCAACTGGTAAAACTACAAATCGCACACTGTAGAGGACATAGAAACTAACACCCTGTCGTCCAGAAGCGACCGAAAGAGTTGAAAACAAAAAGACGCCAGGTCCGCATGTGATCCCAATTCGGTTTTACAGTGTGTACTCCCTGACGTTGATCCTCTGCTACGTTATAGCGAGTCTCTAGCCCGGCAAAAAGTCTCAGGCGACTAAAAAAGGCGCAAGTGATTCAAGGATTTAAAACGTAGAAGAACTCACCAGAAAAATGACAGACCAAATCCTTAACATTGATTTGCTGCAGATTTTTTCCGAATATAATAAATTTCCTTGAGACATTTCGTCGACAGATCAGCCCGGATTTAGAAAGCATCTCTCGTGCGAAAGGCAGTTTGCCCTTTTCTCAAACGATATCCTGCGAAACAAAGACAGAGGCCACATTCATAGATTACAGGGAAACCTTTGACACTGTACCCTTCAAATGATTCAAAGCACAATGGGACTTAACATCTGAGGTCATCAGTTCCCCAGACTAAGAACTACTTAAACCTAACTAACCTAAGGACATCACACACATCCGTGCCCGAGGCAGTATTCGAACCTGCGACCGTAGCAGCAGCGCGGTTCCGTACTGGAGCGCCTAGAGCCGCTCGGCCATAGCGGCCGACACAGTGCCCCTCTCTAGACTGTTAACGAATGCGTGTGTATACCGAATAGCTTCTCAAAAATTTGAGAGCGCGAAGACTTTTTGACTAGTGGAACCCGGCACAGTGTCCTCGACGACAAGTGCTCACCAGAGACAAGGGTACCGTCAGCAGTGCTAAAGGGAAATGTGAGAGGGCGCTCTTGTTCTCTATAAACATTGATTACCTGACGGACAGTGTGAGCAGGAAACTACGACTGTTTGCTGATGGCGCTGTGGTGTACGGAAAGGTGTCACCTTGAGTGGCTGTAGGCGGATACAAGATGGCTTAAACAAAACTTCTGGTTGGTGTTATAAGTGGCAGCTTGCTCTAAACGTAGAAAAATTTAACTTAATGCGAATGAGTAGGAAAAACAAACTTCTAACGTTAAAAGACAGCATTAACAGGGTGCTGCTTTAAACAGTCACGTCGACGAAATATAAACAGGTGTAAGTTGCAAAGGGGAGTGAAATGGACAGAACAGATCAGGTCGGTAGTAAGACAGGCATATTGTCGATTTACGTTTATTGGAATAATTCTAGGGAAGTGTAGCTCATCTATTAAGGAGACGTATAGAGCAGTAATGCGAACTATTCTTCACTGCTACCTGAGAGTTTGCTACCCCCATCAGATGGGATTAAGGCAAGATGTCGAAGCGATGCAGAGGCCGGCTGTTAGATTTGTTACCGCAGGCCCGACCAACATGTGAGAATTACGGTAATGTTTCATGAACTGAAATGGGAATCCCTGGATGGAAGATGACGTTTTATGCGCGACCCGACATTTGCGTGTGACAGCAGAACGATTCTACCGAAGCCAACGTATATTTCACTTAGGGGGCGCGAAAAGACACTCTAAGAGGAATTAGGGCTCGTATGGAAGCAAGTAGATTGTCGTTTTACTTCGGTCCGTTTGGGAGTGGAACAGGGACGGGAATGCCTTGTAGTGACACAAGTTACCCTCCGCTTGAGCAGTACGTGTGTAGATATATACACTGCCCGACACAAAAGAGGAAGCATCCAAAAAGGGAAGGGAAACGCGATTTTTATCACGGGTTGAAAGGGTATGTTATTTTAGTGATTCAATTAACGAGTCAAATTTACTGAAAACTTGGAAGGATAAGACCACTAACAACACAACAACACGAGTAACAAGAGTCAAGGTATACGTGCTGACGAGAAAAGCAGAAGATGAAGAGTTACACACAGTCCGACATCCCCAAATGCTTAGCAATTATACTATTTATGGAAAAATACAGAGGATTATAGGAAGAGCTGCAGTATTTGTCACGTATTTGGCAGCTGGCAAAATTTCTGTGGTGCACGATACAACATGAGTGAAGGATCACTGAATGTTGTTCTTTGCACCATCTGTGAGTGGAGTAGGGTGGAGAAAAAGTAATAGTGAAATTCTATATAGCCCGAAATTCTATATAGCCCCCGCCACACTTCATACCATTGATTACTAACCACCGATTGTAGACATGAAGCATTATCTGAAATGGCAATAATTCACGATTTTTTATGTTCAAGGGATCATCTCACCACTAAAATTATTTACGGAACGGACGTCTTAACGTAGTGGCCGGACGGGGCTCTGAACAGCAATGTTTCGCAAGATGTGTAAATGTGTAAGCAAACTCGTGTTATAACAGATTCGATATCAACCACTTAAGCGCACAGTTAAAAAATTGACAGGTTTCGGACGCCATAGCAGGACAACATTGGCGGAATCGTTTTGACTCTTGACGTAACAGCATTGTATCTTTGAAATTAATGTCTGTACTCAGCATTCCAATAAAGTGAAACTTGCTTGTCACAATATCAGCTTTAAAAATACTCATTCTTCGGCATAG
This sequence comes from Schistocerca serialis cubense, assembly GCF_023864345.2. Classification (NCBI taxonomy): domain Eukaryota; kingdom Metazoa; phylum Arthropoda; class Insecta; order Orthoptera; family Acrididae; genus Schistocerca; species Schistocerca serialis. The sequence continues at coordinate 592,760,519 of NC_064639.1, forward strand.
TCCCTATTCTGAATCGCAAGGATATTAGAAAGGTGTTCTCTACCAAGTGATCGATTACTCAAGGTTCACAACCTTGGATTAGCTGAGAAGGGGCATCTGGTGTGTAAAGGCGGCAGCCAACAGTGAGCCAGCGTGATTGCGTGCTCTAGGAGGATGTGCCGGCTTAAACCTCACAAAACTTTACCAGTCTATGTGTACCTTATTCCAACATTTCTCGGGAGTGGGATGTTATTAACTCTTGTGCCGATATCGTGGGTGACTTGTTTTCAAAGTGAGTCGCTTACAAGAGTTTCAAAACAATTTACTTTGAGGAGTAAACGCTCATGCATGAGACATGAAACTTCAAGCCTCAAATGGTAAGATGAAGCAAGAGCACAGTCAGCGAATCTCCAGTGCTTATGAAGTATTTGGTTGCTTTAATAATATTGCGAACGGAAATGGCTGAACGCTTCCAACCGATATATCGGTATAAGAGTTAACAACTGGAATGTTCGATCCGGCGGGAGAACTTAAGAAACTGTTTGTTCTTGTCTGCGTTTGAGGGCGGTCTTCAGCTGCTATCGGCTCTGGACATCGCTTCCGCATTGTTTTGCTATGGACGACTGTTGAAGTATGCTCCGAAAGTTCTTTCTGATGGCCGTTCTCGCGCAACGAGTTCGAAATATATAGTGACATTGCAGCCTACATCATGCAGCTTGGCGTAACATTGCTTCAGTATTTCCAGATCTTAATGCGCCTTTACTTGTTTTCAAACTTAACGTTCGTTGTTAAAGAGGCGATTAGCCATCGATTCACAAGGTACAGAATCAGATTTTCATTAATCTATCCGAATAGTAGGTTTGTTGAATACATCACACTACCATTTACAGAGGGTGATTTAGTTGCCCCTACCGATGGGTTTTATGCAACCTGCAACACCTTCAAATATCGTGTGGAAGATTTTCATACTCTCTCATTCACTATGAGCAAACTATTAGCCCTGCAGAATAAAATTAACAACACCTGTTTGTAGGAAGTTTCCTGTAGTTAAATTTTGTAATGGGATACATTTTCATTTGAAGCCGTAGTTCTCGAATTATTCAAAAAAACGTACAGGAGTTACCTTGAAATGTGTTTTTCTTCAATAATCCGCAAATGGTGGCTTTCAACGAAAACATACCCCAGTACAAAATTTAACTCCATTAAATTACATAAAAAAGTCCTTTTCCCCTTTCGTGTAGGACTAATAGTTTGCACATGGTGAGTGAGAGAATATGAAAATCGTGCACATTGCTTTTGAAGGCATTGCAGGTTGCATAAAACCCACCAGTAGGGGCAGCTGAATCATCCTGTACATATGTTTCCATAATTTTCTAATGAAACAAGAACATTTTGGTGTTTAATTATATCTTACAAGGTGGCCCAGTACACCACTTGTTCCATGTACGCAACAATTTGTTCCTATCCCGTATCAGTGATTATGGTTTTTGTCGAAATAATTATCAATTGAACTGAAGTTTCTATGATTTAGTCACAACACCGTGCCACTGATGAACTGAAATATAAAGATTGGGCTACTTACGTGGTGGTATGCATTTTACAATCTGATTTTGGCTTCACGTATGAACCTTCATACGTTCCCTGGCTTCAACAGAAATGCTGGTGTTTCCTATCGTTACGAGTATGTTATAAGCACGACAAGACAGAGGAATACCACTAGTTGACTCTGTATCAGAAACTGCACACAAATTATAGATTATTGTTCTCCTCTTGTGGATAGATCGATGTCTTTAAGTCATGTTTGCGTTGAGCTATTAATATTTATAAAAGAGGAGAAAGAAAACTTCCACTTTTATCGTTTAAAGACTGTGGGCTTAGATCGGACGGATAGTCGCTGGAGAATACGCCGGTCGCTAAGCAGGTATTGATCGCCTAAGTGGATGAGGGCCCTGAAGTGGGCCAGCCCAGCGATTAATAAAAAGTGACAGCCCGAGCAACAGGCGGCGCCTGCGAACGCCGCTTCCGGCAGAAACGATCAGCGCAGGTATTGACAGACACTCAGCTCTGCCCCGCTCGCACACCGGCGTTAGCTTAATGTGAATTCTCCTTCATTACCATAATCTCCTCCCGTCCGCGTTGCCAGCGCTTCCCTTACAGGTCGCTTGGCTGATCGTGAAATGAACTCACACTGAATGAACAGGCCATTTGAAGACACTCGTAAAGCAAATCTCGCTTTTACACGCAAGGCGTTATGATCCTTATATTTAGATTTGTTGTTATTTGGTCATTTTATTGTATTCTGGTCGCCGCTTCTGAATGTTTCTCTAGCGGAACATCACTTTCTTAAAGAAAGGAGTTTTGAATTTGTAGCTCGCTGGTTTTTCTTACAAAGAAATGATTTCAGTGTTGGTAGGTATAGGTTGTGTGTGTGACCAGTGATTGATCATTATGGAAGACGGTCGTTTTGGAACGGGTGCCTTTCGTGTATCGCGGAAGTGCCCCGCGCTCGGCGTAAGTCATTTGTTTGATCACAGACATTCAGCAACGCGTCACCTCTTTCCAGTGATCTCTGTCCTACCACTGCGGCAGCAGCGCGCCAAGAGGCTAGGCAACGACGCTCTTGACTGTGGTATCGCAAAAGTGCGAATACTGTAAAATGTCCTTCTCCGTGACTTGCGTTTATTGATGGGGATAGAAAATTTGTTGACTGCCTAGTGAGAGGAAAACAATTTAATAATTTTGAAAATCAGATATGCCTGAAATCTGAGTATGATTTTCGATGGAATCGTTAGTTACAAGACACAAAAGTGATTTACATTAGCGAGAGAGGTACGAACAGGTTACTTCCTAGTGCCATATTTCATGGTTATAGTTAGTTTTACTATTTACGAAAAAAACTGTCTTGCTTTAGATCGACGTCCAGGAGGCAGAGCGCTTCTCTGATTAGCTGACCTGGAGAAAACAATTATATCTTTCATATTTTGACCTTGAAATTGCAAACTTAAAGGGTGCCGGTTCTTGAAAAGGGTAACAACTTTTACTGTCTTAATTTTTACATAGCGCGCAAGCAACCATTTCAGCTAAGTCCAAGCCGGTCAGGAATTAATTCGTATTCAGTTACTTCCTTTTACAGCCTCGAAGAACGGCTAAACTCCTTCACCTTCTGCACAGTAAAATAGTAAAATGTACCGTAGGACAATAATAATTTTGTACACCAATTTCTTCACTTGAATAGTTTTTATTAGTTAATGAACGGACACACTCTAATCTGCACAAACTCTATTCAACGCCAAAAAATTAAAGATATCAGAATGTGACACAACAAGATCAATCTTCACATATCCACTGTTTTTCTACAGAGATCATAATATTCTATCTGGCAACGAAATTATTTATTGTAACGTTTTACCGCCCACTTGAGCGAAGTCTGTGCACTTCACACTCAGACGACTGCACCCAATGGTTTACTTCCCAAAATGTTTATTACATACTGTCTTTCACTTGTGCGAGAGTGCTCTCAAGTATTTTCAAATTTTAGTATTCGTAACGGTATTCTCCATGCTGCTTTGATGTTCGATGACCTCGTACGTGGCTCTTTAACATGTCAGTTCTTACAGTAATATGAAATGGTCTTTCTTTTGTCTCTTTCAGCTATAGTGACACACACAATATCGTCTTTGCATACAAAAAATCATTCTAACTTATCTAATTACACCGCATAACCTACGCTATGCGATCAAAAGTATCCGGACACCTGGCTGAAAATGACTTAAATCTTCATGGTGCCTCCATTGCTGGAATGCAGTCGAAGTCGGCATAGTGTTGGCCCACCCTCAGCTTTGATGGCAGCTTCCATTCTCGCACGCATAGGTTCAATCAGGTGCTGGAAGGTTCCTTGTGGAATGGCAGTCCATTCTTCACGGAGTACTACACTGAGGAGACGTATCGATGTCGGTCGGTAAGGCCTGGCACGAAGTCGGCGTTCCAAAAGATCCCAGAGGTTTTCTATAGGATTCAGGTCAGGAATCAGTGCAGCCCAGTCCATTACAGGGCTGTTTTTGTCGTGTAACCGCTCCGCCACAAGCCGTGCATTATGAACAGGTACTCGATCTTGTTGAAAGATGCATTCGCCATCCCCGAATTGCTCTTCAACATTGTGATGCAAGAAGGTGCTTAAAATATCAATGTTGGCCTGTGCTATGATATTGCCACCCAAAACAACATGGGGTGCAAGCCTCCACCATGAAAAACACGACCACAGCATAACACTACTGCATCCGAATTTTACTGTTGGCACTACACACGCTGGTAGATGATGTTCACCGGACATTCGCCATACCCACACCCTGCCATCGGATCACCACATTGTGTACCGTGACTCGTCAATCGACACAACGTTTTTCCACTGTTCAGTCGTCCAATGTTTACGCTCCTTAGACCAAGCGATGCGTCGTTTGGCATTTAGCGGCCTGATGTGAGGCTTATGAACGGTCGCTCGACCATGAAATGCAAGTTTTCGCACGTCCCGCCTAACTGTCATAGTACTTGCAGTGAATCCTGATGCAGTTTGGAATTCCTGTATGATGGTCTGAGTAGATGTTTGCCTATTACACATTACGACCCTCTTCAACTGTCGGCGGTCTCTGTCAGTCAACAAACGAGGTAGGCCTGTACGCTTTCGTGCTGTGGGTGTCCCTTCATCTTTCCACTTCTCTATCATATTGGAAACAGTGGACCTAGGGATGTTTAGGACTGTGTAAATCTCGCGTACAGACGTATGACGCAAGTGACACGCAGTCACTTGATCACATTCGAAGTCCGTGAGTTCCGCAGAGCGCCCCATTCTGCTCTCTCACGTTGTCTAATGACTACTGAGATCAGTTATATGGAGTACCTATCAGTAGGTGGCAGCGCAATGCACCCAGTATGGAAACTGCTAGTTTTCGGGGTGTCCGGATACTTTTGGTCGCATAGTGAATCTCTTATCACATTAGCTCCAGATAACGTGATTTCTCTCTTTGTATATATTTTGTACACTCATATTTCAATAATACTATAAAACAAGCATTTTTCAGTAAAAGAGTTACGTTTTCTCGTACTTGATACAGAAACAAGAAATAAATTCAGGATTCTTACACAGGTACAGGATGACAGTTACTGAACTAAGTGAAATTAAAAAAAACGTGAATTAGCTACAAACTACGGCGTGTACACAGTTTATTCAACATGTAAACGTCACTACAGATATTCGGAATTAGGTTGTGATATGTTCGATAAGCCTGCCACCATTAGCGAAGCTGAGGCGCAGACGGACAGCGAAAGTCTGCGTGACCCGCTGAAGTGTCGGAATATCTGTGTTGTCGATGACCTCGTGAATGGCTGTCTTCAGCTCAGCAATGGTTCTGGGATTGTTGCTGTATACATTGTCTTTAATACAGACCCACAAAAAGGAGTTGCATGTGTTCATATCCGGAGAATATGGCGCCCAATCGAGGCCCATGCCAGTGGCCTCCAGCCAAAATGCGGTCCTCAAAGTGCTACTCCCGGACATCAATAATTCTCCTGCTTCGATGGGGTCGAGCCGTCTTTCATGTCTAAATCAGTGTCACTTTGGATAACGGGGTTGAAACCGTCCTCCAAACCTTCACCTACCATTGAGTAGAAACCATACCATCAAGGAATACCGCATCGATATTGTCGTGGACATTGCACACCACACAGTCACCTGTTGAGGGTCAAGAGACCTCTCGATCGCAAAATACGGGTGCTCAGTCCCCCAAGTGTTCCAGTTTTGCCTTTTGACGGACCCATCCAAATGAAAGTGGGCTTCGCCACTAAACGAAACCATATCCACTTCAAAATTCCCAACATGCCCTGTGGGCAACCGTACAGTTTGAACGTTCTAACGCAAACCATTCATAAGTTATGACGAATTTATTTCATACAGTTCAATCATTGTCGCCCTGTATGTATATTCTTCGGATGACTTATTGGATGTTAAAGTCGTAGGACGAATTAGGAATGGGTTGCTAATTGGACTGCTCTTTGATCCATCCGTGAAAGGCCTTCAAAGCGTAGGATACTTTTTTCTTTACCTATGGTGCCTCAAGCTTTTGAGGAATGCCCACCTCTTTCTCAAATGAGAAATATTTTAACAGAAATTAGATAACACTTTATACTACGTACAGATACACATATAAAAAAACACTTATGTTCTTCTTTATTACATCTTCATTTCAGTCTCGGTAATCTGAGGTCTGGGGTGATAGTGAGGATAAATTAATTCCTTTCCCTACAAATTCCCTCACCGTGCACTTGCATAAGCGTCTTTGTGAAGTTCGCTTCCTATTTTTAAATTCACGCTGTCCCTACGTTCGTTGGGCGGAAAGAATGATGGCGCGTACATGAGTGCATACGCACAACAATCAGTACAGTACCACAGCGCAGCAACGTTGAGCGGTGCGGGATACTTTATTATTATTACAGTACGTACGCTACGAGTATGGGTTGCTGAATGACTTCTTTTACATACTCCAGCTCCATTACACTCAGAGAAGAGTAGCAAGGTTCTTGAAGAATTCGAGAGTCCTTTTCTAACAACTAGATCCCGGTAAGAAACACAAATTAATGTTTGTTTGCATGCGCCATGCTGTCTTTAGATACTTTTACTGTCCACTGTTGCAATGCAGATCAGCATTTTCCCCACAACGGCAACAAAACTTCCTCAATCACAGTTTCCTCTTCAATGTACTTGTACTACTCGAATTTAGTCACTCAGTGTATAGGCACTTTTTATTTTAGCTTTATAACGATCTCTCTTTACACTGCCCTCGGTCACGCGCACTATCCTTACTTGTTTAAGATAATCACACCAGCCGCATACACATTTATTTACAATTTTTTATTCAAAGTACAATTATTTGAGGTATTGCACCCATTCACTACTCTTCAGGCCGTAAGCAAAACGGATTACATAAGACTGCCGTGTGCTTCCAGCATACCGAAACGCGAATCGTATGTACACGCAGATTGTCCGGAAGGTACGCCTTCTGTATAGGGTTTCCGTATCAAACTGGGACATAGTCGGGACACTCTGAGATGGGGGTGCAGAAATGAACTAAATTGTTTTTTAACATAATTACTTTTCATTCATAATACAATTACATGCAACTTGTTGCGGTATATGTAGTTGGTACACCATATTTTTCGGAAGAGTTCACCTTTTCCAGCAAGTCTTTTTCCACTTTTAGATATTTATAAAACTCCATGCAACCCAGCTTGTAGTTAAACAGACACTGCAAGATTGATTAAAATGGTTCATATGGCTCTGAGCACTATGGGACTTAACTTCTGAGGTCATCAGTCCCCTAGAACTTAGAACTACTTAAACCTAACTAACCTAAGGACAGAACACACATTCATGCCCGAGGCAGGATTAGAACCTGCGACCGTAGCGGTCGCGCGGTTCCCAAGATTGATTCCACAGTCCCTGGCGGAAGTCGATTATTTCATCAGTCCACTGGCAGTCACCAGCGAAATTCTCTTTCCACAGTGGTGTTGTGTGTGTGAATAAAAAATAAGTACTCGCATAATTTTAGCAGTTGTCATTTGCGTTCAGGATTTTCGGTGCGCTTACGAAAGCAAATCCACCTTCCTTCCACGGAGTGTTTAGACTTCCTTTCTTGTGAGTCACGCTTAGCTTCTAAAAAGCTCTTCAGCTACATGTATTCCTGAAAACAAATGTCGTCTGTAATCTCCACCCCAATTTTAGTCAGGTATATAATAGCGTTTCCAATCATCACCTAATCTGGGATTTCAGACAGCGTCATCCAATAAAATACTTTATATTCATTAAAAGAAATAGTCCTTTTCTCTAAGTAATCAAATGCTATTATACAAAAAGCCATTGTCTCATCCTCAGATTTGGAAATCAAATTAATTATTTCTTGGTTAGGGTTTTCATTCTTTAATTTGTCCAGATTCGTTTCGATTTGCATGCGAATAAAACTGGCAGTCTTCCTTTCAGTCAGATATCTTTGAGTGTCGATTAATATATTTCTTATTTCAATTAGCGAGACTGTATTCTTAACCATGCTTTTTATATTTTATTCAAACAGAGCCAAGTTTGATAGCAGAAACATGAAGTTAATTTCACAGATCTGATTCCTGAAAAAATCTGAAACTATTTTAGGAGGTCTGTCTCCGGCGTCAAAAGTTATTTCATGGAATCCAAAGCTTAGGAATCCGCTCAACTGCGAACATTAACGACAGGCGTCTTGTTTTCGAGTGAGATAGAAGAGTCTGATGATTGACAGCAAGGTATAAGCAGAACTCTTTCAGCTTCTTTGTCCTTACCGTGTATATTGAAAAACAATGAAATATTTTCATGACGATTATATCAGTGTCCGTAGTTATAACTCCAGCAGTACTTAACACAGTATTGTGGAGAATTTGAGCAGGGCTCGCTGTCAGTTGCTTTCAACTCCCAACATGCCGTTCTACGAACCACAAAAATACCTCATGCTTTTAGCTCCCTACCAGGCTCCATCAACGTCTGCTCAGGCCATTAACTTTCTAGAGTCTCGCTCAAGGTACATAGGGTTGTAACAAAATCTTTAATAATTTTCTGTATACGAAAAATAGGTGAGAGAGTAACTTGTCCTCTCTCAGAATCCCCTGTTGGTTTTTAAACATTTTTGGACACATTCTAAGTCGGTATCTGAACGAATCATAAGTTGACTTTTGAATGCATACATAGTGTACATGATGTCTCTGCCAGAGGAATCCTCATCGCATCTTGAAATAAAAACCTTTCCCATAGACAAAAGTGGACAGATCTATACGAGCTGAGGCAAATAAACCTGAATGGGTGTATGCCAATCTCTGTTTGTTTATATGGTCGAGTGGGTTGTTGTAATTATTACCGAAATCCATAGATTCAGACAACCAGAGTGGATATAAACGACTGACAGGAATAACAGGTAACGAAGATTACATATTATCTTCTCGGTGTATCCAAGAAAATGAAATTTTGAAAGAAAAGTTTCGTCGGATCGCTACACTACTAAGAGCCAGTTATACTGTCTTCTGTTATCAGCCGTTTAATTCTATTCTCGATAGAGAGGAAAATGCGTTGTACGAACATGTAATGATGCCTAATCAGAGAATAAACGCGGAATAACTAAACCAGTCATTCTGAGAGCGTTAGTGAAGTTAACTGGCGACTAAGTGTTGACAATGGCGGGAATAGTTACAGAATTAGTGATGACAAGTTTGGTTGTTAGTACGAGAAAGGAGAAGAAATGGGGACATCACAAATATTATATAGAAGACTATGACGATTTTAAATTTACATAATAATTTCGTACTACTACTACTTTTCGATTTCATGCTTGAGAAACTATTTGGGCATATGAATGAAATTTGAAACTATTTCCTAACATAAAACTTTTTCCATATAGAAGCCTAGTAGGCGTTTCATATTGGTACTTCGTGAATTGTATTTTGTCGTGTTATTTATGTAAATGATGTCCATAAAAATGACCACTTGTGCCAAAAAAAGTCTCGCTTATTTGGCGTGTGTTATAACTGCTGCAATATTAGAAAGGCCTATTTCGCTTCATCTAGTAGACAGTGACACAGCTGACATAATCAAATCGAGAAACCGCATGTTTTGCGTATTATTCGTACTAACAGATTTTCAGTATTAGACAATGATATTTTGATTCTTCATGTAGCAACTTTGATGAGTTCACAGATTCTTTCGCAGAAAGGAAAGCATGCCGTTTAAAGCTGTAGCAAGATCAGAGAGAGGAAAATGCTGGGATGTAAGGACTGAGGAAATGTGTACTGTCTTGCTTGTTTCTTGTCATTACTACTTTTATGTTTCCTACATTTAATTTTATGTCACACAAAAAAGTAAGCTATTTGCTAACAGACAATAAAATATGGTGATGTGCCATGGAAGAATGCTGTGTGAAGAGGCGTGGCACTGTACTTTTGCACACGTAAGACTAAATAACATGTCTTACATGTCCTCGATCATACATGTTTTGTATATCAAACTCTTAAGAAAGATGTGTGCTACAAAATGAACATATTTTTGGCTCGAGTTGTTTCTGGGTATCTCCTTTAATCATGAATGTAGATATAAACTTTGATGTCGATGCTGCTTGTATGGTTCTTCCTAGAAATGTGATGCCTCACTCCTATCTTACCTCCATGAGTTAGTGATATGAAACAGCTATAAACATCACACAAAGCTTCCTCATCTGTAAGCCCTTTCTTGACAAAAGGCCGCTGTTTTGTGTAATAATCCGAGAAGTGACATATTCTCTTTCCATCATTACGCCTTGTTTATTAGACAGTAAACAGATGACAAAAGCACTTCAGTCATCAAAGTACACGTCACTATACACTTCACGCCCTGTATACTTGTAGCGAATACTAGACATTACTAACTTGCGCTCCTTGCTCGTATTACGTTTCGAAAGAATCGTCTTATCGTATAGTATTCAAATGGACACAGCCAGATTATTCAGCATGGCGCTGCTTAAATACCTCCTGCCCAGTACTGCTGCAGAAGTCTGGCATTTTGTCGGAAGATTGGCGCTAGATGTAGAAGGTACTCGTGTCGTCGATACGAGATACGCAACATGCAACGCCATCTCTGGCGACATTGCCAACATAAACTAGTTAACATAAATAAAACCTAACTGAGGCTGCATTTACATGCAGTGCTAACAGATGGCGTTACTTCAGTACTAGAGCCAAGCTCGTAACAGCATTTTGCAAAATCCAAAGAAAGCTGGGTCTTGTCGGGATGGATGGCAATCCTAACTGTGAGTGACTAGATGGCGGTGGTCCCCACTGCCTTCTTTATTCTGCTCATTCTAGCTGCCGTTACTGAGGTTCGAATAAACAGGATGATACAGTATATGACATCATTCATATGCCTCTAAATAGTTGTTTTTTTAATCTTTTCTGCACACAGCGTTAACAATATTTCGCAAGAAATGCATTTTCAAATCATGATAATATGTGACAACCCTCTGTCGTCTCGGATACCCAAAGCCGGGTCTCACCTTGTATAAAACCTAATACGTATTGGATCTTTTGTTATTCATGTCAATCTGTATGCAACACGCTTCTAAATGCTTTTACGAAAATAACTGAACGGACAGATTTCTTTTCTGGAATGAACGCCTGGAACTGTCGGTTTTTAGAAGACTTTATTCTAGTATAACTGGTGAAAGTGTGGTGTCTGCCCTCACATTTCGTGTAACAGCGTTTCGTGATGGTATGTTTGTGCTAGCTACTACGCCTTGCGCACATACTGTACATTTGCATGGGTAACTGGACTGTAACATTCATCATTACTCTTATCTGTGTATCTACTATCATGCCTAGTTGCCTCTTAATGTTATTCCATTCTTCTTTAATTTCACCACTTGTGTTCATATTTGTGTCTGCACATGATTCTTCCATTTAGGTGGGTCCTGTGCGAGTGTTCTTTGTATCTGACCTAACTTAGTTTATATCTTTAATACTTATGTATTCTGCTCTGTGTATACGTCGGTAATCGATTGCTCAACAGCCTTCTGTAGCTCTGTCTCAAACGTGGTATCAGATAAAGTCCCTTTCTACAGTAAAAAATTATCAATTTGCTTTTCGTGTTTTATTGCTGTGTCATCTATTTGTCTGACTACCTGATGAACAGTGGACTGTAGACTTGTGTGTTTTAATCGCATCGTATCAAATTTATTTGTCAGTTTTTTAATTCGTTCTGGCATCTCTTTGACTGTAGTTTTCAGTACTGGAATGCCATTAGTTATTCCTTCTAAGTTGCCGCGTATCACTTCAGTGACGTGCGTAACGTCTGTTTTCAAAGTGTTCTGCATCTGAGTAAGATTACTAACATCGATACTCAAAGCCTGTAATGTTGCTGAAATGTTTTTTGTGAAGTCTTGATTGTTATCGTCATATCTTTTATCAAGTTTTCGATTGTTTTCACCAAGTTTTTGACTAAGTAAAGCTTCTATACTCCGATACGGTTGAACAAAAGGGTCACGTGTAGAGTCTGCTACTTCGGAACCAGTATTGCTCACCGGCTTTGACGCTGCGTCACATGGTGGCGCGACAACGTCGCTACCGTTACTATGAACATTTTCGACATTAGTCAAAGGTATAATATCTCAAGTGTTCTCTTCCTTTGAACTTTCCATGGTTGTTGTTTAAAACTAAGTTTTAACCGTAACCTTCTCCCTCTTGTTCGTCTTACGTTCACAAAGTGAACTGTTCACAGATGACGCTTAGCTGTAATTTATCTCACCTATTAAAAAATATTTCTTAGCAAAACAATTGCGTCACGCTCAGCGTGTTTGCGCGCTACTGTAAGACTGTTTCCGCCATCTCGTGAAACATTTACCTAATGAAACATTACTACAAAAATAACAAATTCTGAAACTACTAGAAAAGAAACGAAATTCTACTCGCAGCGCACAGTGAATCTGGTAAAAAATCAATTCTACTCCCACATTTAACTTTAACAAGCGCTACGAATGAGTATTGATGTCCTTTACCTGACTCGCTGTTTTGCTGCCGTCGGGAAGATGTTTCAGAATCGTCTTCCTTCCAGATTATTCTGTTCTGGTTTCTGTGTCTCAGAATATTGTAAAATATTTCCTTATTACTGTAGTCTGCTCGGGGTCATGCCCTTAGTTGCATATAGCATTTAACAAAGAAACAACAATATTATTTTGCTTTGAAATATATATATAATAAATATGCTAAATATGTATAATGGCTCTGAGCACTATGCGACTTAACTTCTGAGGTCATCAGTCGCCGAGAACTTAGAACTAATTAAACCTAACTAACCTAAGGACATCACACACATCGATGCCCGAGGCAGGATTCGAACCTACAACCGCCCGGCCACTCCGGCCGGCGATAAATATGTGTGTATTTAGGTCGTGTCAACCGTCACCAGTGTAAAATTTCCTTCTGTATAACTTGTGTTTACTCACGGGGATAGAAAAATTGTCGACTAATTAGTGAGCGAAAAACAATTTAATAATTTTGAAAATCATATATGCCCGCAGTTTGAGAACTATTCTCGGTGGAGTCGTTAGTCGCAGTCACGAAATGGATTCACATTACCAAGATAGGTACGAACGGGTTATTTCCTAGTGTCATATTTCATGATTGTATAGTTAGTTTTACTAAATTAAAAAAAAAAATTGTCTCGCTTTCGATCGTGTGCAGGAGGCAGAGGGTTTCTCCGATGAGTTGATTTCGATAAAACTATTATTCGTTTTATGTTTTGACCTTGGAATCGGAAAATTAAAGACTGCAGGCTCTTGAAAAGGGTCAGAATTACCCTCTTAGTTTTTACGTACCTCGCGAGCAGTCATTTTGACAGAGTCCACGCCGATCAGAATTAATACTGTCTCAATTATCTCCTCTTACAGCCTCGAAGAACGGCTAAACTTCTTCGCCTTCTCTATAATAAAAGGTACCATATGACAATAATTTTGTACACCTATTTCTTCACTTGAATAGTTATTAAACAGTGAACGGACGTACTCCCATCTGGACAAGCTCTATTCCACGCTAAAAGATTGAAGATACCAGAATGTGAGAGAACAAGATCAACCTTAACACATCGTCTGTTTTTCTACAGACATCATAATATACTATCTGGCACCGAAATTACTTACTATAACGTTTTAATATTATCGTTTATATTTATCTGTAACATAATTTATACAATAGGGGGCGTATGCAGTGCCACAAAAATCGTCATTAACTAAAATATGACAGCCAATTTTTCATTATTTAGTTTCCTGAGGGTTTTGGAGGTATGAAACGGCACGTTACGGGGAAATTTATTTCCAGTTCTCTTGTAACGTACAGATATTTACTGAAGAATGTCGTTCGGCTTTAGCCGGCCGGGGTGGCCGTGCGGTTAAAGGCGCTTCAGTCTGGAACCGCGCGACCGCTACGGTCGCAGGTTCGAATCCTGCCTCGGGCATGGATGTGTGTGATGTCCTTAGGTTAGTTAGGTTTAATTAGTTCTAAGTTCTAGGCGACTGATGACCTCAGAAGTTAAGTCGCATAGTGCTCAGAGCCATTTGAACCATTTCGTTCGGCTTTAACAACAAAAAATTGCTAGTAAACATCAGAAGACCTGACATTTTGCAAAAAGACGCCATATATCTACCCAGCAATAACAAGTTTTGTTCGCTATACTTTTAGCTAAGTCAGTGAACGCGGAAGGTAGGAAACCTATATACGGAATGTAATATCCACATTATTTAAAGTCAAAAATAAGCCACTGCACTTTTGGCTGAACGCAAAATCATACAAGCGTGATAATAAAAATGCTATAAAATTGTTTCTCAACACAGAAGAAACCAATTCCACAATAAGTGCTACGTCTGAGCCACAGACGGCGAGCATCTTCAACATACTCGCTTTTGAAGCAAAGGTAATTACATTTGTAGAAATATTTCTGCATTAAAAAGTCGAGCGAAATGCAAGAAGGGGCGGAACATTAGAGTCTAGAAATAATTTGTGCGTGTCAAGGCAAGTGCTTCTTGTAATAAGAACAGACAACGAAAGAAGTATAAGTTTTTCATGCTTGAAATTTATGTTCATAATTTCAGTGGAGTAATTTACAATTATACACATATTTGAAAGCATTTCTTCATGAGAAAGCTTATGACAGTGAATCAGTGAGATTCGGTTTTTTTTTTTACATTTCTTTCACAAATGGTTATGCCTCCTGATAATCTACTAATGCATGGAACGCAAAACAGAACAACCACTTAATTAGGTAAATAGGAAAACAATCACAAACTAAGATTGTCCTTACGACGGGTAGCTGTCTGCTTTCTCAGCGCTTGGAGCACTAATGTCGCTCCGGCTATCAAATGATAACAATTTTCGCACCAGACTGTTTCGCGGCTGTCCTGGATGTAGACGTCTGATCTCGGAGCAAGGAGCTTCGACGTGCCTGCAGATTCTTGTCATCTGCGTAGTCCGCCATTCTGTAGTTAAGCAAAAAGGCTTCCACCGTTCCGTACGTCATAACTGATTCTTTACTTAATTCTGGCTTTCAACTTAATATCAATATTGGATGACAGGCTGATGTGGAAACAGAATCAAATGTCCGTTCTCATGTGGCAGAGATATTGTAGTTAGTAAGAAACTAAGTACGAGCATCTCGGGCCAACGCCTTCCAACAACTGGAGTTCGTCATCCAGACAGTATAAAGGTGGCTGTCTCTTCCTTGTGGAGGTATGTATACCTCCATGCTTATTCTGCTAGAGCGATGTAGCCTAGCGAAAAAGAGAAACTACGAGCCTCTCTTACGGTGAATGGCGAGCTTTGACCGCTTCAGACAATGAGAACGCTAAGTTGCACAAATAGGTTCTGTTCCAACACACTCAGCGGGATAAAAAAAATCCTTCTTTCTTGTCCGTCGCTCGGAGCTGCAGGCTACAGCAAGCGGTTTTTCAGATATTTGTCCAGTGTGAATACGAACGTATTCGACCAGCAAAAGTCGGTATGGGAATGGGTCCGTAGCAATCCATAAGCATTGCAATGTGTTTCACCTAATTGGGAGCCATGATATACATTAGGTAAAGTCAAATCTTTTTTTGGATGTGCAGATTTCTCATGCAGAAGGTCGGGTCGTTGTTCACATTTTCTTTCGTTTCAGAATATGCCATGATGTGCATCCGTCTCTGCGTGAGTCATCTGTAAAAATCAGCCGACTTACAAGCAGATTTTTCTACTCACGACAAAGTTACCAAGGAATATGTAATCCTTATTTTGTAATTCTAATACGTGTTTTGGTAAACGTGTGACATGCTCCGATTTCATGTTTACTCATCGCCACCATGATGAAGTTGAATAACAAATCTACTGTTAAATTACACTGTTTATCTACTGTATTAAGATTTTTGAATTAATTAATTTACAACTTTTCCTGGTATTACCAATTTCATCCACGTCTACTTGCATCCATGTTAGAATTCTTATGTACTTTCGTGGGGCCTTTTACTTTTTGCAATTGTGCAGCAATTGATTCAGGGTTAATTGCACATGTGTCCACTATTAGAATTTCTTGTTCTGTACAAGATTTGCAGCAAACAAGGTAAGCTGCCGCTGGTACAGTTGTTCCGAGATTTTCTGCAGCTCAGACTGCGTAATTACAGATCATACCGATCATAGCTTTCACAATTCACAATGTCCACAGGTAATCAGGCAAACTAAGTAACAGGCTATAAAAACACTTGCCCTTGCTCATTTATGTCGTGCAGGGTGCGTCTTATTACGCTTAGGAGCTGTCTAGTATGTGGTTAACAGTTTCGTGTACAATATTATATTACTTTATTTTCGGGTCACGTTTCCACTTTTCATTGAGCCTTATGTGAGCGTGCCATCTCCTGTCGTCAGTCCAAAGACGTGATTCACGGTTTGGGGTAGATTTTAAGGCATAAAGTGTGTTGGTCACTTTTGCAGGTCTTTCGTAGACAGTGGAGGCAGGAGGACAACCTACAAAAACAACAATAATACTAATAATTATTATTGTTCGTCAACGACCCTATATCTCCTCAATAACAATTCGGGCATCTGGAAGCACGACATATTTATTTTCTAAATGAGGCTTTTCACGTGCAGGAAAGTAATAGCAAAGTTATGATTTTTATTTTTTTAATCAAGGAAAGTTACAACGCTCTCTCTTATATTGGCTGCACGTAGTTCCACAATCTGACAAACCTTGTTTACATATCTGAGGTGTTCTGAAGATGAATTAAAATGACCGTATCTGTTTCCCATACCGTCATGTATGAAATTCGTGTCATGGGTACGTTTTCTCCTCACGAAATAGGAAACATTTATCGAATCAGGATACAGTTTTAGCAGTTTCGAACGGGAAGAAGCGAAAATCATGACTGGTAGGAGAATACTTTCAGAATGTACATTCCTGATCATACTTGAAGAAGAGCATGCATGTTACTTTCTCAAACAGCCAGAATGCAGTGCCCAACACTTGATGCCTGTTACACCAGAAAGATATCTTGCCTTGGGCATTTTAATTACCGTCACACAGAAGTTTACGCTCAGTAAAAGCGAAAAACTTGATGAGCACATTGCCTGAATGGCTTTGTTAACAATTAATATTCTCTGCTTGACGGAGCCTCCACCTAGATGGATGTTACGGAGCATGAGCGTACTTGTACTGAAACTATGTCATGAATCAATTTGTGGCTTTGACATAAAACGTACTTTATATGCATTTGCATTCTCCAAACTTCATTAATGTAAATATAATACGGATCTTGAGCAGCAATCCAGTATAGGTCACACAAATATTTTTAATAAATCTGTTTGATAGACACAGCTAAGGTTCTTGACGAAGGATCGAAGCTTCCCATTTTCTTTTCTTATACGTACGTCACTGAACGTTTCATTTTACACAACCACACATTTTTATTTCTTAGTTTTTGTGTGGTCCTTGTGGCCCGTTGATCGTGCAATTTAATGCCATATTTGTGTATGTCGCTGAGTTCACAAATTTACATCGAGTTGTTACCGACAGTAACGGAATCATGAATGTTTTCCGCCCTACGTTTGATTAAACAAAATACAGCATGATACAGTTGATCATAACATTCACATTCATACTTGTGAAAGGATATGCAGTATTGGAATCGTCGCAAAGAAACAGTTCCATCAACACCCACACTCTCCAAAATCCACGATTGTCTCAAGCGACTGTCAGGGACATTTGTCGTCAGACTTCCTTGTAAGATTAATTCCCCCTTGCTTGACGTCTTTCAAGTGCTATTGCTGTACAACCACTATTATTCGGTTCACCCACAAAACACACGATGTGAGAGTAGCGTGGTAGCTGGTGAATGTGTGCTGTTTCTTGAAGTTTCACTGTGTACGTTACTCGAGTTGTAGTAACTTGCAGAGCAAACTTTGTTGTCCAAACTGTCGCTTCCCTCCCTCGAAACGCTGCCTACGAATGTATTCTTGTTACTTGTGGCGTTGTCAGGCATGTGCTCTGAATCGTTTAGAAGTTCCTAAAGGTTAGAAAGTATCTGTTTTGTGTTTTAAACTAAGAAACATACTTTCCTGACCGACATTAATTCTATCGGTAGCTTTCAGCACGGTGTACTGGACAAATAATGTCCTGTGGACCGTATCCTTCCTCCGACAAATTTCCTTACTGCTAGACGAGTCTGAAAATGTGAATGTTCACGAATTCCTCAACGTCTGCTTATGTAGTTTTTCAACATTTTGTATTAGGAGAACGTTCGTAGCTTAATGTCACTTGGGATGGTGTAATGGGTGAAGTAATGTTTCAAGTTTAGGGATTCTGTTACCTATGAAGCAAAATAAGCCTTGATGTACGGAACAAGGAGGATATCAAAATCTGACTAGCATTGGCAAAATGGACATTACTGGCTAAGAGAAGTCTGGTAGGCCTTAACTTCAGGAAAAATGTTATGAAAATATACGTCTGGAGCACAGCATTGTATAACAGTGAAACATGGACTGTGGAGAAACCAGAGCGGAATAGAACAGACACATTTGAGATGTGGTGCTACAGAAAAATGTTGAAAATTATGAGGACTGACAAGGTAAGGAATGAGGAGGTTTTCAGCAGAATCGGCGAAGAAGGGAATATATGGAAAACATTGATAAGAAGAAGGGTCAAGATCATGGGAGGTCTGTTAGGACATCAGGCAATAACTTCCTCGATAGTAGACAGGATTGTAGAGGGTAAAAACTGAAGAGTTTAATCTTTGGCTATTATTTACATGTATGATGTCAAAATTCATCAAGGCTCAGACTTCATTAGTAACTGTAGAAGATAGGTTGAGGTACCCCCAAAAAGGCCGCAATTACATCATTAGATTCAAAGGAGCACGGAACACTCCTTAGCACTGCATAGTTGTAACAGCACGGTTTAAACTCAAGAAGAAAGAAAGAAAAGAAAGAGTTCGCCCGCGTGTTCGTAGTTAACTGAATTGTGCAGGCAGTCCTCCTCCTCTAATACGATGTCTGAGAAGGCAAACATTCTTTTCCTTAGTAAGAGAGCGGGATGGTGTAGTGGTAAGACGCTGGGCTGACCTTCGGGAGGATTTCGCTCGGCCGGACAGATTCACGTTTTCTGTAGTTTCCCTAAATTGCTTAATTGAATTTCCGGAATCCCATGAGGCAGCACGAACACGGTAAGTTTCTTTTCCCATCTTTCCCAAATACTAGCTTTCTTTCTTCCTTTCTTCTTTCACGTGCCATCCAGATTACTCTGCACTGAAAGGCTAAGGAACCTGCATGCAACATAGGGATCGATCTTGCATCTCATTGGTTTACTTTAGAATGCACACACAGGAAGTCATCATGTGGCTGACGATGCTAAATGCTCCTAAACAGTTAACACTCCTCGCATATCGTGTCAAATCTGCCACTTCGTGCTTCCACAACAACGTTAACTGTACATTCACTCTGTACGAAGACATAGAACATTCTCGCGTTAACATACAACTGACACCCTTGTCTTGTACCAACGTTTCATTTGTCCCATTCGCTACCTTCATCTGAAGTCAGTCTTACCTTAAGATGATGAGTAGAAGCTTGTGAAATGGTTTTTCGAGCCGAGAGGTAGACGGAGAAGATTTCGTCACTGTAATTCACCGATAAATCCTGTTTCTAACTTTTCATTCCTTGACCAAATAGCTGTGTCAGGTCGTTTGAGATCCCACCCATTCTATAGTTCGCCAACTTTCAGCTAAATTCTAGTGAGATGGTAGTGAGGCAAATTGTTGCCAGTTGGGACTATTCTTATATACGACCTAATAGAGTTTCACATACGGTCGACCGTTGCAATTCGGATCCCGTTCAGCGATACCACATTTTCTTTTAGCAGTACATCAGTATTAGGAAGATGCTGGCCTTAGGAGACTTCAATTAGCAGCTCACTGTTTTGGTCGAATGAATGAAAGTCTTTAAAGGTATGAGTGTGTACTGCGACAGAAAAAACTTCAAGTTGAAACATAAATCAGCTAGGAAAATTTACGCTCCTCGTGCACAAGTGATGCTGACCTACGGAGACTGTTTTGCTATCTCGCGACTAACGCACAGCGTATAAAGAGAACCTGGATTATTGACTTCGAAAGAAGTCAAAGCACCAGTGTCCGCTCACATCTAACTAGTCTTTATTCAACCGTTCAAAGTTGTTCAAATGTGTGTGAAATCTTATGGGACTTAACTGCTAAGGTCATCAGTCCCTAAGCTTACACACTACTTAACCTAAAGCATAATAAGGACAAACACACACACCCATGCCCGAGGGAGGACTCGAACCTCCACCGGGATCAACCGCACAGTCCATGACTGCAGCGCCTTACACCGCTCGACTAATCCCGCGCGGGTATTCAACTGTTATTTCTGAGTATGCTGACATAAGTTTTTATTTGCAGTACAATTGTACTTTTATTTGTGGTCTTTCCCAGAAACGGTCGTTGGAATAAGCTTCCTCTTGGGAGTTTATATGTATGGTAACTCTTACATGTTTTACAACGCAGGGTGACATCCTTGTTCCGTTCACATCCTTGCATCCCAGTTAATATCCATAGCAACCTGTAAGAAACATTGTTTCAGCATAGGGATGCTAGCACCGAGCCGGCCGAGGTGGCCGAGCGGTTCTAGGCGCTACAGTCTGGAACCGCGCGACCGCTACGGTCGCAGGTTCGAATCCTGCCACGGGCATGGATGTGTGTGATAACCTTAGTTAGGTTTAAGTTCTAAGTTCTGGGGGGCTGATGACCTCAGAAATTAAGTCTCATACTGCTCAGAGCCATTTGAACCATCTGCTAGCACCGAAGTGCCAAAATATTATCGGAAAATTAAATGCCACCTGGTGTTGTAGCGGGCACATGACGCCGTAATGAAGGTCTGTAAGCGAATATTAGACAAAAGCGGAATGCTTCTAGCGACGATACGGGTCCTAAATGGGACGTCCACTGACTAATGTGTTGTGTAAACACTTCGCACACAATGGTAAGGAGAGGTGGGTGCAATAGCTGTCGTCATAGGGAAGCTATACACGAGAAGAAATGATTAACGAACACGCAAATACAGTAAACAGAAGTTTTACTTAACTTGTAGCTTCCTCTACTTGTTTTGAAGAGACTTTACGTAAGTGCAAATAGCAAATAAGTCCAGCTATTGCGAGAAGGAAATCAAAAAGCGTCATGCAGTGTGAGTCTCTCACTAATAATGCATGAGTTAACTGTCGAAGGCTCACTAAGGCTGAAGACTGTGGGAGACTGTGACCGAGACTGGGCCGTGCAGCTGCCGCCAGCCATCCTGTATTGCGGTGGCAGAGGGCGCTCATAGTCGGAGTCGCTGAAGGCGGGCGCGCATCACTAAATCCGTCGGGTCCCACGCGACCGCTATCGGGGTCTTTCGGAAACACGCTTTCTGTTTCCACCAGTGAGACTCCTGTGGGAGTGTTGTCGATCTATGGTAACACAGAACGAAACTTTGACAAGGGCCTGAGAACGAACATCTTGGAAACGGTGAAACCAGTCGACTGTTTGCTTGCTACTGTCGTGAGCCTCTACGAAAAGAGGTTGAAGGATGGCGGAACGACGAGTATGCGATAAGGTGTTGGACGTCCACGCCTCATGGCAGAAGGTGGAATTCTGAGGGTTGTCCTGCTCTGTAAACCAGGACAGGCGGCCAACCATGGCAGATGTGGAGACAGAGCAGAGTGCTGTCGCATGCACAAGTGTTACAGATAACACTGCTCAGCGCAGTACATCGTGCTCCACAGCAGATTGCCTATATATACTCAACGACATCGTCAGTTTCGATTGCCGATGCAGTGGGCACGGGATCATAGAGACTAGATCGTGCGTTAATGGAGCCTGTCTCCTGGTCGGATGAACAACATTTCCTGTTACACGACGTAGTTATCACGTCCAGATAAACCGTCATCGAGGCGATCGGCTGCTCGTAACAAGCACCATGCCACTGGCACAGGTCGGTTTGGGCAGCATTACGGCTCAAATGGCTCTGAGCACTATGGGACTTAACATCTGAGGTCATCAGTCCCCTAGAACTTAGAACTACTTAAACCTAACTAACCTAAGGACATCACACATATCCACGCCCGAGGCAGGATTCGAACCTGCGACCGTAGCGGTCGCGTGGTTCCAGACTGAAGCGCCTAGAACAGCTCGGCCACTCCGGCCGGCGCAGCATTACGCCTAGGGGCTAAATTGACTTACGCTTCCATGGCTCCAGTAGTAGCTATTGAAAGCACCATGACAGATATGAACTACATTATCACTATTGCGAATCACCTTCCCTAGAAATCTTTCCCGGCTGCGATGGCGGCTCCCAACAGGACTATTCATGTCACGTGGACGGAATCTTGATACAATACTTTGAGGAGCATATTAAAGAAATATCGTCGATGTCTTGGTCACCATATTCACCTACAATGTGTATAACTTTGCTTCCGACGTTTACCGATAGGTGGAGACAACGGTAAGTAGTCGTCGAAAGAAACTGATCGCAGACGTCAGGCAGTTAGCTTGGAACTCGGTCAACATAACCTTATTCAAACATTAGTCGATCTGTGTCTGCATCATAAAATTGTTAGCCGGCCGCTGTGGTCGAGCGGTTCTAGGCGCTTCAGTCCGGAACCTCGTTGCTGCTACGGTCGCAGGTACGAATCCTGCCTCGGGCATGGACGTGTGTGTGATGCGCTTAGGTTAGTTAGTTTTAAGTAGTTCTAAGTCTAGGAGACTGATGACCTCAGATGTAACGTCCTATCGTGCTTAGAGCCATTTGAACTATAAGTTGTTATTGATTGAAAATGTCAGTTTACGAGCCTAATTCTCGTCATTTGCGAGAGGTGTTATTGTTTTGTTTCAATATGTAGAAAACAGCGGCTGAATCTCATAGAATGCTTTCAAGTACGCATGGTAAGGACGCTATTAGTGAAAGAACGTGTCGTGAGTGGTTTCAGCGCTCAAGGACGGTGATTTTTAACGTCGTAGGCCGGCATAGTGGTGGAAGAGAGAATGTTTTCGAAGATGCATATTTGGAGACATTGCTGAGTGAAGACTCGCAGAATTGGCACGATTAGCGGGAGTGACACTGCAAGCCATTTAAAAACTTCTCAAGGCTATGTGCATAATTCAGAAAGATGGAACTTGGGTCTCGTGTGAGCTGAAACCAAGAGAAGTTGCACAGTGTTTATGTGTTTGTGAACAGTTGCTTCAGAGGCAAAAACGGAAGGTATTGCTGCATCGCATTGTGACCGGGGACGAAAAATGGGTTCATTACGATACCCTAAACGCAAAAAAACGTGGGGATATCCCGTCCATGCTTCCACGTCAACGGTCAAACCGAATATTCACGGCTCCAAGATCATGCTCTGCATTTGGTGGGACCAGCTCGGCGTCGTGAACTATGAGGTGTTAAAACCAAGTGAAACAATCACAGGTGCTCGTTATCGAACGCAACTATTGCATTTGAGCAGAGCATTGAAAGACAAACGGCCGCAATTCAGCGAGAGGCACGATAAAGTAATTTTACAGTACGGCAACGCTCGACCCCACGTTGCAAAAGAGGTCAAAACGTAGTTGGAAACGTTAAAATGGGAAGTCCTACCCCACCGACCGTATTCTCCAGACATTGCTCCCTCTGACTACCACCTGTTTAGATCAATTCCGCACGGCCTGGCTGACCAACACTTCCGATCTCATGAAGAAGTCACAAATTGGATCGATTCGTGGATAGCTTCAAAAGATGAACAATTTTTTCGACGCGGTATTCGTACACTGCCCGAAAGATCGGAGAAAGTAGTGGCTAGCGATGGAAAATACTTTGAATGATACATGTGTAACCAATTTGTATCATTGAAGCCTCAAATTTTGGGCAAAAGCGGTGGAAGCAAAGTAGTACACCTTGTACAGCCGATGGAAAACGTCTGACACGCTATCGGACGGCAGGTCCGCGTCCACAAACGGTCTGTAATTTACGAAAATTACATGACCTGTGAGTAGACATCTGATGCCAGAGACCTTCATAAATCTACTAAGGATTTGTTAGAATCCATGGCACGCAGAGTCTCCTCTGTATTGCGTCCTGAAGGTGGATCAACAGGCTATTAATAGGTGGTCATAATGTAATGGCTCACCGCGTACGTCCGCTGCACTACGCGAGGCAAAGGCTGCCAAGCGCTTCACTCGAGGGTACTTAACTGTGATGGATCTGACTGCTCGACCACAAACTAATAACGTTATGTGAAGCGTGAACCTAGCTGATCTGAGTACTGAACACAACTGATAACACAAAAATCTCTATCAGGGTCGTAACTTCTCATGGTTTGCACACGTCAGTTCACCAATTGCAGGAAGTCCAGGGTATGTCATTAGCAACAAGTGTATTGGAATACTGCAATATTCTAACAACTCTTCTTGTTGAAGATAGTTTTACATCACATTCCTTGACAGGTTGTGAAATTGATGTTGCTGCGAAACGAGAATGCCTCCAGTCGTTCGCAATAAGTTGATTACCTGTGGAAATGAATTAAATCCAAAAGAGTGTAGTTGTGTAACGTCAGACGTGACAATTTGCAGAGACTAAGAAGAAGGTAGGAACTAGGCATAAGGAGTGAACTAGATGCAATGAAGCATGTTCTCTTGACGCAAACTATGTACTGCTGCACTCATTTGTCAACGTTACATTGAAGTACGATGCGTCATAGGGCTACTAAGCTAGCGTAGTGTATAATTGTGGCTTATTACCCACCAGCAATACTGAAAGTAACTCCTTGGGCTACCTTGGTGCAATAGTTGCAAAGTATGTCACTCTGATTTACTATGGTATCCCCCTCAGGGCTACGTCGAAAACATTTCTCCGTAACGTCTACTACCGCCTTTCCACGACACAAGGGACACATCATATTCCTTCGTGGTTTTAGGCGCCCCAGGC
The DNA here is from genome assembly GCF_023864345.2 of Schistocerca serialis cubense. Taxonomy (NCBI): domain Eukaryota; kingdom Metazoa; phylum Arthropoda; class Insecta; order Orthoptera; family Acrididae; genus Schistocerca; species Schistocerca serialis. The sequence goes on from NC_064639.1 coordinate 592,785,539, forward strand.
ACATATGTGTCACAATCTTTCAGGGCATCTTGGGCTAATACGAGTACACTGTTCGGTCCAGTCAAAATTTAGTGGTCTGTCGATGACCTTGCTCAACCACCACCCAAGTTATTTTGTTACCCATCGAAGTGTCCATCATATTCCACATACCATCTAACTGCGTGTGGCGGAGGATACTTTGGTACCACTAACTGATTACACCTCCTCCTGTTCCATTGGCAAATGGAGCGTAGGAGAATGACTGCCGGTAAGCCTCTGCATTAGCTCTCAGTTTTTCAAATTTTCTCCTCGTGGTCATTTCGTGGGGTATATGTGGGGGGAAGTAATACGTTGTCCGACGTTTCCCGGAAGGTGCTCACTCGAAATTTCGACATTAAACTTCTCCCTGATCCACAACGCCTCTCTTGTCACGTCTGCGAATGGAGTTCTTTTTTTAAACATTTCTGTAACGCTCTCTCGCTGGCTAAACGAGTCCGTGACGAAATGTGCAGTTCTTCGTTGGATATTCTCTAACTCTTCTAGCGGTTCTATCTGGTAAGTGTCCCTGATTGATGAACAATATTGAAAAATCGTTCGAACAAGCGGACTTCCTTCGTGATTGAGTTACATTACCGTAAGTTTCTTCCTCCGAATCTCAGTCCGACGTCTGCTTCCCTACAGTTTGTTTTATGTGATCTTTCCACTTAAGGTTGCTGTGGGTAATTACTCCTAGATAATTTACGGTAGATACTGTTTCCAGCAATTTGTCGTCAATAGCGTAGGTGGGCAGTAGTGGATTTCTTTTACTACATATGTGCAATATGTTACATTTATTTACTCTCGGGGTCAACTGCCATAACTTGCACAATTCATCAACCCTCTGCAGGTCATTATGCAAATCTATACTGTCTACTGGCGTTGCTTAGCCGCGCGGGTTAGCCGTAGGGTCTAAGGGCGCCTTGCAATGGTTCGCGCGGCTTCCCCCGTCGGAGGTTCGAGTCCTCCCTCGGGCATAATTATGAGTGTTGTTCTTCACATAAGTTAGTTTAAGCTAGCTTAAATAGTGTGCAAGATTAGGGATTGGCGACCTCAGCAGTTTGGTCCCATAGAACTTACGTCAAATTTCCCATTTGCTACTTTCTTGGACAACCACATCATCTGCGAACAGTCTCAAAGAACTTTCGCCGCTTTCTACTAGGTCATTTACATACAATGTAAACAGTGACAGACCTTTCACACTTCCTCGGAGCACTCCGGAAATTACATCTACATCTGTATCTGTACTCTGCAGACCACTGTGAAGCGCATGGCAGAGCGTACATCCAATTCCACTGGTTGTTAGGGTTTCTTCCCGTTCCATTCACGTATGAACCGTGGGAGCAATGGTTGTTTAAATGTGTCTGTGTGTCGTGTAATTAATTTAATCTCGTCCTCACGATCTCTATATGAGCACACCTGGTGTTACCATCTAAACCCCGTTCTTGAAACATCGTAAGCAGGATCTTAGCTTAGTTTACGTCAATCTTCAAGGGCCTGGCAGTTCAGTTTCTTCAGCATGAATGTGGTACTCACTCACGGATCAACCAAACATGTGACCATTCATGCTGCCCCTCTAGGTATACGTTCAATATTCGCTGTTGGTCCTATTTGGTGTGGGTCTCACACACTTGAGCAATATTCCAGAATGGGTCATCATTCCATTACATATCTGTACAAAGTGTTACGCCCTGGTAGCTATGTGAGTTGACCGATTCCAAAAATGGCTCTGAGCACTATGGGACTTAACTTCTGAGGTCATCAGTCCCTTAGAACTTAGAACTACTGAAACCCAAATAACCTAATGACATTACACACATCCATGCCCGAGGCAGGATTCGAACCTGCGACCGTAGCGGTCACGCGGTTCCAGACTGTAGCGCCTAGAACCTCTAGGCCACTCCGACCGGCTTGGCCGATTCCAGCTGTGACTCAGCGATAATAGAGGATAATACTTTTTTCTTTCATTTTGAGAAGTGCACAATTTTACATTGCTGAACATTTGAAGCACGTTGCCGATCTTTGTATTACTTTGAAATCTTCTCAAGGTCAGACTGAATTTTTATGAAGCTTTTTTCGGACATACTTCATTATAGATAATTGCATGACCTTTAAAACGTTTGAGGTTACTGTTAACATTGTCCGCAATGTCATTAATATGCTAAATGAACACCAAGAGTCCCAACGCACTTCCCTGGGGCACTCCAGAAGTTACTTCTGCATCTGATCATGACTCTCGATCCCAGATAACGTATTGCGTACTCGCTATCAAAGAATTCTCAGTCCAGACACAAATTTCATTTGACATCCCATGTGAGTGTACATTTGACAACAGTCACCTTTTACATCCCTCGATTTTGTTGTGTTACGAGTGACGTGTTTAACTTTGTCCCCAAGGAAGATTTGAATCCAGTCGCAAATTTTGTCCGATACTCGGAAAGCTCATATTTTTTCACTAAACGGCAGCGCGGGACGGTGTCAAATGCTTTCCTGAAATCAAGGAACACGGCATCAACCTGAGCGCCGTTGTCTGCTGCACTGTGGATGTCATGGAGGAACTGAGCGCGCTGAGTTTCGCAAGATCTTTGTTTGTGGAATCCATTTTGATTTTTACAGAAGGAATTTCCGTTCTCCAGTTACGTCATAATTCTTGAGCATAAAACGTGTGCCGTAATTCTGCAACAGATTGATGTCAACGATCTAAGTCTATAATTATGTGCATCTGTCCTACGACCCTTCCTGGAAACGGCCATGACCTGCTCATTTTTCCAGTTGCTAAGAATCCTTCGTTGCTCCAGCAATCTACAAAAAACTGCTGATAGAAGGCGGCTAATCTTCGTAAAATCTAAAGGAATCTCATCTTGTCCTGATGACTACCCACTGCTATGCTACTGGAGCTGCTTTTCAGTTCCGCTGTCGGTTATCTGGTTCTGAGCACTATGGGACTTAACAGCTGTGGTCATCAGTCCCCTAGAACTTAGAACTACTTAAACCTAACTAACCTAAGGACATCACACACATCCATGCCCGAGGCAGGATTCGAACCTGCGACCGTAGCAGTCGCGCGGTTCCGGACTGCGCGCCTAGAATGTCGGTTATCTCAGTGTATGCAATTTCCATGACCGTACGATGATTGAAACGAGGAACGGTGTTAGGATCTTGAACAATTTTGGGAACGATTTCGGAAGACCATATTCAGTATTTCCGACCTCTCTCTGTTATCTTCCGTTTCGGTGCCAGAATGGTCAATGATTGAATGGACAAACGATTTCGAACCGCCTACTGATTTTACATAAGACCAAAATCTCTTAGGATTTTTAATCAGATCGGTTGACAAAATTTCGCTTTCAATATCATTGAACGTTTGTCTGTTTTCCCTCCTTACGCTCGTTTTCGCTTCGTTCAGCTTTTGTTTGTCAGTTAGGTTTTGATTTCTCTTGAATCTGTGCTGCAGCTTTCTGTGTTTACCTAGTAGTTTTGTAACACAGCTATTAATCTAATCCAGGGTCGTTCTTTCCCATCCCTTAAGACCTTGCTCGGAACATACTAAGGCATACTGAACGACGCTTTTGAATTTTTTACATTTGTGCTCTATGCTTTCGTCGTCAGCATTGAATATTTGATGTTGAATACTCAGAAATTCTGAAATTTGTGACCCGTCACGCCTCCTAAGCAAATATATTTTCTTACTTGGCTTAATATTACTCGCAATTTCCGCGATCATAGTTTCTGTCACAGCCTTATGATCACTGATACCTTTCGCCACGTTAACTAATTCTGTAAGTTCACGTCTGTTTGTTGGTAGGAGGTCTAAGAACATACCTTCTCTGATTATCTGCTCGAAATAATTTTCGGACAAGACATCCAGAATAATGTGACACGAATCCCTGTCTCTGCCATCAGTTTTGATAGCATGGCGCTCCAAGTCTATACCTCCCAAATTGAAGTCATCCTCTTGAAAGTCTCTTCGGGTTTGCTCCCGGATCCTAAAATCAACTCCATTCGATATTTCGGCGATCCAACTGGATGTCATCTTCAGGAGAATGCTGCTTCTGCTAATGAGTCCCGCTGAGAACTGACACCAGGCTGCCAATCGACGTCCTATATAGGCCACTGTACCATACACGACGCATGCACCGTCCATCACAGTTGCTGCCCTTCAAGACTTTGAAGGTGGCGCCGCCCTCAGTAGAACACTGGCGGCAACGATATATCGCACCCAGGTACGATGTTCGCATACTCCGGCTGGCCACACCGAAGAACGTTCTGTTTTGATGCGGAATAATACAGGATTCCTGCTGAGAGGAAACCCATTGTCTCTGTTAATTAAATTATCCGCCAACTTAATTTCAATTGCTTCTTTGTTGTCACTGTTCCAAAAACCGGAAGTGTTGGCAACTATCACACTTTCGTCAAATTTCGTACCGTGTCCCTCATTTAAGCAGTGTTCTGCTACTGCCGATTTTTCCGGCTGTTGTAGCCTCGTATGACGGCGATGTTCCACACACTTGTCATGAACTGTGCGAATCGAACGGCCGATTTAAGCCTTCCCACATTGGCACGGAATTTTGTATACACTGGGTTTTCTAAGCCCCAAATCAACTTTCACAGAGCCGAGTGGTGCCCTAATCTGAGACGGTGGACGGAATACACTGTGAATGTTAAAATTCCTCAAAATTAATCCTATCTTAAACGATATGCGCCCAACATAAGGGATAAAGGCCACCGATCTACGTTCCTCTTCATGCACCTCCAGTGATGGTCCAGACTCCACAGCCCGACGAATCTGCTTCTCAGAGTAACCATTTTCCTTAAAAACAGCCTTCAAATGCGCAAGTTCTTGTGTTAAGGAAAATGGTTACCCTGAGAAGCAGATTCGTCGGGTTATGGAGTTCGGACCATCACTGGTGGTTCCTGAAGAGGAAAGTCGATCGGTGGCCTTTATTTCTTATGCTGGGAGCATATCGCTTAAGACTGGAAGAATTTTAAGGAATTTTAACATTAAGAGTGTGTTCCGTCCACCTTCTAAGATTAGGGCACTACTCGGCTCTGTGAAAGATGATTTGGGGCTTAGGAAACTCGGTGTACACAAAATTCCGTGCCAATGTAGGAAGGCTTACACGAACCATTCGATTCGCACAGTTCATGACAGGTGTGTGGAACATCGTCGTCATACGAGACTACAACAGCCGGAAAAATCGGCAGTAGCAGAACACTGCTTAAATGAGGGACACGGTACGAAATTTGACGAAAGTGTCATAGTTGCCAACACTTCCGGTTTTTGGAACAGTGACAACAAAGAAGCAATCGAAATTAGGTTGGCGGATAATTTAATTAACAGAGACTATCGGTTTCCTCTTAGCAGGACGTGGAATCCTGTATTATCCCGCATCAAAAGAGAACGTTCTTCGGTTTGGACAGACCGACTATTCCAATATCGTCCATGAGTGCGATATATCGTTGACGCCAGCGTTCTACTAAATCGGTGCCACGTGCCCAGTCTTGGAGGGCAGCAACTGTGATGGCGGCGCATGCGCCGTGTACGGTACGGTGGCCTATATAGGACGTCGATTGGCAGCCTGGTGTCAGTTCTCAGCGGGACTCATCAGCAGAAGCAGCAACCTCCTGAAGATGGCGACCAGCGGAATCGCAGAAATATCGAATCGAGCTGATTTTAGAATCCGGCCGCAAACCCGAAGAGACTTTCAAGACCTATTACGCCAGGAAAGCCTACAACGTCGCGTGGAAACATCCTCATCTACAACGTTATGATCAGGAATATTACTAACGATATTCTCCAAGTTCTGTCTGAGTCGCTCTGCCGCTACAGCTTCTGACCCAGGAGGTCTGTAAAAGCAATCGATGACCTTTTTTGACCGACCTTTGATGTTTAACTTGTAAAGATTAATTCACATTTGGAATCGGCGATAAACACACAGGATTTTCAAGTTCATTCTAGAATAAATACGCCGGCACCATAGGCGACTAACCTAGTCATACGATAAATATTCCGGTCTGAACTTAGAATTTCGTTGCGATTCACTTCCGGTTTCAACCAACTTTCTATTCCTAATAGTATCTGCGCACAGTAATGAGCGATACGAATTCTGAGGCCTTTGTTGGACACTCCTGAAGCTTGCTAATATCATATCAGCCTTTTTTGTATACAGTCTGCGAGGAAGAGCATTCTCAGAGAACATTGTGACTGATTTTGGCAGACAATTAGTGTTAAATTTCAACAGGGTGGGGGGGGGGGTTTCTCTGACCTAAGAATCTCCCATATGCACACCACACCTACTCCGCTACCCAAGTGGTCGCTTCCTGCTTGTAGTGCACTCCTGACCTTCTCAGGGGAAACCTACAATTCTCTGTCCCGTAGCGGAGGTCGATAGTTTCGCATCCGATACCGTCACAGAGTCGTCCAAGACTCTGATTTAGACCTTCCACTCTGATCCAAAACAGAGGATCGCAATCGACTCTGAGTACGGTGCTACAAATGGTGAGCTCAGCCTTCAATCAGCGTGTGATGCCAGTTCACCAAATGAGTTGTTCGTCAGAAGTGACCAATGAGACGCTCTGCACACTTAAGAGTGCCTTATCTGAAAAACGAATTTTATCGCTAGCAAATGACTATTTTTTCCGATAAGGCATTGTTAAAGTTGAAAATATGAACTCGTAAAAGCAAAGTGCTCGTACGAGAGAAGTAGAATCGAAAGGATGCTGCATACTACTACTTCTTGCATGTGCTCTTGGCCACTACATTATGTGTAAACTGTCACTTCAAGGTTGTTACACATTTTAGAGATTTACTTGCTGACATTGAGTACAAAGGTAATTGGAAAGTGCAATTTCTGGAGCTTGGATATTTGTTACAAATTATTATGTTAAATGGTTATATGTAAATAAACATGTTTCCCTTTGATTTTAATTTTGTTGATAGAATGCAACAGAATAAGGACTTGTGCAAGAGCAAGAAGAAAAGTTATAGATAATAAGAGCATAATTAATTTAATATATTGAATTTTTGCTGAATTTAGACTTCTTGCTAATTATTAATGTATTACGGACTGCAAGAACACAAAAGGTAAGAAAATAATAATTTAATACAACAGCTGCCAGATTTTGATGGTTTACACAACCTCTTCCATTAATATCCCAATAAATTCCACCTGCAGTATGTATCTATATTCCATTTCAATCTGTTTTAATCCAAATGCAGTATATACGTGTGATCTGCTTTAATCGATCCTTGTTAACAGAAGGAACAACTTATGAAATATAAAAAGTAGTATACAGTGAAAATGTTGTTAACACAACAATTTAAATAACAAAATCTTGCACCTGCAACATAAAATTGTCAGCTGTTTGGCTTTTGAGTTCTTTAAATCCAGAATACATTTGTACTTAGGGAAAGGTCCAGATTCAGAGACAATTAACTAAATTAAATTAAACTTGCTCTTATCATTGATTAGTTTCTTTCCTGGTTATCCTCAGCTCCATATTCTATTGAAAACCATACAAAAATTTTAAATTTAAAAAAAAGACGCGTTTATGTATACGTAACCATTTAATATGATAATTTAAACAAATAGTCAAGCTCCAACAATTGCACCTATCAATTATCTTTCTAATCAATGCAAGCAAACATAAGTATGATACATACGACATGTCTGAAGTAACAGCGTAAACATAACATACAGTCAACAGCACAGACACCAAGTATCAGTATGCAGCGTCCTTTCACTCTACTTCCCTTGTAAGTACAAATATTTTTTACATAGCCATTTTCTGACTTCAACAATTTCTTTTACGAAAAACAATTTCATCACCAGCAAATAACGATCTCCATCTGATTCTACACAAGACGCAATCGTACATGCTGTTTCCCTGGGCTACCAAATTTCGCCTCAGCCCTCGTTTTCTACTCACATGGGACCCAGTGATTTCTTCCTATTTCCTCGGATGAAGAAACAGTTGCGCAGCAGTTACTTCCAGAACTGACAAGTTTATTTTGAGGTGGGAACGTTAGCGGAACAGCGAAATTGCAGACTTCTACAACGAGAAACTCCACCAAATCATCCATCGTTCTACCACATTGGAGTGTGATTATGTATGGAAAGACTAAATTTTTCTTAAGTTATTAGTGCCCCTAGTAAAAATACAGTCAATACTCGCTGTCGGTTCACTTGGTGACTGTCAGAAATTTGACTCTCGTGGTGTTTGTTATGTAATAAAGCACAGCGCTGTAGCGGCGGTAAGACACGACATTTAGATTGTGCAGGGAGGGGACCCACTAGCCCGGTTCCGCGTCGGTAAGACACATCGTGCTCATGTGGTCGTCTAACGTGTCAGTGTTAAAAGGAAATGAAATAGGAGAGGTCATTGCATTAATGGCACATGGTGCAATTTTTCTGTTTTACTTGCGTGAAAGTTTATGATGATATATGAAAATGAATAACTTACTAGCGCTAATTTACCTGATTGTGACTAGAGCCTGTCCTCTGAACTGACGCCATGGTTTCTTTCCGACTTGGAATACATAATTCTTGAAAGTGTGAAAGCGAGGAACATACAGCGAGACAAAAGTGGGGGCTAGCGATCTTGATAACGAGGCTGGATGTCATCAAAGTCCAGTTCATTTTAGATGTATTGTTAGTGAACAAATTTTACACCCCTGATGTAATTTAATCCTTGTTTGGAGAACACATCTGATGATAACACTGGCTGTCGAAACATTTCTCCAAGTTTCCTTCTGACTTGTAAAATATCTTCAGTCTCAAAATGCGAAGCTAGAACCAATGAAAAGTGTAAGATTAGTGGGCACAAAATGGAAGGACTTTTCGGATGGATTTTGTCGGCGATTTCCCGCGATAACTACGTATGAGCTCACCGACCGGTGCAGCAGCTTCGCCACGCTCATGTAACAGACTTCCGCACGCCGTTGGGAATCCATTTAGAGTTCGCAGGCCGAGCGTAACGCCTCTTGGGCGCCGACCACTGAACAGTTAGGCGTAGCGCGGGCAACTGTTTAATTAACGGCAGAATGGGAGCGCCGCGGGAAAAAAAGGACGAAAATAATAGTGTCGCCCTGATTAACGCGCCAACACGATAACGCTAATGGATTCGGGCGGCTGGAGCGCGGATGTGGGCCAGGCAGAGTGGTGTGCGCGGTGGCTCGCGGCCACCAGCAGCCGGTGCGTAGACCTGCCTCACGCGTGCGCCACGCACCGCGCACGACACACCCACGCGTGTGGGCGTATCGAGGGCGGCCGCGGCGGGCGAGCCACCGCGCACTGTCAGCGACGGCCCACCGCTCTCCAGCGAACTCCTGCAGGTGCACTGGTGTGCAAAACTTACGGACGAAAGTAACGTTAGCAAGATGTCACTACCTAGTAACAGATCTCGATGAAGCTTGAAAGAACTGCAGCAGTATACTACAGCACGTAACTGAAAGAAATACGTCAAAGACGAACATAAATAACACTTTTATTTAAAGATAATGTGACTACTGCAATTTATGATGGTTCCCTGGGAATTACAAAAGCGGGACGTGGTTCTCAAATATTGACTGTCGTGGACAACAATGCATGCTCTACAACGTGCTCCCATTCTGGCCGCAAGACTGGTGAGAGTTCTTGGGCTAGCGAGTTCCACCCTCCACCAGCACAACTGACAACTGCTCGGTGGTCTTTCCTATATGAAGGTGTGCTACAGTACGTTTCACCAAAGCATAGGATATAAGTGGAGTGAAAGAGCAGACCACTGCATTACCCAAAATCCTCTCGTTCCAATAGCTCCTCCACCTGCGCAGTTCGATGCGGTAGCGCACTCCCATCCATAAATTTGAAGCCAGGGCCGAATGAACCGCTGAGAAGATGCACATGCAGAAGGAGTACAATCTCACAATAACGGTCAGTGCACCGTGTTCAAGGATTTGGAGATCAGCACGCGCATCCAGCATTTTAACAACTGGACCACAAAAAGTTATTTTCGACAGTGTTCCTGGGTGCATTAACTGTTCCCACCTCTCACCTGATGAGTGAACGTAATGCACACACCAACAATATACTCCTTTTCCGTGTCGCATCTTTACAGGACAGCTTTTAGCCCTTACTTCATTATTTTTGGGTCACTACCGCTTCGAACTGTGCCGCTGGAGTAGCTATTGGAACGACAGGATATCGGCGAATGGACTGGCCTGCCCGTACCTCCGACTTAAATCCCTTCGAACACGTTTCGGATGCATTAGAGAGACCCACTACGGCAGGGTCTTATGCACCAACGATCATCGACCAGCTGTCAGCCGCCGTGGCGGAGGACTGGAAGTCGCGTGGACTGGCCGCGTGGTTTGAGGCGCCATGTCACGGATCGCGTGGCCCCTCTCGTCGGAGGTTCGAGTCCTCCCTCGGGCATGAGTATGTGTGTTCTTCTTAACTTAAGTTAGTTTAAGTAGTGTGAAAGTCTAGGGACCGATGACCTCAGCTGTTTGGTCCCATTGGAATTCACACACATTTATTATAATGATACATGCGAAATTACTTTTATTTCATTTATTTAATCTACCGTATTTACATGCATTTACAACAATAACTTGTCAGCGATCGCGGCATTGCCGCCACTGAATAATTCGCATTTACTTGTAAACAGAGACAGATATGAGTGTCACTGAGGGACGGAAATGTGTCCCTACCAGATGATAATGCATTGTAAAGTCATGCTGTGGCAGTTCCTTATCAGTGGAAATAGAACCACTAAGTCAAAGGGCATTATCTCAAAACTCTTCGCCTATCAATCTGTCTATCTTACAAGGAAATGAAAAGAATTCTGTGAGGTCATCAGTGGCTCCACATGATGAACCATTACCACTGCCAAGCGCTGCATCATGAAGAAAAAAGAAGAAAAAAGTTGGAAAATTCTGAAGGAGTATTTCTGCGATTCTTCGTTGAAGGCACAGCAAGACATTACCCAAAATGACGAAGCTAATTACTTCCTAATGATTCTCAGGAGTCCCATAAACACTCTTCCCCTCAGAGGTAAGCGTTTGTCAAATTTAAAATACAAAAGCATGACTACAATTAATTGGAGGTAGTGAATGCTGTACAAAGTTCTACTGCAAACCAAAAAGTGTGTACTAACGAATCTTACCTTATCGTTATACACAATTTTTCTTCTGCTGTTATACTTCTGCGAAAATTTGTGTTCTGTTTAGAAATTTTGTCTTGAATGTTCTGCAGCACATACTGAAATGTATTATGATTCATTCTGCAATTTGAATAAAATTTTTCAGGATAGTTTTTAAGTTCTTCATATAAAGAAAAAAACTCTCCTAAATGTCTGTCGCTATTTATGGGATGAATCCATAACCTCCTAGTTCTTCTGTACTTCAAAACTCGACGAGTTACTGCAGAGTCAAAACAATACCAATAAAAGAGTGAAGACATTGTTCTACACGACAGCACAGACTAGCTAAAGGCGAGCAACTGTTGACTGCAGCTGCGTTTTCTACTGACTTGCTTGTCAGCTGTCGAAGGATGGGGATCTTTTTAAATTTATTTATTTGGCCTCCCGCCTGCCATTTAGCCAAAGAGTGGGGATTACCTTGACAGTGCAGCGCAGCCCGCCAAGGAAGAAAAAAAAAAACAATGAAGAACAATGAAACGCACATCTGTGCCGATCTATAGTAGTTTCATTAACTCGCCATTATTTTTTCTGCCAAAGTAGACAACGAGACTACAGAATTGCGCTTCAGTTATCTTTTAGTTCGAAATACGAAATGTATATCATACTAATTGTAGGATGTTGATGACAAATAATTGTTTGTCTTTTGTGATGCAACGTGTGGCCAATTATAAAAGCATAGCAGATGATTGTCCAGTAGCCGAGGGAAAAATTCTTATACATTTGGATTTATCTAGAGAATGAGACCATTAAAATAATAAGAGAGGCCGGCACTAGATCTGCGCTGATCACTAGTAATTAGTTTTTTTTCTGTGCTGCATTATATGACTACACTAAACCAAGCTGTAACCGCGCGAACTCCGTGGCTTGCGGACGCGGCACTGACGCCACTGAATAGCTCGTATTACTTGAGACCAGAGAGAGATATCAGTATCATTATCATTTCAAAAACTTTTTGGTACTTTTAGCTACATTTCATTCACAACAATGTATGGTCTAAAACGGATCCAACAGTAAGCTACCCGCTACATAACTTTTTCACTACAAGATTTGTAAATCAAGTGCACAACGTTGACATATAGCATCATTTCACAATGACTGTTAAGAAATATGGAAAGATAAATGATTCAATACGAAGCTAAGATGTTGCACTACCACGTGTACAAAAATCAGATTCTTTAGCCGCATACTTTCTTCAAAATCGGTTGGGAAGCGTTACGAAACTAAGAAATCACGCGAAACGAAAAGTAGACTTTTTCTTCTTTCACGACGTAAGTAACGCTTTTAAGGGGAAAATAAGTTCATAAAACGATGTGGCGAAGTCTTATATACCGCTAAGAATTTTTAAAACATGAAAATCGGAGAAGTGGATTTTCCCCCATTTCGCCGTCCCGGCTCGGCGCGGCGTACAATGTGAATGCACTACTCGTCGGCCTGAGCTGGCTAGGCACGAGCCGAGCCAGTACGCGTCAGCCCGGCCCGGCCCGGCCGGCAGTGTGAACGCAGCCTCAGGCAGTACAGGGAGAGCGGCGCGGCGCCCTGTGTGTGGCCCAGTGGTGCCACTCGACATTGACATCACAAAATTTAGTTCCATGCTGACAACACAGAAATGATGCTGGGTGAGGATCACCACCTTCACCTAGCAGTCAGCTTGGAGATGTCGGCAAATAGGGTGCGACTTCACCATCAGAATCATTCCGTATCGGGTGTTGTCGCCGTTTATAGTGTATCCACTAACAAAGCTGCTTTCGAGAAGTGTTTAAAGCAGGTAAGTATTGTCAGCTGGTACAGTGATACAGTGATATATTATATTTGAACTGTGTGTGTATGACGAAAAGATTTACTACTCATGCTGCAGTCTGTGACCTTTCTCCAAGTCGTCTACGAATACGTTAGTATCGAACTGACCACCATGAGCAATAGCAGTGAGACTCATCGCTGAATACCACAGCATGTCCCATTTGACCCGGGTTTTAAAGATGCAAAGGTATAGTGTCAGCAATAAAAAGACAAGGTAACTCGGAATATCAAGCCAGCTTCTAGTAATAACGTTTTTCCACCTGTCTGTGGTGATACTCTGCCAATGTCATTTGTCTACTCCTCAGAGAGAGTAGAATAATCCTACAACCTGCTCGTGGCATAGACCTTCTGGAAGGACCCGCCCCTACTTTGCTTCCCACATTCTTATCCTGAGTCCATCTCGTCACTACTCGTTGTGCAGTCATCACTCTACTGTCAGCTGTATGTGCGATCTGTCGGTATGATGCTCCCATGTCACTGATGGCAATGACTAAACTTTTCTCAATGTCCGGAAGATGGCGATAACCTGCTCTTGCACTTCCTCTGGGCGTCCTGCGTTCCAACCTCCATCCGAAAACTTGCAGCAATTTAAGCCACACCCAAGATCCATCATTTTTACACTATTCTTCATTTGAAGAAATGGATTTTTGTGTACCGAAAATGCGGAAAATAAGGTGATGTAAGTATGAAATTTTAATTAACATCTCCTGCAGGCACGGAAATACTGGTGTATAAGTTTGGTAGCGTTCGGTCTAGGACCTCATGGTGCAATACTTCCCCTCTACGTCAGTGAATTTTCGTGATAGAATTCCTTTATCCTTCCCACTATTTACAAATTGTGAGTCTTACCTCTCTAGTGAAATACCTGACCCTACGCCTGTACCTGTAGTAGCTCATAAGGAAAGAATTTAGTGAAGTTTGGGTTGGAATTTCGTAGGTTAAAGTGCCAGAATCTTCGTATGAGTTTTCATGTTTTTTTTCTGTTGAAAGGGAAAAATGTGGGTGTCAGGCAGTCGAAACAGAATAGACTAAGTGACCCAGCATCAACGGATATACTACAGAATGCTCTTTGTGTTATCTAATGTGATTATTAATTATGAAATGAGTACAGATATTTATGAAAATATTTCAGAAAAAAGCATCCGAACCCTTTCGTGCAGTGCATTGCATATGTGGAATCGCGTCTTTTCTGTTTCAGTATGATTATGCTGGTTTTCACAAAAGAAGGACAGCTCCATTATCATTCGACGAAAATCGGGTGGGTTTGCAAGCAGATCCGTCTTGAACATCTTTGGTACGAAACAGAGCACTGGAAGAATGTGTCTCCCTTTGCCTAAAAAGTGGACAACAGCTAATCATGCTTACCCGATTACGAAGACACTGCCTTAGTCGCAGCAAAATTACTTCGTCAAAGATTTAACACTGTAATATCAGCCACAGGCAGTCCAAACTGCTTTTCCGCCGGCGTCCTTGTATTAACCAGAGGTGGTCATAAGACTTTCATCCACACAACGTATGTTGCTGAAAATTTGGGGTGTCTCATGATTAACAGCAAAAATTGAAATGCGTGAAACTGTCCGATAATAGAAGCAAAAACGTTCGGGTGACGAGTCCGCAAACAAAGTTTCCGATGTAATGGGGGAGTAGTACACTGAATTCGGAAGTAAAATTTTACCAGCCAAAACCCATATATCTAATTAACTCTGAGATGGTGCAACGTATTGAATTTTTTTCTTAACATTTCTCAGCACAACCAATTCTACAACACCCTTACAAGTTTCTCAGACTATTTGTGACCACCCTGTATAATGTTTCATTGAGTTCAGGTCAGGAGGGGACTTTGGTGAGTTCGTTGTCATGCTCCTGAAACTGGTGTAACCTTGAGACACAGCCAGTTATCCCGCTGATGGATGCTACCTTCGTCAGGAAAGACATCAAACATGGAGTGATGCAGATAATACGCAACAATGTTAAGTTAGTCCACAACTGTCATGGTGCTTCTATTGCTGCCACCAGTCCCATGAAAGGCCAGGTGAATGTCGACCATAAGATATTATTGCCTCCATTGGCCTTTGTCCGTGGTGCGGTGCATCTTCCGAGCAGCCTTCAGCCTGGATGAGAGAGTAACTGGAAACGACCATCGATCTAGTGTAATAAGAAACTTGATTCACCCGTCCAAGCGACGTGTTTCCGTTGATCAGCTGTCCAATCTCAATTATCCTGTCCTCTTTGCAGTGGTAAATAACGATGTTGTAAGAAAATGAAATATCTACAGCCGACCTTATGATTTTATTTATTGTGTAACTACCAGTTTCCGCGCTTCAATGCGCCGTCTTCAGTTGAAGCTGAAGGAGTTATGGTTGGAGTGCTGTCATCTCAGTTACAGATAGTCTGCGTAAACCAGTTATATTGGCCACTGATGCAGCGTGCATACGGATCGTGATAACCCATTCAGCATCAACTAAGAAGATGGCGCACTGGTAGTTACACGGTAAACAAGATCATAACGACGGCTATAAACGTTTCATTGTCTTACTATATTGAACGGCCGTGGTCCCCAAGACCTCCAATCAAAAGGATGGACATACAAAAACTAAACAACAATGTGGTTGGGTCAACAGGGGAGCACATAGGGAGCGTGTGCTGCAAAGCTCCATGTTCAACAATGTACGCTGAATGCTGTCTCCGAAACAACTGTGCCTGCACCAGCGTATCTCCGCCTATCCTGCTTTACGGAGTTGTCAAGCCCCGAACTCCATGTTCTGTCGCGAGACGTGGATACCCAGCTTTGTAGTCTACTCGTGGTTTCACTGTCCTTCAACCACTTTTCATAGATGCTTACGATAGTAAGAATAGCTGACAAGCTTAGATGTTTCCAAGATGTTCGTTTGGATGTGCCGGACTGTAACACTCTGGACTTTGTCAAACTAGCTTATGTCAGTGGATATCCCTATTTGCGGTCCTATCTTCGCTACAATGTTTCCCCACTCATCTCCGTTCCTTTTATATGCTTATGTGTACTTTCGTTGCAGCGTCACATGCCCTAACGCCACCAGGCAGCATTCAATCTCGCAGCGGTCATAATGGTATGAGTCATCACTGTATGTTCCAAACTGCGTTTAGAATTTCATTGCTATCCAATTTCGGTTTCAGTCGGCTTTTTGTTTTTATTACTGTGCTATCATTGTTACCTTTCACAAGAAAGAGTAACTAAGAGAGCTTAACATGGGTAACCTTGTTTTTTACAATTAATACATTAACACCATCTCTTTCTTACTTGCTAGGACGAAAGTGGTTCTCCGAGACTAGCGTGCTTGATCTTCCTAAGCACCAAATATGGTTCAAAGATAAATAAATGCAAGAAAGGTGTGATAAAGTGAGGCAGAAAGTAGAATTCCTGTCTGTTAAAAATCTGAACTGTTTACGGAAAAATTTAACATCGGAAATGATTTCCTCTCCAGGAAATGAGATTTCGTAACATCGCAAGATACCATAAATAGTCTGCCGAGGGAAAGAAACGAGCCTACAAGGAAAAAAATCCACTGATTAAAATAATAATGTACAACTGCATAAAAATTTTTGAAATATTTACATCAGGTTCAAATGGAACATGGGAAATTTGTATTAGAAACTTCGACATTCGTTACAGAAGGATGATAAAAATTAAGTACACACGTAAAATACTAAATGAAAAAGTACCTGAAGGTGTAATGAGAAGAGAACCATAACAAAGAGGAGAGACAAATCGACACTACGTGCGATATGCAGCAATTAATAGCTTGGCGCTGAAAGTACAGTAGGAAAGAAAACGTATTGGGCGGGTAAAGACTACACTTTGCAACAGAGAGCCCAAGGAATGCTTGGTTGGTTAATTATTTAATATGAAGCAATGAAGAGGCCACTCATCACAGGAAGAGACGGAGGGTGGCCTTAACCTTTTCTCAATAATAGTGATATGAATAAATAAATAAATAAATAAGTAAATAGAAAAAGATGAATGTTAACAACTGGTATACTGAACCTGTCATCGATTCATTCTCAGATATGGGTAAAGAACACGTTCTCCTATGTTTCTGTACTACTAGAAAAGCCACAAAAGCTTGTTTGACAGACTACTATAGAAAATTTCTTTCATTTTCGGTTTTTTTTTACGTTTTAAGCAATTGCAACATATTCTTTTACTAAATACTACCCTTTATTTCGTGTAAAATATTTCCTAAAATGTACAACTCATTTCCGTAATTAGTTTCAACTCTTTATAATAAATTCTCACATTAACGAAAATTGTTGTAACAAGATTGTGTAAACTCTTCAGTTTTTGATGAGAGATCCATCTCATTTTTACTGTACCCAAAAAACGCGAACTAATCAGGAGAAAAACCTGAATCTTACTGCTATATTCTCGTTAGAAGAAGTCAACAAGGAAAGCTCAAACAGAATTGGGAAAAATATAAGGTAAACGTTTGTCAATGTCAAGACTTTACGTTGCTATTGCTTCCATAGTTAAAAGTAAGGAGAACTGCCAAAAACATTCGTATACGTGTGTGATGTTGCCAAACGCCAAGTTTGTCTTAGTTACAAACATAACAGGAACTACAGTGGTGTGGAGAGCATCAAAAGTGATGGTAGCAATCAAACTGTAGTAAGCTGCAACTTTTCCTTTGCTCGTATGTAGGCTCCAGGGGTTTTGTCTACATTGTAACCTAAGGTGCTACTGTTGCTTGCATGTCAAAATTACCGAGTTGAATTATAGGTCACTTATGAATGGAATAGGTTCTCACGGTGGAAGAAGAGAAAGATGAACCGAACTCATACGAGTATAGTATGAAGTACTGCGCTGTAGTCTTCATCCCAACTTCCAATTAAATGGAAAATTCTAGTTTACAGAGCAATTGGCTGAAAAGAAGAACTGATTGAAATTAGGGTGCAGCAGGCGAAGAAATTACACGTGTGGATCTCGAAAGTACATTAAACGGAATCACGCAATGGATAAAAATTCCGAAAAGTGGAATCTGTATAATATCTAACTACACACTGATGTTACATTTAAGGGAAAATCGTCATTGTGTAAAGCAATATGTCTCTTGATTTTTCACAAGGAAACATTCTTCTTTTTCGATTTTAGTGTAGTAAACTCAATACAATCATTTGAGCCCTATATCAAAACTCTAGAAGCCTCTTTAGCGTCTTGTTACCCTTTCTCTTGACTGCTGTAGTGTTTCAATGATCTAACATTGTCACATTTCACGTATTTAATCAATTACCTAATATATTTTCAAAAATTCCTCAAGGTCATTTGGTGAAAATGGTGATTAACCTGGCCTGGTTTTGTTTTCAACATTCAGAAGAATAATTTGATCACTGTACTGCTCATAGTAACACAATATGCTACATCTCTTCCTAGTCATAAAGATTTCAGCACCTGTTGTACCCTTATCTGATGCTGTTATCATCTGACGATAAATGTCCTCCCCATTCCAATGTCACCAATTTCCACTGCAGTGAAGTGCGGTATTTTCATCTCACTATCGGTTTCCATACATTCTTTCTTCTTAAAGGACACACTCCCATTTGTAGAATGATAAAGAAACTCAGTGATTTGCCTACTGTGCTGTGAATCTATATGCACACTCCACAGTTTCTTTTTACAAGGCCTTCTGCTGGATACCTTCGAATACTTTAGATCATGGTTTTTCTCCAAACCGGAGCTCCTTAGGCTAACAGTCGTGAAAGAATCGATCGAGGATACGTGTCGTGCAACAAGTGTAAAATGACTTTTAAGATTTTCGACTTAAGAGCCTGTGTTTATCAGAATGTATGCGCAGAATCAATCTCAATTGGTCAGTATCGGAAGATGTTGTAGTAGACATTACTTAGCTTCAAGAATGAATTAAATATGACATAGAAACACTACGCAAGTCATCGTTAAAGGCAATTCTTCACACACGAATATGTTCAAGTCTACATAAAAAAAACGTGATAGCTCCTATGAAATGGAATATTGGACGATTTTACAGGTTGTTGTTTATGTTGTAGTCTTCACTCCGAAGACTAGTTTGATGCAGCTTTCATGCTAGTATATCTTGTGCAAGCCTCTGTATCACCTAATAACTACGTATTGCAACATACTCGTGTATTTATTTTATATTAGTTTGCATTTTTAAGCTCTGTCTGTACGCTGTCAAATCAGGAGACCACCCTTGAAAACTCCCTTTCTTCTAACTTACGTACGTCCAACATGTATTGCAAATACAGAGGGAAAACTCTTGAAGGTTCGGATAAGGAAACAAGGTATATTGTTCATTACACTGACGTAGAAATCTTTGTTGCTCAATTGACGTTTACCCATATCTATAAAACAAAAGAACTCCTTGACAACAGCACAGACTTGAGTTTTGCAGGTGCAAAGTTTAAAGCACGACAGCGAGAGAAAAGATAACAATTATGGTTCTATTGCTAATACTGACACTGCTTAATCTATAACTAAAAAAACCTTATCTTCAATTGCAGATTTCCGCTTAGAGTGAAACATCACTTTTGTATGTACACAGATGTTGCGTTTATATTGTTAGATTTCCACACTTAAGTTGGTAACTGCAAAGTGTTATTGCCGGCCGCAGTGGTCTCGCGGTTCTAGGCGCTACAGTCTGGAGCCGCGCGACCGCTACGGTCGCAGGTTCGAATCCTACCTCGGGCATGGATGTGTGTGATGTCCTTAGGTTAGTTAGGTTTAAGTAGTTCTAAGTTCTAGGGGACTGATGACCACAGATGTTAAGACCCATAGTGCTCAGAACCATTTGAACCATTTTTTTGCAAAGTGTTACGTTAGTTTATTTGTATGTCTTGCCTTCGTTCCTTGAATTGCTTTGCTTTTCAGTAAACCACTTACAATTTTCACGAAGTTCTTGAGTAATTTTGTGCTACTGGTACGAAAGCACATTAATCGTGAGGCGTGCCGGTACAAAGATTATCCGGACTCTGTCTTGAACTCTCGGCATTTAACAGCCGCTTCGGTGAGTCGTTAAACACCAGTTTATTTTCTTCCTGTTTTCTTTTTAATCTGTTCGACTAAGAGAGGCGGGTCATATGGCACAGACACCCACGAAAAATGTATATATACCATCTTGTTCCTGTTTTCTTCACAGTGCTACAAGAATGATGTTCAGTCACCTGGGGAATGAAGAGATTGAAAATTCGTTCTTTCACAAAAATATTTATGGGAAATACACATAGAAGGTGTAAACATTTGAAACCCTGTGCGCAGAATCAATCTCAATTGGTCAGTATCGGAAGATGTTGTAGTAGACATTACTTAGCTTCAAGAATGAATTAAATATGACATAGAAACACTACGCAAGTCATCGTTAAAGGCAATTCTTCACACACGAATATGTTCAAGTCTACATAAAAAAAACGTGATAGCTCCTATGAAATGGAATATTGGACGATTTTACAGGTTGTTGTTTATGTTGTAGTCTTCACTCCGAAGACTAGTTTGATGCAGCTTTCATGCTAGTATACCTTGTGCAAGCCTCTGTATCACCTAATAACTACGTATTGCAACATACTTGTGTATTTATTTGAACCTACGAATTGTAAGCAGAAGGGCAATTTATGTTTTGTCGCTTATCGCTGACTCAGCATCCCTCAGCACTTTCTTGCAGCGTCACATTAGAACTGATGAAATCGTGCATTTTATATTCAAGGCCTCACTGGGGAGTTGAGATAGGGAGGAACTAATGCAGTGGGAGAAGAAGGGATCGGGATGGGAGGTCGGCCAATCGGATTACGATGCTCTAGGGCAAGAAGGAATAATTTTATTATGAAGATCCACGTGCTCCTCAATCGAAGTCCGTATATCTGTAATATTCTTCTTCTTCGTGCCAGATTCCTGGACGTCACGAGTTCAATTGACAAGGCACTCGAGGTGAACAAAGAAGACTCCATCAGAGAAGGACATGACAATGGAAGAGCGTATGACAGCTTATTCGAATTACCCAGCAGCAACACAAGTATGAGAGATGCTCAATAAGTAACGCAACATTCCTTTTTATGAAAGCAGGTTGGCTTTATTTAGGATTCCAACACATCATATTATTCCCCACTCATTCGGCTTCAAAACCTTATTTTTCAACATGATCTCCTTTGAATGTGACAGCGTTACTGCATCAGTAACCTCCACAGTCGGCCTCATAACACGCAAGCAATTCCACACAGATGGTCCTTCGTTGCTCTTTATGGTCTTACGTTAGGCTCACATTTTAAGAATACTTTGCTTCACAGCATCAGTGTGCTGTTTTCTCATTTTTTTTTTTTTGGGGGGGGGGGGGGGGGGGGGAGCGTCAGCTCACAGTTCACAACTGTCTAGTGCCTGATGAAGGGATAAAATGGGTCACTCACAATTTCAGAGTGCTCCCTGCCAAAACACTTTGAAAACACTGAGGAAAGTAGAAGGATCTTGTTAACCTGTGTTAACATTGTCAATGTGAGCCTGCAAGATCCTGTACTCGAAAGCACAGGCTACCACAAAGTAGTTCAGCGCAGTTGTGTGGTTTAACTGATGATCCATAACAGTCAGGGGAGAGGGGGTGTAGGGCTGCTACTGGAGCTGTGTCCAAAACGTTGTCGATGCCTGTGCGATGGACCATGCTAGGGTGGATGCATTATATTTGTGGATGGGCACACTCATAGTATCGAGGGGCCTGACAGGGTGTCAGGGAATGCATTGTAGATGGTTCAAATGGCTCTTAGCACTATGGGACTCAACTTCTGAGGTCATCAGTCCCCTAGAACTTAGAACTACTCAAACCTAACTAATCTAAGGACATCACACATTCATGCCCGAGGCAGGATTCGAACCTGCGACCGTAGCGGTCTCGCGGTTCCAGAATGTAGCGCCTAGAACCGCACGGCCACTCCGGCCGGCCCATTGTAGATGGGTATGATCTGGTGTTGTACACCCATCTCCAGGAAGTTGCAGTACTCGTGCAAACGAGGAATCGAGATTGGTGTCACACACACACACACACACACACACACACACACGTATGCACAAACACACTGCAGACATATGCCTCTGTCAATAATAATGATACCTGGTACTTACATTGTGGTTCATTAATGTTGGTTTGCCCAATAAGTGGTTTATTAATATCATTTCCTCATATAATTCTTCCAACATCACCTGATTTAATTCGACAACATTCTGCTAACATTGCTATCCTTACGTTGATGTTCATCTTATATCATCCTTTCAAGACATGTCCATTACATGTTCTTTTCTGTCTCTGACAGAATTACAGTGTCATCGGTAAGCTTCAAAGTTTTTCTTTCTTCTCCTGAATATCAATTCCATCTTCATTAATTCCATCTTCAAAATTTTCTTCGGTTTCCATTACTGCTTGTTCAGTGGAGAGACTGAATGACATCAGGTGTGGTGTCATCTGAAGAACGAGGTGCTGAGGCAAAGTTGGTAACTCGCAACAGAACCACAAGTAAGCATAGTCGCTGCCAGACGCAACGACGAATGAGGGATGTCGGCCTAGAAACGGCATCAAGTGTTTCATGCGCTACTGCTGCTGCATAGTTAACGTCAGAGCGGAGGGCCCCTCAGTCCACACTGGTCATCGAAGACGACAGCATCGTTCCGCTACAGTCAGCAGCATGAGAGTTATATAATATAGACCTTTGTAGCAAAGTTTATAGTCCGTTATACTTTGAGAGAAGTGACTATTAACTTGTACTCTACCAAGTGACACGTTAGTGTTCAGTGACAGTAATAAATACGCATGACATGTCTGTGGACATGGATTTTTACAAAATTAGGTATTTCATCTTGTTCAAGTTTATAATAAAGTGATCTAACATATTTTATGTGTTATAGTATCAGCTTGGCCTCCTCCAGAAGTAGTTTAAGAACCCATCTCCGTGCCGACAAGTGTATTTTCGTTCGGCACAACATCGGTGAATGGCTACATCCCTGCCTCATTAGTTTCTCAGTCACTGCTTCCCTTTCATAGTCTTTAACACCTATAACTGCCATCAGGTTTCCATATGAGTTATAACTAATCTTTCGCTGTCTGCAATTTATCCTGCTCCCTTCAGGTGTATATTCCAGTCAGCATTGTCAAAATATTTCTCTAAGTCTACAGGTGCTATGAACGTTGGTTTCCCTTCCTTTAACTTGTCTTGCATGACAGTGGTTTCGAACCTTCCTGAGACCATTACCCCTGGGTGTAATCAAATATTAGGTCGTCTCTAACAAAAGTTTAGAACGAAACAAAATTTTCTTCGAATACTTGTTTTCAAGATCTGGAAAGATAAACGATGTTTTGCTTTTGTAGGTGTTTTATCAACCCACGAACTAATGATTCAATAAAACAATTGGTACTGCTTATTTCTAACAATATTTTTTATAGAATGATGAAGCAATTCTCAGTGCATCGCGAGTGCTACCTTAAGTTTAGTCTTAGGAAAGAAACCTAACTACCCAAGTTAAGGGTAGACACTTATTGCAAAATATGCTTCCCTCTGACTAGGGGTGCTTGCTACAACCACACCTTGCACTTCCGTTTAACATCAACCAAGTTAAAATGTGTATACTATACTCAGTTTCTCTAAATCACTTCATTGCTGATTTCCATACTTCTGTGACGGCATAAGATGGAAGGTTTCAGACTGCCAATGCTTCGGTGTCTGACCACTGCCACTAATAACAATGGATGTAATAATAATAATAATAATAATAATAATACTGGGAGCAGTGCCAAAAGATGTTAGTGTGCATTTGAAAACCATTGGCAGTGATAAAATATCAATCTGCCAACTCTAAAAAGCAACTTGAATGTAATCTGCACGAATTATCCAGCAATACACGGAGTCGTAAGCACTTGCGAAGTTTCTGACTGGTGATAAAACACGAAATACAACATAGTGAACTGATTTGCTGTGTTTACTGTTGCAAACAATATATATACATCAACGAATATAATGACTGTTTGAAAATGTAATATGACTACATAAAAAATTCTTCTCACCAAGTGGCGGCAGGAAAAAATCACATCTAAAATATGTGAAAATGTGCAAGGTTTCGGAGCCAGAAACTCCTTCTTCTGGCAGAAGTGTTGATTAGGTAACATGTATAATAATAATAATACTATGTAGGCCCTACAGCAGTGCAGTAGCGATTACATAGTTAGCGGTGTTTTGTGATGTCAGTTAGTTCATTTATTTTTACAAAATGAGTAATGAAGTAAAGCCAGATCCATTGCAGGAACCGCCTATACTGAGCTGACAAAAGTCACGGGCTGCCTCGTAATACCGTGTTGGACCTCGTTTTGCCCGGCGTAGTTCAGCAACACGACGTGCCATAGACTCAACAAGTCGTTCGCAGTCTCCTAGAGAAATATTCAGCCATGCTGTCTCTGTAGCCCTCCATAACCGCGGAAGCGATGCCGGTGCAGGATTTTGTGTACGAAGTGACACCCTCGCTTATGTCCTATAAATGTTCGATGGGATTCATTTCGGGCGATCTGGGTGGCCAAATCATTCGCTCGAATTGTCCAAATGTTCTTCAAACGAATCGCCAACAATTGCGGCATTGTGGCCCGGTGACATGGTGCATTGTCAGCCATAAAAATTTCATCATTGCTTGGGAGCCTGAAGTCAGTGAATAGCTGCATACAGTCTCCAAGTCGCTGACATAACCATTTCCAGTCAACGATTGGCTTTAGCTGGACCAGAGGACTCCGTTAATTTTATGTAAACACAGCCAACACATGGAACTACCACAAGCTTGCACAGTGCCTTGTGGACAACTTGGGTGATGGCTTCGTGGAGTCTGCGCTGCACTCGAGCCCCACGATCAGCTCTTGCCGACTGAAATCGGAACTCATCTGACCAGCCCATTGTTTTGCAGTCGTCTAGCGTCCCACCGACGTGGTTACGGGCCTAGGAGAGGCGCTGCAGACGATGTCGTGGGGTTAGCAAGGGTACTCACGTCGGTCGTGTGTTGCTGTAGCCCACTAACGCCAAATTTCGCAGCACTATCCTAATGGATACATTTATCGCACGTCCCAAATTGACTTCTGCGGTTATTTCACTCAGTGTTGCTTGCATGTCACCACAGACAAATCTACCCAAACGCCGCTGCTCTGGGTCGTCAAGAGCATGCCGTCGGCCATTGCGTTGTCCATGGTGAAAGGTAATGCCTGAAATTTTGTGTTTTTGGTACACTCTTAACACTGTGGATCTCGGAATATTGAATTCTCTAACGATTTCCGAAATCGAATGTCCCATGATTCTAGCTCCAACTACGTTTCCACGTTCAAAATCTGTCTAATTCCCGTCGTGCGACCATAATCGCGTCGGAAACCTCTTCATATGAGTCAGGTGAATGCATTTGATAGTTCCGCCAGTGCACTGCAGTTTTATACTTTGTATACGAGATACTACCAACATCTGTATATGTGCAGGTCGCCATCCCATGACTTTTGTCACCTCAGTTTACATTTACATCAGATATTTAAAGTGTATGTGACAGATATGTCTCACTGTCACAGATCCATGCGACAAAGTACAAATTACGTGTAGTGGGTAGACAATGTGAGGGAGATGTTCTTAGATTTGTTAAACACGCTGTAGCCTCCAGCACATTTCGTCATGCATTAGAGCTAGTATTTGAAGAACGTTGTTATTGGTAACTAATGTAATCGACATTACAGTTTTATGAAATAGTGATATTAGCAATAATTTTTTAAAACAATCGAACCTTATGATTTTGCCCCTCAAAAAATTTCATTTTATCCCTAGGGGGTAATTATCCTCAGGTTGGGAACTACTGTTCTAAGATAAGACGTAGCTTAGCCTCTTGTGGCCCTGCATTTGTCCAGAACCCAAATTGATCTCCCCGGAAATCGACTTCTACCCTTTCTTCCATTCTTCTGTAAATAATACATTTCAGTACGTTACAACCATTACTTTTTAAATGGATAATTAGGTTATATTCACAAGTGTCAATAACAGTTTTTTTAATCATTACATTCTTATTGAATCTGACGGTATTTCACCTGGCTCTACTTCTTGCACACCAGTTGTAATAGTTTTGTCGTGGCTGACTTTTCCAGGGATATCTATAAGTCTGAGGGAATGTCTGCTCCAGTTGCCTTGTATCGTCTTAGATCCTTCAGTGCTCTGTCAGATTCTTCCCACACTATAATACCTCCCCCCCCCCCCCCCCCCCTGTCATCTTCGTGTACTTCCTCTTCTCTTTGCACAATATTCAGTTACATTGCTCTTGTATAGACCTTCTACATATTCCTTTCACCTTTCAACTTTCCCTTCTATACTGAGTACTGATTTTCCGTCTGAGCTCATGATATCCATGCCGTCACTTCTCTTTTCTCCAAAGGTCTCTTTAATTTACTATAGTCGGTATCTATGCTTATATAAGTTTCTGTAGCCTTGAATTTATCTCTAGATGTTCTTGTTTAGCCATTTTGAACTTTCTATCAGTCTCATTTTTAGATGTCTGTATTCCCTTTCGCCTAATTCATAAGCTGCATTTTATATCTTCTTTGATATCGAGGAATTTCTACTAAGCCTTGTCTTTTCATCTATTGATTTTCTGCTGTCTTCACTATTTCATCTATCAGAGCTACATATTCGTCCTCTGCTGTATTCCTTTCTCTGTTTCAGTCAGTCGTTGCCTAATGCTTTCTCCAAAATTCTCTGCAACTTCTGGTCCTTTCAACTAACACAGGTCAAATTTACAAACTTTTTGCTATTTTCTTCAGCCTTAATCTGCAGTACACAACCAATAAAGTGGATCAGGGTTCACATTTGCCCCCGTAAATAGCTTATAGTTCAAAATCTGGTTCCCAAATCTTACGATTATGTAACCAGTCTGAAACCTTCCAAAGCTTCCAAGTCTCTTCCACAAGTACAACCTTCTTTCATGATTCTTAAACCAAGTGTCAGCGATGGTTAAATTATGCTCTGTGCGCAAAGCTACCAGGCAGGCTTCTCCTCCATGGTTGTAGCCCAGTCCATAGTCGCCTACTATTTTCCCTTCTCTTCCTTTTTCTACATCACAATTAAATTTTACCATTCCTAAAGCATCTAAATAATTTCTTTCGTCTCATTGAAGATTCTTTCAATCTTTTTGTCATCTGCAGAGCTATTTGGCTCATAAACTGATACTAATGTGTTGAGTGGTGTCTCCGTAACTATCTTGGCTACAATAATGCGTTCACTATGCTGTTCCTAGTAGCTTACCCACATTCGTATTTTCTTATTCGTTATTACACCTACTACTGCATTACCCCTATCTGATTTTGTATTAAGAGCCCTGTACTTACTTGACCAGATGTCCTGTTCATCCTGTCACCGAACTTCACTAGTTCCCACTATATCTAACTTCATCCAACCCATTTCCCTTTTTTAAATTCTCTAACCTACCTACTCCGAAATGGTTCAAATGGCTCTAAGCACTATGGGGCTTAACGTCTGAGGTCATCAGTCCCATGGACTTAGAACTACTTAACTTTAACTAACCTAAGGACATCACACACATCCATGCCCGAGGCAGGACTCGAACTTGCGACCGTAGCAGCAGCGCGGTTCCGGACCGAAGCGCCTAGAACCGCTCAGTCACAGTGGCCGGCGTTCTATGCTCCGTCCCAGATTTGTGTTTCCTGGTGACGACATCCTACTGAGTAACTGCCGCCCAGATGTTTAAGTTGAAGACTGTCTTATATTTGGAATATTTAACCACACAATAGAGCTGCATGCCTTCGGAGAAACTAACAGCTGCAATTTCCCCTTATTTTCAATCATCATGGCTCTTTCCCCAGCAACTGCTGAAAAGGCTTCTGCCCCGCTTCAGAAACTACACGTTTGTCGGGTCTCTCCACAGAGGTACTCCCGACATAGTTGCACCTACGGTATGGTTATCTGCATCGTTGAAGCACGCAAGCCACCCCATCTTGGAGCTCAGCAAACAGGATAGGACAGAGGCGCAAAATTAGAAAGAGCCATTATCTGGCCCTATAGAAGAAAATAAAATTTTAATTGATAGGCTCTTTATGCAGGAGTCGCTGGATATTATAACCGCATCAAAATGGAACTCAACATTACTCATTCAATTAAATACGAAACGAAGTACTTATAACACACTAGATACGATTTACAGGATTTAGAGACCAGAGAACTAACGGTCGTCTACCCTTTGAAACAGTAGTAACAAAAGACAGAAGTAAGCACTTAATGGCTATTCGTTAAACTTCTGTATTTTAGTGTCACTAATAGGTGTTTAGTATTAACGTATGATGGCAGAAGCAGCCTGTGTGAACATGTTTCTTTCTTCCGCTTGGCTTTAAACTCACATCGACAACGAAATACCCAGAAAACGTTTACTTCGACCAAATGTAATGGAAAGAGTTAAGGCAGTCTTTCGCCACATAACTGATAAACTGAATGGTCGACAGCCACTTAAACATTTTGGAACTGTCGCTAAGCTTTCAGACAATAACCTTCCTTGTAGTAAACTGAATGATGACCAACAGTCGATCAGCTCTGGCTGATCCGGGAATTCCCAGAAGTCATGAAATGAATGTTTAAAAAAAAGATTTATTACAAATATCTCTACAAATAGTTAATAGTCTTCTTATACTTTTTTCCTCAGAATCTCCCATGCCCCGTAAACCCTCTCGAAGGCCCCATTGCGAGCCCCCTTAATACAGTGGCCACTGCCGCTTGGACGGCACCAACGCTATCAGAACGGCGTCGTTTAACTATGTTCTTAACCTGGAGAGACAAAATGAAATCGGCCGGAGCGAAGTCCGGACTGTAGAATGGAATAGACGGATGCTGGGACGTGTGGCTGATTTGGTGGTGGTATCTTTTCTGCAATTTTCCCAGAATCCCACGCAATAGGCACCTTTAAAGGTCTGTCCTAGCGACACAGACGGTTTGTGAACCACGCATCGAAAAAGACAGTCGAAGGTCTCTGCAATTTGGATTTGCCCATCTTCGCATTCATGTGTGTGGGGGACGCAGGTGTGTGCCATTCAGCACACTGGTGCTTTGTCCCTCTGTCGTACTAAAATGTCCACATTTCATCACCAGTAATAACGTTGTTCAAATAATACAGTTCAGTTCCCACACATTCCTTCAGTTCACTCGCGATCAACACTCGATTAGCCTTTTGGTAGTCCGTTAACTGTTTGGGGACTAGCTTTGTATGTTCAGATCTTAGGTAACGATGGCATACACAACGATTTTCATAATGTTCAGATTGTCAGGTAACAATGAAACGCTCATTCGACGGTCAGACGTCAACAACCCACGTACACTAGTTCCATTTTCATCAGTTTTGTTTGTTTATGGTCGTCCAGAGTGGGGATCAACGTCTATTCTTTCCTCGACCATGTTAAACTTCTTCATTCATTTCGTAACTTGCACAAACGAAAGACTAGACTACCTGTAGGCTTATTTAAGAAGTTCCTGAGTTTCTGCGTCTTTTTTGTCGTGTTTTGTGCAGCGCTTGATTATACAACGTTGTTCGAAACTGTTCGCCATTACGTGATCTAAAAACAGGGGTGTACTAAACCAGCGGTCTTAGCGCCACCGAAGCTCGGAGCAGTTAGACGTATCGTGCGTGCCTAGCAAAGACAAGGGACCCCGCTACGAATCTCGAATGTCCTAAACGTGCTGCGACCTGTCGAACCACAGCAAAAATATATAATTCATTACTTTCGAATCACATCTTGTGTATACATATATTTTTATTTTGTTTTTATTTTGAGCTTTTCCTCATTACAGAGGCTTGTCTCCAACATAATAATTTACTTGGAGATTACAATACAAACAATAAACGTTCTTAAACTATATTTTCAAATATTCCTCCAGGTGTTTCGATCTTGTGTGTCCTCTTCCTCTGCGCCCATTCTCCTCATTGTGTGCTGTACATTTTTGAGCCAGGTTGTCATAGGTCGTCCTCTTCTTCTTCTCCCCTCCGGTTCCCACTCCAGTATCAATTTTGGTATTCTGGTTTTCTCCATTCGTCGTACATGCCCGTACCACTGTAATTTCTTCCTATCCATTACGTCATATATTCTTTCTTTTATTTCCATTCTCCTTATTATTTCGGTGTTCCTTATCTTTTCTTTCCTGGAGATTCTTGCCCATCTTCTCCAGAAGTCCATCTCTAGAGCTTGTAATTTTTTAATGTGCTTCAAATTAACTGTCCAGGTCTCCGTTCCATACAGAACCACACTCTCTAATACGGATTTGTATATTAATTCCTGCTCCATAAGACTGAGTTAAGCATCCCAATGACCCTCCGTCCGCTACTAATTCTTTTATTGATTTCTGACTCTGATTTTCCCTCGATTTCTAAAATGGATCCCAAATAACAGAAAGTGTTTATCTTTTTGATTTTCTTTCCTTCAATGTATAGCTCATCTGAATCGTTAGTCAAGTATTCTGTTTTTTGGTAATTAATCTTCAAGTCCCAACTTTTATACGCTACTGCTAATTGATTGCACATATAGTTAGCATCCTCCCCATCTTGTGCTACGACTACTTGATCATCAGCAAACAATAAATGATGTAGATAAACTCCATCTCTTATTTCTAATCCCATACTATTACATTTACGAGACCATGTTCTAAGGCTAATATCTATATAGATTTTAAATAATGATGGTGACATGGGACAGCCCTGTAAAAGGCCTTTGCTTGTTCTAAATTTCTGTGAAAGTTTATTACCAACTTTCACTTGGCAAATGTTATCTTTATACATCTGTTGTATAATTTTAATCAAGAAAGGGTTTATGTTTGCCATAAGTAGTGCTCTCAAGAGTAATTTTCTTGGAATAGTATCATACACTTTTTCTATATTTATGAAAATTAATCCTATATTTTTTGATTTTTCCCTATGTTTCTCCAAAATCTGTCGTAATGTGAAAATATGGTCTACACGTGATATCCCAGCCGTGAATCCACATTGTATACATATCTAACGCTTATTTTAACATAATCATTATATTTAGCAGCAATAGAGCGATAACTAGTCTAATGACACTCCCTCTTGGCCACTAGAAAAATTATTAAGTATTCCTGATGAGAGCAAAAGGAACAAACAGGTAGCCTCGAAACTTCCCGCTGCAAAATTTATTGTTAACTACTGTTCCCTACTCTTGCCAGGTCCTCCTTCCTTCCTAGTATTAAATGATTTAAATAAATCTGTCCTTTGGTGTTACTTTTTAATCTGAAAACTGAAACTTTTCATCCAAAATAAACTTTTAGTGCTTTGGATCTTAATTACTGTCTTCTTGGCTGAAAAAGCGTAAATTATTAATTTTTCAGTAATGTGTGGCGTCTCTGGAGTGCAATCCAGCGCATTCAAGCTTAAAGTTCATCTTAGCAGCCAGCGTAAGAAACAGTTTTTCAAAATCTGCGTCGTAATGTAGCTCTGAAAAATTCTTGACGCTGTTATTGAAGTGCAAGTCAGACGGATACGATTCTGAACAACTGTGATATCCTGTGTCGGTAGGGCAAGTTCCGCAAAATTTCGCTTTTCACAAAAGAGAATCTGTTCATTCGAAAAGACCGTGTTATTAAACAGGGATCGCACAGTACTACCTAGCATTCAAAATCCCAAGTCTTCTGCTTGCTTGCACTTTGTATAGTAATTACTAGGAGAGGAAAGATAATATTCACTTCAGAAATGAGAAAAATTTTATCTTTTGAGATAACAGTTATTATTTCATAAAAACGTTCTTCTCAGTGCTCAACTATTACTATTACAAGAGCGTATACTCACAAAAATTAATATTTTCTTAGATCTAGCAGCAATGGCGGCTGAGGTTTCTTTTTTAACAATAGAAGTACACCTGCTCTGAAAATACGTCCTTCCGTAGTCAAGTCTACAGTCAGAAAACATCGTTAGTAAAGTCACGGAATACACAAGGGTGTTAAAAATCACGGAGCGCTAACAAGCCAACGATGCTATTCACAATGCTGCGCTCTCGCAGTCGAAAGCGATAACTCAGGCTATGAACTGATATTATAGTACGTTCGATATTTGAGTATTTCATCCTGAAATGGTATTTCGTCGTTAGGTTGACTTGCTAATTTTCGTTGATGTTTAAATACACATGCTGGATACTTAGTATATCGAATCATTGTGTTTGAAACAACTACTTCTAGATAATGGAATTACTGTTCTTGGTAGTGATGGATCATTTATATTAAGGAGCTACTCTTCAGTACAAGCCTTTCCTAAAATTCTTAAACAATTAGTACACATTAACTACGCAAAAACAAATACGTAGAAAAGGATAGCTATACTGGAATGTATCATTTTTTCCCCTTTAATATTGTAACCTGTTCGACGTACACGTGGCTATAATGGTTCAATTTAGGTCTTTTTAGGTAAGAAGAAATAACTTACTTCCCCTCACAAATATTATATCCCGTCATTCACACTTTGAACGTGCAACAGATGCCTTAGATCTTAATAATGACAATAAAATATATATAATGTTTTAGTATTACAATAATAATAATTCATTTACATGAGTGCATTACTACGTGGCTTTAGCACAACATCCAAGAAGTTGAAATTCAAAGGTATATATCATTTGGAACGCATTCGCCTGAAATTTTGAGAAAAACATGTTTCACGCATGTTAAGATGGATGGATGGAGAGGGTTGTATGGGCGCACAACGGCAAGGTCTTCAGCGCCAGCTCAGTAACAGATTGAGACGGGTGTCAAGAAAAGACTCAGAACAGTAAGATAAAACAGAACGTAAAACACAGGTAACAAGCTTGGAAAAATATATGCTCACCCACAACGGAGCGTGGGACGAAGCATGCCGCTAGCGGTAAAACATGGACAACACAGGCAGAAAGTGGCAGAGGGAGCTAAAACAATATAGCAGATAGAAGTGGTTGGCTGACCGCAGGGAAAAAGGGAGTAGCCAGCCACTTTGCAATACACTAAAACCTCCAGCCTGAAAGTTTAGGCCAGAGTCCAGACACATCATAAAACTTTAAACCGTAGACACACACGTCTCATCATTAACTAAAACACAGGGCAAATTCCCATCAACTTGTGCTTCTGCCCTTGCATCACGGTGTAAAATGCAGTCTGTTAAAATGTGGCGGAGAGAGGTGTGCACACCGCAAGCATCACAAAACGGGAGATCCTCCCGCCGTAATAGAAAGCTATGTGTGAGAGGACAGTGCCCAATCAGAAGGCGCGTGAGGGTCACTTCTTCCCGCCTGAGCAACCGGCAAGAGGAACGCCACGGCCAGGTTGTTGACATCACCACCCGCAGATTATCGGCAGTCACCGCCAGCCATTCTTCCTCCCACAAATCCTTGCACTTCTTGTGGGGTGCAGAAATGACAGACTGTAAGGGAACAGGACACGACCACATCATGCTCTCTGCAGGCCTCCTTGGCAGCCCGATCGGCCTGTTCATTGCCCCATATTCCGACATGACCAGGCACCCAGCAGAAGGACACCTCCTTATCCCGCCGTTGGAGTAAGTACAGTTGGTCATATATCAACTGAACCATCTCCTCAGTTGGGTACAGATTCTGCAATGATTGTAAGGCACCAAGAGAATCGGAGCAGAGGAGAAATCGATTGCCCCGAACACGATTCATCTGCTCCAGTGCCTTCAGGATCGCGTGGAGCTCCGCTGCGAAAACGGTATATTCATCGGGGAAGCGAATCCGGGTAACGTGATCAGGGAACACTACAGAATAGCGAATGAAATTCTCCTGTTTGGAGCCATCAGTGTAAAACCGTGATGCACATCTAAAATGCTGAAAAACAGAGATTGGAATGTAAAATCTGGTGTACTATCTTTCTTAAAATTAGTCAACTCTAAAATAAGACTGGGTTTCCGGAGGAGCCAAGGTGGAAATCTGCTCCAACCGCGACGGAAAACACGAAGACCGGCCATATCCATCACAGAGAGGCAACCCTGTGCGCAAATCCCATAGGGCCGCGTCGCTCATTGCCAGTTATGAAATAGCCGTGGCAGAGAAAGCTGAGCAACGGTATGGTATGCAGGTGTGTATGGTGTGGACGAAGTTTTAAACGCCTGGCGCACCGTAAGTAGCCGCCGCCGCATATGAAGTGTCGGTTCACCAGCCTCTGCACAGAGGCTTGGTATGGGGCTAGTTCTGAATGCCCCAATGGCCAACCGAAGCCCTTCATGGTGCACAACATCTTTAAGTAAGAAGGCTTCGCAGACCCCATACACCGTGCACCCATAATCGAGCCAAGATCGCACAAACGCCCTGTAAAACTGGCGCAGACAAGTACTGTCGGCTCCCCATGTACTGTGGCTAAGACTCTTTAAAATACTTAAAGCCTTAAGTGACCGTCGTTTCAGGTCTTTAAGATGAGGTAACCATGTAAGCTTCGAGTCAAAAATGAGCCCCAGAAATCTCACTGTGTCTTCAAACGTAGGGACAGTGTCCCTCATCCTCAACTTAGGAAAGGTTAAAATCGAACGAGAACGGTGAAAAAGAACACATACGGACTTATCGGTGGAAAACTTAAAACCACTCTTCTGCGCCCAGTCATCCAAATGTCTAAGAGTACGTTGTAATTGACGCGTTGTCATTTCAAGGCTTGAAGAAGAGCAAAACAAAGAGAAATCATCCACAAACAAGGAACACTGGACAGGACTCTTCACTACGGAGGTAATGCTGTTAATAGCGATGGCAAAGACAGTCGCACTTAAAACGCTACCCTGAGGGACACCGTTCTACTACTCAAAGCGATCAGACAGGACATCACCAGTTCGGTATGAAAACCCCATTCAAGAACTGCAATATTAAGAAACTTTCTCATATATAACAGCATCATAATTCATGTACATAAAATCGAAGCGTACATTCACCATTAGCAGAATTTCACATAACACTACGACTGTCAGCAAAGATCTGAAGACAATGGCTATGTGAACTCGTAAATGAAGGAAATGCTGTTTCTTTCAGTTATTTCCATTAACAGCTGGGAATTCAGTCTTTCACATTGTTGTATGTAAAAATGTAAACGCTTCTACGAAAACGCTTTTTGCGCAGCCATGATTCCGTCTCCTCATTCCGCTCCTGTGTTGTGCAACACTATTGACGCTGCTGTCAAGTGACTAATACTCAGTTTCTGTGTGTGAACTACAGGATCTACCCTAGACACTGTTCTGACCATGTGGCTTACCACAGAGTCTAAAAGCGTCAATATTCTTCCTGGAGCGTATCACTTTTCTCCTGTCCAGTATTGTAACATGTACGATGTACACGAAGCTATTATGGTTAAATTTTAGTCTTTTCAGTAGGAAATAACTTTTAAATTTACTGGAACTTCTGTGACAGTTATCGAACTCTGATCTTCCTATTTTTTTCCATTGAGAAGCCGCACAATGTTTTGTATTTTGTGTAGTCACGAAATTCTGATATAGATTGGTGGTGGGGTTATTTTTACTGTAAGAGAGAAGTGATGAGTAGTTTGTTGTTTGTGTTTATAGAGGGAGCTAGCCTTACGGAATTATTTTTGAGCGGTTTAAGAATGTTTTAACTGGGTACGGTGTGCATGTGTTGAGGTGCTGCAGTTCTTATGGTATGGCCGTAGTCTGCAATATGATCTATTGATTTTGCTGAATACCCATTGCTCATTACAATTGCTCTTACAGTGGTAACTTCCCGTGTCTCTACCTGTCGTTTGGAATTGGAATATGTATATTACGTGTAGTATGGACCTGCATATAGCATGTTTGTGTGTGTCTGAATAACGTAGTGAGGTGCATATTACTATATTTATGTAACTGTTGGTTGGTTGGTCGGTTTGGGGAAGGAGACCAGACAGCGTGGTCATCGGTCTCATCGGATTAGGGAAGGATGGGGAAGGAAGTCGGCCGTGCCCTTTCAGAGGGATTGAACCGTCGTCCTCCCGAATCTGAGTCCAGTGTCTAATCACTGCGCCACCTCGCTCGTATGTAACTGTGTTTGTCATAAATGTCAAAGCGCACGTCTTGCTGTTTATTTGTGATTCTGTCAGCCTCTGTCATAATGTGAGTTTCCTTATGTTTTGCTGATATATTGGTAATTTCTACATCTACATTTATACTCCGCAAGCCACCCAACGGTGAGTGGCGGAGGGCACTTTATGTGCCACTGTCATTACCTCCCTTTCCTGTTCCAGTCGCGTATGGTTCGCGGGAAGAACGACTGCCGGAAAGGCTCCGTGCGCGCTCGAATCTCTCTAATTTTACATTCGTGATCTCCTCGGAAGGTATAAGTGGGGGGAAGCAATATATTCGATATCTCATCCAGAAACGCACCCTCTCGAAACCTAGACAGCAAGCTACACCGCGATGCAGAGCGCCTCTCTTGCAGAGTCTGCCACTTGAGTTTGCCAAACATCTCCGTAACGCTATCACGCTTACCAAATAATCCTGTGACGAAGCGCGCCGCTCTTCTTTGGATCTTCTCTGTCTCCTCTGTCAACCCTATCTGGTGCGGGTCCCACACTGATGAGCAATACTCAAGTATAGGTCGAACGAGTGTTTTGTAAGCCACCTCCTTTGTTGATGGACTACGTTTTCAGCTTCTATCTGTCGCCAGTGCACAAAAAATAAGGACTGAGCAAAGATAGTAAATGACACAGGAGTTACAAAGTTTATAATTCACTAGGTTAACATTCGTTTCTCATAGAACGGTTTCAAAATACCGTTTTTGATACTTCATGTAAAGATTCTAACGTAGATTCTACGGTACGGTTCTAAATCCCGTATTTCTTCTTACACAACCAATAATCACTTCCATCTAAACGCTCATCACTTTTGAGACTTAATTCTCCTGTCAGACAACTAAAGCTTTTCAAAGATGTCGGCTAATGTGGACAGAGTGACATTTTGTGTAGCAGAGAAGAAGAAGAAATATTAGACTGAGCGAGGAGTTATCAACCATTTGTATTTCAATGAAGAAAAGCAGTTATCGCGCTAAGTAAACAGGAATCCAGGACAGCTGATTTCCAGATACCGTTTCGTTTCAACAAATGACGATTGGATACTCCGTGTGTGACGGGGTTAACTAAATCGTTGCAAGCCTTAACGTGGAAAATCGACAGCAAAAATCGTTCTAGACGTTCGGAAGTTGGAGTGCACGTAAGCGTACAAACTGAAAATTTTATTACGAGTCACACAAAAATAAACTGTTAAATTTCGAAACTGATGTTACTGTTCTAAGCTATGTATCCACAAATGAAATCAAAAATAACAACAGAAAAAAACTGTGTTTGTCAGTTAAAAATTAAGCTTGTATTCTATGCCATATGGTTTACTGACTTGTAGTACAGTCGGTGGTGTCGTCTTCTCTACTTTTCTTAGCTTCTGAAGAACGTCACAATAAATATTTAACTGATAATATTTCTTTATGAAATGCTTGGCAGAAAGTTAGATCTGTCGTTTGCAATCTCATTTCCCGTTATGTTCAGTCTAACTGCCACAGGTATGCACGATTGTCTTATATATGCAATTTTCCACGGTGTTTGTAGATGATCTTGTGTAAACCATTTCCAACCCAATGTTCAATAATAATGTTCTAGCCATTTTATTGTCATTATAAAATGCAGGTTTATAAAAGCGGGATTTTAACATTTTAGCAAGAGTTTCTGAAATGTTGTCGACAAACGGGATAGTACACTAGCTTTTGTCGCCATTGACTGTTTTGTGTTGGCCAGCAGTATTCGTCAACTCTAGACTGTAGTGTAAAATGTTGAAAGTCATGTCGTACCTAAAGCCTTTAGTGTGAGCGATGTCTATTACCGTCCGTAAACCTTAAATAAAATTCGCTATCTGTCAGATCTGAAGGCGGTTGATTTAAATCATGGCGGGTTGCGAGCAAATGCTCGTGTTGACGTGACCGCACATTCAGTTCATGTTTCCACATTCAAGGTTGGCGTTCACTGTTTAACCTAAACAGCAAATTACATGATGTGGACCAGCCGGCCGAGGTGGCCGAGCGATTCTAGGCGCTACAGTCTGTAACCGCGCGACCGCTACGGTCGCAGGTTCGAATTATGCCTCGGGCATGGATGTGTGTGATGTCCTTAGGGTAGTTAGGTTCAAGTAATTCTAAGTTCTAGGGGACTGATGACCTCAGAAGTTAAGTCCCATAGTGCTCAGAGCCATTTGAACCATTTGATGTGGACTGGGGAGATATAAGTTAAAGCATTGGAAGTGGCTAAGTGACTACAGCTGCGTGTACGTACAAACTGATAGAGAATCGAAATCGTAGTTCCAGATTTGTTACCAAAGTAATCATCTAAACCACTATATTCCTGTGTTCAAACAGTAATGCCACTTGCCACGTTGTATATGAGATGTGAGCTCACAGTTTCCAACGTGTTTGAATTCGAATACAGAAATCATGGTAATTTCCAAGAATGACTGCATATCGAAGTCGCTGGATCCAAACTATACATATCGAAAGTGCGATCGGAAATCGATCATGCGTCTCTGGCGGGCGTTATGAGTGTGTTTACGTTGGTCACTACAGCAACGACAAAAGAAGAACGTTACAAAATTACTTGTAATTGCAAAGGAGACGACGTACCTTACTCGTTGTCGGTGTTGTCGTCATGTGGAAGTCCATTACGATGGTCTGGATGGATAATTTGGAAGAGTCGAACCATTTATTATTCCTGACACTCGTCAGTTTTTCGCACTGTTCGCAATGAAATTGTAGCGGTATTTCAGCATCGAAACTGTTCTTACGAAGTTTTACACACTTTGCACCACCACAGTCTACACAGTCCCTTCTTTCCTCGTCCGGCAGTGTTCCATATTTGCTACAAAAAGTCGAACAACTTCCTACGCTGCTTAAACATGGAATTAGATTCTTCCATATGAAAGAATCCGCAGAAGAAACGTCAATAACACCAGACATCCAACTCACTAATAACATAAAATCGTCTGGGATTCCCTAGCAACTCACACATATAATTAGCGGAGGTATGTAATTTGGAGTAAGTAAGGGAACGACGGAAAACAGATAAAAATGACGATCACAAATAATTGATCACAACGCCCGCCACCGGGGTCGCATGAACGATTTCCGATCGCACGTTCATTATGGTCAAAGAGATAAAAGCTGAGAGGTACAGAGATGTTACATATATGGAAGCACGGAAGATATTACATTTTCCGCAAATGTTCGTATGAATGTGGAATCACACAGTCATATTATAATACATGAAACAGTTACCGTTATACCGTAATATACTATACAGTCAGCGCCAAACAATGTTTTTTCAAAGGAACAGTCACACAGTTCAATATGGTTAAAATACAATCTGTAAATTTATTTGAGAAGCTGATTCAAAAAATGAAACGTACACGAGGCAATGTCCCATGCGGTGAACAGCTAAACGTATATAAGTAATTGATGCTGGTAGCTTAGAGTAGCTTTTGTTTTCCTTTAAACGCTGAATGTATTTTTTTGTGCGCTAACTTCTTTAATAACAAGAGCTACCCAGCTCAGTAGCGCATATAATTTTGTTATATATTTTTGTCAAGGTGTAGCAGTCAACAAACATAGCACAATTATCATAGTACCTAAATTCGCAACTGGGGGGAGGGGTATTTACTAAAAATTTGTGTTCAAAATTTGGGTGGAGAATGGGACAGGAATCGAGGAGTAGAAGACTTCACTATCCGCAAAGTATATACCGGACCTGTAAAAAATTCATTTTTTACAAATATTCGAGTAGCAGTGGTCATATCGTTTATTTCTGTATCCATTAACTCAGACACGTGCAAAACAAAACACTATTTGCTTGTTCACTCATCGGCAGGTAAACTAGTAGCATCGTACGATATTAGTTACGATCGTGTAGCTATAACGATATCCACCAGAGGTATGGAGTAACTGAGAAATGTGCCCTAAATAACTAATTGCTTCGAAGTAGCTGATCTGTATATACTGAAAAATACTGTTTAGCTGTCTGAAATCCTTATGTAGATTACACAGGTTGTGAAACAGTATATGAGCCGGAGGAGTTTAGTAGTTACTGTCTCCTGTTGTCTCCCTTTGGGAGTCCTGCGCCAGGTCAGGCTCATGAGCTTTGCTACCTCGTAAAGATAAGTTATTTAACCCTTTGTTGCCTGACGGTACTTAAAAGTACCAGTAAGTTTTGACTCTCATTATTTTATTGTGGTGCAGTTTCGTAATCTGAGAGCGTGTCGGTACGTAACAGTAACTCTGCTCTACTGTTTCATAGATGTTATTGTGCAATACATAGATCTCACTGGCGGTCAGAGCTTGAAATTGTTTTTCGCGCGCTGCTGTGAAAACAGAAGATTGTATGTCCTTGTTTCCATGGTATTGCCTGAATTTGTGCGCAGTTTATTGAAACTTCCGTTGAGTTTTCCATTGTACGTACTTACCTTCTTTGTTTTTTTATAACAGTTTGAAGCATTACGTTACAAGTGAATGAGATAAAGTGGAAAATATAAGGCGGACTTATTAGTACCGTCGGGTTGTGCGGACACTTTATTGTAGCAAGAATGCGTTACCTCTCACTAGTTGTTCTGTCCACTTTTTCTCACACAGAAATCCGTAAATACATTTGCCTGTGGAACAATTAGAACAAACAGGAAAGGTTTGCCAGGGAATTTACCTAAAGAAAAATGTCTAAATCAAATCACAGAGAGTCATCTTTAGATCTAACAGTATTTCAATGGATGGAAATAAAGTATTGTATTTTGCGTCAAACTTTCATGGCACTGAACAGAGAGTAGTGACAAGAAAACAGAAAGATGGAACTAGTATGACTACACCATGTCCAGTTATTGTATGTGATTACAATAAAAACATGGGTGGTGTGGATCATGCAGACAGATTACGTTCAGCTTATGGTCTTGACAAGCGATCAAAGAAATGGTGGCACCGTCTCTTCTGGTGAGCAATAGAAATTGCTTTTGTCAATGCTTACGTCATTTTCAGTGATCTACATGGGGCACTGCCACTGCTGGAATTCAGGCGTGCTGTGGCACTAGGGCTAATGAATGAACAGCAAGTGCCAAATCTCAAAAAGAGAAACTCTGGTAAAGATGAAATAACTCTCCCAGAGAGAAGGAAGGATAACTTTTCTGTTCTGAAGGATGTACATCTTGGCAACCGAGGAAACCATTTTGTAGTGTTCAGTTGTAAAAGAGGACGATGCGAAATGTGTGCGAAAAATAAAATTCAGTCGAGACCACATTCACAGTGTAGTACATGTAAAGTGTATTTATGCTGCAATGAGAAAAAGAACTGTTTCCTACAATTTCATGAGGTATCACTAAATACGTGATATGTATATACTGTCAAAAATGTATAGCTAAGTTACTATGTATTGTGAAATTGCTCTAGAATAAATTTATGCGAAATTTAAAAAAAATCTGAAATATCGTATTTCTCTTAATTAATTTTCTAATGAAAAAATATTTAATATTTATGTGGAATAAAGTACAAGTTATAAAAATTGGAGCATTTTTCTGCACATGTTGTGGTTCTGTCCATGGAGTCTGACGGTACCTCTGAGTACCAGGAGAGAAAAAAGTTGTGAAAAATAAAATAAAATTTTACAAAAAATTCTACCGTCATTTGAGGCCACAATAGCATAAATTCCGCAAAGAAAATGTTAAAAAGTAAATTTTTTCTTACGTCAGGAAACAAAGGGTTAAACTGTAATAACAGTTACCTCAGTAAAAATTACTCTGTAGGCAGAGGTTGAACGAAACTATGGGAAAACAGCGAGATATCCGTGTTTGAACATAAATGCAAATGCTAGCCAAGACTGCACGTTTCACTGTTGTATTTGACCACGGGCGTCACCAGAGCAGTGTTCGCAGTACGTTGCAAGTGTCAGACGTGGTGAGAAGTAGTGCGTTATATCGCAGCACAGTTACTTCAAACGTGGGCAAATTGTTGGTGCTCGTATAGTTGGTGCTTCCCTACCCAAGACAGCCGAAGTGTTTGGTGTTTCAAGAGGCACCATATCGAAGATTTATACTGCGTACAGGGAAATCGGAGAAACATTCGCCGGCCGGCCGCGGTGGTCTAGAGGTTCTAGGCGCGCAGTCCGGAACCACGCGACTGCTGCGGTCGCAGGTTCGAATCCTGCCTCGGGCATGGATGTGTGTGATTTCCTTAGGTTAGTTAGGTTTAAGTAGTTCTAAGTTCTAGGGGACTGCTGACCACAGTAGTTAAGTCCCATAGTGCTCAGAGCCATTTGAGCCAAACATTCGCCGCTAAATCATAACGCGGACGTAAGTGTGTGTTGAGTGATCGTGACGTATGGCCATTGAAGAGAAGTGTTGCAAAATTCATTGAAGAACTTGATATCGCACTTGCGAACACTGTCAGCACCAAAATTACGTTAGGCAACTCTTCAAAGACACTTAACTGTGTGATGCATCATGGCATGAACGAAAACTTTGTTAATAAGAGTTCTTACTTTTATTTCAGAGCTGTTTTCCTCCAAAAGTAACCCACATTAGACCGCAGTCTTCGTAGAAGTCATGGATTACTCAAAGAGTAAAGATATCTTGTAAGACAAAAAGGAAACTCTATCTGTGTCTCAGAAACAGTTCTGATGTTGATACTATACGTACCGCAAAATATTGAAGACAGTAATAAAGGCATCAAATCGAATACTTACATCACGTAACAAAATGTAGTCAATTTTAGCTGCTGTGAAGGAGCAGATGGGACTTAACTGCTAAGATCATCAGTCCCTAAGCTTACACACTACTTAACCTAAATTATCCTAAGGACAAACACACACACCCATGCCCGAGGGAGGACTCGAAACTTCGCCGGGACCAGCCGCTCAGTCCATGACTGCAGCGCCCTAGACCGCTCGGCTAATCCCGCCCGGCCCAGAAATGGAAAGGAGCAGGTAGCATTAAGTATAAATGATACATTAGACATGTGCAGTCCAACAAAACTTTTTAAAAATCCTTTCGTAACTATTACTGAAGAGATGAATTTGTCGGGTTCAATAGCGGGTCCTATGAAATATTCAAACGAGCCATTACAATTAACGTTAGTAATACACTCTAAGACAGATATAACGACGCACCACGAATTAATTATTCGAATGGAAAGAAAATCCGTAGATGAGATGTAAATGCACAGGTAAACAAATAATTAGAATTTGAGAAAAACTGGATGATTTATTCAACAGAATGAGCTTCACAAATTGGGCAAGTCAACAACATGTTGGTCCACCTTTGACCCTCATACAACCAGTTATTCGGCTTGGCTTTGCTTGACGGAGATATTAGACGTCCCCCTAAGGGATATCGTCCTAAAGTTTTTTCCAGATTGGCGTATAAAATCGTCAAAATCCCGAGCTGGTTGGAGGGCTCCTCCCCTTAACACTTCCAGT
Source organism: Schistocerca serialis cubense (assembly GCF_023864345.2). Lineage (NCBI taxonomy): Eukaryota > Metazoa > Arthropoda > Insecta > Orthoptera > Acrididae > Schistocerca > Schistocerca serialis. The sequence goes on from NC_064639.1 coordinate 592,828,997, forward strand.
GCCCTCAATTCGGGAGACATTCGACGACCATGCTGGTCAAGGTGGAGTTCGGTAATGACGAAGACAAGCTAAAGAAATTCTGGTCGTGTGCAAGCGGGCATTATCTTGCTGAAATATAATCGCAAGATGGTTTGCCATCTTAAGCAACAAATTAGGGTGTAGAATATCGTCGACGTAACGCTGTGCTGTAAGAGTGTTGCTCATCACAACCAAACTGAGCCTGCTACGAAGAGAAAAGACACCCAATACCATCACTCATGGTTGTCGGGCCACATGGGAAGCGGCACTCAGGCTGGTATTTCACAGTTGTCCGGGGCGTCTGGAGACCCGTCTTCGCTGGTCATCGAAACTCATTTCGAAGGGAGACTCATCACTGAAGACAATTCTACTCCAGTGAATAAGATTTTAGGCCGAAAACGTGTCTGAAGACGCCCCGGATAGCTGTGGGATACCAACACGACTGTCGCCGCCATACGGGCTGATAACTAGGGGCGCCATCTCTTTTTCATAGTTTGGTTGCCATCCGCGGCACCTTTACAGTACAGTGATACGTCGACAATATTCTACCTCCCGTTTTGTTGTCCTTCATGACAAGCCACGCTGGGCTTACATTCCAGCAAGATAATTCCCGCCCGCACACGGCGACAGTTTCTGACCGCTCGCCTTTGTGCTTCCCAAAACCCACCTTGGTCAGCAAGATTGCCGGATCTCTCCCCAATTGGGAACGTTTGGAGCGCTATGAGCACGGCCATCCAAATAGCTCGGGACTGAGATAATCTATCGCGGCTATTGGAGAGAATTTGGCACGGTATCCCTCATTAGGACAGCCACCAACTCTCCCAATCAAGCCAAGCCTAGTAACTGCTTGCATAAGGTCCAGAGGTGGACCAACGCGGTATTGGTTTGCTCAATCTATGAAGGTTTTTCTCCTGAATAAATCATCCAATATTTCTGAAACTGTAGTTGCTGTTAGATTGTACTTATACACGACACCTACTAATTTCCGTCCTGTTCAAATAATTCCTTCGTGGTGAGAGATTTTTTTCTTTGTCATAAAATATATGAATATGACTCGTTACACCAGTAGAAGTAATGTACATACCATAAAACCTTTAAAATCAAAAAATTATTGTGGTTAACTTAAAATGGCAAGTAAGTTAATGAAGGAGTTTTGTTATGAGTTTAGTAACATATCCAGTTATCAGCTATTTCTCAGTGGAATGTTTCCCGAATGGTTGAATTATTGAAATTAAGCCTTTGTATAAGAAGGGTGAAAAAGGAACTTTCTCCAGTTCCACTTTTGCCAGCATTCTCTAATCTTTTTGGAAAGGTGTACAGTCAGTTTCTTATCCATCTGACGATTTACTGTCAAAGTAACAGATAGGATTTCTAAACGGATCCCATATGGAGAGGGCTATTTACTCATACAGCGTGAATGTACTTAAGTAATTAGATATTAAATTACTTGTTCCTGAATGTTTTGTGATCTGTCAAATGAAGCTGACTGTGTAAATCACTGTATCCTTTTTAATTAATTAGATTATTACGGCGTATCATAAAATACTGTGAAACAGTTAATGTCGAATCTCTGTGACTGGAAACAAAGGGTGTCAAAAAGCAAGAGCCTCGTATTAACCTATCAGGTATAATTCAACTGGAAGTATTCCATCTTACGGCCTTCATTTTTTGTAATGCATATGACTGACCTTTCATCAGTAACCTTATCAGATGCCTAGCTTGTTTTGTTTGCAGATCATAGAAATATCGCAATAAATAGGAAATCAGGTATAGTTTTAGAAAGATCAGTTCGTAAAATTTTTATGAACATTAGTAATTTGCTCCTAGTGTATTCTTTGCCACGAAAATTAAAAAGAAAATAACTCACTGTATGTAGTTGAGAACTTCAAAGAGGTCACCCGCCAGTATATGTCTAAATATGACAACATACAGATGAAAGAAAATCATAGTGTCAAAATCTAGGGATTACAGCTTGATAGTAAATTCAGCTTGGAGAAATATACCACGGAACTGTTAAAGTTCCTTAACAAATATTTATTTGCCAGGCGCATGCTGTCAGACGTAGGTGATTTAAAGTTAAAAGAACTAGCAAGATGCGCTTACATTCTTTCCATAATCTAACACAGGGCTTTTTTGGCAACTCAACGAGCCGCACTGAAGTTTTCTGAGTCGAAAAGCGTGTAAAACGAATGACTTGTCCTGTGAACTCAAGAACATCCTGCACAGGCCTGTTGAAGGAACCGAGGACACTAACTCTTGCTTCGCAATATAGTTATTCCTTAATGAAATTTTTCATAAATAATCCACATCTACATCATACTCGGAGAGCCAGATACTTAATGGTGTGTGTTATAGGATACTTTTTGTACCACTAACGAGCCTTCCAACCCTGTTGCACTCGCGAATAGCTCGTGGGAGGAATGATTGTATTGGCTCTAATTTCTCAAACTTTGCCCTCATGATCAGTACGCGAGACGTATGTGGATGGAAATATGTTGTCCGACTCTTCCCGAAAAGTATACACAGCGCCTCTCTTTTAACGTCTGCGAGTGGAATTTGTTGAGCATCTCCGTAACGCTCTGTCAAGCGGAACGTAAGAAATTTATTAGTGGCGAATCTCTTCCACTCCACTGGCGAAAGAAAGGTGATCAACGTGAATAAATGCTGTAGACTTACTTTTCTCCTCCATGATGCGTGGCTTCAATAGCCTAAGAATTATCATATGCAGCTCAGTGTATTGTACTTTTAGATGTTTCGACACAAGTTTATTACTACACTGCACTTGGGATCCGTAGTAGGTCCACTGACGTATCCTTCTTTCTTTGTAAACATGTATTGTGTAATATTATGTTCCGATGTGTTCCACATCCTTGAGTATCTTCTCATTGCGGATGTGGGGAACGAAAAAGCACATGTTAATCTAACGTAATCTCATCTTAAAACGATGAGAGATCATCGTATACAGTCACGTGTAGTTGTTGGTAAATTCCTAGAGGACATCTGCCACTCCCTTATAGCAGCAAACCCCACTCTAGAACTGTCTTGGGAGAGGCCTACGTGAAGCGTGTCTTAACAGGAACATTACGCCATTTGAGCGATATCACAGTCATGTGTGTGCATTGTGTCCATTACTAGTAACTATGTTCAACTACTCAACTCATTTCTACGTAGACGAGCGAGCATAAGAAAAAAAGACTCTCCAAGACATCAACATACGACCGAAAGAACGAGAGCAGCATTTTGTCTTTATGTCTTAGAATCGCCGAAGACTACACGAGAAGTTCCGTAGCTCCTACAGTGTTCACAAAATCTGTCCGCCAGAAAATATTTGGATGACGACGCAGACTACTCAACGTCGTAATTGAAAAAGCTTTTTTATTTGGCAGAATGAGTAAGTGTTGCGTGTATTTGAGAACAGGGAGAGATTTGGATGTACTGATGCCAAGATCTCTGTGATTCCTTGGAAGCAGCGGTGCCGCAACCACGACACGTAGTTGACATTGGCAGTGCACCAGCTGCAGACAGCGTGCAGGCGTGACGTCTCGTGAAACAAATGATGAGCGGTTGCTAGGAAAGGATGGCGAGCGCGGAATGCGAACCGCAGAGCCCTTTCTGCCGACCCAAGGACGATTGTTTCGTAAGCCGAACCGCAGTGCTTCCTGGAGGAACAGCGCACCAACACAAATTCACCGTCATGAATTCACCTCTCTCGTAATTATGTAAAATATAATGCTTCTTTAAAAATACAAAGCGCGCTAAATTAAGAGATAAGAAAAGAATTTTGTTGAGGCTACGCCCGCATCTCATGGTCGTGCGGTAGCGTTCTCGCTTCCCACGCCCGGGTTCCCGGGTTCGATTCCCGGCGGGGTCAGGGATTTTCTCTGCCTCGTGATGGCTGGGTGTTGTGTGATGTCTTTAGGTTAGTTAGGTTTAAGTAGTTCTAAGTTCTAGGGGACTGATGACCATAGATGTTAAGTCCCATAGTGCTCAGAGCCATTTGTTGAGGCTACGAGACAAAATACAGCGTGACAAGTGCAGTACAAAGTACTTGTACAGTGACATAAATCGCTAACAGTCACTTGTGATTTTAATGTCGTGTGACTAGGGCCTCCCGTCGGGTAGACCGTTCGCCTGGTGCAAGTCTTTCGATTTGACGCCACTTCGGCGACTTGCGCGTCGATGGGGATGAAATGATGATGATTAGGACAACACAACACCCAGCTGGGAATCGAACCCGGGCCCTAAGGATTGACATTCCGTCGCGCTGACTACTCAGCTACCGGGGCCGGACGCTAACAGTCACTAAATACACCATACGATCAAAAGCATCCACACATCTATCAGTAGACATTAATATGGGGTGTGTCAGCCCTTCGCTTTTATGAGAGCTTGAACACTGTTGCGGACACTCTAAGTGAAGTGTATGAATGAATAGGAATGGCAGCTCATTCCTTCGCACGAGCCGAAATCAGGAAAAGAAGTGATGCTGTTTTTTTTTTCTATAAATGGCATAAAACCATTGTATGAGTCCGCCGTCATTATCGCTATTCTTGATCGATGGAAAAAATCGCAGCAGCAAGAAGGAGTTGTGGTACATAAACGAATGTTGGTAGGCGTGTTTCTACGTCTGGAGACTATGAATATTCAAATGTCGCTCCAGTCACATAAGACTGCAACGCTCGTGAGTGTTAGATGCGTTTGAGTTTGGACGTGGTGAGTTCGTTGGCCAAGAATGGCTTTAAGGCGACAAAGACGCCATTATCTGTACCTCAATGAATTTGAATGGAGTCATGTAATAGGGCTACGAGAAGTTGGATGTTCCTTCTGTGATACTGCAGGAAGACTTGGCACAAATTTAGGCACTGTACTTGATTGCTAGCACCGGTGGCCCCTTGATTGTATGGTCGCAAGAAAATTGTGCTCCGGACGGCCACGTGGCACCACCGAGAGCAAAGACCATCGTGTTAGGCGTGTGGCTCAGTCGCATCGTAATGCATCTGGATCAGCAATTTGAGCAGCAGTTGGCAGCACAGTGACACAACGTACTGTTAAAAATCGGTTACTTCAAGGACAGCTCCGAGCCAGACGCCCTGTAGCGTGCGTTCCACTGACATACCACTGCCATTTGCGGCTTCAGAGTGAGAGCTCATTGGAGGGCGGGTTGAAGGTCTGTTGCGTTTTCTGACAATAGCTGGTTCTATCTCGGTGCCAGTGATGGCTGTGTGTTGGATAGGAGGAGATCCGCTGAAGGCCTGCAACCAGCATACCTGCGTGCTAGGCACGGCACATTGAACCTACACTTACGTGTTATGGCCTGGTGTGCGATTTTGTGTGACAGCACGAGCACTTTTGTGTTTATCCCACGCACCCTGACTGCAAATCTGAATGTCGTCCTGGTGATTCGACCTGTTGTGCAGCCATTCACGGACACCGTTTCAGGGTGGTTCCCAACAGGGTAACGTTCGCCCACGTATCACTGTTGTAATCCAACAGCTCTACAGACTGAAACGTATTGCCTTGGCCTCCTCGATCAATAGATCCGTCTCCAATAGAGGTCATATGAGACATCATCGGAAGAGATTTCAGCGTTATCCATAAACAGCATTAACCATCCTTGTACTGACCGACCAAGTGCAATAGGCATGGAACTCCATCCCACAAATTGACATCCAGCACATGTACAAAATAATTCGTGCGCGTTTGCATGCTTGCATTAACATTCTGGTGGTTAGATCAGTTAGTAATGTGTTTTCACATTTGCGATGGCTTACCTCGTCCTTACATTAACCTTTGACCTTGCAATGCTCCCTAAAAAAATATATTCACGAAATTTCATGACTCTACATTAATTATTTTTGGCATTGCGATTTTTTTCCACCAGTCATTATCAGAATTTGTCAGAAAAGCAAAACAACTGACAAGCAATATTTTTAAGAAAAATACAATTATATATTATATAGAAGAAAATGAAGAATTCCACGTTTAAAATGTTACCGTGGCTAGCTCTGTACCGCGAAGCAGCCTGCCCTAAATAACAATATGTGGTCGATGGGTGGCGTAAATGGAAATGGACTTGCCAACTAAAATTCAAATTAATGTCTAAAAATTAAAGATACAGTCATTTCAAAAAGTAATCAATAAAAATAATGAATAGGAAAGATCACGCTAATATTCAAAGTAACAACAAGAATTTGAAGATTCAATCAATTCATAAAAAACTGTAAGATGACAAGAACTATGCCCCTTATATGAAGTCATTAAAGATCGCCTAACTCGCGTTGAGCAAACAGTGGGGCTGAACAAAAATGACTGACAAGACACAATGCATCATGTAGGGGGTATAGTATGGACGTATTGGAATAATTAATGTTGGGTGATGGTTTTAAAGTAATTCACACGACATGAAAACTTTGTGGAAACGCATCGATTTACTGGAGGCTAGTTTATCCCAGGGAAGTATTCGAGTGACCGTGGCCGGTGGGGGGGCGGCAAAGAGAAGCGTCAATAGGCAGCTTAGGGCGGCTCAAGCTCTGAGAAAGCAGTAACAGGGCACGGGCTCCAGCTGCCTTAAGATGAGTGACAGTGAGTTGGTGGTTGACCCCATGCTGGTGTACCGGGAAGCAGATGGAGAACTTGTATGCCTGTTGATAAATGTCTGTCATCCCGTTTTCACTGAAACATACGAGAAAGCCGCGCAAAGCTATGGTGGAGCAGTCAACAGAGACCAAAATATGCGTGTTCGTGACTATAGCAACTTCACGCTGAATTCACGGTCCGCAGAGTCTGAAGTAAATCAGGTGAAGAGCGACAGAATGAAATAGGCCGGCCTTCGATGGGAACGAAGGACCAAGGAATTTGAAGTACTCTCCTGGGACTTAGAATTCCGGAAAAATTGGTGTTTTGTGCAGATGGGTCGCCTGGGAGGAGCTAAATAGCAGAAGTTGAGAGGAAGGGAAAATTTGTGGGAATTTGTTCACTTCCCAGAGCAGGCATTGGTCGGCGCTGGGAAGTGGTGCATAATGAACGTGACTTGCACTGCAATTGGCGTAAGTGATTTTGCTGGAGGGGAAACCGAGGCGAAGAGTGGACTGGGAGAAGTCCCCGTAGTGGTCTTCCATTCCGAGATTGCCTAGAGTGCGGACGTGGCGTTCTTTACTCAGCTTGCCTGAGAAAGAGTGAGCATCTCTGCAGTTTAGGACTTAGCAAATCAAATGATTGAGCTTGGAGATAGGATGTTTTGGTTCAGCTATGTGCTGAGCAAGATAGCTAGGAGTGAATAGACGAGCACAGCCTTGCAGCACCACGAGGTCGGCCGACGTCTGCACAACGATGCCGCTCCGCCACGCTGTATTCGGTGATATTGCGCCCGCTCCGGCCACTGATTAATTTGTTGGATCATGTCGGCAAAGTTTCCTCGAGGGTTTCATGGGCCGTGTATTGTAGAATTCTTCTCGCTCTTTGCATTACGCCTGGGTCAGTCGATAGGAATTACTTACGAGTTATCGTGCTTTACTCCACGCAAACGCAATTTATTACCACTGCCTGATAGGAGAGTCTTGTAATGTGATGATTGAAGGTCGGGAGTTAAAATAAATTTGTGCTAATCGACTGCATCTGTTTTCAATCAAGTATTTGAAATTCCAAGTGACTTTCTTAATTAATTTTATGTTCAACATTTGCATATGGTGTTCAATAGCTAAATATAACATCAATGTGCAGCCCTGTTTAATTAAAAGTGATCAATTCTGAATCAGTTAATGTCAACACTGTCACGACAGTTCAATCAGGAGTCACAGGGCCTTATTACTTTTTTGTGTTATCCGATATTGCGGCAGTTTTGCACTCTCTGTTGATCTGTTAGTCAATTAGCTGGGGCGAACACACGCCAAAACCAGATAAGTGACAGGTGGGGTGTTGCAAAACAGCATACAGTTATTTCATAAAAATAATTTACAAAAATAAAAATAAAATGCGCAATTGTGCTGTTAAAAACAGTTTAACGGTTGACTTTAAAATTATACGAGTCAGACCCTTATTTGAGTTCTTCTGTACTGTAAGATCTGTAAAGCTGTATTGCAACGACTTCTTCTTTTCGTAATTTGAAGCTATAAAACATAACGAATTTACTAAAATACGAGTATGTAGCAATGGCATTAATAAGTTAACAGAGGAAAAGCTGTCGACTTTGGTACCGTCGTCTCCTCGCGGCTGTTGTGTTTGCTTAATGTGTTGGCATGGCCCCCGGTAGCTGAGCAGTCGGCGCGACAGAATGTCAATTCTAAGGGCCCGGGTTCGATTCTCGGCTGGGTCGGAGATTTTCTCCGCTCAGGGACTGGGTGTTGTGTTTTCCTAATCATCATCATTTCATCTCCATCGACGCTAAAGTCGGCGAAGTGGCGTCAAATCGAAAGACTTGCACCCGGCGAACTGCTACCCGTCGGGAGGGCCTAGTCACGCGACACGATGGCTGCCGTAGTCCGCGACGAATGCACGCACGGTGCACTGCAGACAAACACCATCCCCTGTCCAGTCCGCTCTAATCACCGCACTACTACGCTAGTAAGTCTTCGAAAATGTCAAAGTACTATCTCAAGTCGTTTTGTTTGCTAATCAGGCGCTGTGGTTCACTTTTGCAGTGAATAAAGTTTTTCATTTCTGTTAATACGTTCAGGGTGTAGCTTTTAGATGCCTTGTGTAAAACTTCTAAATTATCTTGCTTGTGGCCTATCTTATGTTAATCGTTTTCAGATGAATACCTAGGACGCCCTTGACCTGATCATAAGTATGCTTAATAAATCTACCTACAAAATTCGTGATCGTTTGGCCAACATTAATTTCGCTATTCTTAGTAATATAGTGAACTTAGGCTTTACTTAGCGATAATAAGGCACATTATTGACCTCTTATTTTACGAGGTCGTTCTCATATTAGAATTTAGTAATCCTTATTATAATTTTGTGATGAACTCAGAGGAACCTCAGAGGATTTCTTAATATCAAATAACAAAACTAGTCACTACAGTTACGGTAACTGGTCAAAACATTTTGACCACATCGGGGGCCCATATTCCGGCTTTCTGCACGATACTCTCTCATCCAGGCTCACATGCGGTGACGTCAGTATTTGTTTCGTGTGCAGGCAGTGCTGCGATTTGTGTTGTGATAACTACCTTTCCCCCTCAATACTGAACAGCTCAAATGGTTCAAATGGCTCTAAGCACTATGGCACTTAACATCTGAGGTCGTCAGATCCCTAGACTAAGGATAGCACACACATCCATACCCGAGGTAGGATTCGAACCTGTGACCGCAGCAGCAGCACAGTTCCGGACTGAAGCGCCTAGAGCCGCTCGGCCACAGGGCCCATCTTACTGAACAGCGAGTGTAATAAATAAGCAGGCGTTTGCTCACTGCAACAACATTGCTTATAAGACATAGTTTCCCGAAAAGCGTTATTGCTTAGTGCAGCTGGGTATCTCGATATAAATGAGTGGATATCATATATGTTCGTAATGCGATTATGTGCACAGAACATAGTGTGTTTGGGGATTACACGAGGGACTAGAAAAATAAGGTGTTCAGTGCCCCTTCACGTGAGACACAGAGACTGACCACTGTCCTTTTCCAGAAAATACGTAACTGGGAGACAGTACTCAGGATGCTATGAGCAGTTGTAGCAGTATAGAAGATAAGACGATGATTTAATTTCCTCCTCTTGGTCAAGTGGCATTACCAAGCACATTCCACATTCACAATTATGTGTGTGTTTCATGAAAAAAACGTCGTTTTTTGATAGTACATCGCTGAAAATCCGTAAGTAGATTCTTGAGATTTACCTTTACTTGTTGGTCATCATAGAGCGTAACTTGCGTTTGAGATCTGTGCTGAGAGATGTGTCTAGACGACTTTATATTCGTTAGACACGGCAATGGCGGATTACGGTTGTCTGAAATTGCTATTTTCTGCAAGTTCAGTGTCTCATGTTGAAGCAAATGTCACAATCGTAAATGATATACAGGGTTATTCAAAAACTCTGGTAGTTCAGAGCATGATTGCGCGGAAACTACAAGACGTACAGAAAATAGAAACGTATCAAAGGACATAGATTCTGTCAAGGTTTTTAATTCACATTATATGCTCAATACGCGCAACGTTAACAGTACGATAAATGTCAATATGTAAATGTCGTGTGACTAGGGCCTCCCGTTGGGTAGACCGTTCGTCGGGTGCAAGTCTTTCGATTTGACGCCACTTCGGCGACTTGCGCGTCGATGTGGATGAAATAATGATGATTAGGACAACACAACAATCAGTCCTTGAGCGTAAAAAATCTCCGACCCAGCCGGGAATCGAACCCGGGCCCTTAGGATTGATATTCTGTCGCGCTGACCACTTTTTTTTTTTTTCTTCATCTGCTCAGGGCGGATGTCGCAAGGCACCCGTTTCAGTTCGTCGTTGATCCATTAACTCCGTTTTTTTTTTATTACAGAGGGCAGTTCATCCTCCGAGCGAACACGCTGAGCTACCGTGCCGGCGACCACTCAGCTACCAGGGGCGGACTATAAATGTCAAGAAGCGCGTGTAGTTCACTGAAGCCGCTCCTTGGGAGCCACGGAAGGTGCAATTCCAGCATCCCACTTTAGGAATCCGTTGATTGGGTTGCTAGTACGTAGGCGTGAACTAATTCGGCGTTACAATACGGTCGGGATGATTTGTCTGTACGTTCTGACACACCTGTCCTCTAGTGGTGCGCTCTGGGACTACACCACGACACGTTTTGCGAAAGGAGAACTAGAAAGACGCTCTACCCACTGGTAAGTGTTATTTTCATATATGTCCTGTAGAGTTCGCATAATCACCTTCTGAAACTCCAGAGATAATTATGAATAACACTGTATACTCGAAATCCCAAACGCACATCAAACGTGCTCTTGTTATAGTCATAGCCAAAAGTCCAAAAAACTTCTTGAAATATTCTGCCACCTTGTAGATTTCAATCATATACCCTTCTCAAGAAAGCCTTCTCACCTTTAGAATAACTTTAGTTCAAAACATTTCGTTTAGCAGTTCAATTAAAATAACTTCGTTTTCTTCAGCACATATTTAATTTGTTCTGACTTTTTTCTCACTGTCATGACATACGGCAAATCGAGGCCATGGTATAGTAAACGGTACTTAGCGCTTCAAAAACAAGTACATTACAAAATAGCCGTAGTATCCTGCCACAATACGCAGTGTTTCGGATATACTTTTTGCTTGTGAATAGGCGGTGCCCTTTTTATTTATACTACCGAATATTTGGCTCCCATGTTTCAAGCAAAATCATAACATCTAGTCGAGCTGCTTCAGGGGCTTTTTATTCTTCTTTCTGAGGCCGCACTATTCAGTGTGATATCGACCTCGTGGTGTACAAGCCGCTTCTCTGTCCCTTATTTGCTGAAACCCATCACGGGAAGTATTACGTCAGCGAAAGTAACTTTTGTAAGTAACCGGTTTATTGAGGATTTGAACAGATATATCATGTAAACTTATAACACATTTACAGATCCAGTTCTAAGTAAGACTACTAATTTTTTTACTGCGCTCTTGTTGCTTTATGCTTTGGGAGAGAAAAAGGATACTTTGGTCTCCCGAAATAATTCTCTACTTTTGGAGAAAGTCGTGTTAATGTAAATAACTCCGTACCTAAGGTGAAGTCCTATGCAGATTACGAAAATGTTCCTTACAGTGAGTAATGTGTTGGAATTATGGGCGCTCAACATCGTAGTCATCAGCGTGAGTAATGTGCCAAACTAGTTTCTAATTTAATTGGTAATAATAATAAAAGAAGAAAAGAAAAGATCTAGGTTCTAATGATAGTCTCCAACAAGTTAGTGTGTCTCACTGAAGATGTGGCACATAGTATCTGGTCTTTCTTTCTACTGACTGTTTTCTGGGAGGTCAAACACTAAATTGTCAGCCTGCTGTAAAATAAATTTCGGACCACAACATCGAGGTCATCAGCGTGAGTAATGTTCAAATGGCTCTGAGCACTATGGGACTCAACTGCTGAGGTCATTAGTCCCCTAGAACTTAGAACTAGTTAAACCTAACTAACCTAAGGACATCACAAACATCCATGCCCGAGGCAGGATTCGAACCTGCGACCGTAGCGGTCTTGCGGTTCCAGACTGCAGCGCCTTTAACCGCACGGCCACTTCGGCCGGCTGTGAGTAATGTGCCAAACTAGTTTCTAATTTAATTGGTAATAATAATAAAAGAAGAAAAGAAAAGATCTAGGTTCTAATGATAGTCTCCAACAAGTTAGTGTGTCTCACTGAAGATGTGGCACATAGTATCTGGTCTTTCTTTCTACTGACTGTTTTCTGGGAGGTCAAACATTAAATTGTCAGCCTGCTGTAAAATAAATTTCGGACCACCATTGGATTTGTAAATTTGTAAAGGAGATCACACATGGCTGACCGTAGTACTAGAGTTAGAATATATTTTCGTTACGTTCTGCAGAAAAAGGATATAATTAACAAAGTCTTTTTCTTGTGCTTGGGGCAGGGACTACCATAGCTGTAGACAGGAAGGTTTAATTGGTGGTTGTTAGGAACAATATAGAAAGAAGAAACCGGCTCCGCACTGCGTCTTTTTTACCACTCAAAGATAAACGTTCTGCTCTGTTATTGCCGATATCGCTGATCAATAGCGATGTGCTGGTCCGCCTCCATGGCTGAGTGCACAGCGTAGATGGTTGCCATGCAGAGGACCCGTGTTCGATTCCTGATATTCCTAAGAATTTTTCCTTGGTAGGAAGAGTGGCAGGGGCTCCAGTCAGCCTTGTGATGCCAACTGAGGAGCTACTTGACAGAGGAGTAGCGGCTCCACGGTCTGGGAAGTCTGCAAAGCGGCCGGGCTAGCGGTGTGCTGACCGCACGCCTCTCCATACCGCATCCGCATGACGCCTGCAAGGCAGAGGATGACATTATGGCCGGTAGACAGCACTTGACCCCTCACGGCCTAGCTAGGAGCTCGCTTAATGCCACTGAACTAGCCGAGACTGGCCTGCCTTTTAAATTCCAGCCTATCTTAAAGAACTCATGCTTCATACTGTGTTGGTCCACACTGGGAGCGTAATATAGCGACAGTTCTCCGTTTCGTCGATTCGACAAGTCCTTGGTGGATTTTCAGACATATGTGGCACCAGATATCTATGTACAGGTAACGCAATTGCCGTCAGTTATAGACCTGTCGCTTGTGGGTGCGAACCAGGCGACCTCTTGCGTCCCGATATGTTCCATTGCGTCCACATCAGGCGAATCTGATGACCAAGACATCAGCTTTAGTTCCCTATCATACTCCTAAGACCGCTGTAGCACGATTGTTGCCTTATGACACTGACAGCCATCCAAACACGACCATCGATCAGGAGTAACAATGAGTGATTAATCCATGGTCCCATCTCGGTGATTGTCGTGTCAACATGGGAATACGTGTGGATCATATGTTACGGAGCCCCTCGTTCAACATGTGTATTGGGTGCTGTGTTCAGAAACACTTGTGGATGCACTGGCACTGTGCTCTGTCGTCAGGTCTGCCACAGATCGCCACTTTAATGTGCTTGACAGAGCGAGCGAGCCTCTGACGTTCAAACCCATGTCACCTTCTCGTGGTTCCACGATCCTTCAACCACTTTCCACCAATGCTCACGGCAGTAGCACGACCATCTTCGCCGTTTACTAGACACTCATTTCCACACACCGGTCGATAACAATCTACTCTTTGGCACAATCGGTTGTCACTGTGGATTTATCCATTTTGTGCCCGTATCGTCTCTGGAACGATTTCCCCATTCGTTTCTGGCCTGCTTGTATATTTTTCTCTTTGCGTCATGAGTCCGCAGTTCCACCAATCAGTGTCTTGGCGCACAATGGTCACAATTTTCTGGCTTATCAGTATGTCATGCTGCAATGAATGTGATTATTCATCTCAGTTCAAACGTACATCTTATTTTGAGGAAAAATGGATGTGTTTAAGCTGCTGCTAGTAGAAAAACAAAGAGAACAGGATTTAATCGATTTGTGTTAGGCACGCTTACTTACGAACAAAAAGAAAAAGTGTGTAAGAAAATTTTTATATTTACAGTCATGTCGCATACTATACAACTAAAATACACTAACAGTGCTCCTGAATCTTGTGCAGCTGTTGTTCGGTGCAATAACGTCAGTTTTAAGTTGTAAGGTATTTAAAACACTTTAAAACAAAGAAAAATAGTAATTAATGCCTGAATAACTCTTAAGAGTGGTGCTTGTGATACCACTCATTTCACTGGCAATTGTTAGTACAAAGATAGTTAACACGGTGTTTCCATAGCACAGTACAGAGTAAGACTAGATTTTGTGTCAAAAGATTGAAAAATCTAAATTAAAACTTAGAACACGTACACGTTACATTCATGTAACAGTCGCTACGGGGTAAGAGCCACCTATTGAGCATAGTTCAGAATATGAGACGTCATGAAGAATTACATGCTTGAAAAACTCCAGCATAACGCATGACGTTTAAATGTATTACTTCTGTGCTACTAACTGTATTAGCAATAAATTTCGCCGGTAGTAGTATATCATGGTACCAGACATAGTTCAGGAGATATTACGTCATAAACACTGAGAAGCGGGAAAAACTGCCGCGTTGTGCATGACGCTGAAAATTATTACTTACCAACTCTATTCGCAATACATTTTTCAGCAAGTATCCACAAGTGCCGCTGAATGTACCTACCGAACTATATCATTTCACGACACATAGATCAGGAAATATAGCCTCATAAATACTGAGATGCGTGAAAATTGGCGCGTCATGAATGACGTTTAAAGTTATTACCTCTGTGCTACTAACTGTATTCGCAACATGTTTCGCAGCCAGTGTCCACATATACCGCTGAATGTCTGTACACAAACAAATACATCGCTGTACGATAGGTAGTCCAAGAAACTTGACGTCACAGACAGCGATATAGATGAAAAAATGCCGCATCATGCAAGAAGTTTTAATACACATTTTATTCTTTAATGCTTAGGCCCTCCTGAAATCTTAGCAACTCAAGGAAATCCTTGACACGTGGCAGCGGTTTTGACAGAACTGCGAATGTCAAATGGCTGCAGACAAGCACGACGGCCTTCTATAGAGCTATGAAGAGGCGTTGCCATAGAGGCGCTTAAAAAGACGCGTTGTAGACACGAAAAGCAGCTGCGTCCAACGTACACAAACTGTCCTGGGTCATGTTACTTAATTTGCATACTGTACTTACACATTTATACATTACGCATATTTCTTTGAAGAACTGTTCCATAATTTTATTTTATTTTTAAAGTGTGTGAAATCTTATGGGACTTAACTGCTAAGGTCATCAGTCCCAAAGCTTACACACTACTTAACCTAAATTATCCTAAGGACAAACATACACACCCATGCCCGAGGGAGGACTCGAACCTCCGCCGGGACCAACCGCACAGTCCATGACTGCAGCGCTCGAGACCGCTCGGCTATTCCCGCGCGGCTCCATAATTTCAAAGGTCTTTTCAAGAAGATATGGAAATGAAATTTTGTCGATACTTCGCTACAAACACAGTTAATTTTTTGTTTCCATTTCTAATAGGAAGCTGCCAAAGTAAATACCTAAACAACGCCAGGTTTGCCAGCTAGTATTCGATAAGCGAGTTTTCAAATACGTGACATGGAAAAATGTGGCGCGGCAGCCATCTGTAAGGCTTTCATCTTATTTCGGAACTCTGTTGTACGCCAACGAAAACATGATTTCAGAAACTAATCACACAGAATTATAACTTTTGAAAGGTGCTTGCAACTGTACTCTGGGTCGTTCACTACCTGTTTTTCACGTGGGTCATCTGCAAAGGGGGCTTACTGTGAGCAGTTGCATTTGCGCCCCTAATAGTGAGTCATATTGGCTAGCCTTCGAATAGTAGTGAATTGAATACACAGTTATCTACACCACAACCTTGTGCAAAATAAGGTACATTATACAAGTACAGATTGCAATTTATTTATTTAAAAAAATAAACACTTTTAACTTTGTGGCCGTTCATATTAACGTTCACAATAAATCCGATCTGGATAGTTAATAATCGGTGCAATTCGTACACATGGTTTCTTGTCTCGTACCTACACACTTTCACGTTGTTCCTTCACAGTTTATTCGCTTACACTGTCGTCCATTGCTTACACTCGCGGCACTTTGCCGCTCCGAATTTACCACAACAACGGACAGCGGACAAAGACCCCCTTTCCCCGCTCATATCCCCAGTCCTGAGTCGGGTCACATGACACTAAATTATTCAAAGTAATTCCTAAACATGGCCACGATTCGTTTAAAATTTTTATAAGATTTAAATTTAAACCAAAATACATTATATAATTTTACACACATTTATCACCACATAATTTTATAATTCGTTGCAATTGAAAAAACAAAACACTATGCAACGGAACTATGACGCTCATCAAAACACAAAACAAGTATTTTCATGTCCAGTTTTCATTACACTATTTTCACTCTACATTTAATACACAATTTTATTATTAAGCACGGAAAATTAAAATCAGAACTAATTTATGACATGCTATCAGATTTACATAATTAGGAATAAAGCTATGTTTTGGCACAGTTTCACCCTCTCCCTTCATTTAATAACGTCTTTGCACGAAATATGAGACATGTAAATACTTGTCTGGCACTACAAAGATCGAAATTGAATGGTGTCTTCATAATAAAATAATGACTTACTTTGCAGTTGTTCTAAACATCTTTATAACTTAATTCTGCTAGGAAACATTTTGAATGAAGTACACCATCCCAACATATTATTTCTGCTGCTGTGCTTTAAATTTAAATCACGAACTACTTGGAAGAGCTCCATATTATCCCCCGTTACCTTACAAGATCCCTGGAACTTTTTTCGAAACTGAAAACATCTCTGCACAATCGCCGACATTTTTTCAAAATCTCTAAGTCTCGAATATGGTTATGAAATATAACTGATGCACAGAATTAGTAGACCGAAGAGGAACAAAGGTTCACCATTCCGAAGTACGTTTTGTTTATTTATTTAGAAGTTTCTGTTTGGAATTCGAAAACCTAACATTTGAACTTCTGTAGGATAAGGAGCAGTTAATGATGAACATGTGGTTTTTCGTATGTGAATATGCCCTAAAAGTTACAAAATAGCTCTGTTGAGTTTAAACACTTGCAAGTCACATGTGTCCAAACGAGTAATGAAGTAGGCAGGCCTGCCAAAAGCAACAGTGTCAGCAGCAGTTGGATTACAAAACAATGACCTATTGAGATGCGGCATCGGACGAAGCGGGGGATTGTCGGCGCTGCTGTGAAGCGAAGTCGGACACAGTCTCGGAATGGCAATGGCCGGGATCGTCCATGCGTCTCGAGATTCCTGCAACTGAGACAATAGGCCGCATGCAGATGCGGCGGCCGTCTGGCAAGGCACAGACAGCCGACGCGCCAGTCAGAAAAGTGCTGGCGCGGTGTCTTGACCAAGCTGTTGCTAAGGCGCAACGTATCTCTCCTGAACATAAAATAGACTGCCTGTGATGCCAGTCATCACACGGAAGGATGAGAATGATCTGTGACCTACAAGCACTGTCAAAGTTCTGTGGCCGTTCTGTTCTCCAGTCCTAAGATAAGTTTGATGCTCCTCGCCAGTGGAAACCATTTGTGCATAGCTACTGTAATCTACACCCAATTGATCTTACTGCAGTCAGGCTTTGGTCCTGCTTTGTAATTCCCCCCCCCCCCCCCCCTCTTCCTTCCTCCTCGCTTCCTATCAGTACCCAACTGGTGTCCCTTTTTCCAGCTCTTTTCCGATTGCAGACTTTAGAGAAAGTATTGCTCCAGACTTGGGCTCGAGTACGTGCTTTTGTTTTAATCGCAATAAGTGTATGGTACTAATCTACGCTTCCTCCTATTTTTTACAGGCGTGTTGTTCACAAATCTGGAGAAGAGCGCTACTACACCCACATCTACATGATTACTCTGCAGTTCACAATTAAGTACGTGCCAGAGGGTTCATCTAACTACCTCCAAGCTATTCTCCTACTGTTCCACCCTTGAATGGCGCGCGGGAAAAACGAACACACAAATCTTTCTGTGCGAGCTCTGATTTCTTTTATTTTTTATGATGATCATTCCTTCCTAGGTGGGCGCTAACAAAATATTTTCACACTCTGAGGAGAAAGTTAGCAACTGAAACTTTATGGCTTGGCCAAGTCGGAACCAAAAACGCCTTTTTTTAATGACTGCAACCCCATTTCGTGCATATTGTCCATGGCATTCTCCCCCTATTCCGCGATAGTTCAAATCGAGCTGCCCTTCTTTAAACCCTTTCGATGTACTCCGTCGATCTTGTCTAACGCGGATCATACTCCACACAGCATTACTACAAAACAGGGCGGATAAGCGTGGTGTAAGCACTCTCTTCAGTAGCCCTGTTGCATTTTCTATGTCTTCTGCCAAAAATGCTGTCTTTGGTGTGCCTTATCTATAGCATTATAATCACTCTCCATGGTTTGCTTTACCTCCAGCATTATCTATGTGATAGTTCCAATTCAAGTTATTCGTATTTGTAATCCCTACGTATTGAACTAAATTTACAGCCTTTACACTTGTGTGATTTATCGTGTAACCGAAATTTATCAGATTTTTTTTAACACTCATATGGATGACTTCATTCTTTTCGTTGTTTAGGGTCAACTGTAACTTTCTGCACCATACAGATATCTTCTCTAATTTGTTTTGCAATTTGTTCTGATCATCTGATGACTTTGTGAGACGGTAAATGACAGCATCATCAGCAAACAATTTAATAGGGCTGTTCAGATTCTCCTGAATCGGGTCTATGCAGATAAGGAACAGCAGAGGGTCTGCAAAACTTTCTTGGTGAACGCCGCATATTACTTCCTTTTTTACTCGATGACTTTCTGTCAGTTACTCGTACTACGAATTGAGACCTTTATGACAAGGAATCACGAATCCAGCCCCACAACTGAAACGATACTCCACAGGCGAGCGGTTTGATTTGGAATCGCTTATGTAGGACGGTGTCAAAAGCCTTATGAAAATGTAGAAATATGAAATCAGTCTGATATGTCTTCTCAATAGCGCTCATTACTTCGTGAAAATAAAGAGCTGGTTGTGCTTCACAACAATGATATGTTCTGAGTCCGTGTTGGCTGTTTGTCAATAAATTGTTTCCTTGGAGATGATGTTCGAACGCATTAAATGTTCCAAAAACCTAATGCAAATCGAAATTAGTGATATTGGTGTGTAATTCAGCAGATTATTCTTATTTCCTTTCTTGGGTATTGGTGTGACTTGTGCAACTTCCCAGTCTTTGGGTGCGGATCTTCCGACGAACGAGTGGTTGTACACTATTGCTAAATATTGAGCTATTGTATCAGCAAACTCTGAAAGGAATCGGACTGGGATATATGCTGGAGGCCTTTTTTAAGTTGATTTGCTTCACCGAAGATATACACTTCTTGGCAGTTGTTCTTGATTCGAATTCTGGAGTACTTACTTCGTCTTCTTTGGTGAAGAAGTTTGGGAAAACCATAATTAGTAACGCTGCTTTAGAGGCATTGTAGTCAGTAACATCACCATTATTATGGCGTAGTGAAGGTACTGACTGTGTCCTGCCACTGCTGTACTTTACATACGACCAGAATCTCTTTGGATTTTCTGCCAGATTTCGCGACAGTGTCGTTGTTGAAACCGTTAAAAGCATGTTGCACTGAAGTTCCCGCCAAATTTCGAGCTTCTGGAAAACTTCGTCAATCTTGGAGATTTTGTGTTCTTTAAGATTTTTTTTTGCTTTCGCACCAGTGTTCTAACCTGTTTTGTATACCATGGAGAATCATTACCATGTCTTATTAATTTATTTTCTAGATATCTCTCAAATGCCGTCGATACAGTTTCTTTGAATTTAAATCACTTGTTGTCTAAGCTTACATACTTTGGAATGAGTGGAGACTGTCTTGTAGGGGGCCGTTAAGCAAATTTTTATCTGCTTTTTAAATAGATGTACTTCGGGTCTGTTTTTGGTGGCTCTGGATGTTACAGTATTCAGTCTCGTTACAACAATCTTCTGCTCACGCATCCCTGTACCCCTCTTGCTCCCTATTAGCTCAGGATTATGTGTTGCTATGAGGTTAACAACGATATCGCAACCATCTACACTTCGAGTAGGCTACTCAACTTGTGGTGTCACCGCCAGACACCACACTTGCTAGGTGGTAGTTTTAAATCGGCCGCGGTCCATTAGTACATGTCGGACCCGCGTGTCGCCACTGTGTGATCGCAGACCGAGCGCCACCACAAGGCAGGTCTCGAGATACGGAATAGCACTCGCCCCAGTTGTACGGACGACGTAGCTAGCGATGCACACTGACGAAGCCTCGCTCATTTGCCGAGCAGATAGTTAGAATAGCCTTCAGCTAAGTCCATCGCTACGACCTAGCAAGGCGCCAGTAGCCTTACATAGCTTGTATCTAAAGAGTCTCACTTGTCTCATCAAGAGCGATTTACCACAAGGATGGATTAAAGTTAAGTATTCCAGAAGCTACGTACTTTTCTTTATAGCATTCATTACGTATCCTGTTTCAGACCTCACGCCATCCTGCGTGAGCTTGTAGCGTGTATTTCGGTCACCTCAAACTACACTGTGTCGGCACTTCTGTCGACACATCACAACTAATTGTTCAAAATAATTTTCTGAGAACGCATTCCGGACGATTGTGCTGTAATTAAACTTTCTCTCTTCCTAGCAAAAACTATTCACTGCAATTGCACGCGGCTAACACAGTGCTGTGAAACTGTCGTCACACTGATATACTCCATAAAAAAGATCGAAGTTCGTAGGGTAAAGAGTCACAAAAAAACTTCACACTTCAAGCTTCTGCGAAAATAAATGGAGTTTATTAACGTCACTTAAGCCTCACCAAGTTCGTCTCGTTCACTAAACGCCAAAGACCAGCTAACAACCGGCTCGGCAATCTGATGTGATGCCTCCGCATACCTAGTACGTGCACGTTCACTATAGCGCAACACTCGCTTACGTGACAGGAAAATTCAATGCCTGGAAAAAAAAAGGTGGCTACAGAATCGAGTCACATTTACAGAGTCTTTGACAGTATGAGTCCAGTTAGCAGTAAGACGCAGCGCCACATCTGGCCTGGGTGTATGCACTGATTCCTTTGGTAAGGCTCTCATGAAGTCAGTTGTATCCTCTTGAGGCAGGCCGCTCCACAGCTGTTGTAAACGGTCATTGATATCATAGGTACTTACACTGGGACAGAGTTGACAACGGAACTGCCTCACACATGGTCTATCGAGGAGAGATCTTGTTGGCCACGAGAGTACCACGACATCTCGCAGACGGTTCAAAGGGACACTTGTCTAGTGTGAACAAGCATTGTCGTGCTGAAAAATTGTACCACTATACTCTCGTATGAGAGGCAACGTATGAGTCGGCAGGCCGTCCGTAACGTACCGTCAGAGATTCCTCAGTCAATACCAGCCGTGAGCAGGTCAGGAGTTTCCAAATAACCGCATTATAAAACTCATGTGCCAAGTTTTGTATCTCGGTGTGGGCCGGATAACACATTTTCTCAAACATTAAATAAAGAATTGATAACGAAATTTACTTAACATAAAAATGGTATTCAGTGGAATGCTCAGGTCCTCATTGTCACTCTTCAGTACACTAAGTGAGAGGTATGAAATTTTCTCAGACTGTAGCTCTACCTAAGTCTGTTGTGTGAGTAAAATTTATCATAAATGTTCGTTATTCAGGCTACTTCCGTATTTAGATTTTATTAATTTCAGCAAACAAAATTGTTGACCTCACTTGTAGGCAGTCTCAAACACTGACAACAAACTTCATGATAAGTCTTTGATATTGTGGCAGATTTTTCTGAAACAAGCTTATGAAACTGTAAAAGGCTTCCTTCCTTAAACTTGGTGTTATAATTTCATCGCACTGCAGATCTGAGGTTTTCATATGCGCTGTCTGAGCGCCTTCCACTTCGCAAGAAGAGGTGTTTTGGAAAATTTTGATATATTTCAAATGGGGATCAACCTGGAAGAGAACTTTTTCGTCGGATCACCAAGAAAGTCCATTGCAAACAAGGGTGGAAATCTAGTACCATTTACAAACAACACTGACTGGCAACTGGCGAAGTGTGACAAAATTTTCTGTCTGACGTTGTATTCGGTAAGTCGAGGTTTTCGCATGAAAGCTTACGTCTGTGTTAAAGCCATAAATAACGTCGCCCCCCAGCTGAAGTTCTTCATTCAGTTCATTCAAATAGAGAACAACGTCAATCAAAAAATCTAATTTACGTAGCTATTCTTTGTCAGACATGGCCCCCAAAGGTATGTTTTTCTCATTCAAAGGTATTTCAGTCTCTCTTCTCAAAGGAAAGAAGGTTAACAAAGTTTTACCACAGGTTATCCACCTTGTTGCCATTTGATATGGAGATCACTTGACAAAGGTTCTACGTCTTCTTGAAAAAATCCTGAACTGACGCCATTTGAGTCCGCGACATCGAAAAAAACTTAAAACAGAAATTACAAACTTCGTCACACAGACTTTCCACAGAGTGCTTCCTGATGAAGAACGCAGTGTAATCTCACGTGTTTGGTAACAACACTGGTTTCAGATTCTGAGTTTAGTCTTCCAACAAAGCCTGCGTATTTGCCACACATATTTTCTCCTTGTGTGTTGTAACGCATTTCACCCGAGAAAGAGCACTTTTCAACTAACGTTGGCTGTACCCCCTGAAAGATATCTTCATGTACTGCTCTAGCATGCGAGGAAATCAGATGTGCTAGATCTTCTGTAAGTTCGAAGTCTGGATTAAAAACTCGAAAAAAACAGCAAGAATTGAGCAGTATCAGATATGTCAGTAGATTCGTCCTGGGCTATTGAATATCAAGCAAACTTAGATACTTTTCTCTTGTAACTGATTTGACAAATCACAAGGAAGCCCCCTTTCGACTGATACGGGAAACCAGCTCTGGTATCCTGGGTAGGCGAGATAACGAGGCCCCAGGGCGCTGTCAGGAACGACGTAATACATACAATTGTACAGAAATTTTGGAGTTTTTTTGAGTCTGTGTCTTCTCGACGTGGTCGCCCTGCGTCAATGGTCTTTCACTGCTGGCAGCGACTTTTCCCTGGGCACGGCGATCTGACTCACTCTCCTAAAATGTTCCATAAAATTCAATCTCGTCAAGGATATGATAACCTTAAGGAATTTTTAAGTAAAAGTGCATCACTCGTTCCTTCTAGTCTCACCCTTATAGGGAGAGGTCAGCGTGGGACATTCCTGTGGATTCAGTATCTCCTATTTCTTAATAATTCCAGACCGCAAGTGCTTTTCGCACTTACTTGCTATTGTAGATACATGCTCGAGACATTTGTATCGGAAGTACTGCAACGACAGGAAGATTACATTCTAGTACTGTTGAAATAAGACAGCCATCAGTGAACTGAAAGGCATTTGTGGTTTCCCTGAAGGAACTCGTTCTCTTCAGACTCCAGCTGAACCATCGCATTGCACACCACGAATTATTTCATCCGACCACAAATGCTCAGTCCGAGTTTCCGTTACGTATAGCCATCATGTGATTTTTGATAGCGCCATCAGTGAAGTCTTGTTCTTGTTGTATGTAACCAAAATGGAACAATGGAATGTAGAGCAGCACTATACTATCAAGTTTTGCGTTAAAAATGGGGATCCACTACTCTGACACTCGAAAAGTTGAAACAGGCTTATGGGGGACATTCCTTATCAAGAACACAAGTTTTTCCCTGGCACAAATTATTTTTGAAAGGCCGAGAACACGTTAAAGACGAACCTCGCTCAGGGGGATCTTCAACTTCAAAAACCAATGATAACATGGAATTTGTGCGTGATCTTGTGAGATTATTTCTACAGGACAAACTTTCAATCATGTGTTTCACAAATATGTCCTTAAAAGTCTCTTGAAAGGAGTGAATCGAGGTGAGATCGGACATGGCATACAACTGGACGCTGCATCTTGGCGCACCATGTCACATGGCCATTTCCAACAAAAATTTTTCACTCCACAAGGCTGTGACTTCCTTCTTTACGTGAAATTGAAAAATATCTCAAAAGGACGTCATTTTGGGACTCTGGAGAACATTCTAAAGACTGTGACCGACATGTTAAAGGCACTACCGGATGTAACCTTTTAGCGCTGCTACCAATACTGGAACATCGACTCTACCGGTGTATTGCTGCCGAAAGGAATTACTTTGAAGAGAACGATACTATTGTTAGAAAAAATGAAATAAAAACTTTGGTAGATAAAAAGTAAGTCTCATTACTTTTCTCACACGCCTCGTACAACTGCATCCTTTGACAGCAAAAACGTTTGTAACACAATTCTGCTAGCAGTAAAAACTACAAACAAAAAACAACTACGTACTTCCAGTTACTCAAATTTTTCTGTCCTTAGGGAATCACAGTGATTAAAATGCAGTGCAAGTTGATAGTAACTTCCTGGCAGATTAAAACTGTGTGCCGGATCGAGACTCGAACTCGGGACCTTTGCCTTTCGCGGGCAAGTGCTCTGCCAACTTTTTTGTTTTTATTTTTTTATTTTTTAAAGTGCTCTACTATCTCTTTTTTATTAAAAAAGCTACCATCTTTTTTCAACTTTTTTATTTTTTATTTTTCAAAGAGAACAAACACCTAGTACATGAGCGAAAGTTGCAGGTAATGAGAAAACAAATAAAAACCTCTTGTCTATGAAAATAAAAGACGACGTTCTTCATAAAATAACACAGTATCCTTTGAAAACGTAAAACATAAATAGGTAGCTATATTTTCGCTACATCCTTTTTTTTTGTTAACGTAAATGAGTATACTCACCATCAGCAGCATCCTACCTTTTTTTATGTTATTTTTTTGGGGGATCACAGGAGAAAGAAAACATATAGACTGCAGATAGAGAGCTGTGTGTGAAAAGGATAAACATGTGTAAGGAAATAAAGAAATCTTAGAAGAGAAGGAGAAAACAGAAGTGAAATGAATTAGGAATACTTTCCGCGCCATGCTCCACTTTCGCAGGCCATCAGAACAAAGTGCATTCTATCATTAACCATTAAAAGAGGAACGTGGGATCGTCCAGTCTTGGCTGGCACGGTTCGTTGAGATTCCAGCTTTGAGGCGGGTTGGTGAAAATACTCTGTAAATAGTTCGCGAAAGTGGCCCCATAGTGTCGATGTCGGCGAAGGGTGTGGTGCTGCACATGGAGGCGTGCCCAAAAGTCCGCCGGATCGATGATGTCGTACCGGAAAGGTAGTTGGTAGCCATGCTACTGATCCATATGATGGCGTGCCACTTAGCTGGTGGGAAGCAGCTTGCGTCGGGATATATCATCATGTTAGGGGAAACGTGATGTGGTGGTACTCGGAGGTAGAAAGCCACAATCTTCTGTACGAGGGTCCAGACAGCTGCTGCTGGCCCATACTCAAAACGATGTAAATCTGTATCTTCAACATGGCACTTGAGGCACAGGGGTGAGTCCACCAGCGCGATGCGATGCAGTTTCTGTCTTGTAGTATACTTACCGTTGACGAGAAAGTACCACATCACAGTGGTGTGATATGGTTGGTGGATCGTTTTCCGAACTGTAGCCTATGAAACCTGGGGGTGACGTGTTTCGACGGAGTTTCGGGGTGAGGACTTTTGGAGAATGCGGTAGATGTCGCGGGGGGTCGTCTTCCTGGTCCTGGGGAGCTCGGTGCATATGTAACTGAATTCCAAAAAGAAACGGCCGATATGTGTCATCGGAGGTGGGATGTGTGCCAGAGACGTAGGTGGGCGTCTCGAAACAGGTGCGAGCTCGTGGCCAAACCAACTGAGCTACCCCAGCACGACTCACGCCCCCTCCCCACAGCTTTATTTCTACCCGTACCTCGTCTCCTACCTTCCAAACTTTACAAAAGCTCTCCTGCGAACCTTGCAGAACTAGCACTCCTGAAACAAAGGATATTGTGGAGACATGGCTTAGCCACAGCCTTGGGAATGTTTCCAGGATGAGATTTTCACTCTGCAGCGGAGTGTGCGCTGATATGAAACTTCCTAGCAGATTAAAACTGTGTGCCGGACCGAGACTCGAACTCGGTCCCGAGTTCGAGTCTCGGTCCGGCACACAGATTTAATCTGCCAGCAAGTTTCATATCAGCGCACACTCCGCTTCAGAGTGAAAATCTCATTCTGAAGTTGATAGTAATTTGTATTAGTAACAGAGTTAGAGCTTTGTTATAAAACGTGTGACGGCTAGCGACTTGGCATCACATTTTTCCAGATATTTTTATTATGTATCATTACTTTCGATACAGGGGCAATGAACATTAAGGAAACCTTGTCATGTTATAAACATCAGCTTGGAGTACACCTTCTTATTTTTGTTCCATAAGGGTCGATTAACCATAACAGGAGTTGTAGGAAATAGGCTAAGGCGCTGCAGTCATGGAATGTGCGGCTGATCCCGGCGGAGGTTCGAGTCCTCCCTCGGGCATGGGTGTGTGTGTTTGTCCTTAGGATAATTTTGTTTAAGTAGTGTGAAAGCTTAGGGACTGATGACCTTAGCAGTTAAGTCTGATAAGACTTCACAAACATTTTGAACATTTGTAGGAAATAGGATTCACAAACAGAAGTCGATTTCACAAGTACGAAACTTTTACAATTTTTTTTAAACTACATGAAATCTTACTACGATGTTACTCTTACAAATAAAAATATAGAAAACTAACACAAAAAACTGAAGATAATTATGTGCGACTTTAAAATCATTAGGAAGACTGAAAGAAGAAAAAGTGAGAGTTCCTCATCTTGCCAGACTAAATTTTCAAATTAACGAGAGAAATGGTGCAATGAACTTCGCATTCTAGACGAACGACTGGACGAGTTAAGCTCGAGCTGACCAGAATACGGGTTTTGAAATATAACTAACACTTGATTTGTTGCTGGAAGTGACACTTACATCTTCAAACTCCACAGTCCAAGCGAGGAAATGAATGCCTGAAGATTCCCTGTGCTCCCTTCTCTGGTGAACAGACAGCCCAAAGCTCCGTTGAAGAGGTGACCGCACACTTTTTGCCAATGAATTTACGTTGAACGTTAAACTGAGAGGAGCATTGCAAAAATTTCCCTGTTACGACATAAAAATAGGTATACAACAAATTGTGAGGTTGGTACCTTGTCTGAACGGTCCTTTTCTGTTGCAGGGCATAGCACACACAGTGTGTAGTAGGATGGACAATACACTAGATTGGACAGACAGAAATTTTCGTGATGGTGCTAAGAATTTTCTCACGTTGCATAGGAAAGAAAAAGCCTGTGTTCTCAAATGGTTCAAATGGCTCTGAGCACTATGAGACTTAACTACTCAGGTCATCAGTCCCCTAGAACTTAGAACTACTTAAACCTAACTAACCTAAGGACATCACACACATCCATGCCCGAGGCAGGATTCGAACCTGCGACCGTAGCGGTCGCGCGGTTCCAGACTACAGTCCGCTCGGCCACCTCGGCCGGCCCTGTGTTCTCGTTGACATCCTAGCTGTGTAGGTACTTTTAATAGCTCAGGTGAGCATTTCAGATCTTAGGCACTCCCACGGCCATGAATAGGGGGTTTGTGCCACGAAATATCTGTGACAGAATTCAGCAAGCTGACCGCTATGACCTGTCCCTTGGGAGCTTCCCAAATGTTTGCCACGCATGTGTTGAGGAAAACTTTTCTGCCGTAACTAGACAGTAAACACGGATTGTACCGGAATTAACTACCTTATGAGACACTCTTCAATCTTTTCCCAAAAGTTTCTACTGCTTATTTTGATTTAAGAGATAAATGTAATGGAACTAATATAGAGTCAATAAATGATCTGTACCAATCATGCTGTGAAATAAGAAGGCGAATGCGTGATTCATTGTATGCTGACAGAGACGGAGAATATTCGGAAAGCTATCGTTGTCCCTTCTTGACGTACTAATTGTTATGTCTGCTTTATGTAAGCCGTAATGAGCACTACACTGGCTGAGTACCTTCGGCATAGCTAAACGAACTATGCGTACCCCGAAGCACGTGCTGAATACAGAGAGATATGCTCCTGGCTGTAGTCCCATGTTGTATATCGACCACTGCTACTGGGCACCGCCCCACCACCCACCGTGTTACGCACACACTTTTTTAGTCAGTGAAGCCTGACATTATCAGGGCTGAGACGGTGGTCTTAATGCGACTTATGAAATAAAAAAAATTATTTAAAGAACTGTTACTTCGTAGACCAAAATTATTTTCTCTGTGCATTTACAGCACAGTGACCAATTTCGGCTGCATTCCTCAACCATCTGCAGATCTGTAAACAAATAGAGGAAAAGCAGCCTAAGAAAGTTTTGTGGAGTATAGTAGGGTGCAAAACAAAGTATAACAGCTGAAAAAAATTATAAGGAGGGCCAACTTCAATAGAGAAAATGAACAAGTAACAAATCCACTTGGCAGTACTGAATGAGTAATGTATTTATGTTTTTAAGATGCCTTGCCGTCAAAACCGTAAAATATCGCTTAATATGCGTTAAAAACTATCATTAGCTGTAGGCATGCAATTATATGCATTCGTACTGTAGGCCAACAAGACTATGAAATTATGTAGTTACGAACTTCGTCGTAGCGAGTCAGATTGTAAACCTGCTGAAACAATTTAAGACAAAAAACTTTTAAAAAAACAAATACCTAAATACAAGTAAATCATAAATTATAAAAATATCAAGTGGATGACGCTAAAATTACAAGGCAGAGAAACTGTGTAATATAGTTACTGGTAACATGTCTTATGTAAGAGACAGATCGTATGTAAGTGTCAACAATTCAGGTAAAACATCCAGAAAGGTGTTATCTAAATCAAATTTATTTTTTAAAAAACCACGATAAATAGCAAAGGAATGAAGTTGAAATCACAAAGCAGGGAAGCCGACTTATATGGTTAACTGGCAAATCCTCGGTGACACTCAAATGATAAAAAATATCAAAATACAGTGTAGCGCTAAAATTATAAATACCATATCATAACCTCGTAAGATGTCGGCTATAAAGAAGGCGAATGGGGAGTTGAATTAGTAAAAATTGCACCAAAATCCCATTATTTACATTTGTACAGTAGGTGTTATAGTGAGGACTATACATGCAACGGTTGAATTGCCAACTGTTTCATGGCTGCAAACATACAGACCAGACAGTACGTAATAATGATATGATCAGCGCTCATAAACTGAGAGAGAAATACCACACGCTGGCTTACTAGGGAGTGACCCAGCCTGACGAATAAAATAGTCATATTTGCAAAATTTGATCAAGTTAAGGAATAATAGTGAAATACCAGAAACCCAACCAGATTGGCACAACACACTAAAAGTAACTAAATTTGCAAAGGCTCTACTGGCCGACAGAAATAGCCAAGAAGACCAACAGACAGTGCGGGAGCACTTGCATTTACCAATACTGACACAATAAATAATAAATGGTATCCTGTGTATACAGCTTTGTATATGAACGTAGTAAGACGAATAAAAATTACGGTGTGGTTAACAGCTATCTAATGCAATACCCCAAGGAAATACTTATAAAAACCAACCAGAAATCGAAACATAATTATGTATATATAATCTCAAAATATCCAAATTGTTATTTCCAAGATCACCTGATCTAAAATTCTCTGGATGTTTCTGTCTAAGGTAATTTCAAATTTCTAGAAAACAGCACTCCCTTCGATCACAGAGAAGAGCATAGTATTGCAGCAAAAAGTGAAGACAACTCCTGGGCAACCTTCATAAGCAGATACGAGTGTATAGTAAACTGCAACGTGCTGAAGCAGTATTTGACGAGGGTAAGTCAATTATTATCCGCAAAGTAGCTATAAAATTTTATTGTAATCAAGTAGGAAACGTACGAGAACATCATTTTTCGACATAGTCTCCTTGCGTTTCAACGCCCTTGTTCCATCTTTGTACAAGCTTCCTGATGCCTTCATAAAAGAAGGTTCTCGGTTGAGCTGCGAGCCAGGAATGCACCGCTTCTTTCACTGCTTCGTCCGAGGCAAATCGACGGCCCCTTAATGCCTGTTTGACTGGACCAGACAAGTGATAGTCAGAAGCGGCAAGATCGGGACTATATGGAGGATGATCCAGTACCTTACATCTGAGTTTCTGGAGCGTTTCAGTAGTGTGGGCAGCAGTATGCGGACGGTCATTGTCGTGCAACAACACAACACCTGCTGACAGTATCCTCGGCGTTCGCTTCGAATTGCAGGCTTTAGCCTGGCAGTAGGCATCTCACTGTAACGTGCACTGTTTATTATTGTGCCTCTTTCCCCATAATGTTCCAGTACTGGACTTTGTGCGTCCCAAAAAATTGTAAGCATCAGTTTTCCTTCGGGCGGTTGGGTCTTGAACTTTTTCTTGCACGGCGAATTTGGATGTTTCCATTCCATACACCGCCGTTTACACTCAGGCTCGTAATGATGGATCCATGTTTCGTCACCAGTAATGGTCCTGTCTAAGAAGTTGTCCCCTTCGTTACCATAGCGATCCAAAAAATTTTTGCAGATGTCCAAGCGCGTTTGTTTATGCAAGTGTGTGAGTTGTTTTGGGACCCATCTTGCACAAACTTTATGAAACCCAAGTCTGTTGTATTTTAATTCGTAGGCAGAACCGTGACTGATTTGCAGACGATGTGCCGCTTCGCCAACGTCTGTCTAAAGAATCATTTCACGTGAACGCTCAATGGTTCATTTGTGGCGGTAGACGGTCGTCCGGTTCCTTCATCGTGCGTAACACTTGTGCGACCATTTTGGAATATTTCAATCCATTCGTACACACTCCGTTGTGGCAAAACAGTGTTCCCGTACTGTACCGAAATTCTTCGATGAATTTCGGCCCCTGATACGCCTTCCGGCCACAAAAAGCGGATCACTGACCGTTGCTCTTCTTTGGTGCAAGTTCACAACGGAGCAGCCATGATTAACAGCACGGCAGCGATAACGGAACTAACCTAGCAACTTGAAAATTGCAAAGATATAGCAACAAATAAACAAAGCATGCGTCATCAACGTAAAAACGACAGTGCTACTAAAATAAACAAAAATATAACTAAATTGCGCATAATAATTGACTTACCCTCGTAGCTACTTATTCTTATGGTCTATAATGGGTAAAATTTGAAACCAATTAGATTGGAACTTAAGTTAGTGGTGGCCAATACCTACACACTAGGAGTTACCTCGCAAACGGCTCATTTGACGACCCGTGTATATTGTTTTTGCTTTTACTATCGTGTATTTTCACCCTTGTCTGTTTTAGTTATGGATTATGACATACCTTGTATTCAACGGCGCAGATATTTATTCGATGTTAAGAGACTCCTATGTCGGTTCTTGACAGAACAACATTATAATTAATGAAATGCGCTAGTCTTCTGTTGTTCAACAGTATTAATTTATTCAGTTAACGGGTTTTTCGGCTTACGAGACCACCATCATTTACTGACTATTGCCGCCAAAGAAGTTACAATGTTTGCAAACGACATCGAAAAAGAAGTTACATATTTAGATTGAAGCACAAATGCACAATAAATGACATCTTTGACAGTGTGATGGTAATCCTATGTAAAAAGTAAAAAAGTTGAACAATAAATAAATATAAAGGGAGTAAACAGGAAAAAACATTAACGCAAAACCTGTAAAAGCATGTCTACATAGAAATTTATATTAACAAACAAAACCAATAAAATAAAATGAAACTAGTACTTGACAAGACTACTTCAAGAGATATAAGGCATAGAGAGTAGTAGACAAACCAGTTAAACGAAAGAACTATCAATTGTAACTACAGAATATATGAAGGACTTAAGCAAAACCAATAAGATAAACAGAAATGAATAAATGCAGGAAAAAGGAGGAATGTGAGGGAACATAAAGTAAATTTCATCTTTGAAAATGTGGTACCGCTACATTTTAAAAAGTAAAAAGTTGAGCGATATACAAAAATAAAGAACCAAACAATAAAAACATTAACACTGTACTCAAAAACTAAGCCTATAAAACATTTACAATTAAATAAACGAAGTAAGCAAAATAAAAATATTAATTGGCAAGACAACTTCAAGAGTTATTAAACTTGTAAAGTAATACAAGTACCAATTAAAAGAAAGACTTAGCAACTGTAACTAGAGACTATATGGATTACATAGGCAATTCCAGTAAAACGAAAGAACTCAACGAATACAAGTAAATGGGTGAATATGAAGGAACAGACAGTGTAAGAAGTAAAGAAAAACTGAGAAAACTGTATGAAGTTTAGAAATGGGGAAGTATTAAGCCGTGACTGGTCATTTAAAATTAGATCTGGACTGTGAGCTACAGGTTTGTTAATTTCTAGGGCTTCCAGCAGATGGAGTTTATGGCCTTTGTTTACTATGTGAAGGACTGGGACTCTGGCTGGTAGTTGCCACCCTCACTCAATACATACTCAGTAAATGTGGAGTCAGATTCTGCAATCTCCAGCTGCATTCATGTTCAGCCAGCCTAGTTGCTATGTCTCTGCCTGACTGAACAAACAATGACCAAACCTGTCACAATCAGGGCAGGTAATTTCATATACCACACTGTTGGGTAACACTCGGGTCTTATCTTTATACTGAAAAGATACTGTGCTGTGCTGTTCTTAACATAGTGACAAATACTATACTTGAAGGATTTCAGTGTTTTTGCTACAGTCTATGACGTGTCTCCTAGATATGGTATTGTATACCATTTCTTGCAGACATTGGAAGGGACAGCAGCTGAAGTATAGAGATGTGTTGTAATTTTCGGTTGTTGTTTCCTATGCAAGATGTGGTCCATCAGGATTGGATTGCAGCCATTGGTAGAGGCAATAATTATTTATTGTATCTAATAAAATGTATTGCCTTAGTCAGCGGCTACATTTAGAGTTCTTAAGCAAATATCTGTCCGTGTGCGATACTTTTCGAAAAACCTTGTGTTCGCGGCTTCCATCGGACTGTCTCACAACTAATGACTATCCACAACTAAAGAGAGGTGTCATTAAAAGTCCTGCCGATAGATACAAAAGGATTTGTACGCCGGAATACCTGAACGTCGAACTAAAACATTTAAAGCAGGCTTTCAAGAAAAATGGCTACTCGGGAAAAGAATTAAACAGAATTCTACGACCAAATTACGGAAGGTCGATAGACGAGCATGATAAACAACTATGGAAGAATACAGTTCCTCTTCCTTTTATTAAATTAAGCAACCCATCAGATGGGAAGGATTTTACAGAAACGTAACATTAGACCGGTTTTTAGACCAACAAAGAAAATAGGTCAAGCACTCCGATCAGTAAAGGATAAACGCCCTCTTCCGTCGGTATGTGGCGTATATAAAATTCCGCGTACGTGTGCTAAAGTTTATATTGGAACAACCAAGAGAAGCGTGAATACATCGCTAAAGGAACACAGAAGTACTTGCCGATTAGGGTAAACACGTAGATAAATGGGCTGTCGCAGAGCATGCTCTTCAGCCAGGAACTCACGAAGTGAAGTTACAAAAATTTTGTCTACGACTATAAACTATTGCCCACGACTATGCAGAGAAGTCATTGAAATATATTAATTTAGGGATAATTTTAAGAGGGAAGAAAGGACCATGGAACTTAGCGACATATGGACACTAGCTCTGCAGAATCGCTAAACAATTTTTTATCTTTGACAAGACAACACTCATAGTTAAGTTCTATTCTTGACAAGAATCATCTCTGCTTATCATATGTAACTCCTGCCACGTTCCGTTTTTCTACTGTATAAATTTCGTTCTCAGACGTCATATCCGTCAGTTGGCAAGAGTCAACGGAGGAACTAAGCCTCTGAAGATGTCAAGCGCAGTTATGGACGAAACGTTAGCAGCAGAAGAGTTCCGTGCGTCACGATCATATACCCCGAAAAGTTTACCAGCAACAAGAAGAAGCGTTGCAGATTACAGAGTGCTCAGCAGAGGCTGACAACTCCTGCGTGTAGCGAACGAAGTCCAGGGTGACAGCACGGCAAGAATTAGCATAATGACCGTAGATGATTACACCGTTCTCCTTCATTTCTAACCAAGAGACCGGCCCTGTCAAGGATATCTTGCACTGTGACTCACAAATACACTCCTGGAAATGGAAAAAAGAACACATTGACACCGGTGTGTCAGACCCACCATACTTGCTCCGGACACTGCGAGAGGGCTGTACAAGCAATGATCACACGCACGGCACAGCGGACACACCAGGAACCGCGGTGTTGGCCGTCGAATGGCGCTAGCTGCGCAGCATTTGTGCACCGCCGCCGTCAGTGTCAGCCAGTTTGCCGTGGCATACGGAGCTCCATCACAGTCTTTAACACTGGTAGCATGCCGCGACAGCGTGGACGTGAACCGTATGTGCGGTTGACGGACTTTGAGCGAGGGCGTATAGTGGGCATGCGGGAGGCCGGGTGGACGTACCGCCGAATTGCTCAACACGTGGGGCGTGAGGTCTCCACAGTACATCGATGTTGTCGCCAGTGGTCGGCGGAAGGTGCACGTGCCCGTCGACCTGGGACCGGACCGCAGCGACACACGGATGCACGCCAAGACCGTAGGATCCTACGCAGTGCCGTAGGGGACCGCACCGCCACTTCCCAGCAAATTAGGGACACTGTTGCTCCTGGGGTATCGGCGAGGACCATTCGCAACCGTCTCCATGAAGCTGGGCTACGGTTCCGCACACCGTTAGGCCGTCTTCCGCTCACGCCCCAACATCGTGCAGCCCGCCTCCAGTGGTGTCGCGACAGGCGTGAATGGAGGGACGAATGGAGACGTGTCGTCTTCAGCGATGAGAGTCGCTTCTGCCTTGGTGCCAATGATGGTCGTATGCGTGTTTGGCGCCGTGCAGGTGAGCGCCACAATCAGTACTGCATACGACCGAGGCACACAGGGCCAACACCCGGCATCATGGTGTGGGGAGCGATATCCTACACTGGCCGTACACCACTGGTGATCGTCGAGGGGACACTGAATAGTGCACGGTACATCCAAACCGTCATCGAACCCATCGTTCTACCATTCCTAGACCGGCAAGGGAACTTGCTGTTCCAACAGGACAATGCACGTCCTCGTGTATCCCGTGCCACCCAACGTGCTCTAGAAGGTGTAAGTCAACTACCCTGGCCAGCAAGATCTCCGGATCTGTCCCCCATTGAGCATGTTTGGGACTGGATGAAGCGTCGTCTCACGCGGTCTGCACGTCCAGCACGAACGCTGGTCCAACTGAGGCGCCAGGTGGAAATGGCATGGCAAGCCGTTCCACAGGACTACATCCAGCATCTCTACGATCGTCTCCATGGGAGAATAGCAGCCTGCATTGCTGCGAAAGGTGGATATACACTGTACTAGTGCCGACATTGTGCATGCTCTGTTGCCTGTGTCTATGTGCCTGTGGTTCTGTCAGTGTGATCATGTGATGTATCTGACCCCAGGAATGTGTCAATAAAGTTTCCCCTTCCTGGGACAATGAATTCACGGTGTTCTTATTTCAATTTCCAGGAGTGTAGATATCAGCTGTGCAGTGTGCTGTAGAACACATAAAACTAGAATCCACGGAAAACAGACAGAAATTGCTGCGTACTTTCCTTAATAGCAGTATGCTGATGGTACTCTTAGTATCAGAGAGTGGCAAGACGACTTTTTTGTTTTCACATCGTACGATTGGCGTTGTTTTAGAAAATGTTACTAGTGTACTAGATATGTAGAGCTCGGTCTGCTGCTGTTGTCGATGTCTGGACGGTAGAGCGTTGGACGAAAAATGAGAAATGCTCACCTAGGTTGGTTGTAAATGAGGGAACAAAACATTAGTTGTCTTAATTATCACAGAAAGAAATTTCGTGTGCCCACATAACGCAGCGTGAGTTGGATTCTACAACCAAATCGCCACCGTTTACGTTTTCTCAAACCTCAGCCGTTTACTGAGAGTGTAGCGGCTTTTAACACTGACAAACTGCACAATTTGGAAGTCATCATCTGTAGTAACACACGTAGTAACACCACATCGGCGTGCAGGACTCTGGCCTTTTTTTCGGAGACCTTCTATCATGAAGATGTATCTCGCTCTCTTCTAGCTCTTACATGACGAACGAATGGAGGTGCTCCTCCATTTTGCAAGAAAACCCTGTGTCTTATTGTTTCTATCCCAAATGTGTCTCAGCACAGTTGTGACATTTCAGTTGATGTCTGACAGAATCCATCTCTTCAGAACAGATGACGTCATAACAAAAATGACTTACGAGAATCTCAAACTTTCTCCGAAACTATGTTTATTCTCCGACTCGCCGTCGACTGTCCATGTAATTACATTCCGTACTCTACAAAGAGGCTCTCCTGCCAACTGAGCACGTAGGGGATACAGTGAGAAGCAGCTGACCTCTCCGCAGCTTGTATTATAGATCTGCAGTTTCCGAACTTTCTGTTGAGCATTAACAAGATTCCAAGAAAGATTCTCATGTTCAAGTCCCTACCTGCCACAAAATTTTAATCTAACAAGAGTACTCAAGACAAAGAACACTTTACTGAAAATATAACTATTACATCTATTGCTGAAATACGTTTGCGTAACCCACATAACGCCGATAATTGTAATATTTCTTCATAGCACGACACACATATCAAGGTTTGTGTCAAATCATTGCGTCGTGAACAGAGTATGTATGGTGAGCTAATATTCATTGTCTGTAACAACACACGATACCTATTGGAAAAGAAACAAAGCAGGACGATTGAGATGATTATCATACTGTGACAATACACAGTACGATTCCAAGAAGTCTCCACTGTATATAAATAAGTTTTTACACAAATTGTTAAACGCAAAGGAGAGAGTACTTTGCCCTACAGCTAATACTCATATCATTTTAGATTCAACCAATTAATTTTGTAAAAGAATTAAAAATATTTTTGAAATGTGGAAAGCTGATCTTACAACGAATGATAATATTTTAGGTATAATTTCCCATAAAAATGCCAGAAATGCGATGCCAATACCGCCGTCTATCTCCGTTGGTCTACTTTTCCTGACAATTTCTGCTGTAAGTACCGCTGCAGTCACTAACAAACCGTTAACACACTGTATTTCTCTTTTCAAAAGCCTTTGCACACCTTTAAAGAAAGGAAATTTTGTTATGTTAAATGCGTTTCGACCTTAAAAACACTTTTTACGACGATTTATTTATCGAAAACCTTCATCGATATCATAGATAGTTTGTAAAATTTTATAAATGGTGAATATATATATCTACTAAAAATATTAGCATTCACCGCTCCGTCAATGACGAGATCACTGCAAACGAAGTACGTGATCCGATGGAACATCACAGCATTTGCTTTAAGCGACTAGGGAAAACCTTTGAAACATATACGTTGAGCATCAACAGAAATTGATACCATTCACCCTGAATACGATCCCAGTGCTGGGAACACTGCCCCACTTCACACGGTGGAACACCTGGTATGTTACATCATAACCAATACTGTACATTTTCATGTCTCAAGCGTCGCTTTTTCTCGCGGTATAATGTCTTAATCATTAGCTGTACACCACAAAATGGATGTCGTGAGCTTCTCTAACGATCTCGTCGTCGACGGAATATTTGCCGCTAGTTTTCCATCTTTCCTTCTCCTATAGTGTGGTTCGTGGCCATGGCTCTTCTTTGCAATGTAAGAATCACCTCTTCCGCATGCTGTGGAGGAAAGTGATATTCGTCATCTGTATCGGTACCTTAATTTATTATCAATCTATGTTAACACTCAGTGTTTGTGTATGATTTACGTACTACCATAATCTCTATTATTTTATATTTATGGTTATATGTTATATAGTCAATGTGATGATACGTTATGAGGTACATCACAGTTAACAAGCTTATGATGCTGGATCTCAATTGGTTCACCTCCTAGACGGTCCTACCTT
Organism: Schistocerca serialis cubense; assembly: GCF_023864345.2. Taxonomy (NCBI): domain Eukaryota; kingdom Metazoa; phylum Arthropoda; class Insecta; order Orthoptera; family Acrididae; genus Schistocerca; species Schistocerca serialis. The sequence continues at coordinate 592,867,156 of NC_064639.1, forward strand.
ATTGTTTATCCTCATACGATTAATAAATGTGATACCGTCTGATTGCCCTAGATGAAGGCATGTTCACTTCTTGATTGGGTGACAAATAGGACCACTGAGGTTATTAAAAACTTTTATTGATTTATGAGTAGGTCTTCTACTTACTGGCTTTGTGTGTAAGCTTGAACTGATTAGTTACATTATATGTCTGTCCTAAGCTCTTCTTCTTCTTCTTCTTCGTTTCACCCAACTTTGGGGTACGTTGAATCAATCACTTCTGTGTGTTCTGTGCCTTTCTTTTCGCCCAGACTGCTTCATTCTTTCTGATCTTGCTTTTCTTTCCTCATCAGAGATGACAATCGTTCTTTTCTTTCTATTTTGGAGCTGGAATCCCTCTTTTCTGTCTTTGCTTATCATTTTTGCGGTCCTGTCTGTGAGCATTTTTTCTGTGATGTGTAGTTCTCTTAAGTCTTTCTCTGTTTGGATAAACCAATTTGGTTTGGATTTTTTATTCCTGAAGTAGTCAAACATTCTTTTTGTAAGTCTATTTGGGTTCATTCTGAGAATATGCCCATAAAACTCAATTCTTCTTTTCCTCATTGTATCCGAAAGTTTTTCTGTGGTTTTGTAGAGTGTTTCATTTTTGGTATGAATTAGTTTGTCGTTATGAAATTTGGGGCCTAAAACTTTTCTCAATATTTTTCTTTCTTTGATCTCTAGCCTTTCAATTGGGCCATGGTTAGTGATAGATAATGTCTCAGCTGCATATAGTGCTTCTGGTTTAATGACAGTGTTGTAATGTTTTATTTTTGAATTCCATGAGAGGGACTTTTTATTATAAGTATTTTTAGTAAGCTGAAAGGCTAGTTCAACTTTGTTTCTTCTTAATTCTATTGCTTTTTTCTCAAGGGCGTTCCAGCTAATCCAGTCACCAAGATATTTGAATTCTTTAACAATTTCGATCTTTTGGTCTCTTACTTTAAGATATTTCATTGGCTTTTTTATATTTGTGATTATTTTGGTTTTTTCAAAAGAAATTTTAAGGCCTATTTTCTCTGCTTGTTTCTGTAATTCGAGGATCTGTTCTTTGGCTTCTTCCCATGTTTCAGCTAGTAGGGCCATATCATCTGCAAATGCTAGGCAATTAACCTTGATGCCTTTGTTTTTTGTTCCTAGTCGGATTCCACTATTGATTTTCTTGTTCCATTCTCTTACTATTTTTTCTAGGGCACAGTTAAATAACAATGGAGAGAGTCCATCACCTTGTCGTACTCCAGTTTTTATCTCAAATAGGTCTGAGAGTTCTCCCACAAATTTAATTTTGGAGTATGTGTTGGTGATGGTTTCTCTAATTAGGTTTGTAGTTTTATTGTCTAGGTTCAATTCTTTTAATATGGAGATTAGAGATTCCCTGTCTATGGAGTCGTACGCCTTTTGAAAGTCAATGAATGTGATGACATACGCTTTTGCTCTCGATTTTTGGTAGGCCATAAGATTTTTGAGGTTTAGAATTTGTTCTGGGCAGGATCTTCCCTTTCTGAAGCCTGCCTGGTATTCTCCAAGTTATTGTCATGTTTTTATATTTCACTTAGTAAAATGTATTTGTGCTTCGTTTTTGTACATTTTTGTTGACAAATGGCATTGTTACTAAGGCACTCCTAATATAAACATGTTCTCTTCAGTTGTTTGCTCTCTTCAGTGTTTTTACTGATGATTGTGTAAATTTCTACTGTTTGTTAATTTGATATACTATTAATAAGTCACTTCCGAAGGATTATCATCCGTATTATGCCGTGGGGTTGCCTTGTAACGGGTCATATCTGTTCTTATCGGTTTATGTGATTGTGAATATGATAATTTCTGATTAAATTTTCTGAAGATGTTTCAGATATTGGGTTTAATAGTTATTGTGTTAGTGGGCGATACTTTTTCCTAAATTTCTGTAACCTGGGTTAATATCTTTTAGCTATGTATGTTAGCATTAAACAGATATTTGTAGTATGGTATTTACCCTATTTTGATAACTTTGTTATTGTAAAGATATTACTCCTTAGTTTTTATGACGACAAAGGATGTTGTTATCATAAAGTCATTAAGTATCTAAAAAACCCTTGTGTAATGTAGTTTTCATTTTTTGTTAGTTTGTCTCTTTCAAAATGTTTGGTTGGAATACAGTTCTGTTACGAGATGTATGTAATGTAATATTTTCGTACCTTGATCTTCGAACTTTTTATTATGAGTTCTAGCCCTGTAATGCCAGCGTACGTCTCGTATTGTTTCTTTTCAGTTAGCTGGTCTTTGCACAGATATACTTGTAACATACGAAATGAACTAATACTTTTGGTTTTGATGTACAATGATCGCTCAGATTAATTTTTCGACGTAATTTTTCTGTTAGAAATAATTTTGTGACCTTTTAGGTCATTTATTTTCCGCATTTTGATTGCTCACGGGACCGTGATAAAGGTTTATGACTGAAACCTATTGCAATAAAATGTTAATAAAGTCAGCATTTGTGTGTCACGCATTTTATAAAACATCAAATAACACAGTGTAGTTAACTTACTCAGGCGTGTGCTATAACATCCATGTTCAGTGGTATACTTCAGTTGTCTAACACACTCTTTAATTATTAGCATTCATTAAAATTCTGCCGAGAGACTACTTTCTTTTCCCAGTAGACAATTAGGTAACATCTTGTCCAATATATACGAAACGTAGCTGTACAATTAAAGACCCTTCTTCGGTCACAACTATGTGATCTGTTTTATTCGGTAGCAGCTTTATTAATTCTTCTTTGTGGCGCCTGCTGAGTCCCGGGTTGCCTGGTGACTGCTTCACGCTACCTGCTTTCTCCCTGAAGCAGTGTGCCACGGCCCGCTTCGCTTATCAGTGCTGACAGGAGGCACAGCTGATAGCTCTGGCGCCGACTCACCTGCGCCGCGTCACCTCCCGGCGATTTCTCCTTCTGTGTAAAGGCTGACCAGTCAGGCAACCTTGCGGAACCCCGCGGCGCCGCTAGCGGAAACCGCTGCTGGAGTTCAGCTCACCGCGATAACGACGTACCACAGGTGACTCCACCGCCAGTACCGTCACTTCCGGCGCTGTTTCCTAGTGACAAGGTGCAGTTTCACCTTGTTAGTGACGCGCTTACCGAGTAATGAGACCGTACGCTTTCTCCATCACGTACCTAGCCACTGGTACTCGTAGCCACTAGCTGCACTGCCTCTACCGTCGGCAGAAGTTAATGACTAGCAACCAGTATGTATAGCACTTCCCTACTACCTTGAAGCTAGAACCAGTATAAACTCAAGAACAATTTTATATTCAATAAAATTTTTCTGGGTTTGCGACTGCGTTGTCAATTTATACAAGTACCGGCTTATCGGTTCCCGTTGCAAGTGACCTTTTTCAGGGTGTTTTTGTTTACTGAAACAAACAGTAACAAAAACACTCTGAAGAAGGTCATTTGCAACAGGGACCGAAACGTCGGTAGTTTTATATATTGACAATGCGGTCACAAACCCAGAAAATGTTTGTTGAATGCGACAATGACCACGGAAGCCTATGTTAATATTTAGCAATTTTATACATTTTCAGTAAAATATGTAGGTGCCACTGGCATTCGCCTGCTACGGTAAGGCAAGTAAATTAGAATAGAATCTGAGTCTCTGACCTTTCTACTTCGCCATAATCATCGATTTCAAACAAAATTGTTCATGAATTATACTTCCGTATTTTTATTTTTAATTCTCCACGCTTCCTGCGATCTCTCACACACACAGAAACAGTCACTCTGTCGCTACTACTAGCACAAAACAGAGGATCTTTATCTAAAGTCATGAAGAAATTGGTTTTCTTCACTGGACTGTGTGGAGGTTGATGGATGATAGTCAACTCTAGGCGTCGGATTGTTGCAGATGTCTCAACGCTCGTGTGTGGTTTGGCATTATCACGCTGAAGGAGAGGGTGCCCTGTGAATGGGCGAACTCTTCGAATTCTAAACTCGACTACAGCGCGTTGTTTTGAGACGCCTCGACATAGTTACGTTACGCGCCTCCACGTTACACGCTGCAGCTAGGAGCCCTCTAGCGGCAGAGGGCTGCCATTATGCAGACGTATGGAACGAAGATGTAGACAGTTAATAACATCTGTTTTATTTAAAAGCTTGAAGAGTTTTTACATAAAACATTCGGGGCATTACTTTTCAGCTCGCCCTCGTGTATACGTGTCACGCAATAATGTTTTTCAGGTGAAGGCATTATTAGAAAGATATTTTTCAAAATCAGTATATAATATTTTTTACATTAGAGTCCCACTTTCTTTCTTATTGTCTTAATAGGAAGCATATGACGAGTTTACTGCTCGTGGCAGTATCAAAGAGCAGAAATTACATAAAATACAACACATAAATTCATGCAATGAGTGAAATGATGGTGAGATTTATGGAGAACAAATCTTAACGATATTCGATCAATACATTAAGTATAAAAATAATTACATACTGAACACTTTAAATTAATTTCTTAGAGATGATGTGTGACTTATAACATCTTTTATGACCTTTGCGACCGCAATAGTAAGCCAAGATACAACTGCATAATAATAACTATCGACGGTCATGCGAAACGTAATAGAATTATACAAAGTTCAAAAGTTGGCTAACGGAATTCCGGAAAGCAGATAAGCATTCCAGTCCGTCCGCATCGAGGCCAGCAGAGACAGAACACGTGCTCAACTGCAATAAAGGGTCTTGGCCTTGAAGGAAATCCTCTGGCATTCATGTGAAGTAATATGAGCGGAAACAAAGCAGTCGACAATCAATACCTCCTTACTGGATACTGAACTTGGTACTTCGCGAACAACGCTTCCGTAATAATTTTCCTTATGGACTATGCTGTGTTACTGCCAAATAATTAAAACCGACTGTATTGGCAGTTTGATGAAACTGTGTGCCAGACAGAAACTCGATCCCAGAACCTCGCCTTTCTAGGACGATAGTCTTACAGATTGAGATAACCAGCTACGACTCACCTGTCACGCACATATCTTCGTTTCTACCAGTATCTCAACTTCTACTTTCACAAATTCACAGAAGTTCTTCTGCTTATCATGCAGGACTAGCATGTGCGTGGAAACGTTTTAGTTACAGCATAGAGACCAACTTCAGAATGAATCTTTCGCTCTTCAATGCAGTGTGCGTTATTTAGAAACTCCCTAGAAGAATCAAATTTAATCTGTACAGGAAGTATGAAGACAGTAAATTTATTATTTTAAGATAATATGATGGAATTAAAACGTGTTATACCACGAAGCACCAGCCTAATATTTATCAAACTTTGTGGAAATGTTCATTAAATAATAAGTATTACAAAACAAAACATTCTTTTCTTTCAGAATTAGTGTGTGTGACCATCCCCCGCCCCCCCCCCCCCCCACACACACACACACACATGGGCGCGAATATACCCTTGTGTTCGTTGTGACATGGAACAAACAGCCTCTACAACTCATCTTGAGCAATTTCTGAGCGAAACACATGCAGGTAGCATGAAAGTATTACATCATCCTATCGTACTCCGAAATGCTCTGCAGGTGGAAAATCGGGGGGACCTGTCAGGATCCATAAATGCAAATTCCTTAAGGTGAATTGCACTGTGGGGTGGTGCATTATGTTGACCGAGCGAGGTGGCACACTGGTTAGCACACAGGACTCTCATTCGGGAGGACGACGGTTCAAACTCGTCTCCGGCCGTCCTGATTTAGGTTTTCCGTGATTTCCCTAAATCGTTTCAGGCAAATGCCTCGATGGTTCCTTTGAAAGGGCACTGCCGATTTCCTTCCCAATCCTTCCCTAACCGGAGCTTGTGCACCGTCTCTAATGACCTCGTTGTCGACGGGACGTTAAACACCAATCTACTCCTGTAATATGTTGCTGGTCATAAAGGGTACGACAGCAAAGTTTACCATTCTCCTCACATACTGACGAGCACTGAGCCTCCCTTCAAAAACTACGAAGTCAGTTCTGTTGTCATTTCCAATAGCTCCTCACACCATGAGTCTAGGAGCTGGAGAGGTATGTGTCTCAGTGACCTTCCACCATGTCGTCTGCAGACACATTTATTTCGATCTGACCGCCACAGATACGAACGAAACTCCTAGTTGAACACGACAGAATACAATCTAATGTGACAGTTGACTCCTGCTCTACATGATGCAAGTCCCTGTTGTCTGTGGTATGCTATCAGCGGTAACCGACGCATGGCAACTCGAGAGTTCAAACCAGCTTCCAGTGATGTGTTCCCCACGGTTCGTGGTTGTAACCTCTACCCGAATTTCAGCTGACGCTATGAGAACCCTCATCAGACCCAGTTAAATAATTTTACTATCATCTCGTGGGGTAAACCTTCCGGAAAGACTTACGTCTATTCCTTTAGCAAGGCCGTTATCTTGAGTCCATTTCGTCACTGGTCGTTCTGCAGTCACTGCATTACAGCCAACTGTGCGCGTTTTCTGTCAGTATGATGGAAGCATGTTCCTCATGTGACCGATACGACCTTGCTCACAGTTCGAAAGATGGCGATAAGCTGTACCTGTACGTCGTCTAGGCATACTGTCTTCCGATCCGCATCTGAAAAGTTCCAGTTATGGTAGACACAACCAACAGCCACTCACACCATTCGTCATATGTTGAAATGACGTTTTCACCTGCAGAAAATAAGATCGCACAAGGTTGTAGTTTTTATCAACAAATTCAACAGGCACTACAACACTGGCGGCGTTCTCATTAATTTTTTTTTAAATTTTCTATATCTACGTCTACATATGCATCATTCTCCACAGGCCACCTGACGGTGTGTGGCGGAGTACTTCTGGTGCTACTGACTGATCCCCTCTTCCCTGTTCTACTCACGAATGGCGAATGGAAACAATGGTTGTCGGTAAGCCCGTGTATCTTTTCGAATTTCTTCATCGTGATCATTTCGCGAGATGTATGTGGCATGGAGTAATATGTTGTCCGACTCTTTCCCAGAAGTATTCTCGGGAAATTTTAATAGTAAACCTCTCCGTGGTTCCCAACACCTCTCTTCTAGTCTCTGTCACTGGAGTTTGTTGTGAATCTCCGTAACTCTGTCGCGCCAACTAAAAGATCCCGTGACGAAATGAGCCGCTCTTCGTTGGATCTTATCTAATTCTTTTGTCAGTTCTACCTGTTAATGATTCCAGATAGATGAACAGCACTCAAGAAACGAGCAAACAAGCGCCTTAAAAACCACTTCATTCGTGGATGAGTTATACTTCCTTAAGATTCTTCCTAAGAATCCTACTCTGGTATCTGCTTTCCGTACTGTTTGTTTTACAGGGTCATTCCACAAGATCGTACTGGATATTTACTCCTTGATATTTTGCGGTTGATATTATTTCCAGTGATTTGTCATTAGTAGTGCAATTGTACAGTAGTGGATTTCTTGAAACTTCCTGGCAGATTAAAACTGTGTGCCGGGCCGAGAGTCGAACTCGAGACCTATGCCTTTCGCGGGCAAGTGCTCTACCAACTGAGCTACCCAAGCACGACTCAGTTGTTAGAGCACTTACCCGCGAAAGGCAAAGGTCCCGACTTCGAGTCTCGGTCCGGCACACAGTTTTAATCTGCCAGGAAGTTTCATATAAGCGCACAATCCAGCCCAGAGTGAAAACCTCATTCTGGAAACATCCCCCAGGCTGTGGCTAAGCCATGTCTCCGCAATATCCTTTCTTTCAGGAGTGCTAGTTCTGCAAGGTTCGCAGGACAGCTTCTGTAAAGTTTGGAAGGTAGGAGACGAGGTACTGGCAGAAGTAAATCTGTGAAGACGGGGCGTGAGTCGTGCTTGGGTAGTTCAGTTGGTAGAGCACTTGCCCGCGAAGGGCAAAGGTCCCCAGTTCGAGTCTCGATCCGGCACACAGTTTTAATCTGCCAGGAAGTTTCACCTTTATACCTGCCGATTTTGTTCCGTTAAGAGAGAAGTGTTGAGTTCTGCCTGCAAAGAAGTCTTGAATCCAGTCGCAAATCTGGCTGGTTGATTTGTGGGAGGGGACCAAACAGCGATGTCATTGGTGCCATCGGATTTGGGAAGGAAGGGGAAGGAAGTTGGCCGTGCCTTTACAATGTAACCATTCCGGCATTTGCCTGAAGAGATTTAGGGAAATCACGGAAAACCTAAATCAGGATGGCCGCATGCGGGTTTGAACCGTCGTCCTTCCGAATGCGAGCGAATGCGAGTCCCGTGTGCTAACCACTGCGTCACTTCGATCGTTGCAAACCTGGTCCGTGTAGTTGCGCCTTTTCTATCACTGTCACAAAGGAAAGAGATAACTATCGTATACAATTCAGCGGCGCCAACTAAACACGGCGAAAATGGCTGATAATTCACAACTTTGCAAGAATAACGGTATGTATTGAGGTTGTCGTGACAGTGTACGAACATTTCTATGGGGCCAGAAGGGATTTTCGACGCCCTCGCATCTCTGGGCGAAATGAGAACGCGCACGGAGTGTGTCAGCGCTGACCGTCTGTCGCAGGCGAAGTCGCAGCTATCGCGGCTGCAGTTTGCAGAAAGAGCTGTGAATCACTCTCGGTCACGGTGTCCGGACGGCCTTCGGACGCGATCGCTTACGTCGCTTCCGCGTCCGCAGCCCGTCTCACGCTCCGGAACGTTCTGGATGACTGGGTCTGCCATCTGCTCAACAAAGAACGCGCCGGCGACCTCCGCCACCTTGAAGTGTACGGTTACGAGGCGGACGCGCAAGCGCAGGTGCTCTAGAGGCCGACCGCTCCTTCCACACGCATTCAGTATCTCGGACTTCTGCCCTGTCTCTGTCTCTGTCTCTCTCTCTCTCTCTTTCTCTCTTTCTCTCTCACACACCGGCCAGAGTGGCCGAGCGGTTCTAGGCGCTACCGTCTGGAACCTTGCGACCGCTACGGTCGCAGGTTCGAATCCTGCCTCGGGCATGGATGTGAGTGATGTCCTTAGGTTAGTTAGGTTTAAGTTGTTCTAAGTTCTAAGGAACTGATGACCTCAGAAGTTAAGTCCCATAGTGCTCAGAGCCATTTGGACCATTTTCTCTCTCTCTCTCTCACACACACACTCTTTTTAGTGTCCCATGCCTCAATCTGTAAAAACAGAACCTTTGTAGGATTGCTCTCCGTCTGACGGTTAAGAACCGTTTTTCTCGGTGACGGGTGAACATAACACGATCAGATTTGTGTCACAGATTAGGGTCTACGTCCTTCGGAGGGGTAGGAATTTTAAGCTTCTAGGTCAATGAAATAAAGACTAACGGCCATTTACTGACATATTTTGACACTCGAAAACTTCCCGTTCACCTAAAATGATGAAAGTTGGTAGAAAGCAAGGATTCACAGTCCAAAAATTCTTTATTTGTAATTACACCGCAGGAAAGAATATTTTTTGTCATTTTTATCCGTCCCTCTGTCCGTTTTTTAAGACCCTTTTCCTCTGGAACAGGCGTATCAGGTCCAAATTTGTCACATACTAAAGTCTATGGTCCCTTGGCTATGTAAAAAATGTAAGTTACCAGCTCAATGCAATCAAGAGATTCGATCATTTATGTCACAGATTTTGACACCCACAAATTAACTCATAAAAAAATGCATGGTATTGTATTGTGTATTTAAATTGGGGACCTAGAAACGATGGAGAGGGTTCCTCCCTCCAAAGCCCTCAGGGATTCACAACCCCACAACAGGCCACAGCAGTCCAACCACCTCACCGCCGCCCCACACCGAACCCAGAACCCAGGGCTACTGTGCGGTTCGGCCCCCGGTGGAACCCTCCCAGGGAATGTCTCATACCAGACGAGCGTAATCCCAAATGTTTGTGTGGTAGACGTACGTGGAGACAGTTTTTGCGTAGCAATCGCCGACATAGTGTAACTGAGGCAGAATAAGGGGAACCAGACCGCATTCGCGAAGGTAGAAGGAAAACCGCCTTAAAAACCATCCACAGGCTGGCCAGCACGTCGGACCTCGAGACCAATACGCTGGGCGGACTTGTGCCAGTAACCGGCACGCCTTCCCGCTCGGGAAGCAGCGCGTTAGACCACGCGGCTAGCCGAGCAGGAAAATGTAGGGTACCTCCAGTTGACTTAGAATCATTAAATCCGGCAAGAAGCAAGGTTACATAGTACATGTAAAGTAAAAAACTCTGAAACTTGTTAAACTGTAGTTTTTCACATAAAAAATATCTTCTGCCATTTGAACATAAATTGCATTCATCATCCGCCAAAAGGATAACAGACGAATAATGTGGTGTCACCGCCAGACACCACACTTGCTAGGTGGTAGCCTTTAAATCGGCCGCGGTCCGTTAGTATACGTCGGACCCGCGTGTCGCCACTGTCAGTGATTGCAGACCCAGCGCCGCCACACGGCAGGTCTAGAGAGACGTCCTAGCACTCGCCCCAGTTGTACAGCAGACTTTGCCAGAGATGGATCAATGACAAATACGCTCTCATTTGCCCAGACGATAGTTAGCATAGCCTTCAGCTACGTCATTTGCTACGACCTAGCAAGGCGCCATTACCAGTTTATATTGAGATTGTAATTCATGTATAATCCAGAGCGATGTTCTCCAATTATGGATTAAAGTTAAGTATTCAAAGACCTTCGTACTTTATTTATTAGACTCAACTCCTTTAACTGTTCCAGACCTCACGCCAGTCTGCGTGAGCTTAAACGCGTGCATTTCGGCCTCCTCTAGCAACACGGTGTTGGCTCTTCTGCCAACACATCAAATAACACTGCATGCAAACATAAAATGTGAGTTGCAGTCATGTTTCAGTAAGTAAAGAAAAAAGTATTTTACTAAATCTTATCTCTTATCTCTGGTGAAGATCCCTTCTCGCTTCTTTTTGTATGTACTGGCTGATCTGAGGAATTACTGCACAAATTTTGACACAGCCTTGATATTCCCCCCAGTATCGATATCGATAACAGACAAAAATCGTTGAGATTCTCAATTCCAAGGACGGGTGAACTATACGTATAAAATAATTAAGTTTGTACGGAACCCTCAGTACGCGAGTAATGTTCGCCCTTATCCAACTCTTCATATTCCTTTTGGAGGCCTGGCTGTAGCTTTTACAGTACTGCTGGCTTATTCATCTGCACTTGCGTGCGAATTACCTTCTTTACATCTTGTTATGTATAAAGCCAAAACTGTATGAGACATAAAACAACATAACGTAACGTAACGGACGTACGGAGAGGAAGCAAAATAATGCGACCACTTGCTTACTAGCATGCTGGTCCACCTTTGCAACGTAATACAGGAGCGATTCTCCGCGGCATGGACTAGCAGGTCCTTGATGAGTTACCGGAAGTATGTGGGATCAGACGCCTATGCCCAGGTCAAACAAATGCCATAAATTACAGGTCTGTTATTTTCGGATGAAGAACTAGCACCCGACAGTATTCAAGAAGTGAACCATCGTGTTCTGATCGGACGAATTTGATAGTCAAGACATTTACGTGATTTCACAGTCACATGTATCAAAGTGTGTCCTCGTAACACGGGCAATTATCCTGATGGAAGATGCCATCTGCCAACGGAGAAGACATCAGGCATGAAGGGATGCAGGTGGTCTGCAATAATGTTCAAGTAGACCACAACTGCCATAGTGTAGGTCCTATGGAAGCTAAGGTGAACGTCCCCTGTAGCGTAATACTGATGTAATCGGCCTGTGTCGTAGCATGGCTCATGTTTCGAGCAGTCACTAGCCTGGGTGGTGGCGTATCTGGACACTACAAATAATCTTTTTAGAAAAAATTTGTTCCATTGGACCCAGTGAAACGTTTTCACTGATCCACCGAACAATCTCGATGATTCCATGCCCTCTGCAATAGTAATGGACGATGTCGTTGGGTCCACATGGAAACATGTAGGGGTCGTCTGCCGTGCAGCCTCATGTTCAACAAGTATGCTGAATAGTGTGCTCCAAAATACTTGTGCCTACACAAATAGTGTACCCTGTCGTCATGTCTGCCACAGATGTCCGCCTGTCCTGCTTTAGAGTGGTCAAGCCTCTGTCACACATCTTTTGTCATTCGTTGCCGACCAACGCTTTATCATCTAGTCGTTGCTACACTGTCCTCCAGCCACTTTCAGTACATATTCACAACAGTAGCACACCAACAGCCGATCAAGTCCGTCATTTCTGGGATTCTCATTCCCAGGCGCCGGGCCACGAGATCCGCCCTTTCAAAATCGCTCATGTTAGTGAGTTACCCAACTGTCACTTAACAGTCCATTGTCACTAAAATGATTCTTGATTCGTGTACGCTCCGATTATACAGGGTGTTGGTTGAGTAAGTATTTGTATCAGTGACTGAGGACTGTGTACTGAACATCGTTACAGCAGTGTTTACCTCATTTGCAGACTAATAATATTACCGCTATTAGGCGTAGTATGTTTTTAAGTTGGTTCGTATCTCCTGGTACATATGGCAAGAGCACGTCATTAATGCTTTTTTTCTCTGGGTTGTAGGTCAGGTGATAATGTGTGGGCAAGTCAGTGCCGAACGGTTGGTCTATACAGACAGGCGTAGTCCACTTAGTGGTGCAGTTACAACTATGTAGAAAACATTAGGCAGTGAATTATGCTATGTGTATGCAGGAAGACTGTCACACAAAGAGAAAAAACAACTGAGGCTTTGAAGTGGGATCAAACCAAAGTATCACCGATCTGAATATCTGCACATATGCCCCTAACAGTCTGAATAGTTTCCTTACCTCGCCATGTGCCGGCAATGACAACAGTCAGTGTTCAGTCTCTTATTTGTCAGAGGTCTTAATGTTTTACAGTGTATAAGCAGACCGCAACTGTGCTAGAATTGAAAAAAAAAGACTTTTCTCTGGTAGCAACAACGAGCGGGATTCGACCATAGAATATGTCTAAATTGTGCGATTTCTGAGCTTCTTTTTGTTACTCAACAAGTGTTGGCATTTGCACACAATTTTCATGTATCTCGCTGTCAAGTTTCATATTTAGGCCATCAGTCTTTCGTCTATATGTTTGTTGTACTCAATCTTTCCATAACTTGCACTAATTTGTTCATCGCTATGAGACCACTACAGTCAACGTCCTCTACAGTCTGTTTTGCCCCTACCAGTTTTTGGCTCTTACTGCTCCCTCCAGCAACAAGTTAACACTTCTTGAACGGTGTAATATATGTTTTTCTAGCACTTATTCTCGTAAGGGCATCATTCGACAACCTTCTTTACTTACTTGTACTTGTCAGTACTTCATCATTTCATGCTTCATCTGCCAATTACCAGGCGAGGTGGCGCAGGGATCAGCACACTGGACTCACATCCTGTAGGAAGACGGTTTAGATCTGCGTCCGACAATCCAGATTTACGTTACCCGTGGTTTTCCTAAAAGACCCCAGGCAAATTCCTGGATGGTTTCTTTGGAAAGGGTGAGGCCGACATTTTCCCCCATCTCTGAAACATTCCGAACGGTAACCGAACATTTCAAATGTTTCCGGTGTCTTCTTCTTCAGATTGTATGTAATCCACGTCTCACTTCCATACAATGGTGTGTTCCAGACATGCGCTTTCATGAACTTGTTACACATTTCATATCAGTACCCCAGTAGAGCTGTTTTAGTGAAGAAGGCTTTCTACGCCTGCGTCAGTCTGCTTACTTGACTTGCCTCGGCCATCCTGTGCAATATCGCTCTCTAGACAAGAGAATACTTTCACTCCTAGGCCGCTTCTAGTTTTGATGTTAAACGAGGCGGAATTCTCCTTTCTACTGCTGTTCTTCACTTCGGTTTTGCTTTGCCACTCGTCTTCTCTTCTTCATTTTTTGTATCTGTGCTGGGTGTGGTTTCCATTTATCTCACGAGCTCTAAGCCTTTCTAAAATATTGTCAAAATAACTACGTTGACTGTGGACGTGACTACTGTCATTCCCACTGGCTCTTCCGCAATAAACTTTCAACTCCTTCACTGTTGCTTCAGAGTACTTGGTAAACAACAATAGGGATAATCTACAGCCCTGTCTTATACCCCTGTTTAACACGATCATGTATTTCTTGAACATTTATAATCCCTTTTGGGTTTTCTAGTCGTTGTGAATTACTTCACCCTTATAGTCCAAGGATTATGAACATCGTACTCCACCTTACATTCTCGAAAACTTTCCCTAAGTCCACATAAGTCAGAAAGCTAACGTAATTATCCTTCGGCCGGCCGGAGTGGCCGTGCGGTTCTAGGCGCTACAGTCTGGAACCGGGAGACCGCTACGGTCGCAGGTTCGAATCCTGCCTCGGGCATGGATGTGTGTGATGTCCTTAGGTTAGTTAGGTTTAATTAGTTCTAAGTTCTAGGGGACTGATGACCTCAGAAGTTAAGTCGCATAGTGCTCAGAGCCATTTGAACCATTTGAATTATCCTTCAGTCTTGTTTCCATGACCGAACACAATATGGAAATTATTTTTTTGGTCCCTTTCCCTGTCCTGAAACCAAACTGATCGTTGTTCACTGCAGCATCATTCGTCTGTTTTTTTTTTTTTTTTTTTTTTTTTTTTTTTAAAAGCGTAACTTGTCAGATTATCGTTCAACAGCTTTCACTTTTACCTGCTCGTGTCTTCATTGGTAATGTAATGAGATTGCTTCTCTGGAAATCTGATAAGTGACCTATTTCGTAGATTTTCGGCACCACCTCAAGTAATCCTCCTAGCTCCTGAAACCTCACTGATGTCAGGTGCTCCCTCCTCACTTGTTTTAAGCTCAGATCGTTTTGTGCTCTACCAAACTTTGGCCACATTTCTGGATTGTCTATTTCTGTCACAACAATTCCTTCCTCTTCTTTTATTACACTTCGGCACAAGTAATCTCCATTTTGTAGCCTTCGTACTCTATGTAGAAATAAGCTGCAATGCTTAGTTGGTTCAAATATCATTATTTTGGGCCTCAACTATAACATTAATGTCCATCTTACAATACTTCATATGAGACTTACAATTAAATCGCAAAATGAGTGCTTGCCGACTGCGAAATGGAGTTAAAACGATTGGTTTCTGTCGTCGAAAAAGCATTACATTTTTAGGACAGTAATGAAGATGCTACGTTTTCCTTTTGCCGCCTTATTATGATAGCTAAGTGCTTTATGGAACACTTTCTTCACTAGACCTTCAGCCACTTATCTCTTCGTTGGTTTTAGCGAGATAATACAGTTTTAAAAAATTACATGATATGGCTTTTACCCACTATGGCGATTTTTGAATACTCTACCTGAAATCAAGTAATAATTCTGCATTTAAATAATAGTTCACGTGTAAAGTTCTACTATTGTACCACCGTCTATCCATTGCACGAACGTAAAAGTATGAGGTACTGAACGTTCCACTATTATGCCACCGTCTGTCCACTGCACAAACTTAAAGGGTATGAGGTACTGAAATGAGCTAAAAGTATTGAAGACCGTCAAGAGTAGTCGGCTTGACAGGACAGCAGTCCGTGATAGAATTCCTGTTTGATTTCATACTGAACACACTGCTAATCAGTCCCACGCAGCGCACAGCTACCCGTGACTAGAAAAGATCACAGATTATTACTTTTTAAAGAAGGGCGAGGGAAAGGATGCACAGAATTATGGAACAGCAGGCCTAACGTTCGTCAATTGAGAGCTTGTCCTAATCTTGAACATGATTAAGTTCTTGGAAGTAACTGTGGTAGCTATACTGGGTCTTCATGCTCTGATGACCTAAAATATTACGACCACTACCGAACACGTGATTCAGTGCCACCTTTGGCATTTTGGGCACGTGACGGTGTGAGGAAAGTATCTGAGCGAAGCAGAGACGGGCGAGCAAACATTCCACCTACGACACGGACTACAAATGGGGAAATCCATTGACGTAAGGGAGTTCGACAAAGGGCAGACTGTTGTGGCCCTGCGCTTCTTAATGAGCGTTTCGCAAATATCGAAGCTGGTCACCTGTTTACGTGCTGTTGAAGTGGCCATCTTTGGAAAATGGTTGAAGGATGGTGAAACCACCAGTGTGCGACAAGGTGTTGGACGTCCATGCTCATTACAAGACGTAGGTTCGCATATTTGTCCGGTCTGTAAAGCAGATAGATCTGATGAGAGCACAATGCTTATGTTGGCAAAAGTGCTTCTGACAAGGGAACCTCCCCATCGCACCCCCCTCAGATTAGTTATAAGTTGACACAGTGGATAGGCCTTGATAAACTGAACACAGATCAATTGAGAAAACAGGAAGAAGTTGTGTGGAACTACGAAAAAAATAAGCAAAAAATACAAACTGAGTAGTCCATGTGCAACATAAGCAACATCATGGACACTGTAAGCTCAGGAACGCCGTGGTCCCGTGGTTAGCGTGAGCAGCTGCGGAGCAGGAGGTCCTTGGTTCAAGTCTTCCCTCGAGTGAAAATTTTACTTTCTTTATTTTTGCATAGTTATTATCTGTCCGTTCGTTCATTGACGTCTCTGTTCACTGTAATAAGTTTAGTGTCTGTGTTTTGCAACCGCATCGCAAAACCGTGCGATTAGTAGACGAAAGGACGTGCCTCTCCAATGGGAACCGAAAACATTTGATCGCAAGGTCATAGGTCAACCGATTCCTCCACAGGAAAACACATCTGATATATTCTATACGACACTGGTGACGGCATGTGCGTCACATGACAGGAATATGTTGTCGACCCACCGAACTTGTACACTTGGCGAATGGGTAAAAAGATTCTTCTACCTTGCCCGATCTAGGTTTTCTTGTGGATGTGATAATCACTCCCAAAAAAGTGATGAAAACATAAGTTTGTCACATAAACTGAAAATAAAAAATTAAACATTTCACTCGATGGAAGGTTTGAACCAAGGACCCTTCGTTCCGCAGCTGCTTATGTTACCACGAGACCACGGCGCTCCTGCGTTATAAGTGTCCTTGATATTGGATATGTTCCCATGAACTACTCAGTTTGTATATTTTGCTTATTTTTTCACAGTTCCACACAACTTCTTCCTGTTTTCTCAATTGATCTGTGTTCAATTTTTCGAGGCCTATCCACTGTGCCGACTTATAACTAAATCTGAGGGAGGTGCGATGGGGAGGTTCCCTTGTGAGAACACCGTTCAGTGCATATTGTTGAAGAAGAGACTCTAGCAGACGAAACCTACGTGCTCCCATGTTGACTCAACGACATTTTCATTAAGCCTGCAGTGAGCGCAGGGTTATTGAGACTGGACCGTGGTTCAGTGGAACTGTGCCGTGTGGTTGAATTAATCCTGTTCATTGTGACACCGAGTCGATGGTCGTCTCCGCTTACGCCGACATCCACTCCAGCGGCTACTCGAAAAACGCAATACACCATAGACGCAGGGCGCCTGAGCTAGACATTTGCCTGAGTTTCCATAGTTTCTTGTGGTAAACGTCGAAAGCACAACGGCAACTGTGGAGTACGTGAACATTATCGCAGACAGCCTGTGTAGCTTCATACCCGATGTCTTCCGCTACGGCGACGGTATCTTCCAGCAGGACAACTATCTATGAAACTAGCTCTGACTCACGCCACAGTAAACTAAAGAGCGTGATAGTGAAATGACGTAGATGTCTTGATGACCGAATTCGTCCGATCACAGCCCGATGGAGTACATTTGGGATTCTATCGAGCGCCAGCTCCACGTCCACAAATTACCGAAATGTAATGTACGGCAATTACGTGACCTGTTGTAACGACAACTGTACATATAATAATTTTTTTCTTTATGAATTTAGATAAATTAATGTAAGTAATGTTTCGAATTTTTTTTTCGGTTTGTATCGTTATGTTAAAGAGACTGTGAGCAACTTTTGAAATGAATATTATTATTTATGTTAGATTTCAAATAATGTGGTAATCAAAGGAAAGTGTATTTAATGTTAAAACTATTGTAAGATGTGAAAATTGTAATTTATACACTTGGTCCATACGTAGGTAATGCATTTGGATATGTGTAGTAGAAAACCCGTGGTGAATACCCTACCTGTAGGGGAGCGGGAAAAGGTGGAGGCAGGCGAGGCGGGAAAACGCACACTGGCGCGGTTCGGCACAACGGGCACAGTATTACAGTCGGAGGCGAGCAACAGTCGGAAGTACACGTACTGTACCGAGGAGGCTACCCAGGAAAAGTGGATTCCATTGAGCCTCGGATGAACCGATTCCGACGACTACTTGGCATGGCTATATTCTGAGGCACAAAAAATTGGAAAGATTACGACGCTAAGAAGATGGAAAGTGCCGATGTTGTGTGAGCCTTAGCCGTGCTCGTATGTGTGCTGTGCTGCCCGCTATCTCGCTGCCCGCCATCCGCCGCACCGACTTGCACAGGTCAAACATTTATTTCATCTTTAGAAGTGTATCTGTGTGGACCAGTGTCGAAAATGCTTCTAACCGTTCAATAATAACGTGACTTTTACCAGAATTGCCTTAGCCATTACTGATCCTGATCACTGACCTAGACAGGATCCTTACCCCGTATTGTGCAATCCGAGTATCCTCAACTGAAAGTTTAATGTTAGTGTTAATGAAAATTATCAGCAGATTAATCTATGTCATAAAGGAGCCTAAAATTTCTGTGTGTTATTGCAAATGTTGAGAAAGAACAAAAGAGTGACTAAATTGGAAGAGAGTTTTTGTTGGATTGAGTTAGCGATGTTATTTAATTAATCTGTGACAGAAATAATGACAGTTAAATAATTCAGAAGTGAGACGAAAGAGTAGTTATCCAGAGATTGATAATTTTGAGTGTTAATTTGCCTTCAGTACTTAATAGTTTCAGTATAACGACCATCACAGTTTCAGGCTCCCCCCCCCCTTCTCTTGTCCATTCTTTCAAACCTTGAAATGTGTTGATCAGATTTGACCAGTAAAGCTAAATCCTATATTAATCCTCAGTGTATTAGTGTTTTTCCATCATTAATAGTGATATTGTGTGTGTACTTTCAAGATTGTCGATGCTAGGGCAATCTATGCCCGATTTCAGTCTGCTCAACATAAAAAATGCAGTTCGTAGTAATCGTTACTGTGTGGTGTTGTGTAAATTTAGGTCGTCCAAATTAGTACAAAAAGAGAAAACTTTAGTTCAGTGGATTTTTCTGGTTCCAAACTTTGCCATATAACGCATCATTACTACGTGTTACTTTGCTTGTACATGCACCCACTTGTACAAGGAAAAACTTACTCATTGCCTAAGTAGGCTGGCGACCGAATTGTTAATTATAGTTAGCATCTACTGTGTGTACTTCTTGTCTATGCTAAAGGGTAATTATACTTTACCTTTGCTTGACGCATCACTGTAGTTATTGACTGAATATAAGTCCGATCTTGCTTCTATTAGGTACACGCGGTCAACTAATGTACTAAAATCCTTGTTTATAAGGTGAAGCCCGTGAACTTATTACAGTACAGGCTTTATAGAGCTAACGTACGTCCGAGAAGGGCGGTAGTGTTACACATCCGTCCTGTAATCTACCAAGGCCTTGCTTAGTTTGTGCCACGCAGAATCGATGCTGTGCTCCGTTGCGAAGGTGAACCAACGCATTGCTATGCACGAGTCATAATATTTTGGCTTATCATTATGTACTGAAGTAGATGCAGTGGAGTAGCAAGATGCTAAGACGTTCCTGTCATGAGGCAACTGGAGAAATAGGGACGAAAAAGGACATCTACGATTACGACTCCAACTTGTCATCATGATGGAGGCGGCCTGAAACAGTGGGTGATTTGGTGACAGGTCAGTTTATACCAAGACGCGGTCACAGACTTGAAAGCAGTTTATTGAAACGCACCTCAGAAACGTTCAGTCACGTAAATACACTACAAATAAATAAATAAAGTATTAAAAAACAGTGCACCCCGAAGTAATTATCCGAATGGGATAGAAATCGGTAGATGTGATATATACGTACAGACACACAAATAATAATTTCAGAAAACATGGATGATTCATTACAGACTAAGAGCTTAACAAATTGAGCAAAGTCAGTGACGCGTTGGTCCATCTCTGGCCCTTATGCAAACAGCTATTGAGCTTACCATTGATTAATAGAGTCGTTGGATGTCGACCTGAAGGATATCATGCCAGATTCCGTCCAATTGGCGTGTTAGATCGTCAAAAGCCAGATCTGATTAGGGATCTTGCCCATAACGCTCAAAACTTCCTCAACTGGGTAGAGATTCAGTGACCTTGCTGGCCAAGGAAGGGTTTGGCAAACGCGAAGACAATCAGAGGAACCTTAAGCCATGTTGTTGAAAAGTACTTGTCATGAAGAGCAACAAAACGGGGCGTAGAATATCGTTGATGTACCGCTCTGCTGAAAGGGTACCGCGGGTGACAACCAAAGAGTTCCTGCTGTGAAAGGAATTGGCACCCTAAACCATCACTCCTGGCTCGATGACGGGCGACATTCAGGCTGGTATCCGATAGCTGTCTGGGGCTCTCCAGACACGTCTTCGGCCTGGAATATCATTGATTGGAGTAGAATTGTCTTCAGTGATGAGTCCCGTTTCGAACTGAGCCCCAATGACCACTGAAGACGTGTCTGGAGACCCCCAAACACCGTTGGGATATCAGCCTGACTGTTGCAAACCATACGGTGCGACAACAAGGATCGATGGTCTGGTGTACCGTTACAGTTCACAGCAGGGCTCCTATGGTTGTCATGCGAGGTCCCTTACAGCATAGCGGAACATCAACGATGTTCTATGCTCCGCTTTGTTCCCCTTCAGGTCAAATCACGTTGGGCTTACAATTCAGCATGATAATGGCCTCCCGGACAAATTACAAGTGTCTACTGCTCTTCTTCGTGCTTCGTGCTCCTATCTTTGGCAGCGGGGTCACCAGATCTCTCCCCAGTTAAGAACGTTTGGAGTATTATGGGCAGGGCCGTCCAACCAGCTCGGGATTATAACGATCTCAGGTGACAGTGCTACAGAATGTGGTATGTTTCGCTCAGGAAGTCATCCAATAATTCTATAAATTAATGCCGAGTAACAGCTTGTAGAAAATCAGCCGAGACGATTTAAGCGATCCGTCCGGGCATTCCTGTTAAGAAATGACTGAATGAGGACGCAGAAAATGAAATGTGAGCGTCTGAACTGCAATTTCTGATCCTTTCATTACGTATGCAAGTCTAGTGACTTAGCCTCTGCTCCATGTTGTTTTGTTTATGTATTTTCTGTTGAAAAGCTTTAAATTGGCAGTTTTGACTGCAATCTTTTGACGCGGCAAAGCCCAACGAGTGGCTCACGATAGTCGTTCCCCAGGACGTGGTCTCGTTATCTGCAGCTCTCTTAAACCGCCTTCCGCAGCCGGCCCTGACCGTCTGGCCTTGCAGCGATTACACACTGCGGAGCGCCTTCTGCGAAAGCGGGACGCGCAATGCGCTGACCGGCGTGGCCCGAGGCGCGGCCATTAGCCACGCTTCCAGGAACGCATCACGAGCAGCTGATTATGCTATTCTGGTCTCTTAACACTCAGACTCCTGATGTTCGCAATGCGTGAGGTAGAGCACTTTGTGCATATTATTTCAGTGTTTCCTCAAATGTTGATGTCTAATTCAGTCATGCGCAATTGTGAATCACTACAAATATTTTCGTAACACTGTTGTTCTGTGAGTGGTACGCATTCGTTCGTCAATAAACCTGTGCAGCCTTGCTAACAAACAAAAATTGCACGAAGCGAAATGTAGTGTGAGGAGGGCTATGCGAGAGGCGCTCAATGAATTCGAAAGTAAAATTCTGTGTACTGACCTGGCTGAAAATCCTGAGAAATTTTGGTCTTATGTCAAAGCGGTTGGTGGATCAAAACAAAATGTCCAGACACCCTGTGACCAAAATGGTACTGAAACAGAGGATGACAGACTAAAGGCCGAAATACTAAATGTCTTTTTCCAAAACTGTTTCACAGAGGAAGACTGCACTGTAGTTCCTTCTCTAGATTGTCGCACAGATGACAGAATGGTAGATATCGAAATAGATGACAGAGGGATAGAAAAACAATTAAAATGGCTCAAAAGAGGAAAGGCCGCTGGACCTGATGGGATACCAGTACGATTTTACACAGAGTACGCGAAGGAACTTGCCACCCTTCTTGTAGCGGTGTACCGTAGGTCTCTAGGACAGCGTAGCGTTCCAAAAGATATGAAAGGGCACAGGTCATCCCCGTTTTCAAGAAGGCACGTCGAACAGATGTGCAGAACTATAGACCTATATCTCTAACGTCGATCAGTTGCAGAATTTTGGAACATCTATTATGTTAGAGTATAATGACTTTTCTGGAGACTAGAAATCTATTCTGTAGGAATCAGCATGGGTTTCGAAAAAGACGATCGTCTGAAACCCAGCTCGCGCTATTCGTCCACGAGACTCAGAGGGCCATAGACACAGGTTCCAAGGTACAAGCCGTGTTTCTTGACTTCCGCAAGGCTTTTGATACAGTTACCCACACTCGTTTAATGAACAAAGTAAGAATATATGAACCATCAGTCCAGTTGCGTGAGTGGATTGAAGAGCGCCTAGATAACAGGACGCAGCATGTCATTCTCAATGGAGACAAGTCTTCCTAAGTAAGAGTGATTTCAGGTGTGCTGCAGGGGAGTCTCGTAGGACCGTTGCTATTCCCAATAAATATAAATGACCTTGTGGATAACATCGGAAGTTCACTGAGGCTTTTTGCGGATGATGCTGTGGTATATCGAGAGGTTGTAACAATGGAAAATTGTACTGAAATGCAGGAGGATCTGCAACGAATTGACGCATGGTGCAGGGAGTGGCAAGTGAATCTCAATGTAGACAAGTGTAATGTGCTGCGAATACGTAGAAAGAAAGATCCTTTGTAAGTTAGCTGCAATATAGCAGGTCAGTAACTGGAAACAGTTAATTCCATAAATTATCTGGGAGAAGGCATTAGGAGTGATTTATAATGGAATGACCATATAAAATTAATCGTCGGTAAAGCAGATGCCAGACTGAGATTCATTGGAAGAATCCTAAGAAAATGCAGTCCGAAAACAAATGAAGTAGTTTACAGTACACTTGTTCGCCCACTACTTGAATACTGCTCACCGGTGTGGGGTCCGTACCAGATAGGGTTGATAGAAGTGATACAGAAGATCCAACGGAGAGCAGCGCGTTTCGTTACAAGATTATTTAGTAATCGCGAAAACGTTACGGAGATGACAGATAAACTCCAGTGGAAGACTCTGCAAGAGAGACGCTCAGTAGCTCGGTACGTGCTTTTGTTGAAGTTTCGAGAACATACCTCCACCGAGGAGTCAAGCAGTATATTTGCTCCCTCCTACGTATATCTCTCGAAGAGACCATGAGGATAAAATCAGAGAGATTAGAGCCCACGCAGAGGCATACCGACAATCTTTCTTTCCACGAACAATACGAGACTGGAACAGAAGGGAGAAGCGATAGAGGCACTCAAAGTACCCTCCGCCACACACCGACAAGTGGCTTGCGGAGTATGGATGTAAATGTAGATGTAGATGTATTTCGGTTAACGATTATCAGCTCATGCTCTGAGGAGACATGTGACTCACATGAAATTTCATACTGAGATCTTTTACAGTGTGGTTGACGGAGGCGCCTTGGGAATCCGATCCGAAAGTCCACTAGGGTAGTGATCACTGGAAAACATTTATTTCCTCCAAAGCCATAGCGAAAACAAAGTGTGTCATTTCCAATATTAGTGGTACTACAGTGCTACATATTGGACATTTAATATTACATATGATCCCTTGACAGAGACATTTTTATATTTTGGATGTTTTTAGGGTTCAGTATCTCAATCACTAAAAGCCGAACACTTATGGATCACTTTGCTATCCGTCCGTCAATTCGACTGTTCAGAATTCTTCTTCTCAGGAAAGGACACACGTATCAACTAGAAATTTACGTCATGTATGAAGGTCAAGGTGTCTTGGCGATGTTAAAACGTGAAGCTTCTATGTCAAAGCAATCAAAAGAAACAGCCATTTATGTCACGTATTTCGATACTCGCTAACTCAGTCATCAGAAACTACAGGGTACTTCCTGCTGTCTTAGAATCATGAAATTTTATCAAGAAGCGAGTTTCCATACTGTAACCAAAGAAAAAAAGTCAGAAAATTGTTTATTCGTAATTATACCACGCGAAACAAAATTTTGTCATTTGTTATCAGATTATCTGTCTGCCCCTCCGTCTGTTAAGTCCCCTTTTTCTCAGGGACGAATACATGTATCAAGCTGAAATTTATGCCACATGTCTATAGTCTACAGTCACTTGGTGATAAAACAAGTGCTAGCTTCTAAGTCGAAGCACTCGAAAGACACGGCCCTCTACGTCACATATTTTGACCTTCCTATTGGTCTAGAATCATGAAATTTGGGAAGAGAAAGGTTTAACGGTGCAAGTAGAGGGACAAATACGGAACTGATAACTTTTAATCATGTCACACAAAACTTTCTTTCTTTGTCGTTAGTTACCCGACTGTCCGCCTGTCCCTCCGCCTGTTACGACCCCTTTTTGTCAGGAACGTGCACACGTACCAAGTGGAAATTTATGTCACATACTATGCTGTATAGTGTTTCGGTGGGTCAAAATGTTAACCTTCTAAGTCAATGCAATCAAATATAGTTTAATACGCGCTGACTCACTCAATAAAACCTATAAGGCAGTTCCCAATGAAGGACAATGATGAAATTTGACAAGAAGGAAGGTTTCACAGTACAAGTAAAAAGATAATAAAATTATTAATTTGTAATTATATCACACGAAGGAAACATTACTTTTTTTATTCGTTATCCGACTTTAAAGATGAAATTAAGACATTCTCGAAAGTCTATGCCCGATATCTCACCAGTATCAGTGTCAATAACAGAGAAAAATCGTGGAGATCCACGATTCCCGGATTGGATGAACTGTCTCTATAAATAATTAAGTTTATACGGATCGCTCTGTGCGCGATTCCTACTCACATCTGGCCATTGTTTTTCATATTGGCATTGCTTTATTGTCTCCACCCTAAGACGGGGCTTGATATTTACCATTTATTTGTTCTTGTTGAAGACATCGTACTACAAGAACAATAAAATTATTAAGGAAAGTTGTATTTTACACTCCTATTACAGGTTATGTGTTAATGAAAATGGTGTTGACCAAAGTTCCAAGTGTTCAAATTACAAAATTACTGCAGAAAGTGACAGCCCTGTTATTTACTGTAAGCAGGTCTTCTAAGATACATGTTGCATCTAACTTTTTGCAGACTGTCTATTAGACTGTTCACAGTCGTTCTTCTCAGGACAGAATAAACGTACGAAGTTGCAATTTATGTCATGTATTAGGGTCTACTGTCTCTCCGGGTGAGCAGCCGGATCCTGTCGACATTCTGCCACGATATTTCGGCCCAGAGATGTCCGGCCATCTTCAGGTTAGTAGACAACTACTAGAAGTTGTCTACTCACCTGAAGATGGCCGGACGTCTCTGGGCCGAAATATCGTGGCAGAATGTCGACGGGATCCGGCTGCACATCCGAAAATTATTAGAAGAAGAAATGCGCCGTTAAAATATTAGAAGTTACATGGTGGACTTTGCAGTTTGCCATATCATACATAGTGCTCATCAGAACTAATATAGCCTCATCGCTTCAGTATTTCTTTACACCTGGACACGCCCGTCCTTAGGTGATCCAGGACTTTCCAAGTCGTTCAAGAGCAAATACCCTTGAAAGATCCTCTTGTTTCATGGGCCTGTCGAAGACCAGTTCTACCACACTTTGACTAGGCGTTTAGTAGATAATGAGTTTCCTTTCGTTGATTGTAAAAAGCTCTTTCTCGATTTCAGTATCAGCGAGTGAACGCTGTTTGTCGTGAAATATACGCCGAAGTTATTAAATCTGGGCTCTTGAATACGCAATCAGAATGAAGCAATGTTATTTTGCATATAGCAGAACTCTCGCAAGTGCAATCAGGAGCTGTCTATAGTGCGTTTAAAATTAGTTGCTACTTTTGACAGTTCAGTATGTAGTGAATGAGCTCTCTTGACTGTGTGAACAGCAAGCTGTGCAAGCGGGCCGATCTGCAGTCTTTCTCAAACGATTTTAAGCAAACTGTTCGATAACAAACTCAGATTCCCGCACGTCTTATAGCTTCATTAGCGAGCTTCATCATTAACTGCCTATCATTTCGTTAATGGTCATAATTACTGTGATATTTCGGTATTAGGGAAAGTACTGCCCGAAATTCTTAGAATTTGTGGTGAAAAACATGGGTCGCGCTTTGTACGAGTTAGGTCATACGTAGCTGAGTATGAAATTTAGGTTATATATTGAATTATTCTTTAAACTTGGAAAGATATCACTATTTGTCTACAATGTCGAGAAAATGGAAAGTATGTAAAGGGCTCCGTCACGAACTCAAGCGCCAGTGAAAAAATCAGAATAAGATATTCATGAATCCCTCGTATCTCCTAAACAGCCTGAGATATCGAAACAAGACTTTGGAAAAGGATGGCGCGGAAAGAGGAGACTATTTTGCCATCGCGAAACTTCCGTATCTACGACATTATTCGAGCAACTACAGTTTTTAGATGAAATAATGTAACATTTAAAGACCATCAATAGCTGGTGAAACGAGATTTGCTATGCAACGATGTCTGTGAAGAAGTTATACTTTTTTTTTATACTGTGAATGGGCTTTCTCGTAACTATTGACCTGCCTCGCCCTCAGTAGTTAGTGTATCAGCACACTGTTTTTGGAGTCTGTCACAATTTCAACTGCATTAGAATATTAGTAAGGTGAGTATTTGGGAACTCTGCTGTGTTTAGGCATGGCACAAGTTACGTATTACTCAAGACTCGTTAAAGTCCTTCATGAGTACATGTCTCTTCAACTACCTTCTTGGTATGGCTATGGTGTAACATTTGCGGTGTCTTCTTTTCCCAGAATTTCACCCTAACTTGGCATGAATTTCTTGTTGCTTTTTGCCACATTTCTTTTCACCTACGTTCATATACTTTCAATCCGATTTAAATTAGCATGATACGGAGGAAAACTGATTAAACTATGCCCTTTAGCGTTAGTCAGTTCGAACCGGCAGCGTGGAGATTTTGGATTGTAAAAAAATTCCATTAACTCCCTATTACATATGCTAGGACTACCCTTATCCAGTGGAACATTTCTTTGTACCCATAGCAAAATATCCACTTTCCTCCATGCATTATTAGAGTTTTATCCATTACAATGGAGCGTTATGGCGCATTGGCCATTATTGTTGTCTAACTTGGAGGAATATTATGCAGCACAACATTATCTTCAAAGCCTGCGAACGTGTTTTTGGACGAGCGCTTTTAATGCGAATCTCGTGTTCAGGCGTGGTGCACTGTTATTATTAACGCGACGTCAACACAAAACACTAGTTTACAATACGTGATTACTGCAGAACACTTTAATTCTAGAGAATATCACTTTACAATGAGAGTTAATGAACGTAGGTGCATCTAATGCACGACAATATGTGGTACTGTGCATCCACGGCGTGTAAACAGCGCGCTGTACTCACCGAACTGCTGGCGGCGTGGTAGGGAAAGCGAGATCGTCATTCGTGTTACGTGGAAAACGGCGTCGTACTATAGGTGAACAAGCAGACAGGGGAAACAGTGCTAATTTTCGTTCTTCATAGAACGTTTACTCATTCCGAGCCTCACCTGCTGAGGTTTGTCTTTCGGAAACCTGTCAACTGGAGTTGCTAGAAGGATAGGTCGTGTCTCGCACCCAAACACTTACTGACGTACAGGCTTTACCGATGGCCAGTGAGGGCGTTAGTGTTTGCTGGCACACATAAGTGACCACACCACCGCTCAGGGAGGCCGGATTGTACAGTCACTCTGAAAACTTCACTGACACAGTTGAAATATTAGAGCAATGCTTCTAAGTTGGAATAACAAACGTATTACTTCCAGACAATGATTGAAATGAGTGCTACAAGCAGTTCTGCATCACGCTTTTTAAATTGTGGTTTCGCAGTTTGCGTATATTCGGCTGCAGTATCAGTGTACACGATTTAAAACAAGAGCTACTGAGAGAATTATAGTGAGAAGTGCAAGTAGAAAAATACTTCTGATAGTTGAGGAGAAAAAAAACTGACGATGAGATGATATAAAATGAACTGGAAATAAGAAGCATGCCATTTGTAAAAAAGAGAAATTTGCTGATATCGAATGTAAATTGAAGTGTTAGGCAGTCTTTTCTGATGGTACTTGGTTTGCAGCCTTGCATGAAAGTAAAGCGTGTAAAAGTGGTCTGTACACATATTCATATGCAGACACACCACTTTCCCCATATATCATGGACTTTTGAAAAGTTTTATCACCTTTGGAAATCTGGGGGAAGTGCCACTACTACATTTCGGTTCTGCTGTGTGCAATGTTATGCGAAGTCTCGCTGAAATTTACTTTATTTCCCTGTTACTTAAACAAATGTACAACATAATTAATGTGGAGAGTTCGATATGACGAAACAGGAAAACTGTTACATTATATATTTGCCAGACATTTTCTGAGAGAAATATTCTATCTATTAGCGATTATTTTAGAAAATATATACGATGCACTGTGACTGATGCTGATAGCAAAAGGACTTGCATTCTATTAAATGGAAATTAACTAACAGAAAAATCCATTTATTTTCACAGCACATATCATGCATCACGAAACAAAACTAAATCTACATGGTTCGTTATGGTACTTGGAGGATTATTACCAGGAAACTTTAACTTTAAGCCCAACAGGCGAACTTCGTGGAAGTAAATAGGGGATGAGGGTACCTGAAGTGAAATAACTTTGAATCCCGCGGAAAACAATTATTTACGTGATGGAAAACTACGGGTGGAATTACACAATGTGGGGCCTATTCATATTAGCGTGCACTATCACAGGAGGGTTTCGAAGGGTGGCAATCAAAGTCTACAATATTTGATAAATGTCAATAGCTCTAACGAATTCCATGCTATCGAAACCCACCCCAGTCTATAGGTATTCATTCTGTTCAAGGAGCTGAGTATGATGCAACAATGTGGGCCGATTGAGAGTGAACACCTGTGTTTGACTCATCCCACCAAAATGCAACAAATTTGGTAACGTTCGATACTCACAAGTCTGAATACACATTTACGAATTTGTTGTGCTTAGTGAGATGAGAATTAGTCGATTAATCAGTCTCCTAGTCAGAACCACTCAATTCAGAACCCACGTGGGTGTTGGCACTGCAAAGATGTACAAGTTCGACATAGACGTTCACGCACGAGCGGAAGTGTGATTAGAATGATGAAAATAGAAAACAAGAATTATAGGTAATTCGCTGAAAATGATCGATAAACTGAACGGCTTGAGGACTTAACACAATGTTAACTCGGTGCAAAGGGGTTGCACTCAGTGTTCACACACACACACAAAAAGAACCACTTCACACGGTGCAAATATGCGTTAATCCAATAGTAACCAGAGACGAAAGTCGTGAATTTAGCTATCTATCGTTCTGAAGGCACTGGTACATCATCAGACCTAGTACAAACTACAAAATCAGACATCGAAGTCCACAATAAAATGAGAAACCTTTTAGGATAAAAGTGTGGGCTTTCCAGAATGTACTATGTGAGTGATAATTCATGTAAATGCGATAATTCCGTACGTTGCAAAACGAAAATTTAACTAACGTCGACCAAACTGAAACTGACATATTCACTCTGACGTCACAGAAGGAATGTCCCTGGTTCCTGAAACTTTTTCTTTCCTTTTTTTTCTTTTTGTAGGCCTATTGGACCAATGCAAGAGCGTTAAAAATAGCTTTCTATGCTTGGTCAGTCGAAGGACACTAAAAAAAGGTGGAATGTCCGTTGCTCCATACAATGCCAGATAACGGGACACGTTTTAAGGGAAGTCAGTGGAAAATCTGCACGACTTTGTACGGGGGTGCTAGGCCAATCAAAAGACGCTAAACAGGCGGAGGCGGGATCAACGTTGTTCCAGGCCATGCGAGATTTCCGAGCAAGTCTGAGCAGGGCTCAATGGAAAATTACTACGATTCTGCACAGAAAAATAAAGAAACTACTCTGATATGTACCAGTACAAAGTTACACGCAATCACCCGTACATAGATACACTACAGAGCTCGTTCACGACGAGGATAACGGAAAGGAAAGAGGTTGCTGATGGGAGATACAAAATGAAACAAATTAGCTCTATGAATTCCTTCCCCAAGAACAGGGCTGAATTATAATAAAAAATAGCTGAAAGCTAAGCTGCTAGGCTGATTTCAAAGTAAACAACGCATAACAAATCACATTTACGGCAAAGGGGGTAGAAATGGGCCTCTTTGACGTGGACGCTAAACTAGAAGATAACATATAGTTTTGAATTGCGGTGTTACATATCAATGGTTAAATGATTAATTCGGATCACTAATGAGGTACTAATAGGATAAGGGAGAAAGTAAATTATCTCAGTTAATATGATGCATCGTGAGGCATCAAGGAATAGTGAGTTTGATAATGGAGCAAAGTATGGTGGGACAAGCGGGGGTGGAGGAATTCTAGAGGAAATGCAAGGGTTCGCTACAGTAAGCAGCTTCAAATGGATGTACGTTGCACGATCTATGCAGATATGTAAACGCATGGACGGGATGAACTAACATAGAAAGCTGCATGCAATCTGTTTTCAGACTGAAGATGAGAACAACAACAAAGGCAGGGTGACATCCACAGAAGAATATTTTCAAACATTAGTGTTAACTTTCCACGCAATTCTTCTACAGAACAAGCGCCAAAATAGCACAGCAATGCAAAATTTAAAGGTGTAAATGTTTTTATGCAAGAAAGTGCTAAAAAGTAATGCCTCCGACTTTTTAATGTAAAAACTCTTAAAGCTTTTTAAATAAAACAAACTTTGTTAACACTCTACATCTTCATTCTCATGTCTACACACTTATCTCTCGACGTATTCATCCTTGCCACGTACACATTTCTCCCAACGAGGCACCAGTTTGTTGATACCCTCACTGTAGTATGTTTGCCTTTGTTCACTGAGCCACAACCTCACCTCTGCTTGCACCGCTTCGTCACTATCAAACTGAAGTCCTCGAAGGTATTCTTTAGTTTTGGGAAGAGCTGAAAATCGGGTGGGGCCAAGTCGAGATTGTATGGAAGATGATCGATGACAGGCAACCGAAGATGTCGGATTGCCGCAGATGTCGCAGCGCTCGTGTGTGCTCCGGCATTGTCATGATGAAGGAGAAGGTGCTCGATGTGTGGACGAACTCTTCTAATTCGAAACTCGATTACCGCACGCTGTTTCTCACGCACCGACATAACTACGTTGCACACCGCCATGAGCCGCGCGTGGTAGCATCGCGGTAATAAAGCGCCTTGTCACGGTCCGCGCGGCTCCCCCCGTCGGAGGTTCGAGTCCTCCGTCGCGCATAGGTGTGTGTGTGTTGTCCATAGCGTAAGTTAGTTTAAGCTGGATTAAGTAGTGTGTAAGCTTAGGGAACGATGACCTAAGCAGTTTGGTCCCATAATATCTTACCACTACCACACACCGCCATGTTACACGCTACATCTCGGAGCCCTTTAGTGGCAAAAGGGTTGCAACTAGGTAAACGTGAAGAATAAAGACATGCATTGTTCATAATCTTTGTTTTTTCACAACATTTTAAGAGTTTCCACAAAGAAAATTCTGAGTCATGACTTTTGTGCATGTCTTTATATTTGGACGCCCGTCCTGATGTGGAAGCTGCCGCTTTCTCCATTTCTCAATTGCAGTAGCCGGGTGTTAAGCCATATTCAGCATAAATATTTCCGTGGTCAAATGATTTTACAAGCACGAATTACTGCTACATGATTTGTCGTCTGTATTTCGCCTAGAGAGATCATAAGTTCATTGATTTTATTTTTTAGCGCAGTAGATAGAGTATCTTGTCATCTTCATACGTTTCAGGACAAGAAATAGTTATGTGTAATACTTTGAATACTAATATCCTGTAAGTCGACAGGTGCTGCCATGACACCAGTGACTACAAGGACACTCCTGTGGGGTATTACAGATTACTGGTAAATGCATTTGTCAGTTGTCGTGAAATCGATAAGTTACCTGTGACAGCGTTCAAAGGAAATGGTGTATAAAACCTTGCAAAATGGAGATAGCATAAATAAAAATTGACCTTCAAAAAAGAGGTGTGATGTTGAGGTAAACGCAACGACACTGCAGCTTCTGTTTGTGCACGGATAGCAAACACACTGCAAAACAGTTATCAACCATTACTTTGGTTTGTACATCCAAATGCATCGTGTCACTGAAGGTCATCAGTGCCAGTCTTTCTTCGGCCAGTAAACTGCCTGGAAAAAGCTATTGTAAGCAGCTAACATTTCAAAGAGCAGCTTGAAGAAAAAAATTCTTTTTTACATAAAAAGGATTATCACTAAAAGTGAAGATATCTTTTAAGCTGAGAAACAAGATCTTAGCACCACATGAGGGATTTGTGCAGAGATGTTAACTCATTAACTTACGTTAGTGTATGAAATTGCACTTCTATGTGATTTGATTCTATGATTTTTTTAAATGATATATGGCATCAGCTTCACTCTAAAATTCTTGTTGTTCCATAGCTCATATTGTTAGACTATAGCACTCGTCATAAATGACTAGGTCAGACGGTCGTTAGGTGAAAGGCATGCCACGTCCAACAGAATCGCACCAATCACAGTGGTGTTGCAACCAGAACAGCCATTCAAAAACAACAGTTATCTGTAAACGAAAGACGTGACAGTCGTAAAGCTGCAATGTGACTTTATCTTATTAAAAGACTACTGTAACATCATTATCATCTGGTCAGTATATTTTACTCTTACTCACTAAGGGAGACATAGTCATCAAGTACCGTGAATCAATAAAGCTTGTAAACATTTGCTGTAATACTACCGAAACACAAAGTTGAATAAAGCTACATATCGCAGTTTCCCAGCACACACCTGTGCCTTTTCCAAACACGTGTAAGTTTTGGGACGAAATACGTATCAGTGTTAGCAGCATTTGCTATCACTCACCTCTTTACTTTTTAATCATTCTGTTCTTGTAATAACTAATAAGTAATTTTGGTTGACCACCTTTCATGATATTATGCCCTAAAAGGAATGGACTTATTTTGTCGTAACATACAGGTAGGTATTATCCTTAAGTAGTCGCTATTACCTTCATTGTCATCTGACTCAAAGAGGTTAGCACTAGTGTTATATTTGCAGCCAACATCTAAGTCACCACTATTGCAATCTTTTACACCGGTTGTAACCTAACAGTTTCTAGCAATTAAACCATCGTTACCTTGTATGACTGGTTTTTTAAACCGGTTTCCCATAGGTTGAATAATAGGTAAATAAAAGTAAAATTAAAGTAAAGTCTATCGGCATATGAGGGCAATTCGAATGCATATTTTCTAGGGCAAAACATTTCATAAATCACTAATGCTGCTTGGTAAACCTTGACAAGTACGTATGTAATCATGCAAAATTTTAGGAAGTCTGTCGAAACCTTTTGTCGAATGGTTCAAATGGCTCTGAACACTATGGGACTTATCATCTATGGTCATCAGTCCCCTAGAACTTAGAACTACTTAAACCTAACTAACCTAAGGACATCACACAACACCCAGTCATCACGAGGTAAAACCTTTTGTCAGTTCTACACAACTGACTACGAGGAAGGACAGGAAGTAGCGAATTTTTGTTTACTGTGGTTATACGTTATAGTAGGTACAACACATGATAAAATTTTTAGATGATTTTGGCGCATAGAGGGTGTGAAATTTAGTAAACAGAGCTGCCACCTCTGGTAGCAAAGATGACCCTAAAGCGACTGGACTTTGAGCTGAACCAAGTTGGGATGAAAGACCTGGATGCGTCATTCCATGCTGTTTCAGCTCTAGAACACAGTTCATCAGTTGTAGCGGCTGGCGAGTGTTCGTATGAGTGTCTTTCTAGAACCTGTGACCAAATATTTTCGGAGAGCGAGAGATCTGGAGAACGTGCTGGCCAGGACAACAGTTGAGCGCACTACGGCCAAGGTAGTCACGACGGCAGATGTAATATGCAATATTGCCCTATCTTGTTGGAAGATAACGTTCCGGAGTGCTCGAAGGTAAAGTACAACGACTGAACTTTACACGTCAGAAATGTTTACATGCTGTCCGAATTACAGCCTGTGCGAATGAGAGGTTATTGAGTTCTTTACCCAACTGCACCCCATGCTATTACGATGACGAACCAGTCTGGCACACTTGTCCTGGGAGCCCTCACATAACTAAACGTCCATCGCGATGCTGTATGCTGAAGTGGTCCCGTATGTCCACTGTGTCCAGCGTGGTCGTTGCGTGGACCTTAGTCTGCCCACGTCTCTCTCCTGCCATCTCAAGAAAAGACCAACAATGGTCGCCGGGCTCTCCTTGGTGTTCTAGATCTGGTCCTAAAATTCGTGTGGATAGTTTTCTCGCTACAAAAGCCCCGTTCCCTCACTTACGACACGTGGCTACATGAACCTGCATGGTCAAGTGAACAATAGTTCTGTCCTCTCAGACGCAAGCTGCATGGGGCCGTTGAGATACTGAACAGCGTTGTTGCCTTACTGAACTCATCGATTCCGTATTCGCATGCCAGTCATAGGAACATTACCAATACGGGCAGCCCTTCCGTCGACAGTAAATTGCATTATTCATAGGCCACGATCCTGCAACTGTCAAATTCCGCTGATACATGTTGTAAGATGTTTATTCTTTTTACGTGACGCATAACACGATCTACTCACAAACAATGAACACTAAAAAGTGATTTCTGAATGAGAGATCAGCTGCGTAATATTTTCATACATACACTACTGGCCATTAAAATTTCTACACCACGAAGATGACGTGCTACAGGCGCGAAATTTAACCGACAGAAAGAAAATGCTGTGATATGCAAATGATTAATTTTTCAGAGCATTCACACAAGATTGGCGCCGGTGGCGACACCTACAACGTGCTGACATGAGGAAAGTTTCCAACCGATTTCTCATACACAAACTGCAGTTGACCGGCGTTGCCTGGTGAAACGTTGTTGTGATGCCCCGTGTAAGGAGGAGAAATGCGTACCATCGCGTTTGCGACTTTGATAAAGGTCGGATTGTAGCCTATAGCGATTGCGGTTTATCGTATCGCGCCATTGCTGCTCGCAATGACTGTTAGCAGAATATGGAATCGGTGGGTTCAGGAGGGTAATACGGAACGCCGTGCTAGATCCTAACGGCGTCGTACCACTAGCAGTCGAGATGACAGGCATCTTATCCGCATGACTGTAACGGATCGTGCAGCCACGTCTCTATCCCTGAGTCAAAAGATGGGGACGTTTGCAAGACAACAACCATCTGCACGAACAGTTCGACGAAGTTTGCAGCAGCATGGACTATCAGCTCGGAGACCATGGCTGAGGTTACCCTTAACGCTGCATCACAGACAGGAGCGCCTGCGATGGTGTACTCAGCGACGAACCTGGGTGCACGAATGGCAAAACGTCATTTTTTCGGATGAATCGAGGTTCTGTTTACAGCATCATGGTGGTCGCATCCGTGTTTGGTGACATCGCGGTGGACGCACATTGGAAGCGTGTATTCGTCATCGCCATACTGGCGTATCACCAGGCGTGATGGTATGGGATGCCATTGGTTACACGTCTCGGTCACTTCTTGTTGGCATTGACAGCACTCTGAACAGTGGACGCTACATTTCAGATGTTTTACGACCCGTAGCTCTACCCTTCATTCGATCCCTGCGAAACCCTACATTTCAGCAGGATAATGCACAACCGCATGTTGCAGGTCCTGTACGGGCCTTTCTAGATACAGAAAATGTTCGACTGCTGCGCCGGCCAGCACATTCTCCAGATCTCTCACCAATTGAAAACGTCTGGTCAATGGTGGCCGAGCAACTGGCTCGTCACAGTACAACGAACTGTGGTACCGTCTTGAAGCTGCATGGGCAGCTGTACTTGTACACGCCATCCAAGCTCTGTTTGACTCAATGCCTAGACGTATCCAGGCCGTTATTACGGCCAGAGGTGGTTGATCTGGGTACTGATTTGTCAGGATCTATGCACCCAAATTAAGTGAAAATGTAATCACATGTCAGTTCTAGTATAATGTATTTGTCCAATGAATACCCGTTTATCATCTGCATTTCTTCTTGGTGTAGCAATTTTAATAGCCAGTAGTGTACTTTTTGGCTCTATTCGTACCTTCTGTTCGCCGTTCCCCTGAAATGTTAATTAGACAAATAGTCAAGTATTCAGTACACATGCCAATTTGACGCTTGTTGCAAGCATCATACACGGTGTTGCAACTTTAATGCCCAGCAGGGGATATTACCGAGCAGTAAACAATCCTACGACTCCGTAGACGGAACGTGAATAACGTGGAAGGCTGAGCGGCAATTGCCGGCCCTTGCCAGCTGATGGCATGTCACTGCGACGTGCCGGGTTCTACAGATGTGAGGCTGCGCACCCAGCTGAGGCAGCGGCACACATCGGCAAGCAGGACACAGCTGCTGATCCCGGCTGCCCATTTACCGATAGCGCGCAGCTGCCGGCAGGTGCGGTGACCAGATTCCTTTGAGGATCGTCCGCCCCCGGCCTCCGCGTAGCAATAGAAATGCGGGACGCCCGCTTTCCGCTATGCCATAATGGTAGGGAGTGGTCAAAGCGCAGTCACGCTGCGCACCGAGAAAGAGTCCGTTGTAGGGTGACAGTTAACTGATGCCGAGGAGAACGTGTCACAGGTGGGTATTGTCAGAGCGGTGGAGGTAGTGCGCACACGATAATGTATTTAAGATACGAGAGTTTGTTGCAACAGGTATCGGTCTCTTTATATGATGTGGCGGCGCGATATCAGTAAGTTCAGTTTATCATTTTCGTGTGCAAAAATTCAGTCAGATCACTATAGATTTGAAGTAACGTTTCTATGGATAAGTATTATGGGTGTCATCCTTCCACACCCAAAATAATAGCTATTAGTATTTTTTGTTATTTTATTTTTTTTGAAAAGTATTTCAAATACCGCTACCAGTCACAAAATTTAGTAGTCAACTAAATTATTCACTAGCGACATGTTTCGATGTGATACCTTATCATCAGGCTATAATAGCATTACAAAAACATTTAACATAAGTGTATAGAGATACTAAACTTTCTTTACATGACTGCTGTATTCATCCCGTGGAGAGAGAAAAGGATAACCTAATAACAGATTCGATGGTACCTTTGGATTCGTTTATTGACACTAAGTGAACTGAAGCTTCCAACGATCTTCTGATACATCTTTCGCTGGGATTTTATTCAATCAAAGTCAGTGATGATCTTGTATTTGAGCTAAAAATGAGTGCTCAGCAATATCAAATATTCACCTTCGTACCAATAACAATGGCTGTAAGACAATCGTGTAATAGACCATGTAATGGTAGCATTTTACTGTGCACTACCTGTTATCCATGGCTATGCTTCCACGTCAGTAGTTTTGGTATGATAAGTGATAGTGAATAAGTAAGCTATTCTACATGCAAAAAACATCAGCTGGTCTTACATGTCTGCCTGTTTGACTAAGCGTATCTCGTGATTTTCACCCGAGCACTGCGCACCGAGTGCGATGGGCAGGAGCCCGAGTCTACACATTGTGCTACTGAAGTAGCTATACGTTGTACAACGTATTTGTTTTGTAAAGAAAAGACACCTTCTCTTGCTGCACTGTAGTTTACTCTCCCGTACGCGTTTCGCATTTTTTCACTTTAAGGCATCATCAGCTGGACCTATAATGATACAGTTACGATACACTTTTATTTTGATACGTATTACTCGTAGATTATAAAACAGTTCACTTCTCGACTTTATAAACTACGCATAACACAAACAAAACAGAAGTGTATCATAACTGTATCATTATAGATCCCACTGATGATGCCTTAAAGTGAAAAAAGACGAAACGCCTCTGGGAAAATAAAATACAGCGTAGCAAGAGAAGGCGTTTTTCATTTACAACACAAATATTTTTGTGCTTGCTGCGCAGGATGGCCACGCAGACAAACTCGTTATACATCGTATTGGTTATAATACCAATAGTGTGGAACTATGAAGGTTGTATAATCGTTGTATGCGTTACTTTCAATTATGTCACATAGCACGTGTCAATCAATAAAAGCATTTTCACAAACATGAGTAAATAGCTTTTTCTAAGAGAAAATATGTTTCTTTAAGTCACATAATATCCTTCAAATCGATACGTTTCTTGTGCTGCAGACTTTTTAAAGCAGCCTACGTTCTTTCTCAGGATTCGAGCTATCTCCACACCAAATTTCATCCGAATCAGTTCAATGGATAGGTCGTGAAGACATAACAGAATTACTTTCACCTTTAAACTATTAGTATGGATAAATTTTCAATTACTATATCTTTGATTTTTAATGATCCGATTTTGATGAAATAAGACCTATAAGGTGTCCTACGCTATGCTGAAGTTACCTGCAAATACCACAAGAAAATTTGTCTAGTAGTTTTGGAGATTAACGTGTTCAAACAGACGAATACACAGATACGACAATTTTATAGATTTATTATTAGTATAGAAGAGATGTTTTCACAAATCATCGGTAATACCAAGAGTGTCATACGAAGAAGTCCTGGCACCGACTCGTCTTGTGCAAACAGTAAAGTCAATTACTGCTTGTAACTGTTCGTTAGAAAAGAGATGGCCACTTGGTTGGCATTTTGATAAAGTGTAGCATCTCAGCAAGGTGCACTACTGTTGGGCTTCCTGAGGCCAGACATTATTGCCTCACACTTCCTGAGGAGGTGCTGTAAATGTGGACGCACTTTGGTTATCACATAGTCCCCATTCTAATACGGCTCTTTTACTTCGGCCAACACCCATATGAACACGGTCAAATAATCTTCACGACGGCCGAATACTTATTTCTCACCAAGACCAGACGCCCGATGAAAGAGATCAGTGACTGCTGCTACAATTCGTTCTTTATGAATTACGCTTCTTTCCAGTGGCATTTCCATGGTGGGACGATTCCCGCAGCTTATTCAGAGCTTCATCTCAGTTTTCTTTTCTGATCTGAAGCATTTTCGGGTGAATATCGCGGCTAATCTCAGCAGATTATACTGTTTGACTGTAGTGTGTACATATGCAGACTGAAGCGAGGAACGAAAATTTTTACCATGGCCAGGATTCGAACCCGGATCTCTGGCTCACTAGGCAGATATGCTAACCACTACGGCACACTGGCGCAGTGGTTTGTTGTACTGCGCGGACTACCCTAGCACGCCTCCCTCCTCAGTGGTAAATACCACACACATCTCAGCCCACGTGGTATTCCCCCTAAAGTCGAACAGCACTGCAGAGCCTCTCCAACTGTATTGGAATAGCATCTCAGCATCCCGTCTCTTTCGATATGGAGGTGCTATTCGAATACAGTTGGAGGGCCTCTGCAGTAGGAGATATGGGTTCGAATCCCGATCTGGGTACAAATCTTCATTCGTCGCTTCAATCTGACTACATGCATCATAGATGTTTGAACAAGAAAAGATCTCTGGAACTGTATCGTAACATTTTATAAGATTGCAGTTCGTCACTGTCATTTGTTTCACACGTTGGATAAAGTTGTGTAGCATTTTGACGAATTTTCTTCTTGTCATCTTCGGCTGATGATGTTGGCCACAGATACCGACACGCAGTATTTTTGTATTGACTTGCAGTTATTAGGTCGAAATACTGCTAAGTGTAAGTTTAAGATACATACTCCATCATAAATTATGAAAACACCAGCAAGATTCATTTCGTCAGGAGTCTCTTCTGTGAATTGAATGGCATTTGTTTTCCATTATCTAAAGTTCCAGCGAATCTCTAGTCGTTTGCAGAGGGTCGAAGAACTGGACCACCGTATCGGCGAGCGTCTTCTTCGAGTCCATTATGGCGCCTCCGATAGAACACGGCCTAAAGTACTCCGCGCACTTTTAACTGAACTACAGATATCTTCTGAAATTTTCTGATGGATTAAAACTGTATGACGGATTGTAGACATGGAACCTTCTCATTGTTGCGGAACGACTCACGGTCTGCCCCACAGCTTCATTTCCGCCAGTGCTTCTCTTTCACCTTCCGAACTTTACAAGATTTCTCCTGCACACCTAAGGAGTCTAGCACTCCTGTAAGAAAAGATTACCTTAACTACAGCTTAGCGGGTTGTTTCCTGTATGAATTTTCACTGTGCAGCACAGTATTCGCTGATTTGAAACTTCCTGGGGTATTAAAACTTTGTCGGACCGAGTTTCTAGCTCGAAATCTTTACCTTCCGTACACAAATTACAGTCTAAAGACTGAGCCATACAGGCACGAGATACGATACGCTTTCCCAATTTGCCAGAGTCGTTTCCGGATAGCACGACTTACGAACCCCTCTCACGAATTTACTTCTCCTGACTCCTGTCTAAATACCTCAATCAGTAGAGCACTTGTCCGCAAAAGGCAAGGTTTCCGTGATCGATTCCCGGTTTTACAAACAATTTGAATTTGAAACGATATTTCATATTAGTGCACAAAGCGCTACAAAGTGAAAATTCATTGTAAAAATTGGTTTGCTTCTTTGTACAGTTTCTTACATTTTAGTTTTCTTTTATTTCGTGATTTGTCACTCATGTTTGAATGTGAACGTTCCATCTGTGAACTAACCGAGATTGTTATGAATAAGAACAGAACGACACAAGCACCTGTGATAATTTTAATGCAGTAACGTGGGTTATACACTTTTTTCACATGTAACCGAAGTGTATGATACGTCAGTTTAAACTGAATCCACCTGCAGCAAACGCAAATAAACGACCGTTGGCTGCAAAACCGGAACATCGGAGTGCGTGCGTCCATGTGGTGCACATAATGCGTTCAGGGACATGCCGTAGTATCGCGAATAAAGTCATTAGCAATAAATATCTGCGTATTTCGATTGTATTCATTTTTGTGCTTCAAGATTTCGTCCACACAAGCCAATAAAGTTACGTAAAAAATTTAAATCTCGCGATGGGACTCAGGACAAGAAATTAATTGCGCAATCGAATAACATACCTACATCTACGACAAGATGCAAATTTGTTCCTTATAATTCTCGCGAAGAAATAAAAATATGGTGTTTCGTAACAAGTGAACCTCGTATTCATAAAAAAATCCCATTTTAAACAGCTTGGAGATTCTGCTTTGTTTCCCAGGTAGCTTAAAATGCAGCGTCTCGTAGATATGGATGTCATTAGAGATAAATGTGTGTCACACTTTAAAAAGGAAAATACAGACACCACCCAGGTTTTGGACAGTGGTCCTCCTGGGAATTGCTTTAGGAAACCATGAACGCAGAATGTCAACGTCTGAGCCGCCTAACCAGTCGAAACTACATCAAAGCGGCGTTAGTCTGTTTCTTACACAACGGAGAATCCGATTACGACCCTATCCTCCATTACGCTGAAACAGTAATTCCAATCAACGAATCTTGAGTAATGGAAAATCAGGGGGATCCGTGAACGCTGGTTTAGTGTAGAAACTCGAGGAAATATGCAGTCTGAAGTAAAAGGAGCGGTAAGGATTTTCTGCCGCTACCTTTTTGAAGGAACTTCTCAAATGGCCGTCTGAATGATCCGAGAAAGTCAAAGGGAAAATGATACTGTAACCCAGCGTTAAGTAAAAATATATCTGAGAGAAATATTTCTGATTTCTTTCAATATAATAAGCAATGCTTATTAATAATATGTAAGGGATTGATAGAAGAATTTCTGTGCCATTGAGCAAGGGAATGAAGAGCAGAAACCCGTTCAACGTAGAAATTAGCATAGTGGAAAATGTTTCAGAATCGGTAAAAAATTACGTTAGATCTGTTGAGCTTTGAGACTGTAAAAAAGACTTTAATTGAACCTTGGTGTTTCTTTGTTTCCTATGATTTTCAGTCTTTATGCTGGGTTTCATTTTGCAATGCCAGAAACCACACTATGAATTACACCCATCTCATATAGGGATTTCCTCCAACTGACTGCTAAAACAGTTCTTGCTGTTGTTGTTGTTGTGGTCTTCAGTCCTGAGACTGGTTTGATGCAGCTCTCCATGCTACCCTATCCTGTGCAAGCATCTTCATCTTCCAGTACTTACTGCAACCCATATCCTTCTGAATCTGCTTAGTGTATTCATCTCTTGGTCTCCCTCTACGATTTTACCCTCCACGCTGCCCTCCAATGCTAAATTTGTGATCTCTTGATGCCTCAGAACATGTCCTACTAACCGGTCCCTCCTTTTTGTCAAGTTGTGCCACATACTCCTCTTCTCCCCAATTCTATTCAATACTTCATCATTAGTTATGTGATTTACCCATCTAATCTTCAGCATTCTTCTGTAGCACCACATTTCGAAAGCTTCTATTCTCTTCTTGTCCAAACTATTTATCGTCCATTTCTCACTTCCATACAAATACTTCCAGAAACGACTTCCTGACACTTAAATCTATACTCGATGTTAACAAATTTCTCTTTTTCAGAAACGCTCTACTTCGACCATCATCAGTTATTTTGCTCCCCAAATAGTAAAACTCCTTTACTACTCAAAGTGTCTCATTTCCTAATCTAATTCCCTCAGCATCACCCGACTTAATTTGACCACATTCCATTATTGTCGTTTTGCTTTTGTTGATGTTCATCTTATATCCTCCCTTCAAGACACTGTCCATTCCGTTCAACTGCAGGTCCTTTGCTGTCTCTGATACAATTACAATGTCATCGGCGAATCTCAAAGTTTTTATTTCTTCTCCATGGATTTTAATACCTACTCCGAATTTTTCTTTTGTTTCCTTTACTGCTTGCTCAATATACAGATTGAAAACATCGGGGAGAAGCTACAACCCTCTCACTCTTTTCCCAACCACTGATACCCTTTCATGCTCCTCGACTCTTATAACTCCCATCTGGTTTCTGTACAAATTGTAAATAGCCTTTCGCTCCCTGTATTTTACCCCTGCCTCCTTCAGAAGTTGAAAGAGAGTATTCCAGTCAAAATTGTCAAAAGCTTTCTCTAAGTTTACAAATGTTAGAAAAGTTGGTTTGCCTTTCCTTAATCTTTCTTCTAAGATAAGTCGTAACGTCAGTATTGCCTCACGTGTTCCAATCTTTCTACGGAATCCAAACTGATCTTCCCCGAGGTCGGCTTCTACCAGTTTTTCCAATTGTCTGTAAAGAATTAGTATTTTGCAGCTGTGACTTATTAAACTGATAGGTCGGTAATTTTCACATCTGTCAACATTTGCTTTCTTTGGGATTGGAATCATTATATTCTTCTTGAAGTCTGAGGATATTTCGCCTGTC
Organism: Schistocerca serialis cubense; assembly: GCF_023864345.2. NCBI lineage: Eukaryota > Metazoa > Arthropoda > Insecta > Orthoptera > Acrididae > Schistocerca > Schistocerca serialis. The sequence goes on from NC_064639.1 coordinate 592,910,641, forward strand.
TCATACATCTTGCTCACCAGATGGTAGAGTTTTTTCAGGACTGGCTCACCCAAGGCCATCAGTAGTTCTAATGGAATATTGTCTACACCCGGAGCCTTGTTTCGACTTAGGTCTTTCAGTGCTCTGTCAAACTCTTCACGCGGTATCGTATCCCCATATCATCTTCATCTTCATCCTCTTCCATTTCCATAATATTGTCCTCAAGTACATCGCCCTTGTATAGACCCTCTATATACTCCTTTCACCTTTCTGCTTTCCCTTCTTTGCTTAGAACTGGGTTTCCATCTGAGCTCTTGATATTCATACAAGTGGTTCTCTTTTCTCCAAGGTCTGTTTAATTTTCCTGTAGGCAGTATCTATCTTACCCCTAGTGAGATAAGCCTCTACATCCTTACATTTGTCCTCTAGCCATCCCTGCTTAGCCATTTTGCACTTCCTGTCGATCTCATTTTTGAGACGTTTGTATTCCTTTTTGCCTGCTTCATTTACTGCATTTTTATATTTTCTCCCTTCATCAATTAAATTCAATATATCTTCTATTACCCAAGGATTTCTACCAGCCCTCGTCTTTTTACCTACTTGATCCTCTGCTGCCTTCACTGCTTCATCCCTCAGAGCTACTTCTACTGTACTTCTTTCCCCCATTCCTGCCAATTGTTCCCTTATGCTCTCCCTGAAACTCTGTACATCCTCTGGTTATTTCAGTTTATCCAGGTCCCATCTCCTTAAATTCCCACCTTTTTGCAGTTTCTTCAGTTTTAATCTACAGTTCATAACCAATAGATTGCGGTCAGAGTCCACATCTGCATCTGGAAATGTCTTACAATTTAAAATCTGGTTCCTAAATCTCTGTCTTAGCATTATATAATCTATCTGATACCTTCTAGTATCTCCAGGATTCTTCCATGTATACAACCTTCTTTTATGATTCTTGAACCAAGTGTTACCTATGATTAAGTTATGCTCTGTGCAAAACTCTACCAGGCGGCTTCCTCTGTCATTTCTTAGCCCCAATCCATATTCACCTACTATGTTTCCTACTCTCCCTTTTCCTACTCTCGAATTCCACTCGCCCATGACTATTAAATTTTCGTCTCCCTTCACTATCTGAATAATTTCTTTTATTTCATCATACATTTCATCAATTTCTTCATCATCTTCAGAGCTAGTTGGCATATAAACTTGTACTACTGTAGTAGGCGTGGGCTTCGTGTCTATCTTGGCCACTATAATGCGTTCGCTATGCTGTTTGTAGTAGCTTACCCGTACTCCTACTCCTGCATTACCGCTTTTTGATTTTGTATTTATAACCCTGTATTCACCTGACCAAAAGTCTTGTTCCTCCTGCCACCGAACTTCACTAATTCCCACTATATCTAACTTTAACCTATCCATTTCCCTTTTCAAATTTTCTAATCTACCTGCCCGGTTAAGGGATCCGACATTCCACGCTCCGATCCGTAGAACACCAGTTTTCTTTCTCCTGATAACGACGTCCTCCTGAGTAGTCCCCGCCCTGAGATCCGAATGGGGGACTATTTTACCTCCGGAATGTTTTACCCAAGAGGACGCCATCGTCATTTATCCATACAGTAAAGCTGCATGCCCTCGGGAAAAATTACGGCTGTAGTTTCCCCTTGCTTTCAGCCGTTCGCAGTACCAGCACAGCAAGGCCGTTTTGTTTAATGTTGCAAGGCCAGGTCAGTCAATCATCCAGACTGTTGCCCCTGCAACTACAGAAAAGGCTGCTGCCCCTCTTCAGGAACCACACGTTTGTCTGGCCTCTCAACAGATACCCCTCCGTTGTGGTTGCACCTACGGTACGGCCATCTGTATCGCTGAGGCACGCAAGCCTCCCCACCAACGGCAAGGTCCATGGTTCATGGGGAAGGCCCAGACAGCCTTTTAAAAATAGCAATAATAATAATAATAATAATAATAAAATAACAGGATACCCCAGTCAGAATTAGAAAACATCAAACAACAAGTACAACAAATACAGGAACAAAATAATGTGCAATCAGAAGAAGAAGAAAATGCAGTAATGGACTCAAACATCCCAGAGCAAACAAACAAAGACCAACACGCATCAATTAAACAATCAGAGGAAAACGAACTCTTAAGACAGCCACCAGAACAAGCACAAATAGAACACGAAGAGACACACGTGTTAGATATAGAAGAGAAATTTCAGCTGACATATATAGAATACATAGACACAAATACAGACATCAGACCATTCTTGCATAGACCGCCAAATAACCCACAAGTCGAAACAACAATAATAACTATCAACACAATCATACACAACAAAATAAATGAAAATACAACTATGGAAGAGTTACAACTACTGGTTTATATAGGAGCACTCACTACACTAAATATACACACTAGGCAGAGATCAGAACAAACCAATACACAGAAGAAACCCACAAAACCAGCATGGCAACACAGGCTACAGATCAGAATAGAAAAACTGAGAAAAGACATCGGACAGCTAACACAATTTATAAGAAATGAAATATCAGACAAAAAACGAAAAAGGTTAGGTAAAATCTCACAACAAGAATCAATAGAGCAATTAGATGAAAAGAAGCAGAAATTACAAGCATTGGCCAAACGACTTAGAAGATACAAAAAAAGTGAAAATAGAAGGAAACAAAACCAAACATTCAACACAAACCAAAAGAGATTTTACCAAACAATAGATAACACACACATTAAAATAGACAATCCACCAAACATAACAGACATGGAACACTTCTGGAGCAACATATGGTCAAACCCGGTACAACATAACAGGCATGCACGGTGGATACAAGCAGAAACAGACACATACAAGATGATACCACAAATGCCTGAAGTGATAATTTTGCAACATGAAGTCACCCGAGCAATTAATTCTACACACAATTGGAAACCCCTGGAAATGATAAAATAGCAAATTACTGGCTAAAGAAGTTCACCTCAACACATTCACATCTAACTAAATTATTTAACAGTTACATTGCAGACCCATACACATTCCCTGATACACTTGCACATGGAATAACCTATCTGAAACCTAAAGATCAAGCAGACACAGCAAACCCAGCTAAATATCGCCCCATAACATGCCTACCAACAATCTACAAAATATTAACTTCAGTCATTACACAGAAATTAATGACACATACAACACAGAACAAAATTATAAATGAAGAACAAAAAGGCTGCTGCAAAGGAGCACGAGGATGTAAAGAGCAACTGATAATAGATACAGAGGTGACATATCAAGCTAAAACTAAACAAAGGTCGCTACACTACGCATACATTGATTACCAAAAGGCCTTTGATAGTGTATCCCACTCATGGTTACTACAGATATTGGAAATATACAAAGTAGATCCTAAATTGATACAGTTTCTAAACATAGTAATGAAAAACTGGAAAACCACACTTAATATTCAAACGAATTCAGATAACATCACATCACAGCCAATACAGATTAAGCGTGAAATATACCAAGGAGACTCATTAAGTCCTTTCTGGTTCTGTCTTGCTCTGAACCCACTATCCAACATGCTAAATAATACAAATTATGGATATAATATTACTGGAACATACCCACACAAAATCACACATTTGCTATACATGGATGATCTAAAACTACTGGCAGCAACCAATCAACAACTCAACCAATTACTAAAGATAACAGAAGTATTCAGCAATGATATAAATATGGCTTTTGGAACAGACAAATGTAAGAAAAATAGCATAGTCAAGGGAAAACACACTAAACAAGAAGATTACATATTGAATAACCACAGTGACTCCATAGAAGCGATGGAAAAAAACAGATGCCTATAAATATCTAGGATACAGACAAAAAATAGGAATAGATAATACAAATATTAAAGAAGAACTAAAAGAAAAATATAGACAAAGGCTAACAAAAATACTGAAAACAGAATTGACAGCAAGAAACAAGACAAAAGCTATAAATACTTACGCTATACCAATATTGACCTACTCATTTGGAGTAGTGAAATGGAGTAACAAAGACCTAGAAGCACTCAATACACTTACACGTTCACAATGCCACAAATATAGAATACATCACATACATTCAGCAACAGAAAGATTCACATTAAGCAGAAAGGAAGGAGGAAGGGGATTCATCGACATAAAAAACCTACATTATGGACAGGTAGACAATTTAAGAAAATTCTTTCTAGAACGAGCAGAAACTAGCAAAATACACAAAGCAATCACTCATATAAATACATCGGCTACACCACTGCAATTTCATAACCACCTTTACAACCCTTTAGATCATGTAACATCAGCAGATACGAAGAAAGTAAATTGGAAAAAGAAAACACTGCATGGCAAGCACCCGTATCATCTAACGCAGCCACACATCGATCAAGATGCATCCAACACATGGCTAAGAAAAGGCAATATATACAGTGAGACGGAAGGATTCATGATTGCAATACAGGATCAAACAATAAACACCAGATATTACAGCAAGCATATTATTAAAGATCCCAATACCACAACAGATAAATGCAGACTTTGCAAACAACAAATAGAAACAGTAGATCACATCACAAGTGGATGTACAATACTAGCAAATACAGAATACCCCAGAAGACATGACAATGTAGCAAAAATAATACATCAACAGCTTGCCTTACAACATAAACTTATAAAACAACACGTTCCCACATAAAAGTATGCACCACAAAATGTACTGGAGAATGATGAATACAAATTATACTGGAACAGAATCATTACAACAGATAAAACAACACCACATAACAAACCTGACATCATACTCACCAATAAAAAGAAGAAATTAACACAACTAATCGAAATATCCATACCCAATACAACAAATATACAAAAGAAAACAGGAGAAAAAATTGAAAAATACATCCAACTGGCTGAGGAAGTCAAGGACACGTGGCATCAGAATAAAGTTGACATCATACCAATCATACTATCAACTACAGGAGTCATACCGCACAATATCCACCATTACATCAATACAATACAGCTACATCCAAACTTATATATACAATTACAGAAATCCGTAATTATTGATACATGTTCAATTACCCGAAAGTTCCTAAATGCAATATAACATATACCGTACAGTTAAAAGGAAGTGACGCTTGATCAAGGTCCGCGTCACGTCCCATTTTTAACCAGACTTAACGTCTGAGAAAGTAAAGAAATAATAATAATAATAATATTAAACGATTTAAAGAAAACTACTCCCTTAGCGGGCCCTTCAAGGCCCCCCTCGCAATAAGTAAAAGAATACACCACATTATTTCCCACTCTTTTAGCTGCACAAGCCTATTTTTCAATACAATCTTAGTTCAATGCTACGGCCTTACCCCACCTTACTGGGAGGGCCTGTATTCCACCTTGGTCCCACTTTACAGGTCTACGTCGGAGTGAACGTCTTGGTGCATCCGTAACTTCCCCATCATACACGTTCTGCTTCCCGCGGAGTGCATTGTTCTTGGGCCAAACAGATGGAAGTAGGAAGGTGCGAGATCTAGGCTGTAGGGTCAATGAGCAAGAACAGTCCAATGAAGTTTCGTGAACTCTCTCCGGTACGGACACTAGCGGGAGCCCTTGCGTTGTGATGGAGCAGGAGAGACCCGTTTGCATTTTGTGGCGACTAACACACTAAAGTCATTTCCTCTATTTCCTGAGGGCAGCACAGTACACTTCAGAGTTGAATGTTGCACATGAGGGAGAACGTAAAACACAGTAACCCCTTCCGGTTCCCAGAAGACTGTCGCAGTGACTCTACCGACTCAGTGTGCGACTTTACCGACTCAGTGTGCGACTTTGAACCTTTTGTTTCGAGGAGAGGTGGAATGACGCCAATCAATGGATTGTTGTTTTTGTACTTTCAACATTGCAGCACAGTCTGCAATCGTGATAATCTAATAATAAGAAACTATCAGCATCGATTGCGATAATGTAATCAACCTGTACCTAGTTTTCAGCCCAAATAATTGAGCCTTCTTCAGAAGATAAACCTGTATCTATAATTTGTCTAAGACGGCATGGTCTAGAAATAGTACTTATGTACCGCATTTTTAAAATGTGGCTACGTCTATTCAGGCTGTTTTAGTTTTATTTCTAGACCATGCCCTTTTAGACAAATTATAGACTCAGGTATATCTTCTGAAGAAGGCTCAATTATTTGGGCTGAAACCTAGGTGAAGGTTGGTTTCACTACCGCAATCGAGGCTGATAGTTTCGTATATATTACATCGCCGTTTTGTTTCCTGTTAGAAGTGATCAATCTATGTTTCATCGCCTTGTAACGCGCAAGCAATTCCGCACAGATAGTTCTTCGTTGCTCTTTATGCTCTCCTGCCAGGCGGCAAGGTTCAAAAATGGTTCAAATGGCTCTGAGCACCATGGGACTTAACATCTGAGGTCATCAGTCCCCTAGAACTTAGAACTACTTAAACCTAACTAACCTAAGGACATCACACACATCCATGCCCGAGGCAGGATTCGAACCTGCGACCGTAGGAGCAGCGCGGTTCCGGTCTGAAGCGCCTAGAACCGCTCGGCCACCGAGGCCGTCCAGGCGGCAAGGAACTGAGTGGACACGCACCTTTGAGTAGCCCAACTGGTGGACGAGTATGTCAAGACTAGCAACAGAGGCGTCCAGTTGATCAGCGAGGTATCTGATTATGATCTGTCCATCACGTCGAATAAGAGTGTCCGCACGCTCTAATGTTGCGGCCGGCACGCGCGAAATCGAACACGTTTTTGCGCGACGTTGTTGTGATGATGACAGACGCCTTGCTCGACGACTCACCGTGGTTTTGCCCAGTGTCAGGTCTCTGTAGACATTCTGCAAGAGAATAGTAAATCTGTGATGGTCTGGTTTTCCGCCAAAAGAAACTCAATGACCGCTCTCTGCTCAGATTGCACCTTCGTTAGAGACGCCATTTCGAAGGCTATGTACAGCGCCACCACCTATCGGAACTTCATGAAACCATAGCGGTGGGAATATTCCACCATGTCCCACAACGAATTCCGCATTTCTTCAACCGAAATCGGACAAGACAAAAAGTTATTGAATGCCCCTAGTAATTCTGTGGTGTTTATTTTCTGAGATGGTCAGTTATCATTGACAAAAAGTGTTTTGTCTTTCTGCCGTCGTCCGCAGTGTGTGTGTGTGTGTGTGTGTGTGTGTGTGTGTGTGGATTCGCGCGGACGTGGCCTTCCCGCCGCGACCGCACCCAGCGTTTTTACGCAGGACGCTGCGCCGCGTCGCGTGAGTCAGCTGGTGGCGCCGGCCTTTTGTGCTGCGGCTGCCATTAGCTGCCGGCGGCCAGCTGCTGCGCTAACAACTGCCCTCTTGCCCGCTCTTCGGTCCAGTCGATATTAACGAAATACGATAATCACGGGGGGAGAAAAATGTCTCCTGCCAAGAATAAATTAGCCGCACTGCCCCGCTGCAGCGTCGTGTGGTCCGCCAGGATTTTGACTGCGAACAGCGTTGGAGAGCGTGCGTGACACTCTTAACACGAAACTCAGATTCCTGGTGTAATTACTCACGACGAAACGGAGAGTTTTTGGAGAGCTTTTTGTTATCAGTACGTCAAAACGTAAAAAACCTTTAATTTCAGAGTTAATGATTCACGACTGCAAAGACTGGCGCTTTTCTAGAGCGATTAAGAGGCGGGGGAGCTTCTAATGTATTTAAAGCTTACGTTTCACTGCAATCGAGGCAGCTGTCGAACTTCCCGCATTCACGAAGGATACGGTAACATGAAGTATTCTTTAGGTTATGCTCCACAGCTTTTACATGAGAAATTTTTATGTGTTTCTGAAATATTTATTGTGCTGCCTCTAGTTTCGACAATATCTCACATTATCTAGCAGACTTGACAATTTTCAGTTAGTGTATAACACATATCCATTATTCTGAAATATGTTTCACCACTACGTAGATTATACGAGAGCTCTTCGTGATGTAAGATCCGATAGATCGCAAATGAAAGCCACAGTAAAAATAAAAATAAAAATTTATTCGCAACAGTTAGCCACACCTTCCAGCTACCTCTCTACGTAGTCACCACTCCGACTTAGACACTTGTCGTGGCGTTGTACAAACTTTCCAGTACCCTCGTCACAGAAAGCAGACGCCTGTACTTCCCGCCAATTCTCTACACTCGTCTGCCTTTCACTGTTTGTACCAAAATGTTGTCTTCGTTGCCATTGGTTAATGCGAGCAGAGATGAACAACGGAGGGAGCCAATTACGGGCTGTATGGTCATTGATCAAACATTTCCCATCGAAAACGCTGCAGGAGCGTTTTCATTGCCCCTGCAGAATTCGGCTGAAAATTGTCTTGGAGAAGGTAACGCATGACATATATGTCGTGTGGGCTGCTTAGCTTCAGGCGAAATCTCTCACCAGATCCACATACTTGGCGGAGTACACTGTTGTTCTAGGCATTTCCACGTGATCACTTTGCGCTCTGAACTAAAAAGAGCGAAGTGAAGCGATCGACAGGCACACTAAAGACACTGCCCAACACATATGTGCAAAGTCCATCGGATTTTCACAGTGGTTTCGATTTCGCTCCTGATAGGACCTTGTATTGTATTGTTGTATGTTAACTGGGGGTCTGGAAACGCCACAGCCACAGTGGTCCACAACACCACGACGACTACCACAGTCCAAATGGTTCAAATGACTCTGAGCACTATGGGATTCAACTTCTGAGGTCGTCAGTCCCCTAGAACTTAGAACTACTTAAACCTAACTAGCCTAAGAACATCACACACATCCATGCCCGGGGCAGGATTTGAACCTGCGACCTTAGCGATCGCGCGGTTCCAGACTGTAGCGCCTAGAACTGCTCGTCCACCCCGGCCGGCATCTCTCCCCCTCGGCGCCCCACACTGAACCACTCTTTCAGGGTTATTGTGCGGTTCGGCTCCCGGTGACCCCCCCCCCCCACCCACCCCTCCACTCAGTATCTCCAAATCAAAAATGACCGTACGTCAACTCATATAGCAACAGTGATCTACAAACAAAAAATGGCAGTCGGTAAATAAAATCCACAGTAACCGGAACGCCAAGACGCAAAGCAAAAACTCTACTAAGTTATGCACCAATTATCATAGAGCTGCGATGAAATCTTGTGGTCGTCATACCTGAACGCAGCATTACCTATCCATAATATATTTGGTTCCTTTTACTATGACACAAGTTATTGGCCGTCATGTATGAAATCAAAGTGACCGATGATTAAGAGCCCACTTAACAGCCAAACGAAAGCAACGATAATGCTTGGCGTGATCGTAATATTTAAGAATTAATGTCAGTTGCCTTGAAACGGCACTGCCTGTTGATCGTAATCACGTCAACTGGAATTTCATTTTTAGTCTATGATGAATCAAATAATTGGAGGTTCTTTTTTTTTCAATAGTTCTTGCAGTGCAGATATTTGCGAAAACTGAGTGCGATATAAATCCCTGGGATGTTTCAGCGTACAACAATAAATGCCATACACTGTGTTTTTCCTCTTTGGTTCTCTTTGGCTTCAGGTGGAGTTCGTCATACCGCTCCATCGGACCAGCTTAGTGTGCCGTGCTGCAGCCAGCAGGGCAGTTCTGTAATCCGCAGCTAAGTGGCGCTGCGCATGTCGTATCGGGCAGCCACGTAAACCTTAATCCCCCTTCGGGCCATGCTGGGGCGAGTGTATTATTCGCGTTAAGGCACACGTCGATAAGAGATAACGGGGCTCGCGTTGTTCAGAAGCATTTTTACACGTGTCCGTGGTTCGCGTGTACAAACGTTCGTTGAACTGCTTTTTTAGAGGCTTCGTGATGCGAATTGCTCTCCAATTGTACTTTCAGTTGTAGACTGATATTATTCACTTGCCAGTCAGGGCAAATACGCTGTTACTGCCAAGGGAACCTCCCCACCGCACCCCCCTCAGATTTAGTTATAAGTTGGCACAGTGGATAGGCCTTGAAAAATGGAACACAGATCAATCGAGAAAACAGGAAGAAGTTGTGTGGAACTATGAAAAAAAAAAGCAAAATATACAAACTGAGTAGTCCATGCGCAAGATAGCCAACATCAAGGAGAATGAGAGACCAGGAGCGCCGTGGTCTCGTGGTAAGCGTGAGCGGCTGCGGAGCGAGAGGTCCTTGGTTCAAGTCTTCCCTCGAGTGAAAACTTTAATTTTTTATTTTCAGACAATTATTATCTGTCCGTCCGTTATGTTTTCATCACTTTTTTGGGAGTGATTATCACATCGACAAGAAAACCTAAATCGGGCAAGGTAGAAGAATCTTTTTACTCATTCGCCAAGTGTACAAGTTAGGTGGGTCAACAACATATTCCTGTCATGTGACGCACATGCCGTCACCAGTGTCGTACAGAATATATCAGACGAGTTTTCCTGTGGAGGAATCGGTTGACCTATGACCTTGCGATCAAATGTTTTCAATGCCCATTGGAGAGGCACTTCCTTTCGTCTACTAATCGCACGGTTTTGCGGTGCGGTCGCAAAACACAGACACTAAACTTATTACAGTGAATAGAGACGTCAATGAACGAACGGACAGATCATAACTTTGCGAAGATAAAAAAAGTAAACTTTTCACTCGAGGGAGGACTTGAACCAAAGACCTCTCGTCCCGCAGCCGCTCACGCTAACCACGGGACCACGGCGCTCCTTGTCTCACCCCGTCCTTCATGGCCTATCTTGCGCATGGACTACTCAGTTTGTATTTTTTGCTTATTTTTTTTCATAGTTTCACACAACTTCTTCCTGTTTTCTCGATTGATCTGTGTTCCGTTTTTCAAGGCCTATCCACTATGCCAACTTATAACTAAATCTGAGGGGGGTGCGATGGGGAGGTTCCCTTGTGAGTGCGTCTTTGATCCTGGAAGGAAAACGCAATTCAACTAATGTGTCTTCGGTTACCCGTCACTGTGTTGTTGCACGTCACGGTTCTATTTAGGCATGTTCGTGGCTCACAAGTGTTAAGTTTGATACTGTCTATATTCCCTGACAATCTGCTCACAACATGTGCACAGTATCCATGATTGCCCGTAAGATTCGTGTTAACCGCAATTTTTAGTCGTTGTTGCGATGTACCGAACTGGAAACTAAAAAAAACGTATCAGTACTGTTCATTTAAATGCCTATTACCGGCGGGAGTTGTGCAAAGAAATAAAGTGTCACAGCTACAGGCAAACATAGGGCAAGAAGGATAAAAGCGACGACACCTTGGGTAACAGCAGAAAGACTCCAATCGATACACGAGAAGATGAAATACAAAAATGTTGAAGAAAACATAGGAATACAGCAATATGGTACACGTCACTTAACAATGAAAGAAAAAGAAAGAGCAAGGAAGTCAGATGAAATGGATGCAGGAAATAGGTGAAGTAATCGAGAAAGAAGTGGTCGTTCCTAGAACTATCTCAGTATTTAGAAAAATCAAAACAATCTTCGGTGAAATTAAAAGCAAAGACGTCAACATTCAGAGTGCAAAAGAAAACCGACTGTTGAACACAGAGGAGAGACTACGTTGAAGACTTCTATGAGAGGGAGAAACTGTCTGTTGATGCGCTAGAAGAAGAAATGGGAATCATAATGGAAGGCATGCTGGTCTCACTGTTAGGGTCACAGATTGACAGAGCTTTGTGAGATCTGCTATCAAATAATGCGGAAGTCATAGATAATATTTCTTTGGAATATTTAAAATCACTGGAAGAATCGGAAACTCGTCCTCTAACCTTTGGGTGCAGCGCATTAGCACAAATTTTGTGAGTATACTGAAGACAGACAGCACTACCTATTCGCCGCCGCAAGTACATATATTGTGTACTGCTATTTTTTAAATTGTTCATAAGTGAAGAACTGGGAGGACTGTATGATTTACATCGCGAGCTATTAAAATTAGAAGGATAACAACTAAAGAAATGTTACGTATTGAGCGTACACGGTATAGCCGTAAGGGAATTTGAGTACATTTGTAGGTGATTGGGGTGAGACTGGGGGTATTTTTTTTATCATCAGTTTTCTGACTGGTTTCATGCGGTTCGCCCTCTTATGCCAACCTCTTTAGGCCAGGGTAGCCTTTGCAGCCACTGTCCTTAATTGTTTGTTAGTTACAAGAGCGCACATACGATAATTTGTAGGGAGGAGGCGGTAAGACCTGAGTGTAAGGAGCATTTTTATTAGTTTGGAAGATAAATGATGACTTGGAAAATAAATGATGACTTGTAAGCAGATATAAAAATGTTCTAATTCAAACCCTATTAAAAACCTGCGTAATATCGATTTTTAAATCTTTTCTAGAAAGAAAAACACCTGACTACAATATATTTTTTCCTTTACCTGAGAGAATGGGGTGACGCGGATCCCGTTCCCTCGGCTATGGGCGCCCTTGGTTGGATATACTCCAATCTCTGTCTTCCCACACAGCTCTTAGGTTCTGCAACTCTCTGAAGCAGCATTCCTTTGATGTTCACGTGTCGTATCATCCAGTCCCTTCTTCTTGTCAGTGTCCTCTATATTTTCCTCTGCTCGCTGACTTTGTGGAGAACCTCCTTATTTTTTATTTATTACTCCACTTTTCATTATCTTTCTATAGCGCCACGTCTAAAAAGCTTCGTTTCCCTTATTTTACACTTTTCCGGCACTCCGTGACTCACTTCCATGCCTACATCGCTGCTCAAAACGTATATTCTCAGCAATTTCCTCTTGGAATCACGGCAGATGGTTGATGTTACTAGACTTCTTTTGGCCAGGAATGCCCTTCTTAACTGTGCTAGTGTGCTTTTTATGTCGTCCTTGCTTCATCCGTCATGGATTAGTTTGCTTGCAAGATAGCAGAATTCCTTCGCATAATCTACTTCATGGTCCTCAGTTTCGAAGTTAATCTTATCACTGATCTAATTTCTGCTACTCCTCATTACTCTTGTCTTTCTTCGGTTTATTCTAGATCCATAGTGTGCGCTCATTAAACTGTTCAACATATTCCACAAGTCCTGCAACTACACCTCTTCCTCAGCGTATCTCATCATTGATACTCTTATAACCTTTTTAGTGTTCTGTTCCTCAGTCTTCCGCAGCTCGTGGTCGTGCGGTAGGATTCTCGCTTCCCGCGCCCGGGTTCCCGGTTCGATTCCCGGCGGGGCCAGGAATTTTCTCTGCCTCGTGATGACTGGGTGTTGTGTGCTGTCCTTAGGTTAGTTAGGTTTAAGTAGTCCTAAGTTCTAGAGGACTGATGACCATAGATGTTAAGTCCCATAGTGCTCAGAGCCATTTGAACCATTTTTTTGTTCCTCAGTCGGTAAAAACGGAACCCTTATAGGGACACTTTGTTGTCTATTTGTCTGTCTGTCTGTCCGACTGTTAAAAACGCTTTTTTCTCAAGAACGGCTAGACGTATCAAATTTAAATTAGTGTCACATGCAAAAAAGTGAAGCCTCTAAGTAAGTGCAATAAAAAGATAAGGCAATATATTTCACACAGTTTGTTACTCGCAAACTCAGTCATTAAAACCTTTCCCTTGACGTAGACCCTTGAAACATGACAAGAATAAATGTTTCACGGTCCAAATACATTGTTGATTTCTAATTATATCACACGAAAAATTTTTTCTCTTGCCATTTGTTATCCAACTTCTAACTCGAAATCAAAATATTCTCTGAAGTCGCAGGCAGCAAAAGTAGTTTTTCGAATTCTGAACAGGAGGCTGTACGGAACTCTGGAAGAACAATATGGTTTCATAAGAGGAAAGGGAACACGAGATGCCATTGGACTTCTAAGAACCATCGGCGAAAGAAACATAGAAATGAGCAAAGAAATGTGCGCTTCCTTCATAGACCTCGAAAAGGCTTTTGATAGAGCGCAGTGGGATAAGGTGAGATATCTTGAACAAGAAGGGAGTAAAGTGGAAGGAGAGAAGATTGATCGCAAATCTGTACCTGAATCAGAAAGCTCGGGTACGAATAGGTAATGGGATCTCTGAAGACAGCAAGTTTGGTAGAGGTTTAGGCAGGGCTATTGTCTCTCGCCGATCCTATTTAACATCTGTCTGGAGGAAGTACTGGAAAGCTGTTTGGATGGGACAAGAGGAGTTAGGACAGGTGGGCAGAAAATTGAATGTCTAATATTTTCAGATGACATGGCGATCCTCGCAGCAAATCAAGAGACGCTGACTCAAAAGCTAAATGACCAGAATGAAGCCTGTGCAGCATATGATATGAAAATTAATAAAAAGAAAACTAAAAGCGTTGTCATAGGCCTAAAGAAAAGAAAAGTGAAAATTAATTTGGGAGCAGAAATCATAGAACAGGTAAAAGCATTCAAGTATTTGGGAAGTTAGATTAAAGCGGACATGAATTGCCAACAAGATACTAAAGTGAGAGTGGTTCTGGCGAAAGAGGTATTTCAAAAGTAGAGAAGACTCCTAACTAGTTGTTTAAACAGAATTAAGGTAGCGACTGGTTAAGTACCTGATATGGAGTGTGGCCTTGTATGGAGCAGAAAGTGGACTTTGAGAAAGCAGGATGAGAAGAGAATTGATGGTCGTGAAATGTGGATATGGCATAGGATGGAGAGTATCAGCTGGCCTGGTACACTCAGGAATGAAGAATCACTCAGGAGAGTTGGAGAAGAATGGAGGATACTGCTGACAGTGAAGAACAGGAAACTAAACTGGATACGCCTTCTAGTAGAGGCAATTGAAGGTTCCGTTCTGGGAAAGAGAGGGGAGGGCAGGAGAAGGTTCCAGGTTCTGGATGATGTCAGCACGCCACAAGGAGGGTACCAAAGAATGAAGAGGGACGCAGAAGACAGAGAAGCATGGAGGGCTATGCAGTCAAAACCTGCCGCAAGGCAGGCAACCTAGTGATGATGACGATAGAAGTCTTGGAATCCCTGTGACCGACGTCTTTCCAGTATCAATGTCGACAACAGGCAAAAGTCGTCGAATTCCTGAATTCCCGAAATGGATAAACTGTCTACATCCATCATTAAGTATGTACGGAACCTGCAATCCGCGAGTCCTACTCGCATCTGGCCAGTTTTTTAATACAATTTTTTAATCTTACTTTAATTTCCGCCATTTTTCTTCGATGTTACCGGTTTTAATATAAGCATTTTGTTCTTCGTCCTCCATTCTTATTGTTCCCCACTAGGTTCTTTTACATATTATTACTCATACTTCTCTGTAGCTTACAACTACTTTCCTGAGAGTTCGCCACACCTTATGCATTTCCCATCGTCAAACATCTTTCCTTGTCCGATAAAACTTTTTAACGTGCCTTCACTTTCCTTCAGTCTTGCTTCCATTATGAAACGCAACGTCGGAACTGCCTCTCGAGTAACTTTACCTTTCCTAAACCCAAACTAATCTTCACCTAAGAGATCCTCAGTTTTCTTCTCCAGTCTTCAGAATATTATTCTTGCCAGCAATTTGGATGCATGACGTAGTAAAGTGATGGATCGGTAATCCCACACTTAGCTGGCATTACTATTTTCTGGATTGTGTAGATGATATTTTTGCGATAGTCTATTGGTATGTCCCCAGACTAATAGGCCCTAGAAACCGACTAGATTTGCCATTTGATTGCCACTTCTCCCAGTGGTTTTAAATATTCCGAACAAATGTTATGTATGACTTGCGTCTTATTTGATCACAGGTCTTACACAGCTCTGTTAATCTGTGAGCCTAATACTGAATCGACCACGCCTTCGAAACCGTTTCCCATTTCCTTTTTTATCACATCTACATCTACATCCATACTCCGCAAGCCACCTGACGGAGTGTGGCGGGGGGTACCTTGAGTACCGCTATCGGTTCTCCCTTTTGTTCCAGTCTCGTACTGTTCGTGGAAAGAAAGATTGTCGGTATGCGTCTGTGTGCTCTAATCTCACTGGTTTTATCCTCATGGTCTCTTCGCGAGATATACGTAGGAGTGAGCAATATACTGCTTGACTCCTCGGTGAAGGTATGTTCTCGAAACTTCAACAAAAGCCCGTACCGAGCTACTGAGCGTCTCTCTTTCACAGTCTTCCACTGGAGTTTATCTATCATCTCCGTAACGCTTTCGCATTTACTAAATGATCCAGTAACGAAGCGCGCTGCTCTCCGTTGGATCTTCTCTATCTCTTCTATCAACCCTCTCTGGTACGGATCCCACACCGGTCAGCAGTATTCAAACAGTGGACTAACAAGTGTACTGTAACATACTTCCTTTGTTTTCGGACTTTATTTCCATAGGATTCTTCCAATGAATCTCAGTCTGTCATCTGCTTTACCGACGATTAATTTTATATGATCATTCCATTTTAAATCACTCCTAATGCCTACTCCCAGATAATTTTTGGAATTAACTGCTTCCAGTTGCTAACCTGCTATATTGTAGCTAAATGATAAAGGATCTTTCTTTCTATGTATTCGCAGCACATTACACTTGTCTACATTGAGATTCAATTGCCATTCCCTACAATTCCAATGTTACAACCTCTCGATATACTACAGAATCATACGAAAATAGCCTCAGTGAACTTCCGACGTTATCCACAAGGTCATTTATGTACACTACTGGCCATTAAAATTGCTACACCAAGAAGAAAAGCGGATGATATACAGGTATTCATTGCACAAATATATTATACTAGAACTGACATGTGACTACATTTTCACGCAGTTTGGGTGCATAGATCCTGACAAATCAGTACCCAGAACAACCACCTCTGGCCGTAATAACGGCCTTGATACGCCGGGCATTGAGTCAAACAGAGCTTGGATGGCGTGTACAGGTAAAGCTGCCCATGCAGCTTCAACACGATACCACAGTTCACTGGCGTATTGTGACGAACCAGTTGCTCGGCCACCATTGATCAGACGTTTTCATTTGGTGAGAGATCTGGAGAACGTGCTGGCCAGGGCAGCAGTCGAACATTTTCTGTATCCAGAAATATCCGTACACAACCTGCAGCATGCGGTCGTGCATTATTCTGCTGAAATGTAGGGTTTCGTAGGGATCGAATGAAGGATAGAGCCACGGGTCGTAACACATCTGAAATGTAACGTCCACTGTTCAAAGCGCCGTCAATGCGAACAAGAGGTGACCGAGACGTGTAACCAATGGCACCCCATACCATCACGCCCGGTGATGCGCCAGTATGGCGATGACGAATACAAGCTTCCAACGTGCGTTCATCGCGATGTCGCCAAACACTGATGCGACCATCATGATGCTGTAAACAGAACCTGGATTCATCCGAAAAAATGACGTTTTGCCATTCACGCACCCAGGTTCGTCGTTGAGTACACCATCGCAGGCGCTCCTGTCTGTGATGCAGCGTGAAGTGTAACCACAGCGATATTCTCCGAGCTGATAGTCCATGCTGCTGCAAACGTCTTTGAACTGTTGGTGCAGATGGTTGTTGCCTTGCAAACGTCCCCATCTGTTGTCTCAGGGATCGAGACGTGGCTGCACGATCCGTTACAGCCATGCGGATAAGATGCCTGTCATCTCGACTGCTAGTAATACGAGGCTGTTCTGATCCAGCACAGCGTTTCGTGTTACCCTCCTGAACCCACCGATTCCATATTCTGCTAACAGTCATGGATTCTGACCAACGCGAGCAACAACGTCGCGATACGAACAACCGCAATCGCGATAGGCTACAATCCGGCCTTTATCAAAGTCGGAAACGTGATGGTACGCATTTCTCCTCCTTACACGAGGCATCACAACAACGTTTTACCAGGCAACGCCGGTCAACTGCTGTTTGTGTATGAGAAATCGGTTGGAAACTTTCTTCATGTCAGCACGTTGTAGGTGTCGCCACCGGCGCCAACCTTGTGTGAATGCTGTGAACAGCTAATCATTTGCGTATGACAGCATCTTCTTCGTGTCAGTTAAATTTCGCGTCTGTAGGACGTCATCTTCGTGGTGTAGCAATTTTAATGGCCAGTAGTGTATATTGTGAATAGCAACGGTCCTACGACACTCCCCTGCGCCACACCTGAAATCACCCATACTTCGGAAGACTTCTCCCCATTGAGAATGACATGCTGCGTTCTGTTATCTGGTCTGATAGTCCATATGCTCTTACTTTGTTCATTAAACGACTGTGGGGAACTGTATCAAACGCCTTGCGGAAGTCAAGAAACACGGCATCTACCTGAGAACCCATGTCTATGGCCCTCTGAGTCTCGTGAACGAATAGCGCGAGCTGGGTTTCACACGATCGTCTTGTTCGAAACCCATGCTGATTCCTACAGAATAGATTTCTAGTCTCCAGAAAAGTCAATATACTCGAACATAATACGTGTTCCAAAACTCTACTACTGATCGACGTTAGAGATATAGGTCTATAGTTCTGCACATCTGTTCGACGTGCCTTCTTGAAAACGGCGATGACCTGTGCCCTTTTCGTATCTTCTGGAACGCTACACTGTCCTAGAGACCTACGGTACACCGCTGCAAGAAGGGGGGCAAGTTCCTTCGCGTACTCTGTGTATATTCGAACTGGTATCCCATCAGGTCCAGCGGCCTTTCCTCTTTGAGCGATTTTAATCGTTTTTCTATTCCTCTGTCATCTATTTCGAGATCTACCATTTTGTCATCTGTGAGACAATCTAGAGAAGGAACTACAGTGCAGTCCTCTTCTGTAAAACAGATTTGGAAAAAGACATTTAGTATTTCGGCCTTTAGTCTGTCATCCTCTGTTTAAGTAGCATTTTGGTCACGGAGAGTCTAGACACTTTGTTTTGATCCAGCTACCGCTTTGAGATAAGACCAAAATTTCTTAGGATTTTCTGCCAAGTCAGTAGATAGAACTTTACTTTCGAATTCGTTGAACGCCTCTCGCATAGCTCTCCTCACATCATCAGATAGTTCCTCCCTCTCATATAATTCTTCAATGCAGTCTCTTCTCTGCGTTCAACTGCTAAATTCCTCTAGCACTCTGACTGTTGACACCTTTGCTTTTAATTTCACAAGAGATTCTTTTGATTTTTCTGTATGCTGAATTAGTCCTTCAGACAGTAATTTCTTTCTCGATATGCTCACATATTTCCTGCAGCCATTTCGCTTGGCTTCCTTGTCCTTCCTATATCTTTCATTCGTAGGTGGCTTATACCGTATTGCTGTATTCCTGCATTTTCTTGAAAATATTTGTCTTCCACTCTTTAGCAGATCGACTGAAGTATTTCTACTGTTACCCAAGGTGTCTTCACAATTATGTCTCTTGTTCTATATTTGTGCATAACTGTGTCTCCAACATCTGTGATTATCTTATTCAGAATTGCCCTTCTCTTCAACTGAACTCTCGACTGGGTATTCACTATCGTAGTATCTAGTCTTAGGGAATTAGAAATACATCTCTTCATTTCTCAGTATATCAGTATCCCATTACTTTGCATACTGATTTTTCTGTGTTTTTTGTTAAACTGCACTCTTGATCATTAATAATTTTGATATGAGTCTGTATCTACTCAGTGCTATGCTTACAGCTGAGTATCTGATTTCGCATTATCCGTAACCCTGCTACTTATTTCGCTAACTTCAGGTCCTTTGCAATACTACCCCTTCCTGATGTTTCAACACAGTATTCGCTATTACTAGATGATATTTATTGCAAAACTCAATTAGTTCTCCTCCTCTCTGGTTCCTTCTGTCGAGCCCATTTTCTCCCGTAACTCTATCATGTATTCTTTCCTCTGCTAAAGCGTTGCAGTTCCCTTTTACTGTCAGGTTGTCACCTATCTTTACATTCTGAATTAGCCGTTCAATCTCCTCCATCTTTTCACCTACTGACTGTGACGTAGGCATATAAACCTGAATTATTTTTGTTATTGTTAGTTTATTGTCGATTTTGATGAGAATAGTTATATCACCAAACTGTTCGCAATAGCTGACTCTCTAATCTACTCGCCTATTTACGACGAATTGTAACCCACTTACACCATTTTCCGCTGGCGTCAATATTGTTGTAATTACATCCGACCACAAATCATTATTACATACCGATTTCTCTTCAGCAAACCCCATTATATCCAGAATGAACCTTTGCGTTCCCATTCCCTTTTATAATTCACATACCACATTCAGACTTTTGACATTCCGTGCACCGACTCGTACAACACTATTCTTTCTTTGGTTATTCGGTCTTTCTCTCGTGGTCACCTCTCCCTTCGCAGCCCCCTTCCAGAGATCCGAATGGAGGACCATTCCAGAAATTTTGACCAACAGAGATTCGTCATGACACTTTTCAGTTAGAGACCACACGTATTGTGGATATACTTTACGTGTCTCTAATTCGGTGGTTTCCATTGCCTTCTGTATTCTTACGCTGTATAACAGTGCCCGTTCTTTCATTTTTAGGAGCTGTTTTCAATGCCAAGAGAAAAAATGTGCTGCAAAACTCTGTCTGCGAGGGGAAAACTAATATCTGAAGTCTACGGCCGCTCTTGGAGATGGTTTTAATGAAAATTTAGGCAGAGGCTTAAATCGTAACCGGAACCCTTTTGATTAGTAGTCAAAAACGCTGCCCTTATACTACGGTAGCATGCATGTAGAGAAATTTACGGGGATGTGCTGAACAATAACGATTCCGAATTTTTAAATAAAACAAACTTTATTAAGATTCTATATCTTCATTCTCCATTTCTAAATATTTGATTCTCTCCATACTCATCCCGGCGAGGAACACATTTCTCCGAACGAGAGACTCATCTCTGCTAGCATCACTTCATCACCATCAAAATGAAGTCTTCGAAGGTTTGCTTCAAATTTTGGAAAGAGATGAAAATCGGATGGGGCCAAGTCGGGACTTGGCCCCATACTCACGAATGGTGGCCCCATACTCACGAATGGTGGCATGCCAGTCTGTTGGGAACCTGTGAGCAGATGCTTCCACTGGGTGACAGATCTGGAGGACGTGTTGGCTAGGCCACCAGTTGACCTATTTGTTCGAGGTAAGTCAGTAGAGTATGGGCAACACGAAGCCTTGCGTTGTCCTCTTGAAGATTACGTAATGTCGCTCTTGTAGACAGTACAGCGTAATCACCCGTCTTAACCTCTTCAGATCAACGAACAGACTAATTCGGTTATCCATTTACTATTTCTATTATATTTAATCAAGTGGCCAAAGAAAATTTTTAAGAAATTATTGACTAGATATTCCAAAATACGGCGTGTCGTATACGACACTTTGGCATTCAAGGCGAGCAAATTATAAAATTTGAATTGGGTAATAAAATTAGTTTATATTTTGTAAACTTGTAATGAAAAGAAAACCAGCAGATAAAAATCATTTAATTACATTACGGTACATGGAAAAATAGTTATTCTTTCATACCAAGATATGACATTACAGTAAATATTCCAAAAAATACCTTTATTGCTTCTCTGCTACTTTCTTTAGTGACTTTCCAGTACTTATGGATGACACATGTGGAGATCAGTTCAAGAATCCCTACTAAGATGTATTTTTTTGTGGTACAGGTGTGGCTGATCAACTTTTCCTTCCCGAACAACTTCTTAAAAAAAAAAAAAAAAAAAAATAGTTCAAATGGCTCTGAGCACTATGGGACTTAACATCTCAGGTCATCAGTCTCCTAGAACTTACATCTACTTAAAACTAACTAACCTAAGGACATCACACACATCCATGCCCAAGGCAGGATTCGAAGCTGCGACCGTAGCGGTCGCGCGGTTCCAGACTGAAGCGCCTAGAACCGCTCGGCCACCAACGGCCGGCTACTTCTTCAAACCCTGGAACAGATGGAAAGGACTCAAACACAAATGCATGGTGACAAGGAGTACAGATGTAATTCTGGATCCGCCACGTTCGAATCGTCCTCAGACGACCAAACTATGGACCCTACGTCAGTAGGTGGGACAAATGTCTCATCAATGTCATTATCGCCTGACATTTTATCAAGTCCAATTAATTTCCATCAAAGTGGAATGCCTTCTCCAGCTCATGAACTATCTCATTTTGTGACACTAAAAAAAAGTTAGTACTTATTTTACCTTCAATCAAGTTATTATTCTTTTATTATTACTGTTATTATTATTGTTGTTGCTATAACTGCTTCACTTAAACTGACAGAAAAAATTCTAGCACCAAAAAAGTAATTGGAATCAAGTAATTTCGGGAACACGTTCGTTCAGGTGACTTAATTCAGTGATAACGTTAGAAGTTTAGTGGTTAACGTAAGCGCGAGAAAAACCACTGCAAACGTGATATGCTGTGCATTATAACCGATTTAATAGCCAGAATGTCGAATGCAAGCATGTGAACATATGTATTTGAATAATTGTGGTTCTCAAATGCAGATTTTTCAGCCCTCAATTAACTTTAGGACTCTGTATCTCAGAATGAACAAAAATGGACTTGTACCACTATTGAAGTAAGCCCTTCATATCTCACACAACAAATTCTTTGGAAAGATCATTATCCAGCTAAACACAAAGTGTGAAATGCCTTTACATTTCAACCCACAGAGAAAGAGTTCCACATTCAGTTGAATAACATCGCAGTGTCATATGAAGATAATTGGGATATGCTGCTACCAAGTTAAGTACCCCAGCTCTAACCACAAAAAATTTGTTTGAGATATTGATATGTGTCTCTTGTACCACTGATCAAGACCATTTATCTACAAAATTTCGCATTAGTATACAGACTGTGAAGGATAAAACATCAAAAATCTGCAAAAGCAGAAGTCACTGGAGAAACAATACACTGTAACAGACAATTATGACCAACGGATTCACAAATATCGTAAGTGAAGTATTGTTTGAGAAAAAAATAAACAAATGATTGAAGCAATAAAGGATGGCAGCCAAAAACAGTTGCAGGATAGAATTTTTTTATTAAAATTCTTGACCAAGGTTTCGGTACATATAAATATACCTTCATCAGAAGTAAAACTTCCTGAATAGAAAGACACATTCGTTAGAAAAGCCATATCAACGAAAGTTTTTTTTTTTTTTTTTTTCTTTATTGTATTTCAATTCCCCATCGGGGCGGGCTGGCAGCAGCATATGCGCTGCTCTTCAGCCGAAAGACATAGAACAAAACAATAGAAGACATTTAAAAACAGCAAAGGAGAGATGAAGGCGAACATAGATATAAAAAAGGGAGAACATCATGGAAGGCAATATACAAAAAAACGGGGTGACTGTAAAATGGAGATAAAAAAAAATTGTTTAAAAGTAGCACACACAAAAAGCCACACACTGCGACGATTAAAAGAACACAAGGCACAGTATGACTGGAGCATAAAGGTGTTGACAGATGGCATAGCACACAACGTAACACTGACGGCGAACCTCAAGGCAGTACACAATGAAAATCACACCTCTGGACGCACACGAGAAACAGCACGAAACACAACACTGACGTGGCACACTGATGATGATCAATACAGAGGATCTGCCAGGTTCAAGGAGATGAGGGAGACCTGTAGAAGGGAGGGAGGGGAAGAGATGGGGGAGGGGAATGGGGGGCGCTCGGAAGAGGGCCAGGTAGGGAGGGATGTGGGAAGGAGAGAGGCAAGTATGGGGTGCAGGGTCTCAGGGGAGGGGGGGATGGAGGAAAATCCGCTCTGGGAGAAGGAGGAAAGAGGAGAAGGGGGCCCTGGGGAGGGGGGGGGGGGGAACAAGGCCGGGTTATAGTTGGAAGGAAGGGTATATGTCACGGCGAAGTTCGTCATCCGGGAGGGGGAGGCGTTGGAAATTGCCCTGATGAAGGAGATGGAGGGTGTGGAGGTGGAGAGAGGGAGGGATACAGCGATAGAGGCGCGGCAACGGGCGAGGGGTGGAGAGGAAGGAGGAAACCAGAGGGTGGGGGGGATCAACCCTGCGAACAATGTAAAGGATGCGGAGATGTTGGAGGAACAAGAGGAGGTGGGGGAAGGGGATCAGTTCATACAGGAGCCGTGTGGGGGAAGGAAGGCGGATACGGAAGGCAAGGCAGAGCGCATGGCGTTCAAGGATTTGGAGAGCCTTGTAAAAGCGGGTGGGGGCGGAGATCCAGGCGACGCTGGCATAACAGAGGATAGGACGGATGAGGGATTTGTAGGTGTGGAGGATGGTAGAAGGATGCAATCCCCATGTCCGGCCGGACAGGAGTTTCAGCAGGCGGAGGCGGGAATGGGCTTTCTGCTGGATGGTCAGGAGATGAGGGGTCCAGGTGAGGTGTCGGTCAAGGGTGAGGCCAAGGTATTTCAGGGTGGGGGTGAGTTGGATAGGACGACCATAAAGGGTGAGGTAGAAATCTTGGAGGCGAAAGGAGCGAGTGGTACGGCCTATGATGATTGCCTGGGTTTTGGAGGGGTTGAGATGGAGGAGCCACTGGTTACACCAAGTGGTGAACTGGTTAAGGTGGGTTTGGAGGGTACGTTGAGACCGTTGAAGGGTAGGATAGAGAGCCAGGAAGGCGGTGTCATCAGCATATTGGAGAAGGTGAACTGGTGGGGGTGGCTTGGGCATATCAGCTGTATACAAGAGATAAAGGAGAGGGGAGAGGACAGAACCCTGGGGGACGCCAGCCGTGGGATAAAAGATACGGGAGTTGGTGTTGTGGAGGGTGACATAGGAAGGACGGTGCGAGAGGAAGGAAGCGACCAGACGGACAAAATTGATAGGCAGGGCGTAGGTTTGGAGTTTAAAGAGGAGACTGGGATGCCATACACGGTCATAGGCATCTTGGAGGTCAAGGGAAACAAAAATGGCGGAGCGACGGGAGTTGAGCTGGAGGGACAGAAGGTGAACAAGGTTGAGGAGTTGGTCGTCAGCAGAGAAGGAGGGTCGGAAGCCACACTGGGTAAGGGAGAGGAGGTGGTGTTGAGCAAGGTGCCGATGGATACGGTGGGAGAGGATGGATTCAAGGACCTTACTGAAGACGGAGGTGAGGCAGATGGGACAATAGGAAGAGGCGGCAGAAGGGGGTTTGTTGGGCTTGAGGAAGAGGAGGACGCGGGAGGTCTTCCACAGGTCAGGGTAGAAGCCAGTAGAGAGGATGACATTATAGAGATGGGCGAGGACAGTTAGGAAGGAATAGGGGCTTTCTCGAAGGTGACGGTAGGTGACACAGTCGTGACCAGGGGCCATGTTGCGTTTGGACTGGAGGAGAAGTTTAATGTCTTGTGCTGTTATGGGAGTGTTGACGTCGGAGGGGGGCAACTGCCCCAAGTACTGGAGACTAGGAGCAAGTGGAGCGACTGAGGTATCAGCACGTTCCATGACGGTGGGGAAAAGAGAATAATCAAAGTGGGGATCATCGGGGATGGAGAAGACCTCGGAAAGGTGGGAAGCGAAGTGGTTGGCCTTACTGAGGTTGTCTGGAAGGGGGCGATCGTTATGGAGAAGGGGGTAGTGGGGAGCGGAAAGGGAACCAGTAAGACGATGGAAGGCAGACCAGTACTTGGAGGAGTTGATAGGGAGGGTGGCATTGAGTCGTGTGCAGGTCTGGCGCCAGTCCCGACGTTGCGTTGCTGTAATAAGGTTCCGTACGTGTCGCTGTATTTGCCGGTGGCGTTGGAGTGTATCCCTGTCACGAGTGCGGAGGAAGGAGCGATAGAGGCGGCGGGATTCACGGAGGAGGAGGACAGCCCGCGGAGGGAGAGTGGGACGGTGTGGGTGGATGGTTTTAGTAGGAACATGGGCCTCCACGGCGTCAGTAATTACCGTCTGAAGGAAGGACGAGGCGCGGATGATGTCGTCAGGATGGCGATAGGTAAGAGGGTGGCTTTCGACCTGGGTGGAGATGGAGTCCCGGTAGGCATCCCAGTTGGCACGGCGATAGTCATGGACGACCTTGGGAGGGGGTGCAGGTTGCGGAGCCGGAGGGGGGCGGTTTGCAGACGTTATGGTGAGAAGGACAGGGAGGTGATCGCTACCTGTGGGTTCAAGGACGGCGACAGTGATACGCCCAAGGAGGTTGGCGGAGGCAATGACAACATCGGGGGTGGTGTTACTTTCGGGTCGGGTGTGCTGGGGAATGGGAACAAGGTCACCCTGGATTGTGGAGAGGAACTGATGCCACCGCCGAAGGGCAGCAGGAGTGCGGCTATGGACGTTGAGGTCGGCGGCAATCACATAGGTGGAGAAGGTGCGGTCAATGTGCGAGATGAAGTCATAAGGAAGAGGAGCAGTGGAGCGGACATAGATGGTGGCACAGGTAATGGTGAGGGAGGGGAAGAAGACGCTAAGGATAAGGTGTTCAGCGGGGTCATTGAGGAGAGGTTGTGGCCGGACGGGGATATGCTTAAGGTGGCCAATCGCGACTCCACCCTGCGCACGAGGACCAGGAGCATCAGTGCGGTGGAGGATATAGGGGGAGGAGCGGATAGAATGGTGGGGCTGGAGAAAGGTTTCGTTCAAGAGGAAGGTGTCGACCTGGTGGTGGGAGAGGGTGTGCATGAGGAGGTATTTGTTGGAGCAGAAGGAGCGAATGTTCTGGAAGAGGATGCGAGACTCGTGCCGCGCCATGACGGGAAGGAGGGGGGGAAGAGAGGGAAGGGAAGAGACTTAAACTAGGGTGTCGAGGCGGGTGAAGGTGAAGTGGGCTTGGTTGTGGGAGTAAGTGGCGAAGGTGTTCAGGTGGAAAACAGAGCGAGCAGCAAGGGATATTTGTTGGAAGGTGTGCGGGCGCTGAAAAGGGTGAATGTTTTGGAGTACAACGGTAATGAACCGGATGATGTCCTTGGCCGTGGGGGGTGGACGGAGGGAATTGTTAGGATGGACAGGAGGATCGACGGGACGAACTGGGACTGTAAGTTCAGGGGTGGCTGGAGGGGGTTTAGCTTTACACTTGTGGGAGTATGTGGGATGGGGGCCATTGCAGGTATTACAGGAAGGAGGAGCAGCGAGGTTGGGGCAGTTCTTGAGAAAGTGGGAGGCCTTGCAATGGGGACAGGTGGGGGGGTTTTTGCAGTTGGGAGTCAGGTGGTCATTGTACATCAGGCACCGTTGGCAACGGTAGGATTGGGGAGGGGATTTGGAGGATTCAACAGGGTGGCGACGGTGGTATATCAGGGCACCCTGGGTGAGGAGATGGTCTATGGACGGGGCGGACTCTGAGAATATCCACATGAGGTAGGTGGGACCAGAGGCATTGTGGATACGGCGGGCAGAGCGGATTTCCAAGTCCGGGTGGGAGTTCAGTTCTACCAACACTTCATTCTCTGTGATCACCGGGCTGAGCTTGGTGATCACAGCGGTGTAGGTGGGGGGGCGACGGGGAGGCTGGGGCTGACGAGGAGTGGAAGCGGAAAGGAAGGGTGTCAGAGAGGCGTGGGGGCCAAACATAACTCGTGGGAGTTTTCGCAGGAGGTCAGTGTGAAATGATGGGGACGGGGACTTGATAAGGACCGAGTCCCTGCGGGGAATGAGTTGGGAGATGGGAGCGCCAGGTAAGTACTTTCGTATTTCCTTGGTGAGGGTACGAGTGTCGAGGAACTTAGGATGGGGAGTTGACAGGACAAAGGTGTGGAGGGTGGGGGCCAAGGTAGGGGTGGCAGGAGGAGGGGTGGTGTCCATGGTGACGGCAGGGGGAGGGGGAGGTGGCGTTGATTTTTTGTGGGAAGTGGCGGGAGCAGAGTCGGTAAGGACGCGCTTATGGGGTTTTTTGGAGACTGGAGGCTGGGAGGAGGGGAGAGGGACGGGGAGGAGAGGGAGGTGGCAGGTGGCAGATCCCTGTTGCGTAGTGGAGGCACCGGGAGAAGCAGCTGGTTCAGTGGTGGCGATGGTGGCTCGGCGCAACGTGATGCGTGCGGGAGATGCAGAAGACGACGCGACGGGGTCGGTGAGAGAGGGGAAGCCAACCACCTGAGGGGCGGCAGCAGAGGCGGCAACAGAGGCGTACGTGAGGGCGGGGGTAGTAGTGGGAGCTGTTGAGGGTGTGGAGGCTGGAGGAAGGGTGTAGAGGTGTGGGTATACAGCAGGGGAGGAGATAGGGGGGTGGGTAAGTGGAGGCAGGGAAGGGGAGGTGGAAGGAGGGAGGCCAGAGGCGGCACTCCAGGAAGTGACTGTGGGAGAGGGGGAGGGGGAGGTGTAGATGACGGCGGAGGTGGGAGTACTCATTGCAGACGAACGGCGACGGACAGACGGACGTGCAGCAGGCGGCGTCGGCGTCGGCGATGGGCAGCGGCGAACAGCAGGCGGCGTCGGCTGCGTCGGCGGCGGCGAACAGACGTACGAACAGCAGGCAGGCGGCGGCGGCGGCAGCGGTTGCGACGACGGCGATGGACAGCCAGCAGGCGGACGGACGGACGGACGAACAGCGACAGCAGCGGGCAGACAGACAGACAGACAGACAGACAGACACACACACACACACACACAAAATCTTCGAAGACGGAGATTCCACCCTGAGAGTAGCCCAGGCTTTGCAATCTGACGCTTTCGAAGGAGGGGATCCAACCCTCTAGATGTCACCGAAAGTGTTTTTTTTTTTTTACTTTATTGTTATTTTAAAACCTGTACACTCAGGTAGGCTGGCAGCGGCACATTACGCCGCTCTTCAGCCATAGCGTTTTACAAGAGTATAAAACATGGTGAATGACAAAGAACAAAGTGACGGGCAAAAGAGAGAGGTCACAGAGACATAAAAAACACGGAGTCGTTCACATGTGACGATAACAACACGGAAAACACGTCGGCACGGCGCACAAAACACTGATGAGTCCGATGGCACAAGTGAACGTAGGAGTGGGACGGCGGACACCAAAAACACTATACGACGTCACACACACGAGACACAAAAGGCGACGATCTCCGGCACGCGAATGTTCACTATACGTGTGCGAGTCCGGGGACCTGCCAAGAGAGGAGGAGGAGGAAGGGGAGTGGGAGAGCGAGAGGGGAGAGCAGAGATGCCACGGGCAGGGGAGATAGGGGGGAGGGAGGAAGGGGGAGAGGAAGCCCGGGGGAAGAGGGGGAAGGGAGGGGACAGGGAGACGGAAAAAGAAGGGAAGAGAAGAGAAGGGAGGGAGGGTGCTGAAAGGAAAGGACACGGGAAGTGGGGGGGCGGGGCAGGGTCAAAGTTGATAGGAGGGGTAGATGGAGGGGACGAGGACATCATCAGGGAGAGGGAGCTGGCGGAAGCCACCTTGGGAGAGGGTATGGAGGGTGGAGAGATGGAGACCGGGTGGGACGTGGGAATACAGGCGCGGCAGCGGGCGGGGGTGGGAGAGGATCGGGGAAAGGAGCGGGTGAGGAGGATCAAGTTTACGTGAGGTGTACAGGATACGTATCCTTTCAAGAAAAAGGAGGAGGTGGGGGAAGGGGATGAGATCATACAGGATCCGCGTGGGGGAGGGGAGACGGATGCGATAGGCAAGGCGGAGAGCATGGCGTTCAAGGATTTGGAGGGATTTATAAAAGGTAGGGGGGCGGAGATCCACGCTGGATGGGCGTAACAAAGGATAGGGCGGATGAGGGATTTATAGGTGTGGAGGATTGTGGAGGGGTCCAGACCCCACGTGCGGCCGGAAAGGAGCTTGAGGAGACGGAGTCGGGAACGTGCCTTGGCTTGGATTGTCTGGAGATGGGGAGTCCAGGAGAGGCGACGGTCGAGGGTGACGCCAAGGTACTTAAGGGTGGGAGTGAGGGCGATAGGACGGCCATAGACGGTTAGATAGAAATCAAGGAGGCGGAAGGAAGGGGTGGTTTTGCCTACAATGATCGCCTGGGTTTTGGAGGGATTGACCTTGAGCAACCACTGGTTGCACCAAGCGGTGAACCGGTCAAGATGGGATTGGAGAAGGCGTTGGGAGCGTTGCAGGGTGGGGGCAAGGGCGAGGAAGGCGGTGTCATCGGCAAACTGGAGGAGGTGGACGGGGGGCGACGGCGGCGGCGTGTCCGCCGTGTACAAAAGGTACAGAAGGGGGGAGAGGACGGAGCCTTGGGGCACACCGGCGGAGGGGAAAAAGGTGTAGGAATCGGTGTTATGGATGGTGACATAGGAAGGACGGCGGGAGAGAAAGGAACCGATCAGACGGACGTAGTTAATGGGAAGGGCAAAGGTTTGGAGCTTGAAGAGGAGACCGGAATGCCAGACGCGGTCATAAGCACGTTCGAGGTCAAGTGAGAGGAAGATGGCGGAGCGACGGGAATTAAGCTGTTCGGAAAGGAGATGAGTGAGGTGAAGGAGAAGATCGTCGGAAGAGAAGGATGGCCGAAAGCCACACTGGGTGACGGGAAGGAGGCGGTGCTGGCGGAGATGCTGGTGGATGCGGCGGGTGAGGATATATTCTAGGACCTTGCTGAAGACCGTAGAGTAATTCACAATATTGGTGCACGAGAAGAACTCAGCACTAAGTCCGGTGTATACAAAATTACTTGTAACGACTGCCCAAACTATTACATAGGGCAGACAGGTAGACCCATTAAAGTTAGGTATAAAGAACACAGGTTAGGTAAAAATGGGGAAAACGTATATAATTCCACCTTTGCTGAACATCTATGGCTCTTACAGCACACGCCAAGTGAACTGGACGACGTAGAGCTGCTTCATGAAGCTGATAAAGGTGACAAACTAGACTTGCTCGAAGAATTAGAGATTTTCAAGCATCTGTCTCTAAAAGATGGTTTTGTTCTTAATGAACAGGTGCAGCTTCGAAACAAAAATTTTTTAGACAGTTTCAAACCCCTCATTGCCTTAATGTAATATAGTCTGGCTGACTAGGAGTTATTTTCTTGCTTGTTGATGCCGGTGAAATACGCTTTTCCTGTCTTGTTGGGATCTACATATTGTGATGTTTGTTAATTATGAATTTCAATGTGTATGTGTGGTTAAATGACTACTATGTTTTATTCATACAGACAGATGGTTTCGTTTTATTATAACATTTTGGTTGTTTCGCTAGTATGTATTTCACTGCCTACGTTACGCGAGACTCTCGCGCATTACAGTAGTGCCCTCTCTCGTTAGATGTTCCAAGCGCAAGCTTTATCCGTTTGACACTAGGACACAGGTAAATTTGGTTCTATATTTCTAGTTTACATAAATGTCTTTAATTGGCGTGATACGCTTTATTTATTAAGACAAAGTTTGAATTAACACAACCTTTAATAATTTTTGATGCGCTTATGTATGTATTTATGGATTGTAATATGCGCGAGTCTGGCACATGCAAGTGCCCTCTCTCGGCGAAACAATCTACCTTAGTGCCTTCACACTCGTGTCTCAACAGTTCATAGGCGAAGTAACATTGTTAAACTGTTCGCTTTGATCCTGTGCCCATTACACATGTTGTACAAATGGAGATGATATTTTAATTACTGACGACGCCTTTTGGCATAATTGTTTTATTATTCTCCAGTGCATGATGTAATTTTAGTAAGTACTAAAGATTGTGTGCCTGTATTACTTTAGCAATTTCACCGTTATTTAAGCTTCTGTTTCTCACTTTCGTTGATATGGCATTTGTAATGAATGTGTCTTTCTATTCAGGAAGTTTTACTTCTGATGAAGGTATATTTATATGTACCGAAATCTTGGTCAAGAATTTTAATAAAAAAGTTCTATCCTGCAACTGTTTTTGGCTGCCATCCTTTATTGTGAAGAATTTTAACAGTTGCTGCTGCAGCCATGTTTAAAATCTTGAAATGATTGAAGCAATACATTTTGACACATGCAGTACTCCCAGAATAATACTTCCCAAAAGAGAATTTGTGGTATCGTAGTACCTTCTTCCCTTATTCGTCATCATACATCCAATGTGGTTTTTTAATAAAATAATTAAAACACAAAGGAATATAACGGCAGGCACAAGTAACATAACTGCACTAATCCAATATCTAGAGTCACGGTGATCTCATGTCAACACCTTTTCCGCAAGCTGTTCCACTCCGCTGTTTGAAACTTCACATTTCCGCTTCGATGAAGAGATTAACATACGATTATATTGAATCAAATAAATATTTAGCTTTTCACTAGACAATAACTCATTTATGATTCTTACAAATCAACTGGTAATAACTGTCCGCTACTCGGTATTGTTTTATCAGTGACTGAAAGCAAACTTAGTTTAGGATTTTTGCAATTAACGAAAAGAAATTTTCATGTTTAAATAACACACCTCTCCCATCCCGATCGTCTGTAAAAAGCAATTATGTTAGCGACATACCTGTGATATATGAGTTAGAGTGGAGAGTTTATGTCGATATGTTTCCTTCCGCTCAAGCTATAATATTCGATCTTGTATTCCCTCGTGCCAAACGATTTCGCCATTCCTACATCTCTCATGGGGCAGAGATATTCGAATTCTTCCGTGTAATGGAGCGAACAGCCGCGAGGTGGAGTGTGAAACGGCAGTGGAATTTAATATTCACCGGGGCTGCTGGAACCACTCGGCCGAGCTGAGGTGGTATTAAACTGTTACCCTGTAGCTAACATTGATAACTTCACATTCCACTGGGCTTCTGGCAAGGAATGCTCCAAGGAATGCGTTCTCGCACACATTCCATAACCTCAGATCCTGCTTTAGGCCAGCAACTAAAGTAATACAGCGGAGGTGTTGGGGATCGATTGCTTGCATAGGATAAAGTTTTACTGATGGACAAGCAGCTAGACAACGCACGTAGCCTTTTAAACGTGAGTCGAGAGAAAAAAAAACTTGTAATTATGTTGGAAAATTCGTTAGTAACCTTACATAGTTCGAAAAGCTGTTGTTAAAGTTGGTTGGTTGGTTGGTTTTGGGGAAGGAGACCAGACAGCGAGGTCATCGGTCTCATCGGATTAGGGAAGGACGGGGAAGGAAGTCGGCCGTGCCCTTTGAAAGGAACCATCTCGGCATTTGCCTGGAGCGATTTAGGGAAATCACGGAAAACCTAAATCAGGATGGCCGGACGCGGGATTGAACTGTCGTCCTCCCGAATGCGAGTCCAGTGTCTAACCACTGCGCCACCTCGCTCGGTTTGTTAAAGTTTATGGATGGTTTAAAATACTCGTCAAACTTTTTTATTGATGAAAGCTATCACTTGTAGAGAGGTCTCGTGAATTACGTTGTTTAGAATTTATATAATCGCTGGACAAAATAAACATTTCTGAAAACGAGGTACACTGCATCAGTTCAAACCTAACAATATAAGTATAAAACCATAAGGATCCCTCAAATTCAACATAAAATATAAGTAAAACAGGTTCAATATAATTAACAGAAGAACAATTTTCACAAAGTTTTATCAACGTGCAACTCCTGGAGGTTCTTGACATTCTCTTCACGATGGCATTGCCAGATAACTTTCCATCTCTGTTGAAGGTCTCTTTCAGAATTTACAGGCCTACAATTTCGTTTAGCTCATAAATAACCCACTTCACGTTTGGTACTATTTATCTCAGGTACAGTTACTTGAGAGAATTCATTCTAATAACTGTCCCCTTACTTTTTGTACTGAAAGTTATAGCTTATGATGTTGCTGTACTGTGATGAGACGGCGTTACTGGGTGCACACAACCTATAAATTCAAAATTTGACCAGCAGCCATGACACTACAGCAGAGTGCCTACTCTGATGGGTTATTCATTAAACGTTCACATGCGAAGCCACTATTTGTCACGTATAAAGCGTGCTGTTAGTTCTACATACTGTAGAACTCCACTACCTGCTTTTATTTATTGATCCAGTAACAAATTAAGACGCATAGTAATGTATTTACAATAATCTATCAACAAAAATGATATTGATTCCGCTTTAAATTAATTTTCTTAGCCCAGAACTTTGAAAATCCGTCGTCTCATAGCGAGAAGATCTTTCATTTTGCATGCGGTGGAACACAGACTTCTGCAATATGTCCCACACTGACCTCTGGAAAACTGCATAAAGTTATTATTAGGAGATTATTCAACGTAGTAAATGATGTAGAACGGAAATAATTTGAATATGCAGGTAATTGTGACTTCCAAGTACGGAACTACCGTTTATTTATAATCAAATGTAAACCAAACTGTGGAGAAAGAAAAGAATGCCGAAAATGAAACGATAACATACAGTTCGTGTTTTGTAGCGGATCAAAGAAATTTAGTATCAGTCGTAACAATCATGAAAGTCTGAATTCGTAGACTGTTGGTAAGCACCCAACTCAAACCAAACGTAGTACTGCATTTTATACCGCAACAGTCAACTACACACTGCTCACTACAAAAATGCTAACACTGGTGACACTTTAAATGTTGAATGCGTGCGTTTCGTTGTCTTTGAAGCGGGTAGTCATTTTAAGAAGAGAGTAAAAGGAACCTTGTCGATTTCGGCTTGTTTCATTAACTCTTTGCAGTATGTGTGTACAGGTGTTTGAGTGATTTCCTCGTCGCTTAGCTACGTGGTAAATATAGATTTGGTTGCTTGGCTGCACTAACTATTTTGAGGGAAGAACAGTAATCTTGTGCAGGGCGTTTGCGGCAGCGTCTGGATAGCAAAACAGCCGCGTCTTACGTCGTGGTTCGCTAAGAGCTGGCTAGGAACGGCCTTCTGCCGGGCTGGAAAGCCCTACTAATTCGTCAGGATACAGACCGAGGACCTGCGCGGCGTCGTCACGCAGTAACGCTGTTGAAATGTTTACGCTTCCCGGCTGGTAGCTGGCGACACTTCCGCGTAGCTGAGTAAGTCATAACTTCCAAAAAATTGTTGCTCTCGCGTTCCCTTACTTCTTTTGTCGTGTAACAGCTGGACGGTAGGGAACTGCATAGAGCACAGAGCCGCAGAGCACAGATCACTTGCAAGTGAATCTGCGTTACTATATTTATTTTTCACAGTTACTGTAATGACAGCATTTCACTTTTATTCGTAAACGAGGCACAACCTGTATAACTGGAGCATGAAAAGGGCCGCGTAGTGTGAAGGAGATATCACTGAGCATCTAGCTGGGCTACAACCTTTTCCTGCTCGAATCTGAAAATTTTGTATAAATAAATGCAAAAGCTTCACTCTAATACCGATATATCTTTCTTTGCGTGAGTATTCATTTCTTCGTGTGATAAATCACACGCCCTGAATTGAGAACTTGTTTCCTGAGCTTATGCCAGCTATTAGGGAAAGTCTTGGTACTGCATGTGCAATGTCTGTAATATTGAGAAAGAGTGCAGGCTCATAGGCAATTACTGCTGTCAGTTTCCCATCACTACCCCGTGTTCACTATGTACAATTGTAAGAAAAACCACAGAGTAAGGAAAGTTTCTAGAATGAAAGAACAGACACCATATCCACATAAGTACATAGTTCTGGCAATACCGGCCATGACTTCTTCTCCCGTGCGGATGCACACATATTCCCTGAACTCTTACGGGACTTGGTAAGAATGCCTTCCACGAGTAATGAGTGTCTTGGGGTGGGACACTACGAATGTAGTGTGTGGACATACAAGGTGAGAATGTGGGTCTCGCGGGAGGCGTGGGCGAGATAGTCCCTGCAGTCGCACTGTTCTCTGTACATTCGGCGGCTCGGATGGATAGAGCATCTGCCATGTAAGCAGGCGATCCTGCGTTCGAGTCCCGGCCAGGGCACACATTTTCGCCAGTCCCCGTTGATATATATCAACGCCCGTCAGCAGCTGAAGGTATTAAAAAATAATTCTAATTTCACTGTGCTTAACTTTCACCAGACCAGCAGAATTTATGTGCCTAACCTATTTCTCCGCTATACATTTTCTTTCAGGAGTGCTAGTTCCGCAAAGTACGCAGGAGAACTTTTGTGAAGTTGGGAACGTTGGAGAGAAGTGTCAAGCTGTGACGGTGGGTCGTCATTCGTGCTTGGGTTGCTCGTTCTGTACAGCACCTGCCCACAAGATGAAAAGGTTCCATGTCCCAGTTCGGCATACAGTTTTAATCTGCTAGGGTGTTGCAGTGCAAATATCGTATTTCAAATTATGTTTATCAGGCTTTTAACCCACACAATGTTCCAAACTATAACTGTAGAATTAATGCTCGGAATTTCGAGGAAATTATATTAATTGTAGGGTTTATCTTTGTAAGACAAATCTAGCAGGAGACTCAAATGTTAAAACGACTACTTTTTTTGGTTATACATGAGATGATCTATGACTATTTACTTGTTTGTCTGTTTATTGGAGAAAACTTTTCTACTAACACAACAGTAGGTACCTACACATGGAATCACATTTGTGTGAATCTTTACAATCTATTTCATTTTTTCTTTTTTCTGTTAAGGAATATTGCACTAAATTGAAGTCTCTGTCATACTATTTTTTTACAATGAAATGAGTACCCCTAGCTGCATACAGGCGTTGATATAAATCAACGGGGACAGTTGAAAACGTGTGCCCCAGCAGGGACCCGAACTTCGGATCTCCTGCTTACATGGCAGACGCTCTATCCACCTGAGCGACAGAGGAGACACAGAGGATGATGCGACAGCAGGGACTTATCTCTGGCACGCCTCCCGTGAGACCCACATTCCCAACATATTGTCCCGCACTATATTCATAGTGCCCCTGCCCATTATACTCATTACTCGCGGCGTTTTGCCGGTTCCCATAAGAGTTCTGGCACTGCACTGCACGGAAAAAGATGGTCAAATGGCCGGTAAGACTTATATATATATACTACTGGCCATTAAAATTGCTACACCAAGAAGAAATGCAGATGACGGGTATTCATTGGACAGATATATTATACTAGAACTGACATGTGATTACATTTTCACGAAATTTGGGTGCATAGATCCTGACAAATCAGCACCCAGAACAACCACCTCTGGCCGTAATAACGGCCTTGATACGCCTGGGCATTGAGTCAAACAGAGCTTGGATGGCGTGTACAGGTACAGCTGCCCATGCAGCTTCAACACGATACCACAGTTCATCAAGAGTAATGACTGGCGTATTGTGACGAGCCACTTGCTTGGCCACGACTGACCAGACGTTTTCAGTTGGTGAGAGATCTGGAGAATGTGCTGTCCAGGGCAGCAGTCGAACATTTTCTGTATCCGGAAAGGGCCGTACAGGACCTGCAACATGCGGTCGTGCATTATCCTGCTGAAATGCAGGGTGACGCAGGGATCGAATGAAGGGTAGAGCCAAGGGTCGTAACACATATGAAATGTAACGTCCACTGTTCAAAGTGCCGTCACTGCGAACAAGAGGTGACCGAGACGTGTAACCAATGGCACCCCATACCATCATGCCGGGTGATACGCCAGTATGTCGATGACGAATACACGCTTCCAATGTGCGTTCACCGCGATGTCGCCAAACACGGGTGTGTCCGTCATGATGCTGTAAGCAGAACCTGGATTCACCCGAAAAAAAAATGACGTTTTGCCATTCGTGCAGTCAGGTTCGTCGTTGAGTATACCATCGCAGGCGCTCCTGACTGTGATGCAGCGTCAAGGGTAACAGCAGCCACGGCTCCGAGCTGATAGTCCATGCTGCTGCAAACGTTGTTGAACTGTCCGTGCAGACGGTTGTTGTCTTGCAAACGTCCCCATTTGTTGACTCAGGGATCGAGACGTGGCTGCACGATCCGTTACAGCCATGCGGATAAGATGCCTGTCATCTCGACCTCTAGTGATAAGAGGCCGTTGGGATAAAGCACTACGTTCCGTATTACCCTCCTGAACCCACCGATTCCACATTCTGCTAACAGTCATTGGATCTCGACCAACGTGAGCAGCAATGTCGCGATACGAAAAACCGCAATTGCGATAGGCTACAATCCGACCTTTAGCGAAGTCGGAAACGTGATGGTACGCATTTCTCCTCCTTACACGAGGCATCACAACAACGTTTCACCGGGCAACGCCGGTCAACTGCAGTTTGTGTATGAGAAATCGGTTGGAAACTTTCCTCATGCCAGTACGTTGTAGGTGTCGCCACCGGCACCAACCTTGTGTGAATGCTGCGGAAAGCTAATCATTTGCATATCACACCGTCTTCTTCCTGTCGGTGAAATTTCGTGTCTGTAGCACGTCATCTTCGTGGTGTAGCAATTTTAATGGCCAGTAGTATATATACTATTTTTTCTCATCTTAACTTGTTTTTACATGGTATCCCAGAAATGTTGCGACGGTCATCGAGGGGCTCTAGGGGGTGTCTTGAGGAACGACGTCAGGATACTGTATCCTGTATCATTGTCCAACGACGCTTCAGAGCGTCGAAGTTATAGACGGCGGCACCTGCCACTAGGCCATCCCTTTGGCAGCAAACGTGACTTTGTGTCTGAAGGACCACATGTGGAACGTCTCTCGACGTTGTTTGTTCTTCAGTGATCGCGACTGATTGCCACGATCAGCAGTAGAGAAGATGGGGGCAACTGCTGTGCACATAGGCATCGTCTTCTATGAATGCTCTGTTGCCTTGGGGGGTGACTGTTTTGAACACGGATCTGCAGTTTACTTTTATCCCGTATACCTAAAAATATTGGAAACTTACGTCCAAAACTGTTATCCACCGAGGCAATCATTGCATTCGCAGCAAATAAGGCCTTGCTACGCAACAGCTCGTTCATATTTTCCACTGGCAATCGTGGCTATCAGTCGCGATCACTCAACAACAAATAACACTTCAAGAGGTTCCATCTACGGGCTCTCGACGTACAAAGTCACGTTTGCTGCCGAAGGAATGGTCTAGCGGCAGGCGCTAGCGTCTACAACCTCTACGCTCAGTAGCGTCGTTGGATGACGATTCCGTACATGGGTTCCTGTCCTCAATTTGTTCGTCAACAGACCCTCTACAACGCCTCAATCTTTGTCACAAAATTTATGGGACACGTTGTATAAGAGGCGATCAAAACTTTTCCATTCGAACGCTGTACAAACCAGAATCGGTATGCCAGTCACATAAAATCATCGTGAACAATGAGATGATCATCGATTTGACGCACAAGGTTGAAAATACCACTTTGGTAAAACATCATGTCCTGCTGCATAAAGTAGTTCGTATCTACCTGCTGCACATCTTCGTCCCACAGGCATTGTCGACCATTCAAGGCTGTTTCTAAGGGAATGAAGGCGTGATATACGCTTGGGGAGAGAACAGGGTTATTGGGTGGGTGATCGAGTGCCTCTCACTTGAGTTGACGTAGCTTCTTCGTTACGATATTTGCAATATAGCACTCCGTCTTCAGGCCCATCGGACCGCCGTATCATCCTCAGCTGAGGATGCAGATAGGAGGGGCATGTGGTCAGCACACCGCTCTCCCGGTCGTTATGATGTTTTTCTTTGACCAGAGCCGCTACTGTTCGGTCGAGTAGCTCGTCAGTTGGCATCACGAGGCTGGGTGCACCCCGAAAAATGGCAACAGCGCATGGCGGCCCGGATGGTCACCCATCCAAACGCCGGCCACGCCCGACAGCGCTTAACTTCGGTGATCTGACGGGAACCGGTGTATCCACTGCGGCAAGGCCGTTGCCCGTTTGCAGTATAGGGACGTGCGTTATCATGAAGCAGGAGCACTCCTTGTCATGCACAACTTCACAATGGTGGTTCTCAACAGAGATGTTGCTCCATACATATTCCTCATTCTCCGATAGATGTCTGGCGGCGTTTGTACTTCGACAGGCAAGAAAAGAATATCAGGACGTTGATAATAAGGTCGCCCACATTAACCACCCGCAAGTCGCAAACACACAAATGCCACACTAATCCCTTGCCTACCTGATGGTGCATATAAACCCGAATCGGTGTCGCAGTACGTTGCATATAGTTGCATACAGTTAGTTCAACATACATTCTCAATAAAGAGTGAGAACTTAGTTGCATGTCTATGACAAAGGCTACTACTTTTCACTAAAATTACACCATTGTCACCATAAATTAGACACCAAGAAAAATAATGTATAACTTCTTGGAAAAGGGTTACTGTCGAGAACATTATGTTACAGTGCCTCGCTTCGTGTTTCTGTTTTACACGCTTTCTCCGAAGTTGCTCGACTAGCAAGGCCAGATGATCATAGCACACAGTGCTTTCTTTGTTCCAGTTTTCTGTAAGTTATGTTTTGTGGCTTGTTTTTTTTTGTGGAAAATAGGTGCGTTTGAGCTCAATGGTCAATTTTCACATTCGGTAAGATTCACGATTAGTGCGCCATCCTAGTCAGCAGAGACTGTACACTTAGCTTACGTATGATAGGCGATTTAAACATCCACGCTGGCGTGAAAGAACTCGGCGCGTGCCCCGGCGAGATCTTGATCCCTGTCTCGGCACCCCAGGCCTCGAGGTAACCGGGATCCACTCTGCGAGAGGCATGCGCCGTCGTTTAGCATTCGACTTGCACGTGAGAGCAGCGCGGAAGCTGACAGTGCAAACACGGGGAGCTGGCGGAGGCGGCTGCTGCGCATGTGCGGCGGTGCACAGCCTGTTGAGTCGCCGCGACATTGCGCGACTGTTACGGCGACGGGCGGAGCGCGCATGAAATATTCACGGCCATCGATCGCCGGGTCGCGGAACCGCAGGTAGCAGAAGCGCGGTCGGCTCGGCGCAGCGTCGCCCGCCGCCGCCGCCAGTGTAGAGGCTCGCTGGCGGCTGGGAGTGGTGGTGGGGTGGGGGTGGGGGCGCCGCTACTTGTCGGGGCGCTCACCGCCGCCTCAGGCGTGTGCCACGTGTCTTGCTGAGATGCGAGCATGCGCGCGGCATACTCTAGCTGGCCGTTGGCGACCCGAAAACCCCCTAAGCGGAAGGTACAGGGTGGTTACAGTCAAATCTTCGTTACTTGAGCTTGTACACACGGAAGACTATTTACTGTGTGGATACCCGACATTAAAGGAATGTTCAGATTTGCGTTGTTAGTAGTGTTAGTGTCACGAATTTCCGTTTCCGCGGTACTGGTTCGGTGACGTAGGGTTGAAACACATCTACCAGAGTGCACTGCAGGTTCAGTCAGTCAACGTGGGCCAGGACATGGTGAGCAGGGCTTAATTGGTAAATGTCGAAACAACAGCAACACTGCTGCTTCTCTAAAGTGAGAGCATCATTCGGAATTTCGAATTAAACGGCGATTTGAGAATTGTAACTGGGAAAGTGCGATGGCCAACTGCGCCACAAATTGTTGAAGACGTTACTGTTGCCATGGCTGTGAATGCTGGACGCAATGTGCGATCTTCAAGAAGTGCACAAGCTGTGTCACTCCAGCTGAAAATTCTATGGACTACCGCTCGAAAAATGCTGCGAACGGTTGTGAAATGGTATCTGTAAATACTTCACATGCAGAATCTCATAACATTGAGCAACGTTTGTAAACTGGAACGTCTTTGTAAATTTGTGGTGAGATCTTACGAGACCAAACTGCTGAGGTCATCGGTCCCTAAGCTTACAAATTACTTAATCTGACTTAAGCTAACTTACGCTAAGGACAACACACCACCCATGCTCGAGGGAGGATTCGAACCTGCGACTGTATCGGTCGCGCGGTTCCAGACTGTAGCGCCTAGAACCGCTAGGCCACACCGGCCGGCTTGGAACGTAGTCATGATACGCAAATGACAGATGTTATCCTCTCGTGTAGAAATTAGAATTTGTTTCATTCAGTGGTCTACTCTTTATTCCTCGTCCGCATGTCCTTAAATTTTTTTCACAAATTGTCTTTCTCCTGCTGCCACTCGCTGTTCATGGAGGCCCTCTCAAAAAGCGAAAGTTTAGTTATAACTGTTGTGTCTAGGCAAGACAGCCTAGACACAATGAGAGGAAGCCGAAAGGCACGCGCTTAAACTCACGCAGGCTGTCGTGAGGTCTGAAACAGGATACGTTGGTTGGTTGGTTTTTTGTGGGAGGAGACCAAACAGCGAGGTCATCGGTCTCATCAGATTAGGGAAGGACAGGGAAGGAAGTCGGCCGTGCCCTTTCAGAGGAACCATCCCAGCATTTGCCTGGAGCGATTTAGGGAAATCACGGAAAACCTAAATCAGGATGGCCGGACGCGGGATTGAACCGTCGTCCTCCCGAATGCGAGTCCAGTGTGCTAACCACTGCGCCACCTCGCTCGGTACAGGATACGTAATGAATGCTATAAAGAAAAGTACGTAGCTTCTGGAATACTTAACTTTAATCCATAATTGTAGAACATCGCTCTTGATGATACATGCTTCATATAATAAATATCAATTGAGTACGGCGCCTTGCTAGGTCGTAGCAAATGTAGCGGAAGGCTATGCTAACTATCGTCTCGGCAAATGAGAGCGTCTTTGTCAGTGAACCATTGCTATGTACGTCGGCTGTACAACTGGGGCGAGTGCTAGTAAGTCTCTCTAGACCTGCCGTGTGGTGGCGCTCGGTCTGCAATCACTGACAGTGGCGACACGCGGGTCCGACGTATACTAACGGACCGCGGCCGATTTAAAGGCTACCACCTAGCAAGTGTGGTGTCTGGCGGTGACACCACAATAACCATCCTGCAGAATGAGCCACCTTATCACCAATGCTGGTTACCTGCCACGCTCTTTAGAATTACTTTTCTAGTAATAATAATAATAATAAAAAAAACAGTGTTTTACTAGTTCGACGCGTCCAGCCACAATTGTTGGACCAGCGCCAAACTCTCTGAAACTAAGCGAATTACTTACTCCCAACGTCGTCACTTATTACTGAATGTATGAAAAATACGATGGAGGGACTGAAAAAATTTTAGAAAGCCGTGGTTCTAAAAACAAATGAAATTTCTTAATATTTGACTGCTATCTTCTGTTGTTGACTGCATTGTAGTTTGTTCAATTTGCTCAAACAGTTTGTTAATTAACGTCATTTAATGATTCTGTGTGCACCGAGAAACGAATGTGACTAGATAACATTTCCGAGCTATGATTTTTTAAGTTTCTAAATCGTCGTTGACGCCGAAGCAATATGAAAAAATGCGTTTGGAAAAATGTTCCATTTGAGGAAACAATTTTGCTACAACGAATTTAAAAAGAGGTCGACTTTTTTCTTAGTGATGAACTTCGTGAAAGACGCACAAGCACTATTGTTACTGATGAAAATACTGCCGCTGTTCGAGCAGTGATTGAGTAAGGTCGACGGACAGTTTACGAATTTACTTGAGCGACATAGGATGACTCAAATCCAAAAAAAATTAACGTCAACAGCTACACAGGGTGTATCATGATTGCCGGCCGTGGTGGCCGAGCGGTTCTAGGCGCTACAGTCTGGAACCGCGCGACCGCTACGGTCGCAGGTTCGAATCCTGCCTCGGGCATGGATGTGTGTGATGTCCTTAGGTTAGTTAGGTTTAAGTAGTTCTAAGTTCTAGGGGACTGATGACCTCAGAAGTTAAGTCCCATAGTGCTCAGAGCCATTTGAACCATTTTTTTGTATCATGATTAATGTCTTAAACGCATACAGTTGAAAGTACACGATACTAAAAGCAAAAATGTCTCAGTAAACATAGGGTCGAAAATGTGTACCTTAAGAGCTAGGAGTAATTTTTTATCTTCGATACTGTGAAGCAAATCTCTTCTACTGCAAGGTCTCTGCTTTCCATGTTTTCAGTAGTGATAATATGGACCAAAACAAGAAAGAAATGTCCAGTACAGATGTGCTCTAAAACGCATACCTTAAGAGCTATGAGCACGTGCTCATCTTCGGTACTTTGCAACACAACTCTTCTAATGAACAACAGCTCATAACTTTTAAATGGTTGAAATGGCTCTGAGCACTATGCGACTTAACTTCTGAGGTCATCAGTAGCCTAGAACTTAAAACTAATTAAACCCGACTATTCTAAGGACATCACACACATCCATGCCCGAGGCAGGATTCGAACCCGCGACCGTAGCGGTCGCCCGGCTCCAGACTGTAGCGCCTAGAACCGCACGGCCATTCCGGCCGGATCATAACTTTTAAGATATGCATTTTAGAGCACACGTTTACTGGACATTTTTTACTTATTTTGGTACATATTACCACTTCCGAAAATATGGAAAGCAAAGACGATGCAGTAGAAGAGATTTGCTTCACAGTATCGAAGATGAAAAGTTGCTCG
Source organism: Schistocerca serialis cubense (assembly GCF_023864345.2). NCBI lineage: Eukaryota > Metazoa > Arthropoda > Insecta > Orthoptera > Acrididae > Schistocerca > Schistocerca serialis. The sequence goes on from NC_064639.1 coordinate 592,954,611, forward strand.
TAACTCTTAAGGTATGCATTTTCGACCCTATGTTTACTGAGACTTAATTACTTCTAGTATTGTGTACTTTCAACTGTAACCGTTTACGCCATTAATTATGATACACGCTGTATTCGTCAAAAACTTTTTGTCGATGGAGTCCACTTAAACTCATTCCCAATCAAAAACAACGACGCACTCATTGGTGCAGAAAAAGGCTTAATTCGAATACGGCGCTGGAAAATTCGTTTCTGGTGCATATATTTGAACTTACTTTGATGACCTTGAAAAGGATAGTTCATGAAAAACGTCCAGAAAGAAGAATAATTTTACGTCTGGGCAATGCATCGTCACGTACAGCAAAACTAACAGCTGAGTGCCTGTACGATTTAATGTTCAAGACTACGAACTGTTCGCCATACAGCCCTGACCTAGCGCCTTGTGATTTCTGTTTGTTTCCAGAAATTAAGGATAAACTCAGGAGAGTTGCATCATTCCTTATAAGAGGGGCGTCCGCAGCTCGTGGTCGTGCGGTAGCGTTCTCGCTTCCCACGCCCGGGTTCCCGGGCGGGGTCAGGGATTTTCTCTGCCTCGTGATGGCTGGGTGTTGTGTGATGTTCAAATGGTTCAAATGGCTCTGAGCACTATGGGACTCAACTGCTGAGGTCATTAGTCCCCTAGAACTTAGAACTAGTTAAACCTAACTAACCTAGGGACATCACAGACATCCATGCCCGAGGCCGGATTCGAACCTGCGACCGGAGCGGTCTTGCGGTTCCAGACTGCAGCGCCTTTAACCGCACGAACACTTGTGTGATGTCCTTAGGTTAGTTAGGTTTAAGTAGTTCTAAGTTCTAGGGGACTGATGACAATAGATGTTAAGTCCCATAGTGCTCAGAGCCATTTATAAGAAGGGCGGCTAAGATTTCGGATCGCAGGCCATGCCCAGGCACGAGTGCCCAAGTGCTCAGCCTCGCTGCACATTTCGCCCACCGCCACGCCACACTGAGTGCGAGGAGGGGAAAATTGCGAACGCCCTACGTTTAAATGGCAGTGTGGTCACACTGCATATGACTTGGTTTTATATTTCAGATTTCTCAACAACTTGCACCACAAACGAAACAAACACTCAATGTTATTTAATTAATTGTTTTTGGTGCACTGACGACATAATATAATTGTTACCTGGTACAAAGTGCTGTAGACAATTTCGCAGAGTTTCACATTCAAGTTGCACATAATCGTGACTTATTTAGTTTCATAATCGAAAAAGGTCTTTCACATAAATAAATTGATCGAAATGTTGTAGCAGTTTTGTGACCTCGTTATGGAGACTTGGAAATTCTACCTGAGGAAAGCAGTGTAGACGTCTCGGACAGTTTCAACGTAAAGAGATTTATCATTAAAACTGAAATTACCTTGAAGGTCAATCAGTAACATCAGCACATTTACAGTAGCGCGCTCAACTGAAATGGTCTAAAAACAGCTTGAAAATGGACGTGAGATTGGCAGTGTAATCAAAACGTTTATAAAACTATCCTTGCAGTTCTTTCAAAGCCACAAATAAGTCTTCGGAGTTCACGTTTTCTTTAACAACAATGAGCTTACTGAACTGGAGTGTCTTTGGGAGAATGTGTCCCTTCTGCAACGCGATTTTCTTTTTAAATGCATCCCCATCTAATCAGAAAGAAGTTACCTTGCACTGTCTTAAAAAGCGAATACTGCAATCCACTCCAGATGTTCTAATTTTCGTTCCTGCGCTTCCTTTTCCTTCATAAATTCAGCAATAGCGAGTTTTAAACCGAAAAAATGTTCGAGGAAATGCCCCTTGACTTCACCAACGTACTATATTACTAAATCAATATATGAAGTCTCCACACTCTTGTTGCAACTGACAATGGAATAATGAGTGCGACTTAAAACATTACCAGTTTCTTCACATGCTCCATGTCTGCAAGTTAAACAAAGTGTTTCTTGATGTACGGAACAATGAATCCTGACTGTCGGTAGTTGAACTAGTTTGCTCGTGCATTGTAAACCAAATTTTTAAATTATTTCTGGATGATACTGCAACGTCGTTTCACAGCAAATATGCACTAACTCTACTTTTGAGAATTGGGAATTTGCATCCCTCTCTTCTGTCATTTCCATTCAGATTGCTAGACTGCCTTATTTTGTGCAGACAGCAACTGGACCTGTGGAAGTCCTTCATCCCACGAACAACTAGCGAAGGGTAAACAGGGCTGACATCTCGAATGTGCTAAATTCAGAGAGCTGTACCGACCGAAAAAATGCAGCACCCCAATGCTAAATGAATTATCGCGTTGTTCCTGTCACTTCCAAGGACCGAGCTACGCCGTGTGGCAGGTCGGGTCTTGGCCCGCACGTTTCCCGCACATGATACACGAGCGAAGTTTGGCACTCCGTGACCAGCCCTGCCTTAAAGGACTGGTTTCACCAAACACAAGAAACATTTAGGAAAACAATCAAATCGTTTAAAGTTTTATAAAGGTAAAACTTGTTTCGAAAAAATTATCTTCCGTTGTATTCCAGAATCTGACTTACCGTACATTTCTTTTATCGCTAGTGTTCTGTTTACTACCGTAGAAATGACCTGTAGGTGCAGGTGTCTTTCCGCACGTCCAATGACCCTTCCTCTAGTAAGTGTTATCCAGAAATTTCTTTCCTCGACATTACCGCTGAGAATCTCCTCTCTTCTCATTTGTTTACTTAATTTTCAGCATCGTTCTGCAACAACATACCTCAAACTTTCCAGTAATCCTCTTGTTATTTTTGCCATTTTCCCTGTCAGTTAATGTTGTGTTCCAGATGGCCGTTCCTCGAAATTCCTACCTGGAATGAACGTTCTGTTTGATAACATTCTGCGATTAAAATGAGTTACAACTTCTGACAGTTCGGTCCAGTGTAGGGGACATGACGTTGTTATCCAGGCAACAGCAATGACGAGCCTAGTCGCCTCCCAATCGCCCCCTCCCCCCCCCCTTTCCCTCATCGCAACACAACCGCATCGCGACATCAACTGACAGTAAACATCACCTGCCGATTCTGTGTTCCTCTGCTCTGGATACGAAGTGTAGCAGTTATTTTCTTTTCCTTGCTGGAATTTTCTGCACTCCTCACCTGTTGCTGCTAATTCATATGTAGTCCAGTCAAACTGTCAGAAAAAAAGCCTGTACCTTGCAAAACAGCGGTAGAAGGTTTTATTTTTTTAACTCGTTCATATTGTTGGAAAGGTTAGAAAACCAAGTTTTTGCCAACAAAATTTCTTTTGGGAAAACTTTCTGCAGTCAAAAAACTTCGAAAATCTCGGACTTTTTTCAGTTTTTTCAAAATATCTCAGTTTCGGTTGCTCCTATCGCTTTGACGTCTATTTTCTTTACTAAAGAGCACAAAATTCTCTACAAATTTGATTTTTACCATTTTTTCTACTCCTAATGTCTAATGCGCTACAGCGCGTCAAAAAATGCAAATTTTTCAAATTTCGAGCAAAGTGACAAATTACCTAATTTGTGAACACTGTTATTTCAGTTTCTATTTGTGTGGTATAAACTATTACTCATTGGAATTTACCATTTCACTCTGCTGCAGGGCCAGGACAAACAGTATCATATTCAGTAACTACGAACACATTCACGTCGGACTGCGTGAAGTTTATTTGTGTTACAATGTGTAATACGATGGCATGCAGGTGCCGTACATTTTCTACAGTTGATTGACGTTAATGATTAGTTATAAGAAAAAGTATGTAGGAATTGTTCTTTAGCGGACAAAAGCGTATTTATTGTTTGGCGGGCGGAAGGCAATTATCTCTAGTGATTGTTCACAGCGCGCTGACAGCTGTTAGCACACAACAATAAGGGTCCTACAGTTTGGAGTCGCTTCCATTCAGTATATGTTGTGGTGCTGAAAATGAGTATGTCTGACATGAATTTGTGTTTCATTTGCGAAAAAACTGTGGTGAGTGGTTGATGCAATGTGAAAAAGAAAGGAATGAGCACACTTATCGATTGTAGTGCTAAACGCAGGGAGTCTGCTCACACCCGTTTTTTGAAAACGCTCAGTGAAGTGATGGTGCATGAAGCATGCTACAAGAAGTACATTAATGAGAGAATGATAGCAGCTAGCCTTCGACATCCTCAGGAACCAACAGGCGTGCTACGTCGGTCGCAGGAAAAAGGTCAGTTCAAGTTCAAAGAGAAATGCTTCTTATGTGCAAAAGGAAATTCTGATGACTTTTCAACCAAGCAGTTAAGACTGCCATATGCCAAACGAAATTTTGATGGAGGGTACCTTATCCACAAAGTGACTTCGACTCGAAATGTTTGCTTCAAGTCAATAGCCCAAAGCTATGTTTCTTAACTGCAACGTCAATTTGGATCTCAATTTGCTATTGTATTTGATGGGTATCCACGTGAGGGAGACAAATTTACCACAAAGAGTGCTGAGAGGATTCGTAGGTCCAAAAAACATTCTTCGGTTGACGTTGTGGTTGAATCAGAGATGGTGAACCAAGTCCCTCAGGACAAGTACTTGTACAACGAACGAAACAAGATGCGTTTGATCACACTTCTTAAAAAGGAATTTCTGGAGTGTAGCGTTGAAGTGCACCAGGCACAAGAAGATGCTGACGTTATGATTGTAACATCTGTCATTTCAAGAACCAAAGATTTTGGAAGTGTTGTCATTGTAGGAGAAGATGTTAACCTGCCTGTGCTCATGACCGGTTTGGGGCAAGGCATTGAAAACTTATTTTTCCTAAATCCAGGAAGAGGAAATGCAGAAGACACCTGGTTTTCCACTGCATCTTACAAGTTTGACAGTGAATATATTCTGTTCACTCACGCCTTTAGCGGATGTGATACAAAATCCGCTTTTTTTGGTCAAGGAAAAATTAAGTGCTGCAATATTGTTGCGAAAAATGAACAGCTAACCTCAGCGCTTTGCACGTTCAATAAACCACATGCTACCCGTGAAGAAATAATAACAGCAACGAAACAGGTTACTATCGCATTGTATAGTGGAGGTGTCAGCAGTTCCCACACACTAGACCATTTGCGATACCAGCTATTCGCCAAGTCTGCCACAAAAAGCAAACTGAATCTTGCACGGTTGCCACCTACACTAGATGCTGCGCAACATCATTCGTTTCGGACTTACCAACAAGTCCAAGTTGGATGGGAAACTTGAAACCTCCTGAGAAATGGGGCTGGAATCACAGTGACCGCGGTCCAATACCCGTTATAATGAGCCAAGATGCAGCACCTGAAGCACTTCTTCACGTTGTTTCATGCTCATGCAAGCTGAACTGTGGCGGAGCGTGCTCCTGCATAAAAGCGGGTTTGAAATGTTCTTCAATTTGCAAGAAATGTATTGGGGTCAACTGTGAAAACGTGCCAAAATTTTTATATGAAGACAGTGAAGAAGATGTTATGGAGGATGTTGAGGAAACCGCCGACGAAATCAACGAACTTGCTGAGGCTGACTCGCTGTTTAAAGAACAGGTCAATCTGGGATCAACTCTAGGTACAGACCCTGAATCCGTAACTCAAGGTATTTCTGGTGACACTGAGGAACCTGGCCCATCAAAACGTTGGAAGTGATGCTCATATCTATCTCAAGTGCGCTAATGTGCGATATTACAAGTATTACACACCCAGAACTGTCAACATTTTTTAGTAATTGACAATGCATTTTAATTGTAATAAAGCTACTTATTTTTAATGTCAACTGTGTGGCTTTTATACACAAGAATAATTACCTACCTAATTAGGTTGCCTATTGCAGCTAATAATAGTTCAGTTTCCTGAGACAATTTGTTTTGTGTGCGTGTGTATGTGTGTGTGTGTGTGTGTGTGTGTGTGTGTGTGTGTGTGTCTATGTCTCTTAATGATGTATTTTTATATTTATAGTTTTACAAATACCAGGGCTGAGGTGGCCATAGTGAACTTCAGGTAGTGATGTAAGAATCACAATAGTTGGGTGCCCAGAAATCCTCATGTTGCATACAGAGAAATTGAATACTTGAAAGTGAGGTGGTAAATTCCAACATATAACATGATGTATAATGTATTTATACTACACTAACAGAAACTGAAAAAATAGTGTTCAAAATTAAGGTATCTTGCCACAATGCTCAAAATTTGAAAAATTGGTATGTTTTGAGGCGCTGTAGCGCCTTAGATATTGGGAGTAGAAAAAAATGGCACGAATCAAATTTGTAGAGAATTTTGTGCTCTTTAAAAAAGAAAATAGAGGTTGAAGCGATAGGAGCAAATGAAACTGAGATATTTTGAAAAAACGGAAAAAAGGCCGAAATTTTCCAAGTTTTTTGACTGCAGAAAGTTTTCCCAAGCGAAAATTTGTTGGCAAAACTCGGTTTTCTAATGTTTCCAACCATATGAACGAGTTGAAAAAATAAACTCTTCTACCCCACCTTTTGTATTTCTGCAATTTGACTGGACTAATGTACACACATCAAAAAATGTTTTGCATCACCTCGGTTCCGAGAGTTCCAGAATCTGTACAGAAAATTGGAATAGAGATAAACATAAACATCATTTCTGCTCTATTTATTGCTCATGAAAACCACACATTGCACGTTGTATCACCATCCAGCGAGACCTTTAGTAGCCGGCCGGAGTGGCCGTGCGGTTCTAGGCGCTACAGTTTGGAACCGCGTGACCGCTACGGTCGCAGGTTCGAATCCTGCCTCGGGCATGGATGTGTGTGATGTCCTTAGGTTAGTTAGGTTTAAGTAGTTCTAAGTTCTAGGGGACTGATGACCACAGCAGTTAAGTCCCATAGTGCTCAGAGCCATTTTTGAGACCTTTAGTGGTGGTGGTCCAGATTGCTGTACACACCGGTACCTCTAATACCCAATAGCACGGCCTCTTGCATTGATGCATGCCTGTATTCGTCGTGCCTTTCTATCCACAAGTTCATCAAGGCACTGTTGGTCCAGGTTGTCCCACTCCTCAACGGCTATTCAGCGTAGATCCCTCAGAGTGGTTGCTGGGTCACGTCGTCCATAAACAGCCCTTTTCAATCTGTCCCAGGCATGTTCGATACGCTTCATGTCTGGAGAACATGCAGCCCACTCTAGTCGAGCGATGTCGTTATGCTGAAGGAAGTGATTCACATGATGTGCACGATGGGTGCACGAATTGTCGTCCATGAAGACGAATGCCTCGCCAATATGCTGCCGATATGGTTGCACTATCGGTCGGAGGATGGCAATCACGTATCGTACAGTCGTTATGGCGCCTTCCATGACCACCAGCGGCGCACGTTGGCCCCAAAACAGCCGAGAACCTCCACCTTGCTGCACTCGCTAGACAGTGTGTCTTAGGCGTTCAGCCTGACCGGGTTGCCTCCAAACGCGTCTCCGACAACTGTCTGGTAGAAGGCAAATGCGACACTCACCGGTGAAGAGAACGTGATTCCAATCCTGAGAGGTCAATTCGTCATGTTGTTGGGCCCATCTGTACAGCGCTGCACGGTGTTGTGGTTACAAACATGGAACTCGCCATGGACGTCAGGAGTGAAGTGGCGCATCATGCAGCCTACTGTGCACAGTTTGAGTCGTAACACAACGTCCTGTGGCCGCACGAAAAGCGTTATTCAACATGGTGGCGTTGCTGTCAGGGTTCCTCCGAGCCATAATCTGTAGCCGGCCGGTGTGACCGTGCGGTTCTAGGCGCTTCAGTCCGGAACCGCACGACCGCTACGGTCACAGCTTCGAATCTTGCGTCGGGCATGGATATGTGTGATGTCCTTAGGTTAGTTAGGTTAGATGTTAAGTCCCGTAGTGCTCAGAGCCATTTGAGCCACAATCTGTAGGTAGCGGTCATCCACTGCAGTAGTAGGCCTCGGGCGGCCTGAGTGAAGCATGTCATCGACAGTTCCTGTATCTCTGTATCTCCTCCATGTCCGGACAACATCGCTTTGGTTCACTCCGAGACCACTGGACCCTTCCCTTGTTGAGAGCCCTTCCTAGCACAAAGTAACAATGCAGACGCGATCGGCTAGGCATGGCTGAATTACAGACAACACGTGCCGTTTACCTCCTTCCTGGTGGAGTGACTGGAACTGATTGACTGTCGGAAACTGAGCGACAGTCGGACCCCGTCAGTCTAATAGGCGCTGCTCATGCATGGATGTTTACATCTTTGGGCGGGTTTGGTGACATTTATGAACAGTCAAAGGGACTGTCTGTGATACGATATCCACAGTCAAGGTCTATCTTCAGGAGTTCTGGGAACCGGCGTGAAGCAAAACTTTTTTGATGTGTGTATTATTGTTGCATTATTGCCAATGAGATACGTTTCATGACGTGCTTTACCATAAATTTGGTCATACGAGAGCGCGTTTGCCGATTTCAAAAGAATCGAGCGTTGGAAGGGGAATTTCAATCTGTGGATAAGGCCGTGAATCCGCGTGCTCTGACCGAGCGAGGTGGCGCAGTGGTTAGCACACTGGACTCGCATTCGGGAGGACGACGGTTCAATCCCGTCTCTAGCCATCCTGATTTAGGTTTTCCGTGATTTCCCTAAATCGTTTCAGGCAAATGCCGGGATGGTTCCTTTGAAAGGGCACGGCCGATTTCCTTCCCAATCCTTCCCTAACCCGAGCATGCGCTCCGTCTCTAATGACCTCGTTGTCGACGGGACGTTAAACACTAACCGCCACCACCACCACCACCACCACCACCACCACCACCACCTCGTGCTCTGCGCGCGGTTACTTTTGACTGGAGTGTAGTGGGGCACCGATTTGAGATGTTTCCAGCGTGATAGATTGAATAACCTCTGACTTAGCATTCATAGGCCTTTGGTGCAGCGAACTATAAAAGAGAGAGAAACGGAAGACAAGAATCACGAAACGTTGTCTCGTGGCAACACCGGCAAGGAAAGAAGTTACGAGAGGTGCATAACCAAGATGGACACATTGTAGCAGGATGCTATATACAGACATACGCATGGGTATTATCAAAGCAGTGAATTTCCTTCGTTAAAAAGCGAGCTTCAATTTAATGTCAAGGAAGTGAAGTTATGTAATGTTAGTAAATCGTGTCTTCGGAACAGCCTTCAGCTGCTTGGGTGCCTGCATGAAATGTTTTCAGCTGAAACATTTATCATCGACAGAAATGGCATGCCTGAAGATGGCGGTACCTGCTTGGTATGAGGTGCGTATCATTGATCAGCATCGTGTTGCTTGACGAGGCGTGGTATGATGGTTGTCACACGATAACAAAGGGCAAGACGGACGTCATATCTGAAGGAGCGACAACAGCACCCTTATCAGTGGGTGGTCAGCCTTCACGCTGGCTTCATCTCGAACTGTTTATTGGTGTTCCGTTTCGGAAATCAAGGCGACTGTCACGAGGAAACGAACGCAACTACTTTGATGGAATGATTGTTCAGTTTGCTACTACAAAATAATCCCCCACGTTCAATGACAGTAGTGGACAATGTGTCATACCACTCCGCTGCGTTAGACCAGGTTCGGCCATGAAGCGCAGAACTGCACACGTGCACGATGTGCTGCATGAGTGCGTCCGCGGATTGGTCTATTCTGGCGTATCGCGGCTTTGCTGGGTCCTTCTGGGAAGTACTCATTTAGCAGCGTGATGCGACGCTTCTTCCTGTGGTGTTTGGTGCGGCATTTTGCAGTCGGCACGAATTTCTTCAATTCCACAGAGTCGTGGTGTCAATACTGCTCATCCTTGGCTGTTTATTCGTGGTATAAAGGAGGTTCATAGATCTCGTGGAATTTGCTAAAAATGAGTCTGTTTAGCAATCTATCGTCCCAGCCTTTGAAAATGAATAAATATCACAGAAGGTAAGGAAAAGACTAGTCAACATCTATAATGTAGTTACGTAATCGACGGGTACCACAAATCTCCTGTGGAATGGCATTAAAATACCATGCAGAAATAATTTTAAGATTTAGTTGACGACGAAAAAGCAAAAAAGTACAGCGATCGACACATAATCTGTACGGGATTACTTGTTCTGTCCATCAAGAAGCACTTCGTGCTATGTTAGCAGGCATGGTACACGTGATGAAATTGGATGTATTAATATTAAGTTTTCTGAAGTCGCATGCATTATCACATCGTGAGCTGTAACAGTTTTTGACGGATCTGGATGAAGGGCCTGGAGACGTTACATACACTATGTGATCAAAAGTATCCGGACACACGCCTGAAAATGAGTTACATGCTTGTGGACCCATCTATCGGCAATGCTGGACTTCAATATGATGTTGGCCCACCCTTAACCTTGATGACACCATCCACTCCCTCAGGCATACGTTCAGTCAGGTGTTGGAAGATTTCTCGGGGAACGGCAGCTCATTCTTCACGGAGTGCTGCACTGAGCAGAGGTATCGATGTCGGTTGGTGAGGCCTGGCACGAAGTCGGCGTTCCAAAACATCCCAAAAGTGTGCAGTAGGATTCAGGTCAGGACTCTGTGCAGGCAAGTCCATTACAGGGATGTTATCGTCGTGTAACCACTCCGCCACAGGCCGTACTTTATGAACAGGTGCTTCATCGCGTTGGAAGACGCAATCACCATCCCCGAATTGCTGTTCAACATTGGGAAGCCAGAAGTCGCTTAAGACACCAATGTAGGCCTGTGCTGTGATAGTGCCACGCAAAACAACAAGGGGTGCGAGCCCCCTCCATGAGAAACACGACCACACCATAACACCACCACCTCCGAATTTTACTGTTGGCACTACACACGCTGGCAAATGACGTTCACCGGACATTCGCCATACCCACACCCTGCCATCGGATCACCACATTGTGTACCGTGATTAGTCACTCCACACAACGTTTTTCCACTGTTCAATCGTCCAACGTTTACGCTCCTTACACCAAGCGAGGCGTCGTTTGGCATTTACCGGCTTGATGTGTAGCTTATGAGCAGCCGCTCGACCATGAAATCCAAGTTTTCTCACCTGCCGCCTAACTATCTTAGTACTTCCAGTGGATCCTGACGCAATTTGGAATTACTGTGTGAGGGTCTGGATAGATGTCTGCCTATTACACATTACGACCCTTTTCAACTCTCGGCGCTCTCCGTCAGTCAACAGATGAGGTCGGCATGTACGCTTTTGTGCTGTACGTGTCCCTTGACGTTTCCACTTCATTATCACATTGGAAACAGTCGACCTAGGGATGTTTAGGAGTGTGGAAATCTCGCGTGTAGACGTAAGACACAAGCGACACCCAATCGCCTGACCCCGATCGAAATCCGTGAGTTCCGCAGAGCGCCCCATTCTGCTCTCTTACGATGTCTAATGGTAGTCATTAGACTGTTCGCTGATGTGGAGTACCTGGCTGTAGGTGGCAGCACAATGCTCCTAATATGAAAAACGTATGTTTTGGCGTTGTCCGGATACTTTTGATCACATAATGTATTACTGCAAAGAACTTTACCTAAAGCAAGTGGATGTCTGGGACGATTTTTCGATAAAACCTTTTGTTGTTGACTACCTGAAAGAAAAATGAAAGCAGAAACGAAAATTAGAAAATTCAGACTCGATTGCACACCTCCCACTTAAAATAGACTTGACTGCACACCGTTTCTGATTTGGTGGGGACGCATCTAAAAAGAAAATTGCATTACAAAAGGGGAACGTCTGACAAAAAAACTGTCCATTTACCTGAGAAAAGTCTAATTTCGTAGAATTTATAGTTTTCTAAACGTTTTGAGGACAGTGCCACTATTACATCCGTTTTTGGGCTGTTTTCGAGACCGTTTCAGTTGAAAGCACCCCTGACAGTTTTCAGTTGGAACTGGCGATCTGCTATGGAATTCCCGTTTAAAAGAAAAATTCCTGTGTGATAAAATATCCAGGAGATCCACATTATTTTCTCAGAGATTAGTTACTTCGTCTCTTCAGTGAGGTTGCTAACAAGATGCTATGTTTCGATGAATATATGTGCCACCAAGGCTTTTTTTGACTTATGAAAATAATTGAGTCACAATGACATGGCAACCCCAGTGACAATAATCTGCAAAATTGTCTGTGCCTTCCATAAGGGACCCTATGCGGCTGTCAAACAATGGTATGTCATGGTGTTATTATATAAACGTGAAATTTGAAACTTCGCTTGCATGTTTAGGTGAAGAGACATTAATGACGGTTGACCGTCGTCCGAAATTAATTCTAAATAATTTCGCTGAAAGTGAATATCTTGTATTCATCTGTGTTAAACATAGATTTACTCCCTGTTAGTGACACATGAAAATTTGTCACGGATATCGTGAGCAGTCGTCTTAACCACTTTGGCTACCCAAGCGCGCCTTCCGGACCGCCTCAAACCTTCATATACAGGGTGGACCATTTTAATCAATAATGAAGAATAACTTAGGAAAGAGATGAAATGCAGCAAAATGTTAAAGATAAAAGTTGTAGGTGGCAGAGAGGGTCAAGCACTGATACTAATGGCCGTGAAGTTGAACATGATTTTCAAGGAGATTTAGAGGTTACAGTGATTTCTTAAAATGGGAATACTAGGTCATGTTTACTGATAATGATATGTGATCCCTTAGGCTCAATGTAATTTGTAGCTAACATTGTATTCTGCTGTATTCCTCCTCTAGACATTCCTACTAGAAATCAAAACATATTTGCTTATTTGACCTTCATTAGACCTTGCTATGACCTCGAATAATGTATGATTTCATACGTAAAATTTGCCGCTTTTTTTTAAAAAATATTAAATCGAATACTATGGTTCTCATTTAAAAAAAAAACTATTGCTCCTCCAAATCATCTTGAAAATCACGTTCAAGATAAAGGCCATTAGTAGCAATGAGTGACTCACTTTGCTACCAACAAATTTTATCTAAAACATTTTGATGTATCTCATCTCTATCCCAAGCTATTTTCCATCATAGATTAAAATAGTCCACCCAGTACAACGCTGTCTACATCCCTTAATTCTCGCAGCTTTACTCTGAATACATGCACCAGTGAGAACGAGACTCTGAGGAATCGAGACCATTGATATTATCGGCCTGCACCAGCCTTGGCATGTAATATTTACTCGTAGTTGCACGTGCAGGAGGCGTGCTCGGACAGCTAGAATGGTTATGGCAATATAGACAACCGTATTGTAGGTGCAACCAAAACGGAGGAGTTAGGGGAGACGAAAATTTGATAGTCATGGATGACTGGAATTCGGTAGTAGGAAATGGAAGAGAAGGAAAAGTTGTAGGTGAGTATGGACTGGGGACAAGGAATGAAAGAGGAAGGTACCTGTTAGAATTTTGCACAGAGCTTAATTTAATCATAGCTAACACTTGGTTTAAGAATCATGAAAGAAGGTTGTACACGTGGAAGAGACCTGGAGACGCCAGAAGGTTTCAGATTGATTATATAATGGTAAGACGAGATTTCGGAACCAGATTTTAATTTACGGGGCAGATGTTGACTCTGACAACGATTTATTGGTTATGAAATGTAGATTTAAACTAAAGATACTGCAAAAAGGTAGGAATTTAAGAAAGTGGAACCAGGGTAAACTGAAAGAATCAGAGATTGTAGAGAGTTTCAGATGGAGCATTAGGGAACGATTGACAAGAACAGGGGAAAGGAATACAATAAAAGAAGAATGGGTAGCTTTGAGAGACGAAATAGTGAAGGCAGCAGAGGCTGAAGTAGGTAAAAAGAAGAGGGCTAGTTGAAATCCTTGGGTAACTCAGGAGATATTGAATTTAATTGATGAAAGGAGAAAATATAAAAATGCAGTGAATGAAGCATATGAAAGTGAGTACAAACGTCTAAAAAGTGAAACTGACAGTAAGTGCAAAATGACTAATCAGGAATGACCAGAGGACAACTGTACGGATTTAGAAGCATATATCAATAGGGGAATGACAGACGCCCCCTATAGGAAAATTAAAGAGACCTCTTGAGAAAAGAGAACCGCCTGTATGAATAGCAAGAGCTCCGATCGAAAACCAGTTCTAGTCAATGAAGGGAAAGCAGACAGGTAGGAGGAGATTATAGAGCGTCTATACAAGAGAGATGTGCTTGAGGCAATATTATGGAAATGGAAGAAGAAGTAGATGAAAATGAAATGGGAAATGTGATACTCTGAGAAAAATTTGACAAAGCTCCCAAATATCTGAGTGAAACAAGGCCCAAGGAGTAGACAGCATTCCGTTAGAACTTCTGATAGTGTTAGGAGAGCCACCCATGACAAAACTCTTCCATCTGATGAGCAAGATATATGAGACAGACCCAGTACCCTCAGACTTCAAGAAGAGTATAATAATACGAATTCCAAACAAAGCAGGTGCTGACAGTGTGAAAATTACCGAACTGTCAGCTTAATAAGTCACGGTTGCAAAATATTAAAACGTATGCTTTACAGAAGAATGGAAAAACTAGTAGAAGCCGACCTCTGGGAAGATCAGTTTGAAATCTGTAAAAATGTAGGAACATAGGAGGTAATATTGGCCCTACAACTTCTCATAGAAGACAGGTTAAGGAAAGCAAACATACGTTTACAGCGTTTGTGTATTTATAGAAAGCGCTGGACAAAGTTGATTGGAATATTCTCTTTCAAATTCTAGAGGTGCCAGGGTTAAAATACAGGGAGCGAAAGGCTATTTACAATTTGTACAGAAACCGTTGGCACTTGTAAAAGTCGAGGGGCATGAAAGGGAAGCCGTGGTTGGGGAGGGAGTCAGACCGCGATGTAGCCTATCCCCGATGTTGTTCAATCTGTATATTGAGCAACCATTAAAGGAAACAAATGAAAAATTTGTAGCGGGAATTAAAGACCAGGGGGAAGATATAAAAACTTTGAGGTTTGCCGATGACATTGTAATTCTGTAAGAGACAGCAAGTTGAACGGAACGGACAGTGTCTCGAAAGGAGGATATAAGATGGACGTCAACAAAGCAGAAAAATGGCAATAGAATGCAGTCGAATTAAATCAGATGATGCTAAAGGAATTAGATTAGGAAATGAGACACCTAAAGTAGTAGATGAGTTTTGCTGTTTGGCAGCAAAATAACTGACGAAGGTCGACATAGAGTGGATATAAAATGTAGACTGGCAAAGCCAGGAAAGACGTTTCTGAGGAAGAGAAATTTGTTAACATCCAGTATAGATTTAAGTGTCAGGAAGTCTTACCTGAAAGTATTTGTATGGACTGTAGCAATGTCGGAAGTGAAACATGGGTGATAGTTTAAACAAGAAGGGAATATAAACTTTTGAACTGTGGTGCTACAGAAGGAAATGCCGAAGATTAGATGGGAAGATCAGTAACTTATGAAGAGATACTGAATAGAATTGGGAAGAAAAGAAATTTGTGGCACAACCTGACTAGAAGAAGGGATCCGTTGGTAGGACACGTTCTGAGGCATCAAGGGAACACCAGTTTAATACTGGCGTGAAGAGTGGGGGGTAAAAATCGTAGAAGAGGACCAAGAGACGAATATGGCCTTCTGAATCGGTAGGTTGCAGTAGTTACTCGGAGATGAAGAGGACTGCGCAGAACAGAGTAGGATGGAGAGCTGCATCAAACCGTCTTTGGACTGAAGATCACAACAACAACAACAGCTGAAGCCAAGATATTCACGTAAAATGAATTTATTTCGCTATATTCTATTGCCTCATCAGAGTGTTTTACGAGTGACTGAATAGAAGCCTTCGACCCACCTAAAGATACACACCACGACAGTAATTTACGGTAGCTATACAGCATCGCTCGTTCGCCGGGGGTCAGTTATACGTCATCTAGAGCGCTACAAAGCGTCCACCGTGCTCTGTTAAGAGAATTAATGACATTTCATCTAGTGACCTTATTTTGTGCGGGATCGAAGCTACGTTGAGAGGCAAATATTAAGTTTACAAAAATATTATGTTCTGTGTTTTAGGCCAATATTATTAATACACTGTCTGTTTTAACTTCAAGCAATAAAAATTCTAAAAGATTCCTTAAGTTATTTTTTCTTCCAAAAATTAAAGTGAATGCCCGTTCGTAAGAACTTTTAACAGTCTTCACGGTTCACCATACAAAGTCAAGAAATTGGTGTCGATTTAGTAACACATGTCCTCTCCGTCTCGAATGTTATCTGCGACTCAGTGGCTTTATTTTCATTTACTTCAAATGACAGAATTTGACCTCAGCAGCAGTTTCTCCACGAGGAACTAGAGGAAATAATTGTACAAAACGTAGTTTAGTGCTGCATTGTATGCCTACACGAAAAATGCTTCAATTTTTGTCTGCGTAGTTGAGAGTGTTCAAGCAAATCGTTACGTGTGGACGCGGCCTTTTGATGTTCACCAAGTAGACTCCTTAGGGAAAGGAGTGCAGGGGTTGAACAAAATTACGGAAATACCAAAAACACAGGTTTGAGTGCCTAATATGGAAACTTCTTGATATTTAAAAGGGCTTCCAGCCGTCTTTGAATGGATAAAGGCAGGTCCTGTGCGATTTTCAGTGGAATCTGATACCATTCTTCCTGCAGGATAGTGGCAAGTTCACGTAACTATGAATGAGGTGGATAGCGATCACGCATCTTACTGTACAAAGTAGACCAAAAGCCTCAATGAGGTTGACTTTGGTGGCTGTGGTCGCCAGAGGAGATGCGACAACATCTTCATGCTCACAAAACCAGTACTGGATGATGCGAGTCGTGTGAACAGTGGCCTTGTCGGCTTGGCACACAGCATAGCCGTGCGGGTTACATACATTGTATAAGGGGTTGAACCTGATCAATCAAAATGGTCAAATAATCCATGGCAGTTAAGTCGACCTTGCAGGGAAGCCATGGTATACATGGAATATCGCGGTACGACTGCCCAAATCATCACTGAAGCCCCACCATTTTTCACTGTTTGGACGTACAATGTGTGAGTGGAAACAGTGAGAAACAAAACTCATCCGATCAAATGACTTTCTTTCATTGCTCTACAGTCCAGGGTTTATGGCACTGGCACACATTTTCCTACTAAGGGTTTTCTGGAATCACAAAACACTCTGCATTTCTCTGCTTGTGGAACTCCCTTCGTGCTGTTTTGGTGCTAACGGGGTTCGCGACTGCGAGATTCAGTTCTGCAGTGACATTTGCAGTTGTCGTACTATTATTTTTCAACATAGCTCTTTCCAGTCACCGTCTGCGGCCGCACGGGGTAGCCGTGCGTTCTAAGGCGCCTTGCCTCGTTTCGCGCGGCGGCTCTCCGCCCCCCCCCCCCCCTCGGTGTCCTTAGTGTAAGTTAGATTAACAAGGGGAGGCCGCCAATTGTGAAATTCAGATTCGATTCATACTGTGCATAATAAAAGCTCATGGCCAGAGGTGTAATGTGCAAAGCACCAATATGCACTTCTCAACCGTTGTCGAGGAAATCGACAGTTAAAAGAAACCGTTGCGGCGAAATAATCTCTACGATTAATAATTTTCTGCAGCGTCGCGGCGCAGCGGTAAGCGCTCGGGTTCGTAATCCGAAGGTCACCGGATCGAATCTCGCGCTATGGAACTTCTTTGTTTTGTTTATTGTAATTCAAATGTATACACACACACACAGACACACACACACACACACACACACACACACACACACACACACACACACACACATACGCGCATATATATATATATATATATATATATATATATATATATATATATATTGTGTTATTGAAATAAGAACACCGTGAATTCTTTGTCCCAGGAAGGGGAAACTTTATTGACACATTCCTGGGGTCAGATACATCACATGATCACACTGACAGAACCACAGGCACATAGACACAGGCAACAGAGCATGCACAATGTCGGCACTAGTACAGTGTATATCCACCTTTCGCAGCAATGCAGGCTGCTATTCTCCCATGGAGACGATCGTAGAGATGCTGGATGTAGTCCTGTGGAACGGCTTGCCATGCCATTTCCATCTGGCGCCTCAGTTGGACCAGCGTTCGTGCTGGACGTGCAGACCGCGTGAGACGACGCTTCATCCAGTCCCAAACATGCTCAATGGGGGACAGATCCGGAGATCTTGCTGGCCAGGGTAGTTGACTTACACCTTCTAGAGCACGTTGGGTGGCACGGGATACATGCGGACGTGCATTGTCCTGTTGGAACAGCAAGTTCCCTTGCCGGTCTAGGAATGGTAGAACGATGGGTTCGATGACGGTTTGGATGTACCGTGCACTATTCAGTGTCCCCTCGACGATCACCAGTGGTGTACGGCCAGTGTAGGAGATCGCTCCCCACACCATGATGCCGGGTGCTGGCCCTGTGTGCCTCGGTCGTATGCAGTCCTGATTGTGGCGCTCACCTGCACGGCGCCAAACACGCATTCGACCATCATTGGCACCAAGGCAGAAGCGACTCTCATCGCTGAAGACGACACGTCTCCATTCGTCCCTCCATTCACGCCTGTCGCGACACCACTGGAGGCGGGCTGCACGATGTTGGGGCGTGAGCGGAAGACGGCCTAACGGTGTGCGGGACCGTAGCCCAGCTTCATGGAGACGGTTGCGAATGGTCCTCGCCGATACCCCAGGAGCAACAGTGTCCCTAATTTGCTGGGAAGTGGCGGTGTGGTCCCCTACGGCACTGCGTAGGATCCTACGGTCTTGGCGTGCATCCGTGCGTCGCTGCGGTCCGGTCCCAGGTCGACGGGCACGTGCACCTTCCGCCGACCACTGGCGACAACATCGATGTACTGTGGAGACCTCACGCCCCACGTGTTGAGCAATTCGGCGGTACGTCCACCCGGCCTCCCGCATGCCCACTATACGCCCTCGCTCAAAGTCCGTCCACTGCACATACGGTTCACGTCCACGCTGTCGCGGCATGCTACCAGTGTTAAAGACTGCGATGGAGCTCCGTATGCCACGGCAAACTGGCTGACACTGACGGCGGCGGTGCACAAATGCTGCGCAGCTAGCGCCATTCGACGGCCAACACCGCGGTTCCTGGTGTGTCCGCTGTGCCGTGCGTGTGATCATTGCTTGTACAGCCCTCTCGCAGTGTCCGGAGCAAGTATGGTGGGTCTGACACACCGGTGTCAATGTGTTCTTTTTTCCATTTCCAGGAGTGTATATATCCATCGTCCACCACCAATTGTCTTCTCCGATTTTTGCCGATGTAATACGATACGCGTGGTATGCATCAAACCTGACGGATGATAGAACAGTTTTTCAGAATGTCAATCAGGTTTGTTTCCCCAACAGATAATTTTAAAAAACAATTGTTCTTGTCAAATCGCATCGTTTATGAGATGTGCTCGACGTGCTGTTTTCTGCTTTCCATGATAACTATCACCCTGGTTTGTGCGATACTCCAGCTACTTCTGGTCACTAATTGTTAATTATGTGCGATTGTATACCGAACTTTTCAATAAATTGTATCCAATTGAATGCTATTTGTGATATTGTGTTTTATTTCAAGTTTTATTTTTCCACGACAAACGACTTTCAACAAGAATGAGGTTTTCACTCTGCAGCGGAGTGTGCGCTGATATGAAACTTCCTGGCAGATTAAAACTGTGCGCCCGACCGTGACTCGAACTCGGGACCTTTGCCTTTCGCGGGCAAGTGCTCTTCCATCTGGGCTACCGGAGCACGACTCACGCCCGGTACTCACAGCTTTACTTCTGCCAGTATCTCGTCTCCTACCTTCCAGACTTTCATATCAGCGCACACTCCGCTGCAGAGTGGAAATCTCATGCTGGAAACATCCCCCAGGCTGTGGCTAAGCCATGTCTCCGCAGTATCCTTTCTTTCAGGAGTGCTAGTTCTGCAAGGTTCGCAGGGGAGCTTCTGTAAAGTTTGGAAGGTAGGAGACGAGATACTGGCAGAAGTAAAGCTGTGAGTACCGGGCGTGAGTCGTGCTTCGGTAGCTCAGATGGAAGAGCACTTGCCCGCGAAAGGCAAAGGTCCCGAGTTCGAGTCTCGGTCGGGCACACAGTTTTAATTTGACTTTCAACAACTTATTATATGCATAATTGTTGCAACAGATTGCCGGGAACTATATATATTTGAATTACAAAAAAACAAATAATAAAAAAAGTTGCATGGGGCGAGATTCGATCCGGCGACCTTCGCATTACGAACCCGAGCGCTTACCGCTGCGCCACGACGCTGCAGAAAGCTATTAATCGTAGAGAGTATTTCACCGCAACGGTTTCTTTTAACTGTCGATTTTCTTGACAACGGTTGAGAAGTGCATCTTGGTGCTTTGCCACGTTACACCTCTGGCCATGAGCTTTTATTATGCGCAGTATGAATCGAATCTGAATTTCACAATTGGCGGCCTCCCCT
The DNA here is from genome assembly GCF_023864345.2 of Schistocerca serialis cubense. Taxonomy (NCBI): domain Eukaryota; kingdom Metazoa; phylum Arthropoda; class Insecta; order Orthoptera; family Acrididae; genus Schistocerca; species Schistocerca serialis. The sequence continues at coordinate 592,974,917 of NC_064639.1, forward strand.
TGTAAGTAGTTTCCAATTCAGTTACATCCGACGTAATGTCCTCACAACTAAACAGAATACAGTTCTGACCACGACTGACATTTGCGACGCATTGTGGACATTGCACTGGTGTCGTTCGTGGTCAAATACAGAGAGCAATCTGAAGGCATGGCTACCATCTACATTTACCTTCAAGCGTGCATTTCTCGCGATATTTCCGTATTTTTGTCCAACCATTGTACGCGGAGCGCGCTGGCGCAGCGCCCGCATTGACGGCTGGATCTAGCTCTGCCGGAGCCATCTCTCAGCGGCCGATTAGCGAGTAACTCAGCGGCGGCTGCCGACTGGCGACTGGCGTGATTTAGCGCGCCACGCCTTGCAGCTCCGCCCCGGACAGGTGGCCGCCGGCCGCTCGTAAATCAGGCCGTATTGTTGGTGCCCCTGCGCGGGGAAACCCAGCCCGCGGTAGCGCTACTATTAGGGCGCGCTTCCGGCTCGCGAAATATTGCCGCCAAATCGAATCTCCTTTACTGTGTTATATGAGAGCCACACGCGCTGCTTGTTGAGCCGTAGATAATGAGTGCGGATAACTGAGCATGTTAATTTTGTTGTCTACGTCCACATCTGCATTTATACTTCGCAAGACACTTTATGGAGCAAGCGTAGTTTGTGTGCCTGTGTGCCACTGTCACTTCCCCTCTTCCCTGTTACAGCCGTGAATTGTATGCGAGAACAACGACAACTGGTAGACCTCTGTGCATGCTCGAATCTCTTTGATTTTACCTGCCATGGTCTTTTAGTGAGATCAGAGGCGAATGCAGGGGGGAGGGATACACGCCCCAAAAAAGGGGGGGGGGGTAGACAGAAAGAGATTTTTTGCAACATCGCTTTCAGACTTAACAGTCGAGAAAATTTTATCTCTTTTGTATTTCTGCAGTTCCACACCATGCACAACCCCCAGAGCAGAGTCCGGCCTTCGATACTGTGTGTGATACAAGCATTCGGATGCAATATTATTTGTTGACTGTCTTCTAGGTGAGTACGCTCACGGATCTGTACGAGGTACATAGTCGTTATATCAAATGGTTCAAATGGCTCGCGAGAGCGAGGACTGTTTTTATTGTCGTAAATGGTAACGTTTTCATTACAAGAACGGCTTGTAATCACTCGTTTTCCCCATTCGCATGGTCTGACCATGATTGAAATGTATCGCTAGTTGAGAGAGAAATGTAATGATGGTGACATGGACGTGTTTAATGAGCGGTCGTGTGTGCGACATGCAGGGACACCACCCCCTCCCCCCAATTGTATTAACCCTCGAGAAAAATTTCAGTTTAGCCGGTGAGTCCGTAGGCAGATAGCGATATAAGGGGCGTGTAGTAAAAGATTGGATTAGATTAGATTTACTTTCAATCCAATTGATCCGTAGTGAGGAGGTCCTCCAGGATGTAGAATATGTCAGAAAAACAATAATACATGGGAAATATTTACAACTCAAACAAATAAGCCAATGGACCATTCCACAGGTCCCAAGTGGAATGATCGCCATTTTTTAAAATGAACACTATATGAAACCATCATTTTACGAACACTAATGCACTGAATTTAAAATAAAAAAGTTTTTTTATATATAAAGTAGTAAACATGTAATAGAACTACTACAATGCTTATTTACAATTAACACATTACTGCACTGAAATGGTGCACAAGTTAGATTGTAATCACACACACACACACACACACACACACACACACACACACACACGCACACACTTACTGCAGAAGTTACATTGTACTTTTTACACAAAAACGCACAAATCAGTTGGGTTTACTGAGAAATTCATCAATGGAGTAGAAAGAGTTGACCACCAATAAATCCTTTAGGCTTCTCTTAAACTGAATTTAATTGGTTGTTAAGCTTTTTACGGCTGCTGGCAAGTTATTGAAAATGTGTGCTCCTAAATAATGCACACCCTTTTGTGCAAGAGTAAGTGACTTTAAATCCTTGTGAAGATTATTGTTATTTCTAGTATTGATTCCATTAATTGAGCTGTTGGTTTTAAAAAGTGATATATTTCAATGACAAAGTTCATTAAGGAATAAATATATTGGGAAGCAGTAGTTAGTATTCCTATTTCACTAAACAGGCTTCTGCAGGATGTTCTTGAGTTCACACCACATGTAACTCTCACTTCACGTTTTTTTGCCCGAAAAACTTTAGCTTAGCTTGGTGAATTGGCTGGTTCAAATGGCTCTGAGCACTATGGGACTTAACATCTGAGGTCATCAGTCCCCTAGAACTTAGAACTACTTAAACCTAACCAACCTAAGGACATCACACACATCCATGCCCGAGGCAGGATTCGAACCTGCGACCGTAGCGGTCGCGCGGTTCCGGACTGTAGTGCCTAGAACCGCTCGGCCACTCCGGCCGGCCTTGATGAGTTACCCCAAAATATAATCCCATCCGACATTATGGAATGAAAGTAAGCATAGTATGCCAGCTTTTTCATTTTTATATCCCCTATGTCTGACACAATTCGCATTGCAAATAGAGACTTGTTAAGATGCTTCAGCAGTTCTGTGGTGTGCCCTCTCAGTTGAATTTATTATCAAGCTGTAATCCCAAGAATTAAACACTGTCCACTTCTTCTATCTGCTTGTCATCGTATTTTAGGCATATACTCGTGGGACACCCCTTACAAGTTCTGAATTGTATGCAGTGTGTTTTTTCAAAGTTTAGTGACAAAGAATTGGCTAGGAACCAGAGATTAATGTCCACATACATTTTATTAGCCGGTCTTTCTATGACTACACTTGATTTGCTATTTATTGCAATGTTTGTATCACCGGCAAACACAACGAACTTGGCATCTGGTAATGTTACTGATGAAAGGTCATTGATATACAGAAGAAAAAGTAACTGCCCTAAAATGGAACCTTGTGGGACGCCCCTGTGATTAGTTCCCAGTTGGATTATGCCTGATAGCTTAATACACGTCTCTTATCTAATAACACCCTTTGTTTCCTGCCAGAGATGTAAGATTTGAACCATTTTGCAGCATTTCCTGTCGCACCATAATATTCTAATTTACTTAAAAGGATATTGTGATTTACACAGTCAAATGCCTTTGATAGATCACAAAATATACCAGTTGCCTGCAATGTTTTGTCTAATGAATTAAGCACATTTTCACTGTAAGTGTAGATAGCCTTTTCGATATCAGAACCCTTTAGAAATCCGAACTGTGAGTTTGACAGTGTTATTTGAGATAAGATGGTTATAAAGCCGATTGTATAATGCTTTTTCCAACATTTTTGAGAATGCTGGCAAAAGTGCAATTGGACAGAAATTTGATGCTATTTCTTTATCTCCCTTCTTAAACACTGGCTTATCTTCAGCATATTTCAACCATTCAGAAAATATTACACTGATAAACGACTGATTACACAGATAGCTTAATATGTTACTTAACTCAGAATCACATTCTTTAATTAACTTTGTTGATATTTCATCACACCCATTAGATGGTTTTGATTTTAAAGATTTTATGATGGAAATTATTTCTGCTGAGGTAGTGAGGGTCAAATTCATGTTATGGAAGTTGCTTGAAATGTCTGGTCTGAGATATTCCATAGCAGCATCTACAGAGCCTGACAACCCCATCTTTTCAGTAACAGTTATAAAATGTTCGTTAAAAAGTTCTGCAACACTATACACATATATCACCAATGTATCATTTACTCTTAATGCTATTTGTCCCTCTTTATGTCTGGTTCTATCGGTCTCTCCCTTCACTACATCCCATAATGTCCTTATTTTGTCATCTGATCTGACTATCTTTTCCTTGTAATATATTTGCTTTGATGTCCGTATCACAGTCTTTAATATTTTGCAGTATTTCTTATAATGTGCTATAGCATCAACATCAGAACTGTTTCGGATTGACAGAGACAGTTTCCTTTTTGTTTTACAAGATGCCCCTATTCCTTGAGTAATCCATGGCTTCTTTGTAGACTTTGCTCTAACCTTGGTTAGTTTTGGGGGAAAACAGTGTTCAAATAAGGTAAGCACTTTATTAGCAAAAGTGTTATATTTTTCATTCATGTCATGAGCACTGTAAACTTCAGTCCAGTGAATGTCTCTGAGGAGTGTCCTAAAATAATCAATTTTTGGCTTATTGAACCCTCTTGAGCTCAGATTTAACAGATTTTGTATCCTGTTCAGTAATAACATTTAACAGAAGGAACTGCATGTCATGGTCTGAGAGGCCATTGACTATTGGTTTTGTAATATAATTTTGTTCATTGGACTTTTCTATAAAGATATTATCAATGGCTGTTTGTGAGCAATTGGCTAGTGGGGAACTTTGCAGCAACGACTATTTCTTTGTTTTTGGTTGTTAAATGGGCCAGTACAGCTTCAAGGTGGTTTATGAACAGATTAAAGTTACCTGCAGGTGCTCGATATACACTTAATATTACGAAGGATTTTTTGTGAAATTCTACTTCTGTTGCACATGCTTCCATATGCTGTTCTAGGCAAAGTTTATGAATGTCTATGTTCTTAAATTTATGACAGTTCCTGATGAATGTGGCAACTCCTTCTTTCTCCATTTCTGCTCTACGAAAGTGAGATGCTAACCGAAACCCCGTAACACTTAAAAGTTCTATACCAGCGGTCACATGATGTTCAGAGAGGCAGATTATGTCAGCTGGGTTTGAAGACTCTAATTCATCTATGCAGATAATTAATTCATTAATTCTATTTCTCAGTCCTCTAATATTCTGATGCAATAACGATAGCTGACCTTTCACATTGCCTGACTTAAAATTGGGTAGAGTTGAAATATATGCTGACTGTTGAAAATTCTTAACGAATAGTTGTTTATGCTGATGTAATAAGCTAGAATTATGTTTTTTATTTCTATCTGAAACTGAAGGTTGAGTTTGTATCTGTTCTTGGATGCCATGACCGACCTCATTTGAACTCCTCTGTCAAGAGAGTTAATTTTGACTTGGAACGGCTGCTTATGTCGGGTGCAAGGTCACACATTGGTGTGGTTCGTGTTGATTCTGTCCCTTAAAACTTGGTTTCTTTCTGTCCTCCCTACCCTAAAAAAGGGTCTTTTCTGAACCCTATAACCACTGGTATTTTGTCACTCATAACAGTGCCTCCCCCCTTTAACTTTCCTGCTATTTTGCCAGCCATTTTACCCTTTTCTTTCCTGTTGAGGTGAAGGCCATGCCTAGTATCATCCCACCTACTGAGAGAATCAACAGGAACCACACCAACGTGTGACCTTGCACCCGACATAAGCATCCGTTCCAACTCAAAATTAACTCTCTTGACAGAGGAGTTCATATGAGGTCAGTCATGGCGCCCAAGAACAGATACAAACTCTAGTATGCTTCGATGCTGGCAACGATTTCCCTCCCGAGTTTTGCGACAGTTAAGCCAGTCTGTCCTTGAACTGAATTAGTGAGCCGCTGGCTAGGAATTCTTCCTACCTGATACGTAGAGATGCTCTGGCAGTTTTATGTCCCCTTGCATTGCTGTAGCAGCGCCCTCAATCTCTGAAACTGCAATACTACTGTGTATGTTTTACATAATGAAGCGACAGGACGCTTTTAGTGTAAATAATTTTTACACGGGATGCCATTATGCTGCGTTTATTTAAGGAACACAGTAAAGTGAACTTCTTCACACTGATTGTAACGTAACTATTAACTGTACGAGAGCATGGTCTACCACATGACTAGATCGAAAGGCATCTTATCGATGACTGCCGACTATGGCGCACAGTCTGTAACTTGAGCGAACAATATTCATAGTTTGTATGAGATCTTACATCTTCGGTTATGCCAAAGTTATTCATTTATTTATTAATATCAACGTTTTCTGGCATTGCAAAATTACTGAAAGATAATATTTACGATCTTTAGACTCTTCACAATACCTGAGTGCAAAGGGCTACTTGTGTTAGGAAGTATTAGTTAATAACAGTTACTTGATTCGTGCCAGAATAAATGTACTTTCCCTACGTATCAATTTGCTGACGTTACGAGCGATGGCTCTGAAAACGTCATATTGCCAACCGCCTCTGCTAGCCGGCGAGGGAACATAACGCTCGCTCCTTACTTCGTACGTACTCCGGTGCTGATAATTTCACTCAACTACGAAATAGCAAAACCGGAAGTAAAGTAAAATGCACTCCTATCTGCAAATAAGGGATACCTTACAGACATTTCAAAAAGAAAGCAGAACGTCGTGTGACAGTAAAAAACAAGACAGTTCGGCCTCGACCAGCAGGCCTGACGACATGATCGTGTGAGTGGAGAAAGATGTTTTGGAGGATTGCTGAATCAGCGTGGAACACTTCGGCTCCAAATTTGACATTTCAATGGGATCTGTGCACACAGTCCTGCCTGAGAAACTGAAAGTGTCCTCCAGATGATGCCATAAATGCTTAAGGACAACCACAAGGCAGCGTGCATGGCATCTAGCTGGGCAATGTTGACGTGTGATGATGACATGAACGGGACTTTCTTTTCGTCGACTGCGACAATGGATGAGACATGGGTGCCGCTTTTCTGTCCTGAAACGAAGCACCAGTCAGCTCAATGGAAGATTACACACTCACCACTAACTGAAAAATTTCGGTTAAGCGCCAGTGCAGAAAGAATGATGGTGGCCACGTTATGGGGCAGCGCTGGCGTAACCCATACTCATTGTATTCCAGAGGGCACTATCGTGACAGGTGCATACTATCAAGGTGTTTGGAAGAAGCGTTGCGTTGAAAATGTCTAGGAAATGCAGCACGTGTGTTCTTTCACCAAGACAATGCACCATACGCTCAAAGAATCTCGCCGGACTCTTCAGTCCCAGTTGATGGAAATTTAGTAACATTACGTTGCTGCGTGCAGTGCGATCTGATCAGTACATTAATAAGAATCCTTTGCCAAAGTCTCGTTAGGTATGACATTCTCGCGCAATTGGTCTCATTCGGAATGCCAGTTTTTGCTCTAAATAACCACATATGAATTAGATTCTATGCGCATTAGGCCAATTGGGAGGCAGTGAATAGTGGAATTGTCATAACCAAGTGCTGGGTTGGATACCATTTGAGGAATTACAGAACACTACGAACTTCTGTGCAGAAAAGGAATGATTATAATCGAAACTTTTCACTTCTTGCCATTGCGAAAACCCTCGGACATTCCTATTACTTATCATGTCGGGTATTGGCTCATATGTCTCTGGTGCGCAATCCCATTCCTCTTCGTTTATAAAATCATCGAGGTGTACCCCAGACACTTCTCATTTAGCACGCATTCTTCACTTTCTTGGCTGTAGTCTAATCTGTTTTCTGCCTACGTCATGTGATAGTGAAGTTTCCGCATCCAGCCACGATGCCTAACGTTAATTTTACGTTGTCCATGTTTAAAATTTAACAGGGAGTTAACTTTGGCACTGTGACCACCACAATAGGAGCCATATCATCACTGCTTCTATTCACAACCACTAATGCCTTCACACTCTCGGCAGACATATCGACCTTACTTTTCAAAGTTAAACTGTTCTCCTCGGTACTTAATCTTAGGGATTCTAACTTATATTCCACACCCTATACGGAACTACTGTGGGCCATAATCTGCGCCTGAGCTTTCATCTGTTGCGCTCATAGTAGTTCGATATTTTGCTGCACTGTTTCTACATGTCCTTTAACCTCTTGTCGACATTTAACCTGTTCCACTTCTGTGGTTTCAACTATTTTCTCGATTCCTTGTCAGACTGCATTTTCCAATTAGTTGGATTAAAAATTAAGTCAGGAGTACAGACCCCGACATTTGTTTACCAAACATCCAGACCTAAACAGTACAAAAGCACACTTATTTCTGAAGAGATTCATTATATTCACAAACATTTAGCAAGCGGCAAAAGTTAATGAATAGCAAAGAAATATGAGAGGATCTGACACTTTATGTCCAAAAAAGTCATCAGATGAAGAAAGTTTTTTGAAAGATTGTGTGCCACATAGTTTAAATTTGCATGCGTATGGTCACAAAATCACGAAAGACATGTCACAGTTCAGATGAGAAATGCAGAGGAATATTCTTTCACTAGTTCTTTAAAAACGTTTGATATCTGATTACTGCACACATATACAAGGCTGTATTCGAACGACCTTGTACTACAGTAATATTATAATCATTACCTGTATTAAAAACGTTGTTATTTTCATGTAGTGTGCCTATAAGTGTACTATACAAATCATTCAGATACATAATTAAGCCTTTCACTAAGTCGATAAATGTCTCTATACATTAATAAACTTAGTTAAAAAAACATTTTTGCTTACAAACATTCATTAATCTTAAAATCTGTAAATAGCAACAAAAATAGCAAAAGTCAAACATATCAAATGTCGAATTAAATCGACATTAGACAATTTAAAAATATTTTAACTATATTTGACATGAAGGACAGAAATGATTCTATTGTTAGGTGAAGTGGTATAAAATAAATGTTAATTTGCCAATAACAAGCTGTAATCAAAAGTTAAATGCAGAAAATAAATATCTTTCCATAAAGAAGGTTTAATAAATACCTTAAGTAACAATAATACTATTCAAATATTGATTGAGAGTGCTAAACGTTGTTCTTATTCAGTTCACTGTAAATAGTCTACTTTGTTATAAATGAACTAAACATATTTTTTCATTAAGCGTAGTGATGTTAAATTACAAGACTTAATAGCACACCCTACAGAATGTACACATGTCATAAAGTTAAAGACTTATGGTTAATTCAGAGCTGGTGAAACGTCTCTGTGAGATTCGTTTCATATTATTTAATTTTTATTTCATGTTGTGACACACAGTTATTTCTAATTTGGTTTTGCACTTCGTGTTTCTTCCCATTCAGTGAGATAGAGTTACATTAAAGTATCAATTTTTCCAGTAACCACCTAATACAATGTATATTTCCTACGTTTTGTGTTTCCAAATTCCCTTTGTTTCTTTATCCTCTGTATGAATGAGTGAATGAATGTAAATGTGGAATTTGTCTCTTATGTTGTAGCAGTACAGCAGTACAGCTGCCTACTGTGGTAGTAACAATGCAGCCAACGTAGCTTTCTCAGTCAGGACAGAGAGATCTGTTCCCTTTCGGTAGTCATTCGACAGCAGTTAAGTTGCTGTCGGAAAGGACCCCTCTGGTCCCTTCCGGCTACCCGGGGGAAGTTCGTTACAGGGAGAGACTGCTCTCGTCACTCAGAACTGAACCTCTGGTGAGTGAAGACGGTACTCTTAAAGAGTCACTTGGCTCTTGTGAGCGCGTCAGTGTGTGATGGTGAGTATTCTATTCTAACTGATCTACACGTTTGATTTGCTAGATTATTTTTAACTTCGGTAGTCGAGTTCTTATTTTTTCAGAGTGTAATCACCTGTATATTTTTCTGCGTGTAGTATGTTTTTCCAGTCCTTGCTTTGTATAAGAAGAACATATGGTGTGGGAAATTCGTTACTCCAGCACAGGTTTAAAATTCAGTTGTCTGACTTCTCTTTTGACTGGAATGTTTGTGTGAGCTTTTTCGTGAGTATGAGTTTTACTTCTTTTATTTTGATTTCGGTTCAATTTTAAGATTGTGTAGATTTTTCATACAATATGGTGGTGATTTGAATATTTGTAATTTAAGTACAGTTTTGAAAAAGCTTTATTCTTAATTTCGTATGATACTGTATTGTTATTTGTGGCTATACGGCTTACACTTGTATTTTTCAAGTTTTCACGAGTCTTAGTAATGTTGCGTTGTTCATGAATATTAATGGAATTTGTAAGTGTTTCACGCTAGCGTACCTTAGTTTGATATGGGAGGTGATGCGCATAAATTTCCTTATTGGTATCTGTGCTAGAGTATTCTTATTCACAATAATTCAATCGTAGCGAGAGGGATGAACCTCTGAGCCCCTGATTTACTGTGATGGGCAAAATTCGTTTTATCTTTATTCTTCTGTGTGTGGATAGTGTATGTTTGTGTGAACTTTTTCCATGCGCACTTGAGATTTCCTTTTCATTTATCGCTGCAGTGTACCTTGGCACTCAATATAGTAATAATATAAGCTAGTTAATTAATTAAATAACAGGCAATGATAGATCATAGTGTAGAATTACTTTGTGAATTTTTAATATGAAGTTTTATTTTAATAAACTACATTTAACTGTGATGACAGTTTCTCAGACAAACCCCTCCCCCTGTGTAAGATTATTTTTAACACATTCAACTAGGCGTTCCTAAAGCGCAAAATGCACACCTTATATTTGTAGACATTTGTCTGATTATCTTCTTCTTTTTGTTGAGGCTTAGGCTCCTCCTTGCTCTGAATTATTTGATTTAACATGTGGATTTAAAATGTTCCCATATGCTCATTCCATATATTCACTTGGATCTTTTTGTTAATATTATCACATTAGTTATGATACCAATTAAGTGATTAATTCAGTTCTGATATTAAATTTCCCCAGTTTTAATTAAACTGGGTTGGGCCAAGGAAAATTTTGTGGAACACAAAACTTATATCAGACTGCAGAGTCCACATTGACTAACTTGACCCAATTTCTGTTTGCAAATCACTTTCCACATAACCATTCACCCATTAATAAACATTTATTGGATAAGATACACATACAGCATATAAGTTTATCAGAATACGTGTGACGTGCACATGGGACTTTTTTAGGTTAGAGAACCTCTCCCTATGGATCAAACACCATTCGCCTGTTAAATCAGCCACAGTGACCTCAGAGAATCTTGGTCCTCGCAGATCAGAGATAGGAAAAATTTATATGATTTTAGTAGACTGCAGGAGCACCCAGGGAAAGGTCCCAGAGTTAGCACCTCTTACTGAAGGTTATGATGCACAAATAGTATTAGGAACAGGAAGCTGGTTGAAACCAGAGAATGAAAACGAAATCCTAATTTCAAACGGGAATGTTTGCCATAAGGATAGGTTAGTCGCCAATGGTGGCGGCTTGGTTAGAGGAGTAAAAAGTTCGATAAAATCTAGCGAGGTTATCACGGATTCCGAATGTGAATTAATCTGGGTGTAACTGAGTATCTAAGAATAGTCAAAAATGGTGATTGGATGCTTTTATAGACCACCTGCGTCAGGATTGTAGTAGTAGAGCGCTTCAGACAGAACTTGCAGAATATCATTAGTAACTTTTCTGATCATGCCGTTGTCATAAGGGGTGACTTCAATTTGCCAGGTACAGATTGGAAGTGTTATGCCATCAAAACTGGTGCCAGAGACAGGGATTCGTGTGGCATTGTTCTGGATGTCTTGTCCGAAAATTACCTTGAGCAGATAGTTAGAGAACCAACTCATGAGAGTAACGTCTTAGACATCCTGCAATAAGCAGACCTGAACTTATCGAATGAGTTAACGTAGAGGAAGGTATCAGTTATCATAATGTTGTGACAGCATCTATGACAACGGTTCCTAAAAGGAATTTACATCTGCTCAGCAAGGGTGACAAGATACAAATTTCAGAATATTTCAGCAGTCAGCATCAAATATTCGGTGATGAGGACGAAGATGTGGAGAACAAATGGAAAAAAATTCAAAGGCATCCTTCAGTATGCCCTAGACAAGTATGTTCCAAGTAAGGTTTTTAAGGGCTGGGAGAGATCCACCATGGTTTAATAGCCGTGTTAGAAAAGCTCTTCGTAAACAAAGAGCACTTCATTTCAGACTCAGGAGAAGTAAAAACCTAGTTGACGAACAAAAGCTGAACGTCGCGAAAATGATCGTAAGGAGAGCAATCAGAGAAGCGTTCAAAGATTTTTGACGTAAGACAGTGTCAACCGACCTGGTCATATGTAAAATCAGTAAGTGGGTCAAAATCATCTATTCATTGTCTCGACGACCACACGGGCACCGAAACGAAAGAAAACAGAGAGAAGGCTGAAATACTGAATTCGGTCTTAGGAAGCTGTTTCACTGCGGAATCGTCGTACGAACGTCGAAATGACAGATACTGAGATAACCGATCGCGGAACTGAAAAGCAGCTACGATCACTTACAGGTGGAAAGGCGTCAGGACCAGCTGAGATGCCTATAAGATTCTATAAAGATTATGCGAAAGAACTTGTTCCCCTTCCAGCAGTAATCTATCGTGGATCACTTGAGCATCAAAAGGTACCTAACGACTGGAAAGAAGCGCAGGTCATTCCCGTTTTTAAGAAAGGCCGTAACATGGATCAACACAATTATAGACCAATATCGTTGGCGTCAATCTGTTGTAGAATTATAGAACATGTTTTATGCTCAAGAATTATGACTTTTTGGAAAATGAACAGTTCCTCTTTAAATTCGACGTGGATTTTGCAAACAGAGATCCCGCGAAACTCAGCTCGCTCTTTTCCCCCTTCAGATCCACAGCGCAGTGGACAACGGCACTCAGGTTGATGCCGTGTTCCTTGATTTTAAAAAGGCATTTGAGACCGTCCCGCATTGTCGTTTAATAAAACAAATACGAGCTTACGGAATATCGGACACACTTGCGATTGGATTCAAGACTTTCTTGCAGACAGAACTCAACACGTCGCTCTTAAGGGAACAAAATCAACAGATGTAAAGATAATATCCGGTGTACGACAGGGAAGTGTGATATGACCGTTGCTGTTTACAATATATATATACAGGGTGGTCCATTGATGGTGACCGGGCCAAATATCTCACGAAGTAAGCATCAAACGAAAAAACTACAAAGAACTAAACTCGTCTAGCTTGAAGGGGGAAACCAGATGGCGCTATGGTTGGCCCGCTAGATGGCGCTGCCATAGGCCAAACGGATATCAACTGCGTTTTTTTAAATAGGAACCCCCATTTTTTACTACATATTCGTGTGGTACGTAAAGAAATATGAATGTTTTAGTTGGATCACTTTTTTCGCTTTGTGATAGATGGCACTGTAATAATCACAAACGTATAAGTACGTGGTTTCACGTAACATTTTGCCAGTGCGGACGCTATTTACTTCGTGATACATTATACGTGTTAAAATGGACCGTTTACTAATTGCGGAAAAGGTTGATATCGTGTTGATGGATGGCTATTGTGATCAAAATTACCAACGGGCGTGTGCTATGTATGCTGCTTGGTATCCTGGACGACATCATCCAAGTGTCCGGACCGTTCGCCGGATAGTTACGTTATTTAAGGAAACAGGAAGTGTTCAGCCACATGCGAAACGTCAACCACGACCAGCAACAAATGATGATGATAATCCGCACCTCAGTAGCAGACAAATTGTGCGAGAATCGGGAATCTCAAAAACGTCGGTGTTGAGAATGGTACATCAACATCGATTGCACCCGTACCATGTTTCTATGCACCAGGAATTGCATGGCGACGACTTTGAACGTCGTGTACAGTTCTGCCACTGGGCACAAGAGAAATTACGGGACGATGACAGATTTTTTGCACGCGATCTATTTAGCGACGAAGCGTCATTCACCAACAGCGGTAACGTAAACCAGCATAATATGCACTATTGGGCAACTGAAAATCCACGATGGCTGCAACAAGTGGAACATCAGCGACGTTGGCGGGTTAATGTATGGTGCGGCATTATGGGAGGAAGGATAATTGGCCCCCATTTTATCGATGGCAATCTAAATGGTGCAATGTATGCTGATTTCCTACGTAATGTTCTACCGATGTTACTACAAGATGTTTCACTACATGACAGTATGGCGATGTACTTGCAACATGATGGATGTCCGGCACATAGCTCGCGTGCGGTTGAAGCGATATTGAATAGCATATTTCATGACAGGTGGATTGGTCGTCGAAGCACCATACCATGGTCCGCACGTTCACCGGATCTGACGTCCCCGGATTTCCTTTTGTGGGGAAAGTTGAAGGATATTTGCTATCGTGATCCACCGACAACACCTGACAACATGCTTCAGCGCATTGTCAATGCATGTGCGAACATTACGGAAGGCGAACTACTCGCCGTTGAGAGGATTATCGTTACACGTATTGCCAAATGCATTGAGGTTGACGGACATCATTTTGAGCATTTATTGCATTAATGTGGTATTTACAGGTAATCACGCTGTAACAGCAAGCGTTCTCAGAAATGATAAGTTCACAAAGGTACATGTATCACATTGGAGCAACCGAAATAAAATGTTCAAACGTACCTACGTTCTGTATTTTAATTTAAAAAACCTACCTGTTACCAACTGTTCGTATTAAATTGTGAGGCATATGTTTTTTGACTGTTACAGCGCCATCTATCACAAAGCGAAAAAAGTGGTCCAACTAAAACATTAATATTTCTTTACGTACTACACGAATATGTAATTAAAATGGGGGTTCCTATTCAAAAAAACATGCAGGTGGTATCTGTTTGACCTATGGCAGCGCCATCTAGCGGGCCAACCATAGCTCCACCTGGTTTCCCCCTTCAAGCTAGACAAGTTTCGTTCTTTTAGTTTTTTTCGTTTGACGCTTATTTCGTGAGATATTTGGCCCCGTCACGATCAAAGGACCACCCTGCATAAATGAAGTACTTGAAAGAGTCGGATGCTCTTTAAGGCTATTCACAGATGATGCAGTTGTCTATACCAAAATAGCAGCGCCAAAAATAGTAAGAATATGCAGAACGCCTGCAGAGAATTGATAAATGGTGCATGCTCTGGCGCTTGAACATGAACGCAAATAAATGAAGCACGTCGCGCATTCACAGAAAAAGAATTCCACTACCGTACAGCTACACTATTGATGAGAAGGAGTTGGAGACAGCGTCTGCCGTAAAATGTCTAGGTGCAAACCTTAAGTGGAATGACCACATAAAACGGATAGTGAGAAAAGCAGATACCAGACTCAGATTCATCGGAAGAACCTTAAGGAAATGAAACTCATCCACGAAATAAGAGGCTCACAAGGCGCTTGGTCCGCCGATTCTCCGTATCATGTAGGACTGACAGAGGAGATAGAGAAGATCCAACGAAGAGCTAGCGAGAGAGCGTTACGGGGATGCTAAACAAACTACGTTCGTAGACGTTACAGGAGAGGCACTGTGCATCACGGAGAGATTTACTACTGAAATTTCGGGACAGCACTTTTCAGGAGGAGTTGGACAGCATATAACTTCTCCCCACATACATCTCGCGTATTGACCACTAGGAGAAAATTCGATAAGTTAGAGCCAATACAGAGGCTTACCGACGATCATTCTTCCCACACACTATTCGCGAGTTGAACAGGGTTGGAGAGATCAGAAAGAGGTACCAAAAGTACCCTCCGCCACACACCATTAGGAGGCTTGAGGAGTATGATGTAGATGTGGCACTATTTAGGAAGAGTTGGTTAAAAGGGACATAATCATACAATACTGCAGTCGTAAATACAGGATGACATGAAGCTTCTAGTATTATATATTGATTGTTTATAATTAATTTCGCCATTTTTTTATTGTCATATTCACTTTTAAATTATTTTTTCCTTCCGTATATTGTGACATGACTGTCACATATCCCTATACGATCTTGTTTCGTTTCCTGCCACTATTTCATAGTTATTTTATTGGGAGTACTGGTGATGTTTGACTGGGAGGAATGTTTTCCAAAATTCTCATTTGGAAGATGTGATTCTGCTGTCATCCCAAGTTCCAGTTTGTCAGCGAAACGGTGATCACTCAGCCTGAACAGCAGATGCGAGCATCCCTTGGAAGTTGATCAGTTTTGTAAAGCCGCTAGTGCTGTCCCCAGAGAGTAAGTTAGCATAATATTCTATCTTTTATGTATGAATATCAAAGAACGGGCTGCCATAGTACTGACCAGCTAGTCTGAGAAAATCGCTTCCTTTCACTCCAAAATTTTCGATGTATCCAGTTGAATAAGTTGCTCCCACCACTACTGTTGACCCAGTGAAGCTGACAGATCGGTGGGACATTGCTCCAAGCCAGTATCAGTTCTTTGTTTGTGAATGTGCTTTTTCCATGCATTAAGTGGGAGCTCCTGTTGCGTTGCCCCGCTTTTACATGAAGTACGAAATATTCTCATTCGTCACATTTTCAAATGCACTGATTCACTCACTTTACCCTGAGTTTATTTGAAATTGGGCAGTTGAGGGTTGCAGACTGAGATTCAGGGCCTTTTTTTCTGACTGCCGCATGATGTTGACTGACACGCACTTGCTGGTTTTGGGAAAATGTGTCACAATTGTAGTAGTGTGATCCACATTCTAAGCAGCTCCCAACTTACTTGTTTTGCCTCGCAATGTGTGTTGCCTAATCGATGTGATTTTCTTTCTGGTAACCTTCACATTTGCAAGCTATCCAGAGGACGATATCTTGTTACGTGTTCTCCATACACTCTTTCATATAATTTGGTACCCTGACACAGTCTTAGCACAACCTTCTGTAATCTAAATTGATATTTTAGAAAATTTTCTCTCTCCTCACTAATATTTTTATATGAATTCTGTCCATTCAGCAGAGCGAATAAAATTTTGTCATAGCTTTGAAACAGCTTTATGAATCCCTTAATTAATCTACAACATTCCCATGCCTGAACGACCTGCAAGTAACTAATGTAACCTGATGAATATTAAGGTTGTTGCTCTCATTGCGACAGTATTATCTGTTGAGCACAGTGGCCACACATGAAGATCAGTTATTTCATGTTCAGAGAAGATAATGACAATTGTACTCGCTCATCCAGTATGACGATAAATTTGTTGATTAAGCTGTGAGATACACTCCTGGAAATTGAAATAAGAACACCGTGAATTCATTGTCCCAGGAAGGGGAAACTTTATTGACACATTCCTGGGGTCAGATACATCACATGATCACACTGACAGAACCACAGGCACATAGACACAGGCAACAGAGCATGCACAATGTCGGCACTAGTACAGTGTATATCCACCTTTCGCAGCAATGCAGGCTGCTGTTCTCCCATTGAGACGATCGTAGAGATGCTGGATGTAGTCCTGTGGAACGGCTTGCCATGCCATTTCCAACTGGCGCCTCAGTTGGACCAGCGTTCGTGCTGGACGTGCAGACCGCGTGAGACGACGCTTCATCCAGTCCCAAACATTCTCAATGGGGGACAGATCCGGAGATCTTGCTGGCCAGGGTAGTTGACTTACACCTTCTAGAGCACGTTGGGTGGCACAGGATACATGCGGACGTGCATTGTCCTGTTGGAACAGCAAGTTCCCTTGCCGGTCTAGGAATGGTAGAACGATGGGTTCGATGACGGCTTGGATGTACCGTGCACTATTCAGTGTCCCCTCGACGATCACCAGTGGTGTACGGCCAGTGTAGGAGATCGCTCCCCACACCATGATGCCGGGTGTTGGCCCTGTGTTCCTCGTTCGTATGCTGTCCTGATTGTGGCGCTCACCTGCACGGCGCCAAACACGCATACGACCATCATTGGCACCAAGGCAGAAGCGACTCTCATCGCTGAAGACGACACGTCTCCATTCGTCCCTCCATTCACGCCTGTCGCGACACCACTGGAGGCGGGCTGCACGATGTTGGGGCGTGAGCGGAAGACGGCCTAACGGTGTGCGGGACCGTAGCCCAGCTTCATGGAGACGGTTGCGAATGGTCCTCGCCGATACTCCAGGAGCAACAGTGTCCCTAATTTGCTGGGAAGTGGCGGTGCGGTCCCCTACGGCACTGCGTAGGATCCTACGGTCTTGGCGTGCATCCGTGCGTCGCTGCGGTCCGGTCCCAGGCCGACGGGCACGTGCACCTTCCGCCGACCACTGGCGACAACATCGATGTACTGTGGAGACCTCACGCCCCACGTGTTGAGCAATTCGGCGGTACGTCCACCCGGCCTCCCGCATGCCCACTATACGCCCTCGCTCAAAGTCCGTCAACTGCACATACGGTTCACGTCCACGCTGTCGCGGCATGCTACCAGTGTTAAAGACTGCGATGGAGCTCCGTATGCCACGGCAAACTGGCTGACACTGACGGCGGCGGTGCACAAATGCTGCGCAGCTAGCGCCATTCGACGGCCAACACCGCGGTTCCTGGTGTGTCCGCTGTGCCGTGCGTGTGATCATTGCTTGTACAGCCTTCTCGCAGTGTCCGGAGCAAGTATGGTGGGTCTGACACACCGGTGTCAATGTGTTCTTTTTTCCATTTCCAGGAGTGTATATTTCTTTCTCCCCTGGGTCTAAATCCTTGTTTCGCGTTTCCCATGATAATTTTGGTTAATGATCTTGCACTGTTGAGACATAGCAGATAGTAATATTTTATAATAAGCTTTCACCTTAAGTCAGCTTTCTTGCATAACCAGGTCAAGGACATACTGCAACGCTGAATTTGATTGATAACCACAGAGCAGGAAAAAAGTTTCATGTCGATCCTTATTCAGAACCTTACCTTTGGTTTCTTCTGATATCCTGCAGTTGAGATGGCGCAGTGAGACATATCTTCAGATGCAAAAAGTTGTTGTGGTCATTAATCTGTATCATTTTTGTATTTTCTGGAGTACTATTCTGCAGCTGCAGCATATGCTAGTGTAGCGCGTATGAAATGTATGGTTTTTTTTGTAATTTATTTCTTTTTTTAAGTGTGTATTTTCAGGATTTAATTACGATAAATTTATACTGAATGTGAAGATTTTGTTTTCCAACATGTGAAGACCTTTTTTTTTTTTTTTTTTTTTTGCTTAGGGTCATTCAGTTATTTGAAATTTGTGATAGCTATAGTTTGCTGTGTGATAAACTTTTAGTGCGAAGACAGGACTACATGAGAGAGGTAAGGCAAGGGGTCAACGGATTAAGAGGAGGTCATGATGGAGAATTTTCTGAGCAGGAGCCGCCAGTAACAACAGTATTGCCTGAAACCCAGGAAACGCCACCAACCACCAGTAGAGTGAAACTAGTGTCTTGCGATATGGAGTCGACTGTGGTGAAAAGGAGCTCGAATTTCGGAAGATTAATAAGACAAAGCAGACAGATTACAGGCCGAAGTAGGTAGGAAAGAAGCACACGAGGACAGAAAACAACTCATGGAAGGGATGATTGTGATACACAGAAAATTCGAATCCTGATTGGAATTAGTTGACAAAAAACGGAAAGGTTACAAAGTCAGTAGGAAGCAGTGTGTCCAGGCTGCTCCAGGCTAGGCTGAATTTGAAGAAAGTAGAAGAAACCGTCACCTCACTTTCTCAAAGAGCGCCAGTTCTGGCAGAGAGAAATGTGAAACTGCAGAATCGGTTCCGTTCTCAGAAACTGAGTAGTTTGCCCCACTCAGGCGAGATGCAGAGTAGTTAAGGAAAGAGACTGAGCGACCGTGAGTCACAGCACCGTTAATGTTGTAGCAGAGAGATTCTGAGGGCTTATAATTAGCTGCATTGTTGCGAATGTCTGCAGCCTACTGGCATGCCTTCATCGACACAAGATGCAGTCATTGCAAGAGGATCATGTATGGACTCGGAATCTATGTCTGGCAGTGGGCAGGACTTTGATAACAAGCACTTCTTTTCACTGAAGAAATTCAATCAGTTCCCTCATGCCTCAACCAAGATGGCACTAAGCAATACTTTTATGAATGTGGAATCGTAAGATAGAATCAAAGATGAGGTTGTAATTCTGTCACAGCAGCTGGCTAGGCATACACATGTGATTGGGAAGGCAATTGCCAACATCAGGAAAGCGGCACTATAACGATAGAGGGGAGTGCAAAGAGCGCCAAGCAGTGTTTCTTCTGCATAAGACAGAAAGTACTGGTGAAAAACCACACTGCCTCTTCTGCAAAGTGAAGAATGAATCCCACAAATCATTCTCCCTGTACGTTGGTCCGTTCTATGTAAAGAATTTAGTCTTCGAAAAATGCTGTCATTCTAGAAACGTGGGAGATGGAGAAATTAATTGGAATGCACCACTCCCTGACTCTAAGAGAATTCTTACAGTAGGAGTTATTTAGTTTATGTTGTGTAATTTGTATTAATTACGTACTTTGCTACTTACGTCCTCCTTACCCAGAATGATTTGTTTTTGTTTAGCAGTAAGATTTTATGAGATTTTAGTTTTGCCACTTATGATTCCAGTAGTTTGTACAAGTATCTTCCTTTTGGGTGTTGATTTTGCTGTTAGTTGTGTGGTGTCACCGCCAGACACCACACTTGCTAGGTGGTAGCTTTTAAATCGGCCGCGGTCCGCTAATATACGTCGGACCCGCGCGTCGCCACTGTCAGTAATTGCAGACCGAGCGCCGCCACACGGAAGGTCTAGAGAGACGTACTGGCACTCGCCCCAGTTGTACAGCCGACGTTGCTAGGAAAGGTTCACTGATAATTACGCTCTCAATTGCCGAGACGATAGTTAGCATAGCCTTCAGCTAAGTCAATTGCTACGACCTAGCAAGGCGCCATTTATCCTTTGCTATGTATCTAATGAAGCATGTACAGTAACAAGACCAATGTTCACCAATTGTGGATTAAAGTTAAGTATTCCAGCAGCTACGTACTCTTCTTTATAGCATTCATTACGTATTCTGTTTCAGACCTCACGCCAGCCTGCGTGAGTTTAAGCGCGTGCCTTTCGGTTACCCGTCACTGTGGATTGGCTGTCTTGCCAGTCCACAACAAGTTGGGCGCTCCTGCAGTCAATAGTCAGGCACGTTAATAAACTGTTCAGTTACATTAATATGAACTAAAAAAAAAAAAAACTAAACTCCTCCCGAACAGGCCATGAAAGCCGAACGGTACCGACCGGCCGCCGTGTCATCCTGAGCCCATAGTCGTCACTCAATGCGGATATGGAGGTGCATGAAGTCAGCACACCGCTCTCCAGGCCATATGTCAGTTTCAGAGACCGTACATTAATATGACCACCTGTCAAGTACCTGAATAGCCAACTTTTGCAACATTAGTTGTGCAGGAAGAGAATCACTGAGGTTCTGGAAGGTACAGACAGTGATGTAGAGCCATACCAGTCCTAGTGCCGTGTCCAGCTGTGCTAGGTTTCTCGTTTGAGGGGCCATGTGAAAACACCCTGATCGAGGCGGTTCACAGAATTCCAATTATGTTTGAATCTGTGATGCTTGGTATCCAGGGGAGCACGGTAAACTCATCCTTGTGCCCTTTAAACCACGCACGTACACTGTAAACTGTACGACACTTTGCATTGTCCAGCTGATAGATGCCATTGCATCGAGGAAAAACTAGCTGCATTTGGAGGTGGGCATGGTCCCCAAGAACAGGTGCATACTTGGATTGATCCATATTGCACTCCAGAATGGCGATATCACATAGCTAATACCACGAAAACATTCCCCAAACCTCCTGCCTGGACCCTTTGCTTTCAGACATTTCACGCCCTACACGCCAAGCCCATCCGTCCAGTGTAGCATGAACGTGATTCGTCTGGAAAGGCCACCTGTCACTACTGAATGGAGTCCTGTTGCGGAAGTGGTGTCCTAATTCCAGCCTTTGTCGCCGATGAACAGTGGCCAGCATGGGTGCACGAACCAGGCGCCAGGCCCTACACAACAACGTTCGCTGGACTGTTGTTCAGGAGACACTATTGGTAGCCTCTTGGTTCATCTGGGCAGTCAGTTGTCCAACAGTTGCACGTCTGTTTGCCTGCACGCATCTCGTTCACCTCTGATACCTATGGCCTGTAGTGCACCACACTGCCTCAGCCCCAGTTTCGGATAGCGCCATTTTGGCATACACTGTATACTTTAAGCACAGTGGCATGTGAACAGTTTACAAACTTAGCCATTTCAGAAACGCGTTTAAGGTGGTCCAGAAACCAATGATCATGCCCTTTTGGAGGTGAAATAAATGGCTCCATCTCCACATTATGGAAACGATTGCACTTCTTTTCCTCGTCCCTCAAAGGCTAGTGCTGCCACCTGCCGTCTGTGAGTGTTTATTGCATGTTAGTGTCAAACATTGGCGGTGAGCACATTAATGTGACTGACCGTTTAAGGAAAGGAACAGAGTCAGTAGTAGCATTGTGTGTTCGGTGTTGGAGCTAGATTTTGCATTTACGATCATTTTTGTAGACTTGAGTGTCTGTATGGCCAAATTTTTCCGTCTCGCCATAGCTTGATGTGGTAAGCTCATGAAGACTCTAATAAACGCTCCACAAATGTTTTGCTTAATAGTGTAAAGTCCAGCCAGAATCCTCGACAATCATAGCTAAATACAGACAAAACATGCCTTTGTTCCCTTTCACGATCATCAAGGAAGTGATATATAAGGTAACAAAATGTGATGTATCGTTCCTCTGAATATGTATTAACCCAAGGTGCCTCACTTTTTTTTCTTTTGGCGTCTTCCCTATGTTGTGTGAAACTTTTTTTTTTGTGAGATGGCAAATTTTTCTTTGGGGAAACCAAACTGCCACCTGTATTAGAGGTTCGAAGGGTGCATCCAGCTGTATTGTCATACGGAAATGATTTAATGTGTGTGGTATGAGGAGGATTTATGGATTTTATTCTCTACGTGGATGTAGAACGCACTGCCGACGGCATTAGCACATTTTTGGTCTACCGTCAACTGCAGCTTATGCTCTGGGATGTTCACCAAGGTGTTTAGAGGTTTTGTCGGAGGCCAGCTTTTCCACATAGAGTGCTGAGCGTTCTTGACGGTATTTATGTTACGAATTTTGTTTTCTTCTGTGTCACTTTGTACCTTCGCCTGTATTGGTAGAATACATTGTCTTCTTTGGATTATGCCACCCTTTCTGAACTTGCTACGCTTAGTACACATCTCACATACATCATCACGTGGTCAGAATCATGGTAGAACACTGGAAAGTTGCTGAACGTACGATTTTTGGTGGTAACGAGAGTTGTTTAAGATATGCTTAACAAGATTCTCTGCATCAGAGCTTGCACTTAACTTTTTGCTGTGGAAACCACGTCTTGCTTAGCATTCGCTTGTTAACGACCGACTTTAGCTAAAGCTATTTTGTAAAGTTTTCCACGGTTTCACAGATTGGCATTCATTCTGATGTTCACTCATGGGGAAGATGTCATGTCAGATTTATCAAGTGTTTGCTGTAACATTGTGTACTGTTGGAAACATTACTAATTAAATCTCACGCTGTTGCAGAGCAGATTCCAGAAGAGCTTCACTCACGCCCTTTGGGACGGCGCAGGTCAGTGACAGATCCAAGCCACAAAGGATCCCTCATACGTGAATGACTTTATCTCCATGTAGAATAGCACAATACATCTGTTGACAAACGCCAGCCATTGCTAGAATTTAAGCCATAAAAGTGGTCACCCTTTCATAGGAGTATATCTTCGCGCAATTAAATAATATAATTGAGCTGAATCCGGGAGGGAGAGAAATTTTAGTCTTGCTTTGCACTTTAGACCTACGTAAAAAACATCTCGATGTTTCTGGGACAATTTTAGTTACAAATATGATATACTGATTTTGAAAACTTAGGAACCACAAGAGCTGTAAATAATTTTTGGCAATCAACTATCTTGCAATGTAAGCATCTGGCAGATTCAACCATCTTGTGATGTGACATATGCTCGCACTCACTATGAAAGGTCTCTGTTGGATTCCTTTCATGTTTAATTTCTTAAATCTGTTGCCATTTATGGAATAAATTCCTCTTCTAAATGTACTGTGGCGTTTCTGACTATCTGGGAGGAGACTGAGCAGTGGAACGTGTTACTTTTACACATAAACAAGAACGATCTGTCACACTACTACACTTTAAAGCACAGTTTATATGTAATTCTTATATGTAATTCATGTCACACAGTTTCATACGGAACCTACATCCGCTTTCTTTTATATACTGTATATGATAAGATACTGTCATCCCCCTTCCCTTTTGTGTGAGAGGATGAATGAGCATATGTATTTCTAGTTGCATGCTTGAGGGTAGCAGACAAGGCTGTCTGCTAGAGAACAGTAGGACCAACGTCGGAACAGGTAGCTACGCTTCCTAAAAGCAAAGAGGTTTCTATCCTTAGTATGGTTCTGTCCGTCCGTTGTCATGTTGGTATAGGAAGCTGCCCCTCTGGCCACTTCCGTTTGACTTTGTGAGCCACCCTCAGGAAGCACGCTCGGCAGTAGGCAGTTGCAGGGTGGCCGTGGCGAGCGTCTGAAGTGGTAAGATCTCCGGCTAAGCGCGTGTCTGTTAAGTCCGTAGGACAATGGATTTCTTAAGTTCAGCCTAACTGAAAATTTAATCACTTTTATTTCGGGTTTAGGTCTAAAATATCCGATGTTATCTTAAATTGCAGTGCAATATAGTTCTCGTGTGAAGTTCAGATTATTTTCCGGTAGTTGCTTTGTTACTACTTTGTGAGTAAAGTGGAACTACGTGTTGATCAGTAACTCTAACTAAGATCAATCTTAAATGCGAATGCTTGTGTGATTATAACGTCTCGTCTTGACTATATTTTCAATATAGCAACTTTTCTTTATGTTCAGCCCACGTGGGGTGTACTTTGCGAGACCACTACCACGTGCTTATATAACTGTTTGACCCATCAGGTTAATAGTAAGACGTTAGTAACCAGTTCAAGGTTTTTCTTTTGTCAATTGCTTTTCGATCTAATTTATTTTAATTATCAAAATTATTGTGGAGTTGTACGCTTTGTGTAAACCAAGTTGACTACGTGAAGCATGTGGTGTAATCATCAAAGTAGCCCTCAGCTATTCTTTTTGCGAAGATTTCACAAAGAGTTAATATGAATTTAGTATACCAGTGTGTGGTAATTACATGACGGACAGGATTGTGGTATGAACGTAATTTCTTTGGGTAAAAACTGAATCTGTTGGTTGTGGTTAATTTCTTCTTGCTTATGTTTCAATGTTCTTCGTGTGTTATTTTATGAATGTAGTATTGTATGCAGTCTCCCAGTCTTGGCTTCATATTTTATGTGTTCCGTAAGATTACAATCTCACATTTTTTTTCAATCGTAAATAAGGCACCAGCTCCGTTATAACTCACGTATAATATGCTCAAATCTCAATGAACAATCTTAAAATAAATTTCCAAATATAAACTGATTTCTTTCTTTTTATTTAAATTCTCCTTTTTTTATATATATATTACCGGTTTTGTATGACTATTAAAAGATTATCATTAATGTTAGTCTGCTTGGTAAACCTAGACTAAATATCTGATGAAACAGTTGTCCAGTAATCCACGGTTAACGTCCCCAGACAGATCACGGCTTTTAACCCACTTTCATTGTCAATTAGCACCGATCTCAGCATACCAAATTAAAGTAACAACATTACAACTATCATTAGGATATAGTTACTATCAAGAAATTTAGTTATTGGATACTCATGTATTTTTCATGATAATTTTGGTTAACAACCTTGCACTGTTCAGATGTAGCAGACAGCAGCATTTTATAGCAAGGTTTTATCGTAAGTCAGGTGAAGGACACACCGTGTGTTTGAATCAGATTGATAACCACGGAGCAAGAAAAACTTTTCGTTTTTTATATAATTTTTCACTCATTTTATAGTTTTTCATTTAGTTTTGACTGTCTTAATAGGTACTTTTCGTGTAATGATGTTACTCCTTTACTTAACTGTTTGAAATTTATTTATGATGCAGTGCATAAGGCATTTGATAATGGCGTTTGTAGCTGTTGTCTGTTATACCATACATGTTTCTTTCCTGTCCAAATATTTTCGTTTTTTTAAACATTCAGGGAAAATTACATTGTGTGAAATCGATCAACTACTGAAACTTTCTTAAATAATTATGGCGGATTCAAATGAACAAAATTTGTTTGTGTTATCCTTTCATCTCATCTTGATCGATGTGCAAACTGCCAAACTGATGTCAAATAGAAAGTGTTGCGTCAAGTGATTGAACAATAAACAACAATATCAAAGGAGTATCCCAGTCAGTATGAAAGACAATCATTTCATTTTATTTTTAGCGTGTAATTCTAATCAAAAATTGAATAATTATAACAAATTTAAGCTAAGTAGAATAAACGATAAATTTAATTATTCGAATCCTTGACGTAAACCTATATTCGGGTTTAAATTTTGTTACTGAGTCTAACAATGCTGCAAACTTTTTATTTTGCACTCGTATAAATAACGAACATCAAGAAAGCTATAACATGCTACAGATGTCAGCAACTGCCTATCAGATGTCATAAACCGCAGTTTTTCTCCTGTTGTTTAAAGTTGAGTATATTGTCAGCTTTTTCTTATCTTGACAGTAGTGTTCGAACACGCGTGCTGTGGCAAGCAACCTGACTTCCTTCTTCTCTTTCCACTATCGCCACACATTCTCAAAGATCTAAAACACATTGTTTGACAAGCAGCGCCAGTCCAAAGGCAAAGCGACACAAGCGACCGCTGGGGCCGCCAAGCTGAAAGTGGCAGCAGGGGCGAAGTTGGTGTACAGCGTGTGTCACAGTTGGTAGCAAAAACTGACGCGGGTGAACATATCTGTCTTAACGAGGTCTGGGGCGTCTTGTCACGGTCCGCGCGGCTGCCCTCGTCGGAAGTTCAAGTCCTCCCACGGGCATGGGTGTGTATGCTGTCCTTAGCCATAGCTAGTTTAAGTTAGACTAAGTTATAAGAGTCGAGGGACATGAAAGGGAAGTAGTGGTTGGGAAGGGAGACAGGTTGAAACCTCTCCCCGATGTTATTCAATCTGTATATTGAGCAAGCAGTGAAGGAAACAAAAGAAAAAATCGGAGTAGGTATTAAAATCCATGGAGAAGAAATAAAAACTTTGAGGTTCACCGATGACATTGTAATTCTGTCAGAGACAGCAAAGGACTTGGAACAGCAGTTGAACGGCATGGACAGTGTCTTGAAAGGAGGATATAAGATGAACATCAACAAAAGCAAAACGACAATAATGGAATGTAGTCGAATTAAGTCGGGTGATGCTGAGGGAATTAGATTAGGAAATGAGACACTTAAAGTAGTAAAGGAATTTTGCTACTTGAGGAGCAACATAACTGATGATGGTCGAAGTCGAGAGGATATAAAATGTAGACTGGCTATGGCAAGGAAAGCGTTTCTGAAGAAGAGAAATTTGTTAACATCGAGTATAGATTTAAGTGTCAGGAAGTCGTTTCTGAAAGTACTTGTATGCAGTGTAGCCAAGTATGGAAGTGAAACATGGACGATAAATAGTTTGGATAAGAAGAGAATGGAAGCTTTCGAAATGTGGTGCTACAGAAGAATGCTGAAGATTAGATGGGTAGGTCACATAACTACTGAGGAGGTATTGAATAGAATTGGGGAGAAGAGGAGTTTGTGGCACAACTTGACTAGAAGAAGGGAACGGTTGGTAGGACATGTTCTGAGGCATCGAGGGATCACCAATTTAGTACTGGAGGGCAGCGTGGAGGGTAAAAATCGTAGAGGAGACCAAGAAATGAACACACTAAGCAGATTCAGAAGGGTGTAGGTTGCAGTAGGTACTGGGAGATGAAGCAGCTTGCACAAGATAGAGTCGCATGGAGAGCTGCATCAAACCAGCCTCAGGACTGAAGACCACAACAACAACAAGTAGTGGGTGAGCTTATGGACCGATGACCTCAGCAGATTGGTCCCATAAGACCTTACCACAATTTAAATACTACTTCAACATGTTATGTGTTACAGTTACCTTTTACATGAGGTGTTCTACGTATCGTCCTCGAATTTGGTGGAAACACTGTATTCGCAACGGCAGTGACTTCCAAATTCTGTCAAACACATTCCCATCCTGTGGGAAATCTTCACAAGACCGTAAAATTCATTACTCGAGTTAATCAACCGAATCAATGGTTGTACATATACTGAAAAATTGTAGGAATTACAAATGGATTTATTACTAGGATATTTCTGTTTCATATCACACACGAATTCGAGTTTTCGCTTTCAGTTGCATTTGACCATTTTCATCAATTTTCAACTATTTTTATGCCAAATTTTCTTAAATTTTCCTCCTTGCTGGAGATTTCTCTTCACATGTAACCTATAAGTTACTCAGACAAATGGTGTATTTTGTTTAATACGTCAACATAAAATGACGTTTTTCTGTTTTGCGTTTCTGTCGTTGTTTTCCGATGGAAAGTGAAATAAAGTGTAGATTATACTGTTCTGTAGTTCCTTTATGTAAGTGAAAAATATCACAAATTTTGTAAATTGAAGGGGGAGGGATAGAGGGGCAGAAAGGAAAGGAAAGGGAAGGGAAGGAGCTAATTATGACCTGCACTGGGATTTTGTGCTGAATCAGTGGTGATGAGTGAAAGTGTGTGTCAGAACTGGACTCGAACCCATGATCTGCTCAGTAGGCAACCGGACACAGTGTTTGTTGGAAATTTGTGGAATATCTCGGCATGGTCCATGGCCAAGTCACATTCCCACGTAGTCCCACCTACCCGAAGTCACTATGCACTTTCTCCATGCTTCTTAATTTTAGATTCGCGCAGGAAGTCGAACATAAATGTGTATCGGCGCTTTAAGTTGTGGATTCATTTCCCATTCCGCACAAAGTCCTGATGCAGCTGCTGTTCCTTGCCTTTCGTTCCTTTCTCCCCATTCCCCCTTCAGTTTACAAAATATGTAGCACAGCTGCGGATCTGACATGGTGTCTGTTCCTTCGGACATGTCCTAAAGAACAGACACCACGCATTCATACAATCGGAAATTTTGTAAGTTCAATCATTTTTTAAGTATAATAGACACCACATTTTTATTGTAAGTAGAACAAAGCACTATGTCTTCTTTCTATTTTCACGTTTAAGTTTATAATATCTTAGTAATTACCTTAAATGGAAGCCGACCGCTGTGGGCGAGCGGTTCTAGGCGCTTCAGTCCGTAACCGCGCTGCTGTTACGGTCGCAGGTTCGAATCCTGCCTCGGGCATGGATGTGTGTGATGTCCTTAGGTTAGTTAGGTTTAAGTTCAAATGGCTCTGAGCACGATGGGACTTAACATCTGAGGTCATCAGTTCCCTAGAACTTAGAACTACTTAAACCGAACTAACCTAAGGACATCACACATATCCATGCCCGAGGCAGGATTCGAACCTGCGACCGTAGCAGTCACGCGGTTGCGGACTGAAGCGCCTAGAACCGCTCGGTCACAGCGGTCGGCTAGATTTAAGTAGTTGTACGTCTAGGGGACTGATGACCTCAGACGTTAAGTCCCATAGTGCTTAGAGCCATTTGAACCATTTTTTGAACCTTAAGTGGAAATGATTTCTTTGTGCTTTTAATACTGAAAATTGGAATAAGATGCAGAAATTCATTCGTTTTGGCGAGGTACATCTATGTAGTATTTATTTTAAATGAATGAAAAACAACTGTTTTCCCGCATCACTCGAATTATACAGGGTGATTCAAAAAGAATACCACAACTTTAGGAATTTAAAACTCTGCAACGACAAAAGGCAGAGCTAAGCACTATCTGTCGGCGAATTAAGGGAGCTATAAAGTTTCATTTAGTTGTACATTTGTTCGCTTGAGGCGCTGTTGACTAGGCGTCAACGTCAGTTGATGCTAAGATGGCGACCGCTCAACAGAAAGCTTTTTGTGTTATTGAGTACGGCAGAAGTGAATCGACGACAGTTGTTCAGCGTGCATTTCGAACGAAGTATGGTGTTAAACCTCCTGAAAGGTGGTGTATTAAACGTTGGTATAAACAGTTTACAGAGAATGGGTGTTTGTGCAAAGGGAAAAGTTCTGGACGGCCGAGAACGAGTGATGAAAATGTAGCACGCATCCAGCAAGCATTTGTTCGCAGCCCAGGAAAATCGACTCGCAGAACTAGCAGAGAGCTGTAAATTCCACAATCAACTGTTTGGAGAGTCCTACGAAAAAGGTTAGTTATGAAACCTGAACGTCAACTACCCGAGGCGATGGATCGGCCGCCAGGCAGCCCGTGACAGAGCACTTCATCACTGGCCTCCAAGAAGCCCTGATCTTACCCCCTGCGATTTTTTCTTATGGAGGTATGTTAAGGATATGGTGTTTCGGCCACCTCTCCCAGCCACCATTGATGATTTGAAACGAGAAATAACAGCAGCTATCCAAACTGTTACGCCTGATATGCTACAGAGAGTGTGGAACGAGTTAGAGTATCGGGTTGATATTGCTCGAGTGTCTGGAGGGGGCCATATTGAACATCTCTGAACTTGTTTTTGAGTGAAAAAAACCTTTTTAAATACTCTTTGTAATGATGTATAACATTAAATACACATTTTTAAAGTTGTGGTATTCTTTTTGAATCACCCTGTGCTTATTTTTGAGGATCTTCCTGGGAACCCAAGGAAAGGCAAGTAATGAGGGGGAGGGAGAGGTTCAAAAGGCTCTGAGCACTATGGGACGTAACTTCTTAGGTCATCAGTCCCCTAGAGCTTAGAACGACTTAAACCTAACTAACCTAAGGACATCTCAAACATCCATGCCTGAAGCAGGATTCGAACCTGCGACCGTAGCGGTCGCGCGGTTCCAGACTGTAGCGCCTAGAACCGCTCGGCCACTCCGGCCGGCCGGAGGGAGAGAGGGGGTGTCGAAGGGTACATGGCTTGTGTAGGAAAAATTTCTCTAACGGCTCTGTTTACAAGTAATTGACTTTATGAATCTGTTGCAGCTTTTACTGTCCTCTCTCTACCCGTCGCGGCCAACAGGAAGCGGAGGGATCGCCATTTCAGGACTAAAACGCGCCACTTGCGGAGCGATATAAATGCAAATGCGCTGCCTGGCGGGATTCCCGCGGCGTGCAGCTGGCCGCCTGCTGGCCTTGTCCGGCTCTCGTCTCGGCACGCAGGCGGGCTGGACTAGACTGGAGCAGACTAGACTAGACTAGGTACCGGAAGGGGTGGAGGCGCCAGTCCACAGCGGGCTGTGCCGTGCTGCGCCGGCGAGGCACGGAGCGGCGTATTAATCAGGCGGGCTATCGACCTGCCGGCCCTCCAGTTTTCCGCGCAATTTATCCGGCCCAGCCGGCCCGCCGGCCGCGCTGTGCCGTGCTGCGCCGCGCCGCGCTGCGCCCACTCGCGCGGGATAAACACGTTGCGGCCGCGTGACGGCAGCCGGCGGGCGCGTGGGCGGCGCTTAGCGAAAATACCGCGGCAGGCCTGCCGCGCGGCACCTGCCGGCGCTCCCGCAGTCCGCTCCTTACTACTGCGGTTGACACTCCACGGGTGTCTGCAGTACTACACTAAGTTTAATTTGTTTACTATGTTCATATTTAAACTGCTTCATCCACTCCGGAGTTTCGAAAAGTGACATTTCGGAGGGCACAGAATTGTCGCCAGCAGATTGTACACGAAATTTGCAAGCGAATACCAACTTCTCTGTACTGCCTGACAAAGGAAGTGAGGCGCCTAAAACAGGAGGAGGAAACAAATAAAGCTTCACGGGTCGTTAGAGTAAGTGATGACCTTTCACTAATTACATAATCGAGTCAGATTTACACTACTGCCCATTAAAATTGCTACACCAAGAAGAAATGCAGGTGATAAAAGGGTATTCATTGGACAAATATATTATACTAGAACTGACATGTGATTACGTTTTCAAGTAATTTGGGTGCATAGATCCTGAGAAATAAGTACCCAGGACAACCACGTCTGGCCGTAATAACGGCCTTGATACGCCGGGCATTGAGTCAAACAGAGCTTGGATGGCGTGTACAGGTACAGCTGCCCATTCAGCTTCAACACTATACCACAGTTCATAAAAACTAGTGACTGGCGTATTGTGACGAGCCAGTTGCTCGGCCACCATTGACAAGACGTTTTCAGTTGGTCAGAGATCTGGAGAATGTGCTGGCCAGGGCAGCACTCGAACATTTTCTCTACCCAGAAACGCCCGTACAGGACCTGCAACATGCGGTCGTGCATTATCCTGCTGAAATGTTTGGTTTCGCAGAGAACGAATGAAGGGTAGAGCCACGGGTCGTAACACATGTGAAAAGTAGCGTCCACTGTTCAAACCGCCGTCAATGCGAACAAGAGGTGACTGAGACCTGTAACCAATGGCACCCAATACCATCACGCCGGGTGATACGCCAGTATGGCGATGACGAATACACGCTTCCAATGTGCGTTCACTGCGATGTCGCCAAACACGGATACGACCATCATGATGCTGTAAACGGAACCTGGATTCATCCGAAAAAATGACATTTTGCCATTCGTGCACCCAGGTTCGTCGTTGAGTGCACCATCGCAGGCGCTCCTCTCTGTGATGCAGCGTCAAGGGTAACCGCAGCCATGGTCTCCGAGCTGATAGTCCATGCTACTGCAAACGTCGTCGAAGTGTTCGTGCAGATGGTTGTTGTCTTGGAAACGTCCCCATCTGTTGACTCAGGGATCGAGACGTGGCTGCACGATCCGTTACAGCCATGCGGATAAGATGCCTGTCTTCTCGACTGAGGCCGTTGGGATCCAGCACGGCGTTCCGTATTACCCTCCTGAACCCACCGATTCCATATTCTGCTAACAGTCATTGAACTTCGACCAACGCGAGCAGCAATGTCGCGATACGATAAACCGCAATCGCGATAGGGTACAATTCGACCTTTATCAAAGTCGGAAACGTGATTTTACGCATTTCTCCTCCTTACACGAGGCATCACAACAACCTTTCACCACTCAACGCCGGTCAACTGCTGTTTGTGTATGAGAAATCGGCTGGAAACTTTCCTCATGTCAGCAAGTTGTAGGTGTCGCCACCGGCACCAATCTTGCGTGAATGCTCTGAAAAACTAATCATTTGCATATCACAGCATCTTCTTCCTGCTGGTTAATTTTCGCGTCTGTTACACGTCATATTCGTGGTGTACCAATTTTAATGGCCAGTAGTCTACGAGGGACGTTCAATAATTAATGCTGCACATTTTTTTTTCTCGACCAATTTCGATTGCAAAGAAGGCGGACTTCGTTGTGGGATTTCGTTGAATATTCCTGCTTGACCCGCTATAGTTTCATGAAGTTTCGATTTGTGGCGACTCTATTTGTAGCCTTCAAAATCACGTCACTAATGGAGGTGCGTTCCATGCAGAGGGCTCTTATTGACTTCCTTTTGACAGAAACCACATCATCGCAGATATTCATAGGTGGTTGCAGAATGTCTACGGAGACC
The DNA here is from genome assembly GCF_023864345.2 of Schistocerca serialis cubense. Taxonomy (NCBI): domain Eukaryota; kingdom Metazoa; phylum Arthropoda; class Insecta; order Orthoptera; family Acrididae; genus Schistocerca; species Schistocerca serialis. The sequence continues at coordinate 593,008,011 of NC_064639.1, forward strand.
TGGCAGCGAACAAAACCACGGCGAGTCGCTGGGTGAGGCAAGTGTCATCATCGCAGCTGAGTCGCGCAAACCTGTCTGACCTCTGGCGTGGCGGCCGGCCGCAAACAGCTGTGACTCCCGCAATGTTGCAACGTGCGGGCACTCTCATTCGAGGTGGTCCACGGATCGCAATCAAACCCCTCACTGCAGAACTGGACGTGTCGTAGTGCTGGCACTCTCGTCCACCAGTTGGGGTACTCAAACGGGTGTACTCACTGGGTTACCAGGCTCTTCGTGACACTTTTCTTGTAGAACATAGTCACAGGCGACGAACCATGTGCTCATTGCTTCGAACTGGAAGCAAAACGGTAATTCATCAAGTGACGCCACACCACTTCCTCTCCATGGAAAGAGTTCAAAGCTGTACCCTCTGACTGTAAAATCATGGTGGCGGTCTTCTGGTACTCTGAAGCATGATGTTCTCCCTCATGATGCAACGATCAACTCTGAAGTGAGCTGTGCTACCCTGAGACAATTGAAGATACATTTCTGCGTAATCGTCCACATAATAATTCAAGCGAACTTCTCCTTCTCCATAGCAACGCAAGGCCTCAGACAAGTCTGGGCACCCGGGACGCTCTCATATAATTTAATTGGACTGTCCTTCCTCATGCACCATACAGCCCGAATCTCGCACCTTCAGACCTCCATCTGTTTGGTCGAACGAATGCTGCACTCCGTGGGAAGCACTGCGTGGATGATGGGGAGGTTACAGATAAAGCAGGATATTGGCCCCGACGTTGACCAGTAGAGCGATACCAGGTGGACATACAGACCTTTCCAGTAAGGTGGCGTAAGGCCGTAACATCGAACGGAAATTATGTTGCAAATGGTTCAAATGGCTCTGAGCACTATGGGACATAACTACTGAGGTCATCAGTCTCCTAGAACTTAGAACTACTTAAACCTAACTAACCTAAGGACATCACACACATCCATGCCCGAGGCAGGATTCGAACCTGCGACCGTAGCGGTCACGCGGTTCCAAACTGACGCGCTTAGAACCGCACGGCCGCACCGGCCGGCATTATGTTGCAAAATAGGTTTTTGTAGCCAAGACAATGGGGAAGAATATGGTGTATTGTAGTCCAGAACAAGACAAGCCTTCCTTCAGAAAAAAATGTATTCCATTGCTTATCTCCACATACCCCACATACGAAGGACTTATCAGTACGAGCTCAGTTATCAGTATAACGTTTCACCCCTCAGGCCTCGATGCAGACATTGATTCGATAGGGAAGCGTTTCACCAAGCCACTGTATCCGCTCCTGAGGCAAGCTGGCCCACAACTCTTGTAAGTGGTCCTTGATGCCTTGATACGCTGGAAACTGGCACTGGGCCAAACTTTGATGTTTACTCTAAACTAAAATCCGTCCAAACAGGCCTCTGAAGTCCCAACGGTACCGACCGACCGCGTGACAATCCCAGAGCAACTCGAGCGCTGCGACATCTACAACAATCCTGCATCTTGGGTTCATTGTCATCAATAGTCCTCCATAGAGTTTTGACTTGGCCCCAGCAGATTTTCGTCTGTTTCCGGAACTTAAAGAACACCTTCGAGGACTTCACTTCGATAGCAATGACGTCTTGCAAGCGAAGGTAAAATTGTGATTCCGTCAACAAAGTGAAACATTATGCAGTGACGGTATCAACATACTGGACTCTCATTGGTGGCCACGTTTACAAATAAATATGTAGACATGAAGATTAAAGACGTAGAATGTTAATAAAGTTTATTTATTTATAAATATTTAGAAATTTTCATACAAAAATGCGGGGGAATAACTTTTCATCACGCCTTGTACAATATTTGTAACTTGTACTCATTAAACTTTCCAGTTTTCGTAGTGGTGGCCATATTAGGAAACGGACAATATTGTCCTCGTGGTCTAGATTGCATACGTGTTGGAACTGTTCTCATTATCCGAGTGAGTTAAAGCCACTGTGCTGTCAGGATAGAGAGGTGAGTTGAATAAGAGAGGATCTGGAGGGTGGAAAAGAATGGGTGGGGGGAGGAAGAGGGGGCGGGGATAGAGAGCGAGAGAGAGGTGTCCGTTCGCTCACTGAGGCACACGGCGCGCTGCCCCCTCCTCCTGTCGGATCAGTCTCCTGCACGGCCGATTGAGCTCCCGATAGGTCGCTTCGCCGCTCTGCTGACTGGCGGTTCGGAGCGGTTGTCACTCAGCCAGGTCGCGCTGCGCTGTCCTCTGCTGGACGCAAAGGTCTCTGGACTGGACCACCACCAACGACAACACGCGGTACAGGCATTGCAACGCGGCGACCGTCTCTGCTGAATAAGGACTACGGCTGTTATGCGGAAGCTGTCTGGAAAGTGACCTCCGTCAAGCTATAAATAAAATAATCTGTATAAAAGACGTCATACTTACGCCAGTGACTGTAACACTTCCTTTGTTTCACGATTGCAGTTTCGTCCTTGGGCCATTATTAAGTGAAGATGTTATGACTATTAGGCCATGTAAACCTAAAATGAGCTGACACATTTATATGTCGTTGTCATATAAATACATTGTTGTAATAAATACATTGGTGACGCTGTTACATAGTGCGAGCAAAGATATCCATATGTCATACAACAACAAAGTCTGTAGACACTCATGTTCGTTGGCCCATCACTAGTCATATATGCACTAAACTGGGGTGTAGTACATATATGGTGCATGACTTGTGATGGGCCAACGAACATGAGTGTCTACACACTATGTTGTTGTATGACTTGTGGGTATGTATGCTCGCATAACTATGAATCCCAGGTATAAAAAGTTAAAATTGTTGTCTTTTTCTTGTTCCTTTGCCCCACATCGGCACAGGGCATGGTTATTAACGGATTTTTGGAATGGTTAGTTTAAGGGGTGATCCGATGCTCTTCCTGTCGTCACCTCATTACTCCCTGGGACGGGAAGTTTTCAAAATGCTTGCGAGCCGTGTAGCTGAGGCGGGAATTGGCTACTACCGCAGTATTCACCTAGTGGGATGTCGGGAACCACCTAAAAACCACGTCCAGGCTAGCCAGCACACCAACCCTCGGATTCGCTCCGGAGCCGGCGCACCTCCTGGCCCCAGAAGTGCTGTAACATGCGTGGCCATCTGGGCCGGTAAGCTACGAACATAATACTGGAAGAGTTTAAACTAATTTATTAGGACAACCTTAAAACGCGACCTTTCTGTTGCTACTCCAGATATTCACGATTCAGATTTAAGCATTCATCGCACCTGGAAAACTTGATAACAAAATCTGTCTAATGCATTTACAATATTGTTTTTATTTCGCCAGTCGATATTTAGAAGTCACAGATCCATCATCCTGCCCTCAGCTGTTATGTAGCTCCAAGCACTATGGGACTAAACATCTGAGGTCATTAGTCCCTTAGACTTAGAAGTACTTAAACCTAACTAACCTAAGGACATCACACATATCCATGCCCGAGGAAGGATTCGAACCTGCGACCGTAGCAGCAAGGCGGTTTCGGACTGAAGCGCTTAGAACCGCTCGGCCACAACGGCCGGCAGCTGTTATGTGAGTGCCTTCCTTGCAATGTCAACAAGCCTTAGATGAGTACCTACGAATGTTGCTTATTTCTTTTGTGCATATCACAATGAACTAATTTCCACTTGTTATTTATACCGCTACACCAACAAACAAAGGTCTCATATTGATGAAACCGTAACTTCGAAGATAGCACTGGCTGCTCAAAAGTATCCAGACACCCCAGAGTAATGTGGAATTGACTACCTGATGTCATCAAAGGCGGAAAATCCATTACAAAAGGAGGTGGGAGAACTGTGTTGACAACGATCGAAGAATGGGTCGGTCGCGGAGCTCAGCGACTTTTAACATGGACTAATCTCTGGATGTCACATGAGTAACAAATCCACAAAGGACATTTAAACCCTTCTATAGCTGCCAAAGTCGACTGATGGTGATTCAGTTGTGAAGTGGAACTGCGAAGGATAATCCACAGCTAATCTGCCTGAGTACCAGTCCAGATAGCACAGCAGCTTCGTGTAAGGCGTTAGAAGAATGGGTCACAGTGATCGAACAGCTCCTCACAAGCCACACATTTCTGTGATCAGCGTTAACCAACGCTTGATGTGTTGTAGTGAGCGGCGTCAGTGAACAGTGGAGGACTGGAAACGAGTGATTTGGATGGACAAATAACGCTACACCTGCGGCAATCTGATGAAAAGGTTTGGGTTTGGCAAATGCCTGGGGAGCGTTACCTAACATCTCGTGTAGTGCCGGTAGCGAACAACAGGGGATGTGATTTTACGTCATGGGGATATTTTTCGTGCTTGGGTGTGCTACTGTTAAAGTCCTTAAGAAAATTCTGAATGCGGAAGGATATGGACACACTCCACAGCATTGCGCCTCTGTACAGTGGAGGAACAGTTAGGAGACGATGACTGTATCAGGATGACAATGCACCCTGTCATACACAGCGCCGGCCGTTGTGGCCGAGCCGTTCTAGGCACTTCAGTCCGGAACCGAGCAGCTGCTACGGTCGCTGGTTCGAATACTGCCTCGGGCATGGATGTGTGTGCTGTCCTTAGGTTAGTTAGGCTAAAGGCTCTGAGCACTATGGGACTTAACATCTAAGGTCATCAGTCCCCTAGAACTTAGAAGTACTTAAACCTAACTAACCTAAGGACATCACACACATCCATCCCCGAGGCAGGATTCGAACCTGCGACCGTAGCAGTCTCGCGATTCCGGACTGCGCGCCTAGAACCGCTAGACCACGGTTAGTTAGGTTTAAGTAGTTCTAAGTCTAGGTGACTGATGACCTCAGATGTTAAGTCCCATAGTTCTCAGAGCCATCTTTTCATATAGCAGCATCTGTGAGGCAATGTTGACAATAAGGGTCCCGACCTTAACCAAATGGAACACCTTTGGAGTTAGTTAGTGTCTCTTCGCTCCAGGCCCCATAGTCCAACATCACTATCTTCACTGGTTTCGTGGCTTAAGGAAAAATGGTTTTCCATTCTTCCACAAATATTCTGACACCTCCTTGAAATAGTCTCCAGGAGAGTTCAAACCATCATAACAGAGAACGGTGGACACACACACCGTATTAATGTCCGCGGGGGGGGGGGGGGGGGGGGGGGGGGGTCCGGATCCCCATAATCAGATAGTGCACATTGGTAAAGTAAAAACTCTTCACACACACACGGCAGAGAGTCAATAGTTTTTTTCCTTTTATTTCACTATTTGATATGCCCAAGAATGACCACTGTAGCTACCACGAATTTCAGCCCGCCTCTTAAGAGGCTGACATATACCATCAACGTTGGAAAAGACTCTGTCGCCTGCGATTGTAACCAGCCCGTGATAGCATCTGGAAATTCTGAGTCAGAGCGAAAGTGTATGGAACCAAGCTACTTTTTCATGTCTACGAAGGGGTGAAAGAAACGTGGAGCGAATTCCATGTTGTAGGTCGTATGCTGAGAAACATCCAATTCGGAAACAAACACTACAGTTCCTGTGGTTACCGGACAGAGTGTAGTAGAGCATGCCGTGCAAAACACTACACTGCTAGTCAAGGTATGCATCTCTTTTTTCCGAATTACTGTCCTCCGTTTTATTATTGTCTTATAGTAGACCACAAAATTTCTTTTGTTCACACCTTCAGTTAAATCTGCAACCAATATTTCACCAGAGTTCCAAAAAACGTGAAAATTGTCTGTTAAACAACACGTTCAAGTTTTCAGTGGTTTTTCTTTCAATAATTCGCCTATTGATCTTTGCTAACACTTTGCGAAGATGTTCTGCAGCCGATATCGATATTTTCAGAGTAGATTGTTGGAGGTTTCTCTCTCTCTCTCTCTCTCTCTGAGCTTTTGTGGCGGAAGAATGGTCACCCTTAGTCGCTTCCGCACGCTTTCAACTAATCACAGTGCTGATGGTTGAGAAGGCATGCTTGGCGATGACTTCGAAAGTACACTTGCTCTGAGAGTGTTGCTGTGTACAGCCGGACTCCAGATGCCCTGTGGAATGTTTGCAGTTATTGGTGAGAACGTTTCATTTATTCGAAGTGGTGGCTCATAGGTAAGGTTGTTCAGTCAGTTCATTCGCGTGGTGTTCGTAATCCATGTTTGTTTTCACTAAATTTGCACGTTAAAGTTGCAATGAATTGCGAAGATTCACGCGTGGTATTACAAACTTAGAAGTCTTTGTGCTCTCAGTGATCTTGAAACTGGTTACAGGATCGTCTTCTAGTGATATGACTCGAAACATTATACAGTCAATTTCATCACTGTTCTCCTCAGCTTAAGTCATTCTTCGTTTTTCTTAGAAACATGCACACATAATTAAACCGTTGTGGTTGGTGGAATTATTGACATACGTTGCATGTGTGCCTTGAATTCCACCTGGTTTCTGTCGTCTGTCTGCTTTATTTGTAGTCAATATGCCACATCATTGCACTTTCTGTTTCTCATTTCCGTTTTCCTAAGTCATTTGTTCAGTATTGTGAACATTTGTGGTGTGTGCTTTGCCTCAGCTCTTTTGGTAATCACGCAATAAATTAATGCAGAATATTGAAATTTGGAGAATACATTTGTCGAGTTAACATATTTACTTGATCAACTTTGCAAGATCACACGTGTATTTAAGCGCGAGAATAGCCATTACAAAGGCGAAACGCTGGTATATTAATAAGCGGTGTAACCACCAGACTGTTGAATGCAAGCATGAAAACATGCATGCGGTATTGCGTAATTGCCGGATATCGGTTTGTGGGATGCCATGCCCATTGCACTTTTGGTCGGTCAATGCAGGGGCGATTAATGCTGTTGTGGATGATGCTGGTGCTGCCGTCAGATGATGGCCGTATGTGTTCGACCAGAGATAGATCTGATGATCGAGCAGGCCAAGGCAAGAAGTCGACACACTGTATGGCATATTGGGTTACATCAGCGGCATGTGGACAAGCATTATCCTGTTGGAAATCACCCCCTGGGATGCTGTTCGTGAATGGCAGCACAACAGGTCGAATCACCAGCTTGACGTACAAATTGGGGTGCTTGGCATAACCCCTAGATCGCTCCTGTTGTCATCCGAAACTGCACCCTAGACCATAACTCCTGGTGTTGATAGGATAGTTGCAGGGCCAAACCAACACACGGTCATCACTGGTGCTGAGGCAAAACCACCTTTCATAGGGAAAACACAAGAGCCCACCACCCTGCCCTCCAACAAGCTCTCTCTTGCCACCACTGAAGTCGCAAATGGTGGTTGTTTTGGATCAGTAGAATGTACGCCACAAGGCGTCTGGCTCGGAGTTGTCCTCCAAGTAAGCGATTTTTAACAGTGCAAACTGCTGCTCAGTTTACTGCGGCAAATGCCGATGCGCCAGAGCCATACGCCAAACACCAGGGCCTTCTCGCTCGGTAATGCCACGTGAATGTCTGGAGCCCGGTCTTCTGGCGACCACTGCTGCCAGCAATCCTTTACAGTGGCTATATTCCTGACGAGTCTTTCTGCACTATCGCAGAAGCAACGTCTAGTTTTTCATTGCACTATTATACGACCTCGTTGAAACTCAGTGAGATGTTGATAACGGCGTCTTTGTCGTCTTAAAGCCACTATTCCCTAACATCGACTCACCATATGCAGTCTCAAAGGTAACTAACGATAACGACAGTTACAACGTGAGTTTAAAGCAAACCTGAATTGCGTTCTCTTAGCGATTGACGTGAAACTGGAGCAGACATCATCTTTCAAATGTAGAAACACGCCTACCAACTTCAGTTTATGTCGCACAGCTCCTTCTGATGTTACGATTTTTTTCAGACTGTGCAGATACGAAGTAATTCAGCCTCAGATAGTTACCCTTGTTTCTAGCAGTAAATACCACGTTCTTTGCATGAAAATCTTCAGTTGCGAAAGTAAATGTCTCGTCTGGTGCTGAGTTAAAAATTGCTGTAGCAAATTTTCTACATTGTGTGTATTGATGTTCCACGAGATAACTTGCCCAGAGCATTGTACTGATGTGTTCATTATTACATAGAAGTTCATGCACCTCAATTCAAATGACTTGAGAGGCATTATCGACATTCAGTCAGCTTTCATATTTGATTATTGTGATTTCAAAGAGGCCACGAGCTCCATTGCATATTGTGTGGCTGTAACTGGAAAACTAAACTCTTGTAATGATGATAGCATCTTATTCGTGATTTTAGCATTATTTTGCGTTCGGTCATCCATGCTATGGTAGCGATTCATTAGCTACGCGCTTTGTTGTAAATACGAACTACTTGTTTAGTTTTCTTTTTCCATTTTTCGAAGTTGCAAAGCATTACAAAATTGATTACTGGGCCATGAGTTTTGTTATAAAAAGTAGGTTCACTAAAGCAGGGTTTAACGCTACCGCTTGTATTAGTAGTCCAATCACGAAAACAGTAGCCCGCTTACAAACAGTAGTTGCAGCGATTCGGGGTCACAGAGTGTGGTGTGCCTTGTTGGTTTATCCTACTGACCGCTGTTTTGTTTCTGCGTTAGCACAGGAATACAGTGTCTCGTCACCGGACACTATTCTGTTCAGCAGGACTTCTCCTTCCGCTTCGTATGAGAAAGTACAGAGAAGAACTCACCCATTGTTTCTTATGATTCTCAGAAAGGATGTGTTGGATCCACCGAACACAGAACTTATGGTACGGTAATTATTTAGTCCCAACCTTACGCAAAACAATCTGAGGAATATGCGGAAAGTGGCCCGACAGTTGAGAAATACCATGAAACGCCGCTTTTTATAAATTTCGTCGTGAGTTTTCTGTAACAGTTCGTTACTGATAACAGATGGACGGTCACTTCTGTCGTAATCATGAAGATTCGTTCTTAAGCACTTAAAACAACATCCGTGCAAATACGACACTTCTGTTCGTGACGTTTGGTGGATATCCAGCACTAAAATAGAGAAGAATGTTGACAGCTTTGAGACTTTTTACCGCTAAAAGTCCGTGTTACAGAACGTATTTCACAGCGATGGGGTTTTCTAATACGATGCCCAGTTTGAAAGGCTACTGTCAACGAACGAGAAACAATGTGCCCTGATAGCAATCATAACCACACTGACCTACTGCGTGAGCCAGTGCAGCGTCTGTATCGTCCTCCCCGCACAACTTCCCATATTGCCTGAAAATGGAGCTTCGTTTGCAGATAGCTGGCGCACAAGGCCCACCTAGGTACTGTATTTCAATGAACTGGACCATGAAAATACAAAATGACATCCCGAGTGGGAGAACTGTGTGCGCAGCAGAAACCGCTCCAAAGGAACTTAAAAACAAAGGGTGGTACATCGGCCGAGCGGAAGTCTGTTTTCGTCTGTGCCAAAAATAAAAAAAAAAAAATAAAAAAAAAAAAAAAAATATTAATAATAATAATAATGGTTCAAATGGCTCTGATCACTATGCGACTTAACTTCTGAGGTCATCAATCGCCTACAACTTAGAACTACTTAAACCTAACCAACCTAAGGACATTACACACATCCATGCCCGAGGCAGGATCCGAACCTGCGACCGTAGCGGTCGCGCGGTTCCAGACTGAAGCGCCTAGAACCGCTCGGCCACACCGGCCGGCGACTGTCAAACTGAACACTAAATATTGTGTAGTATGTTTTTGGCACTTCGCTACTAAACGTCATTACACAGGTCCTAAAACAAGGAGTTACCGATGAGCAATGAGCGCACTGGTGGTTATTGAGAAATGAATGACGAAGCGGGGATTACAGACACATATGTGCCAAACGGTCATTTCGCGATATCGGATATCGGGGTTGAAGGTATTTTTGTCATATTTGATTTCAAAGAGCTGATGGTAAACTGCTGTGGGTGTGGTTTTTGTATTGTAGCTTCGACATGACGATAAAAATGCCCCTAGTGGATTGGTTCAAATGGTTCTGAGCACTATGGGACTTAACATCTAAGGTCATCAGTCCCCTAGAACTTAGAACTATTTAAACCTAACTAACCGAAGGACATCACACACATCCATGCCCGAGGCACGATTCGAACCTGCGACCGTAGCAGTCGCGCGGTTCCGGACTGAAGCGCCTAGAACCGCAAGACCACCGCGGCCGGCCCTAGTGGATTGAGGAGCTATAAAGAGCGAGTCGTTTCACCGCTATTTGTTAAAATAAAGTAGCGGAAAATGACACGCCAACACAAACAGAGCATTAAGTAGACCAGTGGTAGCCGTATCATACACTCCTGGAAATGGAAAAAAGAACACATTGACACCGGTGTGTCAGACCCACCATACTTGCTCCGGACACTGCGAGATGGCTGTACAAGCAATGATCACACGCACGGCACAGCGGACACACCAGGAACCGCGGTGTTGGCCGTCGAATGGCGCTAGCTGCGCAGCATTTGTGCACCGCCGCCGTCAGTGTCAGCCAGTTTGCCGTGGCATACGGAGCTCCATCGCAGTCTTCAACACTGGTAGCATGCCGCGACAGCGTGGACGTGAACCGCATGTGCAGTTGACGGACTTTGAGCGAGGGCGTATAGTGGGCATGCAGGAGGCCGGGTGGACGTACCGCCGAATTGCTCAACACGTGGGGCGTGAGGCCTCCACAGTACATCGATGTTGTCGCCAGTGGTCGGCGGAAGGTGCACGTGCCCGTCGACCTGGGACCGGACCGCAGCGACGCACGGATGCACGCCAAGACCGTAGGATCCTACGCAGTGCCGTAGGGGACCGCACCGTCACTTCCCAGCAAATTAGGGACACTGTTGCTCCTGGGGTATCGGCGAGGACCATTCGCAACCGTCTCCATGAAGCTAGGCTACGGTCCCGCACACCGTTAGGCCGTCTTCCGCTCACGGCCCAACATCGTGCAGCCCGCCTCCAGTGGTGTCGCGACAGGCGTGAATGGAAGGACGAATGGAGACGTGTCGTCTTCAGCGATGAGAGTCGCTTCTGCCTTGGTGCCAATGATGGTCGTATGCGTGTTTGGCGCCGTGCAGGTGAGCGCCACAATCAGGACTGCATACGACCGAGGCACACAGGGCCAACACCCGGGATCATGGTGTGGGGAGCGATCTCCTACACTGGCCGTACACTACTGGTGATCGTCGAGGGGACACTGAATAGTGCACGGTACATCCAAACCGTCATCGAACCCATCGTTCTACCATTCCTAGACCGGCAAGGGAACTTGCTGTTCCAACAGGACAATGCACGTCCGCATGTATCCCGTGCCACCCAACGTGCTCTAGAAGGTGTAAGTCAACTACCCTGGCCAGCAAGATCTCCGGATCTGTCCCCCCTTGAGCATGTTTGGGACTGGATGAAGCGTCGTCTCACGCGGTCTGCACGTCCAGCACGAACGCTGGTCCAACTGAGGCGCCAGGTGGAAATGGCATGGCAAGCCGTTCCACAGGACTATATCCAGCATCTCTATGATCGTCTCCATGGGAGAATAGCAGCCTGCATTGCTGCGAAAGGTGGATATACACTGTACTAGTGCCGACATTGTGCATGCTCTGTTGCCTGTGTCTATGTGCCTGTGGTTCTGTCAGTGTGATCATGTGATGTATCTGACCCCAGGAATGTGTCAATAAAGTTTCGCCTTCCTGGGACAATGAATTCACGGTGTTCTTATTTCAATTTCCAGGAGTGTATAAATCGGTACTTCGAAAGATCTTGAGATGTTTGTCTGTCTTGACTTTATCTCATAGATGTGCTTTCAGATTGTGCAAAACACAAGCTGGTGCTCGTATTACTCTCACGAACAGTTTTACACTATTTACTCTACGACGAGGAAAATTTTACGGTGGAGAACTGTGGGAAACGTTTCAGCTCTCATTAAATTATATTATCATAAGTTGATCGATGTTACGCTATAAAATGGAAAGTGAAAATGTCAAACGTTCTAAGTGCTACTACTCGTGACTGCAGCCTTTGTGGAAATGACAGCGTCTGCCGGAGACAAGTGTTTGTGTTTGTGAGGACGGCGGCGGCGCATCCGAGCCGTCACTTAAAGTGACGAAGACGGCCACCTGAGGAGCAGGCAGCAGGCGGCCCTCGAACCTATCGACCCACTTGAGCGCCGCGCCGTCGACGTCCTCGGCGATCGGGATAAGTCGATCACTCTTGTCTGCCGATAAAAGCAACAGCCGGCGCCGCCACTAAAGCTGTCGCTGCGACCGCGATAAATAGCCCGTTCCCAGCAGCTGCGACAGCCGCGGCGGCGACAATACTTGGGCCTGAGGTGGGCGCAGCGCACCGAAGAAGCTGCCTGCCATTCACACTATTTCTGCATCTACTAGTGCCCGACTGGCGCATCTCCAGAGATGAACGGATGGCTAAAACAGCTTTAGACCGAGGTACTGTTGTCGGCAGTGGTGGGGTCGCTGTTCGTTACTGTTTATCCACCTAAAATATAATCTGCTACAGTCGCCGACAGTTAATAATAACGATGATAAAATTTATAACACATTAAGAAAATAATAAATGTAATTCACTTACGTCGCCGCAGCGTATATTCCGAGACACTACATTTTTGAGAAATGCAGCATATGAAACGCATTTGTTCATAAAGCAGGCGTGTAACGCAACCGATTTAATCAAAGATTACTATCCCTCGTAAAATTTACGAATACAGTAGGGTATAAAACAAGACAGTTTATGCTTAATTTTGTATGTAATATGCCATTGGAAATCTAGTAATTCTAGTAACTGTACTTCACTAATACTTAACATATAAATTATGACCTCTTTTGAATAAAATGTGGAATGGTAACCTTGATGGTTGTTTAGTAGCAATTTCTTTCCTTATTTTTATTACTTTTCATTCCCATCGTCTGGCAGAGGGAGGTGGGCTGATTGAGAGCGTCTTGCTTGCTCTTTTCAGCCTTTTATATTATACAATGTTTTTCTTTCTATTTATTAGTATGTTAATACTTTTCTGCATTTTACATATATACTTGAAATATTTGTACATTCACAATTTTCCCTTTTTCGTTACCTTATTTAGGTTGTTTGAATCTTTATAATTATTAAGAGTCTTAAATTTACCTTAAAATTAAATTTCATATGTTTAGATCTCTTCTCATATATATTTATTTTATAATACATACCGAGGTGACAGGTGTTATAAGACAGTGATGTGCACATATACAGATGGCGAGAGTATCGTGTACATGAAGTGTAGAAGGGCAGTCAGCTGTCATTTGTACTTGGGTGATTCATGTGAAAAGGTTTCCTGTGTGATTATGGCTGCACAATAGGAATTACGAGACTTTTAAAATGGAAAGTTAGTTGAAGGTAGGTGCATGGGATATTCCATTTCCGAAATCTTTAGGGAATTCAGTATTCTCCAATACACAGTGTCAAGACTGTGTTGAGAATACCAATTTTCTGGTATTACCTCTCACCATGCAAAACGCGGTAGCCGACGAATTTCACTTAACAACCGAGAACAGCGGCGTTTCCATAAGGTTAACAGACAAGCAACACTGTGTGAAATAACCTCAGAAATGAATTTGGGACGTAATGCGAATGTATCTGCTGGGACACTGCGGCGAAATCTGGCGTCATTGTCCTATGGGAGCATACAATCGACACAAGTGGCTTTGCTAACAGTACGACATTGTCTGCAGCACCTCTCCTGGGCTCGTACCCTATTGGTTGAACCCTAGACGACTGGAAAACCGTTACCTGGTCAGGCAAGTCCTGACTTCGGTTGGGAAAAACTGACGGTGGGGCTCGAGTGTGTTGCAGAACCCATGAAGCAATAGGGTGGTGGGGCAAGGAAACAACAAGCGCCATTTGCTAGTGTGGGCTGTGTACATGCATACATTCAGGGGCAAACCTGTTGTTATCCTAATTGATTTATGACCCCGTGGAGATAATCAGTCCTTCCAAGAAACCACCCACCCCTCCCCTTCACTTGATTTATGACCCTTTGTGGATATTCAAAAATGTTCAAATGTGTGTGAATTCCTAAGGGACCAAACTGCGGAGGTCATCAGTCTGTAGACTTACACACTACTTAAACTTACTTATGCTAAGAACAAAGCACACACCTATGCCTCAGGGAGAACTTGAACCTCTGGCGGGAGGGGTCGCTCAATCAGAGCCCTTTCCACCCCACTCCCTTCCCCTTAACCTATTGTGCCACTTTTTTCCACTCCCCTTCCCATTCTGGGAAATCCCCCATGGTGTCATAAATAACGAGGTGGTGAGAGGTGGGGGGTCTCTCAGAGACTCTAATTATCCCCAGGGGATCATAACCTCAGTTATCATATTTTAGATTTGCCCCTAAATGTATGCATATATGTAACCCACACTAACAAATTTCAGTTATTCTTTCTTTATCCTACTACTACTGGGTATATGGTCTGCTGCGGTTTGTGGCACACTCGATCTCTGCTGTCAGTTCTTACCAATTGAAATTGGGACTCGTCTGACCACGTCACACTTCTCCAGTCGTCTAAGGTCTAACCAATAGGGTCGCAAGCCCAGTAGAGGCGCTGGAATCCATGTTGTGCTATTAGCAAAGGCACTCACATCGATTGTCTGTGACCGTAGCCCATTAACACAAAATTTCACTGCACTGTTCTAACAGTTACATTTGTCGTATGTCACACATTGGTTTTTGCACTTATTTTACATTGTGTTGCTTGAGTGTTAGCACAGACAACTCTGCAAAAACGCCGCTACTCTTGATCGTTAAGTGAAAGGCTTCAGCCACTGCTTTGTCGAAAGGCATGTATGCTACCCAGGTTTTAGGACGCTAGTGTCATCTTCAAGTGCTGAATTGTATATGACAAAACATGCTAGCCAAGTAGCAAAGTTAACAAATTCACCCAGTAGTCATATTCATATAAGCACCTGAAGATGAGATTATTGTTGGATTTGAAATTGCAATGAATAATCAAAGTAACAGCTTCGGATGTTCCACTACGCGACCTGCAGGAAGAGAGTCAGTGACGTTCTGGAATGTACATGTACCAACAGGGATGTGGAGCCATGATGATTCTAGTGCCATGGATAGCTGCACTAGGTCTCTCAGATGAGGATCCATGGGAGAACAGCACGATCGAGGGAGTGTGGTGGCCAGGGGGTACTGTAAACCTATCCTGGAGCTCATCAAACCATGCATATACCCTGTGAGTTGTGTGAATTGTTTTATTGTCCTGCTGGTGGATGCCATCATGCTGAAGAAAATCAGACTGCTTGTAGGGGTTGACATAGTCCCCAAGGATATATGCATTTTTGGGATGATCCATTATGCCTTCCATTATGAGTAGATCATCCAGGGAATTACATGAAAACACTTTCTATACTATCTGTTCGACGGTGCATAAAACGTGAATCATCTGAAAAAGCCACCTGTCGCAACTCAGTGGAAATCCAGTTGCGGAAATGGCGTGCAAATTCCACCCTTCGTCGCCGATCAACAGCAGTCAGCATGGACTGCGGAGGCCCTTATGCAGCATCTTTCGCTGGAAGGTCGTAGACTAGACACTGCCGGCATCAAAAAAGCACTATGGGACTTAACATCTAAGGTCATCAGTCCACTAGAGATTACAACTACTTAAACCTAACTAACCTAAGGACATCACACACATCCATGCCCGAGGCAGGAGTCGAACCTGCGAACGTAGCGGTCATGCGGTTCCAGACTGTAGTGCCTAGAACCACTCGGCCACCCCGGCCAGCTGCCGGCATCCTCTTGGTTCATCTGAACGGTCGGTTGCTAAACAGTAGTTCATCTGTTCGCCCATACACATTTCCGCAGCCGTCGTTCACCTCTGTTATCTATGGCTTTTGATGCCCAGAGCCGCCTCTGCACCGGTTTGGAGAGCGCCATGTTGCCATACACAGTATACTTTGACCACGGCAGTACGTGCAACAGTTCACAGACTTAGCCATTTCAGAATTGCTTCCACCAGTGTTCCGAAAGACACTGATACTGGCCGGCCAGAGTGGCCGAGCGGTTCTAGGTGCTTTAGTCTGAATCCGCGCGACCGCTACGGTTGCAGGTTCGAGTCCTGCCTCGGTATGCATGTGTGTGATGTCCTTAGGTTAGTTAGGTTTAAGTAATTCTAAGTTCTGGGGGACTGTTGACCTCAGCAGTTAAGTCCCATAGTGCTCAGAGCCATTTGAACCATTTAAACACTGATAATGCCCATTTGGACGTCGAAGAAATCGCTCAGTTTTCACATTACAACGACTGCACAGTTTTGCGGGATCCGCTTTACATAACCTCCACTTCTAGTGCTGTTACCTGCCGTCTGTATGTAGTTATTGCACGGTGGCGACACATTAGTGTTTCTGGAAAGTGTATGGTAGCAGAATTATCGCTAGCAGATTCGCGATAGTCATGAATGGGGATTATCTGGCAACAGCTAGATACTTTCCGAAACTACATACATTAAGACAAAAGCACTTAGTTATGTTTCCCAAAATAAAAGTTCCTGTATTCTTTTAAGTTCTTCCCTTGTTCGTCATCGAAATGGAAATGTGAAGGATTTGTGGAATGATTAAAACATAGCAGAATGGAACAGTGTGCACATGAGAAGCTCAACATGGGACGTGTCGCATCATTTTCTGTGTGTCCGCTCCGCATTAGTACAGTATCAAAAGCCACAGTGATCGTGGAATCCAAATTTTTGCAGTGGCTTGATCCTTTCCTTTAGCTTTTAGTTAATTCGTTTCTAGATGTCAGCTACACCCGCACTCCGAAGCCACGTTACGGTGGCGGAGAATAATTTGTGCGCTTCGGGCACTTTTCTGACCCAGTCGCGAATTGTTTGTGCTGCGCTTTAGCCCAGGCTAGCATCGAAAGGGAGGAGGGAGCGTCTTGGCTGACGTAACCTGCTGTCCGCCTCCCTATACATCTATTTCAAAATCTCTCAGCTAGCTTCTAGAGAATAAAGTATTATAAAGCTTCCATCTGAATTCGAAACTCACCAATTGTATCTTCGTGGCCTTTTCGTGAGGTATACTTACGAAGGAGCAAGATGTCGGTTAACTGCTCTAGGAACGTACGTCCTAGGAATTTTACCAGTAAACCTCATCAAGATGTAGACTGCCTCTTTTCCAGCGTCTGCCACTGGAGTTGACTGAGCATCTCCGTGGCGCTTTTGTAACTAAACGCGCAACTCACTTTTTGGATCTTACCCATTTTCTCTATCAGTTTTGTGTGCTACGGATTCCAGACAGACGAGTAATATGCAAGTATTGATTAAACAAAGGGTTTTGTAAGCAGTGCCTAACGAATCTTCCTATGAATGTTAATGAGGTATCTGCCTTACATGCGATTAGTTTATGTGGTCGTTCTGTTTTAAATCGCTCAGTACGTATACTCCTCGACACCTTGTGAATGTGATTGCTTCCAGCGATTATTCTCAAAGTTTTTAATCTTATAATAATGGCTCTTTACATCTTACATTTGTTAATGCTGAGGGCCTATTGCTACTCCCTGCATGCGTTGCGACTGGTCTGTATAAAGCACAATCACCAATGAGAAGCCGCATGGAAGTTGAGGTGTTATTGACTACGTTATTTATGTATATTGTGAAACAAAATGGTCTTACAACATACCCTTGTGGTACTCCCAAAGTTATTTTTACATCTGAAGATTTCTCTCCGTTGGGAATGAAATGCTATGTTCTGTTTCCTAGAAGCTCTTCAGGTCACCAGACTGCTGGTCTGATGCTCCGTAGGCTCGTATTTTGCATTAGGCGACAGTTTGCAACAGTATCGAACGCCTACCGGAAATCAAGGAACACGGTATCAACTTCGGTGCCGTATCTACCGCATTCTAGGTCTCTTGTACAAACATGGCAAGTAGAGTTTCACAGGATGGTTGATTTCGAAACCCAAGCTGAATCCTGTACAGGAGATTTTCGGTAGCTAGAAATGTGACAATACGCGATCATAAAACATACCCCAAATTTCTGCAACAAACCGACGTCAGATGTATGTATTGTTTTGGATTTCTCTTCGACTAATCCTTCACGGAAACAGGAGTGAACTGCGCGTTTTTCAAAACACTACTAATGCTTCACTATTGCAGCAACTTACAGTGCATTGCTACTAGAAGAGGAGGAAGATCTTCAGCATAATATACGTAATGGATTCGATTTTTTTATTCTGTTCTCAACATCGGTTGAAGTATTACATGTCATCCATGTTACTCGGCCGACTTTCCCGCTTCGCTGACGCAAGTTTCAGCCCTCTGCCGCAACAGGGCCCCGAATTGCGAAGTGTAATATGGTGGTGTGTAACGTGACTATGTCGGTAAGTGAGAAACAGCGTGTAATCGAGTTTCTAACCACAGAAAACATGGCTTTAATTGAAAGTTGTCTACGGTGATCTATGTATCACTATCAGTAATCTACATCTACATCTACATTGATACTCCGCAAGCCACCCAACGGTGTGTGGCGGAGGGCACTTTACGTGCCACTGTCATTACCTCCCTTTCCTGTTCCAGTCGCGTATGGTTCGCGGGAAGAACGACTGTCTGAAAGCCTCCGTGCGCGCTCTAATCTCTCTAATTTTACATTCGTGATCTCCTCGGGAAGTATAAGTAGGGGGAAGCAATATATTCGATACCTCATCCAGAAACGCACCCTCTCGAAACCTGGCGAGCAAGCTACACCGCGATGCAGAGCGCCTCTCTTGCAGAGTCTGCCACTTGAGTTTATTAAACATCTCCGTAACGCTATCACGGTTACCAAATAACCCAGTGACGAAACGCGCCGCTCTTCTTTGGATCTTCTCTATCTCCTCCGTCAACCCGACCTGGTACGGATCCCACACTGATGAGCAATACTCAAGTATAGGTCGAACGAGTGTTTTGTAAGCCACCTCCTTTGTTGATGGACTACATTTTCTAAGCACTCTCCCAATGAATCTCAACCTGGTACCCGCCTTACCAACAATTAGTTTTATATGATCATTCCACTTCAAATCGTTCCGTACGCATACTCCCAGATATTTTACAGAAGTAACTGCTACCAGTGTTTGTTCCGCTATCATATAATCATACAATAAAGGATCCTTCTTTCTATGTATTCGCAATACATTACATTTGTCTATGTTAAGGGTCAGTTGCCACTCCCTGCACCAAGTGCCTATCCGCTGCAGATCTTCCTGTATTTCGCTACAATTTTCTAATGCAGCAACTTCTCTGTATACTACAGCATCATCCGCGAAAAGCCGCATGGAACTTCCGACACTATCTACTAGGTCATTTATATATATTGTGAAAAGCAATGGTCCCATAACACTCCCCTGTGGCACGCCAGAGGTTACTTTAACGTCTGTAGACGTCTCTCCATTGATAACAACATGCTGTGTTCTGTTTGCTAAAAACTCTTCAATCCAGCCACACAGCTGGTCTGATATTCCGTAGGCTCTTACTTTGTTTATCAGGCGACAGTGCGGAACTGTATCGAACGCCTTCCGGAAGTCAAGAAAAATAGCATCTACCTGGGAGCCTGTATCTAATATTTTCTGGGTCTCATGAACAAATAAGGCGAGTTGGGTCTCACACGATCGCTGTTTCCGGAATCCATGTTGATTCCTACATAGTAGATTCTGGGTTTCCAGAAATGACATGATACGCGAGCAAAAAACATGTTCTAAAATTCTACAAGAGATCGACGTAAGAGATATAGGTCTATAGTTTTGCGCATCTGCTCGACGACCCTTCTTGAAGACTGGGACTATCTGTGCTCTTTTCCAATCATTTGGAACCCTCCGTTCCTCTAGAGACTTGCGGTACACGGCTGTTAGAAGGGGGGCAAGTTCTTTCGTGTACTCTGTGTAGAATCGAATTGGTATCCCGTCAGGTCCAGTGGACTTTCCTCTATTGAGTGATTCCAGTTGCTTTTCTATTCCTTGGACACTTATTTCGATGTCAGCCATTTTTTCGTTTGTGCGAGGATTTAGAGAAGGAACTGCAGTGCGGTCTTCCTCTGTGAAACAGCTTTGGAAAAAGGTGTTTAGTATTTCAGCTTTACGCGTGTCATCCTCTGTTTCAATGCCATCATCATCCCGTAGTGTCTGGATATGCTGTTTCGAGCCACTTACTGATTTAACGTAAGACCAGAACTTCCTAGGATTTTCTGTCAAGTCGGTACATAGAATTTTACTTTCGAATTCAATGAACGCTTCACGCATAGCCCTCCTTACGCTAACTTTGACATCGTTTAGCTTCTTTTTGTCTGAGAGGTTTTGGCTGCGTTTGAACTTGGAGTGGAGCTCCCTTTGCTTTCGCAGTAGTTTCCTAACTTTGTTGTTGTACCACGGTGGGTTTTTCCCGTCCCTCACAGTTTTACTCGGCACGTACCTGTCTAAAACGCATTTTACGATTGCCTTGAACTTTTTCCATAAACACTCAACATTGTCAGTGTCGGAACAGAAATTTTCGTTTTGATCTGTTAGGTAGTCTGAAATCTGCCTTCTATTACTCTTGCTAAACAGATAAACCTTCCTCCCTTTTTTTATATTCCTATTAACTTCCATATTCAGGGATGCTGCAACGGCCTTATGATCACTGATTCCCTGTTCTGTACATACAGATTCGAAAAGTTCGGGTCTGTTTGTTATCAGTAGGTCCAATATGTTATCTCCACGAGTCGGTTCTCTGTTTAATTGCTCGAGGTAATTTTCGGATAGTGCACTCAGTATAATGTCACTCGATGCTCTGTCCCTACCACCCATCCTAAACATCGGAGTGTCCCAGTCTATATTTGGTAAATTGAAATCTCCACCTAAGACTATAACATGCTGAGAAAATTTATGTGAAATGTATTCCAAATTTTCTCTCAGTTGTTCTGCCACTAATGCTGCTGAGTCGGGAGGTCGGTAAAAGGAGCCAACTATTAACCTAGTTCGGTTGTTTAGTGTAACCTCCACCCATAATAATTCACAGGAACTATCCACTTCTACTTCACTACAGGATAAACTACTACTAACAGCGATGAACACTCCACCACCGGTTACATGCAATCTATCCTTTCTAAACACCGTCTGTACCTTTGTAAAAATTTCGGCAGAATTTATCTCTGGCTTAAGCCAGCTTTCTGTACCTATAACGATTTCAGCTTCGGTGCTTTCTATCAGCGCTTGAAGTTCCGGTACTTTACCAACGCAGCTTCGACAGTTGACAATTACAATACCGATTGCTGCTTGGTCCCCGCATGTCCTGACTTTGCCCCGCACCCGTTGAGGCTGTTGCCCTTTCTGTACTTGCCCAAGGCCATCTAACCTAAAAAACCGCCCAGCCCACGCCACACAACCCCTGCTACCCGTGTAGCCGCTTGTTGCGTGTAGTGGACTCCTGACCTATCCAGCGGAACCCGAAACCCCACCACCCTATGGCGCAAGTCGAGGAATCTGCAGCCCACACGGTCGCAGAACCGTCTCAGCCTCTGATTCAGACCCTCCACTCGGCTCTGTACCAAAGGTCCGCAGTCAGTCCTGTCGACGATGCTGCAGATGGTGAGCTCTGCTTTCATCCCGCTAGCGAGACTGGCAGTCTTCACCAAATCAGATAGCCGCCGGAAGCCAGAGAGGATTTCCTCCGATCCATAGCGACACACATCATTGGTGCCGACTTGAGCGACCACCTGCAGATGGGTGCACCCTGTACCCTTCATGGCATCCGGAAGGACCCTTTCCACATCTGGAATGACTCCCCCCGGTGTGACGTTGTTCGTGGACATAATGAAGAAAACAGTGATACTAACCTCATCGTGTTTATTATGATACCACCAGAAACCTGAAAGAACAAATTCTAAGAGTTAGTTCACACATGGAGCACATTATGCTACAGCATAGCGATGCCTGACCACATACGAGAGCCGCGGTATCTACGACAATACGCGGCTTGTGTTCACTGTCATCCGCCATACAGTCACCACTTGGTCCCATCCGATTTTCAGCGGTTTTCAAAACTTCGAGGACTACGCTTTGACAATGATGAAGCGGTGGAAGCAGAAGTGAGGCTGCGAATCCGTCAAAAAAGCCAAACATTCTACACTGTTGGTGTCAAGAAACTGGTCTTTTTTTTGGGAGAAACGTGTTCGTCGCCAGGATTACTAGTTTGACAAAGAAATATCAATAAAGTTTGTTTTTATTTAAAAAACTTAACGAGTTTTCACATTAAAATTTCTAAGGCATTAATTTTCAGCACGCACTCGTAGGTAAAATCCCGTGAGGTACAGAGGCCCTTCCTCTCTTTGGACTCCACATCAGCGCGTCCAGGACGATTGAAGGAAGAACTGAAATTCCTATTTTGGGAAATATAACTGTGCGTACTCCATACGTCAACACGTATTGTTAAAGGCAAATGCTTAGATTTTTGCGAAGTAGTTCATTGTTTATGACTCTTGGTTGGCTAGTCCTATTTTTAGTTTATCGCCTTAGCAAGGCAAAGGAATATCACCCTCAACATGGCCATGCCTAATGAAGCACTCTAGTGTTCAAATCAACTTCCAGGTTGATGACAGCTTAAGCTTTTGTTTGTGAAGCCTTTATATTCGTAGAATCTCTTTACACAGACCTAAGTTTTACTATTAATGGCATTGGCAGGTAGAAGAATAGACACATTTCCATAGTTTAAAATCACTTTTATTCGGTTTCAGCCGTTTCACCTGTGTTGCTTCCCTTGTAAGTAGATATAACTTGGCAAGTGGTTTGTCAGTGACACTGACGCCTTTTTTTGTGGCATGTATGGCGCACATGGACATTGGCGCACGCTGTCCATCTGTTCTCCGTAAATAACAATTGCGTAGCTGCTGTCTAATCATTGTCAATAGTCCAGTGTTGCGTGTTTTCGTGTTATACGCAGCCACTGACAACATGGGCCTTGATCGTCACAGCAGATTGAAAATACGAAGTCAGGTAATCCCAAGTGGTAGCTGTTCACGAGCACGATGAGACGTTCAACACTGGTCCTACAGCAACTGATGACATGAACCTGTTTCACATACATTTCTTACATGTTCCACTCCATCCAAAATTGTAACTATCCAGGGATCAACAGATGCTAGTTGTGAGAGAGTGGTTGCGTTGTTACTCTAGGAACACGAGAAAGTAGATATGTTAGTTATACGCATTTATCACCCTAGCACAGGAATGACACTACCAGCTTCCAGCAACCCTTGTGACTTTATCTAACGTATGCACTTAGATGTCCAGGTTAAACATCATTACAGTCATGAACGAATATTATTACAGGCCAGTCCACTATGTGTAATCGATGTATTCGTCAACAGACTGTGGGACAAGACAAACCTGCCTAAATCCTGCCATACCCCGGAAGATAATCAAGCGCTCGTCGATATCAGATTCGTGTAATCGTTTCTCGCAAATGGACTAGTGGCGAAATTAAGAATGCTTGGCTGTCAGCTTGCCTACATTTACTTTCGATTATCCACCGTAGTGTTTGCGGCGCAGCGCACATCGCGTATATCAATAATATTCCGTCCTCTTATTTCAGTGACGAACGATACTGGGGAAGGACGGCTACCCGTATGGCACCGCATAAACTATAGTTTCTCTGGTGGACAGAGTATACGCTCTTGCGTGTAGAGGCACAAAAGAAAACCATGCTTCAAGCATCCACAGAGATAAGTGTAATTTGTTTTCAGATATACCTCCCCAGGTCCATTTCTTTCATTACTCACCACCTCCAGTTATTAGAGTGCTACACTATTTAGAATGATACCAGTCCTGGTCAGTCATGTGTACTTGCGATAAGTCGGAATAACCCCCATACAAAATCCGGAAAAATCTGTTCTGAATCGTACGTCAGCCCCCTCTTGCGTAACTAAGAAATGTTTTAAGCATTCTGTCTCGGCGGAATAACGACTATTGACTTCCTGATGTATTCAACAATAAATGTGTAACATGGCCAGTACAGGTGGCTTCAGGTGGTGGCTCGAGGGTTCTCACGCAGGAATCGGATTCTGAGACAATCACAAGGCTAAAACACGAATATGAATACTTACTGTGGTTCATGTCCGGCATTAATTAGCACTAAGTTCTTTGACCTCATTTCACATGTCTGTATTAAAGCTTCTATCTAACGGTACTACGTTACTGAAATGAAGTTCATTACTTAACGTTACTTTAGACGTTATTAATTTTTTTTGTTTTGTTTTGTTCAGAACACAACGGTAATAACTCCTCTACTGAAACCAATTAAACGTGACAATTGACAATTATTTTTACTCTACTATTAGCAGTAGATATTTGTTTAATAAAGCTCTAAAGTTAATTTGACGTATTTAAATTTAGATAAGAACAGTGCAAAACCCGCGTGCGAAAAGGTATCAAGTCACAAAAAACTAATTGCGTACTGTGGACGCTATCAAGATATAACTCAACGATTTTAATGTGCGCAGTTTTGATGGATATCACGATTTAGAAGGCCCTAACAGTAGATCGTGAAGTGGAGATTTACACAAAATTTATTTTAATATGGGTGGAAGGTGTCTGACGGAAGAAATCATTTATTCAACAAAATGATTTATTGAATAGAACGTAGCAAAAATGAATAAATCATTCGAGATTGCTGAATGGTTCATAAAATCATTGCATACAACTTTACCTACTCTATTTTGATTGGTTTGCAGAGTTACTTACCCAACGAGATAACTACTAGTGGCACTCAATGAGTGAAGCAACCCTTTTCCTGAAAGCAGGCTGATTTTGTACGGGATTTCAATATATCACATTATCCCCCATTCTTTTGGCTACAAAACCCTATTTTTCAACATAATCTCCATTCAATGCAACGGCCTTACGCCGTCTTCCTGGGAGGACACGTATGTCTGCATCAATAATCTCCCCATCATCCATGTACTGCTTCCCACGTAGTGCATACTTCATTGGGCTAAACAGATGGAAGACGGGAGGTATGAGATCTGGGCTGCAGGGTGAATGACCAAGAACAGTCTAGTGACGATTTATGAGCTCCTCTTGGGTGCACGGGCTCGTGTGAGCTCTGGCGTTGTTGTAGAGAATTTCGTCTGCATTTTTGTGGCGACGAACGCACTAAAGTCGTTCCTTCAATCTCTTGAGGTAGCTCAATACACTTTAGTTGATTGCTGCAGCGTTAGGGAGGACATCAAACAAAGTAATCCGATCAGAGTCCCAGAGGCCCACTGCCATTACTTTACCGCCTGAGGGTGCAGCTTTGAATTTTTTATTCGGAAGAGAGGTGTTATGGCGTCATATCATGGATTCCCATTTTAATTCCGGTTGGAAGTGATAAACCCATGTCTCATCGCCTGTGACGGTGTTCGACAAAATATTGTCACCATCAGACTACAGACTCGTAACGTGCAAGCAATTCCGCACAGATGGTCTTTTGTTGCTCTTCATGGTCAGGGCGAGGAACCCAGCACCTCTTAGTGCTCCAGATGGTCCAGTTCTAGAACGAGGTGTTTCATTGTGATCCGTCGGTCACCTCGAATTAGTGTCCACAAGTTGCAACACTGCAAGAGTCACAGCTGTGTGCCGCCTGCCGGCACGCTGAAGATCGGGCAGGTTTGCACGACCTTGCTGTGATGGTACCGGACTGCTCGCCCAACGACTCACCTTGCTTTTATTCCCTGCCAGGTCTCTGTAGACATTCTGAAAGCGCCTAATTTGCTACGCTCCAATTTTATTCCAACAGGATCTCAATGACAGCACACACTTCCGTCACATACACCGTTTTGAGGCCAATGTACAGTCCGCCGCCTATCGGAACTACATTAAACTACAGCTTGCTGGAGCAGGAAACTTCCACGATCCCCCACAACAAATTCCCCATTTTTTGAACCGAAACTGGTTGAGGAAAAAATTACTTTGCTTTGAACGCACCTCGTGAGCCCGACTAATGCAAAATTTCAAACATAATTTTGGTCTGAAAATTCATTAAACCCAAAAGAACACAGTGACTGGACACCTTTTGGTTAATCAAGAGGCTCATACACCATTTACAGCAACTCTGAATGTGAAACAAGTTACCGTATAGAATTCCGCCAAGTGCGACCATCAATGCAGTATGACGCTGGTGCTCACGGTAACTATTCTCGGACAGCTGTGGTGGACGCCGCTGACGTGCAAGTGGATCTCCCTTGGAGGACGTAGGCATGGTACGTGCTCTCCAGACCTCAACTTCAGTGTCCCGACCGTGCGCTCCGAACTCCGTTCACTGTGAACTCTCACCACTGTTCTTTACATTCTAGGGTCTTCCTACACCTAGCAATATTTTCCCACGAAACTGTATATGTTGCCAATAGCGGAAAGTGCCCTAATAGCGTAGATTCCCTCCAGCACACAGAATCCCAACAAGACAACGCGTCACGATACCAACCCCGTCTTATCACAAAATCGCTTTTTTACATCTAAAAGACAGTCTCGCAGCTTCATGTCCACGACGTCACTGACTAATTTACCAGTGGCATGTTTCTTGTGCTAGCCTAGCATCAAAGACCTCCTGACATTAGCTAGGCTCATTACTTCAGCACTCTGTGTTTCTCTGGGAGAGCAATCGATGGTTATCTGCAAAAGCTTTTTTCGGAGCGGAGGAAAGCGACACTCTCCCGCTGTTTGTGAGGTGACCCGACCATAGTTCTGCCGCTAGGCTGGCCCAGGTTGTAAAATGCCCAGTAGTCGCTGGCCCCCCAACTTTCGCAAACCTGAGGCTGCAGTTTCCACTCACGGAAGAGAGCCGCTTATTTTTGTAGCAATCTGTCTTCCCACACTTACAAAAGTCGTCCACAAAACAGACCGTTCTAGCACAAAGTAAAAATGAAAAGAAATGAGGCTAGAAAGAGAGCAGTATGTCCAGCCCCTGATATTTGATGTACTCTAATAAACATTTCCTGTTTAATCCTTCCCTCTATCTCCTCTTTTAATCGACTTCATATTCACTGAAGTGACGAAGAACGTGGTAAAGGCATGCGTATTCAAATACAGAGATATGTAAACAGGCAGAATACGTTACGGCGCTTCGGTCGGTAACGCCTATATAAGACAACAAGTGTCTGGCGCAGTTGTTAGATCGGTTACTGCTACTGCAATGGCAGGTTATTAAGATTTAAGTGAGTTTCAACGTGGTGTTATTGTCGGTGCACGAGCGATGGGGCACAGCATCTCCGAGGTAGTGATGAAATGGATATTTTCCCGTACGACCATTTCACGAGTGTACAGTCAATGTCAGGAATCCGGTAAAACATCAACCCCCCGACATCGCTACGGTCGGAGAAAGATACAGAAGTGCAACCCTTCCGCAAACTGCTGCAGATTTCAGTGCTGGGTCATCAACAAGTGTCAGCGTGCGAACCATTCAACGAAACATCATCGATGTGGGCTTTCGGAACCGAAGGCCCACTCGTGTACCCTTGACGACTGCACGACACAAAGCTTTACGCCTCGCCTGGGCCCGTCAACACGGACATTGGACTGCTGATGAGTGGAAACATGTTGCTTGGTCGGAGGAGTCTCGTTTCAAATTGTATCGAGTGGATGGACGTGTACAGGCATGGATACAACCTCATGCATCCACGCACCCTGCATATCAGCAGGGGACTGTTTAAGATGGTAGAGGATCGGTGATGGTGTGGGGCGTGTGCAGTTGGTGTGATATGGGATCCCTGATACGCGTAGATACGACCCTGGCAGTTGACATGCACGTAAGCATCCTTTGTGATCACATGCATCCATTCATGTCGATTGTGAATTCCGAAAGATATGGGCAATTCCAGCAGGACAATACGATACCCCACATGTCCAGAATTGCTAAAGAGTGGCTCCAGGAACACTGTTCTGAGTTTAAACATTTCTGCTCTCCACCAGACTCCCCAGACACAAAGATTATTGAGCATATCTGGGATGCCTTGCAACGTGCTGTTCGGAAGAGATCTCCATCCTCTCGGAACTCCTACGGATTTATCGACAGCCCTGCAGGGTTCAAGGTATCAGTTCCCTCCAGCAAAACTTCAGGCATTAGTAGAGTCCATGCGACGTCGTGTTACGGCACTTCTGAGTGCTCGTGGGAGCCTTACACGATATTTGGCGGGTGGAGCAGTTTCTTTGACTTTTCAGTGCATGTGAAATAGTTTGCAGTGGTTCGACAGTTGTACTAATACTAAGGTTGTTTGACGTCTGTTTTCACTGACTTTGCTGGAAACTAATCATGTATTGTAAAAATTGTTAATTCAATGAAGAGTTCAAAGGAAGCATCCTCAATGATTTATAAATGCACAAATGAGCTGTTAACCGCCGTCTAAGTCTGGCAACCAATAGTGTTTTTCTCAACACTACATACACATATTCATCGCCGTCCGTTATGTCTATAATGTTTCCATTCATTCCTCGCTCAAGCTCAAGACAGAAATTTCACTTAAATCGTTTGAAAGAGTGTCACTGTGGAAGACATGGTACTCTTACAATGGGCACAGGGATCTTCCTGCAATTCATTTTAAACTGTTTGGGAAAACTACATCTGACGAAATTAAGATAGTTTGCTAAGATTGTAATCCTCATTCTCCCAAAACACTCGTCAATCGGTAGGGATATATGAAAGATATCAGTTTTAAATTTCACGAAAACAGCAGTATAGAACAGGACGGCCTCTGTTACTTAGGTTAATTTCTGAGACATTGTCACGCTTCAAAAGTAAATACGTGGTTGATATACTATCTGTCTGAATATTAATGTCTTCTCCTAATGCAGAGCCTGATTACGACAACGACAGCATACAACCAGATCCGATATACCAATTTTATAGTGAATTATCGGTAATGATTTTGTTGCTTGGGAAAAAATCCTAAAATTGTTAATTTGTAAATTATATCAAAAGAAAATATATTTATATTGTCATTTTTATGAGACGTCAAACTAGAAATAAAAACAGTCATTAGATCTGCATCCAAGCTGACTGGGTCACAATGGTCTGGTCGGCGAATATTTGTTTCGCGTACTACGTGCAGTAGTTGATCCCGGATATGTGATGGCGGATAAATTCCGAAACACGTCATATGAGCAAGAAAGTAATTCTTTGCCTAATGTTTGACTTTTACCATTCCGACCCAGTCAGCTCGAATGAAGAACTACTGATTATAATAATAATTGTCGCCTGTCTCCTGCACAACGTTTTAGTACATTTGTGCTACTGAAATTAAAACATTTTCGACAATCTTTAAAACTCTGGAACTGATATCATTGTCAATAACAAGCAAACATGATCGAGATTCCCATTGCCTGGAATGTGTACATAATCGTGAGAATCTGAACTGTCTGTGTACATAACTAAGTCTGTACGAAACACTCAGTGCGCGAGTCCTGCTCACCTCCGGTCAGCTTTTTACAGATGCAGCTGGAAGTGGCGAAACGTTAACACAGTCGTACCTCTCTTCAACTGACTACGTCAGACTTGGGACAATAAGTGAAACTAAAGCTAGCTTCCTGTATTTCTAACATATCTTTACCACTTTTCTGAAGACCTTCATTGGGTAATTCCGGTTTTGCTACTTTGCATTGAA
This sequence comes from Schistocerca serialis cubense, assembly GCF_023864345.2. Lineage (NCBI taxonomy): Eukaryota > Metazoa > Arthropoda > Insecta > Orthoptera > Acrididae > Schistocerca > Schistocerca serialis. Next base: position 593,037,582 of record NC_064639.1, read on the forward strand.
AAAGAGTTTTAATTGATGCTTACGAAGATTTTTTTGAACTGTTGGCTCCATGAAAGTTCGTAAAAAGAGGTAATAAACGTGTGAAACATTCAATGTTCCCGGACTAAAATAATCATAGGCACTGTGTGTTAAAGTAAAAGAATGAATGTAGTCTAAGTTATATGATTTTCTGGAATATGTCTTTATTAATGAATAATATGAAAAATGAGAAATTACATAGAATGAAGGGTTAGAAGTTCCACAGACTGACTGGTTATACTCCCGAAGATTCAAGAAAGCGTGTCACTGCAATTTTTTATTCATTACTATAACTATTAACTTCGAAGGTGTTATCATGCAGTCAGTTGGTTATTTTTTCATTGATTGATTTGACCCGTCGGGTAAATTGAAGATTTATTTATTTTTTCTTTATCCTTCACAATTATAGCCTGTTATCTGAAAAGGTAAAATAGGCCATGCAAACGACATTTCCTTTGATACTAATAAATTATGTATTAACTATTTATTTCTGATACTTAATTATAAATATTTTTAGTGCATTGAATTTATAGATGATTGTCTTCACTATTAGATCCACCCTCATACTACCCTGGTCAATAGCCATTGTCTACTGGATTCCTTGGGCGTCGGATATCACATCAGCAGCGTTCCCTCTATTGCAAGTAATTCCAACCATCACTCTCAGTTCTTAGAATCCAGACTTCCATGATCACTTGCACCAATGCAATGTAAATTCTTGGGACAGTATTTCACTCTGTGATCGCCGACTTTAGTTATCTAAATGTCTCTTTCCAAAGCTGTTTCACAGAGGAAGACTGTACTGTAGTGCCTTCTCTAGATTGTCGCACAGATGACTGAATGGTAGATATCGAAATAGATGACAGAGGGATAGAGAAACAAAATCGTTCAAAAGAGGAAAGGCCGCTGGACCTGATGGGATACCAGTTCGATTTTACACAGAGTACGCGAAGGAACTTGTCCCCCTTCTTGCAGCGGTGTACCGTAGGTCTCTAGAAGAGTGTAGCGTTCCAAAGGATTGGAAAGTGGCACAGGTCATCCCCGTTTTCAAGAAGGCACGTCGAACACATGTGCAGAACTATAGACCTAATCTCTAACGTCGAATAGTTGTAGAATTTTGGAACACGTATTATGTTCGAGTATAATGACTTTTCTGAAGACTAGAAATCTACTCTATAGGAATCAGCATGGGTTTCGAAAAAGACGATCGCGTGAAACCCAGCTCAGGCTATTCGTCCACGAGACTCAGAGGGCCATAGACGCGTGTTTCTTGACTTCCGCAAGGCGTTTGATACAGTTACCCACAGTCGTTTAATGAATAAAGTAAGAGCATATGGACTATCAGACCAATTGTGTGATTGGATTGAAGAGTTCCTAGATAACAGGACGCACCATGTCATTTGAATGGAGAGAAGTCTTTCGAAGTAAGAGTGATTTCAGGTGTGCCGCAGGGGAGTGTCGAAGGACCGTTGCTATTCACATTGTACATAAATGACCTAGTGGATAACATCGGAAGTTCACTGAGGCTTCTTGCGGATGATGCTGTAGTATATCGAGAGGTTGTAACAATGGAAAATTGTACTGAAATGCAGGAGGATCTGCAACTAATTGACGCATGGTGCAGGGAATGGCAATTGAATCTCTATGTAGACAAGTGTAATGTGCTGCGAATACATAGAAAGAAAGATCCTTTATCATTTAGCTACAATATAGCAGGTCAGCAACTGGAAGCAGGAAGCAGTTAATTCCATAAATTATCTGGGAGTAGTCATTGGGGTTGATTTAAAATGGAATGAGCATATAAAGTTGATCGTCGGTGAAGCAGATGCTGAGATTCATTGGAAGAATCCTAAGGAAATGCAATCGGAAAACAAAGGAAGTTAGTTACAGTACTCTTGTTCGCCCACTGCTTGAATACTACTCACCGGTATGGGATCCGTACCAGATAGTGTTAATAGAAGAGATAGAGAAGATCCAACGGAGAGCAGCGCGCTTCATTACAGGATCATTTAGTAAGCGCGAAAGCGTTACGGAGATGCTAGATAAACTCCAGTGGAAGACTCTGCAGGAGAGACGCTCAGTAGCTCGGTAAGGGCTTTTGTTGAATTTTCGAGAGTCAAGCAGTATATTGCTCCCTCCTACGTGTATCTCGCGAAGAGACCATGAAGATAAAATCAGAGAGATTAGAGCCCACACAGAGGCATACCAACAATCTTTCTTTCCACGAACAATACGAGACTGGAATAGAAAGGAGAACCGATAGAGGTATTGAAAGTACCCTCCGCCACACACCGTCATGTGGCTTGCTGAGTATGAATGTAGATGTAGATATCTCCTCTCTATCTGCAGAGTATGTTGTCTAGCCAGGATGGCAGCATGATGCCTTATGGCTGAATGGCTCATGAAGTCTTACTTGGCCTCCTTCGATACTACAGCGACAGTATAGTCCAAGATGCGCCAGGCGACTCACTCCTTGGTGCTACTTTGGGATCCATTGCCCACTGTATCTTCATAGAGCATGCAGTCACACAACGTGTGTTCTGGTGTGCCCACACTGCCGCAGACGCAGCTATCCTTCATCTGTTTCCTGATTTTGCATAGATAAGTGACATAAGGGCCATGTTCAGTCAGGTAATGTACCAGTCCCCTCGATGGGTTAAGAAATCTCATTTTTATCTCTGCTTGATGTTAAGGAGAAATTCGTATGTTCACTTGTCTGTGCCTGAATCATCCCATTCATTTTGCCATAGCTGCAATATGTGATCTTCTATTGCCTTTTTCGAACTGGCCTCAGTTCCCAGCACCCCTCGTACTTTTATTTGATTGCCTTTCTTTAGCCAGTAAAAGGCTCACGTTTTCCTAATTTCCAAGTCCAGTGGGCATATTGCTAGGCTTACTAACAAGGCATCATTCGGGGCAGTGCACTAGGCGCCCGCTAATCTTAGTAGCACGCCTCGCTGAACTTATTTGCAATGGTTATAATTTTATTCATCAGGTTTGTACCTTTTCTGCCTGCTTCCTCTACGTGACGTGCAAAGTTACAACGTCCGTGCCGAAATTCCCCTAGATATATCGTTACTGTCCTTCTCCTAATCGTTACATCATTTAATTTTGTTTTAGGGTTTTTATTAGGCCCCCTTTCAACAGGAGATACGTTGTTTTGTGAAGTGATAGTGACAGTTTAACACATCGACACCAATCCTCAAGTTCGTGGAGGGCCGCATAACATTTGTCATTTGTAATTCTTCTGGAGTCACTGCTTACAGCGAACAGCACGTCATCTGCAGATGCCACCAGTCCGCTTATGTTTCCGCTGTCATGTAGCTTCTGTAGTATGGGCTCCAGTGCTACATCCCAAAACTCCGGGCCAAACACTGACCCTGCAGACAGCCTTTTGTTATTGCTCCATTATTTTATTTCCTGGGGATGTTAAAGAAGCGTGTCGCTCGTGGAAATAATCTCTCAGGCAATTATACAGCGTTTCTGGGCACTCCATATCCTTAAGGCGACCAAAGAAAGTCGGCCGCCATAGATTACCGAAAACGCCAGCAATATCAATAACATCGCTAGAGCGTATGTGGAATGAGTATCTGTCGCTAGCGGGATTGCCTTATCAATTGCGTCTTCAGTGGACTTGCCTCTTCTAAATCCCTACTGGTGAGGGCTCAACCCGTGTAGTAGTCTCTGATCTTGTAATCTTTAGCATAATAGTTTGTGGTGTGCGTACAGTAAGACCTTCAGTACACACACCATCAGATTATTTGACTTGTCGCTCTAACGAAGTAGGCGAGTGTCAGCAATATGTCTCGTGGTCTTATCGTGGCGTGTTTATCTTCTGCCGTTAGGTCAGACGATAGGAATGCCACTTGCACGCTTAGAGTAGCAGATTGACAGTAACCAACTTTAAACACAACTTGATTAATTTTGACACACATTTATTAAAATAATAACAAGCATAAAAATTACTTAACTTGGTTCTGGATGCTATTTACAATTGACCTTTGGTATTGGTGCGTTAATCTTATTCTCACATATATCTCTGATGCTTGACAAAAGTGTCTATGCATTTATCTTCATGGCTATGTACAGGAATATGGTAATCTTATTGGGCACAGACTGAAACTTGACTTTAAACTGGTACAGACAAATGTAGAACTCGTACAGACTGTTGCAGACAAATGCAGACTGACTAATCGGAGGTCTGTACACTCATTAAATTCCTCGCGCGTTCATGTATCACTGCGCGAGTGTGATTCGCAAAGAGAAAAGGTTCTATGTTAGCAGCAATCTCATTGGCTGCGTTACATATTAATACGCGGATCGGCGAAAGCAGAATTTGGTCCGTCTCTATGGCAGCACCATCTCGTAGTGCGGAGATGGACGAGCGCTGCGCCTGCGCTGTTGTGCTTAGCGGGGCGCACTCTAGTGGGAAAGTTGTGTACGTGCTGACTACGCGGAACTATGTACACAACATAGTTTCTCAAATATCTTGCCGAGAACGTGCAAAAGACAAACTGGCCTGTAGGGTTTGGTTATCATTGGATCCTTATCTCGCCCTTTACTAATTATTATCACTTCAGCGTTCTTCCACGGTAGATGGACCCTTCCTTGCAAGAGACACTCATTGTACAGATCGCACAACTAACTATTTAATTGGTAACATAAGGTTTATAGTTCTCCCCCTTCTCCATAACGATCGCCCCCTTCCAGACAACCTCAGTAAGGCCAACCACTTCGCTTCCCACCTTTCCGAGGTCTTCTCCATCCCCGATGATCCCCACTTTGATTATTCTCTTTTCCCCACCGTCATGGAACGTGCTGATACCTCAGTCGCTCCACTTGCTCCTAGTCTCCAGTACTTGGGGCAGTTGCCCCCCTCCGACGTCAACACTCCCATCACAGCACAAGACATTAAACTTCTCCTCCAGTCCAAACGCAACACGGCCCCTGGTCACGACTGTGTCACCTACCGTCACCTTCGAGAAAGCCCCTATTCCTTCCTAACTGTCCTCGCCCATCTCTATAATGTCATCCTCTCTCCTGGCTTCTACCCTGACCTGTGGAAGACCTCCCGCGTCCTCCTCTTCCTCAAACCCAACAAACCCCCTTCTTCCGCCTCTTCCTATCGTCCCATCTGCCTCACCTCCGTCTTCAGTAAGGTCCTTGAATCCATCCTCTCCCACCGTATCCATCGGCACCTTGCTCAACACCACCTCCTCCCCCTTACCCAGTGTGGCTTCCGACCCTCCTTCTCTGCTGACGACCAACTCCTCAACCTTGTTCACCTTCTGTCCCTCCAGCTCAACTCCCGTCGCTCCGCCATTTTTGTTTCCCTTGACCTCCAAAATGCCTATGACCGTGTATGGCATCCCGGTCTCCTCTTTAAACTCCAAACCTACGCCCTGCCTATCAATTTTGTCCGTCTGGTCGCTTCCTTCCTCTCGCACCGTCCTTCCTATATCACCCTCCACAACACCAACTCCCGTATCTTTTATCCCACGGCTGGCGTCCCCCAGGGTTCTGTCCTCTCCCCTCTCCTTTATCTCTTGTATACAGCTGATATGCCCAAGCCACCCCCACCAGTTCACCTTCTCCAATATGCTGATGACACCGCCTTCCTGGCTCTCTATCCTACCCTTCAACGGTCTCAACGTACCCTCCAAACCCACCTTAACCAGTTCACCACTTGGTGTAACCAGTGGCTCCTCCGTCTCAACCCCTCCAAAACCCAGGCAATCATCATAGGCCGTACCACTCGCTCCTTTCGCCTCCAAGATTTCTACCTCACCCTTTATGGTCGTCCTATCCAACTCACCCCCACCCTGAAATACCTTGGCCTCACCCTTGACCGACACCTCACCTGGACCCCTCATCTCCTGACCATCCAGCAGAAAGCCCATTCCCACCTCCGCCTGCTGAAACTCCTGTCCGGCCGGACATGGGGATTGCATCCTTCTACCATCCTCCACACCTACAAATCCCTCATCCGTCCTATCCTCTGTTATGCCAGCGTCGCCTGGATCTCTGCCCCCACCCGCTTTAAAAAGGCTCTCCAAATCCTTGAACACCATGCGCTCCGCCTTGCCTTCCGTATCCGCCTTCCTTCCCCCACACGGCTCCTGTATGAACTGATCCCCTTCCCCCACCTCCTCTTGTTCCTCCAACATCTCCGCATCCTTTACATTGTTCGCAGGGTTGATCCCCCCCACCCTCTGGTTTCCTCCTTCCTCTCCACCCCCCGCCCGTTGCCGCGCCTCTATCGCTGTATCCCTCCCTCTCTCCACCTCCACACCCTCCATCTCCTTCATCAGGGCAATTTCCAACGCCTCCCCCTCCCGGATGACGAACTTCGCCGTGACATATACCCTTCCTTCCAACTATAACCCGGCCTTGTTCCCCCCCCCCCCCTCCCCAGGGCCCCCTTCTCGTCTTTCCTCCTTCTCCCAGAGCGGATTTTCCTCCATCCCCCCCTCCCCTGAGACCCTGCACCCCCTACTTGCCTCTCTCCTTCCCACATCCCTCCCTACCTGGCCCTCTTCTGAGCGCCCCCCATTCCCCTCCCCCATCTCTTCCCCTCCCTCCCTCCCTTCTTCAGGTCTCCCTCATCTCCTTGAACCTGGCAGATCCTCTGTATTGATCATCATCAGTGTGCCACGTCAGTGTTGTGTTTCGTGCTGTTTCCCGTGTGCGTCAAGAGGTGTGATTTTAATTGTGTACTGCCTTGAGGTTCGCCGTCAGTGTTACGTTGTGTGCTCTGCCATCCGTCAACACCTTTATGCTCCAGTCATACTGTGCCTTGTGCTCTTTTAATCGTCGCAGTGTGTGGCTTTTTGTGTGTGCTACTTTTAAACAGTTTTTTATCTCCATTTTACAGTCACCCCGTTTTTTTGTATATTGCCTTCCATGATGTTCTCCCTTTTTTATATCTATGTTCGCCTTCTTCTCTCCTTTGCTGTTTTTAAATGTCTTCTCTTGTTTTGTTCTATGTCTTTCGGCTGAAGAGCAGCGCATATGCTGCTGCCAGCCCGCCCCGATGGGGAATTGAAATACAATAAAGAAAAAAAAAAAAATTATAGTTCTTCGGCAGGGATCCCGTCTGGTCCTGGAGATTTTTTTTTTTCCCAGTCTTAAAATAATTTACCTAATTTCTTATTGTGCACGAGTTTATTATTTTTATATTCTTCCCACAACATTTCCCGTAATCTACGCTGATCATCTGTCTTGCACTCTTATCCATCGTCAGGAACTAGTGTTTCCATTAGCAGGGCAGTTGACCGTTTCCAATTTTCTGTTGCCATCCATTCATTTCTTCTCAAGGTGAACACGACTGTTGGTGATCGTATTTTCTCGCAAACTATTTTATATGGTACTCCCCAGGGACCGGTTTCAAAGTTAGCCTCCTCGAATTGCTTCCATCTTTCCATTTTTGTTTCCCACGACTCTTTCTTAAAACGTTGTTTAACACACCCGTATCTATGCAACCTTTGGACTCTTTCTTCCTGGGAAATGGTGCTCTGCTTTAGCTTCCTGGCTCTTCTTGTTTCTCATATTAGTTTCTGCAGCGTCTCAGTCCAGACTCCTTTGAAATGACCTCTACTCACAGGTATCGATACCTCCATCGCTCTACGAACAGCCACTGTCCGCTCTTGCGGTTTGATATCTACAAACATTATCATCCAGCATTGGACATCCTGGACACTGAAACGCTCTTCTTAGTTCCTCCCAGTTAGCGTTCTTGATCTTATATCTGAAGATATTTACTTATTTATATTTGGAGAGTGTTATTCGGGTGTGGCGGGTTATTTTTCTATGACTTAAATTTCTAGCTTGAAGATTTTTTGGTTTAAAGGAAAAAGTGTGACTGCCGATACCACTGCTCTCAAGTAACTCGCTGGTATTTTTTTTTAAATTAAAAATTGAAAGAAATTAGTGGACATGTAACATACCATTCCACCTCCTTTCACACTCATGTAGTAGCGATCCAAACCATTGACCCGTATCTTACGTAATGTTTGCGTCAAGTAACCGTGTAATTTCTTACTTTGTGCACTAATGGCCACGGAATACGAGTAACGTGACCATACTATATGGCTTCTCCAACTGTTCTTGAGACAGTACCCTCTAGCACTGCTCAGAATTCGTACATTCAATTCAGAAGTTTTCGTGACGCTTCCCACAGTATTTGTCAGCTACACGAGCTGACACTAAATGGCACTGCACTGGCTTTAAGTAGTGATTTGCTTCACCTTGAGCTGTGACATTAATTTAATTTATATTATACCAGTAGCCATGAATATGGTTGTAACGAGCTTTCACGAAACCTTCTTACTTCCTTGAATCAGCTCCATCAAGCATGTGGTCAGATCGTAACGTGAGCTGAAAATGCTGAGGGCGCTGCAGAAAATTTTTCCCCATAAGATTACATTCAATAAGCTGTACTGCTATTGGCTTAGGCAGGTAAACAGGTCTCCCATACTGTACTTACGTGATTTCGCCGTATTCAACAGTTTCCAGTTTCCTTCAACAAGTTATCATTTTTTGCTATTTTCCGGATAAGCATAATTTTAAAATACTCTCAAAACTGCGTGTTATAAGGCATAACTTTGGCATGTCAGGAAACGATTAGGAGACCTTTGGACTTGGCCTATTCCTACCGCCATACAGCAGGCTCAGTTGACATTACATCCTCGTAATTAAGTTAATAATGAAACATCTTCAGTTCATTTATAAACATTATTCTGTGCATTAAAATACATATAAAGTCACATTTTCGCACTTAAAATGTTATTTTTTTCCCAACAGGTCTGACTTCTGCAGCATTACCCTAATTCTCGCGGTTCTAGGCGCGCAGTCCGGAACCGTGCGACTGCTACGGTCGCAGGTTCGAATCCTGCCTCGGGCATGGATGTGTGTGATGTCCTTAGGTTAGTTAGGTTTAAGTAGTTCTAAGTTCTAGGGGACTGATAACCACAGCAGTTGAGTCCCATAGTGCTCAGAGCCATTTGAACCACTACCCTAATTTTTAATGCCCTGAGAAGTCCACTAGAAACAAATTGTTTCTTGTTTATGTAAGTGGTAATCCCCTAACCTTAATACTGAATGTTATGATCCAAATTTACATTTACTGTCATGTAAGACTAACGTGATTCACTTAATACAGGTATTTGACAGCACGTCACTCTCTCAAGACATAATTAAAAATCTTTCCGTGAAATATCACCTCATGTGAACTGGACAACCAACATAATTTCCGTCACATAATAACAGTATTTGTCAGCTACTCCCTTCTTGCTACGTGTGACGAAACTTTTTAAAAGTTCCACGGACTCTATTCGTCGTTTAAGTAAACAAGGACACAGACATTCGCCTGATTAGTTAGGGACCCTAGGACACAGTCACCGGGTACTGTCAACGCAATTGCAAATACGTATAACTCATGTTTTAGATATACTCATGGGAGTTCACAGAAATTTTTCCAGGAGGACGGAGGGAGAAAGACATTATAAATCAGATTGTTTTGTTGTATAAATGTGTTGATCACCTTCGACACATTTCATACGATAAGAACTAAATTGAATAGGTAACGCAAAAACATGTATCACAGAGAAATGGCGATTATTCACTCAGCATATGAATAAAATCTCTGTATTCCAGATTCCAGTGTGTGGGGGACGGCGGTGGGTGGAGTGGGGGGGGGGGGGAGGAGGAGGGAAGATCTCCCCACTCCACTGTTGACGCCTTTGGGTATACCACTTCAAATTAAACCCTGAGACACAACTCCAAATTGTGAAGTCTAAAGCACTAAAAGCTTTGGTAATCATTATCTTGTTTAACTCATGTTTCTTTTATTTAATGTTTCAATGATCTCAGATGCCACAGTCCGCTCCGTAGATACCGATAGAAGTCGACTGAAGTTATCGATGCTAAGTTAAGCTTCGACCTCAGTGGAGTGCGAGGTATGAAGAAAACAGAAAGGTGAATTATGTCCCTACACTGTGGCGGGACGTATGAGGGGTGACGTTATCGGTCTTCTATACAATGATGCCGCTTTAGGCATGCATGCATGCATATAATCACTAGCTGTTTTATAAAGTACACACGGAGGCAACAGGCTTATGTGAAACCTTATCGCCGCGTAGGGTAGCGGCGCGGTCTGAGGCATTTTGTCATGGTCAGCGTGGCTCCCCCCGTCGGAGGTTCGACTCCTCCCTCCGGCATGGGTGTGTGTGTGTCGACATTAGCATAAGTTAGTTTAAGTTAGATTAAATATTGTGTAAGCTTAGGGATCGATGACCTCAGTAGTTTCGTCCCATAAGACCTTACCACAAATTTCCAAAACCTTATCACAGACGTGTTCATACTCAAACACACTCGTTACACCATTTATTTTTCAGCTGACACATACAACACGAGTTCGCAGCATTACTATAATGCTACAGATGTTAGATCACTATAGTTGGCAGCACTCGTTAACATAAGGCAGTCGACACGAAGCATGCCGATAACAAGCAGACAGTCGAAGCTCAACTCAAATGTGCGTCCAAACGATGCCTTTTTTCTGTTCAATTTCCTGGAAATGGAGACCGTGCGTTAAGTGCATTGTTTCCCGCTTTCGGTGGGAAACTTTGCACTTTTCAGGAGACCACAGACAGCTGGAGCCTATGTGCATTTTGTTGTGTGTTGTGTTGTGATTATGCTGTGCACCGATTTGTGTACAATAGTATCTGCTGAAGCCAAAGGAAGAACACTTAAATTTACAGATGATTACAGACGAAGAAAAGTGCTGCTTCTAAAGATTATGCCTCGTCATGACTGGGTGTTGTGTGATGTCCTTAGGTTAGTTAGGTTTAAGTAGTTCTAAGTTCTAGGGGACTGATGACCATAGATGTTAAGTCCCATAGTGCTCAGAGCCATTTGAACCATTTTTTCTAAAGATAATTTGAATAAATATTTCAGATGTGATACCCTGAGCGTCAAGTATTAGATAAAAAGTCTCTGATCATATTACTGTAAAGAATAAGAATAAGATGTCATAAGTTTCGAAGTAAGGAAAGTGTATATGAAAATATTGTAGTCGAATATTCATGCTTCGACTACTTAATAGTACAACAGAGGAGTGTGCCATCAGAAGAAAGGAAATGATTGGGTATGTGTAGCTCCTCAACAAATTACTAGAAATAGAAATCAAGAACATCAATGAAGCAAAAAATACAGAATTGAAAAACACAACCTACGTTCTTGGAGATACTGGCGACTATGAAATTCCCATAATTTGTCGAGTCCGAGGATGTTAACCTGCATACAGTCTTTCATAATTAAGCTTGTGTGGACAAATTCATAAAAATAAAACACAAACGACACATTGAAATTTCATTAACCTTCCCATAACTAAGAACCTCCCTCAAGTATTTCTCAATTTCAGGAATAATCACTGAAATACTTTGTTTCGGAATGCGAAATAAATAGCTCAAACTGGCATTTTAGTCGCTGGTCACCAGATAACGAAATGGTATTGTCAGCCTTACAGCCGATGTTTCCCAAGCAGAATACCTCCTTCTGAAATTTGCGGACAAAAAGTTATTGTCACGTTGGGTTTATCCTATCTGCGTTTTTTAGATGCTTCTTTATCTGTAGTTCCTTTTGCATTTTCTTTTACTGATAACTTTTTATCACAATAAACAGTGCACAAACTCCCAAGAAAAGAAGGAGATACATGGCAAACAACGTGCGCAATGAGGCAATGTGTGGACAAGAGACGCCCATGCGTACATACGTTCTTTCCACAACTGTTCATACGTGCCCTTTTATTCCCGTGCGTCTGGAATTGCATACAAGGAAAGAGCCATTGTGTGAACATACCTTTAGCATCGCAACTTATAGCCGCAGCTAAGCTTTGCAATCTAGCAGTCATTGTAAGTGTTCAACTGGCAAAATGAAATCTCGTTTTTATTACAACTAATAATTGCCATACTTCAATGTGAACAACTTCAAAGCCGCTCTAGAAAAAAAAAAAAGCTTCGTAGTTGAGGGGGCAATCCCGGAAAGCCGGAATGCCGGACATTTGCCAGGCCGGACATTTGCCACACTTGCCCCTTCGCCAGGTAGCTTGAGTAGCGATCCCTCAGGTAAGGGGCGCCCTTCCTCGTACTTCTTCTGTCTGCTTTCAAACCGCCGTCTCCACATCTTACTCGATATAACCAGTACGTACGGGACCTTCTTCTTCGACATCTTGGCGAAATACAGAGCTTCTTTTCCGAAATCGAAATATTTATAACTTTTGGGAAACGAAAGCAATACCGACGATTATGTCAGTATGTAATTAGCTCTGCCAAGTATAAATATAGATCCCTCTGTCTGTACGGTATCTTCCTTTCACGCTTACTGATCGCGATAAAAACAGTCCATTGGCAGGGGAGCAACAAGAAAGGAACGTTGTAAAGAGAATGCGAATGTACGCTAATCATTTCTTTTTGATCACTGCATTTGTGCCTACTTTAATTATTACAACTGCATGCCCAAAAGACACTGAAGTAGATAGTTCCTGTGACTTAGTATGGGCAGAGGTTGTATTCGACAACCGGAATAAATTAATAACTGGCTCCTCTTACCGACCCCTGGTCTCAGATGAAACAGTTGCTGAACAGATCAAAGAAAACTAGAGTCTCATCACAAATAGGTACGCTAATCATACAATTGTAGTTGGCAGTGGCTTCAATCTACCCTCCGTATGTTGACAAAAATAAATTTTCAGACCCTATTGTATACAGAAAACAACTTCCGTAATTGTTCTAAATGCTTTTTTTAAAATTATTTTGAACAATTAGTTCACGAGGTCATTCAAATTGTAAATGGTTACGAAAACACACTTGACTTCTTAGCCACAAATAATCCTGAGCATCATGACCGATACTGGGATTAGTGAACACACAGTCGAGCGAGGCTCAATTCCGTAACAAAGAAATTCACCAAAACTAAACGTGAAATATATCTATTTATGAAAGCAGTTAAAAATTCGCTTGACGTCTTTCTAAGAGACAATTTCCAATACTTCCAAACTGTGTAAGTGAAGACCATATGTGGCTTCAGTTCAAAGAAATAGTATCAACAGCACTCTAGAGATTCATACCAAATAAATTAATAAGAGACGGAACTGATCCCCCATGGTACACAAAACACGACAGAAAGCTGCTGCAGGAGCACCGAAAAAGGCACATATAATTTAGACGAACGCAAAATCTCCAAGATTGGCGGTGTTTTACTGAGGCTCGAAATTTGATGCGGATTTCAATGCGAGATGCATTTAATAGCTTCCACAACGAAAGTCTCTAGAAATGTGGCGGAAAATCCAAAGAGATTCTGGTCCTATGTTAAGTAAACCAGCGGAGAGGCTCAGTAAGTACCTTTACTGCGTGACAGCGGTGAGGAGGAGGAGGGGGAGACTAGCGACCCAACCCTTCGGAGCAGGTAAAATGGTGGCAAATGTCCGGTGTGGAAAATGTCTGCACACCTTTGGACTATCTCGTCCATCCCCGTCCTCTCCTCCGCACTTATGCCCTTACGAATAATCGCAAATATTACGTATAACAGATAATGTAGTATTGTTCAGCTGGTGACCACAGTCCTTGTAGAGTGTTTGCAGGGACGGTAAAACACCGAGCTGCCTCAACATGCACCGCACACAAAATTTCCCCAGAGGTCCATAGCCGAGTGGCAACAGTTCGGCAGTCGGCGGTCTGGCTAAAGAAAAATGGCGGCAGCAGCTTACAGCTGGCAACGCGCGGGCGTCTGCCCGAGGCCGGGCCAGGGGTGGGGGTGGTGAACGGGGTGGGTGAGGGGGAAAGGGAGCGGGAGGCAAAATCCGCGGCCGTAAATCTACCAGCCCTACCTCCCTCCTCACCTCAGTCCGCCGCACGGCTGGTCCGAAGACCCAGAGGGACTGATCCTCTTCCCTTAATGTGCCACGGATGCGCCTCGCAAGTCGAAGTGCTTCCGTTTCTCTCTTGCGCGATCTCCACACATATGAGAACACTAGTCTTGGGACAATCACTACCGATGGCGCGTGCGGACAACATGAAAAACTGCCACACGTACTTCTCGAACTTTGCAGGTATAAAATAAGAGGGAAGGAAGTGTTTACAAAGGTCCATTAATAACACAGCACTGTCTAGTCAGATTGGTAGTTTCCACTGAAACGTCTCTGTGAAGTTGTTTTATAAGACGCTTGTCGAATTCAGTACAACTTATTCACTTTACTACCTGATTTTAGCTCAATTCATGAACTCTTCCAGAAAGACTGAGCACTCAAATAAGGCCTATTGAATATTATATGTGTGTTTTAATGTGGGGTTTCGGTTTTGTTTTGTGGGAAACGCTGAATTGGTCATCGTCTGCTGGGGGCAGACGATGTTGCTTCTCGTTCGAAGGAGAGCACAGGATGACCAACTTAGGTTTCCAGTACCTGAACAGAGAGGTTTACCCATCTTAGTCGAAGGCTGTGTCGAAGGGTGTTTCTGTGTGTGAGGTTTGTGACGGAGGGCTACCCCTCTGGTAGCTTCCGCTGCATGGGGAGCTAGGTAACCTCGAAAAAGAAAGTGGGCACTCTTCGGTGAACGCTTGGTGAGTACGGATCATAGCTCTTAAGGTGATAGGAAGCAGGTTGAGTTAGGACTTCGTTATGTTTAACTGTTGAAATACTTAAGAACTTCAGCGTAACTGAAGCGTGTGAAGCGAGTTATTTTTCCGAATGTGCCATAATTATATTTCTTTAAATAGGCGATTTTTGGGTGGTTGAGTTAAAAGTGTGGAAGTTACTTTGTTCATTTTGAACAGCGATGAAGCAGAATTTCAAACGGTAAATCTGATTAGGAAAAACCGGTTAGGATCACTTCAACCGTACGTCAGTGTAATATTGTGTCGAAGCGAGTATGGTTTTTTAATGATTTTTAATCTTATATTTTGTTGAAGTTGCTTTTGTCTTTGTGTGTCGATTTTCTGCCACGTGTTTGGTAATCAATGACCCTTCTGGTCCACCACGGCACAGCAATAGGCTTTATTTTAACAGTTTGCTTGTTTAATGAGCTGTAATTTCTGCAAGAATATGTGTTCTTTCGTGCGCTTTCTACAAAGCAGCACAACAGTTTGATTCGGAATGCACCACGTGCTCTAGTTCGGCCGTTTGCAAGCAGCAGACGCAGTTAGTATGTTGAATAATTATCGCACAATCTCGTGCATTGGTTAAACCTCTGTCCAGAATAGTGCATGCGTAGAATCGTAATGCGAATCTCACTGAGATATTTTTATGTTATGAATGCGAAGGAGATGATAATAACATTGCCTCCCACCTTCGTTTTCTGTGTTTCTTCTTGCGGTAGTTAAATTGTGCTCTGTTACATTCTCGAGTAATACTTACTTAAATATTTCTAGTCAGGCACCAGTTATGTGTAGTTAGGATCTGCAACCAAATACTTAGATTCACAAATAATCTACGTGGAAGATAAATTCTGTGGTGTCGATCTTACCCCCTTACTCCGATTTCCAATCCTGAATTAATCAAGTTGCTTCATGCACGACATGGAGTGCTACTTATCTGGCTGCTTAAAGAAATTTGCATACTTAAATTAAATTTTTAAAGTAGTTAAACTAATAATTTTGCAGGTCAGTTTGATTCTAAATGGTTAGAAAGGGCTTGGGCTGGTGGCGACCCTGAATTTCTGAATTTTTATCATTATTTGTGTGAGAGAAGCAGCTAGAAATGCGAGATAACGTATATGGCTCGATGAGAAACGTCGTAAAGATAGTAATACGTTACACTACGCTACTGGATTTATAAGACTGCAAGTGAAATGCTATAGCAGGTCACGTTAATAGCAGCGACATCTCTGACGCCACTTTCTGTAAAGCTAACGTGCACATTTTCTAGTATTGCCTAATGCATTGAAGATCTTAATCTTGAACAACATCTGCGCCTGTACTAGTTGACTTGGGTAATTCGGCATCTACCTGTATGTCGTAAAGGGATTAGATCACAGAAGCTTGCCTTTCTTACCCATTGAGCTTTGTACTTGGCTTCCATCAGTACCTTTCTGCACGTTGTTGTTTAACAAAGAGGTAAAACATTGCTGTATGGGGCACTCCCAGGCGGAGGTTCTACCTGTGCTCATTGCCCCTTTTCCTAGATTATATGTTAAAGTTGCCATACGTGTATTTGTAGGGTCTAAGAGAACGTAATGAATCTGTGTATGGCGTGGCGTAGTGTTTGTGTTGTATGATGATGTTGACAGAAGGTTGAGGGTGAAGCCTGGTACCGGCATATAGGCTACCCCTCTTGAATAGCACCTAGGGGTCTGCTGAGCTTGGCTTCCCAATCTGACAGATGGATTACCATCAACAGTGCCACAAGTCCTCAGTTCATGAGAAACGTTGGAGTGGTATGGAGGTTAGTCCAGAACTTTGGCGGAAAGTCTGGTGCTCATCAACTTTACGCCACCACATTTTTCTCCTTACAAGCCATATAGTGCCAATGAGCATTTCATCCACCGCTAGGATTCGAACCAGCTTGCCTTGGAGTCTAGCATCAACGCAAAGACGTGCGTTAATAACATCAGCAACAGAGTTCGGTTAAGAATGGGATAATTCGACAATATTGGACAGATAATTAGTCTTCGTTCAGCAAGCAGTAAATTAGTAATACCATGCTAGGCACATGGCAGAAACAGAAAGAAGCCTCACAAAAAGACAGAGCTTAAGAAATGTACACTGATAGGCCAAAACATTATGACCACTGGCCACCACGATGTTGGACGGCGCCTGCAGAGATGCGTGCATGTGACGCGGCAACAAAAATATATACGCGTAGCAGACACCCTAGCGAAGATGTGGGCTGCAAATGAAGAAATCCAATGAGATAAGCGACTTTGACAAAGGCCAGATTATTATTACGCAGATCCTTTCAACGAGTTCTGGAAAACGGCGAAGCTTGTCGAATGTTCACGTGCTACTGTCGTGAGCATTTACGGAAAGAGGTAGAAGAGCCGTGAAACTACCATTAGGCACTAAACGGCTGGACGTCCACGACTCTTCACAGAAGGTGCAACTCGGAGACTTATCTGCTCTGTAAAGTAGGATAGATGGTGATCGGTGGCAACTCTGCCGAAAGAGCACGATGCTAGTGCACGTATAAATGTTTTATGGAGCACACCATTCATCGTACGTTGCTCAACAGGGAGCTCCGCAGCAGACCACCCCTACGTGTTCACATGTTGACCCAGCGGCCCATGATTTCAGTGGGCACAGGACCATCAGCATTCGATCTTCGATCAGTGTAAACGTGCCAGCTCTTCGGGTGAATCACATTTTTTCTCCACTGTGTCGATGGTCGTCTCCACAAACGCAGTCATCGAGGTGAGCAGCGGCTCGAAACGTGCAGCGCGCCACGGATGCAGGCTGGTGGGAACAGTCTTATGCTGTGGGAGACATTCTCCTGGGCTTGCATGCGGTCTGTGGTAGCAATGGAAGACACGCTGACAGCTACGAACCACGTGCATCTCTTCATACTTGAGTCTTCCTCGACGAGAATGTCATCATTCAGTCGTACAGTTGTCCGCGCCTGGGAGCTAAAACGGTGCTAGAGTAGCTTGAGGAGCATTATAGTGAACTCACGTTGATGTTTCGGCTATCAAATTCGGCTGATGTAAATCCAATGCAACTCATTTGGGTTGCTGTTGGGCGCCATTACTGCGTACGCATGTCAGCGGCCCGTTATTTACGCGAATATCATGACCTGTGCGTGGAAATTTAGTGTTACAGACCTCCACAAACCTACCAACAAATTATCAGATCCCTGATACGCAGAATGAGTGATATACTCCATTCCAAAGATGGACAAGCAAGCTATTAAGCAGGTGATTATAATAATTTAGCTCATCATGGTCTACTGGGTTGCTAGAACGGTTGAAGTCGAGTGGTGCTCTTTATATCTGACTATCCCACTTATGCATCACATTTATATAGGATAGGGGAAATGTCTAAGCAGACGAAGCACTGGCGGACGTAAAACCTGGATAGCTCAGTCGAAAGACCATTTGCCCACGAAAGTCAAAGGTTCTAGTTTCGAGGCCCAGACAGGCCTACAGTTTTAATCTGCAGGAATTTTTAAATAAGAGTACATTCTGTTGCTGAGTGAATATTTATTCTCAAAAGTACGTAAATATCTAATCTTCTTGAGTACATTCAATTTGCAGTGCAGCGTCCTCTAATAACAAACCATTTCATAGTTCCTGTGTAGAGACGCCCAAAAAGGCACCCTTTCTTAATCTGGAATTCTACACTAATTCCATCTGTTCTTATATATGCTGTAATTTTCTGTTTTGGTGTTTATTGAACTAAATCGATATTCCTTTTCTGATAGTAGTCGTTTCAAAGCTTGCACTGAAGTTAAGACGCACACGCTCCTCTGCTGTCTGAAATAAAAGAGGTTTGCAAGCCGAAAGGATACTATGTGTAAGCAAATAAAAATATAGCTTCCGTAGTTCTCCTGGGATTGCTACAACTTGCCTAAAATTCATTCGATCTCTTAATATCTCGTCTGATATACAGGGTGATTATCATTAAAGTTAAACTTTTAAACCGCTGCAGAAATAACACCACTGGTCAGAATCACGTCAAATTGCAACGGAATAGTATCGAAGAAGGGGGTAAACGTATCGTAGAAGAAAAACAAATAGTTACAAAATGTAGCAATAGATGGCGCACTAAACATCATAATTTAATAGTGGTCGACTACAGATGACAAATCATACAACAATGCCTAAGGTGTACGTTTGATATTAAACAAACTGTACTACTCAGTGTACATGGGTGTACAGGTGTGATACTGTTAGTTACGCAAGCCCGTCCAGCACGGCAAGGTCATACCAGATCGGATGGGAAAAATCGGTTTTTAACTGTCCTGAGGCCGAAAACCACACAAAAAGCATCACTCACATCGGTTTTTAGTTGTACTGAGGCCAAAAACCACATAAAAAACATCAATCAAACTCAAATTGGATTATTAATTTCTTTGTGACTGGCACAAAACATGTTCAATATGCTGTCCACTGTTTTCTGCAACAAGTTGAAATCGAGAAACAGTATGTTCCACAACTGATCAAAGTGTTTCCGGGATCACGTTCAGAATGTGCTGAGCATTGCATGCCTTCAATGCAGCTAAGTTTGCAGTCGGAACACTGAACACAACATCTTTCAGATAGCCCCACACCCAAAAGTCACACGGATTAAGATCAGGTGATCGGGACGGCCAGGCTGCAGGGAAATGGCGGCTGACAATTCTAGCATTTCCGAAATGGCGCTTCAGCGGCTGCTGAACTGCGTTTGAAATGTGCGGAGGTGCGCCATCTTGCATAAAAATGATCCCATCCACACATCCACGCTGTTGGAGAGCTGGAATGACGTGGTTGTTCAAAAGACACTCATACAGGTAACAGGACCGGAAGCACCTGCCTCTTCGAAAAAATATGGGCCTATGATAAATGATGCCGTAAACCTGCACCACACACTGAGCTTTTCAGGATGAAGTGGTACTGGTTGATTTGCGTGTGGATTTTCCTTTGCCCGTATTTGGTAATTCTGTGTATTGACATATCCTGTCACATGAACGTGGTCCACAAAATCTTCCACAGCCAATCATTGTCCACTTTATAACACCCCAACGACCCTTTTAAAGTCAATTAAGACAGAATATCATAATATGAAGTAAGGAAGAGTTATCTTGGCAAATACGACATCTTTGCCGATAAGCTAACACCAAGAAGTTTTGATAACAACAGCATTATACATCACTGAGAGTTTTTGTTATGAAAAGAGGAGGAAGAAATCTCAGATTTAATTAATGGACAAATATCCAAGTGATAATTGCAATTAATATCTTGAAAGCTAAGTCCAAGGTGATGTTAGTCAGAGATAACTTTTATATGGAAGAGAGTTGTAAGCGCAACGAAGAAATTCAATGCGCCTACAATACTCTTTCACAGACGAAGTCGCTTGCTGGCTCTCGTCCTGTAAAGACGTGCGAGAACAATTCTTGTCTTAGTTATTGAGAGTACGGAACGCGACGATATTGTTTTGCGTTCAGAAGTGTTTCTTGCGTGACGTGATTCACAAAATTCGGAAACTGATTTTCTAAGCAGAGATAGGAACTGATAGACGCGTTTAACCGTGCATAACGGGTTAATTGAACTTTATTGACGAAACTAGTGAATATTGGACTTAACTTTAAAGTAGTTGGAACTAAAGGAAGAGTGGATAGTATATCAAAGGCCTACACTCAATTAGTCTCGAGTGGGACGCAATTACACGACTTCACGAAGATAATACAATTACGCTGAAGAGTCAAGTTGTCGTAATTGTCAAGAAATTTAATTTTAATAGAACTGACTTTACCAACCAACTGCGTGATCGTGTGGTGCGAAAGTTATAAAGTATTTAGTGGCCAAGGAACAAAAACTTTTCGTTCCAAGTGAAATATCAAGCGTGGACTACATTATTAAGTGATTTAATCAATGATAGTTAACCAATGACTGTTCAGCAGGGCCAATTTATACTGAATATCAAAATACCTACTTCATTAATTGAAAAGAGAACTTCTGAAGATTTTTTTTTAACATTACGGCGTAGGTTCACTCAGACGTGATCAAAGAGTATCTGTGGATCTCGCTACATGCAGGTTCAACAATTCCATAGCAACGAGCCAACAACGTACGAGAAGACTGATAACTGGCCGGCCGTGGTGACCGTGCTGTTCTAGGCGCTGCAGTCCGGAACCGCGGGACTGCTACGGTCGCACGTTCGAATCCTGCCTCGGGCATGGATGTGTGTGATGTCCTTAGGTTAGTTAGGTTTAAGTAGTTCTAAGTTCTAGGGGACTGATGACCTAAGATGTTGAGTCCCATAGTGCTCAGAGGCATTTGAACCATTTGGACTGATAATTACAATGTTTACTCGCAATTGGTGGTGGGTACGATGCGGATGAGATAAGATTTAACAACCACTGCATATCGGGGCAATGAATCATTCAAACCAGAAAAATCATCCATCGTACGAGTTCGCATTTCTGTCTCCCGCTCACCAACGGGGACTAACGTCATCGCGCATCGTGTCTCAACTCCACTGCGAGAACTGTGGCAGCTGCAGCTCAACGGCGTCGGCAACATCAGCTCGCGGTTGGAGTGCGGGGACGCCACAACTTCCATGCGAGCAAGAAATTCTACAGCAAAGGTCTCTCTTTCTGATAGGTCAACAGGAAGCAACTTGTGCACATGGGTAATTCTGAATGGAAATCAAAGAAGGATGTTTCGTAGCACTTTATGCACCGTGCTCACGGGTATGTCCAATGTTCGGGCAATGCTCCTTGCACTACAAATTTGCACACCACCACTCGTCTCCTCCTGCTTGCACTGACGTCGAATCAATTTGTTTCCTCCCTCTAGCAGATTGCACACCAAAAGAACCCGTCTTTTCGACTTTCCGAATCATTTTCTCCAGGCTTACGGCAGTCATCGAACCAACGCCTTTTTTCAAACCCTTCAGCGTCCCGAACTTCTCCACAGCGACGTGTGCACAGTCATAATTCTTGTAATACAGCTTTACCAGCAGTGCACTATCCTGCAATGAGACAATCATGGCGAACGTCGCAGACGCGAAAGGAGGAAAAGCCGTCTACCTGGGGTCCAATGGGTCGTGCACATGACAGGTGTTTTCATTTACGTATTCTGGCGCATACAGCGCCATCTATTGATCAATTTTCACACTTTTTTTTCTTCTTCCATGCGTTTTCCCCCTTCTCCGACAATATTCCGTTGCAATTTCATTCTGACCAGTGATGTTATATCTACAGCGTTTTGAAAGTTTAATTATAATCACCCAGTATATCACTTGCAACGAATTAGTCATACGTCATCTAATAAGATAGCTGAAATTAAGGAAGTACCTAGATTTCCTTGTATATCATGAAAACCTCCTACTGTGGAAGTAAGGAGTAGTTGTGCGGGCGGAATGAAAGGATTTTTCCGGTCTTGGACACGACAGAAAGCGCGGATTCGGATGGCAGGTGAACCGCAAATGGCTTCATTTGTGAGGTGATCGAGAATTGTTTCGTAGTCGATGTGTATCGAGGGCAGTGAAACCACGAACCACCAGCGGAACTGTGGAGGCCGAAGCAAGGCTGCAGGTCGGGTGGAGCGCCGGGGGCCGCGAGCAGCCCGCGTCGTCGGCTGTACGGCACACCGTTTCGAATCAAACAGCAGGTGTCTTCCTGGCCAGTGTTCAGTCCTGACAGGGATGGAACAGGAAATCGCAAGTTATTTTGGTGCGTTGCAGCATTCACCTTGCAAAGTTCACTACTACGTACTAAAAAAAAAAAAAAAAAAAATAAAAAAAAAATAAAAAATTGGGTTCAAATGGCTCTGAGCACTATGAGACTTAACTTCTGAGGTCATCAGTCCCCTAGTCCCCTAGAACTTAGAACTACTTAAACCTAACTAACCTAAGGACATCACAAACATCCATGCCCGAGGCAGGATTCGAACCTGCGACCGTAGCAGTCACGCGGTTCCAGCCCGTAGCGCCTAGAAACGCTCGGCCACTCCGGCCGTCTACGTATTACAGGAATATATCAAGAAAAATTACATTTAATACGCAACGGATTGTTGTCTGCGGCAGGGGAACATTTTCAGTGTCAGAGCTCCTTCGTTTTATATTTATGTAGCTCTGTTTACGGGAAGCATATTTTAAATCTGCTGCTAGAGCGAAGTACATAGAGTACTACGCGTCTACACAGTGAGGTAATTGATTATCAAGCCAGCCTTGGTCCAAATTGTCCCACACTTCAATGGCGATTCTGCATAACTCTCACAGAGTACTTTGCCGTTGTAGATTGCTCTGAACAACTACGAAAGGTGTTGTGTGACCACTACACTACATAACATCACTCAGTCACTACCTTGTCATACATGTGGGATACCGTGCTGGAGACTTCCCATATCACCAGGTTGTTTCCAAACACATTGTTTGCATCTAGTAGCGTACAAAGAGATTCGAGTTTCATCTATAAGCAACACCTGACGTTTGTCCTGTGTCATTCATTCTGCATGATTTCTTGCCCACCTGTAACAGATTCCATTGTGGCATACGGAGTGGTGCCCACCATGGTCGTCGGGAATGGAGATTCGCATCATGTAATCGTCCCCTAACAGTTTGATGCGCTACATGACGTCCTGTAGCCTCTTCGAACGCCGAATTCAGTTCCGGAGCATTATAAAGTCGTAGATATCGATAATCCTTTGCACCAGTAGAATATGGACGGTCTATGCCGTTTATTGAACAACACTTCCTACCAACTGGAACCGATTCCATATCCGCACCACCTAACTTTGACCTCGGTACACAATCGACCAACTTCCCCGGTTGACAAGCTTTCTACCAGTAACTTTCGACGCCTAGAGAAAGACAGGCCGCGGCGCCTACGTCACGAAGGTAGTTCTGCGCTCGCTCGATAGCTCAAATCAGCAGACAAACTACGTTTCTACGTGTTAACTCGTAACTAGGCGTGTCGGTACAAATGAAAACTTAATCTTCTACTGGAATCTGCTATTATGGAATATTAGTCCTATAATGATGGGAAGTCCATGGGCCTGCTTATAATTTGTTACGGCTGCACTGGGCTACAATAAAATAAAATCATGCTAATCTGATTATCAGTTGTATAAGACACCACTTACAGCATGTAATGAGTACTATTAAACAGAAGAGACTAAATGCTATAAACAAACCGCCATACCATTTATATCCAGTATTGATCTTAAATTAAATTTTCCTGTAGTACTGTTAATCAGTAAGACTTCATAACAGCAGATTCCAGTGGAAGATGCAATTCTCGTTAGTACTTACACGCCCAGCTGCGAGTTAACAGGTTTAGAAACGCATTTTGTCTGTTGACCTGAGCTAGCGATCGAGTTCAGGACTACCCTCGTGACGTACGCGCCGCGGCCTGTCTTTCCCGTGGGCCTCGGTAACTTTATGATGACGTCCCCATCATTGGTCACGGCTGTCCTTCATGGCATGATAGATGTTGACTTCACTGTTCCGTGGACGTCTCTGTTGCATACTAACTGGGTTTTGCTTACTACTGGAACGCTGAAATCCATTCGAGTGCTGCACTGTCCCCGTAGGTAGCACTCATAGTAACTTTGTATATTGTTCGAAGAGATTTCGGAATTCAGCTGGTAGTCCTAAACTTCACGATGTTTCGACTGGACACCTGCCAGTCATCTTCAGGTGAACCCTTGAACACTGACGAAGACGTTCTCCGCTCAGAGTTTCATATCAGCTTCTTTACGGAGAGGAGATCGGCCTACATGTAAGAGGTTTCGGCACGCTACGTGGTAAGAGAGCAAAACATTTACGTCCTTTAAGTTTTTTAATGAGATGTCGGCTCCATGTTATAATGCCTAAATTTACGGACTAAAACATTACATTAAGGCCGCTGCTAAACGGTAAAGGTCAGTCATGCTATTGTTAAGGAGGTTAGATGCCATTACAGAAGAAATGTTCCCCCTACATCTGAAGATTATAGCACTTCTCTAAATGGTTCAAATGGCTCCGAGCACTGTGGGACTTAACATCTGAGGTCAGCCCGAGACAGGGTTCGAACATGCGACCGTAGCGATCGCGCCGTTCCACACTGAAGCGCCCAGAACCGCTCGGTCACACCGGCCGGCAGCACTTCTCTCTCCTATATCATGGGATTGCATTGATGGAGTGACGTTAGCCGCATTTGACTAGACATATAAGGATGCAAGCTCTCAGCAGATGTCAAAATTTGATCGTTTGATGCCACAACATCCGTCGCCACAGGCAATGACTGCACGACGTTCCGTCGTCAACTTCACGGAGAAGAATTAGGGAGATGTGACTCTGTCTGCATTGGGTAAAGGGCTGAGTTTTGCACCTACACCTAGTGCACTACCTCTGATAAGCTTTGTGAGTGGTGTTGGAGAAACTGTACGACGCCTTCCTTTGGATGCAGCCGAAGAAATACGAAGGGAAAGCTCCTCCTCAACGAAGTAATATAACCTCTGAAGAAAGGGCTGCACTATGAAGACCGCCAGAGAATTCGGACATAATGGTGCTGAAGATTGATAAATGTAACTCAACTGTTTTGTTACCTCGTAATTGGTATTTGGAGAAGACGTATGGCCTACTTAGCAATATCGTGTACAAGAAGACTCATCACGAGCCTACAACACGTGTGAATCGGAAGACGTGTACACTCCTCAATTCTGTCTCGTTACCTCCAGAGACCATCAAGCAATTAAGACCACATGGCAGCGTACCTCCAAGACTATATGGTCTTCCTAAGGTCCACAAAGACGGTCTTCCTAAGTTCCACAAAGATAGTCGTCCTAAGTTCCACAAAGATGTTCTTCCTTTACGGCCTACAGTGATAATATTGACGATCCTACGTATGATTTAGCCAAACATTTTGCGTTCTTGCTGCGCCCATTGGTAGTAAAATCTACTTGCATAGTCAATTTAAATGATAATGAATAAACCGTCACCATCACTGCATGCCAACAATACTATGGAGTGGTACTGTTTATAATTGAAGATAGCTGAATCCGTCCCAGGTAATTTTTCGATACAGACATGTTTTCGGTCCAGTGCAACCAAGGAATTAGACAACTTGTAACCTATAATTTATATTATTTTCAGTGTAATGATGAACCCACAAATTCCTCACTTTTCTCCTTCTGTACCGGCAGTAATTATAATACTGCATTACAATATGATCATCACTAATAGAATCACTATAAATTGTACTATTGGTGCCTCGGTATAGGAAATAGCGCGCTACATGCGTTCTTAGCCCATAGCCAATGAAACTGATTTAATTTTCTACTCACACCGCAAGTAACTTGGCAGTACGGGAGACTCGTGTCGTGCCTATGTGAATGTGATCGGCTACTCGGGTCGTCCAGTTTCCCCGGTTGTCAGGTAGCTGGAGACCTGATTTGAGTATCCCCGTGTGAATAGAACCGTAGCGATATAAGTTACGCTACGTCATGCACCATACGATGTCTTACGGGGTATGTACGTACATATAGATCGTGCCCTGACGACATGTCGTAGCAAACATTACAAAAAGAATTCAGGCAACTGGCAGTGTGAAGAACGAAATACACCAACGAATAAGAACAGCATCTGATGAGAGAAATGCAGTCAAAGTCTTAGCAGTAGTAACACAGATTTCACATATCACTATCATGCAGCTTGAATGTGCGAGTAGGTTCAGCCGAAGATAACTGCACGAATACTACATCCGAAATCGTTTAATCACTTTCACATTTCGTTCCATTAACAGTTTCGATTATAGTTTCGTCTCCCTAAATGTTGCGTACGTATACTGCAAAATGATGTGGCGTTTCTAGGCAAGATTTTATTAGGAATGAAGTATCGTTTGCAAACCATGGAGAAGCAATCTTCGTCACATTATGTGCTACCGAGTAGTTGAAAATCCACGCTGGCTGAGATAAGTTGATATACGACGAAATTGCTTTGTCAGTGTGTGGTGCGGACATTTCAAGCGCAGCACCATTAGTGCATGTTTAGTTGACGGGAATCTAAATGGCCACAGGTATGTAGAGTTCCTAACAGATGTGCGTCCATAGTTACTGGGATGCATAAGGAGAGCCATATTGTACCGAATGACGGATGTCTCGTCCGTTCTGCACAGATAATTACTGACCATCTCAAAAGAATATTTAGAGATCGTTCCATCGGTCGTACGGAAACATTAAATGGTGTGCACACGCACCAGACTAAGCTTCTGATCTTTTACATACAAGGACGCGCTGGGGATTCCCGAATACGTGAAATGACATGGAACTGTATCGCGCAAATTCAGATGAAATTCGACATGCAAATTGCCATGTTTCCAGCCATCAACAGTCCAATGTCGGAGTTAATGAGCCCAGGCGAGGCGTAAAGCTTTGTATCGTGTAGTCATAAAGGATACACGAGTGGGCCATTCACTCCGAAATCCGATATCGATGATGTTTCGTTGAATGGTTCGCACGCTGACACTTGTTGATGGCCCAGCATTGAAATCTGCAGCAATTTGAGGAAGGGTTTCACTTCTGTCACGTTGAACGATTCTCTTCAGTCGTTGATCTCGTTCTTGCAGTATCTTTTTCCGGCCGCAACGATGTCGGAGACTTCATCTTTTACCGGATTCGTGATATTAACCATGTATCAATGCGGAAACTCAATATTTTGAGCACTTGATATGACAGTCGCATTAATAAACACCTGAAGCGTTTCTTAGTTTCGAGTTTGCTTACTCGTGGTACAGTGGAGCTCATCTTTCTATTCCCATCATTGCCGTCCTCTTAGAGGCTCTTTACAGTACTCCAAAATAAAAAGAAGCATGTAGTTAAATTTAAAAAGAGAATCACTCATCATTCGACAGGTCTACATGTCAAAATGTACATAAGTACGTGAGGTACCTCGGCATTTTGTTTGCTATAGCTTGACGAAAACAGCACCTTGGTAAATTTACTAGTTTTAGATATTTTTGGAGAGGCCTAACTTAGTGCTGTTATGATAAGGGAGTGTTTTTTGTGGATAGAACGTGATCCTCGCATTCCGCAAACGCTAAACGCAGACGGTTATCAACAAGGTATACTGTGTACAGTAGAGACACATTTCGGAGACGATGGGCAACTGCATTCCTCCTCAATTGGACTGTCCTGTCCAGAGTCCCGACCTGAACCCAAAGAAACACCATGGGAATGCGTTAGAACGTCAACTTCGCTCCAGACTCAGTGTCCAGCATCGCCACCTCCTATGCATCTACATCTGTACTCCGAAAGCCACATTAGGGTGAGTGGCAGAGCGTACTTTGTGTTCCTCCGTCACTTCTCCCTCTTCCTGTCCCAGATGTGAAGTTTGGTAGGAAGAAAGATTGCTGATAAGCCTCCGTGTGGGACCTGATCTCTCCTGTTGTACCTTCATCGTCTTATACGTAGGGAGATGCAACATATCCGTTGACTCTTCTAGAAACTTACGCTATCGGGCCTTCAACAGCAAAACCACCCAGTAACACCGAACGCATCTGTTGCTGCGTCTACTACTGGAATTGGTTCAGCATATCTGTGATGCGTTCGTGCTTATTAAATCGATCTGTAACGAAATGCGCTGCTCTTGTTTCATCTACTTCCTCTTTCAATCCTATATGGTTCGGATCCCAGACTGACGAGCAATATTCAAGTAGCAGGCCGCTGTGGCCGAGCTGTTCAAGGCGCTTCAGTCAGGAACCGCACTGCTGTTACGGTCGCAGCTTCGAATCCTGCCTCGGGCATGGATGTGTGTGACGTCCTTAGGTTAGTTAGGTTTAAGTACGCTCTCTCTCTCTCTATTCGATTAGTCGGTTCCGACTCTTCGTGACCCCATGAACCAAATCACGCCACTTTTTCCTGTCTTGCACTTTCTCCCGTAGACCTTCCAGGTTGGAACACATTGCTTCTGTGATGCCATCGATCCATCTCATCCTCTGACGTCCTCTTCTTCTAGTTCCTTCAATCTTCCCCAGCATTAATGTTTTTTCCAGCGAGGCATGCCTTCGCATTGTGTGTCCAAAGTAGGTCAGCTTTTGTTTTAACATTAGACCTTCCAGGGAGAAATCTGGTTTTATTTGCTCCAATATTGATCTGTTGGTTCTCTTTACAGTCCATGGAACTCTAAGAAGTTTCCTCCAACACCACAATTCGAAGGAGTACACTACTGGCCATTAAAATTGCTACACTAAGAAGAAATGCAGATGATAAACGGGTATTCATCGGACAAATATATTATACTAGAACTGACATGTGATTACATTTTCACGCAATTTGGGTGCATAGGTCCTGAGAAATCAGTACCCACAACAACCACCTCTGGCCGTAATAACGGCCTTGATACGCCTGGGCATTGAGTCAAACAGAGCTTGGATGGCGTGTACAGGTACAGCTGCCCATGCAGCTTCAACACGATACCACAATGCATCAAGAGTAGTGACTGGCGTATTGTGACGAGCCAGTTGCTCGGCTATCATTGACCAGACGTTTTCAATTGGTGAGAGAGCTGGAGAATGCGCTGGCCAGGGCAGCAGTCGAACATTTTCTGTATCCAGAAAGGCCTGTACAGGACCTGCAACATGCGGTCGTGCATTATCCTGCTGAAATGTAGGGTTTCGCAGGGATCGAATGAAGGGTAGAGCCACGGGTCGTAACACATCTGAAATGTAACCTCCACTGTTCAAAGAGACGTCAATGCGAACAAGATGTGACCGAGACGTGTAAGCAGTGGCACCCCATATCATCACGGCGGGTGATACGCCAGTATGGCGATGACGAATACACACTTCCAATGTGCGTTCACCACGATGTCGCCAAACACGGATGCGACCATCATGATGCTGGAAACAGAACCTGGATTCATCCGAAAAAATTACCTTTTCCCATTCGTTCACCCAGGTTGGTCGTTGAGTACACCATCGCAGGAGCTCCTGTCTGTGATGCAGCGTCAAGGGTAACCGCAGCCATGGTCTCCGAGCTGATAGTCCATGCTGCTGCAAACGTCGTCGAACTTTTCGTGCAGATGGTTGTTGTCTTGTAAACGTCCCCATCTGTTGACTCAGGGATCGAGACGTGGCTGCACGATCTGCGGATAAGATGCCTGTCATCTCAACTGCTAGTGATACGAGGCCATTGGGATCCAGCATGGCGTTCCGTATTACCCTCCTGAACCCACTGATTCCATATTCTGCTAACATTCATTGGATCTCGACCAACGCGAGCATCAAACTCGCGATACGATAAACCGCAATCGCGATACGCTACAATCCGACTTTATCAAAGTCGGAAACGCGATGGTACGCATTTCTCCTCCTTACACGAGGCATCATAACAAAGTTTCACCAGGCAACGCTGGTCAACTGCTGTTTGTGTATGAGAAATCGATTGGAAACTTTCTTCATGTCAGCACGTTGTAGGTGCCGCCACCGGCGCCAACCTTGTGTGAATGCTCTGAGAAGCTAATCATTTGCATATCACAGCATCTTCTTCCTGTCGGTTAAATTTCGCATCTGTAGCACGTCATCTTCGTGGTGTAGCAGTTTTAATGGCCAGTAGTGTAGTTCTAAATCTTGGCGACTGATGACCTCAGATGTTTAGTCCCATAGTGCTGAGAGCTATTTGAACCATTTGAATATTCATGTATTGGTCTACGAGAGTTTTGTAAGCTAACTGATTTGTTGATGTACTAATATTCCTGAGGATTCTTTCAATGAATCTCCGTCTGGCATCAGCCTTACCTCCGATTCGTGTTATTTGGTCGTTTCACTTTATATATATATATTGTGAAAATTATCAGTCCTATAAACTCCCTCGGGGGAGAGTACAGTCCATTGAGAACAACATGCTGTGTTTGCGAGAAACTCTCCAATCCTATCACAAGGTCTGACATTCAGTGCGCTCGTACTTTTTGGAATAGGCGGCAGAGCGGAACTGTGCCAAACGCCATCTGGAAGGAACTCGACATCAACCAGAGCCCCAGTAATTACTGCGTTCTGGATCTCGTGGATGAACACAACGAGCAAGGTTTCATATGATCGTTGTTTTCGGAACCCATGTTGATTCCTAGACGTACTAAGGGAAAATGGACTACCATTCCTCCAACACACTTAGACACCTCATTGAAAAAGCTCCTAGCAGAGTTCAGGCCGTCATGAAGGCGGGATACTTTAGACAACGTAGTGTACAGAGCGTATCTATAACTCTGAAAATGTTCAGAAAGTTGACAGTTAGGACAACAGAGCAATTACGATAGGCCAAAATCCTCACCATTTCCCAGTTTTCTGTTCGTAAAACTTGCAGTAGCTACGACCAGATGTCTTTCCATATAAGCTGTCGTTTAAAGGAAAATAATCACGGTTGCAGCCAATATTCCTACAATAAGTGAAGACAAATATAAACAAGGACAACTGATTCTTGGGCATCCCGAGTATGCTGTCTGAGGCCAACATTCATTTCTCGTATTGCTTCTATAGCAATAAATACTACTATATCTCTAGACTGATAACGAATTTAATTCTGTGAATGATCGAAGCGATGACACGATTATGCAGTAGAATAATGACAGCGTGGTACTGGAGTTACATTTTCCAAGATCATAAGAAGGTCAGAATGAGATCGGTATGTTGAGCTTTCTCCCCATGTTACTGCATCTGTGCAGTTCTGCCGAGTAAGACTACGCCTGGTTTTAGACGTACAAGATGCTCCGACATCGTATTCAGCAACGCAGTCAATTATTTATTTAGTGAATGGCTAGCATCAAGTCACGCAAGGCAACAACTTTTCCTTTACCAATAAATATAGATATATTTAACACATAGATAAGAAGTCATGACCGTAAGTTGATTAAATTTACAGTATTTACAAAGCACAGAAGGGCACAAGCTTATGTCCATCTGTTGAACATACACAACTGATGCATTAGTTGCTAACAGGAACTCTCCCCTATCGTCAGGAAAGAACGTATTTAGGCACGTACGTATTATGTGCTGAACAGTTTGTCGTTCTACACCACAGTCACACTGGGCGGTGTTGTTAACCTCCATTTGCACGTGTCCTTATTCTACTGAGTGCAGTCCAGATCTTGCGTTGCTCTATAAATTCTGGTGGTCTGGTAGAGATGCAGGGCATCATCAGCTGTTCTGGGGTGGCGTTGTTCTGTCATATCTCTATCCATCGGTCTACAGTTGTTACTCCACTGTCCACCAGAAATTTTGCACCTCGTAGACGTGGGTGAGGGGAGCGAAGTCTGTTTTTACTGAGTCCAGGAATGTCCTCATGTACAGGGAGGTAAAGATCACTAGATATTTTTTGTTAACTCCCTTTTGAAAGAGACATCAGGACGCAAAAATGGGGCAGTTATGTGGCTGAGAACAGGCAGCCAGAAAGTTGGGATATTTCTTACTGTTCCTGTGATGACGCGCATAGGCTGGTTGAGTTGGGAATCGACGACGCTGGCGTATGGGCTGCTGATCCAGACTGCAGCGCACTCCAAGAGCAGATGTCTTTAGTGCTGGAGCTGGTGATCCCCATGTCTTGCCACAAAATTTCTGCAAGATGTTGTTTTTTGACTTCATATTAGCGACAGTTTTCAGCAAGTGCTCTTTGAAGCTGAGAGACCTGTCAAGAGTGACTCGTAGAGGATTTTAGTCATGACACTTCTGTTTCCCTTCAAAATGTACCTTTATTTACTTGTTTGCGAACTTGTTGTTAAGGTGGAATCTGGTGATTTCCGTATTGGTTGTAACCTTCAGTTACGGAAATATTTGCCAACAATTTGTACGTCTTCAGTCAAAACCGGCTCAGTAATATCCAGATCTTCATGGGTGGCCGCAAGAGCCCAGAAGTCAGCATATTCAAATTTCCTTGATGTTACCTTAGGCATGTCTGCTATATACAAGGAAAGCGGAAGAGGGGCTAGCATTGTAGCATTGATCCTTATGGAAGGCCACCATTAAGCTTCATTAGATGGCTCATAACCTGGAGGCTTCTGTTCCTTAACATAGCACTGTTGAGGTTTCCAATTTTAAGACAAGGTATGACTCTCAAAAGTTTGCATATAACTCAGTGCGTCCACACAGGGTCATGGGCGCCTGTTAAATCTATAGACACAGTTGAAGTCTTTTGTTTGTTTTGGAATCCTGCTTCAGTAAAATTTGTCAGTGAGAGAATGTTGTGTTGGAAAAGTTCCAGAGCTTCAAGCGCTGATAGAAATCACTGAAGCTGAAATCGTTATAGGAACGGAAAGCGGGCTAAAGCTGGAGATAAATTCTGCCGAAATTTTTACAGAGAAGCAAACCGAGTTCAGAAAAGATAGATTAAATAAAGTAGGTGGTACTGTGTTTGTGTCTGTTGATAGTAGTTTATCTTGTAGTGAAGTTGAAATAGATAGTTCGTGCGAATTACTATGGTAGAGGTTATATTCAACAGCCGTAACAAAATAATAATTGGCTCCTTCTACTGACCCCCCGACTCAGATGATATAATAGCTGAACGCTTCAAAGAAAACTTGAATCTCATTACAAATAAGTACCCCACTCATATAGTAATAATTAGTGGGTAGTTCAATCTACCCTCGATTTGTTGGCGAAAATACATGTTCAAAGCTAGTAGTAGACAGAAAACATCTTCCGAAATTGTACTAAATGCTTTTTCTGAGAATTACTTTGAGTAATTAGTTTATGAGCCCACACGAATTGTAAATGGTTGCGAATACACACTGGACCTCTTAGCCACAAATAATCCTGATGTAATAGAGAGCGTCATGACGGATGGAGGGATTAGTGAACACAAGGTCATTGTAGCGAGGCTCAAAACCATGTCAACCAAAACCACTAAAAATAAGTGCAAAATATATTCATTTAAAACAGCAGATAAAAATTCGCTTGATGCCTTCCTAAGAGAGAGTCTCCATTCCTTCAAAGCTAATTATGTAAGTGTAGACCAGATTTGGTTCAAATTCAAAGATACAGTATCGACAGCAGTAGATGGATTCATACTTCATAAGTTAATAAGAGACGGGACAGATTCACCATGGTACACAAAACACGTCAGAACACAGTTGCAGAAGCAAATCCCCAAATCCCCAAGACGCTAAGTTTCACGGAAGCTCGAAATTTAGTGCGGACGTCAATGCGAGATGAATTTAATAGTTTCCACAAAGAAATATTGTCTCAAAATATGGCAGAAAAACCAAAGAGATTCTGGTCGTATGTAAAGTACACCAGTGGTAAAAAACATTCAATGTCGTCACTGCGCGATAGCGATGGGAATGTTACTGTGATGGTGCCACTAAAGCGTAGTTACTAAGTACAGTTTTCCTTAATTCCTTCAAGAAAGAAGTCGAAGTAAATATTCCAGAATTCGAAACCAGAACAGCTGTTAGCATGAATGACATAAAAGTAGATATCGTAGGTATTGCGAAACAACTCAAATCACTTAAGAAAGGCAAGTCTTCCAGTCAAGATGGTATACCAATTAGGTTCCTTTCAGAGTATGCAGACACAATAGCGGCTTTCTTAGCAATCATATACAACCGATCACTTGACCCAAGGTCTATTCCCAAAGACTGGAAAGTAGCACAGGTCACACCAATATTTAAGAAAGGAAATAGGAGTAACAAATTGAATTACAGACCCATATCACTGACCTCAATTTGCAGTAGGATTTTGGAGCATATACTGTACTCGAACATTATGAATCACCTTGAAGAAAATGACTTATTGATACATCAACAATACGGATTCAGAAAATATCGTTCTTGTGCAACTAATGAGTGCTGTCGACAAGGGATCTCAGATCGATTCCATATTCCTAGAGTTCCAGAAGGCTTTTGGTACTGTTCCTCACAAGCGACTATTAATCAGATTGCGTGCATATGGAGTATCGTCTCAGTTGTGTGACTGGATTCGTGATTTCCTCTCAGAGAGGTCACAGTTCGTAGTGATACACGATAAATCATCGAGGAGAACAGAAGTGATATCTGGCGTTCCACAAGGTAGTGTCATAGGCCCTCTGCGTACCAGATGTAAATAAATGATCTAGGTGATAATCTGAGCAGCCCCCTTAGATTTTTTGCAGATGACACTGTAATTTACCGTCTAGTAAAATCATCGGATGATCAATTCCAATTACAAAATGATCTAGAGAGAATTTCTCTATGGTGTGAAAAGTGGCAATTGGCACCAAATAAAGAAAACTGCGAGGTCATCCAATGGGTACTAAAAGATATCCGATAAATTTTGGGTAAACGATAAATTGCACAAATATAAGGGCTGTCAAGTCGAGTAAATACCTAGGAATTATAATTACGAGCAACTTAAATTGGGAAGACCACATAGATAATATTGTGGGGAAGGCGAAACAAAGACTGCGCTTTGTTGGCATAACACTTAGAAGATGCGACAAACCCACAAAAGAGACAGGCTACATTACACTTGTCCGTCCTCTGCTGGAATATTGCTGAGCGGTATGAGATCCTTACCAGGTAGGATTGACGGAGGACATCGAAAAAGTGAAAAGAACGACAGCTCGTTTGATGTTATCGAGCAATAGGGGTGAGAGTGTCACTGATATGATAAACGAGTTGGGGTGGCAGTCACTGAAACAAAGGTGGTTTTCTTTGCGGCGAGATATATTTATGAAATTTCAATCACCAACTTTCTCTTCCGAATGTGTAAATATTTTGTTGACACCCACCAACGTAGGGAGAAGTGATCATCATAATAAAATAAGAGAAATCAGAGCTGGAACGGAAAGATTTTGGTGTTCCTTTTTCCCACGCGCTATTCGAGAGTGAAATGGTAGAGAAGTAGTATGAAAATGGTTCGATGAATCGTCTGCCAGGCAATTAAGTGTGAATTGCAGAGCAATGTAGTTGAATCTACTCGCTGCAGCTGTAGTCCGCGCGAAATCCTGCCTGTTCAGCAGGCAGATTTTGGAAAATTTTGTGGCTGATTATCTTATACAGTACATCTACGTCTACATCTACGTGATTACTCTGCTGTTCACAATAAAGTGCCTGGCAGAGGGTTCAATGAACAACCTTCATGCTGTCTCTCTACCGTTCCACTCTCGAACGGCACGCGGGAAAAACGAGCACTTAAATTATTCCGTGCGAGCCCTGATTTCTCTTATTTTATCGTAATAATCATTTCCCCCTATGTAGGTGTGTGGGTGTGTGCCAACAATGTTTTCGCAATCGGAGGAGAAAACTGGTGATTGAAATTTCATGAGAAGATCCCGTCGCAACGAAAAACGCCTTTGTTTTAATGATTGCCACTCCAATTCACGTATCATGTCTGTGACACTATCTCCCCTATTTCTCAATAATACAAAACGAGCTGCCCTTCTTTGTACTTTTTCGATGTCATCCGTCAGTCCCACGTGATGCGGATCCCAAACCGCACAGCGGTACTCCAGAATAGGGCGGACAAGCGTAGTGTAATCAGTCTCTTTGGTAGACATGATTGACCTTCTAAGTGTTCTGCCAATGAATCGCAGTCTTTGGTTTGCTCTACCCACAATATTATCTATGTGATCGTTCCAATTTAAGTCATTTGTAACTGTAATCCCTAAGTATTTAGTTGAATTTACAGCCCTTAGATTTGTGTGACTTATCGCGTAATCGAAATTTAGCTGATTTCTTTCAGTACTCATGTGAATAATTCGCACTTTTCTTTATTCAGGGTCAATTGCCATTTTTCGCACCATACAGATATCTTATCTAAATCATTTTGCAAGTCATTTTGGTCATCTGACGACTTCACACGACGGCAAATGTCAGCATCATCTGCAAACAATCTAAGACGGCTACTCAAATTGTCTCCTGTCGTTAACATAGATCAGGAACAATAGAGGGCCTATAACACTTCCTTGGGGAACGCCGGATATTACTTCTGTTTTACTCGGTAACTTTCCTTCTATTACTACGAACTGTGACCTTTCTGACAGGAAATCACGAATCCAGTCGCACAACTGAGGCGATACTCCGTAGGCACGCAGATTGGTTAGAAGACGCTTGTGAGGAGCGGTGTCGAAAGCCTTCTGGAAATCTAAAAATATGAAATCAATTTGACATCCACTGTCGATAGCACTTATTACTTCATGAGTATTAAGAGCTAGTTGTGTTTCACAAGAACGATATTTCCTGAATCCGTGCTGACTATTTGTCAATAAATCGTTTTTTTCGAGGTACTTCATGATGTTCGAATACAGTATATGTTCTAAAACCCTACTGCAAATCGACGTTAGTGATTACTCTCACTTTTGGGTATTGGTGTGACTTGAGCAATTTTCCAGTCTTTAGGTACGTATTTTTCTGTGAGCGAGTGGTTGTATATAATTGCTAGATAGGTTTAGGTTTAACTAGTTCTAAGTTCTAGGGAACTAATGACCTCAGCAGTTGAGTCCCATAGTGCTCAGAGCCATTTTTTTTTAGATATGGAGCTATTTTATCAGCATACTCTGAGAGGAACCTGACTGGTATATAATCTGGACCGGAGGCCTTGCCTTTATTAAGTTATTTAAGTTGCTTTGTTACACCGAGGATATCTACTTCTATGTTTCTTATCTTGGCAGTTGGAATTCAGGAATATTTACTTCGTTTTCTTTGGTGAAGGAGTTTCGGAAAACCGTGTTTAATAACTCTGCTTTAATGGGACTGTCATCAGTGACTTCACCGCTGTAATCGTGCAGTGAAGGTATTTATTGTGTCTTGCCACTGGTGTGTTTTATGTATGACCAGAATCTCTTTGGATTTTATTCCAGACTTCGAGACAGAATTGCGTTGTGGAAATTATTAAAAGCATCTCGCATTGAAGTACTCACCATATTTCGAACTTCTGTAAAACTTTGCCAATCTTGGGGACTTTGCGTTCTTTTAAATTTGGCATGCTTTTTTGGTTGCTTCTGCAACAACGATCTGACCCGTTTTGTGTACCATGGGGGATCAGTACTATTGCTTATTAATTTATGCAGTATATATCTCACAATTCCATAACTTTTCTTCACTTACATGATCAGATCGGAAGGAGTGAAGTGCGTCTCTTAAAAAGGCGTTAAGAGCATTTTATCAGCATTTTTAAATAGATATACTTTGGGTTTCTTTTTGATGGTTTTAGGTGTTACGGTATTCAGCCTAGCAGCAACTGCCTTGTGGTCGCTAATCCCTGTATTCGTCACAACACTCACTATTTGTCCAGGATTATTTGTTGCTAAAAGGTCACGTATGCTTTCGCAACCATTTACGCTTCGAGTGGGCTCATGAACTAATTGTTCAAAGTAATTTTCTGCGAAAGCATTTAGTACAATTTCGTATGATGTTTTATGCCTGCCGTCGGTTTTAAACGTATAATTTTTCCAACATATCGAGGGTAAATTGAAGTCACCACCGACTATAATTGTATGAGCGGGGTACTTATTTGAAATGAGACTCAAGTTTTCTTTGAAATGTTCAGCAACTATGTCTTCTGAGTCGGGGGGTCGGTAAAACAATCCAATTAATAATGTAGTCCGATTGTCAGGTATAACCTCTACCCATACTATTTCACATGAACTATCTACTTCAATTTCGCTACAAGGCAAACTACCTGTGACAGCAATAAACACTCCACCACCGTCTGTATTTAATCTATCCTTTCTGAACACTGTTAGATCGTTTGAAAAAATTTCGGCTGAATTTATTTCCGGCTTTAACCAGCTCTCTGTACCTACAACTATTTGAGCTTCAGTGCTTGCTATTAGGGTTTGGAGCTCTTGTTCTTTCCGAACACAGCTACGACAATTTACAACTACAATACCTTTCAGTGTTTTACCTGCCTACTTTCTGACGGACGCCACTTCTATGGTTCTCTGAGACCCCCTAACCTAAAAAAACCGCCCAGTCCCTTCCATACAACCCACGCTACCCGTGAAGCCGCCTCCTGTGTGTAGTGGACTCCTGACCTATTAAGCGGAACCCGAAAAGCCACCACCCAACGGCGCAATTCAAGGAATCTGCAGCCTACAGGGTCACAGAACCGCCTGAGCCTCTGATTCAGATCCTCCACTCGGCTCTGCACTAAAGGACCACAGTCGGTTCTATCGACGATGCTGCAGATGGTGAGCTCCACCTTAATCTCAGAAGTAAGAAGGGCAGTCTTTACCATTTCCGCTAGCCGCCCGAAACCAGACAGAATCTGCTCCGATCCAAAGCGACACACGTCACTGGTACCGACATGAGCCACCACCTGCAGTTGGCAGCACCCTGTACTCTTCATGGCATCCGGAAGCACCCTTTCCACTTCCGGAATGGCTCCCCCCGGAATGCACACGAAGTGCACACTGGCTTCCTTCCCGTCCTTGGCAGCCATGTTCCTAAGGGGCCTCATTACGCGCCTAACGTTGGAGCTCCCAACTACCAGAAAGCCCACCCTCTGTGAATGCGCCGACCTTGCGGGCCGAGAAACTTCCTCTGGAATGGGGTGGACGACTGCATCCGGCTCAGAGACATAGTCAGCCACAGATAATGCCCGAAACCTGTT
Organism: Schistocerca serialis cubense; assembly: GCF_023864345.2. Lineage (NCBI taxonomy): Eukaryota > Metazoa > Arthropoda > Insecta > Orthoptera > Acrididae > Schistocerca > Schistocerca serialis. Next base: position 593,076,784 of record NC_064639.1, read on the forward strand.
CGTCAAACGAGCCGGGGATGCCCTACGATCGGCCCCACGGAAAGGTTTTCGCTGCCTGCCAGACTTTGGAATGACCTCCCACTCAACCACGGGTGAGGGGTCAATCTCAGTGCAGGCAGTACGGTGGGAGATCACCAGCGTAACGATCGGAGGAGACGGCTGACGTGCTTGACGTCCCTCGCATCCCCGCGTCCGATCCCCCACAGTGACGCCTCTTGGCAGCAGCCTCAAGCTGTGTGACGGAAGCCAACGCAGCCTGAAGTTGTGAGCGAAGGGTAGCCAGCTCAGCAGTATTTTTACAAAAGTTTATATACTGTGCTAAGTAAATCAATGGATCGGTAGCTTTTCGGTATGTCATTTGGTTTACCTGGTTTTAAAATGGCTATGACTTTTGCTCTTTTCAAATCATGGTGTATGTTACCCGTTTGGAAGATATCAGTAAACAACGGTGCTAGCCAATTTTTTTACGTGATACCCGCTGTGGATTAAGAATTGTGAATGGATGTCGTCAAAATCAGGTGACTTTCTTACTTACATTTCTTTGAGACCTTGTGTTATTTACTCACTGCTGAATGACCTGACTCAGGTTTACGGGCTAGAATGAGAGCCTTAAGTTCCTTTATGACCTACGTTGTATGTCAATAACTGCTGAGAGAGACTGTACAGGTAACTACGCTGTATCAATATTTGATGTCAGCCCCTAGCCTCACCAGACATCGCATTTTTAAAGTTATGGTTCATTTTTCTATTATGCAAGCTTAAGGTGATTGTAATCAACGAAATTATTGCTATTGCAACTGCAATATCCCAGCGAAAAACGGTCAACTCCTAAGGCAGATTAGATAAATGCATGCCTATGGAGGAGCCCGTCTACAAATGCAGTTTTCTAACATCGACAGTCTAAGCTACTCTTTTTTAAAAGAAAAATAGCAATTATTTAATTTCTGTACATAAAACTGGTTAAATTCCTTCTACTTTTGGAGTCGAAAAAAGATCCTAGCATAATACTGTAAATTACAGTCGCGTGGACATAGCTGTTATAGTCTCCCTGGCTACATATAAAACGCTTAAGTGCCAGTGAAAAGTCACTTAAACGAGGAATAAACCTTATCAGACAGTAGCTACATGCCACTTCAGCAAACTATGTTCGTTACGCTAGTGCCTGCTTAGTGTCGTAAAAGTGGCCCAATGACGTGACATTGTGAAGACTGCTTCTCTTGCAAGTAAACAGCTGCATTAAAAAATTAACTGTAGTTAATTTTGTTTCTTTTACTTTTACGCTTTCCTGCGGTATAACTTAGTCTCGCAGGAAGTCATCTCGATTAGGAAAGCATTACTGTACCTATGGAATTTCTTCTGTGGAGGAAAGTTTCATTCACTGTTTTAAACGATGAGTCACCCACGATAGCCTGCGAGGAATAATAACGTGGAACAATTTATTCCTGAAGGGAAAAAGAGTCTGGCACGTACACGAAATTTCGTAATCTGTGCTTGTTTATATTCCAGAAGCTATTTCGTTTCTTTCGAAGGCTCTTGCGTGCTTACGTCAGCTTCAGTTTTATCTGCAGATACGTTATGTTACGTCGGCTTTTCTTTCGAACTCGGGTTAATCTCACGCAAATGCGCTGCCGCCGCCCCTATGGACTCTTTCGATACCATTTTCGACCAGGGCCCTGTAGTTGCTTCCATTACAGCAGGAAGTTCTTCAGGAGCCTGTAATCAGTTACTTAGATTACTTAGAGGTAAAACGTGCAGCGTCATATGACACTTTTAGAACACGTATCTACAAGTGTGTAATACATACAGACCAATCGTGACGTTCAGTAAACTAGAATGAGTTATTTTTTTGTATAATTATTTTTATTTTTATGTATGAACCGCTATGGACTACAGTTACTTCAACTGTCTCTCCATCTTTTCTTCTACATTTTTGTCATCATCTGTCAATATTTCTGTCTTTTTTGTACTATAGAAGTTGCTCCTTTCTTTTTATCGAATTTTTATTGGAAACCTTTGGAGTCCTATAATATCTGAAGGGCATTCGTTCAAAACATCTAGTGAAGTACTTAGGTGTTCGTCCATGTGCTTCCAACTTTTCCGCACTTCGTGTTACCCATTTTTAATTTACCAAAAAGTGAATAGCCTTTTCGTGAATCTATTGGGATTCATCCCTTGGATGTGGCCGTAGAAAGTTAATCGCCTTTTCCTAATCATGTTTGTAACTTGTCCCAAAACTTTCCTCAGTATTTTTCTTTCTGTGATTTTCACTCCTACTATCATCGCCTTTTTGTTCAGAGTTAAGGACTACGCTGCATAAACTACTCCCAGGCGATCTATTGGAGAGTAGTAGTATGTAAGTTTAGCATTCATGGGTACTGACTTCTTAAATGTACTTCTTTGTTGAGCTACTACGCTGTTTTGATCGTATTAACTTTTGCTTTGCTGGCTTCTTCCTCCGAAATCTCTTGTTCAATTACTTCTCCTAGATTCTTTAACTTGTTAGTATTCTCAATTTTCCATACTTAGTTTTCATTACGTCTGTGGTTGTCTAATGTTTGTCATAAATTTGGTTTTCTCAGAGGAGATTGGTAAGCCTGTATGTTCAAATGGTTCTTAAAGTAATTCTGTTTATCTAGTGGCTGTTCACATTGAATCTAAAAATATAGCTACGTAAAGTGTAAGCGTTAAACATTTACGGCGGTACGAAAGGAAAAGGGACGGAGAGGGGTGAGAACGACTATATATGTAAATGAGGGGTCTTATATAGTTCCCATCAAGTGAAATGTTAACTGAGCTAAATATTGAATGTGACGATTTTGTGAAACTTCCTGGCAGATTAAAACTGTGTGTTGGACCGAGACTCGAACTCGGAACCTTTGCCTATCGCGGGCAAGTGCTCTACCATCTGAGCTACCCAAGCACGACTCACGCTCCGTCCTTACAGCTTTACTTCTGCCAGTACCTCGTCTCCTACCTTCCAAACTTGGTGTCTCGGCCCGGCACACAGTTTTAATCTTCCAGGAAGTTTCATATTTGCGCACACTCCGCTGCAGAGTGAAAATTTCATTCTTTAGTTTTTGTTCAAATCAACACTCCTTCCCCACATTAATTCCTCCATCGCTTACACTCCACTGTGTTACCACCAATAACATATAACTGTGCACATATGTACTGGCATTGCAGGACATGCGAGGCACCTAGTTGTGTACTGCCGCTTCAAGATAAAACTCAGAGTTTCTGTTACACGTCGCCAATCTGGTATCTTGTATAGGTGTCGTCGTCCCAGTGCAGATGGAGAGCTTACGTCACGAGTTCGTTCTTGAAGTGAGGCTGTAAAATAATTGGCGAGGAGGCTAAGGCTCTCGATTCTACTAAATGATATCATAAGTGCCAAATTAGGGATGCAAATAGGTTTCTTACTGACAAGACACGAAATAGATAAAGCTATAAAGTGTTAATAAGACATTTCGCACATGTTCGATTACAGGGTCACGCGATTCATAGTTCATAATAGAATCAATCAGAATGCTATAACATTAAGTCTTGTACAAAACACAGTTTCAAAAATTATGTACTCTGCTGTCCTCTGCTTTGCACGCAGAATCGCGTTATCTGAATACAGTATTACGTGGTGCGCATGAGAGATCTTAAGTGTATTGTCTGTAACGCGAATCGTGCCATTCAAATTCTCACTCCAGATTGACCACAGAGCCCGAACCACTTCGCTTCGTAGCACACTTTCTGCGGGAGCCGAAGAGGTACGAAGTGCTTCGTCTGAATATCGTTATTCCAATGTTAATGAAAATCGTTATAAAAGTGAGTTCTGACATAAGTGGATTAAAGCTCGCTACTGAGAGTATATTCAGCAATACGGACCATTAAATCTGAGTTAAACTTTACCAAGTACTAGTAAATTAATATAACAAATTTTACACTCTAGCTCTTGTGTCGACAGCCGATCAGATTATCCACCTAGTAGTCTCGCACAATTTCTTATGGAACTAGTACTCACTGTACCATCTGTTGTCTTCCACTCATCCCATCTCTTACGTCATGTCTCACCTGCTGTAATCTCAGCCGAACTGTGGAGTCAATAATGGAAAGGAAACTTATGCCTCCAAAGCCAGAAATAACACACAGTGTATTTGTCGTCTGTCCCACCTATAACCTAATCTCGTTCCCTCACTGATTTTACTTTCTCTTATTGACATTCTCTATTTACTTATGACTTTTTCTAAGATACAATTAGAGAGTAGCTGGGCGCGACCATCTCTCTGTCTCACTCCAGTTTTCATCTCTAAATTTCATTACTGAATTGGTGTTCGCTAAGTTAGAGCTCTGGTTTTATTATCCAAGCCTAGTTAGTTGCGTATTTCAAACTGACGTTCAAACAGTGACTTCCGAGTCACAGGCTTTCCTGAAGTCAACGAAAGTAATTGTGAAATTACTACATCATCCTTTCAGAAACATTATTATTGCGTTTAAGTTGATAATCTGCGCTGACCATAATCTACTTTTTTTTCTAAAACTACTTTGGTATTCACCGGTTTGAGTGTCGATTTGTTGTTCCCTCCTATCTAATAATGATTTGAATAAGATTTTGTACATAATTGGTGTGTTATTGTCATTATTGTTATTTATTAAAAGAAAGCCAGCGTTATTGACGGCTTAGTGGATAAATGGATAACTATAAATCCAGAATACTGAAGAAAGATGAACACACCGTCAACAGCAATTAAAACGTATGTGTATTACTCATTTTGTTCACTCATTTAGTCGTATCTGATCTGAATACATAAAATACGTCTTCAGAAAGATGCCTTGAACTATACTGTATTACCTTTACACAAAATTTTGATCCAAGAAATAATTTATAATGGCATATGAGAACAGTTGCATAAGCTATTCCAGAGTAATGGATGCTTATATTGTGCAGTATGAAGAAATGAGGTCATAAATGAATGTTCGAGTGAATTTAATATTACAGTTACTCGTCGAAATTTCATAACCTAATACGATACAGACAGACCAAATGCCATGATTATGTCTGATAGCCAGAAATCTGTCCACAAAAACCATATAAATAGTCACTGCAAACATAATCCGGCACGCAACGTGCATTCCAGGTAGCACCAGTTGCCTTCTACACTACGAAGCATGCAAAGAATGGGAAAGATTTCTGCTAATTGCTATTTTGAAAATTCCTCGGCGAGTTGCAGTAATGCTTCACACTGACTAATTTTCTTGGTGGAGGCAGGATTCAGAGTAACGTCCGTGCTCGAACTAAGTACAGATGAAAACGAATATAAAACCACATGTACAGTCACGTTTTTAGCACGGATTTCATAAGTGACTCATAAATTAAAATAAATTAGAGATACCTAAGTTGAATCTATGATTTATTAAAATTTAATTTCTTTTAGAACAATATTTTAGTGTATAGATCACATTTACTTAAGATGACCAGGATAGGTAGCTAGTTTCTGTTGTAAGTAACAACCATCTTGAGATCTGCAAACGATCAAATATAGCAAAAATACAGAAAATAAACTTAGAAAAACTGCTTAAGAAAGTAAATACACGAGATAAATATGTCTGGATAGGGTACAAAATTCAAAGATGTATACTGTTACTCTGGTAAAAAATGACAGTATATAGCATCGTAGGGAAAAACTATCATGTATAAAAATGAACCTAGATAACAGACGACTTCAAAATTTTTTTTTTGCTTTTAATGTAACCTACCACGCATATACTAAAAGCGACTTGAGTACGAACTGAATATATGAGAAGTAATCATGTTGCCGTGACAAGCACTCGTGTAGAAAGCAACATCAGTAAGAAAAATTTAGAAGCTAACGACAACAACAAGGATCAGCCGGCTACGTGCAGAAATACACAAAAACAAACAAATGTCTTAGTAATAAAATTTCTTTTGCCACAGCAAATAGCCTTAAAAAGTTGTAAAAAAAGTGCAGGAGAGAACAATACAAGGTTAAGAAAGTATCGTTCTTAGTAAAACATCAGCAAGTCATGCATGGATCAAATACCCAACTTAACAGTCATTTGAAAAGGAGCACAAGATTCCAATGTAAAATCGAAAAATTTAACAACATATCATACTTTTATGAGTCACAAGTTCAACAAATCGACTGTTTCGTAAAAATCACGTCAGCCATTAACTTGCAATTGTGTGAAAGGAAAGGTAAGCGAAAAAAAGGTTTGTGCAACCACTCAAAACTCTATCAACAAGAGTATGTTCTTTCCCTTAGTTTTATTACTGCTTGTAACATTAGGTCACGTTTTCGCCTCTTTGCTATGTTTTGTTTAGTTAATTTACCACAGGTGTTGAACATTTCTCAATTTCTGCGCCTGGGCTTGAAAGGTTTTTTCCGCAGAACTTGCCTTTCATACAATTGCAGGTTAATGACTGAGGTAATTTTTACTGATATAGTCTGTTTGTTAAGAGTGCGTTTCGTAAGAGTGATGATGATGTTAAATTTTTTTGGTTTAACACTGGAATCCTGTTGTGCTCCTTCTCAAGTGACTGTTACATTGGCGATTTGTTCCACACACGACATGTCTACGTTTTACCATGAATGATACTTTCTTAACCTTGTAATGTTCTCTCCTGCACTTATTTTATGATTGCTTGGTATGGCAAAACAATATTACTGAAATATTTGTTTGTTTTTGTGTATTTCAGCAGATGCGGCTTTTCGCGGATGATGCTGTAGTATACAGAGAAGTTGCAGCATTAGAAAATTGTAGCGAAATGCAGGAAGATCTGCAGCGGATAGGCACTTGGTGCAGGGAGTGGCAACTGACCCTTAACATAGACAAATGTAACGTATTGCGAATACATAGAAAGAAGGATCCTTTATTGTATGATTATATGATAGCGGAACAAACACTGGTAGCAGTTACTTCCGTAAAATATCTGGGAGTATGCGTGCGGAACGATTTAAAGTGGAATGATCATATAAAATTAATTGTTGGTAATGCGGGTACCAGGTTGAGATTCATTGGGAGAGTGCTTAGAAAATGTAGTCCATCAACAAAGGAGGTGGCTTACAAAACACTCGTTCGACCTATACTTGAGTATTGCTCATCAGTGTGGGATCCGTACCAGATCGGTCTGACGGAGGAGATAGAGAAGATTCAAAGAAGAGCGGCGCGTTTCGTCACAGGGTTATTTGGTAACCGTGATAGCGTTACGGAGATGTTTAATAAACTCAAGTGGCAGACTCTGCAAGAGAGGCGCTCTGCATCGCGGTGTAGCTTGCTCGCCAGGTTTCGAGAGGGTGCGTTTCTGGATGAGGTATCGAATATATTGCTTCCCCCTACTTATACCTCCCGAGGAGATCACGAATGTAAAATTAGAGAGATTATAGCGCGCACGGAGGCTTTCAGACAGTCGTTCTTCCCGCGAACCATACGCGACTGGAACAGGAAAGGGAGGTAATGACAGTGGCACGTAAAGTGCCCTCCGCCACACACCGTTGGGTGGCTTGCGGAGTATAAATGTAGATGTAGATGTAGATGTAGATGTAGAGCATGGCTCACCCTTGCTGTTACTGTTAGCTTCAACAAAAAAAAAATTATGTTGCTTTCTACACGAACCCATTCTACCTGCATTTACTGTATGTATGGTAGGTTACATTAAAAGCATAAAATTTTTATCGATGCAACACTGTCAATTTAACTGTGATCTAGATTCATTCTTACATGTAATGTTTTTTACTACAATATTCAACCGTGTCATTTTTTACCAGATTAGCAGTGTATACTTTTATATTTTATACCATATTTAAATATTTTTATTTTGTGTATGTATTTTGTTAATTCACAGTGTGTAACATCTTAGGGTAAAACGATCATATATAAAAATGAATCTAGATCACAGTCGACTTCACGGTGTTGCATCGATTAGTCACCTCATTTTAATATTCTTGTGAGATGCGTTCTATGCACTAAAAGATACTTGTAAATAACTTTTAAATTTCAATAAATTACATAAAGACTGCTTTCTCTATTTATGATAACGTCAGACATTCCTAAGAATGTGTTGTTACCAAGGCCAAACCAAAAACAGGAATAATCGAAAGATTACACTTGTCCTGTGACAGATGACGTAGTATACAAGTCCACGACATCTGAAAACTGAAGAAAGATAAACTCTGAATACATTAACGAATGCTGAACACATTTAGACGAACTAGTATGTGATGTATTCAGTAGGCATACCATTCAGGCGAATGAGTGAAAAATCGATTCATTACCAAGAGCATGAATCACAATCTATCTCAGAGAGCAATGACAGTTAATCATATACAGTTGATTTCCTGAGACATTATGTCTCACCTTTATCTACAATAATGATACAGACGGAAGAAAATAATTAAAATCAGTACTGGCGCCGGGATTCGAACCTGTGTTTACAGCTTACTAGTCAGATGCACTAAGTGTTGCGCCACATTGGCACTGCAGTTGCCACTCCTCCACGGATTACCCTAGTATGTCTCCCTCACTGACACAGATTCCAGTTTTCGCCTCAGCCCTTTGCTACTCCGCTTCAATTTTAATTTATTTCTTCAGCCTACAACTTTATTCTACATAAAGGCGAGACTCAGTATGTCTCAGAAACATCAGCTACATGTGATTGACTAGCTTAGCGCTCACTGCTTCACTCACATAGACTGTATGGTCTGTACAGATATTTTTTTTTTTTGTTTTCGTTTTTCTTTAATCGATTTTCTGTGTAGTTCACAAAAGACAAACTTTCACGCTAAATGAGGTCGTAGAAGCATGGTCTTTGCAAAATGGACTTCTGATTCTGAGCCAAAAGCGATTCTGCTAGCTGGAATCCAAGATTTTTGTTAATCTGCCTTTAGCGGTGTGGTGGTATTTCCAGAGGAACTTCATCCCCTAACACATGTTTCTTTTGTACCTGACCGAAAAGTGAAGTACCGCTTTTCTCATACTTACCTTAAACAATTTTTTAATGTAAAGGAATATTTTCTTGAAAATTTTCATTCCCTATTTTACCTCCTTAGTGGCTCTATTTCCAAAAATACTGAAACAATTATTTTTTTTCTGAGAAACCAAACAACAAGTTTCGTAGTTGTAGCTTAGAAATTGCCTTAATAGTGACACATTTTCAAAAAGTCTTTCATCCCCTATTTCACCCCCTCAAAAGTGTAATTTCCAACAATCCTCTAGAAATTTCAAATTTCTGTCCTTAGCGGTTTGGGCTGGATGATGACGAGTGAGTGAATCACTCTGGCCCCATTCCACCACCTAAGGGGTTGAATTTCCAAAACAGTTGTCATAGGCATAGCTTTAAGAAAGCTTTCACAATGAAATATTTTCATGAAACATTTCACAGCGCTCTCTCGTCCCCTTAGTTGTTGAGCAGCCAAAAACATTTAAATGTGTATTTTTTGTTTCTAACCAAGAAGCAAAATTTAAATATTCGTGGATTTAGCTTTATAAACGCTTTCATAACGAAATATTTCATAAAAGACCCACTTAGGGATTGAACTTAAAAAAAAGAAAACGCTGAATCACGTTTTTTTTTATTTGGAACCAAGAAGTCAAATACCAATTTTCGTAGATCTAGTAGCTCTTTAATATGATTTACTTAAAAAAAAAACACTTTCGCCCACTATTTCGCCTACATAGGGCTCAAATTTCAAAAATATTGGGACACGTATTTCTGTAATTCCGAGCAAAAAACCAAGCACTGATTTTCGTTGCTCTTAACTTCAAAATTGCCTTGATAGTGACATATTTTCAAAAAACCTTTCATCCTCTATTTCACCACTATAGGAGTGAAATTTCCAAAAATCCCTTACTAAACGAAGCCAACAGTGTAACACCAACACCGTCTGCGAATTTCAAATTTCCATACATAGCGGTGTGGACTGAGCGATGATGAATCGGTGAGTGAGTCAGGCTGTCATATATAGAGATGTATTCCGTGCACCTGATGTACAGGCAGGGTTAACCTCATTCTGGCTGGCAACGGTGGCCGAGCGGTTCTAGGCGCTTCAGTCGGGAACCGCACGACTGCTATGGTCGCAGGTTTCGAATCCTGCCTCGGGCATGGATGTGTGTGATGTCCTCAAGCCGTCGGCACACGGACCGTGCATCCGAACGTTTGAGCGTTGAACGTGCCGAGTTTCTGACGTCTTAGCGTGGGATAGCACGGTCGGGAGTCTTTCCGAACGTGCAGAGCAGTATCTGGGATGTCAGATATTCTGAGCGTGCGTCTGAGCGTTGACCAATGAGATGGGACAACGCCACCTACGTCACACGCACGCCGTCTCCCTTCATTACCGAGTTGTGAGGCGTCATATTGGCATTCATTTCAAGCCTATACGCATATATGCAGTTTCTGAGCACCAGAAAATTGAGAATCACTGGAAAACCCCTGTGTGATTCATTCCAATAAAATAATGAGAAACATCATATTCGTGGCAAAAGAATTATTATAACTTGCGTATTATGAGAGTAGGCTATTTGAAGGCAGCGACACACTGAAAATCCAACCAAAGCGCATTGTTCTCGGTACAATTTGTTATAATTAAAATTCAATTAGCGACATATCTACGATTAAGGTTTCAGCACGACCTAACATAATATGATTAATTGCATGTGTTGTGTTATTGGTTTAGTGCCGGCACGGTAACTCAGCGTGTTCGGCCAGAGGGTTAGCTGCCCTCTGTAATTAAAAAAAAAAATGAGTTAATGGATCCACGACGAACTGAAACGGGTGTCTTGCGACGTCCGCCCCGAACAGATACAACGAACAAAAACGAACAAAATGAGATAAAAAAAAGAGGGCTGATATGCCTCTGGAATAAAAAAACTGAGTGAAAGGATCAACAAAACGAACTTGAACGGATGTCATGTGACGTCCGCAACGACCAAACACAACGATCAATAACGAACAAAATGAAAAAAAAGTGTAATGAGTAGCGTCACTGTTCTCTGTGCGGTTGTTTATTGGGGCGGTGGTTCGCGCCTTGACACTTCCAAATTTTTTTTCCTAACATACACGTTTTTATTAGGTTCTGGTCCTTTGTTATTAGTATATAATAAGTAATATAGTATAATATTTGATGTTATTTAAATATAAGTTCACCTTTTTTTGAGGGGTGACTTTGTTCGATTGGCTTAATCTGCGGGACAGCTTGCGCTACTTGTATAAAGATATTTTGTTCCTCTTTCTTTTACGCTTCGTAATTCATATGTTGCAAAGATTCTACCATTGGGTAGGAACAGTGATCAAGTAAGACTGACCTTGTGGTTTTACTAAAATGTGGGAATGATGAAATATGCGGAGAAGAATTCCAAATTTGTACCGCACTGTTTGTAATGGAACTTTTATAAGTCTGTGTCCTTATTGATTGGACATGGTACTTTTCTTTTCGTGGACGATGGAGGAAATGTGCGTTTTAATAGAGCTAACGTGGGAATTTTGCGCGAGCCCGTTGAGTAACCAGTGTGATTTACGAACTAGAAACATCCCTCAACTGCCACTGGAGTGCGTTGCGATCGCGTATACCACGATGGGGCTCATGTAGCTTATGCACAAGTCGCATCGTTCCTGGGCGTTCAGCAGCACGTTGAATTTGGCACGCTCTACGTTAACGTTCGACAGCACGATCCGTGTGCCGACGGCTTTAGGTTAGTTAGGTTTAAGTAGTTCTAAGTTCTATGGGACTGATGACCTCAGATGTTAAGTCCCATAGTGCTCAGACCCATTTGACCCATTTTTAACCTCATTCTGCTTACTACTAAAGTGTTGGAGAGCAGATCCTCGGCATTTCTGACGCCGGTTTAGAAGGGGAATAGCAATGGGCTAAGGCGGGGAGGGAGAGTTACTAGGGTAATCCGTACAGCTGTAACAGCTGCAGTGCCAGTACGGTGCAACGGTTAGCGCATCTGTCTCATAAGCAGGTGATATGATGTCGAATTCCATGGTTGGTATAAATTTTAATTCACTGCTTCAGCCTACATGATTATCGTAGATAATGACAATGAAGTTCGATCATTTGTGGAAGCACATTTAATGATCCGTAACGTTCCGGGCGGAAGTTGAGGCGCGCAACCAACACCAGTGATGCGTACACGCTGCAATCACCAAGTGTTCATCACCTCTCTCACATCTTTTGTTTCAGGACAAAGCATTCAGTAACAAAGAAAACCTCTGTAACCAAACTCACGAAGTTTACTTTCACTTCGTGTGTTCAAAAAATGGTTTTGACAACAGAAATTATACCATACATAGTATGCATTTAATGCTATAACAAATGGCCTTGCCGCAGTAGTAACATCGGTTCCCGTCAGATCACCGATGTTAAGCGCTGTCGGGCTGGGCAAGCACTTGGATGGGTGACCATCCGATCCGCCGAGCGCTGTTGGCAAGCGGGCTACACTCAGCCCTTGTGAAGCAAACTGAGAAGCTCCTTGATTGAGAAGTAGCGGCTCTGGTCTCGGAAACTGACATACAACAGGGAGAGTGGTGTGCTGACTACATGCCCTTCCATATCCGCAACCAGTGACGCCTGTGGGCTGAGGATGACACGGCGGCCGGTCGGTCCCGTTGGGCCTTTCAAGGCCGTTCGGGTGGAGTTTAATGCTATAAGCCAATGCGTCACATTGACATATACTTACCACGAAGGCTTCAAACACTCACACTTAACAGAATAAAATCACCTATAAACTGATTCAAATAACCATAAATTCCGACGGCACATGGGAGAGAATTCTTATGTCGTAAAGATCTCACGGCTTCTGACCTTCTTAATCACTATCTGATAACACAACATGCTTGGTATTGACAAGCTGCCATGTAAAATGCGTGATGCGAGGCCATGAAACACATCCGGGCGCCATCTCCGCTTCTTAAATCATCGGCCCCGTAATTTATGGGAATTTTGTGACATGAGCGTAAACATCTGGTGTCATATATCCCCGGACACATACTAGGACTTGTCCAACACATGTCACGGAGAATCACAACTGTATTGCGCTGCACAGACTAATAACTATTAAGCTGCCGGTCATAATGTTGTGGTTCATCAGCGTATGATGTAGTGTACTTGTGTCACGAAAATGGCACTGTATCACTTTTTAGAGTTCCGTACCTCAGTCGGCAGAAATAGTACCCTTATAGGATAACTTTTTTGGTCTTTCCGTTTGTTTGTTTGTTTGTCTGTCCGACTATTGAGACTCAGTTTTCTCAGGAGCATGGTTGAATACACGTTTGCAGAATACACGGATATGATCTTTCTATATGGCGCTGCTCACAGTAATGGAAAAGCTACTACGCGCCTTTATCATGGTTAATTATTGTCCTCAGTGTCCGACACGACCTTTTCGCTATAATTACGCAGGGGATTCGGGAAAGCGGTGCCTTCACCGTCAGCAGGGGTGACTGTGGTGCTCCAAAGAGACACAGTACACACGAATTGGCAGAGGCGGTACAGCATCACGTTAAAGAGAACCCGTCAACGAGTACACGAGCAGTTACGCGTGCGATGGATGTTGCTCCCAGCGTCGTCTGGTGTGTTGTGGATGAACAACAGCTACATCCAAACTACCACTAACATTCTTAAGACCCACGAATGAGTCTCGAGCCACATCAGAGAGGTAAGACACATCTCAAATAACATCAGCCAGTCCGACGTATGCACCCCCCACCATGACTATCCTATTGCAAACCCACCTATCAAACTTGTTTTCAAATGGCTGCAGCACGGAAACGGTACGATTGCGGACGTGGTTTCCAATTCAAACTATTATGTACTCTCTCCCCTCTCCTAGAATTTTATAATGGGAATTTCTGAAGACTCGACGTAGGCCTGTCGTGTGTGCTTGGGCAGCGGTAAACCGCGTGAATGGAAGCAGCAAGGACGCAGGATCGAACTTCGGTTAAACCACAAATTTTTGAATCTTTATTTTGACCTAGCCTCACTTCTCAATGATGCGAGGAGTCGCCAGAAGACACACATGGTTCGGATTCCACGTGAAAATGTAGGTCCCCTTTCCCCTGTTGGAAATGGGGAAACGCAAATAGTAGAAGCGGTGTCCAATAGAAAGACATGCACTAGACCGTTGAGCGACAGGATATTATTATTGTTATCTATACACATAGTTGAGTTTGCATGGAACCCTCAGAGCGCTTTTCTCTCATTATACAGGGCGAGTCAAAAGTCCTTGGACACCTTCATAAGTTGGAAGATTAAAGGGAAAATTGAAATGTGATGATGGGAACATAGGTTTGGCGTGGGGCCGCAACTTTTGGAGTGAATGTCATTCAAGGCCGCCATCTTGAAATCCGCCATTTGGGACTCAAGTCATTTTTTTTTAATGGGAAGGGGGGTGTATGACACATCAAATAACACTCGCTTGAGCTCTGGAATTGAGTGGTGTAATTTGTTTTTGTCTATCTTGTACAGTTTGGAAGTTATTAATGTTCAAAGTTACCTTGATACTGACCCTTGTCTCTTTTTGTTCTAGGTGATCTAAAATGGGTCTAACATGTAAACAAAAGATTGAAATCATCATTATATCAGGGGAACGCAGCTACCGAACAACAGCAGCTGACTACAACAGACGCAGGCGCCCAGACAGAGAACCGGTATCGCACAGCACAGTGGCTCACGTGATCACCAAATCCCGGGAGGCGGGCTCTGTTCACGATAGGGCACCTAGTGGGCGCCGAACGACTGCCACCGATGAGGAAACTGCAACTGCGGTTGTTGCGTCGTTTGTGAAAAGTCCTAAACGAAGTAACCGTGCCGGCCGGAGTGGCCGTGCGGTGTTAGGCGATACAGTCTGGAGCCGAGCGACCGCTACGGTCGCAGGTTCGAATCCTGCCTCGGGCATGGATGTGTGTGATGTCCTTAGGTTAGTTAGGTTTAATTAGTTCTAAGTTCTAGGCGACTTATGACGTCAGAAGTGAAGTCGCATATTGCTCAGAGCCATTTGAACCATTTTGAAGTACCCGTCGTGTAGCATGTGGAATAAGCCAAACCTCTGTTGTCCGGATTTTGCACACTAATAAGTGGTATCCTTACAAGCCGCAACTGCGAGCAACATCGACTTAACGAGGATGACCCTGACCGCCGGTTGGAGTTCTGCCTGTGGGCTACTGAACAACACGAATCGGATTCTTCTTTTGCCAAGGGCATACTGTTCAGCGACGAGTCGTATTTCACTTTTGAAACGTCCCCTTTGAACAATTCTTACAAGACTGTCCTTAAACTGACATACAATATTTTTAGCGCAACGCAATCTGACTTTCAAAATTCCCTACGAAAGAATGGCCCTGACTAACATTAAACTATACCTTTCACAAATCACTTACCTCACAAAAATCTTCGCTGCTCAAGCTATTGCAATACAGCGAGCGCCACTACTGCCAGCTAAATAAAAGATTCAAACTATGGAAGGCACTAACTACTGATAGGGATAGTTAGCAAATGAAAGATATTAATAGAGAACAAACAATGTATTTACCTTGATATCATCATATATCAATATAGCAGTTCATGACAAATTTCAAAACTCCGCCATCTCTCTCCCCACATCCACCACTGCTGGCGGCTCACCTCCAACTGCGCAACGCTACGCGCTGTTCACAGCCAGCTGCCTAACACTACAATGGCGAGTATTACAACAATGCAAAGCAGCCACAGACTGCACACAGCACAGCCAGTGATTTTCATATTGAGCGCTACGTAACGTTGCCAATAAGAAAACATAAACAGCCTACTTACATAGAGAAAACATAAACAGCCTACTTACATAGAGAAAACATAAACAGCCTACTTACATAGCCCCCATGCTCCCCACAAAAATTTTTACAAATTGGATGGGGCAGTGGCCAATACAGATTTGAAAAAATTTTTCATAATTACAATAACAAAGAAATCAAATGCACACACTTATTGATATTATGTTGGTCAAAAGCTAAAATTGTCTCACAGTCCATAAAGACAGTCCACATTGTTCATCACAGTGAAACTGCCGTTTCTTTTCTCAAAGTCTGAGCAGTAAAAGACAATGCACACAGAAGTAGTGGATTTCCATGCAGTCTTGAAGAAGTAGTGTTGTCCTTCCAATGGAAAGACGGTGCTGACTCTTGACATGCTGACAGGTAATGGGCCACAATGGAGCAAACCCACAGCAGAGTCATTCGAAGTTTTGAAGAATATTGGTAGGTAGGTCATCACAGAGCAGACCCACTGTAGTCCTGGTAGAGAGTATGGTATTGGTGGGCCACCAGAGGTGCAGACCCACTGTAGTCCTTGTAGAGATAATGGTATTGATGGATCATCAAAGATGTAGACCCACTGTAGTCCTTGTAGAGATAGCCAGCAGCCATCTGTTGTGACTGTGCAGGTGCACAATCACCATTGAAGAGTCTTGCGGATAATATAGCAAGTCCATAAACCATCACTTGTGCACTCACAAAGTTTTTGGAATTGTCCTTAGAACCAGCAATGCTGTTATCCAGTCCCTTGCAGAATTATTAACAAACGTGCAAACACTAACAGTCCCTACTTCTCACATATTGTCCATGTACTATGACCAACAGAAACGTGTGCAGTGAAATGTAACTTACATGTTAATAATATCATGAACTGGTGACAATTACAATTTTATAACATAAGAATACAATAACAAAGGTACAAAATACATTATTAAAAACATAACAATACAGATAACATTTGTAGTAAAACAGGCTTTACAAAAGAATAGAAATAAACATATACATCAATGTTACAGGAATTATGACATAAGTACATACATAGATCAGAATAATTATTGAAACATCAACTTTACACATGAGCATTAAAACAAAACAATAAACAATGTCTAAACATCTTTACAAAGTAAATAACACATTATTAATGCCAATTGTATTTGAGGATAACAGTATTCCTCATCATAGTGAATGTAGCTTAATATTAAAAGAAAAAATTCTATGAAATTACACAGAGACAGGAAGAAAACAAATACACAAGGGTACACACACACATAGTGGGATAACACCAATAGGAAAGGACAGGGTTCGTTTTCAGTGTAACATTTGGTACTGCAGTCCAACCCAAAACTTCATATATCTTTCCTCTTATTTCATCCTTTGTTTCCACCAAAAAAATCCTATCCAAGCATGCTTTCTGTATTCTGTTCATATTTCTTTCAAAATAATTATTTCTGATTGTACAATACTCATTTGGGCCCAAATCCTTTTTATATAACTTCGCAATGCATTCTTTACCTATTCTCCATAGTCAGTTTCTCATATAGTCTACCCCCTCTTAAGCAAACTTAAATCTACTGAGCTCAGATGCTAAACTAAGGAACGAGGCAATGCAGCAGCACAAAACAATTAATATAAACAGCAATGAAAAAAATGGAAAATTGCAAAGCAAGCTACAGTATAAATTAGCAAAAGTCAAATTCAATAACACTATGCCTGGCAAACAGCAGCAACTTATACCTAAACATGACATAGCGCAAGCAGAAAAAATATTACAGTAAAAACAACAATGCAGATAAGGGAAATGTGTATTCACATCTTAATATCTATGTAATTAAAGTGGTGCACCACAACAACTGATTGTAAAAAGAAATATTACCATGTACTTGAAAAGAAAATTATGTGTTACTGTTACTAGATCCTTCTTATTGTTCTTTCCTTTCCAAGTGCTCCTTTTTTTAAAGAATGTGGATCATAAAATAATTATTTAATAGATCTGTTGACAGAAAGTGTTCACATTAGCAAATGCATTTTATTTTATAAAAGCAATGCTGCAACACAGCTGGAAAACAGATGTCAAATGAAATAAGCAACTATGAAAAGCAAAGCATAAAAATATCATTCAGTAGTCATGTGACATTTCATAAGTTAGTAGCTCTCAACTCTCGTAGAAAGACGCTTGTCGTAATCAGGTGTGCAGATGTAAAAATATTTCTTGTCATTTTATTAGGCATTTCAGTAAATATCGTAAATTAAGAGCTAGTGTAATCATATGTTTTCAAGTTCGACCGTGTCGTTTTTGCGATGCTTTCTCTAAAGGGATGACAATGGCCAGGATAATGGCCTTCCCTTTCTTTTTTTTTTCTTTCTTCCTGTGCTCTGAAAGGCACGCGCTAATGACTTTTTCTCCAGGCGAGTGACACAGCTGGGTGCCCGCGACGCATTACGTGCAGGTGGTCACTTAACTTTCGTAGGGAAATATTTACGACAGCAATTTTCGCTAAAGTGACAGTCTCACATAAAAATACTTCACAGGTCAAGAATTAGCGTTGCAAATCTGTAGAAACAAAATCCTATGAATATAACAGTGTCCAAAAAAATTTTCAGTGGCATTGTGATACATTCACACATGATTCACACATGTACACACATTTCATAATTCTTAAAGTACGTTTCTTGGTTTCCAACATCCTTTTCATAAATCAGAGTCCCTAAACACTACTCATTATTCCTTACCTCATTATACATATACATATTCGTCGACACTTCTTCAATATTTCATCGTGAGAAATACGTAGCATAATAAACATTCCTCAACAACATAATACACATCGTCGTCGTAATAATATCATAAAACTTCAGTCAAATCTCAAAATCGTCGTAACTTCCTCCAATAATTTCTAAGCCTAAAAAGAATTCTCTGCTCATTTAAATAATGTCATCTACCTCAAACGTACTTTAAAAATCATGAATCCATACCAAATACATCATTCAAAGCTCTCATAGTATCACAATGGTTCCAAAAAAATATGAACAGTTTCACAAAGTACAGACAAAATACAGTTTCATAAGTGTGAAGTTATCCAGCTGTGTAATTACGTAAACATCTGTCACTGATATAGTAAAAACGTTTGTCTGTCTCAGTTAAATGATCAGATAGCTGTGTAATTATGTGTTGGAGAAATATGGTACCGATGTGTAAAGTTGTATAAGCAAATACCATATTAGCTAGGGTTCCTTGTGGTTGCCACACACATGGTACACAAAGTAAGCGTGTACCCCCCTGAGGATAAATGTAATTATGCCCTCAGGTGTTACAAATTACAGCAATGGAATGAAATGTATCACGGAAAACTTTCTTTGTAATTAAAAAAATCTTTAAAAATAAATGTTTCAAGTACAAAATTAATCACTCAAATACGTGTACTGTAGCGCTAAATGTGCGTCTTGTTGCAACATAATCTGTGTGTAAGTGTCGTAGTTATCGTCCTCTGAAAGCTAAGTTCTGCAGAAGCCAATGTACTTACCTCATGATAAACAAAAGTGAAATGCTTTGCGTAGAGATATCTTAGTTATTACGCTTATTGTTGTGATGATGAAAGTACTGTGCTGTAACGTATTGTTGTGCTATGGAAAAGGCTGTCTCCTTGTAGCTATACCACAAAAGTTACTAATAAAACATGTTTTGATTTCCAGAAGAATTCAGAAAACTGTGCAGATATAAAACAGATACACCGCAAAAGCAACATTGTAAATTGTCACTCATTAGTAGCGTCGTGATAAAAATCGTGTAGCTGTCACATAAACTAACCTCTGTGTCATCTGGTATCTCTCAGAAAGCACTTTAAATTCAGAACGTATTTTCAAATAAACCAAAATGTTGCATTAAAATCTCATTAGCAGTACTGGTAAATGTTCTAAGTATGTGAGCCTTATAGTCGTTACGTAATCGTGCAACAAACAAGCAAGAATGTACACACACAATACACTGTGACGTCTGTTTACTATAACAATGCATTCGTCATTTCTGTTTAAATAAGTTCTCTTGGTTCTTGATTGGATATTTAACTTCAAACATTGTTGCATGGTAACAGTTTCTAAAGCATACTAGTAACGTGAAGTGAAACGTTTTATGGCAAAGACAAAGTTAAAAGGCAGATTATCTGTCAATAAATGGTTTTACATGAGAAATGTGGTGTAAACCTTTACTCTTCCTAGTACGCAGAGTTTCAACTTCAACGCAATTATCATGTGGTATACGTCGGATTCTGTAAGGTCCATTGTAAACTAGAAAGAATTTGTGACTCAAGTGTTTCTTCTTATGTGACAATGAATGAGCTTTAATGAGAACTTTCTGACCAATATACAACTTCTTTGCATTTGCTTTACCGTGTAGTTTTCTCCTTTTGTCTGCTGCAGATTTTATATTTTTAAGAGCCAAATCAATTATGTCTTTGTGTCGAAGTTTACGTGTATTCGGGAAAGGTACAAGCTCTCTGATTATGTTCGATGGTTCTTCATTCTTCAGTACAAGAGTAGGTGGTAAAGCAGTGGAGTCGTGAGGCATTTCATTCAGCACGTTTTGAAATAAGTGTAAATATCTGTCCCAATGCTGATGCTTTCTGTGACAATAAAGTCTGCAAAGCTTATTGATTTCTTTCATAATCCGTTCAGACGGGTTGCAATGTGGTGAGTACAATGAAATAAAAACAGGTTTGATTTTATGGTTGCGAAGCATGCGTGACCAAACAGCAGATCTGAATTGCGGTCCGTTATCTGAAATGACTTTACTAACGTGTCCAACTTCACGTAAGAAATTTTTAACAAAGGCGTTGGATACAGACCGTCCAGTGGCTTTACGTAACGGTGTGAAAGAAACAAATTTTGAAGTAAGTTCAACAGCGACTAGAACGTACGAAAATCCATTAGATGTTCTGACAAGCGGTCCCAAGAGATCAACGGCAGCAAATTCTTTTAATTTAGAAGGAATGATAGGAAACAATGGAGCACGATGTGAGACAGTTGATGGTTTCGCCTTTTGACAAAGTTTACA
Source organism: Schistocerca serialis cubense (assembly GCF_023864345.2). Taxonomy (NCBI): domain Eukaryota; kingdom Metazoa; phylum Arthropoda; class Insecta; order Orthoptera; family Acrididae; genus Schistocerca; species Schistocerca serialis. The sequence goes on from NC_064639.1 coordinate 593,097,621, forward strand.
AATAGACAAGACTCTTCGAATTCGCTTTTCCATAATGTTAAAATAACAAGTCGTTCGAAGAATATGATAACATTTTCGTGGGCCAAAATGTGCGTAGCTGAAATGAATGTACCAAATGAGCTTATTAACAAAATCGTCTGGAATGCAAAGTACCCATAGCTTGTCATCAACAGTGCAGCGTTTGAAGAGTATGTTGTTTCTAACCAGGTAATAATGCCGAATCTGTGTATGTGTCTTTTCATGCCATTTGCTCTTGATGTCCTTCCAAATCGGATCTTTATCTTGTTCATGAGCAATGTCCTTTAAAGATGTGGTGATGAAGTTTTCAAAGGCGACTTTCTGAATGTAAAGAATACTGAAATTTTTCTGGAGGTTGCCTTCTGTGGTACTTTTCTCAAGCCCAGCCGGTGCGCGTGACAGTGCGTCCGCAACAATGTTCTCCTTGCCGGGAATGTAGACTATTGTGAAGCGGAATTCTTGCAGAAACAATGCCCAACGTTTTAACCTGTCATGATTTAATTTTGAAGACATAAGAAATTGTAATGCACGATGATCACTGTATACTTTTACGTGCTTACCAGAAAGAAAGAAACGGAATTTGTTAAATGCCCAAACGATAGCTAAAGCTTCTAATTCAGTAACGGAATAATTTTTTTCAGATTTTGTTAGCACTCGGCTAGCAAAAGCAATGGTTTTCTGAACGGTAGTGTCATTTTCTATGGCTTCTTGAAATAAATGGGCACCAAGACCGACTTTAGAAGAATCCGTACTAAGGCAGAAATCTTGTGACAGATCAGGATGAGCTAGTATTGGCGCGTGAAGTAACGCTTCTTTCAAAGAATTGAATTCCAACTGTGCTTGTTCGTCCCAGTTCCAAATAGTATTTTTTCCAGTGAGAGAACAAAGTTTTGGTGTAACTAGAATTTGCATATTCAGAAAACGACGGTAAAAATTTACGAGACCTAGAAAACTGCGGACTTGTCTTTTTGTGGATGGAACTGGAATGGCTCTGATTGCTTCTAACTTTTCAGGATCCGGCTGAATGCCTTCAGAAGAAATAATATGTCCCAAAAACCTCACCTTTGACCTACCGAATTCAGACTTTTCCAAGTTAACTGTAATTCCAGATTCTGCAAAAATACGTAACAGACTGTTGAGGATGCGATTATGTTGTTCCCATGAAGCTTCCGCTATTAGAATATCGTCCACATATAAGGTGATGTGACGTTTTAAGAACTCAGGTAATATGGAATTTAGCCCGCGAATAAATGCTGCTGAAGAAATGTTCAAACCAAAGGGAAGTTTCCGAAACTGATAACAAACGCCGAAACAAAGGAAAGCTGTGTATTTTCTGCATTCTGGATGAAGTTCGATCTGATAAAAGCTGGATCTGAGACCAATGGAAGACAACACTTTTACACCATTAAAATTTTGAAGAAGTTCTTCCATCGTCTGCGGCATGTCTGTTTCAGGAATAATGATAGTATTGATTTGTCTCGAATCTAAGACAAGTCTGATCGATCCATTTTTCTTTTCAACAACATGTAATGGATTGTTGTATGAGCTTACTGCAGGCTCAATAATGCCCTCGTCAAGCATAGATTGTATTTCTGTTCTAACACGGTCCCTATAATGTGCTGGAATTACATATGGTCTAACACAAAATTTAGTATGCTCACGAACACGAAATTGGTATTGAAATCCCTTGATTGTTCCTGTTTTATGAGTAAAAACTGTGGAATGTGCTTGTAAAATCTCAAAAAGGTCCTGCCTATCAGTGTCATTACAATTCTCAATTGTTTGAATTTTATTCTGAATTAACTTATTAATGTCAAATGCGCCGTCGATATCATCCCTGTCAGTACTTGCAGAGTGATTATTAGTGTCTAGTTCCGTAGAAAAGTCCGAACTGTTGTCTAACAGAAGGTAAAGCCGATTAATTTCCTCGTCATGGTTTGAGAGCCAGTCTTCAAATTTCAAAGCTATTGACTTACCTTCTTTCTCTAAACTTATTTCAGCATCGTGAAAGCTTAAGATTGCTTTGTATTCATTCAAAAAGTCTACTCCCAATATAATTTCCGTCGACAATAATGGAACAATAAGAAAGTTCATAGAGAAGCTGTGGCTTTGACAAAAGAATTCTAGGTTGGTTTGTTGGCGTACATCTACACTTTTTCCAAAGATTGCACCTTGCAATTTAATCTTACGTAACGGAAGTGTGGGGCAATCGTTCGATTTGTTGCATTTGCTAAAGGGTGTTTCACTGATTACTGAAATGGGACTGCCAGAGTCAAGTACTGCCGTAAATTTTACGTCATTTACAGTAATGTGAATCACAGGATATGCAATGTTGTTATGTTTTACGTCGTGTTCTTGGAGTAAGATGTCCCTAATGTCTTCCATTTTTACGTAATTACTAGCTACGGCAGCTGCGTCGTTAGTGTCATAAGAACGTTTTGTGGCTGCCATCGGTGTGAGTCATTGCCTATTGTCTCTTTGTTGGCGCGCGTCGTTATTGGGATTTGGAGACCTAACTTCTACAAATTCACCGTGACGAGAGGGCCCTGCTCTGTTTGAATCCCGCCAGTTCTGATGCAGTTCAGGTCTATCGTTACGATCATATCGTCTGTCGTCATGTCGGTAGATGCCATAGTTTCTTTCTTGTCGGTCACGTGGTGGAGAATTTCTCCCTGAATCGAAACTGCGCGCTGGACCGTTGCGTCTAAAGTTATTCTGTCTCCCCTGATAATATTTATTTTGGTTCCCATATTGTCTGTTTCTCTGATTGTCTCTGTGATAGTCATTACCACGGAGAGGTGATCTTTCCCTGTAGTTATTACTACTCTGCCAACGGTTGTCATACGGGTGGTGTCTATTTTGGTCACGATTTGTGTTGTGAGAATAGCCTTGTCGTGTCCAGTTATTACTTCTTTCATCGCGGATTTGCGACGGATGTGACCTGTAATTGTTGTGTTCCTGGTTTCGCGTTCCGCAATTGTCAGTGTCAATTTCTAATTCTTGTAACAGTCCCTGAAAAGCTTCAATGTCGTCTTTGCAACGTCCTGCTAAAATAATATGTCGTAAATGTTCAGGCAGTTTGATTAAGCAAATGCGGATGAGTTCTGAGGGGCTGTATGGGTTTGACAGGTATTGATTCTTGTGCAACATGTCTTCAAAATATTTCACAAGACTGGAAAATTCAGATTGTTCGAAGTGTTTCATCATTATGATGTTATGTTTTACACGGTCTTGTGTAGCTTGAGACCAATATGCTGAGAGGAAGGCATGGTAAAACTCTCCTTCACTGTGGCAATCGTGAATTACCGATCGCATTCTTACAGCTGGTTCATTCTCCAAGTAGCCACACATAAATTCTAATCTGTGTTCTAACGACCAGTTGGGAGGAAAACAATGAGAGAATTGATGGAGCCATGCTTGTGGATGAATGTCGTTGCCAGAATTCTTAAATGTTTTGAATTTACGTGTAGTAATGAACAGCTTATAGTCAAAATCATCATGTCGGCGAGTCGCATATCGGTCATTGTTAGGTCGTGTCGGCCGTTCCATCTCAAAATTCGGTGCACATTGCCAATTTCTTTCATAACTTCCGAAATGCCCTGTGTTATTATTTTGCGGCTTTTCCGTGTTTCTAAGTCCCTCTTCCCGTGTTGGAGCGCGAGTGTCTTCTGAAATACGTAATTCTTGTATTACCTGTGTCAGCTGATCTTGTACTTCCCGGATTTCTCTTTGGTGTTGCGTATCAATTTGATTCAGATTTTGTTTCAGTTTCCTAATTTGTGCGTTCTGTTCTGTGTCATTAAAGACTACCGGTTTTGCGTCATTCAGATTATCATCTACCTTCGCAGATAAATTATTTAGCTGATCCGAAAGTTCAACTACTTTCTCTGATAATGAACACATTTCCTCAGTGTGTTTTTCTGAACCAAGTTTCAGAGTGTCCATTTGTGTTGAAATCGAATCTACTGTGTCCTTTAAGTTATCCTGAGTTTTTGCAAGTTGCGTAACCGAATCGGTAGATGCAACTGAGTCAATTTTAGCTTGCAAGGTGTTGTGATTTTCATGAACAATAGTTTGCAGTTCTTTTATGGCTGCTTCGTGATTCTGTAATGCATTTTCATGACGCGAAAAAATAGGTTGAAAATGCTCACAAATTTGAGTTTTTACGTCATTACAGACTTTTTGACATTTCGATTCAATGTTATGTAACTCAGCAGTTAAATCCTCACGTGTTTGTTCGAGAGTTTGTTCCAATGAGTCTAACTTTTTGAGGTTTTGTTCCACTGTGTCTAACTGTTGCTGTGTTTGTCTCTGGTGTTGTTCCATTGTGTCTAACTGTTGCTGTGTTTGTCTCTGGTGTTGTTCCATTGTGTCTAACTTTTCAAATTTTGCTGTGTTTGTCTCTGATTTTGTTCCATTTGTTGCATTAATTGCAATAATAATGTATTAGTGTCTGGAATCTGTTTCTCTACGCTTTTCGGCAGTGCATTTGCACCGGCAACATTCACATTTTGACAAGCAGAAAATGCGTCTTGACTTATTTGAGAAAACGGTGATAACCCAAAACCTGAATCTACAGTATTTGCGAAATTGTGTCCTGTCATTTCGGATTCCTGAGGCGAGCTGTTGCCGACCGATCGATCGATAATGCTTCCCTGTTCACTACCTGTTTCACTGTCTACACCATTGTTTGCAGCCCGCTCCATTTCCCTATTTACAATTACCAAATTACTACTTTGAACATCAGTTAATTCATTACTCTGCGGCGCTAACACACTGCCTTCGTCTTCACTGTCATTTCTCAGTTTACTTTGGAGCCTAGTATTACGTTTTTCACACGCCATTATTGTCACAGTATTTCACACGACAACACAGAAAAACACAATTTGAAGATCAAAAATAAGAGAACACATTAACATAGCACTGAAAATAATATCTAGTTAATTGCAAGCGCAGCTGCGAAATACTTGCTGCAAATCTACATGCATGCCACAACTGTTTTACTATACAACAATGAAAGACTGCAACTACAAAGGAAATTCTCTCTACAATTACGCGCTAGCAATAAACAAAAGCTACACTAAATACACAAACTACAAGAAAAATCAGAAGATTCCAGTGAGGTATCCTGGCAGGGTCGCCATATGAAACGTCCCCTTTGAACAATTCTTACAAGACTGTCCTTAAACTGACATACAATATTTTTAGCGCAACGCAATCTGACTTTCAAAATTCCCTACAAAAGAATGGCCCTGACTAACATTAAACTATACCTTTCACAAATCACTTACCTCACAAAAATCTTCGCTGCTCAAGCTATTGCAATACAGTGAGCGCCACTACTGCCAGCTAAATAAAAGATTCAAACTATGGAAGGCACTAACTACTGATAGGGATAGTTAGCAAATGAAAGATATTAATAGAGAACAAACAATGTATTTACCTTGATATCATCATATATCAATATAGCAGTTCATGACAAATTTCAAAACTCCGCCATCTCTCTCCCCACATCCACCACTGCTGGCGGCTCACCTCCAACTGCGCAACGCTACGCGCTGTTCACAGCCAGCTGCCTAACACTACAATGGCGAGTATTACAACAATGCAAAGCAGCCACAGACTGCACACAGCACAGCCAGTGATTTTCATATTGAGCGCTACGTAACGTTGCCAATAAGAAAACATAAACAGCCTACTTACATAGAGAAAACATAAACAGCCTACTTACATAGAGAAAACATAAACAGCCTACTTACACTTTGAACTGGGAGGTTAATCGACATAATTGTCGATACTGGAGTGACGCAAATCCGAACTGGGTTGCCCCAGTTCGAGAACATAGTCCAGCGGAGGTGATGGTGTGGTGTGGCATATGGGACACCCGCATCATTGGGCCATTTTTCATTTACAACACCTTAACTACACCACAGTATCTGATGCTGCTACAGGACCTTGAGTTCCCTTCCACACTGAAGGCTGACGGCATTTTCAGCACGATGGAGCCCCTCTACACTGTAGCGTTGGTGTCCGTGAATGGTTGGAGGAACAACTGCCAGGGAAGTGGATTGGTCGCCGTGGTCCCGTGGAGTGGCTGCCCAGATCCACTGCCTTAACGCCCCTTGATTTTTATCTTTGGGGACATCTTAAGTAGATAATGTATGCTAAGAACATCCGTGATTTGAAACACCTGGAGGATGGCGGCTGTGGTGTCACCGCCAGACACCACACTTGCTAGGTGGTAGCCTTTAAATCGGCCGCGGTCCGTGAGTATACGTCGGACCCGCGTGTCGCACTATCAGTGATTGCAGACCGAGCACCGCCACACGGCAGGTCTAGTCTAGAGAGTTGTACAGCCGACTTTGCTACCGATGATTCACTGACTACAGACGCTCTCATTTGCAGATGACAGTTTAGCATAGCCTTCAGCTACGTCATTTGCTACGACCCAGCAAGGCGCCATATTCATTTACTATGCCTTCTGAACAGATAATATTGTGACTCATGTACCGTCAAGAGCGACGTTCGTCATTAATGGATTAAAGTTAAGTATCAAACTAATTACGTCCGCTTTCTGAATTCTAACTCCTTGTCATGTTCCAGACCTCACGTCAGTATAGTCCTTCCCTCCTCACGCCAGCCTGCGTGAGCTAAAATGCGTGCATTTCGGCCTCCCCTAGTAAAACGGTGTTGGCTCTTCAGCCAACACAACAGCGGCTATGAATGACATTCACTCCAAAAGTTGTGGCCCCACATCAAACCTATGCTCCCGTCATCACATTTCAATTTTCCCTTTAATCTCCCAACTTACGAAGGTGTCCAAGGACTTTTGACTCACCCTGTACTTGTGTCAGCTGCAGTCAGCTGAAAAAGGTCGTCGATTTAGTCCAGTTCTTGCGGCTGACGTTGCGACCTTGATGTAGAAGAGTTTGATTTCGTTGCCACAGAGAGGTCTGCACAAAGAAACACCCCCTTGTCACCAAATACCAACCAGGACTGGAACGACTCAACCATATCCTTCGTCAGGGCTTTGATTATCTATCATCATGCCGCAAAATGAAGGACATGCTACCCAATATACTTCCACCCTCTCCCAAAGTGATGTTCCTCTACACACCCAATCTCCACAATGTCCTAGTGCAGGGCTTCCCAACCTGTGGTCCGCGGACCCCTTAGGGGGTCCGCGGCCACCTTTCACCAAATCGTGTAAAATAATGAGTAAAATTATTGAATAAAAATGTGAAAATCAAATTCTTCCTATTTTTTTTTCGTGTGAAAAATATGTGTACTTTTACTTCAGATCGTATCCGCAAGCAGCCTTGGCGGTTCCTAAGTGAGAACGTATACAGAGAATGCGGCTGCTCTGATCGACTGTTTAGCAACAATACGGGGGTCGTTTGTCTGCCGGCTCACGGCGCTAGATGCGTTGAAACCTTTTAGGCATGCGCGGAGCGAGCTTTGTCGACCAATCACAGCGCTCGCTGGCACTTATGCCGCCCTAGGCATCATTAAATGTTAAACATGCTTTTTCAGTGCACTACCTATTTCATAAGTCGATTTTTGACCAGTTTATTACTTCTAACATGGATCGGTGGCTGAAGTCAGGATCATCGAAGAAGGTGCAGTTTCTCCATCGCCTTCACTATAAGGGAAGTTTCCAGTTGAAATGAATGAGGAGGGAGGACGACCAAAGGAAGACTTTACATACTTTTTAACATTTTTCTTCGGATTGCACGAAAAACCACACGCACACACACACACACACACACACACACACACACACACACACGACTGTTACGAAATATGCATGCTCCTTACACAACAGTAGCCAAATAGTGGAAGTGAACAGACCATAAGCGGCAGCTTGTCAAGAGCGAACAGTTTGGACGTGGCATTGATTGCTCTTGGAGGAAGACAGCTCCATCGTGTGAAATTTCAATTACCAAGTAATTTTAATCAGGCGATAGTGTGTTGAACAAAGGGAGTAAATCCACTAGTAAGTGTCTGGATACAGTGGGAATCAAATTGGATCGTTAATTTCAAGTTGTTTTCATTCATCTCTAAACCAAAGACTATTGATACCTCGGGGCCGGGGGGGGGGGGGGGGGGGCGGGGGTTCAGGGGGGTTCATTAGGAACATGGCACTTGCATTAAGAAGCTTTCAGTTCCCATGGGTTTCGCTCTGAAATGTAAAGTTACTGTGCTCTTGACTGACTAGGGCTCCGCCATGGATTTTCGACTGAAGACGGGGTCCGCTAGCTGAAAAGGCTGGGAATCCCTGTCCTAGTGCATCCCTATGCCACTTGCACCCCCAATTCCTTGCCACAGGGATCATACCCTTGCGGAAGACCCAGATGCAAGACCTGCCTGATCCACCAACCCAGCAGCACATACTCCAGTCCAGTCCAGTCACAGTCTTATCTGCGTAGAACGAGGGAAACAAGTTCTCGAGTCAGCTTTGGTGATCTTAAAAGTGGAGAGAGCAGACGAGCGCGGTTAGTTTTCTAACGAGAGTCCCCGGCGGAAGGCAGACAGGCTGGCGCTCCCTGTTTGGGCAGCGGCAGCGGCAGCACATGTGGCGCGCGGCACCCGCAGCTGTCGCGCTGCGCCGCCTCCCGCATTCCTGGTGCACGCCGTGCGCCTGCTGCAGCGACGCGGCCACATTCACGGCTCGCGGAGCTGCCGAGGCGTCTCCATCGCTGGCAGCCGCCACAGCCATACTATTCACTCCTTTACACGCGAGCTCAATTTAGAGTGCGACGCGACAGCCAGCGGCGGCGGCTGAATCACCGCCTCGCCGGCCGCAATTCATTTTCCGCGTCGCTTTTTTGTCCCACGCTGCACGGCCGGGGCGCGACCCTGTCCTTGCGAGCGGAGAGAACTTCTGCTACGACTTTTTATCCATTTCATTCTGGCCGTCGCCTTCAGTACGAACGCTCCAATTTCGTTACTCTAATGACTTCTTTTTACAGTTCTTCTCACCGCCATGTAACTAGCATCGTAGAATAGTACGCGACAGAAACCACCGTAAACTGGCAACTGATCCTTAACATAGACAAATGTAATGTATTGCGAATACATAGAAAGAAGGATCCTTTGTTGTATGATTATATGATAGTGGAACAAACTCTGGTAGCAGTTACTTCTGTAACATATCTGGGAGTATGCGTGCGGAACGATTTGAAGTGGAATGATCATATAAAATTAATTGTTGGTAAGGCAGGTACCAGGTTGAGATTCATTGAGAGAGTCCTTAGAAAGTGTAGTCCATCAACAAAGGAGGTGGCTAACAAAACACTCGTTCGACCTATACTTGAGTACTGCTCATCAGTGTGGGATCCGTACCAGGTCGGGTTGACGGAGGAGATAGAGAAGATCCAAAGAAGAGCGGCGCGTTTCGTCACAGGGTTATTTGGTAAGCGTGATAGTGTTACGGAGATGTTTAGCAAACTCAAGTGGCAGACTCTGCAAGAGAGGCGCTCTGCATCGCGGTGTAGCTTGCTGTCCAGGTTTCGAGAGGGTGCGTTTCTGGATGAGGTATCGAATATATTGCTTCCCCCTACTTATACCGCCCGAGGAGATCACGAATGTAAAATTAGAGACATTCGAGCACGCACGGAGGCTTTCCGGCACTCGTTCTTTCCGCGAACCATACGCGACTGGAACAGGAAAGGGAGGCAATGACAGTGGCACGTAAAGTGCCCTCCGCCACACACCGTTGGGTGGCTTGTGGAGTATAACTGTAGATGTAGATGTAGATGTAGAAAGGCCCAGTTTCAGGTCTAACACGGCAGTGTGAAGGGCTGTCGGTGTGTTGTTGTGGTCTTCAGTTCGAAGACTGGTTTGATGCAGCTCTGCATACTACTCTGTACCGGGCAAGCCTCTTCGTCTCCGAATAATTACTGCAAGCTACATCCTTTTGAACTTGCTCATTCATCTCTTGGTCTCTCTCTACAATTTTTATCGTCCACACTTCCCTCCAGCATTAAACTGTCAACCGGTACCTTCTTTTAATACAGATGTACCACGAATTTATTTTCTCACTGATTCTCTTCTATATCTCATCATTAGTTACATAAGTACCCATCCCATGTTCAACATACCTCTGTAGCACCACATTCTGGAATCTTCTATTTCCTTCCTGTCTGAACTACTTATTGTCCATGTTTCAAATGCCTATAAGCACAATGGGACTTAAGGGGGGCAGGACGTCAAACGGGCCGACTTAGAGCAGGAGAGCCATCACAGGACATTTTAATTTCCAGTGTCTATACTTTTACAAATAAATTCATAAAACCTTGTCAGCATCATCAGGAAGGATTCAGCATTCACACTCATTGCAGTGGAAGTTCGCAAACATAACAAAATAATTTTTTTACGTGTGAAATTTCATCGTTTTTTCACTTACTAATGGCTACATTTGTTGCTATAGGTACACTTTTCTTCATAAGTTAGAGAGATTCTTCGATGAATTTTGCACATCATACACACGATACTCACAGGTGCGTGAATTCCTAGAATTTATTTAATTTCTGAAAAAAACGAATGAACTGTTATACTTTAATCTTCATGTTTAGGAAAAACACAAATTTTATAGTTAATTACTTCAATTTTTATCACAGTTTTTAATAGATTTCGAAAATTCTAGAGTTTCATACACCTTTTAAGTACGGTTTGTATGCTGTGCACAATTCATCGAAGAATCTCTCTTACTTATGAAGAAAAGTGTACCTATAGTAACAAATACTGCCATTAGTAAGTGAAAAAATGATGAAATTTCACATGTAAAAAAAATTATTTCGTTATGTTTTCGAACTTCCACTGCTATGAGTGTGAATTCTGAATCCTACCTGGTCATGCTGACAAAGTTTTATGAATTTTTTTGTAAAAATAAAGACAGTGGAAATTAAAATATCCTGAGGTGCCTCTCCTGCTCCAAGTCGTTCCGTTTGACGTCCTACCCCCCCCCCCCCCCCCCTCTTAACATCTGAGGTCATCAGTCCCCTAGACTTAGAACTACTTAAACCTAACTAACCTAAAGACATCACACACATCCATGCCCGAGACAGGATACGAACCTGCGACCGAAATAGCAGCGCTGTTCCGGACTGTAGCTCCTAGAACCGCTCGGTCACAGCGGCCGGTATTGTTCACGTTTCACTCCCGCAGAAGGCCACACATCACACAAAAAACTTCGGAAAAAACTTCCTAATACTTTAATCTACATTTGATGTCCACAAATTTCTCTTCTTCAAAAACGCTTTTCTTGCCCCTGACAGTCCACATTTTACTGCCCAAATTTCAAAACTCATCTACTACTTTCAGTGTCTCCTTTCCTAATCTGATTCCCTCAGCATTGCCTGATTTAATTTGACTACATTCCATTGCCCTTGATCTGCTTTTGTTGGTGTTCATCTTGTATCCTCCTTTCAAGACACTGACCATTCCGTTCAAGTGCTCTTCCAAGTTCTACACTCTCTCTCACAGTGTTATGTCATTGGTAAACCTCAGAGTTTTTATTCCTTCTCCCTGATTTTTAATCCTTCTCCAATTTTCTCGTTGGTTTCCTTTACCGTTTGCTCAATGTACACACTGAATAACATCGGTGATAGGCTACAACCCTGTCTCACTCTCTTCTCAACTGCTGCTTTCCTTTCATGCCCCTCGACCCCTGTAACTCCCATATAGTTTCTTTAGAAGTTTTATTATGATTATTACCAAACATGAAATATATCGGGCAACTACGTTCTCAGGTTCGCACTCCAACAACACTGCAAGAGTGGAAGTAGAAAACATCGTTAGCGCCAAATCTTACATATGTCAAGAGAATTTAAAAGGCAGTCTCTCTCTCCATCTACGCAAGTAATTTGTACCCATAAAATTGAGAATATATTCTGATATCACAGAATTATGTCCCTACCTCATCACTGCAAAAAATAATGAAACAAATTAGAAATTAAATGATTTATTAAGTGTGTGTCTGAAATCTTATGGGACTTAACTGCTAAGGTCATAAGTCCCTAAGCTTACGCACTACTTAACCTAAATTATCCTAGGGACAAACACACACACCCATGCCCGAGGGAGGACTCGAACCACCGCCGGGACCAGCCACACAGTCCATGATTTATTAAGTACGTTGAGAGTGCCGTACTAGGAAGCTGACAGTTTCTAAGCGTCAGTAAGAAGTTTTTGTTGGCAGGTGTCATTTATAAAGAGGTAGTAAGTTTTATTTGTGATACTCTAAGCACGGAAGTATAGTAGTAATATTTTAACTAGCAGAACTGTAGTCAACGAAACCAGTCTTTCACATCTTTTGCATTTTTTTGCCAGTGAATAAGAAAATTAAATTCATGAAAAAAAAAGCTTTCGGTATTGAGTTACGCTTCTTACGCCACACCGCTCTCCGCATCAGATGTTGCAAAGTAACATTCCTTGTGCTGTTCAGGAAGAAACGGCAACATCGTGAACAAGGGACTTTCTGTTTTGCAACTGAAAAACACGGCTACTCTTTCCGATGTATTACGTCATGGCATACATACACCATGGTCTTTCCTCTTTTTTCATACAGCAAGATTATCCCATTCTTCTGTTCTACAGTAAGAATGTTTAATAGCTATTTGAGATGGGAAAGCATGAGTCACTCTGATTATGCTCTATTTGGAAGTTTTAGACGCCTGCAATATTTTAGCAGTATCTTTAAAATCGGAGAATCAGTTGTACGCATTGGAATTGCCTGGGATGGAGCCATAGCTTTAGCTGAAGGAGTTCCTGAGGACAGCGCCGCTTAGCACAGAAACCATGCACCTTTTAGTAATGAATCCTTGGATCATTTTCCCCATGAGTTAACATTTGGGTCAAGTTTAGGGACATGCAGCAGAACACTGAAAACACGTTTTGTGAAAAAAATGGCAGTCATAACGTGTTCCATTCCATTTTTTTGAGGTGCGTCCTTGGTTGACACTGTGGTCTCGTCCAAGGTACGAAATCTTCCATTTTTATTTATTTACAAACGTAAAAACGGCTCCCAATTCCGTCTAAGAAATTCACCATCAAAAGCGGGACCTCGCAACGGCACAGTTTTTGTTTATCCAGGTTGACATGTCGCTAAATTAAAAATGATATACCCTATAATCCCCTAAATATATCAGGCAGGAACACTAGTTCCTGATCCATGAGCTATCTTCTCATATCACTTCTTGCATCCGGAACACCGTAGCTAATCGGAGGGCTCATGAAGTTCATGAATAACGAACACAAGTAATTGGCAAAACATGTTCTATATATTGCGTGTCACCGCATCATATGTTGCTCTTGCAGTACGTGCGACAAGTCGAAGACATCCGTGTCATCGGGCGATTCAGATAATGCGTCACCATTCCTTTTATCCAGTTCACGGCGTCTGTCCGGGCGGTGGAAAAGTATATTTCGTCCGGCAAGAGTAGGTCGTCAGCTTTGATTGCCGTGTGCGCCGTTCTTGAGAAGCCAGAACTTGATTGCCCTGCCACAAACCAAACGATGCTCGTCAGAGTAGACGACCACGCAGCGGGGGCATGTCGGTATGTCGATCAGGTGAATAGAGTGCAGTCGTTGACAGTTCGGGAATTTGTTGTTCACCACTACATACCGCAACGCACGTACCTCTATAGGGAGTAAGAGGAGACCCCTCTCCATATTCTCTGCCGCTGTTATTCCGGGTATTTTTGTTCGACCACACTGGGAAGCTGTTGTTGAACGAAGCTTCGGTAAACATCTTTTATTGTGGTCTGGCTGGTCTCCGGCAAACCTTCCTGAATATAACTTCAATCGGCAAAAGAGTCCCGAAGGTGTGCGAGCGGTGCCGTAATATGGCCAACATTGGGTGGTGGGCGGAGTGAATATCGGCCACTTCGTCGATCACAGTGGTCATTAAGCTGACTTTCTCGGTTCTCCAAAAGCGATGCATCGTACTAAGAAGTATCGATCGTAAACTATTCGTCACGTTTACGAGTCCGGCGCCTCCTTCTCTCAGTGGCAGAATCAAGTTATCGTAGCGGATTTTAAAGAGGAGGTCAGCACTCACTAAATGTCCGAAGGCTAACTGCCCAAAATGTTCAAATTTGTATGAATTCATAATGGACCAAACTGCTGAGGTCATCGATCCCTAGACTTACACACTACTTAAACTAACTGATGCTAAGAACAACACACACACACACACACACACACACACACACACATACATGCCCGAGGGAGGACTCGAATCGAATCTCCGGCGGGAGGGGAGGGGGCGGGGGGGGGGGGAGGCACACTATCCGTGACATGGTGCCTCTAACCGCGAGGCACTGACTGTAACCTTAACGCAATTGTGGTGGGTAACAGCAGTATGTGCGCCAAATTATCTATTTTTAGTACCAAGTAGACGTTGACGTACTGTGAGCGCTGGAGTGTACCTGTTGTACGCAGTGCATATTGTGATAGCTTCGCCTAGCCGATCTCGCCTCCAGGTCAGTTCCAAATTTCCATACATAGATCGTCTGCACTGTCTGTTCCTTCAGACTTGCTTTCTTATCTGAGGGACATTTGCATTGAACTACACAGACAATGTTAAATAAAGACACTTCAGTATATGTATTTCATGCCAAAGCAAAGGCAAACTGGTCAGCAAAACATAGTCCCACCCTGTGCGCAAGTACATAATGTGCGAGACGTATGGGACGAAAAACTATAAGATATGGAAGTTTCGATTAGTCCTGGAGCCGCGTCCGGATAGCCGAAGTGATTATAGCTGCCGCTCGCGACAAGCAGCAAATCTGGATTCGAGTCATGGTCCAGGACAAATTTCGATGTGTTCTAGTAAATGGTGCGGCTGATGCGCATGTAATCGTATTCAGTAACTACGAATACGTTTTACGTATTTAGTACGGCTGTATATCGTCAGCCGATTCCGCATGGGACTACACAGACACCGTAAAATACAGACACTGCAATAGCGGCTTTCTCTTTTCGCCGGAGAGAAGGACTGGAACAGCTTCTATTCAAACGCTTAAGACAAAACGAGGAACTGCTAGAATAATTTAACAGCAATGTTGATTCGTAATATACTGCTCGCCATTAAAACTGCTGCACCACGAAGATAACGTGCTACAAACGCGAAATTTAACCGACAGGGAGAACATGCTGTGATATGCAAATGATCGGCTTTTCAGAGCATTCACACAAGGTTGGCGCCGGTGGCGACACCTACAACGTGCTGACATGAGGAAAGTTTTCTCATACACAAACAGCAACTGACCGGCGTAGCCTGGTGAAATGTTGTTGTGATGCCTCGTGTAAGGAGGACAAATGCGTACCATCACGTTTCCGACTTTGATAATGGTCGGATTGTAGCCCATCGCGAATGCGTTTTATCGTATCGCGACATTGATGCTTGCGTTGGTCGAGATCCAATGACTGTTAGCAGAATATGGAATCGGTGGGTTCAGGAGGGTAATACGGAACGCCGTGCTCGATCCCAACGGCCTCTTATGACTAGCAGTCGAGATGACAGGCATCTTATCGGCATGGTTGTAACGCATCGTGCAGCCACGTCTCGATCCCTGAGTCAACAGATGGGGACGTTTGCAAGACAACAACCATCTGCACCAACAGTTCGACGCCGATTGCAGCAGCATGGACTATCAGCTCGGAGACCATGGCTGCGGTTACCCTTGACGCTGCATCACAGACAGGAGCGCCTGCGATGTTGTACTCAACGACGAACCTGGGTGCACGAATGGCAAAACGTCATTTTTTCGGATGAATCCAGGTTCTGTTTACAGCATCATGATGGTCGCATACGTGTTTGGCGACATCGCGGTGAACGCACATTGGAAGCGTGTATTCGTCATCGCCATACTGGTGTATCACCCGGCGTGATGGTATGGGGTGCCATTGGTTACACGTCTCGATCACCTCTTGTTCGCATTGACGTCACTTTGAACAGTGGACGTTACATTTCAGATGTGTTAAGACCCGTGGCTCTACCCTTCACTCGATCCCTGCGAAACCCTACATTTCAGCAGGATAATGCACGACCCCATGTTGCAGGTCCTGTACGGGCCTTTCTTGGTAGAGAAAACGTTCGACTGCTGCCCTGGCCAGCACATTCTCCAGATCTGTCACCAATTGAAAACGTCTGGTCAATGGTGGCCGAGCAACTGGCTCGTCACAATACGCCAGTCACTACTCTTGATGAACTGTGGTATCGTGTTGAAGCTGCATGGGCAGCTGTACCTGTACACACCATCCAAGCTCTGTTTTGACTCAGTGCCCAGGCGTATCAAGGCCGTTATTACTGCCAGAGGCGGTTGTTCTGTGTACTGATTTCTCAGGATCTATGCACCCAAATCGGGTGAAAATTAATCACCTGTCAGTTCTAGTATAATAAATTTGTCCAATGAATACCCGTTTATCATCTGCATTTCTTGTTGGTGTAGCAATCTTAATGGCCAGTAGTGTACTTCGATCTTGTCCAAAATTGAAAAGCTCGCATCAAGCTGCAAGCCTTACTGCATTTAAGCACACCTGAAAAAATTAATAACCGCAAGAGACATGACTGTAATATCATCTAACACCGCCTATAACCTTGACAACTGGCCTCAGTCAGCATGTTTCTTCAGTTATGCTCTAACCAACTGAAGCCACTGATTGATGATTAGGTCCCGCAAAGCTACAAAACTGCCCCCATGTTGACAGCTACTTTTTGCCTGCTGTTCCATACAGTTACGAACATTTTCTATGGGATTAATATTGGGTCATTTATCGGGCCGGTCAACACGTAATAGCGTGTCTGAGTGCTTTGCAGACCAGGAACGAATACTTGCAGCCCTATGAGCAGGACTATTAACCTCTTGGACGACGTAAGTGTCCACAGCAAAATCATGAGCATGTGGAAAAAGGCGCAACGACCATCGGGAATGTTGAAATAACCATCTTGGTTCATCTTAAAGGTAACCCGAATGTATGAACCCAAATCATAGCACAAAAAAGTGCTACCTCCGGCCTGAACTACACTATCCACACATTGCAGGTTAAACACCTCACGGGACTGTCGGTGCGCTCAGAACCTTGCATGATTTAAAAAGATGCAAAATCGTGACTCCTCGTGCCACATTACACACCTCTAGTCAGCTGCTGTTCAGTTTCTGTGTTGTTTAGCCTGTTTGAGACGTGTAATTTTATGTAAGCCACGGCTCTTTGGGAGGTATTCGACTCCAAACGCGTCTACCACATGCAGAGTTCTCTTCCCAGTGTTCGTTAAGCAAGGGGTTGAGTTGAGTGATAGCATAATCGGACATGAACATAGATCCTGTTACAACAGGTACCTCTATCAAAAATCCGCTGACAAGGCGACGATTTTCCATTCATCCACGGCATGGTCCAGTCTCGATATTCCGTACCCAGTACAGTTATAACTGATTATGTCGTTGGGTCAACAGGTGCACACACGGGGGTCGTCTACTGTGGAACACCAGTTCAACAATGCTTGCCGAACAGCGTGCTCCGAAACATCTGTGCCTACGCTAGCACTGTATACTGTCGTCTCGTCAGATCTGTCACAGATCGCCGCATATCCTGCTTTACCGACTAAGCAAGCCACCGATCTTCCCATTCTGTGATTAGGCGTGGGCGTCTGTGGTCTTACAGCGTACTCGTGATTTCACCATCCTTCAGCCACATTCTACAAATGCGCACGGCAGTATCGCCGGAATAACCGACCAGCTTTGCCGTTTCCGAAATGCTCCCTCCCACGCACCAAGCCATAACAAACTGCCTTTTGTCAAAGACGCTTATGTCAGTGGCCCCATTTGCTGCCGTATCATTGTTGTTGTGGTCTTCAGTCCAGTGACTGGTTTGATGAAGCTCTCCGTGCTACTCTATCCTGTGCAAGCTTCTTCATCTCCCAGTACCTACTGCAGCCTACATCCTTCTGAATCTGCTTAGTGTATTCATCTCTTGGCCTCCCTCTACGATTTTCACCCTCCACGCTGATCTCTTGATGCCCCAGAATATGTCCTACCAAGCGATCCCTTCTTCTAGTGAAGGTGTGCCACAAATATCACTTCTCCCTAATTCTGTTCAATGGCTCCTCATTAGGTATGTGGTCTACCCATCTAATCTTCAGCATTCTTCTATAGCACCACATTTCGAAAGCTTCTATTCTCTTCTTGTCCAAACTATTTATCGTCCACGTTTCACTTCCATACGTGGCCACACTCCATACAAATACTTTCAGAATCGACTTCCTGATACTTAAATCTATATCCCCGATTTAATTCGACTACATTCCATTATCCTCGTTTTGATTTTGTTGATGTCCATCTTATATCCTCCTTTCAAGACACTGTCCAATCCGTTTAGCTGCTCTTCCAGGTCCTTTGCTTTCTCTGACAGAATCACAATGTCATCAAAGAACCTCAAAGTTTTTATGTCTTCTCCATTGATTTTAATTTCTACTCCGAATTTTTCTTTTGTTTCCTTTACAGCTTGCTCAGTATACAGATAGAATAACATCGGGGATAGGCTACAACCCTGTCTCACTCCATTCCCAACCACTGCTCCCTTTCATGCCCCTCGACTCTTATAATTGCCATCTGGTTTCTGTACAAATTGGATATAGCCTTCCGCTCCCTGTATTTTACACCTGCCACATGCAGAATTTGAAAGAGAGTATTTATCTGGTATTGAATCAGTATGTTTCAAATGTCCTCTGGCGATTCGTCACACACACACACACACACATACACACACACACACACATATATATATATATATATATATATATATATATATATATATATATATATATATATATATAAGGCCGGCCGGAGTGGCCGAGCGGTTAAAGACGCTGCAGTCTGGAACCGCACGACCGCTACGGTCGCAGGTTCGAATCCTGCCTCGGGCATGGATGTGTGTGATGTCCTTAGGTTAGTTAGGTTTAAGTAGTTCTAAGTTCTAGGGGACTTATGACCACAGCAGTTGAGTCCCATAGCGCTCAGAGCCATTTGAACCATATATATATAGACTGTATCTTCGTCTTTCCTTAGCATAACCAAAGCACCAATTCTAGGTCTGTTTTGATCCCATTCTGAATATATATATATATATATATATATATATATATATATATATATATATATATATATATTCCTCTTATTCATTCTTGCTTCAAACTCTTACATATTAGCCGGCCGCTGTGGCGAGCGGTGCTAGGCGCTTCAGTCTGGAACCGCGCGACCGCTACGGTCACAGGTTCATATCCTGCCTCGGGCATGGATGTGTGTAATTTCCTTTGGTTGGTTAGGTTTAAGTAGTTCTAAGTTCTAGGGGACTGATGACCTCAGAATTTAAGTCCCATAGTGCTCAGAGCCGTTCGAACAATTTTTCTCTTACATATTTATCTTGATATCGTATATATGCCTACTCTTTCCCGTTCTTCACTGCAGCTGTTCCATTCCTTACTTCTTTCAGTGCGATTCGAATTCTTTCTCATAGTCTTCTTCGTGATTCATGGATTCGAGTTCCACAGTTGCTAGTTTGTTATCCGTGTCACATTGCTATTTTAAAAGTCTTCTGCTCTCTGGAGGAGAATTTTTCTAGACTGTATCTTCGTCTTTCCTTAGCATAACCAAAGCACCAATTCTAGGTCTGTTTTGATCCCATTCTGTTATAGAGTAAACAGTATATGTATTTCCTGCTCCTTCATTTCTGCAATTGCATCGAACTTCTCTTTCAGCCATTTTGTCCTAGCCTACCTTATTTTTTTGCAGCGTTACATTTTTTCTCATATTCATCGTTATTGTTTTTTTTATTTCTTCTCTCTTCCTACATGGTAATAAATTTATGGGAAACCGATGCCTATTTTGCCCTTATCGCTTTTACATATCCTAAACTTCTCTGCTCTGCTTTCACGATTTCTTCTTTCAGTATATTCCACTACTCATTGAACAACTTTCTTGTAAGATCAAATATCTGAACTTCTGACCTACTTTCTTCACCCGATCTTATTATCTCTAGGTGCCACTTCGTTTCCACAGCAGCCTTCTACATCTTTCTTTCTTCTCATTTTTGTTTATATTTCTGCCAAAAGCAAATCGAGATCACTATTAGTATCTAATGTTGATTCCATTTCCGCCGGCCGAAGTGGCCGTGCGGTTCTAGGCGCTGCAGTCTGGAACCGCGAGACCGCTACGGTCGCAGGTTCGAATCCTGCCTCGGGCATGGATGTGTGTGATGTCCTTAGGTTAGTTAGGTTTACCTAGTTCTAAGTTCTAGGGGACTAATGACCTCAGAAGTTGAGTCCCATAGTGCTCAGAGCCATTTGAACCATTTGATTCCATTTCCGTATCTTTCTTCCATCTTCCACGAGTATAGAGTCATTTCAGTTTAGTTAATTATGTTCTGGTGTCTCCCTAGGGGGGATCCTCCTCCTGTGATTTCTTAAGAGTGCATTTTCACTACTGACTGTCTTTCCCTGTACAAACTTGACACATTATGCTTAGGAGACAACGGTCGACGCCTTGTTAGTGACACGTTGAACTCTTAGAGTACGGAACTTTGTTTCACGATGGCTATCATAGCTCTAACAAAACTGTGTTGACGTCCTCCAAAGGCAGCGGAAGAACGTTTTCCTTGAGCCATGATTTTCGGCTGCTACTTTCTCGTGAATTCGTCACTAGAAAGCGAGAAGAATTAATTTCATGCACAGTAGGTGCGAACGATACGGATACGGGCGGCTGCATTTCGGGCGACACAGCTGTAGCTGTCGAAATCGACCTTCTCGTCCGTTATTAGCTTTGAGGAACTGCGGTAAATTTTCATAATATCGACTGATTCTAGAAGTAGTATCCCGAAGAGCAAAACTCTGGGAGCGAAGATGCTAAATTTCTTGGAGAACGAAGGGAAATTTCTGAGGAAGACGGGGCATATTTTTGTCTCTGTCATTATGACTGCTTGGGGAGCCCCCTGAATACGATGCCAGTACCGTTATTGCCTGACAGGCGTGCTGGGCTCGAGATGAAAGACTGCATACCAGTGTACTTTCCAGCAGTAATAATATTGCACTGAGGTGTGATACCTTTACTTTCTTAACAGACAACTGTACTAGGCATTATAACGCACAGACAATGTAATTTAAAATGAAATCTCTTGTATTTGGGTGCAGCACATGAATTTTTTCCAGTTCACACGAACGAAGGCTTGCATCGGTTAACACTTGCCAAGAGAGTTACAGACATCTTTTGTAAATGTCTTTAAGAATTAATTCCAATTTTTGAAAAAGGCACTGTCATTAACATTCTAGAATCAATGTTTTCATCCTATTTCGGATCAGTCACCAACTTTCTCCTCCAAATGCAAAAATTTTTTGCTGACCAAAATAGGGAGAGTAGATCATGGTAATAAAAGAAGAGAAATCAGAGCCCGCACAGAAACATTTCGGTGTTCATTCGTTCCACGTGCTACCCGAGAGTGAAATGGTTGAGAAACAGGCTAAAAGCGTCTCTATGAACCCTCTGTCAAACACTTGAATATGATTTGCCGCGTAGTAACACACACTGATTGAAGAAAACGTCAACACCAAAAAATAATTAACGTAGAGTAATGAAATTTCGGGAATACGTTCCTCTAGGTAGCATATTTAAGTGATTAACATTGAAGATCACATGCAAGCAAAGGTAAGCCACTGAAAATGCAAATGACGGTACATTAGTAACCGGTGTAACCTCCAGGGTGTTAAATGTAAGCATCCAGAAGTGCTTGCATCGTGTTGTACAGGTGCCGGATGTCAGTTTGTGGGATTGACTTCCATGCTTGTTGCTCTTGGTTGATGATGTTTTTGTGGATGACGCTGGAGTTGTCGTCCGTTGGTGTCTCTTATGTGCTCGACCAGAGGCAGATTTCTCGGACAGGGCAAGTCAACATGTCGACACTCTGTAGAGCATGTTGGCTTACAATAGCAGACTGTGGGCGAGCGTTATCCTGTTTATAAAACATCACCTGGAATGCTCTTCATGAATGGCCCCCAAACAGATCGATTCACCAGACTGACGTGTAGCACGGAGACATGTTGGTTATAGGTCCTCAACTGGCCTCCTTATAACGAACACACGGCCGTCATTGGCACCGAGGCAGAACGAGCTTTCATCAGAAAACACGACAGACCTCCACCCTGCTCTCGGTATCAGTGGAATGCACGCTACAGGAAGATGGCTCGGAGATGTACTTGAAGTAACCGATTTGTAACAGTCTGTTGTGTCACAGTGGTGCCAACTGCTGGTGAAATTGCTGCTGAAGATGCAGTACGATGCGCCCGAGCCACCCTCCCGGGAGTTCATGTTGCCATCCGGAGCCAAGTCTTACTGCAGCAGTGGATTCTCATGACCACCGCTGCCAGCGATCATGTACATTGGCTACTTTCCTGTCAAGTCTTTCTGCAATATCGCAGAAGGAACATCCAGCATCTCGTAGCCCGGTTACACGACCACGTTCAAACTCAGTGGGCTTTCGACAATGGCGTCTTTAACGCCTTAAAGTCATTTTTGTCTAACATCAGTTCATTACGTTCAATCTCTTAGGCAACTAACGCTCATTATCGTTACAGTATGCGTTTGAAGCAAACCTCATTTGCATCGTTATAGTGGTGCTACTAGCGCTACTATCATGCAACTGGCGCGAAATCTGAACATACAGCATCTTTCAGATGTAGAAACACGCCTACCAACTTTCGCTTACGTCGTACAACTTCTTGGTGTTGCGATTTTTTTCCTTCATTGCCGGTGCATAGATGTAGAGGAGTCTACTTTACTGTGGGCACTGGTCGACTGATACGTCAGGGTTATTAATAGTTCTCGTTCTCACTCTTTGTCGGCATCTGAGATGCCTAACACTGGAAGCCAGGTTGTAACTGTAGCTCTATGAGTCCCAGAGATTGTTCGTAGAACTTTGTTGAGCCGTCTGTCAATCTCCTACAAATGTCAACTACGCCATCCGATAGGTGTGCAGTACTTCGCAAACCTCTGTACTCAACGTGTTATCATTAGCCATAAAGCCATATGTCGTCCCAAAAAGTTTCTCTGATACACTGTAAACTGTCTTTACCTTACGACATGTATGTTCTACATAGTGTCTACTACGTGTGTGTACGATCCATTTAGCCTCCCAGGTCGGACAGAATTGAAACTTGCTTGACAAGTTGGCTGTTGATTCATAACTCTAGTTACGTCCTGTTTCGTGTTACTCGACAATCCCTCTTAATCAAATTCAGCGTTATATGCCATTCTTTACTGTAGCGCAAAAGGATTATATACTCATATTTTCGAGGTCTTTAATTGCGAACAGATCTTCGGATAGAGTAAATATCAAGAACGTTGAGTTTTGGCGAATGTGGTATGTGTAGGTTAAACAACAAAGGTGGCCGTAATGATTCCTGGGGTACACCAATTATTAAAACTCATTTTCTACTGCTTTTGCCATCCAAATGTATTTTAATTTACTTTTCCATATTACGAAAAGCGTGCGAATCTACTTGGAGGGTTTAAGACGTAGGCCATTTGTAGTACACGAAGTCATATGTTATGGGTAGTTACCTTTGGACATAGAGGGAGCCTAACGAGTGCATTTCGGGCTCTTCCTCGCCAGTGCGATATGCTACTAATGGTACACCGAAGCGTACTGACTAAACACGCCAAATCCTTCCAGACGGATGTGCGAAACCGTGGAAACATTTCCGCTACTATCAGAAAATTTCATCTTTTCTCGCGTTCCCCAAAGTCTGCTCTATGATGATCGTCAACTCCTGTTGCTTTTACGATCACGACACGGCTTCTGAATGCATTACTCAACTCAATCTTTTGACCAGTATTCCTAGTTGACATCTTACACGTATTACGTAGCAGTCTTGAAAGATGAATAAATAACAGAAACAAGAGAAATGTAAACAAGGGAAACAGCCCGATAATATCGTACTGTAAAATTAGTGATAGACTTCTGGAGAATATCATCTTGTTTAAATACCTTCAGATAATACTACAAAGCAATCTGAAACGGATTAGACACCTAAAGACAGTTGTAGAGAATGCGAATGGAAGATTTAGATTTGTGTGAGGTCTTCCACAGAGTGCAGTACATGTCTTAAAGTATCGGCGTCCAAGACTACTTGATGAGTACAGCACTAACGTTTGGAAGTTACCTCCTGTATTCCTACACCTGTATTCCGCCGTCCACCTTACTTCGTGGTGGGACTGAGGGCATTTATGGTCTTACTGTCGTTTCCGCCCATCCGTGTTCAAAAAGAGAAGGGTGTGCGAGAAGGGCGACTGTCGATAGAGCTCCGAATGTGCTCTAATTTCTCCGATTTTCTTATCGTGATGATTGTCTGAGACATATGTGGGAGGAAATGATATGTTGCCCTGCTCTTTTTGGAACGTATGTTCCTGTAGCTTTACAGCAAACGTCGTCATGATGGACACCGCCTCCCTTGTAGCGTCTGACACTCGTTTTTACAGCCACTCTATAAAGTTCTCATGCTTGCTAAACGATCCTGCGACGAAACACACTGTTCTTCGTTGGTTCTTCACAATATATTTTATTTATCCAGCCTGGTAATGGTCTCTGATGAGCGATGCTCCAGAATCGTTCGAACGAATGTCCTGTAAGCCACTTCATATAGTGAACGTCACCCAAGCAACAACTTTTTCTCTAGTGTTTTGTGATCACTCCACTTTACGTCGTTCCAGACGGGTACTCCTAAGCATTTTACGGTTGTTATTGCTTCCATTGATTTATCGTCAATAGCGTAATCATACATCATCTCTTAGCCTGTTTACGCGCAGTATGTTGCCTTTATACAGAGTGATGCTGTGATGATGTTACAGACTTGAAGGGATGGTGAAGAAGGGTAAATTTACCAATCTTGAGGTAAGGGATTCTGCCCTGGAAACGACAGACTCGTACGTTATAAGCAAAAATCGTTCTGATTCCTCTGGAAGTGGAATACATGTACCTTACTGTTATCGCTTATATTGTAGGGTAAGTAATATAACCAACTTGTTATTCATCAACGGATATAGCTCCAGCATAATGGAGCCCGACGTCACTTCGGACAGATTGTTCTGGAACACCAGGACCAGATATTCCCTGAAAAGTGGACAGGTACAGGAGTTCCTGTCACGTGGTCACGTGTTCTCCTGATCACATCCCTCTTGATTTCCACTTACAGGTCCACGGGGCAAGTCCTGAGTGCGAGACGCCTGTCGAGACCGAAGAGGATCATCTGTCAAGAATTCTCACTCCCTGCGACACTTCAGACAGGAGGATATTTGAACGGACACGACAGAACTTGGTATGGCGATGGCATGCCTGCGTTGATCCTGGGGAACGCCACTTTGAACAACTGTTACAAATGTAGCAGCTTGTGAAACTCGTGCAGGTAAATGGAATTCATTATTACTGTAATGTACTCTTCAGATTGTCGTTCTCTCTGGCATTAAGTTACGTGCATGATTTGAACAGGGAACCTTGTCTGTGTATTGAGAGGAGTGTTTAGCGAGAATGCATTACGTCATGAGTCACAATCCAGATTCGGAAGTTGGGGCCCATGATTTGAGCCCTTATACTTAGCTAATTAGTCGTTTTCGGACTAGGGTACCTTACGTCGAAGTCATACGTTTACCTTCTCCATCCTCCCACAAAGTTGGTAACATCATCACGGCATCACCCTGTACACTGATGAGCCAAAACTTTATGACCAGCCGGCCGGATTGGCCGAGCGGTTCTAGGCGCTACAGTTTGGAACCGCGCGACCGCTACGGTCACAGGTTCGAATCCTGCCTCAGGCACGGATGTGTGTGATGTCCTTAGGTTAGTTAGGTTTAAGTAATTGTTAAGTTCTAGGGGACTGATGACTTCAGAAGTTAAGTCCCATAGTGTTCAGAGCCATTTGAACCATTACGATCACCTTCTTCATAGATTGTTTGTACATCTTCGGAACGAAATGCATCATTGATTCTGCCTATCAGGGATCCGACAGTTTGTTGATAGGTTTGTGGAGATATGTGGCATTATATGTCTACGCACAGATTGTGTAATTCGTGTAAATAACGGGCCGCTGATTTCTGTACTCGGTGATGGTGCCCAGTAGCAATCCAGATGGTTCCCATAGCATTTACATCACGTGAATTTGGTCGCCGAGGTATCAACATGAGTTTACTATAATGCTCCTTGAACCACAGTAGCAGAACTTCGAAACACGAACAGTTATACCGCTAAAAGACGATATCGCCTTCGGGGAAAGCATCAAGCATGAAGGGATGTACCTGGTTCGCAGCTGTCAGCGTGTCTTAGATCACTACACAGATCCCATGCAAGCTCAGAAGAATGCCCCCCATAGCACAATACTGCTCCTATCAGACTGGACTGCATCCGTGGCGCACCGCACGTTTCGAGCCGCCGTTCACCTCAGTGGCGGCCTTTGCGGAGACGACTGTCGACCTAGAGTAGCATAAATGTAAGTCACCCGGAGAACCGACACGTTTCTGTAGATAGACGGTCGAATACTGGTGGTCTCCTGCCCACTGCAATCATAATTGACGATGTCGTTGGGTCAACATGTGCACACGTAGAGGTGATCTACTGCGGAGCTCCATGTTCAATAATGTACGATGAACGATGTTCTGTGAAACACTTGTGCGTGCACCAGCACTATGCTCTTTCGGCAGAGATGCTATAGACCTATCTTATTTTACAGAGCAGACAAGCCTCCAAACCCCACGTTCTTTGAAGAGTCGTGGACGTCCAACCATTTAGCTCCTAGTGGTAATTTCACTGTCCTCCTACTTCTTTCCGTAGATGCTCAGGACAGTAGCATGTAAATACCCGACCACCTTCGCCGTTTCCGAGATAATCATTGTCAGGCTCTGCGTAAAAATAATCTGCCCTTTGCCAAAGTCGTTTATCTCAATGGAATTTTCCGTTTGCAGGTCGTGTCTTCGCTAGGGTTATCGCCCGTCCGTGACTGCTCCACTAACATAGTTTTGTTACCACGTCACGTGCCCGCAGCGTCACCAGACGGCATCCAACGTCGCCACGCGCAGTAGTCGCAATGTTTTAGCTTATCTGTGTATATGTGTAAGGTAAGTGTACCAGCCGGCCGCTGTGGCCAAGCGGCTCTAGGCGCTTCAGTCCGGAACCGCGCTGCTGCTACGGTCCCAGGTTCGAATCCTGCCTCGGGCATGGATGTGTGTGATGTCCTTAGGTTAGTTAGGTTTAAGTAGTTCTAATTTCTGAGGGACTGGTGACCTCAAATGTTAAGTCCCATAGTGCTGAGAGCCATTTTTTTTTAAGTGTACCAAGTCGTGAAAGTGTGCAGGTTTTTCTGCTTTTCGCTACAGTCTTCTAGCGTTGCGGCTTCGAAGGAAATCAGAGATACGCCAGTACTTTCGTAATAGGTCGGTGTAGGCCACACGAAAGTGTAACAAAAATGCTAAGAAAAATTAAACAGCAATGAAAAGTGACGTTCGTGACATTTAAGTGTAGTAAATAGTTAAATATTTGGCCAAAGATATAATTTACGTTGTAATATGTTAGTGAACTCCCCCTATGAGGTAGATGTAATTGACGTCACGCAGCAGGCGCAGGAAGAGCTCGGTAGAGCGACGAGAGCGCTATTCGGTTTTTGGTGGTCATGAGGGTCACATGTGTTGTATAGGACAGCAGTCAGTGTGTTTCAGTAAATATGTTCACTACACCAGGTACAGATAACGGCATGTAGTCAAGTATTAAAAACGCTTAGCAATTATTAGTATAAAACTGTGTTAGAAAGTCCTTGCTTTCTTCTTGTGTAGCCCTGCAAGCTAAATGATAAGAAACAATTTTCGAAGAAGACATTACCACAATTCTTCTGCTCTAGAATGTATTTCGTGTAGAGCATGGGAAAAAGAAGAAACTGATTAAATGACGTACCGGGGTATACAGAGGTTTTTCCTTCACTTCGTTAGCGAATGGTGGAGGACGTAGCTAATACTGGTACAAACGACCCACAGCCATACTCTGCACAGTGGTTTGTGAGTACGTGTGTGTGTGAACGCGCATGAAGATACCTATATGATCCTTAAGCATGGCTGTAAGATTGAAGAGCTGCAGGTACCAGAAGGTAATAAACTGTTTCTCAAAACGTTCAGTTCGTAGGACTATATTCCTGTGATTATGGTCATAAGCAGTGCGCAAGCAATATAACGTTTCAGTAAAATTTCATTCACGTAGGATGCGGAGTGTTCATTTATAATTTTCTACTAAACTGATGAGACCTAACGAAGCAATTATTCGATTAAATTTTCCCTAGTAATACCAAGTTCATTTATGGAGACTCTTAAGTCCTGCAAACTACGAGCTAGGTCAATTAGATCTGCTCCTTTCTTGTCGCACAGGAGTTTGGCGTGCACTGCAGTTTCAGCAGTATCGTAAATTTCTCTACGCTCAGAAGAGAAGGAAAACGTCAAGTAGTATTTGTTAACAAGGTGGTAAAGCACGCGCCGATAAAAAGTCAGCAGTCGTCAAACCAAACCAGTTCAACTGATACTGCAGTTGGTCCAGCGCCCATGGGCAGGTATAACGTTCATGCGAAACACCTCGTACATTTACTTCTAACTTGCTACGAGTATGGGCGTATCTGCGTGGACGAACAAGCAATGAATCACCGCAGGAGAGCAGCAAATGAAGCGATACAGAGTCTGCAAGGCGGCGCGCCCTGGTGCAGGGCCTGTTTTCCATCCAAGCAGAAGGCTCTTCGCTTTTTACTGCTGCCCACAAAAACCCTTATGCTCTACGCTCGCTGGCCGCAAGAGGCAAGAAACGATGGCAAGGAAGTCTCTATCGCCTACGTATGTGATGGTACGAAAGTACAGAAATAAGACAGAGTAAGAGTTACCGTAAAACCTATGACAAAATGCCCCTCATTTCTATATTAATTTGACTGTAATAGCTTTTCATACTTGCCTGGTTGAGCTGACTTCGTCGTCGTCAAGGTGGTGAATTTGTCAAGATGATGAGGTTGTCATACAAATCTGGCCTTCAGTTGAAATCAACTTCTTTCATAAAAGATCACGTAAGCACACCATAGCAAACTGTTGCGCCAACCGCATCATCAAAACTGACAATACGTGTCTCTGACTGGTAATAATGAGAACTGACATATCCTTCCGTCAGCAAAATTTGAAGTTAAAAAGGTGGCACTACAGAGATTGATACGTTGTATAGTTCACACAGCTCTGATACAAGTGAGTGTAATAATTTTCATTAATTAATAACATTTCTCAGTAAAATTCATGTATTTTACGGTATACAATGCGAGTATTCTTGTAGTGAAAACTGTAAATAATTAAATTTAGCCGCGCGGGGTTAGCCACGCAGTCTAAGGCGTTGCAGTCATGGACTGTGCGGCTGGTCCCGGCGGAGGTTCGAGTCCTCCCTCGGGCATGGGTGTGTGTGTTTGTCCATAGGATAGTTTAGGTTAAGTAGTGTGTAAGCTTAGGGACTGATGACCTTAGCAGTTGAGTCCCATAAGATTACAAAAAAAAATTAACCACAATTTGAGAAAATTAATAAACAATGTTTTTTGTCATAAGAATTAGACTCCTTAGGTAATGACTATAAAAGTTTTTATTTGTACCTCTTTCTCACAATTCCATACTGGAATTTTACGTTAAACAGCACACTTGCCTGTGGCTGACGAACGCCGAACATTTGTTTTATTATAGTTTAAAGGTGACAATATAATTCTATGAGCTTACTATTAAGGTATGTCCCATATGCGTATAAAGGAGTTTTACACGAAATGTTATTTTTAATTACACAGTTTTCGCAAAACGTTACAAAATGCGAGAAGTACTTTAACTACTTCAGTCGTTGTATTGCAGGATACAGTGTTATTGTAAACGTGTTTGTTCTGTAGACTTAACAAACTAACTTTCTCTACAGCCTTTGCGTTCTATTCAGAACTTCACAGTATGTGACCACCTGATGAAGTAAAAAATGCCAAGGATTCCAACACTTCGAAACATTTTACAGCATGATGTACTACTATAAGTAAGCGAATTACATAGACCTGCATCCTGTCGCGTAACAACGCATTTTGAAATATTTGGAAATATCGTGGCACGAACTACGGGAACCACCGAAAATGCTGGAAAGTGCTGGAAGCAGGATCAATGACTCCCTCAATTGCGACATGCAACGGAGAGAGGCCAGAGCTGGGTCAAAGGCGCGCACACTTCGCCAGCTGCCAGCCTAAATAAACTTAGTAGCGTGAAGGTAAAACGACCAAGGGGTCCATACAAACGGCTTAACTCCGAGAAATGTTCCTGAAATCGTTCTTACACATTTTGGAAGAGGGCTTGTCTTGCGGGAAGTTAAATTTACACTCTCTGATCAAATGTATCCGGCCAAACCTACGTTGTATGGTATTGCCGATTAGACGTCGCTATAGGTGGAACCGCCAGTACAAAAGGTGTCGGCGAAAGTAGTGTAGTCAGTAGAGAAGCAGTAACAAATGAATGGGCCGGTCAGGAGAGATCAGTAACTTTGAACGTGGCCTGGTCACTGGACGTACCCTGAGTAACAAATTCACCAGGGCCATTTCAACCCTTTTCGAGCTGCGCAGTTCGACTGTTGGTGAAGCGACTGTGAAATGGAAACGTGGAGGAACAACAACAGCTAAACCAAGAACAGGAATGCGTCATGTAGCGACGGACAGGGACTATCGAGAATTGTAAAGGATAGTTATAAAAATCGCGCGAAATCAGCGGCAGGAATAACTCGTGAACTCCAAACTGCTAACGGCAGTCCAGCTACCCTAATCAGTATGCATAGGGAGTAAAACAGAATAAGGCACAATGGTGGACCAGCTCCTCATATGTTACGGATTTCTGGATGTTTGAGGTGCTCTAAACCTCGACAGCACTGGATAGGATTTGGCAAATGCCTGGAGAACTTTACTTGTCATCGCATGTAGTACCAACAGTGTAGCACGGTGGGGGGGGGGGGGGGGGGGGGGGGTGCTAAGGTATGGGTGTGTTAAGAAAACGCTAAATGTGGAAGGATATAAACACATTTTATGACATTGTGTACTGTATACAGCAGATCACCAGTTCGAAGACGACGAGGGGCCGGCATGATAATGCATTCGGCCAAATGGGTCAATGGCTCTGAACACTATGAAAGGTCTTCAGTCCCCCCAGAACTTAGAACTACTTAAACCTAACTAACCTAAGGACATCACACAAATCCATGCCCGAAGCAGGATTCGAAACTGCGACCGTAGCGGTCGCGCGGTTCCAGACTGAAGCGCCTAGAACCGCTCGGCCACAACGGCCGGACATTCGGCCAAAAAACAGTATCTATGAGGAAATAGTTTGTGGACAACAGCACTGCTGAAATGGACTGTCCTGGCCAGAGCGCCGACTAGAGCCCATTGAAAACAATTTTGGGGTGCGTTATTTCGTAGTTTTCGCTCCATATCCCAGCGACCGACATCAGTACTTTCTCTAGTTTCGGCTCTGGAGAGAATGGACTCCCATTGCTCTACGGACATTCACATACTTCACTCAGAATGTCCACAGTAGAGTCCAAGACACCGTAAAAGAAAATGTGGTCAAACCCGATATCAACAACCACTAACAGCTGTCCAGATACATCAGGTAATATACTTGCAGGATGCTGCAAATGAACAAACTCCTTTAAATGACTGGGCATAAGGCTTTAATGCCGTTTTCGTGTGAGAGACCATGGTAAGAGAATTAGGGGTCTAAATTATCAGCTTGTAAATATTTGTTATATGAGAATACCTCCATCACTTGCCTAGGTTACATCGCGCAACAGGTTTTCCGAGGGACTCGCGCCGAACACCTTTCGTGAAAGAATTTGTAGTGCTAGTCAAGACTCAAGGCGATAGTTTTTTCAGTGATTTGAGCATCCACCGGTGTATTCTTGCGCTCATTTTAGTCTCTGTAAAGGCGCTATAGAGTTGGACAGTGTCTTTTCTGTACCATGGCGAGGAGGTGGCTCCGCTTGGTTCGATTGCTCACGAGCTGCTCAGCGTTGAAGTTGCGAACAAAGTTGCAGAGCCCAGTGGAATTGGTTAATTAGTACTCTGGTATCCCATTTTTCAAGCACGCTATATCACAGACCTCTTAATTTAAAAAAATGAGCCCAATACATGGAAGAAAGCAGAGGTCACACACGCGTGCAAGAAGGGCATCAGAAGTGATTCACATACCTCTGTATTATAATCTTACGATGTACTCTAAGGTCAAATATAATGAGGTATTTAGAAAAAAATGACCTCATTCATTCTAATCAGCTTAGAATCTGTAAATATCGGTCATACAATACACACTGCACAACCCACGCTTATCGCACGGGGTATCCTGAAAGCCTTGGGTCAAGAAATTCAGGTAGACACAGTACATCTTGACTTCCGAAAAACATTTGACTCAGTACACGAGCAATACTTATAACCGAAAGTACAACCACAAGGAGGATGAAATGGAATTTATCACTGAATTGAAGATTTCTTGGTAGGGACAACGGAGAAGTAACATCAGGTGTGCACCAGGGAAGTGTGGGGGACCATTGCTGCTCTGTTATATATTAATAACTTAAAAGACAATATTACAGCAACATCAGACTATTTGAACATGATGAAGTTATGTACCGTGAAGAACGGTCTGAAAAAACCTGCTGCTCTGTTATATATTAATAACTTAAAAGACAATATTACAGCAACATCAGACTATTTGAACATGATGAAGTTATGTACCGTGAAGAACGGTCTGAAAAAACCTGCACAAATATTAAGTCAAATCTTGGTAAGAAATGGTTCAAATGGCTCTAAGCACTATGGGACTTAACATCCGAGATCATCAGTCCCCTAGACTTAGAACTACTTAAATCTAACTAACCTAAGGACACACACAACCGTGGCCGAGGCAGGATTCGAACCCGCGACCGTAGCAGCAGCGCGATTCCCGACTGAAGCGCCTAGAACCGCTCGGTCACAGCGGCTGGCTCTTGGTAAGAGTTGTTCAAATATTGATACTAGATTTAAATGTTTATAATCGTAAAATTTTAAATTTCAACAAACAAAGAAAACATGGTGACCTACGATTGCATGTCAATGATTTACGGTTAGTATCTGTCAACTTGTAGAAATATAAACACATACATGGTCTCGAGTCGTAAGTACGCGCGACCTGTACCATACAGGACTAACAGGGGACATTGAACAGATACAAAGAAGGTCACAGATTTGTTTGACCAATAGGAGAGTGTTACGAAGATGCTGAAAGAACTGAACTGGCAGAGCTTGAAGCTAGACCATCCGATGAAAGTCTATGTGGCAACATCTACAATGTTTCCGCCAACTTTTGCCTCTTTCTTTGGGCACATATCGTTATCTTAGTTAGTATCAATTTAATGTGACCGTCGCCTCCTACGTTTTACTCTAATTGTAGTGGGACGCACAGAGGTGTGGGGCTGTAGAACTCTTATGTAGCCAAAATGCAAGGACACTTCAGTAAATTCAAGTGTACTGGAAGTATGAAATAAAAAGACGCTTTCAGTCATACATTTTCATGTTTTATTAAATACACGATGCATTTCGGATCAAATGGTTCAAATGGCTCTGAGCACTATGGGATTTAAATTCTGAGGTCATCAGTCCCCTAGAACTTAGAACTACTTAAACCTAACTAAACTAAGGACATCAGACACATCCATGCCCGAGGTAGGATTCGAACCTGCGACCGTAGCGGTGGCGCGGTTCCAGACTGTAGCGCCTAGAACCGCTCGGCCACCATGGCTGGTCATTTCAGATCCTGTGGGCCCATCATCAGACGTAGACTTTATTAATACATTACTTATTTTTGCTCTAGAATGAAGTGAGGTGAATGTTTCTGTTATGGGAAGGTTTGATGTTACGTTGTGACTTTCGTAAGTCAATTGCGGAAAATATGTGCGAAACAGCGGACAAATAAACAATGTAAAAATACCACACAATCCCAGAAAAGCGTTTTTAATATTTTAACACTGACTTTCTTTTCTGAAAACATCATAACAGGGCCTAAACAAGATCCAACCACAAAATTCAAAAAATAAAAAAATCAGAAAAGTACTTACTAAATGCAGTTTCCTTTTCACAGAAAAATGAGAAAAAAAATGCATTTTAGTGAGTCCCACAGCCCAAGGCTGAGAGCTCAGCCTAAGATCCGTAAATCTCATGTTCCGTTGAGACCTATCGTTAATTCTAGAAACGCACCTGCCTTCAAAGTCTCTCAGTTACTGAATGAAATTCTGAAGCAATGCTCTACTTATGATAAGTCATACTCAGTTCAGAACACAAATGATTTAGCAACTAAAATTAAACATAGAGAAATTCCTGCAGCTTTGCCCCTTTTGATGTAACTAACCTATTTAAAAATGTAACAGCTAAAGAAACAACAGACGTAATCTTTGAAAAATTACTAAAAATGGAAAATTGTTAATTGCAGAAACATCAGAAGTCAGTGACATGCTGCAGTTAATATTGTCACACAATTATATTAAATTTAATGTGAAAGGTTAAAAACAGAGAGAGGGTCTTGCTATGGACAGGAGCGTATCAAATTTGCTGGCAGATATATTTCTCAGTCATCTGGAAAGTTAGTTCTCTAAAGAAAACAACAGACTAGAAGGTAAAATAATATATTACTGGAGAAATGATGGCGATACCTTGCTGCTATTTGGCAGAACAAAAGAGAAGATGGAAAAACGACCAGCATTATGCAATTCTTTACACAAAAACATAAAATTCAGAATAGAACATGAGAATAACAAAAGCATAAATTTCCTGGATCTAAAAATCACCAACATAAGTTCAAAATACACAGAAAAAACACGTACATAGACATAACAGTGGACAATTCATCATGCCATCCCACCACACAGAAACATGCTGCATTTAGCTCCAAGCTACACAGAGCACGTTCTCTTGCTTTAGAAAGATACAATAAAAAGCATTGCCATAAACAATGGCTACACAGCCAAAACAATTGGCAAATTAGAAATACGCAAAAGTAAGGCAACAAATGACCACACTGTGAAAGAAGAGAAAATACTTGTTAGTATCCCTCACTTTGCCCCACATCACAAAAAATCGCTAACCTTTTCAGAAAAACAAATGTATCAGTTGCGCTCTCAACCAACAATAAATTAGGAGACTTATTCGTCCATAACATAAAATCAACCACACAAAAATTCAACAGCGATGGGGTGTACAAAGTATCATGCACTAGTTGTTCTGCCTTCTAACTAGGGAAAACAGGCAGAAACTTCAAAACCCGTTTTCAAATACACTTATATGCTGTCAGGCTCAGCCACTTCGAAAAATCAGTTATTGCAGAACATACGTTAGAAACGAAACATATGATCAACTATCTAAAAAACAATTTGGTAGTACTGCACAATGAAGCCAACGGTAAGACGCTAAATCTGTTAGAACAACTGGAGAAATACCTCCACAAAATAAAAAAAAATCAGAATCTATGCTCAACGAACAGATAAATTTCATAAGCCAAAGCTATTTTAGTAATTTGAAAGACCTATTCTAAAGTTATTCCCTGCATATGTCGACTGATTTCCTGGCACTACGAATAAATTTGCCTTTTATTAGACTATGTTGAACAACATCTGTGAAATGTTTACAAAAATGTGCCTCTTAAGTGAAGTGATATGCATGAGTGGAGTGGAGAAACCAATGTATGATGGTGTTAAAAAGTTAAAAACGCTTATCTTGGATTGTGTTGTAAGTTTACGATGTTTACGCGAAGGCATCCTGATAGACGACATCACGTCCTCCCATATGCCAGGGGTATGGCTTTTACGATTCAGTTGACACATGTCATTAATGTCTATACGCCTTCTGGTTCCGGGCGTCGGCGTGAAAGAGCACGATTTTATGTGGAGGAGATTGACGCATTGTTCTTCGGTCGACCTGAACATCTTTTTCTAGGGATCTTTAACTGCGTACTCGGCCGGAAACATCAATACCCGAATTTTACACCGTGCCAGGAGCTGGGTCTCACTGTTCTTGATCCAGCCCTATGAGATACCTGGCAGTTACGGTGCGCAGACGACCCGGGATTCACGTTTCACAAAAGCCATTCGGGAAGTCGGTTAGACCTTCCTTATATCTCCCGTGGGCTGCTTGATGCGGTGCTCGATGTAGAACGCTGGTCTTTGACGTTCCCTGAGTACTGCGCGTGCATGTGTACAGTGCTCGTTCACCGCCAGGAGTTCTGGAGGAGCCGAGCACCTTATAAACTCAATACTTAGCATCTGCAGGATCCTGACTGTCGCCAACGTATCATTGAGTTATGGACAAGGTGCGATTCGTGTCTCTAACGCTGCTCATCGTTGATGGACAGGTGACTGGAAAGTGCTAAACGGATGCTCCAGTGCACACTCATCACATACAGCTGGATGGTTGCCGCTAGGCACAGGCACTCGACAGGCTTCTACTTCAGTGCCCTCGGCGACCTTGATCGCCATCCTCCTTCCCCGGAACTGCAAACTGGACACAGCATGGTTAACGCGAAGCTGCTAGCGATTATTCGCTGGAGACTGCAGGGGGCTGTGGCGTATGTTTGCAGACCTGATGTGGTGTGGCGGGAGAATCCCTCCATGCATTATATTGTACAAGATCGAACACATCGCAGGCAAAACTCAGTCACCGAACTCGTAGATCATCGTGCGCAGCGGGTCACCTGCCAAGTATCACGGGGTCCCGGGTTCGATTCCGGGCCGTGTTGGGGATTTTCTCTGCGCGGGGGCTGTTTGCGTTGTCCTCATCATTTCATCATCATCCTCATCATTCGGGACAGTGGCTAAGTTGGACTGTGAAAAGAATTAGATTGTGAAAAGATTATTGCGCTGTTGAGCGCCCCACAATCCAAACATCATCATCACCTGCCAAATAGACATAGTCGATAGCTTTGTCGAACATTATCGCCGAGTTTATCATAGCGGCGACGGGGCCGTCCTGGATCGCGACCCTATCGCTGTGGACGTTCTACCCACCCTCACGGCTAAGGAGCGGGTTACGTTAATGGACCTTTCACCTCCGAGGAGATCACTAGTACTATCTTCAGGGACGCGCTGTGCAAGTCACCAGGTATCGGCGTACTCCCTACAGAATTTTGTCGTATGTTTTGTCGTCCCATGTCTACACGATGGATAGAGATGTATAAAGAACTGATCACGTCTGCAGTTGGGATTCCGCAGACTTTTCTCGATGAGTTTATTGTTCCACTTCACAAACTAACACTTGGAATTACTACGGGCCTCTACCGCCCTATCACATTATTAAATGATGATTACAAGATTTTTGCGCTGTTATTATTGGCGGCGCGCTGCAAACTCCACTGACCACGTGTTCTCACAACCGAGCAAACTACACCAGATGACGCAGTCACTGGAGACTGTTGTGACGTGATTGCACTCGTAGAGGCGTACGGCGACCGTGGCCGTTGATTTTGACCGCACGTTTGACAGGGTGCGCCATGCATTTGGATATTCTGTCTCAGAACGGTTGAGCTTCCCTGCTCTGTTCATCAGCATCCTTCGGCAGCTGTTTAGGAGCGCGCAGGACAATGGCCTTGTGGTGGATCCAATACCGATTCAATGGTAGGTCTGGCAAGACTGCCCCTTGTCCAAGTATCTTTATGCAGTGGTGCTGGACCCACTCGTAAGCTTGCTATAGACGCAGTTTTCTGAACTCTCCTCACGCGATTGCACCTTCCGATGTCGTGCTTTAGCAGATGAAGTCCTGCTGCTGGTTCGTTCTTCGGAGGAGGTCGCACGGATTCTCAACAGCATTACGGCTTATGAGAGAGCAGTTGGGAGTGTGACGAATGCTCGCAAATCCACGACGCTGTCTATTGGTCTCGGACTACCGCCAGAAGATCTGGCTCCCCCGTCCTGTGTCCAATGTCTCCGCTGTCTCGTTACCACCTTTGCGTCGACAACGTGCGACGCAACGAGGGTCAACTTTAGTCAAGTTTTGAGAATTACCCGTATGATAGTTAGTCACAACGTCCCATGTCGCCTCGATCCTTTGCAACATGTTGCCTACCTGACTGCCTATGTCGCATCCATGATCGCTCAGACTGCGCAGGTTCTACAGATGCCGATTACAACAGGACGTTGTATTCAAGCGGCATTCGGATATTTTCTGACGGCTGCGTCCATTTTCAGAGTACGCTGTGACACACTTACCACCCCCTGCGTGTAAGAGAACGTCCGCTATCGTGAGACGGCACTTAACATGGCCACGATGTACAAACAATGGCGCATTATCGAGGCTTCCATTGCGCACCATTTACTTGCTGTCCTTGTGCCAGCATCCCTGTCGCCGCCAGTTCCGGTCCGAAGCATAACACTCGCGTTTGCCCGCATCGCGGCATTCATTGTGGAATTCAGTTATGCTTCCGCCGAACTGCCACGAACGCGCCGGCAGCGGACGAAGGATTTCTATGTCTTTTCCTGCGTAGTCTCGCCTGTAACGTCGTTGAACGGAAGTTCCCATTGTTGCCATGGACTGTGATTCGGCGGCCCAATCATCACAGTGTCTTTCCGACGCACATCAGATAGACTTGGTATTATGTGACATGTGTGAAGTATCCAGCTAATTAGTGATTCCATGCCGTAGGACTGGCAGACTCTTCCCTCTGCGCCGTCTGTCGTATTGTCGACGATAGTCATCACCCATTCAACTGTGTAGCCGTTGCGGATATCTGGTTCTTGGGGCGACAAACGGTTACGTATTTTCTACGAGTGCCGCCACTTGTTACTGGCCTGTAGTCCTTTCTTTACCGAGTGATGAAATATTTTCCTGCAAGAAAGTCTCTGGTGGATAAAGGGCTGGGCCGGCCGGAGCGGCCGTGCGGTTCTAGGCGCTTCAGTCTGGAACCGCGTGACCGCTACGGTCGCAGGTTCGAATCCTGCCTCGGGCATGGATGTGTGTGATGTCCTGAGGTTAGTTAGGTTTAAGTAGTTCTACGTTCTAGGGGACAGATGACCACAGACTTTAAGTCCCATAGTGCTCAGAGCCATTTGAACCATTTTTGATAAAGGGCTGGACTTCGGGATATCTATATGGAAATGCTCGTCACCCACTCCTTGAGTTTTGGCTGCACTTGCAGACAGCACATGCGTAGGTTGCGCTCTGTTCCGTTATGGGGCGTATTTTACCAGGCCCCCACTAAGTTGGCATCTTCCAAGGGTGGCAAATGCCCGCCCAATTCGGAATGAAAAACGACGCGCATACACATTGGCCTCGGTCCACCTGCCATCCTTTATCATCTTGCAGGATTTCCAGGTTCCGGATGGCTGGACTAGTTTTAATTTGTTTTCCCGCTGTACATACGTGCAAAAAATTAAATAAATGAGTAGAATTATTATGAGCAGTATGAGGGTCCAGCACAGTGGTGGGAGGAAGGAGGCATCGTGACCAGGTCTTGGGGTGCGACCTCTGCCGACCTTCTCTTCTTCAGCCTGTATTTAACTGTAATCTTAACAAACCGAAAATAAAAAAAGTAATTGAAAAGAAAAATCAATAAAATTCAAGAAAAGAACAAGAAAAGAGGGTTAAGGTAATGGTTCTAGATAAACGTAGATCTAGGTTCAAGTCCCGGTCTACCGTAAATTATCATCATTTACCATTATGTATCCATAATTCCCTGTGCGTCAGTAAGCCACTAGCTTCCCATCTATGCTTTTCATTTCCTTCCTGTCCTTTATTTAATATAAATCTAACTGACGACGTCGTTGCTCAACAAGGCAACACACAGGTGACGTCTGCTTTGGAGATCCATGTTCCACAACGTGCGTTGAACGTTTACTGCGAGACAATCTTGCCTGCACCACCGTTGAAGTCTGTCGTCAGGTCTGCCACAGATCGCGGCTTATAATTGCCTTGGAGAGCGGGGTGGCCTCCGATCTCCACCTCCTGTGATGGATGCGTGGAGGTACAACACCTTTCCATCTAATCGTGATTTCACCGTCCTTAAGCCACTTTACACAGATGCTGAAGACAGTAGCACGCAAAAAGCCAACATGCTTCTCAGTTTCTGATGTCACGTTTCCAGGCGCCATGTCATAACAATATGTTCTTCGTCAAAGTAGCTTATGTCGGTCGATTCCCCCATTTGTCCGCCGTATCATCGACAGTATAATTCACTTCATATTTCTGCTACCTATATACACTACTGGCCATTAAAATTGCTACACCAAGAAGAAATGTAGATGATAAACGGGTATTCATTGGACAAATATATAATACTGACACGTGATTACATTTTCACGCAATTTGGGTGGATAGATCCTGAGAAATCAGTACCTAGAACAACCACCTCTGGCCGTAATAACGGCCTAGATACGTCTGGGCATTGAGTCAAACAGAGCTTTGATGGCGTGTACAGGTACAGCTGCCCATGCAGCTTCAACATGATACTACAGTTCATGAAGAGTAGTGACTGGCGTATTGTGACGAACCAGTGGCTCGGCCAGGGCAGCAGTTGAACATTTTCTGTATCCAGGAAGGCCCGTACAGGACATGCAAGATACGATCGTGCATTATCCTTCTGAAATGTAGGGTTTCGCAGGGATCGAATGACGGGTAGAGCCACGGGTCGTAACACATCTGAAATGTAACGTCCACTGTTCAAAGTGCCGTCATAGCGAACAAGAGGTGACCGAGGCGTGTAACCAGTGGCACCCCATACCATCACGCCGGATAATACGCCAGTATGGCGATGACGAATACGCGCTTCCAATGTGCGTTCACCGCGATGCCGCCAAACACGGATGCGACCATCATGATGATGTAACCAGAAACTGGATTCATCCGAAAAAAGACGTTTTGCCATTCGTGCACCCAGGTTCGTCGTTGAGTACACCATCGCCGGCGCTCCTGTCTGTGATGCAGTGCCAAGGGTAACCGCAGCCATGGTCTCTGAGCTGATAGTCCATGCTGCTGCAAACGTCGTCGAACTGTTCGTGCAGATGGTTGTTATCATGCAAACGTCCCCATCTGCTGACTCAGGGATCTAGACGTGACTGCACGATGCGTTACAGCCATGCGGATAAGATGCCTGTCATCTCGACTGCTAGTGATACGAGGCCGTTGGGATCCAGCACTGCGCTCCGTATTACCCTCCTGAACCCACCGATTCCATATTCTGCTAACAGGCATTGGATCTCGACCAACGCGAGCAGCAATGTCGCGATACGATAAAACGCAATCGCGATGGGCTACAATCCGACCTTTATCAAAGTCGGAAACGTGATGGTACGCATTTGTCCTCCTTACACGAGGCATCACAACAACGTTTCACCAGGCAACGCCGGTCAAATGCTGTTTGTGTATGAGAAATCGGTTGGAATCATTCCTCATGTCAGCACGTTGTAGGTGTCGCCACCAGCGCCAACCTTGTGTGGATGCTCTGAAAATCTAATCATTTGCATATCACAGCACCTTCTTCCTGACGGTTAAATTTCGCGTCTGTACCACGTCATCTTCGTGGTGTAGCAATTTTAATGCCCAGTAGTGTATAGATAAGGAGATCATAAAGTTTCCGTCCGAAGTACAATCAGGAAAAATTGCCGCAAATATGAAGATATCATCCCTCCGGCATATCAGGTTGAAGATATCCATTTCGTAAAATGCCGTCTCCTGCTGCATGAAGAAGTCCGTAACTGCCTGTTGCAGATTCTCGTACGGCAGGTATCTTTGTCCCTTCAAGGCCATTTTGAAGGGACTGAAAGCGTGACGATCGCATGCTGATAGATCAGGGCTGTAGGGCAGGTGCTCGAGTCCCCCACTGATCCGTAAACCTTAAGAGTGGCCTCCCAGATCCACTAGCGTCTTGTGTCGAACTGCGACCAGCACGGAACTTGGCGCACTATTCCACAACGGGGGTTTTCGACAGACATGCTGCCCCATACGCAATTTTCATTCTACCATGGATGTCTAGTGGTTGTTGTCCTTCAGCAGCCAAGGAAAGAATAGAAGCGTGCTGGTCTTGTTTGGACGTATTTGGTAATAACTTCGCCATAGTTCATGTTTCCGCATTTACTGCATACGTGTCGGGAAGACACTACTGCCACACTTATCCCTTGCCTACGTGTCGGTGCTTGTACACCCGCATCGAAGTCGCGTTATGTTGCATATACGGTGCAGCAACGACCTAAAAAGGAAACTTTTTGCTCGTCCCTTATAGTTTCCTTACCGCGAAATGTGCTCGCCATGCCACTAGGCGACATTTAATCTCGGGATGAGCTGCGGCCATAACGTTTGGTTCATCAGTACGTTTTTTAAACGACTCACTGATAACGTAAATGTAGAGTGTGCTGTGCAGAATCTGTGCAACTGCTCTACCTTCCACAGTACTTGACGTTCAGGACTACTTTTTGTGTTGCTACAGATATTCTCCCTTTCTTTCGTTTTCAGGGTCATATCTAACACGACGAACACTACGCTGCACTCCGTAATTTCCCATCATAAATAACCAGAATTACAGACTACGCAAAACTTTGTCACATATTTCGGATTCGAAATCATGAGTGGACAGAGAAAAGGGGCTGGTGTTGGTCAGAAGAACTCACTATAATCCGGGATACGTTGTTCGGATTGGTTATTGTCGAAACGAACCACGCATTGCCGTTTTTTTGCCGGAATAACGCAGGAGCTTCCCGCGGCGCTAAGGACGTTTCATGATCGTCGACGCCAGCTGCGCTCACTTGCTGGCGAGACAAAAAGAGCCGCTGGCTATCAAGGTGGGTAGGAATCTAGAGGGTGGCTGTAACGAGCGGCCGCTCGCTGCACCCACATTTATCATGGCGGGGCTGCACCAGCTGCAGCAGATGCGATTACTAACGATCTGACTCTGCGGGTTCGGAACTTTGCTCACCTCAGCCGTATCGACAGGTGCGCCGACTGCCTGCATTTAAGTATAGACACCCAAATGTCGACTATTGCACTGAACAGCCTGTCCTCTTTCACATCGTCGTTGTTGTCCTCGTCGTTGTTGCTATCTTCATCAGTGAACACTGGTTTCATGCAGCTCTTCATGTTAATCTGTCTGGTTCGAACCTTTTTGGCTCTCCATGACTACCAAAACCGCAGGCCGGAGTGGCCGAGCGGTTCAAGGTGCTACAGTCTGGGACCGCGCGACCGCTACGGTCGCAGGTTCGA
This sequence comes from Schistocerca serialis cubense, assembly GCF_023864345.2. Taxonomy (NCBI): domain Eukaryota; kingdom Metazoa; phylum Arthropoda; class Insecta; order Orthoptera; family Acrididae; genus Schistocerca; species Schistocerca serialis. Next base: position 593,140,942 of record NC_064639.1, read on the forward strand.
ATCCTTCCTCGGGCATGGATGTGTGTGATGTCCTTAGGTTAGTTAGGTTTAAGTAGTTCTAAGTTCTAGGGGACTGATGACCTCAGAAGTTATGTCCCATAGTGCTCAGAGCCATTTGAACCATCTGAACTACTACAACCTACATCCGTTTGGACCTGCTTACCATATTCTAGGTCTGGTCTCCTTTTACAGATTTTAGCCCTCCACACTTTCCTCCATTACTAAACTGATAATTCCTTCGTGCGTCATTGTGTGTCCTATCAACCGATCTCATCTGCTGATCAGCTTGTATCGTAAGTTCCTTTTCTTCACAATTTTATTCATCACACCACCACAACCCATCTAATCAACATTCTTCCATAGTATAACATTTCAAAAGCTTGTGTGAACTATTTATCCTCCACGTTTCACTTACTTGCAAGGCTTCACTTCCGACATTACCCTTAGAAAAGATTTCTGATACTTAAATTTATACCGGGTGACAAAAAAGTCAGTATAAATTTTAAAACTGAATAAATCACGGAATAATGTAGATAGAGAGGTACAAATTGACACACATGCTTGGAATGACATGAGGTTTTATTAGAACAAAAAAAAATACAAAATTTCAAAAAATGTCCGACGGATGGCGCTTCATCTCATCAGAATAGCAATAATTAGCATAACCAAGTAAGACGAAGCAAAGATGATGTTCTTTACAGGAAATGCTCAATATGTCCACCATCATTTCTCAACAATAGCTATAGTCGAGGAATAATGTTGTGAACAGCACTGTAAAACATGTCCGGAGTTATGGTGGGGCATTGGCGTCGGATGTTGTCTTTCAGCATCCCTAGAGATGTCGGTCGATCACGATACACTTGCGACTTCAGGTAACCCCAAAGCCAATAATCGCACGGAATGAGGTCTGGTCAAGCATGACGAAAGTGTCATGCGCAGTCACTGACGTTTTGCTGTCCAGCTCCATCTGTCGGACGTTTTGTGAACTTTGTTTTTTTTTTTTTTTTGGTTCTATTAAAACCCCATGTCATTCCAAGCATGTGTGTCAATTTTTACCTCTCTATCGACATTATTCCATGGTTTATTAAGTTTTCAAATTTATACTGACTTTTTTATCACCCGGCATTTAATGTTAAAAAATTTCTCATTTGCAAAAGTCCTTTTCTTGTTATTGACAGACAGTGTTTTACGCTCTTAACTACTTTAAATCTCTCATTTCTTAATTTAATTCCTGATTTAATTCAAATACATTCCATCAACCTTCATTTCTCTCTGTTCATTTTCATCTTATAACCTTCTTTAAAGACACTATCTATTCCTTTTATCTCATTTTCCTAGTTATTTGCTTTCTCTGACAGAATTACAGTTCATTCCTTCCCTCCAACTTCAACCACTCTTCCAAAATTCTCCTTGGTTTCCTTTTCTCCTTGCTGTAGACTAAAATTAGTATCGCTCCCTTCCTTGCTCCCCTTCCATGTTCTTCTAATCATATTACTGCAGTCCGATTTTCATACAAGTTGTACATAACTTTCGGTCCATATATTTTATCCTGATACTTTCGAAATTTCTAGTCAACGTAGTCCAAAGCTCTCTCTAAACATACAAGTACTGTAAAGGTAAGTCTTCCTTTCTGAAAGCTATCTGGTAAGGTAATCCGCAGGATCAGCATTGCCTCTCGTGTTTCCAAACTGATCTTCCACGAAGTTTTCTTCTATGAGTTTTTTCATTATTCTGTAAATAGTTCGCGTCAGTATTATAACTTAATAATTTGATAGTTTGCTAATATTACACTCGTCAGTACCCACTTTCTTCGGAATCGTAATTACACTCTCAGACAAAAAGATGACCGAATGGAACTAAAATCGATGGATGCGATGTACATGTACAGACAAACTTATGATTACAACATCAGAAAAATTGGATGATTTATTCTAGAAAAACAGCATCACCAATCATCTCTGGCCCTTATGCAAGCAGTTATTCATGAGAGGAGGAGGAAGAGGAGACTAGTGTTTAATGTCCAGTCGACAGCGAGGTCATTAGAGACAGAGTACAAGCTCGGTTTTGATTTCAGCTTGGGAAACTACACTGAAGTGCCAAAGAAACTGGTACAGGCATGTGTATTCAAATACAGAGATATGTAAACAGGCGGAATACCGCGCTGCAGTCCGCAACGCCTATGTATGACAACAAGTGTCTGACATAGTTGTTACATCGGTTACTGCTGCTATAATTGCAGGTTTCTTTCTTTTTTTCTTTCGTGTGTGCCTTTTTCCCGCAATGACTCAAGGTCGACATGGTTAATTGAAAGTGGCAAGGTTAATTTAAGGGGTGGCCGAATGCCCTTCCTGCCACCTCCCCGTACCCCCTGGGACAGAATTAGTGTACCCCAACTGTCTGTGGCTAGTGTAATCCATGCAATAGTGGGAATGTGTTCAGATGTCTGCGAGCCGTGTAACTGAGGCGGGGCGTGGGGACCAGCCCGGTATTCATTTAGTGGGATGTAGAAAACCGCTTAAAAACCACATCCAGGCTGGCCGGCACACCGGCCCCCGTCGTTAAGCCGCCGGGCGGATTCGATCCGGGGCTGGCGCGCCTACCTGAGTCCAGGAAGCAGCGCAATAGCGCTCTCGGCTAACCTGGCAGGTCCTATAATTGCAGGTTATTAACATATAAGTGAGTTTAAACGTGGTATTATAGTCGACGCGTGAGCGATGGGACGCAGCATCTCCGAGGTAGCGATGAAATGTGGATTTTCTCGTGCGACCATTTCACGAGTGTACCGTGAATATCAGGAATCCGGTAAAACATCAAATCTCCGACATCACTGCGGCCGGAAAAAGATCATGTAAGACTGCGACCAACGACGACTGAAAAGAATCGTTGAACGTGAGAGAAGGGCAACACATCCGCAAATTGCTGCAGATGTCAATGCTGGGCCATCAACAACTATCAGCATGTGAATCATTCAACGAAACATCATCGATATGGGCTTTCGGAGCCGATGGCCCACTCGTGTACCCTTAATGACTGCACGACACAAAGCCTTACGCCCCGCCTGGGCCCGTCAAACCCGACATTGGACTGTTGATGACTGGAAATATGTTGCCTGGTCGGACGAATCTCGTTTCAAATTGTATCGAGCGGATAGACGTGTTTGGGTATGGAGACAACTTCATGAATCCATGGACCCTGCATATCAGCAGGAGACTGTTCAAGCTTGTGGAGGCTCTATAATGGTGTGCGGCGTGTGCAGTTGAAGTAATTTGGGACCTCTGATACGCCTAGATACGAGTCTGACAGGTAACACGTTCGTAAGCATCCTATCTGATCACCTGCATCCATCATGTCCGTCGTGCATTCCGGCGGACTTGGGCAATTGCACCACGACAATGGGACACCCCACACGTCCAGAATTGCTACAGAGTGTCTCCGGGAACACTATTCTGAGTTTAAACCCCTCCGCTGGCTACCGAACTCCCAAGACATGAACATTATCGAGCGTGTCTGGGATGTCTTTCAACGTGCTGTTCAGAAAAGATCTCCACCCCCTCGTACTCTTACGGATTTATGGATAGCCCTGCAGGATTCATGGTGACAGTTCCCTCCAGCACTAGTGCAGGCATTAGTCGAGTCCATGCCATGTCTTCTTGCGGCGCTTCTGCGTGTTCGCGGGCGCTGTATACGATATTAGGCACATGCACCAGTTTGTTTGGGTCTTCGGTGTAATAGCATGTTGGGTAACAAGAACGTATGGACAGTGCTGAGCTTGCAGTGGAAGACGCGTTCCTCCAGCAGTGCACCCATGAATGAAGAAATATTGAATCTGAATGGACAGAGTGGAGTAGAAAGAAACAGAAGATGGACAACACACTGTTCCGCACGCGCAGCCTATCTCAAGTGTTACATTCTTGCGACTCCGGCGACTGTTCCAGCGATGCTCCCAATTTGTTTTGGCTGCGCGCAGACTGTACGGAACGGGGGAGAGTGCGTTAGGCGACAGCCGATACGGCGGGCTGGTTTTTTGCGGCCGGAGAAGCCGAGCCACGGCTTCCGGCGTGAGGAGAGGCGCCGCCTGCAGAGTGCTCGCTGCCACAGCCGCCGTCTCCTTAGGCCCAGGGCGAGTCTCCAACAGCGACCTGTGGCGCTGAGCCGAGCAGCGGCGTCTTACAAGGTCACTGGGCAAAAATTACTTACCAACTAAGTTACACACATTCTGCGTTTCGCTCTAAAGGAAGCAGATCTGACATGCTACTCGCAGCGAGGCAATTACGAAACTCCCAAAGGTTAGACTATTGGAAGTACCCGGACCCTTTAAGTAATGCAGAACTGACCAAAAGATGTCACCAAAGGCGGAACCGTCGGTGTAAAAGCAGACTGGGAGTGCTGTGTCGTCAGAAGAGAACCAGCAACAGAAAAATGAGAGGGTCAAGATACCTCTGTGATTTCGTAAGTACATCAACATCTTCAAGATTACTCTGTAAATCACAATTGACTGCCAGGCAGAGGGTTCCACCCTCGAACAGCGCGGGAAAGCGAACACTTAAATCTTTCCTTGCGCACTCTTCTTTCTCTTACTTCATTGTGATGGCCACTTCTCCCTATGTAGGTGGGGCCAACAAAATACTTTCACACTCTGAGGAGAAAGTTGGTGATTGAAATTTCATGAGAAGGTCCTGCCGCAGCCAAAAACCGCCTTTGTTTTAATGACTGACATCCCAATCCATATATCATGTCCGTGGTACTCTATCCCGTACTGCCCTTCTTTGAGCATTGTCGATGTCCTCCATCAATCCTATCTGATGCAGATCCCACCCCGCACACAAATACTCCTGAAGAGGGTGGACAAGCGTAGTGTAAGTAGTCTATTCAGTAGACCCGTTACACTTTCTAAGTGTTCTGCCAATAAACCGCAGTCTTTTGTTTGCTTTCCCCCACAACATTATCTATGTGATCGTTCCTATTCAAGTTATACATAATTGTAATCCCTGGGTACATAGATGAGACTTTAAATTTGTGTGATTTATCTTGCAACTGAAATTTAGTGGATTAGTGCTCGTGTGGATGACTTCACTTTTCATGATATAGACTAAATGGACACTTTTCACACCGAATTATTGTCTAAATCATTTTGCAATTCGTTTTGATCATCTGACGTCTTTACATCACGGTAAGTGACAGCTTCATCTGCAAACATTTTAAGAGGACTGCTCAGATTGTCTCCTAAATCGTTGATGTAGATCAGGTCCCATAACACCTCCTTGGGGAACTCCATATATTAGTTTTGTTTTACTTGATGACTTTTCGTCAGTTATTACCGTATTTCACGGGCGATAATACGCTACGGACTATATTTTTTGGAAATTTGTGGTAAGTTCTATGGGACCAAGCTGCTGAGGTCATCGGTTCCTAGCCTTACATAATACCTATTCTAACTTAAACTAACTTACGCTAAGGACAACACACGCACCCACGCCCAAGGGAGGACTCGAACCTCCGACAGAGGGAGCCGCGCGAAGCGTTGTGAGACGCCCTAGACCGCGCGGCTACCCCACGCTGCACTGACTATAAGAGACACCTCAATTTTTAAGCAATTTTTTTTAAATAACATTTTTATCCATTTTATTATTAGGCTACAAAGCCAGACTAAAAAAAGATTCTTAGTTTATAAAACCTAACTGACCATTAAAATCCCTGAAAATCGTCATCTGAACTTTTTTCTTCCCGTTGTTGTTCTTCTTCCTCTTCGTAGTCATCGTTGTCCTCTTCAAACATAAGTTGACCTTCACTGCCATCAAGAGCGTTGCTTATCACGCGCTTCTTGAAAGATTTAACAATAATATCTTCGCCCACTCTAGACCACGACTGCTTTATCCAACGACACACTTGTATGATGGTAGGTGGTTTTAAAGCTCCCTGCGGTGTGAATTCATGTTGGGTTTCATCCATCATCCATTTGTTCCATTCCTCTCTCATATACACTTTAAACAGATTATTTATTGAGACATCAAGAGGCTGCAATTGTAGAGTAAGTGCTCCCGGAATAACAGCAAGCTCTTTTTCCCCGTCTCAATGCCTTTGACATAGTTTTGCAAATGAATACTAAACTGATCTAGCACTGGAAGACAACTCTTCAATAAAGCACCTTTCCTTTTCTCTCACACTTTGTTAATCCATAATTTCATACCAGCCTCGCCCATCCAACCCTTATCATGTACGTGAACGTCAATACTTGGTGGTATTTCATAATGTTTTGGCATTGTTTTGCTCTTGAAAGTGCTCATTGCGTTAAGTTTAGTACCGTCAGCACAACATGAAAGGACAACGGTGTAGTGCATTTTTCAAGTCCTCTTGTTTTTATAGTGACAGTTTTAGTGCCTTTATGGCAAAGATTCTGTTACTGTGCACATCAAATGTAAGACGAGTCTCATCCATATTCGCTATTTGGCTTAATTCCGTACCGGTTTTCTTTCGATGGCCGGCCGAAGTGGCCGTGCGGTTAAAGGCGCTGCAGTCTGGACCCGCAAGACCGCTACGGTCGCAGGTTCGAATCCTGCCTCGGGCATGGATGTTTGTGATGTCCTTAGGTTAGTTAGGTTTAACTAGTTCTAAGTTCTAGGGGACTAATGACCTCAGCAGTTGAGTCCCATAGTGCTCAGAGCCATTTTTCTTTCGATGTTGATTAATAAAGCGACGCAAAGATCGTATTTTCTCTTCATACTCTTGTGGGGTTTTCTGAGATATTTTGGTTTCGCACGCTAAGTTTATGACGCTTCATAAACCTGTAACATTAATAAACTCCACCCTTAAAGTCTGTTAAGTTCCGCTGTAGCGTGTATTTGATTCGTATTTGTATTGATTCTACTACCATTTTGACGGTGTCCTTGAATCCATTTCAATGCATCATCTTCTAATTTTGGGACATTTTACATTCAGTCTTGTATTTTCACATTTTGTCTTCCTCATTTTTTTCCGTTCTTCTTTACTAGCCCGCCAATCGTGAATGGTTTTTTTCTGTTGGTGGAGGGCCGAAATGCCGCTCAGCTGCTCTGTTTCCACGTTTTTCGGCATATGCTATTATTTTCAACTTACAGCCTGCTTCATTTGAATACCTTTCATTTTTTCCGCTACGAAATTAGCTACGAACAAAAATACTGCCGCGTTACCGATAGCACAAATCACATTCGGGTTCACTGGCACCGTAGACTGCAATGACACATCATAGGTTAGACAGTATTCTGGGTTTTTGATGGCGGGGTAGGAGGGAGACAGTGTCAGAAAGCTTAACAATCCCCACAACTCATGTTCGTCTCGTCGTTGCACTGCTGCTGTCGGTTGAATCCATTGTTGGTTCAAGTGGCTCTGAGCACTATGGGGCTTGACATCTGAGGTCATCAGTCCCCTAGGACCTAGAACTACTTAAACCTAACTAACCTAAGGACATCACACACATCCATGACCGAGGCAGGATTCGAACCTGCAACCTTAGCAAGAGCGCGGCTCCGGACTGAAGTGCCTAGAACCGCTCGGCCACAACGACCGGCGATCCAGTGTTGCCAGATAGATATAGGTTTCCAGCGGCATCGAATATATCGCCATTTTTGAGACTGAGGGGAATTTTAACTCAAACACTGGACATTTTTATATTAATTTCGAGTATGAGGCGAACCTGAATTTTGGAGGCAATTATTCCAAAAAATGTGAGTTTATAGTCCGTAAAATACAGCACGAACTGTGACCTCTCTGGCAGAAAATCGCAAATCTATTCACACAACTGAGACAAAACTCCTTCGGCATGCAATTCAATTAGAAGTCGTTTGTGAGGAACGGTGGACTGATGCACTAGTTACTGGGTGTCACCTGAGTAACAAATCCATGAGGGACATTTCAACCCTTCTAAAGCTCCCCAAGTCTACTGCTGGTGATTTGATGGTGAAGTGAAAACATGAAGAAACAACCACAGTTAAGCCAAGACCAATCAGGCCTCTTAAACTAACAGACACGGACCATTGGTTATTGTGGAGAGAGTTGTAGAGAGATCACACAAAATCAGGGGAAGAAGTCGCTCTTGAGCTCCCAAGAAGAACCAACTTCTCCTTCTGAAATTAGGAAAACTATACTTTCTCCCATAAGTAAAAGCTTATCTTGCTTTGACAGTGTTTTCAATAGAGTACTAAAAATGTATTCCCGTATAAGAAGAACACTCTCACCTGAAATATGTAATGACTCACTAACTCAAACTTTTTATCAGAGAAATGGAAATATGCCATTTTTAAACCCCTCTTTAAGAAATGTGATGAGACAGATTTCAATAACTTTCTACCTGTTTCGTTGCTGACATCATTCTCCAAAATTTTTGGGAACATGATGTCTTAGGAATGTGTCTCACCTTAGCAACAGCAGGATCCTTACCGAATCACAGTTTGGTATTCAGAAGGGTTGCTCTACTGAGAATGCTACTTAAGCGTTCGCTCACCAGACTTTACTAACATTAAATAATAAAATAGTACCGGCTGGTAACGTCTGCGACCTCTCAAAGCATTTGACTGTGTGAACTACAGCATTCTCCTAGAGAAATGGACGTTTTATGTGATTGATGATATAGCTAACCAATGGATAATATTATATCTAATCGAAAGAATACAGAATGTTGAAATGTCCCACATGGATTTGTTACTCAGGTGACACCCAGTAACTAGTGCATCAGTCCATCGTTCCTCACAAACGACTTCTAATTGAATTGCATGCCGAAGGAGTATTGTCTCAGTTGTGTGAATAGATTCGTGATTTTCTGTCAGAGAGGTCATGGTTCAAGCGATATAGTACAGGGACATAATTCTTTCTGGGGAAAAATCACGTATGGGGTTCCCCAACGTTCAATCTTAACTCCATTACTGTTCCTCACAAATGTCTAGTATACAACAAACAGAATTAGTTCTTTTTGTAGATGACACTGGTACTGAAATCAGTACAAGCATACGTACAGTAACAGAATAAATGATAAACAAATTTCTTAAAAGTGTCATTGATTTGTTTTCTCTGGTCGCCCTCTCAATTTTAAAATGACACAACATTTTCAGTTCTGCTTATCTAGAGGTGCTACACCACTAATAAGTGTAACACAGGGTGAGGAAATAATAAATAATGTGGAAACTTTAAAATGCTTTGGGGTCCTAATTGATGAGAATTTAAACTGAAAAAAAGAAATGGAACTCCTACAACAACTTAGTTGCCCACATTTTCGCTTAGAATCATTGAAAATCTTAGGGAAGGAAAAAAGTCTCAAAATTGAGTTATATTGCATATTTTCATTCACTAATGTCATATGGATTAATAATGTTCTGGGGTAACTCATCTATAGGAATGGAAGTCTTCGGTGTGCAAAAAAGTAAAAGAATAGTATTTGGTGCCCATCCATCATCATCGTATGGATATCGATTTAACAAGTTGAGCCTTCTAACAACTGCTTTATGCCCTCATGAAGTTTTTTGTAAATAATCCACTACGTTCAAAAGGAACAATAACATTCATAATTACAGTACCAGAAGGATAAATAACATTCATTGCTGCACCTTAAGGTTGTCTTTAGGACAAAAGAGGGTGCATGAAGCTGGTAAAACTATTTTGATCACTTACCCAGTGATGTTGCAAGCTGTTGCTTGCTTTAATCATAAATATATACCTGAGTGATGCAAAATGTTATTATCTTTACATAAAGAAAAGTATTAGCTTCTCAGTAACCTTCAAACCGTGAGATACAACCTTAATTTTTATGTATGAAGTTAGTGAATGTACTAATGGCACTTATGTTGCCTGTGCCGATGGTCACTTTCAGAACTCCAATCAATAATCATATTACCTACTTTGCTACGATCAACACTAAACTGCTGGTTTTCCGATGGAAAAAAACAAAAACAATGAGTAATAGAGGGCGTATGAATGGAACAGTGGCGTACTTAAGTACATAATAACGACAAGTTTAATTGATGGTTTGTAACTACAACTAGCTGATAAATCTTCCACAAAAATGATAAACACAGATCAGAAAGGAATGGTGTTTGACTTGAAAAGTAAACATTGAAGTGGGAGCTATACAAATTCTCCCCTGAATTAATCCCTTTTGCAATGCAATCTGACTTTGTTCACGTGATTCCACCGTGAGGGCCAACTCTATTCAAATGGGATCAATTACAACAAAGAATACCACAAACTATGGTTCACCTTCGCTGTGGGGAAGGAGCAGCGCGCTGTGGCAGCTGTAATGTTCTGACACATCCACGAAAATTTGTAAACTACGCAATATCGCGTTCTGATTATCAGAACATGGGAAACTACCCTGCCAGAGCCCTGAAAACCCAGCAGATTTTAGTGTGCTGTGCACCCATATGGTGCTCTGGCCAAACAAATTTGACTCACAGGCACGACAGTGCATGCTGGAATTGTCAAACGTTAGATGGCCAACTCGGGACAAATAAGTTCACTCTCATGACATACGATACGTCTGAGGTGATTTGCAGCCTCACTGTGGATGCAATTGGATACTGCCACCGGCTCTTAATCCACCACAAGATACGGACCACAAGTCTAGCCCACTAGGGAAAGACTTGAAGTTCTCCACCAGAGGATGACCAGAAGATGAAGAAGGCAAATAATCACAACCACCTTCCTCCAAGCCTCAGTACAGGAGCCGAATTAGCAAAAACGAAACCGCCCCCACAGTGCATAAACTAGTCAAACTATCCTCTACCCATTGAATCCCTCCTGATGACTGTTATACTGACCTGGTAGCCAACCTAGACACAGCACTGGGGTTCCACACTGAGGGAAGCAAGCCTCCAGGTGTTATTCTTCTCAGACAGTTGTGCCCATGAAATACGTTTTTTTGCCGCTATCTAAAAGAACCTGGCGAGTTCCTAGTATCAGGGAAGTTACAGTCTTGCCTCCACTGAAGACGTTCCCAGATACTCTGTCTGTATCCTCCCAGCTTCTGACATGAGAGTGCACTGAGTTTTATCACCTTCCCACCGTTTGTACAAAATCTCATTTTACAGCAGTATCTCTTAAATGGCTTCCTCTACCTATTTTCCGCCAACTGGCAACCTTCATGATGGACTGCTGCCTGGTCCAGGTAGAATGTTTTGCGAATCGGCGCCCTCCTATCCAACCATAAGTGGATGGAGGAGAGCGCTACAGCCAGAAGTCCCTCTGCAGATACTATCCACTCAGTGCTGCTTCCTAGAATCACCGCACATCCTGGTCACTGCACTCAGAATTTATGGTCTCTAATCTATCTGTCTCACTCTTCTCCATCACCTCCACTATATCCTCTTGGGTACAAGTTCTCAGCAGGTTACATATGCATCTACATCTACATCTACATCTACAACCATACTCCGCAAGCCACCTGACGGTGTGTGGCGGAGGGTACTTTGAGTACCTCTATCGGTCCTCCCTTCTATTCCAGTCTCCTATTGTTCGTGGAAAGAAAGATTGTCGGTATGCCTCTGTGTGGGCTCTAATCTCTCTGATTTTATCCTCATGGTCTCTTCGCGAGATATACGTAGGAGGGAGCAATATGCTGCTTGACTCCTCGGTGAAGGTATGTTCTCGAAACTTTAACAAAAGCCCGTACCGAACTACTGAGCGTCTCTCCTGCAGAGTCTTCCACTGGAGTTTATCTATCATCTCCGTAACGCTTTCGCGATTACTAAATGATCCTGTAACGAAGCGCGCTGCTCTCCGTTGGATCTTCTCTATCTCTTCTATCAACCCTATCTGGTACGGATCCCACACCGGTGAGCAGTATTCCAGCAGTGGGCGAACAAGTGTACTGTAACCTATTTCCTTTGTTTTCGGATTGCATTTCCTTAGGATGCTTCCAATGAATCTCAGTCTGGCATCTGCTTTACCGACGATCAACTTCATATGGTTATTCCTTTTTAAACTATTCCTAATGCCTACTCCCAGATAATTTATGGAATTAACTGCTTCCAGTTGCTGACCTGCTGTATTGTAGCTAAATGATAAAGGATCTTTCTTTCTATGTATTCGCAGCACATTACACTTGTCTACACTGAGATTCAGTTGCCAATCCCTGCACCATGCGTCAATTCGTTGCAGATCCTCCTGCATTTCAGTACAATTTTCCATTGTTACAACATCTCTATATACTACAGCATCATTCGCAAAATGCCTCAGTGAACTTCCGATGTTATCCACAAGGTCATTTATATATATTGTGAATAGCAACGGTCCTACGACACTCCCCTGCGGCACACCGGAAATCACTCTTACTTCAGAAGACTTCTCTCCATTGAGAATGACATTCTGCGTTCTTTTATCTAAGAATTCTTCGATCCAATTACACAATTGGTCTGATAGGCCATATGCTCTTACTTTGTTCATTAAACGTCTGTGGGGAACTGTATCAAACGCCTTGCGGAAGTCAAGAAACACGGAATCGACCTGGGAACACGTGTCTATGGTCGTCTGAGTCTCGTGGACGAATAGCGAGAGCTGGGTTTCACACGATCGTCTTTTTCGAAACCCATGCTGATTCCTACCGAGGAGATTTCTAGTCTGCAGTTATAAGAACATTCTGACCGCAATTTAATCATATAAAAAGTCATAAACCACGCACACGAAATGTTGTACCAGGCAACACCAAGATCATGGCCTAAAATATGAACATTAATCTGACTGAAAATGCTGTTAAAGTGAAAGAGTGCTCTGCCATGTCTCACTATCAAATGTCTGACAGGCAGCAAAGTAAAATTTGATAACAGAGAAAGTTTCTCCTTGATAACTCCTTCCATACCACAGAAGAATTTCCATTAGTGTAATGTATAAAAGGGATGGGCAGGAATTTTAACTCACATCTATATATCTTTCTTCTTTATGTATAAAAAAACTTAGAAATATGCGGAATGTAACTGTGCTTACAAATCAATCTGTAATGTGAGTGTAAAATGACTCTTTCCACATCACTACGATCTTTCATGCAGAATGATCCATCAGACAGGTGACTAAATAACTACCTAACTAACCTAGGACAACGACTCTGTACAGGGAGTTAAAATGAACGGGATACAGTAGTCGAGCAACTCATCACCCACACATATCTACAGTCAGTGCTAAGCGATGCTTGAGGAGGTGTATAGAGCTACGTCACTGGTTGCAGATGTATGCAAACTAAAGATTTAGAGTGATGAATCACGCTGTAACCTGCGGTAATCCGATGGAATGGTTTGGATTTGGCGAATGCCTATAGAATGATATCTGCCATTATGCGCCATACTAACAGTGAAGTACGGGGAGGTAGTTTATGGTATGCGAGTGAGGTTTCGAATTTGCATTGAAGGAAACGCTAAATTTGGAAGACTGTGAACACAATGTGCAGCATGTGTACTATGTACAGTAGAGGAACAGTTCGGGGACGATGATTCATCATGACTTTGCCCCCTGTCATACGATTGCATCTGTGAACCAATTTCTTGTGGACATTAATGTTGCAGAAATGGACTGGCTTGGCCTAAACACAATGAGGCACCTTTGAGATTAGTTAGCATGTTGACTTCAGTCTAGGCCCCAGCGTTCAATATCACTACCTTCCTTGGTATCGGCTGTTGAGCAGGAACAGGCTGTCATTCCTCCACAGACATTCAGACACTTAATGAAAGTGTCCCCAGCAGAGTTCAAGCCGTCATTAAGCCGAAGGGTGGACCCATGCCTTATTAAAGTCCAGATACTTTCTATCAGATAGTGTATATACATTCTTCCTTAACGTCAGTATGCGATTGAGGATTGAATATATCAATCTCAGCCAGAGCAGGATTCATTTCTTGACCACTGAAGGGCAGCACTCCATATATTTCTTGAATGTAATCCTCGGTCAGGAGGCTGGTTGTTCCTGAGAAGACAGACAGACCTCGTAACACATACTACTCCTGCTCGGTTATTCGCGGGAATGTCGAGTAGCACACACACACACACACACACACACACACACACACACACACACACACCAGACGGTATAGCACAGTCATTTAGATCCAGACGCTGTGGAGCGATCGCAGAGGCTTTTTCCAGCGACGAAATTACAGGTGGCAACGAGCACAAACGACTAGTAACGCCACAGACATTACTAGAGAAGCAGACGTAGAGCAAAGATTAAATGTTAAGCACTAACTTAAGTTGTGTGATTCACTAGAACCGTTGTCTACCAACGGCAGTGAATCCAATATCCTAGACACGGATCAACACGGACCACTTAATTAAAAGACGGAGAATTTAGTTCGCGTTCATCAGCAGAAACAAACAGACGATTGTCTAAAGAGTACTGCCGTTAGGAATATGCAAAATTCATGAGGCGTAATAACTGTTATTTGATGTAGCGTAATTACTTGAAGTAATATTATGAAGAAGTGTATCAAAAGTGCATTATAAGACTGCTGTGCTCGAATGAAAATAAATAGTTAAAAGACGAGTGGCACTCTAATTTTGTTCTGTTTTCTTTGTTTTCATAATCGAAAGAGATATCCGTGTTCCAGAACCGTGTTCACAGAGGACCAAAGAGAGAGAAATATTTTGCAACATTCCCTCACCAGTGAAATTGGCGAAGTGTTCCATTAATAAAAACTTCTATATGACTCATGGCAATAATAATTAACAATTAAATACAATAACAGTATAATACATGTGTTACATGAAGAACGATGTTAAACATGTTACAAATCTAAAGACCCCAGAACAGTAAAATTTTAAATATGATCATAACTAAACGTGACCTCTCATTGTCCTGGGATGTCAGGATAACTATAGTACATAGACGGTAATATGATATTGTAAGGTACATGAAGAAATGGAAGACAGCACATGCCGTCATCTAGAGTGTATGACAAATAGAACCTAACCTAGATGTAGTATAAGAAATCATTGTAACTCAACGTCAAATACTTAATTATACTACGGAAAACTTCTCTCTCGTCCATAATCAGCCATCAATGGAATTTTCGCTCTTCACTTGTTTTAAAATGCAAAAGCGATCTACCACACACCCTGTTCTGCTTCTTGCTAGTGCTTCCAGAAGAAGAGATACTATATTATTTGTTACAGTAATTAATAAATGCTTAACATGCATTCTATTTTATTTAATAGTAGTATAATCATCGCCATGTTTCGCTAATTCAAATCTTTTTAGATATTTTTAGTCTGTTAATTAGTTGGAAGTGATCGGTTTGGTTACGAACTATCAACCATCATTTCCTAATTTCAACGTACCTCATTCATTACTGCAGTCTATATGTTAACGAAGCCCGATCATTATTAATGTTATCATGTAAATCATTCATGTCTAACAAGACACGGTTTTGTGTCACCAAAATTTTTCGCTCTCCAATAGCGACTTCTGTATCTGATGACTCAGTTTCATAAAGATATCAGATTTTCAAGCAATTGAGATATCTGACAAAAGGGAAGAGTTTTACTTCAACTCATTGATTCCAAAGCCTAAATTTACATGATTTTTATTATTCACTTGCTCACCCTCGAATGGCGAGTACTAGTAGACCGGCGGTGGTTGCCTAGCAACAAGAGACTCATTGTCTTCCTCAGCTAGTCCCCTCCTGGACATCATCGATAGTGGCAATCTACAAATCAAAGTGTTTCCTACTTCCCTCTCTATGTAATACACAAATTTTAAATTTTAATTATTATCGTTTCCTAATTAGTTTCAAGTTTCTAAGCCGCAACTTAGTTAAAACACTAAGAAGTAAAATTAATTTCAGGAACTTGTATAAATTAGTGGTGTGGAAACGAGAACCGTCTGAGCCACTAGGGTGGAAGGTCAAACGCAAATGGCAGAAAAAAAAATTCCTATACTCACTAATGCCCACAAGGTGCTGAGCAGGAAGTATGGTGGGTTACAGAGTGCTTAGAAGCACGTATAACGTGTAATGCATTTTAAAGCGAAATAAGTGGCTTCGTATTTCCCCGTTCTCTCTAAAGGTTCCGGTCATAAGGCAAATTAATAGTAAACCAAAAATACATTTAATCATTGAAGTGTCACACGAAGTCGAAATTTTCACCGTAAAAAAAAGTTATCGCATACCCTCTCAGTTATCAGACCCGCCAGACAGAAACTTAAATGCATTACGCACTGTAATACTTTATACATTCTTCCTCATAAGGTGGAAAGTTTGTTTTGAATAGTCAGTATAAATATCAGTAATTAAGGCAATATTCTGAATGATGAACCACGATCTGCCAGATTTAGTTAAGTATCTCATATTACCTTGTGATGATCATCAGCCAATTAGAATAACACAGACGAAAATTTAACTTAAAAATTGCCGTGATGTTCTTTTATGAAATCTAATAGACGGCGAGCATAACACATAGACGATAGAGTTTAAACCACTGAGGTATAAAAAGAAGGGAGGTGGCACTACAGACTTATGCTGTACATTATTTTGAAGCCAGAGTGGGCGGGGCCTGGCGCCATTTTAACTAGCCCAAAACATTAGCAGACTACTGTTACGATTGCTTCTTGTTCGTTGTTTACGTCGTGTGCGCGAGACAACTGTTTTACATACTAAAAATTACAGAGCTTACGTGAATGACATAGTGTCAGGAAGGCAATTTCAATTTTTTTTCTGTTCTTGAATGCGTTTTTGCTCTAGTGATACGAATCATTTGGCCTCGTTAAGTAACTTGCTTTTTGCTGCTATATTTCGGATAACCAGAAACAAAAGAAAGTGATGTGAATAGCATACTTTCGTAATCCGTTTAATTCCACTTTTAATGTATTTGCATCGACAGCGAATGAAACTGGAACTCCGAAACCAGTGCTTGTTTGCTTACTGGTATTGGTACTGCTTCTTGTTCGTCACAATTTCAGCTTTCAACTCTCATTCACAAGATTTATAGTGTTCACGTTCGCAAAAAACTCACCTACGTTTTCTTTGCTAGCCCATAAACGTGTGCTATGAGGCATGCCAAGGCATGCTAATGTATCTTGTGCATGTCAACAAAGTGAATAGTTATTGATATGTCAAAAAAATAGAACTGCATAGAGGTATACTCCATGCAGAATATAATTCTTGTTTTATTAGATTGTCAGTGCGTTAGTCTCACTGTAGTTTATTCCTCTTCTCACTTTGAAATCTTCCTATGGTGCGTCATTCAGTGTGTGGACAATAATAGCGACTCACAAGGTCAAAAAGAAATAATTTTTTAAATATCTTCCAGCATTGTGGAATGCTGTAAATGTGATTAAGGGAATGGTCTCAAACGCTTAAGACCCCATAAAATGGATATTTTGCTTTAACATGCATGTGAGTAACTTTTAGTAACTGTGTAAGATGTAGGCGGGTTTGCTTCTTTTCCCCATTGTTTCTCGCCAGTATCTCTATCAGTGTTTCAGGAATAACCAAACCTAGCTGCTTGATTTTATTTTGAATTTCATTTTGAGGTTTTCAGAGTATATAAGTCTATTCTGTGCTTTGTGATTTATCAATAGTTTGTTATTTAGTTTCATGCTCCATGTATCTTCTGCACAACAAATCATAATGATATGGAACGAGTCATCACATATCGACGTCAAGATTTTTTTTATAAATATGTGTCCCTGTTGATCATATATTAGTTTTTACATTTTTTTTCCAACCCAGAACCACCTACACTTTACAGTAACAGATAATCTTCTGCAGAATAGGAGGAGTTATGAAAGAGAAACGATTTCAATTTAGTTTTAAATTTTACCTTGCTGTGTGTCAGACATTTTATATCAATGGGTTGTTGTTGTTGTTGTTGTTGTTGTTGTGGTCTTCAGTCCAGAGACTGGTTTGATGCAGCTCTCCATGCTAGTCTATCCTGTGCAAGGTTCTTCATCTCCCAGTACCTACTGCAACCTACATCCTTCTGAATCTGTTTAGTGTATTCATCTCTTATTCTCCCTCTGCGATTTTTACCCTCCACGCTGCCCTACAATACTAAATTGGTGATCCCTTGATGCCTCAGAACATGCCCTATCAACCTATCCCTTCTTCTAGTCAAGTTGTGCCACTAAGTAATCAAAACTTTTGGTTGCAGCATTGGGAAGCGCTATTTGTGCTGCAGACAACCTTAATGTGGGGTAATGAATGTCATTTTTTTTCTTCTGGTATTGTAATTATGTACGTCATTGTTCCTGTTGGGGTGCAGAGGATTATTTACAACAAGCCTCACGAGAGAATAAATATACTACTTGTAGATTGCTACTCACACGTTGTGCACAAAGCAGGCACGACGAAAAGAGTGTTTACATCAATTTTTAGCCAAAGCCTTCTTAGGAAAGGAAGCCCAGCACACACACATTCCTACAACCATACACACAAAACTCATGCACACATGACCGCTGTCTCCGGCTGTTCTAGCCAGAACCTTTTTTAAAGGGGGAGGGAATGTGAAGAATGAATAACAATTATCGGCGAGAGGAATTTAGGGCATCAGATGTTGCCCCAACAATCAGCGTTGTTACGTAGTCATGTGTTGTGCGGCGACGAAACCGTTGACAAAGTGTGGCTCGGATGTCGGAACGTTTACTATTTGGAAGGCAAAGAAAACACACAGAAGAGAAAGAACGGATACTGAGTAAAGTAACGCAAGTCTACATTTAAATGATAGCAATAAAACCACAACAATAAAAGTAAATAGTTCAACAATAATTCATGTGTACAAAAGAAAATATGCTTATTAGAACACCCGTAAACAACGCTACCTGGAATTTTTGATGGAACAGCTATGTCTCCACACAATCAAAGCACCCAACACGGTCGAAAGTTGATACCGGAACGTCAGGGTGTCGTCACGGGCGTGTGTCACCGTGGTGAACTATGGGGATATGAATGCGGTGATCCTAATCTTTTGGGCTAGTTAAGATGGTGGACATCGGCTTCAAGTCTGCGAGGTAATGACACCTCCCTCCTTTTCTTACCTCCGTGGTTTAAACATTCGCGCACGTAGTGCCTCTGGTATCTTACGGGATCGCTAACAGAGATAAAAAACATCGAGATTCACGTGAACTCAACACGCCATAATACAAGGCCCCTAATAGTGCAGACATTATTTTCTAGGAAAGCAAGACTGTCGCCATTCTGATTCTACCCACTTTCCTGTTAATTGGCTTTTTATTTGTCACTTTCTTCCTTTTCAACTTTGAATCACCAAATTATAAGTGTGTTTTGTTTGAGGTTAGGTTGGGATTCAATCTTTGGTTGACGCAGGAATGTAGAGACACGATTCTCGTTAGTTATAGAGGCAGTATCCATTTTTCGTTACATACATAAAATCTTACATTGTATATTTATGTGTGATTCCGACATCTTGACAGTGAATAAAGCTGGTCTGCTGAATAATGTTCAAAGTATGATTGCATCATTAAATTACAGTCTGTTTGAATTTTTGAAAAATATGCATCAGCGTCTTTGCTGTTGTGTCTTTGCTCATGAAGCTATATTTTCTGTTGCACCCGGGATTAAGTTCTTAATTTCACCCACTAT
Source organism: Schistocerca serialis cubense (assembly GCF_023864345.2). Taxonomy (NCBI): domain Eukaryota; kingdom Metazoa; phylum Arthropoda; class Insecta; order Orthoptera; family Acrididae; genus Schistocerca; species Schistocerca serialis. The sequence goes on from NC_064639.1 coordinate 593,160,480, forward strand.
TCAGTCTACTTCTGTGAGAAACCAGGGAAGGCCACGAAACGGGCCCTCAGTCTCACGTGACATAGCTTTCTGGGGAGGATACAAGATAAGAACTGTCAAACGGGAGGCAGAGATATACTTTCTCGTGAAAATATGCTGCCCTAATAACTATAATCGTGTGGATTAGGGGCAAACAGTCAACGACAGGGCTACTTGACAGTAATACACGGAATCTGCTTTCTGGGTAAAACAGTTCCCTATATATGACGGTAGTATCTGTTCCCGAAAGAACAGTTACCGTGGATGACCATGCAGCTTTGCTAGAAATGAAATGATAATTAAATGGACACTCTAGCTGCAAACAGGCGTTGATGTACTTCATTGGGGACATGTTGAAAATGTGTGCCCCGACCGGGACTCGAACCCGGGATCTCTTACTTACATGGAAGACGCTCTATCCATCTGAGCCACCGACGGCACAGAGGATAGTGCGTCTGCAGGGACTTATCCCTTGCACGCTCCCCGTGAGATCCACATTCCCAACATGTCCACACCACTACATTCGTAGTGCGCCTAATAGATGTTTGCCCATCATACTCATTACTCGTGACAGATGAAGTACATCAACGCCTGGTTGCTCAGTATTTGCACGTCTATACCCACGTTAATGTAGGGATTGCTGAGAGTTTTCTTCATGACTTATTGTAATTCGAGTTCATGTATGACTGTGTTTCCGTCAAACACACAGCAGAAGTTTGCACCCTTAACAGCAGAGTCACTGGTTGAAGGTAAGTGTTATTCTCAGTTTTTTGGTATGCCCAGCTGCAGTTTATAATTCTTTACTCACTCTGTAATGTCAGTTCACACACAAGTGACTTAAGTAGCTAAATTCTGAATGTTCATATTGTGTCTGTGGATGTAAATCTCCCAGTCATATCCCAGCCACACAGTATAATATTTAAAAATGGTATCTCACGTCCCATTCGACTGCAAGCTATTCTGTCATCAAATGAAATTAACATAATAATACAAACAAGTCACATGGTCCATTAATACGAAGAAATCTCTTGCCACCTCTATTCAACTGCTGTCCTGTGTACACCGTTGTTTGGTTCCTTACATGCACAGGTGGTTCGTACTAAAGATGTAGACAGTACAAAGTGCAGTATGTTTCATTACACTTTCGTTTCTATACTGATCTCACCTGCACCAAGCTCAGTGAGATGTACAACTGATAGAGAAATTATAGACAACCAATCAACTCTGAATGAAACACTAGACCTAAATTAACATATCTACTCAGTATAGCTCAAAATCAAGTTAACTCTTAGCATGTTATCAACTTATTAGAGAGAGAGCAAATTCTGTTGCTTGGACTCCGCTTAATTACATCATCAGAAGACAATTATCTTAAGAATCTTGTCCTCGTCAAATCAGTACTCAAGTAATTCATGTGCTAACTTTACAGCAAATAACTTAACCTTGATATACTTAAAATATTATAACGTTTGAAACGAGAAAAGTTAAGTCTGTGTTGGTACTACAGAGCAATGTCTACGTTTAGTTCTTCATTACACTGTTCCTATCTGTACGTATATACACTACATTCAGACTTCAGATTGTCTTCATGAGCGAAAATGCTCTTTATGCTTGGTAGTTCACCAACATGTACAGAACATATCGTCCATAAAAAGGATAACTAAGTCACTAGTACCATTTACGTACAGATTAATTTTGATTTCTTCAACACCAGAAAATTTTGTAAAAACTACATATGTCTGAACAGATCTTTAAGTGCATACATATTTGTCCAATGCATGCATGAGCTAGTATAGTCTTTCCTGTCTAGTAATGACACATCTAATTCCTTACACTAAAAGTGAAATGTTCCTGTAGATAGATCTAATCTACAAACTATATAAACTACTTTCATAAGACAACTATATACACATTCGCATGTGAAACATTGCTAGAAGCAGTTTTTAGGTCCTGGTGTGGACACAGTTCTTTAATTCTGTTTGTCCCAGGGTACAGTAGCAAATAAGCTAGCATGTGATGTATCAACAGTTTCATATGGACTCGTGAATACATCATTTGTCATTTACTGTTAAGTTTAGTAGGCAGTGATGATTTTGGATGGTTTCTGATAAGGACTCTATTCCATGACATTCCAATATCTTTTGCATTTCCCTAGTGCCAGCAGGTGTTTTCAGCCCATGAAATGGTATAGGATATATGATAGGTCTCATGAGAGGCGACGCTGACGTAACACTGATAACCCTGCATTACACGGTCTCTTTCCTCCAACTTTTAATAAAGTACTCACTAACACGTAGCATTGTTCACTGGTCAAATTTGTGGACTATTTTATTTTGTTAACAACTTGCTTCTTAATTTCAATAAATGTGGTCACTTCATATTTCTGCCTATCAATGAATTTCGTATCATGGCTTATTATCTTAAATTTTAGTCTTGGAAGTGTTTACCATGAACCACTTCTGATTTTAATAATTCTGTTTCTACCTTAAACCCGCCAACAACAAATTGTGTCTCCCAACGTAAAGGTCGTTTTTGTATCCCTCTCCTGGAGAATCTCCATTCCTGGAATGCAGTCCCCTGTATGCTGAAGAATCAAGTACCAGTAACATGCATATGTCATTACATTTCTTAGCCTAATCGAAATGCAATGAGTAGTACCAGAGTACAGTTCGTCCCTAATTTCATGCTCATTGTCATATCTTATTAGGTTAATTTATTGATCACTGCCCCTACCCCACTCTTCAACCATTATTTTATGGCTTAATGCGGTGATAGTTAGTTTACCTGAGTAGATATGGACGTTCGATTAACGTCGTCTGAGACTTCCTTGTGAGAAAATGGACTACACTAATTTTGATTAGTTTGATAGGCTTGCTGTTCGTCCTGCCACTAGCTTTGTATAGCCTGGGCTGTGCCTATTATCATAATGTTTCTGTTTGGGTAGGTTGAAGTGGTTATTGTGCTTCAGTTGGTTACTATTTTTATCACTGCACTGCTCTCGTGAGATATTATGTTGTCTGGTATGGTCTGCGTGATGGTTTGTTTCTGTTTGTCTATTGTTATTACTATTATTATTATTATTATTATTGAACTTTAGGTTGTTTTTCATGGCTTTCGTGTCTTCATTGATCAAATCTATTGAGTCCAAAACAGACGTGAACTCCCCACAAATCGATTCAAATGCATTTATTAGATTCTTCCTGATGTGTATGAGCAACTTCGCCTTTAGTATCCTCAGCACATCATGGAGCGAGACTGGGTTATTCCAATACCCCGTCTTACTGAGGTACTTCTCAATTATTTTTGCGAACTACCTTGGAGGGCTTGGAATAGCTTTGGGTTGAAAACTTACATACATAACGCCACCTGCACTATAACAGATCAGTACTCAGCTACGGAGGATTTTTCTAACTTGTCATATGTGAAACAACTCTCTGTCGACTCTGTGGCCCACAAGTGTTTTACCAGATAAAAGGAATATGCTCTTTAGTGCGATCTGTCGACCATTACATTAAGAAATACCAAGATCATGGTCGGATTCTCAAAAGATAGAACTTGTAAATAGCTACATCGAGGAGGATGTAGCCATTTTCAAGGTCTATCTTTTGAAAATCCGACCATGTTCTTGGTATTGTTCCACGTAATGCTCGAAAGAACACAATAGAGAAGATAGTCCTTTTATCTGGCAAAATACTTGGAATTATTGGTGCCATAATAGATTCTTCTCAACTAACATAGAGGTAAAAAGTGGCACAGCCTTCGTATTGCACGGCGATCAGGCAAGAATTAAAACAATAGCTGGCTGTAGCCAGCTCACTATTGGTTTGGAAGCATAATGCTCTTCATAACGTTGCGCAGTTGACTGATTATCCTGCACTACGTCTTTCACATCCACTAATGCTCTCTTCACATTTTATGTTTGTTCACTGACGGCATTACGCCACAGTGACAAAGATCAATTTTCGTAGCATCTCACAACTGAGTTTCTGCATGACTGCTGGAATGATCATTTTCCACCATAACCTCACTTGAAATCTTGCCGATGTCTTCTTGGAGCTTTAAGTCTATTATTTCTGAAATTTGTCTGGCCTTCTCAGATGTCCGAGAAGCTAAATCATCTGCAAAATGTTGCTGTTTGAATTTGAATTGCTCAAGCACGGATTTTTTTGCTCAGCAGCAATATTGTTAAACCTGCTGAATAGTTTCTGAAAGTGTGGATAGTGCTCGTTTAGTTCCGACAATATCGCCCGTTAGCTTCTACATGGCCTCGGATAAATCTACCTGTGCGGATTTTAGTGCTAAAATTCGAAAAGATAATTCTTTCGCCAACGCATGCTGCTTTGCTTAAAGCTCTGCAGTTTCTGATGCTCCAGTGTCCTATTTAAGTGAAACTTCTGCGCAGGAGAGCTAGTTTCCTGTTTCTGTGAAATCTCTGTTGACACAGTCATCTGGGTTATCGAAATTTCACTCATGTGGTTTAACACCACAGTGATTGCTGAAGAGGTGAATTCTAAATTTTTTAAAAGTTCAGTCAGTGGGTCGATCGTTAGATTTCCCCGATCTATAGTTTCTTACGATGCAGGGCCCAGTTCAGTTATGCTCTTCTCATTATGATACATGTTTATCTGTTTACATGTTTTACCATAACCTGAATTTAATCCGGTTCTCAAAAATGCAACTTTCTTCACCATTAGAATAATTAATAACAGTATTTATTAATTCTTTCAAAGATTTGCAACAGTGATGGCTGCGTCTAAACACAGTTTTAACTGTCGAACTACGTAAAATTACTAATTACAGCCAATATCTACATTAAGGATTGCTTGAAATAACTAGGCTGAACTTAGAGCCATTATAAGCGAGTACTTGATAGCTAGCAAGCCGATATGAGAATATGTTAATTTCAAATTTGCGACTGCACTCCACTGACCAAAATTCTTATTCTCTTATTATACCAATCTTTTTACTTTCTCTCAGTTTTGTTCTCCGCTCATTTTTGGGTGTCATTAATCTCAAGGAACAGAAAAATTACATATTTTTTACCTACATAGTTAACTAATGGCTTAGAAAATGTCGTGTCAGTGGACGACATTTATAATGTGTACTGCATTTGGACGCGAAAGAAACAGTATTATATTTGTTCATTCTATCTGGATGCTCAAAGTGTGAAGGAAATTAGTTGACTGTAAGCCAAAAATGAACTTAATCTTTGAAATGTCACATAAGCTGCAGATTCGAATTTTCGCCGTAAAAGATGTGGGCGTATAATGTCTTATTTACCAGACCTTCCAGATAGAAATCTAAACGCTTTACACGCTATAATACTCTACTTCATAAAGTGGTAAAGTATTTTGAATAGTCAATACGAATATCAATGATTAAGACAATATTCTGAATGACCAACAACGATATATGAATTTCAGTTAAGTACCTAATTTATTTCTTTTAGCACAATACACATATCTTCTGGCGATCAACAGACAACGAGAAGAGCAGAGACAAAAATGGGGCTTAAGAATGGCTGTAATGTTATTTTATAGATTCTAGCAGTCGGGGAGCAGAACAGAAAGACGACAGAGGGTTTAAATTTTGGCCCGCATAGAGCCTCTGGAATCGTATGCGATCGCTAACAGAATTTTTAAAAAATGCGAATCAAGCGAGCTCAGTATGATACATTCAACATTATCAAAAACCTGAAATATCGCTAAACGCAGCTAGTACCCAAATTCCCCCTCCATTAAGAATGTATCCAAAGTTAGAGACGAAGACATGTGGCTTGTGGGTGATAAAAGGCACTGGAAGAGAACATGGAGGTGACGGAAGGCAAGGGACACCAAAAGTACCCCAGGGAAGTATTTGATCTGTGGACCAAAGAGAATTAAAACCTTAAGTTCTCTTTGGGAAAGTCCTCCAGATAATGAACCACCTTGCGCTGAGATGACTCCTGATTCGTTAATGCTTAATTCCGAGGCAGTTACGGAGAACTGTTTCAGTGCGTCCCCTGCGTCTTCATCTAAATGGAAACAACGTCTGTCCCGCTTGCTGAAATCATCAGGTCCATTGGTAGAGGCAAAACGATATTTACATATGATATTCTTGTGTTCCATTGTAAAGCCTATATATGGCCCACGATACAAGATTACGAAGAAGCTCAATAACAGACGGACTACCAAATAAACCTAGAAGAGCAACTTTTCTGTTGATAAAAAATCCAATTTAATTAATAGTTTCACATAGACTGAACAGCAAGATTTACATCCCTTGACATCATCAACCATTACGGAAACATACTTCCAGAATGAATCTTTGCTTCAGCACCAAAGTGTGCGCTACTTTGAAACTTCAGAGTCCATTAAAACTGTGTGCCAGACCGAGACTCGAACCCAGGACCTCACCTGTTGTTGGTAATGGTCTTACCATTTGAGCTATCCAGGCTATCCAAGCATGACTGACTATCCGCTACGATGGCTGTAATTCCCGTAGAACTTCCCTCGATCCTTCCAGTCCTCACAGAAGTACTCCTGTATGGCATTGTGGAGGAATGGCTTAGCCGCAGTCTAGGACACTGTTTCCAGGATGAAACTTTACTGTTCGTCGTAAAGTTCCGAACTGAGATCCCTGTCCGGCACACACATTCAGTCTATCAGGAAGTTTCGCAAACATACCTACTTAAGACACTGTTCAATATCATACAAGGCGACTAGACGAAACACACCAAATTACGACTAATAATGAACTATGAACGCACTAGACTGCGTATATACAGCACTTGACAAAAAAGTGAGCCACTAAGAAGACATATTTGATCACAGAGCGACTTTGTGTACGTACACATCACTGGCGGGTATGTAAATGATCAGAGTTGCAATTATCTGTGTAAGGTAGAACGGCCATTAGCTTTCATTTTCGGGTAGTTCGTGTTTAGTGTCGTTACAGGGTCTGATACGATTGCGGATGTGAACAGTGCCAGACGTTGAGTGATTACTGTCAAAGGCACAAAGATGTCATGTGCTCACAGATATTGAAATGGGCCTCATCGTGGCTCTCCATTGGGACGGTTGATCTAGATGTGCAATATCGCGGCATTTGGATGTGACAGTGGCCTGATGTTGGGCTGCAGCTGGACACGAGGACAGGCTTACTCGTCCTCAAGGTTCCGGTCGACCCCGTCTGACCGTCAGATCACCGTGTTATGCACCAAGCACATCGTAACTCCTTCGCATCTGCTACTGCCATCCAAAAGGAGTAATGGACTCTCTGCAGCATTCTGTATTATCCCATACCTTTGGTCGGTGAGTAGTCGGACCTAAGCTACTGAATTACAGTCCGATGCGTTAGCTGCCATTAACATCACAACACGAATGGCTGTGTACGGAATGGTGCCGTGACTGGGAAACATGCAGTGCAAATGGCGTCGCGCTGTATTCAGCGACGAATCACAGTTCTTCACTACCCCGAAAGACCAACGTCGTCAAATATGGCGGCGAAGAGGTCTGATTCTTCCAATGGTTTTTGGAGAGGCACAGCGACGTTACTCCAGGTGTCATGGTGTGGGGAACCATTGAATACGATTTAACGACATCGTTGGTAGTGATTTCTGGAACTCTGACGTCAAAACAGTACATCACAACATCCTGCATCCTTACGTGTTACCTTTAATGTGACAGCAGCCAGTTTTCAACAGGTCAGTGTTGGTCCACATATGGCCCTTTATCTCTTTGACCTGTCTGTGTTATGTTCAGGTACTTCACTGACCAGCAGGGTCACCAGATCTGTACCCTGTAGAACCTGAGTGGGGCTAGCTTGAATATGAAGTTCGTCTCAGTGCCATTATTCACTTCTTGCCTTAGGAGAGGATACAATACCCCTTATCACCAAATCACTTCATCCATGCGAGCCAGAGGGAGTGCGTCGTTGTACTGAGAAGTGGGCTGAAACCGGCAATGCTTTGCAAATTTGAATTGATTTTGTAATCATTGCATTAACACCACGTAGGCTACCCTCTCAAACCGTGGAGTTCTATTTCATTTGCTCCTCTTCTCCTGGGGGCTTGATTTTCTTTTGTTCAAATGGTTCAAATGGCCCTGAGCACTATGGGACTTAACATGTGAGGTCGTCAGTCCCCTAGAACTTAGAACTACTTAAACCTAACTAACCTAAGGACATCACACACATCCACGCCCGAGGTAGGATTCGAACCTGCGACCGTAGCAGTCGCGCGATTCCGGATTGAAGCGGCTAGAACCGCTCGGCCACCGCGGCCGGATTTTCTTTTGTCAAGGGGTGTAAAAATACGTGTTCCCTCCATTTCAATACGACTGATTTCACACTCGAAACAAGATAGGAATTTTAAACGACAATCAATGAAAATCAAAAGTGATTGATTTCGACAAATACAACAATACCTAAAAATTTTTTTGGAGATTCACGGATTTGTGTCAGGTGTCACAAGCCGTTATTGGCCATCCCTTCCAATAACGTAATATTTTCCTCGGGCAAATAGGCATACGGAGGAAGAGAGAAAGAGACAGACTGAAAGACACAGAGCGAGGGGGGAAGTGAGAAAGCAGAGTTTGAGAGGAAAAAGAAAAACGACGCAGTGGAAAATCTAGTTCTTCCCCGCCCTCTCTGTGAGTGCGAGGGCGGGAAGACACGGTATTAAACTCGGCCTGGCCAGCAGTGTTTCCGATAAGCGGAGTGGTAGTATCGGGGACAGCAGAGCGCCAGGGAATATTCATTTCCCGGGGGAGGACGGGCGTGGCGGCGGCGAGTGTCTGCTAATCGGATTACTGGATTTCCGGCGGATGCGATGGGGTCGGCTATGGGAGGCGACAGGCCAGCGCAGGTGCGTAATTGTGCTCCCTGCCGTTGCTTCTCGGCGAATGCTCTCTTCTGTCGGCCTGCCCTGCTGACGCGATCTTAAATGGAGAGACTGATGCAGGCCTAAGGACCCTCCATGATGCCGTCACCCGGTGTTACCGCACAGACGGCGGCAAACGAGCGGCTAAGGAAGCTCACCGTTCATATACAGACGTTTTCCGAGTACACCGCCGTGCTTCATGGACCTGAAGTAGGCCAGAGCATTCCCTGATATTTATCTTAAAAAACGCTAACGCATTTAAATAGTACTGTAACCAAAACATCAACAGTTGATATGCAGTTTTTCGTAATATTTAATGGCCCTACAGCAATGGTTTTCACACATAGTCGTAATTACCCTCAGAGGGGGAAAAAGGAAATGTTTTGACGGGAGTAAAAAACCAAAAGGGCCTGATTGTGCAGCAGTCATCAAACTGGATTATTTTCAAAAGGTCATTAATATTATCACAATTATAATATTATGCATTATTATCAATACTAGCTTTATTCTCAATTACTAGCATTAATGGAAGACACTATGCAGTGGAGGCTACAGAATCGTCACATAGTACACCATTAACACACGTACTTTGTGCTTTTATCATAGATCTATGACAGTAAAACTGAAACATATGCGTAACAAACGCTAAATATTCATGAAGATGTCTTCTTTAAGTTGTGGATCGTTCCTGCAGTGGGCCGCTTCATTACTCATTTCGAAACAGCTAAATGAACTAGTTGGCAGCACGACGCTGTAGTGCTGTATACAGTATTATTATTGTTATTACTGTTATTACAGTGGTCAGGCGCATAACATTAACAGCCTGAAGCCTTCCAATTTTTGTCAGTTTGGAAGTAAGGAATTCAGCACTCGAGTAATTTACAAACAGTAAGTACACTGCTCAAATTTTAGCTTGGTTGATGTTAAATGGTGGTGCAGGTTGCGGGTAATCATGTGCTGTTAGGGTGAGAAGTAGTGTGGAGGGAACCAATTTTTGTGACAAGTGTCTACCCTCACAGTGGATACTTAGCTTTCTTATCTGAGAAGGAGTTGCAGGTAGCAATCGCGATAATCGGTAATCGCTTCATCATTCATTCCACACAGACACACACACACACACACACAGAGAGAGAGAGAGAGAGAGAGATAGAGAGAGAGAGAGAGAGAGAGAGGCGCGCACGCACATTATCCGAAAGCAGCACATGGAAAAGAAATGTGCCATTCAAGATTTATAGATATGAAAGGGGATTTTTAACTATGATACAACGAAAATAAACATAAGAAACTCAATGGAGGTGGAGCATGATTTATGCTGTGCACTGTCCGCAAATGAACCAAATATAAAAGACATTTTATATATAAGCAGTACAAATGTCTCCTTTGTTCATGGCTTAATGAAACACTTATAAAAACTAAACATTATTTATTTTCCGTCATTTTAAAAACCAGTGTCCAAAGAAAATTCGTTTTGATTCCAAAGTTTTGTTTGGTGCTAAACTTGGTGATGCAGGCGTAGCTGGGGTAGCTGCACTGGGGGCGCGGAGTGGCCGGGAGGGGGGGGGGGGGGCTAAGTAGCTGATATCCAATTGCACTCGGGGGGGGTTAATGATCCAAAAAAGATTGGAAAATAACTACCCCAGAGTATCCAGGGGAGACAAGAAGGAACACGTTAATGAAATGTACTGGAACCACCTACAAATACCTTGCACTGATGACGCTGTTCTATTCTCGTAGAGTTCAGATAAACTTCAACGACTTGTCGAAGATTTTAACAGAGAAAATTAGAAAGGAGATCCGCTAATCAGTAACGAAAAAAACTGAAGTAATCTATAAACTGAGCGTTTGACATATACGATGGTCCATATGTTTCATATTAATCTTAAACAACATGTTTTTTAAGAAGCGCTTGACCTGTATGCAGGGTATTCAGGTACAGTCTGAAAGTCTTGTAAGGGTAGGCTATGCTGAGAAATAATTGTTAAAAAAAAATTCGATACTTTGCGTCGTTTACGAATTAATTAGCAGTTGAGTTAGACAATCAGGCGCCAATTTAAGTAGCTCGCCGAGGATGGTGTGGTCTAATGTGTAATTCGTTTTTCTTTCCTAAAACTGAACAAGAGAGCGATCCAAAAATTGGACATGAGACGGTGGTAAGGATCGAACCTGTGCCAAAGGCTGAGCAGTCTCGTGCGCTATCACCTACGCAGTGAGAACAACCGACACTAATTGTACGTGGTGGGCAGCTTGAAGCTCCGTGCCCACTGGCCCGATTGCCTAACTTCAACGCTAATTAATGATAAACGTACACCGTATCGAACCTTTTTTTTCTCAACAGTTGTTTCTCAGCACGATCTACACTGCAACACCTCTCAGATTCTTTCTGACCACCCCGTATAAAATATTCCTCGTGGCTGGGTAGTTCCCAAACATAGATTCTAGCTTTTAGCGTATAGTTTAGCAGCTGTAGACTGGATGGACAGCAGTTGACTAAACAGGAGGGTAAAGACATCCAGGAGTATTTCCGGTTCATTAAATAGAATTTTCAAAACGAAACTTCTTATCTCTCTGAAACCGGAAGTTTAAGACATACAACTGGATCAGGCAACAAACGCGAGTAGAAATGTATTGATAGCAATCAATATGAAGTGGAGGTCGGCGGGACATGAAGCGACGCGAATTTATACAAGATCAACGGAAGGAGTTCTTTGCTTCAGTCCAAGAAATAAGAAAAGAATAAGATGATTAAGCGAAGGTTCATATTTTGCATTTGAAAACATGCATGACCAACTTGGACGTCTACTGTTAAAGAGCAAAATGCCTAGAGAAAGATATGCTAAGAAGTGGACATTATATGGCTACTAAATTATAATTATGAAGACGATAACGATGATGATGATGATGATAACGGCAGCGATGACGATTACATTGAGGACGACGATAATGATGACGTTGTCAATGATGATTATGATGCTGATGCTGATGATGACGATGACGGTGATGAGTGAGAACAATGGAGATGCTTCTTCAAAATTTGCAGTCCAGTGACGCATTAACAATTAAATGAAATACTGTCCTTTAGTGTCAACAGCACGGAACGTATGTGCACACATGCGAACACGTGTTATATCCGTCTGAGATTTGACTAAATGAACATTGCAGTTTTACTCATGTTTCTGCAATAGAAGCAATCAAAAGATCCGACAATAAATTTGATTTAATAACATCCCATGAACACTGACTTAATGTTTTAGTGAAATGACCGTGTTATTAAAACATTTTAGGGGCAATTTCCTCTCAGTTGCATATACACTCCTGGAAATTGAAATAAAAACACCGTGAATTCATTGTCCCAGGAAGGGGAAACTTTATTGACACATTCCTGGGGTCAGATACATCACATGATCACACTGACAGAACCACAGGCACATAGACACAGGCAACAGAGCATGCACAATGTCGGCACTAGTACAGTGTGTATCCACCTTTCGCAGCAATGCAGGCTGCTATTCTCCCATGGAGACGATCGTAGAGATGCTGGATGTAGTCCTGTGGAACGGCTTGCCATGCCATTTCCACCTGGCGCCTCAGTTGGACCAGCGTTCGTGCTGGACGTGCAGACCGCGTGAGACGACGCTTCATCCAGTCCCAAACATGCTCAATGGGGGACAGATCCGGAGATCTTGCTGGCCAGGGTAGTTGACTTACACCTTCTAGAGCACGTTGGGTGGCACGGGATACATGCGGACGTGCATTGTCCTGTTGGAACAGCAAGTTCCCTTGCCGGTCTAGGAATGGTAGAACGATGGGTTCGATGACGGTTTGGATGTACCGTGCACTATTCAGTGTCCCCTCGACGATCACCAGTGGTGTACGGCCAGTGTAGGAGATCGCTCCCCACACCATGATGCCGGGTGTTGGCCCTGTGTGCCTCGGTCGCATGCAGTCCTGATTGTGGCGCTCACCTGCACGGCACCAAACACGCATACGACCATCATTGGCACTAAGGCAGAAGCGACTCTCATCGCTGAAGACGACACGTCTCCATTCGTCCCTCCATTCACGCCTGTCGCGAGACCACTGGAGGCGGGCTGCACGATGTTGGGGCGTGAGCGGAAGACGGCCTAACGGTGTGTGGAGACCTCACGCCCCACGTGTTGAGCAATTCGGCGGTACGTCCACCCGGCCTCCCGCATGCCCACTATACGCCCTCGCTCAAAGTCCGTCAACTGCACATACGGTTCACGTCCATGCTGTCGCGGCATGCTACCAGTGTTAAAGACTGCGATGGAGCTCCGTATGCCACGGCAAACTGGCTGACACTGACGGCGGCGGTGCACAAATGCTGCGCAGCTAGCGCCATTCGACGGCCAACACCGCGGTTCCTGGTGTGTCCGCTGTGCCCTGCGTATGATCATTGCTTGTACAGCCCTCTCGCAGTGTCCGGAGCAAGTATGGTGGGTCTGACACACCGGTGTCAATGTGTTCTTTTTTCCATTTCCAGGAGTGTATAACGATACATGGTATATGTGCAGGGTCATTCCACGCTGATGTTTTAAACTTCCGTGGATGTTAGAGAAGGGTAAATGTATCAATTAGAGGTAAGGGACCTTGGTCCGTAACCGACCGAATCGAAAGTTATAAGCGAAAATTTTTCTGATACCTCTGTAGTTGCTTGGGTTGTCGTGTAGGCAATTGTCGGAGGTGATAGCATGGACGGAAACAAGGAAAAAAGTGCAGTAACCATGAGCTCTAAAACGCATACATCAAGATCTATGAGCACTTATTCATCTTCGATACTGTGAAGCACAGCTCATCTACTGAACAAACAGCCATATTTCTTAAGGGACGCATTTTGGAACCCATGTTTACAATACATTTATTCTTGTTTTGGAACATACTTATTTCTCCGCCCGAACAGTTCTCGGAAGGTCCAACGGTAACGACCAACAGCTGCTTCATCCTCAGCCGACGGGCGTCACTGGATGTGGATATGGAGGGGCATATGGTCAGCAACAGCTCTCCCTACCGTTGTCAGTTTTCGTGGCCGGAGCCACTAGTTCTCAGTCAGAAAGTTCCTCAATTGGTCGTACGAGGGCTGAGTGAACACCGCTTGCGATCAGCACTCAGCAGGCCCGGACAGTCACCCATCCAAATTCTAGCCAAGCCCTACAACACTTAATTTCGGCGAACTAACGAACCATGAACCATGAACCATGGACCTTGCCGTTGGCGGGGAGGCTTGCGTCCCTCAGCGATACAGATAGCCGTACCGTAGGTGCAACCACAGCGGAGGGGTGTCTGTTGAGAGGCCAGACAAACGCGTGGTTCCGGAAGAGGAGCAGCAGCCTTTTCAGTAGTTGCAGGGGCAACAGTCTGGATGACTGACTGATCTGGCCTTGTAACATTAACCAAAACAACCTTGCTGTGCTGGTACTGCGAACGGTTGAAAGCAAGGGGAAACTACAGCCGTAATTTTTCCCGAGGGCATGCAGCTCTACTGTATGGTTAATGAGGATGGCGTCCTCTTGGGTAAAATATTCTGGAGGTAAAATAGTCCCCCATTCGGATCTCCGGGCGGGGACTACTCAAGAGGACGTCGTTATCACGAGAAAGAAAACTGGCGTTCCACGGATCGGAGCGTGGAATGTCAGATCCCTTAATCGGTCAGGTAGGTTAAAAAATTTAAAAAGGGAAATGGATAGGTTAAAGTTAGATGTAGTAAGAGTTAGTGAAGTTCGGTGGCAGGAGGAACAGGGCTTCTGGTCATGTGAATACAAAGGAAATACACAAGATCAAGTGGGAATTAGTGAAGTTCGGTGGCAGGAGGAAAAAGACTTTTGGTCAGGCGAATACAGGGTTATAAATACAAAGTCAAATAGGGGTAATGCAGGAGTAGGTTTAATAATGAATAAAAAAAATAGGAATAAGAGTAAACTACTACAGACAGCATAGTGAACGCATTATTGTGGTCAAGATAGACACGAAGCCCACGCCTACTACAGTAGTACAAGTTTATATGCCAACTAGCTCTGCAGATGACGAAGAAATTGAAGAGATGTATGACGAAATAAAAGAAATTATTCAGATAGTGAAGGGAGACGAAAATTTAATAGTCATGGGTGACTGGAATTCGGTAGTAGGAAAAGGGAGAGAAGGAAACGTAGTAGGTGAATATGGATTGAGGCTAAGAAATGAAAGAGAAAGCCGCCTGGTAGAATTTTGCACAGAGCACAACTTATTCAAAGCTAACACTTGGTTCAAGAATCATAAAAAAAAATTGTATACATGGAAGAAGCCTGGAGATACTGACAGATTTCAGATAGATTATATAATGGTAAGACAGAGATTTAGGAACCAGGTTTTAAATTGTAAGACATTTCCAGGGGCAGATGTGGACTCTGACCACAATCTATTGGTTTTGAACT
This sequence comes from Schistocerca serialis cubense, assembly GCF_023864345.2. Classification (NCBI taxonomy): domain Eukaryota; kingdom Metazoa; phylum Arthropoda; class Insecta; order Orthoptera; family Acrididae; genus Schistocerca; species Schistocerca serialis. Next base: position 593,175,783 of record NC_064639.1, read on the forward strand.
GTAGATTAAAACTTAAGAAACTGCAAAAAGGTGGGAATTTAAGGAGATGGGACCTGGATAAAGTGACTGAACCAGAGGTTGTACAGAGTTTCAGAGAGCGTAAGGGAACAAATGGCAGGAATGGGGGAAAGAAATACAGTAGAAGAAGAATGGGTAGCTTTGAGGGATGAAGTAGTAAAGGCAGCAGAAGATCAAGTAGGTAAAAAGACGAGGGCTAGTAGAAATCCTTGGGTAACAGAAGAAGTATTGAACTTAATTGATGAAAGGAGAAAATATAAAAATGCAGGCAAAAAGGAATACAAACGTCTCAAAAATGAGATCGACAGCAAGTGCAAAATGGCTAAGCAGGGATGGCTAGAGGATAAATGTAAGGTTGTAGAGGCTTATCTCACTAGGGGTAAGATAGATACTGCCTACAGGAAAATTAAAGAGACCTTTGGAGAAAAGAGAACCACTTGTATGAATATTAAGAGCTCAAATGGAAACCCAGTTCTAAGCAAAGAAGGGAAAGCAGAAAGGTGGAAGGAGTATATAGAGGGTCTATACAAGGGCGATGTACTTGAGGACAATATTATGGAAATGGAAGAGGATGTAGATGAAGATGAAATGGGAGATATGATACTGCGTGAAGAGTTTGACAGAGCACTGAAAGACCTGAGTCGAAACAAGGCCCCGGGAGTAGACAACATTCCATGAGAACTACTGACGGCTTTGGGAGAGCCAGTCCTGACAAAACTCTACCATCTGGTGAGCAAGATGTATGAGACAGGCGAAATACCCTCAGACTTCAAGAAGAATATAATAATTCCAATCCCAAAGAAAGCAGGTGTTGACAGATGTGAAAATTACCGAACTATCAGTTTAATAAGACGCGGCTATAAAATACTAACGCGAATTCTTTACAGACGAATGGAAAAACTAGTAGAAGCCGACCTAGGGGAAGATCAGTTTGGATTCCGTAGAAATATTGAAACACGTGAGGCAATACTGACCCTACGACTTATCTTAGAAGCTAGATTAAGGAAAGGCAAACCTACGTTTCTAGCATTTGTAGACACAGAGAAAGCTTTTGACAATGTTGACTGGAATACTCTCTTTCAAATTCTGAAGGTGGCAGGGCTAAAATACAGGGAGCGAAAGGCTATTTACAATTTGTGTAGAAACCAAATGGCAGTTATAAGAGTTGAGGGGCATGAAAGGGGAGCAGTGGTTGAGAAGAGAGTGAGACAGGGTTGTAGCCTCTCCCCAATGTTATTCAATTTATATATTGAGCAGGCAGTAAAGGAAACAAAAGAAAAATTCGGAGTAGGTATTAAAATCCATGGAGAAGTAATTAAAACTTTGAGGTTCGCCGATGACATTGTAATTCTGTCGGAGACAGCAAAGAATTTGGAAGAGCAGTTGAATGGAATGGATAGTGTCTTGAAAGGAGGGTATAAGATGAACATCAACAAAAGCAAAACGAAGATAATGGAATGTAGTCGAATTAAGTCGGGTGATGTTGAGGGTATTAGATTAGGAAATGAGACACTTAAAGTAGTAAAAGAGTTTTGCTATTTGGGGGGAAAAATAACTGATGATGGTCGAAGTAGAGAGGATATAAAATTTAGACTGGCAATGGGAAGGAAAACGTTTCTGAAGAAGAGAAATTTGTTAACATCGAGTATAGATTTAAGTGTCAGGAAGTCGTTTCTGAAAGTATTTATATGGAGTGTAACCATGTATGGAAGTGAAACATGGACGATAACTAGTATGGACAAGAAGAGAATAGAAGCTTTCTAAACGTGGTGCTACAGAAGAATGCTGAAGATTAGATGGGTAGATCATGTAACTAATGAGAAGGTGTTGAATAGGATTGGGGAGAAGAGAAGTTTGTGGCACAACTTGACTAGAAGGAGGGATCGGTTGGTAGGACATGTTCTGAGGCATCAAGGGATCACCAATTTAGTATTGGAAGGCAGCGTGGAGGATAAAAACTGTAGAGGGAGACCAAGAGATGAATACACCAAGCAGATTCAGAAGGATGTAGGTTGCAGAAGGTACTGGGAGATGAAGAAGCTTGCACAGGATAGAGTGGCATGGAGAGCTGCATCAAACCAGTCTCAGGACTGAAGACCACAACAACACAACAACGAGGCATCAAGGGATCACCAATTTAGTATTGGAGGTCAGCGTGGAGGGTAAGAACTGTAGAGGGAGACCAAGAGATGAATACACCAAGCAGATTCAGAAGGATGTAGGTTGCGGTAGGTACTGGGAGATGAAGAAGCTTGCACAGGATAGAGTAGCATGGAGAGCTGCATCAAACCAGTCTCAGGACTGAAGACCACAACAACGCAACAACGAGAAAGATGCGGCAAGGCTGTTGGCTTTTGGTCGATAATACCTCTTTTAAAAATGAAGAAACCGAAGAGCTTGCAGCAGAAGAGATGTGTTTTGCAGGGTCGGCGATAAACAAGTGCTCATAGGTCTTACGGTGTGTATTTTAGAACCCATATTTACTAGAATTTTCTTGTTGTGCTGAACCATCCCTGAAAGCTTGTGACATCATCACGCTATCACCCTGTATAGTGGTGAGTGTAATATGTGTGACAATCCTTGTTTGCTGTTGCCTTATTTCTGGCTGTGCCAGTGGCATAATGCTATTAAGAATTGGTAAGGACATGATGCCTTCCCAAAAAATGGTTTGTTTTTAAATTAAATAAATTACGCATCTTCATAATGATATCGTGATCGAGCTGTGCTATGGTTTCACAACAGGTATTCTGTGCGTGATTGTATTCGACCGCTAGAACCGTTTGCAAATCTGTTCCCTGTTCTTGCCACTAAAGCGACTTAGGTACAAAAAATTTACTTCAGTCTGAATATGCTCCCGAGGTTCTGCAGAATTCCTTAGCCCAAGCGCTTCAATAAAAATGCTGCTTCTGCGAGCGTAACACAGAATTGTGATTCCATGGTGACCTCAGAATTCACCTAAAGGAAATATGGGGAACGATGTAAATCCTAAATCAGGACTACTTGACGGAGATTCGATCTCCTCTCTTCCCGAATGCGATTTTTTGCCTTAATTGTAAAACACCCTCGCGCAGTAGCACTGATCTGAACTGCTTGGCTAAGTGAACTGAAACGAAGGGGGAGTCTTTTAGCCAGGATATTATGGCATAGCGATAATACCCTCAGCTAGGTGCGTAGCATATGTTACCATCGTATTGATTAGAGAGGTAAGTGATGGTGATTTACTACGTCACACACTAGAAAGAATATATTAGACTGGGGATGAATTTTGTAGGATAATGTAAATCGGAAAAAGAATAAAGTAGAAAAACGCACGATAAGTTTCATTAGGCTTTCGCGGACTCCCAGTTGAAAAATCAAAGATGTAGAACTATACCTGAGAAGGATAGGGAGAAAACTATTTAGTTAACGTAACTGAACACCAGTGCATACTAATCAGCAACTGCGGCTGCTGAACATAATGTGCTTACTAGTAATGAATTCAAAAGAATAAAGATGGAGAGGGAACGTAGGGTGACGAGTGTATTACTAAATGGTATGATAATTAAAATCTCTTAATCACTGGCCGGTGTGTTAAACAAAATACTGGAGACAGTTGAGATGAATAAAACAATAATGTGTTAAACAACGAAACGACTAAATCCAAATAGTGCCAGAGACGGGTGACCAAAGGTTAAAAGACACTGTATTCGGAAACGTGGGTGCCTGCCTAGTATTTCTAGCTACCTGTTTGTGAGCACGACGGTAGCAAAGTAACCTAATGTCCTGCCATTATACAGGGTGAAAAGTATTTAAACCGACAAACTCTGGGAGGTTGTAGGGGACATCAAAACAAATATTTCTCCCTAATGTCATTTTTTCCTATGAGGATTATTTCAACTGGTGGAGGCCGTATTACGCTCTTCAGTTGTTAGAGGCCGTATTATGATCTTCAGTTGTTAGAGGGCGTATTACGCTCTTCAGTTATAGGCAATAGCTGTCCACCAATGTAGTAGTGCGTTGTCTCTGTTTACTAATGGAGCGATACACCTGGAGTGAGTACACTGATATGGTTGGTGCACAGTACGTAGCGCACCACAACGGACGAGCTGCACAGCGGGTTTATCAACAACAATATCCTAATCGCCGTATCCCGCATCATACGACCTTTGCTGCTGTGTACCAACGTCTGCGTGAGACCGGGTCATTTAGCAGATTACCTGGACAGGGGTGCCGTCGCACGATAAGAACGCTGCAATTTGAGGAAGCTGTCTTGCAGCATGTGGAGCGGGATCCTTCAATCAGCACTCGTGCAATTGCACGTAACATGGTGACGAATCAGACGAATGTAAGAACAGTCCTTCGAGAGCAGTTGTTACGTCCACTTCACTAACAGTGTGTCCACAGCATGGAACCAGTTGATTATCTACCCAGAGCACAGTTTTCGCAGTGGTACCTGGAAGAGTGTGAAATGCATCCTACATTTCCATCCTCTGTGTTGTTTACCGATGAAGCAACGTTCGAGCGTCTTCAACATGCACAATTCCTATGTTTGGAGTGAGGATAACCCACATACCACAGTTACTAGCGCTCATCAAGTGCGGTTCTTCGTTAATGTGTGGGTCGGTGTTGTTGGGGACTGTTTAATTGGGCCGTATCTGCTATCTAGGCCATTAAATGGTAGGCACTATTACAATTTTCTCGCCAGAGCATTGCCAGAATTGCTTGAAGACGTCCCGCTCCCTACAAGACAACGCATGTGGTTCCAACATGACTGGGTGCCGGCACATTTTAGTCGTCGTGTGCGTCGATTCCTGGACCGACGGTTCCCAGAAACGTGGACTGGCAGAGGTGGTCCTGTACCATGGTCTGCTCGATCCCCAGATACGTCCGCTCTGGACCTTCTGTGTGGGGAGTGATGCGCAACCTTGTTTACGCAACTCCTGTTGCATCAGAAGAGGATCTGATTGCCCGGATAGTAGCAGCAGCAGCAACAATTCAGGATACTCCTGGGGTTTTTGCCCGTTTCAGACAGAACATGATCCGACGGTGTAACCGTTGTTTACATATCAATGGAGGCGTTTTTGAAAATCTGTTGTAATTGAAATTGGATTGCGTTAACGTGTTGTCTCTTGTTCATAAAAAAAGGAAAAGTGTTTGTTGGTTTAATTAATTTTGCCGCCAGGGAAATCTTCCTGTACCTGTTTAAATACTCCTCATAGAAAAGAATGACATTAGGGAAAAATATTTGTTTTGATGTCCCCTACAACCTCCCAGAGTTTGTCTGTTTAAATACTTTTCACCCTGTAGACACGGGATTTTTAGCAGAGGTTGCGATCCCGCCTGTAATTTGTAGAGTTCATCGAGCGCCGGTGGCGAAGGCATGTGATGCGGTGGAAACAGAATATGTTGTGGCCTTGCCTAGACAATGGCTGTTGTTAGCACGGCACGTGACCACGCCGCCGCCGCTCGTGGTTCGTGGCGGCGTCTGTCCCGCATGCGATAAGGCGTACCACATGTCACGGCCGCCACCAATAAATAGCCTACTAATTACCCAGAGCGGCGATTTGACTCCGGGCACCTTGCGTAACTTACCGCTGACACTGACAGCCTTTCCAGTAGCTGTTCCCACGTGGGATGAGGGACATGGAAAAACTATAAGTGTAGTCGTACTAAATCCGAATGAAAATGATTACATGTTCCTTCACTTTGAGAAGAAAATGTTGCTTTTCAAATTTTTATGTTTTAGCCTCAATAATGACAGTGTCTTGAAAGGAGGAATAAGATGAACATCAACAAAAGCAAAACGAGGATAATGGAATGTAGTCGAATTAAGTTGGGTGACGCTGAGGGAATTAGATTAGGAAATGAGACACTTAAAGTAGTAAAGGAGTTTTGCTATTTGGGGAGAAATATAACTGATAATGGTCGAAGTAGAGAAGATATAAAATGTAGACTGGCAATGACAAGGAAAGAATTTCTGAAGAAGAGAAATTTGTTAACATCGAGTATAGATTTAAGTGTCAGGAAGTCTTTTTTGAAAGTATTTGTATGGAGTGTAGGCATGTATGGAAGAGAAACGTGGACGATAAATAGTTTAGACAAAAAGAGAATCGAAACTTTCTAAATGTGGTGCTACAGAAGAATGCTGGAGATTAAATGGGTAGATCACATAACTAATGAGGAGGTATTGAATAGGATTGGGGAGAAGAGGAGTTTGTGGCACAACTTGACTAGAAGATGGGATCGGTTGGTAGGACATGTTCTGAGGCATCAAGGGATCACTAATTAAGTATTGGAGGACAGCGTGGAGGGTAAAAATAGTAGAGGGAGGCCAAGCGTTGAATACACTAAGCAGATTCAGAAGGATGTAGGCTGCAGTAGGTACTGGGAGATGAAGAAGCTTGCACAGGATAGAGTAGCATGGAGAGCTGCATGAAACCAGTCTCAGGACTGGAGACCACAACAACAACAACAAACACAGTTAACGTTAACCGCATTAAATGTATTGTGCAATAACGTTTGTAGGAACTGTAGGCATGATACTGTATTAAACCGTTAAAGTAACCAAAATGTTCGGTAATCAGTTGCAGGGTTTTAGTTCCACCTTAAGACGACAGTGCCGTATTTTAACACATGAGCACTGTTTCAAGGAGTGCATCGCTGTTACTAATTATAAAGTTACTGAATTTCTACTTTGGAGAACATGGGAAACTATTAAAATTATTGCAGAAATATGTGTCTCTACCAGGAATTTGTCCTTACACAATCACACTGAATCACCTGTGCTGGCCGCACTGGGAAGAGTTACACAACGAATGCCTCGAACCAACGCCGCAGAGACTTGCACGGTGTAGAACCAGATTCAAGAAGCCCGTTCTGTAGTGTCCAGCGACGAGTCCCGCTTCTGCTTCTGATGGTCATATGTATCCATAAACGATCTCGTGGAATATGAATAAACAAACAACCGCAACAGATGCCGTGAGAAGATTTATACGTAGTAAATCTCCTATTGGTTCACAACTAGTTTTAAAAATGGTTCAAATGGCTCTGAGCACTATGGGACTTAACATCTGAGGTCATCAGTCCCCTAGAACTTAGAAATACTTAAACCTAACTAACCTAAGGACATCACATACATCCATGAGCGAGGCAGGATTCGAACCAGGGACCGTAGTGGTCGCGCGGTTCCAGACTGTAGCGCCTAGAACCCCTCGGCCACACAGGCCGGCTCAACTAGTTTCGTGACTAGTTGAGGTACCAAACTATTGACGTAAATGAGGTGAAAAAAGTCTTGTATTAACCTACATAAGGTAAACCATGTCACAAAACATTTTATTACGTTATGAAGAACAAAAGAAAGACCACGGCCTTTTTTTTTAGACAGGAAGCTGTCCCTTAACAAAACATAGAAATTCTCTCAACTTATTATTGTTACAACGTAAAAATGCAACCATCAAAATGTTTGACAATGGGCTACATGCGAGATGTAACCCAGAACAAACAGGGATCCCAAGAAACCGATCAAATTGCTAAAGAATTAGGATGATAAATAGTTATACCCACGACAAACTGAAATCCCCTACGAAGAACCCCAAAAAAATAAACAGGACTCACACAAGCAGCGGTGAGAGAACGTGCGCGGAGCGGCCTGGTCCACAGCAAAGCATGTACTGATAACTCGCGAATAATTCACGAGGATACCGCCTTGTTGCGCACGCGCAAAAAGATAGGCCCAGCTAAGTCGTAGCTTCGATAGTCACAAGACGCGATACAGTAACAATTTAATCGGAATTAAAATTAAAATAACTGCCGATAAGGAATGTAGAAGAACACGTGTACGCGAAACATTGATATAAAAAAGATATTAATAAAAAATGTAAATTCCCCTAACACTGACTAATCAAGCGAATATGTACAGTGGTGAACCATTAGGCGGACTGATAGATTGCAGGGGAACATATACATATTATCAGTGAATATGTACACGTATTACTGCAGCAAGTTGTCTACTAATAGAATTTTAAAAAAGTAAAATAAAATAAGAGGACCATTCATCCTGAAAGTAGTGGGACAACAGCGACGTCACCCTAATTTACATTGTTGCCAAATTTATTCAGTATGACAGATCTAAGATGGAAACCATAGATGTGGCAATATCACAGTGGCGTCATGGCGAGAAGTTCAAATTTTGGCGGGAAAAAGGTCAAATGGGCTACCTCCACTAACCTAAATCCACCACTTTCCCCTCCCCTCCGGATACATGCTGGAAAAGAACTCAGTCTATGCTGAGCTGCTGGATATGATACACGAAAGTCTTTATTTTACATGCACTGCGGTAGATTGTTTATTTAAACAATTTGAGTTGTCATGGGCAGTAGCTCCATCCAGCATGTTCACCTTCAAGTCCAGAGTCCAACTGATCTAGTTCACAACACCACGACCAGAGGACGCTGTTAGTCCTTCCCTCCCCTCCTGTGACATAATCCAAGATGACGGCTGGGGAAAAAATGGCGGGAAATTCGCACAGTTTGTGTCTAGTTGCTGGACTGGGAGGGCAAACGTAAACGTTTACTGAGTGTTCTGTGGATGATATGTCTGTGGTGGAGAAATAGGAGTTTAATGAGTATATCAGCTTAATCAGGCAGCTGATGACTGTGTCCATAGCCATCTACATGATGTTTGAAAAGCGATGGTATTTGATGAATGTATGAATAAGATGAATGTGATTTATCAAATAATGAAGTAAAGCAGGATGAGGCTAAGTTATACGTCGTGACCCATACTGATACATACATGTGCTGTAACAGGGGATCATTCGATAAAAGTCCATTCAGCCTTCCGAAGCACAAGAGGCAAGATGTTCACCCGCTCCGATGCACGCACTCCCTGCCCCAAATGCCATGCGCCGGGCTCACGGTAACACTACGCGGTAGCCGCAGGGGTGGCCGCGTGCGAAGTACTTCCTGTCGCGTTGGAAATACAGCCCCGCACCTCACCCCTGGCGCACGAATGACCCTTGTCATTCAGGAGTTATTACATCTGATGTTTAATGTGCGGAATATTGTCACATACATGTCTTGAAGATATTACAGGAACTAAGCGTACCACTGCACAAAGAGAGTAAGAAGAGGAAGAACTTTGTAGATGATGCAAAAATATTTAAACAATTTGCGATATAAATAAATGTTTTATTCTGAGAAATACCACCACCACACTTGAACACGGACTCTAAAAGAAATGATTGCGACACACTTGTGAAACTACCCTCGAGACACTCCGTAAAGCACTTGCCCGTGAAAGGCAAAGGTCACGATTTGAGTCTCGGTCCAGCACACAGTTTTAATGTGCCAGGAAGTTTCAGGATGCATCTCATCACCCTGTAGTAGTAGCATTATTAGAGATGATCCTGTGGCTAGTGTCAGTTCCCTCTCACGTCATAGAGTCGAAGTAGTGGACCTTATTTGCATTTTTTATAACATACCGCCATGCCGGGACCTCTAGCAACATCTAAATGCACAATACCGCATTCACCAGTTTCTCACATGGTCTTCGGTAACGTATTCCATATAAACACACCACAGAATCTTGGAATGTTGAATTTTTTGCTAACAAACTTGAAAGGATCAGTATTTGTGAGTGGCCGAACTGGTAGGACTGCCAATGTGCTTTTATTTACGAATAGAGCAAGCCCATTCCTGCATTAAGTGTAGTCAGCCTCCATCACACGGTTATGTCTTCTTGCTTCTTCTAACTGCGATTTAGAGTTCTGTGCGTTCTTGAATGTTCGAGCAACAGCACCACCAGCAACGGACCCTACCGCCGACAGACCGGAGAGGGCTGGGATGAGAAATGGAAGAAAATCACCAGACGTCTTGGTGTAGATAGAACTCGAGGTGCTTTAACCGATCCTCTTCATCTTCTCGCACCCTTCTGCTTCAGAGCGTTTTTAGTTTCATACATCGCTGTCTCGATACAGTTCTTCAAACACCGTAGCTTCCTACCCTTGTTGTTGCTCTTCTTTAGTGCACAACGTACAGCATTCATCACTCCTAAACCCAACTTCATTTTTCCACGCATAGTTCTACCATTTGGAAATGTTGCAGTGCATTGACCTGTAACAATACCCTTTCTTCTGCATATCGCTTTAGCCTTATCAGCTAAAATCTTGCCTGCAGTGTGGTGACTTGGGAGATCTTTATTTGCAGCGTATGCAATGTCGTGTTGCATACACGCTTCGTCTAGCAAGTTAATCCCCTTGTAACCTCGTGCCAAGCGTGTTTGAAGTTTTGTTCCAGGTCCACAGTATTTATAGCCCGGAATATGTTATTTCACTGGCAGTTTGTCCAGAATACCACCACCTCCTCTAATGCGTCTGCTAGCATGCATGTTATGCTACTGCAGTGGTTGTGGATTGCACACCCCATTATAGAGCAAATCGTTAACATCAATCCAACTGCTTTGTGCTCCAGGAGAAACTAGTGCTCTATTTTCCCGTCGTCTTATGACTCTCTTCACGATAAACACGTCCGGTTATGAGCTTTACTGCAGCCCCTCAGTGTAGAAGCAACTTGCAGTTCCTTCACCTTTACTATCCCTCAAGATAGAAGTTCTATGATTCGTTCTTTCCGCCTAAATACCTATGTTGACTATTTTGGTAGGTACGATTTCTCAAATGCTGTCTTGTGTCTTACCAAATCACTTACATTCAATTTCTTTTTCCGTGGCTCCAGCATTTTAATGCGACAGTACACCGTATCCACGAGTCCATTATCACGAACATCGATTGGTCTCATTTTTATTGTGCTTTGTTTGGCACTGTTATACTGAGCAATTATTTCTGGGAGAATATCTGTCCATTTGTATGAGCCGCGAAGATTAAAATGCATTCACATTAGACCTTTTATTGATTTGTTCAGAAGTTTCACGGTACTCGCCTTCAGGTTGGTGAATGTTGAGTAGTGATGTATTCCATACCGCTGCATCACGGTCTTGAAATACCTATTGTAAAACTCTCCACCGTGATCGGTTCTGAGATTGTCTGGGCATCGATTCGTCCCTGTCAGCAGCAAACGCTCAAACACATCTGCAACATTTCTCCCCGATTTTAACAGGTAATTCCCCAGCAAATTTGGAGTATTTGTCAATAACCATTACAATATATTTGAATCCATTATTCTCATGTGAATAATCTCTCATATCTACAAGATCAGCCTACCATAAGTCATCCAAACTTTTAATCATAACGTACTAACGCGAGTATGTTTTGTGTGCTGGTTTTTGCTGTTCTCCATATTTACTCGATTATAACTCTAAGTTCAGAGATTACTGAAAAAGCCTCATTCGAATGAGCTGTATTATCTACAGCAGCTGATGCCATCAGCACACGTAGTCGATTCTATTAGCTCGTTGGGGTCGTCATAATATATACGAGGGTGAGTCAAATGAAAACCTTAAATTTGTAATAACAAATCGAAATTTCGCGCCGTTAACCTGTAAGTTGGTAAGCGTACTACAAACAGCGTGCAGAATGGCCTGTAGATGGCATCACAGTGCAGATGCATACATACTTTCGCAGTATCAGTATAAAGATGGCCGCCCCACTTGCGATTTGCACCAGGGAAGAACAGCGTTATGTTTTTCGGTTTTTGCGTAGTGAAGGTGTGAAACCTATTGAAATTCATCGATGAATTAAGGTTCAGTACGGTGATGCATGTTTGTCACAACAGCAAGTCTACGAATGGAGTAGGAAGTTCGCAAATGGTGTGACTTCAGTGGAAGATGCTCCTCGTCCAGGTCAGGCACAGCGAGTTGTGAATCCACTGAACATTGCAGCTGAAGGAAAACTGCTGAGTGACACTGAATGACATTGCAGCATGTTTACAGATTAGTCATTGTGCATGATGTGTTCCAGTTTCACAAAGTGGGTGCCACGGCAGCTGACTCCTGAAATGAGAGAACGACGTGCTGATGCTTGTGAAGAACTTCTTCGGCGCTTTGAACGAGAAGGTGATGGCTTCCTTGCAAGAATCGTTACTGGGGACGAAACCTGGGTTCACTTCCACAAACCGGAAACGAAGAGAGCGAGCAAGGAATGGCGCCATTCCTCATCACCAACACCAAAGAAGTTTCGAACAGAACCATCAGCAGGGAAGGTTATGCTGACTCTCTTTTGGGACGAGAAAGGCGTCATTTTGGAGCATTACATGCCTAGAGGGACCACTGTCACCAGTGTATCATACACAGATCTCCCAAAAATCATCTGCGGCCTGCAATCAAATCAAAGCGGTGTGGATTGCTGTCAGCAGGTGTCCTTTTGCAACATGACAATGCAAGGCCCCACACTGCCAGTACAACAGTTGCAACAATCACAGACCTGCATTTTGAATGTCTTCCTCATCAACCGTACTCACCAGACCTTGCCCCAAGTGACTTCCATATGTTTGGACCATTCAAAGACGCAATGGGAGGAAAGAAGTTCCGTTCTGATGAAGAGGTACGCCACGCGGTATGTGAATGGTTGCGCGGACTACCAAAAAAATTTTTTTCTAAATGTATTTATGCACTTTGTAAGCGCTGGAGGACTTGCATTGAGCGTGGGGGAGATTATGTTGAAAAGTGATATAGCTCTGTACCACTTCTGCACAATAAATAATATTTAAAAAAATATTTAAGGTTTTCATTTGACTCACCCTCGTATACTGCGGGATTCTTTTGCTCGCTGCATTATGCTCAATGTCAATAACATCATAGCTGCTGCTGCTGTTGTTGATTTCACCATCAAGTATTGGTTTTATATTTCTTGATACTCAGGCTTTTTGCGACCTTACGTACATCCGACAAATGCAGTATTTCGCTGTACATTTCCCTATCATTGATTGGATAATTTATGGGTTTTTTCGTGGGTCTTAGGAAAATAAGATTCATTAAACCAGGCGTTCTCTCAAACTGCGTATCACTAATCTGCATTGCCATCAGTTATGTTTATAGGCTGCCTACCTAGCATGTACGGTCCCCTGCTGACGCCGAGTGTTCTATCTGTCTCGCCAGGGGCGTGACGGATAATGAATTCGTAAATGCACCACCATTGTTATCATGTGATTTTGTTTTTTCTGAGAGATGCTTGAGACATTCTGTAACAGGCTTAAAGGTGTCTCTTAATATTTGCTGTCGATCCATATCCAACCGTTGTTTCTCTCGAATGACTTTCCGCGCCTGAATGACTTCCTGCTTCGTTGACATCTCGATGTATACTAATCACACAGCGTGAGGCTTTATACATCCGCTCTTCTTCCTCTTATGTACCTGCTCCCCCTTCTGAGTAACAAGGGCCTCTGCAGCTATTTTCCCCTCAAGAACCTCAACCTTTCCTGGTAAGACTATTACTTTTTACCGATTTCATTAACTAATTCATTAAATGTGTTGATATTTCTGAGAACAGTTCGGTAATATGTCTCTAGCCCCCTGTACGTACCTCGAACTAAAGCACGATAGCCTGAATTTTCGCATCCATGTACAAGCGAAAGTTCTATCTACACCCACTCTCTCGGTTTGAGAGCAAGACACGGGAGCCAATTCGTCCATGGTGCAGCGTATACTGACGTACTTACATCTCCTACCGGGCTTTCTACAGATAAACTCTTGGAAGTTTCACCTTTACCTAACATCATTCAGTTTTCTTGTTTTATCAATAACGAGAAACCTATACTGTGAAAGATTCCAGCAATCGGTGCGTATCCTTACAAAATCCTTGAACGACATGTCAGTTCCTACATGTACTTGGTAAGTGCGTTTTAAATTCAGATTGCCTTTTTCGAAGGCTGTAAAGAGGTTTACATTACCCCTAACCAACTTTTTAGGGATCCTGGAAAATGTTTGGCTTGGATAAAATACATCAGCATCCATAGACGACCGAAACAGAAATATTTCCTAATCTACCTTGGTTTTCCACAGCAACATCGTCAAATATGAACACAGTGTTTGACTTTACTTTTTCAGGTGAGCAGATATCGCCATTTTTACTGAATATCGTGCGTCGTATCTCCTGTAGTAACCGATATTTGGGCTGAAACAGTATTTTTAAAAATACACAGACACGTTCAAATCGAGCTCCATCTACTTGCGTTAGCAGCGTCATTAGAACATTAGTCTTGCCATAGTTGGACTGACCTACAATAATTGCTCTTATATTATCAGGAAGGAGTATTTCGGTCTTCCTCTTCTTCACGTCTTCTTTTGCATCTTCACAAGATCAGTCATCAGCAACAAAGTCCTTGTGACGAGGATGTTTCACACACACTGCCGTAATAATCACAACGTCAGGTACAGATAAATATGGGCATATATAGAGAGACACACTTGTAAGAATGGTAATGGCTCTGAGCACTATGGGACTTAACATCTATGGTCATCAGTCCCCTAGAAATTAGAACTACTTAAACCTAACTAACCTAAGGACATCACACAACACCGAGTCATCACGAGGCAGAGAAAATCCCTGACCCCGCCGGGAATCGAACCCGGGAACCCGGGCGTGGGTAGCGAGAACGCTACCGCACGACCACGAGCTGCGGACTAAGAATGGTAATAATAGCATATGTACCCACTATAGCTCCTTCACTTAACCAAATGAGCTGTATTGGCTATACAGAGAATTCAGCTCTCTCTGTGTCTCTTCATCATTCATTTTGGCAATGACCAGCGAGGAGATGATTGAGACCATTGTCTGCTGCTGCATGATTATAGGAGCAGCATTGAAAATGATACAAGTGTAATACTTGGACCATAATGAGAGAGGTATGAAATAAAACACAAACATTGTTTGAGATTACATATACACATTATTTATTTAAGTATTGTAAATCGGATGCAATATTTCAAAAGAATCATCTGACTCTTTCTTTACCTTCTTTGCACCGGTACAGTATTTTCCACAATAAATTCCGCGCTCACCTCCTTCAAACCAATGGGTACCTCACAATACTCTGGTTTTTCACACACACATTTAAACTGTTTCTCTTTCGGCTCTGCATTGATAAACAAACAAATTTACGGTTCCAAATCATCAAAATGTAGGATATACATACATAGAAAGTTTACAGCATCATGTATGCGGAGTCTGTTGTTGGCAATCAATGACTCAGTCTCTCCAATGCAAAGCATAGTGTAGTATCCACATTGTATAACTGAGGTGTGCCGTAGAAAATACATTTGTCACCCAATTTCACAAATACTGCAGAGTCATCATACACTGTTGTAACAGGTAAAGCCACACCAGTAAGGCAAATGTCTAGGGAGGGGAGGGGGATGCAAGTAGTTGGATAGTACTCTATGGTTATCTGCTGATTGATGTATCTTTCTGCACAACATATTTCGTCCCAGTCGAACTCAGGCACTTTAATACTTTTTGATGCATTTTCAGTTCCTGTTCTCACATGAAAGCCCCAGTGATGATGTACTTCTACACCCACAAATTCCTGCCACTAGGAGTTAAACTGTATGTAGAACTGAGAAGCATGGGCGCACTTCATACCTTCGCATCCACTCATCCGCATTCTTTTTCTGAGCTAGCACTGTAATGTTCTGCTGGGATGGGTCATACGTCAGTGACCAGCACTATTGTTGAGGACCAGAAGCAGAATTCAAGGCTTTGGGAGCAGACTACACATCCTCACCAGAGAAATCGATGAGTGGGACAGAAAATAACAGCTTCTTGTCCTGCTCCAGCAACTGAGCTATGTGCTACACAATGCATGTGGTGCTGGAGCTTGTTGCTGCTGCAGGTGCACAGGTCAGTGCAGGTCTCAACAAGATGGTGGCTGATGTTTCTGCGAGTCTGGATGCAGTAGAAGTGGACATGTTGGTGCTAGCCCCTGCATGCCTAGACATGTTGAAGGCTACTGCTGAACAAGGAGGACGAAGTGTTACATACAAACCAAAACATGAAAACAACCAATGATAGTAATGCTAACTACAGACAAAGATGTGGTATGGGATACTTACTTTTCCATTTCTCTGTGTTCTGCAGGGCTAGGCTGGATCTCGACCAGTGATCCTTCATGGTTCTTCTGGTTCTGCTGCTGCTGATGCTGCTGCTGCAGGCTGACTGAATGAGACTGAGCCCACAGAGCTGCTTAGCCTGCCCTATATCCCATCTGATGAAATCACCAGCTGTTGCCATCCAGTTGGCCAAAGCCTCATGACAGGATTCAATGTTCCTATTCATTCCTACCCTTTTTTTCTGGACTGTCGTCTTAGATTACGTCACAGGAGATGAGTGGGGGAGGGCCAACAGTGCCCTCTGGTTGCAGTGTTGTGAAGTAGGCCAGTTGGTCTCCAAACCTGAAGGTGAACGCCTATGGTCCATTGTGGAATAGGCCAAAGTTGATGTGGGATGTTAGGCAATTCTGAATTGCAGCTTCATGCCTTCCCTCTGCATTGCCATTACTTGTCGAAAAATATTCAGCACATGTTCATCCATTTTCTTTCCACTCATTGTGCAGGAAGCTAAGGATTCAGTCCTCAGCTGTGTTCTTGCATGTTGTACACTTATTAAATTCATCCCCGCTCATCACCAGCATTTTCTCAATTGTACACATGGAAGACTGCAATGGAGTGTCTGAACATCTTACCTCTTGTGCTTTGGAAGACTGAATGGACTTTTATTGAATGATTTACAGTTACAACACGTGCACTTATCAGCATGAGTTGCAATGTGTAACTTAACCCTATCCTGCTGCATCTTCATTATTTGATGAAGCAAATTTGTCTTCTTCATACATCCACCAAAAATTACTGCTTTCCGAACATCATGCAGTTGGCTATGGACACAGTCATCAGCTGCATGAGTACAGCTAATATACCCATTAAACTCCTCCATCTCCATCACAGACATATCATCTGTTCAACACATGTTACACAAAATAAACATTTAAGTCTACCCTCCAAATCCAGCAAGTAGACACATACTGAGAGAATTTCCTGCCTTTTTTTCCCAGGCCACCAACTTGGATTGTGTCACAGGTGTGGAGGGGGAGGGGAGGTTGGACGACCAACAGCACTCTCTGGTGATGGTGTTGTGAATTAGTGCAGTTGGACTCCAGACCTCTAGGTGAATACACTGGATGGAGCTACTGTCTATGAGAACTCAAATTATTTAATCAATACACCACTATGCATACAAAATACTCACATGCATCCTATCCAGCAGCCCAGTTCAGATTGAGGTGTTTTCCTGCCAATATCCATTTGGAGGAGGTGAGCGGTGGGGAGTGATAGAGGGGAGAAGGGAGGGAGGGTGGTGTTAGATTAGTGGACGTTGTCCAGTTGAGCTATTTTCCCCACCAACATTCGAACTTCCCACCATGACAACACTGTGGCATTGCCATATCTATGGCTGCCATCTTGAATAAATTTGGCAACAATGCAAATTTGGGTGACGCCGCCATTGTCCCACTACTCCTGAATATCCATAAAAGACAAAATTCCAGTCAGGTATTATAGTAACGAATATAGGAACCACCCATATACTATTTTAAACAGGGCTATCAATTATGAAAGAGCAGTTGATATAAAAAGAATAAAAATAAGAAAAATCCCTAGTTGACAGCAGGTAGGCAAATACAATATCAGTAAAGATTACAAATTTAAAAAAAAATTTGATGTAACATGAGAGTTACCAACAACGTCGTGGGAAACCATGGCCAAGATGGGAAATGAAGATAAACGTAACTGGCCACACACGCCAATTGCCTTTAGAGACAAAAAGAAGCAGCGGAATGAATAAATTTAGTGCCTAGCCTAAAAACCATGAAACGGCACCCAAGTGACTGACAGGTGTACTAAAAAGAATACGTGACCTCCATATAATGGTTAGAGTTCATCTGCGAGTCGTCCTTGTAGATGATCAAAATTATCCAACAGAGCATGTTGATGCAATTACAATCGCCCATTGAGGGTGGAATCCGAATTTGTTTTCAACGATTTTTTTTATTTCCACCACTTCTAGTATACTGAATAAATGGCCCTTAGGTTCCCAATCCAAAATTCTGAAATTTTCAGAAATGTTGGTGATGGAACGTACTTCAGTATGGAGATGTGCACCCAGTAATGTTCTACTGTTCGTCTTTTCGATATATTCTGTAAAGACGACCTTAAAGCTTCTCCTAGTCTGCCCGATGAATGCTACTGGACACAAATTGGAACGTATGCTATAAATGGCTACAAATAGGTTTCCGTTCGTATGCGTTGGTGCAGCGTAGCACAACTACAGTGCAGGTATACAAGCAACGACATTTAGGCATGGGATCAGAGTAACATTCGCGTCTTTCCGACGTGCTTGCGGTAAATGTGGAATCATGACCTATGGGGACGTTATTTCCAAATGTGTCCAAAGAGAACCAACGTGCTGTTACTCTTTTCTTCACTGACGAAGGACAAACACCGATAGACATCCATCAGAGAATGAAGAATGCGTATGGGACAGCATGTCTGTCGAAAACCAAGGTTGTAGCGTGGTGCAACAAGTTCCCAAGGGGCGTTGCTGCTTCATGCTAGCGCACGTCCCCACATCGCAAATGTCGTAACGCACAAGTTGCGTCCACTCAAGTGACAGACACTCGAGCTCCAGCCCTATCGTCCTTATCTCTCACCGTGCGATAGTCCGCCCCTGGTAGCTGATCGGTCAGCGCGACGGAATCTCATACCTAACGTCCCGGGTTCGATTCTCGGCTGTGTCGGCGATTTTCTCCGCTCAGGGACTGGGTGTTATGTTGTCCTTATCATCATCGTTTCCTCCCCATCGACACGCAAGTCCCTGAAGTGGCGTCCACTCGAAAGACTTGCACCAGGCGATCGGTCTACCCGATGGGACGCCCTAGCTATGCGGCATTTCCATTTACATGTGATAATCACGCCTCCGGCGCCCTAAAAATGGCCTTGAAGGGTTGACGATTCGTCGGACGATGATATGCAGCGGGCAGTTACGGACTTCTTCACGCAGCAGGACACGGTATTTTACCAAACGGGTATCTTCAACCTGGTTCGTCGATGGGATGATTGCCTCAATGTTGACCGCGATTTTACCTGATTGGCATAGCGATTCTGGACTGTATGGCCTTTGAATGGAAACTTTTTGATAGCCCGTTATATATAACCCCCCCCCCCCTGCCCTCAAAAGGAGCGGTTTCTACCGTCTCTTTATGCCTAATAGAAGCACCAAGATTACGAGGTATAATGAAGGTGGTTATTATGTTCCTCATTTTCTTCGTATCTCGTAATCCTGGTGGTTCTAGTAGGCATAAAGGGATGGTGGAAACTAGTTCTTTTGAGAGCACAGCAATATATAGAAAATAAACCGGGCAGACGTGGAGAGTCTTTAAGGCCTGATTTAAAGAAACATATCTGAAAGTCAAAGCCTATAACAGCACAGAGTGCACGTTTCCGAACTGAAGGACATACCTTCACCAATATTTCCAAAAATTTGATACTTACATAGGGAACCTAAGGAACATTTACTTAATATTTTGGATGTATAAATAATAAAACCATTAAAAAACAAATCCTAAATTCACCCCTATTGGGAGATCAGGCTTATGCCACCATGTCCTATTGGCTAATTTCGATTTTCTACAAAGGAGATACGAGAATGAGACGTCATTAAAAAAAATGGTTCAAATGGCTCTGAGCACTATGGGACTTAACATCTGAGGTCATCAGTCCCCTAGAACTTAGAACTACTTAAACCTAGCTAACCTAAGGACATCACACACATCCATGCCCGAGGCAGGATTCGAACCTGCGACCGTAGCGGTCCTCCCCAGCCTACTACTGGGGAGGACTGGGATCCCCCACAATGCTGCGCCAGTGAGAAGGATTTTGTAGGCAGTTTGCCTGCCCGGCTCTCCACGGGTTGTGAAGTCCGGACGGAGGTTGTTGCTGCAACGACACTTACTGATTGGAAAATGGAACTTTAAATTACTATGTTAGGTAACCACCTTCAGATCTCTGTGTGCCAGGCATGATACCCTTTTTATTAAATGCGATGTCGTAACTGTGGAGGGTGTTCCGTTGCCAGAATAAAGAACCTTCTGAAAGTCGGTTGGTCATTAACCTCTGCAGTGATGACTTCGAATTTTATCCGAATGGTGTCACATCCTGGATGTGATCACTACAGACCGCAACTACTGGTCATTAATTGCAACTGTACATCAGTGACTGAAATGAATTATTTGACTGAAATTATCACTATTCTAAACGTCACCACTTTCTTATAAGCCAAAGTCCATTTAATAATTTTGAAGTAAGTTTAAATTTGGGCGGCTGGGCACTGTTTCGCAGCACTTGGCACGCTGAGATAGTGGCAGACTTCAGAGAGAAGTATCAACAGTAGAATTTAAATAAACACTTTTCGTAGTGCTCATATGTTATTGTTCTTCATTGTCGTCCGTAATCCATGTTCATGCTAGATTCTGAAATGCAACTTCACATACCGGTCTAGGAGATGCTCGGCTTCATTTTCTTAAATTACGTGTACACTAGTTGATGTGTTGTTGTCGAATGGATATATTTTTTCGTATTTCACTTCACAATACAGTTAATTTCAGCCTCCATGGTAACTCGTACTCCATACTTGTACTGAACTAGAACAAAGACTTACTAATAACATCACGTAACAGAGAAAATGTTATGATATATCAATCTATTCATGCGAAATCATCTTTGAAACATACTTCACGAAAACAAAGTACAAATAGTTATTTATCTTTGCCTGCCTTTTTAATAAGTCCATTATAATCGTAGGAATTAGATAAAATGTCAATATATGTTGTCGTTTATATATTTTCGTATAGATATTTGATGGGGGGTTTCTGGGTTTTGAGTATTTATCTGGGGAATCAGTCAATTCATATTATTCAGGATCGGTTAGTGCGTTTTATCTCACCATTACCAGTTTTATTACACTGTGTATATATCGATACATGAGTGGGCATAACGCAGATAACATTGCTCGACCTCCAATGCTGCTGGGTATTCTCCATGATACTGTTTCCATATGTGAATATGTTATACCAATGTTCGCTCGGGGGATGGGGGTGAGCGGTGTTTCAAAGCCTCCAGGAGTCATAGATAACCCGTACTGTTACCTAAGAAAGGGTCCCACGCATGTTCTATGGAGTTCATGGATGGCGACTTGAGAGTCACGCTGTTCGCATCATGTCCTAGTGTTTCACTGTCTCAAAAACGCTGTCTACTCAGCTGTGAAGCACAGTTTCGGCCAAGGAGACCGAATCACAAACTGCGAAAAAGTCAGATACACATCCAGCACAGTCTAGGTGTAATATCTTCTCCGGTATTCGACCCTACTGCGAGATCATACACTCATATTTTTCCACTTATCATGATGCCCGCACAGCTTATGATTACACCTAAAACGAATTTAACAAGTTCCAGAATGTTTTTGGCGTGGTAATGTGTTTCCTGTCCTCTCCGTACCAGATGGTGTACAAAACGATCTGAGCCGACTGTGAACTAGGAAAGTCACTCCGGCCCTCTACCGTTGACTCCAGTGACGATAGTCACCCTACCAGAAGTGTGGAGCGTAGCAGATGAGAGTCTGTAGACCACGCAGACGAACTCCTCAACACGCAGTCTGACATTGTGCAGTCTTCGTGAAACGGATCAGGATGAAATGTGAGTGGCCAAAGCAGTTGCTGTCTCTGAAGCAACTTGTGCATGAATACAGCAACTATCTGTAGCATACTGCTGTATGTTACGTCCCTCTTCTTCCTTGTAAGGTCCGCAGCTCGTGGTCGTGCGGTAGCGTTCTCGCTTCCCACGCCCGGGTTCCCGGGTTCGATTCCCGGCGGGGTCAGGGATTTTCTCTGCCTCGTGATGACTGGGTGTTGTCTGATGTCCTTAGGTTGGTTAGGTTTAAGTAGTTCTAAGTTCTAGGGGACTGATGATCATCGATGTTAAGTCCCAGCCGGCCGGAGTGGCCGTGCGGTTCTGGGCGCTGCAGTCTGGAACCGAGCGACCGCTACGGTCGCAGGTTCGAATCCTGTCTCGGGCATGGATGTGTGTGATGTCCTTAGGTTAGTTAGGTTTAATTAGTTCTAAGTTCTAGGCGACTTATGACCTCAGAAGTTAAGTCGCATAGTGCTCAGAGCCATTTGAACCATTTATTTGTTAAGTCCCATAGTGCTCGGAGCCATTTCAACCATTTCTTTTCCTTGTAAAATTTCCACGACCTCCTTGATAAAGATACACGGATGTACGTACTTTGGTAGTAGCAAGTGCTTCTGCCATGACGTCACTCCTTTTGACACCTCTGTCATGGTTAAACATCGAATTAGGAAATTAGGCTAACCAAGTGCTTTTCCACAATTACATGCGCCCAGATCACCATATGTAACCATCACGAAATTAAATTACTGGATGTAGGCAACAATACCCTGGTGAAACCAATTCTTTAACTATTCAACAACCTCTGGTGCTATTGAGTTATGGGTCAATTCGACTGTAACAGAGTGGCTCCGACAAGTGAGTTACGATAGTTTTATCACTGGGACAGAGTTCTTCTCAGTGGCTCTAGTAACTTCATGTAGATGTTCAGACATCAGTATTATATACTGTTTCAATTGTAGACTCCTAGCAGTATTATGTTTTGTCATCTGTACGAGGTGTGTGAGAAAAGCAATGAGACTGCGTTTTCTTACCAAAGTCTCTAGTTTTTATTCAGACAACAATATTTTCCTCATAAGAGCAGTTCCCTTCGGCAGTTACTCACCGGCGGTAACGTTGTTCCCAGGCCCCCAGTCTTGACAGCTGCATTGAAAGGTTACAACTGATGCGCATTTTACCATGCCAGTCACATTATTTTGAATGTTTTCCGGTGTCCTAAGATGACGTCTTTTTACGAGACTTTTAAGTTGGGGGGGGGGGAGGTCAGGTGAATAGGGGGGTTAGAGAAGAACAATAATGCCTTTTGAGGACAAAAATTACGCTACGGAAGTGGCTGTGTGATATGGGGCGTTATCATGATGCTGCATCCACTCGTCTGCAGTGTCCGGTCTCACTCGATGCATCCTTTTCCTGTCTTTCAAGGGCATCTTTCTATAACACCTTGTTGACAGTTTGTTCTGGAGGAATAATCTCACAAGAGCACGCTCAAGTTCAACGTTTTCGTCGGTTTTTGAAATTGAACCTGTCCCTGAGCGAGGTTCATCTTCAGCGCGTTCTCGGTCTTCCGAAAACGATTTGGTAGGGGAAAAACTTTTGCTCTTGATAAAAAATGTTTCCCATTGGCCTGTTCCACCTTGTAAAAGTCGCAGATTCCCAAAGTTTAACACAAAACTTAATGGTATAACGTTGCTCTGAATTTTGCTGTTCCTTTTGCGAACACACAACAAAAACACAACTTCAACAAATGGCGCTATCAAAGATCACGTGACGGCTGGACAGAACTGAAACTCTGATTGAGCACCTGGATGGGATGAATACATTGTTCTACACAAGCAGAACAACACAACATTGCCAGAGCTGTCGCAGTGTTCGCAGCGTAATTTTTTTCTCCAACACCTCGTAATACAGGGTACCTGCATAGAACAACATGTCTTTTACTTAATGCTTACTCTATTCGCCTCGAGGACGCCCTCTACGATTTTTACCCCCCCATCCCCCATCCCACCCCCTTCCACGCTTCCCTCCAGAATTAAATTGGTGATCCCTTAACGCCTCAGAATGTATCCCTTCTCCTAGCCAGGGTGTGCCAGAAATCCACGTCTCCCCAATTCTATTCAGTATCTTCTCATTAGTTACGTGATCTACCCATCTATCCTTCAGCAGTCTTCTGTAGCAACACAGTTCAAAAGCTTCTATTCTCTTCTTGTCTAAACTGTTTATCGTCCGTGTTTCACTTCCGTACATGGCTACACTCCACACAAATACTTTCAGAAAAGACTTCGTGACACTTAAATATATACTCGAGGTTAACAAATTTCTCTTCTTCAGAAACGCTTTTCTTGGCATTGTCAGTCTACATTTTATATCCTCTCTATTTTAGCCACCATCAGTTATTTTACTGGCCAAGTAGCAAAATCATCTACTACTTTAAGTTTATGATTTCCTAAACTAATTGACTCAGCATCATCTTATTTAATTAGACTACATTCCACTATCCTCATTTCGCTTTCGTTGATGTTTATTTTGTATTCTCCTTTCAAAACTCTGTCCATTCCGTTCAGCTGCTCTTCTAAGTGCTTTGCGGTCTCTGACAGAACCACAATATCATCTGCAAACCTCAAAGTTTTTATTTCTTCTCCCTGGACTTTAATTCTTATCCCACATATTTCTTTTGTTTCCTTTACAGTTGCTCAATATACAGTTTGAATAACATCGGGGAGAGGCTACAAACCTGTCTCACTCCCTTTCCAGCCACTGCACCTCTTTCATGTCCCTACTGCAGTCTGGTTTCTGTACAAATTGTAAATAGCCTTTCGCTCTCTGTATTTTACCTCAGCCACCTTCAGAATTTGAAAGAGAGTATTCCAGTCAACGTTGTCAAAAGATTTCTCTAAGTCTACAAATGCTACAATCGTAGATCTGTCTTCCCTTAACCTATCTTCTACGTGAAGTCGTAGGGTCAGTATTGCCCTGCGTGTTCCTATATTTCTCCGGAATCCAAACTGATCTTCACCGATCTTCTGCCAGTTTTTCCGTTCTTCTGTAAAGGATTCGAGTTAGTGTTTTGCAACTGTGACTTATTGAACTGATAGTTCGGTAATTTTCGCAGCAGTCAGCATTTGTTTTCATTGGAATTGGAATTATTACATTCGTCTTGAAGTCTCAGGGTTTTTCGCCTGTCTCATATATCTTGCTCACCAGGTGGAGGAGTTTTTTTGTCTACTTCCGGGGCATTGTTTTGACTTAGCTCTTTCACTGCTGTGTCAAATTCTTCACGCAGTGCCATATCTTTCATCCATCTTCATCTACGTCCTCTTCTATTGCCATAATATTACCATCAAGCGCATCTCCCTGCTATAGATCCTCTGCATACTTCTTCCATCTCCCTGCTTTCCGTTCTTTGTTTAGGAGTGGTTTTCCATCTGAACTCTTGATATTCATACGGGTGGCTCTCTTTTCTCCAAAGGTTTTTTTTAGGCTGCATCTATCTAACCCATAGTGATATATGCTTATACATCCTAACATTTGTCCTCTAGCCATTCCTACTTAGCCATTTTGGACTTCCTGTCGATCTCATTTTTTAGGCCGTTGTACACTCCTGGAAATTGAAATAAGAACACAGGAAGGGGAAACTTTATTGACACATTCCTGGGGTCAGATACATCACATGATCACACTGACAGAACCACAGGCACATAGACACAGGCAAAAGAGCATGCACAATGTCGGCACTAGTACAGTGTATATCCACCTTTCGCAGCAATGCAGGCTGCTATTCTCCCATGGAGACGATCGTAGAGATGCTGGATGTAGTCCTGTGGAACGGCTTGCCATGCCATTTCCACCTGGCGCCTCAGTTGGACCAGCGTTCGTGCTGGACGTGCAGACCGCGTGAGACGACGCTTCATCCAGTCCCAAACATGCTCAATGGGGGACAGATCCGGAGATCTTGCTGGCCAGGGTAGTTGACTTACACCTTCTAGAGCACGTTGGGTGGCACGGGATACATGCGGACGTGCATTGTCCTGTTGGAACAGCAAGTTCCCTTGCCGGTCTAGGAATGGTAGAACGATGGGTTCGATGACCGTTTGGATGTACCGTGCACTATTCAGTGTCCCCTCGACGATCACCAGTGGTGTACGGCCAGTGTAGGAGATCGCTCCCCACACCATGATGCCGGGTGTTGGCCCTGTGTGCCTCGGTCGTATGCAGTCCTGATTGTGGCGCTCACCTGCACGGCGCCAAACACGCATACGACCATCATTGGCACCAAGGCAGAAGCGACTCTCATCGCTGAAGACGACACGTCTCCATTCGTCCCTCCATTCACGCCTGTCGCGACACCACTGGAGGCGGGCTGCACGATGTTGGGGCGTGAGCGGAAGACGGCCTAACGGTGTGCGGGACCGTAGCCCAGCTTCATGGAGACGGTTGCGAATGGTCCTCGCCGATACCCCAGGAGCAACAGTGTCCCTAATTTGCTGGGAAGTGGCGGTGCGGTCCCCTACGGCACTGCGTAGGATCCTACGGTCTTGGCGTGCATCCGTGCGTCGCTGCGGTCCGGTCCCAGGTCGACGGGCACGTGCACCTTCCGCCGACCACTGGCGACAACATCGATGTACTGTGGAGACCTCACGCCCCACGTGTTGAGCAATTCGGCGGTACGTCCACCCGGCCTCCCGCATGCCCACTATACGCCCTCGCTCAAAGTCCGTCAACTGCACATACGGTTCACGTCCACGCTGTCGCGGCATGCTACCAGTGTTAAAGACTGCGATGGAGCTCCGTATGCCACGGCAAACTGGCTGACACTGACGGCGGCGGTGCACAAATGCTGCGCAGCTAGCGCCATTCGACGGCCAACACCGCGGTTCCTGGTGTGTCCGCTGTGCCGTGCGTGTGATCATTGCTTGTACAGCCCTCTCGCAGTGTCCGGAGCAAGTATGGTGGGTCTGAGACACCGGTGTCAATGTGTTCTTTTTTCCATTTCCAGGAGTGTATTTGCTTTCGCCTGCTTCATTTGCTGCATTTTTATATTTTCTCCTTTCATCATTTAAATTCAATATCTCTTGTGTTACACAAGGATTTCTACTAGCCCTTGTCTTTTTACCTACTCGATCTCCTGTGTCTTCACTACTTCATCCTTTACACTGTCTTCTTTCTTCTTCTTTCCCCTGTTCTTGTCGATCGTTCCCTAATGCTCCCTCTGAAACTGTCTACAACCTCTGGTTCTTCCAGTTTGTCCAAATCCAATCTCCCTAAATTCATACCATTTTGCAGTTTCTTCAGTTTTAATCAACAGTTCATAAATAATAGATTGCAGTCAGAGTCCACATCTGATCCTGGAAATGTCTTACAATTAAAATCTGTTTCCCAAATCTCTGTCTTACCATTATGCAATCGATCTGAAACCTTTCAGTGCCTCCATGTCTCTTCCGTGTATACAACCTTCTTTCATGATACTTGAACCAAGTGTTAGCTATGATTAAATTTCGTTCCGTACAAAATTCTACCTGGCGGGTTGCTCTTTCATTCCTTTCCCCCAGCCCATACCGACTTATTACTTTTCCTTCTCTTCCTTCTCCACTATCGAATTCCAGTCGCCATCACTATTAAATTTTCATCTGCCTTAACTATCTGAATAATTTATTTTATGCAAGCACACATTTCTTCAGCCTCTTCATCATCTGAGGAGCTACTTGGCATATAAACTAGTACTTCTGTGGTGGTTGTGGGCTTCGTATCTTTCTTGGCTACATAATGCATTCATAATGCTGTTCACAGTAGCTTATCCGTGTTCCTACTTTTGTACTCATTATGAGACCTACTCCTACTTGATCTTGTATATTTCCTCTGTATTCACATGACCAGAAGCCCTGTTCCTCCTGCCACCGAACTTCACTAACTCTTACTACATCTAACTTTAAGCTGTCCATTTCCATTCTTAAATTGTCTATCCTACCTGCCCAACTATGGGATCTAACATTCCACGCTCCGATCTATACAACGCCAGTTTTGTTTCTCTTGATAACGACGTCCTCCTAAGTAGTCCCCGCCCGGAGATCTGAGTGGGGGACTTCTTTACCTGCGGAATATTTCACCCAAGAGGATATGGCTCAAATGGTTCAAATGGCTCTGAGCACTATGGGACTTAACTTCTGAGGCCATCAGTCCCCTTGAACTTAGAACTACTTAAACCTAACTAACCTAAGGACATCACACACATCCATGCCCGAGGAAGGATTCGAACCTGCGACCGTAGCGGTCGCGCGGTTGCAGACTGAAGCGCCAAGAACCGCTCGGCCACAACGGCCGGCTCCAAGAGGATACCATCATCATTTAACCATATAGTAGAGTTCCATGCCCTCGCGAAAAATTACGGCTGTAGTTTCCCCTTGCTTTCAGCCGTTCGCAGTACCAGCACTGCAAGGCCGTTTTGGTTGATGTTACAAGGCCAGATCAGTCAATCATCCAGACGGTTGCCCCTGCAACTACTGAAAAGGCTGCTGTCCCTCTGCAGGAACCACACGTTTGTCTATCCCCTCAAAGATAGCCCTACGGTGTGATTGCACCTACGGTACGGCTATCTGTATCGCTGAGGCACGGAAGACTCCCCACGAGCGGTAAGTTCCGTGGTTTATGGAGGAGGGGGGGGGGCATCATTGTTTCTATTTATTTTACTTTTAATGTTTTAGTTTATCTACCTATATCCGTAGAACGTTACTACGCGAATGTATCTTTTCAACTTAGGGAATGCAAGGGAGTTAGAGCAACTGTAAAATTACAACTGTATTTCGTAACAAATGTTACACATTTAATATACATGTCTTTGCAGTATGCTGAGGAGTCACAATCTTCTTAAATTCCCATATTCAGATACTTCATTCTCACGTAAATTCTTATATTAATTCGTATATTTCATTTATGTGTTTATTCTTCAGGAAAATGTAGTGCATTCCCCTGGATGATATCGATCTGAGAAACAGTCGAAAACAGACGTTGGTAACACCACAATCATCGCACGCAGGCAGGTTTGCCACAGTGGCATTATTTCAACATCGGTGAAGATTTCGCGTGTTGGCAATAGTTGGCGGCAAACCATGCGTAACGGATCACCTTTCCGAACACTAGTGCTTGCAGTGGCACTGCAGGAATTTCATTGAAATACTTTCAAATAATTTTCTCTTTTTTGAGTTCATTCATCTGTCATACAATTAGTAGACGAATGAGGACAACGTTATATCAATATACGCTGGAAAACATTCGTCCAGTAATCTTCTACAAACATGGGTATAAATATGAAAAACAACACGGGGCGCAAAATTAAGAATCCACGATGCGCAATCACTGTGCCGTCATTTAGTCCGACGATTTCACGCAGTAAAAGGAACATACAGTGGCTGCAAAATATCTCGAAACCTTTGACCGTCGTTTTTTTTTTTTCAGAAACGATCGAGTATCTACAGATGAGCCTAGACAAGTGTTAGTTTATTTTGACCCCTCATCCACTGATGGAATTTCCGTGAAAACAGGTTATGACACTTGCCGTGTTCTCGTCGTTAGTGGTGCAGTTACGACCGTGCAGACATCAGGTTTTAAATGTTGTCATGTGTTTGTGGGAAGACTGCTCGACGCAGAGAAAAATAACCAACATACTGATTTGTGTACATTTTAAGGTACCACATATAAAAATAAGTGCACTTATACGCTTAACACCATGTAAAAAGTGTCATACTGCAAAAAGAATTACTAAACACCACTGGATTACTAAGGATGTAGCAAACTCTGTCACGAAAACCATTTCAATAAGTATTTTTCACGTTCATAATAGCGTCTGTAACTGCAATTTCAGAATCGACAACCATTCCTTTCTGTCACTCGCAAATAGTTAAGCATATAAGATACGTTTCCTAAATAAATAAAATAGATTATTTTTTGAGTATTCTATAATACATCAACAAGAAATAAGTCTGCAAAAAATAGTCAGTAATACAGCAGAAAGGAACATATCTGCAATAATAATTAAGCACCAATAAACTCGTGATTCTATATAAAAAAAATGAACTCCTACGCATAAAACAATTTCAAACGTCATATCACTTTACAAATGAGTTAAGGTGTCAAATATCTCACGTTAAGCCCGTAAGCGCGAAAAGCTTTGAAATTATGTTTAAATTTGTTGAAAGTCGCTAAGTGCTCCCCCTGTCAATGCTTTATTAGTAAACTGGGGATAATTTGCACCCCGTTTTAATCAAAACATAGTTTTTTAGGCGTCTCAATGTTCGCGACGTCATATGTCCTGAACTACGTGAATGAACAATGATATAATTTGCAGATATATTCAGTAGTATGTGTGGATGTTGCATACGAAATTTATTGTGAACGTAGTTAGGAGTGAAGAGGTAATAAATTAAAACGTAATGTCTAATGCGGCTGTTTTACTGCATGAACAGGGAAAATGCAGTACCCAATCAACTATTCAACTGTGTGTGAAATCTTATGGGACTTAACTGCTAAGGTCATCAGTCCCTGAGCTTACACACTACTTAGCCTAAATTATCCTAAGGACAAACACACACACCCATGCCCGAGAGAGGATTCGAACCTCCGCCGGGATCAGCCGCACAGTCCATGACTGCAGCGCCCCAGACAGCTCGGCTAATCCCGCGCGGCGCAATACCCAATAAACTTCCTTCCTTTCATCATTTTGTGGGGGGGGGGGGGTCGTCAGCGAGAAAGCCTTCCATAATTATGTGTTAAGTTTCCTGGAAGTCGATAAGTGCTCTCAATTTTAAATGCTGGATTAAAATAGTCTAAATATACTGAAATACATATTTCTTAATTTCTGACAGAGAAACCAGTTTACATAGGTCGAGCTAAAATTGCCTTAATAGCGATATTTTTCAAGAAAATCCCTCCCCTATTTCCACCCTTAGGATTGCAATTTCAAAAGATCTCTTTTCATATGACGTCTGCATTTTAAGATACACTCCTTCTTCAAATTTCAAGTTTCTGTTCTTACCGGTTTGGGCTGGGCGATGATTAGTTAGTCAGATGGTCAGGACACTGCCTTTTATACAATGCAGCGCCAAAGGAACTTGTAAAGGCATGCATATTCAAATAGAGAGATATGTAAACAGACCGAATATGGTGCTGCGGTCGGCAACGATTATATAAAACAGCAAGTGTCTGACGCAGCTGTTAGATCGGCTGTATTGTATTGTATTGTATGGAACTGGGGACCTACAAACGACAGAAAGGCTTCGTCCCCGCCGTAGCTCTCAGTGGCCAGCAGTCCACCTATCCCACTGCCGCCCCACACCACACCCAGGGTATTGTTTAGTTCGGCCCCAAGTGGACCCCCCGGTAACGTCACACACCAGACGAGTGTAACCCCAATTATGGTGTATGCGTACGTGGAGAAAGTGTTTGCGCATCAATCGCCGGCATAGTTTAACTGAGGCGGAATAAGAGGAACCAACCCACATTCGTCGAGGCAGATGGAAAACCGCCTTAAAAACCATCCACGGACTGGCCGGCATACCGGACCTCGACACTAATCCGCCGGGCGAATTCGTGCCGGGGTCCGGCACACCTTCCCGTCCGGAGAGCAGTGCGTTAGACCGCGCCGCTAACCGGGTGTTCTGTTAGATTGGTTACTGCTGCTACATTGGCAGGTTATCAAGATTTAAGTGAGTTAGAACGTGGTGTTGTAATCGGTGCACGAGCGATGCCACACAGTATCTCGGAGATAGCGATGGAATGGGTATTTTCCCGTGCGTCTGTTTCACGAGCGTATATCAGGAATCCGGTAAAACATCAAATCTCCGACATCGCTGCGGCCGGAGAAAGGTCCTGCAAGAACAGGACCAATGGCCACTGAAGAGAATCGTTCAACGTGACAGAAGTGCAAGCCTTCCGCAAATTGCTGCACATTTCAATGCTGGGCCATCAACAAGTGTCAGCTTGCGAAGCATTCAACGAAACTTCATCGATATGGGCTTTCGGAGCCGAAGGCCCACTCATGTGCCCTTGATGACTGCACAACACAAAGCTTTACGCCTCGCCTGGGCCCGTCAACACCGACACTGGACTGCTGATGGCTGGGAACGTGTTGCCTGGTCGGACGAATGTCGTTTCAAATTGTATCGAGCGTACTGGACGTGTATGGGTATGGAGACAACCTCATGTATCCATGGACCCTGCATGTCAACAGGGTATTGTTCAACTCGCTGGGGCGTGAGCAGTTGGAGTGATGTGGGACCCCTGTTACGTCTAGATACGACTCTGACGGATGACACGTGCGTAAGCATTCTGTCTGATCATTTCATCCACTCATGTCCATTGTCCATTCCGACAGACGTGGGCAATTCCAGCAGGACAATGCGACACCCCACACGTCCAGAACTGCTACAGAGCAGCTCCAGGAATACTCTTCTGAGTTGAAACACTTGCACTGGCCACCAAACTCCCAAGACATGAGAGTTATTGAGCATATCTGGAGCGCCTTGCAACGTGCAGTTCAGAAGAGATCTCCTCCCCCTTGTACTATTACGGATTTGGGGACGGCTCTGTACGGTTCATGGTGTCAGTTTTCTCCAGCACTGCTTCAGACATTAGTCGAGTCCATATCACGTCGTGTTGCGGCACTTCTGCGTGCTCGCGGGGACCCTACACGATATTAGGCAGGTATACCACTTTCTTCGGCTGTTCAGCGTATGTAGAGAAGAAGACAAGAGAGCTACTGTAATAATCATATTAGTATTAACGAATGCTGACATCTTTTCACCTGTCTGAAGCTAGTATCTCGGGTTATCGTTTTATCAGAACCTTGGGTACGCACAGAAATGATTCAAAGGCCCCGTGGCGTCACATGCTGACGATGGCGCGTGTTGCACTGAAACACCCATGCGCGAAGGGAAAATAAATTATTTGTCTCTCCCGTGAGGAAAAGTTTTGATACTAATAGTCATTTAACATTAAAATACTTGAACTAATGAAACAAGGAAGTTTTCAATAGATTAAAACAGTGTGCCCGATCGGGATTTGACCATTGAGTCGCGTCTTTGCTAACACGGTACGCATTTAAGCGGCAGAGTACGCAATGACAATAACGACAGAAACTTCGTGAGGATGCCCGCCGTCAACGCTGTAGTATGCAGAGAAGTCGCAACGCTACAGAATTGTAGCGAAATGAAGGAAGACTTGCTAAAGATCGACGCTTGGTGCAGGGACTGGCGTTTGACCCTCAACATACACAAATGCAACGCAGTGCGCATAAATAGGAAGAAAGACCTGTTACTGTAGGATTAAACGATTTTAGAAGTGTCATGGAAGGAGTCACATCCATTAAATACCTGTGAGCATGCGTAGGGGACGGTTTCAAGTGAGTCTACCACATGAAATTATTCTTATGAAAGGCAGATACCGGAATGAGATTAACTGGAGGAATTCTGAGGAAGTGTAGTGTACATACAAAGGAGGTAGCTCGTGAAACCCTCGTGCGGCCGATATTCAAGTGCTTCCCGTCAGTCTGGAATCCTTAATACGTAGGACTGATAGGGGGAAATCGAGAATATCCAAAGAACAGCAGAGTTTTTCGTCACGGGATCGTTCAGTAAGCGCTGTAGGGTCGCCCACTACCAGGCCGGAAATCCCTGCTGTCTTGTCAGGATGCAAACCAAAGACCTGAGTAGCGTCGTTGGGCACAATAAATAACTACTTAATATTATTCAATTTATTACTCAGAATGCAAGTCGTTGTGTGTCTTTAGAGACGGCCGGTGGCTGCGTAATCCGAAGAGGAATCCGCTCAATCCACCATTGGACTCAAGGCTGTCGAGGACACTGCATCAGCTCGGAGTCAAAGTTGATGGTGCAGCGGTTCGCCTTCTGTTGGCCAGGTAGGCACACCCCGTCGATAGCCCTGCTAGGATATGAAGGTGACTGCGTCGTGTGTGTTTCATTCACACTGGTTCTGGGAGTACTCAATCCGTCCCAGATCACTGCCCGTGTTGTACCATCTGGTCCTGTTTTGATTCCATCAGGAACCGTATATCATCAGGACCGAATATTGTAAGAACGGGGAGACACACAGCAGTCGGTCGCAATACCATTAGTTCTTATTATGCTCGCAAATCTAGATTTCGGCTATATATAGCCATCTTCGGAGCATTCATGTGGTGACGTGAACTGCCGGGAGTCTGCTCAACTGTAAGGAAAATGTACTGAAGATGGCTATTTATAGCCGAATCTAGATTTGCAAGCATGATAAAGACTAATGGGATTGGTGGCTGCGGTGTCGAATGCCGTGATGTCTCGCTGAACGCTGAACCTGGGGCAGCAGTGCTGTAGGCCGTCAGACTCGTGCTTCTCCCCTGGACGCAAGCCGTGTTGGTAGACCCACAGAATACCTGTCGGTGCTGGCTGCTGTACTGACTTCAGTATTGGATGTTGGACTGCATTAGCTGTGGCTACATGTCGCTGATCGTGTGGTAAGGCAACAAGTGTAAGATCAACACTAGAACAATCCATACACAAGACGTTACCATACCGTAACCAGTGAATGGAGTGCGAACGACATGAAATGCCGTCGATCCCACGGATCGAGTGCCAAAAACTAGTGAGGGTGAACTATTTATGTCGCTGACTTGATGACAATGACCGAATTATTACTTCTCTTGCCTAGTACTCAGTGGTCCTCAGTTCCGCTACATTCGCTTAACGATTTTGTTACAGGTTCTTTACTGCTTAGACAAACTCCTGCTAGACGTTGTTGCGTCCTAGCTAGTGTCTCTTATGTAATGTTACGGGAGTAACGAGGGCAGTTCGGTCTGCAATGTTCTAACTCGCAGTGTCTCTTAAAGAGTGTCGAGGTCGCTGTCATCATCATCGAGTAACTATGTTGAAATTTTTACGCTTCCCGGCCGCTGGCTGTCGATACTTTCGTGCGATTGATAACGCCAGTTGTTCCAACTTAGAAAATTTTACTTTCCCTGCCTGTCTCTAGAGGCAAATACTACAGGGAAGGTGTTTGTACATCACTGTGCGGTTTACTGCTACAATTCCTAAATCGCACATTCCAAGACGAATCAATCAATACAGTTGTTCCTCTTACGTACATCACACTAAAGGCCCACGAAGGTAAATACATAGAGATTCGAATTCACAGAGAGGCTTAACGGTAATCGTACTTCCCGCGCATCACTCGTGACTGCTAGAAGGAACAGGGTAAGTCACAGCAGTACACAAAGTAACCTCCGCCTCACTTCTTAAAAAGGGTTGCAGGGTAGAGGTGTAAATGGTGATGTACATGTTGAGTGTCGTCAAGTTTCTGCCATCCAGCAACTGTCTCTTGCTTCTTAGAAATTCACGTTGTGTCATCATCTACATGTCAGGATGACTTTTACAATCCTGGTCCATCATAAGGTCTTAGTCCGTTAGGAATGTTCATTTAGGCACTGAGACCAATTACGAAAGTTTCAAGTAGGAAAAAGGAATGGAACTGTAATCGTTAAAGGAAGAAAAAACACAAAATAAGGTTCAAATGGCTCTAAGCACTATGGGACTTACCATCTGAGGTCATCAGTCCTCTAGATTTGGAACTACTTAAACCTAACTAACCTAAGGACATCACACACATCCATGCCCGAGGCAGGATTCGAACCTGCGGCCGTAGCAGGAGCGCGGTTCTGGGCTGAAGCGCTTAGAACCGCTCGGTCATAGCGGCCGGCTACACAAAATAAGTGAAGGTTATAGGTGAATAACGGAATCTTGTGGATGGTATACAGAATGATTATGTTTCGTTAACCGATTTTCCGCTCTCAGCGTCATCGTCAGACTAAATGACTATTGTCATCAAAGAGGGTTCACTGTTGGTGAATGACGCTGAAAAAGGATTTAAACAACGACAGTGAGGTACAGCCACAGAGTGAATAACTATTTTGAAACTGGAGTGGCAGCGTAATTGAAAATATTACATAATAAATAAAAGTAAAGTGAACAAACCATGAAAACGTCTGCATTAAATCTCGACAGAACAGTGTATTTGTGTGTGTTTGTGTGTGTGTGTGTGTGTGTGTGTGTGTGTGAGTGTGTGTGTGTGTGTGTGAGTGTGTGTGTGTGTGTGTGTTTGTGTGTGTGTGTACACGCAAAATCAAAATTGAGGTGGAATGGAGGAGGACGAAACTAGAAAAGAATTACATCCAGTAGAAGAGAGGATATAAAGATATTTAACAGCCTATATAACAATTAAATCAATTTAACAATCACAATCAGATAAAAGTAATAGAAAAGAACAGAAAAAAGCTTGAAGATGTATTACATAGGGAAAGCTATGCAGAAACAGAGTAAAAGGTAGAACTGACAATTGTAACAGGAAAAACATCAGCCAAATTATGTTTCAGTGGTGTGAAGAGTTTCTTTTACTGTAAGAAACACCTAAATATTAGACAATAAAAGAACACGGGGAGTAAATAGAGAATAACAATAAAATAAGTGAATACAAGGAAAAAAGGAGGAACGGAATAGATCTGGAACGTTCGTCGAGCAACTTCAAGTATTTAAGTAAAAATGTGAGGCATCAACAATCTGCAGTTACGCCTGTAGCTGTAGAGTTCAGACTATACACGTTCAGGGTCTTTGTTTCAACATGAGACAGCTAAATATCTCAAAAATGATGCATCGTACGACAATTGTCTTATAGGTGAATAGTTAATATTAGTAAAAGGAACATCCGTCTGTGCTACAACTGGCAGCGTGCTACCTACCCCTCCTGTATGGTGGGACCAACTTTGTGTTTTCAAATGGGAAACCCCCCCCCCCTTTTTATTGCATATTCGAATTCTAAGGCAAAAATTTCGGTGAGTCTCTATGGCAGGTGCCCCAGTCACTATCACTTCACGAACAATATACCTTATTACAATGGTTGTAGCCCGTATTTCGCGGGTAGCAGCATAGTGACCAAACCAAGAGTTACGGTGGCTGCATGGAAACACAAATAATGTCAGCCACCCTGATGTCGACGTTCGAGGGCGGCCACAGAAATCAAGCATTCCGATGGTCTGGGGACTCACCACAATCAACCCCGTAGGCAACGAACCACGTTGCCATACAATTACCTTTTTTGACAGAAATGTCTGTGTTATCGAATTACTTGTACGGTACAAACATATTTTCGTTATGCTTTTACAAGACATTACGTACCTTTCTTTCCGTAATGGTCGAATTTTACACAAAATAAGCGTTTCTGTTTTATGACTTTTGCTTAGTCTAGAACAGTTACCGAAGCCATGTCAAGACAGGAAGTACAATATATTAGGAAGCGTAGATTTTTTTAAAAAAAACTCTGAAATGATTTAGATGTTACCATTATGTGTCTCAAAAACTTCATCACTCGTAGAATTTTACATTTTATCAATCCTTTGCTTCAGCATGTAAATTCACTGCCTCATATCAAAGAACGTGTCAACGAATCTTTTCGCAATTAAAAAAAAATGCGCTGGAACGAAATATTACTTCCGTTCACATATCTTTCGGTGCACAAGAATCGCAGTTTTAAGGAAGAAATCCTTACTGGAGCCACTACCGGTACGATTACGATAAATTGAACACTACTCCAGAACTCTTCTGCAATTGGATGTCATCTCCAATCGCTGATCGAGATATTGGATCCAATACAATGACGTTATGCTCGGTCTGTGTCACCTGTGGTCTCAGCTGGAGAGCCACGCGCCAGGCTTACTGAAGGGCCCACCTGCTGGAAGTGACGTCACAGCTGGCCACAAAGGCGGCAGTGTGGCCTGGCCGCTGCGCGCCTGCGCGCATCCCCACCCCAGCACGTGTGCCCCACACGTGGCAGGTGCCACCGACTCTGCGGCACTGCCATCTGCGCGTCTTCAGAGCTGCCCTCGCAGAGCAAGAAAGCCTGTAAGAATGGCAGTGCAAACCATTGGTTGAACACGCCCCTGTGCACCACTTCCCTGAATATTTTTCGTTGCAAATTACACTATTAACAGGATCGGTCTTAATGAGGTTAATAACCCAATGGTGTAAACGAATGGCGGAAAAAAGATTTGAGATTTTTACCAATCTTGTTTACTATGTATCTTAACCACAGGGTGATCATAATTAAAGTTAAACTTTCAAACCGCTGTAGCAATAATACCACTGGTCAGAATGACGTCAAATTGCAACGTAATATTGTCGGAGAAGGGGGAAAACTTATGGAAGAAGAAAAATAAATAGTTACAAAATGTAGCAATAGATGGCGCTGTAAGCGTCATAATTTAATAGTGGTCGAATGCAAATGACAGATTTATCATACAATAATGCTTAAGGTGTACGTTTGACTTTAAACAAACTGTACTACTCAGTGTGCATGGGTTACAGGTGTGATACTGTTAGTTACGTAAGCCTGTCCACCACGGCGAGGTCACATCACATGGGATGGGAAAAATTGGTTTTTAATTGTCATGAGCCCAAAAATCGCATGAAAAGCATCAATCACATTGGTTTTTAATTGCCCTGAGGCCAAAAACCGCACAAAAGCATCAATCAAAGTCAAATCGGATTATTAATTTCCATGTGACTGGCGCAAAACAGGTTCAATATTATGTCCGCCGTTTTCTGCAACAAGTTGAATTCGAGAAACAGCATGTTCCACAGCTGATCGAAGTGTTCCTGGGGTCACGTTCAGAACGTGTAGCGCAATGCGTGCCTTCAGTGGAGCCTCACAGCCAGAAATCACACGGACTAAGGTCAGGTGATCGGAACCGCCAGGTTGTAGGGAAATGGCGGCTGATAATTCTAGCATTTCCGAAATGGCGCTTCAGCGGCTGCTGAACTGGATTTGAAATGTGCGGAGGTGCGCCATCTTGCATAAAAATGATCCCATCAACACATCCACGCTGCTGGAGATCTGGAATGATGTGGGTGCGCAGAAGACACTCATAGCGTTCACCAGTGACGGTACAGGTAACAGGACCGGAAAAAATATGGCCCTATGCTAAGTGATGCCGTAAACCCGCACCACACAG
Organism: Schistocerca serialis cubense; assembly: GCF_023864345.2. NCBI lineage: Eukaryota > Metazoa > Arthropoda > Insecta > Orthoptera > Acrididae > Schistocerca > Schistocerca serialis. Next base: position 593,214,493 of record NC_064639.1, read on the forward strand.
TGATCTTTTCAGGATGAAGTACTGCTTGATTTGCGTGTGGATTTTCCATTGCTCATATTCGACAATTCTGATTATTGATATATCCTGTCAAGCCGGCCACTGTGGACGAGTGGTTCTAGGTGCGTCAGTCCGGCACCGCGCTGCTGCTACGGTCGCCGGCATGGATGTGTGTGATGTCCTTAGGTTAGTTAGGTTTAAGTAGTTCTAAGTCCAGGGGACTAATGACCTCAGGTGTTAAGTCCCATAGTACTTAGAGCCATTTGAACATATCCTGTCAGATGGAAGTGGGCTTCGTCTGTCCACAAAATCTTCCACAGCCAATCATTGTCCACTTCCATGCGAGCAAGAAATTCTAAAGCAAAGCTCTCTCTTGCTGGCAGGTCAACAGCAAGCAACTCGTGCACATGGGTAATTTTGAATGGATAGCCAAGAAGGCTGATTCGTAGGATTTTACACATCGTGCTCACGGGTATGTCCAATGTTCGGGCAATTCTCCGTGCAGTACCCGTTTGCACACCACCACTCGTGTCCGCCTGCAATGCTGTCGCCACTGCTTCCACTGACGTCTAATCAATTCGTTTCCTCCCTCAACCAGGCTGCACACCGAAAGAACCCGTCATTTCGAATTTTCGAACTATTTTCTCCAGACTCACGGCAGTCATCGGACCAATGCCTGTTTTCAAACCCTTCAGTGTCCGGAACTTCTGCAGAGCGACGTGTGCACAGTCACCATCCTTGCAATACAGCTTTACTAGCAGAGCGCGATCCTGCATTGAGACAGTCATGGCGAACGTCGCAGACGCCAGAGGAAGAAAAGCCGTGTACCCGGCGTGCTTGTACTAACTTCAATGAGTCGTGCGTATCACAGGTGTTTTCATTTACGTATTCCGACACATACAGCGCCATCTATTGATCAATTCTCACACTATTGTGTTCTTCTTCCATACGTTACCCCCCTGTCTGATAATATTCCGTTGCAATTTGAAGTCATTCTGACCAAAGGCGTTATATCTACAGCGTTTTGAAAGTTTAACTTTAATTATAATCACCCTGTACGTTGCACTGGATGACAGAAAATATTTTTCTATCATATTTCTAACAAGGGAACCTCCCCATCGCACCCCCCTCAGATTTGGTTATAAGTCGGCACAATGGATAGGCCTTGAAACACTGAACAGATATCAATCGAGAAAACAGGAAGAAGTTGTGTGGAACTATGAAAAAAATAAGCGAAATATACAAACTGAGTAGTCCATGCGCAAAATAGGCACCATCAAGGACAGCCCGAGCTCAAGAGCGCCGTGGTCGTGTGGTGAACGTAAGCAGCTGCGGATTAAGAGGTCTTTGGATCAATTATTCCCTCGAGGAATATTTATTATCTGTCCGTCCGATGCGAGGTAACTGCGCCGTAGTATGGGGACGTTACACCTAAAGAAACATCGAAACACAGCGCACGGAAGAGAGAGTATTCCTGCTAACGAGGCTCCCTGGCTGGCAGTTGACTGTTCACTACTTTGGACGAGAGTGCATTAAATACGTGAGATGTATTCCGTGGGCAATATGAATCCAGCAAATGTAGCTCACGACTTCAATAACAAGGTCAATGAATATTTTCCGAACTGTAAGAAATCGGAAAGTTCCTTAAGGGATCGAACGATTGTCGTACATTTGTATGATTATTTCCTACATTTGTTGATAAACAGTACGTATGGTGATGATTGTCTGAAAATAAAAAATTAAACTCTTCTCTCGACCGAAGATTTGAACGAAGGACCTCTCGTTCCGCAGCTGCTCACGCTAACCACGCGACCACGGCGCTCCTGAGCTAATACTCTCCTGATCTTGCCTATCTTGCGCATAGACTACTCAGTTTGTATATTTTGCTTATTTTTTTCATAGTTCCACACAACTTCTTCCTGTTTTCTCGATTGATCTGTGTTCAGTTTTTCAAGGCCTATCCACTGTGCCAACTCATAACTAAATCTGAGGGGGGTGCGATGGGGAGGTTCCCTTGTAAGGCTGGAAGTTTCTGTTTCAAGTCTTAGGTCAAAAGCTGGAAACCAACAACATATTTAACAATATTTTACAGAAATAAACTGAGAACCACTGAAGATCTCACATACGTGTCGAAAAATGTTTGGGCAAAGATTAAAAGATGACAGACGTTGTGTCCCCAAGGAAAACAAAACTAAAATAAATATGCAGAATAAGTTTTCTTGCTACGATGGAAATTTGAGTAACAGTGAAATACTGGAATACGTTATATATTTAAATGTTTTGGCTGTGATCTTCCACACCAACGTAACTAAACACTTTTGTAACATAGCAATCCTAGCTAGGCCCACCACGTTTCGGGACGCTTAGGTGTGCATTCGCAAGATGCCACTATCAAAGAGAGAAACCCCAAATAGTTAATAATCAGTACACATCATTGCACATTCTGGAGCAGTTCTTAATGACCGACTTGCACGTGAACTTACTATCGGGTTATTGATTTTACTTTGTGGTTCACTAAACTTTAAAGGCAAACTGACTAATTATTGAACATTCTGAGAGAAAAGAAACTGTAATAGACAAATCCCTGACGTACTGAGGAACAGTATTTATAATACGATCGGTTTGAGAGGATTTAATAACTGGCACGGGATTTGTAGTGTCAGAAGGTGACAGGAGTGTGGACATTCCAAGACCATAAAACCTATGAGCGCAGACAACTTCGATGTGAATCAGCGATTCTCTTGCCGCTTGCCACCTTCATTCAGATTACAGTTTGCTTGTTCATTACCCTGAACAGAAGACAGCAATGTTCCTTCATTCACTGACTGCTATCCCTGTATGTAACTAGCATTAACATGTCCGTCAACGCTTCTCTCGGCCAAATCTTTATCAGTTATGGTAAGCTATATCTCACTGTCAAACTTTAATCTGAATTTTTAGTGTTGAACCCTCCATCCACCTTCCCAATTAATTGGGATCCCCTGTGTGTAGGAACAAAGATGGTTGTGTTGCATGGCTAAGATTGAGTTATATTTGAATTCCCTGCAGATTCTAAATTTCCTCTCTTAAAGGTAGAGTAGGCTGCTGCGGCTTGGCAATTACGTGGCGAGGTGTCTGCAACCAGTTGTCCAGCGCCCGAGATACCTAGGATACTGGGAAGGAACTGTATAAACGAAACGTAGAAATTTCCACAATGATGGCTATTCCGGCGCTATTCGAAGGGAGTCAGACATGAAATAACTGAACACAGAGAAGAAGCTAACTTACAAGCAGCATAAATTAGGCTCATATATACAGTGAAGGGTTGCTCCAGAAGTGGCCATTCATCAAACTATGATTTCAAAGGAACGTTGCATCTCCATTCCATAATGCAGAAAATGGATGATTCGTGGAATAAATGGACCAAACATCTAATGACGTAAGTGAAATAAGTTGGTCAGAACTGGTTATGCGTTATGCATCTTCAGGACGATGTAGGGTGGAACTTATAGAGATGAATTGAAATGTTAAAAAGGAACAGGCTAGGTGGCTTAAACTACAAGATTAACCCTGCAGTGGTCCCATGGATTACGTATGTAATACACTTGTGTAAATTAAAAAAAGCCGAAACTCAGTAAGAACCATGTTTCGAGCATCTGTGAACTTTAAGACTGATTGACGACGTACGCTCTCAGTTTTGTGCTAGCACCGGTTTCATGTCGTTTTGTGACAGGAAGTTTGCAATTACGTAAATATTGCTTAACCCCAGTTTTCTTTTATTGTTGGAATACGTTTACTATATTGACTAATTATTGTTTTAGAATGTATAAACATGTAAATAATCGTGCAATTTCATTAAATTTTGGAAACCGCTTTGATTGGGGGCAAGAAGCTTGAATTCTGGCGTGGCTGAAATTGAGTGAGAATGAGGAAGATATTCTTGATTCGAATTATATGAAGATGACATTCTGGAAGAGCACGACTACTAGTCTGAGTCTGAGCAAGAGGAAGAAGTTCCAAGTGAAGCAATTGAAAACAGTCCTGAATATCCAGACTCTTCTGAAAATAAAAATGACTAGAAGCCATAATACTGCATATGTGCCTCTTGGTGCTAAAAGAAGTACACTACAGAAAACTTCTGCTGAAAATTGCTTTCGTCTCATAATTAAATAAACTAAAATTAAACTAGACCATATCAAGAACATATATACTAGAGACAGAAAATTTGGAAATTTGTGGCAAGTTCCTATGGGGCCTAGACTTACACACTACGTAATCTAACTTAAACTAACTTATGCTAAGGGTAACACACACACCCATGCCCGAGAAAGACTCGAACCTCCGACGGGGGGAGCCGCGTGAACCGAGGGAAGGCGCTTCTAGAGACAGAGATGCTAAACATATAGCCTAATAAAGTGATTATTTTGATGTCAACAACGATACAAAAACTGATACCGATGCAGTAGCTCAACAAAAACCGGAAACATTCGACTACTTTACAAAGAATGTAGTGGATCCAGTTGATAATACCAGTTCGCTGTATGACCATGAGCGTCCGCCAAAATTGATCCAGGGGGTCAAGACACTAAAATTATCATTTTTATATTAGAGAGTTGGTTGGTTTCGAGACGTGTCATAACTCATTAAGTTTTATAGATGACACAAAAAACCTGTTATATCCCAGAGATTTGGCGGTTACCCACTCAATGTATGAATAAAAAATCCTGTATTCGAGATTATAATGGGTGGTGGGACGTATTCTCTCTTGCCCCCTACCCCTCCCCTTTGACGGCCCATAAATATATGTACTGTCCTGAAATTCAACAAGATGGCCTCTTATTGTATTTTACGATCTACTGAACCTCAATGCTGTTTGCATTTGTAGCGAACCAGAATTACATTGCTGTCCGATGTCGAGATTTCCTTATTGACCTGTCTCTGACGTGGATGAAATCTCTGACTCACAGAAGATCCAAACAATGTTGCCAAGAGTTTGTCTTTCAAACTGAAGGCTTTCCTGACGTTTCTCTGATGGAAAGTCAGCCATCAACGTCGGGAATGACACAGAAGAGATCTGTGGGAAGCTGTTATGACTGCAGAAGTATACAAAATGTAAATATTCGGTGTATAAGTGTATATTGCTTGTAGTAGGGTCTGTATGTCTTGTTTTGAAAACCATGATTAGATTAGTAACTTCTTAAACTCAATCAAAGCAAATGATGCCATTTTAGTTAAAATTGTGATGTCCTATCAATTTTTCTGTCAAATATGGGTTACTTTTTGTTGATCATTTTTAATAGAGATTGCTATGGGCAACAAATAAAACACTTCATAAAAAATTTTCAGACTTCAATCTCTACATTTTTTAGTGGAGATAATGGCATACCCATATAATCCATGCGACCACTTAGTTTCTCTTTAGACAGCAAAGACTTCAGTGTTAATAACTGACTCCGAACACTTCGTAACCAAAGGCAAGGTTCCCTGTTCAAGTCCCGGTCCAGCAAACAGTTTCTGTTTGATTGGAAGTTTCAAAACAGAGTAGACTGGAAGAATCATTCGGCTTAATGCCCACTCTGCATACGTATAATGCCATTATAATACTGCTCTTTACTGTATTGCTGGGCATTATGAGAAGTTGCTAACGTTCTTCTATTTTGGTAATGCGTGTTTTAACTTATGTGCCCGCCCGGGTATGTAAATGGTAAACACAAGGTACTTCTGCTATGAAAGAAATTTGGAACCGCTGTGTATGTGAATGGCAAATTAAAAGTCGTAAACAACTAGTACTATTACTTGCCCACTTGTACTGAATACTGATGCGTACTATTGATACAATAAATACGAAAAAACGTCTGTTTTAAAAGCTGCAGTGGCAGGACAAACAGGAGGGATCCACAACTGAAACCAAATCACGGGTCTACAACTATAAAGAAATTGATCTTGAATATGTAACGTGTCCTCGTGTTGCTATGGTAAACTACTGCTACTGAAATTTCGATGATGGATATGTTCAGTTTTTAACAACGCGGATTCAGCTTCGTACAGTCATTACATTCTGACAGTTGCTGGGCGTAATATTTACAACAGTTACTGATAAGCCCATTAGTGATACTCAGTACTTCCGAAGATATACATGTGACTCGACAACTTCTTCAACAAACGTTTAAGCGAGTTTTAGTCTGTCGCCGTGCCTTCGCTATGACATTTGGGTTAATGTCCCGAATGACTCACTACAGCATTTAGCTTGTTACCTTGAATGATGGCAATTACGTGTATACACTGTAAGCTCCCCCCCCCCCCCCCCCCCCGCCTCCCAAAAAAAACGACACATCACCAAGGTGATATTCGTACAGATATCGACGCAAATGCTAAATTGTAAACATTTGTGGCCGATGTGTCAAAGTGTGACGTTTGAAGCGCAGTTTCACTACTCAACTGGTAAAGATAGTATGTTCAAATGTGTGTGAAATCTTATGGGACTTAACTGCTAAGGTCATCAGTCCGTAAGCGTACACACTACTTAACCTAAATTATCCTAACGACAAACACACACACCCATGCCCAAGGGAGGACTCGAACCTCCGCCAGGATCAGCCGCGAAAGATAGTAATCAGGGGACATGTCGACACCAGGCATTATGTTTTTGCAAATTTAGTTCCCGTGTACTCAGTTGGAATAATCATGCCTTGCAGACAGGCGCGTGAACAATATACGCAGATATCAGCATTTGAGAGAGAACGTGTAGTTGGGCTCAAAAGAGTCGGTTAGAGCAATAGGAGAGTCGCTCGATTTTTGAACAGGAGCGATGCCACTGTTCGACAGTGTTGGCAGGAATGCGTGAACGACGTCCGATCACAGGGTCGTTCTGGAAGCGGTCGACTTAGAGAGACGACAGAACGTGGGGAACGAGCAGTCGTCAGAGAGGCACTCAGAGCCCCGATTCATCACTATTATCGATCTGACGAGCAACTGGCGCTGCGGTGGCCAGAAGGACGATTAACAGGCGGCTAACATAAAGGGAGCTGAGCTCACGGCACTCCTTGCGCCGACTACCATTGACCTCTGTACACCAGCAAGCACATTTGCAGCGATATCGAGTACATTCAGCCAGGAATCTCACTGACTGCAGTAGAATTGTCTTTAGTAATGAGTCCCGCTTCGAACTGAGCCCAGGTGACTAGCGAAGAAGTACGAAGAAGTCGTATCTACAGACGCCCCAGACAATGACGAGATATCAACCTCGCTGCCCGACTCCAGGAGTAATGGTTTAGGGTGCCTAGCAGGACCCCCTTGGTTGACATATGTGGCACTTTTACAGCACTGCGATACGTCGACGACATTCTATGCTCCGTTTTGTTGCCCTTCATGGCAAGCCATACTGGGCTTACATTTCGGCAAGATAATGCCGCCTGCACACGGCGAGAGCTTCTACTGCTTGTCGTGGTGCTTGCAGAACCCTACCTTGGCCAGCAAGGTTGCCAGATCTCTCCCCAGTTGAGAACGTTTGGAGCATTATAAGCGAGACCCTCCAACTAGCTCGGAGTTTAACGATGTAAGGCGTCAGTTGGACAGAATTTTGCCCAGTGTCCGTCAGAAGTGCATCCAACAACTCTCTCAATCTATGCTAACCCGAATAAATGCTTGCATAAATGTCAGAGTTGGACCGGCGCCTTATTGACTTGCTCAGCTTATGATTTCACTTGAATAAATCATCCAATTTTTCTGAAATTGCAATCATTTGTTTGTCTGTACATTTACATTGCATCTACCGACTCCCATCCCATTTGAATAGTTCTTTCGTGATGAACTTTTTTTTTTTTTTAGACTAAGGCGTAGAAGGCTGTACTCTCGCCGCAGCTACGCCAGAAGCCATATCAGGGCTATGTTCCACAGACTTTATCTTTTTTATTATTATTCATTTTGATCATTTTTCCTAGTTTTAGTTTAAAATTTATGAACTGTTATACATTAGCATTAAGAGTGAAAAGCGACTACAACTAGAATCAAATGTATATTTAATCAAACTTCAGTGTGGATCAAAGACTATAGTATGTGACTATAATTTAGCTTGATATGTGCTCCATGCGCTAAACGCTAATTCCTTGTTTATTTGATTGCACCAGTTCTGTTTTGTATATAGTAAGGACGCGATCTAGTCGAGTCTCTAGTACCGACAGATAATTAATGAACAGTTTATTGTCGAGAAGAATCATTATCTGTCTTCATTGCCCGCTATAACAAGCAATACTTGGATTATTGAGAAGACTAGTAAGAAAGCCATAGCCACGAACCTTATGGTGAAGCAACTTGTTTTCTCTGACTTTTTATTCCATTAATTTTCTATAAGAGATGGCCGTACATTGCGCAGTGGGCCATAATCCTGAAGAGATGGTCACAATTGCAAAATCTGCTGCAATATGGTAAAAAGTGGGTATAATGAAGTTTCTGACCCTTCTGATAACTACACTCCTGGAAATGGAAAAAAGAACACATTGACACCGGTGTGTCAGACCCACCATACTTGCTCCGGACACTGCGAGAGGGCTGTACAAGCAATGATCACACGCACGGCACAGTGGACACACCAGGAACCGCGGTGTTGGCCGTCGAATGGCGCTAGCTGCGCAGCATTTGTGCACCGCCGCCGTCAGTGTCAGCCAGTTTGCCGTGGCATACGGAGCTCCATCGCAGTCTTTAACACTGGTAGCATGCCGCGACAGCGTGGACGTGAACCGTATGTGCAGTTGACGGACTTTGAGGGAGGGCGTATAGTGGGCATGCGGGAGGCCGGGTGGAGGTACCGCCGAATTGCTCAACACGTGGGGCGTGAGGTCTCCACAGTACATCGATGTTGTCGCCAGTGGTCGGCGGAAGGTGCACGTGCCCGTCGACCTGGGACGGGACCGCAGCGACGCACGGATGCACGCCAAGACCGTAGGATCCTACGCAGTGCCGTAGGGGACCGCACCGCCACATCCCAGCAAATTAGGGACGCTGCTGCTCCTGGGGTATCGGCGAGGACCATTCGCAACCGTCTCCATGAAGCTGGGCTACGGTCCCGCACACCGTTAGGCCGTCTTCCGCTCACGCCCCAACATCGTGCAGCCCGCCTCCAGTGGTGTCGCGACAGGCGTGAATGGAGGGACGAATGGAGACGTGTCGTCTTCAGCGATGAGAGTCGCTTCTGCCTTGGTGCCAATGATGGTCGTATGCGTGTTTGGCGCCGTGCAGGTGAGCGCCACAATCAGGACTGCATACGACCGAGGCACACAGGGCAAACACCCGGCATCATGGTGTGGGGAGCGATCTCCTACACTGGCCGTACACCACTGGTGATCGTCCAGGGGACACTGAATAGTGCACGGTACATCCAAACCGTCATCGAACCCATCGTTCTACCATTCCTAGACCGGCAAGGGAACTTGCTGTTCCAACAGGACAATGCACGTCCGCATGTATCCCGTGCCACCCAACGTGCTCTAGAAGGTGTAAGTCAACTACCCTGGCCAGCAAGATCTCCGGATCTGTCCCCCACTGAGCATGTTTGGGACTGGATGAAGCGTCGTCTCACGCGGTCTGCACGTCCAGCACGAACGCTGGTCCAACTGAGGCGCCAGGTGGAAATGGCATGGCAAGCCGTTCCACAGGACTACATCCAGCATCTCTACGATCGTCTCCATGGGAGAATAGCAGCCTGCATTGCTGCGAAAGGTGGATATACAGTGTACTAGTGCCGACATTGTGCATGCTCTGTTGCCTGTGTCTATGTGCCTGTGGTTCTGTCAGTGTGATCATGTGATGTATCTGACCCCAGGAATGTGTCAATAAAGTTTCCCTTTCCTGGGACAATGAATTCACGGTGTTCTTATTTCAATTTCCAGGAGTGTATTTCTACATCAAACGTGAAAAACTAATGGAGGGCAAAAAAATGTTTTCGGTGAACTTTTATAATGTTAATGGTAAACTTTATTAAAAAACTTCCTTTATAAGTGCGTTTATTACTGGAAATATATATTAGTAACAACAATTGAAAGTTCTATAAGCCATCGTAATCTTCCTTCTCTTGTGCTTTTGTTTTTCATCTTCATTTCATTCTCTACCTTCTTCCGCATCGACATTTGTATCCTCTTCATCATCCTTAGGATACCATTTCTTGTAACCCTCTACAGCATTTCCCCAGAGGCGAATACGTTTCGACGACGAGGTGTTCGCCTTGCTTGAAGATGGTTTCCACAAAGAAGAAATATATAGTCGTAAAATATAATTTAACGAACTTAAATTTGTCAAGGAAAAGCTTATGGATAAGAAATAATATAATTATTCTATAGAGAATACTATTCATATTTTTAAAATATTTGGAATACATTTTTATATTTAGTAATTACATTTCATTTTGAAATAGGTTATTAGCAGTGTTATATAAACAACAATTATATGATTGTGAAACAGCGGAAAATCCAGAATGCAATAATGACGGATATTATGAAGAAGTATAGATTACTACTCGCCATATAAAGGAAATGATGAGTCGCAGACTGCTTTTTGCTGTGCCTGTCTCCTACTCCTCTGCTTGGTGAGTAGTGATCTGGTTTTTTATAACTGTATGACTATATGTGCATATACGTTTTATTCGTATTTTAGTAAAATATTCAATTCTTTCCAGAATGAGTTTTTCACTCTGCAGCGGAGTGTGCGCTGATATGAAACTTCCTGGCAGATTAAAACTGGGTGACCGACCGAGACTCGAACTCGGGACCTTTGCCTTTCGCGGGCAGGTGCTCTACCATCTGAGCTGCCGAAGCACGACTCACGCCCGACCCTCACAGCTTTACTTCTGCCAGTATCTCGTCTCCTACCTTCCAAACTTTACAGAAGCTCTCCTGCGAACCTTGCAGAACTAGCACTCCTGAAAGAAAGGATATGCGGAGACATGGCTTAGCCACAGCCTGGGGGATGTTTCCAGAATGAGATTTTCACTCTGCAGCGGAGTGTGCGCTGATATGAAACTTCCTGGCAGATTAAAACTGTGTGCCGACCGAGACTCGAACTCGGGACCTTTCTTTCAGGAGTGCTAGTTCTGCAAGGTTCGCAGGAGATCTTCTGTAAAGTTTGGAAGGTAGGAGACGAGATACTGGCAGAAGTACAGCTGTGAGGGTCGGGCGTGAGTCGTGCTTCGGTAGCTCAGATGGTAGAGCACCTGCCCGCGGAAGGCAAAGGTCCCGAGTTCGAGTCTCGGTCGGGCACACAGTTTTAATCTGCCAGGAAGTTTCATATTCAATTCTTTTTTCTCCATATAAATAACAACATTCTGCAACTACAGCTTGAAAAAATATATGGCTCAAAGCCGGAGTTGTAGTTACTAGCTGGATTTGAAGGCTGATTTGGAAAGCTAATAGCGCTTACTTAAAGACGGAATGCAAAATATAGCGAAATGACGTGGAATCTCAAAGCTACACTCCGTTTCACAATTTTTTGCTTGCGTTAAGATAAAAAGTTAATTTAACAAATTGTTAATTAATGATTGATTAATGAAATAAGTGTTAATAATGAAGTACATACCCTCTCAATTAGTCTCCATTCAAACCAATTTCGCTGAACAAAAATGTTTTATTCTAACGAAATTAAACGTTTGGAAGAAACAGCTGGCCATTTCCAAAGACCGGGACCCAGCTGTCACAGGATTAATATAGCAACCCCTTTAAACGGAACATTTTAACTGTAGACATTCCTTTTTAATTTACAAAACTTTTGCGGGATTCTGACCCAATATACATTGGGGCGGAGTGGTAAGGAGCTTCAAAGCCACGGTCTAGTTTGCTGCACACGGTCTATGCATGACTCTAGCCCCTGCGACGAGCTATACCTGGCCCGTATAGCACTACGTGGAGCCCGCCAACTGAGAAACAATCTTGCTAGTTTTAAAACTACTGTGAATGTCAACAATTAATTCTTTAATATAGTGTCTTAGAATACCATCACAGACTTTGCTTGAAATAATTACAAGTAAAGTTAGAGAGGTAGTATTTAGACCAAGCTTTGAATATTTTATGAAAATATTTCGGAAGATCTATAAGAATATTGCCTTGAGCAGATCGATTAGATCATTTTGAGTCTGCAATCGTGACTTGTCATTATTAACGCTGTAGTTTGCTACGTGGAGGAAAAATACGTTGGCGGATTGTAGCTTTATGATTACTTTTCGTACTAGAGCTGTAGAATATACGACGTTAGGTTTAATGGTTGTTAATTTTGAGAATCTTTTCCTTCTGTGGTCTTCCCAGGGCAGGCCAGTGCAGCTGCAAAGTGCTGACCGCGCCCCGAGTTCGCACTGCGTATTCCAGCGCGCTGGCCCACCACGTGGGCCGTCACGCCGCCTGCCCCGGGCGCGCTCTGCCTCTGGCTCCGGCCCTGGCTGCGGCTGGGATTAAGTGGCCGTCGCGTGCCGGATGTAATTTTTCATGGCGGCGCCTGCTGCCCGCATCCCAAGGAGCCCGCGGGGACGCGCTGCGCCGGGAAGACCCTGCAGTCCGCCGGTGACACACTCAGTGCCGCAGCCAAAGGCAGCAGCAATTTCCGATGACGCTACAGCTGGCTACTGTTTTCTTCTTGAGATTCATCACTACTGCAGTTACTAAGGCTTCTACGAGGGACAGTCAACAAGTATGCAACAGGCGTCCTTCAAAGCAGGTTTGTTTTATTCCGGTTACCAGTGAAGAGTTTGACAGAACACATTCCATCAGAACTACTGACAGCTTTGGGAGAGCCAGCCCTGACAAAACTCTACCATCTAGTGAGCAAGTTGTATGAGACAGGCGAAATACCACCAGACTTGAAGAAGAACATAATAATTCCAATCCCAAAGAAAGCAGGTGTTGACAGATGTGAAAATTACCGAACTATCAGTTTAATAAGCCACGGCTGAAAATACTGGCTGGTTCTGAGCACTATGCGACTTAACTTCTGAGGTCATCAGTTGCCTAGAACTTACAACTGCCCGAGACAGGTTTCGAACCTGCGACCGTAGCGGTCGCTCGGCTCCAGACTGTAGTGCCTAGAACCGGACGGCCACTTCGGCCGGCGCTCAAAATACTAACACCAATTCTTTACAGACGAATGGAAAAACTAGTAGAAGCCGACCTCGGGGAAGATCAGTTTGGATTCCGTAGAAATATTGGAACACGTGAGGCAATACTGACCCTACGACTTATCTTAAAAAATAGATTAAGGAAAGGCAAACCTACGTTTCTAGCATTTGTAGACTTAGCGAAAGCTTCTGACAATGTTGACTGGAATACTGTCTTTCAAATTCTGAAGTTGGCAGCGGCAAAATACAGGGAGCGAAAGGCTATTTACAATTTGAACAGAAACCAGATGACAGTTATAAGACTCGAGGGGCATGAAAGGGAAGTAGTGGTTGGGAAGGTAGTGAGACAGGGTTGTAGCCTCTCCACGATGTTATTCAATCTGTATATTGAGCAAGCAGTAAAGGAAACAAAAGAAAAATTCGGAGTAGGAATTAAAATCCATGGAGAAGAAATAAAAACTCTGAGGTTTGCCGATGACATTATAATTCTGTCAGAGACAGCAAATCACTTGAAAGAGCAGTTGAACGGAATGGACAGTGTCTTGAAAGGAGGATATAAGATGAACATCAACAAAAGCAAAACGAGGATAACGGAATGTAGTCGAGTTAACTCGGGTGATGCTGAGGGAATTAGATTAGGAAACGAGACGCTTAAAGTAATAAAGGAGTTCTGCTGTTTGGGGAGCAAAATAACTGATGATGGTCGAAGTAGAGAGCATATAAAATGTAGACTGGCAATGGCAAGGAAACCGTTCCTGAGGAAGAGAAATTTGTTAACATCAAGTATAGATTTAAGTGTCAGGAAGTCGTTTCAGAAAGTATTTGTATGGAGTTTAACCATGTATGGAAGTGAAACTTGGACGATAAATAGTTTGGACAAGAAGAGAATGGAAGCTTTCGAAATGTGGTGCTACAAAAGAATGCTGAAGGTTAGATGGGTAGATCACGTAGCTAATGAGGAAGTATTGAATAGAATAATAGAACTGGGCATAAGCGGAGTTTGTGGCACAACTTGACTAAAAGAAGGGATCGGCTGGTAGGACATGTTCTGAGGCATCAAGGGATCACCAATTTAGTACTGGAGGGCAGCGTGGAGGGTAAAAATCGTAGAGGGAGACCAAGAGAAGAATACTGTAAGCAGATTCAGAAGGAAGTAGGTTGTGGTAGGTACTGGGAGATGAAGAAACTTGCACAGGATAGAGTAGCATGGAGAACTGCATCAAACCAGTCTCATGACTGAAGACCACAACAACAACAACAACAACTAGTACACCATATTATTCCCACTTCTTTCGCTACAAAACCCTGTTTTTAACTTAATCTCTGTTCAGTGCGACGCCCTTACACCACCTTAACTGGGAGAGCTTCTATGTCCGCATGGCACCACTCTATTCGTCGATATCGGAACCAACATCTTGCCTTTACGATCAGTCTCGTAACGCACAAGCCATTCCGCACAGAGGGCCCTTCGTTGCTCGTCACGGTCTTTCGTTAAGCGGCGAGGAACCCAGCGTACACACACCTTTGAGTGCCGCAACTGGTGGACGAGTGGGCCAGCACTACCAACAGACTTCCAGTTGTGCAGCGAGGTGTGTGATTTTGATCATTCGATCACCTCGAATGAGAGTGTCCGCACGTTGCAACATTGCAGGAGTCACAGCTGTGTGCTGCTGACACGCACACCGGAGATCGGACAGGTTCGCGCGACCTTATTACGACGAAGGGATACGTCTCGCCCAACGACTCACCTTTCTTTCGCTGGTAGCCAGGTCTCTGTCCACATTCTGCAAGTGCGTACGAATATCTGCGACGATCTGTTTCTTCAACAAAAGAAACTTAATGAAAGCTCTCCGCTTGGAACGCAACTCCGTTACAGTCTCCATTTTGAAGGCTATGTGAAGCACTGTCGCCTATCGCAACTTCATGAAACTATAAGTGTTGAAACGGGAATATTCCACGATATCTCGCAACAAATTCCGCATTTTTTCAATCGAAATTGGCCGAGGAAAAGAATTCTGTTGCATTACTCATTGAATTTTCCTCGCAGAAATTCCATCATATTAAGTTTTAACTACCACTTCGAAAAGAAAGGTACATTTTAACTTAGTGGTCATGGTGGTCTTGTGGATACAGTTCGCGACTCCGGCTATGGAGGTCCCGGTTTCAATCCCGGATAGGGTACGGCCTCAGGTCCATTCAGTGTGATATTAAATGAGTACCGGGGACCTTTCCTGAGTGTAAAAGGCGGGAGGGGCGAAGTGCCCGCCACTCATCTACTCCTATTGCATGAAATGTAATCACAGTTACGAATATGGACTATATAATGGAATGCTGACATTGAAAATTTGTGCTGGACTTGCACTCGAAACCAGGCTCCCGCTTTTTGCAAGCTACCATACGCCAGTTACTGCCAAGCCTTACTCTAAGCTGTACAAAATCTGAAACGTCCACACGCACATTTTATTCACAATCGCAGCCAGTTTATGGTAATTAGTTATCCTTCACAGAAATTGCTTCTTTCAGAATACCTCGCTCAAATACTGCTATAATCAGTCTCGCGTAACAAAATGTTCATGTCCGCGAGTAAGCAACATGTCACGCGGAATTTAGTTATTTAAAATGTCACTAAAAGTTCTAAATTCTACACCGTGCGCCAAATCTAATTCTCTTCCACATTATAAGCCACTTCTCAAACACTTTGGTAGTGAAATATCAAAATAGTAATAATTTTTATTGGAGGACGTATCAGTATGTCTCGTCACTATGACATCCAAGTCCCAATTCTACTAATCTATCTACACAACAGAATTTTCTAGTTCCCAAAATACGCGCGAATCAAACAGAACTGCAAATAAAAATGACAGGAATTTGGCTGCAGCTCACACAGTGTCCGCCAGCTAGTGACCTCTACCAAATCACATAGTAACTACGTACATACGCTCGGGCATCTGATGTCACCTGTACTGCGTGTGACATATACTGCACGCCAGTCTTAATAAAATGGTGCAAGCTGTTCGAGATTCTGAAAAAAGTAGGGGTAAGCTATAGGGAGAGACGGGTCATATTCAATATGTACAACAACCAAGAGGGAATAATAAGAGTGGACGATCAAGAACGAAGTGCTCGTATTAAGAAGGGTGTAAGACAAGGCTGTAGCCTTTCGCCCCTACTCTTCAATCTGTACATCGAGGAAGCAATGATGGAAATAAAAGAAAGGTTCAGGAGTGGAGTTAAAATACAAGGTGAAAGGATATCAATGATACGATTCGCTGATGACATTGCTATCCTGAGTGAAAGTGAAGAAGAATTAAATGATCTGCTGAACGGAATGAACAGTCTAATGAGTACACATTATGGTTTGAGAGTAAATCGGAGAAAGACAAGGGAAATGAGAAGTAGTAGAAATGAGAACAGCGACAAACTTAACATCAGGATTGATGGTCACGAAGTCTATGAAGTTAAGGAATTCTGCTACCTAGGCAGTAAAATAACCAATGACGGACGGAGCAAGGAGGACATCAAAAGCAGACTCGCTATGGCAAAAAAGGCATTTCTGGCCAAGAGAAGTCTACTAATATCAAATAGCGGCCTTAATTTGAGGAAGAAATTTCTGAGGATGTACGTCTGGAGTACAGCATTGTATGGTAGTGAAACATGGACTGTGGGAAAACCGGAACAGAACAGAATCGAAGCATTTGAGATGTGGTGCTATAGACGAATATTGAAAATTAGGTGGACTGATAAGGTAAGGAATGAGGAAGTTCTACGCAGAATCGGAGAGGAAAGGAACATGTGGAAAACACGGATATTGAGAAGGGACAGGATGATAGGACATCTGCTAAGACATGAGGGAATGAATTCCATGGTACTAGAGGGAGCTGTAGAGGGCAAAAACTGTAGAGGAAGACAGAGATTGGAATACGTCAAGCAAATAATTAAGGACGTAGGTTGCAAGTGCTACTCTGAGATTAAGAGGTTAGCACAGGAAAGGAATTCGTGGCGGGCCGCATCAAACCAGTCAGTAGACTGATGACCAAAAAAAAAAAAAAAAAGTCTTAATAGGCACGATGTAAGGCGCTGCGCTTCACACCTACTGTAGTTGCCAAAATAAATTTCTTGTAAATAAAAATTTTGAATAATTTAACTCGAACATCGGGCCAGTTCCAAAACCATAATATAGCAAATTACATTTCCCTTACTTCAGGCCTGGCAGTTGTAAAACAAACATAGCCTATTTTGTGACAATACTATGTTGCTTCCAAATACATCAAATTAGTTTCTCATACAAAATTAGTTTTTTCATACAACAATGAAACTTCTTATTTCCTGTAAATTTTACAATATTTTCCTTTTTCGCTGTGGACGGCTTTTTTTACACTCGTTTCTCACACATGTAGAGCACCCAAATATGTGGCTCCATAACGACTGACTTTCAACTACAGTATAGGCTTCAGTTAGAAGTCCATAGTGCCTGGAAATATAGTTTGCTCTAAGCCTAAAAGTAGTAGTTACATCTTCCTGAAATTAATCATTATTACATAAGTTTCTTAAATTCCATTTTACAATTAATTAAAGTAACAGAGACTTTACCATAACTAGTGCATTAAAGTGGTACCCAATTAAATTCGTTGGAAACCTAAGTAATTAAATCGAAATAATTTCAAAACTGCAGCGCACTGCGGTAGCTAATGCCGGCACTTTGTTTATTTACTTAGCTACTTTAAATATTTAAGTTAACTCATGTACAGTCACTCATCTGGTACAAACACTATAGTGAGTTCACAATGCCTCTCTCTGTCCTCACCACAATGTTTTGATTTAATACAGCCATAAATTATACACAAATTCAAAAAAATTATATACGACTTTTTCGTTTGACCTTCTTTCTTTCCAGCTCTACTACACATGAGGTTAGCTAATGTCAATATTAGTATTCTCCCTCCCAAACTTCGTTAGATTCTTGACTTCACCATAGCCACATCCAGTATTTTTCCATGCTAGAGAACTCAGTTAACCATTTTCCATCAAACCAACACGCCATCTCCTTTCAACAAGTCATCTTACTCCATCATTATCTGTTTTTCACCGTGCCAGCGCACCTCTGGCTGCAACTACACATCTAATTCCTCATTAGTCTGCATTTACTAATATGTTCCTTGACATGTCACCTTCAGTCAACACAATCAATTCAAAATCCACTACACTACCTCAAACCATCATCAGTCATTATTTTCACAACCACAGCCTCTAATCACTTCAAGTTACACTAACCCCCCTCCTACACAATTAAACATTTCTCTCTATTTATAACTTTCAGCATGGCAATATCCCCTGTTGCTTCTACTTTATAACAGAAGTGAAAAACGTTAAAGATGATAGACCGAAGTTCCGAATGACAGAAGAGGAAAACTGGCAATAGGAAAAAAATTGAAATAATACTGTCAATAACTCGAGTACCTGATAATCGTCAATTACCTAACATTGCTAAGTGTTCAATGTACTTTGAAGTATTTGCCCCTGCTCCCTTCAGCATCACTAAAATCATAACTTTTCAGGGCCCATTTCTAAATCTATTTTTCCCTGGATATCCAATTACTAGAATCCAATTCTTTATGCATCTTACTTTCACGTGATTTCCGAAATAAATGTGCCTATTCAACACTTACATTCATACCACAAGCAACAGAATTTACCTCATTAAGCTACATTTCATTACTTACAGCTTCAGCTATCACAACAACATCAACACCTTTTTCCTCCACATAAAAATCTGTCACTACCTTCAAGTAACCACTCTTTTGCGCACTACGCTATCAACTACAACATATGACACAGGAACCCCTTATTAAGCTACGTTTCATCACTTACAGCTGCAGCTATCCCGAAAACATCAACACCTTTTCCCTGCACACAAAAATCTCTTACAACCTTTAAGTAAGCACGCTCTTGTGCATTGCCGTATCAACCACGTCATATGACACGGGAAGCATTGCCTGTTCATATTTAAGTTCCACCTCTTCACTGGAGTAAGCACCCCTTTTTCTGCATTGCTACCTACAAAAAACACTAGCTTCAGGCTCTAATGTTTGTACTCAATAACTACTGACTTTCACTGAAGCAGACTCCACATTACTTCCTTCAGTATTGTTACTGTTGCCCATTATTAATCTCATATAACCACAGTACACATTTTACCAAATCCACAGTTGAATCTAATTTATAATTCGGAATGGATACCAGAACCTTACTATTTCCAAATTTAACTTCCATACAGAACACCGAAGCTTAAGCTTATAAAATTATGGTACAACAAAAATTATTTCTGGTTCTTCCAAGCATATAACAGTACCAAAGATTCCTTTCCTAGTACATAGAAGTTGTGGTCACATCCAATAGGAGAGTAAAAAAAATTGAAGAGCGCTGTGGGAATAGAAACCAAACACGAAAGGGGTTAGGATGGAGTGGACCAGAAAATAGTAACGGACACACCAAGCTAAGGAAGGCACCACTCACCAAGTGATGTACCTACATTCAGCAGACCACCAACCTCATTTTACTTCTGCTGTTATTGTAAATATCTCTTAGGTCAACAATGTTTCTTAATCCCAAAGGTTTCCCAAGCATCTAGTACTCTAGTCTGTAAGTATTTACATGCGGCTTTTCTAGTACCCTGAAAGGACCCATGTACTCTTCTGTAAACTTCTTTGTTTCTGACGTGATCTTCTTCACCTTTTCCCTAGTTTCAATTAACACCAAATAGCCTATGCGAAGACTAGTGGGAGGTTCTCTAGCATCATGTCGTCTCATTCCCTCAAGCTCATTTTTCCTAATATTTTCGCTATGCATTTTTTTCTTTTTCGTCACGGACTGCGCGGCCTCTCCCGCCGGAGGTTAGACTTTTCCCTCGGACGTGTGTGTGTGTTGTTCTTAGCATAAGTTAGTTTAAGTAGTGTGTAAGTCTAGGGACCGATGACCTGAGCAGTTTGGTCCCTTAGGAATTCACACACATTTGAACATCTTTATTTTTCCCCCAATGCCACATCAGCAATTTTCGGTAATTTCACCATTTCAGACTGTAAATTTTCGGAAGACATCCCACACATCAACTCACTTGGAGCAAAACCAGTTGCTTCATGCTTCAAATGATTGATTACCTCCTCAGAACACTCTAAATATTGCGGTGATGCAGCGTGCTTTCTGCAGCGACATGTTCTACGAAACCTGTTAAGCTATTTCATAATACTCATGGAAAAATATTGAAATTTTAATAAGTCCAATATTTTTACTTTCTAGACACTTCTTGGACCTCTCTGAAATAAAATGTGGGCCATTACCTGATAATACGGCTTTAGGTGCTCCCACTGTAATGAAATAGTCCTTTTGCAGCTAACTTACTAGTACTTTGTATTTGCTTTCCTAATAGGGTATAATTTTAGAATTCTGGTAAACCCGTCAACTAGCACAAGAACGCATTCACACCCTCCTCTTGATACAGGCAAAGGACCAAACAAGTATAGCCACTACATCAAGTTTGTTTTGTAGTTCCACACCATAGATTTGACCTTGTATTATCCTATTACTTTCTGACATCTGTTACACATCTCTATTCTTTTCTGTACACACCTTCACATGTTGTTAAAACAGTCTCACTTAACTTGGCGAAACATTTCCTTGCGCCATAGGGACGAAACTTTTTGTGTATATAGTCAGTTAACAAATTCACATGTTGATCGGGGAAACAAATTTTTCATTTTGTTTCAGTGTTTTCTCTCCTCATAAACAAGATGCCTTTATGCCGTTTACGATATTCTGCAACCTTGGGATGTTCAGGGTTTCCCAAATAACTTTTAACGAACTTCAGGTTATTATCCATATTCTGTTCTCGCCTAGTTATTTACAAACCCTCTTTAGTTGACCTTCCTCATCTACTTTCATCATTGTTGCAAAAATGTACACAGTCTCTCGGTACAACACTGGATTCTCATCCTCACGCTCCTCTTCTGCACTTCTAGAGAATGTATCAACAACTGCATTTTCATATTCTGTAATGTACTTAACTTCAGTACCGTACCGCTGAATATATTCAACCCACCTAGTTAATCGTGGATGCTTAAGATTACATTTGTAAAAATGTCAACCATTATACACAGTGACTTTGTGACCCAGCAAATACTGATGAAACCTTTGCAAATCAAATTTGACAGCCATACCCTCCTGTTCTGGACTACAATAATTCCTTTCTGATTGCTGTAAAGATCTGCTAGCGAAAGCTATGTTTTTGTGAATCTCTTCCTCTGGTTCCTTACCCATTTGAAACAATTCTACAGATGTTCCATACCCACATGCGTCTGTCATTAAACAAAAAGGCTTTGTGAAGTGTGGATGGTAAAGTATTTCACTGTTACATAAATCTTCTCTCAGTCCTAGAATACTGTTTAACACTCCACTGTCTACTTGTAAGGTACATCTTTCCTTAACAGATTTCTCAAACCTGGAGCATTAAACAACTATTCTGGTACTAAATGGGGATAAAATCAAAAAATACCATACGTACCCCTCAATTCCTTTCTGTTGGTGGGCGCTGCGAATTTTCTTATAGCCTCAATTTCTCCTGATCTGGAAAAATGTCTTTCCCATATGTCCCTAAAATTTCACTTCTCTTCTTACAAATTACCTCTTATCGGACTTTAATATCATACCCTCTTTCTCAATGGCATCCAAAGCTTCGTCTAATAACACGCAGTATTCCTCCCAGGTTACAGTCGAAGTCAAAACATCGTCAACATAAACCGTCATTTTTCTCAGTCGTTCGTCCCCTAAAAATTTTGACATAGCTCTCACAAAAGCACAAACACTTGTCGAAATAGTAGAACCTTATACTGATAACACTTCCCTTCAAATAAGAATAATTTATACTTACTGGATTTCTGTGGCAGTGGCAGATTCCAATAGTCACACGTCATGCATTTTGAAGTCGAGAATTTAGCCCCTTTAAATTTCTGTAACAGTTCATCAATGTTTTCAGGCGTATCACTTTCTGGTATAACTATTTTATTCATAGCCCTACCATCCATATCCATCTCGCTTAATAACCACTATTAATGTATTCTTGTACACAGTTATAGCTTTCTCAGTAATCTTCCACTTAAGCATTTTTTGAGTACCTTAATGCTTCCCTACGCTTTTCCGCAATTGGTACAGGTTCTTTGAAAAACTGTGCATTTTCTTTCTCAATCAAAATAACATTCATAGTCCTTTACTAATCCTGGTAGATCTGAGAAAACATTTTTAAGCGTAAACAAAACCTCTTTTAATTCTTCCTTCTGACTTTCATTTAATTCACGCATTTCTTCTGTTTTCCCTTCTGTCTCGTCCTGTGCAACCAGCAACTCTGCTGGATCAAACCCTATTTTCTCAGTGCCATATTAATTATATCTTTCCACGTATTCCATTTTTCTGCAGTACCTAATGGGAAAACTGCCACTCTCCTTTTTTGTAGAAAATAGTATAATTACGTTTCTTCTCTGTATTTCCAACCTCATAGAATCCTTGTTTAAATCTAGGTTCCTTTTGTATTTATTGAAGAAGTCCACCTGTGTCAACATGTTCGCACTTAACCCTTGAATTACCAGAAAGTTATGATACAACTGCATAGCACTTATTTTAAGAGGCAGCAGCAGTTGACATTTAACAAGTTCTTAACCTTTCCTGTCGCTACAATTATTTGAATCCCCATAACAGGCTATATTATTAATTCTTCCTTGTTTGGCAAAGCATCTAATGGCTTTTGACTAACAGCAGAAAGATCACTGCCACTGTCAGCTAAACACTGCACTTCTCCTTGTACCATTAATTTAACTACACATTGTCCTGTCTTCTCCTTACAATTACTGACTTCAAACTCATCAAGCAAATCGAGTACAGCTTCCCGTCTCTCAAAAACTTCCCCATGACTATAGAGATTACACAGGTATTTGTAGGATTATTTTCAATATATATCCTCTTAGTAGCAGTCAGTTTGTCCATTAATGACAAATCAAGACTCCTTGACACGTCACCTTTTTCTTCCTGAACTTCTTCTAATCCATTACTTAAATGATCCTCATTGTGACCATCCTCAGCATGCAACTCTGACCTTACTACAAGCTAGTTATCATTAATCACCTCCACAATATTTCTCTCGTCTAAATCCTGCAGTTCTTTCCAATATGTGCTCTCCCCTTCTTCGTGAAAAGATTCCTCGTCTGTTACATTGCACACATTGCCCTGTTGATCTGAACCTCTCATAATCTGTACACACATATATTAAATCCCTTCGACTGTTCCTAATCAGAAAGTCACCTAACCAACATTAAACACACATATCTTGATGTTACTTGATTCATGTGCCTCATTTCTAATTCAGTTGTTTCTTCGTCATACATCACAAAAGGAGTTGCTAGCGACTTTAAACCGCCATTTCCTGTTCTGCAAACGCCAGCATCTTCACGAACGGCATCTAGTTTCCTGAACTCCTTGATTCAGCGCTCTCTTCCGCTCGCCCTCCCCTCTGTTGTCTGTTTTGGACATCACTATCGTCATATACTATATATCGCGATCTGCTAGCACGTCCTTGATCGGAGTTAGTTTTCCTATCTGTAGTAGCGCAGCAGCAGTCTCCTTCGCCGCCACTTGCCGTACATTACCTTGTGACACACCTATTCTGTTTACACTTGTATTCTGTCGGGGTTCTGCATTATTTGGAGGCCTGCATTAGTCTCTCTACTCTTGCCAGATAACTAATAAATTTATAAATATCGTCCTTGGGAGCAGCAATTATTTTGTTACGCCAGTTCATAGGCAGCTTCCCATCTAAACCCATTACAATTTGCTCTGGTTCTAATTTGTTAGTAAGATGCGATAAATTAGCAACCCACTTTGAAGCAAATCTTTTCACATTCTCAGATTAAACTTTTACCCAGCCCAGAAATTGTTTTGCAGTTCCATCTGTTTTTGTTTACCCCAACACACTTTGAAAAAAGCATCTTTAAATTTTTCCACAGTGCCGTGTCGTTCAGTATCATTCACACTCCAGATCCTGGCTTCCCCCAAACATTTTGACCAAATAAAACTGAACTTGGTAGCACACTTTCAAAATCATTCCAAAATTCCTTTGGATGTACATGTCCAGCAAAAACAAAACGTAAGAACTGTCTTTTAGTAATGTAAGCTACTTTAGCCGACTCTGTTATCAGACTACCACTCACACCGTTATTACCAACTTGTATATTACGTTCTACTTTAGTTAGTCTGCTGTTGACATTGTGCAAATGATCCACGTTACTTTCTACTTCTTCCTCATAGTGAGATACAATATTTACAACTTTTAAATAGGTTTTACTTTGCTAATTGATTTTACTATTCAAAATTGTATGCACATTTTCATACACACATAGAATTGTAGCTTTTTTATACTCTGCTTTCTGAAAATTTTCTTGGATCCGACCTATTTTTTGCTTGCTTTCGTTAGCTACGCTTTGTATAGCCTCTATTAATTCCTTTCTGACACTATCTGAGGATTTGTTACAACTTTCCTCAACTTGAGAAACTCCAATTCTTTTTGCCACATTTGCTTTTTGGTTTTTTACGTTAGGATCAGTTTCAACTTGGAACTGTTTAGGCTCATCAGCTACGTCATTAATAGCACCAGACTGCTGATTAAGCTCACTAGTTAAACCATTTATAGTATTGGACTGCTGATCAATTTTACTATTAATATTTAGCTTAAGATTCCTAGCTAAATTTTTGATTGTTTCATTGATACTAAGCATTAACATCTCCCTTACAGTTTCCTGCTCAGAAAGCTTTACTTGCAACATATCAACTTTGGCATCTGCCTCTCTGGTCTTCTTTCTATTTAGGTCACCCTGGCTCATATCAAATAAATCAGAATCACTCAAATCACTCAGTTATTAGAAGAGCTGATACCTTTTCCCCTAATTACATTTGATAAAACATTTTGTCCCTGTTTCTCTCCAACTATTGTAGATAAATGTTGTAAATTAGGAACTGAAACCTCATTAATCTCTAATTCACTCCCATTTCTCTGCCCTGTAGTGTTTGTCTGAGAATCACTTCCTCTTCCTTCACAATTACAGAATTATCATTCCTTTCCATTTTAAAAAGTCTTTTGATACAAGCAAACAACAGATGAACTAAATTTAACTTACCTCTATTTGTCAACTGTAGCCTTGGCACGTTGAAACTACTACTCTGTCCTCCGCCTCCAGCTATACCAGTTCGTGGGCTTCCATCTACTGCGAACACCGTCCGTGCAGTTGTTGGGATGCCCCTGCATCCGTCGTTCCGTCTGCTAACTCCACGCCGCTTTTTCTCTCATATCTGCGATGTCCTTCTTCTTCTTCCCAAGACAGCATCACAGTTCTAGTTGCAGTGTTTACTTTTCCAATTTGACACACACTGTTCTACTCCGTCTTTTGATCACTGTTTCATAGTGCTCATTTTCACATTTATTCTCGACAGCAGATCTCTTCTCTACAGCTTTTCATACTTCCCGAGCCGTGATGCACCATTTGCCGCGGCGCGGTGCTATTCTACTGCGTATAAAGTTTCACTTACCTTGTGGTGAATCTCTTCTCACACGTACGTCTCCTTGAAGTTATGGAAATGCAGTTCCCAGACGGAAAAATCTATAGAAAAAACAGCTGTATATCTAGTAACCGCAAGTCATACTAAAAACTGTTTTGCCATTGGAAGGTTAATAGTAGTTAAATGAAAGTATTTATGTTCGTCAAATTTCACTATATTACGGTAAGCTTGCATACACCATTTACTACAAAGCCTTACTCTAAGCTGTACAAAGTCTGAAAAGTCCACACGCACACATCATAGCCAGTATACGGTCATTAGTTACCCTTCACAGAAATGCTTCTTTCAGAATACTGATATAATCAGTCTCATCTAACAAAAAGCTCATGTTCGCGACTAAGCAACACGTCACACGGAATTAAGTTGTTTGAAATGTCACCAAAATCGTGCGTTAAATTAAACTCTCCATTCTTTACGGCACTTTTTGGTAGTGAAATATCACAATAGTAATAATTTTCGTCAGAGGATCTAACAGTAGGTCTTATCACTATGAGATCCAAGCCCCAACTCATGTCTGTACACAACAGAAGTTTCTAGTTCCCAAAATACGTGCGAATGTTCTAATTTCTGATTAGCAGAGAAACATCGCAGCCAGTAGGAAAGCAGCATCAAACCCGCTCAGGCCCGCGTATGTGTACGGAACCAATCAAAACTTGTCACTGAATCAAAACAGTAAATTAACAGGTATAAATTTTGAAAACCAACTAATATAAAATTAGCCCCCTCTTAACAAAACTACTTCACCGAAATGATAATCTCACTTCCCCATTACCATAGACTGACGAAATAGTCAGTGATTGACAGACACGTCATCCTCAGATATTCCCCACGAGACCAGTTACTTCAATGTGTAGTGTAAAAACTTTGTATGAAACGTTATTTCACATTCACATCTTCATTCACTCTCATAACTAAACGCAGTTATAATAGTAATTAATTAGCAATTAGAAAAAGAAACAGAACCGTTAATAGAAATGACAGTATTTTGACTACAGCTCAAAGACTGTCCGCCAGCTAGTGACCTCTACCAGATCGCATAGTAACTACGTACACTCAGGCATCTGGTGCCAACTGTTCTGCGTGTGACTCATACTTCACGCCGGTTCACGACTCTTAACTTCCAATCTCAATAGGCACGATGTAAGGCGCTGCGCCTCAATGTGTCCCGATCCAGCACAAATTTTCAATTTCGTCATCCTGTTGTATAGCTGAAGGTTGTCCACATTCACGATTGCTAATATATTTGATTTGTTTCAGAACAGCTGTAGCCACCGCGGTGCCTGTTCTTTCGGCGATGCATGCACCCCAACACTGTATCCCTCATATTTCCACGACAAAGAAAGGCCTTACTCATCTGCAGTCAGGCCAATAGTCGGTCAAGTACTTTTACCTTCTATTTATTTTATATTCATCTGTCGTAACATTACCGTGGCCCGCCGCTTGAGTAGCCAAAATAAAATCACAGCCCATTTATACAGCGGAGTATCATGTGGTAATTCGTTTTCTTCATATTTAGGGGAACTACGCTGCAACAGTCCACTCTCAACAGTTGCAAGTGTCCAGCACTCGCATGTGACACAGGCGTTACGTGACGCGGATTCTTCCAGTGTGGTAATAATAATAACAATGACGAGTGACGAGGGCCTCTCGTCGGGTAGACCGCTCGCCTGGTGCAAGTCTTTCGATTTGACGCCACTTCGGCGACTTGCGCGTCGATGGGGATGAAATGATGATGATTAGGACAACACAACAACCAGTCCCTGAGCGGAGAAAATCTCCGATCCAGTCGGAAATCGAACCCGGGCCCTTAGAATTGACAGTCTGTTTCACTAAACACTCAGCTACCGGGGGCGGACTTCCAGTGCGCTCAAACAAGTCTACGTGTTGAAGAACGAAGTGGCAGACCGACTGCGAATAGCCGGGAATCGCAGGGGAAGTGCAGGCCGTGGTGGTTGAAGACCGGCGTACCACAATAAATCCGACAGTCTGAAACTCGCAAATCGGTTGTGGTTCACTTACAACACACTCCACAACATTTTCAACATGGCAAAGGTCGCCGCCAATCTTATTCCCCTGCGACACAGATCCAGTAAGAAATTCTGCCGAGAAGAGGCCACAGGGGAAATGTTTCAGCTGTAGCATGCCAGTCCAGATGACCTTCCTCGCCTGAGCACCATGGACGAGTGATGGGGCTTTCACTGTGACCATAAGGCGAAGCTGGAAATAGTCCAAACATGATTCAGCACCACATCGAGCCATACTTTGCTGAGTGTTTTTGGGACGGCCGTGGCGATGCTCATAGGTTATGCTCGTAGGGGTCAAACTGTCAGAGGAACATACTGCCGACATCTCCGGAAGAAGAATACGGGAGGACGACAAGGCTAAGCATCGCGGGAAGCTGTCCGAGCGGTAGTTTCCACTCTACGACAAGAAGCCACACTTATTGCATAGGACACAGAGAGACATGCTGCATTTTTGGGCTCATAGTGGTCCGCAGAAATTTTTCCAAGAGGAGGCAAGTCTCAAAACTTGGCTTTTGATATAACTGATTTGGTGAGTTTGAACACATGTTATAGAATCTCAAAAGATTGCTAGTTACCTGATTAGTATTTTAAGGCAGTTTACGTTGGTACCTAAACCGTAAAGGAGGGGAACAAACAGCGAGGTCTTCGGTCCCATCGGATTAGGGAAGGATGGGAAACGAAATCGGCCGTGCCCTTTAAAGTAACCATCCCGGCATTTGCCTGAAGGGATTTAGAGAAATCACGGAAAACCTAAATCAGGATGGCTGGACGCGAGCTTGAGCCGCCGTCCTCCCAAATGCGAGGCTAGTGTGCTAACCACTGCACTACTTAGCTCAATCTGCAAGTCGGCCATACAGAAAATGTGGCCCTATTAACCGATCACTAACGTATCTGCCCAAACGTTAGCGGAAAATTCTGCTGATGTACCGTGTGAATTGTACAATGTGGGTTCTTGTAACTCCAAATGTGTGTTTTATGTATGTTCGTAATAACGACGCAGATAAAGCATGCTTCGTCCGTAAATAACACCTCCAGAGGAACGGTGGAAAATGTCCACGTGGAGTGAGGATCCATTGGTAGAAAAGTACTAGGGCTCGATAGCCACGTGTGGCCAGGCCTTGCACACTTTGTTCGTGATATGCGTACAACTGTCCCTCATGTAATATCTGCCAAATGGTAGAGGACAAAACGCTTTCTGCTGCAGCAATCCTTACGGTACTTGTGCCCAGCACTGCATCCACTTGCAATACACGCTTACTGTTTCATGATGTCGACACTGTTCCCGGTTGACTTGCATGCTGCATGTTGACTTTAAATGCACCGGTCTCTTGCAGGCGTTGATGAGACCTAGTGACCTCTCCTCTCTGTGTCTGGCTGTCTTCCCCGTGGATACGCTTCGTGATACAATCGTGCTGCCTCCTGCCCATTTCCAAGAACACGCCCTTGCATGAAGTGGATGGCAATCGTTCCTTCGTTTCAAAATGTGTGTGGAGCCATGGGAATGACTTCGTACGCTACATGTCCACAATGCCTTTACTGATCAATGTGGAAAATGGCACCTGGAACATAAGACCGCGAATGTGCTGCAGACATAACACGAAACTTGAGCTGTGATTGGTTGCTTCAAGGTCAGCCCTCGCTTCACACTAATAAAAGAAACGCACTAAACTGACCAACAGTGATCTATCAGCAACGAAGCTTCAGCATAATCATAGTGTTAGACATTAACAGTGCCGTAAAATTGGCATGATCGCACCTGCGCATACATCGTGTCGCAAACCACCGGTTAGTTGACCTTTATTAGGATTACTGTCTTGTTTCACTGTCCTCTATTCTCCCTACAATAGTCGAACAGCCTGTATAACGTCGACAAGGACTAAGAGAGAAGAATAAGAATAGAAGACTGAGAGATAAATGCTCAGATTATAAAGAGAAAACGCCAAGGAAGCAATCTCTCACCCCTACTGATCACACTGTGCATCGAAGAAGCAGTGTCGCCAAATCAGTTAAATGTTCAGTACGGTAATTAAAGTCCAGAATGAATGAATACCAAGATTCGCTGATGGCACTGCTATGATCAGAGAAACTGAGGAAGAATTATAAGACCTGTTGAACGTAAAGTTCTAACGAGCACAAAAAATGGATCGAAAGTGCACCAAATTACAACGAAAGCAATGAAGAGTATCAGTGATAATTTTAGAGATGAGCATCAAAACTAAAAACCAAGTAGTGGGCAAATTGAAGAAATTCTGCTAACTTGGAAGCAAAATAAGGCATGACGAACGAAGCAAGGGCGATGTAACACATAAAGAAGATTCCTCGGTAATTATTGTCAATTATATGTTTTAATTTGATAAATATTTTCGTGAGAATGTACATCTGGAGTGCAGAATGGTATGGAAATCAGGGACTGTGGGAGGACCCGAAAAAAGAGAATAGAAGCGTCTGAGATGAGGTATTGAAGCGTTCTGAAGAAAAGTGGGCTGACAAATGGAGAAAGGCGCAGGTTCGAATCCTGCCACGGGCATGGATGTGTGTGATGTCCTTAGGTTGGTTAGGTTTAAGTAGTTCTAAGTTCTAGGGGACTGATGACCTCACCTGTTAAGTCACACAGTGGTCACAGCCATTTGAACCATTTTTCGAAATGGAGAAATAAGGAGGTTCTCCACAGAAGCGGTGGGCAAAGACTGATGAAGAGAAAACTGCCTAGAAAGTGCTAAAAGAGGGAAGGGCAGAGAATGGAAGATGTCGAACAAGTAAACTAGAATGTCAGATGTGCTACTTTGAGATGAAAAGGTACACGCAGGTGAGGTTGTAATGGCGGGACGCATCAAACCAGTCAGAAGAAAAAAGGAGAAAAATGGTTTACCTTCCAGAGGATTTCAAATTTCTGTTACCATAAATCACTGAAGTTACAAAATATACTCGTCAGATATTTTATCTTCCACGAACTTCGAACGTACGTTCATTTCTGACTGAAACTCGCTAAACTTTCAGGTTTCGTTACGTAGCTAATACGTACGCTAGCAACGTAGAATTTAGAAAGAAGGAATACGCGTTATGTGTCGAGAGTTGAGTGAATAAATGCTCAACTCGCATGATGGGTTACGCTCGGTGCGTCGGTGACTCAGGGTCCCACATATTTCCTGCGCGGCCGCGCTGAATCACCCCGAGATACGCTCCTAACTCTTCTTGTTGGAGCGTGTTCACTGACCCGTCCATCGCTTCCTGTTCTCTCTTAATCTGAAAACTGCTTCTGTGAACAGCCGGCTACGCACAGGGTCAAATAAACATTGTCACTTGGCAGCGTCCATTAATTCTGTATAAAACAATGCAGTGGCACAGGGCATCAGCTGCGTCTATTGATTACTGTTGTCTTCGATTTCCTACTTATAAGACGTAGAAGACAGTAATGTGAATGATGTTTATTTGATCTTTTCTACGGTATAGCAAAAGTTGCCGGCTTTCGTTTTTTTTCCCCCTCTTATGATACGTCGTTTATCTTGAATTCGCCTGTTGTGCTAAATTTTCGCTACCGGAATTCCGAAGAAACATTTCGCTGAATAACCTTGTGGTTAAAAGCTAATACTGAGTTAATACGATGTATATGTGAAGAACAGGGTGACAGTTGTTGAGCTATATACAATAAACGTAAATTAGTTACAAACTTCGGCGTGCACACACTTTATTCATCATGTAAACATCACTACCGGTATTCGGCTTTAGGTTATGACATGTTCGATATGCCTGCCATCATTGGCGATAATGTGGCGCTGACGAATAGCGACATTTTGCATAACCCGCTGAAGTGTCGGAACATCGATGCTGCAGTGACCTCGTGAAGGGCTGTTTTCAGCTCAGTAATGGCTTTGGATTTATTGCTGTAGATCTTGTCTTTAATATAGGCACACAAAAAGGAATCGCATGAGTTCAGATCCGAAGAATATGGCGGCTAATCGAGGCCCATGCCAGTGACTTCTGGGTACTCTAGAGCCAGTGCTTCCCCAGGACATAAAACACTCTGCAGCTTCGATGAGGTGGAGCTCCGTTTTACACGAACCACATCTTTTCAAAATCAGGGTCACTTTGGATAATGGGAATGAAACCATCTCCCAAATCCTTCAGGTACCGTTCGGTAGTCACCGTGGCATCAAGGAATATGGCACTGATTATTCCGTGATTGGACGTTGCACACCACACAGGGTGAGAAATTCTCAATTTTTTTATTGACAGACGCATCCAAATAAAGTGGGCTTTCTCGCTAAACCAAACAGCGATGCGCACAGTAATTCCCATCACGCCCCGCGTCCAACCGTGCAGTTTGAACGTCCTAACGCAAACCGTTCAGAAGTTATGACTATAGTGGACTGGGACACTACAAATGTAGTGTGAGGACAGTAAGCTGGAAGTGTGTGTCTCACGGGGAGCGTGCCAAAGATAAGTCCCTGCGGTCGCAATTTATTGTGTGTCCTCGTTGGCTCAGTCGAACGCCGGCACGGTAGCTCAGCCTGTTCGGTCAGAGGGTTTGCTGCCCTCTGTAATAAGAAAACTGAGTGAACGGATAAACGATAAATTTGAAGAGGTGTTATGGGACGTCCACCCTGAAGAAATGAAACGCACAATAACGAAAAAAATGAGATCAGCATTGTTATTTCATGCTGCATGGTAGGACGGCAGAGAGGTTCCTTCCAGGACAGTTATGTATAACTACGTAATATGGTTTTGTACATAATAAAGGTTTGTGTTTCTCCCACCTTCCAAAAGAAAAAAAATCTTTTTTTCTTTTTTAAAAAAAATAAAATAAAATACGAAGTTGGCAGTCCAAAAAAATAAAAAGTCGTATAGAGCGCCTGCCATGTAAGCAGGAGATTCCAGGTTTGAGTCCCAATCAGGGCACACATTTTCAGATGTCCCCGTTGATATTTATCAACTCCTGTAAGCAGCTAATGGTCTGGATTTCATTGTAGTTTAGTTCAATAATTGTCACACTGTGTATACGAGACTAGATACTGATGAAAACAGGAATATTTTATAATGTTTTGTTTCCATATTACGTTAAGATCGCAATTTCAATTACATTAATAACCAGTTTTTGTAATTACAATTGTGGTCTTAAAGGAAGGTTGCAGCAAAAATCACAAGAAATGATCGTGGAGTCTTACTCAGTGATTATGTCTTCAGTTAAGGTAAGTTTTATGACCTTACACTGATGAGTAGATTGCTCTGACACAAGAGATCAAAAGACCAAACATCATTTCACTTCAGAAGGAGTTGGCGACGTATGTGACGGGCATCCTACCTTTTCCATGTGCTGTGGCTTAGTGTGTGAGACGAACTGACGGTCTGTCACGTTACAGCTCATCTTCATCATGAGACGCATATCCTCCAGTTCCTACATTCTGTTCAAGAATCTGGGAAAAAACATGGGTGACTATTTCTAGTAGTCGCTGGACTCTGTACAAGGAACCTTTTCTGATAACTTCTCCTAATAGTTGCACATTAACAGTCCATGCCTTTGCACTAAGAAGTCTACATTTGCTTGAAGATATTGATCTTATTTATTAGTTCCTGTATTTCTAGAAACTGTGTGTATTGAGTCCTGAGGGGCTTAAAGCACAAAAGCAAATATAGTGGAAATTCCACTGGTTTCATGGAATGTACGCTCTACCAATGGAAACTAGGGTGAAATTGTGTATGGTACCCCTTATACACATACAGGTTCGCACATTACTATCGATGACCATGGGTGGTCTTATTTTTCCCCACTGAGAGTTGCAATATTCCTTCCCAGACTAGCTACACGCATCGTAATATTTCATCCTAGACGAGAACCACATGTAATATATTTCTTTCCAAATAGCGATAACCATAAAGTTGAACATTTGCCAATGTAAGCGCATTTTCGGTTAACTATAATACCAGTTTTGCTCTGTATACTCGTAATTATAATGAGAAAGAAATAATTACAAATAACAGAAACTTTAAAAAGTTCGGTAAGGCACACAGTTTTAATCTATCAGGAAGTTTCACATGAGTGCACACTCCGATGCAGAGTGAAAATTTCATTCTGTGAACAGAAGACTTATTTATCTTTTGCGTCTGCTTCATGCTCGCCTGCAGCTCGTTGTCCGGAGGGCAGGTTTGATATGATAACCTATCTAATAACTCAATCAAGAGACGACAGATCCGGTATAGGTTATTTTTTAATTTGCTTTCGAACTATCTTCCATATATCAGGGCAACGGATAAAGATTTCAGAAAAGAACAGAGGACCATTTATTACATGCATTTGTCTACCTTCTTAAAAAAATTTTGAACTGATTCGCACAAGTTTGAAACATACAAGTGTCGCGCAAGAGAAACTCACAAAGATCGTGTTTTTTTTTCCTGTATAGTGCTAATGAAGCTTCAGTTTTGAAGGAGAGTATTTCAGTTTCATTTTAAGACTG
This sequence comes from Schistocerca serialis cubense, assembly GCF_023864345.2. Classification (NCBI taxonomy): domain Eukaryota; kingdom Metazoa; phylum Arthropoda; class Insecta; order Orthoptera; family Acrididae; genus Schistocerca; species Schistocerca serialis. Next base: position 593,248,677 of record NC_064639.1, read on the forward strand.
CACTGTTTATTTATTTGATTCACTTTAAACCGTTTCTGTGCATTCAGTTCATGCAAAAACGAGTGTTACCTGCCATATTTAGCTCGAATTTAAACCATCGTATCTCGAAAGGGCATACAGATTATTGGATAAAAAAATTTCGCTTTGATTTCATCCAGTTATTAGCCTTCGTGCAAATTCGGAACCGATTCGTACAAGTTAAAAGCATAGAAATGGCGCGCTTAAAAAACCTCCCGGAAAGATTTTTTGCTTGTTTTTGCACGTGAAATCCGAAGAGTGGTCATGAAAATGGTGCAATTAGCTGAGCGGCAATTTCAGCCCAAGTAAAACCTTTTGAAAAAAGAGTTGATCGCTTCGTACAATTTGTCTGGACGCCAGCTCCGGTTCGTCGTTCAGACCTTGTTTAATATACCGCAACATAGCTACACTAAGACAGGTGGTCGAATGGCTATACAAATGGCCGCTGAAAAACAGGAACCGAGCTCCAAGGCCTAGAGGGAGGACGGGGGGAAGGGGGGTTGGACAGGGTAACTGCGCGCGGCATTTTCAGACATATTTGACGGAAGCGCTGTAACGATAAATAGAAGTCCAGAAATCAATGGTTCTCCCAATACTTCGTATGCATTACTGCAGTCATGGCAATGTCACAACACTGTTAATGCCTAAGGTTACATTTTGAATTATGTTCCTTATTGTGAAAGGACACGTATGTGGTACATGAATGAAAATTCACCAGCACGATTTCAGGTGGCTGTTCGGCAACAATTATGTTGGTCGTGCCTCACCAACACCATGGCCTTCCACGTCTCCCAACTTGAACCCGTTGCATTTTTTTGTATGGGCACATTTAAAAGCTTTGGGGTATACCGGCGTTGTTGATATTGTTACCGAACTCGGCGAACGTATTGCGGATGGTTGTCAGTGCATCCGGACCACGTCTGGGAGTTTTGAACTTGTATGGGCATCAATGAGCTATCCTCGACAGGAACGGAGGTCATGTGGAACACTTGTTGTGACGTGTTTGTACTATAATGCATATCTGCGGTTTGGATCCTCGGGGAATCTGTTATAAGGTTCTCATGCACTCAGTAGTAATAATTACATCGTGTCCGTTGCTTATTAGGATTCTTTTCTCCTTTCGTGGTCTTCTACACTGCTCTTTCGTTTGTATCTATAACAAACAGCCTGTATGTTCTTCAGTATACTAAGATAGGTTTCTCAACGCCCTGGTCGTCAGCGTTTGTTAGTACGTATTTGGTTGAAATCAGGTCAATAGTTTTCTCAGATTATCTGGAAATTTAGTACTTCATACTAACTGATCTGTTCTGTAATTGATTCAAGATTTGCAAATACTCTATTGCTCCATATCGACTTGTAAATACTGGGGCAACGCAAATGATCCTCGCCTGCGATCGCCGGATGTGCGAATCTCGAGAACTAGAATCAGTCGTGATTGCGATGCTTTATTTATTTATTGGTTGATATCATTATACGTCACACTAGACGATATCACATCCCATGTTTCACAGTTACGAAGATCCATTGTCTTCTAATAAAACTGTTTCGTTCTCACATAAATAATTTACATTAGGGCGGAGAAATCGATTGCGACTGTGAGATTACACTACAGCACTACGACAGGTCGTGGAAACAGTACCAGCAGTAGTCACTAGATCGCGGCACGATGGAAACCTGCAGCAGAGCTCCAGATTTCCCGTGCTGTAAGGTAAATCCTCGACGAATAGAAGCGCAGACTAGTAAAGGCCTTACCTATTCCAAACTGAATTCAAATGAACTTTCTTACAAGCTGATGATAAATTAAGTGAATCTCTTTTACGTTATGGACAGAACGTTGATAGTTACACAATTCTTCTTTTATTGTGTGTTTCTTATTTCTTAAATAAAATAGTTACAATATTTTTCTCTAGTCCAGTGGAACTATCTGGCACCATATATATCCTACCAACAAAATAATGTAAAGAGAGTCCTGCAGAACATAACCAATGGTGGTACACATATGCTGAAACTTGTCCGCGTATGAAGAAAACCGGTCGGCCAGAGTGGCCGAGTGGTTCTAGGCGCTTCAGTGTGGAACCGCGCGACTGCTACGGTCGCAGGCTCTAATCTTGCCTCGGGCCTGGATGTGTGTGATGTCCTTAGGTTAGTTAGGTTTAAGTAGTTCCAAGTTCTAGGGGACTGATGACCTCAGAATTTAAGTCCCATAGTGCTCAGAGCCATATGAAGAAAACCAATTATTTGCAGAACAGGCTGACCTGAATTCCCATAACATAGTCTGCAAACCGCTAAGTTGTGGCTGTATCTGCCGTTGAACGTACGTGTGCGAATCGACCGGGGTTCAGCAATCTTTAATGCAAGCTGCCTGCCACATCCGATAATTCAACACACAAAGGAGCAAACAAGCGAATCTATGCTCAGATAGAATCCAACACGATTGTAAAATTGCTATGTTGATAACTATACACACAGCTATGTAGTAAGGCAGCTGAAATTCCATTACCAACGAAATAAAAATTTAATTAAATTCATATAATTAAAAATGACTTAGCTAACTTTCAAGATTAAAAGAACACCATATGTTTCTCGCTATGGCACCAATATAACATTGGAAACACTGTCATAATGAGATTGCAGTTCAGTGAAGAAAGACGATTTTTTTTTATAAGGGCCGCCGGAACAAAACGTTTTGGGAGGAAATGATGGAGTCAGAAAAGTTGTATTCAAATATACTAATTTATTTGGTCTGAGTCACTTTAATTTAAATTGAAGTTTTATTAATTTACAATTATTTTCGTCAAAAACGTAAATAACAATATGCTAACAATTTCTAGGTTCCTCTGGATCACCACCGTGATAATATTCAAATTAATGAAAACTGTATTTGTACAGAAGGCACGTGAATGCTTTCTGGAAGACAGTAGATTGACACGCAAATCACTTTCTAAAGTCTAGACAGCTCACAAAACGCGAAATTACTGGACATCATTAACTTTAGATCCTTGTATGATAAAGAAATAACAATAAAATCCAGTCACAAGTTGCGAACCAGACTCCCAACTTATAAGCTGTGCAGTGCAAAGAGAACTGCAAACATTAAAAGCGACACTTTCTCGAAACCCACTAAAGGCGTGGCAAGCTGCTCCCTTGCACCATACAACCCTCTAACAGACGAGACACGAGCAGCCGCCTTGCGCTCGCCCAGAAGCCGACACCTCCACCATCCAAGTGAACCCCCGCTGGACTGTACCTCACAGTTCTCAAAATCACCCTAGGAAGGGAGGAAATTGCATGTTTTGCCAAAGCGCCAATTGATAATCTCCTTCTCTCTTCCTGCAGACAGGGAAAGACTGCAGAATGTTATTTCCGTTAACAATCTGAAGTTGGTAGAATAGTGGCTTCCGCCTTATCACTGGCGGAAATATATCTAGGTGCATAAATGCTACTCACTTCCCACACTGTTATAAGAACATAATGGTGGCCCTGTTTTCCAGCTTCTGTCTTCTGGACCATCTTTGGGCTATGTTAAAATCTCTCAGAACCTCACGTGATTATCAAAGCTTTGAGAGGCGCTTTTTTTGTAGCACTTTGGAAAAAAGAGACCCTCAAAGCAGCTTACATGTGTGACTGCTGCCTGAGAGAACTTCTGTTGCGAAACCTCTCGGAATTCCCCTATTTTCCCACTGACGAGACCTCTTGTGTTGTTTTCCTTTCTCCAGGTTTCATCAGTTAAAAATTAATTTCAATATTTTTCGGCTACACGATAATTCTGCCAGAGCTGGTAAATGGCTTGGAAGATCCGCTGAATGGAACTGAAAGTGTCTTGAAAGAGGGAGATAAAGATAACACCAACAAAAGTAATCCAAATAAATCGCTTGATGTTTCGAGAATTAGATTAGAATTAGTTACCTGCCCTAGCTTCACGCAGATTTTTTTTTCTTTATTGTAATTTCATTCCCTGCCTCATATGGGCAGGGGAGGGCTGGCAGTGGCACAGTCCACCGCTCTTCAGCTAAATGGATTTACAAAAATACAGAAGGAGGACTCTTGCATAAAAATGGGGGATAAAAAGGGGGCCATAGAAAACACAGTAGAGATGATGGGAGTTAAAATATACACTAATACAGGGACATACACTGGGGAACAGTTAAAAAGTCGATATAAAGTTAAAAGAACACAGCTGGCAATTCGCTGCTGGAGGCAAACACAAATTAAAATGGTTCAAATGGCTCTGAGCACTATGGGACTCAACTGCTGAGGTCATTAGTCCCCTAGAACTTAGAACTAGTTAAACCTAACTAACCTAAGGACATCACAAACATCCATGCCCGAGGCAGGATTCGAACCTGCGACCGTAGCGGTCTTGTGGTTCCAGACTGCAGCGCCTTTAACCGCACGGCCACTTCGGCCGGCACACAAATTAAAAGTCAGCCACAAGAGTAAGACACTTAAAAAAATCACTGGAAACGACAGAGCACTCATGAAGAATAAAAACCCTGACCTGCCGAGGGACTCAAGACTGGACATGAGGGAAAAAGATGGGAGGATGGTGCGGTGGGAGGGGGGGCTGGAGGGGTGGGAGGAAGAGGAAGAAAGGGGGGCAGGAATCGCACCAGGAGGCAGGAGATAGGTGGGGCAGAAGATGAATAGGGAAGACAAGGCAGGAGGCAGTGCAGAGGCACAGAAGGGGGGATGGGAGACGGAGGTGGTGGGGGAGGGAGGAAAACCGTTCAGGGGTAGAGAAGGGGATGGAAGAGGGAGCCCGGAGGAGACAAGGGCAGGAAGGTGGGGTTGGAGTTGGTAGGAGGTGTAGATGTCAGGTCAAAGCTCGTCATCCAGGAGGGGTAGGTGCTGGAAGTTGTGTTGGGAATGGAGGTGGAGGGTGAGGAGATAGAGAGTGGGTGGGACACAATGGTTAAGGCAAGGCAATGGACTGCGGTTAGAGAGGAAGGGGGACACCAGCGGGTTGATGGGGATTGTGTCGGCAGACGATATACAGGGTGTCAATGTGTTCAAGGAAAAGGAGAAGGTGGGAGAAGAGGATGAGGTCATAGAGGATGTGCATGGGGGACAGAAGGCCGATATGGAAGGCGAGGTGGAGGGCATGACATTCTAGGATTTGGAGGGCTTTATAGAATCTGGGAGGGGCAGAAATACAAGTGACACTGGCATAACAAAGGGTGGGGTGGGTCAAGGATTTGTAGTTGTGAAGGATGGTGGAAGGATGGAGTCCTCATGTCCAGCTGTACAGGGGTTTCAGGAGATGGAGTGTATTGTGGGTTTTGTGTTGGATTGTAGGGAGGTGGGCAGTCCAGGTGAGGTGGCAGTCAAGGGTGAGGCCAAGGTATTTTAGGGTAGGAGTGAGGTGGATAGGATGACCATAAATGGTTAGGTAGAAATCATGGAGATGGAAGGAGCAGGTGGTGTGGCCTATGATGATCGCCTAGTTCTTGGAGGGGTTGATATGAAGGAACCACTGGTTGCACCAAGTGGTGAACTGGTCAACATGGGTTTGGAGGGTACGTTGGGACCATTGAAGGGTAGGATAAAGGCACCATAACGCGGTGTCATCAGCAAATTGGAGGAGATGAACATGTGGGGGAGGTTTGGGCATATCAGCAATATACAGGAGATAGAGGAGTGGGGAAAGGATGGACTGTTGTGGCACAATGGTGGACGGATATGAAGTACAATAGTTGGAATTGTGAATAGTGACATAGAGGGAAAGACAGAAGAGGAAGCAAGCAACAAAACAGACGAACTTTATAGGGAGAACATATGTCTGGAGTTTGAAGAGGTGCCTGTGATGCCAGACATGGTCATACACATTCAGGAGGCCAAGGGAAACAAAGATACTGGAGCAATGGGAGTTAAGTTGGAGGGAAAGACAATGGGTCAGGTTAAGGAGCTGATCGTCAGCTGAGAAGGCGGTCTGGAAGCCACACTGGGTAAGGGGAAGGAGGTGGTGCTGGTTAAGGTGGTGGTGAATACATCGGGAGAGGATAGTCTCGAAGACCTTACTGAATTCAGAGGTGAGGCAGATAGGATGATAGGAAGAGGTGTCAGAGGGGGATTTTTTGGGTTTAGGGAACAGAAAGAGACAGGAAGTCTTCCACAGGTCAGGGTAAAAGCCAGTGGAGAGGAGGACACTGTACAGGGTAGCAAGGACAGCCAGGAAGGATGGGGAATTTCTTGAGGTGGTGGTAGGTGACACCATCATGACCAGGGGCGGTGTTGCATTTGCAACAGAGGATGAGTGTGATGTCATGTGCGATGATGGGAGTGTTGATGTCCAAGGGGGGTAACCAGTCCAAATAAAGGAAACTAGGGGTGAGCGGTGGAAGAGAGGTATCAGTCTGGTCATGGATGGTGGGGAAGAGGGAGTAATCAAATGGGAACCGTCAGGAACGGAGAAGACCTTGGATAGGTGGGAAGCAAAATGGTTAGCATTACCACGGTTGTCAGGGAAGGGGCAATTGTCATGGAGAATAGTGTAATGTGGGATGGGATGTCTATCAGTAAGGTTCAAATGGCTCTGAGCACTATGGGACTTAACTTCTAACGTCATCAGTCCCCTAGAACTTAGAACTACTTAAACCTAACTAACCTAAGGACATCACATACATCCATGCCCGAGGCAGGATTCGAACCTGCGACCGTAGCGGTCACGCGGTTCCAGACTATAGTGCCTTTAATCGCTTGGCCACACTGGCCGGTTATCAGTAAGGAGGTGGAAGGCTGACCAGTACTTGGAGGAGTTGACAGGGATGGTGGAGGTGAAGTCTGTGCATGTCTGGCGCCTGTCCTGGCGTTTATTTGCTGTAAGGAGGTTCCAGATGTGTTGCTGTAATTGTCAGTGGCGGATGAGTGTATAACAAGTCATGGGTGCAGAGGAAGGAGTGGTAGAGCCTGTGAGGATCACGAAGAAGAAGGACAGCCTGTGGAGGAAGCATAGGGTGGTGAGGGTGGATGAGTTTGGTAGGGACATGGGCCTCCACAGAGTCAGTGATGGTCTTCTGAAGGAAGAAAGAGGCATGGGTGATGTCAGCAGGATGGTGAAAGGTGATGGGTTGGCTTTTGATCTGCAAGGCAATGGATTCTCGGTAGGCATCCCAGTCGGCACAGTGGTAGTCATGGACGGACATTGAAGGGACAGCTGGGTGTGGAGCTGCATGGGGCCACAGATGTAGGAGATGGTAAGAAGGATGGGGAGGTTGTCACTACCAATGGAATCAAAGACGTCCACGGTGATATGACCAAGGAGGTTGGGGGAGGCTAGGATAAGGTCCAGGGTGGAGTTACTTTCAGGATGGGTGTGTTGTGGGCGAGGAACAAGATCACCATGGAGGGTGGCAAGGGACTCATGCCACTGCCGAAGGGTGGCAGGGTCATAGCTGTGGATGTTGAGGTCAGTTGTGATCACATAGGTGGAGAAGGTATGGTCAACATGGGAAATGAAGTTTTAGGGGAGAGGAGCTGCCAGACAGATAAAGATAGTGCCACAGGTAATGGTGAGGGAGGGAAAAAAGATGCTGAGGAGAACATGTTCAGTCAGGTCATACACATGGGCTGTGGCTGGACAGGGAGATGCTTGAGGTGGCCAACAGCGACCCCACCTGTGGTGAGGGGAAGTGGATAGTCAGCGTGGTGAAGGAGGTAGGGAGAGGTTGGAGGAAGGTTTCAGTAAGTATAAACGAATTGACTTGGTGATGAGATAAAGAATGCATGAAGGGGTATTTGTTGGCAGGGAGGGAGAGAATGTTGATGTAGAGGAGACGATACTGTTGACACACCAGGAGGTGAGAGGGGGGAAGGAAGTGGGCGAGGAGAGAGGGGCTTAAACGAGGGTGTCTCGGCAGCTGAAGGTAAAGTGGGCCTGGTTGTGGGAGTTGCATAGGTATTTAAATGGAAAACAGAGCGGGCAGCAAGGGAAATCTTCTGGAGGATGAGGGGGTGTTGGAAGAGGTGGATGTTTTGCAGGATGATGGTCAGGAACTGGATCATGTCTTCAACTATAGGGGGAGGGCAGAGGGAATTGTTGGGGTGAATGGGTTGGTCGATGTGGCAAACAAGGACAGCATGCTCAGGGTTGGTTGGAGAGGATTTGGCTTTGTATTTGGAGGAGTATATAGGATGGGGTTCATTGCCGGTGTTGCAGGAAGGGGAGAGGTGAGGTTAGGACATTGTTCAAGGGAGGCTTTAAAATGGGGGCAGATGGGGGGGGGGGTCTTGAAGTTCTGGGTGAGGTGTTATACAGGAGACAGTGCTGTCAGCAGTAGGATTGAGGAGGGGAACAGGACAGGTCAAGAGGGTGGAAGCAGTTGAAAATCAGGGCTCCCTGTGTGAGGAGAGGCAGACTCAGTAAAGACACGCATGAGGAAGGTAGGGCCAAAGGAGTTGTAAATATGGCAGGCTGAGTGGATTTCCAGGGTGGGGTGGGTGTTCAACTCTGCCAACACCTCTGCCTTCGTGGTCACAGGGCTGAGTTTTGTAATCATGGCAGTGAGGGTTGGCAGACAATGACGGGTGTTGGGGCTGATGAGGAGAGGAGCATGTACAGAAAAGGGTGAGGGATGCATGAAGGGCCGTAGGTGATATGGGGAAGGTGCCGGAAGAGATCAGTATGGAAAGAAAGAGAGGAGGATTTGATGAGAACAGGGTCTCTGTGACGGATAATTTGGGTAATGGGGGCACTGGGGATGTATTTTCGGATTTGAAGGGTGAGGGCGTGGGCATCTAGGTATTTAGATCAGAATTGACAAGGATGCCCGGCCGCAGTGGCCATGCGGTACTAGGCGCTGCAGTCCAGAACCGTGGGACTGCTACGGTCGCAGGTTCGAATCCTGCCTCAGGCATGGATGTGTGTGATGTGCTTAGGTTAGTTAGGTTTAAGTACAAGGGCAGTTCAATAAGTAATGCAACACATTTTTTTCTGAAACAGGGGTTGTTTTATTCAGCATTGAAATACACCAGGTTATTCCCCAATCTTTTAGCTACACAACACTAATTTTCAACGTAATCTCCATTCAATGCTACGGCCTTACGCCACCTTGAAATGAGAGCCTGTATGCCTGCACAGTACCATTCCACTGGTTGATGTCGGAGCCAATGTCGTACTGCATCAATAACTTCTTCATCATCCGCGTAGTGCCTTTCACAGATTGTGTCCTTCATTGGGCCAAACATATGGAAATCCGACGGTGCGAGATCGGGGCTGTAGGGTGCATGAGGAAGAACAGTCCACTGAAGTTTTGTGAGCTCCTCTCGGGTGCGAAGACTTGTGTGAGGTCTTGCGTTGTCATGAAGAAGGAGAAGTTCGTTCAGATTTTTGTGCCTACGAACACGCTGAAGTCGTTTCTTCAATTTCTGAAGAGTAGCACAATACACTTCAGAGTTGATCGTTTGACCATGGGGAAGGACATCAAACAGAATAACCCCTTCAGCGTCCCAGAAGACTGTAACCATGACTTTACCGGCTGAGGGTATGGCTTTAAACTTTTTCTTGGTAGGGGAGTGGGTGTGGCGCCACTCCATTGATTGCCGTTTTGTTTCAGTTTCGAAGTGATGAACCCTTGTTTCATCGCCTGTAACAATCTTTGACAAGAAATTGTCACCCTCAGCCACATGACGAGCAAGCAATTCCACACAGATGGTTCTCCTTTGCTCTTTATGGTGTTCGGTTAGACAACAAGGGACCCAGCGGGAACAAACCTTTGAATATCCCAACTGGTGAACAATTGTGACAGCACTACCAACAGAGATGTCAAGTTGAGCACTGAGTTGTTTGATGGTGATCCGTCGATCATCTCGAACGAGTGTGTTCGCACGCTCCGCCATTGCAGGAGTCACAGCTGTGCAAGGCCGGCCCGCATGCGGGAGATCAGACAGTCTTCCTTGACCTTGCGGTGATAATGACACACGCTTTGCCCAACGACTCACCGTGCTTTTGTCCACTGCCAGATCACCGTAGACATTCTGCAAGCGCCTATGAATATGTGAGATGCCCTGGTTTTCCGCCAAAAGAAACTCGATCACTGCCCGTTGTTTGCAACGCACATCCGTTACAGACGCCATTTTAACAGCTCCGTACAGCGCTGCCACCTGTCGGAAGTCAATGAAACTATACGAGACGAAGCGGGAATGTTTGAAAATATTCCACAAGAAATTTCCGGTTTTTTCAACCAAAATTGGCCGAGAAAAAAAATGTGTTGCATTACTTATTGAACTGCCCTCGTAATTCTAAGTTCTAGGGGACTGATGACCTAAGATGTTAAGTCCCATAGTGCTCAGAGCCATTTGAACCATTTTGACAAAGACGAAGGTATACAATATGGGGCTGGGAAGGCGGGAGGAGGGGTATTATCCACGATGGAATCAAAGGGAAGTGGGACGGGCAGTGGTTCTTTGTAGCAGGGTGTGGAGGTGAGGTCGCCACTTGGGCGCGTGGGAGGTTTTTTGGTGGGTGCAGGCTGGGAGGATGGTTGAGGGACTGGATAGATGGGGAGGTAGTGGGAAGCAGGCACCTCTTGTGAGGCGGCAGCACTGGGACTGGAGGTGGGGCGCTCTGTGGTGGCGACTGAGGCGCGGCGTGTTGTGATTCGGGTGGGGGACGCAGGAGTAGTTGTAGCGGTGAAGGTGGGGAGGGGGGGGGGGGGAAGGCGTCTCGGCAGGCGATGGCAGTGGGAGGGGCGGCAGTATCAGGGATAGAAGCAGGAGCAAGAGCAGCGGAAGGAGCAGAGGAATGAGCAACATACAGGTGGGGATACAAGGATGAGTAGGAGGTAGAAGGGGAGGAGACTGTGAGTAGGGGAGGTGGAGTGAACGGGTTAAGCCCAGAGGAAGCACTCCACAATGTTACAGTGGGTGCAGGGGAAGGATAGGTGTAGATTATAGTGGTAGTGGGGGTGTCCATGATTGAAGGCGGTGTCCACTGGCGACAGGAAAGGAACTAAAAAGGAGCCGACGGTGGCGGGCACAGGGCAGTGGCAAGCACCGAGCGGCGACGGCGACGGCGGCGACAGCGAGTGCCGGGCGGCCAGGCGGCGTCGGCGACCACTGGGAGGCAGCGAGCACCGTGAGGTGGCGACGGCGACGACCGGGCAGCGGCGGCGGTGGCGGCAGGAGTGGTGGTGGCGGCGGCGAGAACCGGGCGACGGGCAGCAGCGACGGCAAGAGCACGGACGTAAGGACAGCACCCTTCGGCAGACAGACAGACGGCATCGTCAACGGCACGGGGCTCTTCCAAAGTGACGATTATACACTGAGTGTAGGCCAAGCTGCGTAATTCTTCGACTTGGAACTGAGGAGATCCAACCCTAGAATCCTTCGCACAGATAGCACAATCTACAGCAGGATGATTTGAGTGGCTTAGAGGTAACTTTGATCACAGGCAACTGCGTAGAGTTATGATTAAAATTCAACGAACACTGCTACGAAAATGGATACTATCGTGTTCACATAAACAAGTGATTTAAGCAGTGCATGCCCGGTAAGTTCTGAGGAGGAATGAATGTTATCTGTACATTGATTAATTGGCGTTTGGAGTGACATCTCTTGGCAATGACAGGAGATGCGAGCTACCATGCCGCAGGGGTTGCCCGACAGCAGCGCCAGTTTGGCGTAAGGTATGGCGACTTGTCACTCGAGGCGTGGATTTAGTTTCTGTGTGGCCTTTTCCAGCATTTCCCTTCACAACCCTAAACGTTAACTCTGCATAAAAAGTCTGTTCATATCAGATTATTATCTGCAGTTTCCTGCATCACAGGTTGTGTAGGAAGTGATGGCCTCCCAGTAGCGGTAGCTCGCACTGGTGTGGCACTGCACTGAGCCTTGTCCATCTACTGTGCTCACAAACGTTCCACATGTAAACCGTATTAAATACCCTACAGTAGTTTCTGAGCCTTCACATACAGACAAACGATTTGAGGGAGTTTATAGTATTTATGGGTGATTCCAAGGAATTCTTCGATTCACTGCTAAATGGCATCGTTTTCACAGTGGCGGGGGACTTTAATTCCTCATAGTTCTGCGAGTTTGCACGAAATATTTATAGATTGCATATACAAACTTCCTTGTGAATCAGTCTGTGTGTTAGTGGAAACCGTATCAGAATCCCTATAGCATTTCCTGAGATTAACCCGAACATACAGATAGAAGTGGTTCAAAATGGTTCAAATGGCTCTGAGCACTATGGGACTTAACATCTGTGGTCATCAGTCCCCTAGAACTACTTACACCTAACTAACCTAAGGACACCACACACATCCACGCCCGAGGCAGGATTCGAACCTGCGACCGTAGCGGTCACGCGGTTCCAGACTGAAGCGGCCGGCCGATAGAAGTGCAGCAGCGGAATTTAATTTGTATATGTATTGACAGAAACAGAAGACAGATGGGAGAACACAGGAGACAGAAGAAAATAAAGATAGTAGAAGATAGGAAACAATACAACTAGTCCCATTGCTTGACAAAGCTAATTCAAAACTTGGGCTCATTGAATAATTCTCACACCAGGATTGACTTTTTTACATTCATTGATATACAAGTGTACCCCATGTTAATGCTTTCACAAAACATTTTTACACTTTCATGCTGTTTACACCACAGCAAGCGAGGACTTCAAAGCGCAAACAGTGCACATTTTGGCGATACTGCGAGGAAGCAAGCCATTTTCGTGTTACGCAGTGGCCTTCCATCAGCCCAGGTGACTAGTAAAACTTCACAAGGTGCGTTCGTTAGGTTTATATGCGTGCAATATATCTCGAAGTTGTAACGTGCGTTTAGATTGTTTTAACTCTCATCATTATTATTTGCTTGTTACTGACAATGGCAAAGAAGGAACAATATTTGAAAGACTGAGCATCTTCTTTTTAAACTTTTCAAAAACAATCTCAAAAATTACCCGGTTGAATCTTTACCATAGAAAATACATACAGTAGAGTCCCGATTATCCCACCTAAACCAGCCGCGGCAAGGTCGGATAACACGGAAAATAATACAAAAAACCACTAAAACAAAAGTAGGCCAAATGAGTAAAACATTTAATACAATAAAAATCAAATTAGACTGAATAGATATTTACTGTGTGAAGAAGTTAGTAATTGTCTTTTTTTTGGTCACTAAATCACGTCTCCTCTTAAGAAGTAAAACCTAGGTAGACGATGTTTCCTCCATTGCTCTACATATTTTAAAGCAGTTTTCATTGTGAGAAATCTTGGGGGCACTTTACTCAACTACATCCGTTTCTTGGTCTTCTTTTTCGTTTACCATGTTGACTATTTCTTCATATCACTTCAAATTCTCCATCGTGGACAATCCATTCATTGTCATCTTCTGTGTTACTCGTCATTGTGTTTACAAACGATAAACGGCGTGAGAGGGCAGGACTGGTTTGGGGAGAGGGGGCAATAGCAGCGTACACCCCAGTATTCTTATAGTTGGAGTGCCGCCACAAGCTTCACGTCTATACACCAATGGCATGCATAGCACAAAAGAGGGGGCTATTGGGAAAGTAAGGTCCGATCGGTCGCAAAATGGAAACCACTCTGAAAATAAAAAACTTTTTATCTGCAAGCGTTAGCTAGACCTTCCATCTACTTCTCTACATAGTCGCCACTCAGGATCAGACATATTTCGTAGCTTGTACCAACTTTCTAATACGCTCCCGATCGGACCTTACTTTCCGAATAGATCTCGTATTAAGCAGCGACTGACACTTTTGTTTGATATTAATCCTAGCACACTTCGATAACATTTATTCACACTATAATACGGGTTAATCCAAGTTTGTCTGAAAATTTAATTCCAATTTGATTCTGATGTTTCATTTTTTCATAGAAATTCATTGTACTGTGTCTTTTCTGAAACTACTTTGTTTCGTTGGCACGCATCAAGAGTCGTTGATTCTGGAAACTGTAAAACCAAATACCACAGACATAACAATTTTTCTCAGGTTCTTCTTCCTAGTCTTATTCATTTCTGTGCCGAAAAACTATGAAATTTACGCAGAGTTGGTATTCTCTGTATATTTCATATAAGGGGCGATCAAGAAGTCTCCGTTCAAATGGCGTACAGTCCAGAATCGGTAATCCACTCGTGCAAAGAGCCGTCGATGCTGAGGCAATCATCTCGCCGACCAACCAGGTTGAAGATATCCGTTTGATGAAATACCGTCTCCTTCTGCATGAATAAATCTGTGACTGATCGCTGCAGTTCCTCGTCCAAAAGGAATCTTGGACCCTTCAAGGCCCTTCTTAAGGACCAGAAGGTGTTCTAATAGCATGGGGAGAGGTCAGGACTGTAGCGTTGGCACTAGAGTGTAATGGATGAGGCATTCAAATCTCGACCAGGATTTGAACTTCCCGCAACGGTGCTTTTCGATATCTATGCTGCTCCACACGGTGTTTGTCATTCAGCAGTCAAGAAGAGAATAGCAGCATGTTGGTCCTGTTTGGACGAATTTGGCTTCGTCATTGTTCACGCTTCCGCGTTTACCGCAAGCACATCGGAATGACACGAATGTCACACTAATCCTTTGACTGCATGTCGGTGCTTATGTATTCGCGTCGGATTCGCGCTACCTTCCATACAAGCTGCCGCAACGCACTCATACGGAAACTTTTTGATGGCCTCTTATAACATCGTAGAAATTTCTGCAATCTGACGCATTCGTCCATATCGTGAACTTTCATAAAAACTTGAATACCACAACGCTAAACGTCTTTCCCTTCTGGAATAAATGAAATGAGCGTAAGGCTTCGACGCCACATTGGGCGACTTGCGCACCGGCGATGAGGATGAAATGATGATGAGGGCAACACAACACCCACTCCCCGAGCGGGGAAAATCTCCAACCCGGCCCTGAATCGAAGCCGGGCATGGGAAGCGAGCACGTTACCACCCAGCTAAGCAGGCGGGCCCTTCTGGTGAAATTTTGACATCGACGACACTCAGCTTCGTATATGTCGTCACCTTTTCCATCAGCAGGTATTGCTTTATTCTTCGTGTGGTCAATTAATTTATTCATTTAAAAGTAAGCACGTTCCGCGATCACTTTCCACGCTTGCACTAAGAGGAAAAGCATTTGCAATTTGAACTGAAACGTCGCTCTCTGACAGAAAAACACAATCACATCAAATGAATTCGCAGTTTCGAATAAAGACTACCATTAGCTGCAGAATGGAATGATGACAATGAAAATTTGTGCCGGACCGCGACTCGATCCCGGATTTCCCGCTTATTGCGAGCAGTGGTCTTACCATTTTTTTTTTTTTTTTTTTTTTTTTTAAGAATCTCATATTTTTCGTTTCTTTCGTTCCATTTGTTTGCGGCGGACGTCCCATGACATCCGTTCAAGTTCATAGTTGATCCTTCACTCAGTTTTTTTTTTATTACACAGGGTAACTAATCCTCTGACTGAACACGCTGAGCTATCGTGCCGCAACCATTTGGCTATCCATGCACGACTCACGGCCAGACGTTAACTTCCATATGTCGTCAGCCATGCGTCTACGACCCGAACTCTTACATCCATTATTTATATTTCCGTGCAGCTCAGACGTTGTACTTGAAAGCCGCTTGACCGATATCGGCAGATCAGTATTGCAGTGTCTGTGTTATTCTGATTACGATGCAAAGTTCTTTTGAACTGCATGCATTCCCATAGGAACTTTGCATGGTAATCAGCATAATACAGGCACTGAAATATCGTATATATAGGAATAGAAAATAATTTCGGAACGGAGTTTCTCCAGATCTGCCTCATGTATTACAAAGAGAACATGACAGACGGCCTTTACAGCATCAGAGATGATTGTGTGTGTCTATCGGGCCCGTTTGGTAAGGGAATTCCGGCCCACGAGTTCCTAGTAAATACATGTGCGCCGGCAGAAACGAATTCCGCGTGAAAGCGATTGAAGCACGCAGGTTATCGTTCACAGAGAGGCATCAATGCTGATCGAAGGGCCGCATCAAATATTTACGCGGCGGGTGAACGACTTCACAGAGGCGCGCTGGCGGCGGCGGCGGCGGCTGTGGCGCGCGCGTCACTGCGCCGACGCACCGCTCTGTGTAGCGTGCCGCGGCGCCCGCCGCGTAAATATTTGACTTGCAGCTGGTGCGAGTGATGTTGCAAACAATTCCCGCCACTGCTGCAGCGGGGCCCGTGTGCGATGCGAAGCGATGAGATGGGATAATGCACCGGCGTGCCGAGGTGGCTACAGTCTCGACCAGGGAACTTCCGACGACTGTCACTGATTCGTTAGCGTCATAAATAACCTGCAAATTACGCATAACCGACGCTACACTTTTGGTTATCCTAAATCGGATTTCTGTGCTTCCCAACGTTCGTTAAGTGTGTTAAAACGAAAAATGGATGGAACGGCTGGGAGATTCTTGGTGGAATTCATTTCTATTAGGGCAGTCACCGTTACAGTTGTCTGCAAGTTTGTACACATACACGGTGACACTTTTTTTTTTAAAAGCCTTGTTGTGATATGATGAAATTTGTTCTAAAATATGCTACTCAATTAGTCGAACATGTGTATAACCGTCGGGCATTAAATTTATAAACTGCCTGAAAATTGTTGCATCAGAAAAGACGACGGCAATTTTGATCTGATGGTGGCATATGCATATGCTACATCTGCATCTACAGCTACCTATATACTCCGCTATCCACCAAGCGGTGTGTGGTGGAGGGAACAATTTGCGCCCCCTCTGTCCCACTCGCGGATTGCGCGAGGGAAAAACGACTGTCTGAACGCCTCAGTACGAGCTCCAATTTCCCTTAAGTTTGAATGGTGATCATTGCGCGATTTTAAAGTTGGTGGAAAAAATGTATGCTCTACATTCTCAGCGAAGATCAGATTTCGGAATTTAGTGACCAGCCCCTTCCGCTTAGCGCGCCGTCTATCTGCAAGTGTGTCCCACTTCAAACTTTCTATGAGATTTGTAACGCTCTCGGGATGGCTAAATGTACCAGTTACGAATCTTGCCGCTCTTCCTTGGACCTTCTCAATTTCTTGAATCGGGCCCAACTGATAAGGGTCCCTCACAGACGAACAATACTATAACACTGGGCCAACTAACGTATTGTAAGCAATTTCCTTTGTTGAAGGACTGCATCGCTTCAGCATTGTACCAATAAAAAGCAATCTACAGTTCACATTGCCCGTTACTTGTGTAATCTGACCATTCCATTTGAGACCATTTCGAATATCACGCCCAGATACTTGACAGATGTTACCGCTTCCAAAGACTGGGCATTTATTTTGTACTCGTACATTAATGGGGATTTACGTCTTGTTATAAGCAGTAGGTTACACTTACTAATATTGAGAGATAGCTGTCAGACATTACACCACGCATTTATTTTCTGCAAATCCTCATTGATTCGTTCACAACTTTCGTGTGATACTACTTTCCTGTAGACTACAGCATCATCGACAAACAGTCTAATGCCGCTGTCAGTACCATCAACCACATCGTTTATGTAAATCATGAAAAGCAGTGGACCTATTACGCTGCCCTGGGACACACCTGAAGTTCCGCTTGCTTCTGTTGAATTCACTCCATTCAGGGCGATATACTGCTCCCTGTCTGTTAGAAAACTTTCTATTCAACCGCATACGTCATCGGATAGACCGTAAGCACGCGCTTTTTGGAGCAAGCGACAGTGCGAAACTGAGTCGAACGCCTTTCGAAAGTCGATAAATATGGCATCAACCGGGGAGCCGGTATCTAGGGCCTGTTGTATATCATCCACAAAGAGGGCCAGCTGTGTCTCGCATGACCGCTGTTTCCTAAAACCGTGCTTGTTTCTGCAGATGAGCTTCTCAGAGTCTAGAAAGGATACGTGGGAGATAGCAGATATACTGATGATGGTGTCAAGGTCGTCTGCCAACAGACTGCGTAGTGGTGTAGTTGCCAGAGCGCCATCTGTGTCTACCCTTTAATAGAGAATGCTCACAGCCAGAGGCCTCGGGGTGCTGCAAACGTGTGAAGCAAGCAGGCACCCATGCCACGGAGACGTACTTCCTACAGCCAAACGAATGAATTTGAAGGGGGGTTAAATTGTGGCCTTCAGAGTGGTGGGATCTGGAAGTCCACGCAGCGTAGACGGCAGCCAGGATCGTCGTATTGTAAGGGAAGTAGTGGCAGATCGTACAGCTACCACAGGACAGTTAAGAGACGTATCAGTACGAACTGTTGCGAATCAGCTATTAGCAGTGAGACTATGAGCACGCGCAACTCTAGCCTGTCTTCAACTCACGCCACACCATCGACTTGCACGACTCGACTGGTGCCGTCAGAGGTTCATTTGGAAGATGGAATGGCACGCTGTGGTCTTCAGGGATGAAATCAGATTCTGCCTGCATACAAGTGATGGTCATCTGCGATTACGATGCAGAGCTAGAGAATGTTGTCTTCTAGAGTGCACTTGTCCAAGATCCACTGGCCCCATCCCAAGCCTTATGGTCTGTGGTGCAGTAAGGTACAGCTCCCACTCACAGTTTGTTTTTCTGGAGCGGAAGTTAACCAGCGCTCGGTAAATGCAGAATGTTGTTAGACCTGTTCTGTTCTTTTACCTTTCTTGCAACAGGAAGATGATGTGTTGTTCCAGCAGGATAATGCTCGTCCACACGCTATCAGTGAACCTCAATGTGGTGTGCAAGACGTGCAGCAACCTCTCTGGCGAGCACAATTTCCGGACTTATGTCCAGTCGACCATGTGCAGATTATGATGGGACGAGAAGAGACTCGAGCGACTCATCAACCAACAACTGTTACAGAACTTCGTGAACAGGTCGAGCAGGCGTGGCACAGCTTATCCCAGGACAATATTCGCCATCTGTATAATCGAACAGATGTCAGAGTCATAGCAGAGTCATACGCTGAATTACTGCCTGTGGGGGGCTACAAGACATATTAATGCTGATGTTTCGGCGTCGATTGATACCTAGGGCCTCAGAGCCGCTTGTGCCGTTGATCTGTAAAAGTTGTCATTTCATATACCCCATATGCGATGTTCCAAAACTCTTGAGTGAATTGGAAACCTCTAAAATCGTGTACTAATATTTTATTTCGGACAGTGTACTGTGATGGAAGCAGCCTCTGCGGTCCCATTGCTTAGCCTGAGATCTTCTCTTTCAATGTAGGCAACAATAAAAATTATTCACAATCAGTTGGCTGTGTGATGCATTACAGTGTCAGGTGATTTCCCAGAAGGAAGTGAGTACCAGCACCCCAGAAATTTCTATCGGGATGCACAGACGGCAGTTGTCATTTGTGGACGTTGTATTCAACCCATCACATGCAAAGCGACATCTTAATACAGTGCAAGTTCCAGAGCAGTCTGTTTGACCCAGGAAGGATGGACTCTCCATCGTGTTGTTGCAGATGGCAATGTCATCCATGGGTTGTGAACAGGCTGCAGGGAGACAGTTCAGTACACAACGAGAGTTGGGCAAGGTCGTTGACGCGCTACAAACCTACGTGAAGACCGATACGTGGACAACTCCGTATTGCGGCCTCGTGCGCCTACCGCCACAGCACTGCAACAAGATCTCACAAGGGCCACTGGAGCCACTGTGTCCGTTCAGGCTTTAACAGACAGGTTACGAAGAATGACCGAATAACCCAGACGTACTGTTTAAGTATACCGCTTGATACGATAACACCTCGCAGTTGGCCTCCAGTTCTGCCGTTCCACGTCAACCGGCAACTTTGTCACTAGCGAAACATGTTAGTCACAGTCTATCCCTGATTTTCTGGGTTACAATGTCAGACCGTGTTCGTGTGTGCAGACGCCGTGGTGAGTGGTACCTGCCAAATGTTGTCCAGCAAACCTACAGATTCGGCCAAGGTTGTGTCATGGTGTGGAAAAACATCAGTATCGGCAGCCATTGTCGTTGTCCATGGCCGTCTCACCTCCAGACAGTACATCGAATAGATCCTATTTGACCGTGTGAGGGGTGCTGATCCTGTATTCCTTCTCATGTACTAGAATGCCAGAGCCCATTTGGAAGGCGTCACCTGCAGTCATAGACTGTTGTTTTGCGTCGCACTATCACAGCACAGGCCTACATTGATATTTTAAGCACCTTCTTGCTTCCCACTGTTGAAGAGCAATTCGGGCATGATTATTGCATCATTCAACACGATCGAGCACCTGTTCATAATGCATGGCCTATGGCGGAGTGGCCACGCGACAATAACATCCCTGTAATGGACTGGTCTGCACAGAGTCCTGACCTGAATCCTACAGAACACCTTTGGGGTGTTTTAGAACGCCGACTTCGTGCCAGGCCTCACCGAACGACATCGATACCTCTCCTGAGTACAGCGCTCCGTGAAGAATGGACTACCATTCACCAAGAAACCTTCCAGTACCTGATTGAAAGTATGCCTGCATACAACATCATATTGACCAACATCCTATTGAATTCGACCATTACCGATGGAGGGCGCCACGAACTTGTAAGCCATTATCAGCCAGGTTTCCGAATACTTTTGATCACATAGTGTATGTAAATGAATGGAGTTGTAATGATTTTTCGCTGCGTATTTTATTTGTGAAAAATAAAAGTACGAAGGTCCTTCCATAAGTAATCCAAGCCATTTTTTTCTGAAAGCCGGTTGGCGTCATTCAGGATTCCAATACATCTTATTATTCTCCACTGTTTTGACTACAAAACTTAATTTTTCAGTATGATCTCCGTCAACTGCAATTGGGTTACGCCACCTTACGGTGATGGCCTGTGTGTCCGCATCGTGCCAGTCTACAGGTCGACGTCAGAATCAAAGTCTTGCTGCATCAATAACCTCCCCATCATCCGTGTACTGCTTCCTGCGCGGTGCACCCTTTATTGGGCCAAACAGATGCAGGCCAGAAGGTGTAAGATCCGGGCAGTCGGGTGGATGAGGAAGAAAAGTTCAATCAAGTTTTGTAAGCTCCTCTCGGATGCGTCGACTTGTTTGAGGCCTTGCGTTGTCATGGAGGAGAGGTTAGTTTGGATGTTTGTGGCGACGAACACAGTGCAGGAGTCACAGCTGCGTCCAGCTGGCCGAGACATGGGAGACTGGACATGTTTGCGTGACCTCGTTACGATGATGACAAATGCCTCGCCCAATGACTCACCATGTTTTTATTGACTGCCAGGTTTACGTGCAGTTTCTGCAAATACCTATGAATATCTGCAGTGCTCTGGGTTTCCACCAAAAGAAATTAAATGACAACCATCTACTTGGCACATATCTCCATTATAGACACCAGTTTGAAGGCCACGTATAGTGCCGCCACATATCGAAACTTCATGAAACTGTAGGGGCTGAAACAGGAATATTCCACGATAACCCACTACAAGTTCCGCAGTTTTTCACAGAAACTGGAACAGAAAAGAAAATGTGTTGCATTTCTTAACGCTCCAACTTACGCTTCCCTAATTATTTTGATCAGTTCATGTTATTTATTAATTTCCTCGCAGTTGTAATTTTTTCTTATGTACGAGGGCAGTTCAATAAGTAATGCAACACTTTTTTTTCTCGGCCAATTTTGGTTGAAAAATCCGGAAATCTCTTGTGGAATATTTTCAAACATTCCCGCTTCGTCTCGTATAGTTTCAGTGACTTCCGACAGGTGGCAGCGCTGTACGGAGCTGTTAAAATGGCGTCTGTAACGGATGTGCGTTGCAAACAACGGGCAGTGATCGAGTTTCTTTTGGCGGAAAACCAGGGCATCTCACATATTCATAGGCGCTTGCAGAATGTCTACGGTAATCTGGCAGTAGACAAAAGCACGGTGAGTCGTTGGGCAAAGCGTGTGTCATCATCGCCGCAAGGTCAAGCAAGACTGTCTGATCTCCCGCGTGCGGGCCGGCCGTGCACAGCTGTGACTCCTGCAATGGCAGAGCGTGCGAACACACTCTTTCGAGACCATCGACGGATCACCATCAAACAACTCAGTGCTCAACTTGACATCTCTGTTGGTAGTGCTGTCACAATTGTTCACCAGTTGGGATATTCAAAGGTTTGTTCCCGCTGGGTCCCTCGTTGTCCAACCGAACACCATAAAGAGCAAAGGAGAACCATCTGTGCGGAATTGCTTGCTCGTCATGTGGCTGAGGGTGACAATTTCTTGTCAAATATTGTTACAGGCGATGAAACATGGGTTCATCACTTCGAACCTGAAACAAAACGGCAATCAATGGAGTGGCGCCACACCCACTCCCCTACCAAGAAAAAGTTTAAAGCCATACCCTCAGCCGGTAAAGTCATGGTTACAGTTTTCTGGGGCGCTGAAGGGGTTATTCTGTTCGATGTCCTTCCCCATGGTCAAACGATCAACTCTGAAGTGTACTGTGGTACTCTTCAGGAATTGAAGAAACGACTTCAGCGTGTTCGTAGGCACAAAAATCTGAACGAACTTCTCCTTCTTCATGACAACGCAAGACCTCACACAAGTCTTCGCACCCGAGAGGAGCTCACAAAACTTCAGTGGACTGTTCTTCCTCATGCACCCTACAGCCCCGATCTCGCACCGTTGGATTTCCATATGTTTGGCCCAATGAAGGACGCAATCCGTGGGAGGCACTAAGCGGATGATGAAGAAGTCATTGATGCAGTACGACGTTGACTCCGACATCGACCAGTGGAATGGTACCGTGCAGGCATACAGGCCCTCATTTCAAGGTGCCGTAAGGCCGTAGCATTGAATGGAGATTACGTTGAAAAATAGTGTTGTGTAGCTAAAAGATTGGGGAATAACCTGGTGTATTTCAATGCTGAATAAAACAACCCCTGTTTCAGAAAAAAATGTGTTGCATTACTTATTGAACTGCCCTCGTAGTTTCAATTGTTGTTGTTGTTGTCTTCAGTCCTGAGACTGGTTTGATGCAGCTCTCCATGCTACTCTACCCTGTGCAAGCTCCTTCATCTCCCAGTACCTACTGCAACCTACATCCTTCTGAATCTGCTTAGAGTATTCATCCCTTGGTCTCCCTCTACGATTTTTACCCTCCACGCTGCCCTCCAATGCTAAATTTGTGAACCCTTGATGCCTCAGAACATGTCCTACCAACCGATCCCTTCTTCTAGTCAAGTTGTGCCACAAACTTCTCTTCTCCCCAATCCTGTTCAATACCTCCTGATTAGTTACATGACCTACCCACCTAATCTTCAACATTCTTCTGTAGCACCACATTTCGAAAGCTTCTATTCCCTTCTTGTCTAAACTACTTATCATCCATGTTTCACTTCCATACATGGCTACACTCCATACAAGTACTTTCAAAAAAGACTTCCTGACACTTAAATCTATACTCGATGTTAACAAATTTCTCTTCTTCAGAAACCCTTTCCTTGCCATTGCCAGTCTACATTTTATATCCTCTCTACTTCGACCATCATCAGTTATTTTGCTCCCCAAAGAGCAAAACTCCTTTACTAATTTAAGTGTCCCATTTCCTAATCTAATTCCCTCAGCACCACCCGACTTAATTCGACTACATTCTATTATCCTTGTTTTGCTTTTGTTGATGTTCATCTTATATCCTCCTTTCAAGATACTGTCCATTCCGTTCAACTGCTGCTCCAAGTCCTTTGCTCTCTCTGACAGAATTACAATGTCATCGGCGAACCTCAAAGTTTTTACTTCTTCTCCATGAATTTTAATACCTACTCCGAATTTTTCTTTTGTTTCCTTTACTGCTTGCTCAATATACAGATTGAATAACATCGGGGAGAGGCTACAACCCTGTGTCACTCCCTCCCCAACCCCTGTTCCCTTTCATGTCCCTCGACTCTTATAACTGCCATTTGGTTTCTGTACAAATTGTAAATAGCCTTTAACTCCCTGTATTTTACCCTTGCCACGTTCAGAATTCGAAAGAGAGTATTCCAGTTAACATTGTCAAAAGCTTTCTCTAAGTCTACAAATGCTAGAAACGTAGGTTTGCCTATCCTTAATCTTTCTGCTAAGGTAAGTCGTAAAGTCAGTAGTGCCTCACGTGCTCCAACATTTCTACGGAATCAAACTGATCTTGCCCAAGGTCAGCTTCTACCAGTTTTTCCATTCGTCTGTAAAGTATTCGCGTTAGTATTTTGCAGCTGTGACTTATTAAACTGATTGTTCGGTAATTTTCACATCTGTCAACACCTGCTTTCTTTCGGATTGGAATTATTATATTCTTCTTGAAGTCTGAGGGTATTTCGCCTGTCTCATACATCTTGCTCACCAGATGGTAGTTTTTTGTCAGGACTGGCTCTCCCAAGGCCATCAGTAGTCCCAATGGAATGTTGTCTAGTCTCGGGGCCTTGTTTCGACTCAGGTCTTTCAGTGCTCTGTCAAGCTCTTCACGCAGTATCGTATCTCCCATTTCATCTTCATCTACATACTCTTCCATTTCCATAATATTGTCCTCAAGTACGTCGCCCTTGTATAGACCCTCTATATACTCCTTCCACCTTTCTGCTGTCCCTTCTTTGCTTAGATCTGGGTTTCCATCTGAGCTCTCGATATTCATACAAGTGGCTCTCTTTTCTCCAAAGGTCTCTTTAATTTTCCTGTAGGCAGTATCTATCTTACCCCTAGTGAGATAAGCCTCTATATCCTTACATTTGTCCTCTATCCATGCCTGCTTAGCCATTTTGCACTTCCTGTCATTCTCATTTTTGAGACTTTTGTATTCCTTTTTGCCTGCTTCAGTTACTGCATTTTTATATTTTCTCCTTTCATCAATTAAATTCAATATTTCTTCTGTTGCCCAAGGATTTCTACTAGGCCTCGTCTTTTTACCTACTTGATCCTCTGCTGCCTTCACTACTTTATCCCTCAGAGCTACCCATTCTTCTTCTACTGTATTTCTTTCCCCCATTCCTGTCAATTGCTCCCTTATGCTCTCCCTGAAACTCTGTACAACCTCTGGTTTTGTCAGTTTATCCAGGTCCCAACACCTTACATTCCCACCTTTTTGCTATTTCTTAAGTTTTAATCTACAGTTCATAACCAATAGATTGTGGTCAGAGTCCACATCTGCCCCTGGAAATGTCTTACAATTTAAAACCTGGTTCCTAAATCTCTGTCTTATCATTATATAATCTATGTGATACCTTTTAGTATCTCCAGGATTCGTCCATGTATACAACCTTCTTTTATGATTCTTGAACCAAGTGTTAGCTATGATTAAGTTATGCTCCGTGCAAAATTCTACCAGACGGCTTCCTCTTTCATTTCTTAGCCCAATCCATATTCACCTACTATGTTTCCTTCTCTCCCTTTTCCTACTCTCGAATTAAAGTCACCTATGACTATTAAATTTTCGTCTCCCTTCACTACCTGAATAATTTCTTTTATCTCATCATACATTTCTTGAATTTCTTCGCCATCTGCAGATCTAGTTGGCATATAAACTTGTACTACTGTAGTAGGTGTGGGCTTTGTGTCTATCTTGGCCACAATAATGCGTTCACTATGCTGTTTGTAGTAGCTTACCCGCACTCCTATTTTTTTTATTCATTATTAAACCTACTCCTGCATTACCCCTATTTGATTTTGTATTTAAAACCCTGTATTCACCTGACCACAAGTCTTGTTCCTCCTGCCACCGAACTTCACTAATTCCCACTATGTCTAACTTTAACCTATCCATTTCCCTTGTCAAATTTTCTAACCTACCTGCCCGATTAAGGGATCTGACATTCCATGCTCCGATCCGTAGAACGCCAGTTTTCTTTCTCCTGATAACGACGTCCTCTTGAGTAGCCCCGCCCGGAGATCCGAATGGGGGACTATTTTACCTCAGGAATATTTTAACCAAGAGGGCGCCATCATCATTTAACCATACGATTTCGCTCTTCATATTTGTCTAAAATGAACAACGTGTCTTTTATCCGTACTGTATTCCCTCGTGGTTCTCATCAAGTCACCGAAGTTAAGGAATGTTGGGTATGGTCAGTACTTTTTGGATAACAGCACCGGTGATCCAAGTTCTGTTGGCAGCTTTCCCTTCGCCTTTACGGTAAAGGGGAGGAGCTGTGGTGGAGTAAATTTCATCTCCGGACTTAACGCCAGTTTCCTAGATTAAACTGCAGAGCTCTCTGCAGTGTCCCTTGAAGTTAGGGCATGTGACACTGTTGATGGTAAGCTGTCCGTCGGATGGGGGAGTTAAGCTCGGTGGTCCGAATGGTGCTATTCGGGAGACGTAGGCTATGTGCCATCACTGGGCTTAACGCTTTCCCTTCTCATGGCATTAGCCAAAACAAACATGGCACCACATTACACACACACACTAAAGTAGCTTATATTTATCACATACACTTCAACACACAAGTCTCGCACTTCGCGAAGGAATAGTGCAGCTTTGCGTGAATAACAGAGATAGTCTTTCAGTTAGGTAGCTGAACCTGGCCTTCGCTGTCTCCCGCCAACACTGCTATTTGAATTCCTCTTCTTTAATGGTTACTGTGCTTACGACAAAGTACTATCAGCTGAAAGGGTAATTACGAAACAAATGCGTCCCATTTTTTTTCACAGTAGCTACAACGAATACAGAAAATACGAAACATGCTTAAATAGAACACTATTTCAGCTACATATTGTCATTTTTCTACATAATCGCCACCGCTCACTTTTTACTTTAGCCAACAATGAGTAAAAGACTGCATTTCGCGATCCTAGAAGCGTGACCCGGCTGAGGCTACCTACTATCTTACTGCTTTGATGACAGCATCTGAATCTGGAAACTGTTGGCCACGTAGTCCACGTTTCATAGGACGACAGAGATGGAAGTTTAGGTTCTAAACAAGTACTATACGGTGGATAGCTTAAGACAGGTACTATACGGTGGATGGGTTAAGACAGTCCATTCAAATTTGACAATGTGCTCCTTAGTAGCAGAACAGTTGTGGCGCCTGGTGTTATCATGTTGCATGTGGAAGACTGTATTCTTCTTTGGTCTGACTCTGAAAATTTGGGCTTTCAGCCCAATCAGCATCGTCTTGTAGCATTCTGAATTGCAATAGCTTTTCACTTAAAGACCTCCAAAACAATCACGACCTGCCTATCCCAGAACTGTGCAGGTAACTTTCCCTGAATATGGCTGTGCCTTGAGGTTCTTTGTTGGAGAATTCGCCTGTCGCCATTTGATGGACTGTCTTTAGGATTCCGACTCGTTGTGGTGACACCACGTTTTACCTCCTGTGATGAAGCTGTTCAGCAAATTCTTAGCTTCAGCCTCATACTGATCGAGCAGGTTGGTAAAATTTGCCTTCGAAGCCTTTTTTTATTTTTATTTTATTTTTTTACACTGATCAGCCATAACTTTATGACTATCGATATGAACCCGTCCAGGCGATAGCAGCGTCGCCTAGCGAGGAATTATGATGGTTCAGAGGCTCAACACGGGAATCTCGGAAACTACAAGACATGTCGGGTTTTCGAAGAGTTATGTGGCGAGTATCTTCAACACGTGACGAAACCAGGGTGAAACCGTGTCCAGACGTCGTGGGATTGGGCAGCCATCCCTCATTACAGATATCGGATGTCGCAGGCTGGGCAGACTGGTAAACTAGGACAGGCGGCGAACTATGTCGGATCTAACATCAGACTTTATTGCTGGGCGGCGCGCAAGCGTGTCTGAACACAGATTGCACCGATCACTTCTAATGATGGTCCTCCGCAACTAAGACCAATGCATGTGTCAATTTTAATACCACGGCATCGGCAACTACGACTGAAATGGGCACCGGACCATCGACACTGGACTTTGGCGCAGTGGCAGATAGTTGCATGTTATGATGAATCCAAATACCTTTTTCATCAAGCCGATGGGATGGCGGAATGCGTCGTCTTCCAGGGGAACAGTTCCTTGACTCCCATACTGCAGGGTGGAGACAAGATGGCGGCGGCCCCATTATGCTCTGGGGAATATTCACGTGGGCATCCATGGGTTCAGTGGAGCACATGCAAGGAACTATGACGGCCAAGGAGTATCGTTCACTGGCTGCAGACCAGGTACACGCCTTCAGGACGATCATGTTTCCCAACGACAGTGGCGTTTTTCAACAAGATAATGCACCATGTCACAAGGCAAAGAATGTGATGGAGCCGTCCGAGAAACGCAGTGCCGAGTTCCAATTGATCTGTTGCCGCCCCCCCCCCCCCCCCCCCCCGCCAACTCGCCGTGTCTGAATCTGATCGAACACATCTGAGATGTGATTGAACATGGCGTCAGACCTCATCGCCCCTCGCTGCTATTTGAATTCACTTTCTTTACCTCTTCTTTAATGCTTGTGTTGAGGAATTTGCTGAGTTTAGTGTGCAGATGCGGCGACGGCTCTCTCCAGCGACAACCAAGGCCTCATTGTTTCCATGATACAACGCGCTGCCGCTGTTACACGAGCCAAAGGTGGACGCATCGGCTATTAGGTCCTGGTTGATTAGTGTATAAGCGTCCACGGGACACATTTCGATGTAACCAAGGTTGATGAACACCCTGAGTAATGCTACTACAGTTGACATTCAGCAGCACCAATTCCTTGATCGCCATCCGCCCACTAGCACTAATGTACCGATGGCACACTGATCGCTATGAGGGTTATCAGCCGTTTAGGGCTTACAGGGGCTACCGGGGCTTGGCTTGTTGTTAGGCATACCATATTTGTTTGGGTCCAACCGAAAACATATTAACTTATGTTTTTGGGTCCAGCTCAGGACACATTTTTCAAAGTACTTAAAAATCTTAATGAACAAATTACTGAAACATTTAACTTTAATTATTTTGTTATATTTTTCACCAGACTTTATTCAGAAATGGTTTGTTTGTTGTAATTAAATAAAAATATCCATAAGAAAGTTCTGCATTAATTTTAATATTTGTAAGATATTTAACAAAAAACACCGAAAGCCTACCCTTACTTCAGACCAATGTTACTCATAATTCTTATAGGTGCTATAACAAACAAACTTTCCTTCACGTATTTTTTTCATGAACTGCAAAACGTACTGAGTCAAAATTTGAGCAGTTTCACTCAATACTTCATACAAATATAAAAGTTTAACTTGAATTCGGTCCTCCAGACTGAAATATCGTAGAGCAATCGGACAAGTTTCACTTCACTTTTTTGAGCTATCCATCGTTAATGTTACATAATTAATATTTTCCTAAGAACACAATACATTACCATATATAAATGGCGAAATAACGTCAAATATAACTGCCTCGGTTTTGGCTGTAGCAGATGAAAATTTTGGGTCATATAACATTTTACCAGTTTAGATGTGTAGCATGCTGTTTTGAAACTGAGTACGTATATTGCAGTGTGACATGAAAATGTAGCCTCTTTAGCAGCACACTCCAGATCTCTGGCTTTAAAAAAAGTGTTATATTTGGGGAAGCAGTAATGCAACTGCACTGCTGTGTTTAGTTTCCTTCACATGGCCGCGTGGTCGTTATTACCATTCTTTGCTTTATGTGCAATAGAGGGTACTCCAGTACATAGTATGCAATAAACAAGTTCATTGCTATGGTCACTATACAATTTCAAAAATTTGTTTCCTGTTGCCACTAATATTAATACACACTTTCTTTTGTTCGTTGCTAAACGACGAAACAAAAGACGAATAGAAATAAAACAACCAAAAAGTTTTAGACGAGTTACTTCATACACAAAAACATAATAAGCGCATTTCCCTTGTTGTGTTGCCAAATGATTGGTTGTGGTGGAACTAAAAGTCTGCTGAGAGACGAACAGGCGTGAGACAACTCTTAAAAATCCTATATCGAGAATATGTATCTAAAATTTAAAAAATAACCCTCACCAGTCACAGAATTCTCTAACCTCAGAAACGTTTACCGTCCCTGACATGACCCTGAAAAGCACTAATAAACCAGGAGTGCCCAGGCCAATCCCGGACGTATGGTGAGTCTACTTGCCGTGGAAATCCTTTCCATCACTATAGGAACGCAATACCTACCGCCTCACAGTACTCAAGCCTACGTATCGCCTCGACGCACCTTCAGTGAGAATCGACGGATTTAAATTGGCACAATTGGATCTGTAGTGACGAATTCGATGACATATCTCTGTTTCGACATCAAAACATCCCTCTTCGCTCGCCAGTCGGACTTCCTTGGGTGACAAGATACCGCCAGACTTGAAACGCTAATAACCATGAAACAAACAATGGGTAAACTATGGATAAACTTGAAACGGATGCCTACCGTACCAAGTTGGTTGGTTGGTTGGTTGGTTTGGGGAAGGAGACCAGACAGCGTGGTCATCGGTCTCATCGGATTAGGGAAGGTTTGGGAAGGAAGTCGGCCGTGCCCTTTCAGAGGAACCATCCCGGCATTTGCCTGGAGTGATGTAGGGAAATCACGGAAAACCTAAATCAGGAAGGCCGGACGCGGGATTGAACCGTCGTCCTCCCGAATGCGCCTACCGTACCAAGCCACGATATTACTGCACTTCGGTTCCCGTATCTGTTACCGGAAACTTGCGGTGACATTACTGTAAACGAAAACCACATCAATTATTTTGACCATCGTATACACTGTGGAAGTCCGAATACCTTCACGGGTAAGTTGTCTGGTCGTTAAAACAGCAGAAAACATGCCCATCAGCTTCAAGCACACAGATAAACGCACGATCCGACCGAAGCTCCCTCACTCCCAGAAGAAATAATATTGTGGTCGACAGATAAGCGTTAGCGCCCAGTTTTTATTTTGCCCGTGACGTCATTGTACCAGTGTAGGCACGTGCACGTGATCGTTATGAATTAATTGTGTTTAATGTCATAGGCTGGTGTAGTGGAAACTAGTTTTGCTAGGACAAGTGAAGAGCTTGCAGAGCGCTACTAGGACTCAAAGTGGTACAATAACCACATTCGCTGGAATAAAAATAGATATTAGATTGAGAATCATAAAAACATGAAAGATGTCGTCTCATATGATTCATAAATACTGTCGAGAGTATAAAAACGCAAGTGAGAGGAATGCTCGCGTCAAAAGGAATCCAAAAAGCCTAAAAAGTCCAGTGCTGAAAGAATGCGAGAGCTACTGCAGAGTCCAAACGGAAACGTAAAAAAATTATTTACACGCAGTTCTGGGCCGCACCGTAAATTTTTCATGAAAATGTCGGGGTAAAGTCACAAGCGTTTCGTATAAAGAAGTAATTTAATTATCTATCTTTTTAATACAACGATTACACAGAATAGTATAATGCTTACAAAATAGATAATAATGCATTCAGTTCGATGCATGTGAGACGAACGCGCGTTACTTTAGCGATCACAGAATGCTGCTATATGCGAATAACTTGTGATTTATCTGTTTTGTAGCCGTTATATACCGAGGTCATGGGATAGCGCTATGCGCATATGCAGGTGACGGTAGTATCGCATACACAAGGTACAAAAGGGACCTCTCATTTGTGTTCAGGTGATCCATGTGAAAAGGTTTTCAACGTGATTATGGTCGAACAACAGGAACTAATAACAGATTTTGAATGCGAAATGACAGTTCGAGCTAGACGCAAGGGACATTCCATTTCGGAGTTTGTTAGGGAATTCAGTATACCGCGATCGACAGTGTCCAGAGTGTGCCAAGAACAACAAATTTCCGGTATTACCTCTCACCACGGACAACGCAGTGACCGACGACCTTCACTTAATGACGTCTATGTAGAATTGTCAGTGCTAACAGACATGCAACACTGCGGGAAACAACCACAGAAATCAATGCGCGACGTACGACTGACGTATCCATTAGGACAGTGCGGAGACATTTGGCGTTGATAGGCTATGGCAGCAGACGACCGACGTGAGTGCCCTTGCGAACAGCAAGACATCGCCTGCAGCACTTCTCTTGGGTTTGTGACCTTTCAGGTTGGACAATACACGGCTGGAAAATCGTTGCCTGGTTAGATGAGTTCCGATTTCAGTTGATAGGGACTGATGGTAGGGTTCGAGTATGGTGCAGACCCCACGAAGCCATGGACCCAAGTTGTCAACAAGGCACTGTACAAGTTGGTGGTGCCTCTATAATGGTTTGGGCTGTGTTTACATGGAACGGACTGGGTCTCCTGATCCAATTGAACCGATAATTGACTGGCTACTCAAATACCATTTGAAGTCGTTCATGGGCTCCATATGCCCAAACAACGATGGAATTTTTATGGATGACAGTGCACATGTCACTGGACCACAGTTCTTCGCGATTGGTTTGAAGAACATTGTGAACTATTCGAGCGGATGATATGGCGACCCAGATCGCTCGGCATGAACCCCATAGAACATTTATGGGACACAATCGAGAGAGTGGTTCATACACAGAACCCTGCACGTGCAACACTTTCGCAATTATGGACACCTACAGAGGCAGCATGGGTCAATATTTCTGCAAAAGGCTTGCAGTGACTTCTTGAGACCACGCCAAGTCGAGCTGTACTATTCCGGACAAAAGAAGCCCCGACACCTTTGGAGGTATTCCATGTTTTTTGTCTGCTCCGTGTACTACTCTTTGTAGCCCCTGTATGAAAGAGATTAATAATTAAATTACATGTTTATACGAAATACGTTCAATGTTATCCCAATGTTCTCAAAAAATGCTACAGCTCAGATCTGGAACCATTCAAACTTAGTAATACCCCCATAAAAAGCTTCCAACTTCCACGGAACTCATATAAGCCCACAGATAACGGTGCATACATAGTCCATTTAGAAAGCAAAAACGCTGATGCAGGAAGCATACAGCCTATGGCGTTAGGCATTAATTATTCACGGTCGTATGCTAAGGATCCATGGCCATTTTCTCAATATGTCACAGGTGGGCAGAAATAGATTAAAAATTAAAGCTAAATCTCCAGCAAGTGCACATTACTTGTTACAGTTAGACACAATATCTGAGCTACATTTCGAGTCATGTATTTCTGACCATATGGTGATGCAACAAGGAGTAATTTGAGGTGTTTGCACAGAACTTTCTGAAGCAGATATTATGGAATCAATAACTTCAAATGTTCGTGTCATCAGAATAACGAGAAAGACGAAACGTTTAACTCAGAACGACCTAGTAGTAGTAGTAGTAGTAGTAGTAGTAGCTTTATTCATCCGTAGATCTCTTTTTACAAGGATATAGGACATGTCAAAGTATTTACAGATTTACATCAATTTAAAATAAGCTAATTCGTATACACATATATTTACAGACTTCCATTTAGAGACAATCATTAGATTTACTCCTGATATACAATAATTTTTTGACAAATAACTTATTAAATAATGTAATGCCACATTGTTCACTCATATCTCACTATAAGTCACTGCACACACTATACACAAATTGTTTCATAACACTTTACTCACTACACACACACACACACACACACACACACACACACACACACACACACTGGTGATCTCTGGGCCATTTTCTGTACTGCAACTTCCCATTTGCTATCCTGAAAAACAGAGTCAACATCCCTCCATAATGAGTGAGATGTTGTGCTCAGAAAGAGGAAGAGGTGTTAGTATTGTGTTATGCATAGCTTGGGGGTAAGTATTTCTAGAAAGGAAAAAAACATAAAGTGAAGGTGTTATGTGGAATGTTGGATATCTTATAATCATTGTTATTATTATTTATTTGTATAACATTTTTTAGCAAACCCCTATTCTGTTTTAGCTAAGTAATCCTTCAATGCATAAAATGTATTGTATAACAGGTACTTTTTAACTGACTTTTTAGATAAGTGTATTTTGGCAATTTCTTTAATCTGTCTTGGTAATTTATTGTACAGTTTTATCCCTTGGTAGAAAATGGTGTTTCGAGTTTTCTGATTATTTTTTCTTGGTAAATGTACGTTGAGTGCATCTCTTGTTGCATGGTCATGGATAGAGCTGTTTGTGCAGTAATTACCAATGTTATTTTTGATGTGTACAACTGACTGGTAAATATATTCACATGGAGCAGTTAAAATCCCCAGTGTTCTGAACAGATCTTTACAATGAGCTCGACTAGTATTTTTGGTTATTATTCTTAGGGCTCTTTTCTGGAGTTTGAAAATTGTGTGCATTTGTTCCCCAAAAAAGAATGCCATATCTAAGAATGGAGTGTACATATGAATAATATGTAACTAAATGACACTTCATGCTACGCACTGATGATAGGATTCTAAGGGCATAACATGCTGATGACATTCTGTTTGCAAGTATCTTTGTGTGTCCACACCACTTCAACTGAGAATCAATATTAATTCCTAGAAATTTTGCATTTGTTACACAGTCTATAGAGGTGCCATCTACATTTAATTTAACATTGTCATTTTTCCTCTTCAAACTGAAATTCATGCCATTAGATTTCTTTATGTTCAATGTCGCTTTATTACTTATTGACCAATCATAAACTTCCTTGAGTGTTTCATTTGCTTTCCCAGCAAGGAGTTCTGCTGTTTTCTGAGTGACTATAATATTGCTGTCATCATCGAATAGGATTTTTTCACAATGAGTAACACTACTTGGAAAGTCATTGATGTGTATCACGCACAGTACTGGTCCTAATATGCTACCTTGTAGAACCCCTATATTAACGTATTTTGGTTCTGATAAGTGTTTTACTAAATGTTTAAATCTATTTGAACAATGTGTTACCTCTACTCTTTGTACACTATCTGTTCGGTATCATCGAAACCAGTCGTTAGCTGCCCCTCTTATTCCTAATGCTTCTAATTTATTTAATAGAATCTTGTGGCCGACTGTATCAAACGCCTTAGAAAGATCCAAAAATATGCCTGCGACACACTCATCTTTATCAAGAGCATCAAGTACAACTTTTGTGAATTCTACTATGGCTGACTCCGCATTTTTGCCGCTTCAGAAACCAAACTGTGATTCGCTTAAAAGATTGTATTTATTCAGGTAATTCATTAATCTGTCTTTCATAATTGCTTCTATTATTTTTGAGAATGCTGAAAGCAGGGAAATAGGCCGATAATTTTCTATGTGTTCTGTATTACCTTTCTTACTGCTCTGGAAATGTCCTTGATGTGAAGGATTCATTGATTATATTTGTTAAGGGGCCTTGTATAATCCCTATGTATTGCTTCAGTATACGCATTGGTACTTCATCTAAGTCCAAGGACTTTTTATTTTTTAGTTTTTGAATTGTTTTACTGACTTCATTCTCTGTGGTTCGAAGTAACATAATTGTACTTAGTGTAAACATTATTTACAGATGTTATATTTGTTTGGCGGAATTTTTGCTGCAACTTCTCTGCAACACTTGAAAAATGCTCGTTTACATAGTTTGCTAAGTGCTGTGGATCATTTATTACTTTATCCCCCTCTCTTAGCAGTATCTTATCCTGTGTTTGTTTGCTTCTCCCCGCTTCCTTTTTTTATAACATCCCAGACTGCTTTGCTTTTATTCTCTGCATTATATATTATTTTGTCATTAAATGACCTTTTGCAGCAATCAGCACCTTCCTATAGATCTTTTTGTATCTATGATAGAAATTCAAGAATTCTGGATCATTGCGAATGTTTTTCATGGAACTGAGGTGTGTAAGTGTTTGGGAGGGCTTCTTAATACCTGTTGTTATCCATCTGTTTTTGTGAGATATTGATACAGACATGCATACTTTTGGAAATGCCTTTTCAAAGCTCAATTTAAACAAGGTAGAGAATGTCAGTTATAAATTTGCAGACCGGTATCTCTACTTTTGACTCTCAAACAATAATGGTTCAAATGGCTCTGAGCACTATGGGACTCAACTTCTGAGGTCATTAGTCCCCTAGACCTTAGAACTACTTAAACCTAACTAACCTAAGGACATCACACCCATCCATGCTCGAGGCAGGATTCGAACCTGCAACCGTATCGGTTGCGTGGTTCCAGACTGAAGCTCCTAGAACCGCTCGGCCACACCGGCCGGCTGCAAATCGTGGAGCTTCGCCGAACCGCCTTCTGATGACCTCACACTCCGTGCCCATCGAGTAACTGTACTTCTGTCGACAGCAGACGCTCCATAGACTTTTCACAAGCGTTTGAGAATATTGCCCACAGTTTCTTTCTCTGTAGTGAGAAATTCAATGAAGGCTCGTTGCTTGTAACGTACATCACCTGCAGACACCATTTTTAAACTGTCCTGCAGCTACACTATCTGTCGGAAGTGACGGAAACTTAAATGGACAGTTTAAATACGAAGTGAAGGAAAAATACGGCGCGCTCACTCAGTAGACTTCAAATAACACATACGTAACGTTTCGCATTCGTAGCATTGTTTTCGACTGAGAAAAAAAATGCGGTACACTACTTTCTGAGCAATCTTCGTAGAAAGACACTAATTTTAGACTGTTTTTTTACATGACAAGCGAACGGAAACAACAAAACAAGGGTTCTGAACGAGCGCAAGAGGGAAAGCTGGATCCAGTGCTGTGAATCGATACAAAAAGATACCAGCCCGACAGAGGTGTGGCTTAAGATAAGATATTTTAGACATGGGAAATCGAACACAAAATTCATCGAGAAACAAATGCTTTGGTTATTGCCATTCTTGGACAGATATGTACCAGCTTGAACCTTCCGCGAAGATGTTTACTTTCATGACGATGAAACAGGTCAAGAATTGTGTACCCCCTTTACGGATTAATGCTCTACAAAATTCACCAATACAGCACCAGATACCGACGGAATACATTATAGCATTATCCGCAACTTGCCATCTGAGGACTTTCTATGTTACAAAGGTTGTGCAGTGAAATATGGATGTGTGGTCCAATACCTCAGGAATGGCCAACACAATTTTAATTCCTACTCGTAAACCAAACAAATAAACACTAAACCCGTCGCCTTGTAGGACTACAGCATTATCAAAGACACCTTAAATAATTAGAGATTAGAATGGTGGTGGTGCGTGGCACTACGGTTCCACTGCGTGTGCTCGACTTAACCCATTAGGAATGGCGGGGCCATGGAGGAGTGGGGGAGGGAGATTAAGTATTTTTGTTTACAACATTTTGAAGTTTATTGGCCCACGCAATTATTGTTAATACAAACGCAAACTGAGCAGCAGATAATTACTATGAATTCTAGTGATTTCAAGAAAGGAATCACTATTTCATTAGAAATAACATAAAACAGAATTAAAACTTACAAGACAGGCGACAGATTGGGGTGTTCTTTCAAGATTTGTTTAAGTTTTATCCAAATGTCCCAATTAACAGGTATAAGATTTTTTATTTAAAAAATAAATAAACACACACACACACACACACACACACACACACACACACACACACACACACACACAGAGAGAGAGAGAGAGAGAGAGAGAGAGAGAGAGAGAGAGAGAGAGAGAGAGAGAGAGAGAGAGAGAGAGAGAGAGAGACTCACACTAGTAACCTTAAGAAACGGTAAAAAGAGACAAAAATACCAAACATAACTGTTAGAATACGGACAGAAATGGCGCCTGCAAGGCATAATCATCAACAACGTGTTCTAAGACCGGTCAAGACTCCCAGCTGATACGTCTACTAAAATAAGCACGCATAGGGTTCCCCCAGGTCGTGCAGGCACACGCCATAACTGGCGTGAGGGACCAAATGATAACTGACTTCTGTAATACACTACAACTCTTTAAGGACAGTGAGGAAATGCCTGTTACTATCCCCCTTTTTCTTGTAATCAATAAAGAGGGGTGCCTCGGGAGAGTCTGCAATTCCTTTGTGTCTTAATAATAATAATAATGACAATAAAACTGAACGAAACTCATCATTCATACCAGTCATGGTACACTTACTCTCGCATTTTAGCGAAGAGAAAGTGTCCGCTCCCTGACTGTAATAAGTTGACGTCTGCCAATTTTTCACAAGGCCGCATTTCCTATCGAGTGCGACTCCCGTGAAGCGCGTTAATGCAATCTTCAGGTGCAGGTCGCACAGCAGGTTGCATATGGCGCAGGCGCTAGTCGGAGCGAGGCACGCGTGGTCGCAGTCGCTAACAGCCGAGGAAGCTTCTTTCGAGTCGCCCGCTTTAATCAGAATCTAATAATGCCGACTCAATACACCGTCATGACATCAAAGGCAGAATTTTGTTCTCGTTTCATTAAATACTTCTAGAACAAGGGAACACGGCCCGTTTTCAAAGGACGATATTATTAAAAAAAATCCGCCCCCCTTTCTCTCGCGCAGCGCCGCGTCCAATCTGTGCGTCACTGCAACAGACGGAGGTCCAGAGCCCTGTTACAGGAGCGCCATTGCCAGTTTTCCGATTCCTAATGCAATATCACAAAAGGCTCCGTTATAGAAAAATGTGATACCCCCTTTCACCCAAGGCCGGCTGGATCTCTACGAAATGATACAAGATCGTTGCCATCTGCGTCGTATCGATCGGTATGTACTTGGCTCCTTTACAAAAACGCAAGGCCATTCTGTCGAATAACACAAAAAAGTGCCCTTACTCTGAATCCTAAGGGTCAAGTTTTCAAAACTGTCTCAGACAAATGATCAACATTGCTCAAGACATTACATTCGTTGTACACTGAAGCGCCAGAGACACTAATATAGGCATGCATATTCAAACACACAGATATGTAAACAGGCAGAATACAGCGATGTGGTTGGCAACGCCCAATTAAGACAACAAATATCAGGCACAGTTGTTAGATTGGTTACTGTTGAGCCGCACAGAGTAGCCGCGTGGTTAGAGGCACCATGTCACGGATTGCGCCGCCCCTGACGCCGAAGGTTGGTGTCCTCCCTCGAGCATGGGTGTGTGTGTGTGTGTGTGTGTGTGTGTGTGTGTGTGTGTTTCTTAGCATAAGTTGGTTTAAGTAGTGTGTAAGTCTAGGGACCGATGCCCTCAGCAGTTTGGTCCCTTAGGAATTCACACACATTTGAAAATTTGTTACTGCTGCTACAATAGCAGATTATCATGATTTAAATGTGTTTGAACGTGATGTTATAGTCGGCGCACCAACTACGGGATACAAGATGTAACAATGAAGTGAGGATTTTCCAGTACGACTAACTCACGAGTGTACCGTGAATATCAGGAATCCGGTAAAACATCAAATCCCCGACATCGCCGCGGCCGGAGAAAGATCTTGCAAGAACGGGACGAACGACGACTGAAGAGAATCGTTC
Source organism: Schistocerca serialis cubense (assembly GCF_023864345.2). Taxonomy (NCBI): domain Eukaryota; kingdom Metazoa; phylum Arthropoda; class Insecta; order Orthoptera; family Acrididae; genus Schistocerca; species Schistocerca serialis. The sequence goes on from NC_064639.1 coordinate 593,287,828, forward strand.
AGCGTGACAGAAGTGCAACCCTTCTGCAAATTGCTCCAGATTTCAATGCTGGGCCATCAACAAGTGTCAACGTGCGAACTTTTCAACGAAACATTATCGATAAGGGCTTTCGGAGCCGAAGGCCCACTCGTGTTCCCTTGATGACTGCACGACACAAACTTTTACTCCTCGCCTGGGCCCGTCAACACCGACATTGGACAGTTGATGACTAGAAACATGTTGCTTGATCGGACGAGTCTCGTTTCAAATTGTATTGAGAGGATGGACGTGTGGTGACAATCTCACGAATCCAAGGACTCTGCACGTCATCAGGGGACTGGTCAAGCTGATGGAGGCTCTGTAATGGTGTGCGGCGCATGCAGTTGGAGCGATATGGGACCTCTGATACGTCTAGATACGACTATGACAGGTGACACGTACGTAAGCATCATGTATGATGACCTGCCTCCATTCATGTCCTTGGGGAATTCCAGCAAGACTAAGTGACACCCCACACGCCCGAAATTGCTGCAGAGTGGCTCCAGGAAGCCTCTTCTGAGTTTAAACACTTCCGCTGGCAACCAAGCTCCCCAAACATGAACATTATTGAGCATATCTGAGATGTCTTGCAACGTGCTGTTCAGAAGAGATCTCCACCCCCTCGTACTCCTACGGACTTAAGGACAGCATTGCAGGATTCATGGTATCAGTTCCCTCCAGCAGTTCTTCAGACATTAGTTGAGTCCTGTACCGTCGTGCTGCGGCACCTCTGCGTGCTTGCGGGAGCCCTACACGATATTAAGCAGGTGTACCGGTTCCTTTGGTTCTTCAGTGTATATTCGTTTGCGTTCTTTGTACTTGACCGACATAAGAAATAGTTGAAAGATATCGTTAGACGCATCGTTGTTATTCGTGGACTTCCATGCTTGTACTGTACTCTTTTTATGACAACAAGTCACTACTTTAAGGTCTTCTAGACAAAGAAAACTGTAATTCATAATGTGTAACCTAGCTGTATACCTTCCAGAGTGAAAAAGGAAAATGGGATAATTCAGCTACGAAACTGAGATCATCTAATTCAAAGACGCGACTTAAGTTCAAAGAAAAGGTCTGCGGTATCCCACGCTCACTCTGCAACCTTTAGTTGCGGATATGTGAGAGATGTGTCGTATGTGTATTTGTTGTGTGTAAGAGATTCTTGTATAGTGTAATTTTATCTTTATGTTATATGGTGAAGATGAGCGAAGGGAGCCGGCACATAACCTACTCCTCTCGAACAGCACCAAGCGGTAAGTCTGGTGATCAGAAACTACATGCCACCGCCTCTCAACACTTTCCCGGACAAGTACTGGCAGTTAACATTTCTTCCACCACCAGTATTCCAAACGGCTTGCCTCCAAGTCGAGCGCCACCGCACAGACGTGCGTTAGTGACCTCTGCTACGAGGGGGTTTACATATAGAGGAAAGAGAGTTATAACAGTTTCTCTGTTTTTAAATTTCCAGGATATGTACAGAGTCTGGTTAGGGAATAGAGCTCCTCAAATGAATTATTTCTTTTCTGGGTACTGGAATATTAAAATATTACTAGTGTTCCAGAGATAACAGAGGTATTAAAGAAAAGGTCCTCTATTTTCCTTTTTTGCTGTAACGTAAATCCGGTCCAACAGCCCTATCAGTACCGGCCGACCGCCTTGTCATCTTCTGCAAATGGTGTCACTGTGTGCGATGTGGAGGAGAGCTGGATCAGCACACAGCTTTCCCGGTCGTTGTCAGTTTTCGTGACCTGCAGCCTCTACTGCTCGGTCAAATAGCTCAATAATTTCCCTCACAATGTTGAGTGCTTCCCGTTTCATTCAATCGACGAAAAATGCCTGGCACGATCGGTAATCGAATCCGCATCCTCCGTGGAGCAGTCAGATACACAGACCACTCAGTATGGAAGCGGTCTGCTTTCGTGATATAGGCACGTCTGACATTGTGTACTGTGTGCCTAGAAAGTGTACACAGAGAGAGTACACTATATAAATAAAATATTACTGTTCTTATTTTTCAGAAATTACAAATCCCAGTATACAAGACTTGTGTTATAGTATACGTTTCATGCAGTATAGAAGACTCGTGTTATAGTATACGTTTCAAGCTCATTTGCTGCTTGAGATGTTGCAGTAACTGCGTCTTGATATTAGTACGATGCATTTTTATTTAGTTTCAAAACTGAAACCGTGTCGACACATCGCTAGTCGTACCTGCATATGTTCAGTTAGTATTATTAGTGTCCATGAAGAGAACAATTGTGGGTTCCAGTTATGGTCCGACAAACAGTATTAATCAGTCAGAAAGTTTCAAAACTACACGCAGTCTCCTGCAGAGTGAAAGACTCATTCTGGCTTCAGCTTAATTCCTTTTCTTCTCGCCGGCCGAAGTGGCCGTGCGGTTAAAGGCGCTGCAGTCTGGAACCGCAAGACCGCTACGGTCGCAGGTTCGAATCCTGCCTCGGGCATGGATGTTTGTGATGTCCTTAGGTTAGTTAGGTTTAACTAGTTCTAAGTTCTAGGGGACTAATGACCTCAGCAGTTGAGTCCCGTAGTGCTCAGAGCCATTTGAACCATTTGAACCTTTTCTTCTCACCCAGTCACAAACAGAACGCGCGGTTTTCTGTAATGACCTAATGGCTGTCGCTATACTATTGGATCTAGCGTTCAAAGATAACTGTAAATTGTAGTGAGACTTTCAGACTGAGACTATGAATGTGTCATTAATGTACAAGATGATTAATAAATGAGAAAAAACTTCATGCATAGTTATACAATGCCACTGAAATGAATTAAAACCGAGAAATGTAAAGGAAACTTTCCGGTGCGCCTGTATAAACCGAGAGGAAAGAGCAGCAAGACCTTACAACCTGCCCGTGACGTATACTGTTGTAAACAGCCTTCTTCCTTTATCCAAAGACCGCTTTTTCAGTTTACAGCTCATATTTCATTTGACTCGACTCGAGGCATTCTGTCACGGTCGGCTACCTGTGGTTCACAAGTTCTTAAAATAATGCTTGTACTCCATGATGTGATGAGTTTCTTCCAATACTTCACTAATCACACTGGCTGACACAAATCGGAACTTTGGTTGCTCATGTAATGCATCAATTGAAAATAATGTGGTCATAGTTCAAAACTCTTCTTTATCTCGTCCACTAGCAAACTTTATCCATTTTTTTAAAAAAGTGATCAATGCAGGAGAAAAAGTTACAACGGCTCTTGACTTTTTATTCGTAACTGTATCGAGTCCTATTATTTTCCTTATTTATGATTCACGCAATATAGGGACAATAACAACGACCCTTACATTGATGCTTGAGGTATACTTGATGTATCTCTCTGTTGTTTTTATGTTCCCTTCATTATGCTGTGCTGACGTGCCTTGAAGTTTGTTTCAAAACAATTCTGCGTCGTGATAGAGTGTCCTAAGTTTTTCAGTTTCAGCATTAGAATTCGATATTCGAAAAGTTTTGAAAAGAATACGGTAATGATACACATGTAAAGCTGTCCTCTATCCGAGTCTGATTCGAACAGGCTATGCCTTACTACGAATGGTCTACTGAAAGGTGGTATACTGTTGTCTTCTTTCAGTGGTTAGGCAAATATGGAGAGGACAAACTAACGTGGAGGGTTACTGAAGACTACAAAAACTAAATTATTACTCTAGGACGTACGTTTCTTGTGGCTTTCGCTATTTGTACGGTAAGAGTTCATGAAAACTTCAACAGGTACTGCGGCAAAATCGTCCAGGAACAAAAAATACTGTATAGCCTCGAACCGGCCGGTTGCGAACCGATGTTTTTTCGCAGCGGCCCGCCACACGATACCTTTGTCAGGGCAGTGAAACCGAGTGCCCGGCAGGTATACCAGAACTCAAACCAGATCACCTGCGGCAAACTGGGGCCGGGCCCGGCACGAGGAACAAGGCCGCAGCACAACTTTTGGCACGGGGCGCGGCTGGGTGTAGAGTTGCCTGAAACTCGATAACGCTGCCGCCGCTGCTGCTGCACACAACCAGTCACAGCGGCGTAGCGTCTGCTGCCCCTCATCCCACCCCCAGCACCCTACACTCCCCACGCTGAGCAGTCCGACAAGCACACACAACAAGTGGAACGCAGGAACAAATGGAAGCGAGCCGGCCGAAGTGGCCGTGCGGTTAAAGGCGCTTCAGTCTGGAACCGCAAGACCGCTACGGTCGCAGGTTCGAATCCTGCCTCGGGCATGGATGTTTGTGAAGTCCTTAGGTTAGTTAGGTTTAACTAGTTCTAAGTTCTAGGATACTAATGACCTCAGCAGTTGAGTCCCATAGTGCTCAGAGCCATTTGAACCATTTGAACTCCGCACAAAGTTTTTCCACTGTTCAATCGTCCAATGTTTACGCTCCTTACACTAAGCGAGGCGTCGTTTGGCATTCACCCTCGTGATGTGTGGCTTATGAACAGCCGCTCGACCATGAAATCCAAATTTCCTCACCTCCAGCCTAACTGTCATAGTACTTGCAGTGGACCCTGATGCAGTTTGGAATTCCTGTGTTATGGTATAGATGACTGTCTGCCCATTGCACATCACGACCCTCTTCAAATGTCGGCGGTCTCTGTCAGTCAACAGACGAGGTCGGCTTGTACGCTTTTGTGTTGTCCGTGTCTCTTCACGTTTCCAATTCACTACCACATCGGAAACAGTGGACCTTCCTTAGGTATGTTTAGGAGTATGGAAATCTCGAGTACTGACCCCGTTCGAAGACCGTGAGTTCCACGGAGGGTCCCAGTCAACTACCGAGGTCGTTGATATGGAGTACCTGGCAGTAAGTAAGACAGCAGTTGACTTCTCTAGTTCAGAACTAGGGATGCAACTCTCTACATCAGTTATTATGTCGGTGACTTCTTGTGACTACGCTATCCGATAAAAAAGTCTGGACATCTGTTACTAGACATTTATGTCAGTAATGTCCACATTTCACCTTTGTGACGACTTGAGTTCTGCTGAGCGCACTTTCAACGAGGTGTCTGATGTAGTAATGACACCTCATTCCTCCTCAAGAGCCGCAATCGGAGAATGCAGTGATGTTAGAAACCGGAGTCTTTAGGGAAGTCGGAATTCTGATTCATCCCTTACGTACCCTCACGTTCAGGTCGGGGCTCCGTGCAGAACAGTACATTTCAGAAATACTACTGTCCACAGGCCATTGCCTCAAAGATGCTGTTTTGTAAAAGCGTGCATCGTGTTCCTCATACAGTCATCGTCTCCGAGCTGTTCCTCTACTGTACGAGGTACACAATGCTGTAAATGCATTTAGCGCTTTCTCAAGCGCAATAAGACGACCACACCCCTACCGCGAAAAGCACCTAGATATTATACATCCTCCGCACTGCAATGTTGGCACAACACATGATGGCAGGTAACATTCTCCAGTTATTCGACACACAAACTCTTCCATCGGATTGCCACAGGGTGTAGCATAATTGATCACTCCAAATCACTCGTTTCCAGTCATTTATTTGTCCAGCGACGTCGCTCTTCACATCACATCAAACTTCGTTTACCACTGACAACAGAAATGCGTGGCGTATGAGGAGCTGCTCGACCATCGTACCTTGTTCTTTTTAATTCCCGACACACGGTGATTGTGCAAACTGGACTGCTAGCAACACGAGTGATTCCTTCCACTGATGTTATGTGATTTCTTACAAGCACCCTCCGCAGTGCTGCACTGTCTCTTCTCGACAGTACATGAGGTCTGTCAGGCCTTGGTTTATCTGTGGTTTTCCCATCGCGTCTTCTCTTCACAATGACATCAGGAACACTAGACTGGGACCACTGTACAAGGGTTGAAATGCCCATGATGGATTTGTTACTCATGTGACATCTTGAGACAAGTCCTCTTTGGAAGTCATTCTGTTGGCCGACGCATTCTACTGTCAGTGCTTCTCTACTGACATAACGATATTCTGCGCCTCCCTTAAAACTGGCTGGTCCGCCTGTAGTCACATCTAGTGATGAATTCCGAATAACACAATGGTGCCAGGATGCAGAAAATGTGTTTGTTACGTATTTCGTGAGATACACCATCAAGACCCTATTCGAATTTTATCATACTTCTACTGAAATATCTTGTTTGTGCATTTTTCTTAGAACAGTTTCTTGGTTTCTCGGGCAACACTAGAAGTAAAATATATCTCGATCAGTTGTGCAAGGAATGCTGGAATATGATGCAAGGCTCTTCATGGTTTTCTTTTTTTCCCTTTTTATTTGTACACTACTGGCCATTAAAATTGCTACACCACGAAGATGACGTGCTATAGACGCGTAATTTAACCGACAGGAAGAAGATGCTGTGATATGCAAATGATTAGCTTTTCAGAGCATTCAAAGGTTGGCGCCGGTGGCGACACCTACAACGTGCTGACATGAGGAAAGTTTCCAACCGATTTCTCATACACAAACAGCAGTTGACCGGCGTTGCCTGATGAAACGTTGTTGTGATGCCTCGTGTTAGGAGGAGAAATGTGTACCATCACGTTTCCGACTTTGATAAAGGTCGGATTGTAGCCAATCGCGATTGCGGTTTATCGTGTCAGGACATTGCTGCTCGCGTTGGTCGAGATCCAATGACTGGTAGCAGAATATGGAATCGGTGGGTTCAGGAGGGTAATACGGAACGCCGTGCTGGATCCCAACGGCCTCGTATCACTAGCAGTCGAGATGACAGGCATCTTATCCGCATGGCTGTACCAGATCGTGACGCCACGTCTCGATCCCTGAGTCAACAGATGGGGACGTTTGCAAGACAACAACCATCTGCATGAACAGTTCGAAGACGTTTGCAGCAGCATGGACTATCAGCTCGGAGACCATGGCTGCGGTTACCCTTGACGCTGCAACACAGACAGGGGCGACAGCGATGGTGTACTCAACGACGAACCTGGGTGCACGAATGGCAAAACGTCATTTTTTCGGATGAATCCAGGTTCTGTTTACAGCATCATGATGGTCGCATCCGTGTTTGGCGACATCGCGGTGAACGCACATTGGAAGCCTGTATTCGTCGTTGCCTTACTGGCGTATCACCCGGCATGATGGTATGGGGTGCCATTCGTTACACGTCTCGGTCACCTCTTGTTCGCATTTACGGCACTTTGAACAGTGGACGTACATTTCAGATGTGATACGACCCGTGGCTCTACCCTTCATTCGGTCCCTGCGAAACCCTACATTTCAGCAGGACAATGCACGACTGCATGTTGCAGGTCCTGTACGGGCCTTTCTAGATACAGAAAACGTTCGACTGCTGCCCTGGCCAGCACATTCTCCAGATCTCTCACCAATTGAAAACGTCTGGTCAATGGTGGCCGAGCAACTGGCCCGTCACAATACGCCAGTCACTACTCTTGATGAACAGTGGTATCGTGTTGAAGCTGCATGGGCAGCTGTACCTGTACACGCCGTCCAAGCTCAGTTTGACTCAATGCCCAGGCGTATCGAGGCCGTTACTACGGCCAGAGGAGGTTGTTCTGGGGACTGATTTGTCAGGATCTATACATCCAAATTGCGTGAAAATGTAATCGTATGTCAGTCCTAGTATAATATATTTGTCCAATGAATACCCGTTTATCATCTGCATTTCTTCTTGGTGTAGCAATTGTAATGGCCAGTAGTGTAAGTCATCTTCACTGCCAGACTCTAGTATCCGGTCGTCCATTATGCTAGCACACGATACGACTGGAGAGCGTTCAGCGGAGCAAGTGGCGCCGATACGGAGGCGTGACCGGTCCCGCGCCGCTCTGCGGTTCGCGAGTGCCGGGCCAGGGCCACAGTAGTTACAACTGCAGCTACAGCTGGAGGTGGAGAGGGCCGGCCGCAGCGAGGCACATTGGCCGGAGATTGCCTGTTCCGGCGCGGTTTCCCGGCGTGCGAAATCGATTGAGGCGCCGCGCTAGCACAGCCAGCAGCAGATCCGGCGGCGGCGACGGCGTGCAGAAGCGCTTTCTAATCCGCCGGCGGCGCCGCTGGCCACCGCTGTGAGGAAGGCGTGAGCGAGCCAGCACCGTGTTCCGGGGCGCCAAAGCGGGGATGCGCCGAAACTGCCGCCGCCTCTGGGGTCGCTGCTACACGAACGGTTAGCGCCAGCTTTCACCATTCCTTTCCAGTTTTGGGGTTCGGTTACTAGGTCGAAAAATCGATTCTACCTCTCCGACTTTTGCCCATTACTTATGTCGCATTTATTGCGAATCTGTCCCCTAGCGCAGTGTTCTAAGCGACTGGAAAAAAGCGCAGGTGATTTCCGTGTCGAAGAAGAGTGAAAGAATGGATCCTCAAAATTACTGACAGACATCCTTAACGTCGGTTTACTGCAGAAACTTTGTAATTTAAAATAGCAACCAACTACCAGCGCGGTTTATAAAGCTTATTTGAAACAAACAATTACCGGTTCCGGATTTATTACAAATCCGTCTCGCTTCCTTTCTGGGATCTCGTTTTGTCGCCGTTATTGGTTTTGGACAATGGTTTCTATTCCTCTGCTACGAGTTCGTCGTCTATTTGTGGTATTAGTTTTAAAGTTAACACATAGTGGCATGTGCACTATGTGAGAGCAATTAAATTCACTGAAAACTACTTGAATACCCATCGTTCGATGTTTTATAGCATCACACATGGACAGCACTTACTAAACGTGGCCCTGCGACACATTAACAACAAACACAACAATAACAATTCTTAGCATATCTCAAATTCGAAAACATCAAATTTCGTGAAGAGTTTGACAGAGCACTGAAAGACCAGAGTCGAAACAAGACCCCGGGAGTAGACAACATTCCATTAGAACTACTGACGGCCTTGGGAAAGCCAGTCCTGACAAAACTCTACCATTTGGTGAGCAAGATGTTTGAGACAGCCGAAATACCCTCAGACTTCAAGAAGAATATAATAATTCAAATCCCAAAGAAAGCAGGTGTTGACAGATGTGAAAATTACCGAACTATTAGTTTAATAAGTCACAGCTGCAAAATACTAACGCGAATTCTTTACAGACGAATGGAAAAACTGGTATAAGCCGACCTCGGGGAAGATCAGTTTGGATTCCGTAGAAATGTAGGAACACGAGAGGCAAGATTGACTCTACGTCTTATCTTACAAGCTTTATTAAGGAAAGGCAAACCTACGTTTCTAGAATTGGTACACTTAGAGAAAGCTTTTGACAGTCTTGACTGGAATATTCCCTTTCAAATTCTGAAGGTGACAGGGATAAAATACAGTGAGCGGATGGCTATTTACAGTTTGTACAGAAACCAGATGGCAGTTATGAGAGTCGAGGGGCACGAAAAGGAAGCCATGGTTGAGAAGGGGGTGAAGCAGGGTTGTAGCCTATCCCCAATGTTATTCAATCTTTACACTGAACAAGCAGTAAAGAAAACCAAAGAAGAATTTGGGTTAGAAAATAAAGTCTAAGGAGAAGAAATTAAAACATTGAGGTTTGCCGATGACATTGTAATTCTGTCAGAGACAGCAAAGGACCTGGAAGAGCAGCTGAACGGAATGGACAGTGTCTTGAAAGGAGGATATAAGAAGAACATCAACAAAAGCAAAACGAGGATAATGGAATGTAGTCGAATTAAGTCGGATGATGCTGAGGGAATTAGATTAGGAAATGAGACACTTGAAGTAGTACAGAAGTTATGCTATTTGGGGAGCAAAATAACTGATGATGGTCGAAGTAGAGAAGATATAAAATGTAGACTGGCAATGGCAAGGAAAGCGTTTCTGAAGAAGTGGAATTTGCTAGCATCGATTATAGATTTAATTGTCAAGAAGTCATTTCTGAAAGTATTGGTATGGAGTGTAGCCATGTACAGAAGTGAAACATGGACGATAAATAGTTTGGACAAGAAGAGAATAGATGCTTTCGAAATGCGGTGCTACAAAAGAACGCTGAGGATTAGATGGGTAGATCGCATAACTAATGAGGAGGTATTGAATAGAATAATAGAATTGGGGAGAAGTGGAGTTTGTGGCACGACTTGACTAGAAGAAGGAATCGGTTGGTAGGACATGTTTTGAGGCATCAAGAGATCACAAATTTAGAATTGGAGAGCAGCGTGGAGGGTAAAAATCGTAGAGGGAGACCAAGAGATGAATCCACTAAGCAGATTCAGAAGGATGTAGGTTTCAGTAAGTACTGGAAGATGAAGAAGCTTGCACAAGATAGAGTAGCATGGAGAGCTGCATCAAACCAGTCTCAGGACTGAAGACCACAACAATAACAACAACATGAATTTCCTTGAGAGAGAAAGGCTTATATCCATAAGGTGACACGGATTCAGAAAGTATCGCTCGTACGAAAGTCAGCTTACCCATTTCTCGCACGATATACTTCGAACCACGGATGAAGGGCAACTAGCAGATTCCATATTCTTACATTTTCGGAATTCTTTTGATACAGTTCCAGACTGCGAACTGATAACAAAGGTCCGAGCACATGGAATAGAGTGTCATTTAGAAAGTGGCTCCAAGATTTTTAGTATAATAGAATCCAATACGTTGCTCCGGACCGCGGTTGTTAATCTAAGACAAGGGTATCGTCAGGAGAGCCCCAAGAATGTGTGACAGGTCCGCCCTTGTTCCTTATGTACATAAACGATCTGTTATGACAAACAGCAATCTGAAACTGTTTGCTGGAGACATTGTAGCATGAGCGAAAGAGTTATCTTAGAGTGACTCTAGGAGGATACAGGAACACATGGATATAATTTCTGTTTGGTGCAATAAATTGCAGCTTGATCTAAATGTGGGAAAATGAGAGCCGTATATCTGCTAGTATCAACAGAGGCCTTCTCTCCATCATATCTCTGACATTATTACTTGGCAACGAGGATTATAGCATTGCACTTCATAGTGCACCATGCGAGCTTTCAGATAAAAAATGATGGTGACCCTCAACTACGTACCCTCCAACTCAGAGTTGAAATATTAAACGGTTTTAGCTGGTTTCGTTGTCTAGGAGCTGGGATACGTAGTTGCCGCGTTACAAGCCAAATACTGCTGAGTTTACAGTATATAGTATGAATACACACATGAATCTAATGGTCGAAGGTTCCTATTACTCGCCAATTGCGAATTTTGAACATAACATAGACCTTTATACATGAAAGATTGCAATTAAATAAAATCTGCAGGTACTATTTTAACGACTTTAAATGATGAGTACGATAGTAGAAGTACCTTTAAGAATGCCCTTTATTACTGTAAAACACTTATTGGTGTCGATGGTCCAGCAATTAAATAAAATATAAGTTGAATAACAGGGAAATAATAGATTACTACTTCACGTAATTAGTTATGAACAACAGCATAGCTCGCGAGATATTCACTTCTAAATGCATACTACGTCTTCACTGCGGAAGCCACGGAAGTTTCACAAGTGCACAAGTCGGCACTACGAAATATTTCTATCTCCCGCAATCACGCGCAAACAGCTCCACTGTCTGTCTTCAGGGAACTATACGTCGCTGTTCCATGTCCAGCCTTTCCTGAGACCGTGTGTCCGTCGCGTTGTACTCTCCTGCACTATCTCCTGTCCTCTCCCGAACTGTCCCCTCTACGTGGCCTTTTTGGAACATTCACTGTGATTGGCTACAGCACTCCTTACCCTGTCTCCAAGCCAATGCACACTCACAAACATAATTAAACACATTCGAAACACTGGATTTACATTTAAATAACTTGAAATTAAATAAATATTCCTATGGCTGGACCATAAACACTCTCTAACACACATTATTAAATACATAAACAAATCAAATAAACACATATCAAAGGAATAGAACAGCCAGTAGGCTAATGTCTCTGTGCTTTCTAAAACGCAGTAAATAATTGACAAATTTCTTCATGACTAGTATATATTGGATATAAACAAAGACATAGATGAATAAATATATTTATAAGTATGCTGCTTCCGTTTTATCATGTAACTGTGGAGTACTTATGGCCTGACATGATCAATAGTAATTGGCTACTTTGACCTCCAACAATGTTTGTACTATTCAAGTTATATGACTGTAATTCATACCATTTTAGATTTACACTAATAGCTTTCTAGAGACACGTCGATCGATAAAATTGGATGAACCGTTTAGATTTAGGAAATTCGTCGCCTGGTGTTACTTGTATAACTTATCACCAGATACTAAACTTTAAAGTAATAAAGATATTGAAAATCTGGTTACACCATCAGAATCGTCATGCAAATAATGGTAATGTACATGTTCCTTTTTGAGGTATCGTGATTCATCTGGCTACTGTTAATTTCTGTACAAACTGTCAAATGTCTGCCATCAAGGTTTCACAAAGTCCGCCATCTTTGGCACTCCCAGCGTGTCTCCTTCATCGACACAGCGTCACCATGGAATTCCCAGCCACGCGGTTGGCTGGACCGCGTGGTCTGACCGTTGTGTGGCATCACACAGTTGCTAACGAGCCACAGCTTGACGAGTGGCCTGAGCAGTGGCTGCAAACTCTGAACTTAAACTATTTCCAGGACGCCACAACTCGCCTGTTACCTCGCAACCATGCTCAACTTACCTGATCTAACCTGATTTACGAGCGCTGCATGGCAATTTTGCTCTCATTGTATTCCTTGTTGAATGCCTTTGAGTCTTGCAGTATATATAGCCACACACTGAGCCACTGCAGTGCATCACACTGGTTACACTAGCTTGTTGGAGAACATGCACTTGGTTTACTGCATTTGAAGAGATATGTGAAAATCTGGAGGCTTGGGCTACAGACAGACTGAGGCCATGTGCGCCCAAGTAACTAGCTATTTGCGACTTCGTTCAGCTTGCCACCAGAAGAGCACTGAGGATCATTATTTTGGTGAGAAGCATACGATTTCAGCTGTGCTGTATTCCACAGCAAGTGACTTATGTGTCTGCAAAATATGAATCCGAACTACCTACCTTCATGGCTTCTTCAGTGTCATGTCAATACGATCTGGATCTAGTTGCCTTTATACTATAATTCATAAAATCATATATCACAGCCTTTGGGTTTGATATACGTATTTCCACCTTATATTATGTGTTATTTAAATTATATTTTTGGCTACAAGTATTAGTTATTGCCTGTCCTATTTAAATGTTAAGAAATGTTTTATTTAGTATTATCAGATTGCCGTAAATTTCTCTTCAGAACTATGAAACTTTTGGGATTTATATGTGCTATGCGTAATCTGAAGTTGTCTGTTTACATGTGATTATTATTGTGTGTGTTTCATTATTTCATGAGTTTATGAGAGAATTTCCTCTGGACGTTCCAGTTACCATATGCAGCCTGTTTAATCCATTGAATTTATCCAGATGGAGTGCACATCCAGTATTCCTGACAAAGGCCAACTCCTGAGTGTAAACTGCCTGCATTAACGCATGTTTTCTGAAATCTTTTATATGCCAGTGTGAGACATGACAATCCTTGTATATGTTGTTAAGCCTGATGGCAATACGCTTTTGAAGATGTTGTTTTAATACAGTACTAACTTCAAAAATAAAATAATTTGTTTCCAAGCTCCTCACTCTCAACCTTTCATTGGCAGTAGATCATGGTTCCACGGCTGCTGCCAAAAAATAAAATTGTTAATAATATAGATTTTATGTACATTAACCAAAACAAATACAATTTCTGGCGTTGCTATATGCAGTGTCTATTTCTGGGTCTTTGTTACAATACCTTGGTCACAAAGTGTGAAGCCAAGAGGTGTACTGGAGATCTTGTGTCTCAAAAAAGGGACAAGAGCAGTGTGAGTTAAAGATTCATGGACAACTGGTGGACGATAGTGTCACCAAGCTGATGACGTGACTCTGTGTGTGTGTGTGTGTGTGTGTGTGTGTGTGTGTGTGTGTGTGTGTGTGTGTGTGTGTGTGTGTGTGTGTGTGTGTGTGTGGCCAACATTAGTGAAATAGGTGCAGTCATCAGTGTTTGTTCTGCCTTACTCTCCAGAAAACAACGACCACACAGTGTAGTATTAAAGTGAAACAGCCGATGAAAATCCAAGATGACCGAGCTAGACCGCTTGTGCTCTGTACTCCATGCCCTGCCCTCTCCCTTTTCAGCCAATCACAGCCTAGTTTTAAAATGAAACAGCAAATCAAAATCCAAGATACGAGAACTAGCCCAATTTTGCTAGCGGGAAATTTAAAACTCCTCCAGCCAATTGGAGTGTAGTAAAGTGTAGTAAATGGTAAACTGTCAAGTGGTAAATGGTTGAAGCATGAAAACGGTAAAAGGTAGACAGTCTACTGCTTAAGTATTAGACACTTACTGTAACAAATTACCCTTAAAACAGTAACAAGTTACGCCCAAGACTGTAACAGATGTTCCCAAAATTCCAAGAAATTGCCTCAAAACTGAAATAAATTGCCATAAAATTGTAACAATTTTCCCTTAAAAATGTAACCATTTGCCTCAAAACTGTAACAAACTGTCATAACTGTAACGAGAAACTGTAACAGCAACAATTAACCTATGTTACAGCAAAACTGTAGCGCCTATATCAGTAACAACTGTAACGGATTTCCCTAATCTCTAATAAAGTGTAATAACAGTACCAAACAGCCAATGTTACGGCAAAACTGTAACAACTGTAACTCTAACAACTATAACAAATCCATCCCCCCTTCCAACTGGAAGAACTGTACAAACTGCCTCGATATGATATCAGAACTGTAACAACTATAGCAGTTGCCCACTTTGCAGCACTACTGTAACAACTTTGATCAGTTGATCCAAAACTGTGCCAAATTTTGTAATAATTCTAATAATTGACCCATGTTACAGCAAAGCTATTCCATCTCTAACTGTAACAAATTCTTCAAAACTAACAACTGCGGCTGTGGCTGCAGCGTAATTTTCACTGAACCCTTTACGTCGGCTCTGGCAGTGTACACTGCAGGGGACTCTGTCTTGCAGTGGTATTTGCTGTAGCCTCTATCCTCTCATGGATTAGGCCTTGCTCCTTCTGAACGTTGCGGATAGAACCAATTTAGGAATTCTATAGTGCATGAAAAACCCAATCGCGACGTCAAATTCCCGATTGATTAATATATTGTTTCCGATAGTTTTACTGTGTGCACGCATGCGTTCGGTATGGCCGGTCATGGCCGATGCGGGTGTGGGTGTCTCCCTCCCTCCTGGCCAGTAAGGATGGGGTAACCACATAGTCGATGGACGGGCACGTCTCGCGATCGCTTGTTTGTGTGATCGTCAGCATTTTCTTTTCAGTAGATATGTTCAGTGGGAACGTTGTGGTGGAGGAGGGTGCGTACAAGACCTCATATATTTAGGGCCACGATTTATTTGTGGTGGAAATTTCGTTACTTGATTTTCATAATGTTTGCGTGTGTGACACAGGCGTTGAAAATGTTTTATTACGAAGAAGAATCATCGTAAGGTGGAAGTGAGTGTGTCAAGCAATCTATTTGACTCTTGTAAATTGCTGAACAATTAACCTGACAAGGTAGTGCAAATGGATTATTTCACTTTATTTTTGATGTTGAAGTTGCGTCAGCTTTCCCCTTGTCTTCGGCATTAGCCAGTAGGAATACCGTATCCTGAGGAGAGATGAAAACCTCCATCTTCGCGTATGGAGACGTTGGTTCTCGCATACAAGCACGGAGTGGCCTCTTGAGAGCGATAGAGACCGGAAGCGAATTCTGGAATTTGCCGATCAAGAGAATGCCGCCACTTGGTGCTTTGGTTTGAAGCCGCTATATCAAAGGAGACGGATATCCGGTCCGTGGTCAGTGGTATTTAGTAATGTGATCTGTAAATATGGTACTATAACGCACTTCATTCTATTCCCTGGTGATTACTATTATTATGTCATAGGGAGCATGGATGGGGGATTCAAACATGATGTCTACCCAAGTGCGGGGACCCCATCTCCCACAAATTAATTAAATAAAGAATATATATCAATATATTACTGACTTCGATTTGAATTTCGTGTAGCAACATTTTCGTTAAACCTTTTACGTAATTTGTTTATACACAAATACTCCATAGTAGTGGAGGAAGACTGTCAGGTTTCACAAGTCTGCCGCAATTCTTTGTTAGGGTCAGTTGTGGTATACATCGCAAAATTGAGGTAAACTACTGTCCAGCTTTTTAAAACTGCGTTTAGAGTCATATTCAATTGGACTGAGTAACTCCTGAAGCAGCTCGTGCTCAAAGCATGGAAATATTGCATCATCATACGAAACATTGGTTACAATAACTTTACCTTGGAACTCTTCTATTTTGTCCGTGTTTGCGTAGAAACGCAACAATATGGAAACTGAGTCCGCCTTGAAGCAAAACACCTTTTGTTATTTGTTTACTCATTTATTCTCTAAACTAGTTTCATGAAGAAACTCAACAACAAGGTGAAAATGAAACATACAAATAGAGGCCCACTCTAGAGCGCAACCAAAGGAAGTGAAAACCCAGAGGCAGAACACACAGACACCACCGCAGAACACACCGCATCAGCAAAACGAGATAGATCGTACACACTAACAAACAACAAAATACCATATAGAATAAAAAAAAGCAAGTGATCTCAATAAAATACAGAACAAACAACACAGTTCAAAAGACTAAGAGCAGACAAATTCAGAAATTCTGGAATATATCAACTCACATGTAACTTCTGTCAGGCCCAACACATAGGACAAACAAGCAGAAATTTTCGAACGAGTTACTCAGAGCACATGAGGGATCTGAAGAGTGACAGCACACGTTCAACAATGAAGAAAAACCATAAGCCCACTAATATCGAAAGCGCTCTACATATCCTAAAACACAGCAGCAGTCTATAAAAAATGGCTCTGAGCACTATGGGACTTAACTGCTGAGGTCATCAGTCCCCTAGAACATAGAACTACTTAAACCTAACTAACCTAAGGCCTAGAACCGCTCGGCCACACCTGCCGGCCAAGAGTCTATACCGACAACTAACAACAAAGAGAATTACCACATACAGCCGGCCGAAGTTGTTTTTTTTTTTTTTTTTTTTTTTTTGTGTTTGATTGGGTTTAAGGGCGCTCAACTGCTGAGGTCATTAGCGCCCAGTCACTGTTGTTAGAGCACATGGAATCTGTTACAACTCAAGGGGATGGGGGGACACCAGAAGGACCTGACAAAGATGCAGATAAAATAAGTAAAAAGGTTAAATGTCTTTGGACAAGCCAGTTAAAGTTATAAAACGCAGAATACGAGCAGCTGCTCGAGCGTCATCAGCTAAAACATCCGGTAAAGTAGATGACAGGGACAGGACAACATGAAATTGACTAAAACGGGGACACGACAATAAAACATGGCGCACTGTTAATGCCTGACCACAAGGGCACTGCGGGGCTGGGTCACCGGAGAGCAGGTAGCGGTGTCTAAACCGGCAATGCCCAATCCGCAACCTGGTCAGAAGGACCTCCTCGCGCCGAGATGGTCGGGAGGATGTTGTCCATACAGTTGGAAGCGGTTTTACTGCCCGGAGCTTGTTTCCTTGGAGGGATGACCAAGCATCCCACCACAACGTCACAAGCCTCTTACATACATCCCCGCGAACGTCAGATGACGGGACACAATGGGAGGCTGGCCGAGGCAGGAGGACTGCAGCCTTGGCTGCAGTATCCGCAGCCTCATTCCCAGGCACTCCTACATGGCCGGGAACCCACAGAAAGCTGACAGAACCACCATCATCAGCGAAAGAATGGAGGGACTGCTGTATCCGTTGAATCAAGGGATGGACCGGGTAGGGAGCTCCAAGGCTCTGAAGAGCACTGAGTGAGTCAGAGCAGAGTACGTACGATGAATGGCGGTGGCGGCGGGCATACTGAACGGCCTGATGGAGAGCAAAAAGCTCGGCCGTAAAGCTGGAACATTGGTCGAGGAGCCGGTATTTAAAGGTGGCGGCCCCGACGACAAAGGCACAGCCGACACCATCGTCAGTTTTGGAGCCATCGGTGTAAATAAAGGTGTGACCGGCAAGGCGAGCACGAAGTTCGACAAACCGTGAGCAATACACTGCAGCCGGAGTACCCTCCTTCTCTGAAGGTGGTAGGGAGGGCAAAATCCAATTGTCGAAGCAGGCGACGGAAGCAGACTCCGGGGGGCAGCAGGGCAGACACATACAACCCGTACTGACGGTCGAGAGAATCGGCGAAGAAGGACTGGTAAGAGGGGTGGTCGGGCACAGACAACAGCCGGCAGGCATACCGACACAGCAGTACGTCGCGCCGGTAGGTCAATGGTAACTCTGCAGCTTCAGCATAAAGACTCTCAACAGGACTAGTGTAGAAGGCTCCGGTCGCAAGACGTATCCCCCGATGGTGGATGGAGTTGAGGCGGCGTAAGAGGGATGGCCGAGCAGACGAGTAGACGAAGCTCCCATAATCCAGCTTCGATCGGACTATGGACCGATACAAGCGAAGCAGGACAGTGCGATCCGCTCCCCAAGATGAACCGCTAAGAACTCTTACGACATTAAGGGAACGTGTACAACGGGTCGCCAAATAAGAGACATGTGGAGACCAACACAGTTTCCTGTCCAACGTGAGCCCTAGAAACTTAGTTGTTTCCACGAATGGGAGAACAACGGGACCGAGATGTAAGGATGGCGGAAGGAACGCTTTATATCGCCAAAAGTTGATACAAACCGTCTTCTCTTCAGAGAACCGGAAGCCATTTGCCACGCTCCATGAGTAGAGGCTGTCTAGACAACGCGGAAGGCAGCGCTCCAGGAGGCATGTTTGCTGGGCACTGCAGTAGATCGCGAAGTCATCGACAAAGAGAGAGCCTGAGACATTAGGTGGAATGCAATCCATAATTGGATTGATCGCGATGGCAGAAAGGGCTACGCTCAAGATGGACCCCTGAGGCACTCCGTTCTCCTGGAGGAAGACGTCGGACAATACGGAACCCACACGTACCCTAAACTTTCGATCCGTTAAAAAGGAATCAATAAAAAGGGGCAGGCGACCGCGTAGGCCCCACCTGTGCATAGTGCGGAGGATACCTCCTCTCCAACAGGTATCATAAGCCTTCTCCAAGTCGAAGAACACGGCCACCATTTGGCGCCTTCGCAAAAAGTTGTTCATGATGAATGTAGACAAGGTCACAAGGTGGTCAACAGCGGAGCGGCGGCGACGAAAGCCGCATTGGACATTAGTAAGTAGTCGTCGAGATTCAAGAATCCAGACTAACCGAGCATTAACCATGCGCTCCATCACCTTACAGACACAGCTTGTAAGAGAAATGGGGCGGTAACTAGAAGGAAGGTGTCTATCCTTCCCGGGTTTGGGTATAGGAACAACAACGGCGTCACGCCAACGCATGGGGACTTGACCTTCGGTCCAGACGCGATTGTAGGTACGAAGAAGGAAGCTTTTGCCCGCCGGAGAAAGGTGTGCCAGCATCTGAACGTGAATGGCATCTGGCCCCGGAGCAGAGGATCGGGACAGTGCAAGCGCGCGTTCGAGTTCCCGCATAGTAAAGGGGGCATTATAAGTTTCCAGATTCAGCGAGTGGAAGGAGGGTCGCCGAGCCTCTTCTGCCTCTTTCCTGGGAAGGAAGGCAGGGTGGTAATGGGCGGAGCTTGAAACCTCCGCGAAAAAGCGGACAAAGGCGTTGGAGACAGCCACAGGATCAACGAGGACCTCATTACCTGAAGTCAGACCAGGTACCGAGGAGTGGGCCTTAATGCCCGACAGCCGGCGCAGGCTACCCCAAACGACGGAAGAGGGAGTAAAACTGTTAAAGGAGCTGGTGAAAGAGGCCCAACAAGCTTTTTTGCTGTCTTTGATGATTCTACGGCATTGCGCTCGGAGTCGTTTGTATTCAATACAATTCGCCAATGTAGGATGGCGGCGAAAGGTGCGTAAAGCACGTCGTCGAGCACGGATAGCGTCCCTACAAGCCTCGTTCCACCAGGGGACGGAAACGCGACGTGAAGAAGAAGTAGTAGTACGAGGAATGGAACGTTCGGCAGCATTGATAATAACAGCCGTGAGGTATTCGACCTGACTGTCACAACTGGAAAAATCGCGGTCCGGAAAGGTCGCCAGGGAGGGGTAAAGTCCCCAGTCAGCTTTCAGTATGTTCCAGCTCGAAGGACGTGGGGATGGGGTGTGGTGCAGGAGATGAACGACACAGGGGAAGTGGTCGCTCGAATAGGTGTCAGAAAGGACATACCACTCGAACCGACGGGCAAGAGTGGCAGAACAGATCGAGAGGTCCAAGTGGGAGTAGGTATGAGTAGAGTCCGAGAGGAAAGTCGGGGCGCCAGTATTGAGGCAGACAAGATTGAGATGGTTGAAGACATCCGCCAAGAGTGAGCCTCTTTGACAGGATGCAGGAGAGCCCCAAAGGGGATGATGGGCATTGAAGTCGCCAAACAATAAGAATGGCGGGGGAAGCTGAACGATCAGGTGCATCATGTCAGCCCGACTAACAGCAGATGACGGTGGAGTGTAGATGGTACAAACTGAAAAAGTAAAAGCAGAAAGAGTAATGCGGACAGCTATTGCTTGGAGTGGGGTGGTCAATGGGATGGGACGGTAATAGACATCGTCCCGAACGAGCAACATGACCCCACCATGAGCTGGGATACCGTCCACAGGGGTGAGGTCATATCGCTCCGAGGTATAGTGGGTAAAGGCAATACGGTCAGTCGGGCGCAACTTGGTTTCCTGGAGACCAAGGACGAGCGGACAGTGCAGGCGGAGGAGCAGTTGTAATTCCTCCCGATTAGATCGAATACCTCTTATGTTCCAATGAAACAACGCCATCGCTAGTCAAAAAGTTGGGGGAACGAGACGGGGGAAGAGCTGGTCACCTCGACGGCCGCGGAGGGCCAGGTTGCGAGGGAACAACGCTACAACCGACGGGAGGCGGATCCGGTTCCATCGACTCGTCGCCAGCTGCGGCCACTGTCCCTGGTTGTGTAGAAGGGGCCGCATCATTTGCCGACGAAAGGCCGGCGGAGCGCCTGATAGCAGAGCGTCCCGGCGAAACTAAGGACGGCTGGGAGCAGCGACTCACGGATGAAGAGTCAGACGAAACGCGCCGGGGTGGAGAGGGGGATAGAGACTTCCTCTTGGAAGGCCGAGGAGGCACAGGGATGGTGGGCTGGACCCGAAGAAGGTCCTCACGCGCGGGGTCCGTTTTGGAACGCCGGACCTCGGAAGCTGGGGTCCGGAACATTTCCTCGATGGACGCCTGAGAAGAGGATCGCTTCTCAGGTGGCGTGGGGGGAGGAGGAGGAGGAGGAGGAGGAGGAGGAGGAGGAAGGGTGGCCCCTGGGGCAGAGGGGGTGGGGGCCACGGGGGAGGAGGATTTGGAAGGGAGGGATTTGGGAGGCGGAGGCAGAGCCCCCTGATGGGCAGAGGAGGCGGAGGGGGGACAGGATAGGGGTGAGGATACCGTGGAAGGAGTGGACACAACTGAGGCAAACGAAGTGGTCAGTGACACGGGATGAAGGCAGTCATACTTCTTCCTGGCCTCAGAATAAGAGAGCCGATCCAAAGTTTTGATTTCTTGTATCTTCTTCTCCTTCTGATAGGCGGGGCAGTCTGAGGATCTAGGCGAGTGGACGCCAGGACAATTAATGCACCGAGGTGGTGGGGTGCAAGTATGTTCCTCACGAAGAGGACGTCCACAATCGCCACAAAGGGGCTCAGCCTCACATCGGGACGACATGTGCCCAAAGCGCAAACACCTAAAACAGCGCATAGGAGGCGGGACGTAAGGTCGCACGTCGCACCGGTAGCACATCACCTTTACCTTCTCCGGGAGAACATCCCCCTCGAAGGCGAGGATAAAGGCCCCGGTGTCGATGTGACGGTCTTTGGGGCCGCGCTGGAATCGCTGGACGAAATGCACGCCTCGGCGCTCCAGGTTGGCCCTGAGCTCCTCATCAGATTGTAGCAGGAGGTCACGATGAAAAATAACCCCCTGCGTCCTATTTAGTGCCAGATGTGGGACAATGGATACTGGGATGTCCCCTAGGCGGTCGCACGCCTGGAGCGCCGCCGACTGTGTGGCGGAGGTGGTCTTGAGAAGAACGGACCCCGAACGCATCTTGCTGAGAGCCTCGATTTCCCCGAAGGCGTCCTCAATGTGCTGAACAAAGAACATGGGCTTGGAGGTGGCGAATGTCCCCCCATCGGTTCGAGAACAGACCAAATAGCGGGGGAAGTACTTCGCCCCAAGCCGGCAGGCCTGTCCCTCCTCCCATGGAGTGGCCAAGGGGGAAAGGGCAGGAGAACCAGGACTAGAAACGGTACCTTTTCTTTTGAAAGACTCGGCCGCAGAGCGACCTGATACGTGTTGACGTTTCATCTGCGAAACGTCCGCCCCGATACCACCCACTCCGACCAGGGGCTCTCCCCACGGGCGCCACCCAGCCGCAGCAAGGGCCACCTGGCAGGATGACCATTGCCGGGAGCCCTGATGCCCCAAGGAGACGGGCATCTACTCCTTGGCTGACGTGGGGAGGGTGCAGCTCAGGTATCGGCAGTACGATCCCTGTGTTGTCAGGGGGCTACAACCTAGAGGGTACATGACGACCCCACCACAACGGGCTGGCTACCGTGCTGGATTTCTGGTGCCATGGAAAGTCCATCATGATCGCTGGGGCAGATGGAGATGCACTATGGGCGTAACTTGGACAACCCATCAGGCGTTTAGGCCCAATTTGAGGAATAGTGGGTATGGTTACAACGCCGGTACAATACTGAGTGCCAAGGTCTTAGTGCACTTAGGACCAGTGGTACACCACGTAAGGTGTCCTTCCCCAAAAGGCTCGTACTTCTGTAGAATTTTGAAAAATGGAGGTCAAACCCCAAGGGGGACCAACACACGGAAGGCCGAAACGGTTGAAACTCCTTTTAGTCGCCTCGTACGACAGACAGGAATACCTCGGGCCTATTCTTACCCCGGACCCTCAGGGGGGGGGGGGGGGGGGGGCGGCCGAAGTGGCCGCGCGGTTCTGGCGCTGCAGTCTGGAACCGCGAGACCGCTACGGTCGCAGGTTCGAATCCTGCCTCGGGCATGGATGTGTGTGAAGTCCTTAGGTTAGTTAGGTTTAACTAGTTCTAAGTTCTAGGGGACTAATGACCTCAGCAGTTGAGTCCCATAGTGCTCAGAGCCATTTGAACCATTTGAATTACCGCATACAAAAGGCTATAGTGGAAGGGGAAAACGTAATAAACAAAAACACAACACTTTGCAACAGCCAATTCTGTACTGCTCTGAGAGGACTGATCCAGGACACAGAAAAGAAAGCACACACACGCAAAAGAAGCACTTCTACTTCACACACACAGGGGTAAATAAGGAACAGAAGTCGTCAGAACTCCAACTACAATTTCATAGCCTACCCGCAGCATTCAATGTGTTTCTCGCGGCACACGCGAACAGCAAGATAGCGTAATGTTTTGGGTCATAAAGTGAGAAAGTTTTGCTTTTCTATGTATAAAATTAACGCCATGCTTCCATCGAACGTGAGTACACTTGTGGTTGCGCCGAGTGATTTCTCTTGTAATAAATGTTCACAAATAATGTTTTAAGACGTTCCTTCTGAGCGGTCTTAATAACTGACAATCAGTTTAACGTTGAAAATATTAACAGCCAACTGTCACCAGGGCTTTAGTCAAAATAAAATTGTCAGAAGGGACGGGTTGGGATCCCGTCACATCTTGGTTTCCAATTGAAATTAATAGGTTGGCTGATTTGAAGTAAGCCTTATCACTGTCATATTGTTTCCTAATCTGTTTAACTTTTAAGCAAGGTGCGCATCTTAACCCCGAACTGTTTGACATGTAGCTTTCAAATTAAAGAGAAGTTATCTGTTTTGAGTAACTTAATAATTCTTGTCATCAATGGCGCTTATATAGTTTTCATGAGCTGCAAAAGGGAGTTCAATAAGGCAGACTGTGTCTGTTGTGGACTGGCAAGACAGCCAATCCACTAGGACGAAGCCTAAAGGCACGCGTTTAAGCTCACGCAGGCTGGCGTGAGGTCTGGAACAGTTAAAGAAGTTGAATCTAGTAAAAAAAGTACGGAGCTTTGGAATACTTAACTTTAATCCATAATTGGTGAACATCGGTCTGACGGTACATGCATCACAAGATAAATAGCAAATGATAATGGCGCCTTGCTAGGTCGTAGCAAATGACGTAGCTGAAGGCTATGCTAACTATCGTCTCGGCAAATGAGAGCGTAATTTGTCAGTGAACCATCGCTAGCAAAGTCGGCTGTACAACTGGGACGAGTGCTAGGAAGTCTCTCTAGACCTGCGGTGTGGTGGCGCTCGGTCTGCAATCACTGATAGTGGTGACACGCGGGTCCGACGTATACTACCGGACCGCGGCCGATTTAAAGGCTACCACCTAGCAAGTGTGGTGTCTGGCGGTGACACCACAGTGTCTTGCGCGGTAGTAAACACCGCTGTTTCACCAGATAACGGGCGGTCTGTAGGTACGCCCGTCTTGTAATCATTGTCGTATTGTTTGCTGTTTTGCGATACAGCACTTCACATTTCTTTTGCAAAGATTAAAAGCTTATTCAAATTAAGGTTTAAGGTCAAAAGAATTTTGTAAATTTCTTAATTTTTGTTAAAGAAAATTTCATAGTTAAATGATTAGATTATCTGTAAAACTCAGTTTATATATTGTTAAACAGGTTGTGTGAAAAGAAAGTTATACTGGTGGGTCCTCCCTTCCACGTTTCCCATAATTCCAGTAAGTACCACGTATCATACGCGGCAAACTAAGTATCAGCCTAGTACACACCAAAACTCTATTCACAACACTACCACAATTCCAAGTGTATAGCGCTGACACACGAAGTTCACCTTTTAGTATTTGTTTACTAACAGCCGCTCACGCAGTTGCAGATGACGTGATATATGCCGAGAAAAACGGCCACAGGAAAGAGCACAGAAAATGTCGCAAATATGCTGTAACGTACAATGAATAAGATAGATGAAAGTATCCACAGAAAACTATATTCAAAAAACAAACAGTAAAATTGTAATAATGTGTTACAGCGTTTGTAAAACTGTGCCATTTTCTGCATATTTTAGGTTTAAAGAACCCACTGATAATGGCGATATTTGCCGTTGAAACTAGTTTGGAGAATAAATAAGTAAACAAATAACAAAAAGTGTTTTGCATCACGGCGGACTCACAGTTCCCATAATGTTGTAAACAGTAGTTAGATGACGCAGACACATACAGAGTTGTCATGCAAATCTGAAGACGAAAAGCTAAATGTCGGACCATATTTTTGTGAAGAAGTGGCAGTCGCAAGAGAGGTGGATTCCCCACTGCTCCGAAAATCGGCCACTGTTCAGTTTTCACTATCTTGCACGGCATTGTTTACATGACACAGAGCGCCTCCCGATAATTTGCTGTCTTACTCCCCTTCCTGCGAAGCACATGACTGCCTCATAGGCAACACACATTGAATACCAATGTGACAGAGTGCTTATGTTCTGCCGCCTCTCAGGGCGACTAACACACACTTAGCTTACTGGAAGGCGTCAGTGAACATTTTGCCTCTAGCGAAAGTTGTTCCCTATGGTGTTATCTATCACCAGTAGACGTTTGATCCAAAGACGTTGAAACACGTATCTACAGGGTGGTCCACTGATTGTGACCGGGCTAAGTATCTCACGAAATATGGGTCAAACGAAAAAACTACAAAGAACGAAACTTGCCCAGCTTGAAAGAGGAAAGAAGATGGCGCTATGGTTGGCTCGCTAGATGGCGCTGCCATGGGTGAAACGGATATCAAGCGCGTTCAATTCATTAGGAACCCCCCCCATGTTTATTACATATTCGTGTAGTACGTAAAGACGTAGTAGTGACAAACACGTGGCTCACAATTTTAGACGAACAGGTGTTAACAGGTAGGTTTTCTAAATTAAAATACAGATCGTAGGTACATTTGAACATTTTATTTCGGTTGTTCCAATGTGATACATGTACCTTTGTGAACTTATCATTTCTGAGAACGCATGCTGTTGCAGCGTGATTACCTGTAAATACCACATTAATGCAATAAATGCTCAAAATTATTTCCGTCAACCTCAATCCATTTGGCAATACGTGTAACGATATTCCTCTCAACAGCGAGTAGTTGGCCTTCCGTGATGTTCGCACATGCATTGACAATGCGCTGACGCATGTTGTCAGGCATTGTCGGTGGATCACGATGTCAAATATCCTTCAACTTCCCCACAGAAAGAAATCCGGGGACGTCAGATCCGGTGAACGTGCGGGCCATGGTATGGTGCTTCGACGACCAATCCACGTGTCATGTAATATGCTATTCAATACCGCTTCAACCGCACGCGAGCTATGTGCCGGACATCCATCATGTTGGAAGCACATCGTCATTCTGTCATGCAGTGAAACATCTTGTAGGAACATCGGTAGAACATTATGTAGGAAATCAGCATACATTGCACCGTTTAGAGTGCCATCGAAAAAAATGGGGGCCAATTATCCTTCCTCCCATAATGTCGCACCATACATTAACCCGCCAAAGTCACGGATGTTCAACTTGTCGCAGCCATCGTGGATTTTCCGTTGCCCAGTAGTGCATATTATGCCGGTTTACGTTACCGCTGTTGGTGAATGAGGCTTGGTCGCTAAATAGAACGCGTGCAAAAAATCTGTCATCGTCCCCTAATTTCTCTTGTGCCCAGTGGCAGAACTGTACACGACGTCCAAAGTCGTCGCCATGCAATTCCTAGTGCATAGAAATATGGTACAGGTGCAATCGATGTTGATGTAGCATTCTCAACACCGATGTTCCTGGGATTCCCGATTCTCGCGCAATTTGTGTGCTACTGATGTGCTGATTAGCCACGACAGCAGCTGAAACACCTACATGGGCATCATCATTTGTTGCAGGTCGTGGTTGACGTTTCACATATGGCTGATCGCTTCCCGTTTCCTTAAATAACATAACCATCCGGCGAACGGTCCAGACACGTGGATGATGTCATCCAGGATACTGAGCAGCATACATAGCACACGCCCGTTGGGCATTTTGATCGCAATAGCCATACATCAACACGATATCGACCTTTTCCGCAATTGGTAAACGGTCAATTTTAACACGGGTAATGTATCACGAAGCAAATACCGTCCGCACTGGCGGAACGTTACGTGATACCACGTACTTATACGTTTGTGTCTATTACAGCGCCATCTGTCAAAGCGAAAAAAGTGGTCCAACTAAAACATTCATATTTTTTTACGTTCTATACGAATATGTAATAAAAAATGGGGGTTCTTATTTTGAAAAAACGCAGTTGATATCCGTTTGACCTATGGCAGCGCCATCTAGCGGGCCAACCATAGCGCCATCTGGTTTCCCCCTTCAAGCTAGACACGTTTCGTTCGTAGCAGTTTTTTCGTTTGATGCTTATTTCGTGAGATATTTCGACCAGTCGAGATCAATGGACCACCCTGTACACACCGGGTGGTCCAACTGCGCCTGCCAAATCGTTTTATGCGACCTACACTACTTCTGTATCCGAAACGATATCCCGGTAAGCGATAGCCACATAATCTAGGTACCTTTCAGGGCGTTGGGCGATTGTTAGCAAGCAAAATCATACTGAAAAAATACAGGTGAGATTTGGCATGACTTACTCGTTAATTGTGGACCAAGATACACTTTCCTGCTGCCATACCTATCGCAGAGTCTCCAATCTTGATTTGCGTCATTAATATAGTCAAAATGGGAAGTGTAGAAGAAACAGCTTTCCCCTATGTAACCTGTGAACCGTTTACGAAAGATTAAGTTCTCTAAACGGAATAAACGTACAGAGACTTTCAAAACCTGTATGACTACACCGCTAATTACACAAAACAATGTTGGAGACACTCTAATAAGTATGGCAGAAGTAGGGTACATCTTGGTTCAAAAATACCTTGTAACCCTTGGCCAACCTTCACTTGTATTTTTTTACAGTGTGATTCCATTTGCTAACAGACGCCGAAAGCTTTAAGATCGCTCTTGCACCGATTACGTGATTGTCGCCTGTCTGAATACTGTTGCATTTACAGACGTAGAGCAAATTGCATGAAACTAATCGGTAGGAGCACGTGATTCAGCTGTTGAGGACGAAAGTGCAGATATTTCTCCTGATGACTGACTACAGTGTATGACAGCATTACATCAGTATTTACTTCATTTGCAGACTTATAATTATAGCTATTACGAGTAGCAAGCTCTTAGGTGTGTTAGTACGGAGCACAAGTAAGCTATTAAAGTTTATTTTCTACAGCGCAGTTGGTCAGTTGCATGGAGGTAAAAGGATAGTTCATACTGGCATCTGTAGCCCACTTTGCGGGCCGGCTGGTGTGGCCGTGCGGTTCTAAGCGCGTCAGTTTGGAACCGCGTGACCGCTACGGTCGCAGGTTCGAATCCTGCCTCGGGCATGGATGTGTGTGATGTCCTTAGGTTAGTTAGGTTTAAGTAGTTCTAAGTCGTAGGGGACTGATGACCTCAGTAGTTAAGTCCCATAGTGCTCAGAGCCATTTGAACCAGCCCACTTTGCGGTGCAGTTACGACTGTGCATTAAACGTCAGGTTGTAAATCAAGTTAAGTGTTTGTGGAAAGACTGTTACATGCAGAGAAAAAACAACAGCTTATACACTGAAATGGGTACGTATCACAGTAACAATAATCACAGACACGAGTAGCGAAGGGTGGGACGCCCTGCTAAACCCGCAGGACAGGACAGGTAGTTTAAATTGTGGTTCAAATGGCTCTGAGAACTATGGGACTCAACTGCTGTTGTCATCAGTCCCCTAGAACTTAGAACTACTTAAACCCAACTAACCTAAGGACATCACACACATCCATGCCCGAGGCAGGATTCGAACCTGCGACCGTAGCAGTCGCACGGTTCCGGACTGCGCGCCTAGAACCGCGAGACCACCGCGGCCGGCTTTAAATTGTGGAAAGGGGCCAAAATAAGCGGCTGTCAGTTACACTCGAACATACAACTTTATTTATTTGACTAAACATTAGAAGAACTAAAAAAATCAATTTTTGGAATTTAATTAACGGCTGAATGCGCCATAGAATCTCATGCTTTAAGGGCAAGACCACTTTAATTTAAAATCGGCTGAAAGCCAATAACTTAAGACTCAAACCAAAATCAGAAATTCAAAACGCAGAAGACTTTATCTTGAATCAGTTCTTTCAATTAGGCTGAAGGCCCAGTCTCACAGTTTAAGAGCAAAACAATTTTAATTTAAAAATCGGCTGAAGGCCCATTACTTAAGACTCAAAGAAAAATAAATTTTTAAAAAGCCAAAGGCATTACCTTCAAACAGTTCTTTATATTAGGCGGAAGCTCCAAACAATCTTACGCCTTAAGGGCAAAACAACCTTAATTTAAAAATCGGCTAGAAGCAATACAAATACAAAGAACAAGAACAAATAAGAAAAGGCAGTACACCCAACGGCTCTCAGAAGTTTCCGAGGGTCGGCCTGGAATTCAAACACTAACGCTCGCTTAGGTGAGACAGGCAGTCGGCCCAACCATTCTCGATCTGACGACAACTCAACCGACAGTCAACGGACCCACCGACAAGATAACATCCACTCCACCCGACCAGCACACAACAGGGAGTCCAATCGAACAACGTAGAAGTTCTTGGCACCCACAACCAATTACACATTGAGCTGTCAAACTACACACGTGCCGGACAGCGACAACACGACGAGAAAAATACACTGCCTGCATTTACGTCATAGGCCAGGGCAGGTAACCGGAACGATAACGGCCACAAGGCAGAAGATTCCACTTGTGCACTTCAGTTCAAAACAACCAAGTACAGTTAAACTCCACCGAAGGGTGGCTAAAATTTGCCAACTTGAAAACACAAGTTGTTGCTCGTGGGAATGTCCCAACAACCGACAACGAAGTCCAAACGACACAATGCGAACAGTCGTGACTTGCAGGTAGATTGAGTCAAAACTCAGCTTTCGTGTCAAGGATTGGAGAGCTACGGACCTCGTATCAATGGGAACAGCACCACACACTCCGACCGCGCGTAGACGCCGCCAGCGGGCTCGGCCGAACTACGCACCGCGGAGACTTCCTGGCTGCTCCACGCCAACCGACCAACTGCCCAGGCCCGGAAACGATGAGAGGACCAAGTATACGTCGGCCGATGAGACGTCCAACCGAACAACCAACCAACGGTCGTCCCGTTCCAATCTCCCTCTGTCGGACAGTTCATGTGTGTCGCCAGCGGTCGGCGAGCAGTGCCTGTCGGCGCCTCACCGGCGCTCCGTCCCCGGACTTCACTGCTGCTGCGTCCCGACTGCACTGCTGGTCCGTCCCGAACTGACCGCCAGACACACGACGACCCGGAAATACTATCGGTCGCTCCAGCGATTGTACGACAGTGCACTTATCGATACCCGATGCTGCTGCCGCTCACGAGCAAGTAAGGCAGTAAGTTAGTGACACCAGTAAATGGAATAAGAAAACGAGGCGGCGGTACCGTAATATAAATTCACAAACAATAAATGGCATGAACACGAACCGTTCACGGCTCAAACTAGTCGCTTTCTTTCCTGCTCATCTCTCAGGTCGAGCGAGGGAAAAACGACCGCCTATATGCGTCCGTATGAGCCTTAATTTCTCATATCTTATCTACGTGGTCCTCAAGAGCAATGTGTGTTGGCGGCAGAAGGCCGCTCTGCAGTCAGCTTCAAATGCCGGGTCTCTACATTTTCTCAATAGTGCTACTCGTAAAGAACGTTGTCTTCCCTCTAGGGATTCCAGTTTGAGTTTCCGAAGCATCGTCACAACACTTCCTGGCTTCTGAATTGCTTCGATGGCTTGCTTTAATCCGGTTTGTTGTGCATCAAAAACACTCGAACAGTACTCAAGAACAGGTCGCACTAGCATCGTATGCAGGGTCTCATTTCCAGATGAACCACACTTTCCCATTATTATACCAATAAACCGAAGTCGACCATTCGCCTTTCCTACCACAATCCTCGTATGATCGTTCCATTTCACATCGCTTCGTCACGTTCCTCCCAGATATTTAAACGACGTGACTGGGTCAAGCAGGACACTACTAATGCTGTATCCGAACTTTACGGGTTTGTTTTTCCTACTCATCTGCATTAACTTACATTTTTAAACACTAGGGGCCGGTTGCCGTTCCTCATACCAACTAGAAATTTTGTCTAGGTCATCCTGTACCAACCTACAGTCACTTATCTTCAACACTTTCCTGTACACCACACATCATCAGCGGACAACTGTAGATTGTTGCCAATGCTACCTGCCAGATAATTTATGTATAGGCCTACAGAGAGTAGCAACGGTCCTATCATACTTTCCCAGGGCACTCCTGATATTACCCCTGGCTCCGATGAACACTCACATTCGGAGGCAACGTACTGGGTTCTATTATTTAAGTCTTCGAACCAATGACGTACCTGGGAACCTGTTGCGTGTGTTCGTACCTTCGTTAACAGACTGCCGTGGAGTACCGTGCCAAATGCTTTTCGGAAATATAGGAATAAGGAATCTGCCTGTTGCCCTTCAAAATGGTTCAAATCGCTCTGAGCACTATGGGACTCAACTGCTGAGGTCATTAGTCCCCTAGAACTTATAACTAGTTAAACCTAACTAACCTAAGGACATCACACACATCCATGCCCGAGGCAGGATTCGAACCTGCGACCGTAGCGGTCTCGCGGTTCCAGACTGCAGCGCCAGAACCGCGCGGCCACTTCGGCCGGCCTGTTGCCCTTCAAACATAGCTCACACTATATCACGTGAGAAAACGACAAGCTAAATTTCACACGAGCGACGCATTTTGAAACCGTGCTGATTCGTGGTCATAAACTTTTCGGTCTCGACGTAATTTATTATGTTCGAACTCAGAATACGTTCTGGAATTCTGCAGAAAACCGATGTTAAGGATAGTCGTCTCTAATTTGGCGGGTCCTTTCTTTTATCCTTCTTTTTAACCTTTTTCTAGTCACTTGCGACATCGCATTGGGCGAGAGATTGCCGAGAAATGCGAGCTAAGTTTGGGTCCAATGCCGTAAAGTACTCTTTGTAAAACCGAATTGGGGTTCCATCCGAATCTGGCGACTTATTTCTTTCCAAATCGGTCAGTTGTTTCTCTACCCAGGTATGCTTATTACTGCGTCATCTATACGGGACTCAAAAGACGGTATGTTTCTAAGATTCTCCTGTGTGAACGATTTCGTAAACACGGAATTTGAAAATTTGACTTTTGTTTTGCCACCTTCAACTACCACACCAGATTGGTTAATTAGTGACCAGATGGAAATCTAACACTCGCTTAGCGAGTTTGCTTAGGATCAGAATTTTTTCGGGTTGTCGGGCACATCTTCTGCCAGGGTATGATGATTGTAGTGGTATGCTTCGGGCATAGATCTTTCCACAGATGCACGAATCTCAGCCAACCTTCGCCTGTTGTCATTTGTGCGTTTTCTTTTGAACCGAGGCTACAACAGCTTCTGCTTCCTCAGCATTTTCCGTAATTCGTTGTTGAAGTACTGTAGACTTTTCCGTTCTTAATCCACTTACTAGGCACATACTAGTCCAGAACACAATTTCAAACTTGATACAATCTTTTGGTTGCAAAGACAAATGGATGTTATAGAAATGGTATAATGCCTGTGCAGTCATGTGTGAAAAGGTTAAAGTGACATCTTAGCATCAAAACTCTGGCGACTTCTCTCATAAGGAGCACTAAAATAATGTCATATAACAATGTAATGGGAGACCTCTGGCTGGATGCTCAGTCAGATTCTCAGGACAACCATATTTATCCCTCCACCATGCCACACAAAAAATAATTCCTCTCCAAAAAATGAATGTCCTCATGCATTTGCCTGTACTGAGGATACATTATGAGACCTGAAAACTGAGAGAAACTTCTGTCAAACACACCTTACTTACTACTATGAGACTTTCACTTATTTCGACGCCTAGAAGATCATTTACTGTCAGATGCATTTTCATGGTATTTGGGGGGAGGGCTATTATGAGTCAAGCGATTTTTCATTCCAAAGCTCGCCCACAAGCATGTCTATAGACGGACAAGAGCACTGTGACTATAACGAATAATCATTTAGGCTCCTTTGAAAACAAGCTATAATACAATTTTTCATATTTAGTGAAATTAAATGGATTTCCTTATTGCTCACTTGCAAACATCGCTCACACACACACACATATACACATTCACACACGCGCACACACACTCGAACACACACATACACACACACACACACACACACACACACACACACACACACACACACACAGTAAGGTGTCTTGCTATTAAGACTAGAGCAGGATAAGGTATGTCGAGTCGATAATTTGCCAAATAACTGCAGGTCGAATGAGCTCTGTCGCGAGGGCACGGCCATACAAAAGCTACACATCAGTGTCTATTAAGCAGACCTGGTGCGGATTGTCAAGCTGTGTCGTTCTGTCCGAGAGGCAGTTATTGTTTTCCATCAGCCGGCCGCGGTGGCCGTGCGGTTCTGGCGCTGCAGTCCGGAACCGCGGGGCTGCTACGGTCGCAGGTTCGAATCCTGCCTCGGGCATGGGTGTGTGTGATGTGCTTAGGTTAGTTAGGTTTAAGTAGTTCTAAGTTCTAGGGGACTGATGACCTCAGCAGTTAAGTCCCATAGTGCTCAGAGCCATTTGAATTTGTTTTCCATCAGTGTCTGCACAGTTACTGGTCAAATTCTTAGAACAAAGGTTCATTAATGATCACACGTGACGTTTAATATGATTACTGACAATACTGCTTCTTGTGGTAATCCATACCGATTACCACTCTCCCGGTTTTCAGATCTAAGTAGAAAGACTTGCTTGTGGTACACTCTTATTACCCTGTCCAGGGCTTCCTCTCTGTAATTTAGAACCTTGTATGGTAACGTATCACTCATTGCACGGAGGGGCTACAGAAAATTAGCTGCACGTGTTATCCCACGATAAGACTTCTGCGCAACATGAGTAGCGCATTGTCACAACAGAGTACATGTTTCGAACTTCCTGCTGAGACAGTTTTACTGTGGTACGGGTAAGAGGTAACAGGTGCGTCACAGTGTACGACTGAAATGGCGTGGCAACTGAAAACATAATCCTAACCTGAAGACCGCTGGTCAGTATGATTCCAATGGACAAAACGTCGAAATTGCACGCAGATTGACAGTAAAATTGTGGCAGTATATCGACCAAGCGGAATCCTGCACCCAGCAGTAGTGAAATGGTGCCAAAAATTTGACCAAGACCGCACAGACGTAGGTGATACCTACCGGGTAGTCCAGATTTTGCAACGTGCGATTTCCGTCTTTCCGGAAATTGAAAGAACATCTGGGGTGACGGGGGGGGGGGGGGGGGGAGATTTTACAACGATGAGTACGTTCACACAGCGGTTCTCGAACGGCTCCGTGACCATGTACCATGCAGCGAATTTCTAGCGTCGAGAAATTGAACTATTGCTAGATTTTCCGCCCGTTGTTTACAGAGAGTTGGTGACTAGTTGGAAAATAATGTCTTATATCTGTGGTAATCTGAAGTGTTGTGCATCATTCAATAAAAGATTCTTATCCTGCCATAACAATGTGTAAACTTCCTTATCATCTTTCTGTGAGCTGGAAGTGAAAAGAATTTTTCCCTCACATGGCCCCATGGATAATGATGCTGTAAATCAAGCCTTTGATACGAGTTTAACAGCGGCCAGCTTTGATTGTTATGCTTAAGCAACAACCTGGAGATAGTTTAACTAATATCTGCATTCTTTACCTCAACAGGTCCACAGTATCGGACATTCAAAACTCCCACCCACGCTCGAAGCAGATACCAATCTGGTGATTCCCACTTTGCGAAGGTAACTCCTAATCAGTAGATACTTGTCTGCTTATGCTTCCTCGAATTTACAACGCTTTTCCGTAATTCATTTCGAGTATATTGTTTGAAGAATAAGGACGTAGCAGACAAACGAAGTGTGTGCACATTGCCAGCCGGGTCAAGCAAATTGATTTACTTGAAGACATTGGACTTCACATTCGTAGCTGTACGTCCATAATCTACAACTTCATAGTAGTGCTAGTGAAGGACAAGCAGCAAATAAAAAAACCGGGTATACTGAAACTCAACAATCCTGTGTTAATAACCCTAGCTTTTATGAGTTTGACGCAATAGAACTTTCTATGTAATAATGAATTACTCTGAAACTTAAGAACTATCCTGTGTTAATAACCCTAGCTTTTATGAGTGTGACACAACAGAACTTCCTATGTAATAATGAATTACTCTTATATAACTCTTAACATGCAATTTCAACACACGCGGATGTAAGCAGAGAAGCCATCGTAGTACTCGTTAATATTCAGAATGTAAAATTATTTATTTATTATTTAATGTACAACTTCACAGAGAATTGTATTATCTGTTGCTGTTCCTCAGGTAGCAGTGTTTATGAATTCAAGTGACTTACGTGAAATCGAATCTTCTTCTAATTGCGACACACATACAATGCCCGTAAGCAGTTTTATAATATCGGTTACTCGCTGTGTTGTAGCTAAATTAATAATGATAAGTTTATGTAAAATAATATAGTAATCATAACTGTTATAGCTCACACAAACGCCACATCTTTTTACACATACAATAAGTAAATATGAATGATATTTATCAATAAGGTAGCGTATTTACTGGAGATGCTGGTAATTCTGTGTTATATTTGTTTTACTCTCCAAATTTCCCTCTCATTTACATAGCCGGCACCGGTTTCGAGCTTTTATTTTCAAACTGGTTACAGCTTTCAGGCTTTCATTTATCGACTGGTTACCAATTTAGACGATTCTACCCGCAAGAGAAAATACAAATTTATCGACTGGTTACCAATTTAGACGATTCTACCCGCAAGAGAAAATACAACATTCCGTCAGTCACGAGTCACTCCTTGCAGTTCAGTAATATAAAAACTTTTTCAGACATATTACATTATCTGGTAAAAAGTATTCTGACACTTCATGTAATGCGTGCCAGTATAAAAGGAGGAGGCGAGTATTGTGATGTCAATACATAAGCAGTAACAGCAGAACGAGTCGTCCAGGAGAGCTTAGTGACTTCGGTGTCACCAGAGCAACAAATCCACCGGGAACATTTAAACCCTTCTACAGCTGCAGAACAGACAGACCGTCGAGTATTGCGGTGGTTAGATGTATAACACGTCATGAAATCTGCTTAAGGAGTCACTCGTTAGTTCCAAAATGCTGCCTGCAATCCAGGTACCACATTTATGGTACGTAGGCAGTTAAAATGAGTGTAGTGCAATAATCGAGCCATGTACTTCTACAGTCAGTACTAAGAGGTGCTTCACGCGTTGCCACTGGACAGTGGGTGACTGAAAACGAGTTATTTGGAGTAATGACTCACTCTGTACCCTGTGACAATCCGTCGCAATGGTTTTGCTTCGGCGATTGCTTGAAGAACTTCATATACCATCATTTTTAGTGCCAACAGTGAAATACGGTGGAGGTTGTGATACAGTCTGGGAATGTTTCTCCTTTCCTAATTGTGCTTAAGAAAACACTAAAAGCAAGATGGTACCAACACTATTTACATCTTATGTACGAATCATAAAACAGTATCTGTGGGGCAATGGTTTGTGGACAACAATATTCCTGAAATGGACTGCCAAGAGGTCCTACCTAGACATTAAGGAACACCTTTGCAATGAATTAGAATATCGAACCCAGCGTCCCACATGACTACCTTCCCTTGTTTCGGCTCCTGAGAAAGAATGAACTGCCATTCCTTCAAGAAATTCAGACAATTTATTGACCGTGTCCTCAATAGAGCTTTAGCCGTTACAAAGGCAAAGGGTGGACACACTCCGTACTAACGTCCACTAATACGTATCCATAAATGTTTGATCAGATAGCGTACGTGCTTTGCCCTCCACGATCATTTTATAGTTGGGTGAAGTGCAGAGAAGATGCTTCGAAGTCCTCTGGCAATTCAAGGTTCGACATGCCGTAAAATGAGAAGGAATATTAAGAGTAACGTCCCGTTTACGATTATACCATTAGAGGTGGAACATAAGACATATAGGACGAGGAAGGAAACAGGCCGCGTCTTTTTCAAAGGAAGGTCCCAAGACTTCCTTATCGTGGAATATCACGTTGTTGTATTTCCCAAGACGCAAAAAGCAAGCGGTAGAAAATTTTAAAGCTGAAATAAAAGTGCAATGGGATTAGATACCAGTGCAAACGTTCGCAGTAGACATAGCATTTCTGGGTAAAAGTAAAGAAGACACAGAAGACTGCCAAATAGAATGGGTGGCTTACACTAGACATAAAGCTGGAAACAAGTACAAATGACTTATGTTGCATTAGAGTCACTTAAACACCAAGCAAGATTACGTAATACTTTAGAAGAAAGGAAAGGAGGAATCATACGTAGACTGGAAAAGGCGAGGAAAGTATTCAGCAAATGAGCTCTCCTGATATCAGAACTGATAAGCAGTTCAGGAATACATTCTTGATAAGGAAGTCTGTGACACAACATGAAAGTCAGACTTGGTCTATTGGCACTCTGAAGAAGAAAAAACTGGAAGGACTTCAAATATTGAGCAGCAGAGTGTTATTACAGACTAAAAAGTCAGATGAAGTACTTCTGAAGCCGCGTTATTAAATATAGGCGAGGAGAACTATGTAAAACCCATATCAGATGAAGGGAGAAATTAGTGTGACCTCTGCCACGTGTCTCAGAAAAAGGTACCTTCGCACTGAAAGGAATTGTAGAGGGTAGAAATATTAATGGTAAACAAGGAACTGAACGTGAGAAACGGATTATGGATGACATAGCGTAGAGAAGGTTACCCGCCTGAATGGACACGCACATTAGCACGCCGCTCCTGGGACTCGAGGAGGCACTCGGCCCCGGAGGCAAGGTGGATCAACGATAAGGGGCGGTGTGTCGGACAGCAGGGATACAATATTTGGGCGGTTTTCTACATTCAACTAGGTGAATACCGTGCTGCTATCCAACGTCCCGCCTCAGTTACATTCAGAAGACGCATGCACACTTTTACATGGGATAACACTAGACGCAGACAGCTGGGACACACGTATTCCGTCCCAGAGGAGACAAGGGTGTGGAGGTTATTCGATGTAGCCCCAAGTTAAGCAAGTAACACGCGCCGATTGTCCCGCAACAACAAGAACATTTATTCAGAGCAAAGAGAAAAAGAGTCACACGAAGTTTTTATAATACATTATTCTACTGCTCCGCGACAACCTGCCCAACCTGGACAATCTCCAACGGTAATCTATCTTCGCTTTCGAGTAGTGAGAATAACAGTCCAATAAGCTCCTTCCCACCCTGTTCGTAAATACTTTATCCTCTCCCTTCTCCACAAAGGTTGGGGCAAGACGTCTTTCTACGCAGCGACAACAGACTTCATCCTGGAAAGCAAGCAGTATCTTCGGAACTAAGATTCTTCCACAGCCATGGACAACTTCCCCTAATGATTTTACTGCTTGCATTGTTCAGCTACATTCTGTTAATGTTACATGGAAGTTTTCCGAACGTACGAACTGAATGGTAGCAATCGCTTCCAAATAATTCAGGTGAGCCTTAAGACTCTACTGCTACCTTCCTCCCGTTCCCGAAGAATTTTCTTTGTATCCTCGTCAGTAGATGCGATTACAGTGATGCCATCGACGAAATACCCTCGAGGGAAGACACGCTTACTAGCTGCGAACAAAGAAAGGTTGCTATTCACCGTACTTTTAGATTGTTCCCAAAATCTAAGCCATATCTCCACGTCTCCTGTAAAGGATTTTAATTTAATAGATGGTGATTTGACTGTCGTAGAAAATGCATTGACAGGAGGGACTACATTATTCTTGCTTCAAGATGACGTCGATTCAGAGAGTTTCCCTTCGAAAACGTTGGACACAATGATAAGGGCGCACTTCGCTTTATCAATATAATAGTCACATACAGTTATCAATTATATCAGTATTGCAATCCTCCTCTGACAAAAGGTCGTGTGTTTGGTAGTCTGGCAATACACAAATTGACAGTACGTCCTCCAAACGAGCCTATATACTATCTAAATTCTCACCTGACAAATCTCAGATCGCTATGACGAATTGAGTAGTATTCGATCTCTGATGTGTTTGCTTTCTTTTCAAGCTATGCGATTTTTCTGTCGACGTGCTTGGAGTACTGTCGTAACTTAACAATCTTCTCATAAGGCAGTAGGTGTAGGAACCAAAATTCTGGCAGCAGCAAGTAAACAAAAGGGTGACAGTTACAGTGTGGAAATCAACCAGAGATAACAAGCTACGCCAATCTTCAACACACAAATATCTGCAGTAAATGTCCCACAACAGTATTAACAGGGGTGGTAACTTTTACTCTAAAAATAGATCAAGGTGAATTCTATAACAAGCTTGAAGCAGACCATTTAGGCGAGCATAAATATGATGTTGCGCATCATACCTTCATATGATTGCTTCGCCGCTCCTCCTTATTAGCAGAGGCGGAAGTGTTGCTCGCAGTTATTGTTCCACGTGTCGGATGCGGCTATCCTTTCCCGGATTTCGTCACCAAAAAATGCTGTGTGGCTTCAAGTGAAATAAGTGGGGCGTGAAGCTTGCTTTCACAACAGCAAGAGCATTTATTTTCAACAAAGAGAAAACTGTCACACAAAGATATTATAATACAGAATTCTAACGCAGTCGCGACACTCCGTCTCGTTTTTGTTCCACAGCGATAGTAGCTCCTCAAGCGGACAGCAGGCGACACTTCTGAATACCATATCGGATGAGTGCGAATACTAACATTTATATTGATCTGCAATATAGTTTTTAGAATACGGAGTGTGTGTAGAGCCATGAAAACGACAATAACAAAAAAATGACGCCACATTTGCCGATAGTTAGTTTACTAAGGACCTTATGAAGTACGAAACGGTACATTACAGCACAGTTTATTTACGATTCTCTTTTAACATGCAGACATATGATGAATAATGTCGTTTCCTTCGGTAACAAAAAATTGCCTGTGAACACTAGAAGACCCGACCTTTTTAAGGACGTCGTATATCCAAGCAACATAGCAGAGTTCTGTTGGCTACACTTTCAGCCACATCTGTGAATGTGGAGCGTAGGAAACGTGTATGGAAATCAATACCTGCATTATTTAACGTAACGAATAAACTACCACAACTGCAGCTTAGTGGAAAAGCATACAGACGTGATGATCACGCATAAAAAGAAATAAAACTGTTTTCCAACATAGAAGAAACCAGTTTCACAATTGTTGCCACAAACGGCAAGACTCTTTAATGCAATCGCTTTTGAAGTAAACGTAATTACATTTACAAAAATATTCGTGTATTAGAAAGTCGAGTGAAGCCTAAGAATGAGGGAATCGTTAAAATCCATAAAAAAAGTTTAAGTGTCAAGGAAGGTGCCTATGATAATAACAACGCACAACAGGAATATATGTTTCTCATGCATGAAATGTGTTTACATTCTCTCGCTTTTCGCGGAATAAGCTACAAATATACACATATTCCAAAGTATTTCTTTATGAATAAGTTGGAGCTTATGTCATTGAATCAATGTGATGCAACTGTTTCACATGTATTTCACGATAATTCATTCATGTCTCTGTAATTTAATAACGCATGGAACACAAAGCCATAACAACTATTTCGTTAATTAAGTAGAAAATGATTAAAAACAAACATAATCCCTTCAACGCATCTTAGTATCTGCTTTCCCACCGCTTGGAGCGCTAGTGTCGCTCTAGCTGTCATACGATAACAACTTTTGCACTAAAGAGAGTCGTGACTGTATGTATTAGACTGTGCTTCTACTGCGCCGAGACAGGGATAGAAGGAGTCGTGACAGGAAGGGCATCCGGCCACCCCCTGCTGTTAACATTGCGAAATCCAGTAATTAACTTCACGACCCGTGAAGAAACGGGATAAAGGCCAGGAAAAAGAAGAAGTCGTGTCGAGAAGGATAGAAGGCTAAGAAGACATTGCATAAAATAGAGAACGATGGATTTTAAGAATAATATCAGAATTGTTTGTAGCTTTGTACTTCTTACGAAATGCGCACGCATCACCGGACCGAGCTTTTCTCTTCCAGATTCTGAAAGAAATAGATCTCGCCCTCAAAGTCACAATAATTATTAGTGAAACATGAAATGGCGCAAAATTTGAGATAAAATTCTGAGGAAAATTTCAAAACATTTTGAAATTAAAATCGGAGTGGGACAAGGTGATGGACCCGCTCCATTAATTTTCAGCTTTGTCTTAGAAAAAATAATTCATGAATAGCGAGAACTAAAATCAGAGCTTAAAATTGACGAACCAATCAAATTAGGCACCGGGAAAAGAAAACTCGTGTCTAGGAATAAGCTGGCATCCAAATTTCTGAAAAACAATAAATGGAAAAATCGAGAGAGGTGAAACCGTTCAGGAGACTGGCCTGGAAAAGCCTGGTTACCAAATATGTTGGCACTAAGTGTAAACAGCATTCAGACAGGCAAAAGACATACATAACAAAAAATGCATTTGAAAACATAGGAAACTGAGACATCACGGAACAATTATCGAACCAAAGTGTCTTTATGGGTCTGAAACACTCACCTGAAACGGAAAAAGAAAAGTGGGAAAAATCCGAAAGAGAAAATGGAAAATAATCACGGTAATGTTAGGCTCTAATTATATGTAAGAAGGAATATACAGATTTAGGGCCAATAAAGAAACGGAAAAGTATGCCAATATTTAGTCACATACAAAACAAGGGCGGCTAATATTCTATGACCTTATTAAAAGCAGGGAATCAACCAGATTAACTATGCACCCTGTGAAATTTCGCGAAAGACGCATGAAAGCTAAAACTGCAACAATAAAATGAAACAGTGCATTAAAAAAGGGCTGAGGGAAATCGAATAAAACCATTTGGTAAACCACACACAAAACATTTCAGCTAGAAAATTCGCCAGCAGACAGTTGGTCTGGGTGTAAAACTTGGGAATATCGGAGCAGCATGGTCTGCCGAGCGCAAAAGAATTCAACTAGAAAGCTGATGCTGCTGTTTCGGCGTTACTATACTTTTCTTGGTAGTGGGGATTCGCTCATCTTGGGTTTTGCATTATCTTATTGCTATGGTCGGACGCTCAGAATGAGTCGGTTTCCTTGTGTTTGTTTTTTGCTTCTTCGTTGGCTGTGTGATGCATGCCTGAGGCAGAGATGAGTCAGCTCGGCAATCGCTCGACGGTTGTGGGCAAACCGCATACAAATCGCACTCTGACTGGTGTACCGAGAGCAAAGACCATTAATAAGCGTCGTATAATTGATGGCAGGCGAATTCGTCCTACTATCCTGAAGCTAACGCGCTACACGTTTAGCTGAACCTTCTGGAATAATGTAGTGTTAGAAATGAAAAAGGTCTTTCTGTTAGCGGAAAATCAGGTTATATTTCTGATCAACGCACTGTGACACAATACATCTCTTGCAACTTACAATGAGTAAGGGGCCAAAGCACAAGTTTCCTGGTCGTCGATACCGATAGTTCGGTCAGAATGTTGACACAGTGATAGCGGCGTACGCCTTTCCAGATTTGCATCATTGTTGCACAGTAATAGATGATGAGGGTATCGCGTTTATCCGCAACTGGTGACAATTTAACGCAGACAGTACTGAAACGTACCACCCACAAGGCGTGCCAAATAGCTACATTCACAATAACGCAACTGGTTGACGATCCTAAGTTTAGTACTTTGAGATATTCATGGTCGGAAACGAATAATTAGGTTTTTTTAATTGACTTGCAACTTATTACAGTTCCTTAACCTCAAAAAATGACTGTGTTCAAAGTGACAGCTCAGAGTGGCAGTACATTATAATACCTTGTTGGTAAACGTCATTGTCGATAGACGTGCATTTGCTGTCCCGCGCACTATATGCATATTATGACCAAGATAAAAATCTCGTGGTAACATGTTTCACTATTTCTTCCTATTGCATCTCATTCGATTCAAATTGGAATTGCAAGTCCGCACTTCGTTTCGCAGATCTACTGAAGTATTAGTATTAGTATTAGCTTTATTCATCGGTAGATCTCTTTTTACAAGGGTATAGGACATGTCAAACTATTTACAAGTTTAGACCAATTTAAAATAAACTAATTCGTACACACTTGTATTTACAGACTTCTAGATAGAGACAATCATTAGACTTACTCCTGGTTCAAATGGCTCTGAGCACTATGGGACCGGCCGCAGTGGCCGAGCGGTTCTAGGCGCTACAGTTTGGAACTGCGCGACCGCTACGGTCGCAAGTTCGAATCCTGTCTCGGGCATGGATGCGTGTGATGTCCCTAGGTTAGTTAGGTTTAATCAGTTCTACGTTCTACGGGACTGATGACCAAAGAAGTTAAGTCCCATAGTGCTCAGAGCCATTTGAACCATTTTGAAGCACTATGCGACTTAACATCTGAGGTCATCAGTCCCCTAGAACTTAGAACTACTTAAAC
The DNA here is from genome assembly GCF_023864345.2 of Schistocerca serialis cubense. Taxonomy (NCBI): domain Eukaryota; kingdom Metazoa; phylum Arthropoda; class Insecta; order Orthoptera; family Acrididae; genus Schistocerca; species Schistocerca serialis. Next base: position 593,331,496 of record NC_064639.1, read on the forward strand.
CTAACTAACCTAAGGACATCACATACATCCATGCCCGAGGCAGGATTCGAACCTGCGACCGTAGCGGTCGCGTGGTAGACTTACTCCTGGTATACAATACTTTTTTTACAGCTAACTTATTAAATAATGTAATGCCACACTGTTTACTCATACCTAACTACCAGTCACTGCGCACACTACACGCACATTATTTCATAACACTTCACTCACTACACACACACATGGGACTTGTTGCGTCTAGAGGAAATGCAGTTACTGACTGTGGTAATGTAACAACTGACATGAAACGCAAATTCAAAAGGAGATCCAATTAAGCTTCCGGTTCCAAATGTTCTGGACGGAATTCAGTTGACGGCGAATAATCTGCCAACTGACAAAACTCAACTGCGAATCTTGCTTGACAAAGTATCCAAAAGAAGAGAGGAAACTACGTTCTTGATGCCCAGTATAAACAGCAGCTTATGGCGTATGGCCACATAGCATTTGATCCCAGGCTCCCGTGGCTACAACACTACCTCCACACACGGCCGAATGGCTTTAAATGTATTCCTTCGGTGTCTCAATATCCAAAGTACAATGTATCAGAACAAGTCATATAGATGCTATGCGGTGTGCTACTGTGGTGCAGGGACTGAGAAATCCTGTTGAAGCAATGGATCTCCAGATAATATGCATTCACGAACCATATAGTAAAACAACTAAATTGCCTTTCACAACAATCACAGCCCTCGTAATAACAGAGCATGGGTATCATCGTTTTAGATGAGAGGATCGCAGCGGTAAAAATTGATCAACTTCGTGAAGACCGTCCACTAATGTAGAAATTTTCGGCGAAATCGGTAGGTATTGCTAATGTACACTTTCAGTACAGTCGTTACATATATCCGTACGTTGAGCATCTAAAGCAAGGGTCAATACCTGGACGCTGAGGGAATAAATTTTTTCTCTGGATGCTGATGCCAAGTCCAGACTTTGGCGTAGAGGGAGAAAGGGTGAAAGGGGACTGGACTTTCAAGATGCAATAAAAGAAGTAAGCATATATGTCATTAACAAACAATTCGATCCATCTAAATATCGCAGTCAAGGAGTTGCTCCAACAAGTACTGATGTTACTCTTACCAATAATAAAGCCTTTTCTGACGTAATACCGTGGCAAGTTGACGGCTAACAACGGATGCTCACATCATCGTAATGGTAGTCTAACGGGAACCAGTGATGGAAAATTATGTTGCAATAAGGCATACCTGCAATCTACAATAAGCAAAATGGGATTTTCTACGGCGTGAATTCAAAGTTCATACAACAGATGGACTGGGGTTTGACGTCACTGAAACGGCAACTGCAAAGCAATACCTGTAACACTTAAGAACGGAAAGAAAATTAAAACGTAATGTAGCAGAACCTTACGAAATCTTACAGTTTGGCAGAGAACAAGATAAGCTAAGAGATGACATCAAACTTGGAACAGAAGAGCGAACGATAAGGCTAGAAAATTATAGGAGTGTTAAACAACAATACAAATACATCTTAAGAAATTGAGGCTGGGGCTCTGAGAACCTTATGTTAAAGATTAATTCCAGCTAGATGCCTGGGGAATGACCTGTAAAATTGTAGCAAACGCAGTTATGTTGCCAAGTGTCTTTTCCACTTAGAAGAAAAAATATGGGAATTAATAACTGATCAGGAACCTTAGGCCAAATTACTAAATGAGAACGTTGCAGGTCCAAACAGGATCATGCCTTTGGAAGCTCTTCCCATATTATTAGGAATATGTCACCTAGACCTAGCAATCGGAGAGATAGACACACAATACTGGTTAAGTCGTGGTGTAGAAAAAGTGACAGATATACACTGAAGCGCAAAAGAAACTGGTATAGGCATATATATATATACACTCCTGGAAATGGAAAAAAGAACACATTGACACCGGTGTGTCAGACCCACCATACTTGCTCCGGACACTGCGAGAGGGCTGTACAAGCAATGATCACACGCACGGCACAGCGGACACACCAGGAACCGCGGTGTTGGCCGTCGAATGGCGCTAGCTGCGCAGCATTTGTGCACCGCCGCCGTCAGTGTCAGCCAGTTTGCCGTGGCATACGGAGCTCCATCGCAGTCTTTAACACTGGTAGCATGCCGCGACAGCGTGGACGTGAACCGTATGTGCAGTTGACGGACTTTGAGCGAGGGCGTATAGTGGGCATGAGGGAGGCCGGGTGGACGTACCGCCGAATTGCTCAACACGTGGGGCGTCAGGTCTCCACAGTACATCGATGTTGTCGCCAGTGGTCGGCGGAAGGTGCACGTGCCCGTCGACCTGGGACCGGACCGCAGCGACGCACGGATGCACGCCAAGACCGTAGGATCCTACGCAGTGCCGTAGGGGACCGCACCGCCACTTCCCAGCAAATTAGGGACACTGTTGCTCCTGGGGTAACGGCGAGGACCATTCGCAACCGTCTCCATGAAGCTGGGCTACGGTCCTGCACACCGTTAGGCCGTCTTCCGCTCACGCCCCAACATCGTGCAGCCCGCCTCCAGTGGTGTCGCGACAGGCGTGAATGGAGGGACGAATGGAGACGTGTCGTCTTCAGCGATGAGAGTCGCTTCTGCCTTGATGCCAATGATGGTCGTATGCGTGTTTGGCGCCGTGCTGGTGAGCGCCACAATCAGGACTGCATACGACCGAGGCACACAGGGCCAATACCCGGCATCATGGTGTGGGGAGCGATTTCCTACACTGGCCGTACACCACTGGTGATCGTCGAGGGGACACTGAATAGTGCACGGTACATCCAAACCGTCATCGAACCCACCGTTCTACCATTCCTAGACCGGCAAGGGAACTTGCTGTTCCAACAGGACAATGCACGTCCGCATGTATCCCGTGCCACCCAACGTGCTCTAGAAGGTGTAAGTCAACTACCCTGGCCAGCAAGATCTCCGGATCTGTCCCCCATTGAGCATGTTTGGGACTGGATGAAGCGTCGTCTCACGCGGTCTGCACGTCCAGCACGAACGCTGGTCCAACTGAGGCGCCACGTTGAAATGGCATGGCAAGCCGTTCCACAGGACTACATCCAGCATCTCTACGATCTTCTCCATGGGAGAATAGCAGCCTGCATTGCTGCGAAAGGTGGATATACACTGTACTAGTGCCGACATTGTGCATGCTCTGTTGCCTGTGTCTATGTGCCTGTGGTTCTGTCAGTGTGATCATGTGATGTATCTGACCCCAGGAATGTGTCAATAAAGTTTCCCCTTCCTGGGACAATGAATCCACGGTGTTCTTATTTCAATTTCCAGGAGTGTATATATATAAATTCAGAGATATGTAAACCGGCAGAATACGGCGCTGCAGTCGGCAACGCCTGTATGACACAACAAGTATCTGGCGCAATTGTTAAATTGGTTACTGCTGCTACAATGAGAGGTTATCAAGATTTGACTGAGTCTGAACGTGGTGTTATAGTAGGCCCGCGAGCGAAGGGACTCAGCGTCTCCGTGGTAGCGATGAAGTGGGGATTTCACGCGTGTACCGTGATTGTCACGAATCCGGTAAAACATCAGATCTTAGACATCACTACGGCCGAAAAGATACTGTAACAATGGGACCAACGACGACTGAAGAGAATCGTTTAACGTGACAGAAGTGCAGCCCTTCCGCAAATTTCTGCAGATTTTAGTGCTGGACCATTAACAGGCACAAGCGTGTGAACCATTCAACGAAACATCATAGATATTGGTACTCCTGTACCTTTGACGACTGCACAACACAAAGCTTTACGCCTCGCCTGGGCCTTTCAACACCGACATTGGACGGTTGATTTCTGGATATATGTTGCCTGGTCGGACGAGACTCGTTTCAAATTGTATTGAGCGGATGGACGTGTGCGGGTATGCAAACAACCACACGAATCCATGGACCCTGCACGTCAGCAGGGGACTATTCAAGCTGGTGGAGGCTCTGTAACGGTGTGGTGCGTGTGCCGTTGGAGTGATATGTCTAGATACGGCTCCGACAGATGACACGTGCGTAAACATCCTGTCTGATCACCTGCATCCATTCATGTCCATTGTGCATTCCGACTGACCTGGGCAAATTCCAGCAGGACAATGCGACACCCGACGCGTCCAGTATTGCTACAGAGTGACTGCAGGAACACTCTTCTGAGTTTAAATACTTCCGCTGGCCACGAAGCTCCACAGACAAGAAGATTATTGAGCATAGCTGGGATGCCTTGCCACGTGTTGTTCAGAAGAGATCTCCACCCCATCGTACTCTTACAGATTTATGGACAGCCCTACAGGATTCATGGTGTTAATTCCCTCCAGAACCGCTTCAGACATTAGTAGAATTCATGCCAAGTTGTGTTGCGGCACTTCTGCGTGCTTGCGGGGGCCATACATGGTATTAGGCAGGCGTACCAGTTTCTTTGACTCTTCAGTTTATTAGGACAAAGAACGAACACCAAGGAGGAAATGGTTTATGCATAATTCGAAAATGGCAAGAAGGAAGTCTAGGATGCAGGAACAACAAGACGAAGCGTCTTTTAGCTCATTCACGATGCACGGGGAAGAGTTGAAATGGAGTACACCCTACCATCCGGCCTGGGGGGGAGGGGGACGGTTGTATGACCCATTTACTTACAAGACATGGACCTTACCGCATATATCTCAACAAAACAAGGTGTTGACTTGACCTTGACTGTGGACGAACTGAAACGCCGAACCATATGGTTTGGCACTGTATTCATTTCAGGGGCATCGATCAACTGGAAAGAACTGAAACGGGGATTGATACAGTATACGACTCATACGGAGCGAATAAGTGGCATAAGTTAAACGAAGTAGGCATGAAGGCGCCCAGGAGAGATATGGAGGTTTATCTTCAGAGACAGGAATAGCACCGAATCGCCATAAAGAAATAAATTTGAGTACTGCGACCTAGTATGTGTTTTTGGGTTGCATGTGCCGGGGTGAAAAGCGTTGTGGTGCTACTTACGTGGGTCCCAGGGCAGTCGTCCGTTACTTATTGCTGCACAGTGAGCAAAGGAAAGCCTTTTTTGCAGCTTACATCCTTACTGGATGCGTGGAGGCCACTTCAGAGTCCTGCTGACACCAGCAAAAAATGGTCACGTGTCACAGCAAACTTTTAAACAACTGTAGGAGTTACTGAATTTGAACTTTTCAGCCTGGTCATGGTCTTCTGGATTCCAGAAAATATGCTACTACAGCAGGCTGTATACCTGGCAGTATCTGTTTTTGAAGCAAGTGCAATTAAGAAAGGTCCAAGACCTTGTCTAGTACGAAGTAAGTTCTCAGTATGTAAATAAATTTTAGGTTGGTAGGTGGAATGTAGTCGGTGGAAATTTTTAACTCTTTCACATAGTCACCAGATGAAATTATAGAATACTATTTACTACATTTCTCTAACTTCTGGACAGCAGATCTATGTAAACCCTCTATAAATAAATAAATAAATTTCTGTACAAAGGTAAGAGCCCAGGATGACTCCGCATTTCTAATGTGAGAGTCGAGGGCATTCGCTAAGCTTTTGAGCCGAACTAAAAACCACTACTCGCTGCGAAACAGATAACATGAAGTTCCCCATCACGCTGCAATGTAAGTAATATCTGTTAGCAGTTTTCAAAAAAGACTCAGACAGCAGTAGCGGTGATAGTAGAATCCTAATACTAAGCTTGATTCGCAGTATACGTTCGTCATTACTGTTCAGTGTTACTGTTTAAAATATTGAAGATTCAAAGAATACAAATTTCTCATTGCTGATGGTATTTTACTAGTCACAACCTGATTCGCAGAATAATATTTACCATCAAACAGTGCGCTAGGTATGTGGACTGACGGACTGACGTGGCCGAGAGCAATAACATGAGTCACCTGATGAAAAGAGTGCTGACCAGTAGAAATACACTCCTGGAAATTGAAATAAGAACACCGTGAATTCATTGTCCCAGGAAGGGGAAACTTTATTGACACATTCCTGGGGTCAGATACATCACATGATCACACTGACAGAACCACAGGCACATAGACACAGGCAACAGAGCATGCACAATGTCGGCACTAGTACAGTGTATATCCACCTTTCGCAGCAATGCAGGCTGCTATTCTCCCATGGAGACGATCGTAGAGATGCTGGATGTAGTCCTGTGGAACGGCTTGCCAAGCCATTTCCACCTGGCGCCTCAGTTGGACCAGCGTTCGTGCTGGACGTGCAGACCGCGTGAGACGACGCTTCATCCAGTCCCAAACATGCTCAATGGGGGACAGATCCGGAGATCTTGCTGGCCAGGGTAGTTGACTTACACCTTCTAGAGCACGTTGGGTGGCACGGGATACATGCGGACGTGCATTGTCCTGTTGGAACAGCAAGTTCCCTTGCCGGTCTAGGAATGGTAGAACGATGGGTTCGATGACGGTTTGGATGTACCGTGCACTATTCAGTGTCCCCTCGACGATCACCAGTGGTGTACGGCCAGTGTAGGGGATCGCTCCCCACACCATGATGCCGGGTGTTGGCCCTGTGTGCCTCGGTCGTATGCAGTCCTGATTGTGGCGCTCACCTGCACGGCGCCAAACACGCATACGACCATCATTGGCACCAAGGCAGAAGCGACTCTCATCGCTGAAGACGACACGTCTCCATTCGTCCCTCCATTCACGCCTGTCGCGACACCACTGGAGGCGGGCTGCACGATGTTGGGGCGTGAGCGGAAGACGGCCTAACGGTGTGCGGGACCGTAGCCCAGCTTCATGGAGACGGTTGCAAATGGTCCTCGCCGGTACCCCAGGAGCAACAGTGTCCCTAATTTGCTGGGAAGTGGCGGTGCGGTCCCCTACGGCACTGCGTAGGATCCTACGGACTTGGCGTGCATCCGTGCGTCGCTGCGGTCCGGTCCCAGGTCGACGGGCACGTGCACCTTCCGCCGACCACTGGCGACAACATCGATGTACTGTGGAGACCTCACGCCCCACGTATTGAGCAATTCGGCGGTACGTCCACCCGGCCTCCCGCATGCCCACTATACGCCCTCGCTCAAAGTCCGTCAACTGCACATACGGTTCACGTCCACGCTGTCGCGGCATGCTACCAGTGTTAAAGACTGCGATGGAGCTCCGTATGCCACGGCAAACTGGCTGACACTGACGGCGGCGGTGCACAAATGCTGCGCAGCTAGCGCCATTCGACGGCCAACACAGCGGTTCCTGGTGTGTCCGCTGTGCCGTGCGTGTGATCATTGCTTGTACAGCCCTCTCGCAGTGTCCGGAGCAAGTATGGTGGGTCTGACACACCGGTGTCAATGTGTTCTTTTTTCCATTTCCAGGAGTGTAGTAATGGCAGCGTATAGTTACGTGGTTCTTCCTACCTATGAAAAAAAAGTTGCATATTTTCCAGATGACAAAAATGGAAGATGTTACAGAAAACGAATACGCACTGACGATACATCAGAGAAGTGGATTTACATTAAAAATTTCACAAATAAACGCCATAGTACAAGTAGTCAGGATTCTTTCTTTACATTATTCATCAGGGACTAGCACATTAAAAGCAGTTTCGTGAGTTTCAACATCTAACTTACTGCAGCTCTTAGTTTGTGCTACGTCTGCGTACCTGCCTTCCCACGAAGACGTCTTGCAACCGCGGTGGACATACCGAAGGAGTTAATGGCGTTCTTCTTAGAAGAGCGCATCTGTGTGTGACTTGGCGGAGGAGTGTGCCGGACTTACCAATGAGCTTACGTAAGCCTCTGCACGAGAAAGGAAATGACTACGGCTCGGGAACTAGACACTTCGGCACGAGCGCATTCAGTGTTCCAGCTCATCCAAACAAGTAACTCAATGGCACGTCGTTTTACGAATGCACCATCCCGTTGACGTGTCTGGTACTCATATAAACAGACTGGCAGATATTTTCCAGTCAGATACAAGGAGCACTCTAGGAAGACTGAAAGCAACAAATCCAAATTCAGTAAACATTTTAGGGACTGTGATCATAACACCTTAAGTACTGAACAATCTATGGGCAAACTACATGTGTTAGCTAAAAGAAATGAATGTCTTAGAAGAAATACAAAAACATAAAGTTTTGTCTAAAGAACCTGATGTGGTTCTGAATGACCAACAAGATCTTAGAAACAGGAGGTTCTTTGAAAACTATACATCCTTGTTATAGGGTCTGTAGTATTTATGTACAGAAATATTTCATCTAACTTCGGAGTTTTTCATTGATCGTAAGTTTTAATTTATAGCTTAGTGCAGGTAGATTTTCTCTTTTTATTCTAGATAGGAGACAAGATTTGTTTTGTTCCGCTGTCTTTACCATGTTTCCTATCTTGCATTGTTTCTCATCACATAATTGTTACCGTAATATTGCACCTCTATCCTTCTTGTACAGAACTGGTATACAACTGATTTGCATCAACCTTGTCGGTGCCCACAGCCAGTTAATTAAATGTCACATGCAAAAGAAAAACTTGTAATATTCATACTTATACATTATCATTCTACAGTTCCAAGCATATTTTATACTGTACATAGAATCTTAACTCAAATACGTGGGTGTAAGTTTTTATACATTAATGTATCTGGTTATAACTCCCGTAAATGAGCAGTCTATAAGCGCTATATTGTAGTTGATAACACAATTTTTCGCTGATGTCTTTTTGGCAATGTCATAAATTGAATTTCCCCTGTTCGATGAGCTGAAAAATTCCTGGAATTATATACAGTCGAAACATGTAACAGTTTTTACAGCAGCAGGTTTTGTGTCATATTAAAGTTTATTGTACTTACTAGAGGAAACTGTACATTCTCTAAGTCTGCAAAATCTTTTTGAAGTATTCTTGATTGCATCTGTTGTTAATAAGATATGATTAACATGTTCACTGATGCATACATAAGGAGTTCAACCAAAATTATTTTTCATCAGGTGGTTTTTCTTACTAAGAGTCTACCACCCTTTGTGATATAATAAAAATAAAAAATATATAAAATTAAATAAAAAGAATAAAAAGATTTAAAAAAGTAAAAATAATAAAAAATAAAAAGGTATACGAGAAATATACAGAAATATACTGTCAGATGCCAGTGTATTTTTTCAGAATATACTGTTTGACTGTGGGTCAGAATCTTAGAAAACTTTCTGAACAAATTGTTAAGTGGCGGTTTATAATGAAATCAACGTTATGCCGTCCGCCCCAGTAGCTGAGTGGTCAGCGTGACGGATTGCCGTCCTCTGGGCCCGGGTTCGATTCCCGGCTGGGTCGGAGATTTTCTCCGCTCAGGGACTGGGTGTTGTGTTGTGTTCATCATCATTTCATCCCCATCCGGCGTGCAGGTCGCCCAATGTGGCGCCGAATGTAATAAGACCTGCGATATGGCGGCCGGACCTGCCCCGCGAGGGGCCTCCCGGCCAATGACGCCAAACGCTCATCATCATCATCATCATCAACGTTATGCCTTTCTCATTTATTTGATCTTTTCTACCCACGTCCCGTTCCTAATTCGCCACATATGGAAACCTTTCTGTACATCTTTCCTGCATTCACAGCCCCAGATTTGCGTAAGGTTGAAGTTGGAACTATTTTTTTCCATTGTAGTCGGTTCCGCATTAACGCATTGGCATATACACCAAGTTTCGCTGCCACACTATAATTACAGCCCTCACTGGACCTCCTGGAGTAGCTGCACTTTAATTACAACCACCCGCTATGTATCCACACAGATACGCTAACTGAAAAGCTTCCCGTACCTGATGATGTATCGTAACAACGTAACCGGAAGAAATAATAAACATTTTCACTGCAGCTGACGTAGTGCAACATGACTTTCGACAAAGATGTAATAAGTCATCAGAACTTTAGATTAGGAAATATGAAGAGGAAATGCAAAGTTGTATGGGTGAGTGTACGCTTTCGCGGCGTATACTGCTGATGAAAAGACCTCCGGTTTCCATCAGGGTATTTCAACAACAACTCCCGGGTGAAAAGTAGTAAGTTTTTCAACAACGCGTTGTCGATTTTCTGGTTTCTTTGTCCTTGGAAACTCGTATCGCGTGGAAGATTAGATAGGCGTAACTGCATTTGGGTCCCTGAGGAGTGACAAATTCTGGTGAATCTAGCTTGATAGGGCTCCAACTCACTGTAGTAATATCACTCGCAACGTGGTGATAAGTGGATCAGGAAACGACAACTTGTTGGCTGTTAACCAGGCTCCCTGATTTGGCGCTATTGTGGACCTATGTGAAGGCCCTGATGTACTCTGTACTTGTGAAGCTGTCAGAAGATAAAGCAGCTCGCATTTAAACGTCTTTTTATGTTGTCAGCCAAATGCCTGGAATACTTTAGCCTACACTCTTCGCAACAACGCGGAAAGTACCGAGCCGTTACCACTCTAACAATGTGCTAGGAAAGAAAACACGCAAATTATAACGGTTTAAGTCATTTCACATTCATCTGTCAGTTTTATTTTTACGCCTTTAGAGAAAACTAGGAATTTCGATCTTCTACATTCTCATCTGTTGTCTTTTCATGAACGTACAATCCGTCGAACTATGTGCAAGCAATTTTGGGCTTACAGTTGATTGCGTTAGCACTTCTATTCTTAACCGTAATGTTGTCTCGCAGCCAAAATATTAATACTTTGACATATTATGTGGTCTGACGACAAGACGCATACTTGGGGGATCTATGTAATTGCATGGTATGTAGTTGCATGGAAGACATCTCCTGACGAGCAGTTTAACGTTTTCTGAATGTCATTAAGCACTAGTTCCTTCGTCTTCTAGCAGACCTTCTCCCATGTGATAGGTCTTCATGATGGAGTTGTATTAACTGCTATGTTTTGCCTCACGTAAAGTGAAGGATTGGGATTCTCAGTCCCCAATGTATGCGTCAGAGACGACAATACAGATTCATTTCAAAAGCATCGGTTCTTTACTGATATTGGTCAGGTGCCCAGCTTTCGCATCCGTACAGAAAAATGGAGAACATGTTGCAGCGAGTCATTCGCATTCTCAGTTGTAGATAAGGATTCTATCCTATGAAAAGCATTTTCATGCTAGTAAAATGTCTCCTGGTCTGTTCTATTCTAGATCTGATCTCTTTCTTGCAGTCACATTGCTCATCCATCACACTGACAAAGTATTTCTGGGAGGATACTTGTTCGGTCTTACTTCCTTTTACTGACAAGGTTGAACACTGTTTTTGCATATATTTTGTTCATAGCGCTGCTCCGTCAATATTCTGTTTCCTATAACTTGCCGCTTCGTTGTCTGGTGATAAATACTACTTTGCCTTTTCTGCATAAACACAGGTCGGACGTATGATTAATGACAAAATACAACAAACGGTGCCATTCTTGGAAAGAAGACGAAAGGACAGGAAAGGAGAGGAGAGTCTACCTCGAGGAACGTTAGTTCGGGTTGCGGAGAAATGAAGGAACATGCGAGGTAATACGGACCCTACGACTCCCATTTCAAGATATGCTACGTTTGTAGCATTTCTAGAGCCATAAATAGTTTTTGATGATATTGAGTGGAATATACTCTTTGAAATTCTGACTGTAAAAGGGATAAAATACGGGATGGGAGGGGGTTATTTACAACTTGTATAGGAAAGAAGATTAGAGTTATAAGAGTCGAAGGATATGAAAGGGGAGCAGTGGTTGAGAAAGGAGTGAGACAAAGTTGTAATCTTTCTCCAACGTTATTGAATCTTTTCGTTGAGCAGGCAGCAAAGGTACCAAAGAGAAATCTGGGGAGGGAGCTTAAGTTCAGGGAGAAGAAATAAAAAGCTTGAGGGTCGCCAATGACACTGTTATTCTGTCAGAGACAGTACATGATTTAGAAGAGGAGTTAATGGATAATGTCTTGAAAAGAAGTTGTTAGATGAGTACTAACAAAAGTAAAACAAGGCCAATGGAACTTAGCTAAATTAAATCAGGTGATGCTGGAGGAATTAGATTAGGGAATGAGACACCAGAAGTAGTAAATGAGTTTTGCTGTTTGGGCAGCAAAATAACTGACGATGATGGAAATAGAAAGGCTATAAAATCAGACTTGCAATAACACCAAAACATTTCTGAAAAATAGGTGTTTGTTAATATCAAATATCAATTTAAGTGTTAGGAAGTCTAGGAAACATGCAGAGTATCAGCCAGAATTATCGCATCTCATTTCTCGGATGCAGAACACTGTATATATCGCTTTACATTTTCCGCTCCAATCTTCTGTTTCCCATAATTTGCAGCTTTTTTGCATTCAGCAAAATCTAGGGAATAATCATTCGCAGATATTCTTCACTACGGAGCTACTAGTAGTCACCCGACAGCCGCAGAGTTTCTTTGATGGCGCTCTGCATGGGCTCATGTTCAGCATTTGGCGCTGTGGCATTTAATGCTCGCTTCATATGCGGCCATGCATGCAGTTTCGCTATCAGTCATCTGACTGCTCGTTTAAAACAGTCGTAAATCCACGACGATTTCACAGTAATGAAAAAGCTCCGGAGAAACTAGGTCGTTTCCTGCTGTGAGGTCGCTCCAAAGTCACGCGATCGCTTCCAGGGGACAACCCACGACCAAAGTTGCCGACCACCATATTTGAGGTGGAACTTATTTCACATGAGAGCAAGCGGATTCGCAGAAAGTTTGGCGGTCATTTTCCAGAGCTGTGCGAGTTTTCTAAGCTCCTGACAGAAAGTACATCGTTAGCAAAATCAGTAACTGATTAATGAAATGAAATTTTAGGCATATGATTTCTTCATACAAAGAGTTTGAATAGAGGTAATGGAACTTTTTGCAGTGTCATTACAGAATATGTGATCGTTATTGGTGAGCGTACCTTATTATGAGCAGCACAAGTCCAATGAGGCTGAAAGTCGATGTCTGCTTAATGTCGGCCTTGACACACGGAAAATTCTCAACGTTTGTACTGTTTACAGAGAATTAAGTAGCCTTAGATTAGGCAAAAGAAAATTTAATGTGTCACAGAAGCAACTGATTCTAGACAACATTTAACAATTACAAACATAACGAAAGAATGTCATTCTAACACAGCCACATGGGAATACTCTTCTTATTTCCCCACCTCATCCTTGAAGATCTATTTTAAAACCATTGTCTTTGCCTACTCTTGCAAATGCCCCCTCCTGCTGTACATTCCAGCTCCAAATTAACTACTACTCCTATGCTAAAAATTTTGCGCTAATCTATTCCTTCTTATGATAAAAGTTTCCCCAGCATTTCTTTCTTGTTATTGTTGTTGGCAGCCTACTATAAACTCTCGTTATTTGTTTACATTTAACATCTTGATAGAATATCATAGTTCAAACGCTTTTTCAAGGTCCATGTTTCACTTCATACATTACGGGTGCCAGATGTAACACACCCACAGTGTTTCTTAATTTTAGAACAATGTTTGCTACTATAAAACGCTTCTTTCCCTTATTAAACTGCATCTAAAGTTTTCCTTTCTTTGGTCATTGCGTTTAATTTTTTTTATGGACAACTAAATTCATTCAGTTCTTGGGTTGTCTTTCGAAATATCGAGAGTTTGTTGGCTGCTGTTCCTCTTTGTGCTATTCTTTTGTTAGTTTCCTCTCGGCTTTGTTTATCATCGAAACAAATTCCGTTCTAGTTGGATGTGCGTTCCATTTAAAGTCCCTTGTAACGCCATCCTACTTTCCAGGCAAAAGGGCTGTATCGACACCAAACTTTAAAATTGTTAATTGTACCTCTTATACTATCTTCAATTTCCTTCGCCGCTTCATCTATATGCAGTTTTATAGTATCGATAACCAGCATCCCTTCCCTTCCACTCAGCAGTATTACTACCAGCTTAATGTCTTCCTCTGTCTCTTCCTGCCATAAAATCTGAAAAAAGACGCCATCAGTATAATTTGGTCCTCTATAGGTGGACACAAGAAAGACTGTCAAACTTCCAATACGGTATTACTTGACGTGCTTTTAATGCACAAGCTCACATTCCACAGGCGGTCGTTCCTACAGAATAATGAATACCTGGTCGTGTAATCATTGTATCACATGCATGCTCAATAGACAACATGACTAAACAAAAGGCACGACAGAGAGAAATGATATAGGAGTGTTCTGAATAGCGACTGGTTATTCCTCGCAGCTTCCGACCCGATCAGTGATACGGCCTCTATCGGTAAAATAAGTAATGTATTACACTGTAATCATATAGAAGCAGATACTGAGATAATCGGCAATGCTCTGGTTTAGAGCAGACTTGAAGGTCTAACCAGAGGCTCTGACAATTCTGCGAAAATTTCATATCCAAATTTCTCGACCTCCACTGTTATTTGGAGAATTTTAGAGTTCCCTCAATAGTCTGCAGGTCAGTCCGCCTCCGCAGCTCAGTACTATGGTTTCGATTCCTGGGACTAACATCGGTTTTTCCTCGATAAGAGGACTGGAACAGGATACAAATGGTTCAAATGGCTCTAAGAACTATGGGACATAACATCTGAGGTCATCAGTCTCCTAGAATTACAACTACTTAAACCTAACTAACCTAAGGACATCTCACACAACCATGGCCGAGGCAGGATTCGAACTCGCGACCGTAGCAGCAGCGAGATTCTGGGCTGAAGCGCCTAGAACCGCTTGGCTACAATGGTCGGCCAGGATGCAACTCTTTATGTCAACTGAGGAGCTACTTGAGCGAGAAGTATCGGTTCCAAGGTCAAGAATGCCGACAATGGGCGAGAGCTGTGTGCTGACCCAACGTTCCTCCACAGCGCATCCAATGACGTCATTAGTAGAGGACGACGTGGTGGTCGGTAGGTTCCCATTGGCCTTTTACGGCCAAAACGCGGAGCTTTGCTTGTGCTTGCTCAATAAGTCAGGCATGCACTGCACAAAGTATAGAGGCTACTCGAGCTGTACACAGCATGTGACATGAATATGTAGTTTTAGAGTAGATGAATCGCTCCTTGGGGTCAGTGATAACTGTCGGCCGGAACTGATGACAGATCAGACAAGTTATTTTCAGAGAACATCTATCGTGTAGATCGGAAAAACAAAATGTTGATGTAATATCTGTAAACTGCAGGAACAAAGTAAGGCCCTCAAGTTAGCTTCGCTTATCAACTGCAGTAATGCACACATAGTGTTAGAAACAGGAATTTCATTGAAAGTCGAAGTAATAGCTTCGAAATGTTAAATCCAGATTAGAATATATATCCCTAGGATATATTATATACCAATGGTGGTGGTGTATACAGTGAGGTTGTTACGAATTTCGAATGTGAAATAAACTGAGTGAAATTATGAGTCAAAGGTGAATCAAACATAGTAAACAGATGCTTTTATAGACTACCTCTGTCAGAAGCTGCAATGGCATAGCACTTCGGAGACAACGTGCAAATATTGCTAATATGTTTCCTTCTCACGCTTTTACAGCAGCAGGAGACCAATTTACTTGCTAGAACGGGAGAGTCGTGCGATTAAAACTGGTGCCAGAGACAGGGATTCGTGTGTGATTGCTCTGAATGCTATGTCCTAAAATTCTTTTACATGCACAAAGAGTCGATTCATGAGGACAACGCCATAGTCATCCTAGCAACGAAAAGACCTAAACTTTTCGAACCATTTCATGTAGAGAAGGACGTCAGCGTACTGGCCGTAACAGCATCAGTGGCAACGGGTCTTTCAAAGAATGTTAAGAAGCTAGGAAAATGAGGTGCTTAGCAAATGTGATAGGATGTCTATTGTTGTGTATCTGAATATTCAGGTGCAAATGTTCAACCCAGAAATGGAGCACAAGTGTATATAACCGAACAGCAGTGTTCTACGAGGTGCGACAATAAAGTAATGAGACTGATGTGAAAAAAAATGTTGCTTACCGTTTTAGTCAAGTTTAGTGTTGTCTCCTTCAAACTAATTCCCTTTTCATTGCACACACTTTTTCCAGTGTTTCTGCCATTGATAGTAACATTTCTGGAAGTCATCTTCTGTAATATCCTCCAAGACCCTCGACACATCTTTTTTGCACATCTTGGGTTGTTTGAAAATCGTGTCCCTTGACCGCCGTTTTGACTCTTAGAAATAGAAGAAAGTCGCATGGTGCGATATCTGGTGATGGTTCAAATGGCTCTGAGCACTATGGTTACTTAACATCCGAGGTCATCAGTCCCCTAGAACTTAAAACTACTTAAACCTAACTAACCTAAGGACGTCACACACATCCATGCCCTAGGCAGGATTCGAACCAGCGACCATAGCAGTCGCGCGGTTCCGGACTGAAGCGCCTAGAACCGCTCGGCTACCGCGGCCGGCGATATCTGGTGAATAAGGTGGCTACAGGGTAGTACTGAAATTTGTTTTGAGGTTAAAAATTGCTGTACTGAGAGAGCAGTATGGGATGGCGCATTATCGTGAAGCAGAATCCAATTATCAGCAAGTGTTGGCATGGGCACGAAGAACTCTTTTACGAAGTCTTTATAAAATTTATTTGTAGCAATATTGGTTAACTGTTTGTCCAGGAGGCATCCACTCTTTATGAACAATTCTCTTGGAATCAAAGAAGCACACAAGCATGCGCTTCACTTTTGACTTTGACATGCGAGCTTTTTTCCATCTAGGTGATCCCTTTAAGCACCATTGCGAACTTTGGCGTTTTGTCTCTGGATCTTACTGAGAAAACCAACTTCTATCACCAGTCATAACACGGCTCAACAACTCTGGACTGATTTCCGTTTGCTCTAATAGACCGGCTGCCACATTTTTCCGTGTTTCTCGTTTTTGTGGTGTGAGATTTTTAGGGACCATTTTTGCACAAATCTTTCTCATACCAAGATCTTCAGTTATTACTAGACGAATCATTTATCGATTGATGTTCAGTTCTTCTGTAATCATTTTCATGGATAATCTTCGATCAGATCATACGAGTTCACGCATGCTGACCAAGTCGACATCCATCAGCGAGGTTGAAGGTCTTCCACTACGGTCTTCATCTTCAGCATTCGTTCTGCCTTGACTAAACATTTTATGCCAACGAAAAACTTGAGCTCTTGACATATCCTCCTCTCCAAAAGCCTTTTGAAGCTTACTGTAAGTTGTCGTCGCGTTTTCACCCAAGCCTGCAGGGTTGCCACATCTTGCAAAGAAAATCAGTCTCATTACTTTTTGTCGCACGTCTTATACCCCTTAGATTAATACGAGGGTGAGTCAAATGAAAACCTTAAATTTGTAATAACAAAACCAAATTTTGCGCCGTTATCCTGTAAGTTGTAGGCATGCTACAAACAGCAAGCAGAATGGCCTGTAGGTGGCAGCAAAGAGCAGATGCACACATACAGTCACAGTATCAGTATAAAGGTGGCCTCCACACTTGCGACTTGCACCAGGGAAAAACAGCGTTCTGTTATTCGGTTTTTTCGTAGTGAAGGTGTGAAAACTATTGAAATTCATCGACGAATCAAGGTTCACTACGGTGATGCATGTTTGTCACAGCAGCAAGTCTACGAATGGAGTAGGAAGTTCGCAAATGATGCGACTTCAGTGGAAGACGCTTCTCGTCCAGGTCACGCACAACGAGTTGTGACTCCACAGAACATCGCAGCAGTTGAAGCCGTAGGGAAGGAAAACCGCCGAGTGACACTGAATAACAATGCAGCATGTTTACAGATTAGTCATGGGTCAGCACACCACATTGTACATGATGGGCTCCAATTTCACAAAGTGTCCGCAAGATGGGTGCCACGGCAGCTGACTCCTGAAATGAGAGAACGACGTGTTGATGCTTGTGAAGAACTTCTTCGGCGCTTTGAGCGAGAAGGTGATGGCTTCCTTGAAAGAATCGTTACTGCGGATAAAACCTGGGTTCACTTCCACCTACCGGAAACGAAGAGAGCGAGCAAGGAAAGGCGCCATTCCTCATCACCAAAACCAAAGAAGTTTCGAACAGATCCATCAGCAGTGAATGTTATGCTGACTCTCTTCTGAGACGAAAAAGGCGTCATTTTGGAGCATTACATGCCTAGAGGGACCACTGTCACCAGTGTATCATACACAGATCTCCTAAAAATCATCTGCGGCCTGCAATCAAATCAAAGCGACGTGGACTGCTGTCAGCAGGTGTCCTTTTGCAACATGACAATGCAAGGCCCCACACTGCCCATACAGCAATTGCAGCAATCACAGACCTGCATTTTGAGTGTCTTCCTCATCCACCATACTCAGCAGACCTTGCCCCTAAGTGATTTCCACATGTTTGGACCACTCAAAGACGCAATGGGAGGAAAGAAGTTCCGTTCTGATGAAGAGGTACGCCACACGGTGCATGAGTGGTTGCGCGGACTACCAAAAGAATTTTTTTCTAAAGGAATTTGTGCACTTTGTAGGCGCTAGAGGACTTGCATTGAGCGTGGGGGAGTTTATGTTGAAAAGTGATACAGCTTTGTACCACTTCTGCACAATAAATAATATTTAAAAAAATATTTCAGGTTTTCATTTGACTCACCCTCGTATGTACCAACCAAGGTTGTGAGAGACTGGACAGCCCATCTTAGTTCAATATCCCCCTTGAGTGCGAGGTCGCAAAATGCCAATGTTGTTTACGGCATTCGACACCCCACATATAGTCTACAATGCAAACACAATATTGGCTGTTTATGGTAACAGGAGGCGGGACCGAAGGTATGAATGGTGAGCGCAGCATTATGATACGGAGAGTAGTTGAACGGAATAGTCGACGAGTAACTCACAGCAGTGCTACAGTGCTAGTAGTGTTGATACAAAGCAGAGCAATGGCAACGATGAACAAAATAAACGTCACATTATATCTGCAACAACAGTTGCCGAAGTTAACATTTCGACAGAAAAGAACCCAAGAAATTTTGCAGTGAGGAAGAAGTGGCAAATGAAATATTAGCGTCTTTGCAACATGAGTGAGTGGAATGTTGTGTCGTATACTCTCTAATGTGCGGACAACATAGGTGATGAGTAAAATGACGATGATACGTGTATAACAAGTGAAAGTGATACTGAAACAGATGTTGAGCAATGTACTTCGTACTCGTCGGACAAGGGGCCGCAAATCTCGTATCCAGTGAAACGTGTTTAAGGACAATCGTTGTCCAAGAAGCGGGTACTAAACATAATTACGTACATGGAAGGTCATCCGCAGCTTAGTAAAGAAACAATTATGAACAGATTTTGAGTAAGTCTACAGCAATATGGCCGTGTAATGCATAAGAAAAGCTACAGATATTCAAGAGAGGACAGGGCGCACTTGTTACAGAAACTGGTGTTTATGCGTTTCAAAAAGGTTCTATACAATTTACAGGATGTGCTTGGTAGTGACGTACTGCCTTATGCACGTCACATTTCGCGCGACATAGATTATATTAGTTTCAAGAGAAGCAGTTGAAGGACGCATAACTTCAAACAGTGCTACAGAATTGGAAGACGTTAGATAACGAAATTTCAAACAAAGCTTCAACTCGACGATGCACAGTAAACTGCAGAATCGGCCCGAAAATTTGTAAATGATGTAAACGAACTTATCCCATGATTCAGTAAGAAATATGTTTTCAACTCCGACCAATTGGGATTTGAAGAGGAAATGCATATAATAGGAACCCTGGAAATTAGGGGTACCAAGAGAGATGCATCAAGATCAACTGACATCAATGCCTTAACAGATTCGTATACAATTATGCCGACTGTTAATCTGGATGATAAGTTGGCTAGAATGTTATTTACTGTGCTGCGAAAAGTTGCAGGTGCTCTGCCCCTTACGACTTTTACTCGTGTGTGTTGTCTTGCAAGGGCAGTAGGAAATATTTACATCACAGAAAGGAACAGTGGGAAAACTGGAACTATTGTATGGTTACCACTTTTGGCCAATAACTGTACTTTTTCTTGATTCCTACTCTGCGTGTAAAACTTATACTCCTTTGGAGAAAACTATCCCTCTTGAAAAGTGTGAGACATTGCACTTCATGCCACCTGGAACTACTGGACAAATTCAGCCTCTGGATGTTTGTTTTTTCCGTACCTGTAAGACATATTATCGCCGTCTGCAGTTATGCCTTAAAGCATAGCCACTTGTACGACAAGCACCACTACAGACAGTTTCGCGATCAGTTGCATGCCATCACATTCAATCAGTTCTTATTACTCCATTACAGCAATATGGATCTACATGCATTCTTTAAGAGTGGATACCTAGCTGAACGTCTCACACAGTTTGTAACTCCCAAGGAGTTCGCCTTCGATCTTGATGGTACGATCCTTTGTGATCACTGCGGTGCGCCATTTTTCATTTGGTGTTCATGATAAAAGATGATAGCGTGTTTTTAACATTTCTTGAATGTCGATGATGTCCGCTTCGTGGAGTGTAGTACATACATTCCATAGAAGGTTGATCTCCGCCCCTCTCGGACACTCATTTTCTGTCGCCCTCCTGATGCACATGGTGAGTCGTTGGCAGCAAATATTTTTCCTGTCATTACTGTTAACACTACACTTTCAATTGAGCCTCGCTAAAGATTGAACTTACGACCTTATACTAAAGGGGTCCCTAGTTTGAAAGTCGATACGAAAGCTAATAGAGCTTAGTGCACATTTAAGCGAAGTCAAAGCCTAACTTAAACTAAATGAGGCCAAAATAAACGTAAGGAGATCAATGTGAGAAGTATTCTACGAATCGGAAAATAAAATTTTGTCAACAGATTTTATAAAAAATCCTAATACGTTTTGTTCTTATGAAAAATCAATTAATCGGTCACAATCATCTATTCAGTCCCTCGGTGACCATATTAGCACCGAAACAGAAGAAGACAGAGAGAAGCCAGAAACATTAAATTCTCCTTTCGTGGAATATGGGAATACGATTCCTCCAAATGTGCAAATGTGTGTGAATTCCTAAGGGACAAAACTGCTGATGTCATATGTCCCTAGACTTACAAACTACTTAAACTAACTTATGCTAAGAACAACACACACACCCAAGCCCGAGGGAGAACTCGATCCTCCTGCGGGAGGGACCGCCAGTCCGTGACGTGGCGCGTCAAACCGTGCAGCCACTCCTCGCGGCCAATCTGCGAGGCGAAGACTCCAGCAGAGGGGTCGAAACGTCGATTATTTTAGAAGGAAATATGACGCGTCCTAACAACCCAGAAGACTTTTAGTGAGAACGTCCACGAAAGCCTACAGACTTACATAATTAAGCCATTGTTCCTTTATTTACAAGAGACGTTTGTGTTCGTAAGTACCGGCTGCCAATTGTTTCTTAAAGTCACTTTTGATATCTCACTAACAACCACCTAATACAGCAGTTTGGCCAGCTGAACATTTTAACATTTCTTCAAGTTTTTCTTCCATGAACGAAAACGTCTTATCCGTTCTATAACATTTAAATTGCTTCAAAACATCGTAGGTAAATTCCTTAACTGTTCCCAAAGAACAAACAACAGAATAAACAAAAAATTGCTATGTTACAGTTTAATTCGGTTTGAATGAATGAAAAGCAAAACGGCGGATGAGGGCGAACAATGATATTGTGTTAAACACACTACTGGCCATTAAAATTGCTACACCACAAAGATGACGTGCTACAGACGCGAAATTTAACCGAGAGGAAGAAGATGCTGTGATATGCAAATAATTAGCTTTTCAGAGCATTCACACAAGGTTGGCGCCGGTGGTGACACCTACAACGTGCTGACATGAGGAAAGTTTCCAACCGATTTCTCATACACAAACAGCAGTTGACCGGCGTTGCCTGGTGAAACGTTGTTGTGATGCCTCGTGTAAGGAGGAGAAATGCGTACCATCACGTTTCCGACTCTGATAAAGGTCGGATTTTAGCCTATCGCGATTGCGGTTTATCGTATCGCGACATTGCTGCTCGCGATGGTCGAGATCCAATGACTGTTAGCAGAAAATGGAATCGGTGGATTCAGGAGGGTAATACGGAACGCCGTGCTGGATCCCAACGGCCTCGTATCACTAGCAGTCGAGATGACAGGCATCTTATCCGCATGGCTGGAACGGATCGTGCAGCCACTTCTCGATCCCTGAGTCAACAGGTGGGGACGTTTGCAAGACAACAACATCTGCACGAACAGTTCAACGACGTTTGCAGCAGCATGGACTATCAGATCGGAGACCATGGCTGCGGTTACCCTTGATGCTGCATGATAGACAGGAGCACCTGCGATGGTGTACTCAACGACGAACCTGGGTGCACGAATGACAAAACGTCATTTTTTCGGATGAATCCAGGTTCTGTTTACAGCATCATGACGGTCGCATCCTTGTTTGGCGACATCGAGGTGAACGCACATTCGTAGCGTGTATTCGTCATCGCCATACTGGCGTATCACCCGGCGTGATGGTATGGGGTGCCAGTGGTTACACGTCTCGGTCACCTCTTGTTCGCATTGACGGCACTTTGAACAGTGGACGTTACATTTCGGATGTGTTACGACCCGTGGCTCTCCCGTTCATTCGATCCCTACGAAACACTACATTTCAGCAGGATAATACACGGCCACATGTTGCAGGTCCTGTACGGGCCTTTCTGGATACAGAAAATGCTCGACTGCCGCCCTGGCCAACACATTCTCCAGATCTCTCACCAATTGTAAACGTCTGGTCAATGATGGCCGAGCAACTGGCTCGTCACAATACGCCAGTCACTACTCTTGATGAACTGTGGTATCGTGTTGAAGCTGCATGGGCAGCTGAACCTGCTGTACACGCCATTCAAGCTTTGTTTGACTCAATGCCCAGGCGTATCAAGGCCGTTATTACGGCCAGAGATGGTTGGTCTGGGTACTGATTTCTCAGGATCTATGCACCCAAATTGCGTGAAAATATGATCACATGTCAGTTCTAGTATAACATATTTGTCCAATGAATACCCGTTTATCATCTGCATTTCTTCTTAGTGTAGCAATTTTAATGGCCAGTAGTGCAATTTAATTTGGTCTAAATTTCGTGCCTGTGAAAGAAATATAGCTCGATAACACCTGACAAGTAAGTAACAACAACAATGGAACAGCAATATTTTGAGACAACGATAATACCGATAGAACTACTGTCTATAAACGTAGAATTTGAGCAATAAAATGGTAAAGAAATGATGTAAGGTAAAGTACATACCTTTCGTTTCCATATCTAATGGTTGTTTTTATCTAAACGTAACCACAGAATCGGGAGAATCACATGTCACAAACAGGACGAGCACTTGTATTTCCAGCTATAGCGGATTTTACAACAGATGTAGTGACCGTATAGGAGGATTCTGGGTGGCTAAAGCCGGATACGTTATCGACCTTGAAAACTAACACGTTTGAAAGGGTTTTAAAGTTGCTTAGCGACTTTAATTTTTAACCCATTTTAGAATAAAAATACTCCTACGTGCGCCGGTGATGCAGGTTGTTCTGCGTACAGAAGAGCCCTCCACTGGGAATGAGGAACAGCGCGAGCGTTCACCGCTGTACAATTTGTATGTTACACGTGCTCTGGGCTGCTCTGCAGTAAGTATCTGGTATTCAGGAGGCTGTTTACACCGCCCAATTATAGGCCGAGACGCTTCTGTGGGAAATTTGGGGTCACGGCGTATAAGACGGGCAGCGTCCTTGCAGGCAGCGAAGCAGCGCTTTGACAGTTTGCTCGACTTTCCCGCGGCGCCCAGCCGTCTGAGACTAATTGGGCAACGGTGCCCGCCGGCAGGTAGGCAGGCTCCGGGCTCCAGTAGGAAGTCTGAGGCTGCGGCCCGCTTCTGCATCCCGCTTCCGGCCGCCAGTCCGCGGTGAGAACGGCCTCCAGCAGACGCACTGTGCGGACGCGCTACAGGCCGCCGCTTCACGGCACACACCGTGCTAACATCTCCGCCCTTTCCTTCGTCTCTCTCACCCACTATGCATATGCGGGGTCCAAAAACCGGTTTTCTATAGACCGATTTCGTAATATCGCTTCTGGCTGGACGTGGAAACAGCCCATTACCGATTCTGGAAATGCAGATTTCAGGCGCCACAATCAATTTTTGCTCCGCGTAAACGCTCTATGGTGATCAGGTTGTAAAGTTGCTACACGTTTTTAGAAAATGTACTTAATTTGACAATTTGATTTTCCATAGAGTGAAGGAAAAGAATGACTTCTCGACTGACGCGTAAGTTACTCTTTTCCATTATTTGATTTAAAATAAGCACTTTTCATCTTCATTGAGTGGAAAGAGATGCGTAAACTACGAAATATACCGCCTGACAAGAAATATGAACCACCCAGAAGAGGATGAGGAAACTGGCTGACAACATTCATGACGTTATTTCAGTGATTACCAATCGAGCCCACTCATCGGTATGACAAGAGCTGCGTTCTTGCTAAACTACGGTTCGTTAGCTTTGGTACACTACATAAATGACTTAGTAAATGGTTAGATAGCCATTAGTATTGGTACAAAGGTTGCACTGAAAGTAATGCACCACATTTTTTTCTTTGACAATTCTTTATTGGAGATAATGAGAAGTACACACACGAAAGACCGAGTTTGAGCCACATATCCTATTTTTCTACGTAATCTCCATCCCGTTCCATGGCTTTCCTCCAGTGCGAAACAGGTGGTGTATGCCCTGTCGGTACCTGTCCTTGTCCTGGTGACGGAGCCAGAGCTTCACTGTGCGAATGCCTCCTCATCGTCTTCAAAATATTTTCCGCTAATGGTATTCTTCAATGGCCCAAACAACTGAAAGTCTGAAGGGGCTAGGCGGGTGTGACAGCCGTGGATGGTTTCCCCGACTGCTGCCAATAGTAGAGCTTAGCCGAACCACCTTCTGATGATCTCATCCTCCGAGCCCAGCGATTAACTGGATTTCTGTCGATTAGCGGATCTCCATAGACTTAGAGAAATCCAATGATGGCACGTTGCTTGTAACGCACATCAGCTACAGACACCGTTTTGGAACTGTCCTGCAGCTACGCTATCTGTCGGAAGTGTCGGAAACTTGGCGCGCTCACTCAGGAGACTTCAAGTAATACATACGTAACGTTTCGCACTCGTAGCATTGTTTATTGATGAGAAAAAAGTGCGGTGCATTATTTTATTGGCAGTCCTCATAGTAATAGCACAGAAAGAAACATAAGTGAATGTGTAAGAGAGAAACTTCTCTTTGTATTTTGATTGTTCAGCTGTTTGTTTTGCACGTAATTAAAACTCCACATCATTTTGTATTCTATATCCTCACAGAATGTAAATGGCATTTTATAAGTAATAAAAATCAGTAGATCGCATTACTTCCGCGCTTTTATGTAACAAAAGCAATTACTTTCTACGCAAGCACAGCTTACACGCAGAAAGTTGTCATTTTGTACTTAACAGAACGTTGTCGTGATCAAACGCACGACTTTGCTGTTATTACTGGTAAATGCAAAAGCTATTTATGAATAACAGGAACATGTTTTACGTAAGTTCGACAAAGTGTTGCGTTTTTTTTTTTTTTGTATTTTATCCATCCTCAGGAACTGTAGTCGTAAACAAGAAAATAATAAGCAGCCAGCTACATAAAAGGGAGTCAGTTTCTTTACCGGTTTCGAGCACTTAGTGCC
Source organism: Schistocerca serialis cubense (assembly GCF_023864345.2). Taxonomy (NCBI): domain Eukaryota; kingdom Metazoa; phylum Arthropoda; class Insecta; order Orthoptera; family Acrididae; genus Schistocerca; species Schistocerca serialis. Next base: position 593,357,104 of record NC_064639.1, read on the forward strand.
CTTCTTCAGAAGGTTATACGTAGCGCGTTATTTGCGAGTATTAGCTATAAGATAGATACAGCAAAATGCCATGATCATGTGGTTCATACTGTCTGTACAAAATCACACCATTCTGAAGAAGGGAACAAAGTGCCCGAAACTTATGAAGAAATTAAATTTCTTTTCTGTAACTGTTTGTTTATTATTTTGTTATTACTCTTTTTTCCTTTATTTTACTTTTCTCTTGAGGGAATTTCGTTTTGTAACGCTATATGACAAATCTGTATTGTTTTCTTCATTTTTACTACCACATCCCTCTGTTTCACTCTACAAATCAACAACTTTCGCACAAAACTTGAATTAAACATAGACAGGTTCCATTTTGTAGTAAATGTTCTTTGCTTTTAAGTAACAGACAGGAGATAACTATGTAGAACAAAAATGTTAGCCGGCCGGGGTGGCAGAGCGGTTCTAGGCGCTACAGTCTGGAACGGCGCGACCACTGCGGTCGCAGGTTCGAAACGTGCCTCGGGCATGGATGTGTGTGATGTCCTTATGTTAGTTAGGTTTAAGTAGTTCTAAGTTCTACGGGACTGATGACCTTCGAAGTTAAGTCCCATAGTGCTCAGAGTCATTTGAACCATTTGAACAAATATGTGCCGTACATTACCTGGCCCTTTACATATCCTCACTTAGTTTCTAGACGGGTTCACCGCTTCCGGACTTTTAGGCTAATCTAGTAAGACACTATCTCATACGTAAAGAAAACGGTCATTATGAATATGTTACACACCTATGTGCAGGTAACGCGGTTACGACTTTAACTGACCCAAGCCACTACGAAAACTACAGTAATTGCTGAAAACAATTCAACAGCTAAAATTGAAATAACTATTTCTTTACTTATGACAACCTGTTTCAACACACTTTGCTGTCATCTTCAGGCCCTAAAAATCCTTTTTCTGCTAAAACGTGTTCATTTTAAACTGAACCTCAAGTCAAGATACGACAGAAAAGTCTCTTGATATCGGCTGTCTTAAATAAAGAAATAGTTGATGCGATCTAGAGTGTTGAATGGTTTTTAGCAATTACAATAAATCGCCCTTCGTACTCTCAGAATGAGAAAATTCAGAACTACGGTAGTATAAGCTCACTTGTGATAGTCTGTGGTAGGCTAAAGTAGTTTTACGCCTCTAGGTATGATGTGTCACATCTTCTGACCTAGATGCATGCGTTGATTCGGTTGTGGAAGGTGTTGTATGGCCGATTTATCCTCTCCAGATGTAAACTGGCCCACAACTGATGTAGCTGCTCTTTGATGTCGTTGATACTGGCACTGGTGCAGAATTGACGTGCTAGCTGCTTCCACATATGTTCTGTCGGGGATAGATTTGTGGATGTTTCTAGCCACGGGAGTACTTCAATATCTCATAGAGAATTCATAGAGACACGTACCATGTGTGTGTACATGCATTGTCCTGTTGAAAAATGGCACCACCCTACCGTTGCATGAGAGGTAACGAATTAGGACGTAGGATGTCCGTGATGTACCAGTGTGCTGTCGGAATTCCCTCACTCACTTCCAGCCGAGAGTTAACTACATACCTCATAGTTTCCACAGCATGACGCAAGGAGTGCTACCACTGTGTGTGTCTCTGAAGCACTGGAAGAAAGCGACCTCTCCCTGTTTCGCTACCATGCTCACCGAAGACAGTCAATTGGGGCAATGCAGAACAGCAGTTCTTCACTGAACACAATGCGACGACACTCATTGGTAGTCCATGGTTCAGGCTTGCGCCACCACTGGAAATTCAACCATCTGTTTTGTGGTGTTGACGGCAGCCTATGCGCAAGGGACGGTAATTTTCCTAGTCCGACAGCTGGTAGTATCCAACTGATGGAGCAGGTGGCATAGATTGTCGCAGGGATTCCAACATTTGTTCTCGGATGGCAGACACAGATGTGTGTGTGATATGACGTTCTTGGTGCACATTTCAGCGATCCTACTTTGCAATTGTCAGATGTCTTCGACGGGAACGATGACAACAAGCATGCCTGCCTTCACACCCCCATGCAGACTATCACCGAGCCACATCCGAATGCCCTACAAATCCGCATGTTGTACGATTCAACCACGTGACCAAATTGAGATTCACAATGAGACCACTTCCAAATTTTTTTGTCTACTGATAACGGTGTCTCACTTTTCTATTACATGGAATCTCCGTGTGATTCACAGTGATTGCTAAGTGTATTAGCTGACACCGCTCATACAGAGTGTAACAAAAAGGTATGGACAAACTTGCAGAAAACATTCCTCACATGCCTGGGAAGTAAATACGAGGGTAAGTAAATTATTATCCACATTTTAGTTACATTTTTGTTTATTTTGGTAGTACTGTCGTTTTACGTTGATGACGCATGCTTTGTGTATTTTTTGTTATATCTTCGCAATTTTAAAGCTGCTAGGTTAGTTTCGTTATTGCTGCCGTGCTGTTAAATGTGGCTGCTCCGCTGTCTATTTGCACCAAAGGAGAGCAACGTTCAGTGATCCGTTTTCCGTGGACGGAAGGCGTATCAGGTGCTGAAATTCATCGAAGACTTTCGGTACAGTACGAGAACAGTGTTTTGCCACAACGGAGTGTCTACGAATGGATTGAAAAATTCCCAAATGGTCGCACAAGTGTTACGCACGATGAAGGAGCTGGACGACTGTTTACCGCCACAACTGAAGAAACCATTAGCGTTTACGTGAAATGATTCCCTCGGACAGACGATTAACTATTGACGAAGTGGCTCCTCATCTGCAAATTTGTCACGGTTCTGCCTACGAAATCTTCCACCAGGTAGGAAGGTGATCCAAACCCTGATCGAATCTGTGCAGTGGATGAACGACAATGGGTGGCCCAACTCAAATTGGAAGTACTGGATCACCCTCCATATAGTTCAGATCTTGCCCCTTCTGACTCTTACTTGTTTGGTCCACTCAAACAGGCATTAAGGGGCCGTCGATCTGCCTCGAACGAAGCAGTGAAAGAAGCGGTGCATTCCTGGCTCGCAGCTCACCCGAGAACCTTCTTTTATGAGGGTATCAGGAAGCTTGTGCAACGATGGGCTAAGTGCGTTGAAACGCGAGGATACCATGTCAAAAAATGATGTTCTTGTAAGTTTCCTAATTGATTACAATGAAGTTTTATAACTACTTTGCGGAAAATAATCGACTTACCCTCATATTTGGGCATGGGTCTAGAAATGCTTTATTTCCATTTTAAATCTCATTCTCTTCTTCACAATCACATTAATCACGGGTAACACACAGGGAACGAACATATGAGCACGGTATGAAACACTTTGCTGCATAAAATGTACAAAATACCTTCAGTTAGCACATTAACACATTAAATCCCAGATGCACTGAGGTATCCCTAATGAACTGCGTTTTGTTTGACAGCCTTTCACAATACGGGCACGACGACTCTGTACGCAAACACCCCCACAAACAAAGTCTAGTGCGTTTAGCTTCGGAGAACGTGGAGGACAGGCAATTGGTCCACCTCCACCCACGTAAAGGTGACCTGCTTCCTCATACAGCGCAACGCGCAGCGCCTTAGCTTACCAGGTATAAAGGTGATCCAAACCGGGATCGAATCTGTGCAGTGGATGAACGACAACGGCTGGCGCACTGGCCTGTCTGAGTATACCTTTTAGGCAGTTTTCCTATCTCGTGTACACAAATGCGGAGCTGGTCTCCTCATCCTGCGTCAGAAAATACGATACACAGGCAGTTAAAATACCGTCACACACATGTCAAATATTAGAGAGTTCACGTACAGGTGTCGTACACGGCTTTCCTTCCCTCCCTTAGTTAACTGACGAAGGGCATCCGGCCGCAAAATTAAATGCGAAATACTACTGCCAAAACTTCAGTACAGCAGAGCCTGTCCTAGACGGAATAAACGCTAACGGAAACAAGTACTACTTCGTGCATGATGGAGTCCTATGTTCGAAATCTGAGAAATATATAAATGAAATGAAACAATTAACATACCAAGACCCGCATTCTAGCATGCACTGCAGTACGGCTCTATCCATTTTCAAATGTTTTTTTACGGTTCACAATTGAGTCTGCTCACGTTCGTGGTATCTGAAACGGCAGGCAGCACGGGACAGGAAACCTGGAACGTGCTGGTGGTTTGACTGGGAAAATCCAAATCCATCATTTATTAATAGAAACCAGATCTGAGCTTTACGCATTATTGTGAGACCGATTTCACCCTGGCTGATGACGAAAGTTTGATATCGAAGTATAATTGATTGCATTTGGCATTTGTCACACATAAAAATTTTAAAAAACTCAGTCATAAATGTAATATGAGCACACAATGATTCACCAGAGGTGATAAACTGAACACTAATGACTAATACTGAAACAAAAATATCATCACGAACATTTAAATTTAGAATAACAAGAACTCCGCAACCATTGGCATCTTTTTTTAAAAGCAATTAGAAAATTCTTAAAAAAAATAGATCTTCACGTAAAAACTAACTCTATACAAAAGATTCACACTTGGCATGTACATCAATTAACTTGAACATATCGAAGTTCTTACATAACATTGGCGCAACGAGCACACTAAACCTTACATGTTTTTCTTACAGAATGTAGTGGTAGCACCCTCATGTCACCTGACAGACAACCTCAGCGTCACCAGAGCAATAAAGATTTAAAGGTGCTGGAACAGTGAAAAGCTTCACAACTTGACAAATGGTTCATATGGCTCTGAGCACTATGGGACTTAACATCTGAGGTCATCAGTCCCCTAGACTAAGAACTAATTAAACCTAACTAACCTAAGGACATCACACACATCCATGCCCGAGGCAGGATCCGTACCTGTGACCGTAGCAGCAGCGCGGTTCCGGACTGGAGCGCCTAGAACCGCTCGGCCACAGCGGCCGTCCACAACTTGACATCTTAATAAAACATGGCAGTGATTTGCACCACTTAAGGGGACGTTTACTATCTTTTGGTTCAAAAAATCAATTTTTTTAATTGCATTTTTGGATCCATAAAAGTGTTTAGAATACACCCCTGAAACGATTCTTCCGAATACGGGACGGAAATGTTTGTTATTCGCGGTTCAACAGAAAAATTGAAATCGTCCTTTTTCACGCACCAGTGACTGCGGAGATTGCGACTTTCCTGGCAATGAGCAGCTTTAACGAAGGGTATTCAGCAATTCTGAAGACCATGACAACGATGGACGTCACCCTGGGACTCTATTCGACGCAATTCGCCAAAAATTCGGACGACCACCGGATTCGAGTGGCCGAAAACCGCTTGTCACCGGCCGTACGAGCGCCTCTGGAGCACCGCAGGACGGCCCAGATAGAGCAGAACGCCCGCTGTGAGTAAGAGGAAGGACTAATTTATGGATCCGGAATAGTAGATTGAACGTAAGTTGCATAATGTTGCAGTCATATGTAGTCAAAACTTCAAAAGCGTTTTTCTCGAAATGACTTTTTTTTCTCGCGCGGTATGGTAACTACTGAACCGATTGGCATGATTCTTTGTTTCCGACGAAGTTAACTAAATTGCTAGGAGTGGTACCACTTTTATTCCGATCCATCAACTATAAATGTTTTTATTACGCCAATGAAGTCGAAAAATCGATGAAAAAATCCTATTTTTTCAAATAGCCGCCATTTTGTTTCCTATGATCCAAATAACAACTCCTAAAGAATCTTATAGAAACCATGGAAGTAGTGACCACATTCAGTTATCTCGGTTCCCAGATCTCTGCTGACGGTGACTGCAGCCATGAAATCCGGAGACGCCTGTTGCTCGGTAGACAGGCGATGTCAAACCTTGACAAGGTTATAAGGTCCAGAGATATAACACTAGCAACAAAGATCCGTATTGTGAGGGCTATGGTCTTTCCAGTTGTGATGTATGGATGTGAGACCTGGACCATTAGAAAGGCTGAACGGCGAAGAATTGACTCCTTCGAATTGTGGTGCTGGAGGAAACTTCTTAGACTTCCATGGACTGCAAAGAGAACCAACAGATCAGTATTGGAGCAAATTAAACCAGATTTCTCCCTGGAAGGTCTAATCTTAAAACAAAAGCTGACCTACTTTGGACACACAATGCGAAGGCATGCCTCGCTGGAAAAAACATTAATGCTGGGGAAGATTGAAGGAACTAGAAGAAGAGGACGTCAGAGGATGAGATGGATCGATGGCATCACAGAAGCAATGTGTTCCAACCTGGAAGGTCTACGGGAGTAAGTGCAAGACAGGAAAAAGTGGCGTGATTTGGTTCATGGGGTCACGAAGAGTCGGAACCGACTAAACGAATAGAGAGAGAGAGAGAAAGAATCTTATATACTTCGCTAACGTCAACGCAATTTTGATTTCAGACGAGCCGGCTGACCTGTGACATACCGCGCGTGAGGGTCTACATCGAAATTTTGTTCCATCCGACGCCACTTCTGCCCTTGCTCTTCGACATTTCCGTTCGAAAAAAATTCTAGTTTGTAGTGGAAATATCTATAAACATGTTGACCAAATTTGACATTGATATCTGTAACACATCCCGAGAAGAAAATTCTCAAAGAACATGGTTTTTTCGGGCCGAAGATAGTAAACCTCCCCTTAGAACGCATAGTTACATAGGTAAACAAACGACAATCAAAACTTAACACTAATCTTAATAAACTGGAAGGAACGAGAAGGAAGCCTGACATGGTACAAATAATAAAGAACACAGTTTGACAAAGTCACTAGCTCACGACATCAACATGACACAAGAGACAGCAAAAACAAGAAACACAACGCTATTCGGATCACAATAACCGGCAGAACGTCGGTCATACACATTATCGACCCCTTGTAGCCTCAGCTGAGCACCACGCTAATGTATATGTGCTCGGCATTTCACATACAGCAGCAGGAAAATCGCAAACTGACCGCTTGGACTCTTTGCCGGTAACTCCACAGTGTCCATCTGGGCGCCGTATATGGCACACAGCACCGAGGAGGCACTTACAGGCCGACCGCCTGCAGCCGTTACCCGTTACTCTACAACATCCAGGCAGGCGCCGTCCTTCAGGCACTACACAGAGATATGGCGCACAAGCAAACGGCCTGCGCTCTGCGCACACTGCTTAGGGCTGGCCTCTGTGCGCAGCGGTCACGGCCACAACTCCAATACACAGGCTGCCTGCTACACGAGGCACTCCACCGGATCGTGTGTTCCCTTCCTCGTTCTCAGGCAGTCTGGTGAGCACGCGTCAGCAACACTCCATTTCTGCCTTGCCCAGAGGTAACAAGCTCAACAGTGCACTTGCGGCAAGCCTCTCGGATATCGAATACCGGAGACGTGCTGGCACAGATCGGTATCTGTCAGTGCAGCAGCCGTCCAAGCATACACATTTTTGCTGTAGGAAAGCTCCCCTACAGCTGAAACGAGAGATTCAAGAGGTGTTCTGACCTATGTCCATATCTCTAGCTTCTTCTTTAAGCAAAGCCAATCAAAGAATGTTGGGCTGGCCAGGGTGGCCGAGCGGTTCTAGGCTCTACAGTCTGGAACCGTGCGACCGCTATGGTCGCAGATTCGAATTCTGCCTCGAGCATGGATGCGTGTGATGTCCTTAGGTTACTTAGGTTTAAGTAGTTCTACGTTCTGGGGGACTGATGGCCTTAGAAGTTACGTCCTATAGTGCTCAGAGCCATTTCAACCAAAAGATGTGGGTGATTTCTCTACCGCAAGCGCTGGGCCACCATTGTTGATGATAGGATGTCTAATGTTATCAATTTACATGAAAGATTTATCGTGCAGTGTCAGCAACACTCTGAGGTTATTCGCTGACGTCGCTGTTGCCGACAGCAAAGTGTGGTTGTTGGGCAGCACAAAGTTTCCACTCTATTTAATGAGTGCAAGTACCATTTAAATGTGGGTAAATGCGAGGTTACCAAACGAGGGGAAGGAATACTGAGTGTCCGATTACACATGGTATATATATATATATATATATATATATATATATATATATATATATATATATATATGCGCACCACAAAGGAATTAACAGAATGTCACGGCAATCGGTAGATTTGATGTACAGTACATGTACAATCAAATAATTACAATTTCCGAAAAACTGGATGATTTATTCAAGAGAAAGAGCTTCAGAAATGGAACAAGTCAGTAATGTGTTTCGTCCACCTCTGACCCTTATGCAAGTTACTCTGCTCTGCATTGAATGACACAGTTGTTTGATGTTCTCCTTAGGGATATCGTGCTAAATTCTGTCCAATTGGGCCGTTAGATCGTCAAAATCCCGAGCTGGTTGGAGGGCTCTTCCCATAATGCTCCAAGGTTTCTCAGTTGGGGAGAGTTCGGTGACCTTACTGGCCAAAGTAGGGTTTCGCAAACGCAAAGACAAGCTGTAGAAACCAACACCGTGTGCCGGCGAGAATTATCTTTCTGAAATGTAAGCCCAAGATGGCTTGCCAAGAAGGACAATAAAACATTGCGCAGAATATTGTCGATGTACAACTGTGCCTTAAGCGTACCACAGACGACAACCAAAAGGGGCCTGCTATGAAAAGAAATAACACTCCAGACCATCACTCCTGGTTGTCGTGCCATATGGTGGACGAGAGGCAGGTTGACATTCCACCGCTGTCTGGGGACAGGACATCCAAAAATTATATAAAGGAGTGCCAAGCCAAATAATTGTTTGCAAGCCGACCGCCGTTGCCGAGCGGTTCTAGGCGCTTCAGTCCGGAACCGTTCTGCTGCTACGGTTGCAGCCTCGAATCCTGTCTCGGGCATGGGTGTGTGTGATGTCCTTAGGTTAGTTAGGCTCAAGTAGTTCTAAATCTAGGGGACTGATGACCTCAGATTCTAAGTACCATAGCGCTTAGAGCCATTTGTTTGCGTAAGGGCTAAAGGTGGAGCAACGCGTTATTGGCATGCCCAATTGGTGATGCTCTTTCTCTTGAATCAGTCATTGAATTTTTCTGAAATGCAATGTTTCGAGAGGTTTTCCGTGAAGTACGATTAGTAGCCATGTACATCATTATCACAGTAGCAGCTCTTCAGCAGTAATTTTCAGGTTCCCTTTAGCATCTCATAGACCGTCAAAGTCAGTTCATTATTTTGCCGTACATCCTTCCCCCCCGTCCAAGCTTATGCTCCGCTTCTAATGAAATCGTTGTCGACCGTATGTTAAACTGTAAACATTATTCCTCTTCAAAAACAAGTCTATGTTCTATATTGCAGTTTAAACTAAACACAGTTCACTGCTGTAAGTTAAATCCTCCGCTGATAGACGTGCTTTATTATACCAACTATAATCTCCGCTGGTACTACTCAATGGCTCAGCGTAAATTTCAGTGTACTGAATAAAGTAATTGAAGCGATTTACTGAAGCTAATACCCATTCCTCTAGTGCTTACATGTTGCTCTTGGATGTTAAATACCACATTCATGAATTTAAATTTTCTCATTCTTTAAACAGATGTATCTGCCTTATTTCAACGGAGTACGGTGTTGTACACCTGCGAGTAAGATCATCTTAATTCACAGATTTCCGTAATACTCTTGGTGTTTGTCATAAATCGCGATCTTGATTTGACGGCGTTAAAAACTGACAGTCTCCAGTGAGCGAGGACCACTGATCTCCACGTAAACTGTATCTGAAACTGTAGCTGTTTTATTGGTTCGGCCAAAGATCCTCCTTACTTTCTTATCTGAATGGAATATGGCGGTAATGAAACCTTACTACAGCATTAAGAAATAATAAAAAAATTCTATCCGATTCTGCACCCACTTGTGCCTGTTACATCTGAAGTTCCTGATTTCTAGAGAAGAATAAAATGAACTGTTTCAAAAACAATTTTGTTGTATACTGATGCTACTTTATTTCACTTATGATTTACGCATACGTTCCGGTGTCCTGCAAAAAAATTCTCTGAGATGCCGTAGAAATCTGTAAATTTGGTAGTATACTAGCCACGACTTCACGTGCACGTAGTTCCTGAAAGTCAAGTCGTACACATAGCACATACATGTTGAACAAAGCTGATATCGTTTGCTCCGACATATCACTATTAATGTTAGGAATTACGAAAGATACAAATAAGCATTAAGTATAAAGTCATATTAATTCTGCAACAGAAAGCAAATACATTTCTACTTTCTTGGTACCGGTACCTCATGTAATGCATTGCCTACCAGCATTTATGTTGCTACTAAGGGACATAGACTCTATTACATGGAGAGACGTATTGCAAATGGGACAAAATATTTCAGTCATTGGGACATTGATGATTACCTGGAAGATTGTCTGCACTACTGTGTACTATATGGGATCCCTGTTGACAGGGATAGAAGGTTCAAATGGCTCCAAGCACTATGGGACTTAACATCTGAAGTCATCAGTCCCCTAGGACTTAGAACTACTTAAACCTAACTAACCTAAGGACATCACACACATCCATGTCCGAGGCAGGATTAGAACCTGCGAGCGTAGCAGCAGCGCGGTTCTGGACGGAAGCGCCTATAACCACTCGGTCACAGCGGCCTGCTGACAGGGATAGGTTTACAAGATGACAGATGCTAAATTTCGAGAAATGAGTCGCAAATACTTGTAAATATACTCGGTAAATATAGAAAACACATAGACTATTTTTGAGGCACAAAATTTTCTGTTAGCATTTTCATGAACGAAATCATGAAATTGTGTAATTCGTAGCTTATTTGAAGTAAGGCATTTGTCTTGTTACGTGGTTATCTTCTAACAGCTTATTCCAAACTTATGACGGTACGATGGTTCCCTGTTTCCAACAATGTTACGCTTAATGATGTGAAGTTCATAACCACAAATAAGTTAATAATCCGTATTCATTGTACAGACTAAATGAAATTTTTCCCGACTGCAAAATGACGAATGATACGTATGTTAGGACTTGCTAAACACGCTGGGTAAGTTGCCTGCTGCAAGGCCAGGGTCCTACATAGAGGTAGTACAGAGATCTCGGACAGTCGACTATAGCCCTATTTAAATCACTTAGCATTTACAGCGACATGGTTGGACTGCCACTGTCAGCAATACACCAGTGTTAGCTTGGCAGCGTCGACACCCACTGACTTGCCACTTCCACTCGGCAAAAACATTGTGCTTGCCAGTTCTCAATTCAGAAACCTATACAGAAACAAAAATTTTGCAGCTTTCAATAAAAGGAAACGTAGCTCTAGTCGTAGTTAAAATCAAGAACTAATTGTTAACAAGGTTAAAGACACTATGAAGTCGTGTAGAATATATGAATATCAGAATTTTTACGTCATTTTTGTTGTAGACACTTCATAATAGTCTTGAAGAATCAAGTTTGCCAAGACTGCTAACAATTCTTTTTATTACTATAACCGGTATCGACATTTCTACGCTGTCAGCATAGGACGTCAAAGTTACAAAAACAAAAATCCCAACTGGACGTGTCTCAGACGTATACGATTTCACATGATCACTGTGTACACTACCTCAATATTGTATCGTACCTCGTAGCATTATTAGATGTACGTGCTTGGTACAACATTGAAAGTCACATGTTGAGGTTGCGTTAAATTGTAATAAAAAGTGGCAGGGAGCACCAAAATGTTACAAATAAAATAATGCTGAGTTAAAACACACAACATGTCGTGCTGATGTCCCAGCGCATAATAATCGCCTGACATCACAAAGGTGACTTAGCTAGTGTAATATTTTCGCAGGTAAGTAAGTATACAGTTGTTTACGTAGTGGCGTCCGATAATCGATAAATTTCGAAACATGCGCCACACTGCAACTATGTCTTCTCTTCAATCTCATTAATATATTTTAAGACAAGTAACATAACATTTTAAAAGGCAGATTTAAAATAACACTACATTTTGAAAATATGCAGTGTAATTTTTTTGAAGTATAATTTTCAATGAAATATACATTGTCCTTAATTACATGTAAACTTATACTAGACTGTCATTTCTTAAAACAAATAACGGTACAATTAACATAGTTACATTATTCATCAACACAGACCTATATAAAAAAATCCTGACAGATAAATGTCATCAAGGTAACTACATGCAAGACAAACATAAGCCATAGACATGGACCATACAAAACCACTCCATGATCTACTATCAGGTTCGTATAATTGTGTTCTTCGCATCATATAAAATGAACTACACTAGCTCTTATGCGCCAGTGATGCGGTGGCCTAAGTACAACGCATTCATTATGAATTATGGGTCAACGTGTCAGTGTATCCGCATAGCGGGTTATTGAAAAACATTGAGGAATTGCTAGCGATCTTGGCAAACTTGATTCTTCAAGAATAATATAACTTTCAGATCGCCCCTAACGATTGAGCTATGTCAAACTGTACGACGCTTATATACTTTATTCTTGTTACGAGTTAGAGACTGGCAACATTACGATAAAACAGTTACCCGAAGTTTATATATGGCAACCGCAGTACGACACGAAATTTGGCAATGATGAAAAAACAATCATGAGATCAATCCATTTCGAGATACAGTAAGTCTGAAACTAGTTTGAGGACGCAGAATTTCATTCATTTCAAAATAACTGATTAGCACCATCGCTAATTAAAATTAAGAACTGATTTTGACATGCTTAGAGTCACTATAGAGATCTAGGTTATACGAAAATTTTAGATTTTTTTTACGTGGTTTCTACAGGAGGCAGAGATTTTGACGCAATGTTCTATCAGTTCACAGAGTGAAGCGCTGTGGCAGCTTCTTGCAGACAGAAGTTATCACAATAAAATCTTAACTTCGGAGCTTAAATGTTAGATGTCAGCTAATTCAAATTATGTTGATAATTATTACTTTGGAGCCGTCTAATGACAACTCAACAAAATAAATTTTTCGTGCTATACGAGTTTCGTCTTCATCATTTACAAGGCATCTGCAGGGGCTTGAAATATACGAGGGTTATTCCAAAAGTAAGGTCCGATTCGCCGTAACTATTGAAATTTGGCGCCAATGACAAAACACGCATGCGCGCCGACTCCCGGCAAGCCTTGCGCGTCAAACGCCGCCATTCGCTTTGTTACTGTTGCTGAGTGTAGTTCACAGTGTCACTTTACAATGTTTAAGACAATTGATCAGCCTGCCGATTGTGAAGTAAGGGCAGTGATACGGTTTTTGTCTGCAAGAAACAATTCAGCGGCGGAAATCCATCGGCAGATTACTGAAGTGTACGGTCCTAACATAGTGAGCGACAGTAAAGTGCGCAAGTGGGTGCGAGCTTTTAATGAAGGACGGGATAATGTGCACGATGAACCACGGTGTGGCCGACCATCAGTGATTTCAGACGATTTGGTCAATGCGGTTGACAAAAAAATTCGTGAAGATCGCCGACTCACTATTACAGACGTAGACATGCATTTTCCGAATGTGAGTAGAACAACTTTGTACAGAATTGTGTCTGAACATTTGAAGTTTCACAAATTGTGTGCCCGTTGGGTTCCCAGGCTGCTTACTGAGCCCCAACGAATGAAAAGAATGGCTTTTGCTCTTGATTTTTTGGAGCGATATCATAAGGAAGGTGACAGTCTTTTAGACAATGTTGTCACAGGGGATGAGACATGGGTTTCTCACATCACTCCAGAGTCTAAACGTCAGTCAATGCAATGGCGTCACACGTCATCGCCAGTCAAGGTCAAGGCAAAGCAGACAATCTCAACACGTAAGGTTATGGCGACTGTGTTCTGGGATAGACGTGGAGTATTGTTAGTCGGCTTTATGGAGAGAGGAACAACGATTAATAAAGCCGCCTACTGCGCTACCCTGACTAAACTTCGACGTGCAATCCAGAATAAGCGACGTGGTCTTTTGTCGTCTGGAATCTTGTTGTTGCATGACAATGCCAGACCCCACACTGCAAATGAAACGCAAGCTCTGATCAAGAAATTTGGATGGGAACAGATGGACCATCCTCCTTACAGTCCGGACCTGGCGCCAAGTGATTTCCACCTGTTCCGTTACTTAAAGGAGTTTCTCGGCGGCAAGCGCTTCGACACAGATGATGAAGTGAAAGAAGCAGTTAAGGACTGGTTATCGTCACAGGCGGCCGATTTCTATAACATGGGCATTCAAAAGCTTGTTGAACGATGTGACAAATGTTTAAATAAGTATGGAAGTTATGTAGAAAAATAGATAAAGATGTAAGGAATGTAAATAAAACAATTGTTTTGAAAAAACATTTTAGTTTTGATTTTTTTTTTATAACCGGACCTTACTTTTGGAATAACCCTCGTATATACATATTTCTGTTAGTACTATTTTATTTTTCATAATGAAATTATACATTAAGTTTATGAACGGTTCTGGCACTTTCTGCTTTTCTATGACCTAACAGTAGTTTAAATTTCTACTCAAAAATTTCTTAGATGTTGCTTTACATGAGGTTTTTTTTTTTTTTTTTGTTTTACATCTGTTCTGCTTATTTCCATACGAAATGTTGTTGGTACAGCATCGAATATATCAGTGATCTATTTGCGTACCCGTGTGTGTGTGTGTGTGTGTGTGTGTGTGTGTGTGTGTGTGTGTGCGTGTATTTGTTTTGTTGTGGTTAAGTGTATGAACCGATACATTTTTAACTCATTATTTATATTAGTATGTTTAACAGTGTTTTCGTTTATATAAGTCTCGTCATGTATTTGTTCTCTGCAATGGTGTTCTGGTTATAGTAGTTCTCCTGCATTGGTATAAAGCATTCGTTGTAGTTATTAATACTGTATTCTAACGATTTTCATAGGTTGTTATAAGTTATTAGGATGAGGGTTTTGGTGTTTTAAGTAATCTGGAAACATGTAAAGGTTCGTTTCATACTTCTATCACCTGATTTGTTGATTGTACTGTGTTTTAAAATTTCTGCATGTCACACCTAGGGACACTGCATCACAACTTTAACATTTATGTTTGTACACTCGTGATGCTTGGAATTTGTCCCTTTTGAAAGTTGGTTGGCAGAAAGTTTGAGGAGTTTGCACAGTTTTACATGCTACACGGAGGCCTATTTCTTTACTGTGTTTGCCACTTTGTGTGTCAGTTTACTCCTGTAAGTCATAGTGTCCCATGCGCTTCTCTTCTGTGTGAGGTTGTCATTGTCTGTATTCGTGGGTTTTGAGGCTAGTGAGTTTTCGTGTTGTTGCTATATTGTATGTGTTTTGCTTCCATGTGAGTTGCAGTTTTTTGACTGAGTCTGTATATGTGTGTGTGTGTGTGTGTGTGTGTGTGTGTGTGTGTGTGTGAGAGAGAGAGAGAGAGAGAGAGAGAGAGAGAGAGAGAGAGTTTTAATTTTTCGTATTGAGCGGTATTCCGTTAATTCCATACAAAATGTGCCTAGTGCAACTAGCTTCTCGTTGTGGGGATGGCTGAATATGGCATGTATTATTGTGCCTATGGTTGTTTGGTTTCTGTATATGTTAAAAATGTTTGCCATTGTCCTTTATTGTTCTTATACCAGAAAAATTTATTGTGTGTGAACTTTATAGTATTACTATATAAGTTCTGAGTGCAGTTCATCTATTTTGCCTGTTGGCTTATCTACCAGACAATGTCATTCACATATCCGTCCCAATACTGGATGTTAAATTTTTAGTCACTTGCTATATTTGCAAATACGTGGTTTTCTAAATGGCCAATAATGTAAGACATCCTTATACGTGAAAAACAACAAAACAATAGTGAAATAAACATAGCGCTGGCAAGGAAATTAGTAAAGACCTAAAATAAAGAGCATGATAAAACAAGCGTTGCTGAAACTTAAGAGCAACAGTACAGGGGCAGGGGGATCAGCTTTCTTCTACCGCAAGAGGTCACTCAGTGGTTGTGACACTGGGTAGCTGTATTCTATTGTTTCCTTCTGTCACTTACCGTGACAGCTCGTTAAGTAGGCCACGGCTGTTTCCTGTCCCCGTATTTCTCCAATTGAAAAGCGTTTCGTCTCTACCGTCTTCGCCATCGACGGGTGATCAAACTCCATCTCCCCAGTCTTTCTTTTTCCCACTAATGTCAACAAATGTACTCACTTACACAGCAAAAGCAAACGAAATCAAAATAAATTGGGGTTACAAAAGTTTTCTCAGAAACTGAGAAAAACAATAATGTGTAATCGCAAACATAGCTTACGTATCAAGAATACAAATAATACATATAATCAGAAGGAGATTTAACGTAAAACAGCGAGCCTTGTACATTTTGAACGAAGGTCTGCTACTGTGATACTGAAGCACGAGTGAATTATCACTGCTCAGACGATTACTATTCATCGCGGTAAACTTCACAAGAGCCGGCCGGAGTGGCCAAGCGGTTCTAGGCGCTACAGTCCGGAACCGCGCGACCGCTACGGTCGCAGGTTCGAATCCTGCCTCGGGCATCGATATGTGTGATGTCCTTGGGTTAGTTAGGTTTAAGTAGTTCTAGGTGACTGATGACCTCAGAAGTCAAGTCCCATAGTGCACAGAGCCAAACCTCACAAGACATTATAGGAGCTCTTTTGCCTCATAAGCTAAGCATTCCGCATTCCGAACAGAAACGTTAGCTTTGTGACTAATGGTTCTCGAACTGAGTCCTTCACGCTTTGCCTATAGCCTTTTGAGAAAATGCATGAAAATCTTATAAAAAGAGAAATCATTTTTTCCCAATTTGGTTCGCAGTTTGTCTTTATTTTGACGTTAGCACTTGTTTGTCCCGAGGTTTGCGAGGGGTACATTGTTTTTCCATTCCCTACAGTGCCCGAAAATGCGCGTTACCGGTACCACGCTATAACGTCTTGTTTTCACATGTTTTCGAACGTGAATCGTCGAAGTTTTCGATCAAGTCTCTAAGCGTCACAGAAGTCCTTTCTTATAACGTCTTCCATCGGAGTTCGTTGATCTTGTCCTCGCCCGGTTAGCGACATCGATTCCACCACAGAAGATATCGATGTTACCAAGTCAAAGAGGCTGAGGGACCTGGCAACTCAGGATAAGTGGCGCTCTCGGCGTGTGGCCTGGTCCCGCCACAGAGGGGCCAAAAGGCGTAAAAGTAGCGGCCAGGGGCTCCACTGACACTGCAATCATGAGAACGGCATCTACTGGCTGATGCGTCGCGATTGAAATAATTGTATCGAGTAACTACAACAGACAGCTCTCTGTGCACATATACGCATCAGAAACGTGGGCAACAACGGTAGATATCGGCTCACTCTACGGTGTCCACACCACCTTCTGGGACAATAGTGATAATAAAAATAAAGAATGCAATGAATATATAAAAAACCGCTGCAGCTACAGGTTCCACAATATTTGCTACAAGTAATGACATCCACACATAAGGAAAAGAAGTAAAACTACGAAAAATGTTAAAACTTAATCTGGAACACCGAGCTAACACCATTGCCACCGTGGTAACACCGGTTGCCATTACATCACGTAAATTAAAGCGCTGTTGGCCTTTGCTAGCACTTCCACGGATCACCGTCCAGGTCTGCCGAGCGCTGTTGGGAAGTGGGCTGCACTCAGTTGCTGTGAGGCCAATTGGGGAACTAGTTGATTATAAAGTAGCGACTTTCGTTGTGAAAACTGACAACAGCTGCGAGAGCGATATGTAGACTACATGCCCCTCCGTATCCGCATCCAGTGACGCCTAAGGGCAGAAGATGACACGGCGGTCGGTCCGTACCGTTGGGCTTTACGAGGCCTGTTCGGTCGGAGTTAGCAGTTCCAAACAGTAAAGTTAAAGAGTTTCCTGTACTGAAGCTCACGTCATCGTTCACTTACACATCGTTCGCCGAGTGAGGAGTGTTGACGTCATCGTGTTTTGAAACACGGCTGAGCTATACTGGATTGCAATACAGATTGGCGAGCAACTTCATTCAGATTTATGTGAAGTGTAATTTGTTCTGTGGCTGTTTAATTCTGTATAAAGGAAATCTTTGCACATTGGAACGTAGAAACCAAACAAACGCGTACAGAAGGTGAAGATCTCTCTGACGCTCCGCGAGAAGTGAACAGTGCTGTGGTGATGAATGCAGATCTTCTAGCTCTTCTTTTGAATCTGTTGTATCTATTCCGTTAATCCAGGTCTCAGAAAGAAAGACCAGTACTCTAGAACTAGTTTTGGTTTTGTAAGTGACCTAAGTGCTTTCTTGTAGGATTCAAATCAGTGACCATTTTCCTCGTAACAAAGTGCATATAAATACACGCAGTGTAAACGTAAGTTTCATTTGAAAAATGTAGAAAGCAGAGACGGCTCATAAAGCGTATTTCAGACAAACGTTTTTGTTAATTTCGTGATTTTACATCAGCGTAAAATGCAGCTTTCCTCAAACATTTTACTGTAGAAAAGAAAGCCAGACCATTTGTCTGAAACGCAACTCCACTGCTAGCATTTATCATCTGAGGAGGTTTCCGAATATCTACATCTATATCTACATCTACATGGATAATCTGCTAATCACATTTAAATGTCTGACAGAGGGTTCATTGAACCACCTTCATAATTCTCTGTTATTCCAATCTCGTACAGCGCGCGGAAAGAAGGAACACTTATATCTTTCCGTGTGAGCTCTCATTTCCCTTATTTTATTGTGGTGATCGTTCCTCCCTATATAGGTAGGTGTCAACAAAATATTTTCGCATTCGGAGGACAAAGTTAGTGATTGGAATTTCGTGAGAAGTTTCCACCCCAACGAAAAACGCCTCTCTTTTAATGATGTCCACCCAAATCCTGTATCATTTCAGTGACACTCTCTCCCCCATTTTGCGATAAAACAAAACGTGCTGCCCTTCTTTGAATCTTTTCGATGTACTCCGTCAGTCCTATCTGGTAAGGATCCCACACCGCGCAGCAGTATTCTAAAGAGGACGGGCAAGCGTAGTGTAGGCAGTCTCCTCAGTAGATGTGTTACATTTTCTAAGTGTCCTGCCAATAAAACACAGTCTTTGGTTAGCCTTTCGCGCAACATTTTCTATGTGTTTCTTCCAACTTAAGTTGTTCGTAATTGTAATTCCTAGGCATTTAGTTGAATTTACGGCCTTTGGATTTGATTGATTTATCTTGTAACCGAAGTTGAACGCATTCCTTTTAGCACTCATGTGGATGACCTGACACTTTCCATTATTTAGGATCAATTTTCAATTTCGGTACCACTCAGATACCTTTTCTAAATCATTTTGCAATTTGTTTTGATCTTCTGATGACTTTATTAGTCGCTAAACGACAGCCTCATCTGCAAAAAACCTGAGACGGCAGCTCAGATTGTCTCCCAAATCGTTTATGTAGATAACGAACAGCAAGATGCCTATAACACTACCTTTGGGAACGCCAGAAATCACTTCCTTTTTACTCGATGACTTTCCGTCAATTACTACGAAGTGTGACCTGTTTGACAGGAAATAACAAATCCAGTCAGATAAATGAGACGATATTCCATAAGCACGCAATTTCACTACAAGCCGCTTGTGTAGTACAGTGTCAAAAGCCTTTCGGAAATCCAGAAATACGGAATCAATCGGAAATCCCTTGTCAATAGCACTCAACACTTCAGGCGAGTAAAGCGCTATTTGTGTTTCACAAGAACGGTGTTTTCTAAATACATGTTGACTATGTGTCAATAGACCGTTTCCTTCGAGGTAATTCATAATGTTCGAACACAATATATATGTTCCAAAATGCTACTGTGTTTCGACGTTAATGATGTGGGCCTCTAATTTAGTGGATTACTGCTACTACCTTTGTTGAACATTGATGCGACCTGTGCAACTTTCCCGGCTTTGGGTACGGATCTTTCGTCGAGCGACTGGTTGTACTCGTATATTTCTGTTAAGTATGTAGCTATTGCATCAGCATACTCCGAAAGGAACCTAATTGGTATACAGTCTGGTCCAAAAGGCTTGCTTTTAGTAAGTGTTTTAAGTTGCTTTACTACTCCGAGGATATTTACTTCTACGTTGCTCATGTTGTCAGCTGTTTTTGATTCGAATTCTGGAATGTTTACTTGGTATTCTTTTGAGAAGGCATTTAGGTAGGCTGTATATACTAACTCTGCTTTGGCAGCACTGTCTTCGATAGTATCGCCATTGCTATCGCGCATAGAAGCCATGATTGTGTCTTGTCGCTAGCGTGCTTCACATACGACCAGAATCTCTTTGGATTTTCTGCCAGGTTTCGAGACAAAGTTTCGTTGTGGAAACTATTATAAGCATCTCGCATTGAAGTCCGCGCTAAATTTCAAGCTTCTGTAAAAGATCGCCAATCTTGGGGATTTTGTGTCTGTTTAAATTCGGCATGTTTGTATCGTCTTTTCTGCAACAGTGTTCTGACACGTTTTGTGTACCAGCTCCGTATCAGCTCCGTCCTTTGTTAATCTATTTAGTATCGTTAAAGATTAGCTCGCTTCTAGAGCAATAATCCAGTTTTTTGCCGGGTGTTGCTGCGCTTACGTCTAGTTCACTCGGTCTTGGATGAAATAAAACGGCCACACCGTTCTTTCAGCTCTGTATGACGGGGACGCCCACGGCAAATGGCAGTGACGCATGCCTGACTTTCCGCGAAGTGTGTGGCGCAGTACTGTTTGAAGAGGATACGCGGATTACGTACCAGCCTCATCGCAGACAAGCTTAGTGGCGCACTGCAGTGTTCCACCTCTTGCCAACGAAGCTCAAACACGTAAAACCGAATTAAAATGTAAACCGCTTAGTGCCCGGCGGAAATCAATCGCGAATTCAGTTGCAGGTGATTCTTTTATATTAACGCGAATAGTAGGTCGTCAAAAGCCGAAACCGGATTTCATCTCTAAAAGTCGTCGCGTGTATTTTCTGTCGTTTTACGGGAAAGAGTTTGAAATTTTGTACTGATGGTCTTCCAAGTGGAGTCAGCCACCGAAACAGTGCTCAGCGATTATTTCATGCAACGCCCAGTGTCAAAGTAAATCGTTTTGTTTCGCATTCTAAACTTGTCGCACAATATTCACATGTCTAAGCACAACACACACATTCAGTCGCGCAGCGCGGAGTGGCCGCGCGTTAGAGGCGCCATGCCACGAACTGCGCGGCCCTCCCCGCCGGAGGTTCGAGTCCTCCCTCGGGCATGTTTGGTTTAAGTTAGTTTAAGTAGTGTGTAAGTCTAGGGGCCGATGACCTCAGCAGTTTGGTTCCTTAGGAATTCACACACATTTGAACATTTGAACATTCAGTCGCTGCTGGAGAGAGTTCTCATATTTACAAAGGAAACTCCCCATCGCAGCCGGCCCGAGTGGCCGAGCGGTTCTAGGCGCTTCAGTCTGGAACCGCGCGACCGCTACGGTCGCAGGTTCGAATCCTGCCTCGGGCATGGATGTGTGTGGTGTCCTTAGGTTAGTTAGGCTTAAGTAGGTCTAAGTTCTGGGGGACTCATGACATCAGATGTTAAGTCCCATAGTGCTCAGAGCCATTTGAACCATTTGAACTCCCCATCGCATCCCCCTCAGAATTAGTAGGAAGATGGCCCTGTGGATAGTCCGCCAAAAACTGAACATAGATGGAACATGAAAATAGGAAGAATGTGTACTGAACTATGAAAAAAAAAGCAAAATAGAAACAATGAATGGTCTAAGCTTAACAACTGCAACATCGAGTGAATAAGACGAAGAACGGCATCGTGGTTAAGTTGCCTAGCCGGAAAAAAAAAATAAAAGAGAGAGAGAGAGAGAGAGAGAGAGTGTAAAGGAATCAATGATGAACTTGAACGGATGTCCTGTGATGTCAACCAAGGCCAAACACAACGAATAGTACCGAACAAAATGAACAGAAGCAAAAATAAATAAGTGCTCAGGATATTGGCCTGCAAAGCAGATGAGCCGGGTTCAAAACTAACTTACGTCATTTACTTTTATTTTCATTATTCTGCACTGTATACCCCGAGATTATGTCAATTAACAGCCAAAAGTACTATCTGGACAGGAGATGAACAAGCTCTTTCCGAATTGTCAATCCTTAAACATGCGCTCTTAAATGCACCGACACTGTCACACACTGATCCCACTAAGAAGTTTTCGATCGCCACTGACAGTTCCAAAACAGCCCTCGGTGTATACATTTTTCAAGAGGCAGAAGAAGATGGAATCATTGTTAGTAAAATCACTGCATTTGCGAGCCACATTCCGTCTGCTGCAGAAAGCAACTATTCGATTACAGAGTTTAAATCCTTATCTGTCGTTTGGGTCTTGGCTAAATTTAGACACTTTTCGCATGGAAGACATACCATTGTTTATTGTGACCGCCGTGGTATTCAATTTCTGCTCTCCGCAAAATTTTCTCGCGACCGTCTTGGACGATGGAAGTTATATTTCCAATAATTTGACTTTGCTGTAATCCATATTCCCGGTTCTCCGAACGTAGTAGCTGATTCTTTATATCGTTCTCTTACTACAAGGCAACAAAACACTGCCACACATTTTTGTCAAACTAATCACTGTATTTTGTACGTACAGCAAGTAGCGTTTGAAAATTGTATTTCATCATCTCTTTAAGACATTTGCCAAGAAAGGGATAAGGATAGTACCAGGAAAAACATTAAGCAGCTTTGGCTTGACAAGACCAATTCAACAATAAGATTTCACTACTTAGTACACAATAATAATCTCGTTCGATGTACACATCCACATAGCGAAAATTGGGTCTTATGTATATCTGAAGATATAGTCAACAAATTATTCTGGTACATGCATTTAAGTTAAGCACATTTTGGTTCACGAAAGTGTTTCCTCATTCTCAGACAGAACTGTTACTTCGCAAATAAGGAAAAACGTATACGACGTGTACTACCAAGAAGCAAATTTTTATCAGCAAGCGAGATCATCGACGACTTCTTATCTCGCGCCATTATATCCCACCATACCAATTGCATGTTACACCAGTTACATGGACACTTACTCTGAAAGCTAGGAAGATTACACCTATAGCCATATCCAGTTACCATGCTTCATCAGACCTATCTGAACGGATTATGAAAGAAATTGTTAAGCTTTGTCGTCTGTACTGTCTTATGAAGCACACTGATTGGGATAAATATATCTACACATTTCAAGAAATTATTACTCCATCCAAATGATTCTATCTTGTTGTCTCCGTGTATGGTATTAAAGAATGTTAAACTACCGAACGAAATTAAGGAATTAGTAGCATTTCCTGTTTGACGAAGAGTACGTCACCATGAATGATTTGACATTGCAATCAACAATATTGAGCACGCAACTGAACGAAAAAAAAATACACCAGAAACAGGTAGGTCATCTGCGCGAATTTAAAATTGGTCACAAAGTATTAGTACGTACTCATCATCTTTCCAACAAAGCCAAAAATAGGTGCAACACGTTCGAGTTCCTGCGGAGTAGTCTGTACAGAATAAGGCATACTCCACAGCCAAATGTTGTTCATGTAGAAACTTTGCGTACGAAAAAGCCACGAGGGAACTATCATATCAGTAATGTAAAACATTTTATTGAATAAAAACATTTTTTCCTGATTGAGACGATATTTGATACTACACTGTCACAGTGTGACATAATAATTCCTTTTGCATTTTTCTCTAGTTTTAGCACTTTCATTTTCGCTATGCACTATGTATTTGTTCCTTGTCATTTAACTTAGTGCCATTTCATGCACTACTGTGTTTTACAGATAGCACCTTTTAGGCAGGGAGAGAAGAAGTCACATGCTTACTGTATACTGTCATTATTTTTTACTCATCATGCTCATTCATTGTTTCAGAACAAGTTTTTACCATGTGAAGTAAAGCAAATATATATATTCTGAAGCATCGAGGATATGCAAGAGCCGGCCAGGGTGGCCGAGCTGTTCTAGGCGCTACAGTCTGGAACCGCGCGACCGCTACGGTCGCAGGTTCGAATCCTGCTTCGGGCATGGATGTGTGTGATGTCCTTAGGTTAGTTAGGTTTGAGTAGTTCTAAGTTCTAGGGGACTGATCACCTCAGATGTTAAGTCCCATAGTGCTCAGAGCCATTTTTGATATGCAAGAGGTTAATGGAAAATGAACGAAACAAGTGCAAGAAAGGTCATTCACCGTCATATACCAACAACTTTTTCTTGCAGGTTTTTCAGGAAACAACAAAGTATAAACTTAAGTGTAACCAATCACATATAATACACATATACTACAAACTCATTTATATGCTTTCACTAATCAGTCCTTTACAACAATACCAAGAATGACACATACTAACGATTTTTCTATGTATGCTAGGTATAAGTTTCAGTTTATGGTAACATTCTATGAAGTGGTAACAATAAAGACACAAAGATGGTATACTAATGATAATAATGATTGTATGTGAATGGTAAGGTAAAGAAAAGCGATGACACAGAGGTCACACTGTTATAAAAGGAAATGTTTTATGATAATTTGACATTAATTAATATGCTATAATGCATTAATGTAGATGCAGATACTATTTTATTTAACTGTTGTATAAGAACTCGACATTACTTGGTACACAGATACATTACTCCTTGTATTACAAAGAAAAGATTTTCTTCTGAATGGCAGAGTAGTCATGCATGTTCTGCTTGATACACTGCATTTTTCTGAACTAATGATGCTCTTATGCAATAGGTACACTGACATTTAGCACCTGCTGATATTACTTTTGTTTGCATTAACTATACCACTAACAATTCCAGCATAATAATTTCCTCTTGCTTTACAGGTACAATGAGCCATTTCTCGTCACTCATTTTGTTTCTTTCGTTTGGTTTGCTATCTATGCTTATACTATATGCTTCTAGTTGTTAAATCATTCTGATTCCTTTAA
Organism: Schistocerca serialis cubense; assembly: GCF_023864345.2. Classification (NCBI taxonomy): domain Eukaryota; kingdom Metazoa; phylum Arthropoda; class Insecta; order Orthoptera; family Acrididae; genus Schistocerca; species Schistocerca serialis. The sequence goes on from NC_064639.1 coordinate 593,381,961, forward strand.
CATTGTCATGCCTGTGCTTAGAATAGTCTCGCGATCACACATTTTTATCTTGCTTTATTTTGCCTGACCAATTTGACCACTATGGACGTTAATGATTTTCTTTTGCAGCAAAACAGCATTTTGCTTTTCCTTAATCCTACTTTCCCCAGCAGTTCTGTGCTTTCTTTACATCTGTTATTATTTTATTTTCACTTCTCTGTAAAAGATATATTACTTATGTATAGTCAATATTTACAACAAATACCATTTTCAAATCTCATGTACAGTAGAGATATTCTACTCTACTGATCTTTCTTATGAGCTCTGATAGCATATGGACTGGTTATAATTATGAACTATGTATTTTGTCATTTATTCTTGTCGGTCTTCATGTACTATTTTCTAGATTTATTGCCTGTATACATTAAGTTTTCAAGTCTACTTATTGACAGATCCACTGTTATGCTATATGTAACCACTACTGTTCTGCAGACAGTCATTACCAGTAAATGTATTTATCGCTAGCTTACTACTAGAATAGTTCAGCTATGAGCCTAAAACATATCTATGTAACACATTGTTAGATACTGATGAACAAAATTTGTCACTCATATAGTATGAACTAAATAATGCAGTTGTTACCTGCATAAGTTTAGGATTCTGTATTTATATCCACTACTGTCATACTTCGCAATCTTAAGAGCATGAAATGCCTCTTTAAGTTCCATTTTGTCTTTATGTTATTGTACTTCTCTACGTTATCCACTGAGATGGTCATGAAACATATAGTTAGTTGTTTACTTGTCTAGAACTACATAAATATATACAAGCTTACTGATGTCGATGATAATACACTACAACTGAGAGAGCTGTAATGACACTATTCACTGCACTCACTACTGTCCTAGGCAGCACGTAATACATAATTGACTGAGTTGTCATTGGGTACCATATCTACCGCTTCCACCAATGAGTCTGCTCAGTGCCAAATCTCACGACTTTGACGTAGCTAGTGATGTTCAAGTCTATGGATCCTCGATTTGCAGACCATCCAGACTGTAACTTTACTTCAACCGTGACTTTACATTTTCACTTTTTACTTTATATTTTACACTCACGATAGAGCTACATTGTGCTTTGTGTAACAATGACTATGATTAGTCATAACTATGGAAATGAGCGTTATAACTGGACACTAGATTTCACACACAAATGCACATAAGCACCACATTTCTTAACAAGTTTGCAAATACTTAGTAAGGTTTTTCTATAAATCTATATTGAATAACTCACGTTATTTTAATTCCCATGTACTTTGTACATGGGAATTAAATACTATTGTATTTCTCTTAGATATTAGGCTACATTATAAAGTTTCATAGTGCACATGAGCACTATCATACCTGACAATATGTACATTCATGATTCATAGCCACAGATGTTAGGTGGTTAAAGAAAATGATTTACAAGTTAACAATGGTACTTTTATGTTATTCAAAAACCCAAATGCTCACAAAGATTCGTATTTCTTTATTAATTATCTCTTTCATGCTACGTTTCCAAACTTTTATCAGCCTGTACTTATGTAACGTTAAGAATTTCTTGTGTTATTACGGCCAGTTGCCATAACAACCCCGCCAAATTCTTCAGAAGGAGGCAGATGTACTATGAAAGGTATATACACAGGGTAAAATTTTTTAAGGAAGTTTTATACTGAACCAGAGATGGTCAAATGTAGTGTCGACTGTCTAGCAGCATTGCTGCTCAACATTGATCGCTGGTTCAAGGTGTTATGGGTAATGTGTCAGAGTAACTTTAGATGCAGCGACAAATGGAGGACTCTCAAGTGTAATGATGCGTTGTATTTGATGTGTGCTAGACATATACTTACTCGCTATGGGCAGTAATGATTTTTTATTTGCAAGGTACCATACTGGAAATAATTAAGGTAAAGAAAGTTGTTTCGTTACCAGTGCAATGTGCTTATTCATGAGTGATGATTGAGACAATGCATAGCCCTCACATCCAATGATTTTGTAAGGCCAACTGTTAATACATAATCAGTTTATTGTGTGTTAATTGTCAGCATTATTAATTTTCAAAGAGTCAAAATACAAGTTTTAAAATTAGTGCCATATTGTTGATTACTGCGAGTCAATACCAATTCCAAGATCCTTGTCGTTTTTGATTAACTGTTTTGCTCAAGAAGTTATTGTTTCAGTCGTTTTCAATTTAATTAAAATGTATGCTAAGCAACAGCCTTGCATAATATCTGTACGATAACTGTACAATTTTAAATACTAATGGAGGGCAGTGCAAAGAGCATTAGCATTGTGCAGATAAAGGCAAGAAATTTTATTGTTTCAGGGATAGCATTCATTAAGCACAGGGAACATTATCAAACTGATCAAGTTTTGTTTTATTAGCAGGGACAATTTCAAATCAATAGTGTTGCATCAGATTCAGTTTTTTGTTATGTAAATTCATGCAGCTTTGGTTTGGTTTAGAGTTATTGACAGTTTACATTATTGCAGTCAGAAAAGTTCAGCATAGGGCAGAGCACATAAGTGCAGCATAGGGCAGAGTACATAAGTGACGAGATAAAACACATGTTCACATGCCATTCCCATTCTAACAGTTGTGTTGCAGGCAACTGTCATTTACTTTATTTCAAACATAAATGCTTCAACTTGTGCGCGAAAATCTGTGGAATTGTGTGTGCCTCTTCGTATGTCGACTGTACCAGTTAAAAATTATATTATTTCTTCAACGTGCTAGAAATAATTAAATAATACTGACAATATGTTTTTTTATGATCTATGTTGTTGATAAATTTGAAATATAAAACGAAGATGTACACAGTTGGACTGCACTGCCACTTAAATACTGCACGTTTTAGTTTTCCCCTCCACCCCATCCTTGCTGTCAGCACGACGCAGTGGTGGAGGAACTGTGCAGCGAGGCTGAGCACTAAGGCACTCGTGCCGGGGCACGGCTCACGTAGCTGATTTATAGAGCTCTGAGAGGAAAGACAGCCTGCGCCTATCTGACTACCACATAACCGCAGGGTGTGTCTCATGAGGTTTTGAACAATGAGAAGCAATGTGTCACAACTACAGGTTAAGAAGAACGTTACTCGAAAATTCACATGGTCCTTATTAGTTAAAGTTAATTTTGTCATGAAGCAGTGTTCATAAAAAAAGGAAGGAGTGTTCTATGTGCTGCATGGAGCAAGGAACGAGTCGGTGAATGTACTCCACTGCCAGTGAACTCAACAGTTTTGTGAGAAGTATAAGTCAAGCAGGTCTTTCTAAAGTATCTTTTTTGTATCAGTAGGGATGATTTTGTCAGAAGAGAAGATAAGCAGTCCAGAGTACTATCACATGCTATGAGCATGATTACTCAGATATCTGTGGTCACTGACACGGGCGCCGCTTTCAGTTGGGTTTTCAGCGGATGATCGAAAGTGCACGGAAAGTGCCGTCTATGAGAATGAGGTAATTTTCCCCACTTCCGAGCAAGTTTTTACAATCTGAACTCGACGTTACAGAAAGTTCAGAATTTCCTAAAGAAACTCTAATGTTTTCGCTGAAGCGCAGAAGCAGCGTTGGATGGGGAGTTGTGAATTTCACATTCTAGTGTGCGGTATTTATCTCATACTGGTGTTTTTTCATAGGGAAATTTGCATCAGATCAGCGAGTTAATAGCCATCAAACGCAGATGCTTGTTGAAGAAACAAACTTAGGAGACAAATTATGGTGTGAAAATACGGTATTAAGTTATCAGAAATTGGGATATGTGGTTTTTGGTGTGAGTTTCTGATATTCGTAAGTTCGAATATTTACCTCGAGACATTTTTCTTTGCCAATATTACAGAGCAAGCTATTTATAACTAACTGGACGTTAAACGGATCGCTATCTTTTCTATTTTATTACATGTATTTGTAACCACCTTTCCTAAACATGGATGATCGCTGGCTTGAATGAATATGGCGCAATTTGAAAAGCAAGCTACTTGTTGGATTGTGGTGGACTTTCTTCTTTCAGCTTTGCAGCAGAGGCCTGGGAATGGCAGTTCAATTTTCAGAGCAGTGCTGAGGCGCCACTAGCTCAAGACTTTATCTACGTAAGTTTTCTTAATGGGTAGCCTCACGATTGATTCTTTCAGACCCGTGTACATGGAATGGTTTTATTCAAATTTTAAAAGTTGAACTCATGGAACGTTTTGGGCGAGATAACAGAGGCGTTGTCTCTCCTGTCTTCTGATTGAAGGAGTCGCCCAGTACCACTGGGAAAAAATCCCTCTTGTTGATGGATCAGTTAGCCCCTCCAAATTTTTTCGTTCTCTGGGCACGGAGGCGAGGCAGACTGGATATTCTTACAGTGTTGAGGAGTAGCAGAAGAGCCGTTCTAGTGTATGGTGAGTACGGAGAGTCGCTTCTGTACGGACGTAGACGGCGATTTTGGATGAGATGTAGTTGAGTTAGGAATTTCCTGTAATTTTAGTCATCGGTCAGAAGCTTGTGGAGTTCTCACGAGTGATAATTTCGATAGAATTTAACTACACTCACCAGTCACATTAACGTGACCACGTTTGGTTCAAATGGCTCTGAGCACTATGGGACTCAACTTCTGAGGTCATTAGTCCCCTAGAACTTAGAACTAGTTAAACCTAACTAACCTAAGGACATCACACACATCCATGCCCGAGGCAGGATTCGAACCTGCGACCGTAGTGGACTCGCGGTTCCAAACTGCAGCGCCTAGAACCGCACGGCCACTTTGGCCGGCCGTGACCACGTTTCAGAAGCCTGAATAACCAGCGTGAGACGTGCAGGAGGAGAGTTCTGGATGACACCGACCGGGATGTGGAGCCATGCTGACTCCAGCGCCGTATCCAGCTGCCCTAGGTTTCTGTGTTGAGAATCTATGACGCGAATAGCCCGATCTGGGTGGTCCCACGATTTCGTCGACTTGGTCGATTTCGTCTAATTACGGGACATTTTGATGGCCAGGGGAGTACGGTAAATGGTAAACTCATTTTGGTGGTCATCGAACCACGTAAGTAATAGTGTGACATGTTGGTTGTTGCGCAGGTAGATGCCATCGTTCCGAGGAAAAACAAACCGCATATGGTGTTGGAGACTGTACCCAAGGATAGATGCGAACTTGTGTTGCTCCATTTTGTATTCCAGAATGAACAGATCAGTCAGGGAATGCCACGAAATCATTTCCCTGACCATAATGGTCTCTCCCCGGCCCGGATCCTTTGTTTTCACTTGTTTCACTCCGTTTACGTCAACGATCACACAAAACGTGATTCATCTGAAGAGGCCACCTGTCCCCACTCGATGGACGTCCAGTTGCGGTATTGTCGTGCAAACTTCAGCCTCCACCACAGCTGAACTGCATTCAGTACGGGTGCATAAACCAGACGGCTGCTGAGGAGGCCTATACGCAGCAACGTTCACTGAACGGTCATTAAGGAGACCTTTCGTGCATCTGCGTGGTCAGTTCCGAGACAGTGGTCTATTCGCCTGCACACACCTCCGCAGCCGTCGTTCTCCGCTGTCATATATGGTCCGTGGCGCACCACAGTTGCGTCGGCGCCAGTTTTGGATAGCGCCGTTTCGCCATGCACGGTGTACCTTCACAACTGTCGCATGCGAATAGTTTCCATACTTTGCCCGTTTCGAAAATGATTCCACCCTTTGAGCGAAACGCAATAATCTTGCCCTTTTGGACGTCAGATAAATCGCCCCATTTCTGCATAACGACAACGACTGCATTGTTCTCTGCTTTCTGCAGACACGCTTCACATTCCCTCTACAGCTAGTGCTGCCATCTGCCATTTGTGACTGGTTGTTGCACGCTGACATCGAATATCCGCCGTGGCCATATCCATGTCAGTGGGTCGTAGAGATTCAGATGGGGCCTAACTTGTTCCTCGTCCAGTCGCAGTTCACATGATGCATCATGATCCCGATTGAGTTTCGTATTTCAAGGCAATTTCGACGAGTCATATTTTGCTAGAAAATGGTGAATATTGTCTTCGGTTGTTCTGTGATTGTTGTTTGAGTCTTTATGTTTCAGCACATGAGCGTCCATGTTGCGGCCCTGAGTCAAGTTAGTCTTCACTGAATAACTATGATTACCACAGTTACCCTTACGGAACATGTTTAGAACTTTATATATGTTCCATGTTTAATGAAGTTCAGAAGCACACTCGACTTTGTGAATAGATACCCTTTAAACATCAGTTTAGCTCGTTAAACTTTACCTCACTGTGCATACGAGCAAGCTTTCCATGTTCTGTTATCGCTAACTTCATGTACTGAACCGTCCGCTTAGAAAAATTATGAATGACAATGCTGGAAAAAGTCTTACGTTATCTGATACAGAAACAGCTGAGTAAAACTCAACATACTCAGACAGTTTTCTCTTTACTTATTCTGATCATCACTAAACTGACACAGTATTTTAGCGGAACACAATCAGACTTTTAATAATCCCTACAAAAGAATGGCCCTGTGATAGAGAACAAACAATGTATTTACCTTAATAATATTTAAAAGTAATCTCATATATATATTCTATCATCACAAATTTCCTTTTTTTTGGCGGTCACACGTCCAGATCGTCCGCTTATAGTAACCTCTCAAAACTCTGGCATCTCTATCTCTCCCCACATCCACCACTGCCGGCGGCTCACCTCCAACTGCACAACGCTTCGCGCTGTTCACACCCAACTGCCCAACACCACACAAGCGCATATTCCAACAATGAGTCCAACCAGCCACAGACTGCACACAGCGCAGTCAGCGATTTTCGTAGAGAGCACTACGTGGCGTCACCAACATAAAAACCTAAACAGCCTACTTACAGTGCTCTGTAAGAGAAAGTTACTGGGAAGCTTCAAACCCTGCTCGGTCAACCTAACTCTAAAAGTTAGATTTCCGTTACACGTTTTCTTTGTGATAGAACCTAGGGCTAAATTCAGTTAATATGTTTGGGACTTCAGACGACTTGTCATTTAAGAGAAGCTAGAGGACGCTAAGCACCGGTTTTTTTTTTTTCAATAGGAACCTCGCCGCTACGGAAAGATAGCGCGCTGCAAAGAAAGACCGTTCCAGCGAACAACCTGGGCGCGTTTAAGTATACTATATATAGCTGGTACTGATCGAGTCATAAAGACCTGTAGTCAATGGACCGTGGCACAAACGTTCTCTCGCGAAACTATGCGCTCTAAGACGAGAAAGAACGAATATTTGTTGTAGGTACTTCTGGCCTCATGATTCATGTCTTCAAGCGATCCTCTGCAAGTGCCTGTTTTTATCTCAGTTCTAAGATCCGTGTACGTGAGAATAACCCTTTTCTTCTTTCGCATGGCGAAGTGCAAAAAGACACTTCTGCCGTAATGTGGCGGGTGTCGGGCAGTGGCATCTTAACTCAGAGCCGCCGCTTCCCTCACCGTACGTAGCGCCTGTGCTAATTTAATGGTGCGCCGGTAAGCCGGCACAGCAGGGCGGTGCATTGTCTTGTCTAATAATCTAGAGCAGAGCCGGTGCGCAGGCCCCAATAGGCGGCGAGTGGCGCTATCGGGGAGTGCGGTTAGGGAGAGGGGCGAGGGTTGCGCCCCGGGGGTAATCGGCCTGCTCTCCAGCATGCGGGCGGCGCGGGTTTATCCCGGTCTCCCTGTAATCCAGTGTCGCGCCGCGACGCGCCACCAAGCAACCGGCGACTGATCTTAAAGGCGAAGGCGCAATGCAGGAGGGCGCTCGCACAGTAGCGCAGTGTGGATAACAGGCGGCGAGAGCGTTCTATTTGCCCTAACGTCTCGGAAGATATGCAAACGCAATATGTTAACATCCTTCTTTTTTCCACCAGTCCACGCACTTCAGTAGTACCTTATGTGTCACCGAGGGGCCTGTCGAAGAGAAACAGATGTATCTCTATAACGTGTGTTTTCAATTCATTATGTGCAATGCTAACAACACTCCATACACCTTTTTTTAGGTAATTTATTTGGAGGCTGGTTGTAGGGAGCTCATCACGATTCTATATCCCGTAAGAATCTCTTCATCCCAAACTAGAGCTTAATTCCCCATCTCTTCAATTATTTTACTTAATTCAATCTCGGTCTTACTCAACAATTTTCCTCCTGTGGTTTGAATTGTTCTCTTATAAGGTTTGCATGAATTTCCTCCCGTCCTGTTGTAGTGGAGGCTTGTACGTGTAACTTAAATGGCCATGGAGCGAATGGTAACACCACCAAAACGAGATAAATTCTCATATTTCAATTCTCAGACAGTTAATTTAAATATTAATGAACTGTGATTTATTTTCAAAGAATATACTTAAGAATTTGGTTTATTTACTAGCGATTCATCAAGAACGTTAACACATTTAATCACACTATGTAAGCATGGAAGTAGTTGCCAGGGAGTAACTGATGAAATCATAATCAACTTCCTTTTAACAAATGGGGATTTTATTCACTTTAGTAGTGCCTAAAAGCATTTTTTAAAAGATTAGATTTAAAATTATAATCACAAAGCACCCTCTAAATATCAAGTTACAATTTATTCAGAGGCAGAGAGAGACAAGTTTCGACTGTATGAACTTTCGGGCAGAGAACCTTGCCGCTCCCTTTTGACACGGCCGTAGTTATGAACGCTCACAACAGCCTCTGAAAGACTACACTGCTGCAAATCTGCAACACACCAGATTACTGTAAACTAAAAGTTTTAACAATTTACACAAGCACACAAACTATGCACCCCGGTAGGAGGGATGGAAATGGTACAAAACACTAATAATTAAAATATTAATTTTGCCACCGAAGGTGCAACTTGATTTTAGCTTCTAAGAAAAGTCTTACGGTGAAAGGGTGGCAACTCTATGTACTAAAATGATCATTTAAATAAAAGCCCATGAAACGCAATCTTATATAAAATTCTACAAGGTTGGCCAAACAAGTTAAGATGTTCTACAGTACACAGATACCGCCTCTCAAGATGATAGGCAAGAGCAAAACATATTTCAGGTTTTAGGCCGTTACATTCCAAGCAGTAAATTCGTTGACACACCAAATCCGACAAACATGACAGAGGCAGCTCCGAACGACAGACAGACACTAACAGCCTAACAAGTGGGGACGAGAGACTGACCATGAAAACAAGTATAATTTAACAAGAGCAAATCACACAACATATCACCAATCACTTAACTTCTAATAAACTGCGATTTCTCGAGAAGACCTGGTGCAGCACCCCCAAATCGCTCTCCCGAACCGTCCGCTGCCAGCCGCTTCAACGGACGCAGGAAGTCGCGCCGATCTCCCGTCTCACGGCGTCGCAGCTCGCACCGGCCAGACCGATGTCGTGGGTTGACTCCTGTTGCTCTCGTGTCGACCGCAAAGTCACTACCCCTAGCTATACGGCGCGGCCCACTGGACTCACGTGGTGACCTCACATGCGCCGACGCTCAACACTGACGAGTCATCTTGTGTCTCAGTGTGCGACCGACCAACCGATCGACCCAACCGCCAGTGACCATTGCCTGAGCAAACTCGAGCAGACTGGCGGCATAACGCGCAGATGCAGCAACTAAGCCCCGACCGGGCGACCACTCGCAGAGTTCTCTTACTGGCGGAGTGGAAAGGCACTCATTTTGCCGGCTTTAAAGTTTGATCAAAACGACAGACATACTGGCACTCTCACCGACAGACAGACACTAACTGCCTAACAAATGTGGACGAGAGACAGATTAGCAAGCCGGGGACGAGAGACTGACCCCAGACTGACTCCAGACTGACTCACTGGTGAGCTCACAGCTCCTCTTAAATGCACGTGAACAGGCAACCTTTCCCCTTTCTCACCAGAGGGAGACACCAAAGCTGCGATTGCCACAGCGGCGCCACCGCCAGAAACGGAGGGCGACTGCTTCACACTACGCGCTGCGGCGCGCACTTCAAAACAGCAATTTTTACCACGGCTCTATTAAGGTTTTGGTTTATTATTATTTTGTTGCAGGTTCTTCTACTCCATTAAGATGAGAGCAGGGAGAATCTTCGTAATGTAATTTCTTATAACCATTAATACTTAAAAACTAGGTCTCCACGTAATCAACCAAAGAGAAAGTATTTCAAACTCCATAGACAAGACGTCTCCAAACTGATTCCAAATATCCGACAACAAAGTTCTCTTTTATATTTTGCCGGCCGTTGTGGCCGAGTGGTTCTAGGCGCTTCAGTCCGGAACCGCGCTGCTGCTATGGTCGCAGGTTCGAATTCTGCCTCGGGCATGGATGTGTGTGATATCCTTAGGTTAGTTAGGTTTAAACAGTTCTACGCTAGGGGACTGATGACCTCAGATGTTAAGTCCCATTGTGCTTAGGGCCATTTGAACCATTTTTCTTATATTTTCTTGAAAAGGTACCGATGTATTTTTTAATAATAGGCTATCGTTCTGAGAATATTCGACGGTAATTGACGTTTCATATTTATGACGTGAAAAAGTGCTCGTGAATAAAGCAAATATTCCTCTCAATTTAAATTGCAGTTCTTCTTCACTCACACGGGTTTTGTTGCTTTAGATTACAATAATATCAGTGCACGGTATCGAATCGCGTTTACTATCTGTAGACACAACAAGAACGTAATATTTCAGAATTCAAACTCGGGTTACATTTTTCACAATTTCGTTGTAATAATGTGAAATAAGATTCTTGATAAGTCAGTCGGTATTTTGTTCGGGCCGTCAGCCAAAACGTAGTGAGGAACTGTACAGCCACGTCCGCAGAAAACCGCTGGCCCGCATTGTCTCGAATTCGTGCACTCAACATGAAAAAAAAAAAAAAAAAAAAAAAAAAAAAAAAAAAAAAAAAAAAACACTCTGCGCATTGTGTTATGTGTTGGACAGGTTGGGTGTCGCGAACGGCTTAATGGTGACTATCTGGGATCAAAAACATTACAGATTCTCAGGAATGAACATCCAGAAGATTGGAACGTTGGAGCAGGTCTTCACGAACTGTTTCCAAATCGTTGAATTGGATGCAGAGGACCTGTACCTAGGCTGGCCCGTAGCCCTGACTTGACGCCTGTAGCCGCTGTCTACAAAGACATATCAACTTCACCCTATGATATGCAAAGTTGTATTGCTGCAGCCTGCTCGGACATCTCCGCTGAAATGCTAGCACGTGTGCAGCAGTCGTTCCACACCAGTCGGGAAGCGTACATTGCTGCTGCCGGTGGTTACATTGATCACTATCTGGATCGTCAGCTGTCTCGTTATTGGGTAGAATCCACATAACTAGTTTATGCTCTTGTGTTTTTTAGTATGTGCTGTCACAGGTATTGTACAGTTGTCGGAGTGGGAACTTTTCAAAATACGGCATCTCGTAAACGACCCTGCAACAAACCCACTGACATTCTAATTTACCCTACTTTTAGTTTGTTGATGTCAATGTGCTTTGTTTCATTTAAAAAAGTGTTTATTTGCACAAAAATACGCTTTCTAAGTATTATTACAATCTGTTAATGGGCTAGCAACACGAGTCCCCGACTACGAGACACGCATCAACAGCATTTCCCACTTCAGCAGTATATGCGGTGCAAGTTTAAGGTGATTCGTCCTGTATATGGCAATCTGTGTTTGCCGATTCCACAATCGTGGCACTCAAAACCCACCTACCAACAGTATACTGGTAAGTTTCAAACTATTTTTTAATTTTTAAATTTGTCCTGTTTCCAGTTGCAAGTTACGATCAAGCCTTTCTTATACAGTTGTAAATAATATAGCTCAGTCAGATGATGCCTTGTATTACGCGAAACAGTCTTCATAAATAAATAAAGCTATAGACTGAATTCCGCAGCCAAGATTGTTGTTTTCACCACATTCTGCATCTGGTTGCTGTAGCACACGCCATGAAGTGGAAATCCTTTTAATCTCAGAAATTTCTGTCTCCAAATAAGGCCTGTGATTTTGGCGGAAAACGCTCCCTTTGTCTGCACAAGTTTGCTTCTTGTCCACCTTACTTCGTGCGTCATACGTTATTTTTCTACCAAGTTGGCAGAATTCCTTCTCTTTGTCAGTTGAGTGGTCCCCTGTTTCGACGCCAAGTGTGTTGCAAGTCTCATTCGTTTCGCTTTTTAATACCTTCGTATTTCTTTGATGTACTTTCAATACACACTCTGCCTTCAGTAGATTGCTCACTCTGTTCACCAACTACCGTAATTTTTACTCATGTTCACAGTGGATAGCAATATCATAAACGAATCATACTTCTGAATCTTTCTTCTAATTCTTTGTTTGCTTCTACTATTGCACCCTTTTGAATCCAGGCATTTTCCTCTTGGTCTGCCATTCTTATTGGTCCCTTTTGGCTCTTGCACTTGTTGTATACAAAGGTTTCCTCCTACAAATAACTGACCTTCGCCCGTAGTTATGAGACTCTATCGCAGTAGTTGACAGGATCTCCAGTAACCTGTTACGGAAATGGAGAAAGTCACAACTATGGACCAGTGTACTGCAGAACAGCGAAAGCTGCAGTGGAGATTGGCATTTCTGTCGCACATCGTATTCTGTAACTGCCCGTAAGAGGCTTTTCCCTCGGATCGAGATAGTTAACATACGGCTTTGACACAATTTCATTGCTACTGGACTGCCTTCCAAGCAACATTTTAACGAAAAAACGATTTAAACAATTTGTAGACACCTATAGATGACGTAGTTTATATGGAAACGATGAGTCACTTACAAAGATGTCGGGGGTATCACTTTCTGTTCAGCAACTGAGCTGTTAAATTCAGCTGGAAATAAAGGAGGCGAATGCCGAAACACGCAAGTATGCTAAAATCTAGGGCAAGATGGCGATAGTGGGGTAGGCTGGCGGAAGTGTGGCTAAGTACTTGTCTCTCCACGCACCATTCTCAATGCTCCAAATGCACGACATGACGAATAGCGTAGTGGGTCGCGAGGATAAGGGTGATGAAGAAGTGACATGTGAAGAAAGGGAAGAATGCAGTCGTGAAAGAGGCTAGGGCAATTTATTGCTGTAATTACAGGTCGCCTGCCGGGTGCTGCAGGAAAACTAACGGATACGTAAGATCTGGCAGTCGGTTTCTCCTTTAAGACGTTGCCATACTTAGTAGAGGCCATCCGGAAACATACTCTAAACGAGAATACGTCCACCACTTGCGTGTCGATACGCGAGCTGCATTCTCTCACGTTTTTTTCAGGCGTACAAGTAACCTGTCTTCGGCGTACAGTAAACGTGTACCGCGGCTTGTCAGTCCATGAAGCGTCCAGTAGCGGTCACCCTGCAGCTACAGCAATCCACTCGAGCCGTGTACCTTGCGGTGAGTAGAAGTATACTAGTGGAGCGGTAGCCGCTTTTCTATAGCAAGGCGATGGTTCTGGCCAGTGCTGCTGCTCAGCGGTTGGTGGGCTCTAAATTGCCGACTGATTTGCTACGTTTGGATCGATGTACCTGTTGTCACAATCGGCGATAATCCACGGTGGCATATGTCATCAACACTTTGTTGGTCAAGGCAGTTAATCCTAAGAAGGGCGGTTTCCCTCGAATCGAGTTACAATACACCTTCAGAACGGTGCCACGTGAAGAACTTAGTGCCTACACGATTTCACAGACTGGGTCCGCACTCGCGATCTGACCGTGACAGATGCTCTCATTAGTTTCTTCGTATGTGTGTCCACAGCCTCAGTGTAATGTCATCGGTCACCATACGCCGTCAGTTTTTTTTTCTTATGAACTTTATTGCATGGTGTATTAAATTAATGGCCAGTTACGGTCTGTGGCCATTTTCAAATGTAGATGCGTCAGTCATCGATGCAAAAATATCTTAAAATGGACGTATATCAAAACTAGCTTGCAGTGAAATACACGATGCAATGGACTTTATCTGCAGAAAATTATACCTAACAGTTGCCGTTTAAAATGGTTTTAGCAGTCAGAAAATGCACTGATCTGTCAGCTAAATTCTTATTACAAACTGTGTGTCAAAATTATAAATAAGAGGTTAATACTGGACGAAAAATTTTATTGGAATCGCTAAACGAAAGGAGACTGCAGAAAATCTCATTAAGGTAGTTGAGCTATTATTCAGAAATATAAGGATTCGTACTCTCGCAAGCTAGCCTGACGCCGCTTTTCCTGGACTCGCACACGGCATATGGAGACCAGACTTTCACACCACATCCATTTGCTAATAAAGGGTTTAGGCCGGCGCCAGGATGCTCGGCGTCACCAGTTTCTAAAGAAGTGTCATTTCGCATTCAGCCACGGCATTCCCATCCTCTTGCACGGCCGACAGCGGAACAAGGCCGACCGGCAACATGACGGGTCAAAAATCACTGCCCTGCCGTTCCCTTTGCCTATTTCGGTGACTACAAAGGAATCCTCAAACTCGCTTGCTGCTCAGGGAAAGCTCCAAGGCTGCCCCTAATCCAATGGTCACCTCCAGTGTGGTTCAAATGGCTCTGAGCACTATGGGACTTAACTTCTGAGGTCATCAGTCCCCTAGAACTTAGAACTACTTAAACCTAACTAACCTAAGGACATCAGCCACATCCATGCCCGAGGCAGGATTCCAACCTGCGACCTTAGCGTTCGCGCGGGTCCAGACTGTAGCGCCTCGAACCGCTCGGCCTCTCCGGCCGGCTCACCTCCAGTGTGTCAAAAAATTTCTCTCCTTAGCCGAGTTTAATTCTACTACTGCCACTCAAGTTATGCAAGTACTGTGAGATCAATCAGTGATTTACCGTAACTCTAATAGTCCATCAGATTAATAGCAATCAGGGAAAATTTAGATACACCAAAGGCGAATGAAATTGTATGACAATTACGGAAACAAAATGAAAGGGGAGGTGCCTGACAGGCAGTGGGTTGCCCGGAAGGCACCGCCATCTTTCATTACCCCCCCCCCACTCACACTAGATCATTTTTCACCGTTTTTGGCTCACTTACGGCAAGGGATAGTGTGACACAACACAAAGAAAATGTCTCAATTAAAACATAACAGCCACTAGTCGTTGTGAAGCAAGAAAGGGCAGAGATCATAGAGGCGAATATTGCCAGCCTCACAGCAAATTTTACTCTCATACATCAAGTGATGCCCATTCATTCACTGGGATACCCATGTGAACACACATCCGCTCTTCCAGTTGGAAGAAAGTTGAGCACTGCTGGGTGCTGCCATTGTCAGTTTCATAGACCACATCGTCCGGCAAATATCCAGACTTAATTCGTTAACAGTGCATAGTTTAATAGCGCCCAGTGGAAACACACACATTCACTAGAAGAAGGAAAGGGGAGATCTTTACAAAGGATATCCCTTCCAATGTGAAAAGTGACCACATACATTCAGTATCCCTGAGCAAAGAAAAGGCAGCCGTAGTGCCGTGACCTAATGTCGTTTCACACTTATTAATTCGTGAAACATGACTATTATGCAACTTGCATTCGCCTTTCATTAATTAATACATGGAGAACACACTTGTGTAGCTGGATTTACAAAACGTGTGTCACAATTTATAGATGAAAAATATGTTGTATTACAAGACTAACTGTAAGTGAAAAATTGGTGAGGATACATACGAAAATATATTATCCAGGGTAACAAAAGAAAAAAATGTAATCTGATAGCAACGTTACATGTAAACACAAAACTTGGAATTTTTATAGCAGGGACTGACCCGCAGCGGCCATTTGTGGTTTAGTGGTTGCCAAAACAAAAATGAGGCCTACTTAAATCTATGGCAATGAAGCGAACAGACAATTATAGTGTGTAATGCTCATTAGTGAAACAGATGATGACAAGAAACTAAGTTTCACTGAACATTTGTGCATACAACAACATTGAAATACATCTTTTTCTTTCGTTTATGAAATAAGCTGTGGATGGTAGCGTTCTTGGGGTCGACAGTATTGTTTTACACAATGCACTACATAACACAGGCTGATGGCACAGTAGTCTTGGTGAGAGTTGCAGATGATCGGTCTTACACACCAGGCCCATGCGTGAGTTGATGCATGTGGGCACTGGTGGCTGAGACGCAACACACAAAGCACTAGACACTAGACGCTAGATGCACGTCATGCCCAGTGATGCTGCTGGTTGCTGCTGGGTGTGGGCGGTCACACAGACCACACCCACATGAGGACCAACTGCCCATACGACAGCCACCGCTTGGCACAATGTGTTACATCTGACGCCTTCCTCCGGCTGGCACTCCGACGGGAGGACCAGGTGGCACAGCTCGTAGAGCTGCAAGGTGCCAGTGGCCAGAACAGATTGCGCGCTGTCACACACATCACACCCACGTGTGGACCAACTGTCTGGCAGCATGTACGAAGCGCTCCAGGACGTCCCGCAGCCGAAGGAGGCACCCCTCCTTGGGTGCTGTTCAGGGGTAGCGTGCCCCAGGCTTCCAGCTTCCAGCTCACACAGGAGGTCAGGCTAGACCAACAGCTAGTGTCGAATAATCCCATAGAGAGTGAAAGTCCATGCCTGCAGACAGGAGTCCATGCTCGGGGATCCACCAAGGTTACTTCTCTCTCTTCACCTGTCTGCGAAAGTGAGCATTTCGCATGGAGGCCATTGTTTGGTTGTCCCCTGCAGGGGTAGTCCTGGTCATCTGCCTGTCGCAGTGTTGTCTACTGTGCCAGCTGCCTGGCGGGTTACACCAACCGCTTCTCTTCAATGGCCTTAGCCTCATCCTGTGGCAGCTGGTTACTCATCCGACCACCTCATGCCTCCACGTAACTCCATGAGCTGTGCCTGTACAGTCCACACCAAGACCCAATTGGTACACTATTCATACCTTACAAAATCATGTACATGCTTACAGTAGCACATCGAATTCTGACTCATAAAAAAATATATATATTTACAATGTAGATGATAATAAGAATACAAAAAAGATTAAAATACACTCCTGGAAATTGAAATAAGAACGCCGTGAATTCATTGTCCCAGGAAGGGGAAACTTTATTGACACATTCCTGGGGTCAGATACATCACATGATCACACTGACAGAACCACAGGCACATAGACACAGGCAACAGAGCATGCACAATGTCGGCACTAGTACAGTGGATATCCACCTTTCGCAGCAATGCAGGCTGCTATTCTCCCATGGAGACGATCGTAGAGATGCTGGATGTAGTCCTGTGGAACGGCTTGCCATGCCATTTCCACCTGGCGCCTCAATTGGACCAGCGTTCGTGCTGGACGTGCAGACCGCTTGAGACGACGCTTCATCCAGTCCCAAACATGCTCAATGGGGGACAGATCCGGAGATCTTGCTGGCCAGGGTAGTTGACTTACACCTTCTAGAGCACGTTGGGTGGCACGGGATACATGCGGACGTGCATTGTCCTGTTGGAACAGCAAGTTCCCTTGCCGGTCTAGGAATGGTAGAACGATGGGTTCGATGACGGTTTGGATGTACCGTGCACTATTCAGTGTCCCCTCGACGATCACCAGTGGTGTACGGCCAGTGTAGGAGATCGCTCCCCACACCATGATGCCGGGTGTTGGCCCTGTGTGCCTCAGTCGTATGCAGGCCTGATTGTGGCGCTCACCTGCACGGCGCCAAACACGCATACGACCATCATTGGCACCAAGGCAGAAGCGACTCTCATCGCTGAAGACGACACGTCTCCATTCGTCCCTCCATTCACGCCTGTCGCGACACCACTGGAGGCGGGCTGCACGATGTTGGGGCGTGAGCGGAAGACGGCCTAACGGTGTGCGGGACCGTAGCCCAGCTTCATGGAGACGGTTGCGAATGGTCCTCGCCGATACCCCAGGAGCAACAGTGTCCCTAATTTGCTGGGAAGTGGCGGTGCGGTCCCTTACGGCACTGCGTAGGATCCTACGGTCTTGGCGTGCATCCGTGCGTCGCTGCGGTCCGGTCCCAGGTCGACGGGCACGTGCACCTTCCGCCGACCACTGGCGACAACATCGATGTACTGTGGAGACCTCACGCCCCACGTGTTGAGCAATTCGGCGGTACGTCCACCCGGCCTCCCGCATGCCCACTATACGCCCTCGCTCAAAGTCCGTCAACTGCACATATGGCTCACGTCCACGCTGTCGCGGCATGCTACCAGTGTTAAAGACTGCGATGGAGCTCCGTATGCCACGGCAAACTGGCTGACACTGACGGCGGCGGTGCACAAATGCTGCGCATCTAGCGCCATTCGACGGCCAACACCGCGGTTCCTGGTGTGTCCGCTGTGCCGTGCGTGTGATCATTGCTTATACAGCCCTCTCGCAGTGTCCGGAGCAAG
Organism: Schistocerca serialis cubense; assembly: GCF_023864345.2. Taxonomy (NCBI): domain Eukaryota; kingdom Metazoa; phylum Arthropoda; class Insecta; order Orthoptera; family Acrididae; genus Schistocerca; species Schistocerca serialis. Next base: position 593,400,259 of record NC_064639.1, read on the forward strand.
TATGGTGGGTTTGACACACCGGTGTCAATGTGTTGTTTTTTCCATTTCCAGGAGTGTATTTATTCAGGGATTACTACCATTAATAGATGAAACAAAATACAAAAATGTGGCACTTAGCAATAGACATGAAAAATCACAAAAGCTAACGGTAGACAGGTGTACCCCTGACTAATTAGCTTGCCTTAGACTCTAATTGTACTTTACCCTCCAATAACTTTCATATTCTAAACATTCAGACTTTCCCAGTGGTAAACACAAATGGAGACCAAATCTAACATGCAAAACTAAATGATTAAACCTAACATGCAACAGTAAGTCTAAAAGCGTAGTCTTCCTACGTGGTGGTGCCGTCTGGGAGATGCACATTTTAAAGACAATGACAGGGGTCCACAGTAACAAAACAAAGGGGCAACACAAGAATACAGTGAACACCAGCAGTACAACCTGCATGAAGGGAAATAAAATTTCGATACTTATGTGTCCAACTGGCCTGACCTGCGACAACAGAGTTGCGAAATGCCACCTTTCCCGTCTCGTCGAGATATTGATGTTTCGACAGCAGTTCTTCTCCGAATCTCCAGGTTTCTATGTTTGTGATTATGTATTCCTATAACCTCGTGGACGAATTTCGTAGCAGACTGTGAAACTCCACAAGGAAAGCCAGACAAGCGTCCAGACATGTGCTTTTATACCAAGAGCCAAGTAACACAAGCGATAAAAATGAACTATTGTTACAATGAGACGTAACTGATATATGTATGAGAAATACGCAGTCCAGTTCTGTGTCTCGGTTTTGTTGTTGGGATGCGAATCACTATTCCCCACTGTCTTTCCTCCATGACGATGTTGCACAGTGTACAAGTATTTAAACCTGGAGATGACTCAAACCAAAGTATGAGCCATCGCACAGCGGCGTGCGTGGGCTCGGCGGCCTCTTTAGCATTTCTCGAATCCGAATTCAGCACACGCAACTCAGGCGTGGCTAAGCACACATGAGGAAAAAAGAAAGCACCACAAAAACTGTCGCAACGCTCAAGGACGTTCCAATACGTACTCGAAACCTGTCAGCAGAAAAGTGCACCATAACGAGTACGTGCCCCACTCACTGTCATAAGCATTCGTAAGAGTAGTAAGCACCTCACAACACCACCAGAGACACAAGACTGGCGCAGGTTTCACACATACCAGATGTGTGAGGTCGCAAAGCCCGAAGTCACCCATGTAGGAGTCATGACCCCAGAAAGAGAATGCATTCACCCAAACACCGGTAAGTACCGCCTATAATTATGGCGTTCACATTCCAGATCAGTGCTCCATGAGAAAAACAGTCACGGAAAAAAGCAATCAAAAAACACAACCTTAAGATGGATGTGACGCTGGAAAAAGACAAAGATAAAATGCTGTAGTCAGACATAAATGTCTATTACAACCTCGTTCTCACTCAATCCATATACCCAAAAATAAACTCTATATAATACCTACTGTTTACACAAATACATTTACAAAACAGCTGTGTGATACATCATGTAGACGCTGTTCTACGAAGTGCTTCACGTGACAAATATGGTGAAGGCCGACCGACCTTTTCGATTTCAATGATTCCAATTCCAGGGCGTTCTCGTGATCGATTCTGCGCCCTCGGAGATTGCGAACCTCTTTCGCCCCCCCCCCCCCCCCCCTGACGTCAGTTTCGTGGAAGGCTACGGTTTTGTGTGTTGTGAGAGAGATAGAGTGGACGAATCCCAACCGCCTCTCCTATCTGCTGATTCCTGTCTGGACCGCGCCAACCTCCAGAAGCTTGCTGGTTCTATTCCTGCTCCCGCCAGTTACGATCTTAATGCTGCACATTATCGCCTGCTCGCCTCTGGTACCCATAATTTCTGCGTTCGGGTTGGAATGCTCTTTCCTCTGTCCTTCCCTGTGGACCGTGTCGCTGTCATTGTTTCTGCGCTTATCCCTTACATTCTGTCTCTCATATATCCATTCCAGCTCGTTGAGTAGATTTTTGAAAGCTTCAATGTTGTCCCCACACCTACCGTCGGGTGCCTGTTGATACTGCATGGGGAGCTTTGACAAACAGAAACGAATAATTTCCGACAGGCTGCAGGATGCGTCCAAGAAATGGTTCTTCTTTAATAACGCCTCGAACATTTTACCGGTCCTTTATATCCCGAAGATTTGAATTCAGGCCGCATCATAATATCCCGTTTCGCTCAATCCTGCAGTTTTCGTGACCAATAGGTAGAGAGAAATGATTCCTTGAACTATTCGAATGTGCAGGACTTTACCGCGACATCAAGAATTTTTTCGGCGGCCGTTCCCTCAATATGCGCACAGATAAATTTCAGCTTCGCACTGAGGGGCCATGAAGATGGTAACGACCGGGTGAATTGACCAATCCAAATTGTAGGAGGTAAGCAGCCGCCATTTTCCCTAACATTTTGAAATTTTAGGACGGAGAGAAAATGCTTCTGGTCTAACGTAGCTTCGACCTTCGCACTTGAGAATCTGTCATATTCCTTCACCGGGATTTGCTCCAGATGATGTGACACCTCATGTCCTCTGTGGTCGTCACATCTACCAAAATTTTCTGGGAACGTGTCCGGCGTGTTCTTACCCATGGGCTGAGAGGTATGGCGTGAGTGCGCACAACACTCCGCAGAAGACGTCGCACTGCTCTGTGAACCACCCGATGCCATCACTCGTACCATTGAAGTTTCACAGCACCGTAATTGTTCCGTTGTGCAAGGTCTCGAAGTGTTTGTCTGCAACTTTTCCTCAACTTGAGCTAGTAGATCGTTTACTTTGGCAGTATTCTGCGTGTTGGTGATCACTTTTGTTTGCCATGTAGCTCGCTAGTTTTGCTTGGATGTGAGCAGCAAGAGCGATCTTCTTCGCACCTGCTACCTCTACTCAGGCAAGGCGTCCGGAGTTTGCGTCCATCACAGAGTTCTGCCCCAAACTCAACCATGCGTTCGCTAATTTACAGTTGCAATGCGATCGCCTCACGCTGTCTTTTTCGTTCCAATCCTGCTGCCTCCTCCCTTCGTTTTCTTTCTAATTCTTCTGCCTCCTCCCTTCGTTTTCTTTCTAATTCATCCAACTGCTTCATAAGCTGAACTGGGAGTGTGATGATTGTATCAGGTTCCGGTTCTTGGGCGAGCCTGCCACTGGAGAAGATTCCCGAGTGCTGCTGCATAGGAGTCGCACACAGTGTCTGCCTTCTATATCCCTTTCCAAATTTCTATTCGTGACAAATACGTCTAAATGGACACGGTCGCCTCCATCATCAGACTCATCACCACTGTTAATTCCCTGTTCCGATACCGCATCATCTATCCGTATCTAACGCCTATCATACATGTTTGGGCCTGAGAGCTCCATGGGAAACCCGTCCAACACATCACCAGAAGGGTTGGCGACACCGTTATTAACGTGTTTGATCGTATTTGTCGAGTCTACTAGACTTTGGTCACAAAGTAAATTCGCTTTACTCCTCATCAACATTCACAACAAGGGGAGATAAAGAAAAGAAATTATTTGGCATGACCCGAAAAGAGAACAAAAAGAAGCGAAACACAAAACAAAACCTATATATAGGTAAGAACACCTAATATCTGACTTTCAGATATACGAAACAGAAACGCACAATTACCCCACCAGAAAGGAGTTTTTTGCGACGCATGCAGCTATGCTGAACTGCCAAATTCGTGAATGTGGTACAGAACCCCCAAAACCAAAACATGAACACAAATAAATATGTTACATGGTGAGAGAGAAATTATTTTATTTTCACGTTCGCACCAGCTTTAAGTACTACCCCCCCCCCCCCCCCAAAAAAAGAAAAAACCAAACAAATTGATAAATTGAAACGCGATAGAAAAACATGAATGTAATTACTTACTGATTACTGTTATCAGAGGAAACTGAGGGGAACATTCGGTCACTGGAAGGTCGCCAATATGCAAGCTAGCCTATGGTGGCGGCAGTTCTCCATCTACCAAATGACTAAAATGTCGTAACCACCATTCCAAGAGGTGCCACATTTATCAACAACCCAAGGAAATCTGACATTAAACAGTGGCCTCTGTGTGGATCACCCCTGAGTTGGCTAACTAGACATAAAATTGATTTAATTACTTCAAACCAACAACAAAATAAATGACATTGTAGGAAATGAGAATGGTTGTCCCAGAAAAATTAATGACAAGGACCTACGGTATCACAAAGAGATATATTAACTAATGTCAAGGTCAAGAGAGAATAAACATACAAACAGAAACTTCAACTATGTAACGTTTCATTATCAAGTACTCAGGTTGGTTGGCAATAGACTTATGGAACCTAACTGGAATTTACGTGTAAATGAGACTGGCTACTGTGAATGGAAGGCTGCCAGTCTGGGCAAGCACACTCTGCTGCACCATTCCACTGATTAATTTCTCATGTCAAGATACACTCCTGGAAATGGAAAAAACAACACATTGACACCAGTGTGTCAGACCCACCATACTTGCTCCGGACACTGCGAGAGGGCTGTACAAGCAATGATCACACGCACGGCACAGCGGACACACCAGGAACCGCGGTGTTGGCCGTCGAATGGCGCTAGCTGCGCAGCATTTGTGCACCGCCGCCGTCAGTGTCAGCCAGTTTGCGGTGGCATACGGAGCTCCATCGCAGTCTTTAACACTGGTAGCATGCCGCGACAGCGTGGACGTGAACCGCATGTGCAGTTGACGGACTTTGAGCGAGGGCGTATAGTGGGCATGCGGGAGGCCGGGTGGACGTACCGCCGAATTGCTCAACACGTGGGGCGTGAGGTCTCCACAGTACATCGATGTTGTCGCCAGTGGTCGGCGGAAGGTGCACGTGCCCGTCGACCTGGGACCGGACCGCAGCGACGCACGGATGCACGCCAAGACCGTAGGATCCTACGCAGTGCCGTAGGGGACCGCACCGCCACTTCCCAGCAAATTAGGGACACTGTTGCTCCTGGGGTATCGGCGAGGACCATTCGCAACCGTCTCCATGAAGCTGGGCTACGGTCCCGCACATCGTTAGGCCGTCTTCCGCTCACGCCCCAACATCGTGCAGCCCGCCTCCAGTGGTGTCGCGACAGGCGTGAATGGAGGGACGAATGGAGACGTGTCGTCTTCAGCGATGAGAGTCGCTTCTGCCTTGGTGCCAATGATGGTCGTATGCGTGTTTGGCGCCGTGCAGGTGAGCGCCACAATCAGGACTGCATACGACCGAGGCACACAGGGCCAACACCCGGCATCATGGTGTGGGGAGCGATCTCCTACACTGGCCGTACACCACTGGTGATCGTCGAGGGGACACTGAATAATGCACGGTACATCCAAACCGTCATCGAACCCATCGTTCTACCATTCCTAGACCGGCAAGGGAACTTGCTGTTCCAACAGGACAATGCACGTCCGCATGTATCCCGTGCCACCCAACGTGCTCTAGAAGGTGTAAGTCAACTACCCTGGCCAGCAAGATCTCCGGATCTGTCCCCCATTGAGCATGTTTGGGACTGGATGAAGCGTCGTCTCACGCGGTCTGCACGTCCAGCACGAACGCTGGTCCAACTGAGGCGCCAGGTGGAAATGGCATGGCAAGCCGTTCCACAGGACTACATCCAGCATCTCTACGATCGTCTCCATGGGAGAATAGCAGCCTGCATTGCTGCGAAAGGTGGATATCCACTGTACTAGTGCCGACATTGTGCATGCTCTGTTGCCTGTGTCTATGTGCCTGTGGTTCTGTCAGTGTGATCATGTGATGTATCTGACCCCAGGAATGTGTCAATAAAGTTTCCCCTTCCTGGGACAATGAATTCACGGTGTTCTTATTTCAATTTCCAGGAGTGTAGAATTAAGTATGCAGTGGAGACTGGGAGTGACTACTGCGAGTACAAGGCTGCGATCAAAAAAGATGCTCGTGTAATCGATTGATGAGCTTCTGAATTGGCCAAAGCTGCGAAATGTCACCGATATAGCTGGTGAAAGGCAAGATGCTGTTGTCTGCGTGCAGGCACTGCCGAAGCGTAGTACTGTGGGAGATGACCGCACGTCCGCCGGAGATTTTCTCACGTCCACGAAAATATAAAGTTTCACCCATGAGTCCAGAAGTCTTTACAACTATCTGCCCTCTCCATGAGAATGGAAGAGGTCTAGTGACTGTAAGCCACGACAGTCCAGAAGCAAGTCCACACCTCTCCCGTTCCTCAAAACCTTCCAGAAAATACCTGTTCTTCCAGATGTTCTTGAATAAACCTATCATGGCCCTGCACTGGTTACTGTGCCAATCATGTTTTCTAGCAATGATACCTGATCTTCCTCATCCAATCACTGCAGTGCTGTGCACATTCTGTTATCCGAAAAAACAGCACACAATGCTTGGAGCTCCTGCAGCCAGACCCACAACGCATTTCACAAGATGAGGGAAGCTTCCTAGTGAAAACAGGCTCCATCTTGTCCATAAAGCGATTTAGTGGACGTCGTTTTGGAGGGGCATGGCGGCACCCACGAAGCGCGGCATTCGGTGAAATTCGTTGTCCCGTCTCACAGGGTATGCTGTTCTTGTAATAAACACATTAGCCAGGCGCCATCCCCACGCCATTTTACGAGGACCCGCACACGGCGTAAGGAGACCAGACCCCCACACCACATCCACTCGCTACTAATACGGTTAAGACGGCGCCAGCATGCCCGGCGCCACCAGTTTCTAAGGAAGTGTCAATTCGCATTCGGCCACGGCGTTCCCACCCTCTTGCACGGCCGACAGCGGAACAAGGCCGTCCGCCAGAATGGCGGCTCATAAACCACTGCCTTGACGTGCCCACGGCTCACTTCGGTGACTACAAAGGAATCCTCAAACTCGCTTGCTGCTCAGGGAAAGTTCTAAAGCTACCGCTAAATCAATGGTCATCTCCAGCGTCCTAAAATTTGTCTCTATAGCCGAGTTTAATTCTACCACTGCTACTCAAGTCATGCTATTACTATGAGATCAGTCAGTGGTTTACCCTAACCCTAATAGTCCATTAGATCAATATCAATGAGGGAAAATTTAGACACACCAAAGGCGAATGAAATTGTATAATGATCACCGAAAAAAATGAAAGAGGAGGAGCCTGACGGGCATTACCATGGCAGTGGCCTTCCCGGAAGGCACCGCCGTCTTTCACTCTAACGCATGGGACAGAATCTTCAAGGAGCTAGACGAGGCTTCCCACTGTCCACAGCTCTTTTTAATATATATATATTGACGACATCATTCATAAATTGTTGGTTGTGTTAAACAACACAGTAAGAAGTAACGATTTTAATTTCATGTCACTGCTATTGTTGACTTTCAGCTTGTAATAGGAGAATCTGAAGAAAAGTTTCAAATTTCAGTGCATAAGTTTAGTCAGACTGAAGCTAGATACGAAAAGAGAATTTCGACAGATAAAACATAGATGATGGCATGCAATGTTTGGAACCCATAAGAGCAAAAATTGCCGTAGACGGACAAATAAATGATCAAGTAAGAGAGTTTAAATATCTGGGGTGCAGTTTTAAATTCCCCAAGTCAGAGGAATGAAAGCTAAAATTGGAGAGATTCATAAGTTTCTGGCGACTCATGCAACATTCATTAAAACAGAACCTAGGGAAAAAATATTTATTAAGCTTTACAGAGAAATAGCGTTATCCTTACTGTAGTATGTGGCAAATGCTTGGCGCTAACATCAGATCAATTATGTTAAATCGAATTATCAGAAACGAATTTCCTCCGCTTTATAGGTTAATATTCTTTAGTAGAGCCGGCCGAAGTGGCCGAGCGGTTCTAGGCGCTTCAGTCTGGAACCGCGCGACCGCTGCGGTCGCAGGTTCGAACCTGCCTCGGGCAGGGATGTGTCTGATGTCCTTAGATTAGTTAGGTTTAAGTAGTTCTAAGCTCTATGGGACTGGTGACCTCAGAAGTTAAGTCCCATAGTGCTCAGAGCCATTTGAAGCATTTTTTTTTTTCTTTAGTAGACTATAAAAGAAACACTGACGTTAGATAAGTACTATATCTACAGCCAATTACAACTATAGCTGAAAAATACAGAGTAATCTGAAAATAACACGCTTGATATATGTCTAACAGTAGGGTAAGTAAAGATTCAATATTATCTAACCCAACATCCGTTAATGAGATGGCGTGGACAGTTCTGAGGCGAAACAGGGCCAAAGGCCAAGCCCTTTAAGATGTTGATGATAATGATGATGATGATTAAAATGCACTGATTTTGAGCGTCTAGTCCATTTTTAACACGGTTACCGAGCTGGTAATCCCACCGACGACCAGTCGATATCTCACTTACGTGACTAACTACTCCATTCCACAATCAGTATTCCATTCTGTAGCGGAGCGTGTGCTGTCTAGAAACTTCGTGTTAGGTGTGTTCCTGACTAGGATTCGACCCTGGTTTCTTCATTTTCGTGGGCAATGCTCTTTTGACTGACGCATCCTTAATCTACTCAAGATTCCACTTCTCCTCTCGGCTTCGCTTCGAGTTTTTTTTCTTTTAGCCATTAGTCTTCTGACCTGTTTGATGCGGTCTGCCACGAATTCTTCTCCTGCGCCAATCTTTTCATATCGGAGTGGTGCTTGCAACCTACGTCTCCAATTATTTGCTGGATGCATTCAAATCTCTGTCTTCCTCTACAGTTTTTTACTCTCTACAGCTCTCTCAGGTACCATGAAACTTTTTCCCGATGTCTTCACAGATAGCCTATTATGCTGTCCTTTCTAGTTGTCAGTGTTTCCCATGTATTCTTTCCTCGCCAATTCTGCGGAGAACCTCCTCATTCCTTACTTTATCAGTTCAACTAATTTTCAACGTTCTCTGTAGCATCACATTTCAAAGGTTTCGATTATCATCTGTTTCGGTTTTCCCACGCACTCACCTGCTGAGTGAAAGCTTCTTTCTGGAAATAAACCTTAGACTTTGGTTGACAGTTTTTTCTTCGTTACACTTTATTCCATGAGCTTAAGTCCAGGAAAGTAAGAGAACGTAAAGTGGAAATTAACTGTAAACACAAAAGACAGACATAACATAGACTTTGCTCACCAATAATGTATTTTCTTTCACTAGTCACAACAGTCCGCCAACTATGGGGTAAATTTTCGATTTCGCAACTGTAGAAATCACGTAGTTTTGAGGCGAAGAACTCGTCGAGCCATGTCCGGAGCGCATTTTCATCGGGAAAGGAGGCTCCTTGAAGGTTGTTGGAGAGAAGGTGGAAAAGGCGAAAATCTGAGAGAGCAAGGTCAGGTGAAAAGGTTAGTGCGGAATGACTTTCCAATCCAACTCCTGTATAGTGTTTTTTGTAACACTAGCAGAATGCGGGCGGCCGTTATCGCGTCACTATTTATCGTCCATGTTTCACTTCTGTACATGGCTACACTCCATACAAATACTTTCAGAAACGACTTCCTGACACTTAAATCTATACTTGATGTTAACAAATTTCTCTTCTTCAGAAACGGTTTCTTTGCTATTGCCAGTCTACATTTTATATCCTCTCTACTTCGACCATCATCAGTTATTTTGCTCCGCAAATAGCAAACTCCTTTACTACTTTAAGTGTCTCATTTCCTAATCTAATTCCCTCAGCATCACCCGACTTAATTCGACTACGTTCCATGATCCCCGTTTTGTTTTGTTGATGTTAATCTTATATCCTCTTTTCAAGACACTGGCCATTCCGTTCAACTGCTCTTCCAAATCCTTTGCTGTCTCTGACAGAATTACAATGTCATCTGCGAACCTCAAAGTTTTTATTTCTTCTCCGTGGATTTTAATACCTACTCCGAATTTTTCTTTTGTTTCTTTTACTGCTTGCTCAATGTACAGATTGAACAACATCGGGGAGAGGCTACAACCCTGTCTCACTCCCTTCCCAACCACTGCTTCCCTTTCATGTCCCTCGACTCTTATAACTGCCATCTGGTTTCTGTGCAAATTGTAAATAGCCTTTCGCTCCCTGTATTTTACACCTCCTACCTTCAGAATTTGAAAGAGAGTATTCCAGTCAACATTATCAAAAGCTTTCTCCAAGTCTACAAATGCTAGAAACGTAGGTTTTCCTTTTCTTAATCTAGCTTCTAAAATAAGTCGTAGGGTCAGTATTGCCTCACGTGTTCCCATATTTCTACGGAATCCAAACTGATCTTCCCCGAGGTCGGCTCCTACCAGATTTTCCATTCGTCTGTAAAGGATTCGCGTTAGTATTTTGCAGCCGTGACTTATTAAACTGATAGTCCGGTAATTTTCACATCTGTCAACGCCTGCTTTCTTTGGAATTGGAATTATTATATTCTTCTTGAAGTCTGAGGGTATTTCGCCTGTCTCATACATTTTGCTCACCAGATGGTAGAGTTTTGTCAGGACTGGCTCTCCTAAGGTTGTCAGTAGTTCTAATGGAATGTTGTCTACTCCCGGGGCCTTGTTTCGACTTAGGTCTTTCAGTGCTCTATCAAACTCTTCACGCAGTATGATATCTCCCATTTCATCTTCATCTACATCCTCTTCCATTTCTATAACATTACCCTCAAGTACATCGCCCTTGTATAGACCCTCTATATACTCCTCCCACCTTTCTGCTTTCCCTTCATTGCTTAGAACTGGGTTTCCATCTGAGCTCTTGATATTGATACAAGTGGTTCTCCTTTCTCCAAAGGTCTCTTTAATTTTCCTGTAGGCAGTATCTATCTTACCCCTTGTGAGATAAGCCTCTACATCCTTACATTTGTCCTCTAGCCATGCCTGTTTAGCCATTTTGCACTTCCTGTCGATCTCATTTTTGAGACGTTTGTATTCCTTTTTGCCTGCTTCATTTACTGCATTTTTGTATTTTCTCCTTTCGTCAATTAAATTTAATATTTCTTCTGTCACCCAAGGATTTCTACTAGCCCTCGTCTTTTTACCTACTTGATCCTCTGCTGCCTTCACTACTTCATCCCTCAAAGCTACCCATTCTTCTTCTACTGTATTTCTTTCCACCATTCTTGTCAATTGTTCCCTTATGCTCTCCCTGAAACTCTGTACAGCCTCTGGTTCTTTCAGTTTATCCAGGTCCCATCTCCTTAAATTCCCACCTTTTTGCAGTTTCTTCAATTTTAATCTGCAGTTCATAACCAATAGATTGTGGTCAGAGTCCACATCTGCCCCTGGAAATGTCTTACAATTTAAAACCTGGTTCCTAAATCTCTGTCTTACCATTATATAATCTATCTGAAACCTTTTAGTATCTCCAGGGTTCTTCCATGAATACAACCTTCTTTCATGATTCTTGAACCAAGTGGGTAGCGTTTTGCTTGCGACTTCGTTTACAAATGCATTGCATCGCCTTTCCTAATTCTGATTTTAGGAAATCATTCCATGTCATATCGTTCGTTAGTCTTAGCACTAAGTACTTACACAATTTGATGTGCTCATGATGCTAACGCATGCTTTCTCTTTATTACAGACATTGCATACACTGAAGTGTAATGTCGTGGGATAGCAATTTGCACGTATACAGATGGCGATAGTATCGCGTGCTCGGCAGCCCGGGGTGGCCGAGCGGTTCTAGGCGTTACTGTCTGGAACCGCGCAACCGCTACGGTCGCAGGTTCGGATTCTGCCTCGGGCATGAATGTGTGTGATGTCCTTAGGTTAGTTAGGTTTAAGCAGTTCTAAGTTCTAGGGGAATGATGACCTCATATGTTAAGTCCCATAGTGCTCAGAGCCATTTGAGGCATTTTTGAATCTTTTCTAACAGCACGATATGGCCTACAGCGACTATCTTGGGCTCCTGACAATATCGGATGGACCCTAGGCGACTGACAGAGCAAGGCCTGGTCAGATGAACCCGAATTTCAGTAAGTGAGAGGATTCGAGTGTGGCACAGAACGCATGAAATCATAGACTCAGGGTGTAAACAAAGCGCCGTGCAAGATAGTGATGGCTCCATGAAGGTATTGGCTGTGTTTACATGGAATGGACTGCGTCCTCCGGTCTAACTACACCGATCACTGACTGGAAATAGTTATGTTCGGTTACTTGAAGACCATTTGCAGCCATTCATGGATTTCATATTACCAAACAACGATAGAATTGTCACCGGGGTACAATTTTTCGTGGTTGGTTTGAAGAACGTTCTGGACAATTCGAGCGGATGATTTGGCAACCCAGATAAACTCCATTGAATATTTATGGGACATAATCTAGAGATGAGTTCGTGCACATAAATCTGCATCAACAACACTTTCGAAATTGTGGTGCAATATTCCGGCAGAGGACTTCCAGAGAATTGTTGAATCCATGCCACGTCAAGCCGCTGCACTACGATAGGCAAAAGGAGAACCGTCACGATATTAGGATTTATCTTGTGATTTTTGTGACCTCTATGTATTTATCCAAGTTCAAAGAGAGCTGAAATTCATTGTACCAAGTGGAAATTTGCTGCAAGGTTTCCCTTGCAGTTCTCCAACGCCGGTAGTTTCCCGTCCACAACAGCATCGTCAGCTAACGGTGTGGCTGATCATATGCGATAAATCGTTTATGTATGCGGGGAACACTGAAGACCTATTAAGCTTCCTTGGGATACATCTGACATTACTTTCATTTCTGTGGAAAATTCGAAGTTCAGTGTAACGCATGTAATACGTAATTTTGTTGTTGTTGTTGTTGTCTTCAGTCCTTAGACAGACTTGATACAGCATTCCTCTCTAGTACATCTATTCTAGTCTATTCATTTCTATATAGCCAATATTTAGAGTCCTAAACGGACTTTGGCATCGAGATGGAGCGGAGCGCATTAGCGTTGGCTGTATACTCGTAGAATGTTTGGTTTTACGCCCGTAGTGTGGGCAGCGTGGACTTTGCTTCAGTTGGCAGGAAACGTCGACGGCGTAAGCTACGAGGAAAGTGTGCTCGCTTTCCTCCTCCAGTTGTGTTCATGTTTCCAAAGCTCTTTGAATCCTGACGTTATTTTGGTACACAGTGTTGGCAGCTCGTGGTCTTCTTAGCGTTGCTACCTCTCGAATTCGGGAACCCGGGTTTGACTCCCAGTCGGACTGGGGATCTTCTTCACTCGGGACTGGGTCTATCTGTTGTCCTTGCCGCGCGGAGTATCCACGTGGTTTGAGGTGCCATGTCACGGATTGCGCGGCCCCTCCTGCCGGAGGTCCGAGTCCTCCCTCGAGCATGGATGTGTGTGTTGTTCTTAGCATTAGTTACTTTAAGTAGTGTGTGAGTCTTGGGACCGATGACCTCAGCAGTTTGGTCCCTTAGGAATTCACACACATTTGAACATTTTGTTGTTGTTCTCATCATCATTTCATCATCATCGACGCTCAAGTCGCCGAGTGGCGTCAACCATAATGGCGTGCACCAGGCTGCCGAATTCCCCAGAAGGGGAATCCCGACCACAAACACCATACGCTGATTACGTTCGTACATAATTGCTCGTTTGCTCTTGGTTTTTCTCTCTTTTTGCTTTCTGGCCTTGTTTCTACACTGTTGACGATTCTTGGCTTTCACACCCGAGATTGCTCTCGTTTTGTCCTCTCTGATTTCTGTACCGATTCTCCGTCGACCGCTAGATCCTTACGACCACTCGCAGTTTCTCAGATACTGGCTCATGACACTCGCCCTCTTGGATAGCACTTTACTAAATACTTTAAGCTAAATCCATTTGAATTTTCATAGTGTATAAAGCCTTGGTCTCTATCTACGATTTTTAATCTCCACACCAAATTGACGGTTGTTTATTGCCTCAGGTATCCTATCAACCAGTTCCTTCTTTTCTCAATATCTGCGATAAATTTCTTTTTCCTTCATTGCGATTGAGTACACTCTCTTTAGTTATTTAATATACCACTCTGATCTTCAACATTCTCTTGCAACACAACATTCCAAAAGTTCCTGTTCTGTTCTTTCCTGAGGTGCTTACATTCATGTTTAACTTCCGTACAAAGATAAACTCCAGACGAATAACTCCAGAAAACACTTCATAACAAATAACATTATATTCTGTGTTAACAAGTTTCTCTTTTTCAGTACTGCTTTTCGTGCTATTGTCAGCCCGCATTTTATATTCACTGTACCTATACATGACGTGGCATACACAGATTGACATGGCATACAGAGATGTAAAGAAGTTCTTCAAAACGAGAAAGGCAAAAAAAGAAGCGTTAAGGATAAAAACGGCATGTGATGAAAGAATTATAGTGAAACGATGGACGGAATACCTCGAACAGTTATACAGATGAGACAACAGAAATCTATCTATCGAAAAGGAAGAAGAAGTAGAGCTGCAAGACGTAGGGGCTTCTATCATGAAAGAAAAGCGATGAGAAAGCACTACAAGACCTTAGAGATAGGAAAGCTCCAGGAGTTGATGACATACAAGAAGAAAAGTTGGGTAATACAGCGAAGATGGCACTCTGTTACTTACTATGTGATATTTACAGGCCTGGTGAGCTACCAGAAGACTTTGTTAAATGCGTAATAGTGTTGTTGTTGTGGTCTTCAGTCCTGAGACTGGTTTGATGCAGCTCTCCATGATATTCTATCCTATGCAAGCTTCTTCATCTCCCAGTACTTACTGCAACCTACATACTTCTGAATCTGCTTAGTGTATTCATCTCTTGGTCTCCCCTTACGATTTTTACCCTCCACGCTGCCCTCCAATGCTAAATTTGTGATCCCTTGATGCCTCAGAACATGTCCTACCAACAGGCCCCTTCTTCTTGTCAAGTTGTGCCACAAACTCCTCTTCTCCCCAATTCTATTCAATACCCCCTCATTAGTTATGTAATCTACCCATCTAATCTTCAGCGTTCTTCTGTAGCACTACATTTCGAAAGCTTCTATTCTCTTCTTGTCCAAACTATTTATCGTCCATGTTTCACTTCCATACATGGCTACACTCCATACAAATACTTTCAGAAACGACTTCCTGATACCATTACCTAAAACACCAGATGCAAGGAGTGTGAACAACACCGGAAGTTGAGTCTGGTTTGCCATGCTTCGAAAAAAGTCATTAAAATTACTCTCAGAAGAACGAAAAAACAAATGGAGGGACAGATATCTGTAGATCAGTATGGTTTTGGAAAAGGTATGGGAACAATGGGAACAACAGAAGCAATATTAGCACTGAGGCAAGTGATAGAGAAACAACTGAAGAAGGACAAGAGTACATTCATATCATTTATAGATCTGGAGAAAACATTTGACAGTGTCCACTGGAATGTATTATTCTGTATCCTTCGCCAATCAGGAAGCAGGTTTATAGAGTGGAGACATATAAAACGCTTACTTACTTCAAATCAGAGTAATGCACTGTGGTTATAAAGAAGAATCTGTCAGCATTCAGAAGGTCTACGACAAAGTTGCTCCGTGTCCCCATACTTACTTAATCTACACATACAGAAGGCAACAGTCAGGGTGAGAGAAGAAATAAACATAGGAGTAACAATTCACGGAGATAAGGCAGACATTTAGAGATTTGCCGACAATCTAGCATATTTGCAGAAAGCGAAGGAGGCTTGCAAAAAATCCTGAACACAATGGAGAGAATAATGGAGGATTAATTTCATACAACAATAAACACACATAAAACAAAAGTTCTAGTCATCAGTAGAAACAAAGGGAGTAAGACAGCGGTAAAGCTGAAAAGTAAAACAACTGAGGGAGTGAACGAGTTTAATTAGCTGGGAAATTAAAAATAACCAGTGATAAAATAAGCTACAAGGAGATAGTATGCAGTATCGCCTAGGCAAAGAAGAAAAACATTGAGCCGTGGCTAGCTCGCGTCATGCTTGTTTTTTTTTATCATTGGTTGCAGTCCAGTGGTGTCTTATTTTTTCTTCAGTTACTGCCATAATGTTGCTGTCTTCTCTCCGTGAGTGGCAGCAGCAGCGTGTATCGATGCTAGTACTGCTGTACTATCTTTGGTGTGGCGGATATATTTATGTATTTTCCAGGTGTGCTGTGTGTGGCACTCCGTCAGTTGGGCAGAGCAGCGAGGAAGTCTCCGTGGCGCGTGGTCAGGTTGGAGCTGCTGGCGGCGTGCGCGCGCAGTTGGAGTTGTGGGGCACTTCTTGCAAGGTTTACGAAGTTCGTCGCCCACCGATCCAGCTCACTAAAGTTGAGTGCTCACTTAACCTACTGTCAAGCCTCAACTGCTATTACTTCGCTTCGTTTGATCCTGGTTGTCGCTTTCTGGGAGATTCCCGCGAGCAACAACGTGTGTGCATTGAAGTCGGCTAGAATCGCAGCCGTCTTCTTGTGTGGTTTTTAACTTAATTTAATTCATTCCTCCATTAATGAAATGTACCAGCGGTATCTTCTGCCTTGTGGCCGTTGACGTACCGGTGATCTGCCCTGGTCATTGACATACTTTTTGGCAGTGCATTTTCCTCATCATGTTGATGCTGTCCAGCACGGCGTGTAGTACGACAGCTGAGGTGTTGTTGGTAGTTTTGGCCTTTTATTCTGACTCGTCTGGGTTGGGCACCAGTATCCAGAACGTTGTGCTATTGACATATTGTTGTCGTTTTGCTGGTCAGGTGGAGCAGGACTGATCTTGTTGGTTGGTTCGTCGGCTGGCTTTCTGTTGGGTTGCCTCCCGATTAAGAGGTTGTCGGTCTGGCTGCCTGTCTAACATAAACGTGCATTAGTGTTACCTTCCCCGGCCGATCCTTGGAACCTTCTGAGCGCCGCTCCTTGTGTTTTATATAGTGATTTCCTTTTTAGTCTTTAGTACTCTGTGTGGCCTTCAGCCGAGTCTTAGCTTATTAAAATTGCAAGGCTTTTCTTCTTAGGCCTTAAGCCATAAAAAAAATTGTTTCTTGTATGGTATGTGGTCATCAGCCGAATTTCAGCCTTTTGAAATTGAAAATTCCTTGTGCCTAGGACTTAAGCTGTAAATTGGTTTCAAGTTGGTATGTGGTCTTCAGCCGAGTTTTCAGCCTTTTCAAATCAGAAGTTGAAAAATTTTCCAGAATGAGATTTTCACTCTGCAGCGGAGTGTGCGCTGATATGAAATTTCCTGGCAGGTTAAAACTGTGTGCCTGACAGAGACTAGAACTCGGGACCTTTGCCTTTCGCGGGCAAGTGCTCTACCATCTGAGCTACCGAAGCACGACTCACGCCCGGTACTCACAGATTTACTTCTGCCAGTATCTCGTTTCCTACCTTCCAAACTTTACAGAAGCTGTATCCTTTCTTTCAGGAGTGCTAGTTCTGCAAGGTTCGCAGGAGAGCTTCTGTAAAGTTTGGAAGGTAGGAAACGAGATACTGACAGAAGTAAAAGCTGTGAATACCGGGCGTGAGTCGTGCTTCGGTAGCTCAGATGGTCGAGCACTTGCCCGCGAAAGGCAAAGGTCCCGAATTCGAGTCTCGGTCGGGCACACAGTTTTAACCTGCCAGGAAATTTGAAAAATTTTGTCTAGGCCTTAAGCTGTAGGATATATTTTCTGATTTTTATGTGGCCTTCAGCAGAGTTTTCCAGCTTAAATTAAATTTTGGAAATATCTTTGTCTGGGCTGTAAGCCGTCAGATTGTTTGGGTTTCGTATGTAGCCTTCAGTCAAGAGTTATGTGAAGCATTTTACGATGAAGCCTTTAGCCTATTTCAGCTGAAGTTTAGAAGATCTTCCCTTTAGGCCTTAAGCCGTAAAATTGTGTTCTGCATGGTGTGTGGCCTTCAGCCGAGTTTTAATCTCTCTTAAATTAAAAATTCAAAATTCTTGTCTTGCCCTTAAGTCATAAGATTGTTATTCTTTAGAATGAGGCCTTCAGCCGAGCTTTATACGAAATATTTTAAGCTGTTTCAAATTGAAAGATCTTGTTCCTAGACCTTAAGCCGTTAAATTGTTTTGTTGATATGCGGCCTTCAGCCGAGTTTTCAGACTATTTAGATTAAACTTTGAAAATATTTGTCTCGGCCTTAAGCTATAACACTGTTCTTGATTAATTTGAGGCCTTTAGCCGAGTTCTATGGGAAAAATTTAAGCTAACGCTTTCAGCCTGTTTATACTGAAAATAAAAAAAAAAATTCTAAAAAAAGTGAAACCTCCAGAAGAGCTCCCGTACCTCAATTCCTTGCTTAGGCCTTTTGCCTTGGATTTTCGATGTGGCCTTCAGCCGATCTAAATTAAACCGAATGAGGTCTTTCGTTGAAACCTTGAGAGTTTTGATTCTTGCTTGTGTGATTGTGTGTTTTAAGAAATTAAGTAACTTATTTTGGCCCCTTTCCACAAATATAACAGCATCCGCTCTGTCCTGCTAGCCCAGGGATTTTAAACATATTCACTCTAAAGAACTTAAGCCTTGACGTGAGGAAATAAATGTTGAAGACCTACGTGTGGAGCATTGAAACAGACAGCAGCGAAACTTGGGAGTGAGACAGGAGAGAAGACTCTCTGCGTTCGAAACATGGTGCTGCAGAAGAATGACGAAAATCAGCTGGAGAGAAATGATCACGAACGAAGAAGTTTTCATTAGAGCAAGATAGAAAAGGTACTTCACGAAACACCTAAAAAGAGGAGGGGTCAGTTGAAAAGGATAATTGAAGGACCAGTAAGAATCAGAAATTACAGAGGAAGGCCCAAACTGGAGTGCATTAAACAAGTACTGGAGCTTATGAAATGTTCCTGAGTCTACGAGCTGGAACGGAAGGCGGACAAGCAAGAAGAATGGCGACCTCTGCCAACCAGCCTCACGGCTGCTGACAATGGGGACAGACAGTATAGAATAGGATTTATTTTGCTGCCTATACAGCAAAATGCATCTATCACTTTTAGTGCCTCATTTCCCAGTTCAGTTCCTCCAGTATTTCTTTGATTAGAGTGCTTTCTGATACCCCCCTTTTTTTATACTTTTGTTTATGTTGATCTTACAACCCCTTTGTAAGACATTATCCATTCCATTAAACTGATTTTACAAGCCGTTTGCTCTCTCTGGCAGAATTACAGGGTCTTTGGCAAACGTCAAAGTTTTTATTTCTTCTCCATGAACTTTAATTTCGTTTTCATATTTCTTCTTCGTCTCCTTTACAGCTTTCTCAGTGCACTGACTACATTACATCGGGGGTGGGCTACAAATATGTCTCGCTTCCTTGTCAGCTACTTTCCACACCCTTTCTGCATTCTGGTTTCCGTACAAGTTGTAGATAATGTTTCACTTCTTGTATTTTATCCCTGCTACCATCAGAGCGTATTCCAGTCAAAAAACGTCTCTAAAGCTACAAATGCTACAAAAGTTGGTTTGCCTTTCTTTAATGTATCTTTTGAAATAAGTCGTAGGCTCAGTATTGCCTCTCATAGTACTCAGTTTCTCCGCAACCCTAACTGATCATCCTCGTGATCGGGTTAGATCTGACTTTTCCATTATTCTGTAAAAGATGCATGTCTGTATATTGCTGAATTGGGTTATTAAACTGGTATATTTGTAATAGTCGCACTTGTTAACACCCGTCATCTTTGGAATTTGAATTATTAAATTCTTATTAAAGTCGGAGGATATTTCGGCTGTCTCGTGTATCTTGCATGTCAAGTAAAATAATTCTGCCATGGCTGGCTCTCCCAAAGATCTTCATAAATCTGAATGAATATCAACTATTCTAGGTGTCTTGTTTTCAAGTAGGTCTTTCAGTGTTCTGTCAAATTCTTTCCGTAATACCATACCTCTATCTCACCATCCCCTATTTCTTGTCTCTTTCTAAAATATTGTCTTCATTTCCCTTGTAAGGCTCATCCTTATATCGCTAGATATCCATACATCTATTGTTGTAGGAACCTGACTATTTTTGAGCTTACGATATGCCTTAGGATCCTGCAACAGAAGGATGCCAGTAATCGGTAATTTTCTTCATCCGATCTTTCACCCTTTTTGTAAGCCGGAGTGAAATCCTCTCTTCTGTTGAGGGTAGACACAGTGGATGGATGTGATGAACAATAATCTGCAGTATGTGAAAACTTCATGTCAAGCTTGGCATAGTGCTGTCTACACAGTGAAGCGAGAGGACGTGTCATTTACTTCGTTTCCGATTTGGGCATAATACTGTGACCTGTGTCTTTTTGCTCGACAGAAGGAATTCATCACTTCGAAGACCACGCATTTATGCAATACGTTACATTTTAACGTAGTACCTTGAAATTCTGGCATGACAGTAAACGTGAATTTTATTGAAACAGTTTCCTCCACTCTAGCTAACAATGACACAAATGACGAATGTGAGGAGGTTTTGAGGTATTACAAATATTAGCAAAATGTTTGGCTTATCCGTTTATGCGTTGTCGATGGTCAGATACAAAAAGAAAAAAGCTGTATTATCTTAGTAATTTTATTTAACTTCTCTTTTATTCAGTGCTTCACAAAAAAATTGAGTCCATGCTCTTCGCCAAATGGTAACTTGTTCTACACAGATTTCAGTCGGCAAACTTTAATATATTTTCAAAAGCGTTAACTGAACACGACAATTGACTTGTAGAGATATTCAAACCTTGTGACTTCACTCATCGCTAAACAAAGGAAATAACCATAATTTCCCCTGAAGCTTCCTGTGACATATATTTACAGCTGAAATTGAGAACTCCTACTGCAATGGGCGAAATGAAATAATGTCTCCGAGCAGTGATTTTGTAGTAGGGCTGTTGGGTAATCACCACAGTATTTAATTCACAGCAGTTCATATGACGTAATGCTGTAACTACTGCAGCTCAGTGCAATAGCTGCAGTACTGAAACGTGTGTCTACTTTTCACAGTGGTACAAGCTACAGTATCACAAGAAATTCAGGCAATCCAGAATTCAGCGTATGTCCGATTACCAATGTACAATGTGTACCTCACACCCAACTGTACTACGTCGATTTAATCCGTTGCAAAAACGAATCTCGAATATGAACTGTTTCTTAACGTCATTTACTTCTTTCTCTCATGTGACTTCAATTTTCATTGTATTTCTGAGATCACATTAATACTCACAAATATACATAAAATTTTTCAGTGTGGCCACAGTTCTTTCTTCAAACAACAAAACTGAATATTTTTTTCTATTGTCAAAGAAACAAAATTGTGTTATTACATATTCATTAAAATATATAAGTTCGCCATATGAAGCTGCTTGAGCCTGCAGAGGAGACACGTGTCCTTCAACGGATTACATCATGGAAATCAGTGGCTTTGTTGTATATTAGTTCATTAAAAGTCTCGATAAAAATTAATAAGACAAATGTTGATGGTGTTGAGACAGCAACCAGCCACTATCATCAACATTTGTCTTCAAACAACAGCCACGGTCTCCAACCATGTCCTCATATGACAAAATTGCATGAAAATTAATAAACTAGTATGTGACCAAGATATTGATTTCTGTAACATAAAGAACACAACGTAGGGCAACAAATTGCTCTTAGTTATGTAAAAAAGTACTCGCAGTTACACAACCGCGCTGCTGCTATGGTCGCAGGTTTGAATCCTGCCTCGGGCATGGATGTGTGAGATGTCCTTCCAGGTTAGTTAGGCTTAATTAGTTCTAAGTCTAGGGGACTTAGTGCTCAGAGCCATTTGGACTGTCTTTGAACTCGAAGTAATTTGATAGGAAAAAAAAATACTGTTGACTTACTGAATCCTTAATAATACATACCATAAAATACATTAAAACATTATTCCTCCTACCGAGACAAAAAACCTGCACCATGTCACAAAAATATCCTGATACTATGATCACCATCATTACAAATGATTACTAAGTGGTTTATACTTCACGAAATTACGAAATGTTTTTTCTTTCCTTTGGCAAAAATTCTTCTCACCGTACACCTACACCGTTCTACACGTTTTGGTACGCAGAAATTAAAATGTCAATTTCTGTAATAGACCAGTTATTAGTTAAATACCAAAGTTCTTAGATGTTATTTTCTGCGCATATGACATTTAGTAAAACGTGAATAAATTTTGCTTTCTGTGTCAATCTTCCACACTCAGAATCCTAATAGATCGTCGACCCAGATGTGCTGCTGTCGCTGTAGCCCAGACGCTAATAAGTTCGCTTCTCTCGTATCAGCTCATCCACAATCACAGATTGCCCTAGGATGATTCAACAGCACTATGTCATTTATTTTCAAACAAAAAAAAGAAACATCACTTTGCTTCTCAAACTTTCTATTCCTATTTTAAACAACTTTTTTGTTTTCTCTATATTGTCATTTATAATGTATTAGCACGCACATCTGTAACCAATTTATGCTTGTCATAAAATAAAAAAATCACTATTACTTCTAGTGAGACAACCTTTCCGGCCACCTTGATCATCATAATTATGAATGATTATTAATGGCTTATATTTTGCAAAGTTTCATGATGTTCTTTTTCCATATTCTTCGTATTCACGCTTGTCTTTCGCTGTATCTCCACCAAGTAGTTTCTCATTGAGTAGCAAAATTACATTACATTTAGTACTGCAAATCGAACATTACATTGCACTATTATACACTTATTCGGTATATTCCATATATTAAATGTTACTTCTACACACTAATAACGCGGGCTGAAAATAAGGGTACCTAAAGATTCAATCAGGCTGGCTGGCTGGATAGTACCCAGCAGCCAATGTCGTTAATGCAGTAAAAGTAGTCAGTTCAGTGTTTGCTGGTATAATACGTTTTCATCACTAAATTTAACCTGTAGTTGTAGAAGAGGTGGCCATTTACATTTCCCGACCACCAAATTGGCGCCAGTGCCAGAATTACGTAATATCAAATAGACTGGGAAGCACACAATTCCGTAGACTATTTTATACGATACGATCGAGAACAGAAACGATCTCATTTGTTGATGAAGACGGCCTTTTGAGCGGCAGGGCCCACAGGTTGTGGCTGCCGTACACGGGCCGCTTGCCAGCTCCGCTGAGCAATCCCCAGTCACGTCGGATGTGCCGTCACTTCCTCACTCGCAGCGAATCAACAAACACACGTGCGAGCTGTGGAGTCTGGTGCTGCTGCCTGGCAACGTTATCTCTGAGTGTGTGTATTTCCTAGCAGAATTCTTGTATCGTATCGGACGGCTTCCCCAATCCGCGACATGTGTATCAACTTAGGGAGCGGTTATAATTAAATTTTGCAATTTGAAAGAGCTCTCATGACAAACGCGTGATCGTAATGCAGTGCAGCTTTGCGGTAACATTTGTAACGAATAAACTATAGAAAGAAACACATTTTAATTTCCACACGAGGAGGCAGTACTTGTTAATTGCGTACCACGTTTACGTTCCAGGTTACAAACGATGTGACGATCATCTGCATCCACGGCAGCCTGGAACCGCACTATACATTGCTCTACTGTTGCCCGAAAGACAACGGTCGACTATGGAATCTTCAGCAGTCGTGACACAGCTCGTGCAGCGTTTGTAGATCGCACATAGTCCGGCGTTCTCAGTCATGGCAGCAGCGGTTTCTTCAACAATTCGTGCCGAAAATTGTCCGTCACCCTCACCCAGGTGCAATTCCCGAATCGCTTGTTAACTCGAACTTCCGAATCATAATCTTCAAGCAAGGTGCGGAAAGAGAATCTCTTCGTATCCGTTTGATGAGTCGATAAATGGGAAGAGCAACAGTACTATCGCAGTTGTTTCCATAAAACAGCTTTACGAATAAAGCCCTACTTCACTTGTCCACACCCATTTGAATGTCTCCAACTATAATACAGGCTGCTTGTGTTTCGAGCTTACATCGCCGTACCAGTAACGGCGCCTAACGGCAATTAATGAAACTAACATTGCTAACAATGCAAATCATGCACCGCACAGTCTGAACACAATTCCTGTACGGTAAATACACACATCAAAAAATGTTTTGCATCACCTCGATTCCGAGAGTTCCGGAACCTGTACAGAAAATTGGAAACTTCTTATTGCTCATGAAAACCATACATTGCATGTTGTACCACCATACAGCGAGAACTTCAGAGATAGTGATCCAGGTTTCTGTACAGACCAGTACTTCTAATACGCCGCAGCACGTCCTCTAGCATTGATACATACCTGTATTCGTAATGGCATACCATCCACAAGTACATCAAGGCACTGTTGGGCCAGATTGACTCACTCCTCAATGACGAATCGGCATAGATCCCTAAGAGTGATTGGTGGGTCATGTCGTCCATAAACAGCCCTTTTCAATCTATTCCGGGCATGTTCGATAGGGTTCATGTCTGGAGAACATGCTGGCCACTGTAGTCCAGCGATGTCGTTATCCTGAAGGAAGTCATTCACAAGATGTGCAGCACGAGGACGCGAATTTTCGTGCATGAAGACAAATGCCTCTCCAATATGATGCCGATATGGTTGCACTGTCAGTCGGAGGATGGTATTCGCCTATAGTAGAGCCGTTACGGCGCCTTCCGTGACCACCAGCGGCGTACGTCGGCCTAAAAGAAAACTAAGAAACAAGGTACTAAAAAGAAATAAATTTATGCTCATTCAAAAAAGTAGGAACATTAAGGTTTCAGGTTCTGGCTACGGGGGGTCTCCAGAGTAGAAGCGCTCTTTGTAGTGAGGAAGGACTGGGAAATAATTCGACCCTGTCCTTTTCAAAGGAAACATTCCGGAATTTGGTTCAAGCAGTTTATACATATTCATCTACATCGTTTACATAGGAGAATTGTACAAGCATACCGTAATTTGACCATCGAACAGAGTTCCGTATGGACGACGTAGTAATAAATATGTTGTTGTTGTTGTGGTCTTCAGTCCTGAGACTGGTTTGATGCAGCTCTCCATGCTACCCTATCCTGTGCAAGTTTCTTCATCTCCCAGTACCTACTGCAACCTACATCCTTCTGAATCTGCTTAGTGTATTCATCTCTTGATCTCCCTCTACGATTTTGGCCCTCCACGCTGGCCTCCAATGCTAAATTTGTGATCCCTTGATGCCTCAGAACATGTCCTACCAACCGGTCCCTTCTTCTCGTCAAGTTGTGCGACAAACTCCTCTTCTCCCCAATTCTATTCAATGCCTCCTCATTAGTTATGTGATCTACCCATCTAATCTTCAGCATTCTTCTGTAGCACCACATTTCGAAAGCTTCTATTCTCTTCTTGTCCAAGCTATTTATCGTCCATGTTCCACTTCCATACATGGCTACACTCCATACAAATACTTTCAGAAACGACTTCCTGACACTTAAATCTATACTCGATGTTAACAAATTTCGCTTCTTCAGAAATGCTTTCCTTCCCATTACCAATCTACATTTTAGATCCTCTCTACTTCGACCATCATCAGTTATTTTGCTCCCCAAATAGCAAAACTCCTTTACTGCTTTAAGTATCTCATTTCCTAATCTAATTCCCTTAGCATCACCCGACTTAATTCGACTACATTCCATTATCCTCGTTTTGCTTTTGTTGATGTTCATCTTATATCCTCCTTTCAAGACAATGTCCTTTCCGTTCAACTGCTCTTCCAAGCCCTTTGCTGTCTCTGACAAAATTACAATGTCATCGGCGAACCTCAAAGTTTTTATTTCTTCTCCATGGACTTTAATACCCACTCCGAATTTTTCTTTTGTTTCCTTTACTGCTTGCTCAATATACAGATTGAATAACATCGGGGAGATGCTACAACACTGTCTCACTCCCTTCCCAACCACTGCTTCCCTTTCATGCCCCTCTACTCTTATAACTGCCATCTTGTTTCTGTACAAATTGTAAATAGCCTTTCGCTCCCTGTATTTTACTCCTGCCACCTTTAGAATTTGGAAGAGAGCATTCCAGTCAATATTGTCAAAAGCTTTCTCTAAGTCCACAAATGCTAGAAACGTAGGTTTGCCTTTCCTTAATCTTTCTTCTAAGGTGAGTCGTAAGGTCAGTATTGCCTCACGTGTTCCAATATTTCTACGGATTCCAAAGTGATCTTCCCCGAGGTCCGCTTCTACCAGTTTTTCCATTCGTCTGTACAGAATTCCCATTAGTATTTTGCAGCTGTGACTTATTAAACTGATAGTTCGGTAATTTTCACATCTGTCAACACCTGCTTTCTTTGGGATTGGAATTATTACATTCTTCTTGAAGTCTGAGGGTACTTCGCCTGTCTCATACATCTTGCTCACCAGATGGTAGAGTTTTGTCAGGACTGGCTCTCCCAAGGCCGTCAGTAGTTCTAATGGAATGTTGTCTACTCCCGGGGCCTTGTTTCGGCTCAGATCTTTCAATGCTCTGTCAAACTCTTCACGCAGTATCGCATCTCCCATTTCATCTTCATCTAAATTCTCTTCCATTTCTATAATACTGTCGTCAAGTACATCACCCTTGTATAGACCCTCTATATACTCCTTCAATCTTTCTGCTTTCCCTTCTTTGGTTAGAACTGGGTTTCCATCTGAGCTCTTGATATTCATACAAGTGGTTCTCTTTTCTCCAAGGTCTCTTTAATTTTCCTGTAGGCAGTATCTATCTTACCCCTAGTGAGATAAGCCTCTACATCCTTACATTTGTCCTCTAGCCATCCATCCCTGCTTAACCATTTTGCACTTCCTGTCGATCTCGTTTTTGAGACGTTTCTATTCCTTTTTGCCTGCTACATTTACTGCATTTTTATATTTTCTCCTTTCATCAATTAAATTCAATATTTCTTCTGTTACCCAAGGATTTCTACTAGCCCTCATCTTTTTACCTACTTGATCCTCTGCTGCCTTCACTACTTCATCCCTCAGAGCTACCCATTGTTCTTCTACTGTACTTCTTTCCCCCATACCTGTCAATTGTTCCCTTATGCTCTCCCTGAAACTCTGTACAACCTCTGGTTTAGTCAGCTTATCCAGGTCCCATCTCCTTAAATTCCCACCTTTTTGCAGTTTCTTCAATTTTAATCTGCAGTTCATAACCAATAGATTGTGGTCAGAGTCCACATCTGCCCCTGGAAATGTCTTACAATTTAAAACCTGGTTCCTAAATCTCTGTCTTACCATTATATAATCTATCTGATACCTTTCAGTATCTCTGGGATTCTTCCATGTATACAACCTTCTTTTATGATTCTTGAACCAAGTGTTACCTATGATTAAGTTATGCTCTGTGCAAAATTCTAACAGACGGCTTCCTCTTTCATTTCTTAGCCCCAATCCATATTCACCTACTATGTTTCCTTCTCTCCCTTTTCCTACACTCGAATTCCAGTCACCCATGACTATTAAATTTCCGTCTCCCTTTACTATCTGAATAATTTCCTTTATCTCATCATACATTTCATCAATTTCTTCATCATCTGCAGAGCTAGTTGGCATATAAACTTGTACTACTGTAGTAGGCGTGGGATTCCTGTCTATCTTGGCCACAATAATGCGTTCACTATGTTGTTTGTAGTAGCTTACCCGCATTCCTATTTTTTTAATTCATTATTATACCTACTCCTGCATTACCTCTATTTGATTTTGTATTTATAACTCTGTATTCACCTGACCAAAAGTCTTCTTCCTCCTGCCACCGAACTTCACTAATTCCCACTATATCTATCTTTAACCTATCCATTTCCCTTTTTAAATTTTCTAACCTACCTGCTCGATTAAGGGATCTGACATTCCACGCTCCTATGCGTAGAACGCCAGTTTTCTTTCTCCTGATAACAACGTCCTCTTGAGTAGTCCCCGCCCGGAGATCCGAATGGGGGACTATTTTACCTCCGGAATATTTTACCCAAGATGACGCCATCATCATTTAACCATACAGTAAAGCTGCATGCCCTCGGGAAAAATTACGGCTGTAGTTTCCCCTTGCTTTCAGCCGTTCGCAGTACTAGCACAGCAAGGCCGTTTTGGTTATTGTTACAAGGCCAGATCAGTCAATCATCCAGACTGTTGCCCCTGCAACTATTGAAAAAGCTGCTGCCCCTCTTCAGGAACCATACGTTTGACTGGCCTCTCAACAGGTACCCCTCCGTTGTGGTTGCACCTACGGTACGGCCATCTGTATCGCTGAGGCACGCAAGCCTCCCCACCAACGGCAAGGTCCATGGTTCATGGGGGTGGGTAATAAATAAATATACTGGCGCAGAAAAACAAGTGAAAGATTTGAAAGCAAATAAATCACCAGGTCCGGATGGAATCCAAGTTAGATTTTACAAAGCGTACTCTACGGCGTTGGCCCCTTATCTATCTTGCATTTATCGTGAATATATGGCCCAGTGCAAAGTTCCAGGCGACTGGAAAAAAGCGCAGGAGACTCCACTATACACTATAAAAGAAAGGTAAAAGAACGTACCCCCAGATTTGCAGACCAGTGTCCCTAACTTCTGTTCGCTGCAGAATCCTTGAACATATTCTCAGTCCGAATACCGTAAACTTTCTCGAGACTGAGAACCTGATGTGCAAGAATCAACATCGTTTTAGAAAGCATCGCTCGTGCGAAACTCAGCTTGCCTTCTTCTCACATGATATACTGCGAACTATGGATGAAATGCAACAGGTAGATTCCATATTTCCAGATTTCCGGAAAGCACCTGACACGGTGCCCCATCGCAGGCTGTTAACGAAGGTACGAGCGTGTGGAACAATTCCACAGATATGTGAGTGGCTCGGAGACTTCTTAAATAATAGAACCCAGTATAAGGGTATCGTCAGGAGTTCCCCAGGAAAGCGCGATAGGACTGCCGTCCTCTATATACATGAATGATTTGGCTGTCAGGGTGGGCAGCAATCTGCAGTTGTTTGCTGATAATGCCGTAGTGTGAGGTAAGGTGTCGAAGTTGAGGGACTGTAGGAAGATACAAGACAACCTACACAAAATTTCCAGTTGGTTTGATGAATGGCAGCTAGCCCAAAATGTGGAAAAATGTAAGTTAATGCGGATAAGTTGGATGATCAAACCTGTAATGTTCAGATACAGTAGTACTAGGGTCCTGCTTGACACAGTCAAGATGTTTAAATATCAGGGCGTAACGTTGCAAAGCGATATGAGGTGGAACGAACTATTGAGAACTATGGTATGAAAGGCGAATGGTCGAATTCGGTTTATTGGGAGAATTTTAGGAAAGAGTGGTTCACCTGTAAAGGAGATAGCATATAGGACGCTGGTGCGACCTATTCTTAAGTACTACTCAAGTGTTTGGGATCCGTGTCAGGTTGGATTTAATGAAGATATCAAGGCAATTGAGAGGCGGGCTGCTAAGTTGTTACCGATAGGCTCGAACAACACGTAAGTATCACGGAGATGCTTCGGGAACTCAAATAGGAATGCCTTGTAGGGAAGACGATGTTCTTTTCGAGAAACACTATTGAGAAATTTAGAGAACCGGTATTTGAAGTAGACTGCCAAACGATTCTACTGCCACCAACATACATTGCGCCTACAGACCGAGAAGATAAGAAACGAGAAATTAGGACTTATGCGGAGTCATACAAACAGTCGTTTTTCTCTCGCTCTATTTGCGAGAGAAACAGGAAAGGACAAATAGTGGTACAGGGAACCTTTCGCCATGCACCGTACGGTGGTTTGCGTAGTACCTATGTAGATGTAGATGTTCAAGCAGTTTAGGGAAAGTACGAACGCAGCTGGGTGAGGGTTTGAGCTGGCTTGCTCCCTAATGTTAGTCCAGTGTACACTTCGTTCGGGAACCTATGGTAATCGATTGTATTTATGCAGGGAAGGCATAGCATTGATCATTTTGATGTCCAACCCGCGAGCTGTAGGTGGTGCTCCCAAAACAAAAGTACTGAAGTGTTGACGCTCCATTGATGATACATCTCACTCTATGTACAACAATAAGGCAAAACGTTACGACCACTTATTTAATAGCGTATTGGTACACTTTTGGAACGCAACACAGCAACTTATCTAATTAGCATGACTTCGCAAAGTCCTTGGCAGGTTTTCGGAGGTATGTGGCACCAGGTGCCTGCGCACACGTCATCCAGTTACTGTAAACTACGGCTGGTGGTTTGTGCGTGTCGAGCTGGCACCCGATAGCATCTCGAAAGTGTCCCATCCGGGTCAAACCAGAGAAATCTTTTGGTTATCAATGTGAGCTCATTATTATATTCCTAAGGTCAGTGTAGCACGATTGTGTCTTTATAACAAGGACAATTATCCTGCTAGAAGAGACCTCGGCCGTCGGAGAAGACACCTACAATGATGGACGCAGGTAGTCCGCAACAATGTTCACGTAGTCTACAGCTGTTATAGAGGCTTCGACAGCTACGATAGATCTGATGAAAGCCTAGGGGAATTGAATGTTCCTTGCTCTCCCTCCCTCCCCCTCAAAGCATCATACTGCTCTTACCATGCTGAGTGTGTGGCGTGGTGCGACGTTCGTCTGGATGAAAGCGCATCTCGACACAACCATCGACCTGGTCGACGTTCAGTGATGAGGTGTGAGAGTCCAACACCTTGCCACTTACTACCTCACTCGTGGTTGCACCGCTCTTCAACTACTTAGCATAGCTGCCCATGACGGCTGCAAGTGAAGAGCGACCAGCTTCGCCGTTTCCGAGATGCTGGCTCCTGATATCACGCCATAAATATCTGTCCTTTGTCAATGTTTGTGTAAGTGGGCTTATCCAGCAGCGGTCTGTTTCGTCGCTAGAAGGATTCTCCATTTGTTTCTGCTCCACTTCCAGCCTTTACTTGCCGCGTCACGAGCCCGCAACGTCACCAGTCAGCATCAGATCGCAGGGTGTGCAGAGTTCATAACGTTTTGTTTCGTTCGTGTAAAAGGCTGGGAAACTGCTTTGGATTACATGGAATACAGTATCGCCGAAACTGTAAATATCTTAAGTGTTGCTGCCTTTCTTCTTTTTCATCTATGGGCTCCAACTGTCTACGTTCCAGTTAGCACTCTCACATTCCTAAAATGTGGCAGACAGAGTAACGTAGCCGGGTAAATTATTTTGCCGTAAGACTCTTTTAGCACTTGCTATCTACGTCCTCAGTTATTTGCTGGATGCATTCTAATCTCTGTCATACACTACTGTTTTTACCCTCCACAGCTCCCTTTAGTACCAATGAGGTTATTTTCTGATGTCATAGCACATGTCCTATCATACTGTTCCTTCTTCTTGTCACTGTTCCCACATAATCCTTTCCTCGTCGTTTCTGCGAAGAATCTTCTCATTCCTTACCTTGTTAGCCCACCTAATTTTCGACACTCTTTTGTAGCACCACACCTCAAATCCTTCGATTCTCTTCTGTTCCAGTTTTAGCACTGTCGTCTCACTACCATACAATACTGTGCTCCGACGTACATTCTCAGAAATTTCATCCTCAAATTAAAACTTATGTTACATATAACTAGACTTCTCTTGGCCAGCAACGTCCTCTTTGCCTGTGCTAGTATGCTTTTTATATCCAATACTTCGTCTACTTTGTCGCCATGAATGTTAATGTTAAGCTTCTCGCTACTGTCATTTCTACTACTTCTCAGTACTTTCGTCTTTCTTCAACGTAGTCTCGATCCATTTTCTGTACTCATTAGACTACTGACTTCACACAACAGTTCCTGTGATTCTTGTTCACTTTCACTGAGGATAGCAATGTCACCAGCGAGTCTTGTTATTGATATCCTTACACCCCATATTTTAATTCCACTCTTGAAACTTCCCGTTATTGCTTCTTCGATACACAGATTAAACAGTAGGGGAGAAGCACTACATCCCTGACTTACCCCCTTTTCAATGCGTGCACTTAATTCTTGGTCTTCCACTCTTATTGTTCCCGCATGGTTCTTGTGCAAATTGTGTGTCACCCGTCTTTTCCTATAGTTTACCCTATTTTTCTCAGAATTCCAAACATGTTGCACCATTTTACATTGTAGATCGCCTTTTCCAGTTCGACAAATCCTATGAACGTATCTTGATTTTTCTTTACTCTTGCTTCCATTATTAACCGCAACCTCTGAACAGCCCCTCTGGTGTCTTTATCTTCCCTAAAGCCAAACTGATCGTCATCCAACATATCCTCAATTTCCTTTTCCGTTCTTCCGTATATTACTCTTGACAGCAACCTGGATGTATGAGCTGTGAATCTGTGCGATAATTCTCGCACTTGTCGGCTTTTACAGTCTTCGGAACTGTGCGGATGACGTTTTCCAGGAAGTCTGA
This sequence comes from Schistocerca serialis cubense, assembly GCF_023864345.2. Classification (NCBI taxonomy): domain Eukaryota; kingdom Metazoa; phylum Arthropoda; class Insecta; order Orthoptera; family Acrididae; genus Schistocerca; species Schistocerca serialis. The sequence continues at coordinate 593,432,381 of NC_064639.1, forward strand.
TGGTACATCGCCAGTCTCATACATTGTGCACACCAACGGCAATAGTCGCTTTCTGTCACTTCCCTCAATGATTTCATACGTTCCGATGGACTGTTATCTATCCCTTATCCCTTATTTGATTTTAAGTCTTCCAAAGCTCTTCTAAAATCTGATCCTAATACTGGTTCCCGTGTCTTTTCCCTATCGATTGCTGTTTCTTCTACTGTCACATCATCAGACAAGTGCTGCAAGACGTTTGAAGCCCAATATTTGAGATTTGATTTCTAGAGCCCTTTACCTCAATCGGTAAAAGCGAAACACTTGTATGATCACTTGAAAAACTACATACTGACATCAACAAGATACATAACAATATAAAATTCACAATTGAAAGAGAACAGAACAACCAAATTAACTTTCTGGATACAACAATCCAAAAACGAAACAATAAGCATATGTTTGAAATTTATCGTAAACCCACAGCAACAGACATTATCTTTCCCCAATCCTCGAACCACCAAATGTTCTAATTTGTGTGAAATCTTACGGGACTTAACTGCTAAGGTCATCAGTCCCTAAGCTTACACACTACTTAACCTAAATTATCCTAAGGCAAAACACACACACCCACGCCCGAGGGGGGCTCGAACCTCCGCCGGGACCAACCGCACAGTCCGTGACTGCAGCGCCCTAGACCGCTCGGCTAATCCCGCGCGGCCTCGAACCACCCAGAAGCACAAAAGCAAGCAGCACTTCGGCACATGCTCCATAGACTCAACACAGTACCACTCACCAGAGAAAGCTAACAAAACGAACTGGACATAATAATGCAGATAGCTCAAAATAATGGTTACAATAATAATACAGTCACAAAACTAAACAACAAAATTAAAAGTAAAATAAAAGTAGAAAGCTCCAAACCACAGACAACAAAACTACAGAACGGAACACAAACACGCAGTCCCATAACAATTGCACAGGATAATCAGAAAAAAATTAAAGAAAACACAAGATGGTATACAATGACATACAAAAACAAACATATCCATAAAATCAGCAACATTTTCAAAAGACAGGGAATAAACACAGCATACACAACAGACAATTCTATATAAAAATACACCCAAAAACTGACAAAAAACAGAGACATGTACCAGAAAGCAGGTATATATCAGCTACAGTGTAACACTTGTGAAGGCACATACATAGGGCAAACAGGGAGAGCATTTGATGTCAGACACAAAGGATACATGAGAGCCTGGAAATATGGGACAAACCACTCCACAATTGCAGAACACCTAAGACAACATGACCACAAACCGACCACTAGAGAAGATGACATGAAAATAATTAGAATCAACAATAAAAAACACCTCCTAACCATGCAAGAAAATTACCATATAAAGAAAACCAAAACAGAGGGGAAACTCATGTAGAACGACCAAGTACACATGCCAAGCAATTCATTATTTACACTAATGGATAAAATAATCGTTAGGTTGGAAACAAATAGGTAATCATGCTAAAGAAGAAGAAACACGTAATGGAGTCGCAATGTTTACGTTGTGAGAAGCAGTGTGCGACGAAGTAGTTGTATCTAGTGCCACACTAACAAACTTGTTACTTGTGTGATCACTTTGTTGCCTGTCGGTCTGTTACGAATTCTTTTTCACGGTAACGGTTAGTTATATCAAGGTCATATTTATCTCACATAGTAAGATCTACAGTCCCTTGGTGCCGTAAAAAATTTCAGCTTCTAAGTCAGTGCAGTCAAAAGGTACAGGCAATTACGTCACATATTTTGATGCTGATAAACTCATCAAAACCTGCAGGGTTAACCTAGAATGACAAAATTTGGAAAGAAGCAAGGTTTCACAGTACAAGTACGGGAAAGAGATCTGATAAACTTTTATTTGTAATTATGTCACACGGAAAAAGTATGCCTTGCGGAATGGCCGCGTGGTTTAAGGCACCATGTCAAGGATTGCGCGGGCCATCCCGCCGGAGCTTCGAGTCCTCCCTCGGGACGGATGTGTGTGTGTGTGTGTGTGTGTGTGTGTGTGTGTGTGTGTGTGTGTGTGTGTGTGCGTGGGTGTGTGTAGCTCTTAGCATAAGTTAGTTTAAGTAGTGTGTAAGTCTAGGGACCGATGACCTCAGCAGTTTGGTCCATTAGGAATTCAAACACATTTGAACATTTGGAATAAGTATTTTCATTTTCTCATTTGTTATACGATTTTCGATATGTCCATCTGTCAAGACTCCTTTTTCTCAGGAACGGATTCACGTATAAAGTTAAATTTTTGTCACATACTAAGGTGTACGGTCCCTTGGCGCTGTAAGAACTTTAAGCCTCTAAGTCAGTCCCGTCAAAAGATACGGCCATTTATGTCACATTGATATCTTACCAGTATCGATATCGACAACAGTCAAAATTCGTTAAGGTTCTCGATTTTCAGGGTGGATGAACTGTCTGCATACACAACTAAGTTTCTGCGGAATCATCGGAGCGCGAGTCCTACAAGCATTTACCAGAATTTTTCTAAATCCGACACAAATATGAAACGTAAACACATTTTCGTTTAGTGAACGTCGAACTTGTCGTTGTCCTTATCATTATGTTTGACAGAACGACACGTTATAAAAACAGTAGAACTACCATTCAGCCACTGAGAACAGCAAATAGCAGAGAGAACATTTCCGGCCTTCTCTCTAACCTGCGATAAACCTCGCTCTGGTTTCACTCGCAGAATGTATCCCGCCGAGAGCACACACCAGCTGGAATCCTGGAGCATCGCTGTATCTGAACCGCGGCTGTGGTTGCGGCGAGGCAGAGATTAGACCCGGCAGCAAAGCGGTCGCGGGATGGAGACGCGGCGTAGCCTGCCGACCCTACCCCCAACCCCCGGCCCCGGTATCTGCGAAGGCGGCGCATTCCGGGGCCACAGTAGCGAATTAAATCCCCGCTTCCCTCCTTCCCTGGAAAACGGTTCACTACAGCAGCCGCAAAATTACGATAGGGGGAAGCGCAGGGATTCTGCCGGCAGACACTGCCTTCAAAGTATCTGCTGTGCCACGTGTGTGTGTGTGTGTGTGTGTGTGTGTGTATGAGAGATAGAGAGAGAGGGAGGGGGGAGAGAGACAGAGAGAGAGAGAGAGAAGGGGGGGGGGGTATGTGTTAGGTATATGTATCCGTATGTGTGGTTAACTTAACTATTGATAAACATCCCTACAGAAGATTTTTTTCTATTATAAGATTACGTTCAATGGTGAATCACATTATTTCAAAAATTTTATCCCTTGAATTTTTACTTTATGCCAGTATCCCTGTACTCTTCTTCGATAAGCTCCATTCAGGTCTTCGAACAACATCTAGTCTGTCTTTTTCTTAGGGTTTGTCATGTAACGCTGTTACCCAGCAAATACTGTGCACAGAACGTAATCTTTCAAAATACTTTGTGTGACTGGCAAGTGTTCCAGGATGATCGCCAATTCTGTGAATCAGCCGGCGGAATGGCAAAGCAAGAGTAGCATAGAAACAAAATAGTATGGATACAATATGCCACTGCCTGTATTATTCTGAATTACGATGCAAAGTTCCTTTTGACATTTGTGCATGTCCGAAGGAACTTTGCGTAGTAATTCAGAATAACACAGGCACTGTAGTACCGTATTTATCTGCTGGAACCGGACAAGTGACTTCCAAGTACAACGTTTGAGTTGTACAGAAATATACATAGTGGACGTACGAGTACAGGTTGTAGACGCATGGTTGACGACATATGGAATTTTGGGTCTGGCCATGAGTCGTGCACGGATGGCCAAATGATAAGGCCACCCCGCGCAATAAGCGTGATATCCGGGTTCGAATCCTAGCCCGCCACAAATTTTCATTGTCATCATTCCATTCTACAGCTGATCGTTGTCCATATTCGCAACTGCGAATACACTTAAAGTAAATACGAGAGTAATCCCAACAGTAAGGTATCCTATTTTTTACAAGAACGTAGACCTGTTTATTTCTACAATTTTGTGTGTGTGTCTGTGTGTGTGTGGGGGGGGGGGGGGGGTGCTGAAGTCTGATCAACTTCGTTGATTTTTACTTCTGTAGGGAATGGAAAGGGTAAAAATTTTAGCTTTATTTATTTATTCTTCTTTCTGCTTTAGTTTGGGCACACAGAAGGGTCCTTTAACTCGCTGCTTTTGGTGTGTGTTTGAAAACAGTGCGTAGAAGTGCTAAAGGACTTAGTGTCCTTAAATTATGGAGAATTACATAGGGATAACATTTACGGTGGCTCAAATACTTTCGCCTTCAGTACTTTATATTTGTGGTTGCGTAAGGGTTCTACCGTACCTATTGTGGTGAGTTGTGGTGTACTGTCGCGTATCATGTCCAACTTCCGAAATAAGGTTCGTGCCTTCTCCTTGACCTTGTCTGAGAGGTAAGATTCACTTAAGGCTCGATGAATATCATGATTCCGGATCCACCATTGGGCTCCAGTGATCCATCATACGCATCTGCTTTGTATAACCTGTAACTTCTTGTAGTTAGTGGCACACGTAGTACCCCAAGAGGTCAATCCATACAAAATAGATGGTTCGACTGTAGCGTGGTACAACTGGAGTTTCGTGCGTTGGCTGAGGTACGAGCTCTTCAGAAATGGGAGGAGAGCGCCCAGCATTTTGAGGCCAGTCGTCTTCTTTCTACAATGCTTTACATCAGTTTACAGCTTGAACATTTAGCTACTTTTCGACATAATCACCATTCCTATCGATGCATTTTTGTAGACGCTGTGGCAGGTTTTGTATGCCCATGTCATACCAGCTCGCCGCCATGCTGTTCAGAATGTTATGAACCTCTTCTTTCACCTCGTGGTCGGAGCTGAATCGCTGGGACTAGAATTAAGGCTGACAGGTACTGTGAGACTTTAAAAAAACTCAAGCGGGCAATTCAGAACCGAGGAAGAGGAATATTGAGCAAGGGCATACACATTCTCCATGACAACGCTCGCCCACACATCGCTCGGCAAACCGTTGCTCACCTGGCACAGTTTTAGTGGAACATAATCACCCATCCACCCTACAGTCTTGACTTGGCTCCCTGTTCCGTAGGTTAAAAGCACATTTGGCCGGAAAGCAATTCAGTTCAGACGACGAGGTGAAAGAAGACGCTCATAACTTTCTGAAGTGCATGGCGGCGAGCTGGTATGACATGAGCATACAAAACCTGCCACAGTGTCTACAAAAATGCATCGACCGAAATGGTGAATATGTCGAAAAATAGCTGAATGTTCAAGCTGTAAACTGATGTAAACCACTGTAAAAATAAACAGGTCTACGAACTTATAAAAAAGTAGGAGACCTTACTTTTGGGATTACCTTCGTATTATGGAGGATCTTTGTCTTCTTCTGCACTTTTCGTCTTCGACCAAATGTTACGGTTCCTGTGTTCTTTATGGTCTGCCAGAATCTCTTTGCCCTTTAGGTTTTTCTAGAAGTAAAAGACAAAAAATAAATCATATTGGACTATACAGTCTTTCAGATATCATTTATGTCAGGCTAACGTACAAAGAAATCCTTATTTTCCAAAGGAATCTGTAATTTTCTCCAGACGTGAATCCACCTCATAACAGTGCTTTGTTCTGGATGCTAATTTTCTGTGGCCAAGCCAAGCTCTCTCTCATACTCTTTCTGTATTTGGCCTGTAATGGAATTCCTAGTCAACAAGGAGCGTCTGTTACGCATCGGTACTCTGGCCGAATGGCTGCAGCGTTTAAGCTTGGCTCTGGTTGATGGTGAGTGTTCGTTACAAACATTGTTGGTAAGGAGCTGAAACAAAAAGAGAATAGAAGCTTTTCAAATGTGATGTTACGGAAGATTACTGGAGATTAGATGATTAGAATGGATAACTGATGAAAATGTATGGAAGCGATTGGGTAGAAAAAAAAAAAAAAACTGACGGCACAGCTTGAATAAAAGGACTTTTGATAGGACACATGTTGAAATATCAAGAAATCGCCGTTAGGCAATGGACGGAAATATTATTAGGATAGGTGGAGAGGGCGGGGGTGAGGGGATTGTAGTACCAGAGCTGTTTTACTATAATACGCAGGTTCAAACTGGTGTAGGTTGCTGTGGTTACGCAGGGATAAACAGGCTTTTATAGGACAAACTGACATGGAGCCCCGCATCAAATCAGTCTTAACAAGGGAACCTCCCCATCGCACCCCCCTCAGATTTAGTTATAAGTTGGCACAGTGGATAGGCCTTGATAAACTGAACACAGATCAATTGAGAAAACAGGAAGAAGTTGTGTGGAACTGTGAAAAAATAAGCAAAATATACAAACTGAGTAGTCCATGGGCCACATAAGCAACATCATGGAAGAACTGTTCTTAGAAGCGCCGTGGTCCATTGGTAGCGTGAGCAGCTGCTGCATGAGAGATCCATGGTTCAAGTCTTCCCTCGACTGAAAACTTTACTTTCTTTATTTTTGCATAGTTATTATCTGTCCGTTCGTTCATTGACATCTCTGTTCACTGTAATAAGTTTAGTGTCTGTGTTGTGCGACCGCACTGCAAAACCGTGCGATTAGTAGACGAAAGGACGTGCCTCTCCAATGGGAACAGAAAACATTTGATCGTAAGGTCATAGGTCAACCGATTCCTCCACAGGAAAACACATCTGATATATTCTATACGACACTGGTGACCGCATGTGCGTCACATGACAGGAATATGTTGTCGACCCACCTAACTTGTACACTTGGCGAATGGGTAAAAAGATTCTTCTACCTTGCCCGATTTAGGTTTTCTTGTGGATGTGATAATCACTCCCAAAAAAAGTGATGACAACATCAGAGTTTGTCACATAAACGGAAAATAAAAAATTAAAGTTTACACTCGATGGAAGATTTGAACCTAGGACCTTCCGTTTCGCAGCTGCTCACGTTACCACGAAACCACGGCGCTCCTGCGTTCCTAGTGTCCTTATTGTTGCTTGTCTTCCCTTGAACTACTCAGTTTGTATATTTTGCTTATTTTTTCACAGTTCTACACAACTTCTTCCTGTTTTCTCAATTGATCTGTGTTCAGTTTTTCAAGGCCTATCCACTGTGCCAACTTATAACTAAATCTTAGGGGGGTGCGATGGGGAGGTTCCCTTGTTAGGACTGAAGACAGCAACTGCAACAATGAGGTGCGCCATAATTTGAGGTTTCTGAAAGTCTGAGGGCACAAACAGTTACCCATTTCTCAGTTTTAAATGCACGGCTTGTAGTACAGAGCGGTCGAAATAAAACTGAGTTGGAAAACATTTCATTCCCATTCACATAGGCAACCCAACTTATGTACTCTGTAGCTATGGCGAACGACGTAATTTGGGTTGCTTTTTTTCAGGTTCATGAACTGGGCCAGTTTTGTTTTGCACAGTCTGTGTAATATATATCCTACACAAAACACCGGTTAGTTTTATTAAGAAGCTTGTTTAGCAAGACAAATAAGGTGTGAATTACTGGACAGAAAGGAATACACGACTGCATTGGCTGATGCACCAGTTACGGTACTGAAAAAAGGAAATCACGGCTAAAACTACAACTCTGCGAATCAGAGCTACCCACCTTAATGTGAATACCTGAGCGTTCATTAAATTTAGTCTCCTGGCGCTTTCCACAGATACAGAAAGGCAGTGATGAAGTTTTCACGTAATTTATAGCTAATTCATCTCCACATTTCTCATTAAAATACTAGATCCACTTGTGACATGTATGCCACTCTACAGGTCTGTATAAATTATCCATACGCAGCTGCCTGAAACACAGATGCAGTGTCAGGGATCCCCTGCTTGGGATCCGTGAACTGCGCAGCTAAAGTCAGTATTCTAACAATAGAAAAATCTGTAGTTTTCCTCTATGACGAAAAACTTTGCACGATAAGTAGCGGAGACGCTACAGCGTTAGACAACATTAGATTAGGTGACAACTGATTGAACATTTTAAATATTATTGATGTTAAGTTATACAGATTATATGCACTAAGGACTGGATGGGACTATCGGAAGTAAAATGAAAGTGTAGTTGTAGTAATAAAAATAAAAATAACCTCAAAGCCAGGATCAGTTAGATCAGTAAGTTCAGTTGGAACTCAATTGTGCAGACAAGTTATAAGAGGGCTATTCGGAAAGTAAGGAACGACAGGTCGCGAAATCAAAACTGTTTTATTTGCAACAGTTAGCTACAATTTCCAGCTACTTATCCCCATAGTCGCCGATCCGACTAAGACGTTTGTCGTAGCGTTGTACCAACTTTCCAATACCCTTGTTATAGAAGACAGCCGCCAGTGCTTTCCACCAATTCTCTACGCCGGCCTGCAGCCCGCTGTCTTTACCAAAATGTTGTCTTCATAGCGGGGGTTCATGTGAGCAGAGATGAAACTTAGAGACAGACAATTACGGGCTGTATTGTGGGTAATCAAACATTTCCAAATGAAAACGATGCAGAAGCATCTTCATTGCTCCTGCAGAATGCGGCTGAGAACTGTACTGAATAAGAAAACGCACGACAGTTATGTAATGTTGGTTGCATATCTTCAGGCGAAACTTCTCACCAGGCTCTCGTACTTGGCGGGAGACACTATTGTTCTAGGTATCTTTATGTGCTCCCTGCGTGCTCAGAACTAAAAAGAACGACGTAATGCGATCGACGGGCATGCTAGAGACACTGCCCAACACACCTGTGCTAAACTTCATCGGATTTTCACTGTGGTTTCCATTTCGCGAGCGATCGTTCCTTACTTTCCGAATAACCCTCGTAGTTCGGGATCTGCTGTTGGTACTCGTGAACGAAACGATCGTAAAAAGAGAGCAGATTACTTTAATAAAGTTAATACAATTTTATTCACCAGGAATGAAACGTGTACGCCGTCTCCAAATACAATAATATAACATGCTCAGCGAAATTTGTAATTTCTGGGTTTGCATGCTGATCATAACTTGAATTGGAAATCACAGATTATTAAGCTTTCCAAATGAATTCAGTGAATGAACTTTGCATGGTGTTGCTAACGAGAGTTTCAGAAGGTTGACTTCCTGTGGGAACACGCATTCATTAATGTCATATACAATAATTTACTTGGTAAATTCCATACCTAGACATAAAGCATTCGTTGCATAGAAATTTACTGTAAAGATAATATCTGGCTTCTAAGCGCGAACTTCATGTAGCGGACTGTTTGAAGTTCTTGGTATATTTGCAACAAGCTGAAAAAATATTTGCTTTTGTTGAGATTAGCAGTTTATAATTAAAAAATAAATATTTGCAGCATGTATGAATATGATACTAGGAACAAAACTGCCCTTCACCATCTCCATGTTATCCTTACTACTATACAGATAGGGAAAAAGAAGGCAACCCAAAAACTATTTAACTACACCCCTTTTATCTGACATGAGAAGAAATACAACAATCAGACATGAACTAGGACTTGACACTGAAATAGAGAGAGAAAGCAATACAGAAATAAATGGAGATCGATAAACAGCCCAAGAAAGAGATGGCGAGATCAAAAAGAAACTAATCACAGCCAATAGATTTAATAAACAAGAGGGCATAACAGGCAAATACCTCACAATTGAAGAAAGAAGAAAAGACACTGGCACATAATGAAATCATTTTTAAACAAATTATTTCTGATCTACACGATATATAAATATCTGAACAAATATAATCTCTGTGTGGGTGGAATACATTCATTAAATTGTATTTTATATTAAGACTGAAGTGAAAATACAATTATTAAAGTCGTTAACGTGGAGCTATCGATTCATTGAGAAAATATTTGACACGTTTCATATTATAGTGAGTTGCTGCGGATATGAGTCTCGGAACATATAACTAACTAAACCAAACTGCGTTTCTGACGAGGGCGTCACACATTCTCCCAAGTTCTTCTTGAGACTAGAGCTAATTTAATGTCTTTAAGAACTCCTCTGCGGGCCCCGTGTGAGACATCCTCTCCGTCTACAGAATGTTGAGTTCAGTTTCGTTTCACATGGTACCAAAGTCAAGGGTCACCAGTTGCTAGTCACAATGTGGATCTATATCTACATACATATCTTACAAGCCACCGTAAGGTGCATGGTGGAGGGTACCTTGCACCACTGATAGTCATTTCTTTTCCACTCGAAAACAGAGCGAGAGGAAAAGGACTGTCATATGGCTCCATACGACCCCAAGTTTTTTTAAATCTTATCTTCAGGTAATTACGTGAAATGTACGTTAGCGGCAGTAGAATCTTTCTGTGCTCAGCTTCAAATGCTGGTTGTTGTGTTGGCAGAAGAGCCAACGCCGTGTTACTAGAGGAGGCCGAAAGACACGCGTTTTAGCTCACGCAGGCTGGCGTGAGGAGGGAGGAACTATACTGACTATACTGACGTGAGGTCTGGAACATGACAAGGAATTAGAATTCAGAAAGCGGACGTAATTAGTTTGATACTTAACTTTAATCCATTAATGATGAACGTCGCTCTTGACGGTACATGATTCACAATATTATCAGTTCAGAATACATTCTTGAAGAATATGGCGCCTGCTAGGTCGTAGCAAATGACGTAGCTGAAGGCTATTCTAAACTGTCGTCTCTGCAAATGAGAGCGTATGTAGACAGTGAACCATCGCTAGCAAAGTCGGCTGTACAACTGGGGCGAGTGCTAGGGAGTCTCTCTAGACTAGACCTGCCGTGTGGCGGCGCTCGGTCTGCAATCACTGATAGTGGCAACGCGCGAGTCCGACGCATACTAACGGACCGCGGCCGATTTAAAGGCTACCACCTAGCAAGTGTGGTGTCTGGCGGTGACACCACACTGGTTCTCTAAATTTTCTCAATAGTGCTCCGTGAAAAGCATTTCGTCTTCTCTCCAGGAATTCCCAGTTGAGTTCACGGAGCATCTCCGTAATATTGACCAGTTGACTGAACCTACTTGAAACTAGTGGTAACAAATCTAGCAGGTTGTTACTGAGCTGCTTCAGTATCTTCCTTTAATCAGACCTGGTGAAGAAACCAAACACTCGAGCAGTACTCGAGAATGAGTCACACTAGTGTTCTATACGCAGTCTCCTTTACAAATGACAAAAAAAAACCGCCGTCTGAACAAGTGTGGAAGAACCAATGGTCAACGGTACCGACCGACCGCCGTGTCATCCTCACCCCTTAGTCGTTACAGGATACGGATAGGCATGTGCTCAGCACACCGCTCTCTCAGCCGTTGTCAGTTTTCATGACCGATACAAGTGAGCCATACTTTCCTAAAATTCGCCCAGTGAACCTAAGTCGCCAATTCGCCTTCCCTACTAGCAGCCTTACATGTCGTTTCATTTCATATCGCAACGTTACGCCTAGATATTTAATCGACTTGGCCGTGTCAAGCAATACACTACTATTGCCGTATTAGAATATTACGGGAATGTTCCTTCTACCCACTTGAGTTCAACTTACGTTTCTCTACATTGAGAGCAAGCTGCCATTCATCACTCCAGCTAGAAATGTTGTATCCTCCTACAGTCACTCAACGACGAGACCTGTCCGTACAGGTCAGCGTCATCAGTAAACAGCTGCAGCTTGTTGCTCACCCTGTCTGTCAGATCATTTACGTATATAGATAATTAGAGCGGTCCTAGCACACTTCCCTGAGGCACTCCTGACGATACCATCGTCTCTGATGAACTCTCGCCGTCGAGAACGACGTCCTACGTCCTACGTTCTAACTCTCCAAGCCACTAAAATATCTGGGTACCTATTTCGTATACTCGTACCTTCGTCAACAGTCTGCAGTGGGGCACCGTACCCGTTTCAGCGGTCATATTTCTAATGTAGTTACCTGCTTTGAAATGGCGTGAGAGTAAGGCATTCAGCGTGAAACCGTGGAGGAGATAGGTGACCAATTGTATTCAGGGCTCCATTAAACAATGGGACTGGTGTCCCGTTACTCACGCGTCGTGCAGTGCGGTCAGGTGCTTCCTGTGCCATGACATCGCGCTGGACCGACGGCGGCGCCGTCAACAGAAAGGCCGGCTGTCCTCATTACGCGCTACACTGCGCCGCACTTTGGGCGCGGGCAGAACGCCGCGTCCGCTATCGCCGGAAGCCGAGGCTTTGCGCTGTCGTATCCTGGGATTAAAGCAGCCGTCCCCACTGTGCGGCTACCCTGATTATTAAGTGTCACGCGATATCACCGTAACGCCAGCAGCAGGGGACGAAACGTGGAGGCATAGCGAGAGTGCTTGAGGGATAACGCACCTGGCTCCGGCGTCGCAGTGTGAAACAGGTTTCCTGTGAGTTGTAACATTTGTTTATTTTGAACGTATCATACCTGGCAGTATTACACACTCCAAAGCCTACGTTAAATCTGTTTCCCCATATTTCCACTCAATAATGTCTTCTATGTCAATAACATCCACTCAATAATGTCTCTGTCAGAGACAGCAAAGGACTTGGAAGAGCAGTTGAACGGAATGGACATTATCTTGAAAGGATGATATAAGATGAACATCAACAAAAGCAAAACAAGAATAATGTAATGTAACAGAATTAAATCAGGTGATGTTGGGGGAATTCGATTAGGAAACGACGTACTTAAAGTAGTAGATGATGTAAGATGGCAAGAACTATGCCCCTTACATGAAGTCATTAAGGATCACCTAACTCACGTTGAGCAAACAGTAGGACTGAACAAATTGACTGACAAGGCGCAATGCATCATGTATAGTATGGACATATTGGAATAATTAATGTCAGGTGATGGTTTTAAAGTAATTCACACGACATGAAAACTTTGTGGAAACGAGTCGATTTACTGGACGCTAGTTTACCCCAGGGAAGCATTTAGAGTGACTGTGGCCGGCTGGGGAACAGCGAAGGGAAGCGACAATAGGCAGCTTAGGGCGGCTCAAGCTCTGAGAAAGCGGTAACGCGGTGCGGCCTCCAATTGCCTTAAGATGCGTGACAGTGAGTGGGTGGTTGACCCCAACTCATGCTGGTGTACTGGGAAACAGACGGAAAACTTGTACACCTGTTGATAAATGTCCGTCGTCTCGTTTTCAGGGAAACATGCGAGAAAGCCGCGCAAAGCTATGCTGGAGCAGTCAACAGAGGTCAAGATCTGCGTGTTCGTGACTATAGCAACTTCACGCTGAATTCACGGCCCGCAGAGTCTGAAGTAAATCAGGTGAAGAGCGAAGAATGAAATATGGCGGCCTCCGATGGGAACGTAGGACCAAGGAATTTGAAGTACTCTCCTGGGAGTCAGAATTCCGGAAAACTTGGTGTTTGTGCAGACACTAACATTGACGGGTGGCCTGGGAGGACCAGGAGCTATAGCAGAAGTTGAGAGGAAGGGAAATTTTTTGGGAATTTGTTCACTTCCCAGAGCAGGCATTGGTTGGGGCTGGGAAGCGACACATAATTAACCTGACTTGCACTGCAATTGGTGTTAGTGATTTTGCTGGGGGGGGGGGGGAGGGGAAACCAAGGCGAAGAGCGGACTGGGAGAAGTCCCCGTAGAGGTCTTCCATTCCCAAGTTGTCTAGAGTGCAGACGTGGCATTCTTTACTCAGCTTGCCTGAGAAAGAGTGAGCATCTCTGCAGTTTAGGACTTAGCAAATGGAACGATTGAGCTTGGAGATATAAAGTTTTGGTTCAGGTATGTACTGAGCAAGATAGCTAGGAGTGAATAGCCGAGCGCAGCCTTGCAGCACCACGAGGTGGGCCGACGTCCACACAACAACACAGCTCCGCCACGCTGTATTTGGTGATATTGCGCCCTACTGATTAATTTGTTGGATCATGTCTGCAAAGTTTCCACGAGGGTTTCATGGGACGTGTATTGTAGAATTCTTCTCGCACTTCGCGTTACGCCTGGGTCAGTTGATAGGAATTACTTTTGAGTTATCGAGCTTTACTCCACGCAAACGCAATTTATTACCACTGCCTGATAGGAGAGTCTTGTAATGTGATGACTGAATGTCGGGAGTTAAAATAAATTTGTGCTAATCGACTGCATCTGTTTTCAATCAAGTAGCTGAAATCTCAAGTCACTTTCTTAATTAATTTTATGTTCAACATTTGTATCTGGTGTTCAATAGCTGAATATAACATCAATGTGCACCCCTTTTTAATTAAAAGTGATTAATTCTGAATAAATTAATGTCAACACTGCCACCACAGTTCAGTCAGGAGTCACAGGGCCATATTACTTTTTTGCGTTATCCGATATTGCGGCAGTTTTGCACTCTCTGTTGATCTGTTAGTCAATTAGTTGGGGTGAACACACGCCAAAACCAGATAAGTGAAGGGTGGGGTGTTACAATGAATTTTGTTATTTTGGCAGGAAAATAGCTGATCATGGCCGAAGTAGACAGGATATAAAATGTAGACTGACAATGGCAAGAAAAGCATTTCTGAAGAAGAGAGATTTGTTAACATCGAATATAGATTTCAGTGTTACGAAATCTTTTCTGAAATTATTTGTCAAGAGTGTAGCCATGTATGAAAGTGAAACATGGATGATGAACAGTTTAGACACAAAGAGAATAACAGCTTCTGAAATGTGGTGGTACAAAACAACTTTGAAGATTAGACGATTGCCTAACTAATGAAGAGTTGCTGAATAGAATAGAGGGAGACCAAGAGATCAATACAGTAAGCAGATTCGGAAGGATGTATGTTGCAGTAGTTGTTCGGAGGTGAAGCGGCTCGCGTAGGATAGGGTAGCGTGGAGAGTTGCATCAAACTAGTCTTACGGAATAGCTTTCTGGGGTAACTCATCACTTAGAAAGAACGCACTGATTACACAAAAGCGAGCAGTAAGAATAATATATGGTGTTTGACAACGGACGTCATGTAGGTACGTCTTCAATGAGCAAGGCATTTTAACTGCGCCTATACAATATATACATTCGCTAATTATATTCTTCACAAATATTCCATCTAAATGTGAGAAAAACAGTGATATATCTACGTACAACACTTCAGCGAAAACTAATCTTTATTACCCATTATGAAAGCGATGTCAATGGATCCGCAAGCGGCTCAATATTCAGCAAAAAAATTATTTATCATTTGCCTAGTAACACAGAATATCTGACAGGTAACGAAACAGGTTTTAAATCTAATATAAAATCCTTTCTCCGGAAAACCTCCTTCTATTCCATTGACGAATTTCTACTTCAAACTGGTAGCAGAAATAAAAAGAAAACGTTAACCTTAATTATGTATACATATTCATAACTGACTGGTTCCACATCATTTCGGTAAAAGAATCATTAAATGATCTGTGAGACATGTAGCTAACTGTCTCTGTATATCAAATACGCTGACAGTCTTCATCACAATAATCAATTTTTATTTATCACAATGCCTACTTAGAATTTTCAAAGATGAGTACAATAGTAGCATAGTCATAAAACCAAATAACAAAATTAAAAGGCAAACAACAGTAAACAAGAGCCACAAACAACAACACACCTTTAGACAGGGCAAACACGCACTCTCATGACAATAACGACAACACAGAGTAATCAGGAAAATACAATGGAAGACAAAATGGTTCAAATGGCTCTGAGCACTATGGGACTCAACTGCTGAGGTCATTAGTCCCCTAGAACTTAGAACTACACTCCTGGAAATTGAAATAAGAACACCGAGAATTCATTGTCCCAGGAAGGGGAAACTTTATTGACACATTCCTGGGGTCAGATACATCACATGATCACACTGACAGAACCACAGGCACATAGACACAGGTAACAGAGCATGCACAATGTCGCCACTAGTACAGTGTATATCCACCTTTCGCAGCAATGCAGGCTGCTATTCTCCCATGGAGACGATCGCAGAGATGCTGGATGTAGTCCTGTGGAACGGCTTGCCATGCCATTTCCACCTGGCGCCTCAGTTGGACCAGCGTTCGTGCTGGACGTGCAGACCGCGTGAGACGACGCTTCATCCAGTCCCAAACATGCTCAATGGGGGACAGATCCGGAGATCTTGCTGGCCAGGGTAGTTGACTTAAACCTTCTAGAGCACGTTGGGTGGCACGGGATACATGCGGACGTGCATTGTCCTGTTGGAACAGCAAGTTCCCTTGCCGGTCTAGGAATGGTAGAACGATGGGTTCGATGACGGTTTGGATGTACCGTGCACTATTCAGTGTCCCCTCGACGATCACCAGTGGTGTACGGCCAGTGTAGGAGATCGCTCCCCACACCATGATGCCGGGTGTTGGCCCTGTGTGCCTTGGTCGTATGCAGTCTTGATTGTGGCGCTCACCTGCACGGCGCCAAACACGCATACGACCATCATTGGCACCAAGGCAGAAGCGACTCTCATCGCTGAAGACGACACGTCTCCATTCGTCCCTCCATTCGCGCCTGTCGCGACACCACTGGAGGCGGGCTGCACGATGTTGGGGCGTGAGCGGAAGACGGCCTAACGGTGTGCGGGACCGTAGCCCAGCTTCATGGAGACGGTTGCGAATGGTCCTCGCCGATACCCCAGGAGCAACAGTGTCCCTAATTTGCAGGGAAGTGGCGGTGCGGTCCCCTACGGCACTGCGTAGGATCCTACGGTCTTGGCGTGCATCCGTGCGTCGCTGCGGTCCGGTCCCAGGTCGACGGGCACGTGCACCTTCCGCCGACCACTGGCGACAACATCGATGTACTGTGGAGACCTCACGCCCCACGTGTTGAGCAATTCGGCGGTACGTCCACCCGGCCTCCCGCATGCCCACTATACGCCCTCGCTCAAAGTCCGTCAACTGCACATACGGTTCACGTCCACGCTGTCGCAGCATGCTACCAGTGTTAAAGACTGCGATGGAGCTCCGTATGCCACGGCAAACTGGCTGACACTGACGGCGGCGGTGCACAAATGCCGCGCAGCTAGCGCCATTCGACGGCCAACACCGCGGTTCCTGGTGTGTCCGCTGTGCCGTGCGTGTGATCATTGCTTGTACAGCCCTCTCGCAGTGTCCGGAGCAAGTATGGTGGGTCTGACACACTGGTGTCAATGTGTTCTTTTTTCCATTTCCAGGAGTGTAGTTAAACCTAACTAACCTAAGGACATCACAAACATCCATGCCCGAGGTAGGATTCGAACCTGCGACCGTAGCATGGAAGACACAACATGATACTCAGTGACGTTCAAACACGAACTCACTCATAAAATTTCCGCCGTTTTCAAAAGATAAAGTCATGAACACAGCAGATACAACAGGCCGGGAATACAGGGAATTGGCAAAAATATGGGAACACCGAAAACACATTTCCATGCATAATACGGTGCAGGAAACCCACTGGAATTCAAAATAGTTTCCAGTTGTCTCGGAATGTTTGTATACCGGTCCTGTATGGTTTACAAGGATGTCTCATACCATTCTTCATGCAGAATAGTAGCAAGTTCAGGTAAGGGTGATGGAAGTGTATAGCTACCAACCACCCGTCATTCCAAAGTAGGCAACAAAGTCTCAATAATATTGTGATCTGGCGACTGTGGTGCCCAGACCAGTTGCGAAAATTCATCATCGTGCTAACAAAACCAGTCCTGGACGATGCGATCTATAAAAGGGGCCTCGTCGTCTTGAAAGACAGCATCACCATTGGGGAATAAGCATGGTACCATGCGATGGATCTGATCAGCCAAAATTGTCACATAAAACTTGGCAGTACTCCGACTTTTCAGAGTAACTATAGGGTCCATGGAATGCCACGATATGGCTGCCCCAATCATCACCGAACCCGCACTATGCTTCACTCTTCAGGCAGTTGGAAACACTCTAAGGCAAGGCACATTCTCCCTTTAGCTCCATAGTCTCGGTATTATGGCTTCGGTACCACGTTTTTTTGTTATGGGCATTTGTTTCTCTGGTGACTGGTTTGGAATTCGAGCGGATAATGTTTTTCCGCTTTCCCAATGTGCTGTATAAATCTTCGATAGGTAGTCCAATTGGAACACCAAATATTTTAAATACCTTGATTACGCAACTTCCCATCATAAGAGCACGAACAATTTGCCCACGTTCAAATTCACTTGGCTCTGACACAACGCATACATTTACACGGAACACTGTTCTGGACGCGACTGACACTTGCATCATATTGAGGCCATTGTACAGCTGCTGTTCGTGGTCAAATACAACATCACAACCTGCAGGCTTGGCAGTCATCTGCGTTTGTGTTCCTCGCTGGCGTTCCACATTTTTGTTCAATCGCTGTACATTCCAAAAGTGACATGAGGCAACGCTTATACCAGAAAGCAGGTATACATCATAAACTGCGTTGTTTTGAAAATCAGCTTTATGCAAACACAATTAGTTTATTTTTATATTTCCCCAGACATGTTTCGACGCCAATTTGTCATCTTCTGTGGGTTAAATTCTTTATTTCTTAAAATTACATCCCTAATTGAACTGTATTATTGTACATCGATTTTAGTGCTCGTTTTCGTCGCTTTTTTGACAGCATGTCATCTGCAAAATTTTCCGTCCTGTTTCGTGTCCCTGGTCGGTGTCTCAATCAACTACTATTTAATGCATTGCTTTCACTCAGTTTTTCATAAATTTCCGCTCACTACCTCACCTCACATGCACTTACACAAAGTGTGGCGAAATGAGGTCTGAGCAGACACTTCTGACAATACACTCAGTGAGATGTGTCATGAGTGTATTGTTATGTCTGTCCACACCATAACACCCAGACCTGTTCGACAATGTTCCTGGGTGCATTACGTATTCCCAGCTCTCTCTATATGAGATGACGTCCAGCATTGTCGAAGCTATTAAGAGCCGTGTCTCGCCTTTTGCAATGTCCAGGGCACCATCATGAATCGCGGTGACTTCAGTCTTACTATCATCTGCGAATCAAATTGTAATTTCTGTTCGTCTTATTGTGTTTCTTTCAGTTACCTTCTGTACGACGCTGTATTAGTTCTTTCAACGTACGGTTCGAGTTTCATCTAGCTGTGTTAGTTTGCAGCAACAAATTACTTTCATTCTTAAGTTTTGCACATCAGTGTGCGTCTATACTGATGGCTATAAAACTAGTGACTCTTTCGAAAGTGCTTACTGTACACCGTGTTTGCAAAAGTCTGGGGTATTCCGATTCCCAGCAGAGATAAATACAATGACAGTGGAACTTATTGCTGTACTAGGAATATTACGTGTCTGCTCGCGGATGGCCGTATCTTTATATTTCGTCCTCACTGACTCATTATTTGCTCTTACGGTACTTAAACTTTTCAGCACCTTTTTGATTGAAAACGGAATTATATACGTGTTACCGAAGGGTTTGAATCGATGCGTGAAGACGAGCATACCGTCAATTTCGCTTGGGTGAAATCACACTAAGGGATCACTTCTAACGAAGCTATCGGCCCAAAGAAACTGCTGTGAAAGCGCACACAGCATGGACTGCAATTCCAAGCGCTAAATATTGATATGTGCTGCACAGAGGTATGATACGAGCACTGACAACGGAAACGAGGCGAAACAAGACATAAAGAGAAGAAGTACGCAATAATAATTCACCTGTAGGTCCTCTATTCCACGATATCCCGTACATATTCGATGTCCATGCACCTCGCTTCTCTAATAGTCAGACACAGATTTAACCACAGATGTTTCCGTTAACATCTTCACAGGTGGTGCCTCACAGACACCTTTCTGCTCTTGTGTAGATGGAAAGATCACCTTTCCTTTTAATTCCCTGGACTACAAATATCACAAACCTTTTACAAGAACTTGTGAAGTTTGACAACCCGTTGCCAATTTGACAGTTTTATTAAGAGTACAGACTTTCCAGCTCGGTGTACAGATTCGCTGTTGCTGCAGGTATCCGTAACTTAGACTAGCACATCAACCGCGATGAATTGTACAAGAGAGTTCTATAACAACTGCATTTGCAAATGACTATAATTCATTCGTCCACCTAGAACTACATATGCTCTCACTAAGTGTGAGCGTCCGCAGCGCGTGGTCTGGTGGCTAGCGTTGCTGTCTCTGGATCACAGGGTCCCGGGTTCGATTCCTGGCCGGGTTGGGGATTTTTCTCTACCCGGGGACTGGGTGTTTGCGTTGACTTCATCATTTCATCATCATCATCATCATCATTCGTGACCGTAGCTAATTTGGATTGTGTAAAATCTGGACTATGAAAAAATTGTGACTTCGTACGGGCGCTGATGACCGCGCAGTTGAGCGCCCCTCAAACCAAACATCGTCAGCATCACTACAACATGTGTGTGTGTGTGTGTGTGTGTGTGTGCGTGTGTGTGTGCGTGCGTGCATGCGAGCGTGCACTAACAAATAAACAAATATTTTAACAGTTATGATCTGTCAATACCAGTATTTTTTATGTACAAATAAGCTGGTTGTATTGTGTGTAAAATAAAAATAAACATAGTTGAAAAAATACATTTGATGTCGAAACAGGAGTAAGACGCATTATAAGAGTTAAACCAGAAAGGATTGTAAATGCGATACTGATTGATCAGGAAAATAGAAAGACACAGGTTTCACGGATGAAGAAATTAAATTGCGATCTACGGGAGATCGTGTCCATTAAAGAACTTACAGGAAAAACAGAGAAGTTTAGAGCAAAAGTAACGACAGTAGACGATACAAGATGTGAAAGCAAATAGAACAGAAAGAGCAGGAACAAAAATGAGTCACAGAAAGAAGGGGTATTAACAGAAAGGAAAACAACTTAAGATTACATCAGATGTACTTTTTGTTGTTTACGCCCATAGCGAGGAGATCATCAATAATGTAGACCACGTCATAAGATAATCGACGGATCGATAGCATTTGATAATTGTCGTCCATAAGCAGCTGAAACGTTCAGATAAATAAAGCACTAATAACAAAACCCAAAGAAAGCCTCGTGCTATGTAAAGTATGCCAGCGGCAAAACGCAAACAGTACCTTCATTGCAGATAGCGGTGGAAATGTTACTGGTGACAGCACCACTAAAGCAGAGTTACTAAACACGGTTTCCGAAATAGCTTCACGGAAGAGGACGAAATAAGTATTCCAGAATTCTAATCAAGGACGACTACCAACATGAGTCGTAGTAGCGAAGCAACTTAAATCACTTAATAAAAGTAAATCTTCTGGTCCAGACAGTATACCAATAAGGTTTCTTTCAGAGTATGCTGATACAATAGCTCCATACTTAGCAATCATATACCCAACAACTCACTCATCCAAAGACCCGTACCTAAAGAATGGAAAGTTGCATAGGTCACACCAATACTCAAGAAGGGAAATAGGAGTAATCCGCTGGATTATAGACCCATATCACTAATGTCGATATGCAGTAGGATTTTGGAACATATACTGTGTAAACTTGATGAATTACCTCGGAGAAAATGATGTATTGACCAACAGCCAACACGGACACAAAAGGTATCGTTCCATACAGAGCATCGTCTTAGTTGTGTGGCTGGATTCGTGATTTCCTGTGAGAAAGGTCAGAATCTGTAGTAACTGACGGAAAGTCGTTGAGTGAAACAGAAATAATATCTGGCGATCACGAGGAAGTGTTATATACCCTCTGCTATTCTGGGTGTAAACGATTTAGAAGACAATGTGAGGAGCCGTCTTAGATTGTTTACAGATAATGCCATTTACCGTATTGTAAAGTCGTTAGGTGACCAAAACCAATTGTAGGATTATTTAAACAATATATATGTTTGGTGCAATGCAAGAAGTAGCAATTGACCAAATAATGAAAAGTGTGAAGTCATCCAGATGAGCACTGAAAAGGAATTCGCTAAGTTTTGGTTACACGATAAATCACACAAATCTGAATTCTGTAAACTGAACTAAATACTTAGGTATTACAATTGCGAGTAACTTAAATTGGAACGACCACGCAGATAATGTTGTTGGGAGAGCAAAACAAAGACCGCGATTTACTGGGAGAACACTTACAAAGTGAAACAGGTATACCATTGTAACTTCCTGCACTACGCTGATCCGTCCTCTTCTGGAGCAGTTCTACGCAATATGGAACCCGCATCAGCTAGGGCTGACGGTGGACACCGAAAAAGTTCAAAGCAGGGCAGCTCGTTTTGTATTATCGAGAAACAGGGGGGAGAGTGGTAAAGGCGTTTTTCTGTGTCGCAGGATCTTCTCAAGAAATTTCAGTGACCAATAGTCTTCTCCGAATGCGAAAATATTTTGCTGGCGTCCACTTACGCAGGGAGGTATGGTTATCATATTAAAATAAGAGAAATCACAGCTCGCAGGAAAAAAATGAAGTGTTAATTTTTCCAGCGTGCTGCTGGGTTGAGAAAGAACTTGAAAGTGGTTCGATGAAGCCTCTGAAAGGGACTTAACTGTGAAGTAGAGAGTAAAAGCGTAGATGTAAACGGCAGTAAAAATTCGCACGAAATCAGCGGAAGCGATCAGTCGTGAGTTCCGAAGTGCTACGAGTGAGTAGTCCAGCTGACACAATGACTGCGCGTCGCGAGTTAAAAATGGTACAATGGCCGAGCAACCGAGCATCTCCTCACAGGCCACACATTTCTGCAGTAAAATGCCAAGCAACGCTTCAGCTGATGTAAAGGACGACGCAACCTGACCGTCGATTACCGAAGTGATGAATCACGTTATCTTCTGTGGCAATCCGATGGATGAGTTTGTGTTTGGCGAATGCCAGGATAAAGTTACCTGCCATTATGTACAGTGAAGTGTGGAGGAGGTAGTGTTATCGATATGGGGGTGCTTTTCGTGGTGGGGTTTGTGGTTCCCGTTTGGTTGGTTGATTTGGTTCAAATTGGTTCAAATGGCTGTGAGCACTATGCGACTTAACTTCTGAGGTCATTAGTCTCCTAGAACTTAGAACTAATTAAACCTAACTAACCTAAGGACAGCACACACATCCATGCCCGAGGCAGAATTCGAACCTGCGACCGTAGCGGTCACGCGGTTCCAGACTGAAGCACCTAGAACCGCACGGCCACATCGGCCGGCCTTAAGGTTGATTTGGGGGAGGGGACAAAACAGCGAGGTCATCGGGCCTATCGCATGGGGGAAGGAAGTCGGCCGTCCCCTTTCAAAGGAACCATCGCGGCATTTGCCAGAACCGATTTAGAGGAATTACGGAAAATCTAACTCAGGATGGCCGGACGTGGGTTTGAACAGCAGTCCTCCCTAATGCGAGTCATGCGTGCTAATCACTACGCCCCTTTCTCGGTCATGCGGAAGGATATGAACATATTTACAGCAATGTTTACTGCGTACAGTCGGGGTGTCGAGGGTATTCCTTCCCGTGTACCACCCGCGAATGGAACAGGAAGGGAGCATGTGTTTTCTGGTACACTGTACAAGTTTGTACCTCCCACCACAGACCGTGTGGCGTATCACCGAGTACAGATGTAGATGTAGCCTCATCAAGGACTGTTGATAGTTCCTTTTGTGTGGTAGTATTTTCATTAAAGTTTGTTGTTTGGGAAAACGTGAATGACGTGTTCCTCAATACAGATGGCTAACTACTGTCAATATTAACAGTTGTTTATTACAGCTCAGGAAAATTCACGTAAAAGCGTTTCACCAGTCGAGTAAAAAAAATATTAATTTTAAAATAATGTACGCGTATCTGCAGTTAATTGTTCTCACTATCGTCTTTCCTCTCTTTTTTCCCATGTCCGCACACAGTATCAGATATTTTATACACCCTGAATTTACCTCCTGGTTTTCAGAAAGTATATAAGTAAGGAAACTAGAGGCGGGAAGAGTGGGGGCAGCGGCGATCGGCGGCGTCAGCGCCGCAGTCACGTTCCGGGCCGTCGTCACTGGTGCCGGCTGGTCACTCGCCTCCTTGGAACAGTGCCG
Source organism: Schistocerca serialis cubense (assembly GCF_023864345.2). Classification (NCBI taxonomy): domain Eukaryota; kingdom Metazoa; phylum Arthropoda; class Insecta; order Orthoptera; family Acrididae; genus Schistocerca; species Schistocerca serialis. Next base: position 593,456,240 of record NC_064639.1, read on the forward strand.
TCTGCTTGCGTCACGCTCTTTGATGTTAACTGAGGATCGTGAGTCACACAAGCGACAGCCCGGTGACGACGACTAACAAACGATGTTGCTTCTCAAGAGCGCTACGCTTATATTTATTTGTACGGCTCACGTAGAGAGCCCGTACGCTCGCACTACCCTATCGTGGTTTGGAAATCCTTCTGTAACGATCCTTCATAGCTTGGTATTTCTTAGAAGCACAGAAGATTTTCTTTTATAGTATAGGTCATATTTCACAGTTTTGCTCCCTTTTATATCTATATTTCAGGAAATGTCTTCCTTCTGTATTTTTTTTTAAGGATGGTGTTTCTTTCACCAGCGATTCCTCTCTGTCAGATGATTCTTCATTTTCATTAAATGAACACTGAATGATTGCTATGTTACTTTTTATACTCGTTTACTCCAGTAACATTTACCCGAGTACTCATATTACAAGTTAGATATCTGCATGTTTATCTGGAACACGAGTAGCAAGCGCAAAGATAATGATTTCCGAACTCTGTTTTTCTCCCCTTTACTGACGTGGAGAAGAATACGTTGTACACTGAAGAGCCAAAGAAACTGGTACATCTGCGTAATATCGTGTAGGGACCCCGCGAGCACGTAGAAGTGCCGCAACACGACATGGCATGGACTCAACTAATGTCTTAACTAGTGCTGTCCATAAATTCTTAAGAATACGCAGGGGTGGAGATCTCTTCTGAACTGCACGTAGCAAGGCATCCCATATATGCTCAATAATGTTCACGTCTGGGGAGTTTGGTCGCCAGCGGAAGTGTTTAAACTGAGAAGAGTGTTCCTGGACAGGCTCTATAGCAATTCTGAAAGTGTATGGTGTCGCATTGTCTTGCTGGAATTGCCCGAGTCCGTCGGAATGCACAAGGGACATGAATGGAAGTTGGTGATAAGACACGATGATTACGTACGTGTGACCTGACAGAAGAGTTTGTAGACGTATCAGGGGTCCCATATCACTCCAACTGATCACGCCCCACACTATTACCGAGCCTCCACCAACTTGAACAGTCCCCTGCTCAGACACAGGGTCCACGGATTCTTGAGGTTGTCCCCATACCCGTACAATCCATCCACTCGATCGATACAATTTGAAATGAGACTCGTCCGACCAGGCAACATGTTTCCACTCATCAACAGTCCAGCGTCGGTGTTGACAGGCTCAGTTTTGTGTCGTGCAGTCATCAGGGGTACACGAGTGGGCCTTCTGCTCTGAAAGCCCATATCGAAGATGTTTCGTTGAGTAGTTCGCACGCTGTCACTTGTTGATAGCCCAGCACTGAAATCTGCAGCAGTGTGTGGATGGGTTGCACTTCTGTCACGTTGAACGGTTCTCTTCAGTCGTCGTTGGTCCCGTTATTGTAGAATCTTTTTCCGGCCGCAGCGATGTCGGAGATTTGATGTTTATCGGATTCCTGATACTCACGGTACACTCGAGAAATGGTGGTACCAGAAAATCCCCACTTCATCGCTACCTCGCAGTTGCTGTGTCCCATCGCTCGTGCGACGGTTATAACACCGCGTTCAAACCCACTGAAATCTTGATGAGCTGCCACTGTAGCAGCAGTAACCGATCTAATAAATGCGCCATTAACAGGCACTGCCGACCGCAGCGCCGTATTCCGCCTGCTTACATACTTCTGTAAATGGTTCCGAGCACTATAGGATTTAACTTCTGAGGTAATCAGTCCCCTAGAACTTAGAACTACTTAAACCTAACTAACCTAAGGACATCACACAACACCCATGCCTCTGTATTTGAATACTCATGCCTATACCAGTTTGTTTGGCGCTTCAGTGTATATGATGTTTAGGAATGTGACTCAGATTTTAAAGGAGATAGATTTAGCCAAATTAGAGAAAAGCGCTATGTTTGATGGCATCAAAAGAAGATTAGCGTTGTGGTAGAGTGTGAACAATATAACTAGTAAAATAGTATTCTGTTACACCACGCGGGAAATCCACGTTTTATGTGATTCTTGAGTTTCTCCCGGCGTATTTGATAATCAAAATATCTACGGGTGTACTGCCGGTCTACAGTGTCCAACGGGCACAATATTTCGGCGATCATACATGTGGCCGTCAACTGACGGACTGAGCTCCTGTGAACGTGCCGGTACGGAGATCCGTACGCTGTGGCTGCTCAGGTGGAACTGGGTTCGGTCGCGGCGACGGCCGATTTAAATACTCTCCGCCCGCGGCGCACTCCCTCCACCGTCCGCGCCCCGCGCCACGGTTGTGCGGTGGAACAGATATATTATATATTGGTCAGACGATGCGTCCCGTCGAGGATCGATGCCGTGAACACCAGAGGCCCACTCGACTGATGTATCCGAGCAAGTCGGCGGTCGCTGAACATTGTTTGTCGGAAAATCACGATATGGAGTATGAACGCACGAGGATTCTGGTACAGACGTCGAGACACTGGGACAGCGTTGTTAGAGAGGCCATCGAAATCCGCACCAATGACGACCTCATAAACCGTGACTGTAGCTATAATCTTAGCAAGGCTAGGGAACCAGCGATTGGGTTAATCAAGAGTAAATCGAGCAAACGTATAGTTGTGACGACCACGGCGGGCAGAGCCGTCACACAGGCGTCATCTCAGACGCCGTCGCAATCTGTTCCACCGCGCGACCGTGGTGCGGGGCGCGGACCGCGGAGGGAGTGCGCCGCGGGCGGAGGGTATTTAAATCGGCCGTCGCCGCGACCGAACCCAGTTCCACCTGAGCAGCCATAGCGTAAGGATCTCCGTACCGGCACGTTCACAGGAGCTCAGTCCGTCAGTTGATGGCGACATGTATGATCGCCGAAATATTGTGCCCGTTGGACACTGTAGTCCGGCAGTACACCCGTGGATATTTTGATTCCACGTTTTATGTCTGAATATCAATAGTGCCAATAATGTGAGACAGTTTCCTCTGAAAATTAATCCAAAAAGAATATTTTTTTCAATAAAGTTATATATATATATATATACTCATTACTGAGCTACCGCATCTAAGACGCCGTTCCCACTTTGAGCCCAGTTCGCTATCACTCTTTTAAAACTTATCTAGCTACTTATCTAACTGAATTCTCACTTAGGTTTTCACCTCAAATACCTTTGCATAAGTTAGAAAGTATTGGTCCTGTATTTTCACTAAGACAAACGAGCTATAACTTATTGACCATCATATTTCGAACGTCTTAAACAGCAAGATTAAGAAATCGAACATTCGTATGGTTAATGTAAATGTTTTTCAAGGAATACCATAAATGAATTTGAGCATACCTCTCAACTAACCCTGTGTACACAGGCAATCATTAAACATATTATCTGGAGGTTCCTTCGATACACGCCACTGTTGTAAACTGACATTACGCCACGATACAGACACAAATTTGAATACAGCGAACAGACAAGTCAATGACCGGACGGAAAGTTCGTAATTTTGTGGAAAAAAAAAGGTTTGAACTTCGGCTTATCGCCCCGCAATACACCAGCGTGCCCACACACTCACTACACAACAACTATTCGCGTGCTCGGTATTACACATATTGTACCGTTCACTGTTTGTATTTTTCTTCATTTTTCCACGGTTCACTACAGCTTTTTCCTGTTTTCACGCTTGATCTGTGTTCAGTTTTTGGAGGACTTTCCAGTGGGTAGCTAACCACTAAATCTGAGGGGGGGGGGGGGGGGGGTGGCATGGGGAGTTTCCCTTGTGAGCAAGACCGTTTCGAGTCATTCATTAAAAAACTTAAATTTTGGGAAGTGTGTTTCAGTGGGAACCAATCGGAGTGCTTTGATACCCTTCACGTGTTGCTGATGGAAAATCATCCTTCTTTCGACGAAAAAGTCAAGAATATGGTTAAAGAACATTTGAAGGGACTAAGAAAAACCTTCAGAGGAAATTTCCTTGCTGTGTCAAATAACAAAACCGGCATCTTCAACTTTTGTAGTCCTATCTTCCTCAGTTACGTGTAATATTACGGTATATTGTAAACTGTTACTTGCTGACCGTCAAACTACTACTGAATGAAACACAAATTTCGTGCCATAAGCATTTCGCCTTTATTCCCTGCAAGGCATCTTCAGTGAGCTGGAGGATGTACATATTTTTACTATTTGGTTTGCATTTTCAAACCATGTATATATAGGTTATAAACAGTTCTGGTGGCTGGCTTTTCTATGGCGTGGTAACATTTTAATGTCTACTTACACGTTCCGTCGATGATTTTTTACAAGTTGTGTTATAGTCGTTTGTGGCGCTGTTCTTCTTCTTATAATTGCCATTTCTGTTTTTGTTTTCCACACTTCACAGCACTTGGAACGGAACACATGTTTTGATACTGTGTTTTGGTTTGTGTTGCCGACTGTCGGATGTTACTGTCAAAGATCAGATGTTATTGCCAACTTTCTAGTGGTCTTTCTTATAAGAACTAAATATAAATCTATCAATTTATATTTCATCCTAAAACGGCAGTCATCATAAGGCTGCCACAGCAGTAAGAAATATTACCTTTCTTACTTAGCTGTCCCCTGTTCATTGCATCGTCAAAGTATTAAAAGAGATGTTGAATTTCATTGTCAGTTCTCATCATGTTGTATCTCTTTGTCAGTTCTCATTAATACAACAGTCATGAAATAAATTTGCCAAGAAAGTGTTAATGACCCATCCTGAAGCGATACATGGTTGCTCACTGCTACGGAGCGAGCGCGAGCCAGCTCACACGGGCAGCTATTCTGAACTGCTAGACCTCTTGGTGTGTCTGTACATGTCAAAAGCCGGTTAGCTCGGCAAGAGACCCAGGCTCTTTGCAAGTGTCACTCCATGCAAATGTCAGTTCGTGCAACTGTTCCAACACTCTGAGGTTCAGGGCACTCCCTTGTCTTTCGTGGCAGAAATTTCCCCTAAAAGGCGGAAGAATCTGCATTGATCATCGGCATGAGAACGCACAAGACAAAGGAAAACAATGCATCAAACACTCATAATGTGTATCAACAAGGCATGTGGCCTGTAATTGAAAGAGTGTCATGATGATCTCTCCATTCTCAAAAGATTCTAGAATAGTTCCCTTTTGGGATCTCCGGGACGGGACTGCCAAGGGGGAGGTGTCCATGATAAGAAGGATGAATAACAAATTAAATGCTAACTTTCAACGTGTCGGAGCGTGGAATGCCAGGAGTTTGAACCTGGTAGGGAAGCTAGAAAATCTGAAAAGGGAAATGATAAGGCTCGATCTGGATACAGTGGAGATTGGTGAAGTGAAATGGAAAGAAGGATTTTTGGTCAGGTGAAAATGGCAGCAGAAAATGGCATAAAAGGAATAGGATTCGTTATGAATTTAGAGATATGGCAGAGAGTGAGTTACTGTAAACAGTTCAGTGAAAGGATTGTTCTCACCAGAATCGACAGCAGACGGACACCGACAACAACAGTTTAGATATACAAGCCGATATTATAAGTGGAAGGAGAAGAGAAAATATATCAGGATACTGAAAAGGTAATTCAGTACGTGTAGGGAGATGAAAATCTAATATTCATGGAGAACTGGAATGCGGTTGTAGTGGAAGCAGCAGAAGAAAAGATTAGGGCAGAATACTGGCTCCGCACTAGGAATGAGAGAGTAGAAAGAGTAATTGAATTCTGCAATAAATTTCATCTACTAATAGCGAATACCCTGTTCAAGTGTAAGACGGCAAGAACTATACCCCTTACATGAAGTCATTAAAGATCACCTAACTCACATTGAGTGAACAGTACGGCTGAACAAAAAATGACTGACAAGGCACAATGCATCTTGTAGAGGGTATAGTATGGACGTATTGGAATAATTAATGTCGGGTGATGGTTTTAAAGTAATTCACACGACTTGAAAACTTTGTGGAAACGAGTCGATTTACTGGACGCTAGTTTACCCCAGGGAAGCATTTAGAGTGACCGTGGCCGGCTGGGGAACAGCAAAGGGAAGCGACAATAGGCAGCTTAGGGCGGCTCAAGGTCTGAGAAAGCGGTATAGCGGCGCGGCCTCCAGCTGCCTTAAGATGCGTTACAGTGAGTGGGTGGTTGACCCCAACTCCACGCCAGTGTACTGGGAAACAGACGGAGAACTTGTACACCTGTTGATAAATGTCCATCGTCTCGTTTTCAGGGAAACATGCGAGAAAGCCGCGCAAAGCTACGGTGGAGCGGTCAACAGAGGTCAAGATATGCGTGTTCGTGACTATAGCAACTTCACGCTGAATTCACGGTCCGCAGAGTCTGAAGTAAATCAGGTGAAGAGCGAGTGAATGAAATACGGCGGCCTCTGATGGGAACGTAGGACCAAGGAATTTGAAGTACTCTCCTGGGAGTCAGAATTCCAGAAAACTTGGTGTTTGTGCAGACGCTAACCTTGATGGGTGGCTTGGGAGGAGCTATAGCAGAAGTTGAGAGGAAGGAAAATTTTGTGGGAATTTGTTCTCTTCCCAGAGCAGGCATTGGTCGGCGCTAGGAAGGGACACATAATTAACGTGACTTGCGCTGAAATTGGTGTAAGTTATTTTACTGGTTGGGGGGGGGGGGGGGGGACGAGGCGAAGAGTGAACTGGGAGAAGTCCCCGTAGAGGTCTTCCATTCCCAGCTTGCCTAGAGTGCGGATGTCGCATTCTTTACTCAGCTTGCCTGAGAAAGAGTGAGCATCTCTGCAGTTTAGGACTTAGCAAATGGAACGATTGAGCTTGGAGATAGAAAGTTTTGGTTCAGCTATGTACTGAGCAAGATAGCTAGGAGTGAATAGCCGAGCACAGCCTTGGAGCACCACGAGGTGGGCCGACGTCCACACAACGACGCAGCTCCGCCACGCTGTATTTGGTGATATTGCGCCCGCTCCGGCTACTGATTAATTTATTGGATCACGTCTGCAAAGTTTCCACGAGGGTTTCATGGGATGTGTATTGTAGAATTCTTCTCGCACTTTGCATTACGCCTGGGTCAGTCGATAGGAATTACTTTTGAGTTATCGAGCTTTACTCCACGCAAACGCAATTTATTACCACTGCCTGATAGGAGAGTCTTGTAATGTGATGATTGAATGTCGGGAGTTAAAATAAATTTGTGCTAATCGACTGCATCTGTTTTCAATCAAGTAGCTGAAATCTCAAGTCACTTTCTTAAATAATTTTATGTTCAACATTTGTATCTGGTGTTCAATAGCTGAATATAACATCAATGTGCACCCCTTTTTAATTAAAAGTGATTAATTCTGAATAAATTAATGTCAACACTGCCACCACAGTTCAGTCAGGAGTCACAGGGCCATATTACTTTTTTGCGTTATCCGATATTGTGGCAGGTTTGCACTCTCTGTTGATCTGTTAGTCAATTAGCTGGGGTGAACACACGCCAAAACCAGATAAGTGACTGATGGGGTGTTACACAAGAATCGCAAGAGAAGGAGGTATGCTTGGAAAAGGCTGGGGGTTACGACAAGATTCCTGTTAGATTACATCACAGTCCGGCAGAGTTTCCGAAACCAGATACTGGATTGTAAGTCATACCCAGGATATTGACTAATTTACTAATGATGAAGAACTAGGCTGAAACTTACGGGACTAGTTCGAAAGAATCAGTGCGCAATGAAGTCGGTTATGGAGAGATATACTTGAAATTCTCTCAGGCTATAGATACTGCGATAGCGAATGTGCCAGTACGCAGTTCAGTTGAAGAGAAATGAACATCACGAAGAAACGGAAATCTCAGAAGTTGGAAAGAGAAGGTAATTACAAGAAAGACAACTACGAGTGTTGGAACTTAAATAGTGGCAACTACTCTACTGGCCATTAAAATTGCTGCACCAAGAAGAAATGTAGATGATAAACGGGTATTAATTGGACAAATATATTATACTAGAAGTGACATGTGATTACATTTTCACGTAATTTGGGTGCATAGATCCTGAGAAATCTGTACGCAGAACAACCACCTCTGGCCGTAATAACGGCCTTGGTACTCCTGGGCATTGAGTCAAACACAGCTTGGATGTCGTGTACATGTACAGCTGCCCATGCAGCTTCAACACGATACCACAGTTCATCAAGAGTAGTGACTGGCGTATTGTGACGAGCCAGTTGCTCGGCCACCATTGACCAAACGTTTTCAATTGGTGAGAGGTCAGGAGAATGTGCGGGCCAGGGCTGCAGTCGAACATTTTCTGTATCCAGAAAGGCCCGTACACGACCTGCAACATGCGGTCGCGCATTATCATGCTGAAATGTAGGGTACGCAGGGATCGAATGAAGGGTAGAGCCACGGGTCGTAACACATCTGAAATGTAGCGTCCACTGTTCAAAGTGCCGTCAATGCGAACAAGAGGTGACCGAGACGTGTAACCAATGGCACCTCATACCATCACGCCAGGTGATACGCCAGTATGCCGATAAGAAATACACGCTTCTAATGTCCGTTCACGGCGATGACGCCAAACACGGATGCGATCATCGTGATGCTGTAAACGGAACCTGCATTCATCCAAAAAAATGACGTTTTTCCATTTGTGGACCCAGGTTCGTCGTTGAGTACACCATCGCAGGCGCTCCTGTCTGAGATATAGCAACAAGGGTAACCGCAGCCATGGTCTCCGAACTGATAGTCCATGTTGCTGCAAACGTCGTCGAACTGTTCGTGCAGATGGTTGTTGTCTTGTAAACGTTCCCATCTGTTGACTGAGGGATCTAGACGTGGCTGCACGATCCGTTACAGCCATGCGGATAAGATGCCTGTCATCTCGACTGCTAGTGATACGAGGCCGTTGGGATCCAGCACGGTGTTCCGTATTACCCTCCTGAACCCACCGATTCCATATTCTGCTAACAGTCATTGGATCTCGAACAACGCGAGCAGCAATGTTGCGATACGATAAACCGCAGTCGCGATAGGCTACAATCCGACCTCTATCAAAGTCGGAAACGCGATTTTACGCATTTCTCCTCCTTACACGACGTATCACAACAACGTTTGACCAGGCAACGCCGGTCAACTGCTGTTTGTGTATGAGAAATTGATTGGAAACTTTCCTCATGTCAGCACGTTGTAGGTGTTGCCAACGGCGCCAACCTTGTGTGAATGCTCTGAAAAGCTAATCATTTACATATCACAGCATCTTCTTCCTGTCGGTTAAATTTCGCGTCTGTAGCACGTCATCTTCGTGGTGTAGCAATTTTAATGGCCAGTAGTGTATTTATTCACAACCAATACAAAAGAGTTACATGTTTGCCCCTGTCCTTCAAAGTAGTCACAAGCAAATAATACTGAGACAATGGCATACTATTGGAAATACCCAGTAGGAAGCAAAACTGTAATCGAAGGTCAGATTTTGCTATACAACTTTTAACGAAGGTAAATATGTAGATATTAAATTACAAAGTTATCAGAGTTTATGTGCCACTATAATCAGATACACGAGGAGACATGAAAAGGTTATTCTGTAAGGTGACAGCTGCATATGCTCCACGGAACGGCAGTGAAATATGGACTATGAAGAGAAAATATTGTAAACATGTTTAGGCGGCTGGAATGAAAATTTTTTGATTGTCAAAAGTCGCACTAGGTTGGACAGGATTTCTAATGAAATCTGTAGACGAGAACTGAATATTTCTGCAGTAAATTATAAAAAAAAGAACGTAAACAAAACTGGAGGAGCATCTGGAACGAATGGAAGAGACAAGGATTCCTAAGAGGGCATTGTAATACAAAAACAATGAAAATATGGAGATAGGAAGACCAGTTAAAGTACGGAATTGAGGCCAGAAGTCGTCGATAGGGTTAACCTGTGAAATGCAGGAGGAGCAGGAGGAGGAAACATATTACGCCGTGAAAACGCACCAATAATGCGTTTTCTTCTGAGTAGTCTCTCTCTCACTTTTTTGCTCAGGTAATTCCGAACTGCCTTACAATTTCCTTCCACTTAACTGCTCTGTGGCTATTCCGAGAGAAGTGGAGTTCGCTTTGCAACTACTGCATCGTGGACAGTAAAACAGTAAATTGTGGAATACTGTCAGGATTGCTTCTTACTTGCTACTCAGTAAGGCGTGAAACAGTGGCTTACTCATCTCGCTTCGTCACGATTACAAGAACAAGACAGCCCCAGCGTCATAAACTTACTCATGCGCAAACCTAGCGTCGAGAGCTCGGAGCCGGGTTAAGGCGACCACAGACAGACAGATTGCTCTGGCTCCATTAGCAGAGGCAGCCTATCAGCCCGCTTCGCGCTGCCCTTGCTCAGCGCAATAAACTCAACAAACGTCAGAAAAAGGAGCATGACCTGTACTGTAATTTAAAAGTTAAGACGGCGAGCAAACTGCACACGGCCAACTTTTGTGTTTGCACAGAAAGTAATTAGAAATAACTTTTTATTACTCAGTCTACCAAGTTTTATTTGTTTTTTAGAGTTTAATATTTGAGGTGATTAATACAAAAGAAAGCATTACCTGCTATTAAAATGCTAGTTTACGTAAGATTCTTCTGAGATAAAGACTGTAAAACTTCATTAGAAACAATGCACAGTACTGCTGCAAAACATGTGAAAGATCTCAGAGCGGTGCTATGTGACTTTCACCACGAATTAATCTTGACGTGTTAAAGGTCACGATTACGAATTTCCACGAAGAGTGAAAAGGGACATGAAAAAGGATGACTAATGCATTTTCGTGAAGTCATAAATCATCGAAACTTCTCAGGTTTAGGTGGAACTAGGCTCAATACGATTTGAGATCGAGACCAGCAGTTGTCAACGACACAAATTAAATGCTGTACTGATTTCATAGACTTGACAAGAAGTTGGCAACTGTTTGCATTTAAACTTGGGTTATTTGTCTTGCTCTTGGAAAGCTTAATGACACCCAGAAAGGGGACAATATGTGCCGCTTTCATGGTGTTGGTGTGCAGTTTGTGCCACGATTTGTTGCCACCCCCTTTCCTTTTAGTCATCGGTCTTCAGACTGGTTTGTTGTGTATCACCACAAATTCCTCTCCTGTGCCAACTTTTCATTTCAGAATAACTCTTGCAGCGTACGTCCTCAGTTATTTGCTTGATGTACTCCACTCTTTGTCTTCCTCTACAGCTTTGACCCTTTATAGCTCCCTCTAGCACCAAGGAAGTTATTCGTTGATGTCTTATGGGAAGTCCTATCATCATGCCCCTTCCTCTTGTCAGTGTTTTCCATGTATTCCTTTCCTCGTCGATTTTGCGGAGAACCTCGTCATTCGTTACCTTACCAGTTCACCTAATTTTCAACATTCTTCTGCAGCATAACATCTCAAAGGCTTCTATTCCCTTCTCTTCCGTTCCTCCCAAAGTCGATGTTTCACTACCATACAGTGCTATTCGCCATATGTACATTCTCATGAGTTTCATCTTATTAATGCATGTGTGTGATACTAGCAGATTTCTCATGACCAGGAATTCCCTTTCTTCGGTGCTAGTCTGCTTATTATGCTTTCCTCGCTCCAACAGTCTCGGATAGCAGAATTCCTTAACTTCATTTACTTCGTTATCACCAATTCTGACGTTAAGTTCTTCAGTGTTCTCGTTCTGCTACTTCTCATTATTTTCGTCTTTCTTCAGTTTAATATTAATCCTTATTCTGTACTCATGAAACTGTTCATTCCATTGAACAGATCCTGTAATTCCTCGTCACTTTCGCTGGGGACAGCAATGTCATCAGCGAATCTTATCAGTAATAATCTTTCAGCGTGAATTTTAATCCCACTCCTGAGCTCTTCATTTATTTCCATCTTTGCCTCTTCGATGTGTAGATTGAATAGTAGGAGTGAAAGTCTGCATGCCTGTCTTACACCCTTTTTAACCCAAGCACTTCCTTCTTGGTCATCCTCTCCCTCATGGTTCTTATACATAGTCTATATCACTCGTCTTACCCTACAACTTATCTCTATTTTCCTCAGAATGTCGACCATTTTACATTGTAACACGCTTTTTCCAAGTCGACAAATCCTGTGAACGTGTCTTGATTTCTGTTTAGTCCGGCTTTCTACACTACTGGCCACTAAAATTGCTACACCACGAAGATGACATGCTACAGACGCGAAATTTAACCGACGGGAAGAAGATGCTATGATATGCAAATGATTAGCTTTTCAGAGCATTCACACAAGGTTGGCGCCGGTGGCGACACCTACAAAGTGCTGACATGAGGAGAGTTTCCAACCGATTTCTCATAGAAAAACAGCAGTTGACCGGCGTTGCCTGGTGAAACGTTGTTGTGATACCTCGTGTAAGGAGGAGAAATTACCATCACGGTTCTGACTTTGATAAAGGTAGGATTATAGCCTATCGCGACATTGCTGCGCGCTATGGACGAGCTCCAATGACTGTTAGCAGAATATGGAATCGGTGGGTTCAGGAGGGTAATACAGAACACCGTGCTGGATCCCAACGGCCTCGTATCACTAGCAGTCGAGATGACAGGCATCTTATCCGCATGGCTGTAACGGATCGTGCAGCCACGTCTCGATCCCTCAGTCAACAGATGGGAACGTTTGCACGATAACAACCACCTGCACGAACAGTTCGACGACGTTTGCAGCAGCATGGACTATCAGTTCGGAGACCATGGCTGCGGTTACCTTTGTTGCTGCATCTCAGACAGGAGCGCCTGCGATGGTGTACTCAACGACGAACCTGGGTCCACGAATGGAAAAACGTCATTTTTTTGGATGAATGCAGGTTCCGTTTACGATGGTCGCATCCGTGTTTGGCGTTATCGCCGTGAACGCACATTAGAAGCATGTATTTCTTATCGGCATACTGGCGTATCACCCGGCGTGATGGTATGAGGAGCCATTGGTTACACGTCTCGGTCACCTCTTGTTCGCATTGACGGCACTTTAAACAGTGGACGCTACATTTCAGATGTGTTACGACCCGTGGCTCTACCCTTCATTCGATCCCTGTGAAACCCTACATTTCGCCGGTCGGTGTGGCCGTGCGGTTCTAAGCGCTTCAGTTTGGAACCGCGTGACCGCTACGGTCGCAGGTTCAAATCCTGCCTCGGGCATGGATGTGTGTGATGTCCTTAGGTTAGTTAGGTTTAAGTAGTTCTAAGTTCTAGAGGACTGATGACCTCAGAAGTTAAGTCCCATAGTGCTCAGAGCTATTTGAACCATTTGAACCCTACATTTCAGCAGGATAATGCACGACCGCATGTTGCAGGTCCTGTACGGGCCTTTCCGGATACAGAAAATGTTCAACTGCTGCCCTGGCCAGCACATTCTCCAGAGCTCTCACCAATTGAAAACGTCTGGTCAATGGTGTCCGAGCAACTGGCTCGTCACAATGCGTCAGTCACTACTCTTGATGAACTGTGGTATCGTGCTGAAGCTGCATGGGCAGCTGTACCTGTACACGCCATTCAAGCTCTGCTTGACTCAATGCCCAGGCGTATCAAGGGCGTTATTACGGCCAGAAGTGGTTGGTCTGGGTATTGATTTCTCAGGATCTATGCACCCAAATTGCGTGAAAATGTAATCACATGCCAGTTCTAGTATAATATATTTGTCCAATGAATACCCGTTTATCTCCTGCATTTCTTCTTGGTGTAGCAACTTTAATGGCTAGTTGTGTATATCAAGCGCAACGTCACAATTGCCTCTCTGGTGCCTCTAAAAGAGCACTTCAATAACATCTCCCGTTTCCTAAGTATTTGAGGTGCAAATTCTAAATAATTAATTTCGTAGTAGTGTGTTGCATAACAAACATTTTACAGAAGTAGGAGTACCCACTAACAACAGTACATCAGTGTCTTAGGATGCCTGGGTGAAAGAAAAAGAATAAAAAGACTCTCGTCTATCTCAAGACGATGATCCCATATTCCCACGTTATTAAGCAAGTACGAACACAAAGCAGTGAGCTAATCTACAAGGTGACCGCGCGCTGCGGCTCAGCCCGTGCTGCAGCGCCAGCCAGCAGGTCCGCTTGCAGCCCGGATAACCAGCACGCACGCCCCAGGGCAGGACAGCGTGTCTCGTGTTCAGCCCGCCGTGCTGCGGTGGCAGCCGCGGCTGTGGGTGTCGGGTGTCCCGTAATACCGGTGGCGGCACGCCGCACCGAGCACGCACCACGGTGCCGCTCTCCCATTGAGGGGCTGCGTCCAGTCACTGCACTGGAGAACAGCGTTAGGCTACGAGAAAAATAAATTGCGTGTATGTTTGTGTGTGTGTGTGTGTGTGTGTGTGTGTGTGTGTGTGTGTGTGTTCGCGCGTCGGAATATACACTGCTTGAAAATCGCTAAGGTACAGAGACATTCCAGAATGAGATTTTCACTCTGCAGCGGAGTGTGCGCTGATATGAAACTTCCTGGCAGATTAAAACTATGTGCCGGACCGAGACTCGAACTCGGTAACTTTGCCTTTACAGAGACATTATTAGACAGAGTAATCGCTGGCAGTGATGGACGACACGGCATACGGTACATACGTAATAGAGACGGAGTAGTATGTTTATAACGGAAAATGGTACAGGATAACAAGCGTAAATTACGTTCGTGTTTGACACAGGTCAGACTCCGAACATCCAAGGTCGATATCGGACTCTCAGTAAGCAGCAATACGCGCTAACGCACGGCTTTCCGGAGCGGGAAGGAGCGCCTGGTCTCCGGCACGAATCCACCCGGCGGTGTCGGTGTCCGGTGAGCCGGCCAGTCTGTGGATGGTTTTTAGGCGGTTTTCCATCTTCCTCGGCGAATGCGGGCTGGTTCCCCTTATTCAGCCTCAGCTACACTATGTCGGCGATTGCTGCAAAAAAAAAAAAAAAAAAAAAAAGAAAAAAAAAAAAAAAAGTTCAAATGTGTGTGAAACCTTATCGGACTTAACTGCTAAGGTCATCATTCCCTAAGCTTACACACTACTTAAACTAAATTATCCTAAGGACAAACACACACACCCATGCCAGAGGGAGGACTCGAACCTCCGCCGGGACCAGCAGGATTGCTGCACAAACAAGTTCTCATCATAAGTAATACACCACCATTACTCTACCACGCAAACATAGGGGTTACACTCGTCTGGAGTGAGACGTTCGCTAGGAGGGGGGGGTGTCCACCCTGGGTTCGAAGTTAAGTGGACTGCGATAGTCGTCGTGGGGTTGTCGACCACTGTGGGTGCGGCAGGGACGGAGGACATACAACATACAACAACATACAAGATCGCCGTTCTCCCACAATGTAATATAAAATTAAAATTTAAAGACTGGACAGGTTGTTTCTTTATTCAAATTTAACTTACTACTAAATTTTAGAAAATTTTCCTTATGCATAAAACGAAGAGTGAACCTTGTTGGACGGTGATGTTTTCAGACTTTATGGCTTATTATTATCTCCGGTAAATCAGTCGAGTGTGAGCGTTTTATTACGAGAACTGCCGATACTGCACGCCTAGTGAGAAGACTCAATGGAGTATAAGTTTTATCGATGCAGTTGCGGCGGAAATGTACGTAGTTCGCAATCTGTTGGAGCTCGTGACGCTGCAGGAGCAGGGAGTATATTTCTCGTCACGCCCCGCGCAGAAAGTTTCTGTCTAGAAGCGTGGGCGGTACAAAGTTTGATTTCGGCAACAAACTGGGCCAACGCACGCCGCAGCGCGCCGCTGTCTGCTGCAGCTCGTCGCAGCCGCCACGCACGGCCGCTATTGTGGCGCGTCTTTGTGGCCGGGTAACGTAGAGCTGCGGCGTGCCTGTCAGCGCCACAACGGCAGGTACGGCAGCGCCGCGCGCCGGTGATGAACGCCGCGCACTACGGGAATAATAAAGGGGGCGGGGGAGCAGGAAAACAGGAACAGTAGTGGAACCTTTCCTTGCTCTACTGTATACATAATGCATATCGGTGGCGCCCGGCTCGCGCCCTGGGCAGAACACCCACGGCGCGACAATGAAAAATGCAGGCGGCGCGACACGGCGGCGCCCGCAGCCACCGGCTGGAAGCAGCCGCCGGCCCGCTGCGGCCGCCGCGCAAATGAAGAGGCAGCCGCGAATTACGCGCCAGCTCCCGTCCCCAGCTTCTCGTCCCTCGTCTTCCGTCAGCTCTAGAGGAGCCAGCTGGAATACGCTGTGCGCTGCCACACGGAAGCTGACGATGGCGAGTTGAAAAAGAGAGCGGGAGAGGGAAAGGTGATATATACCGAGTGATCAAAAAGTCAGTATAAATTTGAAAACTTAATAAACCTCGGAATAATGTAGATAGAGCGGTAAAAATTGACACACATGCTTGGAATGACATGGGGTTTTCTTAGAACAAAAAAAAAAAAAAACTATTGCTGGACGCGTGAAAGATCTCTTGCGCGCGTCGTGATGATCGTGTGCTCAGCCGCCACTTTCGTCATGCTTGGCCTCCCAGGTCCCCAGAACTCAGTCCGTGCGATTATTGACTTTGGGGTTACCTGAAGTCGCAAGTGTATCGTAATCGACCGACATCTCTAGGGATGCAGAAAGACAACATCCTATCAGGAAGGTCGCAGTTCGTAGTAATAGACGGCAAATCATCGAGTAAAACTGAAGTGATATCAGGTGTTCCCCAGGGAAGCGTCCTGGGACCTCTGCTGTTCCTGATCTATATAAATGACCTGGGTGATAATCTGAGCAGTTCTCTTAGGTCGTTCGAAGATGATGCTGTAATTTACCGTCTAGTAAGGTCATCCGAAGACCACTATCAGTTGCAAAGCGATTTAGAAAAGATTGCTGTATGGTGTGGCAGGTGGCAGTTGACGCTAAATAACGAAAAGTGTGAAGTCATTCACATGATGTCCAAAAGAAATCCGTTAGAATTTGATTACTCGATAAATAGTACAATTCTCAAGGCTGTCAATTCTACTAAGTACCTGGGTGTCAAAATTACGAACAACTTCAGTTGGAAAGACCACACAGATAATATTGTGGGGAAGGCGAGCCAAAGGTTGCGTTTCATTGGCAGGACGCTTAGAAGATGCAACAAGTCCACTAAAGAGACAGCTTGCACTACACTCGTTCATCCTCTGTTAGAATATTGCTGGAATTGACGGAGGACATCGAAAGGGTGCAAAAAAGGGAAGCTCGTTTTGTATTATCACGTAATAGGGGAGAGAGTGTGGCAGATATGATACGCGAGTTGGGATGGAAGTCATTAAAGCAAAGACATTTTTCGTCGCGGCGAGATCTATTTACGAAATTTCAGTCGCCAACTTTCTCTTCCGAATGCGAAAATATTTTGTTGAGCCCAACCTACATAGGTAGGAATGATCATCAAAATCAAATAAGAGAAATCAGAGCTCGAACAGAAAGGTTGAGGTGTTCGTTTTTCCCGCGCGCTGTTCGGGAGTGGAATGGTAGAGAGATAGTATGATTGTGCTTCGATGAACCCTCTGCCAAGCACTTAAATGTGAATTGCCGAGTAGTCATGTAGATGTAGATGTAGACGCCAATGCCTCACCATAACTCCGCACATGCTTTACAGTGCTGTTCACAACATTATTCCTCGACTACAGATATTGTTGAGGAATGATGGTGGACATATTGAGCATTTCCTGTAAAGAACATCATCTTTGCTTTATCTTATTTTGTTATGCTAAATATTGCTATTCTGATCAGATGAAGCGCCATCTGTCGGACATTTTTTTAACTTTTGTATTTTTTTGGTTCTAATAAAACCCCATGTAGTTCCAAGCATGTGTGTCAGTTTGTACCTCTCTATCTACATTATTCCGCGATTTATTCAGTTTTCAAATTTATACTGACTTTTTGATCATCCGGTACATTTGCATGATAAACCCCTTCCCTCAAAAATATCTCTTCTTCATTCCTCCTCTGTGTTACCAGATCTCATTTGTATTAAGATTGCAGTACACCCGAAGTGCCTATTTGCTTCCAACGCCCTGAGTGGATTGCGCAAGTTCCAATAAATGTTCACCAACCTACAGTCTTCTACAGTTGTTGTTCCCTGCGCAGAAAACAGCAGGTATGTCGTGGATCGGTTATCTTGAGGCTGTAAGAAACTCTTAGAGAGGAACTGTTGCTTTAGAAATGATTAAATTACCAATCAGTTTGTTTGTACGGGATGCCACTAGCTTTCTATTAGCAGAACACGAGAAACTGCACAAATACATTGCACTTTAGAGTCATATTTATATTTCTCAACAAGTCAATGAACTGCGTACTTCTGCAGTTACAATCACACTGTTCTCAACTACACGTCCATATAACCATACTTGCTAATAAAGTCTTTACGCGCAGTGGTTAGCACACTGGAATCGCATTCGGGAGGACGACGGTTCAATCCCGCGTTCGGCCATCTTGATTTTGGTTTTCCGTGATTTCCCTAAATCGCTCCAGGCAAATGCCGGGATGGTTCCTTTGAAAGGGCACGGCCGGCTTCCTTCCCCATTCTTCCCTAATCCGATGAGATCGATGACCTCGCTGTTGGTCTCCTCCCGAAAACAACCCAACCAAACCCAAAGCCTTAACATGACTGACCGCGGCGGACAATATGTCTGTTCTCCGAGGCTTCCCACCCAGCTCTCTTTTATACGAACCATGGATTACTAATGAAATCTTAACTGACACTGATCGGGGTAGACAACATGTCGGTCCTCCGACAATGCCGAACGAGCTCTTATCTTACAGCCGAACCAGCTTGCCTACCATCCAAGTTCAGCGCGATCCGTAGAGCACCGAAGTGCGTCGTCTGCCTTTTTGTTTAGCAGTTGCTTATTATTCTGCTGGTTATTAATGCTTGTGAAATAATGGAATGATAGCACGCTGTTCAGAGATGCTTTAATTTGAAAGGCAAGTAAATACGCTATTTACTTTGTCTAATATGAATAACAGAAAGTTATCATTTTGTTGCGCAACTTCCGAACAAAGCAGCCCATTGCGGAGCAGGCTCAAATGGCTCTGAGCACTTTGGGATTTGACATCTGAGGTCATCAGTCCCCTACAACTTAGAACTACTTAAACCTAACTAACCTAAGGACGTCACACACATCCATGCCCGAGGCAGGATTCGAACCTGCGACCGTAGCAGTTGCGCGATTCCAGACTGAAGCGCCTAGAACCGCTCGGCCACGACGGCCGGCTCGCGGAGAAGGACCACAATTTAGGCGGTCTTTCTCACCATACCCGTACAGAACAAACCATCTGTCTTCGGTACCTCACACCACATTACGTCATCTTACCACTCCTGCCTTCTCAACTGCTCTAAGAGGAGTTTCTTGTACCTGAATATGATGGTTGCAAAGCCAGAAATATTTCATGACAGCCACAGTTTTGGTATCCCGGGCAGCCCTGAATGAAAAGAGCTGGCGCCCAAGTTAGCGGGTGAGATAAATTCTGATATGCCATCGGTGTAGGGTTGACAGAATTTGTTGCGAGAAAACCGGGACGTTTCTCTGAAATTAACTATAAACGGCCATAATTTGTGAATCATAAACAGTGACGTTTCGGGACACTTTTCTTAACGTTAAATATATGAATTATTTGTGCAAATTATTGCTGTATTAACCGATTTAGTAAAATAAATAAATGAACACTTTACACTGTAATTAATTTAATAAAAACAAAGTGAGAACATTCTAATGGTAATAACATTTTACAATATTAGTACTGGTAACACAAGAATATTTTATTTTGAAACATTAATATGAGATACAAAATTGTCTACTGAAACACTGTAGGTTGAAGTGCAAAGTTCACATAATCTGTTATTCTATACCTCATACTTATCTGAATTCTGAGCTTTGGAGAGATCTTTCCGCTGTATGATGCATTCATAAAACTTAGAGCATCTCATTTGATAATGAAAACACATTTAATTATTCCTTCGACGTTTGGTATTTGTAATCTGTTTCGTTTATCAATCCATTGCACATTCATGAGAGAAAATATTCGTTCCACGTTTGGATTTTACCCTGGAATGCTGAAGACGAATTCACACAGATTCAGCAACTGAGAATACTGTTCTTCGCATCCAATCTGCCAAGAGAAATACGACCATTTTTCCTTATGTGATTTACTACCCCAGTTATCCCCATTTTTGTTGAGTTCTGATTCAGTGAACTACTTGATTAAAGAAAACTGGTCAAACAATAAACTGTCATCTACTGACAATCCTCTACCTTGTACAAATGTTATCATACTTGTCACATTGCTCCACTCACGTTCTGCGTCCAGCAACATCCATTTAAAAATAGAAAACTCATTGAAATTCGATGACCATTTTTATAAATAAGCCTTACATGTTTCATACAACTGTTCTACATCAACATGGAATTTTTGAAATTCTCTATAGTCCCCAGCACGAAAGTAAAGTCCTGCCTGCCACTAGCAGGGGCTGCGTGCTGTGATTTGCCTGCCTCTCGGCTTTGTTGGCAATGTAGGTACCGTTAGCGGTCCATTAGGTCAGAGCAGCTGAAAACTCAGTGTTACCGTGCTATATCGAGAGTTCACGTCTGATCTCAGTGTCTTACTGTCTTTAGAAAGGCGCTTTCACGTGTGTTCAATGGTGAACAACAATGCAAGAGCAACTGCCTACTTGTAATACTCCTCCAATCAGTGTGCGTAAAGGGCGGAAAGACATTGTTAAACAATCGAAAATTATCATATCGAATGTACTCAAGTTTTCTACTGATCTGGCCGACAATGAAGAAGCGAGGAATAACTTAAATTTTGCGCAAATTCATAAACTTATTGCTAAAGCGTGTGGTGCCTCCAAGTCAACTGTAGGTCGTATTAGCAAATCTGTGTCATTTGCAGAATCTCCAGATATCAATGAGTGTTTCGATTCTCCAAGAAAGGAATACGAACGCGAACGGAAGTCAATCGACTTCGTGAGTAGAACTGTACTTGGATATTACAACAGAGGAGAGTATCCAATGGCTAAAAAAATACAGGCTGACCTACGTGAAAAAATTAATTACTTGGGCTCAGAGACCTCCGTTCTACGACTTCTCCGCTCCCTTGGTTTCCGATTCAAGATGTGTAATGACGGACGGAAATTCTTAATGGAACGCAGAGACATTGGAGCAGCAAGAGCGAAGTTTTTGCGTACAATGTACTTCTTGCGTGCTAAAGACACCGGGCCTGTAGTGTACTTGGATGAAACTTGGGTTTCACAGAACCACACCAATAAGTATATATGGCACGACTCCAAAGGAAACGACGGTCTGAAAGTGGCTACTGGTAGAGGTGGCCGATGAATCATCGACCACGCTGGTTCTTTCACCACAGGCTTCATACCAGAGGGCAGACTTGTTTTTCATGGCGGGAAAAGTTCTTGTCAATCCATTACCATTCAGAAATGAATGGAGAAATTTTTAAGAATTGGTTTATTCGACTGTTGTCTGCGCTGGAAGAAGGGTCAATTATCGTGATGGATAACGTCAGCTACCACTCCATTCAGATAGAAAAGCTGTGACGTTCAAATTGGCGTAAGAGAGATTATGGAGTGGTTAAAAAGGAAGAATGTTTCATTTTCAGTCAATGAAACGAAGGCTGAGCTCCTGTCTAAGGAAGAAATTGTAGATGCTAAAAGGAATTCCGGATTAAATCAAATGGCAAACGAAATGGGATACCAAGTGGTATGTCTACCACCGTATCACTGCTCTTATGATCCCACTGAATTGATATGGGCCCATGTAAAGTGAGAAGTAGCGAAAACAAATTCCACTTTCAAACTTGCTTATGTCGAGAAGCTAACACACGAAGCTCTTGACAATGTTACTCAGCAGGACTGGAAGAGTGCGGAAAACACGCAGCAGCATTGCAAGAAACTGATTTCTTGAACAAGGGTTTAAGAGACACCATAGTTGAATCTGTGATTGTACACTTGGTTGAAACAAGCGACAGTGAATCTGAAGACACGGAGCCAGAAGATCCTTCAGGTCAGGTAAGTGCCATCTATGTAAAAAGCTGACTTGATTTAAATCTTTGTCTATTCATTTCAATTATAGAAGACACACTGCAAATGTTTTTCCCTTACAGCAGACGTCTGATAAATTTATGACAAGTGGTGGCGATTAGTTTACTCGACAGTAACTGCCAATTAAAATAAGATTGTAAATTCTGCATCAATTAACAACAGTTTTTCCTTAAAACCTGTATCGAATGTATTTACTTTGGGATATAATCTTACTGCATTCGGTTTACTTGTATATTCGAAATTTAACTCCTTTTTTCGTAGAAGGATTTCGTAGTAAGGGTAATGCAGTTCATAAAATGACAAAACGTTGTGGTGCTTTTGTATCGACTGTGTATATAAACAGTGCAGTACAAAAAGATAGAAAGTAGAATTGTATTACTTTGGTATGACAGAGGATAGTATCCGATGGCTAGTGAAATACAGGATAATGTCCGTGATAAAAATGATTATTCTGGCCAGTCACTTCAATGCACTGTCCTCTCTGCCCACTTGGTTTTTAATTTAGGAACTGTAATGATGGATGAAGTTTGTAACACAAGACAGGGACATTGCAGTAGTAAGAACGAGGTTTTTGTGTACCAAGCACGTATTGTGTGCTGAGAATAATAGGCTTACAGTAAATTTAGATAAAACTTGGGTTTCACAAAACCTTTCAAATAAATATTTTGATCGACTTCAGTGAAAATATTGGCTTCAAAATAACTACAATTAATTTTGCCTAGCGTATATTGGCATTTTGAGTGATGGATGCAATGACGAAGAATATGTTTTAGCAGCCTGAAAAATATTTTAGGGAAGTACGGAATATTCTCGGTCATACAAAAGCCAGCCGTCCGAACAAAACTCTTGGCGACGGCCCACAACGACTCGCGCGCTGCTGCGCAGGGAATATCGCGGAAGTAATTTGCCTCTCTACGTGATACGATACAATAATTATGTCTGAAATGTTACCAAAAATAATTTTGTAGTTGTCATAACAACTTTCTCGCGGGAAGTTTCTTCACAGTCCTACAGAACGAAAATTCATCTGCGACTACATTTCTCGCTACGCAGTCGGCACAGTTTCACACCACTTATAATATTTTATTTTTTATCTGAGAATACTTTCATGTTTCCGAAATAAAAGACGCAGCATATGCATCTGTAAGCTTTGAGGATGTTCATATATTTTTTTCCGTCCAATTATGTTAGTGATTCTGTTACTACAACATGTTGAAGTAAAAAATTATTTCCCTCCAAAATTTCTTGCAACGTTAGTTTTCATTTTTCTTCCTAGCAGGTAGTGAGAATTTTCTTTTGGAAAGTACTCCATCATATTCTAGACTAAAACCAGAGTTGCCCAATTTTTTTTTAACTTTTACAAACATTTCAAGTTATCGCTATAAAAAAACCTGGCAATGCTGTAACATGGCGAGATGACCTTGAAGCCCTATTTTCGTGCCGGTCACTATAGTTAATGCAACCTCACTTTTCTGCAAGAGAGATGTCACTTTGAGTGGAATAAAACTTTCTCCTTTACGAAATTATATGATAGTATTTCGAAAATCGCAGCTACTTCCATAACACTGCTGTCTGCTTTCTAAAGTTTAAGTATCTGTCCCTGAAACACGCTCAACTGACTATGCAGGAACCACAGATATGCTTCCATTAACGGATTCTGAAAAAGGGTTGCCATAAATTTAGGTGCCTTTTCTTCTAAGAGGAAGAATGGTCTAAGGGCATCACACAACCTCAGTACTCTCTCTACAGCAACAAACAAAGATAACCGCCTTGCTTTTGTACGTGACAGCCGGCCGGTGTGGCCGAACGGTTCTAGGCGCTTCAGTCTGGAACCGCGCGATCGCTACGGTCGCAGGTTTGAATCCTGCCTTGTGATGTCCTTAGGTTAGTTAGGTTTAAGTAGTTCTAAGTGCTAGGGGACTGATGACCTCAGATGTTAAGTCCCATAGTGCTCAGAGCCATTTGAAGCATTTTTTGTATGTGCCAACAATGCATCATACTCTATATACACACACTCAAAAAATGGTTCAAATGTCTCTGAGCACTACGGGACTTAACATCTGAGGTCATCAGTCCCATAGAACTTAGAACTACTTAAACCTAACTAACATAAAGATATCACACACATCCATGCCCGAGGCAGGATTCGAACCTGCGACCGTAGCGGTCGCGCGGTTCCAGACTGAAGCCCCTAGAACCGCTCGCCCATCCCGGCCGGCTACACACACTCACAAAACTCCTTTAGACACTCCGTTTGTACTGTGAATATGGAGAGAGAATTGAAAAGTTTAATTATAAGGGTTTCTACGTCAGCACTCATCACGTGAGCGGCTGTCTTGGCAGCATTGTGTAGTACGTGAGCAGAGCAGTCAGCTCCTAAAAGATTTTTGTTTGCTTCACTTTCCAGTCTAGCATATACATTGTTTGTACCTGCTCGCCCCACTCCCCCAAAATTAGTGTTAGCACTGTCACCGCAAAATGCAATACACTTACTCTTATAAATTTAATTTTCATCCAAAACAGTAATGCAGTGCGTATTTATTATAGAGACGGTTTCACTTGAATGCTATTCTGAGGTGTAAAATTTTGAACAAATAATGCAAATATTTTTCCAGCCTTGTGATTACTCGCATCTGTAGCTATTGAATAATAGCGGACCTGTGAAAGGTCGTCGCATATTTGACTGGGTAAGGCGCCAAAACTACTTTCAAATGTGCTGTTGTTTTCGTTCTGCCCAACGTCACACTCTTCTCTGTGACAGAGTAGTTAAAAAGATTTGATCTTAACCTAGGACTAGGAGTCAAGTCTACAGATTTTAAAGACATATGATCGTCAATGGTATGATAACACATTGTTAATTCCGCTGCTGCTACTGGTTGGCTCTGTTATGATGACTTTGAAATAAAAAAAGCTACCTTTCTTTTTTAAGTACTAGCAGAGCACATGTTGATTTATGTTTTTGGCTGCAATGATCTGTAATATCTGCCCTTCCTCCATGTGTCATGGACACCTATGACTTACATATTCCACATTCCACTTCATAGAGTGATGTCTTCCTCGTTTTATGAAAGTCAATTCTTTTATATATTTGTCTTGAAAGGAACGCTTTCTCTTTGGCATTTGGAGCTCACTTCACACACAAGCAAATATGAACTAAGCACAATGAGCTACGGACAGAGAACTACGTAGCTCCAACGGCTTAACAGAACTGAATCCCAAGACAAGGGTTAATAATGGAAATAAGCGTTACGCGCAATAAAAGGCTCTTGATAGTCGCTGGCGGGTACAACAATGAAACAAAAATCATTATTTTGCTTAACAGTGACAGTTAATAAACAAATTCACGCCAGCATTTGGGAAGAAATAGACGGTATGAAAGTATTTCTTTGGCATCACAAGACCGGGACTAAACTGGCGTCCAGAAAGCGACTTTCGGGACGCTCATTTCTTTAATCCGAAACCTGGACTTTCTCTGAAAACAGGGACGTCTGGAAACCCTACATTTGGGTCTCATGTTACTATTCCAGCCAGTATCAGACAGTGGGACGGCACGGGCTACGACGCTATTTGCAGAGAGCCACTGATTTGAATGGATACGGGGGGCAAGTGGTAGAAATCGCAACACAAATAGAAGATTTAGGAATTAGTACAAAGAGATACATTCTGAAATTAGCAAACAGCAACGTAGTCTTAAGCAAGGGCAGCCTCCACTGACGTAGATACGTTCGCAAAATATCATATAGAGAAGCATTCACACTAGAGCTACATAAATTAAACTGAGAATAGTCTGGAGTGAGAATCCTGAAACATGAGAACTAGGCTTCGACAACAAAATGAGAAGGGGAAGAGAACATTACCGCAGGCTACTGCTCTCCCGAAATACCGAAACGGTTATCGAATCCGGGCATCATTATTAGACCGTGCCCAAGGTCACGAACCGTTAAGATTTATCGTCGCGTGGCGGAGCGTTTCCTATGGATAATAGGCGGTCGCGGGTGACACGGCAGCTAGTGGACCTTACAAGAAGACGTTCCAGAATTCCCAGGAGTGGCAAAGCTCAGGGCTTTTCTTAGCTGGTTGGTGCCTTACACTACTGTGTCTACAGCTGAAAAAAGTAGTTTTGGTGCCAACTTGCTGGATGGCCAAGCGGCTAGCTGTCGCCTGCTGGTCCATAGATTTGGCCGCTTCCTTCTTGCCCCAGAAGTTTCCTAACCTGGCACAGTGTCGGCTGGTGAGATGGCGGTATGTTCTATGTTCGTGCGCGCCTCAAGATCAAGAAGACGGTCCGTTTTAACTTGAATCTTTTTACACAATTTTGAACAATTTATTCATTGCTCTAAAAATGACGGCAGCCGAGATATGTTCACAGATTTTGAGCCCTCCGTTCGCAGGGAATTATTATTACAAGACTTTTTTCGTTTCTGTTATTACATAGGTGCTTTAATTCGCATTGGAATGGTTAGATACGTCGAAATAAAAATGACTTGCAAATTATAGGTAGAGCAGCAGTTTGCCTAAAGGTCCCAAACCTGACGCCTGTTCTCATATTCATTAATTACTCTCGACTCACCCCTTCTTTCCGGCCTTGCGTGGCCGCCCTTGTGCTCGTCACTGCAAGTGGCGTTCTGCAACGATGCAGCTACACTAATGGGAAATCCGTGTGGATGCGAATGTCCACATGCTGACAAATGATACGCTACACATGAAGTATGGTAATACAATTAAGGTAGCCGTTGTAGTCTGGCAGGTAGAGCGCTAGACTCTGGCTTTCCAGGTCTTAAGTTCAATGCTAGATTGAATGCCCCTCCAGGACTGCTCCAGGTCCACTCAGCCGTCTAGCAAGTGAGTACCGGGATTCTTTCCTGGGTCAAAAGTATCCGGGATAAAGATCAGAATCGGAGAGAGAACGACTCTAATGTTGCAAGCTGCATACCGGTACTTTCCAAATCAAGGCGCCGCTGTTATATAAATGCTAAAGGGCTTCCTTCACCCCACTGTATTTCAGCGATTATGAGGAGTCTGAGAACTGTGGCGCCGCGTTCGCTTCCTACTCGTCGACTCGTTCTCTCTTACTGAAGCATGCAGCAGCGTAGCGCTAGTCGCGGCTTATTGTTAGTACGGAAGACGAGTACACAAACTTGCTGCTAAAAACCAGCATTGAAAAGCCAAAATAACCGATTGTCGGGATCAGATGGCCTTTAACAAAGCGGTGCTTTGTGAGAAATGGATGGTGTAAGACGACAAGTAATTGATTCAAAGTACACAGCTGCAAAGGTTTTCGCCGGCCGCTGTCGTCGAGCAGTCCGGAACGACGCGGCTGCTACGGTCGCACGTTCGAATCCTGCCTCGGGCATGGATGTGTGTGATGTCCTTAGGTTAGTTTTAGTTAGGTTTAAGTAGTTCTAGGTCTAGAGGACTGATGACCTCAGATGTTAAGTCCCATAGTGCTTAGAGCCATTTGATTTTTAGCAAAGGTGTTCCATTAGAGAAGCAATGATATCTCGAATAAGTTTCACACTTCAGACGAAGAGCATACAAATTTCGTCCGCTGCAAACGAAACATGAGAAAACATACACTGAGGTGGCAAAAGTCATGGGATACTCGCTAATATCGTATCGGGCCTCCTTCCGCCCTGTGACGGGCATCGACTCGAGTCGGAAGTCCCCTCCAGAAATCCTGAGCCATGCTGCCTCTCTAGCTGTCCAGAATTGCGAAAATGTTGAAGGTACATCATATTGTGTACGAACTGACCTCTTGATTATATCACACAAATATTCGATGCTATTTATGTCGCGTGATCTGGGTGGCCAAATCACTCTCTCGAACTGTCCAGAATGTCCTTCAAACCATCGTAAACATTTGGGGCTTGATGTCATGGCGCTTTGTTAATCAACAAAAATTCAGTCGTTGTTTTGGAAGATAAAGTCCATGAAAGGCTGTAAATTGTCTCCAAGTGGAAGAACATAAGCATTTCCAGTCAATGATCCATCTAAACACAGCCCACACCATTATCAAGCCACCACCAGCTTGCACAATACCTTGCTGACAGCTTGGGTCCATCGCTTTGTGGGATCCGCGCCACACTCGAAACCCACCACCAGCTTTTATCAACTGAAATCGGGACTCATCTGACCAAGTCACGCTTTCCCGGTCGTCTAGGGTCCAACCACCATGGCCAACAAGCCCAGGAGAGGCGTTGCAGGCCATGTCGTGCTGCTAACAAAGGCACTACCGTCGGCCGTCTGCTGCCATAGCCCATTAACGCCGAGTTCCGCAGCGTTGTCCTAATGGATATGTTCGTCGCCCCACATTGACTTCTGCGGTTGTTTCTCGCAGTGTTGCTTGTCTGTTAGCACTGAAAACTCTACGCAAACGCCGCTACTCTCGGTCGTTAAGTGAAAGTCGACGGCCACTACGTTGCTCGTGGTGAGAGGTGATGCCTGGAATTTGGTATTCTCGGCACACTTTTGTCGCTGTGGAGCCCGAAATATTGAGTTCCCTAATGATTTCCGAAACAGAATGTCCCATGCAACTAGCTGCAACTACCATTCCGCGTTCAAAGTCTTTTAATTCCCGTCACGCCACCATAGCCAAGTCGGAAACCTTTCCACATGAATCACTTGAGTACAAATGACAGCTCAGCTAATGCACTTCCATTTTATACTTGTGTACGCGATACTACAGGCATCTGTATATGTGCATATTGCTATCTCATTACTTCAGTCACCTCAGTGAAAATTTGTGATTGGTTTTGCGATTTGATATACATCCTGCTGATAGTGGTTAGCTATGGGATCCAAGCTTAGGTTCAGTACTGAGAAAGTTTACTAGTTCAAATGTTTCAAATGGTTCTGAGCACTATGGGACTTAGCATCTGAGGTCATCAGTCCCCTAGAACTTAGAACTACTTAAACCTATCTATCCTGAGGACATCACACACACCCATGCCCGAGACAGGATTCGAACCTGCGACCGTAGCGGTCGCACGGTTCCAGACTGTAGCACCTAGAACCGCTCGGCCACCCCGGCCGGCAGTTAACTAGTCATCATTGGTAAATCATTTGAGAAGTCAGAGAATATCATCTGAGCCAATAACGTGTAGCGTACCTGTGATGAATTATAGGCTACCTGAGGACAGTTACATTCCGTAATAAAATAGTTTTCTTTGGGAAATATTCACTTCATAAAAATGGTCTCTCTGATTAGGGCAGTTCCAAGTAGAAATTCATTCTGCACCACTACAAATACATACTTGAGAAACTTTCACAGATACCACGCACATTCCATTTTCTAATTACTTTAAATATGACTTCAAAACGTTTGCAGACATACCAATAGACTTTCAAATGGTAGTAAAATGTCGTTTTAGTCTTCAGCGATGTAAATTACGCCGTTTGACGTATAGAATTTCAACTGCGGTAAGTGGAAGTAACTCTTGTTTATGATAAACATTAATTATTTTTCAGATTTGCTTGATTGCTTGATTTACACGCCTAAATGTTTACAGATACTTCATTAGACTAATTCCACCTAAGAACAATCAACATAGTGTTACGAATTATGCTTTGTATGTGACCCATAATAGTTGTTTCTTTAAGATACTATTATTACCCATTTGGAGCAGCGTGCCACTATATGCGCTCCAATGTGCGCTGTTCTGAAAAGGGTAGATATGTTGTTGCTATCTGAAAGTGCTCAAGATGGCTACATACACTTCTTCCTGTTTTTCCACATAGTTACTTTTACGTCCTGCTTCCGTCTTGCTAACAGCTATGATTAATACCTGTTCTGTTTGCTGCAACAAAGGTCACTTACGCATTTCTCAAAGTTGCCACAAAGCTGCATGAAGGCTCTTCTGTAATGCAGAAGCCATTACAATTTTTGCTTCACGATCCAACTGCAGTTTCAGCATACGGCACAAATAGCGTTGAATAAAAAATCAGTGAATCTATTAACATTCCTCTTAAATACAGGGTGGTTTCGCAAAATGGGGACAAGCTGTAGGATTCCTGACAGGATAAAGAGCCAAAAAGGTAATGTGAACATATGGCTAAAAATGCATGATTTGGCAGTTATGATAGCTCAGTTTTCTTCCTTCATTAAACAAAAAAAAAAAAAAAAAAAAAAACTGTCTACTCCTTTTGAACGGAAAATGGAAAGGTATTCAGTAACTTTGATGATTGCAGTTAGACTATCGCTTTATTTCTCCTTACACTTATTCCGAAAGCTTACGTCATCAGGTTGGATAGGTGCGTATTTCTGTTTTCTGATTAATCACTAAAAAACCTAACAAAAGTCGCACATGTCAGACTTCTATATACACTCTAAGACGAAAGAAAACAGCGCACCACGAAGGCATTATCCGAATGGGGTGGAAATACGTAGATGTGGTGTACATGTGCAGACAAACAAATAAATGCAATTTCAGAAAAATTGGATTATTTATTCAAGAGATGCTCACAAATTGAACAAGTATGTGACGCATTGGTCCTCATCTGGCCCTTATGCAAGCAGTTATTCGGCTTGGTATTTATTGACAGAATTTTTGGATGACCTCCTGAGGAATATCGTGCCAAAGTCTGTCCAAATGGCCTGTTAGATCGTCAAGATGCTGAGATGGTTGGAGAGCCCTGCACATAATTCTCCAAAAGTTCTCAACTCGGGAGAGATCCGGAAACCTTGACGGCCGTGGTATGGTTTGGCAAACACAATGCCAAAGTAAAAAGCACTCCGTCGTCAGGCCACGGGTGTCCTACCGGGACCATCCGACCGCCGTGTAATCCTCAGTGGAGGATGCGGATGGGAGGGGCGTGGGGTCAGCACACCTCTCTCCCAGTCGTGAGATGGTATTCTTGACCGAAGCCGCTACTATTCGGTCGAGTAGCTCCTCAAGTGGCATCACGAGGCTGAGTGCACCCCGAAAAATGGCAACAGCGCATGGGGGCCTGGATTGTCACCCATCCAAGAGCCGACCACGCCCGACAGCTCTTAACTTCGGTGATCTCACGGGAACCGATGTAGCCACTGCGGCAAGGCCATAGCCTAAACACAATGGCAAGGGAGTAGAAACTCTTCGATGAGCGGGCGGGATTTATCCTGCTGAAATATAAGCCTAGGATGGCTTGCCATGAAGGGTAACAAAACGGAGCGTAGAATATCGTGGACGTATCACTTGAAACGTCCCCTTTGAACACTTAAACATGACTGTGCTTAAACTGACACACAATATTTTTAGCGCAACGCAATCTGACTTTCAATAATCCCTACAAAAGAATGGCCCTGACTAACATTAACCTATACCTTTCACAAATCACTTACCTCACAAAAATCTTCGTTACTCGAACTACTGCAATACAGCCAGCGCCACTACTGCGAGCTAAATAAAAGATTCAAACTACGGAAGGCACTAACTACTAATAGGCATAGTTAGCAAATGAAAGATTTTAATAGAGAACAAACAATGTATTTACCTTAATAGTGTTGAATCATAATATACATAGCAGTTCATGACATCCAGTCTTACAAATTTCAAAACTCCGCCACTTCTCTCTCCACATCCACCACTGCTGGCGGCTCACCTCCAACTGCGCAACGCTACGCGCTGTTAATATCCAGCTGCCCAACACTGCAATGGCAGACAACAATGCAAACTAGCCACAGACTGCACACAGCACAGCCAGTGATTTTCATACAGAGCGCTACGTGGCGTTACCAATAAGAAAACCTAAACAGCCTACTTACATAGCCCCCATGCTCCCCATAAAAAATTTTACAAATTGTTTTGGGCAGTGGCCAATACAGATTTGAAAAAGTTTTTCATAATTACAATTACAAAGAAATCAAATGAGCACACTTATTGATACAATGTTGGTCAAAAGCTAAAATTTTCTCACAGTCCATGAAGACAGTCCTGATCATTCATCACAGTAAAATTGCAGTGTTTTTCTCAAAGTCTGAGCAGTAAAAGAAAATGCACACGGAAGTAGTGGATTTCCATGCAGTCTTGAAGAAGTAGTGTTGTCCTTGCAACGGAAAGACAGTGCTGACTCTTGACATGCAGACAGGTAATGTGCCACAAGAGAGCAAACCCACAGCAGAGTCAGTCGAAGTTTTGAAGAATATTGGTAGGTAGGTCATCACAGAGCAGACCCACTGTAGTCCTGGTAGAGAGTATGGTATTGGTGGGCCACCAGAAGTGCAGACCCACTGCAGTCCTTGTAGAAATAATGGTACTGGTGAGTCACCAAAGGTGTAGACCCACTGTAGTCCTTGTAGAGATGGCCAGCAGCCATCTGTTGTGACTGTGCAGGTGCACAGTCACCATTGAAGAGTCTTGCGGATAATACAGCAAGTCCATAACCACCACTTGTGCACTTACAAAGTTTTATTTGAAATGTCCTTAGAACCAGCAATGCTGTTATCCAGTCCCTTGCTGAATTATTAACAAACGTGCAAACACTAACAGTCCCTACTTCTCACATATTGACCATATACTATGACCAACAGAAATGTGTGTAGTGAAATGGAACTTACAAGTTAATAATATGATGAACTGGTGTCAATTACAATTTTATAACATAAGAATACAGTTACAAAGGTACAAAATACATCATTAAAGAACATAACAATACAGATAACATTGGTAGTACAAGCTTTACAAAAGAATCGAAATAACATATACATCAGTGTTACAGAATTATGACATGAGTACATACATAAAAGATCAGAATAACTTTCGAAACATCAGCTTCACACATGAGCATTAAAACAGAACAGAATAAATAATGACTAAACTTCTTTACAAAGTAAATAACATATTATCAGAAAAACTCTACAACGTAACACTCATCAGATAAACACATAAAGACAGGAAGAACACAAATACCCAAGGGTACACAAGCACATAGTGGGATAACACAAGGAAAGGACGGGGTTTGTTTTACTGCAGTATTTTGCAAACAAAACTTTCTTTACTTCTCGGAGATCTCCCTTCGTTCTTCATTATTTCCAAAAAGTCCTATCTATACCTGCTTTCTGTAATTTTTTCGTATAACTTCTCAATGCATTTCTTTCAGTGCATCGCAACTCATTCTCGTATATAGTCTACCCCTTTTTAAGCTAACTTAAATCTACTGAGCTGAGATGCTAAACTAAAGGACGAGGCAATGCTGCAGCACAAAACAATTAATACAATCAGCAATGAAAAAAATGCAAACTGGCAAAGCAAGCTACAGTAAATCTAAATTATCAAGCAATTGCAACATTACAACTAATATGAGCCAATGTGCAGCAACAAGAAAAATAAATCAGTAGTAAAACTGGCTTAACAGAGTAATACAAACAGAAATTTAGTAGCACTATGCCTGGAAAACAGCAGCAGCAAATGCAATAACTTATATCTAAATATGACAAAGCTCAAGCAGAAAAATATTACAGTAAAAATGGCCATGTTTAATACCCATGTCACATCTTAACACTAGAGTGATACATCACGATAACTTACTCTACCAAAAAAATTACCAAGTAGTTGAAAAGAAAATTATGTATGCAGTTACTGTTATTAACCTCTTCTTATTGTTCTTCCCATTCCAAGTGCTCCTTTTTCAAAGGATATGGATCATAAAATTATTTAATAGATCTGTTGGCAGAAAGTGTTCACATTAGCAAATGCACTTAATTTTGTTTTATAAAGCCAATGCTGCAACACAGCTGGAAACCAGATATTAAACAAAATGAGCAATCTCTCAACTAGAAAGACAATAGATGTAAAATGTTTCTCATCATTTCATTAGGCATTTTAGTAAATATCATAAATTAAGAGCTCCACAGTGTAATCATATGTTATCAAGTTTGAGCGTGTCGTATTTGCGATGCTTTCTACAAAGGAATGTCAATAGCGAGGATGATGGCCTCTTTTTTTTTCACCTGTGCCTCTGAAAGGCACACGCTAATGGCTTTTTTCCAGGCGATTTGTCGCGCAGCTGGGTGCCCACGACCCATTACGTGAAGGTGGTCACTTAACTTTCTTACCGAAATATTTACGACACCAGTTTGCACTACAGTGACAGTCTCATATAAAAATTTCACAGTTAGAGAATTTGCATTGCAAATCTGTAGAAACGAAATCCTATAAATATAACAGTGTCCAAAAAATTTTCGTCGGCATTGTGATACATTCACGCATTTCATAACTCTTAAAGTACGATTCTCAGTTTCCAACATCCTTTTTCACAAGTCAGAGTCCCTAACCACTACTTATTATTCCTTACCTTATTAAACATATACATATTCGTCGACACTTCTTCAGTATTTCATCATAATAAATACATATCATAATAAAAACATATCATAATAAACATTCCTCAACAGCATAATACACATCGTCGTCGTAATAATAACATCGTAACACCTCACTCAGATCTCAAAAACGTCGTAGCTTTCTGCAATAATTTCAAAACTTAAAAAAAATTCTCTGCTCATTTCGATAGCGTCATCTACCTCAAACGTACTTTAAAAATCATGATCCCATACCAAATACATCATTCAAAGCTCTCATAATATCACAATGGTTCCGAAAAAGTATGAACAGTTCACAAAGTACAGACAAAATACAATTTCATAAGTGTGAAGTTATCCAACTGTGTAATTACGTAAACATCTGTCACTGATGTAGTAAAAAAATGTTTGTTTCTCTGTTAAATAATCAGATGGCTCTGTAATTTATGTGTTAGAGAAATAAGGTACTGATGTGTAAAGTTGTATAAGCAAATACCATATTAGCTAGGGCTCCTTGTGTTAGCCACACACATGGTACACAAAGTAGGTGTGTACCCCCCTGAGGATTAATGTAATTATACCCTCAGGTGTTACAGATTATTGCAATGGAATGAAATGTATCACGGAAAAACTTTGAATCATTGTACTTCAAATATCTTTAAAAATAAATGTTTTAAGTAAAAAATTAATCACTAAAATACGTGTACTGTAGCGCTAAACTGTGCGTCTTGTTGTAAGATAATCTCTGTGGAAGTGTCGTAGTTATCGTCCTCCGAAAGGTACGTTCTGCAGAAGTCAATGTACTTACCTCGTGATAAACAAAAGTGAAATGCTTTGCGTATAGATATCTTAGTTATTACGCTTATTGCCGTGATGAAGAAAGTACTGTGTTGTAACGTATTGTTGTGCTACGGAAAAGGCTGTCTCCCTGTAGCTATACCACAAAAGTTACTACTAAAACATGTTTTACTTTCCAGAAGAATTCAGAAAAACTGTGCAGGTATAAAACCGATACACCACAAAAGCAACATTGTAAATTGTCACTCATTAGTAGCGTCGTGATAAAATCGTGTAGCTGTCACATAAACTAACCACTGTGTCATCTGGTATCTCACTGAAAGTACTTTAAATCGAGAATGTATTTTCAAGTAAACCAAAATGTTGCATTAAAATCTCATTAGCAGTACTGGTAAATGTTCTAAGTATGTGAGCCTTATAGTCATTACGTAATCGTGCAACTAACAAGCAAGAATGTACACACACAATAACACTGTGACGTCTGTTCACTATAACAATGCATTCGTAATTTCTGTTTAAAAATGTTCCCTAGGTTCTAGACTGGATATTTAACTTCAAACATTGTTGGATGTTAAAAGTTTCTTAAGTCTGACAAAGCATACTGGAAATGTGAAGTGAAACATTTTATGGCAAAGATTAAGTTAAAAAGTAGATTATCTCTCAATAAACGGTTTTACATGTGAAATGTGGTGTAAACCTTTACTCTTCCTAGTACACAGAGTTTCAACTTCAACCCAATTATCATGTGGTATAGTCGGTAAGGAATGCTAAAATTTTTCTCAAGGTTAGCGTCTATGTTATTTTTCTCTGAGCCAGCCGGCGCACGTGGCTGCCTGCGGTGCAAGTCATTGTCTGTCTCTTTGTTGGCGCGCGTCGTTATTGGGATTTGGAGATCTAACTGCTACAAATTCACCTTGTCGAGAGTGCCCTGCTCTGTTTGAATCCCGCCA
Source organism: Schistocerca serialis cubense (assembly GCF_023864345.2). Lineage (NCBI taxonomy): Eukaryota > Metazoa > Arthropoda > Insecta > Orthoptera > Acrididae > Schistocerca > Schistocerca serialis. The sequence goes on from NC_064639.1 coordinate 593,492,217, forward strand.
GTTCTGATGAAATTCAGGTCTGTCGTTATGATTATATCGTCTGTCGTCATGTTGGTAGTTCCTGTAGTTTCTTTCTTGTCGGTTAAGTGGTGGAGAATTTCTCCCTGAATTATCACTGCACGGTTGACCGTTGCGTCTGAAGTTATTCTGTCTCTCGTAATGATAATTGTTTTGGTTCCCATATTGTCTGTTTCTATGGTAGTCTCTGTGATAGTCATTACTATGGAAATGCGATCTTTCTCTGTAATAATTTTTACTCTGCCAACGGTTGTCATACGGGTGGTGTCTGTTTTGGTCACGATTTACGTTGTAAGAATAGCCTTGACGTGTCCAGTTATTATTTCTTTCATCGCGGAATTGCGACGGATGTGACCTGTAATTGTTGTGTTCCTGTTTTCGCGTTCCGCGATTGTCAGTGACAATTTCTAATTCTTGTAAGAGTCCCTGTAATGCTTCAATGTCGTCTTTGCAACGTCCTGCCAAAATAATATGTCGTAAATGTTCAGGTAATTTGATTAAGCAAATGCAGGTGAGTTCTGAGGGGCTGTATGGGTTTGACAGATACTGATTCTTGTGCAACATGTCTTCAAAATATTTCACAAGACTGGAGAATTCAGATTGTTCGAAATGTTTCATCATTATGATGCTATGTTTTACTCGGTCTTGTGTAGCTTGAGACCAATATGCTGAGAGGAAGGTATGATAAAATACTCCTTCACTGTGACAATCGTGAATGACCGATCGCATTCTTACAGCTGGTCCATTCTCTAAATAGCCACACATAAATTCTAATCTGTGCTCTAATGACCAGTTGGGAAGAAAACAATGAGAGAATTGATGAAGCCACGCTTGTGGATGAATGTCGTTGCTGGAATTCTTAAATGTTTTGAATTTACGTGTAGTAATAAACAGCTTATAGTCAAAATCAACATGTCAGCGAGTCGCATATCGGTCATTGTTACGTCGTGTCGGCGGTTCCATCTCAAAATTCGGTGCACCTTGCCAATTTCTTTCATAATTTCCGAAATGCCCTGTGTTATTATTTTGTGACTTTTCCGTATTTCTAAGTTCCTCTTCCCGTGTTGGAGCGCGAGTGTCCTCTGAAATATGTAATTCTTGTATTACTTGTGCCAACTGATCTTGTACTTCCCGGATTTCTCTTTTGTACTGTGTATTGATTTGATTTTGATTTTGTTTGAATTTTCTAATTTGTTCATACTCTTCAGTGTCAGTTAAGGCTACAGGTCTTGTGTCAGTCAGCTCATCATCTACCTTTGTAGATAAATTATTTAGCTGATCCGAAAGTTCGACTACTTTCTCTGATAATGAACTAATTTCCTCCATGTGTCTTTATGAACCAATTTCAGAGTATCTACTGTGTCCTTTAAGTTTTCATGAGTTTTTGCAAGTTGCGTAACCGAATCGGTAGATGCAACTGAGTCAATTTTAGCTTGCAAGGTCTCATGATTTTCATGAACAATAGTTTGCAGTTCTTTTATGGCTGCTTCGTGATTCTGTAATGCATTTTCATGCCGCGAAAAAATAGGTTGAAAATGCTCACAAATTTGTGTTTTTACTTCATTACAGACTTTTTGACATTTCGATTCAATGTTATGTAACTCAGTAGTTAAATCTTCACGTGTTTGTTCAAGCGTGGTGTCTAACTTCCGAAGATTTTGTTCCATTGTGTCTAACTTTTGAAGCTTTTGCTGTGTTTGTCTCTGATTTTGTTCCATTGTGTCTAACTTTTGAATCTTTTGTCCCATTTGTTGCATTAATTGTAATAACAATGCACTGGTGTCTGAAACATGTTCCTCAGTGCTTTTCGGCAGTGAGTTTGCACCAGCAACATTCACATTTTGACAAGCGGAAAATGTGTCTTGAGTCATTTGAGAAAACGGTGAGAATCCAAAACCTGAGTCTACAGTATTTGCTATATTGTGTTCTGTCATTCCCGATTCCTGAGGCGAGCTGTTGCCGATCGATCGATCGATAATGCTTCCCTGTTCACTACCTGTTTCACTGTCTACACCATTATTTGACGCCCGCTCCATTTCCCTATGCACAGTTACCAAATTACTACTTTGAATGTCTGTTAATTCATTACACAGTCGTGTTGGTAAGCTACGCTTGTCGTCACTATTACTTACACACTGTGTTGCAAGAGTGCCACAGAAGACAACCAACAGGACCATGCAATGAACAGAAATGGCGTCTCAGACTATCACTCCTGGTTGTCATGGCGCGTCGTTTTTAATATACGCTGAGGGCAAAAAAATCGTAACTCCAAGAAAAGGTTGTGCGACACAAACGAAAGTTGGTTGGCGTGTTTTTACACCCGAAAAATGATGTCCAGTCAAATATCTCGTCCGTCGCATAAGAATGGCGCTAGCAGCACCACTATGAGGATATAAACCAGGTTTGCATTAAATACACGCCGTAACGGTCGTGAGTGTTAGTTACATCTGAGTCTGGACGTGATGAGTTGAAGTTAGTCAAGAATGATTTTCAGGAGATAAGGACGCCGTAGTCAGCATCAGTTCGAACGAGGTCGTGTAATATGGCTACGGAGAAGCTGGATGTTCCTTCTGCGATACTGCAGAAAGACTTGACAGGAATGTAGCCACTGTACTTGATTTATGGCAGCGCTGGTCAGGAGAATGTACGGGGTGGCAAGAAGGCCAGGCCCCGGACGGCCACGCGGCACTACCGATGGGGAAGACCATTGTGTTCGCCGTATGGCTCTGACACATTGTACTGCATCTGCAGCGGCTGTATGAATAGTTGTTCGTACCACAGTGACACAACGAACTGTTACAAATTGGTTACTTCGAGGACAGCTCCGAGCCAGGCGCCTCGTGGCGTGCGTGTCATTTCCAAACCATGACAGCTCACTGAAGGGAAAGGTGGAGATTTGTTGTGTTTCCAATGAAAACTAGATCCGCCTCGGCGGCAGTGATGGTCGAGTGTTGGTTAAGAGGAGACAAGTTGGCGGCCCGCAACCAACCTGTCTATGTGCTAAGCACACTGGATCCACACCTGGAGTTATGATCTGGGATGCTATTTCGTATGACAGCAGGAGCACTCTCGTGGTTATCCCACGCACCCAGATTGAAAATTTCTACGTTAGTCTGGTGATTCGACCTGTTGTGCTGCATACATGAACAGCATCCCAGGGGATGTTTTCCAATAGGATAACGCTCGCCCTTATACCACTGCTGTAACCCAACATGCTCTATAGAGTGTCGGCATGTCCATAGGCCTGCTCTATCACCAAACCTGTCTCCAAACGAGAACGTATGTGATATCATCAGACAACAACTCCATCGTCATCCGCAACAAAAATTTCCCGTTTTTGTAACACCGACCAAGAGCAATAGGCATAGAATATCATGCCGCACACTGACATCCGGCACCTGTAAAACACTGTACATGCACGTCTGTATGCTTTCATTCAAGATTCTGCCGATTACACCAGTTATTATTAATGTACCACCATTTCACATTTGCAGTGCCTTACATTAACCTGTGATTATGCAACGTTAATCACTTAGATGTGTTACGTAGACAAATATATTCCCGAAATTTCATTACGCTACATTAGTAATTTTTCCGTCTGTGTATTTGGGCCAACACGACCGTGAAAAACTGAAGATGTCTGGCTAAAGCTACCCCCCACGCCCCCCCCCCCCCCCCACCCTCCCCTTTGGCCTCCAAGCAAGGGCGAAGACAACGGAGCAGCGACCAAAGCGCACGGTTAAACGTGACAACCCTCGACGAATGGCGTCGCAGGCAGCATGAACGCGTTGTTTCAGCATCTGCTCATCCGGGATTGTCTCCGCAATCGCGACTTCTTTCAGGTGCTCCCACAGGTAAAAATTTGAACAGTTGAGGTCCGGTAACTGATCGGACGACGCAAGTGGACCACCTCTTCCGATCCAACGGCTGGGGTAGACATCGTCGAGATGCCACCGCACGCAAATACGGAAGTGAGCTGGAGCACCATCATGTAGTAGCCACATTACCCTTCGTACAATCAAAGGCACGTCTTCCAGCAGGCGAGGCAGGGCCAGCCGCAGTTAGTGCAGATATGTCCCGCCTGTGACGCGTTATGAAAAGATGACTGTTCTCACGAGACGGTCGCCAGTATTCTGCACCCATACGTACAAGCCGAAACCGTGCTGACGGTTCACTGCCACCATACCATGAGAATTCTCCATAAGCCACTGGTGAGTGTTGTGGAGGTTGACGACACCATCTCCCATAAATGTAGCGTCATCAGTGAACAAGGTGGATGACAGAAATCCCAGCACCGTGGTGGCTGTGTGACGAATCGGCAACACAACCGTCGCCGCCGAGGCAAGTCCGTAGGTGGTAAGGCCTGCACTCGTAATTGGTAGGTGTGGTGGTAGTTCTTGTCGAGAATTTTCCACACGGTCGTCCGGCTTACGCCATTCTGGAAGTCCACCTGTCTGGTGTTGATACTGGGGTCATACTCTACAGTGTACAACACCTGTTCCTCCAAAGCCTCTGTGCGCAGTGGGCGCACCCGCCTTTCACAGTTATCCATTCCCTTAAACGAGCCTGTCTGACGCTGACGACGACAGGTTGTTGCAAACAATTTATGGGGTGGTTCCTGCCAACGGGGACCCTTTTCAGGCACAGCGTCGGTCTGTTCCTGGCTGCTACACCGGCCCATTGGCTCTTGGCGCTGGCCTACACGATCCACGCCCACGCCAGAGTGAGTCGGCAACAACAGCGAAGATTATGACTGCTAGTGCCGATGCGCTACCATCGCGGACAACCTTCTTGATGTGTGTGGAGCTAGAATACCAATACAAACAGAACATTGTCTCTTACCTGATGTGTTCTCATGTGTGCTTTCAATAAGTAAACCTACACTCTCAAAGATCTTTTATCTGCACCTTCAGGTGCATGTACCTCCCTTGGATCGCGTTTCCTGTCGTATGTCAATATCACTTTGTTTGCTCCTTGTCCGCTCAGGCATCGTTTCCTGCAATTTGTTCCCATTTAGCAAAATCACCTGTATACTTGCTAGTAATCACTGCACGTTACATGAGTTCACAAACGTTAAATTAACGGACAATAGATATGTGAACTGTATGACTAACTATAAACAGCGTGCAGTGCACGGATGAACCAAAACATTACGATCACTCCCCACCACGACGTTGGATGCCGCCTGGTCGCGTTGAGGAAACCTGACTCGGTAACAAAAGTACGTAAACGGAGCACACACGGACGGGGGATCACTGCAATTGGGACATCCATTGAGACAAGCGACATTGACAGAGGGTAGATTATTATTACGCAGAGCCTGTGAACGAGTATCTCTAAAACGGCGAAACAAGCTGAATGTTAACGTGTTATTGTCGTGAGCATCTACGGAAAGAGGTAAACGGATAGTGAAAGTACCACTAGGCGCTAAATGCTTCGACTTCCACGACTCTTCACAGAACGTGGGCTTCGAAGACTTGTCTGCTGTGTAAAATGGGATAGATGGTGATTTGCGGAATCTCTGCTGAAAGAGCACAATGCTGTGCACTAGCCGGCTGCGGTGGCCGCGCGGTTCTTGGCGCTTCAGTACGGAACCGCGCGACTGTTACGGTCGCAGGTTCGAATCCTGCCTCGGGCATGGATGTGTGTGATGTCCTTAGGTTAGTTAGGTTTAAGTAGTTCTAAGTTATAGGGGACTGATGACCTCAGTTGTTAAGTCCCATAGTGCTCAGTGCCGTTTGAACAATTTGATTTGCTGTTTCACGCACAAGTGTTTCGGTGTTCACCGTTTATCGTACGTTACTGAAGATGGAGTTCCGCAGGAGACCACACCTACCTTTCACATGTTGACCCAACGACATCGTCATTTACGACCTGCAGTGGGTACGGGACCATCGGGACTCGACAGTCGATGAATGAAAACGTGTCGGCTCTTTGGGTAAATCACATTTTTGCTACACTAGGTCGCTGATCGCCTCCACAGACTCCGTCATGAGGTGAACGGCGACTCGAAACGTGCAGCGTGCTACGGACGCAAGCTGGTGCGATCATGATGTAAATCTGGGTCGCTTTCTGGTGTCATCGCCGCGTTCGCAAATCAGCGGTCCGTTATTTACGCGAATTACATACCAGTGCGTCGACATCTAATGCCACATACGTCCAAAAACCTACCAACAAACTATCGGATCACTGAGACGCAGAATCAGTGATGTATTTCGTTCCAAACATGGACAAACAAGCTATTAAGCAGGTGTGTTTTGGATCGTCAGTGTATGTCACGACAATTTGCAGCAGGACTTCATTCTGACGTCTCAGTATCGCAGAACTGCCCGGCATAAAATTTCACAAAACCCGTTTCATTAATTACAACAAAGTAGTAACTTATAGAACGTATCAAGAATACGACGGACTACGTTTTTATTAAAACGTGGCCACGGTCGACCTGTAAGATCTTCGTCAATGGAAAACAAAAACCCAAGGTATGATTTCCGCAAATGAAATTCTGGCCAGTTGCAATCACACCGCCAGAGCGCCGGCATATTGAAGTTGTTGAGTGGTTTTTCAAATTTTTGTATCGACGGATGCTAATGCGGGTAACAGACTTTCGGATGAGGATAAGACACTTGCGGATGAGGCTCTCATTTCTCTTATCCGCGCAGATATATAACTATAATGACTGTAATGGAATCATGCGCCACTTAGAGGTAGAATGACTTCATATTGGAAGTTAAGAAAATGAGTCAAACAGAAAAATTACGCCGTTACATCTGTTTTGTCTCACGGACGATACCTTATGACAGGGTACACAGTCGGGCTGTTACACTCACCGTCTCCGAACAGCACCTCTACTGCACACGGTCCACAATGCTAGAAAATATGTTCACGCCTTCCTGCATTTAGCGTTTTCTTGCGCGCAATAAGGGGGCCATATTGTAACCACGAAAATCATCTCCGTGCGTTAACATCACCTTCTCTGTACTTCACTGCTGGTAGGTCAACGTTCTTCAGGCATTCATCAAACTCAAAATCCTTCCGTCGGGTTTCATCACCCCAAATCCCACGTCTCCCGTCATCCATTGTCCAGTGGCTTCGCTCTTTCACCGCCTCCAACGTTGCTTAACAGTGACTGCAGAAATATGCGACTTTTGAGGAGGTGATCAACTATTGTACACCATTCTTTGATTGTTCCAGTCGCACAGTCATTGTATTAGCTGGACTACTGGTAGCACTTTGAAACTCACAAGTGATTCCTTATCTGATTTCATGCGAATTTTGACAACCACCCTCCCCAATGCTCGACGACTACTGTCCGTCAGTACTTGAGTCCTGCCTGGTATTAGTTTAGACGTGGTTGTTCCATCTGGTTTCCACTTCACAGTAGCATCACCAGCAGTAGATTTGGGCGGCTTTAGAAGGAATGAAATGTCCATGGTGGATGTATTACTCAGGTGACATCGAGCGACCAGTCCACGATCGAAGTGACTCAGCTGTTCTAGCCGACCCACTTTGCTGTTACTGCTTCTCTACTGACTACGAAATATCAGTACTCCCCAACACCCTTTGTTATACTGACGGGCCCACCCCTCGTGACTTCCAGCGGTCAATATCACATTACGTACGACTATCTGATACCTTTGCCCAAATAGTGTATGCTAAGTGTAGTTTCCATCCGTTTCATTATGTGTTGTAACTCTTCCTTACATTCGATATGAGGGGCTGTGTCACTCTGATCCTTAATATTAGTTCCGTTCCTCTTCTATTTTTGCTCCTTATCCGAAGTTTCCTTTCACTTCCTCCATTACTTCTTTGGTGTCCAGGTTTTACAACAGTGGGAATAAATATGTTAAGCGAAGACATTGCTTCTTCCTGCATATTTCGTTACTCTGGTAGACAGGTGGCACTGGAAGGCAAAGTTATCACATAATCGTACAACAGCGTCAGAGAAAAGTGCTCGGTCTTCTGAATAGCTCCATTCATAAATTTATGCTGAGTGTAATATACTTTCATATTTTATTTGACGTAGTATATTTGAAGTTCAGCTCGTTATCTGAAAGATAGCAGTTTTGATTACACTTCGAGCGGCTGAGTTACATCCGCGGAAGTGTCACGTTTCTTTTCTCTGTGAAAAGAAAGACGTGGAGTCGGTTAACGCAGAGAAATAGTGTCACTGGTTTTCCAACCCATTAAAGAGTTCTATTATACTTGGTAACTCAAGAAGCAATATATGGACGCTCAAAACCAAATGCGGTGGAGAAAGGTTAGGATTCTGGCCTGACAAACCTCTGGGTAATTAGATGACAAGGACTAGCTCAGGTGGAGGAAGATGCTGAAAGGAACTGATCGTGGCTCAATTAAGCACCCAGGTTGGGACTCACGAAATGAAGCCTTACCCTCGGTAAATATCTCACTCGCGATTCATTACGCTCTCGTGTGGCGTGATCGTTGGAGAGAGATATTTCAGACTTCTGTGTCGCAGTGGCGAGTCGCGGGGGAATGATGGGGCATAAAAAAAAGTGACCCTTCAGTTATTAAGTACAGTGTAATTATCTTCAGATGATCCCATTTCAAATAAAGCATTATTGACCGTTATCCCTAAAAAATGTCAACACTCCAGTCCTAAAGATACACGAGGTTGTCTCCCCGACAGCTGAATACTGATATGATCGTTTTCCTGAATCGTTATACGTCGTGCGAACTGCTAAATACATCTTGAATATTCGAACCGTCCACAGCTATACACTGAAGTAACGGAAGTCATGAGATAGCTATATGCACATATGCAGATGGCTGTAGTATCGCGTACACATGGTATAAAAGGGCAGCACATTGGCGGAGCTGTCATTTGTACTATGGTGCTTCATGTGACAAGGTTTCCGACGTGGTTATGGTTGCACGACGGGAATTAATAAACTTTTAACGGAATGCTAGTTGCAGCTATACACATGAAAACTCAGAAATCATTAGGGAATTCAATGTTCCGAGATCCATTGCCTCTCATCACGGATAACGCAGTGGCCGACAGCTTCCACTTAACGACCGAGAGCAGAGGCGTTTGCATAGTCAGTGCTAACAGGCGAACAACACTGCGTGGGACTTTCGAGGAACGTATCCGTTAGCACAGTGAGGAGAACTTTGCCATTAATGGGAAACGGCAGCAGAAGACCGACGCAAGTGCCTTTGCCAACAGCACGATATCGCCTGTAACGCCTCTCCGGGGCTCTTGACCATATCGGTTGGGCCCTAGACGATTAGAAAGCCATGGCCTCGTCAGATAAGTCCCGATTTCAGTTGGGAAGATCTGATGGCAGGGTTTGAGAGTGGCGTGGACCCCACGAAGCCATGGAGCCAAGTTGTCAACAAGGCACTGTGCAAGATGGTGATAGTTCCATAACAGTGTGGGCTGTGTTTACATGGAATGGACTGGCTCTTCTGGTCCAACTGAACCGATCTTTCACTGGAAATGCTTATGTTCGGTTACTTGGAGACCATCTGCAGCCATCCAGGGACATCATGTTCCCAAACAACGATGGAATTTTTATGGGTAACAGTGCGGAGTGTTACCAGATCACAACTATTCGCAATTGGTTTGAAGAACATTCTGGACAATCCGAGCTAATGATTTGGCCACCCAGATCTCCCGACATGAATCCTATCGAAAATTTATGGGACGTAATCGAGACGTCAGTTCGTGTACAAAATGCTACACTGGCAGCATTTTCGCAAATGTGGACGGCTTCAGAGACAGCATGGTCCAATATTTATGCAGGAGCTTCCAACGACTTGTTGAGCCTATGCATCGAGTTGCTGCACTACGCCAGGCAGAAGGAGATCCGACACGATATTAGGAGGTGCACCATGAGTTTTCTCAACTCTGTGTAGATGCGCATGTTATATTGGCAGTGCGACTTCTGTGATACCGCACTGAACGTTAGTGCTAACAAGAATTCCTTATCCAATAGTGATGTATGCGAGACTGTGAACATTTTGCGGAAGGAAAGTAAGTACCTACTTTCAACATGAGTGGAGTGATGAGCTAGGCAGCTCCTAGCCAGAGGGTAGCCTTTCGCTGCTCAGCGACGTGTCACGCACGGAGCCAGTAGTGCTACGGGAACTGGCGTAGGCGAAAGGGCAGTGCATGGAGCGCGGTTCACTGGGCTTGACCCCGCCGATTCCATCGCCTGCCTCCCAGCCATGTCAGCGCTTCCGCGTGGCGGGCAGTCCCCGTCCCTGCCTCTCTCTCACGTAGCTGTGGCGCTCCGGAAATTACAGCCCGCTTAGCTCCACGGTCGCGGTCTCTAGAGCACGGCTGTGCAGTGGCACTCGACCCACAGGTAGTCTGTTTCGAACATGGTAGGCCTAATGTGGGAAATTTCATCACCAGGACACAGCCAAGAAATCCAAGGACAGGATTTACGGTTTGTGATTAGCCTGTGGAAAAATGGAGCCTTAATCCTAAGAGCATGCAGTGTATTTATACCTCTAGAGTAAGACCAATGATAATTTAAGGGGCTAGATATGGTGGAGTGAAGTAGAATAGAAGGCGGCTGTTTAAGAGCTCGAGAAGGAGGAGAGACTGGCCTATCTAGACGTAGCGAATGGGATTATCAACAATCCTACCGCTGGGTTGGACATGCTGAACATGCCCCCATTAGATCTTTGGGTTACAATGGAGACTGCAACAGTGTCATACAGGTCAAAAACTGCAAAGTATCTGGAAATCTTTTGGAGTTCCAGAATCCCACACTAATATGTGGGAAACATAGGAATGGACGGGGAAACGGCAGCTGAATAGACAACTTTCACGTGGCTCAGTAAACCTTTCTACGTACGGTAGTGCGCAAACTAATTGGGATAAGATGATCAAATTAATTGCGCATATGATTAATGCCGTTAGTAGCTAACTGAATATTAGTAAGTAATGTGTTCTCCTCTTGCTTTGATGAGCTTCTGAAAACGCTGTGACATAGATTCGACGAGTTTCGCAGTACGTCGTCATGAAACCACACTTGTACTACAATTACTAACGTGCATTCTTTTGTTGAACAGTCCATTTTAACAACATGCCTTTTCACAATGCTCTTCAAATTGAGATTTAAGTCTGGTGAATTACCAGACCACTGAAGCTCATTAATGCTGGTTTTTTTTCGTGAACGTCTTGACTGTTTTAGAAGTGTGACACGGGGGCAAATCATGTTCAGATGTTCCTTCATCATCTGCAAAGGACTATAGCAATGACACAGTTCTGCGTGAAAGGATTTCCGTGTATTTTTTTGAATTCAACATGCTATCAACTGGAACTAGTGCCCGAGAGCTACTTGCAGTGAAGAAACCCCAAATTTTTTATTTTTTATTTTTTGGAAACGTATTTTACAGTTTGTTCTATATGCTCAGCTCTCACTGCCTCATGGGTGCTTCAAATGGCAACCCTTGCTCTGTGACCATGAAAAATAAAATGTGCCTCGTCAATAAAAATTACGTGTTTCCAGTCACTGTTGGTCCAAGTTTTATATATTTTGGTCCATACCAACTGTTTTTTCTTCATGGTAGTTGTTAACAACAGCTCCTTTATTGGCTTTCGTACCTTACGTCCACAATCAAAAAGCCTATGACGCACCATTGAAGTGTCAACTTTAACCCCAGTAGCCAATAAATCTCTTATTTGTCTTATAAGGGTGGATTCTACGGTTTATAAACAGAATTTTGTGAGTTGTAGGGGTGGTTCCTGGTTTTCGTCCACATCTGCCCCTTTGGAGACAATGACGCTGCATCCCTATATTCCTTAGTAAGTCTTGAAACACTAGATTTTCCCATACCAACAACAGAGGCAGTGTCTCCTATAATAGTAGATATGTGTTGATGAAGAGCAACTATTTTTGTCTGCTTATTAGGTGAAATGTCCATTTTAACACAAACAAGAAGTCTTCCTGTCAAGAACACGGAAATAACATACGCTGTCGCTACACACGGATGCACTCAACTGAACTGGCGGTGAGCTACAATTGTTGTTCATAGTCAAGACAACAATAGTCCACGAAGAGTCCAACAGTTTGGTGGATAAAATTGGTTACAGCTAACCATCTTCAATTCCTTGTAAAATACGAGCTTGACCCAATTAGTTTGCACACTACCGCACGGCATAGGGATTAGGAAGCAGTGGAAGAAAGAACCACTCTACCATTCTACTGTTCAGGTGATACAGTCTCCTTTACTGGGGGTTGGAAAATAGACGAAGTGCTTGGGCAGGGCCATTCGGGACGCAGAGTCGACTGGAGAACGCAGTGTCTCTAAGCAAGATGGCGGTGTTCCAGGTGGAGATATTGGCTATCACAGTATGTGCGGAGGAGAATCTACGTAGTTGTTGCAAGAGTCGTAGTACATACATTAATTCAGACAGTCATGCAGCTCTGAAGTCTCTATCAGCCACTGTAATGAGATCAAAATTGTTTCCAGAGTGCCATGACGCACTAGTGAGGCTAAGGGAAAGCAACGGAGTAAACCTACCGTGGGTCCCTTGTCACACAGGAATGAATGGCAATGAACCAGTTGATATGTTGGCCAGAACAGGAGCGACGACTCCATTTGTTAGACGGGAACCTGTCTTAAGCATCGCTGAGGCGATAGTAAAATTAAAACTACGTAGCTGAATCCTCATTCAGCACGTAGAATACTGGAGTAAAGCACAAATAAAAAAGAAACACAACAAGCTAATGATTTCGAAACCACGATCCAAGACAATTTCTGCAATCCTGGACTTCAACAGGAGGCAGCTTAAGTTCATTGTAGGCCTTATGACTGGCCATAACTTCAGGAAACACGTGCAAGGCACAGGAGTAGGGAAAGTAGCTCTCAAGGGCACATTGTGTGTTACGGGGTGGCAGGGATGCATAAAACCGCACCACATTTAATCTTCAAATGTTGAGCCCTGGAGGTCAAAAAACTCAAGACATTTTGATAATTAATTCGTGAAGAAACTGTGACTAACAGAAATATAGTAAGGGGCTCATATTACTCTTGTCTTTCCCAGAACGTCAGGGGGGACACCGCACAATAAACGTAATTTCGACGTGGGCAACAGGGTCTAGGACCTCTGTTCTTTGTCTCCATATTTAAATCGGTCATTCAATAAGCCCTGACGAGAAGGTACCGTGAAAACATTCTGCATTACATCCCTCCCGCACCCACAGTCTCTCGTGTGATAAGGCCATCACGAAACTGCTCATGGTGTGCGTCATACGGAGATGTAAAATCGAGTGGCTCCTTGCTGTTATTTGAAGACAGCAGCCGCATTGACATTTTAGATTTCACTCAGTCACCACGCCAACAACGCTAACAAATGCAGCATTGTACACGCACTCTTCAGTCATTCGTACTAAATAAACACACTTAAGTAACAACATACAGGTTGCATCGTTACTAATATCTGAAAGTGGCAGAATCAAAATATACCACAACGGAGGCGGAAACGTTCCAGTAAACATGGATTCACAAACGAGCCCTTTTCGAGATAACCGCAAATGTGTGTTTTCAAGCCGCCACTGAGTTTGTAAGAGGTGTGCGCTATATGCGCTGCCTGCAGTAGGCAAGGCATAGGAGAGTCTCTGACCAGAGGGCAGTATGTTGTTAGTTGTTGCTAGTCGGCAGTAGTATGTAGTAGTCCGCGTGAGTCTGCGGTAGTCGGCAGTAGTCGGCACGTGTCCGCGCTTGTCTGCAGTCTGCTCTGGTCGCGACTCAGGAGGATGAGTATTATTGTTTAAGGTAAAGAAGCAGCGTTGCGCATATCTAGTAATGTATGTGAACTGTCATCCAGTTTCTTTTAAAAATGCCCCAATAATAATTTTTATAATATAAAGTAATTTTCTTTTTTAAAAAAAGGCAATCATTTCAATTTAAAGATTTTATCCAATGGATAATTATTCCTTTCACGAATCACAAAGCATAGGCCAGCATTGCACGGAGCTGTGCCAAACAATTTTGAGGTAAGAGCGGATATATTCGCGGTTTTTATTGAGGTAAGAATTTTTTTGTTTTTTATTCAGAATACAGGGCCGTGGCGCAGCGCTGCTGTCGTCATAAAATTTACCAGGTTACTGAATTTTTTATTATTTTTGGGTTTAGGAATTTTTCTGTTTCGAACTTAACATTAAATGAGAAAAGAATTTTGTGGGTACATTAAATGTGAATGCATTTCTGCACAGAGATTATAAATGGGAACCCATTTTGGTCAGAGGTTACAATATTTAAAATTCATTTAATTCTTATTTCCGTGGGGAGTTAACACATGGTTCATTGTAATATTTTTGTGGGGAGGTTACACTTGGTTCGTTTTCATTTTTTAATATTTTTGTGGGGAGGTTACAAGTTCAGTGCAAAATATTATCGTAGGTAGTAGAAACGTAAACTTCTCGATTAAGTTCCTATCTTACTGTGATCAAACTGCACACATTAGCTACCAAAAGAAGAAATACAATATGTACTTCAGCACGTTACATGTGTAGGGGCTGTCAAATGAAAACTAGACACTGTTTATTATTTCAAAAGTAGTCGCTAAACTCTCAATACTCGTACATTTATCCCACTGTGGGATAAAGTGGTCGGTGCCTTGATGGAAAAACTGTTTGTGGTTGCTTGCGGAAGCATGTTCGTACCCAGACGGACATCTCTTCGTCCTAAGCAAATCGACGGTCGCAAATGTCTTTGTTCAGGCCTCTAAAAACGTGGAAGTCGTATGGGGAGAGAGCAGAACTACATGGAGGATGTGGGTAGACTAGCATGTTGCAAAGGTAGTTTCCGTCACGTTACAGGAGCTTCGCTGAGAAGCCCTTACACGCCTTCCACACAGCTGCTGTCTCTCCCTGTGTCACTTCCATATAAGCAGCAAAGTCGCATTATTGTGACCACCGACTATATCCGATGTCAACGTGCAATAAACACTCACAGACGGCAGGGGGCAGCACTAGCAGGAGAGGTTATAAGAAAAGTACCGAGTGATGCAGAAAATAGTGCAGTCGTTGTTGTACTGCGAAAACGGAACGATTCATCTGATAAACTGCCTATTGGCTTCTGTCTCGGGTTCTTCGGCCGACGTTCATCTAATGATTTTTCTGACGTTTCGCCAGCACGAGTGGCTGGCATTGTTCAGAGAAGCTGTAGCAATACAAAAACACGCGAACAGTTTGAACAAGAAGAGGAAAGCCTTAAGGTAAACGGACCCTGGCTTCCCGTACTGCAGCGAACGACCGTCGCAGGTAGCAAGAGGAGAACCGCACCGGAAATGACCGCGGAGAAGCCCTCGGACGTTGGCGCGCCAGGTACATATAGTCTGCGGCCGCGAGCTCGGCTCCAGTTCACCACCGGCAATGGAGGGTGAAGCTTTGACAATGCCAGCCACTCGTGCTGGCGAAACGTCAGAAAAATCATTAGATGAACGTCGGCCGAAGAACCCGAGACAGAAGCCAATAGGCAGTTTGTCAACAACTGGCCACGAAAGCCTTAACAACTTTGGATTCATCTGATGTTCAAAAGGGCATTATCATTGGCTTTCGTGCCAAGGTTAAGAGCATTACCGAAAGGGCTAAGTTTGCAAACTGTTCTCGTACCACCATGGTTAACGTATACCGTGCAAAGCAAAACGGTGTTATCGAAAACCGACACCGAGGCAGCTATGGTGTACCACGGTCCATGGATGACAGCGGTGAACGGCGGCTTCAGACATGTGCACAGGCGAACAGATGTACAACTGTTAGGCGACTGTCCTCCCGGATGAACCAGGGGGCTACCAACATTGTCTGCTCAACGACCATTCATTGAACTTTGGTGCGTAGGGGCCTCGTTGGCAGCCGCCTGGCTAATGCACCTATACTGACTATTCTTCAGTGGCGACGAAGGCTGGAATTTGCACGCCAATAGCGCAACTAAACGTCCATTGAGAAGCGACAGGTGGCTTTTTCAGATGAATCATGTATTATGCTCCATCGGTGTGAAATGCATGAAAGCAAACACGCTGCAACAATCGTCAGAAGAATCCAGGTCAGAGGGGGGAGCCTATTGGTCAGAGGAATGTTTTCGTGGTATCGTCATTCTGGAAGTCGTACTGAATGAACAAAGTATTCACCTATCCTTGGCGACCACGTCCAGCCCTAGATGAAGATTGTTTTACCCCAGCATGGTGGCATCTAGCAGCAGGACAGCGCAACGTGCCACACAGCCCACAGTGTACGTGTGTGGTTCGAAAAGTACCAGGATGAGTTTACCGTACTCCCTGAGCACCAGACTTCCTGGATTAAGACACAGTCGACAAGCTGTTCGCGCCATAGATCCTCAATCCAGAAACCTAGAACACTGGAGTGGGCAGGGATCCACATCCCCGTCGGTAGCTTCCAGAACCTCACTGACTCTCTTCCTGCACATCTCGCAGCTTTCCTCTCTGCCAAAGATGGTTATTCAGGCTTTTGACAGGTGGTCACGTTAATGTAACTGGAGAGTGTATTTAGAGCTCTGAAGAAAGACGATTGTGACCGACGATTTGCTTCAGATGAAGAGGTGCATGCCAAAGTACAAACGTGGTTCAGCACGCAACTGCAAACATTTTTTCGTGAAGGAACTGATTGGACTAAAAATCTCAGTAGTTGAAATCATTATATTCATTGTAATTATATGAGAAACAATGACTATAAATCGAGCAATCGTATTCAGAGCTAGGATAGTGCTAGAAGTATATTAAGAGGTATGACGATTACTTTTAAATGAATAAACAGTATACTTACTTCTTACCCATCTACACTCATAAATTAAGGATAACTGCAGAATGTGGTGCCACACAACGTGGCACGTCATAAAACTGATGCTAATAGCATAGGCACGTAGGGAACATACACGACACAGATCTTTAAGTCCACGCTATTGGTGATAAGTTGAGAAAACCGTCCCGAAACACATGTGTTACAAAACGCCAGTTTCCTGCGCATGTACCCTGACATCAGTATGGGATATGATCACCATACACACGTACACCGGCTGCACAACGGGTTGGCATACTCTGGATCAGGTGGTCGAGCAGCTGCTGGGGGCGGCTGGCCCCGGCGGAGGTTCGAGTCCTCCCGCGGGCATGGGTGTGTGTGTTTGTCCTTAGCATAATTTAGGTTAAGTAGAGTGTAAGCTTAGGGACTGATGGTCTTAGCAGTTAAGTCCCATAAGATTTCACACACACTTTTTGAAGCTGCTGGGATATAGCCTCCCATTCTGCCACCAGTGCTTGTCGAACCTCCTGAAGTGTCGTAGGGGTGTGAAGACGTGCAGCGATACGTCGACCAAGAGCATCCAAGACGTGCTCGATGGGGCCACTCCATTCGCCTGATATCTTCTGTTTCAAGGTACTCGTCCATGATGGTATCCCCGTGGGGCCGTGTGTTATCATCCAACAGGAGGAAGATGGGACCACTGCACCCCTGAAAAGGCGGACATACTGGTGCAAAATGACGTCCTGATACACCTGACCTGTTACAGTTTCTCTGTCAAAGGCATGCAGGGGTGTACGTGCACCAATCATAATCCCACCCCACACCATCAAACCACGACCTCCATACAGGTCCCTTTCAAGGACATCAAGGGGTTGGTATCTGGTTCCTGGTTCACGCCAGATGAAAACTGGGCGAGAATCTCTGTTCAGACTATACCTGGACTCGTCCGTGAACATAACCTGGGACCACTGTTCCAATGACCATGTACTGTGTTCTTGACACCAGGCTTTATGAGCTCTCTTGTGACCAGAGATCAGTGGAATGAACCTTGCAGATCTCCGGGCAAATAAACTATGTCTGTTCAGTAGTCTGCAGACAGTGTGTCTGGAGACAACTGTTCCAGTGGCTGCGGTAAGGTCCCGAGCAAGGCTACCTGCAGTATTTCGTAACCGTGTGCGGACACTTATGGTGAGATATCGGTGTTCTTGTGGTGTTTTACACTGTGGACGTCCCGTACTGTAGCGCCTGGATATGTTTCCTGTCTGCTGGAATCATTGTCATAATCTTGAGATCAAACTTCGTGGCACACGGAGGGCCTGTGCTACGACCTGCTGTGTTTGACCACCCTCCAGTCTCCCTAGTATTCTACCCCTCATAACGTCATTAGTGTGTGTTCATTGAGCCATTTTCAACACACAGTCACCATTAGCACGACTGAAAACGTCTGCATACTCACTCGCTGCACCGTACTCTGACATGCACCAACACACCTCTGCATATGTGGACTGCTGCCAGCGCCATCGTGCGACGACCGCAGGTCAAATGCACCGCATGGTCATACCCCGAGGTGATTTAAACCCGCAAACCGCCCAGCAGAGCGTTCTTTCACCATGTATCAGCATCATCCTTAATTTATGTGCATGAGTGTATATCGATTTCATTTGATTGCCCCCTTATGCAATTTGTCTGTTGAACGAGCAGTTGCTCGTATCGTCTGCTCATTTTTACACAATACTGGACTCTCTTCATTGAGTTACACATGTTTGAAATAAGTTTTATTGAAAGCAAAAAAGTGCACAAAATGATCATCAGCTGCCGCTTCATGTGATACAAAAGCAATAATCAGGATAATAATTGATTTTTAGTTAACACGATGTTCTTTATAGCAAACGCTCAACAAGAAGGCTCTCATTTAACAACAATGCCTTTAGTCGAGGGATAATGTTGAGAGCAGCGCTGACAGGATATCAGTAGGTATGATGAAAAATTGCCTTCAGACGTTGTCTTTAGCATCCCAAATGAGGTCGGACGATCGCGGTAGACCTGCGACTTCAGGTAGTCCCACAACCAATAATCACACAGACAGGTCTGGTGACCTGGCAGGCCGAGCACGATGACAGTGGCGGCTCAGCACGCGATCCTCACCAAACGATGTGCGCAAGAGACGTTGCATACTTGCACCAGTATGGGATGGAGCGCCATCCTGCATAAAAGTCGTACCTTCCAGCAGGTATTTATCAGCAAGGCTAGTGATGATGCGATTCTGTGACATCTCGGCGTACCACTCAAACGTCGGGCGGACAGTGTGAAAAGCAGCATCCCGCATTTCCTCGAAGTGAAAGGGTCCAAACACGATTGAAGTGGTAAATCCATACCACACAGCGACTTCTTCGTCATGCAATTGGATTTCCTCGACAATTCTAGGATTTTCGTTAGCCAAATTTCTACATTGTCGGTGTTCCCATGCAGCATCACTGACTTCTGGCTGTACAGCGCCATCTGTTGGTCGGTTCTTGCACTCGTTTTTTGCTTTAATAAAAGCTCACGATATTTCAGACTTGTGTGTCAAGTTTTACCTCTCTACCTACATTATTCCGTGAATTAGAACATTTTCAACCGTTAAAAGACTTTTGGATCACTCTATATATTAAATCATGTAGTGTTAATGAGATAACAATGCAAAGGAAACATTTTAACTGAAATACGAGAGTAATGATACGTTGTCGAATTAAATCAGGCGCCATAGAGATAATTAGATTAGGGCATAAGAGACTAAAAGTAGTTGATGGGTTTTGTTTTTCGGTCGTTTTAGAGAGGATATAAAACGCAGATTGGCGATACCAGGAATAACATTTCTGAACAAGAGAAATTTTCTAACATTAAATGTAAATTTATGTGCTAGGAAGTTTTTTCTGAAGGTATTTGTTTAGAGCGTAGTCTTATGCGGGAGTGAAACATGGACGATTAGTAGTTCAGGAGAACAGGCGCTTTTGAAATGGGGGCCACAGAAAAAATGCTGAAGATCGGATGGGTACATCGAATAACTGATGAGGATATACTGGATCGAACAGAGGAAAAAAAAATTGTGGCAAAACCTGACTGAAAGAGGTTGATATCAGACGTTCGGAGACATCAAAGAACAGTCAGTTTTGTAGTGGAGGGAATTGGGTGTGCTTGTTGGAATGGGGAAGGGGATCAGATATTTGTATAGGGAATTCAGAACTTGACAAGAGCAAGATAGGTGTAGGTTACTGTAGTCGTGTAGAAACGAAGAAGCTTTGCTTGACATAAAGTGATGTGGAGAGTTGCATCAATTTAGTTTTAGGACCAATAAGCATGACAACAACAACATGTAGCATAAACTGGTGATGACTGTAGGTGTGCCGGCCGCAGTGGCCGAGCGGTTCTAGGCTCTTCAGTCTGGAACCGCGCGACCACTACGGTCGCAGGTTCGAATCCTGTCTCGGGCAAGGATGTGTGTGATGTCCTTAGGTTAGTTAGGTTTAAGTAGTTCTACGTTCTAGGGGGCTGATGACCTCAGATGTTAAGTCCCATAGTGCTCAGAGCCATTTGAACCATTTTTTGCTGTAGTTGCAGCACAAGAGATACAGTTAGTTTACCATAAGCAAGCCTGAATGCAGGTATGTCATTCTATGCATCTTGCTGCGTGAAGTAAAAAACAAACACGACCTACAGCCTCTGAATACTAATAAGGTTTGCTATTAGTTCAGAAAACATCCATTTCTGTGCAACTTGCTCGTTGTTACTGGGCTTTTTTGCCACTGAAGTGTTTGCTCTGCTATCAGCTTTGTCTCTATAACATTCTAAATAGCATAAGCTGAGCATAAAACAAAGACATAGTCCTGTGGTGCGGTACATCTACAACATAAGCGCTAGAGATATCCACTAGAACTGCAGTCTGGTCAGCACAACTGCCTTATTAGGTTTAGAATCATGTGGATTTATGTGGATTTGCCGTTCCGAAGAAATATTACGTTCTCGTTAACATGTCAGCTTCTACTGCGATATAACATTTTGACTAATTAGTGATAATAAAACACGAATTGACGAAATATAGAAGAGTTATAGTTACTGAGTATGGCTTGACAATAAGTTGTAAATACATGGGTAAACATTAAAATTTCAACACCAAGAGAGATAGAAAATAACGAATCTTTTGTTATTATGCAAATACAGCATAACAGTAAGAACGCGTAGTTAAATTTGAAGGTAATTTTGTGGTATACACGGTATGAAGTATAGGATACGTGCACTGTCCAGTCACATTAATGCAACAACTTTTATGTTCGATGTCAAGGTGCAATAACGACTCACAGAAGGCAGTGGCAGCACTAGGAGCGGAGCGTATTATGTAGCGTGTCGGTGAAGGCGGGCCAGGGTGAGGGAGGGAGTGGGGGGGGGGGGGGGGACGCGGATAAAACACTGCACTCGTTGTCGTAATGCGGAAACGGAGCGATTTATCTGACGTCCAAAACGGCACGTTCATTGGCTTTCTGGATAAGGGTGGAAGCATTTCTGGAACGGCAAAGTCGGTAAAGTGTTCACATGCCACCGTGGTTAAAGTATGCCGCTATGCGGAACAGGCGCTGGGGCAGCTGTGGTTCATCACAAGCCATAGATGACATGGGTGAACGACAGCTGTGAAGATGTGTACGGGCCAATAGACGCGCAACTGTTGAACAACTGACCACCCAGATGAACCAAGGGGCTACCAACAGTATCATCTCAACGACCGTTCAGTGAACATTGCTGCGTATGGGCCTTCGCGGCAGGTGGCTGGTTCATGCACCGATTCAGACTGCTGTTCATCGACGATGGAGACTGGAATTACCACGCCAGTACTGCAACTGGACTCCACTGAATGGTCAAAGGTGGACTATTCAGATGAATAATGGTTTATGCCCCGTCAGACAGACGGCCATTGACGTGCATAGCGTGAAGGGTCCGAAAGCATCAATCGTAGGAAGGGTTGACGCTTGGGGAGAGAGCGTTAAGGTTTCCGCAGCATTTCCTAGGTGATTTTACCACTCTGAAGCCGCAATAAATCAACAAGTGTGCATCTATCCTTGGGGACCATGTCCACTTCTATTTGCTGTTCGTTTTTCCTCAGTATGTTGTCATCTTCCAGCAGGACAATGCAACGTGTCACGCAGCTCACAGTGTACCTGCGCTGTTGAAAGGGCATTGGGATGAGTTTACCGTACTACACTGCCACCAAACTCCACGGATTTAAACCATATCGAGATTGTGTGAGATCGCCTCGATCAGGCTGTTCACTCTACAGATTCTCAACGGAGAAACCTCGAGCAGCTGGCCTCGGCAATGAAGTCGGCTGGGATCCATGATCCTGGCCGTGCGTTCCAGAACCTCAGTGACTCTCGCAGCGGATGTCTTTGCAAAACGTAGTTATTCAGGCTTTTGACAGGTGGTCACATTAATGTAACTGGACAATGTAGATGCCCCCTCCCACAGCAACAATGACTCTAACCTGGTAGCCGGCTGGTGTGGTCGAGCGGTTCTAGGCGCTTCAGTCTGGAACCGCGCGACCACTACGGTCGCAGGCTCGAATCCTGCCTCGAGCATGGATGTGTGTGATGTCTTTAGGTTAGTTAGGTTTAAGTAGTTGTAAGATCTAGATGTTAAGTCCCACAGTGCTCAGAGCCAATTCTAACCTGGCTTTCTAGGCGCTTCAGTCTGGAACCGCGCGACTGCTCCAGTCGCAGGTTCGAATCCTGCCTCGGGCATGGATGTGTGTGATGTCCGTAGGTTAGTTAGGTTTAAGTAGTTCTAAGTTCTAGAGGACTGATAATCTCAGATGTTAAGTCCCACAGTCCTCAGAGCCATTTGAACCATTTAACCTAGCTTTCCAGTCGAAATGAGCCTGGTTGACGGAAACGAGAACGACATTCCATGCAGCTTAATACCACAGTTCATTATCTTAGTGGCTGGTGAGCGGCTGCGCATCAGGATCTCTTGGAAACCCATGACCAGATGTTGTTAATGGGTAAGGGAGGAATACCGTTCATATCGAGATAAGTCGCTGTCCAATTCCGGTATGTTCTGGTACACGTTTCTCCGTATTATGAGAGGCATAACAAGATCGTCTCATAAAGAAACAACATTAAATTCAATATCTGAATGAGAAATCCTCAGTGCAATCTTTCCTTACATGCACGGTGTAGATGGTGTTACTTCAGCCTGCTTTGTGCAGTTGCGCTGAAACGCTAAACATTTGCATGTCCTAGGAAGTAGCGTAATACATGGTAATTTGAGGTCTGTTGCATACCACATTCATGGCGATATATTTGCCTTTTTAATGGTGAGGAGTGTAAGTATAGCTGTTGTTTACTTGAAAATTAAGAATGTGTACGACTGAAGAGACATAGAATGGAGCAACAAACAGTGAACAGCAGAAAGAACAATACAAGAACAATACAATTCTTTAGTTTTATGAACAGTATCACTCGTCGTTACATTTTGCAGTATAATCTCACGACTCTAAGCAATTGTAAGTATCTTATCAGTATAACTTATCAGACCCTTTAATCAATATCTCAGCCGCGCGGGATTAGCCGAGCGGTCTAAGGCGCTGCAGTCATGGACTGTGCGGCTGGTCCTGACGGAGTTTCGAGTCCTCCCTCGGGCATGGGTGTGTGTGTTTGTCCTTAGGATAATTTAGGTTAAGTATTGTGTAAGTACTGAAAGAAGTTGGTATATGTGCTAAATTAATAAGACTAATCAGAATGACAATGACAGAGACAAGAGCAAAAGTAAAGGTCCTTAGCAGAACAAGTGAGAGCTTTGACTTTAATAAAGGTGTGAAGCAAGGGGATAGCCTCTCCACTGTCCTATTCAACATTGCCCTGCATAGTGCAGTAAATAAAATCAACAAAAGAGGCACCATATTTATGAAAACTTGCCAGATATGTGCATACGCTGATGACATTGCTATAGTAGGAAGAAATACCAATACACTCCTAGAAACATACCGGGCAATGGAAACAGAAGCCTTAAAAATTGGCCTCATAGTAAATGTAAACAAAACAAAATATATGGTAATGTCACAATCTGAGGCCAGAAGAACCCCTAAAAACCTAAACATCAATGGGAAATGCTTCAATGGAGTGTCCTCTTTTAACTATTTGGGAGCCCTAATAACAAATGATAACAGTATTGGAAAGGCTATAAGGGAAAGAATACAAGCAGGAAACAGAGCTTACTTTGCAAATATGCAGCTTTTCAAAAGTAGCCTTGTTACAAGAAAAACTAAATTGCTAATATATAATTCCCTAGTCCGCCCAGTTATCACATACGGCTCAGAGGTATGGACATTGACAGAACACGATAAAAATGCTCTAAGAAGCGTTGAGCGGAAAATACTACGCAAAATCTATGGGCCAATAAGGGAGGAAGAAGGCTGGAGAATACGCTACAATGCTGAATTACAGGAGTTAATACAAGGCAGGGACATAGTAAAATTTGTTAAATCACAGCGAATACGATGGCTAGGACACTTGGAGAGAATGGCAGAGGATAGAATGCCAAAGAAAATGATGAAAGGTATGATCCATTCAGTTAGGCGAAAAGGGAGACCTAGAAGAAGATGGATCGATGAGGTAATAATGGATATCAGCAATATGGGAGTCCGGGGGTGGAAAAGAGCAGCAAATAACCGAGAAGTGTGGAGGAAGATTGTTGAAGAAGCCAAGGCTCACCAAGGGCTGTAGAGCTACTGAAGATTGTGTAAGCTTAGGGACTGATGACCTTAGCAGTTAAGTCCCATAAGATTTCACACACATTTAAACATTTGATTTGAATCAACATTTGATCCTGTACTCAAGAAACATTTCAGACTAAAATCTTTCGTGGTCCAGGTTTTCGAGTTACGTGAATACGATAAACGCATAACTGTTAACTAGTTTCTCATATCCCGTACGTGTAAGTAGTTGTAAAATCAGTCACACGCACTTACTCATCAGGAACAAGCGCACGGAAGAAAGGCGTTTCCTGTCGTTATAGCAGCCTAGACTAGACTGAAGGAATTTAACGTTGGCCCGTGCCGCGCCGGATTAGCCGAGCGGTCAGGGGCGCTGCAGTCATGGACTGTGCGGCTGGTCCCGGCGGACGTTCGAGTCCTCCCTCGGGCATGGGTGTGTGTGTTTGTCCCAAGGATAATTTAAGTTAAGTAGTGTGTAAGCTTAGGGACTGATGACCTTAGTTGCTAAGTCCCATAAAATTTCACACACATTTGTACATTTTGTACAACCTTGGCTCACCTTATTTCAATCCGTCACTCTCCCTATTAACTGAAGTTACGTGTCTGTGAGTAAGCCTTTTCTCCGCTTCGCGATACCCCTCTCCTGTGTTTTCCACAACAGAGGCCGTAAAGCGGATAAGTAAATGAGCTTTTGAGAATCCCAGCAGATAATAAAGATATCGTCTCGAAAGTACACAAGTGCTAATCTTCTGTGTTGCAAGGCAAGCAGACGTTCGCTGCCCAGCACTGTGCCTTGTCGAGCAGCGTGTTCTTGACCGGTAATTAACGGCGTGTGTGTCGTACGCATGTTGTGTGCAGCGATTCCGACTGCGGAGGCACGTCGCTGAGCCGGCGGCCGTGGTCTCAGATAGAGATCAGAGGCTTCCCATCTGCTGGACAGCACCGCTGCGTAGCGTAGGACCGTAAACAGCGCTCCATCACACGGCGTCCTTACAACTGTCTGTCCGAGCGGCCGCAATAGGATCCGCGTTTTATAAAGACGCCGCTCTCTCCTTAACCGGCTTTTACGCCTCGTTAAGATCTGAAAAGGATAACGATTTTTTATGCGATGTTGAGTTGCTATCTGCAGATTCAGCCCAGTGTGAAGGCCGCGTAAGGGTGCAAGCGTTTCCACATGCAACTCGAGACGATGCTCACCTGATATGCTCGCTGACAAAGTTGTAAGCAATTTCTCAGGCACTTTCATACAGCTCTCAATTCTGTAGTACACATGAGGAAAGCAATACGGAAACAACTCTAGATAGCAAGGACTACAGAAAACAGAAAACACAAAAAATGTAGCAAATGAAGCACGCAAAAGAGAGTACAGACTTCTAAAATATAAGACGTGCAAAATGGCAAAGCAAGACTAGCTGGACGGTAAATTCAATGCTGTAGAAGCAGCATGACTAGACAGATGCTACGTATAAGAAAATTAGAGAAAAGAGAAGCAGCGGTATGAATCAAGATCAAATGGCTAGCCAGTACTAAGCAAAGAAATGAAATCTGATAGGTGGAAGGCCTATACAGGGGAAATGACACTGACGAAAAGGAGGCAGAAGGAGACGAGAAGGGACGTACAATACTGCTAGAAGAATCTGATAAATAATCGACAGAAGTAATTTGAAACAAATGCCCTTGGAGTAGACGTCATTCTCTCAGAATTACTGAGATCCTTGGGAAAGCCAGATATGACAAAACTACTCCATCTGGTATTCAACATATTTGAGACAGGTGATATAACCACAGAATTCAAGAAAATATAGCAACCCAAATTTCAAAGCGGTACGCGGTGAGAGGTAAGAGTGTTATCAAACCATCAATTTAGTAAGTCATGGTTGCCGATTACTGATATGAGTAATTTACAGAAGAATAAAAAATCTGATAGCAGCCTAACTTGGGGAAATCAATTGGGTTCCAGAGAAACTTAGGAAGACGTGAGGAAATATTCAAGCTATGACTTACCTTAGAAGACAGACTGAGGAAAACTAGACCTACGTTTACAGCATATGAGGATTTAGAAAAAACTTCTGGCAGTGTTGACTGTAGTAGACTCTTTGAAATTCTGAAAGTACCGGGTGGTTATAACTAAAGTGCAGTTACTTGTGGAGGGCCATTGTGGGCTGTAATTATCTTATGGCAAATAAATTTGGTGGATATGGAAACGCAAGAGTGCAGAACGGATTTACGCCGAAAAAAACTTAGTTCAGTTTTCACCACCAGATGTAGATATGGCGCTGCACAGTGTATCGTCTTTAGCTCCAGAGTTCACATTGAACAAATTATGTATAATGTCTTTCTCACTTGCATGACCTTTTATGCCCACATCCTATTCCTAATCTATTACACATGGAAACATTTCTATATGTTTACAGCACCAGATTTGCACTTGGTGGCCCAAATTGTAACTAACTTTTTCCAACGCGAATCGGTTCCCCATTAACGGATTACAATATCTATCAAGTTTCTCTGCCATACGATAATTATATCCCGCGCTGGACCTCTATGAGTAGCTGCATTTTAATTGTAGCCACCCAGCAGCTGGGATAAAATACAGACCGAGGAATGTTATGTGGAATTTGTACAGAAACCATAATGTAGTTACAGGAGTCGAAGGAAATGAAATAGAAGCAGTAGTTCAAAAGTGAGACAGGGTTGTAGCTTATCACCGATGCTACTCAGCCCGCACGTTGAGCAACCAATAAAGGAAATGAAGGACAAATTTCGGAATGGAATTGAAGTTCAACGAATGAAATAAAAAATTTGAGATTTGCCGATGACATTGTAATTCAGGCGCATAACACGCTACACACTACAAGTCGCAAATATGGTCAACTGTGTACAAGTAAATAGAAAGCTAAACTGAAACAACGGATGTGCGACTAAAAGCTTCCGTACTTTAATCTCATTGTTGCCGACGCGTACGTTATGACAGTGGAGGGGATTAATCTGGGGCGCGGGCGCAGGAGCATTGACTCTCTCTGCCTGTTGCTGTTCCTCTTCTGTAATGATTTCACTAGGCAGTGGCCTCTCGGTTAGAGACTGCACGCAGTTCTAGGTCGCGGTCAACCTATGAGACATCAAAACTAAATCGAGCTAGAGACCGCCCGTCTAAATTTTTAAAATATTGTAAACATAAAGCGAAAATATGCATTTCCACTAGTTTTTAGTTAAAATATGCAATAACCGGTGTAAAGGAGCCAAATATGCAAATGCATATGTAACATGCAAATGCATATAATCCGGTCCCTAGTTATAACCCATTACGCCTGACAAGACTAAAAATGAGGAACCGTAAATTTTGGTAATGGTGGGAAGTGCGTTTGTGTGTGTGTCTGTGTGTGTGTGTGTGTGTGTGTGTGTGTGTGTGTGTAGTGGAAAGTGAGGAGGGTTGTGGAGACCAAGGTACCAATACAGTAAGCAGATTGAAACTGAATTACATTGCAGCAGTTCTGCAGAGATGGAGAGACTTGTGGAGGATAGACTAAGAGAGGTGCATCAAACTGGTCTTCGCACTGAAGACCCCAACAATAATGACAACAACATATAAAAGATCACTGGATTATTAATTTCTCACATCATAGTTCCAATGTATGGCCACCTGTAATTGCTATTTGCAACTCTGGTACGATTTGTTAAATTTTTTTAACCCAATTTCTCACAATTTTCAGAGTGTCAACGAAAGACACATTTAAAAACTAGACTAAATATTTCAAAATCGTCACAGTGTGTTATCTTAACAAACACACCTACATCTCACAATACCAGTTAACACAGTCTAATACTTTAAAAACATACCCTTATCTCACATTCAACAATTAGCACAGTGCAATGTTTTAACAAACTGATCGATCTCCCATGTTAAATAATTAGCATACAACAATATTTTATATATGTGTGATACACAAATATCCCACTTTAAGCAATTATCACATTGCAAGAAATAAGCCGGCCGGAGTGGCCGAGCGGTTAAAGGCGCTACAGTCTGGAACCGCACGACCGCTACGGTCGCAGGTTCGAATCCTGCCTCGGGCATGGATGTGTGTGATGTCCTTAGGTTAGTTAGGTTTAAGTAGTTCTAAGTTCTAGGGGATTTATGACCACAGCAGTTGAGTCCCATAGTGCTCAGAGCCATTTGAACCATTTGCAAGAAATAAACCCTTGCTACATTCCAAGTCCACAACGAACTTGTAAGAGGTCCATGACGAGGAATTTCTTGCTAGCGCACTCGAGCAGATGTAATTTCGATGGATTGCTCACGTGCTTCCTGCGATATGTAAGCTATAAGAGAATCTCAGACCAAAGAGCAGTGTTGGCTGCAGTAGGAACTGAGTGGCAGTAGGAGTAAGTAGTAGCTAGCAGTCTGGTGTATCGAGTTGGCTGGGCCGGTCGTGGAGAGCGATGGCGGTGCCTGAGCGTTGTAGTATAAGGTAAAAGCAGCCTCGCGCATGTGTAGTTTTGTTATATCAAGCCCCATGCAAATGTTTTTATAAAATCTCTTAATAATAATCTTTCTTATAAAATCAACTTTTGACTATCATTCATCCCCATTTAAAAAATTTACTAATTTCTCCAATCCATGGTCATCCCGTTTATTGTAAAGAAAAATCAGTTGTTTCCTTTTATACATTACAAATCTACCGGCCAGCATTGCACTGGGCTGTGCCAGAATAATTTCTCATAGGAGCAGACATATACGCGTTATCTGGCGACCTTACTAAGGTAAGAATTTTCAATTTATTCAATATGATCTTTCAGGGCCATGACGCAGCACTGCTGACGTCCAAAATTTACCAGTTTAAATTCTCAGTCAATTATTGAAAGGTTATAAGTAAGTCACAATTTTATTGAGTGGTTAGTCACATTGTATTATTGGTAGGTTACGGAATTATCTGTTGCGAGGTTACACTAAATGTGAATGATATAAATATATATGTTTGCTGTTGGGAGGTTACAGACTTTTCGAGGGCTATCGAGTGCGACTAAATAAGTACCTTTCTCCATTTAAAGACAAACTCAGAGGTGCCCCAATGTCTTGGAACACATCAAGTTACCACTATTAATCACACACAACATACACTGTGCATACTAAAACTTGTCTAGGTACGTTGAATTTATTGTTACTGTAAAATGTTTTAGGTCAAAATGTTCAAATGTGTGTGAATTCCTAAGGGACCAAACTGCTATGGTCGTTGTTCCCTAGACATACACACTACTTAAACTAACTTACGCTAATAACAACACATACACCCATGCCCGAGGGAGGATGGTTCAAATGGTTCAAATGGCTCTGAGCACTGTGGGACTCAACTGCTGTGGTCATCAGTCCCCTAGAACTTAGAACTACTTAAACCTAACTAACCTAAGGACATCACACACACCCATGCCCGAGGCAGGATTCGAACCTGCGACTGTAGCAGCAGCGCGGCTCCGGACTGGAGCGCCTAGAACCGCACGGCCACCGCGGCCGGCCGAGGGAGGACTCGAACCTCCGACGGGAGGCGCCGCGCAGTCCGTTACGTGGCGCCTCAAATCACGCGGACACTCCGCGCTGCAAAGTTTTAGTATTACGTGGGCTACCCGGCATATTATCACCAGTACGTCTTTCTGTGTTGCGAATGTATTACTTTTCTTCTGTCGTATTTTACGTCTTTCATCGCTACAACCTTCTCAATAAAGCGACATTTTTGTGTCGAAAAGACAGAAGATCCATTAACTCTTAAATGCACCGTCATCCCCTTGTTGATATGCATTCATAAAGACAGTAAGCTAAAATTCTTTTTTTATAATATTTAAACCTGTGAGAGAACATGGCCCTAACGCAAGATTACATGTGAATTGGAGACGATG
Source organism: Schistocerca serialis cubense (assembly GCF_023864345.2). Classification (NCBI taxonomy): domain Eukaryota; kingdom Metazoa; phylum Arthropoda; class Insecta; order Orthoptera; family Acrididae; genus Schistocerca; species Schistocerca serialis. The sequence goes on from NC_064639.1 coordinate 593,522,598, forward strand.
AACGCTATATGTCTCTTATAAAAAGCTGGTTCAGTTGTGTCTATTTTTGGTGTAATAGAGTAGAAAAAGTATGAATTAGTTGCTGGCTAACATTCACCAGCTTACGCTAAAGTAGACCCATTATTTCAAAACGCTATATACATTTTAAAAAAAGGTCCCTCTTTCATCTACTAGTCTGCCCCAAAACTATTTTCGTTAGCATAATTACATTTCACTCCTGATATTTCCAGACCTAGTTTCCTAATTTTTCTTGAACAGGAAGTTCTCACTGATGGAAGCGGGAGAGTACTTATGATTTAAAAAACGAAACTCTGCACCAGTTACAGTTTTTCATTCATAGCACGAAGCGACTCGGCAATTTATTTCATTAGCAAGCGCAAATATTTACGGAGGTATTTTGTATTATGTTTGTGCGTATGCCTCTCTTGCTCAGCAGTCGTCTATTTGTTGTTTTACTGTAGTTCAAAAATCGGAAAAATTTTGTGATTTTTTTAATTTGCTAATGTTAGGAAATAGTATTTCTCTTTGTCTACTTACAGGCACTGCACGTCCTTCATTGTCCAGAAATGCGTACACACATGAGTCATCACTCGCGCTGTTTGTTTGTATTAATAACAAAATGTGGTTCAAAGATATTACGACAGTATGTCGTTCCAAAGAGCTTCCCAAAGAGTTTGGATGCTGTCAGAGAAGACAGAAGTAATTTGAAACAAATGCCCTTGGAGTAGACGTCATTCCCTCAGAATTACTGAGATCCTTGGGAAAGCCAGATATGACAAAACTATTCCATCTGGTATTCAACATAATTGGTTTCTTATAACCTGTCTAATCATTACCGCCGGCCGGAGTAGCGGAGCGGTTCTAGGCGCTACAGTCTAGAACCGCGCGACCGCTACGGTCGCACGTTCGAATCCTGCCTCGGGCATGGATGTGTGCGATGTCCTTAGTTAGGTTTAAGTAGTTCTAAGTTCTAGGGAACTGATGACCTCAGAAGTTAAGTCCCATAGTGCTCAGAGCCATTTGAACCTTATCGTTACCGAGTATTATTGACTCAGATTATCGATTACACTTTATTCTCTATTTCATAGTATTATGTTGCAAATATTGAGATGAATATATGAAACAATGAAAATATTTATTCATCTTCTGTAGGTGTTATGTACTCGGGAAAGGAGAAAAAATTGTCAGTGATTAAATACATAGTGAATTGATTAAGTTCTTCAAATGTTTCATCTGTGTAAATAACTATAGAAATCCACCAATATATTCATTCCTACACACATTAAATTCATTCCTACTGACGTTCTTCGTAGTATTTGGAATAAAATGCTGTAAAATGTAATATATAAAGTATAATCGATGATTTGAGTCAGTAACAGCAACTTTAAGACAGAAATGAAGAGTGACAACCGCAGTCTAACATAACAGTGGCGACACTCACTGCTGTAAAAGTTGTTCCTGTTTAACATTTGGAGCGACACTAGCGTTCCAAGCGCCGAGAAAGGAGAACTTCAGATGCGCCGTAAGCTTAATGTTTGTTTTGCATCCCTTTCCTATGTGATTTACGAAATATTTGAATTACTTTTTGGCCTCCAAGAGTTTGTGTATTACGAGAAGACATGTTGTTGTTGTGGTCTTCAGTCCTGAGACTGGTTTGATGCAGCTCTCCATGCTACTCTATCCTGTGCAAGCTACTGCATCTCCCAGTACCTACTGCACCCTACATTCTTCTGTATCTGTTTAGTGTATTCATCTCTTGGTCTCCCTCTACGATTTTTACCTTCCACGCTGCCCTCTAATACTAAATTGGAGATCCCTTGATGTCTCAGAACATGTCCTACCAACCGATCCCTTCTTCTAGTCAACTTGTGCCACAAATTTCTCTTCTCCCCAATCCTATTCAATACCTCCTCATTAGTTATATGATCTACCCATCTAATCTTCAGCATTCTTCTGTAGCACCACATTTCGAAAGGTTCTATTCTCTTCTTGTCCAAACTAGTTATCGTCCATGTTTCACTTCCATACATGGCTACACTCCATACAAATACTTTCAGAAACGACTTCCTAACACTTATATCTGTACTCGATGTTAACAAATTTCTCTTCTTCAGAAACGCTTTCCTTGCCATTGCCAGCCTACATTTTATATCCTCTCTACTTCGACCATCATCAGTTATTTTGCTTCCCAAATAGCAAAACTCCTTTACTACTTTAAGTGTCTTATTCCCTCATCTAATTCCCTCAGCATCACCCGACTAAATCTGACTACATTCCATTATCCTCGTTTCTTTTGTTGATGTTCATCTTATATCCTCCTTTCAAGACACTATCCGTTCCGTTCAACTGCTCTTCTAAGACCTTTGCTGTCTCTGGCAGAATTACAATGTCATCGGCGAACCTCAAAGTTTTTATTTCTTATCAATGGATTTTAATACCTACTCCGAATTTTCCTTTTGTTTCCTTCACTGCTTGCTCAATATACAGATTGAATAACATCGGGGAGAGGCTACAACTCTGTCTCACTCCCTTCCCAACCACTGCTTCCCTTTCATGTTCCTCGACTCTTATAATTGCCATCTGGTTTCTGTACAAATTGTAAATAGCCTTTCGCTCCCTGTAATTTACCCCTGCCACCTTCAGAATTTGAAAGAAAGCATTCCAGTCAACATTGTCAAAAGTTTTCTCTAAGTCTACAAATGCTAGAAACGTAGGTTTGCCTTTCCTTAATCTAGCTTTATGAGAATACATAGATATTTCTAAAAGTGATTCTAAAATAAGCGCAAGTAGGATAATAACCATGTATCCAGTGGCAAGTTACAACAGATTCGTGAAGAAACACCTGTGACATTGGATAGAACTGGAGCTTAAATGGCTCTGAGCACAATGGGACTCAACTGCTGAGGTCATTAGTCCCCTAGAACTTAGAACTAGTTAAACCTAACTAACCTAAGGACATCACAAACATCCATGCCCGGGGCAGGATTCGAACCTGCGACCGTAGCGGTCTTGCGGTTCCAGACTGCAGCGCCTTTAACCGCACGGCCACTTCGGCCGGCAACTGGAGCTTACCACGTTGATATCAACGGAATATAAACACATAGATTCACACGTAAGAAGCACAGACATGTACGTACTTCTACATGCGAAAGGGATCGACGCCGCATTTGTTGTTCCGTAGGCCATCTGTGCATTAGTCATTGTGACCTTTTACCACAAGTACGACCTTGATATTTATATTATTCTAAGTGGGACAAGCACCTGCCAAATAGTGGGAGAAGTATACTATGAGTGTAAATTCCAAGTCCTCAAAGCCAATATCACTGTCAGAAGAGCTGTCATATGTTAAATTTACCATTAGAGAGTTTTCATCCAATGACATATAAACTAGTTTATCAGTATCAGAGAAATGCTGTACCTTCTGCATTAAAAGGTGTAAGATATTTGCACTTATCTCAAATTTAATTTGTATGATTTCCACATACCTCTGTAATGTATGCACTGATGGAAACATAAAACACCAAACAGCTTACTTTTGCCTTTCCATCTTGCAGATGGCGTGCTAATCTGGCCTAATAACAAGTCGAGGGCAACTTTTTTTAAATATCAGGACCATAATCTTCAAAATTTGTTTGTCCTTTTTCACTTGATCCTTCTGATACAGTTTCTGTTTCTTCTTGTACTTAAAATGATGGGCACTTTCCTTGTCGTGTAACAGTTTTGCACGAATAGAACTGGGTGTAAAGCAAGTTCGCGTCCGTAGTTGAAAACTACACGTGCACCCTGGGTAACGCTAAATGAACTAGCACCATACTGGCGACCAGACAATCGGTAAACGATCTCCTGGTCATAATCAAATCACGATGACTCACAGAAAACGGAATGCTGAGTGTCCTTCTAAGGGCAACTTGATTAGACAGCTCGGACCGATCGTACGAGTCTGCCAACTTAATATTGAAGGCATAAGTAAAGCCAAATGCCAATACATGCATAAAATTTTAACATTGGACAACATTGACGTAGTTGCAATCCAGGAGACCCATACAGAAAACGATGAGCAGCTAAGATCAAGAGGTAAAATAACGGGCTATGACCTGATAGGTGCTACACATCACAGGCATTGTGGTACAGCAACGTACGTTAGAAAGGACATAGAGGATGCAGTCCTTATTTCTACATCTACCACATGTGATATCCACGAAGTTACGGTAAAAGTAGGTGAACTAACAGTAAACAACATCTACAAACCTCCAGGCCACTCGTGGCCTCCACAAGTTCTACAACCCCTGCCTCACCCCACAATATATGTGGGTGACTTCAACAGCCACCACGAACTGTGGAAATACCGCACATCTGATCAGAATGGTGAAGACTTGGTGAAATGGGCTGAAGATTTCAATACACAGCTAATCTTTGACGCCAAAGACCAAAGTACATTTAAGTCAGCTGCATGGGGAACTGAAACCCACCCTGATCTATGCTTTGTTACGGCTGACACTAATAACAAACCTATACCAGCCTCCCGCAGAATACTTGGGGACTTCCCTCACTCCCATCATCGTCCGGTGCTCATAGAAATAGGCCTTACTATCCCCCTAATTTTCTCGTATCCTCGGCCCAGATGGAAATTTTGGAAAGCGGACTGGGCTACTTTCTCAGAAAAACTTGATAAACGCCTTGGATGGATACCTCCAACTTATAAAAATTACAAAAGATTTGTGGGAGCAGTCATCAGCTCAGCTAAGAACAGCATTCCCCGGGGATTTAGAAAAGAATACGTACGGGGTGGAACGAAGAGAGTGAGCGCCTCTATAAACAGTTCCTAGAGCATGGGGATAGAGAGATTGCAGATGAGTTATTGCACAGTCTGGACGCTGCCAGGCGCACTAAAAGGATAGAGAGTGTTGAGGAAATGGACTTCACAAAATCAAGCAGAAAGGCGTGGTCGCTACTTCGAATGCTTGGTGGCAGTAGCAGGAACCAACGACCAACCAGCTCTATTTCTCCAAACACAGTTGCGGCGCACATCAGTAAAACCTCTAGAGCTCCAGGGGATCGAGCTCATACCATAAAAGTTAAAAAGGAACTTAAAAAGTTGAAATATTTAGTAGGAAACAATTCACTACACTTGCTGCCCTTCTCAATCGAAGAGATAACACTGGCTCTGAGAGACATCAAGCCACGGAAAGCCCCAGGTTTTGATGGAATTCATCCAGAGTTTCTGATTCACTGCGGTAAATTTGCAAAAAAATGGCTTGCACAGTTCTTCTCCAGCATGATGGAAACTGGAAGAATACCAAATACCCTTAAGAAAGCAAAACTCATAGCGATACTGAAACCAGGTAAACCGAATGACCAACCAAACAGCTACCGCTCAATTGCCCTTCTTAGCATGATCTACAAACTACTGGAGAGACTTATATGTAACAGAATAAGTCCAGATATCCTAAAGTGTATCCCTGTGGAACAACCAGGCTTCCGGACAAACAGGAGCTGCACAGATCAAGTCCTCTCACTAACTTCCTACATCGAGGCAGGCTTCCAAAGACAAGAAAAAACATCCGTGGTATTTAAAGACCTGACAGCAGCTTATGATACTGTATGGGGGCAAGGCCTGATTTACAAACAACTCCGCATCGTGCCATGTTTGAAAATGGCTAACCTTACCAACGAGATGCTCTGCCACAGACCATTCCAGGTGATACTTGGAAATTATATGAGCAAAACAATGAAGCTCAATAATGGTTTGCCCCAAGGATCAGTCCCGGCACCGCTACTTTTCAGCACGTATATAGCCGATATGCCTAATACTAAATCTGAAAAGTTTGGATATGCAGATGACTGGGCCATAGCTACACAACATCGAGATATGGAGCATACTCAGACTGGCCTGACAAGTGACTTGTCCTTGCTGGGAACGTACTTTAGTGAATGGAGACTACAACCTAGTCCAACTAAAACTGAGCCTATGTGTTTCCAATCGAATAATAAATTGGCTAACAGACGCCAGATATATTTTGATAACAATATTCTGCCTTATAATAAAAATCCAAAATACCTGGGAGTGACATTAGATAGAACCCTGAGCTACAAACAGCACCTCATCAACACTACTGCAAAAATCCGTAGTAGGAACAATATCATTCAGAAACTATGTGGTACCAGCTGGGGCTCCTCCACCTCTACCTTGCGATGCTCTGCTTTGGGACTTGTCTACTCTGTGGCAGAGTACTGTTCCCCTGTTTGGCTAAAGAGCGCTCACACCAAGATGTTGGACACAGTACTGAACCAAACCATAAGGATTATTTCAGGTACAATATAATCAACCCTCATTCACTGGCTACCTGTACTGAGCCACATACCGCCATCTCACTTACGAAGAGAACATGCGCTTCTCAGAGAATTAAAAAAAAATACAAGACAACCGGCAACTTCCGATTCACGCTTTGAGCAATGGCATTGACAGAGATAGATTGCGCTCTAGAGATCCACCTCTTATAAGGGCCAAAGATCTGGAGGAAAATGGTTTCTGTCTTGAAGAACGCTGGAAAGTGGAATGGGAAGAATCAGCACCACCACAGGTAAACACCTTACTGAAACCGTTGAACAGACCTCCAGGCTTTGGCTTACCACGTAAAACCTGGACCATCCTCAACAGGATCAGGACGGTCCACGGTCGATGTGCGGACTCTCTACACAAATGGGGACGAGCACCATCCCCAAAGTGCGACTGCGGCGCTGAGAAGCAGACGATCCGGCACATCATTGCAGAGTGCCCTCTGAAAGCCTTCTCAGGTCAAACAACGGACTTCCTGGATGCGACTCGAAGCGCAGTTCAGTATATTAAAAACCTAAATGTTAATTTGTAATTATATATATGTTGTTCATGACATAACTGTATTTAATTCTTTATGTCTTGTTTTTAGTGCCAAAGTTATAAAGTTATTTTAACAGCTTATTTCTCTATAAATGTGATTTGTACTTGCCATATGCTAAAAAATTTGCACGAAGTCTTGCGATCTGTACATTCAGATACTCCACACCCTTTTTCTAGTCACAAATAACTGCAGTTAATTTTACCACTTCATTGTCGAAGCAGGTCTGTGTTGACGATTCAGATGAAACTTGCACTGATATATGGAGAGTTATGTGCCGTATGAGTGTTTTACACCTTTAGACAGATTGTCGATCCTTTGTGACAATTTCCTCTTCACCATCAGTTGAGGTGACTTATTTGGAATGTCAGACAATGTGGTTAACTGCATTCCACGCGAGTTTGTTAATGTCTGCATTCAGGAACTGGTTTTTTTGCTACGTGTAGCAGGCAAAACTTAACATTATGATAAAGGTAAACAAGGTCTTTTGTTCATAATATGTTCTCGTCTGCTATTCACTATCCATTTTCTACTCGTAAAACAGAACATTAGTCATCAATATACATGTAGTTTGCAAGCGAATCCTGACGATACAATTTAGTAACATGATGTTATATATCTCTCAGGGTCCTTAGGAAGCCTAAAAAAAGACAAATGTGGTACCTTTTTCTTGCTGTTGCTGAAATTTATTGCACTACGCTAGGTTTACATTTGTAAAAACCATTGTACAAACTAAAATAAACAACTACTATTCACCTTCGTTTTCACGATTGCGCCAAACTCAACAGTTTAACTTACTGGCCGCTCGGCGCACTACTGGCGCAGTAGGCGACGAAATGGAGGCGAAGTGTCGCGACTGTTATGTTAGATTGTGGTGACAACTTACTGAAAGTATATGCAACACCTCTGACTGTATCCAAAGTGTTTGAAAAGCCATAAAGCTGTAATATCTTTGAACTACATTTTGAAATTCACACAAAAAGCAGTGTGAGGAATATAGGCGATTGCAGGCTTTCCCGGCGTATTCCGATGGAATCTTCTCGGGTGATCAGCCGAATAATGGCGTCGCCTTGTCGCACTGTTTCGACCAGTTTCGCACCCATCTCTTGAGGGTTATGGGTGCGAAACTTATCAGAACGTCGAGAAGCACAATATCTGTAAATAGTCAGAAAAAATACTGTTTTCTAACATTAGCAAAAAAATCACAGGACTTCGCTTGACCTATTTTCCAACTGCAGTAAAACAAAAAAAAAGACGACTGCAGGCGAGTAGAGGCAGAACAACACACATACAAACATAACACAAAATATCCATGTAAATGTTACCAATTGTTAATAAGAATAAATTCGCGAATTGTGTTTTCGTATGCAGGAAATGATTGTTGGTGTTGCTGTGTTTTACTATTTAATCATGAATGACACAGTTGAAAGCTTTCATAAAAACGTCAATTATTGATTACCACGAAAGAAACTAACGAAGAATTTTTACTGCTTTGTTGAGATTTTCGATCTGTAAATGACGCTCATAGAATGTATACTCTACTTCAACAACGAAATGACGAATGTCTACGCAACACACCTCGCTCTGCGAAGGCGAAGAGCTGCGCCGAGCGACTTTTGACCGTCACGTGACCATTCCGGGCAGTGAATGACAAATGAGTGCGTGCGTGCCACCTGGCGGCGCGGAGCCGCGGTCGCTTTTAGATATAGCTCGCAACCTCCGCAGAGACGGATCGCTATGTTTCGCGTGGTCTGGGCGAATAAATCTTTTCTTCTTCTAAACCCCACCTGTATCCGACGCAAATTATTTTGTGTATATCTCGTTTTGTCGCCAGAGAAAATTAATTATCTTAAGCCCCTTGACTGTTCCTGAGATCCATGCCTTTTTCAGTATCTATTCTCTGCGAATTGCAATGAAGTTCCTTCACGTTCGATACGACAGTGGCTCATGTTCTCCTCTAGAAAATCTGTCCAGTAACATTATCTCGAGCGTGAACTCGAAAATCTAGAGATCATCATCCGTCGAGAAAACTTAAAAGCTAACAACTTAGTGCTTTGTGCTTTATGTTAGTCGTTTAATGTTACATTCAGTGAAGCTTTATGTGGGAATCTCATGAAAATTTTGTAGATTCCATCAAAAAAATAGGTTCTCAGTCATTTTTAAAGTAGATTTTATTCAAGTACTCGACTTCTGACTTCGAGTGGTCGTAACTTGAAACTTTTTAGCTTTCTCCCCACTAGGCAAATGAAGCTGTGAACTTGATGGCGCTGGCCGTTGGTGGCCGAGCGGTTCTAGGCGCTTCAGTCTGGAACCGCGCGACCGCTACGGTCGCAGGTTCGAATCCTGCCTCGGGCGTGGATGTGTGTGATGTCCCTTGGTTAGTTAGGTTTAAGTAGTTCTAGGGGACTGATGACCTGAGATGTTAAGTCCCAAAGTGCTCAGAGCCATTTGAACCATCTGATGGCAGATTTTTACTCTTTGTTTATCGCACTTTTGGATGAACGTTTCTGTGACTTAAAATTGTGTGCCCAGATCCGTTTCTTGGGGGCTGTTTGGTTACATATCTGGTGTCTCACCACACATCAAGGGCGGATTCAAAGTGCGATCGAGCCACTGTTTCCTCTCTGTAACTTCCCAACCTCTAAGAGTAAAAATGCGATGTACCTTCGAAGTTTCGTAACACGACTGCGCAAAAACTATAACACACTGGGAAAATAAACATGTATCAGTGAATAGAGCACCTGTCGAAGTTTTCAACTAGCATCATAGGTGTGAAATAAGGGCACCATTCGTGACTAAGCGAACATCAACATGATATCAATTGGCTTTAAGTGATCTGAAGATGGGCATAAGGACTAAAATCGGTCACATGGAAATTAAGCAAAGTGATTTAGAGACTGCAATTGGACAGTCTTGTACCAATACGATAATCAAATTCTTGACAAACACGTTCCAATACTTCATAGTCGATATCAGCGACCACGTTAATTATCCTTCCTTGCAACTTTTCCATGTTAAGTGGCAGTAGACGCAGGAACACACGATCTTTGACGTAACCCCATAAGAAGAAGTACATGGAGCTAAGCCAGGTAATGGTGGGACTACTGAAGAAGCGGAGAGCTTTGATTGGAAGCATGTCCAATCCACAGCTGAGGGAGTTCAGTAATCAGGAAATCATGAACGTCTGAAGGAAAGAGTGGTGGAGCATAGTCTTGATGCAATATGATGTCTCCACAGTCTTCCTGTAATTGTGGTATATTGCTGCAGCATGTCAAGATACACTAAACCGTCACAATATACTGCGCAAAGAAAAACGGCCCATAAATTTTTTAAGAGGATGTGGCACAAAAGACGTTAACTGTAGATGAATCGCAAATGTGTTGTAAAAAAAAAAAAGTGTTGCAAAAAAAAAAAAGAACATCTTCCACATCCACGAGGATCTCCGCAGCACGGATTTATGGAACGAAAAACTAATCTAATCGAATCTAGTCTTATGCGTATGTTCTGTGCCCCAAAAATGCTTATTATAGCGATTCACATTTGCACATCACATGGGAACTGGCCTCGTCACTGAAAACCAAGTTCTGTGGAAAACTATCCTCGTCCAGCAGCTGCTGCAAGTTTTGCAGATGTCAGAACAAAGCATATTATCCTCAGTAGACAGCGCACGTAACAACTGCAGGCAATATGGATTCATATTCAGACGTTTAGTGTAGAATACGACTGACAGTTCCTGTTTTCTTTACACCACAGAAGTTCCCATTCCTACGGAGCGTGCTGTAGCTACCAGCCATCGGCTGTTTTCTCTGATGAAGTTCTTGCTTGATATCTGATGCGAAATCGTCCGTAAACCGTCACAATGACATTTGATTTACTCTCGGAGAGTTCAAGGAAACAAAACACAAGCGTCACTCCATTGTGCGCCATTTTCTGACACTTCTGCCCTCTATTGGCGCACTCTGCAACTACCCCACGGCACATTTTACGAATCGAAACTTGGAGAGATACTCTACTAACTGAAATCCGTCGTTTTTTGTATTTCTTGGAATTTCGGAGCAGTCGGCTTCTGAAACCGCAGAGGTACTTCTCATACGTTATTTGAGTAACATCTCTGTAGTCGCAGTGAAGTCGAGTACCTGCTATATCCTTTTTCCCAACATCTCCAGCCCCACAACATAGTGGTAGAGCCACTGTGGAGGCTGGGAGTTATGAAGAGGAGCTGGTCCCATTTTAAAGCGTAGTGGCGGTCGATGAGGCGCGTTAGGACGCCGCAATTAGCAAACTGCCCCGAAAGGCAGCGATAGAGGTTCGAGCCATAATCCGTCACACAGTTAAAGTATGTGAGTGCGTATCCCTTTTCTATACATGTTCACTGTCACGTTTTTGTAATCTGATATGGATACCAGACGCTTGAGCAAGTTTCTTCATAAGCTGTTCGAGTGGTTTGTCGGTAATTTCGCACATAGACTAACAGCAGCTTCATAGTATCACACCAATAAATTCAAATCACAGGTGAGTCTATGTCACCATTTCGTTCCGTATCCTACACAGTGTCGGTCCAGTTAAGGCTTGATGCCCAGTGTCTACTACATTTTACTTTTCGCCACAGTAAGAGCTAGTTACCAGTGTTTGCACCAGACTTATTTTCTCCAGAGCTGACCGGCTATACCTTCCTTATTCTGTGACATCTGCTTTTAGCAAGATAGCCAAAATGTCTCCTCGTACATTATTCGACAAGGTAGTCACAAAATTATAATCTACCTATGTATCTTCCTCAATAGCTGCAAAAACGCACGACTTTCTGAAGACAGGGACACTTGGGAAATCTGCATTGCTCGCGCCCTTTACAGCTGCTTCTAACGCGAACAGATTTCTGAAAACTAGACACCGTGGGGCGCAATTGCAACTGTGCGCTGGGCGTAGCTCTGGTCTACTGTAAGAGAAGGTGTATGGAGTTTGGGAACCGATGGAAACCGACTAGAGTGGTCTTTTTTGGACTCACGAGTGCAATATGACAAACTGTGGAAGCGGAAGAATACCGCCGCAGTAACAGCTTCCATTATTGACGGAATAACGTATTGCTTCTGACCAAAGACACAAACCACACGAAAAGTTTTGTGTCAGAGGGGAGGACAGCTAAAGAGAGCAATCTGATGGTCTGTCTGATGTCGTTTATCACTGATCTGCCGATCGCATCAGTCGCCAGTAGAATTTCTGCAGTAAGCGAGCATACACCGCATCGAGATGCAAAGGGTGACCACGATCCTCTCCAAAGCAACGCTTCCCCACAGTCGGCCCCAGCGAGGCGTCAAAGTAAACCTTCTGGGGCAGCCCTCGCTTTCCATTGGAGGAGAAACGTCACTGAGCTGTTAGACAAACATTTGAGATATGTATACGCGTCATTGCTCAGCGGCTCGCATGGAATAATAAATGTGCAATAAATCTTCTCTCCTGGTCAAACACTCTGAAACGCACTGGTGGGCGTCTTATTCCTCGTTTCATTGACAAAACAAATTAATAGATTATTTGTTTTAATATGAATTTGATCTTTGTCGGTTTACCTACAGTGGTCTGGCGCCCTAGCTATCGTTAGGAAGGCTAGGATGACAGAAGGGTTACAACATGACTTGATGCACAACGTGGAGTCCAGAAAAGAAAGGCTTAACATAACTGGTGCTCAGTGGGATGCCCACAAGAATCACCACAAAGGAGTGAATATGACATAGCATGTCTTACACTCAGCTTTTATTCGATGCAGTCCTTAGGTCCCACTGTCATCAATAGTTCTTCCGTAATAACCAACTCGACATAAATCTCCATGGGAGCATAAAAAGTAGTGAAAACACTGTTACAATTCACACTATACTTCACTGACAAGCGTTCACCGTATTACATGCTCTCAATATAATCGCCCTGTATCTCGATCACCATCCCCCACACAGATAGAAGACGTCATAGATCTTCAGCGCGTTCGTCTTTGTCGATGTAACACAAAGACCGCCTTATGGCACGGATGATGTCTTCCCTTGTAGCACGTACCACACGAGGAGCTTCCTTCATTTTAGCGAACAGGTCGTTATCTTAAGGACTCATATGGGTCAATACAGTGGATGTTCCAGTTTCTCCCATCCGTAAAAATATCGTGTCAAATGTCGAGCACTGTTTTGCAGCACACGCCTGCCTCTGCGGATGACTCATGCGCAGTCCATCGGCGATCCACATCCAGCAGGTGGCAAGGAGCTCAGCTGTCATCAGTGGGGGATCGTCCCGAACTGAGACGATCTCGAATGACATCCCTGCCAACCTGAAACACTTTCACTCATATCGCCACTGTATGGTTCTGCAATGTTGCATCACCATACGCCTCATGCAGTCCCTGGAAATATTGTTGTGCGATCCGACCGCGTGCCACTTCGGTCTTGATCCACGCTTGTTGTTCGCGTTTCCTAAGCATACTGTTACGGCGGTTGAATCGGTCTTCCCGCACTTTCAGACATTGAACACTGCGACTGACTCAAACACAGCTGTCGCCGCTCACTGTACTACTTCAGCTGACATTCTGCAGTCAGCCACACATAGCTCAAATGCCACTTGACGCATCTCCTTCCTGTTGCGTATCAACAACGGCAGCAAGAACCTGGAACGTACGCAACTAGTAGGAGCGTTGGCTGTGATGTTCCACGGACGCGCCGCATTCTTGTCTCTGAAGAGGACGGCCTTTGTCACGTAGAACAGATCCCGGCGACTAATACTCGAAACACTGCCCATGAAGTGGGCTCTCGTGTAGCAATAAACAGCGAAGTACACACATCAAAAAAAGGTTTGCATCCCCTCGGTTCCGAGAGTTCCGGAACCTTTACAGAAAATTGGAATAGAGATCAACATAAACATAATTTCCGCCCTTTTTATTGCTCATGAAAACCACACATTGCGTGTTGTACCACCACACAGCGAGATCGTCAGTGGTTGTGGGACACACCGATACTTCTAATACCCAGTAACACGTCCTCTTGCACTGATGCATGCCTGTATTCGTCATGGCATACTATCCACAAGTTCATCAAGGCACTGTTGGTCCAGATTGTCCCACTCGTCAACGGCGATTCGGCGTAGATCCCTCAGAGTGGTTGGTGGGTCACGTCGTCCATAAACTGCCCTTTTCAATCCATCTCAGGCTTGTTCGATAGGGTTCATGTCTAGAGAACATGCTGGCCACTCCAGTCGAGCGATGTCGTTATCCTGAAGGAAGTCATTCGCAAAATGTGCACGATGGAGGCGCCAACTGTCGTCCATGAAGACGAATGTCTCGCCAATATGCTGCCGATATGGTTGCACTATCGGTCGGAGGATGGCATCCACGTATAGTACAGCCGTTACGGCGCCTTCCATGACCAGCAGTGTCGTACGTCGGCCCCACGCAATACGACCCAAAAACAGCAGGGAACCTCCACCTTGCTGTACTCGCTGGCAGTGTGTCTAAGGCGTTCATCCTAACCGGCTTGCTGCCAAACACGTCTCCGACGATTGCCTTGATGAAGGCATATGCGACACTCGTTGGTGACGCCAATCCTGAGCGGTCCATTCGGCATGTTATTGGAACCATCTGTACCGCGCTGAATGGTGTCGTGGTTGCAAAGATGGACCTCGCCTTGGATGTCGGGAGTCAAGTTGCGCATCATGCAGCCTATTGCGCACAGTATGAGTCGTAACACGACGTCCTGTAGCTGCACGAAAAGCATTATTCAACATGATGACGTTGCTGTCGGGGTTCCTCCGAGCATAATCCGTAGGTAGCGGTCATCCACTGCAGTAGTAGCCCTTGGGTGGCTAGAGGGAGGCATGTCATCGACAAGTCCTGTCACTCTGTATCTCCGTATCTCCTCCATGTCCGAACAACATCGCTTTGGTTCATTCCGAGACGTCTGGACACTTCCCTTATTGACAGCCCTTCCTGGCACAACGTAACAATGCGGACGCGATCGAACCGCGGTATTGACCATGTAGGCATTGTTGAACTACAGACGAGCCGTGTACCTCCTTCCTGGTGGAAAGACTGGAACTAATCGGCTATCCGACCCCCTCCGTCTAAGAGGAGCTGCTCATGCATGGTTGTTTAGTGACATCTCTGAACAGCCAAAGGGACTGTGTCTGTGATACAGTATCCACAGTCAACGTCTATCTTCAGGAGTTCTGGGAAGCGGGGTGATGCAAAACTTTTTTTGATGTGTGTATACTACAGTGTTTCTGATCCTGTCTGATAAATCGTCAAAGGATATTAATTTATCTTCGTTAATTTTGGTTGATCTCTCTGGTTGTAAGACAAATATTAAATACATCACCCTGACACTTTTTTTAGAGTATTGTGTATGCCAAACCGTGTTTCGGGCTTTCAGCTATGTTTAGGTGGCATTATATAACTATGTTTCCATCAATACTAGATCTTCGTAGATTGTACTGTGTACGCTGCAGTTGCTCTGTGTAAAATAATATCCGTTTCGCTAATGTGTTTCCTGAGTTATAAATTTACGTTTAACTAGTAGTTGGTGGGCTTACTGTTAATCAATAATTTCTAGTTCCTTGTTTCGCTATGTATCCACAGCAGAAACGGTTTTAACTTCACTGATGCACAAAAGCAGAGGAGCATTCATAATGTGGCTGAGTTATGAGTTTATTTATATCGGAAACAATTTTATTACAATTTCCGAAACTTCCTCTGAAGTCAGTTGTCTTTGTAGAATTAATATAGCTGGCATTAACACTTGATACAAGCCTCCTTATGAATAAAAAATCGCTTAATATACTATTTATGTTGCGTAATGACTCATGGTAGATGCGTTTATGCGAAACCCATTCGTGCTCGAAAAAGAATTTGTTCCAATTTTGGCCACCATATGGTAATCTGGCGCTGTACAACTCTCGTCGACGTCTCCGGTGCCCATATTGAGCAAATTGAATAAGCAGCAGTTAATAATAACATCGACGTTATGCTTTTCTCACTTGTTTGACCTTTACAGCCTTCATCCCGTTCCTAACCCGTTACATATGGAAACATTTCTATGTGTCTTTCTTGCATTCACAGTGCCATATTTGCACCTGGTGGCCTACATTAGAACTAACTTTTTCCCAATGTAAAGCGGTTCCGTTCTGAGGCATTAGAATATCTATCAATTTTCGGTACCATACCACATTACAGACCACATAGGACCTCTGTGATTAGCTGCCCTTTAATTTAAACACTCGGTATTGCTAATTGAAAACGACTGTATTAACAATTAGGCTGACCAGTTAGTGGATTAGTGGCTGGTAAGCATTAACAGAATGATAATTAATTATGCTGAGTAGTATAACAATGATGCAGCATATTTTATGTATAATTAATATGAAACAGGCAGTGGTAATGCCGAGTGATACAGAACACTTTTAGTAGAGACTGAACTGCGTAATAGAAAGGCAGCACTTCCCTTTAACATTTCAAATTTTCGTGTGGCCGGTCGACGTGATCTACGAGGCTCCGGTGTTCAGCTGAAGGAATGCAACTGCTTGGGCAGAGCGAAAGCGGAGAGCGCCTGGCGGAATCTCCGTTTGGGGCTGAAGGTGAGGGCCGGCCGCCGGGCTGGCAGGCGGCCAGCTGCTCCGGCAAGTGGCTGCCTGCAACAGCTGAGCGGTTCGCCGCCCCCGCAGCTGCAGCTGCGCCCTGGAATGCACAGTGCTGGGCCGCCGCCAGGGCTCTGTGCGCCAACGTGCGCGGGGCCGCGCGCCCGGGATTACACAGGCGCACTGGCGCGTCACGTGGAACTGCGAACGGCCGTGGGGCACCAACAACGGCAGCACCTGTTTGATAGCTACTGAGTAAATGCTCTTTTTGACTTCCCGCACGTCACAGCCGTCATCTAAAAGCGCCCATTGTCATACTGCATAAAATAAAATAGGGATAATACACTCCTGGAAATGGAAAAAAGAACACATTGATACCGGTGTGTCAGACCCACCATACTTGCTCCGGACACTGCGAGAGGGCTGTACAAGCAATGATCACACGCACGCCACAGCGGACACACCAGGAACCGCGGTGTTGGCCGTCGAATGGCGCTAGCTGCGCAGCATTTGTGCACCGCCGCCGTCAGTGTCAGCCAGTTTGCCGTGGCATACGGAGCTCCATTGCAGTCTTTAACACTGGTAGCATGCCGCGACAGCGTGGACGTGAACCGTATGTGCAGTTGACGGACTTTGAGCGAGGGCGTACAGTGGGCATGCGGGAGGCCGGGTGGACGTACCGCCGAATTGCTCAACACGTGGGGCGTGAGGTCTCCACAGTACATCGATGTTGTCGCCAGTGGTCGGCGGAAGGTGCACGTGCCCGTCGACCTGGGACCGGACCGTAGCGACGCACGGATGCACGCCAAGACCGTAGGGTCCTACGCAGTGCCGTAGGGGACCGCACCGCCACTTCCCAGCAAATTAGGGACACTGTTGCTCCTGGGGTATCGGCGAGGACCATTCGCAACCGTCTCCATGAAGCTGGGCTACGGTCCCGCACACCGTTAGGCCGTCTTCCGCTCACGCCCCAACATCGTGCAGCCCGCCTCCAGTGGTGTCGCGACAGGCGTGAATGGAGGGACGAATGGAGACGTGTCGTCTTCAGCGATGAGAGTCGCTTCTGCCTTGGTGCCAATGATGGTCGTATGCGTGTTTGGCGCCGTGCAGGTGAGCGCCACAATCAGGACTGCATACGACCGAGGCACACAGGGCCAACACCCGGCATCATGGTGTGGGGAGCGATCTCCTACACTGGCCGTACACCACTGGTGATCGTCGAGGGGACACTGAATAGTGCACGGTACATCCAAACCGTCATCGAACCCATCGTTCTACCATTCCTAGACCGGCAAGGGAACTTGCTGTTCCAACAGGACGATGCACGTCCGCATGAATCCCGTGCCACCCAACGTGCTCTAGAAGGTGTAAGTCAACTACCCTGGTCAGCAAGATCTCCGGATCTGTCCCCCATTGAGCATGTTTGGGACTGGATGAAGCGTCGTCTCACGCGGTCTGCACGTCCAGCACGAACGCTGGTCCAACTGAGGTGCCAGGTGGAAATGGCATGGCAAGCCGTTCCACAGGACTACATCCAGCATCTCTACGATCGTCTCCATGGGAGAATAGCACCCTGCATTGCTGCGATAGGTGGATATACACTGTACTAGTGCCGACATTGTGCATGCTCTGTTGCCTGTGACTATGTGCCTGTGGTTCTGTCAGTGTGATCATGTGATGTATCTGACCCCAGGAATGTGTCAATAAAGTTTCCCCTTCCTGGGACAATGAATTCACGGTGTTCTTATTTCAATTTCCAGGAGTGTATGTGACGAAGGCGTCCTCTTCGAAGTCGACTGTGTGGCGCCTCTGTGGAACAGCACAGCCAGCCATCGCAACTTCAAACGTACCAGCTTCTCGCAGCCGTTACCGTAGTCGGAAGAAATTGGCATCCGATGTAATGATTAGAGTAGGGATGGACGGCGGCGCCTTCTTTTCTGTTTGTGTGCGTATCGTGGAGCGGACGGCTTGAAAGTGATCCGACCTTCAAACTTGTTTCATATCCAAATGGTACATTTCCGGTCACGGGCCCTAGATAATCACTTTACCTATTAAGTACACGCTACAATCCCCAGAAGTCTGTAATACGAATTGTAAAACATCCTGTATACAAGTAAGGAGCGGCAGTCCTACCCGGGAATGCAAGGGGTGCACCCCGGTTAGAGGCCGGCTCTAGGGAAGAAGGGGCGGGATTAGGCCGCTGGTTGGAAATTCGGAAATTTGTGGTAAGTTCCTACGGGACCAAACTACTGAGGTCATCGGTCCCTGGCTTACACGCTACTTAATCCAACTTAAACTAACTTACGCTAAAGACAACACACACACCCATGCCCGAGGGAGGACTCGAATGTCCGATTGGGGGAGCGCGTGAACCGTGGCAAGGCGCCCTTTGACCGTGCGGCTACCCCGCGCGGTGGGCGATGGTTGAGCTCGCGACCTACCACCGAGCTTATTATTAAATTTTACTCAAAGTTACTGCTTTACTGATTTAATTTTACGGATAAACGTAGACAACACATCCATTTTATATGACCGACAGGCTTATAAACACTGTGCCGTCCATTAAGCGGAATTCAAATTATTGAAAGTGCCAAGAATTTCACGAAAATTAAACCTCGGAGAGTTTTTATTCTTTTTCCAGTTCAATTATGTTGTGCTCTGTATGTGATAATAAATGAAGATTGCATAATATGTGTTTCGTACAAATCCTAAGTTAAGATTAATATTCCAGTAAATTTTTGAATACTGCTGACGGATTAGCTAGTCAGCCTGTCTTCTAGATCAACTGTGAGCTCCGAGATGTAAACAGACAGAATACGACGGTGTGATCGGCAACGCCAATACAAGACAACAAATGTCTGACACAGTTGTTAGATCGGTTATTGTAGCTACAATGGCAGGTCTTCATGATTTAAGGAGAGTTTGAACGTGATGCTGTAGTCGAAGAACGAGCGATGGGATACATCATCTCCGAGGTAGCGAAGAATTGGGGATTTTCCCGTACGACCATTTAACAAGTATACCGTGAATATCAGGAATCCGGTAAAACATCAGATCTCCGACATCGCAGCGGCCGGAAAAAGATCTTGCAAGAACGGGACAAATGATGACTGAAGTGAATCGTTCAACGTGACGGAAGTGCAACCCTTCCCTAAGCTGCTGCAAATTTCAATGCTGGGCCATCAACAAGTGTCAGCGTCGAAGGATTCAACGGAACATCAAGGACATGGGCTTTCGGAGCCGAAGACCCACTGGTGTACCCTCGATGACTGCAGGACACAAAGCTTTACGCCACGCCTGCGCTCGTCAACACCGACATTGGACTTTTCATGACTGGAAACATGTTGCATGGCCGAACTAGTCTCGTTTCAAATTGTATTGGGCGGATAGACGTATGGGTATGCAGACAGCCTCATGAATGCGTGGACCCTGCATGCCAGCAGGGGACTGTCGAAGCTGGTGGAGGCTCTGTAATGGTGTGGGGTGTGTGCAGTTGGAGTGATATGGGAGCCCTGATACGTCTAGATACGACTCTGACAGGTGACACGTACATAAGCACCTTGTCTGATGACCTGCATCCATTCATGTTCATTGTGCATTTCCACGGACTTGGGCAATTCCAACAGGACAATGCGACACCCCACACGTCTAGAATTGCTACAGAGTGGCTCTGGGAACACTCTTCTGAGTTTAAACACTTCCACTGGCCACCAAAGTCCCCAGACATGAACATTATTGAGCGTATGTGAGATGCCTTGCAACGTGCCGTTCAGAAGAGATCTCCACCCCTCGTACTCTTACGGATTTATGGTGTCAGTTCGTTCCAGCAGTATTTCAGACATTAGTTGAGTCAATGCCACTCCGCGTTGCGACACTTCTGCGTGCTAGCGGAGGCCCAACACGATAACAGGGAGGTGTAGCTGTTTCTCTGCCTCTTCAGTGTATGATAGTCTACGATATCCTACATAGTTTTACAAGTCCATGTATTGTACCGCCATATCAGTTCTGTTTACAATTCACATTGCGAAAAGCTAATCATAGATCACGCTACAAACTAGCATGCGATGTTTACACATAATGACTTCAGTTATCTCGCAAAAGGTTCTTTTGCGGGCGCGTGTTTGCTGAGACTTTTTTGCTTCTGGAATCGAGTACTTTCAACTGTATGCGTTTACGCCATTGTTTATTATACGCCCTGTGTTAAAACTAATTCTTAGTGTCAAAGATGAGGGCACGCTGTACTGGACTGCTGGACAGAAAACAGATTCTTGGTGTGCCTGTATGCTACTTGCGAAAAGCCGCTTATCCCAGGAAGAGTGCCAGGCTCCACAAAAACGTCGCTATACAGAAATTGTCACTCCACAGTATCGTTCCAACCCCGAAAATAGTATGTTTTCATTCCTTCCACTACCGCTCAGTGGGAAATGGCACGTAAAGAGGTGTTGCACTTGCTTGTAGACAGTGTATCGACAGCAGCAGACGGCGAGTAGGGGGCGGCGCGGCCGGCTGGAATGAGCAGCTGGCAGCGCACCAAGGCGTGGGCGCCGTCGCCTCTCTAACGACCGCTCCAGCTCGACGCGGGGACTGCCCGCACCGCGCGTCTCGGTAATGCAGGATCGCCCTTAACATTTCTCTCGCACTTAATTCCCGGAGAAGGGGACTGTGCTGTCGTCGCGGTCGTTTTGAACGCCGCCGTCCCATTGTAGCCTTTGAGTGTTGGTGGATGCAACTGTAGCAGATTAGCGAAGCAGCAACGACTAACATTACTCCCTAGCAGATCACTCACCTAGTGATCTTCTGTCCCCATGGGTGGGAATCCGTTGTTTACATCAGGTGTTTCATCCCCTAGTAAGGAGTTGATTAACAAAAGGGACAGCCGGCCGGAGTGGCCGTGCGGTTCTAGGCGCTACAGTCTGGAACCGAGCGACCGCTACGGTCGCAGGTTCGAATCCTGCCTCGGGCATGGATGTGTGTGATGTCGTTAGGTTGGTTAGGGTTAATTAGTTCGAAGTTCTAGGCGACTGATGACCTCAGAAGTTAAGTCGCATAGTGCTCAGAGCCATTTGAAAAAAATGGTTCAAATGGCTCTGAGCACTATGGGACTCAACTGCTGTGGTCATAAGTCCCCTAGAACTTAGAACTACTTAAACCTAACTAACCTAAGGACATCACACACATCCATGCCCGAGGCAGGATTCGAACCTGCGACCGTAGCGGTCGTGCGGTTCCAGACTGTAGCGCCTTTAACCGCTCGAGAGCCATTTGAACAAAAGGGACAGTAGGGAAGCTGCAGAGAGTGAAAGACGGGGTAATCTGGAGAAACGTATGTTCAAAAGTGAACACATACACTGTGGAGCCAAAGAAACTGGTACACCTGCCTAATATCGTGTAGGGCCCCCGCGAAGACGTAGAAGTGGCACAACACGACGTGGCACGGACTCGGCTAATGTCTGAAGTAGTGCAGGAGGGAATTGCCACCATGAATCCTGCAGGTCTGTCTATAAATCCGTAAGAGTACGAGGAGGTAGAGATCTCTTCTGAACAGCACGTCGCAAGGCATCATAGATATCCTCAATTACGTTCTTGTCTGGAGAGTTTGGTAGCCAGCGGAAGTGTTTAAACTCAGAATACTGAACCCACTGTGTAGCAATTGTGGACGTGTGGGGAGTCGCATTGTCCTGCTGGAATTGTCTGTCGGAATGCACAATGGACATGAATGGACGCAGATGATCAGACAGGATGCTTACGTACGTGTCACCTGTCAGAGTCGTATCTAGGCGTATCAGGGGTCCCATATCACTCCAACTGCACACACCCCTCAACTTGGGTGACCTGAACTATCACGAATTCTCAGAACGTGGGAAAACTGTGTGTGCCTCCGCCACCGGGAGGCTTCAACGACGATTCGAAAAAACGACCAAACAAACGGAGCTACATTTCGCCATCTTGGGTGTTTTATATACTAATTAAACGGCGAATGTTAAATATGTACTGCGCCTTCCAATCGATGGTTGTCTATGTAGACAATACCTTGGTAGTTTCTGTGTACTTGGGAAAATTTATTTATTAGTATCGATTTAGTAATTTATTTTGATGAACTGTTAACTAATCGGCTGGTCTGAGTTAGACATAACTTTACTCGGAATTTTATTTGGAGTTTGTATCTGTGATGAGCCGGCCGTTGTAACCGAGTGGTTCTACCCCCTTCAGTCCGGAACCACGCGGCTGCTACGCTCGCAGGTTCGAATCCTGCCTAGGGCATGGATGTGTGTGATGTCCTTAGGTTAGTTAGGTTTACGTAGTTCTAATTCTAGGGGACTAATGACCTCAGATGTTAAGTCCCATAGTGGTTCGAGCCATTTAAACCATTCTGAATCTGTGATCAGAATTAAAGACTTTATTTCTTTTTCTTCCTTTGGGTGAGGACTGGTCTGGAGGATGCTGTCACCTTACGTCCTTTTTTTGCTTAACAAAGTCACTGCGTTACACCATATATCTCAAGAATTTCTACGCCATACTACCACATTCAGGCCTCTTGTGTGGTCCCTGTACCATGTCCTGTAGGCACCAGCTAAAAATACGTGAATTGCGTACCACAGCAGTAAGAAGAGTGCCAGCGAGCTGCGACAAGTAACTCTTCTGGTCGTCCATTCCCTATCGTCTCTTTTAAGCTTATGTGCAATGCCATCTAGCAGCCTGAAGTGCAGCGCCACCGGACACTGAAAAACATACCATAACGATGGCTACTCTCTCTCTCTGTTATTGTAAGGGCCTACTTTGTTCTAAATAGATATTACTATTTTAACGACCTGTATTTACTTTCGTATTTGATGAATAACTGAAAGATTATGGTAATAATTGTCATTTTTTATGCGTCTTACGATTAAAGATTTTCGTATAGACGACGTGCGCATCCAGCGCAAGAGCAGGGAAGGAAAAGTTCACTTGACTGTATGTATATAATTCCCTGGCTTCTAATTTTATGTTTAGTTAACAATGCATAAATACTTGTTCACCAAATGCCGTCCATAGGTGTGAACCATATGCATGTTAATAGCACTTTACTAATCTGACAAGTAGATCTAGTGAAACTAATTGCACTTTTTTCAAGTGCTAATTTAAACTTTATTGTTCTCTGTTGTAGCGTCTGAAGACGGTCTTTGAAGGCCGAAAGAGGTTATTTTTGTGTCATTAAAAAGTGATCGAGTCAGAAATAAAAAATTATATTACCTTGAAATAATTGCTGGCCATCAAATTTGCAGTACTAAGTAGGATAGCAAATAACGAAATTTTACTTATTGTGCGAATATAGTGTAAAGGGAACAAGTATTACTGAATTAGTAGGTGATTTGGGAGTAAAATTTAGATAACGTCAAGGAGACCTCGGAGTTGAGGCGCAGCCAGCGGCGTTAACACTTCAGAAATGTAATGACTGCTGTCCAAATTACTCGACTATGCAAACCAATGGTGATCTTGTTGTTTAATCAATGATACCCCATACCGTCACTCCACACACTGACCCGCACGAAGACGATGAATGAAGTATGGCAATATTAGTATAAAAAAATTGTTACGTCACGATTGCCTAGTTACTGCAATATTCATATTCACATTACCGGTTGCTATCTTCAGATGTGATAATTAATGCGCAAACTGTTTCATCATGATATACACGCTGTAAAAAAAAAAAAAAAAAAAAAAAAAAAACGACGAATATAGAATTTTGAACTGCTTAGAGGAGATAAAAAGAAGTACTTCTTTACGTGACAAAAATGCACAGGTGCATCGTTTCCCCGTTGGCAGGCGATGAAGGTTTCAACGATAGGGTTGTTCAGAGACTGTGTCACAGACTGTCGTGTCATGAATATTCTTTCCGAGATACTGCTGACCTCCTATGGTTGACTTTCTGTGGGAGGGAGATGAAGTGTTTGGTGTACGAGACACAGATGGACACTCCACGTTAGTTGGCTGCCCGTTTGGCTGAAGTCACAGCCATTATTTCTGAAACACCTGGTTGTTTGAGAGTGTCACTTCTGCGTTGATGTGAACGGGCGACATTTTCAGCAACATTTCTAAAACAGTATTCATCACGAGACAATTTGAAGACCGTCTCTGAACACAGCTGGCATCAAAGGATTCTTGGATCTCTAGCGGGGAAACGGTACACCTCGACATTTTTGTCGCACCAAAAATCTTTTATCTCCTGTACACACTATAAAATTCAGTACATCAAGTTTTTTATGCTCTTTATATCACGGCTGGGCAACTGCCTTGCGGCCCGCAATTGGTTTAAATGGGAACCGCGGAAGAAATTCGTGGGATAAAGAGCGTGCACGTACTAGAACACTGCTTGTTGGCACAGAAGGTAATTTATAATGCATTAGCTGCAAACAGTTGCTTTTACAGGGTGTTTCAAAAATGACCGGTATATTTGAAACGGCAATAAAAACTAAACGAGCAGCGATAGAAATACACCGTTTGTTGCAATATGCTTGGGACAACAGTACATTTTCATGCAGACAAACTTTCGAAATTACAGTAGTTACAATTTTCAACAACAGATGGCGCTGCGGTCTGGGAAACTCTATAGTACGATATTTTCCACATATCCACCATGCGTAGCAATAATATGGCGTAGTCTCTGAATGAAATTACCCGAAACCTTTGACAACGTGTCTGGCGGAATGGCTTCACATGCAGATGAGATGTTCTGCTTCAGCTGTTCAATTGTTTCTGGATTCTGGCGGTACACCTGGTGTTTCAAGTGTCCCCACAGAAAGAAGTCACAGAGGTTCATGTCTGGCGAATAGGGAGGCCAATCCACGCCGCCTCCTGTATGTTTCGGATAGCCCAAAGCAATCACACGATCATCGAAATATTCATTCAGGAAATTAAAGACGTCGGCCGTGCAATGTGGCCGGGCACCATCTTGCATAAACCACGAGGTGTTCGCAGTGTCGTCTAAGGCAGTTTGTACCGCCACAAATTCACGAAGAATGTCCAGATAGCGTGATGCAGTAATCGTTTCGGATCTGAAAAATGGGCCAATGATTCCTTTGGAAGACATGGCGGCCCAGACCAGTACTTTTTGAGGATGCAGGGACGATGGGACTGCAACATGGGGCTTTTGCGGTTCCCCATATGCGCCAGTTCTGTTTATTGACGAAGCCGTCCAGGTAAAAATAAGCTTCGTCAGTAAACCAAATGCTGCCCACATGCATATCGCCATCATCAGTCCTGTGAACTATATCGTTAGCGAATGTCTCTCGTGCAGCAATGGTAGCGGCGCTGAGGGGTTGCCGCGTTTGAATTTTGTATGGATAGAGGTGTAAACTCTGGCGCATGAGACAATACGTGGACGTTGGCGTCATTTGGACCGCAGCTGCGACACGGCGAACGGAAACCCGAGGCCGCTGTTGGATCACCTGCTGCACTAGCTGCGCGTTGCCCTCTGTGGTTGCCGTACGCGGTCGCCCTACCTTTCCAGCACGTTCATCCGTCACGTTCCCAGTCCGTTGAAATTTTTCAAACAGATCCTTTATTGTATCGCTTTTCGGTCCTTTGGTTACATTAAACCTCCGTTAAAAACTTCGTCTTGTTGCAACAACACTGTGTTCTAGGCGGTGGAATTCCAACACCAGAAAAATCCTCTGTTTTAAGGAATAAACCATGTTGTCTACAGCACACTTGCACGTTGTGAACAGCACACGCTTACAGCAGAAAGACGACGTACAGAATGGCGCACCCACAGACTGCGTTGTCTTCTATATCTTTCACATCACTTGCAACGCCATCTGTTGTTGAAAATTGTAGCTACTGTAATTTCGAAAGTTTCTCCGCCTGAAAATGTACTGTTGTCCCAAGCATATTGCAACAAACGGTGTATTTCTATCGCTGCTCGTTTAGTTTTTATTGCCGTTTCAAATATACCGGTCATTTTTGAAACACCCTGTATATGCGTTTGTTTTTCCATTACGACATTTCAAGACGCCTCGCATCCTGTCTTCTGATATTTCCAATTGTTTGCTTGCTGTCAACACTATCTTCTTCGCTAACGGCGTGGCAGAATAATGCAACGGAAGTTTTTAAAAATTTGGAAATTTGCCGTAAGGTCTTGCAGGACCAAAATGCTGAGGTCATCGGTCCCTAAGCATACACACTACTTAATCGAACTTGCAGTAACTTACACTAAGGACAACACACACATCCATGCCAAGGGAGGACTCAAACCTCCGACGAGGGCAGCCGCGCAAACCGCGGCAAGGCGCGTGGGACCGCGCGGCAACAACGCGCGACGGAAGTTTTTAAGACAACTATTGTAAAACGTCGCAAGTGATGAAACGATGCCCACCACATGTACACTATGTGATTAAAAGTACCCGGACACCCCCAAAAACATACATTTTTCGTATTAGGTGCATTGTGCTGCCACCTACTCCCAGGTACTCCGTATTAGCGACCTCAGTAGTCTTTGAACATCGTGAGAGAGCAAAGTGGGAGTTCCTCGAAACTCACGGATTTCGAATGTCGTCAGGTGATCGGGTGTCACTTGTGTCATACGTCTGTCTACACGAGATTTCCACACTCCTAAACATCCCTAAGTCCACTGTTTCCGATGTGATAGTGAAGTGGAAACGTGAAGGGACACGTACAGCACTAAAGCGTATAGGCCGACCTCGTCTGTTGACTGACAGAGACCGCCGACAGTTGAAGAGGGTCGTAATTTGTAATAGGTAGACATCTAT
The DNA here is from genome assembly GCF_023864345.2 of Schistocerca serialis cubense. NCBI lineage: Eukaryota > Metazoa > Arthropoda > Insecta > Orthoptera > Acrididae > Schistocerca > Schistocerca serialis. The sequence goes on from NC_064639.1 coordinate 593,549,812, forward strand.
CCAGACCATCAGACAGGAACTCCAAACTGCATCAGGATCCACGGCAAGTACTCTGACTGCTAGGCGGGAGGTGAGAAACCTTGGTATTCATGGTCGAGCAGCTGCTCATAAGTCACACATCACGCCAGTAAATGCCAAACGACGCCTCGCTTGGACGACTGAACAGTGGAAAAACGTTTTCACAGAGGGGGCATGCATCCCTTATTGTTTTGCGTGGCACTATCACAGCAAAGGCCTATATTGATATTTTAAGCACCTTCTTGCTGCCCACTGTTGAAGAGCAATTCGGGGATGGCGATTGCATCTTCCAACACGATCGAGCACCTGTTCATAATGCACGGCCTGTGGCGGAGTGGTTACACGACAATAACATCCCTGTAATGGACAGGTCTGCACAGAGTCCTGACATGAATCCTATAGAACACCTTTGGGATGTTTGGAAGGCAGACCTCGTGCCAGGCCTCACCGACCGACATCGATACCTCTCCTCAGTGCGCACGGACATTTCCCAAGAAACCTTCCTGCACCTGATTGAAAGTATGCCTGTGAGAATGGAAAATGTCATCAGCGCTGTGTGTGGGCTTGTACCATATTGAATTCCAGCATTACCGATGGAGGGCGCCACGAACTTGTAAGTCATTTTCGGCCAGGTGTTCAGATATTTTTGATCACATAGGGTATTTAAATGTAAACATCAGAAGATGGGATGAACATAAAACGATTTTACTGTCAAAAACGTATGTATTGAGGCATAAATTGCTGGCGTCTTGTGTTGGGAAGGGGATGCCATACCTATAGGTACGTTCTTGCAAAAACATTAACGATACCGGCGATATAGTTCTGAGTTCATTCGCTAGTAGCGGTAGGAGCGTGTCACGCCCGCGAGTTTCATTAACTATGTGACTCAGGGCCGCGGGTCACCAAAGGCTGCCCATCCGTGCTATGTATCATAACGATATGTCCAAGTTTTCGCAGCGAAGTTATTCTTTTAATGCACTGCTTAATTGTTTCTCAGGAACAGCGATTAATCACAGCCAGTGACGGACGACATGAAACCCAGTACATACATATTAGTACAAGTGGAGTGTAATATTTATGACTAAAATGTTACAAATTTCACCATAAGGGAAAGAAAGATGACAGACATAAATAAAGTTCATATCTGACATAATATTTCAACGCAAAGGTAGATATAGAACTCTCAATAAGGAATATTCCCTCCTCGGGCACTAACGTTTTGTTCATGTTAGCTACCAAACTGTTGAGGTGACCTTGGGGAATATCTTCCCACTCCTCTCTCAAGTCGGTTTGCAGTTCTTGCGCGGTTCGGGGAGTGAGGGTTCGTTGAGAAACACGTCTGCCAAAAGCATCCCAGGCATGCTCTATAGAGTTTAGGTCCGGTGAATAAGCAGGCCACTCCATGCGTTCAGTATCTTCACTTCCCAGTGTTTACGACACCACACTAGTCTGTGTCCATAAACAGATAATCGGGACTTCCTGTGCCCCTAATCAGACGAACGTGGTCCAGAATAATCTCCCGGTACCGTAACAGTACGTCGCGCAAAGATATCCATCGGTGTTCGGCCATTGTGCATAACGCGTGTGGTGTGGTAACGTGTTCCTCTTTGTCTGTCCACACTAACTGGTGGCCAGAACCACTTGCCACAGTGAAGCGCGATTCATCAGAGAACATCACTCTGGAACACTGTTGGTAACCCCAACCAACATGCTCCCTACACCAACAAACTCTTTCTCGACGATGGCGTGTTTGAAGTGGGAGCCATTTAACCATTTTCCGAGCATACAAACCAGCCTCATTTAATCATCACGAAATTGTTCTACCAGAGACGCGTGTACCGATAGTAGTTGCAATATCTGCAGTGACCTGCCTAGGAGTGAGATGTTTGTTCCTTTTCACCATTAGAATTACGCATCGATCCGCTTGCACTGTGGTGGTCCGTCTATGATCAGTAGCATGCTTTCGCATAGCATTTCCAACTTCAGTGCCTTTTTTTAATAGTGAGATTACTCTTTCGGATACATCAGTTACTGTGCGCACTGTAGTGACAATTTTACTGGCTTCGAACCATCCAGCCGCTCGCCCACGATCATAAGCACTCAAATGATGTCTTGCTGGTACGTTTCAGTACCACGCGGAAAGTTGCAGTAATCCGTTCCACGACAACCTCCGTCAAACACCGTACTGCATGAACTGCTGAATGCATACAGAGGGTTCCTGCACAGGCTTCGCTGCAGTTAGCACGTGCGTCCCCTCTACATTTCCTTTTACTATCACTGGTCGGGTGTTCAGTAGCAGTTGTCAGTTATGCCTTAGCAGTTGTTTTGCAGTATAATTTTTGAACTCATTATTGGAACGTCAGCGTCAAAAGACTGATTCGAAGCGAGCGCAGAATGACAGCATACGGCTTATGCAACTAAGAGAGTTACAACAAACAATCAGTCCAGATGGCAAATGGTGTTTATTTTAATGGTGTGGTAACCGGTTTCAGCCCTACATAGACCATCTTCGGACCAGTAATGGCTCCATTGGTGGCGTGTGGAGTCGATGGGTGGAACCTTTTTAAGCCCAAGAGGCACCTGTGATCAACTGAGCAGCTGACAACAGGTGCATTTCGCTCTTACAACGGGAAGTGCATCGACTCCACTCGTCACGAGTGGAGATGTTACTGGTCTGAGGATGGATTACGTGCGACTGCAACTGGTTACCGTACCATAAAAATAAACACCATTTGCCATCTGGGCTGATTGTTTGTTGTAACTCTTTTAGTTGCATAAGCCGTATTCGTTCATTCCGTGTCCGTGCTCGCTTTGAATCAATCGACAGACGTATGGAGGAGATATGTAGCTGCTGGGGAATCCTTTTATGAACACTTTACGTCGTTTCCAATCCAAGTTTTGATGAGTCAGGATCCGAGTTCCTGGTTCGTGGTGACGACACCAGCGAGGTGCTGCCCATTCATTCCCTGCCGCTGGCATGCGACGCCTCCTCGTCCGCGCCAGCCCAGGGCGGGTTATTTACGGGCCTGACGCTGCGCTGGCCTAAGCGGCGGGAGGCGAAAACAGACGGCGTGGCGTAGGAAGGCCCGCCGCTCCGCTCCGGAAACCGCCGTTATTTACGTCTCTGCGCCCCATTTGCGAATTCTGCTCCGCGGCGGGACGCCCACCTCGGTAATCAAGATTCCACCTCAACTCTGCGCAATCAATTCGTCGCGCAGAAAGTTTGCATGACCATCTTATTTTATTTCTCTTCTTCTAATAAAAGACGTTAAAAATGAAGTTCTCGCGACAGTGCGAACTGTCCTGAACGTGACAGTGTATATATATATATATATATATATATATATATATATATATATATATATACGCAACACTCCAAGTGGAAATCACACCTGCCTTCCCCTGAACCGAGAACTTTTCGGCCACCTGGTTATAGTGCGATTTCCTGCTTAATTATAAAACTTTATTTTTTCCACGAATGACATCTTGAAAGCCAACGCAAAATGCCGTTTCAGATGGTTTTATTTTAATGTTAATTTTCTGTAAGTCACCGCCATCTGGCAATATAAACAGCAGCAAAAAAAATGTTCAAATTTGTGTGAAATCTTATGGGACTTAACTGCTAAGGTCATCAGTCCCTAAGCCTACACACTACTTAACCTAAAGTATTCTAAGGACAAACACACACCCATGCCCGAGGGAGGACTCGAACCTCCGCCGGGACCACCCGCACAGTCCATGACTGCAGCGCCTTAGACAGTTCGGCTAATCCCTTGCGGCGAAACAGCAGCATGTCATTTAGCTTTTTCCCCAAGGCTGCATTTGGACAACTAAGATCCACCACCTGATAAGTTCTGCACAGGCCGTAGTGTTCCATTCAGTCCACTTCGCCGGTACCCACGACCCCCCATCGCACAACGAAGTCTGACTATGCTGCCGAGGCCGCGGGCACGGTTATCCACGCAGCACCATGTGGAGGTCGGAATGTGTGGAGGTCGGAATGTGTGGAGGTCTTTTGTCTTTTTTGTTTAAGACACCGCTGTGATTACTCTTGAAATTGCAATGCGCTTAATTTCGAAATGGAAAATTAGAAAACTTTAATTTCTAAGAAGAGAAAAAAAGAAGCTTAGTGTTGGGGATAGTTGTTCCTTCACCGGCGCTGCTCAAGGAGGTGGCCTAGGAAGGTGTCATCGATCCCGACGTCCCTGAGGAGGGCATCCCATTATTAGTTAGTTACGAGAGGTATTCAAGTCTCGGTCATCACGAGTCGACCCGTCTCTCGCATAACTGTTCTAATATCTACGTTTCGTTAGCGCTTTTATACTGCATGTACTTTCATTAGCTTTATTACTTGTGTTAGTCCTTCTATATTAACGTAATTTAGCTGCAAATTTATCATGGTGCCTGATATAACAACCGGACACGATCTATCGTACTTATTCTACACTCCTGGAAATTGAAATAATCTAAGTTTGACCAACTTAACACAGGACGTATGTCTTAATTCAATTACGAAATAGCTAATGAATCTAAGTAGCAATTATTCATGTTAAACAATTAAATATTCAGCCATACTGTTAAACATCAGTGGTACCGTTGTCCTTTAAAGGCGAATTATGAAACAAATAATTCTTGAATAAGAAATAAGACTCGTCGGCACGGTGGTAGGTTCTTAGATTTACTTTTGGGGGAGGCAGAGTTGATATCGAACACGTTAGATCACTTTACTATAACTCGAACAAGATAAAATACTTAACTTTGTCCACAGGAATGCCGTGAGCATTGATTACAGTCACTGAACACTAGCGTATCACTTGATACAGTACAAGATAATAGTCTCTTCTCTGAAGTGCAATTGGCTATAAACTTTGCTGGATGGTTCTGCCTAATACAACTCTAGCAACGCTGGCTCTATGGTGGGACGATGCTGTCGTCTTCGGCGGTAATTGCAGACAGGGCTGGGCGGCACGTCGGTCTGACGTAAATCTTCAGCAGCGGCGGGCGGCGTGTGGAAACTCTTGAGGGCGTTTCTACGCCGATTTCTCTCATCGTCGCTGCGTCTAGCATCGACTGTGCTTACTTGAGGTTCCGTCGTGAGGGACCAACTTTGTCGAAGTACCCCGTTCTTTGGGTGACACCATACTTCCAACGACATCTTTGCACCGGTAATTATTATCAACACTTGGTTTACAATTTCATTGATAAGCGAGACTTTAAATTGTTAACAGAAATATGCAGAAAACTCGCGTGAAGTAAGTGGCAGTGAAAAAAAAAATAGAAGACCTCCGTGCGATACACGTAAAAAAACTGTCACAAATAATTTAGAGCACAGTGAACTAGACAAGAATTCCCTTATCTCGAGTGGATTACGGTAACTGCTGCGGAGATGCAGGGAGACTTGCAGGAGACCGACGCTTGGTGCAGGGAGTAGCAACTGATCCTCAGCATAAACAAATGTGACTTATTGTTTATAAATACACACAAAGAACCACTGTTGTATGATCACACGATTGCAGTACAATCACAAGAAGCAGTTCCACAACACATCCAGGAGCACGCGTACAAAGCGATTTAAAGTGGAACAACCACATAAAACAAGTCACGGGAGGAGCAGATGCTAGACTGAGAATCATTGGAAGAATCCTCAGGCAATGTTGTTCACTACTTCGGCGAACGCCTGAATATTGTTCGTCAGTATGTGATCCGTATCAGATAGAATTGATAGAGGAAATAGAGAATATCCTAAGACAAGCAGCACGTTTCATTGCAGGCTTCTAGAGTAGGCACGAAAGCGTCACGTAAATCATCAAGCAACTCCAGTGGCAGGCGCTGCAAGAGAGGCTTTCTGCATCACAGTGTGTTTCAACGTATAAGTTCCGAGAGCGTACGTTCCTAGAAGAGTCAACTAATTCGAGTATACTGCTTCCTCCTACGTATATCTCACGAAAATACTACCAACATAAAATTAGAGAGACTCGAGCCTCCACAGCAGCTTACCTGCAGTCGTTGGGAACCATACGCCACTGAAACAGGAAAAGGGGAAAAAGACAACGATACACAAAGAACCCACCGCCACATTCCGCAGAGAGGCTTGTACAGTATATATGTGGATGTAGAACGGTACGTCTCTAACGAGTGTCTACACTTGAAAGCTCATTACACATTATAAGCAAAGAAGGCCTAACGCAGAACATTTCATTGTGTCATTGTACATGAATGACAGCATACTCTCAAGATATATCTCAAAAATATTTTATGCAAAATCATTTGAAAGGCAATATTTACATCTTGATTATGTTTTGCGTGTTATCAGCAGTGTTGGTCATTGCAAAGAAGCGGATAAGTCGAAGTAAAAGTGTGTTTCATACACAACCTTTCATCACGTAGAGGCTAAAATTTTTAAACGTGTAGCTGTTGGAAACAATACGAGTTATTTGTGTCATGGAAATTTTGAAAGAGATACAACTTTTCTATTGCAACGCAGGTGCTGGTATGCCAAATACGGCGGCGGACACCTAACAACTACCAGCTGGAGCAGTAAGCATTTCGTCCTCTACAATGGAGTGTTAAAAAGACGCGAAATTTTGCCGAAAGTTTTCTGTAGTCTGAGAACACATGGATGAATTACACTGCCTATACGTTATTGCAACGAACTTCAGTCTCTTATTTTCTTTCTCCAAGGCTGCAGTTATGTAACCCCTTCACTGTAGAACTCTCTACACAGAAACTCCAGGAAACTTGACGATTGTGACAGATTCCAGGGACATACCGGCAAACACGCAAGCAAATGATATCAGGACTTTTCATCGAATTAAGCTCACACAGTACATGTATTTAATTATATTATATGCCAACTAGCTCCGCAGATGACGAAGAGATTGAAGAAATGTATGATGAGATAAAAGAAATTATTAAGATAGTGAAGGGAGATGAAAATTTAATAGTCATGTAGGACTGGAATTCGATAGTAGGAAAAGGAAGAGAAGGAGAAGTAGCAAGTGAATATGGAATAAGGGTAAGAAATGAAAGAGGAAGCCGCCTGGTAGAATTTTGCACGAAGAATAACTTAATCAAAGCTAACAGTTGGTTTAATAATCATGAAAGAAGGTTGTATAGATGGAAGAGGCCTGGAAACACTAGATGGGTTCAGATAGATTATATAATGGTGATACAGAGATTCAGGAACTAGGTTTTAAATTGTAAGACATTTCCAGGGGCAGATGTGGATTCTGACCCCAATCCATTGGTTATCAACTGTAGATTAAAACTGAAGAAACTGCAAAAAGGTGGGAATTTAAGCAGATGGGACCTGGATAAATTGAAAGATCCAGAGGTTGTAGAGAGTTTCTGAGAGAGCATTAGGGAACGATTGACAATAACGGGGGAAAGAAATACGGTAGATGAAGAGTGGGTAGCTTTGAGAGATGAAATAATGAAGGCAGCAGAGGAACAAGTAGGTAAAAAGCCGAGGGCTAGTAGAGATCCTTGGGTAACAAAAGAAATATTGAATTTAATTGATGAAAGAGGAAAATATAAAAATGCAGTGAATGAAGCAGGCAAAAAGGAATACAAACGTCTCAAAAATGAGATCGACAGGAAGTGCAAAATGGCTAAGCAGAGATGGCTTGAGGACAAATGTAAGGATGTAGAGGCATATATCTCTAGGGGTTAGATAGATACTGATTACAAGAAAATTAAAGAGACCTTTAGAGAAAAGAGAACCACTTGTATGAATATCAAGTGCTGAGATGGAAAACCATTTCTAAGCAGAGAAGAGAAAGCAGAAATGTCGAAAGAGTATGTAGAGGGTCTATAGAAGAACGATGTACTTGAGGGCAATATAACGGAAATGGAAGAGGAAGTAGATGAAGAGAAAATGGGAGATACGATACTGCGTGAAGAATTTGACAGAGCACTGAAATACCTAAGGCGAAACAAGGCCCCGGGAGTAGACAACATACCATTAGACCTACTAAAAGCCTTGGGAGAGCCAGCCCTGACAAAACTCTACCATCTGGTGAGCAAGATGTATGAGACAGATGAAATATCCTCAGACTTCAAGAAGGATATAATAATTCCAATCTCAAAGAAAGCAGGTGTTGACAGGTGTGAAAATTACCGAACTATCAGTTTAATAAGTCACAGCTGCAAAATACTAACGCGAATTCTTTACAGACGAATGGGAAAACTGGTAGAAGCCGACCTCGGGGAAGATCAGTTTGGATTCTGTAGAAATGTTGGAACACGTGAATTATCTTAGAAGACACTACGAATTAGCTTAGAAGACGGATGAAATGGAAATGAGCATTTGGCGTCATTGGCCGGGAGGCCCCTTGCGGGGCAGGTCCGGCCGCCTTAGTGCAGGTCGTATTACATTGGACGCCACATTGGGCGACCTGCGCGCCGTATGGGGATGAAATAATAATGAATACAACACAATACCCAGTCCCTTGGGGGGGAAAATCACCGACCCAGCCGGGAAACGAACTCGGGCCCGTAGGACGGCAATCCGTCACGCTGACCACTCAGCTATCGGGGCGGACTTAGAAGATAGATTACTGAAAGGGAAACCTAGCATCTGTAGACTTAGAGAAAGCTTTTGACATTGTTGAATGGAATGGGCGAAAGCAGATGGCAGTTATAAGAGTGGAGGGGCATGAAAGGGAAACAGTGGTTGGGAAGGGAGTGGGACAGGGTTTGCAGCCAATCCCCGACGTTAAAGTAGAAGATGAATTTTGCGATTTGGGAATTAAAATAACTGACGGTCGAAGTAGAGAGGATATAAAATGGAGACTGGCAATGGCAGGGAAAGCGTTTTTGGAGAAGAGAAGTTTTTTACATTGAGTATAGACTTAAGTGTCAGGAAGTCCTTTCTGAAAGTATTTGTATGGAGTGTAGCTATGTATGGAAGTGAAACATGGACGATGAATAGTTTGGACAAGAAGAGAATAGAAGCTTTCGCAATGTGGTGCTGCAGAAGAATGCTGAAGATTAGATGGGTAGATCACGTAACTAATGAGAAGGTACTTAACAGAATTGAGGAGAAGAGGAATTTGTGGCACAACTTGACTAAAAGAAGGGATGTTCTGAGGCATCAAGAGATGACCAATTCAGTACCGGAGGGCAGCGTGGAGGGTAAAAATCGTAGAGGGAGATCAGGAGATGAATACACAAAGCACGTTCAGAAAGATGTAGGTTGCCGTAGTTACTTGGATATGAAGAAGCTTGCATAGGATAGAGTAGCATTGAGAGCTGCATCAAACCAGTCTCTGGACTGAAGACCACAACAACAACAACACGTAGTTCGGAGATACACGCCCTGTTAGAAAGATCCGTATCTGGAAGGATCTATAAAATTATTTCTAAATCCATCACCATGCGTTATAAAGCATCTGCAGACGAACTTCTGTGGTCCCAAAGAATCACTGAGGACTGGACAGAGTGTTCAAAAAACATTACCCTGTAGAATGAAAGATTGTTAATTAAAGGGTACTGAATGACGCAAAATGTTTAGGGTGTAATAATAACTATAAAATTTTGTATTTTGGGAAGGCAGAACTTCATGAGTATATGTTTATCTATAAACGTAGAATAGGAAAAATAGTTAATCACCTCGATTTAGGTAGTATATGTGTTAAAGATATTTAAAAAATGAAACAGTAATTTACAGATTAAATGGATAAAAGATTAGATGAAATTTCCCATGTTGTCGAATATACGTACACTAACATTTAGGGTTAAAGTTTCATTTTTTATTAGTAAACCTTCACTTCCACGTAATTACAGATTTTGTAGTGTCCTCCACGAAGTTCATTGTCTTATTCTTTCTATCGTATCATAATTGAAGCAAGTATTACGGATGCCGCTGCCCGAAGCCGCTGAATGTTTAAAGAATTGAATTACGCGCTTCCTTTTTCGTACTTGAAACAGTGGATGGGGTTCAGTGTTCTTCGTGGTTTGTAAAAATGATTGTACTACCTGCAGTGCATATTTGACATTCACGTCCTCCGGATGAGTAAAGATAGTGATTACACCGTGTCTTGAGCAGTGAAATTAACAGGAAAGGTGGAGCGATTAATATCGGCAGTAAATACGCAACCCCGCGCAATAGAGGCGTCTGTGAGGAAGGCAGGCAGAGATAAATTTGTCGGCTTCAGTTGGCGCCCATTAGGTGAGAACACTTCCGCGCCAATAGCCGAGGTCATCCGTTACGGCAGCGCCCACGACTGACGACACAGCAGGCAGACGCAAAACAAGTGACTCAGCAGCCAGGCAGGCGGGCGGCTTTATTGCCGGGCAACGGTTGCCGGCCTTGAGGAGAGCCGTCGAGATAAAGCAGACAGATGGCGCGAGAGCCCGCCGCGAGGCCTGCCGGCGAGCACCAACGCGGAAACCCAACTGATGACTCAGGAACTGCAGCTTGGAACAAGACGCTCGCCCAGATATCATCGTACTGCGCCGCAGCTGAGCGGACGGGAGAGGTGAAATAACTGCCAGAGGAAAATTGCCCGTTATCACCCCCACCTATCTCGCATAACAGTTTCGTTATTACTTTAAATGTAGTATGATTCTTGACAGATAAATTACTTAATTATTACACATTTTTGCCCTTAATACAGTCTTTGAACTTCAATGTTACGTGTTTATTCAATTTTCTCTTTTTTTCATCTTCATTTTCTCTTCCCATAATCTGTTCAGTCTCTGATTGCGTTCCTGTTTCCTGTGTTCTGTCCATATTTTCCCTGTTTTCTTCCTTTCTTTTACTTCTAATTGCGTGGTCATAATCCTGTTTCTGAATCTGTGTCTTTCAGTTATCGACTCCCTATTGACTCCTGCTTGTTATAGGACTTCTGTTTCTTGAAGTCGGTTGGTTTCTTTATTGAACTGTTTACTACATTCAAAAATTCTCTTTGTGAGTCTGTTGTTTCTCGTTCAGTGTATATCTTTATAGACTGTTAATCGGTATTTACTGCTCATATCTGTGCGTGTGTGTGTTCGTATACGAGGATGATCTGGAAAGTAACGCCTCCGAATTTTTCATTCTGTTCTCAATCCCGGGTTTAGTATTTCATGTCATGCATACTACTTGATCGATTTTCCTGCTACGCTGACGCAAGTTGCAACCATCTGCCGCTGGAGTGCTCCGAATTATGGTGTGTAACATGGCGGTAACACAACTATGTCGGTGCGTAAGAAACAGCGTGTTGTAATCGAATTTCTAATGAAACGTGATTCCGACTGAAATCTATAGAAAAATGAAAGCTTTGTATGGTGATGATTGTATCGATATCAGTAATGTGCAAAGTTGGGCTGTAAGTGCCCATAATGAAGGAAACTACGGTGCTAACCTTCCCATGTTTGACCGAACTCGGTATGGACGCAAGTACGGCAACCTACGAGACTCATCGGAATAGGGTTGATAATCTCGACAGAGAAAATCGTCAGATGACACAGACAGGTAAGCGTGACGTATCACGAGAGTGTGGACAGTGCAGAAAACTGTGCGCATGGTTGGTGACTCGAATGGTCACTCCTGTCATGAAATAGAGAAGATAAACATTTGTCAATAATATTCTTCGCGTTTCCAGAGTGGGGTGATGGGTTCTTTAGCGACGTGACAGGTGATGAAAGCTGGGTCACCATTTTGACTCCGAAAAAAGGCAGCATCTATGGAGCCTCTTCGAGAACTGCTCTTTCGTAGTGATCAGGAAATGCTAGCAGAAATGAAGTTGTGGCTCTTATCAACAAAGTCGAACATGCTACAGTGACGGTATCAACAAACTCGTCTCTCGTTGTGAGAAATGGGCTCGTCGCCAGGGTGATTATGTTGAGAAATAAATCTGTAGACGTGAAGAGTAAAGATGTCAATTTTCACATAAAAATTCGGAGGCATTAGTTTTCAGCACGCCCTCGTAATTCTTTGGTAAGCCTCTTAACCCATATACCACACCCACCTGGGGATATATATATATATATATATATATATATATATATATATATTTTCACATAAAAATTCGGAGGCATTAGTTTTCAGCACGCCCTCGTAATTCTTTGGTAAGCCTCTTAACCCATATACCACACCCACCTGGGGATATATATATATATATATATATATATATATATATATATATATGTTGAAAGAAATGATTTAAAATTTACAAGAATAATTCGTCGTCCGTACAACCATACGTAATTAGGAAGCTGACGGAGTGAGAGACTGGACGGCACGGCAATATTGAAAAATAATAGGCACTAACATAATATTCATACAGATGCAGGTGTGCCAATTTGAAGCTCATAGTTTAAAGTTTACTGTTGCTGTACAGCCGTTGTCCTCTGCGTGAGAGTTGTCGCAGATATTCGCACGAAAGCTCGGTGAGTCAGTCACGAGGAAGCACGTTATCTGCGGCTCCGTATTTGCGGTTTCCTTCGCACTCGCGGAAGTCTGAAGCGCAGTTACTACAGTGTTAAAGCAAACGAATTCCCACAAATCTGAAGGCGACAAATAAATGACGAAACAACACGACAGTGCTTTCCCGGTACTGCGATTCTTTACATGGTTATCTGTCGTTTTGCATTGAACACATAAACCAGCACCGTTTTAAATCCACCTCTGTACTTGTCAAGCCATTGTACTGTGTGTTGCGGAGGAGTCATAGAGTACTAGTCTCGTTGGTCCTCTTCCCTCGATCTCCTGCTCGGAACGAGTTACTGTACACTTGAACCTGTTTAATTTCACAGTTTTCGTTGTGCAAGATATTCTCAGAATTATTTAGATGCCATGCATTGGAACTTTGTGGAACTACTGTGACGCTCTCGAGTTGACAAAGTAAAGAGATACTGGGATGACGAAAGTCATGGGATAGTGATAAGCACATCTACAGATGGCGGTGGTATTAAGCACACGAAGTACGAAAGGGCAACGTACTGGCAGAGCTGTCGTGTTCGGGTGACTCGTGCGAATAAGTTTCCGCTGTTATTATGGCCGCACGACGGGAATTAACAGACTTTGAACGCGCAGTGGTAGTTGGAACTAGACGCATGAGACATTGCACTTCGGAAATCGTTAGGGAATTCAGTATTCTGAGATCCAGTGTCAAGGTTATGCCTAGATTTCAGGCATTGCCTCTCACCGCGGACAGCGCTGTAGCCGGCGGCTTTCACTTGATCAGCGAGTGCAGCGGCGTCTGCGTAGAGATATCAGTGCTAACGAACAAGCAACACTGCGTGAACCAAGGAAATCAATGTGGGACGTACGACGAACGTATTCGCTAGGACAGTGCGGCGAAATTTATCGTTAATCCGCTATAACAACAAGCGATAGACGTGAATACCTTTGCCAACAGCACGACATCTCCTGCAGCGCCTCTCCTGGAGTCATGGCCATATCGGTTGGACCCTAGACGACTAAAAAATCGTGATCTGGTCAGATGATTCCGGATTCCAATTGGTAAGAGCTAATGTTAGGGTTCGAGTGTCGCGCAGATCCCACGAATCCATGGGTTGTCAACAAGCCACTGCGCAAGCTGGCGGTGGCTTCATAAAGCTGTAGGCTGTGTTTACACGGAATAGACTAGGTCCTCTGTTCCAACTCGACCGATCATTGACTGGAAATGGTTATATTCGGCTACTTGGAGACTACTCTCAGCAATTTATGACGACAATGCGTCATGTCACTTCGCCGCAGACGTTCGCCGTTGGTTTGAAGAACATTCTGGACAATTCGAGCGAATGATCTGCTCACCCAGATCGCCCGATATGAACCATATCGACCAACTATGGGACATAATCGAGAGCTCAGTTGGTGCACAAAATCCTGCAGCGGCGACCCTTTTACAGTTATGGAATGCTATAGAGGCAGCATGGCTCAGTAGTTCTGCAAGGGACTTCCAACGACTTGTTCAGTCCATGCCACGCCGAGCTGCTGCACTACGCCGGGCAAAAAGAAGGTGCGACGAGATATCAGAAGGTATGCTATGACTTTTGTCACCTCAGTGTTTGTGGAAGGGCTAGGTGACGCTCTCGGGCTGACATGGCAAACTTATGAAGAAACGAGCAGCTATTCTGTTTATCCTCTGTATCTGTTCTGTTGATAGAATTGCGTAAAGATACTACTCCGTGGGTAGACAGCACTTCCTAAGGATCTCCCAAAGAATTCAAGTCAGACATTTGTTTTATCCACAACTTAATTCTTGTAGTCTTTTTTTATTGATTAGTCTGGGTGTAAGCCATTGCGTTTACGGTTTGCAGTGATTCTAGAGATTAATCAGTGACGGTGTAGTTAAACCTGCTCGTGTAACGTAAGGCGGAACGCGCCAGCTTACTGGCTTGCGAGGTCAGCTATGCCCGGACGGAATCTGCGTGGCGTTTAAGTCTGCGGATTGGTATATCAGCCAGCGTGAATGTAGTATTTATGCCTTTTCCCACTCTAGTTGAGAAAAATACTGAGTTGTTCCCTAGATTCCTCCTCAGAGAATACGATACACAAACAATTACAATACCGTAAGATACGCGACGAAGCTGACACGATTTCACACCAGATTGCGCACATGACCTCCTTCCAGTTGCTTAACTGGGACAGCGGTGTGTGTGTTTGTGTATGGGGGGGGGGGGGGATGGGGTTTTAGTAGACGAGTAGGGAAAACAATCGCGTAATGTTCGATTACAACATTAGTAACGTGCTGCTTGACACAGCTACGTCGATTAAATATCTAGGCGTAACGTTGCAAAGCGATATAAAAAGGAACGAGTATTTAAGGGTCGACTTTCGCTTATTGGGAAAATTTAAGGAAATTATGTTTCATCTGTAAGGCCGACCGCGTATAGAGTACTAGGGCGACCCACTCTCGAGTACCGCTCGAGTGTTTGGGATCCCCAACAGGGCGGATTAACCCTCGCAGTACAAAGGGAAGGGAGGAGGCAGAATACTTCATGACTATCTCTTGCAAATATTGTAATGTAATTATATACCTTATATTTTAAAATTTTAATATTTTCAGGTTCATGAGCCTGCTTACACATCTATATATTTTAAAAATATATGTTGTGAATAAAACTCAATGATAATTAAAAATCTGTATTCCATGAAATTTTGTGGTGGTCGTAAAATGTTCTTCCTCTCTGGGTATACATTACGGATAATGCGTTAGTATTGCTAAGAGGTCGGTAAAAGATATTTTCAGGTTCTGGACCCTACTTATACATACGTACCTACTTAAAACGGATGTTTCTAATAAAAGTTAACAACAGTTAACGAATTTTTTAAATATATACATTTTTGTGGTGGGGATAAAGTAGCACCCCGTGGTAGTTCGCGTTATGGAAAATGCGATGGTACTGTTAGGGTTGAAGGAAGCCATCGAAGCAATTCAGAAGCCGACTGCTAGATTTCTTACCGGTAGCTTTGAATAACACGCAAATGGAGGCGCTTTCGGGAACTTAAATGGGAATTGCTGGAGGGAACGCGGCGTTCTTTTCGACGAACACTGTTGAGAAAATTTAGAGAACTGGCAATTGAGGCTGACTTCAGAACGATTCTGCTGCCGCAAAGATAAATTTCGCGCAAGGACCACGAAGATAAGATCAGAGAGATTAGGGCACTTTTGGAGGCATATAGATAGTGGTTTTTCTCTCGCTCTATTTGCGAGTGGCACAGGAAAAGAAATGATTAGTAGTGGTACAAAGTACTCTGTGCCACGCATCATACGGTGGGCTGCGGAGTACAAATATGGATGTAGATGTAGACGTAAAAGGGCATTCGGCCAAGATGTTAAATAACGAAAATAAAATTTACCAAATCCTAAAAACGACGATCTGATACGGGGAACAAGATGGCATCATTAAACAGTATGCAAGCGGCTGAAACGTCACCGTTCGTCTTTTACTGTGCGCCTAAATCCAAGCGTTGCCGCTATACGAATTGTGTGGTTGAACCTAACTGTCCGCACACTGCTTCCCACAAATACTATTCCACATCTGGGCGTTCAGCTTCACTCACCTAGTAATGTTTCCAATACACAGGCATTTGCTACGTTACATTTGTTTGCGTTGAGAGTTAGCTGTCCCTCTTTGCATTAAACTTCCTTCCCGCATTCACAACCATTTTTAAAGATGCGACTTCCGAAACATCGAACTAATTAGTGCTACACGTATACCGAGAAACGTATTGTAAAATCATCTGGTTATTCTCAGGTAACCAGAATTCGCTTGAGAATTTCTTGGTAAGGAGAATGCAGCATGATGTCTTGGATGGGGCCTCATCGAGATAGACAGAAATAACATCAGGTCTGCCTGAGGGAAGTGTGCTGGGATCCTTGCTATTCAAGTTGTGTCCAAATGACCTGACAAACATTTTAAGATTATGCAATGATCTATAATTTAGTACGATCTGAAAAAAGTTGCACGAATGTTCAGTCAAATTTTGATACGATTTCGAAGTGGTGTGACGACAGGAAAACTGTTTTAAATGGACAGAAATGTAACTCTGTGAATTCACAAAACGCACAGAAGTAGTGTCCTATGATTACAG
Organism: Schistocerca serialis cubense; assembly: GCF_023864345.2. NCBI lineage: Eukaryota > Metazoa > Arthropoda > Insecta > Orthoptera > Acrididae > Schistocerca > Schistocerca serialis. The sequence goes on from NC_064639.1 coordinate 593,566,358, forward strand.
TATCAGTGAGTCACAACTGGGTTCATTGAACTCATGCAAATATCTAGGTGTTACAGTTTGGAGCCCAGGAAGTAAAATGGTCACACAAACTCAGTGGTCGGTTTAGCAGGTGGCACACTTCGGTTAATTGCTAGTACACTGGGAAAGTGCTTAGTCTCCTTAGCATATTGTTTAGAAAACACTTGTGCATGCTATCTTAGAATTTTGCCCAAATGTGTGAAGCCACATCAAAGAGGTTCGTTTGGCTCAAGGGATAGCGTCACAGAAGTGTTGAAAACCCTGATTTGGCAGGCGCTTGAAGATAGACACCAACTATCTTGTGTGTGCTTGCTTACCAAGTTTCAAGATCCTTTATTAAGAGAAGAATTGAGGAACATACCACAACCTCCCGCACTCTATGTGTAAACACAATGCGAAGAAACTCTAATATATGGTCAATGGGGACTATCATTTGAGACGCAATTCAAAGTGGATGGAGGAATATAGATGTAAATGTATATGAAACAACCTGGAGTGGACCTCAGACATAAAAAATGTGAATAATAATAATAATAATAATAATAGTCATTACACAGAAATTAATGACACATACAACATAGAACAAAACTATAAATGAAGAACAAAAAGGCTGTTGCAAAGGAGCACGAGGATGTAAAGAGCAACTGATAATAGATGCAGAGGTGACATATCAAGCTAAAACGAAACAAAGGTCGCTGCACTACGCATACATTGATTACCAAAAAGCGTTTGATAAAATACCCCACTCATGGTTACCACAAATATTGGAAATATACATAGTAGATCCTAAATTGATACCGTTCCTAAACGTAGTAATGAAAAATTGGAAAACCACACTTAATATCCAAACAAATTCAAATAATATCACATCACAGCCAATACAGATTAGGCGTGGAATATACCAAGGAGACTCATTAAGTCCTTTCTGGGTCTGCCTTGCTCTGAACCCACTATCCAACATGCTAAATAATACAAATTATGGATACAATATTACTGGAACATACCAACACAAAATCACAGATTTGTTATACATGGATGATCTAAAACTACTGGCAGCAACAAATCAACAACTCAACCATTTACTAAAGATAACAGAAGTATTCAGCAATGATATAAACGTGGCTTTTGGAACAGACAAATGTAAGAAAAGTAGCATAGACAAGGGAAAACACACTAAACAAGAAGATTACATATTGGATAACCACAGCGACTGCATAGAAGCGATGGAAGAAACAGATGCCTATAAATATCTAGGATATAGACAAAAAATAGGAATAGATAATACAGATATTAAAGAAGAACTAAAAGAAAAATATAGACAAAGACTAACAAAAATACTGAAAACAGAATTGACAGCAAGAAACAAGACAAAAGCTATAAATACTCATGCTATACCAATATTGACCTACTCATTTGGAGTAGTGAAATGGAGTAACACAGACCTAGAAGCACTCAATAGACTTACACGATCACAATGCCACAAATATAGAATACATCACATACATTCAGCAACAGAAAGATTCACATTAAGCAGGAAGGAAGGAGGAAGGGGATTTATCGACATAAAAAACCTACATTATGGACAGGTAGACAATTTAATAAAATTCTTTCTAGAACGAGCAGAAACTAGCAAAATACACAAAGCAATCACTCATATAAATACATCGGCTACACCACTGCAATTTCATAACCACTTCTACAACCCTTTAGATCACATAACATCAACAGATACAAAGAAAGTAAATTGGAAAAAGAAAACACTACATGGCAAGCACCCGTATCATCTAACACAGCCACACATCGATCAAGACGCATCCAACACATGGCTAAGAAAAGGCAATATATACGGTGAGACAGAAGGATTTACGATTGCAATACAGGATCAAACAATAAACACCACATATTACAGCAAGCATATTATTAAAGATCCCAATACCACAACAGATAAATGCAGACTTTGCAAACAACAAATAGAAATAATAGATCACATCACAAGCGGATGTACAATACTAGCAAATACAGAATACCCCAGAAGACATGACAATGTAGCAAAAATAATACATCAACAACTTGCCATACAACATAAACTAATAAAACAACACGTTCCCACATACAAGTATGCACCACAAAATGAACTGGAGAATGATGAATACAAATTATACTGGAACAGAATCATTATAACAGATAAAACAACACCACATAACAAACCTGACATCATACTCACCAATAAAAAGAAGAAATGAACACAGCCAATCGAAAAATCCATACCCAATACAACAAAAATACAGAAGAAAACAGGAGAAAAAATTGAAAAATACATCCAACTGGCTGAGGAAGTCAAGGACATGTGGCATCAGGATAAAGTTGATATTATACCAATTATACTATCAACTACAGGAGTCGTACCACACAGTATCCACCAGTACATTAACGCAATACAGCTACATCCAAACTTATATATACAACTACAGAAATCTGTAATTATTGATACATGTCCAATTACCCGAAAGTTCCTAAATGCAATATAACATATACCGTACAGTTAAAAGGAAGTCACGCTTGATCAAGGTCCACGTCACTGTCCATTTTTGACCAGACATAACGTCTGAGAAAAGAAAGAATAATAATAATAATAATAATAATAATAATAATTATTATTATTATTATTATTATTATTATTAATAATCTACAATAAGACAGACATATCAAGGCAAGCCAAACTCAGGTACTACAACACAGTTGTACTACTAAAAGCACCCTCCGCTTAAGTAACGGCCACAATCGAAGCATCAAATATCAAGATGCAGGAAATATGGTCAGTAAAATCCCCAGTAAAATTTTTGAAGCTATATATAGAGTTGGAGGTAGCACTGTTGATATTTTTAAAAATTTTGGGAATCCAATATATCGATATTTAAAATATATCATTATCGTTCCTCGATATATAGAAGAAATGTATGGATACCTCGATATACCAGTGGATAAAATAGCGACATACTGGCCTATAAAAATATCGGCTGAACATTGAAAATATGCTGCCAGTTTTAGAACTGTTTATTTAAATATTGACTTAATATTAGATATTCTGTACATCAACAAGCTAGCAGCCCGCCTATCCCCCTCAGAGCAACGCACGTTTACGCTTGGCCATAACCATTTTGCTAACAATGGTAGCTGCATGTAAATGTGTCTGGTGGCTCCATCGCTCAGTTTCGCCAACTATCGGATTTGTCCGGAACATTTCATGTCGACTTCCCCGTTTCTTTTTTTATTTATTTATTTATTTTTTAATTTTTTTTGTTTTTTTTTCTTTTTGTGCCAACGCCAGCGACCTAGCAGTTTTAGTGTCAAAAGGGCATGGTGAAGCTAAAAACTACAGTTTCTGTTGGTAGCACCAAGTGCCGATTACGTCAGTATTTCCTCTCAAACGTCTCCGCCCACCGCAAAGACTTGGATTTTTGTTCGTAATTTTCAGCAACTGTTTTGACGAATGCGATGTGAAGAAATAGCACACTAGTTGCGTTAAAATTGTTTTTTAACATTAATCATTTACATAAAATGCTTTCAACTCCATTTGTCTGGAACTCCATCATGCATACTGCTTATGATCTGTGTTAACATTAATGAATGTATTATTTTTTAGTAATCCCACTCTTGGAACTATCCTTAGATATAGTTTTTGTTTTAGTTTTGAAACAAAAATTCATTTATGCAATAAGAAGAGTTGTCCATGAGAAATGATTTAAGTTAGACTTAAAAGATACTTTGCTGCCTGCAGGCATGTATGTTATCAGGCAAATTATGAAAAGTTTTTGCTTCTGCATGAGGAGTCCCTTTCTGAGCGAGTAAGACATTTGATAATGGGTGATAAAGGTCATTTTTTCCTTTAGTGTTGCAAGTATGCGCATCACTATTCTTCTCAAATTGTGACCGATTTTTGACGAATTCTTTAGCGACTACACGTATAGTTGAAATGTGCAGACGCGCGGGATTAGCCGAGCGGTCTGTGGCGCTGCAGTCATGGACTGTGCGGCTGGTCCTGGTCCCGGAGGAGGTTCGAGTCCTCCCTCGGACATGGGTGTGTGTGTTTGTCCTTAGGATAATTTAGGTTAAGTAGTGTGTAAGTTTAGGGACTGATGACCTTAACAGTTAAATCCCATAAGATTTCACACACATTTGAAAATTTTTTGAAATACATAACGACCGCGGGTGACCACATTTTATTCTTACTGCTTGGTTTTGCCTAATCAATACTGTCTTTCTAAATGGTGAGTCAACTCAGGCAATTGTTCCGCATTACTGAGCGGAAATATGGGAAGTATATCGGAAGGTTCATTCGTTGGTCTCAAGACCAGCAATTAGACGAAGTGCAAAAGCAGCTGAACTTAATTTCTTGATCAGTGCAGTAATATGCTTCTTCTAATTCAAGTTTACATCGATATGTATTCAACAATCTGGAGCATTCTCCTCTGTTTATTGAGTCTGGTTCATATGCTACATCAGTCGTTCGTATGTCACCATTTGTTGTTCAGAACTGAGTATGCAGTAGCATGTTTCCTCAAAATTTAGGGAGAGTCCATTTTCAGAGAAAAACTTAATAATTCTTTGAAGAATGTTGGTAAAAATATCTTCTGTTGCTTTCTCTGTAATGAGATTTAGTATAACACTAGTAGCGTCTGCAGCAAAAAGTACCAATTCTGTTTACTGAATGTCTAGTGGAAGGTCATTCACATGTATAAAGAATAGGAGTGGACTCAAAATTGAACCCTGTGGGACTTCTTTCGTGATTTCTCTGTATTTACTACAGTGTTCTACCCTTCCTACAGTGAGCAGAGTGAGGTCAGTAACAACACTGTCCACTTTTTTACGGGGCCATTCCGTGAATACGGGGGGAAAAGGAGCGGAGAAGCCTCACGAGTGCACACGGAGACAACGGCCGCGGTGCGCGGAGTTCTCCCGCCGTATTGTGCCGGGAGCTCGGAGTGTAACGACGTGCCGTCTGCCGGCTGATGGCTGCTGGCCGCATCCGCGCCTTTCGTGCGAGAAGTGAGCGCGACGGCTGCTCTCGCACTGCCGGCAGCGAATTACTGGCGGCGCCGGAAACCCGGCCTGGTTTCCTTTGCAGGCCGCCGGATCCTCCCTCTGGGGGCGCTGCCTCGTCTGCTGGCCAAGCTGTTACGTTGGCCGCTGCTACGAACGCCTCACCGCGTGCGTTTTACACTGATGAGCCAAGACATCATGACCGCTGCCCGCCGCGGAATTCAGTAGTGAGTAGCGGCTGGAGGCGCTGCAAGCAGGTGACGGGGTAAGGAAAGTATATAAGCGTGGCAGAGACGTTTAGCACACATCTCCGTTGTTACTGCTCTCTAAGAAAAGACAAAATTGTTGTCCTCTCTGTTAGGGAGAGCTGTAGCTATGCTTAGCAGTCTGCCAGCCAGACATAGGGACGGATATTTAGGGTATACTGCGACCCAGGGCCCTGTCCGAGGACAGTCAGCCCACGTCTGCCGAGGCTAAGGCACAGAGTTTAGGGCCAGACCTAGAGAATGCGAGTACGTTTCGCAAGCTACTGAGTCATCCCATCTCCACCATGCAAAATCAATGATCTACACGGCAACAGAAAAATCTGACAACACGCAACAAATCTAACACACCTACACCGGGTGAATCTCAGAAGTTATCAGTCGATCCCCAACAACCTCAGCAACCTGAACAATCTCAGTCTGACCCACATCCGGGTACTCATTGTCAAACCAACAATTCATGAAACGGAATCTCTTGATATACACTACCGGCCATTAAAATTGCTACATCAATAAGAAATGCAGATGATAAACGGATATTCATTGGACAAGTACATTATCCTGGAACTGACATGTGATTACATTTTCACGCAATTTGGGTGCATAGATCCTGAGAAATCAGTACCCATAAGAACTACCTCTGGCCTTAATAAAGGCCTTGATACGCCTGGGCATTGAGTCAAACAGAGCTTGGATGGCGTGTACAGGTACAGCTGCCCAAGCAGCTTCAACACGATACCACAGTTCATCAAGAGTAGTGACCGCCGTAGTGTGACGAGCCAGTTGCTCGACCACCATTGACCAGACGTTTTCAGTTGGTGAGAGATTTGGAGAATGTGCTGGCCACCGCAGTCGAACATTTTCTGTGTCCAGAAAGGCCCCTACAGGACCTGCAACATGCGGTCGTGCATTATCCTGCTGAAATGTAGGGTTTCGCAGGGATCGAATGAAGGGTAGAAACACGGGTCGTAACAGATCTGAAATGTAACGTCCACTGTTCAAAGTGACGTCAATGTTAACAAGAGGTGACCGAGGCGTGGAACCAGTGGCACCCCATACCATCACAACCGTTGATACTCCAGTATGGCGATGACGAATGCACGCTTCCAATGTGCGTTCACCGTGATGTTGCCAAACACTGGTGCAACCATCATGATGCTGTAAACAGAACCTGGACTCATCCGAAAAAATGACAGTTTTGCCATGCGTGCACCCAGGTTCGTCGTTGAGTACACCATCGCAGGCGCTCCTGTCTGTGATGTAGCGTCAAGGGTAACCGCAGCCATGGTCTCCGAGCTGATAGTCCATGCTGCTGCAAATGTCGTCGAATTGTTCGTGCAAATGGTTGTTGTCGTGCAAACGTCCCCATCTGTTGACGCAGGGATCGAGACGTGGCTGCACGATCCGTTACAGCCATGCGGATAAGATGCCTGTCATCTCGAATGATAGTGATACGAGGCCGTTGGGATCCAGCACGGCGTTCCGTAATACCCTCCTGAACCCACCGATTCCATATTCTGCTAGCAGTCATTGGATCTCGACCAACGCGAGCAGCAACGTCGCGATACGATAAACCACAATCGCGATAGGCTTCAATCCGACCTTTATCAAAGTCGAAAACGTGATGGTACGCATTTCTCCTCTTTACACCAGGCATCACAACAACGTTTCACCAGGCAAGGCTGGTGAATTGCTGTTTGTGTATGAGAAATCGGTTGGAAACTTTCCTCATGTCAGCACGTTGTAGGTGTCGCCACAGGCGCCAACCTTGTGTGAATGCTCTGAAAAGCTAATCATTTGCATATCACAGCATCTTCTTCCTGTCGGTCAAATTTCGCGTCTGTAGCACGTCATCTTCGTGGTGTAGCAGTTTTAATGGCCAGTGGTGTACATGACCACGTAGGTTTTCGAAAGGTACGCTCCAGGCGCAACTCGAGACGAAACTCCACTGCGTCCACAGAATCCAGTGAAAATCCAGTAAAGTTTGATCTTCAAATTCAACGTAGAACTGCTTTTAATTTAAAATTTCGAGCCCAAGGAAACCGCAAAGTCCTTTCACATAGCACTAAAACAACTCAATCTTGCGCAGTTTATGATTAGCACGAATTTTAGAAGGAACAGTGTCAAACTCACCACCTACCAGACTGACTTTGAAACCAGACTAAAAAAAAATTGTCACCATTTACAGACCGGAAGCAACCATCTAGACAATAAACTCACACAATAAAATACAACCTGATAAGAAACCACATGGACTCTTCCTAAGTGTAATCATCACTAATGTCGATCACTACGTCGCCAATGAGGAAATCGAAAATGAACTACAAATGCAGGGATAGAAATCCAAAAAACCATTGCGCATCTACTCGTGACTCACAAAACGATCCTTCATAAAAATACATGTCATCTCTGATCAGAAGAAAACCGTAGACAAACTTCTTGCACATCACTTCACGATGCATTGCATACTATAAAAGGTTGAAGCATCCAACCCACGACCTCCGCAACCTACACACCACAAAAAATGCAATAGTTTCAAATGTCCAAATGTGTGTGAAATCTTATGGGACTTAACTGCTAAGTTCATCAGTCTCTAAGCTTACACACTACTTAACCTAAATTATCCTCAGGACAAACACACACACCCATGCCCCAGGGAGGACTCGAACCTCCGCCGGGACCAGCCGCACGGTCCATGACTGCAGCACCTTAGACGCAATACTTTTCAGCATACCTCAGAAAACTGTCATAACGAACCCATATGCGGGAAATGCAGCGAAGCTCACGTAATTTTCAACTGCAAACTAAATTCTAAAAAGGAAACACCTAAATGCGGCAAGTACAATGATATTCACCCCGCTACCGACCCAAATTGCTTAGAAAGACGAAGTAACACATCTCCGCCGATAGAACAGAAATCAAGTTCATTAATGAATCAAATTAGCCCGTGCAGGACCGCTCACAAACTGAAAACTTTCTGCGTGCGTTCACAACTGCACTACTCAACGTTCTTCCAGAATCTAGATCCCTCATTACTGACATGATAAAAACGGTTTCCTGAAAATTCCTTCGGCGGGATATGGAAATGACGTACGCCTGGAACAACATACACATCTACATCAGCAACCCGCCAGATTCATCTGTCCAAGTCTAACATATCGCTAGAGTCTACAAATTTGGTAATATTTCCACATTCATGTCCATAAAAGACACTGCGACTATAAGCTTTGTCAACGCAAATGGCTTCCGTGCTAAAAACGAGCTCCTAGAAAAACTGGTTCGAGAACAAAACATTACAGTTTCTGGAACTGCCGAAACCAAGATGCTTCGGCAAAGACACAAGCGTTCTCGATTATGAATGCCACTGGTTAGACAAAACCAAAACGGAGAGAGGAAGACGTTTACAAGGATGTGTCGCCATCTTTTATATAAAACGAATTGCCGCTATAAGACTTGATTTACCACAAAGACTGAGTACCCACCAAGCTATTTTCCTCAAAATAATAGGAAAATATTGCAAACCGATCTTATTCGCAACTGTACTAATACCTTCCACCGAGGATCTTCTTATAGATTTCTTTGATTGCATCTCCACACTTGGTCCGACAATCATAACAGGAGTCCACAATGTCAGATCTACTGTACCTGGCAACAAAACGAACAACAATAATGGCGATATCTTCATTGTAGCTCTAAACGACAATCTGATCCACTTAAAAGATAATTCACCTGCTTTCATAAATAACACAGGAACTTCCATAGTTTATCACTTCATCTGCACACCACAAATTGCTAGTAACTGCAGTGAAGTGGAAATAGGTGACAGCATTTCCAGCGACCATCTCCCCATCATCATAAAAACAATGGCTGTTACACACCTCAAAAATGACTAGCACAATAGGAAAACTTTCATCGACTCCGGAAACTTTAATGTCGAAAACTATAGAACAAAATTTTTAAACAAAAAGCCCAACACGACATCCACTACTACGGAAGACCTTGACCACTATAACCAGCAAATCGTCCAAACGATACAATCAGCTATCACTAACACCGTACCAGAGAAAACCGTCATGGAACGTAAGAACAGGCTTTCTTCACATATTCTTAACCGAATCAAATAAAAAAGACCATTATACAGATAAAATAAACAGCAAACTAATGAAAGGGAAAAAAACAGATCAGATTCGCCAACTCAGAGCAAATAGACGGGAACGTAAGTCACAAGGCTTGAACCAAGTAACCACACTCTCTTTTGAAATAAATTCAAGAGAGTCATGGGCAAAACCATCACCGGAGAACCGGCCTTACTAATCGACGATCGCACACGGCGGATGGAAGGTAGTAGGCTGAAATGTTCCGCGATTCATTCGAAAAAATACACGATCATCCACGTGACCCCAAATTCGACGACAACCACAAGGAAATTATTACTAGGGAACATCATTCACTTGTATACAAAAATACCACACCAGCCGATGATCCACTATTGTAAGAAATAACGGAATATGAGACAGCCTCCGCCATAATAAGCGGCAAAAATGCAGCTTCTGGAAATGACGGCGTCGGTCGATTTCATCTCAGACTACTTCTACCACGGCGACTTGCCCAAAGACTATAAGCTTTATTTAATGGTGCCTTAAATAAAAAAACCGCACCATCTCAATGGAAAAATGTGCATATTAGAATGATTCCGAAACCTTGGAAATCCAAAACCAGTCCTAAATCATACAGACCTATGAAATTACTTCCAACAATTGGTAAAACCTTTGAAGCAATAATTAACCACACACTACAACAATTTGCAGAAGACAACATCATTATACCATATGAACAACCTGGTTTCAGAAACAGTCACAGTACCTCTGATCCATTATTAAGACTAACTTGCAAAGTTATCCAGGCTATGGGTATCATCGTAGCTAAGTAATCAAAATTTTGAATAAAAATCATCAGCAATGGCGGCAGAAGACTTCCGGCGTAAAAAGTGACCCTCAGAAAGCCAACGGCTTTGTCAAAGACGGCGGAGAAGCGAATAGAGGTTCAGGGCACCCTCTCGCCCTTAGGGTGCGAAACTGCCCCTAAAGGCGGAAGAATCGGTAATGATCAACGGCATGAGGATGCAGAAAGCAATGTAAACAACTGCATTGAAGACATCAATTGTATCCACAGGATATGTGGCCAGTAACTGAAAAAGTATCATGGTGATTTCTCCATTGGCGAAAGATTCGGGAATAGTCCCCCATTCACATTCCCGGGAGGAGACGGCCTAGGGGAGGTGACTATGAGAAAAGAATGAGTAACCAACGAAACGATAACGTCCTACGAATCGAGGCCTGGAGTGCCAGAAGTCTGAACGTTGTAGGGAAGCTAGAAAACCTGAAAAGGCAAATGCTAAGCCTCAGTATAAATATAGTGGGGGGTCAGTGAAGTGAAATGGAAAGTAGATAAGGATTATTCGTGAGATGAGTATAGGGTAATATCAACAACAGCAGAAAATGGTATAGCGGGAGTGTTTAATGTTATGAATTATAAGATAGGGCAGAGAGTGATTTACTTTAACCAGTTCATTGGTAGATTTGTTCTCATCAGTATCGACATCAAACCAACACCAACAATGATAGTTCATGTATAAATGCCAACGTCGCAAGCCGAAGTTGAAGAGATAGAAAGTATATAGGAGGATATAAAACGGGTAATTCAGTACATAAAGGGAGATGAAAATCTAGTAGTCATGGAGGATTGGAATGCGGTTATAGGGGAAGGAGTAGAAGAAAGGGTTACGAGACAATAAGGACTCGGTACTAGGAATGAGAGAGGAGAAAGACCAATTTAGTTCTGCAATAAATTTCAGCGAATATTCTGTTAAATAATCACAAGAGGAGGAGGTACACTTTAAAAAGGCCGGAAGATACGGGAAGATTTCAGTTTTCATGGTCAGGAAGAGATACCGAAATCGGATACCGGATTGTAAGGCGTACCCAGGAGCAGATATACATACAGATCACCATTTATTAATGATGAAGAGAAGGCTAAAGTTTAACGGAGTAGTCAGGAAGAATCAGTGCTCAAAGAAGTGGGATACCAAAATACTAAGAAACAAAGTGATACGTTTGAGGTTCTCTGAGGCTATAGATACTGCGATAATGAATAGCTCACTAGGCAACACAGTTGAAGAGGCCCGGACATCTCGAAAGAGGGCACTTACTGAAATTGGAAAGAAAACTGTAGGCACAAGGAAGACTGCTGCGAAGAAACTATGGATAACAGATGAAATACTTCAACTGATCGATGGAAGAAGGCAGTACAAAAATGTTCTGGGAAATTCAGGAATACAGAAATACAAGTCACTTAGGAACGACATAAATAGGAAGTGCAGGGAAGCTAAGGCAAAACGGCTGCATGAAAAATGTGAAGAAATCGCAAAAGAAATAATTATCGGAAGGACGGATTCAGCATATAGGAAAGTCAAAATAACCGTCGCTAAAATTAAAAGCAGATGCGGTAACATTAAGAGTTCAACAGGAATTCCTCTGTTAAATGCCGAGGAGAGAGTGGATAGGTGGAAAGAGTACATTGAAGCCCTCTACGAGGGGAGGAGGGGGGGGGGACTTGTCTGATGTGATAAAAGAAGAGACAGGATTCGACAGGGAAAAGAGAAGGCATGCAGTATCAGAACCAGAACTTGAAAGTTCTTTGGAAAACTTAAGAACAAATAATACAGAAGCGATGGATACAATTCCATCGAAATTTCTAAAATCATCACTGGAAGAAATGGCAACAAAACACTACTCACGTTGGTGTGTCGAATATATGCAACTGGCGATATACCATCAGACTTTAGGCAAAACATCATCCACACAGTTCCAAAGACAGCAAGAGCCAAAAAGTGCGAGAATCGTCGCACAACCAACTTGACAGCTCATGCATCCATGTTGCTGACAAGAATAATGCTGTATATAGAAGAAAGTAAAAGAAAATTGAGAATGTGTCAGATGACGAACAGTTGATAATGGAAGCAAGACAGAAGAAATATAAAGACACATTCATAGGATTTGTCGATCTGGAAAAAATGTTTGACAACGGAAAATGGTGCAAGTTGTTTGAAATACTGAGAAAAAGAGGGGTAAGCTATAGGAAATGGCGGATAGTATACAAAATGTACAAGAACCTATAGTAAACAATAAGACTGGAAGACCAAGAAGGAAGTGTTCGGATTAAAAAGTAATACAGGGATGTAGTGTTGAACCTCAACTGTTCAATCTGTACATCGAAGAAGCAATAAGGGAACTAAAAAATGGTTCAAGGGTGGGATTAAAATTCAAGGTGAAAGGATATCAGTAATACGATTCGCTGATTAGATTAATATTCTGAGTGAAAGTGAAGCAGGATAGCACGATGTGCTGAATGGAATGAACTGTCAAATGAGTATCGAATATGGATCGAGAGTAGTGAACAGCAGCATAAATGAGAACAGCGAGAAGCTTAACATTACAAATAGGAATAGCTTAGTAGACAAAGTTAAGGGATTCTGCTACCTAGGCAGCAAAATAACCTATCACGGACGGAGGAAGGGAGACGCCAAAAACGGACTAGCACCAAAATGTGATACTTGGCCAAGAGAAGTCTGCTAGTATTAAACATAGGCCTTAACTTGAGCAAGAAATTTCTGAGAATATACGTTTGGAGCACAGTATTGTATGGCTGTGAGACATGGACTGTCGGAAAACCAGAACAGAACATAATCGGTTTGAGATGTGGTGCTACAGTAGAATATTGAAAATTAGGTGCTCTGTGGGAAACACTGACAAGAAGAGTGGACAGAATTATACGTCTGTTAAGGCATCATGGGATAACGTCCATGATGCTAGAGAGAGGTATAGATGGTATAAACTGCAGAGGAAGACTGTGATTGAAATTCATTCAGAAAATAATAGAGGGCAGGGTGCAAATGCTAATCTGAGACGAAAAGGATGGCACAGGAGAGGAACTTGAGGCGGCCTGCATCAAACCAGTCAGAAGACTGATCAGTAAAAAACAATTATTTATACTTTGTGTACGCAGCATATGACTTTTGCGCAACTGGAAATGCTTGACAGGGCGTCATGATATCCTTCTTTTGTGTGGCCATTTTGTCCGTAGTTTCTTTACAATTATTGAGGGTATTTTCGTTCTATCGTTGCAACTACAATAAAGGCGTATTTTTTCCACCATACGCTCCTTGCTTTATTGAGGTATAGCGTCGTGATTTGCGCTTGATTTCTCGCCTACATCGGGAAATGCCGTCTACTAGCACATCGTTGATGTTTTCTTCTTTAGACAGTGATATTTTAGTCTAATTTTTAGTTGCTCTGTAGAACTATGCTTTTTTATGTTTTACACAGTACGCTTTTTCCCATACCACTGTTTTCTGTGTGCTCTTATACTTCTAAGTATGTATTGTGGTTTGTGTTTTGAAGTGTTTCCAGCATAGCATTGCCACTAGTTTGTCTTTAACCTATTCTTTTTTTAGTTTGTTGTCTGTGTGTAAATCTGTTTAATTATGCTACTGTGTATTTATATACTGCGTAGAATTAGTGAAAGAACAGTGATGGAATTTTTTGGGGGGAAGGGACAAGCCATGATGAGTGGACGTAAGTGTATATAGTAGTGTGATGGAGTGTGGTTTGTAGAAGGTGATGAGCAAGAAGTGAAATGAAATTGGTAGGGGTTAGGGTTGAGGGAGAGTGGGAAATGGTGAAGGATGAAAAAAGCTCTTTTCTTTTTCATGTAATTTCATCAATTATTTTATATAGTCTGGTTTCCAACATCTGTTCGGTCGTTGAGCAACTGATTGTTTTGTGTTAATGTTTCTTGAATGTCGAAAGTTTCGTGGAAAGGGAGGAGGTGATTGTCTTTGCTGATTCTTATGATGTTCTTACCTTTTTCAATGTTGCTTGGTCTACGGTGTTTTTGTTTTAGATTATCTGTAAATGCTGTATGGTTTGTACCATATTTAAATTCTCTGATCTATTCTTTACATCTTGTGTCGAATGGTCTGTCAGTCATTCCAATGGATATCTTTTCACAACCTCCACAACTAAGCTGATAGTTTGTTGGTATCTATCTGGGTTTTATTTCAATTTTGGAACGTGCTTTTGTATTGAATTGTTTGTTTTGTAAGCAATGTTTATGTCTTGTTTTCTGATTATGTTACCTATTTAATGTGTGAATTTGTTTCGGCAGGTAATTACAGATTCCCAGATTCCGAATAAATTGTCACTATAGAAGAAAAACATGACAACAGTAATGTAAACAAAGAGCTAACTAGGGAGTTAATAAAAGAAAAAAATCAAAAAATATAGCAAAACAAATTAAAAAATAAAACAACAAATTCAAAAATAATTGTGATGAAACAAAACTTAAATGTCTAAAAAAAACTTGCAAGCAGAAAACATCATTTTAACAAAGTCTGACAAATGTAGTAGTGCCGTCTTCGTGAAAACAAAACAATATATAAGAAAATCAGAAGAATTCATCAGCAAAAACGACATAAAAAAGTTGAAATCAAATCCAACTAACAAATTTCAAACACATGTTAAAAACACATAAAAACATGTAGTGTACATTTACAGGGAGAGAGAAAAAGAGACTTGTACAAAAATATCCTCACACCCCCCCCCCCCCCCCTCCGACATGAGATACCAAACAAACGTCCATAAAGAAGATTATATAGTCTGTCCAATAGTACATATCACAGGAGCACCAACATATATATTAGCAAAACAAATGCGGTAACTACTCACCTAGTACTATAAACCAGAAAACGATAGAACAATAAAAAATACCTTTCAACTAGTAGAACATATAAGAGACATTATAATCCCTGGGACAGCATCACTACTCTCCTTTGATGTAGACAGTATGTATTACTGTTAACGAAACCATAAATGCAATTGAAGAAAACCTGAAAACACACAACCAGCTACCTCATTAACATGCAGATAAAACAATAAATTAATAAACAACAAAATTATTTTCAATTCAATCAAGAATACTATATACAAGAAGGAAGTTTGCCTATGAGTTCACCTATTTCAGGAACACTGACCAACATTTTCATGAATCATACAGAAAAATTAATATCTGAAGACGTAATAACCAAGTAATGCTACAGAATCATCTACTGGTACAGTACATGGATGACATAATATGCATGGCAGATAAACATAAAAGTGGAATACAGCAACTATATAAATACATAAATACTGTACACAAATACAAAGTTCACAATAGAAGAAGAACAAGATAACTCACTCAGTTTTCTAGACATAACATAAAAAGACAATAACAAACACACATTTGACATATACAAAAAAAAACCACAACGACTGACACTACCTTAAATGCAACCTCAAACCACCTGCAGAAATACAAGCAGGCTGCAATCAGATACATGTTACACAGACAAAAAAGGATTCCCCTGAACACTTCTAATAACCAGAAAGAGCTATCCATTATAAAACAATGAACACAAAGAAACGATGGTAGACAAAGTAAACAGAAAAATAAGGAAAAAGCTAACCAAACCACACCAACCGATACAGTCTGCAGTACTACAAAAAATGGTGCACAATGACACATCAGAACAAATTCACACATAAAATAGTTAACATATTCAAAAACCAAGGCATAAACTTTGCTTGCAAAAAAAAACTCAATACAAAGGCACATCCCAAAACTGAAATCAAAACGAGACAGATACCAATAATTTGGTATCTATCAGCTGTGTTGCAGAGGCTGAGAAAAGATATACACTGGAATGACTGGCAGGACATTCGACACAAAATAGGAACAACACATCATACCATTTAAATACAGCACAGACTGTTCAATATTTGCAAATCATCTAAAACAAGAACACCATAGACCCAGCAACATTGAAAAAGATATGATCATCATAAAACTCAATAAAGACAGTCACCTCCTCCCTTTCGAAGAAAATTTCCACATACACAAAGCATTAATAGAAGACGAACAGTTGCCCAACGACCAAATAAATATGAGAAACCAGACTCTATATAAAATGATTGATTAAATTACATGAAAAACAGAAGAGCCTTTCCCACCCTTCACTCTCTCCCACTCTCCCACCTAACCCCCTCCCCGCTCACTCCCGCTCCTCTCCCAATTTCATTTCACTTCTTGCTCCTCACCTTCTCCGACACACTCCATCACACTACTATATACACCTACGTCCACTAATCATGGTTCTCCCTCGTCCACAAAAAAACCTCCATGACTGTTCCTTCACAACTCTTACACAGCAAATAAATACACAGTAACTTAATTAAACAGAATTACACACGTAATGAGAATAGTTCTTGGGAGGAAATAAACACCATTCCAGGTGTTTACACTTTGTTGCCTAATAAAAAGCGAGAAACAAATGGACATGTTTTTAAAAGCTATTAAAACTAACGTGCTTGAATGGAACGCTGCGCCTCCCTCAAATTCATCTCCCTTTCCTGATATCGGACTACTTGCCCTACTAAATTTACCGCCGATCGCGCTCTCCCGCTCCGACTTCGGGCTAAGCGGCTCGCTAGTATTTTCGGACCCACACAAACTGGTCGACTGCTTAATATTAGCGACGTCTGTTATTGTCGATTTAACTACAGACTCATACATAATCTCGCTATCAGCGCAGGAACTTAGCTTTGTCACGCTGGATCCTTCTGCCATCGTATTGCTGCCGATGTTGCAGTTGAAGCCGACGCTGAAGATCTCGTAGCCTTTGCTGTGGTAATGCAACCGTGGCTGCGCGATAAATCGCCCTTGAAGATGCCGCTGCTGGCTGAAACCCCGTGCTTTCGATGTCGCCTCTTCTTGCGCGTTACTTTTTTATCACTCCTAACCACTACTAAAACTCGGTGCACACAACTGTTGCAAAATTCGTAGCTCAGAGCCCCCATGCAAAATACATAAACTGCCACAGGCTTGAGACCTAGGTCAAAGAATGTCATTAACTGTGAGGATTACAATTGTAATTTCACAACTATTAAAGAACCCTAATATTTAGTCCTGAACCGATCTCACATTTAACTTTTACGAGAGGTCCTGCCTATCGAAGTTCAGATAATACTTTTTGAAACACTTTGCAGGATTCAAATCCAATTCTAAACTTTCCAAAACCCAATCCTGTTCCAACACTTTGCAAGATTCTTATCCCTCAACTAACACTTTCCAAATTCCTATCCCGGACGAGCCCCAATTGCGAGCTAACATCTCAAAGATGTTTGGACTCACATGCGGGTCCTCTTCGTCGAAATGTCTTGGCTCGAATTCGTCTACGGGTTGAACCGCACGTGTCGCATTACACGCCCTGAAGTAGACACTTGTGACCCTTTAGTTAAATTGTCTCGCTGAAGGCAAGTTCGCGAAATACAAAATTAATATAACATATAATAACAGTAACAATAATATCAGCAACTAAATTAACGACCCATAAATGATGTAGGCCACAGAGTTTCTATTTGGTTGCAATAATGTTTATTCAGAAAGCTAATTAATAGCGAAAGTGGTCATATTTAGAGTTACTGTTACACTCGAGCGCATATCCATTTGATACAGTTCGATCATTCAAAATCTTATCACTAAACATATCACTAAACACAAGTCCAATAATAATTTTTTTATAATGTGGGGCCACAGTCATAATACACTTCGACAGTACCGCCATTAGACTGTTTTTTACATGTAGTGTTACATTACACGATCATGATTTCAACTTTAAAGGGCCATTATCAGGTGTTTTAATGTTATACGGTGCCTAAAATGGCATACTGTCGTATTTAAAATACACTATTAGACAGATTGCCTAAGGTTCAATATTTCTGGTAAAAGCCTACTGCTTTGTTTTATACTCCGCCTCCTTAACTACGCGAAAAGTTGAGAGTTCACACCAGGCGCGTGTCTGCTCGCCGCTCAAAGTCCCGCGATACCACACAACGTGACATTTTATAAGTCGTTTCACTTCCTAGTTGGCTAAAGACTGACTGTCCGCTTTCGCGTCTCAATCCGAACTGTACCCTCTGGTGTCTAGACCATAACCGTCCGCTTTCGCATCTGCTCAAGCACTGTCCCTCTGCCCGTCCCCGACCGGGTTTTCTGCGCGCCCAATATCACTGAACTGACTAGCGTAGTCCCCTTTCCTGAAGCTGTCCATCTAATTGGCTACAGCTTATTCTATATTATTTTTACATTTTAGCATATTTAAATAATCAAAGCTTGACCACATTCACGTTCTAAATAAACTAACTATAATATCCATAACATAATAAACGGTATATTCTTTTACATAAAACTAATACAATTCCCTTCTTAACTCTGAATGTCACGGCCAGTAGCCTTGCACCAATGTGCTTTCTGATAAATAAATAAAGAACAAAAGTAAGTATTATACACTAAACTTTGAAACAAATATTCTGTTACGTAATGATTCAATAAGGTGTCATGTTGTCATCGTTCAATGTGTTTTGTGTGGAGGAAATGATGATCTGACGCATAACTGAAAATACTGATAATTTAAATTCATTATATCTTTTAAACAAACGAAGTTACAGAGTTGATATTTACAACATTTGTCATTTTAATGATGCGCTTCTATACGAAATGTCGATCATTAAGATCGACCAAAGTGTTCAGCTTTTAGTTTTCAGGTCTTTGTTACAAAACTTGTTAATTTCACTTTAACAGTAAATCCTAAACTGTTATAGATATGATCAATATTCAAGTTTTATTGGGATCACCATGAAGTCTTATGGAGGATGGCAGATTAAAATTACGGTGGCTTTATTCCCTACATTACTGCTAAAGAATTAAATAGTTTTCATAAATGATTCCCTTTATGGCCGATCTTAGGTTCGCCACATTTAACACTGCTACGTCTCCTTGGCCACACATGGCTTCTAGTGGATTTCCCTATGACGTAGGTTCTCGTCTGTCTCACTCGCACACAACAGCGCTTAGGTCTCAATAGACAATACACATCTGTGAATTTCCTCATCCCGAGGTGAAACTGCGCCCTTTGTGGCATCCGGTCCTGGACGACAGGGCTCGTTTCGCAATTGCTGAAGGCTGACTTTTTCGCCCATATACAGGGTTATTACAAATGATTGAAGCGATTTCACAGCTCTACAATAACTTTATTATTTGAGATCTTTTCACAATGCTTTGCACCCACATACAAAAACTCAAAAAGCTTTTTTGGGCATTCACAAATTTTCGATATGTGCCCCTTTAGTGATTCGGCAGACATCAAGCCGATAATCAAGTTCCTCCCACACTCGGCGCAGCATGTCCCCATCAATGAGTTCGAAAGCATCGTTGATGCGAGCTCGCAGTTCTGGCACGTTTCTTGGTAGAGGAGGTTTAAACACTGAATCTTTCACATAACCCCACAGAAAGAAATCGCATGGGGTTAAGTCGGGAGAGCGTGGAGGCCTTGACATGAATTGTTGATCATGATCTCCACCACGACCGATCCATCGGTTTTCCAATCTCCTGTTTAAGAAATGCTTCTGCTTTAGCCTTTTCCGTAAGATTTTCCAAACCGTCGGCTGTGGTACGTTTAGCTCCCTGCTTGCTTTATTCGTCGACTTCCGCGGGCTACGCGTGAAACTTGCCCGCACGCGTTCAACCGTTTCTTCGCTCACTGCAGGCCGACCCGTTGATTTCCCCTTACAGAGGCATCCAGAAGCTTTAAACTGCGCATACCATCGCCGAATGGAGTTAGCAGTTGGTGGATCTTTGTTGAACTTCGTCCTGAAGTGTCGTTGCAATGTTATGACTGACTGATGTGAGTGCATTTCAAGCACGACATACGCTTTCTCGGCTCCTGTCGCCATTTTGTCTCACTGTGCTCTCGAGCGCTCTGGCGGCAGAAACCTGAAGTGCGGCTTCAGCCGAACAAAACTTTATGAGTTTTTCTACGTATCTGTAGTGTGTCGTGACCATATGTCAATGAATGGAGCTACAGTGAATTTATGAAATCGCTTCAATCATTTGTAATAGCCCTGTACTTAAATGGGAACGAAATGCTCGTTAACTCACATACGATGGGTGGTTCCGTAACCAAGGTAGCCGATGTATTTGATATTTCAAGAGGCACTTTATCTATGATTTATACGGCATACAGGGAAAGCGAAAACAAAGTATCATCCGGTAAGTCACAACACAGACAAACGTTGCACTGAGTGACCGTGACGGATGGTTGTTGAAGAGGATTGTTACTAAAAATGAGAGGACAACAGCTGCACAAGTCGCTGCAGAACTGACTGTCCCACTCGCGAACTCTGTCAGCACCAAAGCAACACAAAGGGAATTGTTGTGCGGCCTGGTATTCCAAACCCACTCATCAGTGATACAAATGGCAGCAGTAGGAAAACATGGTGCCGAAGCTATAAAGCCTAACTGTGAAGCAATGGAAGAATGTAGTTTCGTCGGATGAGTCTTATTTCACTCTGTTTACAACTTCGGGCACGAGTTTACGTCTGGCGTACTCCGTCCCAAGTCTACGATGCAGACTGCTTACTGCGATTTCATCGACACTGATCGCAGTACAGGCTCGTATTCAATGACGCATCATGTCTTCAGCAGTCGTGGATGTTCATTTTTAAAATCGTATTTCATTTTGTTCACTCACAGAAGCCAGAGGAGTAAATTCAGTGAGCGTGTAGAACCTATTGTTTCCCAAACGATCTATCAAACTAAATCCAAATGCAATGTTAAGAAGATCCGTAATTATGCATGTGGAATGGGCCAGACATTCCTCATGTTGATGTCACATGGTTTAACTAAAGTCCAATGCAATGACCACCAATAACTGCGAAAGTGTACCTGTCAATGAGGTTCCAGTTGTCGCCTATTACACACCAGCTGAGCGGCAAGTAACGTATTTAAGTTTGTTCTGTTTTTTTCTGCATAGTTTGATTCCTAAATTCAGTGCATGTTTCTCTATTGAAGAGGTGTAATCTCGCATTTTTGTAGCTGTAAAGCGTAAATTCAGGTGTCTGTAGCACAGTCGCTGACGAGCCAGCAACCGGTCGTTTCAGCCTAATCCGTCAGTCAGGTTCCAGCTGTCGCCTGTTACACACCAGCTGAGCAGCCAGATAACGTATTTACCTGCTTCTGTGTTTCTTCGTATTTTAATTCTTTAATTCCTTGCATATTTTTATATTTAAGAGGTATAATCTCATGGTTTGGTAACTGTAAAGTGAAGATTCAGATAGTCTGTTACAGAGCTGCCACTTCTTTTCAACATTCAGCTACACAGCGTGAAAGGAGTATACTGGGGCACAATTGTATGTGGCACCAGAATAAGATAATAAATATTAATAAATTAAAATGAAACTAGTATACTATAAAAGATGAATAGGCTTGATAATGCGGATCGCTGACTGTGTGCGACCGCAGAGCCAAAGATACTGTACTGCTTGTGTTGGAGCAAGAGAGCGCTGGGCGCTCAGTTGTAGGTGGCTGTGTGCGAGGTAAAGACGATGGAGTAGGCAGTTTCTGTGGTGTGTTTATAAAGGCACATTTGCATGCCGTGCGTGAGTTTCCTCGGAAACGCGAGATCTTAATTAAATAATTAATCTCTGACAAATAAAGCCTATGGCAAAGAACTACAGCGCTATGCCGCTGATAAAACAAAATACAATTATGACACTCTTATGTTTGATTAAGAAGAAGGAGGTCTTGTAGAATAGCTGAGGCTGGAAGCACGTATATTTTATTAACTGGCACACCGCCATATTTGATGTTATATAAGAACACTGCGAGTTGCAATCTCACTAGGCACTCGACTCTGTAAAGATTCTATATTTATGAAAGTAAGTTAAATTATTTAACTGTAGGCTTATTCGTTGAACATATCTGATTTAACTAACTGTGTAAACTTTTTTATGTTTAGTAGACAGTCACCTCTGTACGACGTATTGACATGGCTGGCAAATTATTCTAATGAGATTTTGAGTCCGCACCTACCGCAGCAGTCTTTGGAAACGATTTAAATACGAAGTCCGATTATCTGAGTCTTATTTCACGGTCAACTACGAATAACATTGCATTTACGAAAAAGCCATTGTCAAGCGTCTGATAACAAATAATTAAACGTCCGCGTTCCAGATAAGCAAATATTAATTACAACCAATCAGTATCATACTTATACAATAATAAATATTTTATTTTATTTTATTTATTTATTTATTTTATATTGGCGACTGCGTGTCGGACTTGTTATTTTGTCATTTGTTACATTGTTCTCTTTGTTTCATGTGAAAAATCAACTTTCTGGACCTGGACTTGAATATATGAGAAATAACAAAAATCTGAAGATATTTTCCAATTCTAAAATTTTGCGGGAAGACGCAACGAAGCTTCCAGCAAAATAAGGTAAGACGCAGCATCTTTGCATTGGCAGGCTTGACCAGACGCATAATTCAGTGTATTAGGTCTTCAGTAGATTCTGTGGTATTTCTTTCGCACGTAGCAGTTTTCAGTGATAAATTTCATTCTCAGTGCTTTTCCTTAAACAATAACTTCTGCAACAATACCAATACACGAGTGTACAATATGGCCGACTTCTGTACGATACGTTGTAACATGGCCAGCAGCCATTAACAATAATCCCATATTCAGTTTACATTTTTAAATTAACAAACAGCCATTGTTGCTACGAGCGATTCATGTTCAACCGCATATTATTTTAAAACCAGTGTCAAACTTTATTTTCTTGAAGCATACCTTACGTGTGGCATGGTCATAACTAGAAAACAATACGCAAAGATGGAACAGCAAAGACATACTATTCAGACGCAGTCCGACTCGGACGAGAGACAAATGTTAGAAAATGACTTTACGACAGCAACCGGTAGTGACGATTCATCAAATATTGACGCAAGTATTAACGGAAATTTTGACAATAGGCCGTCCACCACAAAAATTTCAAAGTCTCAGTCAGAGCCCATGTTAATACATGACGTCACGTCTAATGACGCGGAGGGGGCAGTGACCTTGCAAACAGTAAACATTGCCAACATACTAATGAAACAAAACGCAGAAAATATGGCAACCTTAAAGACACAAAATGAACAGTTACAGACACAAAATGACGAAATTATATCTGATCTCATAGCAATCAAGACATGTAATGACACTTTATGTAAACGTGTGGAACTTACAGACGCAACACTGACCAAACAGATGACTGAACTCAGTACGAAATATTCCAAGCTTAATACGATACAAGAAAAGACTACAAATGACGTAGCACTTTTACAGACACAAGTAAAAAACCTTAATGTCACGTGTGAAGCTCTTACTGAACAAATTCAAACATATCCTTCAGTACACGACAACCTTGAAAAACGAATTACTGACGTGCAGAATTAATTTGATGATGTTGAACAACACCTGACTGACATCTTACAATCTGATGCCACAGCTCATTTTCAAAATATTAATAAAGAATTTCATGATTGGGTAGAGAACAAAGACAAACATTTTGATAGATGCATACGTGAAAATTTACCAACAATTGTGGACGACTCCATAGCGGAATACATCACTAATAACAAACAGCTGATTAGTGACGCAGTACAATCTGTCACTGCACCCATGAGACAATTCACCGATCAACCACAGTCTGAATGTAACGAAAATATCAGTCAAAATGTACAGTTCAGAAACCAATATACATTCGAGTATGACGCACACATACCGCACACGACAAACACACAAGAACAAAACACACCACGACAACAACACATGCCACGACGTGCAAACACAAACACAAGCTATTATCATGGTAAACCACAGCAACATCATCGTAATTACTCGCCATCTGAACATTACAGTAATTACAGTGGAACAAATCCATATCATAATGCAAAGGAAGAAGAAAGCTTAATAAAACACAGACAATTTCAGACTTTTATCCCAGAAAAACGAACCATTCATCCGGTGATTTTTCTTAAATCTTTTAGTAACGCATTTCCACGCACTTGGAGTGACCGGAAAAAGATTTCATATATTGTCGGTTACATCCAAGGCGATGCAGCTGTCTGGGCATACAGTCAAGCTGACGTATGTACCACGTACAGTGAGTTTGAGCGTGCCTTTCTGAACAAATTCTGGTCGCAATCCGTTCAGGAGCGACTCAGAAGACAAATTTTAGAACCTGAAACTTTTAATAGTAAAAATGGTAACTTACGCAGATATTTTGAAAAATACTTGAACATGGGACATTTTTTGGACGAACCAGTCGCAACACGTGATACACTCCGTGCGTTGAAGGCCAAATTGCCTTTCAACATTAAAGAAAAACTCTTACATATTCCGGATGACGATCCAGATTATTTTTTAACAGCTTTAGATTCGGTTGACATGTTACTAGATCAGCGCTTCGCGCGGCAAAACAGTAGCCACGATGTTTATACTAGTGGTATACAAAACATGCAGGCTTGCGAACTCAATTCTGGCGCGCGACAGTTGGATACGCGGTACAGCAAAAACAGCAAACTCACATGCCGTCTCAATACGGAAATCAAAATCAACACGCGTATTCCAATACAAACAACAGTTGCAACAGTAATAACACTTCATACGGCAATCCATACAAAAGGCACTGCGGTAATAACAACAACAACAATGGTAACAACGGATACAAATGTAACAACAAAAACACAAACAGAAATAATAATAACTACGAGCCAAGACAGCATCATGGCTGGACTCGTAGCGATCAATACTTTCATTCAAACACTGCTATACCACGGCAGCCACCAGGACAAAATTGGAGCATACCTTACGACCGACAGGTAAGTCATAATGCGCAATAGCAACAGCAACTGCAAAAGTTTGGATATCACAGCAGGCAATATCCGAATGTGAATATAATAGAAGTGACACCTGATACACAACCTCAATCTGCGTCAGTACCTAATAGAAATGCTAATCCAACAGACTAGAAACAGTCACTTCTATGCCCCGGATCGTGGCTGAAGAATTCTTGGGGGGCGACTTCAATGTTAATCAGTTATTTGACACCACCATTGAACAACAGAATATTGATATGCCTAATAATTGTAAACAAAAACTACCTGTTTTATTTATAAGATACAACCACAATGAGAATATATCAGATGAACTTTTGCAAGACAGTACACAATGTCGTTCAAACACAAATGAAATTGTTTTAGCGTCTACTACCGGTGTAGTAGGTGGGATTCCAACTACTATTATCTTAGATACAGGTGCAGCTGTGAGCGTTTTGTCTTTTGATTTCTATAAAAAGATGTGTGAATTGGAGCCTGTGCCTGAGTTTCCTGCCCAAAACTGTAAAATAACTACTGCTCTAGGTAATATGTCATGTAGGGTTAAGAAGCAAGTTTCTGTAAACATTAAAATAGGTAATGGAACCGTACAATGGCCATTCCTGGTTGTACAAAACCTTGTGACAAATTGCATATTAGGATTAGATATTATGAGCGAGAAGGACAGCATTATAGACTTCTCCAAAGATAAATGTATTTTAAATGATAAAGGCAGTGTAATTATTATTGATTTGGACAGGAGAACTGTAAAGCATGACAAACACTGCACAGGGTACAAGGTTCAGTTAGTACTTGACAAAGACATTCAAGACACGCACACACACTCGTCTGACACAGAGCTAATGGACTTGAAAACATTGCTTGATCATAAGATAAATGAAGCTACAGCTCTCAGTGCACATGAACGTATGAAACTACAGGAAGTGTTATCCAAATATTTACAAGTTTTTACCAAACGATTAGGTGTTATCAACACGTATGTGTACAAGATTGAAGTTAAGCCTCACAAGATCTTCTACCACAAGACATATAACGTACCGTTATCTCAACGACCTGCTGTGTGGCAAGAACTAAAACAAATTACAACATAGATAATAAGTAGTATTGAAATTTTCATTTCAGCTGTACCAGTGACGCAGTTGAAGACAGAAGAACTTTTCTTTCAACGCCGCGGCACTACCAAGAAGACTGAATATTAAGGTAAAATTTATGATTACGTAGCAGTGAATGATATATTAATTTTTCACGGAATATATGTGACTGTAGGTACCACTGACTTGGTAGGACACCTGACGAACCGACAGACGTCACCTGTGAAGTGATCTTTTACTTCAAGAAATAGATTAGACGCACATCTCTCAGCAAGAAAAGCATCTACCAGTAGCCAAGGCCACACAGACACTATACACACATGCACAAAACGCGAGGAATCTGTTTTCCTTCTCTTATTATTTTGAATATTTGTTGAGCAGTTAAAACGCCTGGTCTTGCCTACTGATGTAATGAATGTTGTGTCTAACCTATCATAATTTCAGATGACATCACAAAAAACATCGATAAAATCCCAGCAAAACCGTTAAAGAGAACGTAAATATCTGCAATTCATGTAATCAAATGTGACATAGTGTAATAATTTATAGCTATGTAATGATGATGTAAACATGTTTATGTGTAACTGTATTATGTTTATGCTAAGAAAATAGGTGACGTGTATATGTATGATTACCTATGTTTTTTAAAAAATGATGTATAATGTAACTGTTACTATGTGAAAATTTGAACGATAACGAGTGCCAAAACGTGAAAAACTTAAAAAAAAAATTGCGTAGTGAACCACTGTTCACGGACATTAACGTACATTACTAAGTCTGCAACTACGCAGAAACCTATGTGAAAGACACTGTTAATTACATACGTCATGCATCGTACCTTTGTAAACGCGATGAACGGTTTCTTTGATAAGTAACTACGAACATTTAGGTGAGCTATATTTAGCAAAAAACTGAAAATGTGAAGTGCGTAATTGGTGCATCGTCTAGTGACATTACTACAGTATCTAACTTCAAGATGTTAACTGGATTAAATGGTCACAACGTGCCTGTCCAGAAAACAACACGACGAGTGGAAGAATTTTGGTTGGAACTTCAGGGAATGGAATGTTCTCGAAATGTGACGTACACACTTACCTGGACTGTCCAAGGATCGACGCCAGCTATGTGCCGTCCGAGGTTCTGCAACCAAGCTTCCACGGAATATCGAAAACGAACTGCATATGAACCAATTACTCGACGGGTCACGTCTGATCTGTAATAAACAATGCTTTTTGTCACAACGAACTGCATTACAACGACTATAATGGAAATAGGAAATGGACATGCTTATGTATCAATTACGTTGTTGTACAGCGATGTTACTGTGATCAAAAAACTTTACCACGACGACACTAACCTGTGAAACATTACTGTGCAGCAGATGAATATAAACTGTAATAACGACACGATGTGTATAGGTCAAGGCACCTGAAACAAAAAGACATTTTTCCTTGAAGCATTTCAATGCAATACTATGTAACTAAGAATACTCAACAATCTAAAGTTGTATTGTATCATAACAAATATTGTGATTTTAAAATTAAGTTACCTGTCATAGAATGTACTCTTCGTATGTAATCTTGGTGGAATACTTTCTTTACGCAACGACTAAGAAACGCGCGCGCACACGAACAATATGAACTGCAATACTATGCCGCGTGATCTAAATTTACGATATAACGGCAGTGCCGGAGTCACATAGACGCTTCTGCGCATGCGCGCACTCTATTTTGCCAACATAAGAACTTTTACGGCGCACGCGCGTCATTCAAATTTTGTATATAATATACTATATAGTGTGTGTCATGTAAATAGTTGTGGATAACTTAGATTTTCTTGTGCCTTTAGGTGAATTGCTCGCCTGCAGGTGTGTCCTTTCGCCTCGCAATTCAGGGGGCAATATAAAGGCATATTTGCATGCCGTGCGTGAGTTTCCTCGGAAACGCGAGATCTTAATTAAATAATTAATCTCTGACAAATAAATAAAGCCTATGGCACAGAACTACAGCGCTATGCCGCTGATAAAACAAAATACAATTATGACACTCTTATGTTTGATTAAGAAGAAGGAGGTCTTGTAGAATAGCTGAGGCTGGAAGCACGTATATTTTATTAACTGGCACACCGCCATATTTGATGTTATATAAGAACACTGCGAGTTGCAATCTCACTAGGCACTCGACTCTGTAAAGATTCTATATTTATGAAAGTAAGTTAAATTATTTAACTGTAGGCTTATTCGTTGAATATATCTGATTTAACTAACTGTGTAAACTTTTTTATGGGCTTTTTTAAGGGCTACACCACCCGCAAGTTTTAGCGTGAGACTTTTTCGCGTCTCTGTTACGTTAGGACCACCGCCCAGCCCATGTTAAAAGATAGAGCCCTCCAGAAGAACAGTATAGATCTTACGATAACGCTAAAAGGACCACACCAGCTGCAAGTTTTAGCGTGAGACTTTTTCGCTTCTCTGTTACGTTGCAAACTTTAAAAACATTCCCCCACCGCGAAAGGTATAACGTTTCTCATTGGATAGACAGAAATTTGTAGGCGAAGCTTAAGGTTAACATTGAGACCCTGATTGATCAGATGAAAACACAGCCAGATAGTTTTTTTAAAACCAACTTCGGTAAATTGTAGTAAGGAGAAGTTAGGAGAGAGTTGCTTCGGAGACGGCGAGGTGAGCGGAGCTGTGCTGCCTGCCGCCCCCTGACGAACACCGGCAAGGTAATGAACGCACGCGATGCCGCATAACAGTGCATAAAGCTTCACTCAGAACTGCAGAAGTCTCATCTGTTACACCCATTTTTTGCTTAATACTAGTGTCGATCGTCAATTAAAGCTCATGGTGTTCACATTTGCCACTTGAAGTAAAAATCTGAAACGCGATGATTTTTCTGTTATATAGCAATTGAAAAACCCCATCAGCCACTGTAATTTACGACAAGTTAGATAAGTAATTAAAGATAATTGAGGGTCACTGTAGACCATTTTGATAATTTGCTTTTTTGTGAAACTTAATTTAAACCTAGATTATAGATGTGATATGGCATAGGTCATCCTTCGATCCATTGTAGAACTTGGAAACCCATTCAGGGAATATTCGTTCACATTTTTGTTGAACGCAGTTGGTTTTTACCATCCTGTATTAAAACATTTCCTTTTAACAATAGTGCAATTTATAAACAATGTTTTGTGAGTAGAATAAAATATCCAATGACAAACTTAACTGCTTTCTCGACGTTATTTTACCAGCTAACTAAAAATAGGAAAGCCTTGAACCCCTTCCACTAAATTTAGTTAGTATTAAGATTCTTTTACAGGGTGTGCAGTGGAGCTGACGCTGAAATCATTAAGTATTTGGTTATATCATTGCTAGTCTCACTGAACTCTTCTGAATTCTACATGTCATGTGTGGTCTGGCGTCTCCTTACCAGCAACAGGTCCCAGGTTCAAACTAGTCAATTCCCTAAAAAACACGCTCAGAGCGTTGTTGCGCGAAAGTGGTAGGGAGACACGATATAGAACAAACAGACACCACGCAGAATGTTTAGAGGCTGGCCACCACGCCTCGCCCATTTACCCTGGTAGTAGACAGGACGCCGATCTTTCAGCAAGGGCCGGCCGGAGTGGCCGAGCGGTTCTAGGCGCTACAGTCTCGAACCGCGCGACCGCTATGGTCGCAGGTTCGAATCCTACCTCGGGGAATTGATGTGTGTGATGTACTTAGGTTAGTTAGGTTTAAGTAGTTCCAAGTTACAGGGGACTGATGACCTGAGAAGTTAAGTCCCATAGTGCTCAGAGCCATTTGAACCATATTTTTCAGCAAGGTCCGAGCAGGCAAATAGGGGTGGGGTTTGCTACTTATCGGGAGCTCCAATGTTACGTGTGTTATGGAGCTCCTTAAGGGAATAGCTTCCAGGATCTGAAAGAAAGCCTCAGTATTTGTGCTGGAGGGCCTCTTCTGAGATGTGGAGGAGGCTTTGCCTGTGCCTACCGAGCGCGGAGCTTGAGGACGTCTTCAAGTTGTTGCTCACATTGACATCGTTGACGCCTGTCACTTGAGTTCTGAGGCCTTCCTCGGTTCATACTGTCGACTGGAGGAAGTGGTGAAAAAATGGATCAAATGGCTCTGAGCACTATGGGATTTAGCATCTGAGGTCATCAGTCCCCTAGAACTTAGAACTATTTAAACCTAACTAACCTAAGGACATCACACACATCCATGCCCAAGGCAGGATTCGAACCAGCGACCGTAGCGGTCGCGCGGTTCCGGACTACAGCGCCTAGAACCGCATGGCCACCGCGGCCGGCGAAGTGGTGAAGACTGCTGGCCTTGCACGTCGGTTGCAAGTAGATCTGGCAATTTTCAGCATCGTTCCCAGAGTTAATCGGAGTACACCTACATCTACAGGGATACTCTGCAAATCACATTCAAGTGCCTGGCAGAGGGTTCATCGACCCACCTTCACAATTCTCTATTATTCCAGTCTTGTACAGCGCGCAGAAAGGATGAACACCAATATATTTCCGTACGAGCTCCGATTTCCTTTATTTTATCGTGGTGATCGCTCCTCCCTGCGTAGGTCGGTGTCAACAAAATATTTTCGCATTCGGAGGAGAAAGTTGGTGATTGGAATTTCGTGAGAAGATTCCGTCGCAGCGAAAAACGCCTTTCTTTTAATGATTTCCAGCCCAAATCCTCTATCATTTCTGTGACACTCTTTCACATATTTCGCGATAATATAAAACGTGCTGCCTTTCTTTGAACTTTTTCGATGTACTCCGTCAGTCGTATCTGGTAAGGATCCCACACCACGCAGCAGTATTCTAAAAGAGGACGGACAAGCATAGTGTAGGCAGTCTCCTTAGTAGGTCTGTTATATTTTCTAAGTGTCCTGCCAATAAAACGCAGTCTTTGGTTAGCCTTCCCCACAAACCCAAATTTCCGCCCTCCAAGAAGTTTGCTACACTCAAATTATTCTCGGGACCGAGAACTGGTTGAAACGAGGAGTAGAAACCTCTAAAATATTTTGGAGAAAACAGATCAGACGCTATAGGACGGGGAGTGTTCACTGCACTCGACAAAAATATTGTCTATATTGAGACAGAGTCCTAGCCTGTCAGTGAAGTTATCTGGATTTGTATAACAGGTATTGGTGAAATTAAGTTAATTATTGAATGTTGCCGGCCGCTATGGCCGAGCGGATCTAGGCGCTGCTGCTACGGTCGCAGGTTCGAATCCTGCCTCGGGCATGGATGTGTGTGACGTCCTAGGTTAGTTAGGTTTAAGTAGTTCAAGGTCTAGGGGACTGATGACCTCAGATGTTAAGTCTCAAAGTTAGTTCTTAGGGCCTTTTGAACCATCCTGGGGAGTTTGGTGACCAGGGGAAGTGTTTAAACTTTGTACAGTGCTCCTGGGGCCACTCTGTAGCAATTCTGAACGTATGGTACGTCGCATTGACCTGCTGGAATTTCCCAACTCTGTCGGAAAGCACAATAGACATGAATGGATGCAGGTGACTAGACAGGATGCTTCCGTACGTGTCACCTGTCAGAGTATCTAGACGTATCAGGGGTCCCATATCAGTACAACTGCATACACTCCACACAATCACAGGGCCTCCACCAGCTTGAACAGTCCTCTTCTGACATGGAGGATCCATGGATTCATGAGGTGTCTCCATACTCTTGCACGTCCATCCGCTCGATATAATTTGAAACGAGACTCGTCTGACCAGGCAACATGTTTCCAGTCATCAACAGACCAAAGTCGGTGTTGACGGGCCCAGGCGAGGCGAAAAACTTCGTGTCGTGCAGTCATCGAGGGTACACGAGTGGGCCTTTGGCTCCAAAAGCCATATCGATGATGTTTTGTTTAATGGTTCACACGCGGACACTTGCTGATGACCCAGCACTGAAATCTGCAATAATTTGCGTAAGGGTTGCGTTTCTGTCACGTTGAACGGTTTTCTTCAGTCGTCGTTGGTCCCGTTCTTGCAGGATCTTTTTCCGCCCGCAGCGATGTCGGAGATTTGATGTTTTACCGGATTCCTGATGTTCACAGTACACTCGTGAAATGGTCGTACTGGAAATTCCCCACTTCATCACTACCTCGGAGACGCTGTGTCCCATCGCTCGTGCGCCGACTGTAACACCACGTCCAATCTCACTTAAATCTTGATAATCTGCTATTGAGGCTGTAGTAACCGATCTAACAACAGCGCCAGACACTTATTGTCTTATATAGGCAGGTCAGAGTCCTCCCTCTGGCATATGTGTGTGTGTGTGTGTGTGTGTGTGTGTGTGTGTGTGTGTGTGTGTGTGCGCGCGCGCGCGTGTGTGTGTGTGTGTATGTTATCCTTAGCGTAAGTTAGTAACCGGTTTCCAGTTATACGGATTTTTTCAATCCCAGTTTAACCTGACTGTCAAAAAAACAGCTCATAAGAAGATGTGAAATAACCGATTTTCGTTGCTTTATCGTTGTTGTTTGCAGTAATAAAAGTATTCTTCGAACAAACACTGAAAAATGCTAATGTAGGTGAAGGCGTAGGAAATCCCGATCAATATGGGTTTGAGGCTGATGCAGAAATTGATCTCGTACGTGGAGCAACCACAGCTACGGGCAGTCATCATTGGTATTAATACCCGCTTCAGCTGTACTTAGTCCTTTATTATTGGACAACCACCGATGCGTGGCACTAAAAGCCACATCTTCAGGTGAATATATGACCAAAAAATTAGTGCAGAAAAGCTCGGAATATTTTTACCCAACATTCCTTGTCTGTCAAAACGAAACATCGCTAAAAGACGCTA
This sequence comes from Schistocerca serialis cubense, assembly GCF_023864345.2. NCBI lineage: Eukaryota > Metazoa > Arthropoda > Insecta > Orthoptera > Acrididae > Schistocerca > Schistocerca serialis. The sequence continues at coordinate 593,599,460 of NC_064639.1, forward strand.
TGTCACAGAACAAATACAGCCAGATTACAATATAGTGGGTGCATCCGCTTCTCCGATCTGTTTTTGTTCTATGACATACCGCCTTTTAGCGGTGCTTCATTTTTTGATGGAATGTTGGGTAAAAAGATTCCGAGTTTCTCCGCTCTAAGATTTCAACGCAATTACGAAAATAATTACTCGTTAAAAAAATAAGAAATAAAAAAAATTGGAAATCAAACGTTTTAGCACTGTGGCTGCAGCAAATTGATATGCCAATTTTGATACCCAGTTATTTGCAAAAATTGAAAAAAGACTTTTATAACCGAGAGGAAACAACTACTAAAAAATACCTACATCTACATCTACATGGATACTCTACATATCACATTTTAGTGCCTGGCAGAGGGTTCATCGAACCACCTTCACTATTATCTGTTATTCCAATCTCGTATAGCGCGCGGAAAGAGTGAACACCTATATATTTTCGTACGACTTCTGATTTCCCTTATTTTATCGTGGTGTCCGTTCCGCCCTATGTAGGTCGGTATCAAGAAAAGATTTTCGCATTCGGAGGAGAAAGTTGGTGATTGGAATTTCGTGAGAAGATTCCGTCGCAACGAAAACGCCTTTCTTTTAATGATTTCAAGCCCAAAACCTGTTTCATTTCTGTGACACTCTCTCCCACATTTCGCGATAATACAAAACGTGCTGCCCTTCTTTGAACTTTTTCGATGCACTCCGTCAGTCGTACCTGGTAAGGATCCCACATTGCTCAGCAGTATTCTAAAAGAGGACGGTCAAGAGAATGAGGCAGTCTCCTTACTAGACCTGTTACATTTTTTAAGTGTCCTGCCAATAAAACGCAGTTTTTCTATGTGTTCCTTCCAATTCAAGTTGTTCGTAAATGTAATACCTAGGTATTTAGTTGAATTTATGGCTTTTAGATTAGACTGATTTATCGTGTCACCGATGTTTAACGAATTCCTTTTAGCACTCACGTGGATGACCTCACACTTTTCGTTATTTATGGTCAACTGCCACTTTTCGCACCATTCAGATATTTTTTCTAAATCGTTTTGCAGTTTGTTTTGATCTTCTGATGACTTTATTAGTCGATAAACGGCAGCATCATCTGCAAACAACCAAAGATGGCTGGTCAGATTGTCTCCCAAATCGTTTATATAGATAAGGAAAAGCAAAGGGCCTACAACACTACCTTGGGGAACGCCTGAAATCACTTCTGTTTTACTCGATGACTTTCCGTCAGTTACTACGAACTGTGACCTCTCTGACAGGGAATCGCAAATCCAGTCACATAACTGAGACGATATTCCATAAGCAAGCAATTTCACTACGAGCCGCTTGTGTGGTACAGTTTCCGAAGCCTTCCGGAAATCCACGAATACGGAATCGATCTGAAATCCCTTGTCAATAGCACTCAACACTTAATGTGAATAAAGAGCTAGTTGTGTTTCACAGGAACGATGTTTTCTAAACCCATGTTGGCTGTGTGTCAAAAATGGTTCAAATGGCTCTGAGCACTATGGGACTTAACTGCTGAGGTCATCAGTCCCCTAGAACTTAGAACTACTTAAACCTAACTAACCTAAGGACATCACACACATCCATGCCCGAGGCAGGATTCGAACCTGCGACCGTAGGAGCAGTGCAGTTCCAGACTGAAGTGCCTAGAACCGCTCGGCCCCTCCGGCCGGCGACTGTGTGTCAATAGACCGTTTCCTTCGAGGTAATTCATAACGGTCGAACACAACATATGTTCTAAAGTCCTGCTGCATATCGGTTATTCGAAACTAAAATACTGGTATCGGTTTTAATGGCAGGCTTTTCCCATCCTTAGTACGCTCTGCTCACTCCATAAGCTCTATGATCACGGGGAGACTCAAAAAGAGGACAAACAAGCGACGCTAACGCTATATGGGTACGTCGAAAACCGGACCCGGTGAATGAGGTGTTTATACGGTTGCGTTCTTGTTATTCTTTCCACTCCTTTTAGATCCTGAGCATTGTGCCCCCTGGTTAAATGCCTACGAAGGGCGTATCCGCCTGGAAAGTTGACAGGGATTGTAAAACGCAGGGACTGCGTGTTCAGTAAACGCGACAGTCGCGCTGTGAGGGACAGCCCGCAGTAAGTGCAAGGAGTCCACACGCTGCGTGCAGAGGGAGCAGCGACGATAATGACGTAGAGGCGCATTGTCCCCCGAGGATGCCGGCCGCCGGCAACGCGTCTAATTGCGTCCGCGCAACGGCCACAATGGGGGCCTGTTAATAATGTCGATGTGCGGCCGGCGACGCATTGTCCAGCAGCGCGCAGTGAAGGGTTTGTTACCGAACGCGCGACAATGCCGCTGGAGGAGGGAAGGCACTACTGTTGGGTGTAACTGTACTCCGAGGTCGGATGAATGATAGGGGTATCGAGCGAGTTGATCCAGCCGTTAAGGTGCTCTGCCTTCCGCGAAATGGCTCAGGCCCCGTCCTGACTCTGCTGACTTACGCTTTCTGGGAATGTTAAAACGGCAGATATTGAAATAACCGATCGCCGAACCGCAAAGCAACGACAATCGCCTAGTAGTGGAAAGGCGGGTGACCTCATGAAATACATGTAAGATTCTAGAAAGATTATCCGAAAGAACTTACTCCTCTTCTGGCAGAAGTTTATCGCTCCCGGAGCAACGGAGAGTACCTATCGACTGGAAAAAAGGCATGTCATTTCCGTTTTCAAAAATGGCCCTAGGACAGATGCACGTAATTAAATAACTATATCGTTGACGACAATCTATTGTGGAATTGTGAAACATTTTTTATGTTCAAGAATTATGACAGTTTTGGAAAACAAAAATGTTGTTGTTGTTGTGATCTTCAGTACTGAGACTGGTTTGATGCAGCTCTCCATCCTACTCTATCCTGTGCAAGCTTCTTCATCTCCCAGTAACTACTGCAACCTACATCCTTCTGAATCTGCTTAGTGTATTCATCTCTTGGTCTCCCTCTACGATTTTTACCCTCCACGCTGCCCTCCAATACTAAATTGGTGATCCCTTGATGCCTCAGAACATGTCCTACCAAACGATCCCTTCTTCTAGTCAAGTTGTGCCACAAATTTCTATTCTCCCCAATCCTATTCAATACCTCTTCATTACTTATGTGATCTACCCAACTAATCTTCAACGTTCTTCTGTAGCACCACATTTCAAAAGTTTCTATTCTCTTCTTGTCGACACTGTTTATCGTCCATGTTTCACTTCCATACATGGCTACACTCCATACAAGTACTTTCAGAAACGACTTCCTGACACTTAAATCTATACTCGATGTTAACAAATTTCTCTTCTTCAGAATCGCTTTCCTTGCCATTGCCAGTCTACATTTTATATCCTCTCTACTTCGACATCCTTCTGAATCTGCTTAGAGTATTCATCTCTTGGTCTCCCACTACGATTTTTACCCTCCACGCTGCCCTCCAATACTAAATTGGTGATCCCTTGATGCCTCAGAACATGTCCTACCAACCGATCCCTTCTTCTAGTCAAGTTGTGCCACAAATTTCTCTTCTCCCCAATCCTATTCAATACCTCTTCATTACTTATGTGATCTACCCATCTAATCTTCAGCGTTCTTCTGTAGCACCACATTTCAAAAGCTTCTATTCTCTTCTTGTCCAAACTGTTTATCGTCCATGGGGCCCCTTAGGGATGTGGCAGCAAGAGAGGGGAAGAAAACCAATGTGCACTCCGTGTGCATACCGGGGGGAGTCATTCCAGATGTGGAAAGGGTCCTTCCGGATGCCATGAAGGGTACAGGGTGCACCCATCTGAAGGTGGTCGCTCATGTCGGCACCAATGATGTGTGTCGCTATGGATCGGAGGAAATCCTCTCTGGCTTCCGGCGGCTATCTGATTTGGTGAAGACTGCCAGTCTCGCTAGCGGGATGAAAGCAGAGCTCACCATCTGCAGCATCGTCGACAGGACTGACTGCAGACCTTTGGTACAGAGCCGAGTGGAGGGTCTGAATCAGAGGCTGAGACGGTTCTGCGACCCTGTGGGATGCAGATTCCTCGACTTGCGCCATAGGGTGGTGGGATTTCGGGTTCCGCTGGATAGGTCAGGAGTCCACTACACGCAACAAGCGACTACACGGGTAGCAGGGGTTGTGTGGCGTGGGCTGGGCGGTTTTTTAGGTTAGATGGCCTTGGGCAAGTACAGAAAGGGCAACAGCCTCAACGGGTGCGGGGCAAAGTAAGGACATGCGGGGACCAAGCAGCAATCGGTATTGTAATTGTAAACTGTCGAAGCTGCGTTGGTAAAGTACCGGAACTTCAAGCGCTGATAGAAAGCACCGAAGCTGAAATCGTTATAGGTACAGAAAGCTGGCTGAAGCCAGAGATAAATACTGCCGAAATTTTTACAAAGGCACAGACGGTGTTTAGAAAGGATAGATTGCATGCAACCGGTGGTGGCGTGTTTGTCGCTGTTAGTAGTAGTTTATCCTGTAGTGAAGTAGAAGTGGATAGTTCCTGTGAATTATTATGGATGGAGGCTACACTCAACAACCGAGCTAGGTTAATAATTGGCTCCTTTTACCGACCTCCCGACTCAGCAGCATTAGTGGCAGAACAACTGAGAGAAAATTTGGAATACATTTCACATAAATTTTCTCAGCATGTTATAGTCTTAGGTGGAGATTTCAATTTACCAGATATAGACTGGGACACTCAGATGTTTAGGACGGGGGGTAGGGACAGAGCATCGAGCGACATTATACTGAGTGCACTATCCGAAAATTACCTCTAGCAATTAAACAGAGAGCCGACTCGTGGAGATAACATCTTGGACCTACTAATAACAAACAGACCCGAACTTTTCGACTCTGTATTTGCAGAACAGGGAATCAGTGATCATGAGGCCGTTGCAGCATCCCTGAATATGGAAGTCAATAGGAATATAAAGAAAGGGAGGAAGGTTTATCTGTTTAGCAAGAGTAATAGAAGGCAGATTTCAGACTACCTAACAGATCAAAACGAAAATTTCTGTTCTGACACTGACAATGTTGAGTGTTTATGGAAAAAGTTCAAGGCAATCGTAAAATGAGTTTTAGACAGGTACGTGCCGAGTAAAACTGTGAGGGACGGGAAAAACCCACCGTGGTACAACAACAAAGTTAGGAAACTACTGCGAAAGCAAAGAGAGCTTCACTGCAAGTTTAAACGCAGCCAAAACCTCTCAGACAAACAGAAGCTAAATGATGTCAAAGTTAGCGTAAGGAGGGCTATGCGTGAAGCGTTCAGTGAATTCGAAAGTAAAATTCTATGTACCGACTTGACAGAAAATCCTAGGAAGTTCTGGTCTTACGTTAAATCAGTAACTGGCTCGAAACAGCATATCCAGACACTTCGGGATGATGATGGCATTGAAACAGAGGATGACAAGCGTAAAGCTGAAATACTAAACACCTTTTTCCAAAGCTGTTTCACAGAGGAAGACCCCACTGCAGTTCCTTCTCTACATCCTCGCACAAACGAAAAAATGGCTGACATCGAAATAAGTGTCCAAGGAATAGAAAAGCAACTTGAATCACTCAACAGAGGAAAGTCCACTGGACCTGACGGGATACCATTTCGATTCTACACAGAGTACGCGAAAGAACTTGCCCCCCTTCTAACAGCCGTGTACCGTAAGTCTCTAGAGGAACGAAGGTTCCGAATGATTGGAAAAGAGCACAGGTAGTCCCAGTCTTCAAGAAGGGTCGTGGAGCAGATGCGCAAAACTATAGACCTAGATCTCTGACGTCGATCTGTTGTAGAAATCTAGAACATGTTTTTTGCTCGAGTATCATGTCGTTTTTGGAAACCCAGAATCTACTATGTAGGAATCAACAAGGATTCCGGAAACAGCGATCGTGTAAGACCCAACTCGCTTTATTTGTTCATGAGACCCAGAAAATATTAGATACAGGCTCCCAGGTAGATGCTATTTTTCTTGACTTCCGGAAGGCGTTCGATACAGTTCCGCACTGTCGCCTGATAAACAAAGTAAAAGCCTACGGAATATCAGACCAGCTGCGTGGCTGGATTGAAGAGTTTTTAGCAAACAGAACACAGCATATTGTTATCAATGGAGAGACGTCTACAGACGTTAAAGTAACCTCTGGCGTGCCACAGGGGAGTGTTATGGGACCATTACTTTTCAAAATATATATAAATGACCTAGTAGATAGTGTCGGAAGTTCCATGCGGCTTTTCGCGGATGATGCTGTAGTATACAGAGAAGTTGTAGCATTAGAAAATTGTAGCGAAATGCAGGAAGATCTGCAGCGGATAGGCACTTGGTGCAGGGAGTGGCAACTGACCCTTAACATAGACAAATGTAATGTATTGCAAATACATAGAAAGAAGGATCCTTTATTGTATGATTATATGATAGCGGAACAAACACTGGTAGCAGTTACTTATGTAAAATATCTGGGAGTATGCGTGCGGAACGATTTGAAGTGGAATGATCATATAAAATTAATTGTTGGTAAGGCGGGTACCAGGTTGAGATTCATTGGGAGAGTCCTTAGAAAATGTAGTCCATTAACAAAGGAGGTGGCTTACAAAACACTCGTTCGACCCTTTACTTGAGTATTGCTCATCAGTGTGGGATCCGTACCAGATCGGGTTGACGGAGGAGATAGAGAAGATCCAAAGAAGAGCGGCGCGTTTCGTCACTGGGTTATTTGGTAACCATGATAGCGCCGGAGATGTTTATCAAACTCAAGTGGCAGACTCTGCAAGAGAGGCGCTCTGCATCGCGGTGTAGCTTGCTGTCCAGGTTTCGAGAGGGTGCATTTCTGGATGAGGTATCGAATGTATTGCTTCCCCCTACTTATACCTCCCGAGGAGATCACGAATGTAAAATTAGAGAGATTAGAGCGCGCACGGAGGCTTTCAGACAGTCGTTCTTTCCGCGAACTATACGCGACTGGAACAGGAAAGGGAGGTAATGACAGTGGCACGTAAAGTGCCCTCCGCCACACACCGTTGGGTGGCTTGCGGAGTATAAATGTAGATGTAGATGTAGATCATCAGTTATTTTGCTCCCCAAATAGCAAAACTCCTTTACTACTTTAAGTGTCTCATTTTCTAATCTAATTCCCGCAGCATCACCCGATTTAATTCGACTACATTCCATTATCCTCGTTTTGCTTTTGTTGAAGTTCATCTTATATCCTCCTTTCAAGTCACTATCCACTCCGCTCAACTGCTCTTCCAAGCCCTTTGCTGTCTCTGACAGAATTACAATGTCATCGGCAAACCTCAAAGTTTTTATTTCTTCTCCATGAATTTCTCCTCTATAAAAATCAACATGGATTCAGCAAACAGAGATCATTCGAAACTGAGGTCGCTCTGTTGTCGTGGTAGATCCAAGCGCCGTGGACAACGGCGCTCAGGTTGATGCCGTGTTACTTGACTTCAGAAAGGCATGTGACATCGTCAAGCACTGCCGATTAGTGAAAAAATACTAGCGTATCGAGTATCGGACCAATTTTGCGATTGGATTCAAGATTTCCCTACAGGTAGAAGCCAGCACGTCGCTCTTAATGGACCAATATCGACAGAAGTAAAGGTGACTTCCGGAGAACTCCAAGGACGGACGATAGGACTGTTATTATTTACAATGTATATAAATGATCTAGTAGAAAGTTTCGGAAGCTCTTTAAGACTTTATGCAGATGATGAGATTGTCTGTAAGGAAGTAGCACAGCAGAAGACAGCATCGATTTGTAAAATGACCTCCAGAAGATTGATGAATAGTCCAGCTCTTGTTGACTCTGAACGTAAAGAAATGTAACACATTGCGCATGTATAGGAAAAGAGTCCACTATTGTACAACTGCATTACTAATGACAAATTTCTAGAAACAGTATATTCTTTAAAATAAAAATTCTATGCAGAGTGACGTTAGAAGGAATGACAACATACAACAGATAGTACGGAAATCAAATTCCAGACTGAGATTTATAGGAAGAATATTAAGGAAATGTAATTCATCAACGAAGGAAGTGGTTTGCAAGGCGCTTGTCTGACCGTTCTTCAGTGCTGTCCACAAAAATGGGACCCTTACCAAGTATGACTGATAGAAAAGAAGTGGTGCATTTAATAGGGGATCATTTGATCAGCACGAGATCGTTACAGAGGTGCTCAACAAACTCCAGTGGCATCTGCTACAAGAGAGCCGTCGTGCATCAAGCGGAGGTTTACTTCTGAAATTTCGAGAGAGTACTTTCAGGGAAGAGTAGGACAATGTATTACTTCCTCCCATATACATCTCGCCAAATGACCACGGTAAGGAAATTCGAGGAATTAAAACTAATACAGTGGCTTACCGACACTCATTATTCCTACACTCCATTCGCGAGTGGAAAAGGAGAGTTTGCATCTGTTAGTGATACCCGAATCGCTCTCCACCACAAGTCATCAGATGGTTTGCGAAGTACTGATGTAGATGATTTAGAAGAGCTTAGTCTTTAATGAATTCCATGTGGACGGAACGTTGTATGCATTACCCTACTTTCTTTCCTTAGTACCCAACATAGAGGGCCAGTTTGGAAGGAAGAGAGAAGCCGCTATTTATTGGAGATCTCGTATATCGAGAAAAAATGTTTCGACTATTTTATTATCAGTCAGATCGATAATTGAAACACATCAATATCCACATTCCTCAGACTACCTAGTGTATGGTACTTCTGGTAACACAGCTACTTCCGTCCTGTCCTTCCCCGTTCCACAATAGTACACAGGAAGAACGACTGACTGTAGGCCTTCGAATGAACTCCAATTTCTCTCATATTCCTGTTATTTCGCGAGGTGTGTACTGACTGCCACTTCCTGGGGCGTACGCTCTCAGACGTCTAATGCTAAAACTTTCCAGCAAACACAACGCCACTCTTCTAGCATCCAAATGGATGTAGATTTACCACTGTACTGGTTGCGAGGAATGGTGAGAACCTGCGTCACATAGTGTGCCGGAAAGTAACACTCAGCGACCGACAATTGGAAATAATACTCTCATAAATGGGGAAAACTGACCGTTGCTTGTAAACGGACAGAAGGTAGTGGCGGTTGGAGATGAGCACGTGTGGGGGACCTCCGACTCGATTACAGGATGGAGGGTGGAGCGGGCAGAGGCTCGACCACTTAAGGTCTGGCCACAGAGTCCCCAACACCACCAACCATCCGGAAGTCGTCTATACGGACAGTCAAGGAAGGACATACTCAGTTGTAATCATGCAATTCCATCATGCCTCACAGCAGTGGCAGGTAGGGGAGAGGGGAAATGGAAAACAAAGACAATGCAGTAGCAGGTGCTACGCCCACCAGGGGCTTAAAGTAATGCGAGAAGGTGAAGAAGTGCCCCTCAGCAGCTGTCAGCCCAACCGTGCCAGACAAATACTAGCTGAACAGTGAACAGCGGAGAACGCCACAAAGGTAACTGGAGAATTAGGCGCGTTAGCGTGATCATCGTTCAGCCACCCCATGTGCATTCTGTAGGAGGATCCAAAGTCTGACCCGTAGTTTGACATCGTCTCCATGAAGGTATCCGAGGGTCCATCCTCGCATCTTGATTGCAGGGAAGCACACATCTTCCGCTGAATGAAAATGTACAGCTCGATCACAGATGGAGGGGCGTGGAGGAAAATGCGACCATTTGCCATTCCAGCGTCCAGACTTCACGAACACCAGCGCAGGTCAGATGATAGGTGTCATCGCGCACCGAGTGACAAGCAGAGCTTAAAGGAGTGTCCATCAAAGCAGTAGCATGTATACGCTGGTTAGGGCGAATTTTCTGCAGTCGACATAATATTGTATTGCTTGGAGTGAAACCGGGGCGTAGGGCTGATGAAGGTTGCGCTCTATCACAGTCTACTTCGTTAATGGATACTTGATCTCAGCATTGCTGCAAGTTATGCCACGCAGTAACTCAACGTAGACATCGTTCGGGCGTCGGTGGCGTCAACATTGGATGTCAGAATGTACAGAGCTAAGGTCCACAGGGAACAGATACATGTTTGATTACAGGCACAACACGTCCTAGTAGTAACAGCGAGTAGACGAAGCCTGCCATGTAAATGTCTAAGAGTTGTCATGTGAGTGCATTCTCTGTGCATGGTGTTCAACTATAAGGCCATGGCGTAGCACAAGATGTTGGTGAAACCTAGATCCCCAGGCTTCCAGAGTTGGGTGACTGTGTCACATTTGACCTTAAAAATCTTACCATGCGTCACTAAGTAGCCTAACGCGGCTTATAGGATGCTATCAACGCCAGCGACATCTGAAGGAGCTGTGCTATGTGTACCACCATGGAAAGTACATGGACATTCAAATATTCTAAACGATGCAGTGCTCAAGGCAGCAGAGGCAATTCTGCTGAAAGGTCACATGAGTGACTGTGGGCACCGCAAAAGGTGACCGCTGTGGTGCAGGAGGTGGTGGACATAAAGACGATGACAAGGCACTGGAAGCTCTGGACGCATGGTAAGGTGCCAGCTCTTCTTGTGTATCCGCCATGTCCCCATATGCGTAGGTCAGATCGAGTAATCAAGTCTGTGTGATCTCTTCCTGTGGCCATGACAGCAGCAACAGGTAGTCTGCATAGGCACGACAGTGGAAATTGTTTTTCCACAGCATTAATACCAACGAATGTTGCAGGAGGCTCCCTATACAGGAGGCTCCCGATAAGTGCCACCAAGGCGACTGTGTAAACGAGCATCAATAACCAGTAACCCGTGAAGACTATTTACTCCGCCGGGAAAGCTTGAAGAGTCACATACAAATGTGCCTAAAAAAAGGCTTGTGTCTCTAAAATGCCATGTGCCTCACTGATGCTCACACTGGTTATATGTTTAATGCATATGTTTACACAGGAAGGGATTCAGACGGACAAAACTTAAGTTTAGTACATTACTGACCATGAAAATTGCTACACCACGAAGTTGACGTGCTACAGACGCGAAATTTAACCGACAGGAAGAACATGATGTGATATGCAAATGATTAGCTTTTCAGAGCATTCCAACCGATTTTTCATACACAAACAACAGTTGACCGGCGTTGCCTGGTGAAACGTTGTTGTGATGCCTCGTGTAAGGAGGAGAAATGCGTACCATCACGTTTCCGACTTTGATAAAGGTCAGATTGTATCCTATCGCGATTGCGGTTTATCGTATCGCGACATTGCTGTTCGCGTTGGTCGAGATCCAATGACTGTTAGCAGAATATGGAATCGATGGGTTCAGGAGGGTAATACGGAACGCAGTGCTGGATCCCAACGGTCTCGTATCACTAGCAGTCGAGATGACGGGCATCTTATCCGCATGGCTCTAGCGGATGGTGCAGCCACGTCTCGATCCCTGAGTCAACAGATGGGGACGTTTGCAAGACAACAACCATCTACACGAACAGTTCGACGACGTTTGCAGCAGCATGGACTATCAGCTCGGAGACCATGGCTGCGGTTACCCTTGACGCTGCATCACAGACAGGAGCGCCTGCGATGGTGTACTCAACGACGAACCTGGGTGCACGAATGGCAAAACTGTCATTTTTTCGGATGAATCCAGGTTCCGTTTTCTGCATCATGATGGTCACATCCGTGTTTGGCGACATCGCGGTGAACGTACATTGGAAGCGTGTACTCGTCATCGCCATACTGGCGTATCACACGGCGTAATGGTATGAGGTGCCATTGGTTACACGTCTCGGTCACCTCTTGTTCGCATTGACGGCATTTGTAACAGTGGACGTTACATTTCAGATGTGTTACGACCCGTGGCTCTACCCTTCACCGATCCCTGCGAAACCCTACATTTCAGCAGGATAATGCACGACCGCATGTTGCAGGTCCTGTACGGGCCTTTCTGGACACTGAAAATGTTGCACTGCTGGCCTGGCCAGCACATTTTCCAGATCTCTCATCAATTGGAAACGTCTGGTCAATGGTGGCCGAGCAACTGGCTCGTCACAATACGCCAATCACTACTCTTGATGAACTGTGGTATCGTGTTGAAGCTGCATGGGCAGCTGTACCTGTACATGCCATCCAAGCTCTGTTTGACTCAATGCCCAGGCGTATCAAGGCCGTTATTACAGCCAGAGATGGTTGTTCTGGGCACTGATTTCTCAGGATCTATGGACCCAAATTGCGTGAAAATGTAATCACATCTCAGTTCTAGTATAATATATTTGTCCAATGAATACCCGTTCATCATCTGCATTTCTTCTTTGTGTAGCAATTTTAATGGCCAGTAGTGTAGAAAAACTTTTCAAAAACCAACTAAGGCTGTGATTAGACCAGCTAAACCAACTGAACGGACTAACCGCAATATTACCATAGACAACTACAACAGTTCAGTCTCATTATCAACTCGTCTCAAGTCAAGGGTATTAATGTTCACGGGAATCTTGAAAAAATAATAAAAGAAAAATTCCAAAAGAATACTTACATGCGAGAAGCAAGGAAGTTGGACCTGCAGCATATCCAGTCACGCATGATCTAAGTCTAGTTTCATTTATGCCAAGTAGACGCTAGGGTCGTGATTAAAATTTCGTCTATGCACCATAAAGTACGTAAAGATGGTACTACAGGTAAACCAGAAATAATTTTTTACTGTATAACACTAAATGTGGAGTTCATGCCCTACATGAAAAGTGTGTTAAGTATTCAACTGCGCGACGTACCCAACGGCCAACGCCATTGTTTTTGCTGCCATCATTTTCTGGAGAAGCTTACAAAGGAGTTTGCAAAATCTTTGGTGACACCACAGATGGAAAAGCGAATCACCCACTCTCACGAACCCAGCGAACTTAGTGTGTCCATTCTCCGTGTTTTGAGTGTAGCAGAACCAAGGGCAGAAGTCGTTGTAGAACGATCGAAAAAATGCAAAACATGCACCACCAGTGACCTAAAAAAAAAAGAGGAAGACGATTTATGATTCACATTATTGCAGGAAGCCAATCAGTCTGGGATAGTCTACAAAAATTGGCAGCGAGTGGCAGGAAAACTTCTGAGAAGGTCATTAAAAATCTACGAAGTACACGTTTTATTTTTATTTTTGAAATGTTTTATGGGAATTTCTTATGTCTTCGATACTGTGTGTATAATAGTAAAAATACTGCAGACCGTAAAATTTAGAGCGGAGTGTTTTTGAGTTTTTATAGCAATAACGATATCGTATAACGTTACGTTCACGTTGTACAGTTTTCCGTTTAAATGCGTAAATTTTTTTTTGCAGAAATACATTTTAAAATTTATTTGAATATATTTGTAAACTTTTACATAAAAACTTAACTGTTTCATTGAAATTGCTGAATGCAATTTTATAGCTATTTAAAAATGTTCAAATGTGTGTGGAATATCATGGGACTTAACTGCTAAGGTCATCATTGCCTTAGTTTACACACTACTTAACCTAAATTACCCTAAGGACAAACACACACACCCATGCCCGAGGGAGGACTCGAACCTCCGCCGGGATCAACCGCACAGTCCATGACTGCAGCGCCTTAGAGCTATTTAAATAGATCAGCCTTTCAGACTGGGCCTGAGACAGAATGTGACGGAAGAATTACCCCGGAAGTTGAGGGTTAAAAATAAAAAGTATCCTTTTTCATTCACTTCCTAGTACTTCACAAAACCGATAGGGCAAGGTCGGCTATAGTGGCCAGTACGGGTAAAGTGACCACTTAGTTTTATTCTCTTGAAAATTGCTGCAGCCTAGTGGCAAACATTTGAAAGGTTCGAGGAGACTTCCTTGGTTTTATCACCGAGTTTCGTCGTGTTGTTGCGTGTGTTCCCCTGGAGTGAAATATTTTGTATTTTCCTACAACTGATGTAAGGCAAGTGACAAATTCGTCTCTATGTGTTAAAAATATACCGGGTGTAACGGGAATAAGTGTATTGGGACCTAGGAATGACGGAGAGGCTTCGCCCCGCCGTAGCCCTCAGTGGTTCTTAATCCCACAACAGGCCACAGCGGTCTACCCACCCCACCGCCGCCCCACCGCCGCCCCACACCGAATGTGTGGTTTGGCCCCCAGTATACACCCCCCCCCCCCCCCCACCCCCCCCGGAACATCTCACACCAGACGAGTATAACCCCAAATGTTTGCGTGGTAGAGTAATTATGGTGTACGCATACATGGAGACGGTGTTTGGCAGCAATCGCCGACATAGTATATCTGAGGCGGAATAAGGGGAATCACCCCGCATTCGCCGAGGCAGATGGAAAACCGCGTTAAAAACCATCCACAGGCTGGCCGGCACACCGGACCTCGACAATAATCCGCCGGGCAGATTCGTGTCGGAGACCGGCACGCATTGAACCACGCGGGTAGCAGGGCGGGCTACACTTTCAAGTACATATGGCGAGACTATTTTCCTGTCCGCCCCTGGCAGCTGAGTGGTTAGTTCGGAGCTAGCGGCCGTGCGAAGCGGAGTTCCGATACTTCCGCCTGTGCAGCGTGTGCGAGTGTTTGTTTACTTGTGGACTTAGTCTGCGTCCGGGCTAGTAACAACGATCATGGCGAACAAGTACGGGAAAACTACATTGCGATTCAATTTCTGCAAAGACTACGAATGACCAAAGGCTTTAGCAGTAGTACGATTCATTCGAAAGGATTTCAAGATATCGCCAAACGATATTGTCGGAATTCACCTGTCCGTCATTAGTCTCACGGTGTACGTTAAGATGGTAAATGACGCGGCGTGCGACAGAATTCTACAGGCGACAAAAGCAGGTCTCCGATTTTGCCATGGTGACGGGAATGTCGGCACGGTTACTGTAGAACATGCTGGTCTGGGTGTACGGACAATACGTGTTTTTGAGCTGCCATTTGAGCTCCCGGCTGATGAAGTTATCGAGGCTTTTAAGCCATACGGCACGGTACATGGTCACACGGCAGAACGCTGGACACAATTCGCCACGTACCCCGTTCTTAACTGAGTGCGACAGATCACTATGTCCGCAGCTCGTGCTCGTGTGGTAGAATTCTCGCTTCCCGCGCCCGGGTTCCCGGGTTCGATTCCCAGCGGGGTGAGGGATTTTCTCTGCCTCGTGATGACTGGGTGTTGTGTGATGTCCTTAGGTTAGTTAGGTTTAAGTAGTTCTAAGTTCTAGGGGACTGATGACCATAGATGTTAAGTCCCATAGTGCTCAGAGCCAGATCACTACGGATCTTCAGAAGCATGTACCGTCCTATTTGACAAGTGGTGGTTGTCGGGCGGTGGTGATTTACGATGGTCAACCATGTACATGTTCTGGCTGTGGCCAGGAGGGACACCTCAGGTCGAACTGTATGCAACGGCGGATTACGCAACTGCCTTCAGATGTGCGGGAGCCGTCGCCGGCGATGACAGTACTATCGAACACCTATGCCAAAGCCCTCACTGCGTCCGCTGATGATGGTTCAAATGGCTCTGAGTACTATGGGACTTAACATCTTAGGTCATCAATCCATTAGAACTTAGAACTACTTAAACCTAACTAACCTAAGGACATCACACACATCCATGCCCGAAGCAGGATTCGCGGTTCCGGACTAAAGCGCCAAGAACCGCTTGGTCCGCTGATGAGCGAAAGGACACAGCTCCGATGGAAGATCAAGATGGCACTCTCCGAAACCTTGTAGCAGACGTCGGGATGACAGAGGATGCTGCTCCATCGAGCATACAATCTACGGCGACAACATCAGTTGAGACCGGACTCCCACCAAGCACAACGATAGTACACGAAGCAGTTCAAGGTACTATGGATGCTGTTCCGTCTGGAACGCACTCTGTGACGACAACATCAGTTTCGACCGAACTACCGCCAAGTACAACAATGGAACTCGAAACACTTCCAGTTCCTACGGATGCTTGTCTGTCGGGCAGACGCGATTCCCTACAATCTGAGGACACGGAAGGAAGCTCACGCAAACAACGTTCCCCGAAATGGAGGAAACGGCGGCGTCGCACGACATCTCTTCGGGATGACTCCCCTTGCCCCGACGACGATGTGCCTGTGGACCAAGACGACACAACAGCCTCTGCGCAACAGGATGAGGCAATGGAAACTGTTCGATCAGACTGGCAGCGGTCTGTCACATTAACCGTACAGGGACGTGGTGATGCTGAAGAGGAATCACAACCAGTTGGCTCTCAAGACGCAGATGCTGTGGCTATGGACACGAATGTATCACTGCCTGAAAATACGTGGTATGACGATATTGAGGAGGCGCCGGACGTCATGCAGAGGCATCCGGCACTCACGAAGACGGCCTAATAATTGCTGAAGGTAAAGGGAGAGGGGCGGGCGGTCGTCTTCTAACTCAGCCCCCAGCGCCGATGCAGGGAGATGTTGTTGCGCCTCGACATAGTGGGATTCAACGCCATGCGAACCGTATTGCGACATTTAATATAAATGACGTGCGTTCACCGGCCAAAATACACCTACTGAAGGAAACGATTTGGGCATCTGATGCGGATTTTGCTTCGCTGCAGGAAGTTCACACATCTGCACTCCCATACATCGCAGGCTACCAGTCCTGTTCGTCACATGGAGATCACAATGGGAGTTTACGTGCGAAATGGATTCCCAGTGGGAAACGTGTGTTATCTTCCGTCAGCCAGGGGAAAGGCTTTCAAGACGTCTGGGACACGCATCATCAATCTTTATGCACCGTCGGGAAATAATCGGCGGCCGGAAAGGGCGCGATTTTATGCAGAAGACATTGCCCCACTATTCCATGGACGTTATGAATGTGTAATAATTGGTAGAGATTTCAACTGTGTTCTCAGACAGAAAGACCAACGGCCGCAAGCAAACATCAGCCAGGAGTTGCGAATCGTTGTCAACAACCTTGTACTTAGTGACACGTGGGAATTACGACATGGAGATGCACCGGGATACACCTATGTGACAAGTCGTTCGGCGAGCAGATTAGATCGCATTTATATCTCACGGGCTCATGCAAATGATGTCCAGGACGCGGAACGCTGGCCATTGGAATTTTCAGATCACAGCGCTTACATCTGTACGGTGCTTCTTCCCCGTAGAGGGATGTGGAGAAGTAAGGCCCAGTGGAAACTAAACATTCAAGATCTACATGATCCTGAATGCCGTCAACGGATCCTTGAGACATGGACGCTGTGCGAGCGAAGGGTTGGAAGGTATGCGACGCTGCTTGATTGGTGGCTGACTTGTGCTAAACCGGCGCTTCGCCGTACGTTCATCTCATATAGCAGGGAGATGGCAGAATGGCGCCGCCGTACGACTGACTTTTATTTTGCAGCGCTGCGCGACCTGGGTGATGGTCAGCCGGGACAGGACATCTGGATCGAACGCAAAAGGATAAAAGCTAAACTAGTGGCTTTAGCTCGGAAACATATTAGGGAACCATGGTGTGCGCCAGATGTCACGATACGATAAGGCACGAGATTCCTTCCATGCACCACATCGTGAATGAACGAAAGCACCGACGACGCGTTTTGGTACGGGAATTAATTACCCGCGAAGACCGAAGAGTGAAGCGTCAAGCGGACATTGTCTCAGCATTTGTCGACCATTACCAACACATCTATCAGGAAGAAGCAGCCGCTGTCGATGACCTCGTCCGTATAGCCACACACGTCTCCCGTACACTGACGGTGGAAGCCGCGGGAACCTTACTGGAAGACATTAGCTGTGAAGACGTACATGATGCTATCGCACATGGTGCGTTGAATCGGTCCCCAGGCATTGATGGGCTTCCTGCTGAATTTTACCGAGAATTTCGCAACGAAATGGCACCGCGATGGACGGAAATGTACAACAAGATGTTAAATTCCGATGCGCCTGCCGGCCGATGTGGCCGTGCGGTTAAAGGCGCTGCAGTCTGGAACCGCAAGACCGCTACGGTCGCAGGTTCGAATCCTGCCTCGGGCATGGGTGTTTGTGATGTCCTTAGGTTAGTTAGGTTTAACTAGTTCTAAGTTCTAGGGGACTAATGACCTCAGCAGTTGAGTCCCATAGTGCTCAGAGCCATTTGAACCATTTGCACCGATGCGCCTATTCCACCGGCTTTTATCAAAGGCCTCTTGGTGCCAGTACATAAACCGAAGCCAGGGATTACGGTCACATATTATCGCCCCATCACCGTGCTTAATGCCGTCTATAAGATCTATGCACGGTTGCTAGCGTCCCGATGTCGTATATTAATTCGTAGCGTTCTCTCTCCGGCGAATGTGCAAACAGCTACTGGCGAATGCCGTGATGTGATAGCGCTAGCGGAGGAGTGCCGGCTTAAAGCGGCGATGGTGGCGGTTGATTTCGACAGTGCTTTTGATAAGGTGCACCACAACTATCTGTACGCTATAATGGAACAAATGGGATTTCCAGACCGTTTTACTGGTCTCATTAGAAGGATTTATGGGGGCGCACAATCCTTGGTTCAGGCTAATGGGCGTATAGCAGGGCCCATTCAAATTCGACGATCCATTCGCCAGGGCTGCCCTCTTTCGATGCTGCTTTTCGCGATGGCGTTGGAACCATTAATTCGGAGGCTAACAAATTCTCTTTCTGGGATGGAACTACGGGGCTACACCTTCAAATGTCGTGCCTATACGGACGACCTCCTGCTGCTCGTTCGTTCTGAGGAAGAGGTAAAGACGTTCCTTGAACTGTTGTTGGACCACAGTGTGACGGCGGGTAGTGAAGTGAACATGAACAAATCGGCGGCAATGCCGGTTGGAAGGGGCCTTACGCCGGACGAAATCAGTCCTTTTCCTTATGTGCAACGATTCCGCTATCTCGGCATAGACTTTACCTCATCTGTAAAACATACTGCGGCAATTAACTACCGACGTATTTTATAGACAACATGTACCATGGTCCGACAACATCTCCTATGGAGCCTTGATTCTTTGCAGCGAGTCGAGTATCTGAACACTTATGTGGTTTCTCGAATAGTGCATATTTCGCAGATCCTGCCCCTACCACTCACGCTCGGACGTCGACTTGAATCAGCACTAGGCTATTTTGTGATGATTGAGTCGCCCCTCAAGGTGCGACACGCAACGCTCACGCTCCCTACGGACAAGGGGGGACTCGGACTTACGAATGTTCACTGCCGAGCGACGGCACTCCTCCTAGCCACGATGTACAAGCAATGAGTAGCGGAGGTGATTCCCTTACATCCCGCCTACTGGATCTCCTGGTTCCAGCGTCCCTCACACCTCCAGTGGCGGTGGGCAACATTACGTCACATTTTGCGCATGTATCAACATTTATCGTGGAACTTAGTTGTATCAGAGACGAGCTTCCACGCACGAGACCGCCATGCGCGAAGGATTTTTATGTTTGGTTGCTACGACGGATAAGTCGTAATGTCATTGAACTCAAACACCCCAGGTTGCATTGGCCGAAGATTTGGAGACATGTGCACCAAAAATTCCTTCCCACCTTCGTTCGGGCACTGTGGTTCTCTGTCGCCTGTGGCAAGTTCAACACCAACCAACGGCTCCATGCAGTTGGACTAATGGACACTCCACTATGCCCGAAATGTCGCCAAGTGGATGACGACCATTACCGCTTAACTTGTATTGCGGTGGAGGACGTCTGGCTCCTAGGAAGACCGATGGTAGCTTGCTACCTCCGTGTGACCCCGCAACATATTACACCTGCTTCCTTCTTACATCCGGCGACTAAATCACAGTCGATCATCTGGGTCAACGGTTGAACAATCGCGTACCTCTATGGGGATGCTGCCAAGTCGCGACTTGACTTTTGGTATTTCTTGCAGCAAGCCCACAAAGAGGTTCATAGATGGTCACACTATCGGAAAACCTTTGCCAACTATCTTCAAGCAGTCTTCCTCGACCCATCACGCAGTTGGGATGTGCCGGGTGCAGTCGGTGTGCACATTTGACAGCTGATAATGAACCTCACATCTTCTCTCACCACTCAATATGTAAAGCACATACTATACCATGAAATGATCTACATGTTCCTTTTAACAGAGTGATCATTATTGAAAAAAAACTGTCCCTGTTCCTTTAAATTTGTGATTGTCACTAAGAAAAAAAAGCGGTAAAAAAAGTCAGCGTGACGGATTGCCGTTCTACGGGTCCAGGTTCGATTCCCGGCTGGGTAAAAAAAAAAGTGGTCAGCGCGACAGCGTGTCATGCCTAACGGCCCGGGTTCGATTCTCAGCTGGGTCGGAGATTTTCTCTGCTCAGGGACTGAGTGTTGTGTTGTCCTTATCATCATTTCATTCCCATCGACCCGCAAGTCACCGAAGTGGCGTCAACTCGAAAGACTTGCACCACGCGAACGGTCTACCCAACGGGAGGCCCTAGCCACACGGCATTTCCATTTACCTTATTTTCCTCTGAGTATCACCTCAGGTGTTGAAGTGTCGACGCATGAACGTAGAACGCTTAGTCTACACTTGAGGCGTAGTCCACTTAGTAGTGCAGTTACGGCCGTGCAGAAAGCATCAGATAGTAAATTATGTGTTCATGGGAAGACTGTTTAATGCAGAGGAAAAAAACGAGCACACAGGTTTGTGTATACGTTAACGTCCTAGTGTAGTACGTCAACGTATACACAAACCGGTGTGCTCGTTATATCTACATTTACACTCGTTACGCCGTGTGTATTGTGATAGTTACTTGCTCTAATGCTGGTAAAACGTTGCATTTTAGCCTTAGAAATCAAGTGTTTACGAATTGCACAGGTTACGTAATTTCCGATTCTGATAAAATTTAACGTAATGGCTCCAGATGGGCGAAGCAGCCATTTCCCTGATGAGGCAAAATATCCACTTTGTAATCCATTTACCTTCTTTCGAGATAACGGAACTGATAGAGAGCGGTATTTATGTTATTAGTATAGTGAAGCATTAGTGTATTAACTACTTGGTGGAAAGCTATGTACTCTTACTATAGGTCTATGTTAAGATATCATCAAACTATTTATGAAAATCACTACACAAATCATGGGATTAGCAAGCTTTGCAACAGACATTGGCTGGTGCAAGCAAAGGGAAGATGCCGTTTGCTAAGCAGCCAGGCTATTCGTATCCCAAGAACACATTTAAAAGAACATTTCTTAAGAAAACCATACTGTTACTGAAGATGAATTGCACAGGTTACGTAATTTCCGATTCTGATAAAATTTAACGTAATGGCTCCAGATGGGCGAAGCAGCCATTCCCCTGATGAGGCAAAATATCCACTTTGTAATCCATTTACCTTCTTTCGAGATAACGGAACTGATAGAGAACGGTATTTATGTTATTAGTATAGTGAAGCATTAGTGTATTAACTACTTGGTGGAAAGCTATGTACTCTTACTATAGGTCTATGTTAAGATATCATCAAATTATTTATGAAAATCACTACATAAATCATGGGATTAGCAAGCTTTGCAACAGACATTGGCTGGTGCAAGCAAAGGGAAGATGTCGTTTGCTAAGCAGCCAGGCTATTCGTATCCCAAGAACACATTTAAAAGAAGATTTCTTAAGAAAACCATACTGTTACTGAATATAAGGACATTCTTGGTAACAGCAAGAGGGAGAATTCCTTCACAACATTCTGCATGGAACGAAGATATTATGCGATATCAGTACCTGTTTACGCCACTTGGCCTTTCAGCTTGCTGAGCGGAATTATCTGCCATTCTCATTCACCAAAAAGGTAAAAATACGGCAGGCAAGGACCGGGTGACACAGTTTAGGAAGACACCCAAATATAAACCTCCGAAAACCAGATTCCCCTTCATCTAGGGTCTTAGTTTTCTGCCACTCTGTCTCTGGCCACTTTGCCCTACCTACCGTACAAAATGGCCATTTTGCAGATTTTGCAGACTTTCACTTCAGTTTTCTACTGCAAAACGAGGATCTGAGTAATAATACAATTCTTTTGCTGTTACCGAATGTTTTTACAGATAAATACTGTATTATATGCTTAACCATGAGATGATTTCAGAGAAAAACAACATCTTCTATAGGATGGAGAATGGCCACTTTACCCGTTTTTCCACTATGTACATGTAGGAAGACACGTCCTGTAACTCAAATATTGTGCTGTAATACCGGTAATTAGAGCTCTATCTTTGCGCAACGTTATTTTCTTGTCAAATCTGTTCTCTGTCTGTCTGTCTGTCTCTCTCTCTCTCTACAGTTGACGTCACCGAGTTTTGTCCGCTTCTTTCTGGGGCTGCACAATCCTTTATTTGGTCCCGACAGCTGATAATGGCATTACAGAGTGGGCTGGCCGGAGTGGGTATTGACGAATGACAGCTGATCATATTTGGAGACCGCTCCAGCTGTAATAGCAGTTCCGATCTCATACAAATATACATAGGGACAGAGGAGATGGAGGGGGGCGAGCAGGAAGGGAAGTGGAGAGGAGAGAGAGAGAAAGAGAGAGAGAGAGTAGACAACGCTAACACTGCATCGCCGAAAGAGCTGACTACTCTGCCCTCTGAAAGGACGACTGTTTTTAACTAAAGCGCTGATGAAGAAGGGTTAATTGTCCCCCCTTTTTTCAATTAGGCGCGCATATAACACGCGCTATTAAAACGAAAATGAAGCCGGAATTGGAAATTGTTGTTTGCCGGTGGCCACGTCACGGGTCCTCGAATGCAGCGAATTCACGTTCGACCGCGCCCACACATGGGCCGCATTCAGTCGTCACAAGCAGCCCGCACGCACTTTCCGCATCTCCCCTTCCCCTCCCCTCCCTCCCTCACCCATGTCCACGAATGCCGCTCCGATATTCCGCACCAGTGTTCCCCGGCCCTGCAGATGAATACACGGCCAACGATAAAATTCGGACCCAAAAATTGCGCCCTTGCGGGCGCCGAATACCTCTCCCTCATTCAGCGGACCTGATGTAACGCGTTGCGTTCTTATGAGTGGGTTTTATTAGCACTTGCGAGCTCCGCCACAGGGGCCTGCGGCCACAGACCGAAAGCAAATCGCGAACCCGCATCGTGCAAGAGGTCATCTGGCAAGCCGGAGACGGATCACGTATTGTTTGCTGCGCACTCGTCAGAGCTGCTTTCGCGGTAACGCCGGCTTTCTGTGTCTACGAGCACGAGATTATTGTGGAACTGACGCCTAAAGACAGGGGCGGAAAGTACGGGGTGTAACGGGGATGAGTGCAGATATTTTTATTGGTGAGTGAGGACGGTGTACTGAACGACGTAAAACCAATATTTATGTCATTTGCCGACTAATTACACTAATCAACAGCTATTTTGCATCTGGGATGTGATACATCAGCTAGTATGTATTTTGGTGTGTAGAATCCGAATATACCTTTCAAAATGTTTTAGCACGTACCATTATTGCGTTATTAGAGGTTTTTTATATTTCATATTCAGTTGGGTTGGGCTGTTAGGGGGTAAGAGACCAAACTCCGAGGTCATCGGTCTCATCGGATTAGGGGAGGACGAGGCCCTTTCAAAGGAACCATCCCGGCATTTGCCTAGAGTGATTTAGGGAAATCACGGAAAACCTAAATCAGGATGGCCGGACGCGGAATTGTACCGTCGCCCTCCCGAACGCGAGTCCAGTGTGCTAACCACTGCGCCACGTTGCTCGGTCGTATTCAGTATTTCGCTTCTTGCTGTTCTTCTGTTCTTATGTTTAATTGTTTGTTTTTGATTTGCAGAGAAGAACTAGAAAATCTACAAATCGTCAGTAAATGGTTGGTGTGGTAATCCAATGATATGAGAGAGATCCTCAGTGAATGTTTCCTGTGAAATATAGTGCAAACTGTTTGTGTTTAAAACTTAGACTAAGAAAAATGGCTACTAGTAAATCTCGTTACTGTCTAAACCACCCCGACAACTTTTGTTATGTGTGTGGGAAATTCAGTCCAAAATCTCAACGAAAACCAATCACTGATTTGGTTAAGATGGCATATAAATAGTATTTTAACTGTCGTATTGGTGATCAAGATAAAAATTTTGCACCTCATATTGCCTGCATAACCTGTACTACAACCTTAACAGAGTGCTTGAATGGAAAACGCCGGGCCAATACATTCCGTGTCCCGATGGTGTAGTGTGAGCCTAATTACCATTATTCAGACTGTTACTTCTGTCTCACAATTATTTCTGGACATTCAAGCAAAACTAGTCCTAAAATAAAGTATCCAAATATATGTTCAGTGCATTTTCCTGTTCCCCATGATGAGGGGTTGCCTGTTCCTGTCTGCATCTTGAAAGCCACGGAACCAGACACCATGTCAAGTGAATCAGAAAGTATTGAACATAGAGTACTGCCCTCAATATAATGACACTTCACCTCATCTCTTTAATCAAAAGGAACTGAACGATTTGGTTTCAGATCTAAAACTGTCGAAGCAGCAAGCTGATCTCTAGGAGCCGAGAATGCAACAACGGAACCTGCTATCTCCAGACTCAAAAATTTCCTGTTTCATATCAAGAGGTGCTCGAATCTCTCTGATTTTACCCCCATGAGCTTTTGGGAAAATACGGGGGGTAACGGGGATAAGCGCAGATATTTCTTTCGGTGAATGACGACGATGTACTGAACAACATAAAATCAGTATTTATGTCATTTGCCAACCAATTACAATTATTATAGCAATTACAAGGTGCATGTTTTTAGGTTGTTTAGGTACTTCCAAGTACATATGGTACAAGGAAGCCAGTAATGTTCGTTTTCCCCACAGCAGCAGGTCAGACATGTGTGGAAGCACAGATGGAAAACGGGTAGCGGCCGCTGTGGCCGAGCGGTTCTAGGCGCTTCAGTCTGGAACTGCACTGCTCCTACGGTCGCAGGTTCGAATCCTGCCTCGGGCATGGATGTGTGTGATGTCCTTAGGTTAGTTAGGTTTAATTAGTTCTAAGTCTAGGAGACTGATGACCTCAGATGTTAAGTCCCATAGTGCTTAGAGCCATTTGAACCATTTGAAAACGGGCAGTCTGTACTGCCAGGTGTCATTAACTTGGCGGCCCAGGTACGCCCATGCGGAAAAGAGGTCGTAAAGTTTGTCACGTGATTACCGGAAGACTGTTAGAAGCAGAGAAAAAACAACCAACACACTGAGGTGTGATACCTCCACTTATACCCGTTACATTCTGTACATGCTGGCGGAAGCGATATGTATGTCGACTATTCTAAGAGCGCACGCCGCACACCCTATTGCAACAGTAAAGCACATCGTGATGCACCACTTTGTCATGCAACGTCTGACATTTGTGTTGGATGAGCATCTCCATGACGCTATCACGCTTACTAAACAAAACTGGTACGCAAATTGCAGCTCATCTTGGGTCTTTTTCACCTACCAATCCTATGTGTGAAATGTCCTAGTCGGACAGGCAATACTCAAGTGCCTGCCGAACGAGATTTTTGTAAGCTCCCACGTTCGTACATGCATTACTCTTCCTGAGAATTCTTCCAGTGAATCTCGTCTGGCGCCTGCCTTGTGTAAGGTGCCGTTGTCGATAGCCTTACCAAATAATCGATTATAAATACCTACATATCACTGCCCTTCTGGAAGGCTCCATCACCAACTGTTCGCACCAATAGGCGGGGAGTCGTCCCATTAGATCACGTACACTCGTGATTATCGGGTTGGATCCCCAGTGTCGCAACGGTTACGCTGATTTAAAGAAATATCGCTAAAGTTTACATTTTGAGTTCAGTGAATGGAGGAAGATGTTGTTTATTGAGGAAAAAGTTTCGTCTATATATTTTCATGGAATAGGAAGTTAAAAGAAGAAGTAATATTTCGAGTGTTGTCGCCATTAATGCCATGGGGGCGTTTCAACATTAAAAAAATGACTTGATATTGTCGGGTCTTGGAAGAAGTTTTACTTTATGACAGTAATTCAGTTTACCCCTTCAGACTGTACCTTTCAAATTAAACATTGCTTTGTGGCTAGACGGAGTGAGTGCTGTGAACTTGCGTATGAGTCTAATTACAGAACATTTCCTTATCTTCTGAATTAATAAACTGTGTTTCCAAGAAGTGACTTTTGTCATTTAGAATATCGCTAAATATAGACCCCTACAATCTTCACAGCACTCACTCCGTATGCTGAAAGGTACTGTCTGAAGGGTTAAACTGAATTACTGACATACTGTATAACTTCTTCCAAGATCCGACAATATCAACAGTCATTTTGTTAATACTCAAGCACCCACATGACAATGGCGAAAACACTCGTAATATTCGGAGATCTCTTTTGTACGTAGGTTGGTTTCAGGCACACGACTGAATTCAGCAACTGCCTATGTACCTGAATGTGAACGCCAACCCTCTCCTCTGACTTGTCCGATAGACTTGAGAATTATTAAATAACAGGGGTGGGAGCGGGGCGATTACAATTGGCTTCGATAACTTTTATGCTTTCGTTACGCGTTGAGCGTCTCCTTAAGCAGCCTCCCTGATAGTTTTTGGATGTGGCTGCTTCTGGTGATTATTCGACAATCGTGTAATCAAATGATAACGGGTGTTTCCGCCTGTTCATGTGCAATACGCTACATTTAGCCGGCCGCTGTGGCCGAGCGGTTCTAGGCGCTTCAGTCTGGAATCGCACTGCTGCTACGGTCGCAGATTCGAATCCTGCCTCGGGCATGGATCTGTGTGATTTCCTTAGGTTAGTTAGGTTTAAGTAGTTCTAAGTCTAGGAGACTGACGACCTCAGATGTTAAGTTCCATAGTGCTTAGAACCATTTGGACCATTTTGAACGCTACATTTGTTTACGTTTAGTGACAACCACCAATCCATGCAGCAATGCGTCGACCCTGTGCACCTCTTCCCCCATTTCGTTACAGTCTTCTAGCGTTGCGACTTCTCTACGAACAGCCAAACTGAGCTTCCGACGTTATCTGTTAGGTCATAAAAACGTATCATATTTTTACAGGAGGGTATTGGTCAAAAGTAGAAGAAAAGATCCTATAACGATATGTTGGAAAAACCAATAACTGTTCAGTTATGGGCCTTTGTAAATCTAAGTTTCACAGCCTACATTTTACGTACAGACAAAACTGGCTTCAGAACAACCAGTGTAGCAAATTGCCACAATACACACGCGTTGCCAGTGGCAAATCCTCGGCTGAGGAGTCACGACTGCTTCAGTCAACGTGCAGACAGAAATTATCGGTGACAGACTCATAGGGCCATACGCTTTACCACATTAACAGGTGCTGTGTAACAGCAATTCTTCGCGATGAAACACTACTGGAGAACGTTACCTTGCAGATATACACTCCTGGAAATGGAAAAAAGAACACATTGACACCGGTGTGTCAGACCCACCATACTTGCTCCGGACACTGCGAGAGGGCTGTACAAGCAATGATCACACGCACGGCACAGCGGACACACCAGGAACCGCGGTGTTGGCCGTCGAATGGCGCTAGCTGCGCAGCATTTGTGCATCGCCGTCGTCAGTGTCAGCCAGTTTGCCGTGGCATACGGAGCTCCATCGCAGTCTTTAACACTGGTAGCATGCCGCGACAGCGTGGACGTGAACCGTATGTGCAGTTGACGGACTTTGAGCGAGGGCGTATAGTGGGCATGCGGGAGGCCGGGTGGACGTACCGCCGAATTGCTCAACACGTGGGGCGTGAGGTCTCCACAGTACATCGATGTTGTCGCCAGTGGTCGGCGGAAGGTGCACGTGCCCGTCGACCTGGGACCGGACCGCAGCGACGCACGGATGCACGCCAAGACCGTAGGATCCTACGCAGTGCCGTAGGGGACCGCACCGCCACTTCCCAGCAAATTAGGGACACTGTTGCTCCTGGGGTATCGGCGAGGACCATTCGCAACCGTCTCCATGAAGCTGGGCTACGGTCCTGCACACCGTTAGGCCGTATTCCACTCACGCCCCAACATCGTGCAGCCCGCCTCCAGTGGTGTCGCGACAGGCGTGAATGGAGGGACGAATGGAGACGTGTCGTCTTCAGCGATGAGAGTCGCTTCTGCCTTGGTGCCAATGATGGTCGTATGCGTGTTTGACGCCGTGCAGGTGAGCGCCACAATCAGGACTGCATACGACCGAGGCACACAGGGCCAACACCCGGCATCATGGTGTGGGGAGCGATCTCCTACACTGGCCGTACACCACTGGTGATCGTCGAGGGGACACTGAATAGTGCACGGTACATCCAAACCGTCATCGAACCCATCTTTCTACCATTCCTAGACCGGCAAGGGAACTTGCTGTTCCAACAGGACAATGCACGTCCGCATGTATCTCGTGCCACCCAACGTGCTCTAGAAGGTGTAAGTCAACTACCCTGGCCAGCAAGATCTCCGGATCTGTCCCCCATTGAGCATGTTTGGGACTGGATGAAGCGTCGTCTCACGCGGTCTGCACGTCCAGCACGAACGCTGGTCCAACTGAGGCGCCAGGTGGAAATGGCATGGCAAGCCGTTCCACAGGACTACATCCAGCATCTCTACGATCGTCTCCATGGGAGAATAGCAGCCTGCATTGCTGCGAAAGGTGGATATACACTGTACTAGTGCCGACATTGTGCATGCTCTGTTGCCGGTGTCTATGTGCCTGTGGTTCTGTCAGTGTGATCATGTGATGTATCTGACCCCAGGAATGTGTCAATAAAGTTTCCCCTTCCTGGGACAATGAATTCACGGTGTTCTTATTTCAATTTCCAGGAGTGTATATAGATTGCAATACATGCAGAACAGGCAACTCAACATTTTCCACGTGTCGTGCGAGAGGCCTCACCCCAACGTTTCATGGCCGACGGTCCGATCGAGATGCCACAGTAGCATGGCCTCCCCATTCACCGGAGCCGAAAACTGCAATTAGCATGAAAACGCTGTGAGACGACGCGACTATTTGGATGGACTTTTAATAACTTTTCTTATGTCTTGATCTCGCTTTTATTTTCCCAGCAACATCCTACGCGTTTCGACCTTCTGTCATTTTCAAAGGCTACAAAATACAACACAAAGCTGGTATCTGAAGATATGAAAATATGATACATTTCACCATTGATACGAGACATAGTACGAGTATAATATGGCTTCCTAGCTTGCCAGTGCTATGTCAGTCACATAAAATTGTTCATTAGATACAATGTATCATGTCAACATTCTCAGTCACGAGACAGAAAATTTTTGAAGCCAAGAGGACTAATCCGGTAGGTGGCGCTGGGTGCGTGGTACGCACAGCAATTTGTTTTTGTTTACAACCATAATTTTCATCGATACGTCGTTTTGTGCACAAGGTGAGCAAAAGTTTAATTATTTACTACATATTTACTGTCATTCGCACGGATGGGTCATAGGCCGATCGAACATGCGTAAGTGGTTGCTCAGCGCTTCACACTGCATGTCACCAGTTGAAAAGTGTTGACAACGGCGCTGCCATAGGTGTTCCACAACTCTTTCGCGCTATTTTATTTAAAGTTGTCATTTTATAGACATTTGGAGTCACAGTTTTACAAACAGTCTTGCAGGTTTTTTTTTTTAACGTGTGATGAGTAATATTGTGTATCCCTTCACCCCCTTACCTCCTTCTTTAATTGCGTCATGGCGCTCTACAATGTTTGTTATTCACATAAAACAGTTTTATGGTCATAGAACCACAGAAGGTCCTGTGTACGTTACCTTAAGTCTGCCAGCTTTAACAAATTCCCTTCTGACCCTCTACTAATCTCTATAATTTTAACTTCTGTTAAATATCTATAAATTTTTACTGATGACAGTAATTTATATGCTGTAAGTTGTAAAAATGTAAAAGATTTGTTTGTTAACAGACAGTTGGCCCCAGCGCCAATCAGCGGGTTGTTCCAATGTATTAGTTTCGACCACGCAAAAAATGAAAGAAAGAAAAGATGTGGTACACATTGTTTTGTAAAGTAACACCTTTTTGTAAAACATTGTAATGTGATTTCCGTGTTGTTTACTGATGAATTATTTAATACGATGTAACGATGAAAATTGTGGTTGTAAACAAAAATAAACTGTAGTGTTAACCACATACCCAGCTTCCAAACTTTTCCTTTGGTATCTGTTTGCACTTGTCTCCTGATTGAGAATATTGACGTGATTTTATGTATCTAATGAACAATTTTTATAACTGATATAACCTTCGTAAGCTAGGAAGCCATATCCTAGTCGTTGTACTATGTCTCTCATCAGTGGTGAAACGTATCACATTTTCATATCTTCTGATACCAGTTTTATGTTGTATTTTGTAGCCTTTGAAAATGACCGAAAGTAGAAGAGCGTAAGGCGTTGTTGGGAAAATAGAAGTGTAGTCAAGACACAAAAAAGTCATTAAAAGAAGCTAAAAACATTGAATATCTGGCTATGGGGGCATTTAAAGCCATTGGTGTACGACCAACCCATCAACAATGTACATACGTTACAGCAGCGTGTGACCAAAGCTCGTGACGCATTCCTAATGGAGGCAAGTATTTCTGAAAGGGTGCGTGACTCACTGCGAACAAGTGTTAAAGGATGTGTCAGGGATCAGGATGCATGGCGATCACATGCAACACTGACTGTAGTGTCTACTTCTTCGTAACAGGCAGATGGGAATAAGAGAACAGATTGACACACGTCTCAAAAGGTATTGTTTTCCGGGCTTCTCTTCCATTTTTGACCAATGCTACCTCTTGTAGGAATATTAAACTTTTTTAAACATTATATATAGACTAATAATTACAATTAAAGTTCCAGTTTCAAAACGCTGTTAAAAAAGAACCGCTACGCACAGCAATGTCACATTTGAACGAAATGTTATCGAATAAAGGAGAAAAGTGATGGAAACAAAAAAAAATTAACGAAAGTTTTCCCACTGGTTGGAGCTGTAAGCAACATGCCGTAATTGGGTTCGCGATACGATGGGTATACTGAGAATTGCCCATTAAATCAACTGTATTGGGCAATAAGCGTGACCGCACAAGTTTGGGATTCAACAGATGTGGTACAGATAGTTAAGTGAGCCCATGCACCATGCCAAGTCGTACTGCACCGGATGGGAAAAATCGGTTTTCAGCTGCCCTGAGACCAATAACTGTGTAGAAGAGACAAATAAATCTGTTGTTAACTGTCGTGAGAATCTACATCTACACCTACATTTATACTCCGCAAGCCACCCAACGGTGTGTGGCGGAGGGCACTTTACGTGCCACTGTCATTACCTCCCTTTCCTGTTCCAGTCGCGTATGGTTCGCGGGAAGAACGACTGTCTGAAAGCCTCCGTGCGCGCTCTAATCTCTCTAATTTTACATTCGTGATCTCCTCGGGAGGTATAAGTAGGGGGAAGCAATATATTCGATACCTCAGCCAGAAACGCACCCTCTCGAAACCTGGCGAGCAATCTACACCGCGATGCAGAGCGCCTCTCTTGCAGAGTCTGCCACTTGAGTTTATTAAACATCTCCGTAACGCTATCACGGTTACCAAATAACCCTGTGACGAAACGCGCCGCTCTTCTTTGGATCTTCTCTATCTCCTCCGTCAAACCGATCTGGTACGGATCCCACACTGATGAGCAATACTCAAGTATAGGTCGAACGAGTGTTTTGTAAGCCACCTCCTTTGTTGATGGACTACATTTTCTAAGGACTCTCCCAATGAATCTCAACCTGGTACCCGCCTTACCAACAATTAATTTTATATGATCATTCCACTTCAAATCGTTCCGCACGCATACTCCCAGATATTTTACAGAAGTAACTGCTACCGGTGTTTGTTCCGCTATCATATAATCATACAATAAAGGATCCTTCTTTCTATGTATTCGCAATACATTAAATTTGTCTATGTTAAGGGACAGTTGCCACTCCCTGCACCAAGTACCTATCCGCTGCAGATCTTCCTGCATTTCGCTACAATTTTCTAGTGCTGCAACTTCTCTGTATACTACAGCATCATCCGCGAAAAACCGCATGGAACTTCCGACACTATCTACTAGGTCATTTATATATATTGTGAAAAGCAATGGTCCCATAACACTCCCCTGTGGCACGCCAGAGGTTACTTTAACGTCTGTAGACGTCTCTCCATTGATAAGAATGGGGCAAGACGTGTTCAGTATGCCGTCCATCGTTCTCTGCGGCAACTTGAAACCAAGAAACAGCATGTTCCACAACAGATCGGTGTGTCTCGGGAGACGCGTTCAGAATGCGTTGAGCAATGCGTCCCTTCAATTCAGCTACGTTCGTAATTGGAGAAGTGAACACAACATCTTTCAGATAATCCCGCAGCCAGAAGTCACAGGCATTAAGATCAGATCATCTGAACGGCCAGGGTGTAGAGAACGACGGCTGATAAAACCACCATTTCCGAAATGCTTCAGCAGCAGGTGCTTCACTGCCTGTGTATTGCGCGGAGGAGCACCATATAGTATAAGAGTGATCCTACGCACACATCCATCGTGTTGAAATGATGGAATCACTTTGGAGCGCAAAAGAGTCTCATAGCGTTTAGCTGTGACGGTCCAGGTATAACAGGACTCGGTGGATCCATCGCCTCCAAATACACACACACACACACACACACACACACACACACGGCCCTACGATAAGCGATACACCCAACTGCACTGTACAGTTTCCTTTAATGAATAAAGCGGCATCGATTGATATGCGAGCGGATTTTCCGCTACCAATGTTCAAAAATTCTGTTTATTGACATATCCTTAGAGATGGAAATGGGCTTTGCTTCTCCATAGGATGCTCCATAGCCACTCAATGTCCAGTTCAATGGGAAAAAGAAATTCTGGAGGAAACGTCTCTCTTATTGGCAGGTCAGCATGAAGCATATTCTGAACATGTGTAATTTAGTATCAAAAGCAGCACAGTATATATCGTATTGTATGCACCGTGCTCTCAGTCAAGCGCACTGCTTGTTTGCTCGATCCCTTCAACAATGCTGTGGCTACTTCTTCTAATAACATGGGGTCAATTATGTTCTTCCCTCTGCCACAGTGCACTTCAAAAGAACCTGTATTTTCGAGTTTCGTAATCGTTCCCTCCAGACCCTTGGTAGACATCGGAAAAAAGCATCTTTTCGTACTCTTGAGTGCTCGAAACTTCTGGAGAGCTACTAACGCAGTCACCGTTCCTATAGAAGAGCGTTGCCAGCAGAGCGTCAGATAGTCATATGTCGTTGGTTTATCAGTTATGTTCTCCGAGTGCTTTGATATAAAGGATGCGTGGTTTCTGACGGCACATTACAGAGCAATCATCTAATTACGATTTATTCGGTTCGTTACCCCTGCTACCTTTGTTTCTGTAAAGATACGAGGTTGTAATAAGCAATCACCAAAACGTACAAGCACAAAACACAAACGCGTACGTATAGAAGAAAAAGTGATGTGATGTCGTTGCTGCTGGAACAACTCAGCACAGAGTCGTTGTGCCGACCTTCCACTGAATATAGTGTAGCCAAACACGAGGTATATGTGGGCCAACTCTTTAACACTAAACCTATCTCTAGTACAGCTGTGCATCGCTGTTAACGCAGAGGGAACACTTTCGGAAAAACAAACACTACAAACTCTAGGTGGGGGGAGCAGTACCGAATGCAAGCTTGAGAACAACAAAGAGTGGACTTTATTATTAACAACAAGACCCGTGAATGAAAGGAACAGGTTTGTTTCGAAACATAGGGACCGTATGTCGTCGCCATTCGCATTGTTGTGCAGATATTTTCAGTCCAAAACAAATATGAATACAAATAGGGCCAAAGAAAATTCAACTAGTCTGTAATAAACCACTGGAGTCGCTTACACAAAAATACTGCGAAAATACTCCCGAACAAGCTCCAAAATTTTCTGGTCTGATTTCGGGTTGGCCCTGTGATAGTCCCTAGCTGGGAATGATGTCTTTCGAGAAATCAGCAAATAAACGCACTTTCTTTGTTTTCACTTAATAGCGTCGAGTAGAAGTACACTCTAAGGCAAATATGCAAATAAATAAATAAAAAATAAGCGACGCACCATAAAGAATTATCGGAATGGAACGAAAATCAGTAAATGTGGTGTACAGGTACAGGTAAACAAGTGATTACAGTTTTAGAAAAGTTGGATGATTTATGCAAGAGAAAGTGTCACAAATTTAGAAAGTCAATAAAGCTTTGGTCCATCTCTGGCCCTTATGCAAGACGTCATTCGGCTTGGCATTCATAGATTTGTTGGATGTCTTCCTGAGTAATATCGCCCCAAACTCTGTACAAATGGCGTGTTAGATCGTGAAAATCTAGATCTGGTTGGAGGGCACTGCCCATAATGTTCCGAACGTTCTCAATTGGAGAGGGATCCGGTGACCTCGCTGGACAGTGTAGGGTTGGCAAACACGAAAACAAGCAGTAGTAACTATAACCGTATGCTTACGGGAATTATCTTGCTGAAGTGTAAGCCGGAGATGGGTCGCCGTGAAGGGCAACAAAACGGGGCGTAGAATATCGCCGACGTGCCGCTGTGCTGTAGGTGTGCCAGGGATGGTAACAAGTGGGCTGTGCTGTGAAAAGAAATGGCACCCCAGACCGTAACTCCTGGTTGTCGGGTCGAATGGCGGACGACAGTCAAGTTGTCATCCCATCGTTGTCCAGGGCGCCTCCACCCACGTCTTCGGACTGGAATCTCATTGACTAGGGTAATACTGTCTTTCTCCCACTTCGAGGTGTACCCGGATGACCAGGAAAGACGTGTATGGAGACGACCAAGAAACCGGTGGGATACCAACCTGAGTGTCGCCGACAACACGCCCCCTACCCTTCCACCCCACCCAGAACTGTCAGGTCTGGGACGCCATTTCTTTTTATAGTGGGACTCCTATGGTCGTCATTCACTGCAGGCTTATAGCACAGCTGTACGTCAATGATATTCTATGCCCTGTTTTCTTGCCTTCCATGACAAGCCACCTGGGCTTTCATTTCAGCAAGATCTACATCTACATCTACATACATACTCCGCAATCCACCATACGTTGCGTGGCGGAGGGTACCTCGTACCACAACTAGCATCTTCTCTCCCTGTTCTAAACAGAACGAGAGAAAAATGACTGCCTATATGCCTCTGTACGAGCCCTAATCTCTCTTATCTTATCTTTTTGGTCTTTCCGCGAAATATAAGTTGGCGGCAGTAAAACTGTACTGCAGTCAGCCTCAAATGCTGGTTATCTTAATTTCCTCAGTAGAGATTCACGAAAAGAACGCCTCCTTTCCTCTAGAGACTCCCACCCGAGTTCCTGAAGCATTTCCGTAACACTCGCGTGATGATCAAAACTACCAGTAACAAATCTAGCAGCCCTCCTCTGAATTGCTTCTATGTCCTCCCTCAATCCGACCTGATAGGGATCCCAAACGCTCGAGCAGTACTCAAGAATACGTCGTATTAGTATTCTACCAATGAACCGAAGACGACTATCTGCCTTCCCCACAACTGCCATTACATGCTTGTCCCACTTCACATCGCTCTGCAATGTTACGCCCAAATATTTAATCGACGTGACTGTGTCAAGCGCTATACTACTAATGGAGTATTCAAACATTACAGGATTCTTTTTCCTATTCATCTGCAGTAATTTACATTTATCTATATTTGGAGTTAACTGCCATCCCTAACACCAATCACAAATCCTGTCCAAGTCATCTTGTATCCTCCTACAGTCACTCAACGACGACACCTTCCAGTACACCATAGCATTATCAGCAAACAGCCGCACATTGCTATCCAACCTATCCAAAAGATCATTTACGTAGGTAGAAAACAACAGTGGACATACCACACTTCCCTGGGGCACTCCAGATGATACCCTCACCTCCGATGCACACTCACCATCGAGGACAACGTACTGGGTTAATAGTCACCTGCACACGACGAGAGTTTCTTTCTTCCTACTTGTCAAACCATACCTTGGCAGCTAGATTATCGGATCTGTGCCCAATAGAGGATTATGGTTATGGGCCTCCAACCACCTCGGGATTTTGACGATCTAACGCTTTACTAGTATATGGTTTGGCACGATATCCATCAGCAGAAAGTCCAAGAAAACTATCAGTCAACTCCAAGCCGAATAACTGTTTGCATAACGCCCAGTGATGGGCCAACACGTCATTGACGTAATTTGTGGAGTCCTTTTTCTGTAGTTGTAATCATTTGCTTTTATTTTTTTATTTGTCTTAGATTGTATAGTGTGGGATAACTTATCTTCAGGAAACTTCTCATTGCTTTGAAATACAACGTAAGATTATACATAATACTCATCTCCAGTCATCTTGTAGACAACATTTTAAGATTTTAAGAAGATATGTATTTCCATTACATCGCAGTATACGTTTACTGTCGTTGAATATGCAGTAGATAATCACTTACAATTTAGAACGAGTAAGGACACCAATAGCTATTAGAACAAAAAAGGAACTTTAAAAATTTTCATTAAAATTGAACTTGGCTCAGATATGGATGAGCAATGATGCTACCAAAATCTCTGTTCATTTACCTAGTTATATGAAATACTTCACAAGTAACAAAGCGAAACTGCGAAACAACTAGGTATGGGCGACTTTCATATCCAAGAGAAGAAACTGGACGGTAACCGTTTGAGGGGGTTCGATGATACTACAGTACGCGAATCTCAAATACTCTTATATTCTGAGTAGTATAAGAGGAAGTGTTTACAGAGTGTCTCTAATGACTTCATTGATTAGTCATGGGTTTTTCCCATCCCCACCCCCGATGAGAAATGCCAATTCCACTATGTATAAAATGCAGGTATTCAAATTTTGGCAGGAAATTCAAATATTGGCCGGAAATTCAAAAATAGCCAAATTGTGCTACTGTGTTTCATGTTGGAGTGCAGTATGAACTGGTGTAAAATTCAAAATGGTGCGTTGTAATGCTGACAGCCTGGAATTTTGAGGCAGTCTTAGTATGATTTCAAAACCCAAGACTTGAAACGTTGGTAAAGTCTTGCTATGATGTCAGAAAATGAGATGGGGATGCAAGATGGCCGACCTGGATAAAATATGGCTGACACGAGATGACTGACGTGGAATTCTGATGCATTAAAGACACGTAACGTGTATCCACAGGACGTGTGGACTGCTTCACTGTCTGAATCACCTCCTCATCGTTCACAAAATGTCTTCCACGAATGGCATCCTTTAAAGGCCCAAACAAATGGAAATCCCAGGTGGCTAGGTCAGGGCTGTGTGGTGGATGGGGTAACACTGTCCAACACTGTTTTGCGATGTGTTCAGCAGCCCTCAGACTTGTGTGGGGGTCGAGCGTTATCGTGTTGCAGCAAAACATCTCCTGGGTTGCTGTGACGCCGAACTCGCCGGAAGCGCGTCTTGAGTTTTGTTAATGTGTTGACATATGCTTCTGAATTAATGGTACTACCTCCTGGTATCACACCAATGAGAATCACATCTTCACAGTCCCAGAACACGGTAATCATGACCTTACGGGCGGAAGCAGTTGCTTTGAATTTTTTCTTCTGTGGGGAGTGGGAATGGCGCCATTCCATCGACTGTCGTTTTGTTTCTGGCTCAAAATGGTGAACCCAGGTTTCATCCCCTGTCACAATCCGGGAGAACAAGGTCTACCCCTCAGCTTCAAAACGTTGCAACAAATCAAATTTTTTTTTTTTTCTCAGCGATATGTGATCCATCGTTAGACACCGTGGGACCCATCTTGCACACACTTTTGAGTATCCAAGTGTGCGAATAATTCCAGCCACACTTCCTTTGCTGATTGACAGATGCGGCGCCAAGAGCCGAGTCGTAATGCGTCTGTCCTCGCGAATGGCAGCATCAGCTCTTTGCAACATGCCGGGTGTGACAGCCGTGGATGGTCTCTCCGACCGCAGCAAATCGTGGAGCTCCGCCGAACCGCCTTCTGATGACCTCACCCTCCCTGCCCAGCGACTAACCGTACTTCTGTCTAAAGCAGATGCGTCATAGACTTTGCAAAAGCGTTTGCGAATATTCCCCACAGCTTCTTTCTCTGCAGTGAGAAATTCAATGACTGTACATTGCTTGCAAAGTACATCACCTACAGACGCAACTTTGAAACTGTCCTGCAGCTACGCTATCTGTCAGAAGTGACGGAAGCTTTGCGCGCACACTCAGAAGACTTCAAATAAAACATACGTAACGTTTCGCATTGGTAGCACTGTTTTCGGATGAGAAAAGAAATGCGATGTATTACTTTCTGGTCAACCCTCGTAATATTGTTCTAAGTGCACTGTCTTGGGTTTATTAGGATAGGATTATTTATGTCAGGACTTTAAGTTATAGCGTGTTCGTTATCGCATTGGAACGCGCGATTTACTGGATTATAATTTCTTACGATTTGTTGTATCTCCGAGCCTGCGTTGTGGGTTTGACATACGCCTTCGGCGCATTGTATGTCTTTCTTATTTAGTAGATTCTGACGTTTCGTTTATGCTCCAGGTACACCCTGTAACAGGTGCCTGTTCTGAAGTTAATACTTTTTGAGGGAGTATATGTCAGACAAAGTCGGCCTGATACTTGTATATCTCTCACTATTGGTCGCACCGACAATTGGTGGTCGAGCGGGACAACTGGCCTTCGTCCAAGGTTTCTGTTGTGTACGGCGTTCGTGTCTGTACCTGGTTGGCGCCTGGAGCTCAGATTTATTTGTAAGATTCTCAGACTTAGGAGGAATTTCTGTATATGTGAATACTGCCTGTCCTTCTCAGACTTTGGCTAAGTTGTGATTCAGATGAAAGACTTGCATGTTTAAAATTGCGAATGCATTTTCCAAGCTTGTCATTTACTGTCTGTAAGTCAATTTTGTCACTGTCCATTTTGTCTTCAGTTTAGTCCTCGATATACTTAACACTGAAAGCATTTTATTGTAATCGCGTTACTGTAATCCCATGAAATCTGCAGTAACGTAAATTGACTACCGTAGTTTGATCTGTAACGATTGATCCCTATCATTCTACTGTTAAGGATGGTACAATAATCCCATGAAAGTTGCATTAGCATAAATCGGTTGTTGCCGTCTGATGTGTAACTGGTAATTACTATGACACGCTGCTCAGGAATTGTTATTTAATCCTCGTTTGTTGCTTTCACTGACTACATCAACACAGAATTATTGTCTCAAGGGCAAACGTATGCCTGTTTAGTTATCTGGCAAAATTATTCGTTGTAATTGTTATTTCAATTAATTGTTTACGTGAATAAAACTGTGTGCAATAAAAGGTGAATATTCTCCTTCCCCCAAAGTCCAGTCCTTCCACTTAGTCCTTTTTGAGGCGCCGATGTATTGCCTTATCAGGAACCTTTCCTATTGGGTATAGCCACCTTTCACTCTCTACTCTTGAGTCTTTCGATCATCTACGAAGCCTACAGACAATCTCTTTACTTAGCTTTCCTACAGGTTATACTTCGACAAAGCCCCTACACTCTACCTTTGGCTAGTCCCTCGTCTTTCTATTGTCACCACAGTCAAACTTCATGCAATCACACACTCGTAGAAGGATATAGACAAGATTTGGGAAGTGTAACTCATTAAAATAAAGAACATATGAACTCATTCTCACATTCACACGCCATATTTAAGGACTATAAAATAAAATATATATATGGTGTCCGTTCTTTCGGACATGTCAGAAAGAACAGATAAATTTTGATGCCACAGCCATTACAAATCAAGAGCGACAAAAGGATAAATGACATTAGCTACTAGATGGCAGTGGTTTAATTAAAGGGGAAAGTCTGAACTTGTGCCGAACTGGGATTCGAACCCTGGTCTCCTACTTACCTGGCAGATGCGCTGACCACTGCGCCCTCCTTACACAGTGGTCGTCGCAACTGCACGGACTACCCTAGCACGATTCCTGCCAGACCCAGAGTCTCATCTTATCCATGCATTACAGATGTAGTGCCGCTGCCCATTATCCTCATGACCCGCGGCATTTTGCCGATTTCCGTAAGAGTTCGAGCATGATATGCATTTGCACTGAAGTGATTAGCTGGTCGTTCTCACCTTAATTGTATATATGGCATTTGTTCTTTCAGACGTACTTAAAGAACAGACACAACGTATGTAATTAAAGTAAGGACGACCAACGGATCATTTCAGTACAGATGCGCGCAGCACTCGAACTCTCACGAGAATCGGTGAAATGCCAAGAGTGGTGATAATAATGGGCAGGGGCACTACATCTGTAGTGTATGAATAAGATGAGAATCTGGGTCGGGCAGGAATCGTGCTAGGGTAGTCCGTGCAGTTTCGACGACCACTGTGTAAGGAGGGCGCAGTAGGAGACCAGGGTTCGAATCCGAGTTCGGCACAAGTTTTAAAATTCCTCCGTTGATGAACCCTTACAGACTCGAATTTTTTCGAAGGTGATTTTTTAATCATTTTAAGAATTTAAGAAGCAAGATTCACACACACACAGATATATATATATATATATATATATATATATATATATATATATATATTTCAATTTTTTTGTATAATTAACATGCAAAAGAACAATAATGTCTTTTAATTACACAGTGGAATATAATTAACAGACAACTTCCGTGTATTCTGGCGGCCACAAACAACTGCTTGATTCATTTGTTGATATTTTTATAGTGATTATGGACGGGTGGCGGCACTTGTGCATGAAGAAGAGATTGAACAGTTATAAATATGTACAGAATGTTTCCACTAATGAAAAATGTTTGTTACACCTAAGTGACAGTAAAAATAAGTGTACGCAATTCTAGCGCGGGGGCCTGAAAGAGTTAAATCAATGCTAAAAAAAATGGTTCAATTGGCTCTGAGTACTGTGGGACTTAACTTCTGAGGTCATCAGTCCCCTAGAACTTAGAACTACTTAAACCTAACTAACCTAAGGACATCACACACACCCATGCCCGAGGCATGATTCGAACCTGCGACCATAGCGGTCGCGCGGTTCCAGACTGTAGCGCCTAGAACCGCTCGGCCACGCCGGCCAGCATCAGTGCTCACTTACAGCTAATCTATTTAATTCCTTTGTGTCTAGAAGTAAATTTGCTACGTCACAGAGTACCATGACAATCAGTCTAGTGACATTCTAAAATCACTAGCATGTAAATGGTCCAATGGAGCATACTAACAGTATTGCTTCTAAACCTACAACTTCTGTTGTTAGAGAGACTTTCATGTTTCTAGCATAAAAAGTAAATGTTTTCTAGTACTGTGTGAACTCATCTGCAAACGTTGAGTGTGGAGCCACATTTCAATCTAGTTTAAATTAATAGCCTGTTCACGGACTCGTTCCACGTCATAGCAATGTATCATATAATTGAATGTTTCTTCAGCACACAGTAGCGCTTACCACCAACGTCAGCAACTATTAGTTGGATATGCTTCAGTCTGTCTTCCGCTACAGTTTTTACCCTCTACAGATCCCTCTCACACCATGGAAGTTCTTCCCTGATGTCTTAACACACGTCATCATCCTGGCCCTGCTTCTTATTAGTGTTTCCTCGTCGACCCTGCAGAGAACCTCCTCATTTCTTACCTCGTCAGTCCACCTAACTTTCAACATCCTTCTATAGCACCACATTTCAAAAGCTTCGATTTCCTTCTTTTCCGATTTCCCTACAGCTCATGATTCACTTCTATCCTATGCTGTGCCCCAGAAATACATTTTCAGAAATTTGTTTCTCCATTTATGCTAATTTTTTATATAGGGCTATTACAAATGATTGAAGCGATTTCATAAATTCACTGTAGCTCCATTCATTCACATATGGTCACGACACACTACAGATACATAGAAAAACTCATAAAGTTTTGTTCGGCTGAAGCCGCACTTCAGGTTTCTGCCGCCAGAGCGCTCGAGAGCGCAGTGAGACAAAATGGAGCCGAGAAAGCGTATGTCGTGCTTCAAATGCACTCACATCAGTCAGTCATAACAGTGCAACGACACTTCAGGACGAAGTTCAACAAAGATCCACCAACTGCTAACTCCATTCGGCGATGGTATGCGCAGTTTAAAGCTTCTAGATGCCTCTGTAAGGGTCGGCCTGCAGTGAGCGAAGAAACGGTTGAACGCGTGTCGGCAAGTTTCACGCGTAGCCCGCAGAAGTCGACGAATAAAGCAAGCAGGGAGCTAAACGTACCACAGCCGACGGTTTGGAAAATCTTACGGAAAAGGCTAAAGCAGAAGCCTTACCGTTTACAATTGCTACAAGCCCTGACACCCAATGACAAAGTCAAACGCTTTGAATTTTCGGCGCGGTTGCAACAGCTCATGGAAGCGTTCAGTGCGAAACTTGTTTTCAGTGATGAAGCAAAATTTTTCCTAATGGTGAAGTGAACAGACACAATGTGCGAATCTAAGCGGTAGAGAATCCTCACGCATTCGTGCAGAAAATTCGCAATTCACCAAAAGTTAACGAGTTTTGTGCAATCTCACGGTTTAAAGTTTACGGCCCCTTTTTCTTCTGCGAAAAAAACGTTACAGGACACGTGTATCTGGACATGCCGGAAAATTGGCTCATGCCACAACTGGAGACCGACAGCGCCGACTTCATCTTTCAACAGGATGGTGCTCCACCGCACTTCCATCATGATGTTCGGCATTTCTTAAACAGGAGATTGGAAAACCGATGGATCGGTCATGGTGGAGATCATGATCAGCAATTCATGTCATGGCCTCCACGCTCTGCCGACTTAACCCCATGCGATTTCTTTCCGTGGGGTTATGTGATTCAGTGTTTAAACCTCCTCTACCAAGAAACGTGCCAGAACTGCGAGCTCGCATCAACGATGCTTTCGAACTCATTGATGGGGACATGCTGCACCGAGTGTGGGAGGAACTTGATTATCGGCTTGATGTCTGCCGAATCACTAAAGGGACACATATCGAACATTTTTGAATGCCTAAAAAGACTTTTTGAGTTTTTTTATGTGTGTGCAAAGCATTGTGAAAATATCTCAAATAATAAAGTTATTGTAGAGCTGTGAAATCGCTTCAATCATTTGTAATAACCCTGTATTAGTGGATTTCTTTTGGTCGGGAATGTCCTCTTTGCCTGTGTTAGTCTGCTTATTGTTCTCTCCTTAGCTCATCTGGTATACGTCAATTTTCTTCCAAGGTAGCAGAATTCTTTCTTCTGTTTTGTTGTCCTCAATTCTGATGTTAAATTTACCTCTAATCCCATTTCTACTACAATCTCATTACTTTTGTCTTTCTCCTATTTACTCACAGTCTATATTCTGGGCTCCTTAGACTGTTTATTTCATTCAGTGTGTCGTATAAATCATCCTCGCTTTAACTGAGGATAGAAAAGTCATCATCGAATCTTGATACCCTTTCGCCCTGAATTTTAATTCCACT
Source organism: Schistocerca serialis cubense (assembly GCF_023864345.2). Taxonomy (NCBI): domain Eukaryota; kingdom Metazoa; phylum Arthropoda; class Insecta; order Orthoptera; family Acrididae; genus Schistocerca; species Schistocerca serialis. The sequence continues at coordinate 593,642,801 of NC_064639.1, forward strand.
CCCGAACATCTCTTTTACTCCTTCATAGCTTCTTAAATGCACAGGTCGAACAGTAGGGGAGAAAGACTGCATCGTTGTCTTATACCCTCTTTAATACAAACACTTCGTTCTTGGTCTTCTATTCTTATTGTCCCTTTCTTGGTCCCCATACATACTGTGTGCTACCATGTTTTTCCTTATACTTATATTCCTGAAAAATTCGATCATCTTCTTCCATTTTACATCGGAACCGCTTCTAGATCGACAAATGATACGAACGTGTCTTGATTTTTCGTAAGTCTAGCTTCCATTATCAATCGCAACCTCGGAACTCCCTCTCTAGTGTCTTCACCTTTTAAAGCCAAGCTGATTGTCACAGGTTTCATTTCCATGCTTCTTTATATTATTCTTATCAGTACTTCAGTGAATGAACTGTTAAACTGATTGTGCGATAATTCTCGCACTTTTTGCCCTCGCTAACTTCGGAATTGTGTGGATGATATTTTTCAAAAAGTATGATAGTGTGTCTCCAGTCTCATATAGTCTACAGAACAACTTGATTAAGCATTTGGTTGCCATTTACTCCAACGATTTTAGACCTTCCTTAGGAATGGTAACGATGCGAGGCCTTATTTCATCGCAAGCCTCCCAAAGCTCTGTCAGACTTTGATTATAATACTGAATCCCCCATCATCTAATTCGACTTCCGTTTATCAAGTCGGCGGACAGGCCCTCAGTGCGTTCTTTCCACCCATCCGCGGTCTCGTCTAGTTTAACACCGGAATTCCTCTGGCACACTTTATGTTGACACCTTTACTTTTAATTTCACAGAAGATTGTTTAGGATTTTCTATATGCTGAATCAGTGCTTCCTACGACTATTTCTTTTTCGTTTTTTTCACATTCTTCCTAAACCTAGTTTGTCTTCGCTTCCATGCACTTCCTATTTATTTCATTCCTTAGTGATTTGTATCGCTGTATTCCTGTCTTTGTCTGAAAATGTTTGTGCTTCGTGCTTTCATTGGTCATTTGAAGTATTCTTCTGTTTCCTATGGTTTCTTCGCTATTATCTTCCTTGTGCCCATATTTGTCTGTGTAACTTTTTTGGGATGCCCTTTCCTCTTCAACTGAACTTCCTACTGCGGTGTTCGCTGTCGCAGTGTCTACAGCTTAAGCGAACGTCAAACGTACATCATCAATAGTCGGTACTTCAGTATCCCGTTTCTTTCCCCGTTGATTCTTCCTGGCGGTTCCCTTAAATTTCTGAATGTACATCTGCTCTTCGGTACGCCTCACAGTCCAATATCTCATATCGTAACTTCCGTCTGACCACGATGTACTCCAGCTGGAAAATTCCGGCATATGCGGACCTTTTTCCAAATATGCCACATCTTATTATAATTTTTGAAGTGTTTGTTCGCTATTAGTAACTGAAATTTACTGCAGAACTATCTGTCTCCTCTGTCATTCCCACTATGAAGCCCATATTCTCGGGAACCCTTAATCCTTCACCTAATACCACATTTCAATACTATTCAACATTCTCATATACCTTCTCTATCTCTTCCTTTTCTGCTTGTGACGTAGGTATGTATCTTGAACTGTTGTTGCTGGCGTTGCTTTGATGCCTGTTCTGATGAGAGTAACCCTGTCACTCAGCTACTCACAGTAACTCTTTCTCTGGCGAACCTTCCTATTCCTCTACATCTACGTCATTATTCTGTAATTCACAATTAAGTACCTGGCAGAGGGTTCATCCAACAACCTTCAGGCTACTTCTCTACCGTTGCACTCTCGAACAGGGTGCGGGAGAAACGAGCACTTACCGTGCGATCTCTGATTTAGCTTATTTTCTTATGATGACCATTTCTCCCTATGTATGTGGGCGCCAACAAAATATTTTCACACTCTGAGGAGAAAGTTGATGATTGATATTTCATGAGATGGTCCTGCCGCGGCGAAGACGCCTTTGTTTTAATGATTTCCACCCATATACGTGTATCACATCAGCTTTATTCACAAATTTCCATGGATTAAGTCTTACTAACTTCATAGTTGATGAAAATGAAGGTCTTGCATATACCTGTGAACTATTTTCGAAACGACAGGTCATTTTTGTAGTTTGTAAATTTTAAGATCAATTTTTTGCCTTTACCACGGAAAAACATTATTCTCAACAAATAATGTCATACAGCATATAGCCTTATGCAAGCGTTTGCGCCACTTGAGTGGCTTGCGTGTCAGTTTCGGTAACTGTTCATCCAAACGATTTTTGGCCATTAGGCAAGTAGTCATCCAACCATCCAGATATATGTTTTAAATTGTTTCCCGAAAACACATTAAGGGAACGCCAGGTGGTTGCTTCAGTCAAGATGATGGCTAATTTCCTGTCCAATCGTTACAGGATTCAACTCGCTCTCTGGTTGAAGCGATTATGGGCAAAACCGTAATTTTATCTCCTTTCTGATCTCTCTTCCTTGGGGCGAGCGATCGGCCTCTTCCATACAAAAAGAGATAAACGACAATTCCTATTTCTTTACCACTATTAAATTTCAACTCTTTCTCATACAATTCTTTATCCAGAATTTCTCTTGCTGTTGTCTTCTAATCTTCTCCGAGTAAAATAAATTAATGTTGCCTCTTTTCGATGCTAGAAGGAAGTTTTTGTATGTCCATCGTTTTAGCAGGAGGTCTCTGTGACGACGGCTGTTTACTATCGTGACAAATAAAAACACCTACAGCCGTCCTTATGATTTTATTTTATTTTGTCGCTTGTGGTTGGAGTGCTGACACATTATCTGGGTATCCCGTAATGCTGGGAACTGATGTGTTATGCATGGGGATCATATCAACCAGTACCGCATCAAAAACAGCGTGAAGATGACGCACTGAAGCGTTGAAACTGGTAGCGACAAAATAAAATAAAATCATAAGGACGGCTGTAGGTGCTTTTATTTGTCACGCTAGAAGGAAGTGTTTGGCGTCAGCGTGAGAAGTGTGGACTGGCTCAAATGGCTCTGAGCCCTATGGGTCTTAACATCTGAGGTCATCAGTCCCCTATAACTTAGAACTACTTAAACCTAACTAACCTAAGGACATCACACACATCCATGCCCGAAGCAGGATTCGAACCTGCGATCGTAGCGGTCGCGCGGTTCCAGACTGAAGCGCCTAGAACCGCTAGGCCACACCGGCCGGCAGAAGTGTGGACTACAAAGTCAATACGCACTGAGATGGTATATCGAAATGCATGGCTCCTCTGCCGTGTGTAGCATGGGATTCTCTGGAGATGTAGCAGACTCGTGAAAGTCTTAGTTTACTGTGGACGCACCAAAAGTTTTCTGAAGAAGCAAAGTGTATTACTTTAAATAACGTTCAATATTTGCCACTAGCGCCAAACACTCAGGTTTACAATACAATTTGCTTCACTATAGAGACAGAAAGACGACCATCACCAGTCGGGACCACCTATGCACTTCACGCCTAGTGGCTATAGATTCGTTCCATGCCACCAGAAATAATAGTATCATTTGGATATTTCGAGCACAGTTTATTTCTAAGCCGCCTTCTGAAACCAATAAGTTACTGTATCTAAACAACGCTTTTTTTGACAATAGTAGTCTTTCTCTAATTTTCTTCAGATTTTTAAAAATATCATTCTCTTCCAAACCGCCTCTATAGCCGGGTTGTTACGTCACTGTCTTTGGTGCGAAAAGACAGGCCTTCTGTTCCCAGTATCGCCTGAGGTTTTCTGAGACAGGGAGGTCCGGAACGGTGTCTGCGCGGACTTGTGAGACCAAGCGAGGAGCTGCTTGAATAAAGAATCAGCGGCCTCATCAGGATTCGTGTACTGGCAATAACGACTGGAGGGGCCCGCGACATGCTGATCACATGGCCCACGTCCGTAGCTCACCACTCGCACTGCCTTGCAGGTGGCCAGTCAGCCAGTCGGAACAGGCCTAGGGGCTAGTCTGTGAGCCATGGTTACGTTTTTACTATTATCTTCCTTGCGTGGACCTTCTATTTTCGTTCCCCTAGACAGCACATTGTTGTTGTTGTGGTCTTCAGTCCTGAGACTGGTTTGATGCAGCTCTCCATGCTACTCTATCCTGTGCAAGCTTCATCTTCCAGTACTTCTGCAACCTATATCCTTCTGAATCTGCTAAGTGTATTCATCTCTTGGTCTCCCTCTACGATTTTTACCCTCCACGCTGCCCACCAATGCTGAATTTGTGATCCCTTGATGCCTCAGAATATGCCCTACCAACCGATCCATTCTTCTTGTCAAGTTGTGCGACAAACTCCTCTTCTCCCCAATTCTATTCAATACCTCCTCATTAGTAATGTGATCCACCCATCTAATCTTCGGCATTCTTCTGTAGCACCACATTTCGAAAGCTTCTATTCTCTTCTTGACCATACTATTTATCATCCATGTTTCACTTCCATACATGGCTACACTCCATACAAATACTTTCAGAAACGACTTCCTAGCACTTAAATCAATACTCGATGTTAACAAATATCTCTTCTTCAGAAACGATTTCCTTGCCATTGCCAGTCTACATTTTATATCCTCTCTACTTCGACCATCATCAGTTATGTCGCTCCCCAAATAGCAAAACTCCTTTACTACTTTAAGTGTTTCATTTCCTAATCTAATTCCCGCAGCATCACCCGACTTAATTCTGCAACATTTCATTATCCTCGTTTTGCTTTTGTTGATTTTCATCTTATATCCTCCTTACAAGACACTGTCCATTCCGTTCAACTGCTCTTCCAAGTCCTTTGCTGTCTCTGACTGAATCACAATGTCATCGGCGAACCTCAAAGTTTTTATTTCTTCTCCATGGATTTTAATACCTACTCTGAATTTTTCTTTTGTTTCTTTTACTGCTTGCTCAATATACAGATTGAGTAACATCGGGGATAGGCTACAACCCTGTCTCACTCCCTTCCCAACCCCTGTTCCCTTTCGTGCCCCTCGACTCTTATAACTGCCATCTGGTTTCTGTACAAATTGTAGATAGCCTTTCGCTCCCTGTATTTTACCTCTGCCACCCTTAGAATTTGAAAGAGAATATTCCAGTCAACATTGTCAAAAACTTTCTCTGAGTCTACAAATGCTAGAAACGTAGGGTTGCCTTCCCTTAATCTTTCTTTTAAGATAAGTCGTAAGGTTAGTATTGCCTCACGTGTCTACTTAATTTCTAATATCTTCACCGCTTCTCATTTGGAGCTATCGTTCTGATCTGCGCTTCTGTTAATTAAGTTTGTCTACTTTGTTAACGGTTAGCCAGCAAAGCAAAATTTTTCCCCTTCAGTTAACAAAGAAACTACTTCTCTTAGTTTCCCGACCAGTAAAAGAACAATCATTGTTTGTGGATGGCTGGACATAAAGAATAAGTCAGACGACTGTACACTTCTTTCCTATCTCATTTTCAGATGAAACTACACATAACAACATGAAAAAGTCATTATGCAACTTCTCCGGCTGCTTACCACAGCAGAGGAAAAAAAAAACATCCGAGTGTAAACATTTCAGTTTCGAGTTACAGCGGCATAGTGCGTGTGATGCCTTTCCTCACTCCTCCAAGCGGGATATTTTTAGTGGATAAATTAATGGTGCCCTTTGTCTCTGGCTGTGCGCCTAACGAGATTCGCTTTTTACGTGGGGGCTCCTGCCTCGGGGTGCGCATGTGACTCGCAGCGTGTGGTTGGCCTGACCCACATATCGGTCTGTCGGTCTTCTGCTTCTGTACAGACCCATCTCAAAATAAGGAACGGCCGGTGAAAAGTGTCTGGGTTTCGCCAGGAGGGCTACATACGCTCCACGTGACAAACCTGAAGACTGTGAATTTCCACTTGTTTCAGCATCACTTCTGACACGTGTGGCAGAAAGGCTTTCCGCACTTTATTACTTGTTGTCGTGGTACCTTTCTCTTCAACATTGTCGGCTATACAGCGTGTTTCAGGAGGAAAAGTAGGTGGGAGTGCAGATTAATTCGAACAAAACTATCCATATAAGAGCTATCCAATTTTTATTGGTTCCGTAGATACAGTTGGTTACAGGTATAAGTATTCATTTTGTGTGCCGGTATTCCAGTTGCTTTGGGTTTATTTAGCGACTGTGCTTTTTTGTTTTGGAACTAAAGTAATGCAGTTGTACTTGAGTTTATATAACTGAATTTTTTAATTGCAATTGTGACTGTAATTTTTCCAGTTCTACAGCGTTTATCCACGCTGCATATATTTACAAATGTCGAAGGAACAAAAGTTGCTTCGGCTCCAAGGACGGCTAGGTTCTTCCAGCATGACTGGGCTCCGGCACAACCTACGCATCAGGTACATCATCTAAACTTAACTTTCCGCGGAAGATGAGTAGGCCGGAATGGTCACGTATTTCGGGCTCCAAGGTCCCCGTGCCCGATCCCTTCAGAATTTTGCTCGTGGGGATGGTTGAAAGGCGAAGTCCACAAACAAAAATTCAAGAGACAAGCTGATCGTTCGAATTATGAATATTACTACCCCACAAAGAACGTTAAGACCTACACGTGGTTTTATCAAGACAATTCGGAGGTGCATTGAAGTCGGAGATGGAGTTTATGAAAATCAGCTTTGAACTTGAAACTTCCTGGCAGATTAAAACTGTGTGCCGGACCGAGACTCGAACTCGGGACCTTTGCCTTTCGCGGGCAAGTGCTCTACCAGCTGAGCTACCCAAGCACGACTCACGCCCCGTCCTCACAGCTTTACTTCTACCAGTACCTCGTCTCCTACCTTCCCGAGGTCGAGTCTCTGACCGGCACACAGTTTTAATCTGCCAGGAAGTTTCACACCAGCGCACACTCCGCTGCAGAGTGAAAATCTCATTCCATTTGAACTTAATTATTTGCCTTCTGTTAATATCTTCCGTAATTATTTGGGTTACTTTATAGCAGTCTCATCTTTGTAAAGAATAAAATTTGGTTGGATTGTATACGGAATGTTGTGTTCGTATTAGTGTGTAATACCACTTCTTTAAATATTTTCTATTACTCCTTAAACGCTCTGTAGAGGTCACTTTTCTTATCGACAGTTATTGTCTTGATCTCATAATGTTTTATTAAAATTGATTACCGGCTTCGGCTTTGCAGCGACCATGAGATCTAAAATATTTTACGAGCAGCGCGTAGTCAATACAGAACATATACTGATGCAGCAGAAACTTTCTTCCAAAAATGCATCGCTCTACGTGTTATTTAACAGTATGCATTACTCTGTGACCATCGTATTAAACGGCAGAGTAGTACTGAATGTAAGGAACTCACGGTTTGCTTGAGCCATATATTCCCATCATATATGTAGATACAATAGAGATTTATGTTCGCTTTCTTTCCGATATAATTCGGCCGTTTTGTCGCGCAGTCAGCTAGCTCTATTCCCCCCTGCTAAAAGAAAAAATGAAAAGTGTTGGTAGCTCCAGAGCACACAAAGGTCGCGATCGAAATTCACTCCACAGGATTTAATTTGCTTTGAGATGGATTTAATTTATTTCGAAATATAATTTTGGATTTATCTTTCGTTTTGAGTGTTAACGAGTTTCACAAGGGATCTATGTCGTGTGTCTCGGCATCGCGAGTGCAGCATTTGTGGTTGTGGAGAGTGAAGTATCGAGTTTACGTGTCCGCTATCACTGGCTGAGCGGCTTCGTGAATTCGAGATAGATGACCGTGTGCGGCGCAATAGCTTCAAGTGTGACTTCAGATTTGACCAACTTCGCCTTCGAATTCTTAACTTTGACGCCTGAGAAGACGAAACATGTGGAATTGACTTCGTAAATAGCACTTCCTACATCAGGATTGTTATCTGAGTTGCAAAACCACCGTATATGACCATAAGTAACCGTGGATTACGATAGGTTTCTTACAAGTCTTGGTCATTTCCCCTAGAAAGCGGAAGCGACGAATCGTCTAGAAACTGAGTGAGAATATAACTTACAGAGCGTACCACCTAAAACATGCACCAGAAACATTGCGGAAATGGAAAATGTTACTGATGTGCGTTTTCCACAGAATGGATTGGTAGTCAGGGGATCGTACTATTGGCCAGTCAACAGACTATATAATACTTAGAATGTTAATTTTTTGTACAAACATACCATTTTTAAATGGAACAAGGCCCATTGAAATTTAGAAACTAGAAGTAGGGCAAATTAGAATGTCAGTCGTGTTTGTTGAAGGGTTCCCTAGTGCGAGTCGTTTACGAGATATCTATTTTGAAAAGTTCACACACCGACACTTGTAAAATACCTGTGGTAGCACACACCAAAGAACAACACGAATGCGAACACTTGGTATGTGTATTCTGACCAGAAACGAGACACTACAGTTTGTGTTCAAAACGACCACCGGCAGCGGCAATACAAGCTTTCAGTCTGGTACAGAACGACTGCTGCACACGTACTAGCTTTCAGCGGAGATATTGAGCAGGCTGAAACAATACGTCGCTGCATGTCATCGGATATAGATGGTATGTCGTTGCAGACAGCGTCTTTCAGCTTTCTCCAACAAAAAAACGTCTACAGGCGTCAAATCCGAGGAACTGGCCGGCCAAGGTAGAGGCCCTCTGCGTCCAGTCAACCGATTTTGAAACAATTCGTGAAGACGTGATGTAGTACTTCGTGCGCTATGGGCTGGACAGCCATCATGTTGATACCACAAGTTCCTCCTAGTCTGCAGACGACGCAGTCTTCTAGCCCTTAACTAACGAGTTGTGATCTCTCAGACCTCGCGATAATTTCCGAACTCGCTCTCCAAGGACAGTTGTGGAGGAATGCTTCTATACTCCCCATACTCTCCTTAAATTGTCAAGCCTACGATATTTTGCTGTCTGTTTCGTTATCGCCTTCTGTGTTTATTGTTAACACGTGTTACTGATAGGTGTTGGGGTCTCCTAGACCGCGCCTCGTGAACTACGTTCCTGTTTTCTTCAGTACGGCATAGCTCAAAATGTGTTGGCATGAATGTGACATTTTTAACTTTCCCGAGTTTGATGAAATTGTTAGTCGGTCTTTGTAGGAAGGTTTCAGTGACACAGATCAAGAAATAAACGAAAAAGACGACGATTTTACATTAGCCAGTGATCACGGTTCTGCTATCTAACGAGAGTATCATTCAGAGGAAGAACTTCAGGAAAGTTGTGATGTGGATCTGTCTGTTTCTTCAGTGGAATACTTAAAGTGTCTCGTAAAATCGAATATGTTCTCAGTGGTGATAAAAATGTAGTTCCCAGCAATGAATGTCAGTTTGACAGACTTTCTTTTTGTGCCTATCGGGTGGAAATTTTATGCCAAATTTAAACCCTGGAATTTAGTTTTATTTGGAAATTTATTTGCTACAGAGATTTTATAATTTTTCAGAATGTAAAATTCAGTTCTATAACAGTCTATTTATGTGTACTATTTAAAAGAACCACACAAATTATGTGCTTTTGTGTGATAAACGCTTCAGGTTTTGTTTAGTACAATAAAATAAACTAGAAGCATTTAAACAACACTTAAATAATTGTAAATAAATGTTAAAATGTTAATAAATGTTAAATAGCATAAATTAAAAATTTCAAGGGTTTTTTGTCTTAAATCTCGGTTTAAACATAGGGGTCCCAGAGACCCCGCCTTGTGGTGTACATTACGTAAAGCTCACCTTGCGACCTAAGGGCTAGCATCCGTGGAAGATGGTCTGTTAGCAGACTTACATTCAGTGTTCCGTCTGTGAAAAATGGGCCTATGAGCTGATGGTTCACTATCCCGCACCACACGTTTACACTCCATGGACGCTGACGTTCTGCCAGACAAAGTCAGCTAGCTTCATCACTAAACAAGATGCATGATGTACCTGGAGCATCCTGTCTTAATGCCCATTTTCATAATCGTTTCTATGTAGCTGTTGATGGAGAGAGGTGTGATGGGGGTGGAACCCAAGTCGAAGGAGAATGCGTAGGACACTTGCCTGAATCAAGCCACTTCCTCGTGTGGTTGCGCTGGAGCTGATGTGCGGATCAGCTGCAACAGCAGAAAGAACATTAATTTCCCCCTCTCCTGCGTCACTTGTCTCCTTCTGTTACGTTGTCTAGGTGTTACCGTGTTACACTACCACATTCACGTAAGTCGTTTAAGAGGCTGATAAATAATTGGCGGGATGGTTGACGACTATTGGGATATCTTGCCGCAGACGCCGTACAAGATCGAGTTGCATTCTTCCTACACTCTCCATACACCATGAGCATGTTGTTTTTTTATGCATTGGTAGATCTAATCACCCACTCATGACCTACTTGGACTGACACGCTCTTACTGACTACCAACTTGCAATACACTCAAGGAACACTCAAGTACATTGTAAGCAAACACAGCAACGTCGTACCTAGCAACTGTGCAGGATGAATGACACAAACAGGTGTTAGTGTGGAAACTTTTCAATGTACGATACCTAGTAAACGACTTACACTAGCCTCCTGCAACAAACATCACTAACGTTCTATTTTACTTTAGCATGCTAATGTCAATAGGCATTATTTCATTTCCAAAAGTGCATGTTTGCACAAAAAAAAAACACTTTCTAAGTATTGTTACAACCTGTTTATTGGCAAACGGTACGAGCCGCTAACTATCAATCCATTCTGTGAAAACCGCACGACAATAGCACTTTCGACACTGAAGAGCCAAAGAAACTGGTACACCTGCCTAATAGCGTGTACGGCCTCCGCGAGCACGCAAAGCTGCCGCAACACGACGTGGCCTGGACACGAATAATATCTGAAGTAGTGCTGGAGGGAACTGACACCATGAATCCTGCAGGGCTGTCCATAAATCCGTAAGAGTACGAGGAGTGGAGATTTCTTCTGAACAGAACATTGCAAGACGTCCCAGATTTCCACAATAATGTTCAGGTCTGGGGAGTCTGGTGGCCAGCGGAAGTGTTTAAACTCAGATGAGTGTTCCTGGAGCCACTCTGTAGCAATTCTGGGCATGTGGAGTGTCGCATTGTCCTGCTAGAATTGCTAAAGTTAGTCGGAATGCACAATAGGCACGAATGGAGGCAGGTGATCAGACAGGACGCTCACGTACGTGTCACCTGTCAGACGTATCAAGGGTACCATATCACTCCAACTACACACGCCCCACACCATTACAGAGCCTCCTTCATCTTGAACAGTCCCCTGCTGAGATGCAGGGCCAACGGATTCATGAGGTTGTCTCCATACCCATACACGTCCATCCGCTCGATACAATTTGAAACGAGACTCGTCCGAGCAGGCAACATGTTTCCAGTCATCAACAGTCCAATTTCGGTGCTGACGGTCAAATGGTTCAAATGGCTCTGAGCACTATGTGACTTAACATCTGTGGTCATCAATCTCTGAGAACTTAGAACTACTTAAATCTAACTAACCTAAGGACATCACACACATCCATGCCCGAGGCAGAATTCGAACCTGCGACCGTAGCAGTTACGTGGTTCCGGACTAAAGCGCCTAGAACCTTCGGCTCCGAAAGCCCATATCGATGATCATTCGTTGAATGGTTCGCACGCAGACACTTGTTGATGGTCCATCGCTGAAATCTGCAGCAATTTGCGGAAGGGTTGCTCATCTGTCACGTTGAACGATTCCCTTCAGTCGTCGTTGGTCCCGTTCTTGTAGGATTTTTTTCCTGTCGCAGCGATGTCGGAGATTTGATGTTTTGCCGGATTCCTGATATTCACGATACACTCGTGAAATGGTCGTATTGGGAGATCCCCATTCTATCGCTTCCTCGGAGATGCTGTGTCCCATCGAACGTGCGCCGACTATAACACCACGTTCAAACTCACTTAAATCTTGATAACCCGTTATTGTAGCAGCAGTACCCGATCCAACAACTGCGCCAGACACTTTTTGTCTTATATAGGCGTTAGCCGATCGCAGCGCCGTATTCTGCCTGTTTGCATATCTGCGTATTTGAATATGCCTGTCTATACCAATTTCTTTGACGCTTCACTGCGTTTCCGCAATACTTGAGGTGAAAGTTTAGGTGATTCTTCCGTATTCAGGACCGCGTAATCTCCGGAACTATTTTGTTATACGTAGCTATCCTCATGTCTGTTACTTAAAAATAAACAGTATTTAAAGCAAAACCAAAACTTTCAATCTTTAATTCCACTTTTATTCCAAACTTGTCGACTTATTATGTGTAACAGAAGGCTGTTGTGGGGAAAAAATACAGATTTATCGTCTAGCACTAGAAAATGCAAGTTCCTCAAAAAAACATTATTAAAAAAACAATTAAACATTGTTTCAATACTTCATCGAAGTTGCAAAAAACATGTTTATAGTATTCATTAACAACTTTCACTTTTATCAATAATAACAGGAAACTCTTGCCTGTGATCATGATGAACTTTGTATTGAGTACAAAATAAAAATAGTTCAAATGGCTCTGAGCACTATGCGACTTAATTTCTGAGGTCATCAGTAGCCTAGAACTAACCTAAGGACACCACACACATCCATGCCCGAGGCAGGATTCGAACCTGCGACCATTGCGGTCGCTCGGTTCCAGACTGTAGCGCCTAGAACCGCACAGCCACTCCGGCTGGCAAATAAAAATGACATAGACTTTTTATGTTTGTGCATAAAAACTCTACTTTCATCAGACGTAATTGCTTTGGTTACATAAAAGCGCAGAAGTTACGTGATCAACTAATTTTTATTGTATATAAAATGCAACGTTTTTTCTGTTAGGATATAAAGCACATACAGGGTTATTACAAATGATTGAAGCGATTTCACAGCTCTACAATAACTTTATTATTTGAGATATTTTCACAATGCTTTGCACACACATACAAAAACTCAAAAAGTTTTTTTAGGCATTCACAAATGTTCGATATGTGCCCCTTTAGTGATTCGGCAGACATCAAGCCGATAATCAAGTTCCTCCCACTCTCGGCGCAGCATGTCCCCATCAATGAGTTCGAAAGCATCGTTGATGCGAGCTCGCAGTTCTGGCACGTTTCTTGGTAGAGGAGGTTTAAACACTGAATCTTTCACATAACCCCACAGAAAGAAATCGCATGGGGTTAAGTCGGGAGAGCGTGGTGGCCATGACATGAATTGTTGATCATGATCTCCACCACGACCGATCCATCGGTTTTCCAATCTCCTGTTTAAGAAATGCTTCTGCTTTAGCCTTTTCCGTAAGATTTTCCAAACCGTCGGCTGTGGTACGTTTAGCTCCCTGCTTGCTTTATTCGTCGACTTCCGCGGGCTACGCATGAAACTTGCCCGCACGCGTTCAACCGTTTCTTCGCTCACTGCAGGCCGACCCGTTGATTTCCCCTTACAGAGGCATCCAGAAGCTTTAAACTGCGCATACCATCGCCGAATAGAGTTAGCAGTTGGTGGATCTTTGTTAAACCTCGTCCTGAAGTGTCGTTGCACTATTGTGACTGACTGATGTGAGTGCATTTCAAGCACGACATACGCTTTCTCGGCTCCTGTCGCCATTTTGTCTCACTGCGCTCTCGAGCGCTCTGGCGGCAGAAACCTGAAGTGCGGCTTCAGCCGAACAAAACTTTATGAGTTTTTCTACGTATCTGTAGTGTGTCGTGACCATATGTCAATGAATGGAGCTACAGTGAATTTATGAAATCGCTTCAATCATTTGTAATAGCCCTTTACTAGATTAACAATGAATGATGTGCGGAACAAATTATGCGTAAAAAAAATTCGTCGACTCCCAGTTTCTCTTACACATTCATTTATGTTTCTTTCCCTACCAATGCTGCCAGTACTACTGATAATCCTACCATTGACTTTGTAATTTGTGTGCTGCACTAAAACTACGGAACCGAAGTTCTGGTAGAACGCAGCTCTAGTTGTTAACGAAGAGAGTTGTGCATGAATGATGGACGCAATGGGTGGAACATCAACCTTCGTGCCTAGCAACAACGAGGTGTTCTAGCAGTAGTGGACACTAGAAGATCCTGAGGAAGCTCCCAGCAGAGGGTTCGAAACGTCTATCATTATAGAGGAAATACGACGCCGACTAATAACCCCAAAGATTTTAACTTCAGTGACAACGGCCACGAAAGCCTGCAGACTTACATAAAACGAAATGAACGCTGCGCAACTAAGGTATGTTGGCTTTGGGCTGAGGACAGTTAAGGTGTATAACTTACCTTTCCAGGTGCAAACCTGGCATTGCACAGCTTGTCTTCGACGTCTCCGGTACTCATACTGAGCAAATTGTGTAAGCGATGGTTAATAATAAAATCAACATTATGCTTTTCTCACTCCTTTGACCTTTTCCGCCCACGTCCCATTCCTAATACATTGGATATGGAAACATCCCAATATGTATTTCTTGCATTCATGGCGTCTGATTTTTATCTAGAGGCCAGAACTGGAACTGATTGTTTTTCCAGCTGCATTAACGCAATGGAATATCTACCAACTTTGGCCCCCATACAATTGCAGCCCACACTAGACCTCTGTTAGTAGCAGCACTTTGGTTGTAACCACCCAGTAGATAACGATGGTCGCGTTGTGAGAACTGATTTACAGAAATATATTAAGTTATTTGCGGCAATCTATGACGGGCAATCTAGAACTTGTTCTGCTGGTAACTCCACATAACGCCTGCGGGCCGAAAGCGCTCGCTTCAAACCGGTGCAGCTGACCGTGCATGAGACTAGCGGCAAACACGGCAGACACCGCGGCTGTTCCCCAATTACTCTGACGTTATACGAGGAAGTAGCGTTCCTGCTCTGACTCTTGCTAAGACTTCAGCTCAAAATCAAACCAGTGAATTCAGTGTTTTTTAAGATGGGAATCAATGCATTTAGAATATATGACATAACTAAAGCCTCCAGTAGCGATATCAGCAATGGTGCATCTGTTTCGTCTGTTTCAACACAAAGCAGTCACTGTCTTCCGAATTGGATAAAGAGCAAGTGGTACAGAAGGCAGATATTAGAGATCAAGGAAAACAAAATGGACGCAGGAACGGTTACGGCAGAAAACGTACCATAAAAGAAGCAGCTTGGTTTCCCACTTCTAGCAAGGTCTCGAAACAAGGAAAATCGTCTTATGACTATAACAGTCAGAAAACATCCTCGAACACAAACAAGAAAATTCGTATCAGATGCGGAAGATCTGCGGACATTGCAGAGAAACTACAACCACCTGTTACAAAAGCCGGCCGGAGTGGCCGAGCGGTTCTAGGCGGTTCAGTCTGGAACCGCGCGACTGCTACGGGCGCAGGTTCGAATTCTGCCTCGGGCATGGATGTGTGTGATGTCCTTAGGTTAGTTAGATTTAAGTAGTTCTAAGTTCTAGGGGACTGATGACCTTAGATGTTAAGTCTCATGGTGCTCAGAGCCATTTGAACCATTTTCTGTTACAAACATGAAAAAACGGAAATGAAAGAATCAGGTGCGATGAAGTCACGTCTTGCTGAGAATAGGAGACTCACAAAGCAATCCACCAAGAAGAGATGACAGCGCCCTGTTACTAATCACCAAGACGCGTGACCTAGAGGAAATGCGTAGTGAGAAAAACTGCAGAATCCGAGTTGGCAACAAGATCCGAGACCAGAATGTTTCGCGCACGTCCAGAGCTGGCGATTCCAGTCCCAGAGGCCACGTATTCTGTGCTGTGCCCCTCTTCGTTAATCAGGCAACGTAATCCGCTTAACTTTGCACCCAAGCGAGGAATATTACTCCACATTTGCACCGCTTCCCTGCCGTTCGCACAAATCCTCTAATGGAACTCGCGCACCTGCGCTACATGCCGAGCGCGGCAACAGCGATGTATTCAGGGGCCTCAATGGGAAACTCCCTCTGCTTTACCCTGCTGTCTGAAAAGGCGGGTAAGTATTTTGCATGGATTCTATTAAATGTTAAACCGCTTGGAAGATCTGCTCTGTAGAAGAGAGGAACAAAAATATTTAATGTTCAGCAACTTTATTGTAAATTTTTTGTTAAAGAGCAACGTCCTTTCATTTAATGTATCTAGCCCCGGTATTGCAAACTGTTCAGTCTACATCTCATGGACGCTTCATAATTACTTTTTTTACTTTATTCCACTTACTATTCGTCTAGCTAGTATGACAATTTCATTCACAAAAGCCATTCAGCATTGATTTGTAACTGATCTTTTGCCAAGTCTCTAACGATATCGTTGTGGATTACATTACCATAAACATAAAAATGTCGGTACAGTGCCTACCGAGGATAGTTACTCGTCACTATATTTCGAATGTCGAACTGAATCACCGATTCTACAGCATATTCGTTTTAACTTGAGACAACTAAGTATCTCGAAGACAACCAATTGTACGAAGAAAATGTTCTTGGTAAAAAGTTAATATTAGTAATTAGGGAACATCTATCTGTGCACGTTGGCTACCTGCTACCCATCCTCCTGCGTGGGCAGGTTCAATTTGCGTTTTAAAATGGGAACCCCCGCATTTTTGCTGCATATTCTGATTCCACGCCACAAAATAAGGACGGTTTACTCAAGCCGTTGTTTTCTATTCTTGGTAGATGGCGCTGTAATCGGCAAATATCAAGTGTGCCTCTTTTTGCAATTAAGAATGGACGCATTTGACTCTACATATCATTTACGATGTAAATGCAAACTTATGTCTTCTAGCGGTTGATAGTTATACACGAGTATCAATACAGTCCTTATAAGGTCTCCGAGTCTGAAGTGGAACGTGCCGTGTAATGTGGCGCTGAGTCAAGGGGCGAGCATGTGTTTAGACGATGTGTATGCATCTGTCACTTCATGGACATTTTATATTATTGTAGTGGTTGTGGTTCGTATTAGGCCGGTACCTACGTAGCGGCCATCACTAAAGTTAAGGCGATTCCAAGGAAACACACACCAAATCAGTCACCCTGACGGCAGCGTTCGAGGGTCTCCATCCGAAATCAAACATTCCGATGGTTTGGAGACACGTCACCATTGACTCCGCAGGTACGTTATTTGCCATAAATGTAAATTTCTAGCCATATTACTTGTACTATGTAATCACATTTGGAGCACTCAAGTATATGAACCGAGAGCACAGAGGTTTACATTTACGTCGTAAATGAAATGTAGGATCACATGAGTCTACATCTACGTCTGCATCTACGTGATTAACCTGCTATTCACAATAAAGTGCCTGGAAGAGGGTTCAATGAACCACCTTCAAGCTGTCTCTCTACGGTTCCACTTTCGAACGGCGCGCGGAAAAAACGAGCACTTAAATTTTTCTGTGTGAGCCCTGATTTCTCTTATTTTACCGTGATCATTTCTCCGTATGTAGGGGAGTGCCAACAGAAGGTTTTCGCAATCGGAGGAGAAAACTGGAGACTGAAATTTCGTGAGAAGATCCCGTCGCAATGAAAAACGCCTTTGTTTTAATGATTGCCACTCCAGTTCACGTATCATGTCTGTGGCACTATCTTCCCTATTTCGCGATAATACAAAACTTTGTACTTTTTCGATGTCATCCGTCAGTCCCACCATGTACGGATTCCACATCGCACAGCAATACTCCAGAATAGGGTAGACAAGCGTGGTGTAAGCAGTCTCTTTAGAAGATCTGTTGCACCTTCTAAGTGCTCTGCCAATGATTCGCAGTCTCTGGTTGTCTCTGCCCAAAACATTATATATGTGATCGTTCCAATTTAGGTTATTTGTAATTATAATCCCGAAGTATTTAGTTGAATTTACAGCCTTCAGATGTGCGTGACTTATCGCGTAATCGAAATTTAGCTGATTTCTTTTAATACTCATGTGAATAACTTCACACTTTTCTTTATTCAGGGTCAACTGGCACTTTTCGCATCGTACAGATATTTTATCTAAATCCTTTTGAAATTCTTTTTGGTCATTTGATGACTGTACAGGATGGTAAATGACAGCATCATCTGCAAATAACCTAAGAGGGCTACTTAGATTGTCTCCTATGTCGTTAATATAGATCGGGAACAATAGAGGGCCTATAACACTTCTTTGGGGAACCCCGGATATTACTTCTATTTTACTCGATGACTTTCCGTCTGTTACTACGAACTGTGACCTTTCTGACAGGAATTCACGAATCTAGTCGCACAACTGAGGCGATATTTCATAGGCACACAGTTTGATTAGAAGACGCTTGTGAGGAACGGAGTCGAAAGCCTTCTGAAAATCTAAAAATATGGAATCAATTTGACATCCCCTGTCGATAGCACTCATTACTTCATGAGTATAAAGAGCTAGTTGTGTTTTGCAAGAACTATATTTTCTGAATCCGTGCTATGAGTCAGTAAATCGTTTTATTCGAGGTACTTCATAATGTTGGAATACAGTATACCGTATGTTCCAAAACCCTACTAGTAATCGACGTTAGTGATACGGGCCTGTAATTCAGCGGATTACTCCTATTAATTCAGCGGATTACTCCTATTTCCCCTTTTGGGTAGTGGTATGAAGATCAACTTTCCAGTCTTTAGGTACGGAACTTTCTGTGAGCGAGCGGTAATGTATAATTGCTAAATATGGAGCTATTGGATCTCGATACTCTGAAAGGAACTTGACCGGTATACCATCTGGACCGGAAGGCTTGCCTTTACTAAGTGATTTAAGCCGCTTTGTTACACCGAGGACCGGCCGCGGTGGTCTAGCGGTTCAGGCGCTCAGTCCGGAACCGCGCGACTACTACGGTCGCAGGTTCGAATCCTGCCTCGGGCATGGATGTGTGTGATGTCCTTAGGTTGGTTAGGTTTAAGTAGTTCTAAGTTCTAGGGGACTGATGACCACAGATGTTAAGTCCCATAGTGCTCAGAGCCATTTGAACCATTTACACCGAGGATGTCTACTTCTATGTATCTCATCTTCGCAGTTGTTCTTGATTGGAATTCGGGAATATTTACTTCGCCTTCTTTGGTGAAGGAGTTTCGTAAAACCGTGTTTAATAACTCTGCTTTGGTGGCACTGTCATCAGTGACTTCACCGTTGTTATCGCGCAGTGAAGGTATTGATTGCATCTTGCCACTGGTGTGATTTATATATGACCAGAATCTCTTTGGGTTTCCAGCCAGATTCCGAGACAGAGTTTCGTTGTGGAAATTATTAAAAGCATCTCGAATTGAAATACCCGCTATATTTCGAACTTCTGCAAAACTTTGTCAATCTTCGGGATTTTGCGTTCTTTTAAATTTGGCATGCTTTTTTCGCTGCTTCTGCAGCAACGATCTGACCCGTTTTGTGTACCATACGGGATCAGTACCATCACTTATTAATTTATGTGGTATATATCTCTCAATTTCCGTCGATACTATCTCTTTGAAATCATTCCATCGGAAGGAGTGGAGACTGTCTCTCAAAAAGGCGTTGAGAGCATTTTTATCAGCTTTTTTAAATATATGTACTTTGCGTTTCTTTTTGATGGTTGCGGGTGTTACGGTATTTAGCCTTGCAGCAACTGCCTTGTGGTCGCAAATCCATGTATTCCTCATGATACTCCCTACTTGCCCAGGATTATTTGTTGCTAAGAAGTCCAGTATGGTTTCGCAACCATTTACGCTTCGAGTAGGCTCATGAACTAATTGTTCAAAGGAATTTTCTGAGAAAGCATTCAATACAATTTCTGATGACGTTTTAGGCCTACCGCCGGCTTTAAACGTGTAATTTCTCCAGCATATCGAGGGTAGATTGAAGTCGCCACCGACTATAATTGTATGAGTGGGGTATCAATTTGAAAAGAGACTCAAGTTTTCTTTGAACTGTTCAGCAACTGTATCTTCTGAGTCGGTTCTTAATTGCAAAAACAGGCAGACTTGATATTGTCGACTACAGCACCATCTAACAAGAATAGAAAACAGTCGTCTGAGTAAACTGTACGTATTTTTTGCTATTAAACTGGGGGTTTCTTATTTGGAAATACACAGCTGGTCACGTCTACGTAGCAGGGATGAGTAGGAAGTGATCAGTTGTAGTACAGACAGACGTCCCCTAATTACTAATACATTGGCGGAAAAAAATTAGTACACCCATTTAGAGGTTTCCAGTTCACTCAAGATTTTTTGTTGCAACAGTGCATATGGAGTACATAAAATCATTACATTTACAGATCAGTAGCAGAAGCGGTTCAGTAGTACCAGGTGCCGACCCACGCTGAAATACCCATATTAGTACGTGGTGCAGACTCCACTGGAGGCAATGCAGGTGCTGGCTCTGGCATACACTCGATTGTACACATGACGAATACTGTCTTGGGATACATTAATCTGCGTCTGCTCGAGCTGTTCACGTAGTTCTGTAAGACTTGTCGGTTGACGAGTCGCGTGAGTCACTTCTCGTCCCATTATAACTCACGTGCTCGATTGGAGACAAGTCCGGAGATCGTGCTGACCAGGGAAGTTGCTGCACGTATTACAGAGCACGTAGAAATTCACAGGAGTGCGCGGGCGTGCATTATGCATTAAGTACACATCACCTTCCTGTTCCAGGAACAGCAAAAGAACCGGTTTAACAAAATTCTGCTCTTAAATGATAGAGCACAGCAATCAGTCGTCCTTTTTTCTTGCAGGCTTTATTCGGCAAATCGAGATTTCGGCTAGTGCCTAGTCATTATCAGTGCACCATCTCACAGTATTACTGCATGTTCTAGTACGTCAGTTCCCTGTTGTTCGGGCTTCTGAAGCCTGAACAACAGAGGACTGTCATACTAGAACATGCATTGGTGCTACGAAATGATTCACTGATAATGACTAGGCACTAGCCGAAATCTCGATTTGCCGAATAAAACCTGCAAGAAAGAAGGACGACTGATTGCTGTGCTCTATCATTTGAAAGTCATATCAAAGTCGTTGAGTGCACCCACGTTCCTCACCGAAGGTAAAGTGATGAAAATTCTGCTCGTATCAAGCGCCGGTTACCCTCCCCTCCAGAAGCACCAAAGGCGAACGTGAATTGTAGCTTATTGCACCGCACGCCGTAAGGGCAGGGGTGGAGCCATCGTGTATTGAACGAACACACTCTGCGAGATAGCTCTCACCAGGTGCACGTCGTACGGAGAAACAACCATTACTTGCGTGCAGGCAGAAACTGTTTTCATCGCTGAAGACCAAAGCGCGGCATTCTATGTCCCAAGTGATCGCCTGACAGCACCAGTCGAGTTGTGCAAGTTGATGGTGTGGCGTGAGTGGAACACGGGGTAGAGGTATATGTATCCGCAGCTCCAGTGCTGATAACCGGTTCCCAACAGTGCGTGTTGACATGTCTGGGCCGACAAGCCCTTTTTTCTGTGTTGTGGTAGCTGTACGATCTTCCACTACTGCCTCACAATACGGCGATCCTGGTGGGCGTCAGTGGTGCGGGGACGTCCAGAATTTCGTCTACGGGTGTGAGGATGTTCACGTGACCATCGATACCAGCATCGTTGTTAACTGACGCAGCACATACAACTTTTGTTGGAATTTTACGAAGATACCAACCCGCCGCTCGGAAGACCGCAATTTGACCCTTTTCAAACTGGCTCAGTTGGCTGTAACTACCGCGAGTGCATCTCCGTGCATGGTTACCTGCTTGCTTCGCACGTTTGTAGCACACTGAGCCGTCTGGCAGTGAGCATCCCCTATTAAAGGGTAAGCATAGACGGCACTCTTGTAGCTATGCCACTATGCTGTTGGCGGACGACGTTGAAACCATTAGCAGTACACTTACTATCCTCCAGGTGGCACTGCCATGCCAGCCGGAGAGGCTGACAGGTTCTAGGCGCTACAGTCTGGAACCGCGCAACCGCTACGGTCGCAGGTTCGAATCCTGCCTCGGGCAGTGTGTGGATGTGTATGATTAGGTTAGTTAGGTTTAAGTAGTTCTAAGTTTTAGGGGTCTGATGACCTCAGCAGTTAAGTCCCATAGTACTGAGCCATTTGAACCATTTGGCACTGCCGTCACCGGATCAAAATAGATGTTACCCTTCCGGGTATACTATTTATTTTCAGCAGTTAATTAAATTATCACCTTAAACTTTTTTTTGTAAAATGCGTCGTTTTAGATATGTTTGGTTGTCTCAAGTTAAAACAAATACTCTATAAGTGTCGACAATAGAGACAAAATCGTATCGAATTTCTCATTATGTAAATAACGTACTTGCTAGTTGTCATTTCTTCCCAAGGAAGAAAGTCAAATAATGCACGGAGTCAATAGTAAAGTAGGAGAAAAAATTACGTCTAAACGGACTGACTAAAAATCACTGGAAAGGCTGCCCCATTTGAAGATGTACCAGGGATGACGACTGAACGTTGTGTTTAAATGCCGACATATGACGCAATTGTAGACACGATACCTGAGCAGTCTGTTAAAAATATAACTTAAGTGAGCATGGCAACACGAGATAACCGACTTTACTTGCGGAATGATAATTATTTGTGCTAGAGGCAAGGCGTCATAACATGTGAAACTATAGTCTTTACTTGTTTTTATCATTTAAACACTGACCTACGGAATTTTCCCTCACAAATACAACTCAAACGTAACATATTCATTTATTACCCACAATATATAAGCCCAAGGCAATCTGACTGCGATACAGTGACAACATGGCTTCCAATAATTAAGACAAAAGAATGGCCCTGAATTGCAAGAAATCCTAACAGTAACCCATACTTTCTCAAATTCACTTACCCCACAGAAAATCTTCATAACACGAACTACAGCAAATACAGCAAGCAGCAAGCCAGCTAAATAAAAAGATTCTAATTACTATAGACTCTAACTACTTGGAGGCATATGGTGCAAAAGAAAGATTTTGTTGAAGAGCAAACAATGCATTTATAAGATTTTACCTTATTCGTGTGACATCCAGTTCTAAAAATTATATAGTTGCTAATAATTCCACTACCGAAACATTACCAACCACATACACCCTCATTTTACATGCATGTCCTACCAACACGGAGTCTCCACTGAGAAAAATCATGTCTAAACCCTTCTCTGTCCGCTCGCTAACTGCTAGCCCGTCCAACCACAGAATCTCTTGCCGAGGATGCAGAGAGCTGTCAGCGATATTAATATAGTCTACAGCGTTGCCAACATACAAAGGCCACTTACACATGTCGGAGACTAAACAAAAATCCAAGTATGTAGGGTTAACCGTGTGTAGGGTAGGCCTTCAGTCACACGCGTAAACTGCCGCGCAGGACGACCTCAAGTGTTTGACGAACACTTGGCGAACACGAATCAAGTGGCGCAGCGGTTAGGACACAGAATCCGTTTTCAGTAAGACCAGGAATCGAATCCTCCTCTAGTAATTCCGTTACACATATCTATGGTTTCCGTAAGCTAATCCATCCAGATAACTAGATGTAAGCTTCAATAGTGCCTTCATTGTTTCATCCTCCAATCATCTCCAACTTGGCTGGTGGTTCATCTATAGCTAGAATCTACACAGAATACGGTAGCCAGTCCGCAGTGACGAATTTTCGCCGGAAACACAGCGAGTTCTGTCGTTTGTTCCGAAGGGGAAGCCGACACTGTCTGCCCGCTTTCGGCCTGTTGGCGACACGCTGCACTGCCAGAATCGAAGCACACACCTTGCACCATGTTAGTCAAACGATTTTACAGAGACTACTCGGTGAAGAAAATTTAATTTTTGCGTTACTTATAGCTTTGTATGTGAACTTCATAATGAAGTGCCCATCATTTCGTTAACGCTCATAATTATTGTGATGTCTGCATTCAGATAAGACACTGCAGAAAATCCGAAAGAGTTTCCAAAGAAAAATAGAGGTCGCCAAGATTTTGCGTTTGGTGCGTATTACATCATATGTTGCTTGGTATGAAACTGAGCTAACAAACTGAATTTTTCTTTACAGCTGGGTTGAGACGTCTATCTGTCACCAATCTCGAGAAAACTGATTTATGTAGCAAACTAATTTGCAGTCGCACGTGCCAACAATGAAGTCAGAAAGAAATTTCCGTGAGATTCCTCAGATATCAAAAGGAGATTCTGGCAAATAATAGCACACAGAGAGGACAGTATTTTCCCATATGGTTAATATGTGAAATTTCATTATCTGTCGTGTTATTCCACAGACTACAAATTTTTTCGATGAAACAATGTAATTTTCAAGGGCCATCAATAGCTTGTGAAATGAGAATTGCTGTGGGTTTTTGAATATAATTGTAGACATTAGCCGGTCGTTGTGGCCGAGCGGTTCTAGGCGCTTCAGTCCGGAACCGCGCTGCTGCTACGGTCGCAAGTTCGAATCTTGCCTCGATCATGGATGTATGTGATGTCCTTAGGTTAGTTACGTTTAAGTAGTTCTAAGTCTAGGGGACTGATGGCCTCAGATGTTAAGTCCCAAAGTGCTCAGAGCCATTTGAACCATTTGTAGACTTTACACGTTTACTTGTGTATCAAGTATGTGGTCTTTCATAAGCTGTTAACCTTAATTTTCCTCAGTTTCTCATTTAATAAACTTATTAACCCACTGCTTCAGGATTCTGCGAAACTGCGTCTGCACAATATCTTAGTGAGGTGACACTATGCGAACTCCGCTGCGTTTTGACAAAAGAATTGTCGTATACAGCAAAATATTCAAAAATGGTTCAAATGGCTCCGAGCACTATGCGACTTAACTTCTGAGGTCATCAGGTGCCTAGAACTCAGAACTAATTAAAGCTAACTAACCTAAGAACATCACACACATCCATGCCCGAGGCAGGATTCGAACCTGCGACCGTAGCGGTCACGCGGTTCCAGACTGTAGCGCCTAGAACCGCACAGCCAGAGCGGCCGGCTAGCAAAATATTCAGTCCTAAGAACAGTAAAATGGCTAAGTGGTAAGTATTCAGAGTTTTGCCAAAAAGATAGTTTACAAACCGCTGCTGAGCGAGAGGCATGTGAAATATTTGTCTGACACGCCGGAAGCCGCTATGCAAAGCTTGTTCTGATAACAAGGAGCGGACACTGGAGCATCACGAGGTTTTTAGCAAGCACAGCCGGCTGACCCTTGGACGGCACAGACAACAGCACAGGGGGAACACTTGCAGAAGACGTTGAGCAATATCACGTGGTAGCAGCAAGAAGAGACGCGTTAGCCTCATGACGGCCGCGAAAGAAACAGCCTTCATGGAACGTTTCAGAAGGGTGGCGTCGAGTGCTACCAGCCATTATAAATGGGTGACCCGCCGACCGGAGGAAGAGCGCAGATGAGTAGACGTCAGAGACGCTACCTCTGTGTCGGTCGGCCGGCCGGTGTCTCCGAGCGGTTCTAGGCGCTACAGTCTGGAACCGCGCGAACCCTACGGTCGCAGGTTAGAATCCTGCCTCGGGCGTGGATGTGTGTGATCTCCTTAGGTTAGTTAGGTTTAAGTAGTTCTAAGTTCTAGGGGACTGATGACCTCAGATGTTAAGTCCCATAGTGCTCAGAGCCATTTGAACCAATCTGTGTCGGTCGGGATCAGGAGCCGGACTTGTAATAATCCGTAGTAGAATATTCATCTGTAAAGGAGACCGCTTATAAAACACTAATGCGACCTATTATTGAGTACTGCTCGAGCGTTTGGGATCCCTATCAGGTCGGATTGAGGGAGGACATAGAAGCAATTCAGAGGCGGGCTGCTAGATTTGTTACTGGTAGGTTTGATCATCACGCGAGTGTTACGGAAATGCTTCAGGAACTCGGGTGGGAGTCTCTAGAGGAAAGGAGGCGCTCTTTTCGTGAATCGCTACTGAGGAAATTTAGAGAACCAGCATTTGAGGATGACTGCGGTACAATTTTAATGCCGCCAACTTACATTTCGCGGAAAGACCAAATAGATAAGATAAGAGAGATTAGGGCTCGTACAGAGGCATATAGGCAGTCATTTTTCCCTCGTTCTGTTTGGGAGTGGAACAGGGAGAGAAGATGCTACTTGTGGTACGAGGTACTCTCCGCCACGCACCGTATGGTGGATTGCGGAGTATGTATGTAGATGTAGATGTACTGAGTAAAACTCCACTCGCCTCCAAGCAGCAGTCGGGATGTTAAAGTTTCATACTTATGATACTTCTACATAGTAACTTGTACATTGTTAGGCAATGTGCCAGTTGGGTACTTCCAGGGAAAATAACTACTTGTCTACGAGTAGATGACTTCCATCCTCTAACCGACCAGTTTCCTACCGAGGTCCACACTCTACACTAGTCTACTTTTCAGCCGAGGTCGGGCTACAGTAGGCGGCCCACAAGTAGTGCCTCATCGAAATCGCCGACAGAGGTACGTTCCTCTGCCTCGGGCAGCTAGCGTCAGTTTTACTCCCTCTCAGGACACGACAGAATCCCATTTTAGAGCGAGAACAACAGAAATGTAAGGCTAACTCGAAATTCATCTGTGACGCTTCTCTGAAAGTTACAAAGTGGCTAACAAGTCAGGCTAAAATGAATCATTGTTTTTGCTGCATTTTCATCAGAATTCTTTTTGGATACTAACCAAAGCAGAGGTGTCAGTATATCTTTTAGGATGATCACAATCCAGGTGCAGGCGTGGAGGGGCTTCACTCTGTATTTACAGAAAATATGAGCGTAGTCTTCAGTTTACAACGGCCCTTCCCTACCAGCAGTCACCATTTCCCCAGCAGTGTATGCTTTCAGCTTGCCCGCCCGCAGCCCCCATCAGCAACTTGCTCAACTGGCTGTGCACCTACCGGTCACGTTATTCTACATGCACTCCACCTCGATGGGACGTTAAACATATTCTTCATTTCTCCGTTGAAGGGTCCCCATAGCGTTCATACAGTTATAATAACATCCCACCAGTGCTTTGCTGAGCTCATGCGACAAACGAAACTTCAAGAAGTTCATATGTCATTCCAAATGACACAGTACAATTGTTTCACCAGATAATTCGCATCCAGAGGCCGTGAAACACAGTGATCTGTTCTATCTCACAATGCCTTTGTACACTGTTCTGCAAAACTTAAGGACGAGGTAGCTGAAGTAAGAT
The DNA here is from genome assembly GCF_023864345.2 of Schistocerca serialis cubense. Lineage (NCBI taxonomy): Eukaryota > Metazoa > Arthropoda > Insecta > Orthoptera > Acrididae > Schistocerca > Schistocerca serialis. The sequence continues at coordinate 593,669,772 of NC_064639.1, forward strand.
AACATATTAACTACTCGGTGGTTGGTCCAGTTACCGTTTATTTCGAACGTTTTCCTCGATTCAGGATATTTACGGATGGACTGGATTGCTCTGTGGCTGCCACGCCATACACCGTATCCAGTTCCAGTACCGAACTGCGAACCTGCACTGAAGTTGTGTGGTGCAATTGGAGAAGCACGTTTCATTGTAGTCAATGACAAACATCATATGGGAGAGGACTTATTAGTCCGACAAATTTTCACGACAGATTTGGGAACTGCATTAAACGGAGTGACTGCCAGTTAGCGTCATACTTGCCCTCTTTTCATTCAAAGTTTAAGTGAGGCCAACGTTCAGCTAGTTGTTCTAATGTTCCGTAGATAAAAATAGCTAATTCTGGCTGCGATATGGAACGAGTCAGTTTCCTAATATTGTAATGCACCTTATTAGCAAACTAAAAAGGCAACATGATCGTTTACAGGATTCGTTAACCTTGGTTTAATTTTTACATGTATACAGTGATTTATACATCGATATGTTCAATGTCTGCCTTTTGAAAATATTCTAATCTAGTCACTTACTTTATATTTTAAAATTCTGATAAAATGATTATTGCTTTTAACGAATGCCGGCTGCTATGGCCGAGCGGCGAGTCCGGAACCGCACTGCTGCTACGGTCGTAAGTCCGAATCCTGCCTCGGGCATGGATGTGTGATACGTCCTTAGGTTAGTTAGGTTTAAATAGTTCTAAGTGTAGGGGACTGATGATCTCAGATGTTAAGTCCCATAGTGCTTAGAGCCATTAGAGCCATTTTTAACGAATTCTGTTACCAAATTCCGAAAACGTTTTAAATTTTTCAGTTAAACTCAACCCAAAAATTTAAGTCTTAAGAGTATCTGAAACTTCAGTAGCAATCGTCGGTTTCAATATTTTCATGTTTAGGACCATACATCAGCATCTATTTAAAGAGTAAAAGTCAGCAAAAGTCAACAACAATTAATGAAATTGGTTTTTATTTTTTCAGTGGGCATAAATTACGCCCCGGTTGGAATTATATGTTACTGAAGGTGCACTGATATTGAAAAGATATTGCTAAAAGGTGTTTCCAGGCTCTGGACCATACTTACACAACATTATGTCTGTAACAGGTATATTGTTGATATAAGTTAACAACCAATAATGAATTTCGCTTTTTTAAAATTTTTTTTTTTAGGGTGGGAATGAAATAAGTCCTAGAGGCTTAGGTTTCACAATAATTATTGCTTGTATAAAGTACCAGAAGTTGCTATAACAAGTAATAAGTCTATACGGAACACATATGAAATCAACCGTCGAATCGTCCTAGCAATGCACGCTGAAAAGGACTTGTAAAATTTTCTGCGTTCATGGAATTGCCACGACCGATATTTCAATCGTTTTTTGATAAACTAGTGGATATGATTTCGAACGCAACGGCAACAGTACGACAGACCAGTCCTGGGATAGCAGATAAATGTCAAGAGTATTCAAAAAGTACAATTCTTTCATTTGTCCATGTCTAACACATTTCAAAACTTCAAACGCTTTTTTCTCGCTATATGGTTCTTCAAAACGTTACGCAGCATAACTCCAGCAATTTTCAGTCTTTTTATCTGAAAATTTAACCACGACTTTGAAATAATATTTCAAGGTGGACAACGTAAGGGATTTTGTGTTACGTAATTTAAACAGTATTTATTAATAAATACTGTCCTTTTTGGGAGAAAATCGAACGACTGTATTCAGACACTCACCAATTAGACGAAAATCGATATTTCTAAAATACTGATTTGGTTCATTAGTTATACACACGTGGAAAAAAAATGGTTCAAATGGCTCTGGGCACTATGGGACTCAACTGCTGAGGTCATTAGTCCCCTAGAACTTAGAACTAGTTAAACCTAACTAACCTAAGGACATCACAAACATCCATGCCCGAGGCAGGATTCGAACCTGCGACTGTAGCGGTCTTGCGGTTCCAGACTGCAGCGCCTTTAACCGCACGGCCACTTCGGCCGGCTACACACACGTGGACTAGACAGATTTTCTTTTCTTTTTTCCAGATTCAAATTGGTACCAGTTATAGTGTGTACTGCAGATCGCGACAAACTCAACGTGTCTCGGGAGAATTGTTATGGCTATTGTGTCGTCATTCTCTAATATTTTCCAACAAAAATGTTTTGTAATATACTATATCTATACTATATATACTAAATCTGCCTAATAACTATCTCAAGCATTGTTTCTCAATCGCCTTTCCTTCCTCCCAAAAAAAAAAAAAAAGTTGTCGAGAAAATGCTTTCTTAGGCCGTTACGGTGGTGTTACCCCTCACGTGATGTGGCTCACACTTTTCAGAGTTATGGACAAAGATGAGTATAGTCCAGTGTGCATCCTAGGTACTCACTGAGGTAGTGAAATACTGGTATAGTAATCGGGAGCATGGATGCTGAAATCCTCAGGATTCAGATTATCTGTGAATCCTCTAAAACGCTTAAGATGAATACCTGGGTCGTTCCTTTCAATAGACACATCCAATGTCCTTCCTAATCTCTCACCAATTCGAACTTGTGTTCTGTCTGTAGTGATCTGTGGATTTGTAGCATAACAGTTACCCACTGAGCCATTGGTTCACGCGGAGGAAAGTGTTCGTGTCTTCCCCACGAACTAAGTTCAGAAATACTCTGCACTCAATGCTCTGTTAATCATAGAATACTTCAATTTATATGAGGTTTTAAGAGCACTTTTACGTTTCGTAAATTGCGAAAATTTGACACAGATTTCTTCTGAAGAACAGGCAGTTAAATTTCGTTGTGTTGTGACAAACCACAGCTGAATCGGAACTGTGAGATGGTTGTCATCATAGGCATCTCACACCTTCTAAATGATGTTACGAATGAATTTCTGGGCATGAGGAAGCTGAGCGAGTGAAGGGCTTCAGAGAAAAGCGCTCCCGAAGGACATTTCAAACTCTTGTGTATAATAGCTGCATCTTAATCACAACACATCATAATTTTTTTACTATACATAAAATGCGAATTCATCATCTCGCAAACCAATCTTCAAAGTGGATTGGCAATGGTGAAACTACGAAGGGTAAAATGAAAATCATTTCTGTGGGGAAGACAGAAGGAGATCATCGTGATTAGTTACTCGAAAAATGGTAAAGCAGCGAGTGACTCTTTTAAGAACCGTTATAGAAGCATTGTAATTGCCACTTGATACAAAAACGATCAGTACAGAACAAATTGCACCTTGGACAAGGACAGCTCATCTGTTCGTGCGTCTGTGCGATAAGGTGGCAAAGGGACCATGCCACGGTTTAAGATGGATGCCATTTCCTCCTATTCCCAAGTTTTCATTCTATGAGAAATTTCTTCTTCCCAGACGTCAGAGTTAGAGTTTCACTTTTATTAGGGGAAGATAATTATGTAGGATTATAACTAAAGCAAAATATTCACTGCTGCACAATGAAGGTTCCGTTACGTTTAGTGAAATTATTTTTATAAAAGAACCTGTTCATAGTTTTTTTTTTTCTGTATCTCACATTAACCACAGCCAGCAGCAGGTCGGCTGGGGGCGTTCAGGTGCGAAGTAGGTCACCTACGATATTATCGATTGTATCATAATCATAAATGATGTCAGCGGATTTCCCCCGCACCCCACCCCACCCCACTCACGTAGGTCAATTTCCCTGTGTATAAAATGGCGGGAATTGCAAAAAACAATCCAAGAGAGAGCATTCTCATTCAGGTGGACGACGGTCAACTAAGTAAGTAACTGTAAGCCGCACCTGCGGCAGTGGGCTTGTTGTCCTAGGTATAAACTGGCAACAAGTGCAAAACATCCACCAGAGCACGTTGTCATGTTGACGCAAGTAGGTCTCCTGTCAAAAATATGGAACTGAATGTGGCCATTGTGTTTTCCGCTGATGTCACTGTGGAACTGCATCACTTGTGCCAAGTATAGAATACCCTGGGCATAGTCTCTACGCCGTCAGAATCCAAGATGCTAGGACAAATGGAAGAAATCAGTCTGCTGCTGACCTACTTAACATGCTTTTCCCCAAGATATTATTCACTCTGACAGGCATGGCTACATAGATATCACATAGCATAACGTTATTAAGTTCAAAAATCGTGAGTCCACTTTGCTCCTAAGTTGAAACAACTGCCCTTCTGACGTCTAACAAGTTCTTTTAAGCTGACTTGAAACGTGTGTGACTGCCACTGTCACGTTTATTCACGTTTTAAAAATCTATTGGTGCTATGTTTAAACAATAACCCTCTGAATATGAGTTTAAACAATCCCCTTGTCAATAATCTGACGTAACAATTTAAACAATTTTACCCTCCCCCCGCCCCCCCGCCCCCCCCAACAAGAAAGCTACATTAAGTTTTGACCCAACAGCGACTTCTCCTAAGTTTAAAATGGCCAGGAAATTCACAACATTCACTTGCACTAAGTTTAAAAATGGCGACAAATTCAAAATCTACCCACCACTAGTTTAAAATGATGAGATGCCAATTAATCGTGAGAACTATACAGCAGCACTTGATGTGAATCGTACTAGGTGTCAGGACTGTGGAGGACCTGTCCTAACCTTACAACTGCATAGCTCACTGATGCAGCCTGTATGATTGTCAAACACTTGATACTATCGTGTGTAGTTGGGAAAGGAATAAGAGAAGTATTCACTTGCGTCTTTATTTGAACACTGTGGGCCGCCCAGTGTGGCCTAGCGGTTCTAGGTGCTTCAATCTGGAACCACGCGACCGCTCCGGTCGCAGGTTCGAATCCTGCCTCGGGTATGGATGTGTGTGAAGTCCTTAGGTTAGTTAGGTTTAAGTAGTTCTAAGTTCTAGGGGACTGATGACCTCAGATGTTAAGTCCCATAGTGCTCAGAGCCATTTGAACCATTTTTGAACACTGTGGTCCCCATCCTGTGCCACACGAAACAGAGGTTGGGATTGCAGATACGGGATCACGTCATCTCTCACTCATGGCACGCATGCCATGCTGTAATGTGCCGGGACGTGCATTGAGCCGCAGGAGCCCTCAGCACCAGTATCACACGGAGTCCACTGCGTGACATCACGTGGCAACACATCAGTGACAGCTTTCACCTGCACGCCACGGATCTGAACGGGCCGACGTCATGTCATTAGTATGGATAGCGGTAGGTGTTAGTCACTCTCCTAATTCTAGAAAAGACAACAGCTATGTCACACAGTCCAACAAACGTCTGCAGTGATGATTTTCCCTTACTAGTCTTACTGATGTGAAGCTATTTCAGTCATCTGGGGCAATAAAGCAACACTGCTCTAACGTTTGTGGGCGCTACTTCAGGCCTCTTAGTCGTCGGGAATGTGACGCTATTGATTCCTCTGCATAACGTTTTCATGGTTATAATTATAGTGGTCTGATGTGTTTCACACAATTTCACATGTTTAATGCTACTTCATCAATTACGTACGTTATGTTTACAAACTCGCATTTAGCTGCCGATACACCTTTTAATTCTCTGGAAATCTCAAGAATCATTTCTGTGTTACATGTTTTGGATAAGCTTCTGATACGTTGAAACGTATTGAAACAAATTATTTTCTAACCAGCAGACTATTCTTCACTGAAATATATTCTCATGAAAGCTCTCCCCGTTAAAACCAAGACGAGACGAGAATGCAGAACTTACTATGTGCATGAGATGAGCCGGCCGGAGTGGCCGAGCGGTTCTAGGCGCTACAGTCTGGAACCGCGCGACCGCTACGGTCGCAGGTTCGAATCCTGCCTCGGGCATGGATGTGTGTGATGTCCTTAGGTTAGTTAGGTTTAATTAGTTCTAAGTTCTAGGCGACTGATGACCTCAGAAGTTAAGTCGCATAGTGCTCAGAGCCATTTGAACCATTTTGCATGAGATGATAATTACACTACTTTTTAAAATAAAATCAACCAGACAGCATTACACAGATCTGTTGGAGATGTGCATATAAAGGCTACACAGATTTCAGTTCTCAAATATAGAACATTTAATATATGGAAGGGCATAATCATTCTCCCATCGCTCCATTTGCGAGTGGAATAGGAAAGGGAAATACGATCGTGTTTTTGTGTACCTTCTGATGAACAAATGTTAAGAGTGGTCTTGCTGCGTAGTAGCATCTTTAATCTCTCACTAAGAGTACAAAGGACGATATACTGCATATGTAATGCACCCACCATCCCTACTATACATAGTACCCTCCTAAGGTTTGCACCTTAGCAGAAGCAGCGTGAAGTCCTTAGCTCGGAGTAATACGATAATTTCACATGTTCGTTAGACACGTTGTTTATCGCTGTAGGTGTGCCTCGGTGTCAAGTAAATTTGATGTCGACGTAGACGAAACGCTGAACTCCAGCCATCCTTTCCATAAACAGAATGCGACCTAATGTTCAGACTGGCACCGTATTTTTCATTGATTCCTCAGGTAAATTATAGATATTTTTTATGACACACACAGGATATCTGGCATTCCGAGCAGATTTCTTACCACCATTCACCTCCAGTGTCCAGGCTTGCTAGCCATCAAGAATATACTGGAATACCACTAACATTGCATAGTGCACCAAGGAATGTGGTGTTACTCTCTACAGTGTTAAAAGTATTTTTACGGGAGTGTCAACACGAAAGCAGCATTTTCTCACATGAAAGAAGTGCTGTCAGATTACATGACTGATGTCGTTTATATAGTAATTCACCACAATTTACCACATTTTCAACTTTCAAACGCCGATTTGAGAAATGTCCTAGACTGTGAGAGCAATGTGGATGGAAATGGCGGTACAAACGCTGCCAAGTAGGCGTCTCGGACCAGGTTACGTATACTGTAAGGCAGGCCTGCGCCACGAGAATAAAGCTTTGTTTCCCCTTGAACCGACTTACGACCTAGATGCAGGCTCACCTACGAATATTGTAAAAGGAAATACGACATAGGCTAGAATCTACCGCATCACAGAGGGCTTAGGAAAACTATTTCACATTTGTGTATCTTTTCCAGATTTACGTGAGCTAAAACAGAGAAATCAGCTGTTTATTCCTCAAAAAGAAAGAGGTCTTATACGCTACAAGCAGCAACTACTGTGTTAAATATGTAACCATTATTAAAAACCATTCAAAAGCCAAGAGTTCACAAACTATTTTTTATTCAAGACAACCAGTTTCAGCAGTCTTACCTGTCATCTTCAGGTCTTAAACCTGTTTTCGTAGTAAAACATGTTCATTTTACGCCGAGCTCATGTACAAGATGTCAACTGAGTAAACGTCAGCACATTATAAACGTTTGTCTTTACTTCCATATACATATACATGTACAATATGTAACGTTTATAATGTGCTGAGTTTTATTCACTAGACATCTTTTGCATGAGGCCAAAACATTTTTTACTGCAAAAATAAGTTTAAGATATGAAGATGACAGCTGAGACAGTTGAATCCGGCTCTTGAATAAAAAATACTTTGTGCAATTTTGGCTCCTAAATGGATTTTAACAATTAAAACAGATCGCCCTCCAGTATTCTCAAAATGAGAATAAACAATCTAATATTAGAAGGAAGACTTGATCTATCTTTTCCCGTACATGGCTCTGTGCTGCTTGGAGGTAAAATACTTGCTGTCGGACAACTGTCTTTAGCTACACCGCTCTAAATTACGTCATACAGGATACATTCGTTGAACTACACATTTTATTAAATGTAAAATAAATATTCTTCTTTATGCCGAACGTAAGCGCATAATGACAGTGTTACCAACTTCGTGTAACATACGCTGTCAACTTATTTGGCATTGCAATGTAATTTCATAAACACTTAAATGAAGTACAGAATTTACCAACAATTATTTGGTAACCACCCAAGTCAAGTGCCTTCCAGAAAAATAACTTTATTTAAGCATGTGTTCAAACTGTTGACCATGGATTAAAGGCACATTTGCAGTCACCGTTCGAAAGAACGATGAACAGACGTAAGTACAGTGGATGATAAGGTAGGGCACGCACTGGCGACGACACACATCGTCTGGCGTAGCTGGCGCTTCGTCATAGACTACAGCTTTGATTGGTCCCCAAAGAAAGAAATCAAATGAGTCAAATCAGAGGACCACGCAGGCCGTTTGACAACGGAATTTCGTCCTATCCAACGTCCAGAGAAGTTCTCTTTCAGTATTTGCGTTGCAACACGGGACGAGTGAGCTGGACAACCGTCGTGTTGCAGTCACATGCACTGTCGAAGATCCAGTGCTACCTCTCCTAGAAGAACCGGCAGAATGTTCGTCAGAAATTGTACGTACTAATGTCCGTTTATAACGCCGAGGTGAAACACGGTCCCGCATGTAATTTCCTGTGATATCGCACCATACGTTCACTCTCCACGACCGCTGATGTTGGACCTAACGAAGACAGTGTGGATTTTCGGCTGCCCAGTAGTGAATGTTATATAAAATTACATTAGTGTGGTTGGTAACCGATGCTTCATCATAGAGAGCGCATGTTGGAAACACGTAGGGTCATCTCTCAGTATCTGAAGGGCTAACAGACAAAATTCTGTACTTCGTTCGAAATCACGGTCGTCGAGCCCGTGATGTAGTGACAGATGACAGGGATGGAAACTCTGTCGATGCATAATGCGAATGACACTCGTCTGGTTAGTTCCACATTCCTTGCCAATATGTCTCGTACCACTGTGCGGATTCATTAGCGTCGTAGCGAGAACAGCTTCTTCGTATTGTCTGTCAGTTGCGGTCTTCTTTCTTGTCCTCTTTTCGACGTTCAAGTACCCTGTCCGCACTAGCGTTTTAATAATTCGTGCAATGCCCTGGCGCGTCGGACATTGGAGATACGGATAAGTACTACCGCTGTACTGTTTCTACGGCATTTCCTTTACATACATCATATAAAAGCATATCCAATTTCTTCTCATTGGTGTACATGCATGTACGCAACAATTGTTAAAGCAGAAATGAGTGGTCTGCAGTGCAGACAAGTGCACTATGGAATCAAAAGTATCCGGACACCTGCCTGAAAATATCTTACAGGTTCGTGCCGCCCTCCATCGGTAATGCTGGAATTCAGTATGGTGTTGGTCCACCCTTAGCCTCCATGACATCTTCCACTCTCGCATTCATACGTTCAGTCAGTTGCTGGAAGGTTTCTTGGGGATTGGAAGCCCATTCTTCACGGAGTGCTGCACTGAGGAGAGGTATCGATGTCGGTCGGTGAGGCCTGGCACGAAGTCGGCGTTCCAAACTATCCCAAAGGTGCTCTATAGGATTCAGGTCATGAATCTGTGCAGGTCAGTCCATTACAGGGATGTTATTGACGTGCAACCACTGCGCCACAGGCCGTGCATTATGAACAGGTGTTCGATCGTGTTAGAAGATGCAATCGCCATCCCCGAATTGCTCTTCAACTGTAGGAAGCAAGAAGATTCTTAACACATCAATGTATGCCTGTGCTGTGATACGGCCACGCAAAACAGCAAGGGGTGCTAGCCCTCTCCATGAGAAACACGACCACACCATAACACTGCCGCCTCCGAATTTTATTGTCGGCACTACACACGCTGGCAGATGACGTTCACCGGGCATTCGCCATACCCACACCCTGCCATCGGATCGCCACATTATGTACCGTGATTCGTCACTCAACGTTTTTCCACAGGGTCAGTCGTCCAATGTTTCTGCTCCTTACACCAAGCGAGGCGTCATTTGACAGTTACCGGCGTGATTTGTGTCTTATGAGCAGCCATTCGACAACGAAATCCAAGTTTTCTCATCTCCCTCCTAACTGTAATAGTACTTGCAATGGAACCTGATACAGTTTGGAATTCCTGTGGGATGGTCTGGATTGACGTCTGCCTATTACACATTATGACCCTCTTCAACTTTCGGCGGTCTCTGTCAGTCAACAGACGAGGTCGGCCTGTGCGCTTTTGTGTTGTACGTATCCCTTCACGTTTCCACTTGACTATCACATGGAAAACAGTGGACCTAGGGATGTTTAAGAGTGTGGAAAACTCGCGTACAGACGTCTGACACAAGTGACACCCAATCACCTGACCACGTTCGAAGTCCATGAGTTCCGCGGAGCGCCCAATTCTGCTCTCTCACGATGTCTAATGACTACTGAGGTCGCTGATATGGAGTAACTGGCACTAGGTGGCAGCACAGTGCACCTCTTATGAAAAACGTATGTTTTGGGGGTCGTCCGGATACTTTTGATCACATAGTGTAAACAGGCAAATGTGTTGACATTCTGACACAGTGTAGCACGAGAGCTGTGCTTGGCTGTATTTGCACCGCTAATGCTGATTCCGGCCGCCGTGCTCTTAAATTTTTTACGACAGGTTCCAACGTCAATATTACAAACGCTATATCACTGTAATTGCCTTCTCAAGAGCGATGGAATGCAGTTATAAAAAGTATACGGTTCCATTTTGAAAAAGGTACTTGCTTCAGTATCTCCGTTTATGTCAGCGCTAAAACCATTACTCAAAAAACCAAAACAAAAAAACGTAAATAGAGATACGGGCACCTCGACGCTCTTAGATTTGTCGAAAACTGTGTTTTGATACGTGTAACCGTTCACGAAATAAGTGTTACGTCAAACGTCACTCGCCATGTAGACATAAACAACGAGAATATCAGTCAATACATTCTCTTTCAAAAAAACTTGATGCATATCAGAGAAACCATCCAGTATGTGCTTTCACTATGTGTACAGATTTTATGGAATATTCTGGTTAAACCCTCTAGAGCTCACCCATCAGAGCACTTCAGAAGGCGTCTCTATTGTGACTTTCTAGCATGTTATTCACATATGTCACTTCAACAAAGTAAACCTCTTAGACAAAGCGCGCTATTTCTGATCTACATTTCACTGTACCATTTCCCTACAGGTGAATATGTCTAAACCAATATGCATGAATATGTCTAAACCAGACGCACTGTACATCAGGTTTATAGGTGTCCTGCTTCCAAAACAATACTATTTCAGGTAAACACGTGCTATTCTCACCCATGGAACGGGACAGTAAACTACTTAGTAGGGTAACAGTATTGCTATATTATTGTCCTACAGGTATTAACGTGCGTGGTTGTACGTTCGTAATTAAAGACGGCAGTTGAGGCTGACGATCCATGGCATCAGTTAATCATGACAGAAGCCAATAAGCGATCCAATACGGTGATTCACAATGACATCAAAGATACCAGAATACAAAACGACTGACTTTCGGATATGGGCACAGTCCTAAGTTGTTGTCCAAAATAGTTAGCTCTGTATATATCTATTCCCAGCATTCATACTCAGTGAGCAGGCTTACAAGCCTTCAAGTGTGCTCTGTACATCATAGTGAACGTCTGATCATCATTGTGAAGCGTGAGACAAAAAAACTGACTTGCACAGTTGGATTAAGTCTTAAACCACTTATATGTTGCTCAGTATTTATTATTATCATCCATTGTGTATGTGTATTTCTCATAATTTTCTTTCATTTCTCCTTCAGCACAACAGTTTCCTGATGGGTAGGTTGGTACTTAATCCAAAGGTGCAAATCAGATTTTTGTCAGGGGGTAGTAGATCTCTGCTGACGCTTCATGATGATGATCACCCTTTCACTATGGTGTACAGAGCACAAGTGGTAGTTTCACTTGATGGCTGGTGAACCTGAACACGCAGGATGAGCGGTGAGTGTGGACAAGTGCAGCAGCACATCTATTTTGGACTGTGCTGGTACCCTCAAGACAGCCATAATGGGTACTGATATCGTAGATGTCATTGTGAATCGCCGTATTGGATCGTACTGCATTCTGACATAATCGGTTATATCAAGGATCATCACCTTCGACTGCCATCTTTAATTACAAACATAGAACCATGCAGTTTAGAACCAGTAGGGCGATGATATAGAAATGCCGTTACCATATTAAGTGGTTTATTGAACTATATTCCAGGTGAGTAGACGCGAAATAGTACTAAGATGGGCGTAGAACATCTTTAAATAGCTGACGGACAGTGCCTCTCGTTTAGACACGTCCATGCAAATTTCTATTTATGTGGTAATCGTATAGGCCAATGTAGGCCAGAAATAGCATGCTTTGTCTAAGTCGTGAAGTGTTCTGATGGGTGATCCCTATAAGGCTTCACGAGACAATTCCATGAAATCTGTACATGTAGGGAAATCATACGCTGGATGATTTTGTTGATATGCAACAGTGGTTTGAAGGAGGGTGCACTGGGTGGTATTTTCGTTGTTCGGGTTTATTTTCTTGGGTAATGCTTACACCCTGTAATCCAGAGACACTACCAACGTTTGATAGTTGTGCATTCCTATTATTTGTGCTGAATTCCGATGTAAACGATATCAGTCGTCATTTGACAGCACTCCTTTGATATAAGAAAATACGGATTTTTCGTAAATTAACATTACATTAAACTCTTGAAGTGGTGAAAATTCTATAAAAATACATTTAACTTTGCAGAGAGTAACACCACACATATTGGTGTACTATAGAATGTTATTGGCGTAGACACTGGAAATAGTGGAAACTCAAAGTCTGGAAGTAATTGTGTGTCCTGCTACATTGTATCATGGAGGGTTTCTGGAAACAGTTCACCATGGTGCTCCAGTATATTCTTGACGGCCAGCAAGCCTGGACGCTAGAGGTGAGTGGTGATTAGAAATCTGCTCGAAATGTCAGATATCCTATGTTTGTCAAAAAATGTCTCTAATTTACATAAGGAATCACTGAAAAATATAGTGCTAGTCTGGACATTACGTCGCATTCTGTTTATGGGAAGGGATTGCGGAAACATCTCAAAGATATGGAGAAATTATCCCTGGTGGTGTTAGAGGACCAGTGTGATTACATACTTTACTGAGCATACAGATTACTTTCACACTTCAGTCTTGTGGTATGGGTAAACAGATATCACCCACTTCAACTAATACGGACCTTCTGCAGTCCATCCATACGAGAAATTTGAACCTGACAAACTGTTCCCTTCGACTTGACCTTGAAAGGAAATAAATGAAGGAGGAACGAAAAAGATATAATCCACGATTTTTGCTTTTCTCTCTGATCCCATGGAACTAAGGGTGTGACATATGTCTGATCTCTAACATTCACATTCAAGTTTCATACAGCTTTGCCCTGAACATTTTAAACATTACAACAGCAGTCAGACTCAATACATGGCCCAGTGGTTAGCATCAGTAGATGCTGGTGAAATTTCGGGTTCGACTGCCAATGGTGACCGTGGTTCCTACTGCGGTGGAAATGTCTCGAAAGGAATCCACTCAGCGTTTCAAGGACTACTGTGCAGCTAGCTTATGAAGAAACCGAGCCTGTTGGTTGAAGTAATCCTATCCCAACCATGGGAATGTGATTTTTACTCATATCGTAATCCAATTAAGGCGACTGAAAATAGCAAGAGTAATTTCCTTTTCCATCCTTACCCTATCCGAACCTGAGCTCCGTCTCTAGTGATCTCGTTGACGATGGGACGTCGGCCGCTGTAGCCGAGCGGTTCTAGGCGCTTCAGTCCGGAACCGCGCTGCTGCTACGGTCGCAGGTTCGAATCCTGCCTCCGGCATGGATGTGTGTGGCGTCCTTAGGTTAGTTAGGTGTAAGTAGTTCTAGGTCTAGGGGACTGATGACCTCATATGTTAAGTCCCATAGTGCTTAGAGCCATTTGAACCATTTTTGGCGATGGGACATTAAACGTTAATTTTTTTTCTTTGTTTTGAAAATCAGGTGGTGGCCCCGACTTAGAAAACCAACGTTAACAGTATGGAGTAGTGTGACATCTGAATATGGTACATCGGTTGTCTATCAGACGACCGGTACGAACTCCATAGTGCTCCACCAGACATGGTTCTCCTGCATTCGAAATGACTTTTCCACTCTGTTATAGTGTCACTAACCACAGTGCGCCTTGGTGTTTTTCACATTCATGGATTCTTAACAAAGAGACTGATAAATATATCAGACATGTCCGAAAGAACAGATACTATCGGTGACCAAGCAGCTCGTTAGAATGAAATTACAATGAAATGAAAACCCTTAGCTGCTTACAGATGTTGACGTACGTCAACGGGGACGGATGAAAATGTGTGCCCCGACCGGGACTCGAAGCCGGGATCTCCTGATTACATAGCAGACGCTCTATCCATCTGAGCCACCGAGGACACAGAGGATAGTGCGACCGCAGGGACTTATCTCTGGCACGCCTCCCGCGAAACCCACATTCTCAACGTATTGTCTTGTTCTTCTTCTGTGCGGATGCACAAACAGTGCCCGAACTCTTACGGGAATCGGCAACGTGCCGCGAGTAATGAGTACAATGGGCGGGGGCACTACGAATGTAGTGCGGGACAATACTTGACAATGTGGGTTTGGCGGGATGCGTGCCAGAGATAAGTCCCTGCAGTCGCACTGTCCTCTGTGTCCTCGGTGGCTCACATGGATAGAGCGTCTGCCATGTAAGCAGGCGATCCCGGGTTCGAGTCCCGGTCGGGGCACACATTTTCATCTGTCCCCGTTGATATATGTCAACGCCTGTAAGCAGCTAAGGGTTTTCATTTCATTGTAATTTCGGACTGATAAATTACTGCTGTTGTCTGTGTAGCCAGACACTCACCTGGCTCTGAGCTAACCGAATGCCACTCCAATACTAGCGTCCAATGATGCCTTCGACAAAGGCTGCAGTAGCAGTTGGTCGGCAACACATGGATCGCCAGTCTAGTTTTCAAATAATGGTGTTTCACGTCATCTAGCACTACGAGTTTACTCTTGGCAACTGCAACACAAGAATTTCCCGTAATGTTCTTGGCATATGCAATAAGTAATGCTGTTGATTCTTGGCAAGATCCACACAAGATATCTATTACATTCAGGTGACGAAAGTCATAGGCTACCACCTAATATTGTGTCAGACCTGCTTTCACCCCACGTAGTGCAGTAACACGACGTGGTATGGAGTCGACAAGTCCTTGGACATCCCCTGCAGAAATATTGGGAAATGCTCCCTCCACAGACGTCCATAAATGCTGAAAAGTTGCTGGTGCAGAATTTTATGCAAAAACTGACTTCGTGATTACTTCCGATAAATGTTCGCTGTCATTCATGCCGGGCGATCTGGATGGCCGAGTCATTCGCTCGAATTGTCGAGAATGTCGTCAAACCAACAGCTAATCGAGTCGTGCAACATGCAGTTTTGGGGGGCATTCGGATGTGGTGTTGGACTGCACTGCAACGTGAGGGCAGGCATACTTGTCGTCGAGGTTCCGGTCGCCCACCTCTGTCCACCACAAGGGAGGATCGCTGTATTGTGCATGCACGAAGCATACCGTACCCGCTTTACATCTGTGCGTGCCATCCGAAAACAAGAAATGGTCTCCTAGCAACACTCTATGTGATCCAGCACTACTGGTCGTTAATTAGCAGCAGCGGTCCCACGCTTAGCCTGCCGTTAGCTCCACAACACAAACGGCTGAATTTGGAGTGGTGCCTTGACTGGGATGCACGGACCGCTGATAAATGGCACAGCACTGTGTTCGGATGTAAATCCCGATTCTGTACTACCATGGATGACCACTGTCGATGAGTATGGTGGCTACCTCGAGGCAGGTCCCATTCTTCCTCTGTTTTGGAGACACGTCATGGTGTGGGCCACGTCTGGTAGTGATTGAGGGAACTAACGGTACAACAGTCAGTCACAATCCACCGCTCTATATATTTTTTGTCAAAGTCAACATCATTTTAAGACCTTTATTCGAATTACTAGTTTCTACAGAATCGTGCTGTCATCTTCTGACTGGCATTACACTTTGTGCATATGTTAACATACATGTGTCGAAGACAGTTGTATGTAAACAAGACGCAAAGTATATTGCAAATCTGAAGATGACAGCACGATTCTGTCGAAACTAGTAACTGGAATAAAGGTCTTAAAATCAATGCTCTTCGCTTTCACAAAATATATATATATATATATATATATATATATATATATATATATATATATATATATATATATATATATATATATACACGGTGAGTCACCTAACGTTACCGCTGGATATATTTCATAAACCACATCAAATACTGAAGAACCGATTCCACAGACCGAATGTGAGGAGAGGGGCTAGTGTAATTGTTTAATACAAACCATACAAAAATGCACGGAAGTATGTTTTTTAACGCAAACCTACGCTTTTTAAATGGAACCACGTTAGTTTTGTTAGCACATCTGAACATATAAACAAATACGTAATCAGTGCCGTTTGTTGCATTGTAAAATGTTAATTACATCCGGAGATATTGTAACCTAAAGTTGACGCTTGAGTACCACTCCTCCGCTGTTCGATCGTGTGTATCGGAGAGCACTGCAACATACATCGCGTTTCTAAGGAATGATCTGCCAACGTCGCTCGAAAATGTCCCACTGGAAACGCGTCGACGTATGTGGTATCAGCATGATGGTGCACCTGCACATTCCGCAATTAACACTAGACTGACCCTTGACAGGATGTTCGACGGGCGTTTCATAGGTCGTGGAGGACGCATAAATTGGCCAGCCCGTTCTCCTGATCTTACACCTCTGGACTTCTTTCTGTGGGGTACGTTAAAGGAGAATGTGTGCCGTGATGTGCCTAAAACCCCAGAGGATATGAAACAACGTATTGTGGCAGCCTGCGGCGACGTTACACCAGATGTACTGCGGCATGTACGACATTCATTACGCCAGAGAGTGCAATTGTGTGCAGCAAATGATGGCCACCACATTGAACATCTATTGGCCTGACAAATCGGGACACACTCTATTCCATTCCGTAATTGAAAACGGAAATGTACATGTGCGTTAGTGAAAAAGACCAATAAAAAGGTGTTAGCATGTGGATGTAATGTGCTGTTCCAGTCTCTTCTGTACCTAAGGTCCATCACCGTTTCCTTTGGATCCCTACGTAATTCGGTGCTCTCCGATACACACGATCGAACAGCGGAGGAGTCGTACTCAAGCGTCAACTTTAGGTTACAATATCTCCGGATGTAATTAACATTTTACAATGGAACAAACGGCACTGATTACCTATTTGTTTATATGTTCAGATGTGCTAACAAAACTAACGGGATTCCATTTAAAAAAACGTAGGTTTGTGTTAAAAAACATACTTCCGTGCATTTTTTTATGGTTTGTATTAACCAATTACACTAGCCCCTCTCCTCATGTTCGGTCTGTGGAATCGGTTCTTCAGTATTTGATGTGGTTTACGAAATATATCTAGCGGTAACGTTAGGTGACTCACCCTGTATATATCGCCCCAACAACACGTGTAAGTTATCAAGCGTCCTCATGTGTTTCCCCTCGTCCGACTGTATCGTGGTGCTAGTTTTCAACAGGACAATGCTCGTCCACACATGGCACGTGTCTCTGCCAATTGTCTGGGTGATGTTGCGCTACTCCCATGGCCAACAAATCCTAAATGGTTCAAATGGCTCTGAGCACTATGGGACCGAACATCTGTGGTCATCAGTCCCCTAGAACTTAGAACTACTTAAACCTAACTAACCTAAGGACATCACACACATCCATGCCCGAGGCAGGATTCGAACCTGCGACCGTAGCGGTCACGCGGTTCCAGAATGAAGCGCCTAGAGCCGCACGGCCACACCGGCCGGCAACAAATCCTAGATCTCTCTCCGACATAACGTGTGTGGGACCAGTTCGGTTGTCAACTCTGTCCGAGTGCCAGCATCTAGGATATCAAGGAACATTTACGACAGTTGTAAGCCAGATTACCTCAGGAGTCTTATGACACTCTTCCCAATGCACCAAAGCTTGCGGTATTGCAACGTCATAGTGATAAGTGGGCTCATACTGCCAAGTTCCATGTAAATTTGACTCGATTTTGCAATCACTGAACTAACATTATGCATGTACTCTCAATCCAAGTTTTATTTTGCAAAACAAGTTTTATTTTGCTACCTCCATCCTTTCTGGGACGGTTTTCTTTTCAGGCCGTGTGCTGAAGTTATAAATCTGTTACTTATTAACACTGCGACAACGTGCCACTAAGGTACATAGTCGAGTTTCACCTCCTTCTGACTACGCGTATAAGCTTTAACCGTCTGTGACAACAGAGGAACCAGGCCATTCCATTCCAGTGAGACCAGCAGTTTAGTTTCTGTGGAAACACAGGCACGGCAGGAAACTGCTGTATTGCTGCGTCCGCCCAGGCTGCTCGGCAGCATTGCCCTGTGAATCACGTGTTCTCAGTGGCTAATCTACGCTCCTACGCGAGACGCTGCGACGCTAGGCGTTTAACGACGTGTGGTCGTCGTAGCGGAAGCCGACGGCAGCATTGCCACGGCTGTGTCAAGTGTGTTTGGCGGCGGACTCGCCTGTTGCGGCCATCGCTCTGACTCCTCTGCAGGCGCAGTTTGACGGATTGGTTTCCAAACATCCGCTGAAGATGTAAACCGCTCCGGAATGCCGAGTTGTATCCACTGTGTAGTTTATTTGTAGAAGCCAACGGACTGCATGAATATACTGGTTCCGTATCGTCCTCAAACCTGGCAGAAAGTACTTCCTAGACACACAAGGACGAGCAGATAAAGGATCAGAATACTCACATGCATCCGACAACAGCCGCACTCGCAACGCTGTTGTAACTTATTGTCGTTCTCGGGATTCACCTCCTTTACGGTCTTCATACTCTACGAGATTTGCTAATTAAATAATATTATCGCAGGGTTGTGTATTTCGTACAACTTATAGTGACGCCTTCCTTTCTTGAAAAGCACCACCCAGATCTTCCTTGTAGCCAGATGATCCGCATAATTCCCACTAATGCAAAACACTGGATTTTTATTACTGTCTTGTCGTGAATCTCAAGATTTGTCACCTGAACGAGGTCTTGCAATTACGCGTGTATTTACAAAGCAGACTATTTTAGACTAACTGTAACGTGACTGTGTAACGAATAATTAAAAAAACAATAAAGTATGCACCTAAATACTGTCGTAAGAGGCGAAATGCGTTCTGAAGAGCCGGCCGGAGTGTCCGAGCGGTTCTAGGCGCTACAGTCTGGAACCGCGCGACCGCTACGGTCACAGGTTCGAATCCTGCCTCGGGCATGGATGTGTGTGATGTCCTTAGGTTAGTTAGGTTTAATTAGTTCTGAGTTCTAGGCGACTGATGACTTCAGAAGTTAAGTCGCATAGTGCTTAGAGCCATGTGAACCATTTTCGTTCCGAAAACTTAATTCATTAAGTTCAGGCTGGGTACAGTACATGAGGCCGCGTTGTTACTGCTACTAGTACTGTTGTTCCACCTACACTCCGCAAGCCAACTTACGGTGTGTTGTGGAGTGTACTTTGCATACCATTGTCACTTCTCCCCTTTCCCTTTCCGTCTCTAACGACCTCGATGTCGACGGGACGCTGAACCCTAATCTTCCTTCCTTCAATTACGAATGATGCGCGTGAAGAACGACTGCTCGTGAGCCTGTGCATGGACTCTCTCACTTTTCGTTCATTGTCTCTTGGCGAGATAAACGTACCAGGAAGCAACATATTGGTTGACTCTTCTAGGATGGTGTACGCTTCTCTTATAGTGTCTAAGTTGAGCTGGCTGAGCATTTCCGCCAGACCTTCGCACTTCCTAAAGGAACATGTCACTTAACGTGCTGCTCTTCCTTTAATCTTCTCTGTTTCCTCTTCCTGATACGATTCCCATACTGACGAACAACATTCGAGTACTGGTCGAACGAGTGTTTTGTGAGCTATCTCCTTTGTGGACGGATCACATTTCCTTAGGACTGCTGTAACGAATCTGAATCTGGTGCCTGCCTTACCTGCAGCTAGTTTTATGTTATCGTTCCATGAGTAACCCTCGATATTTGTGGACGTGACTGCTTCCTATGATTTTTCTGCAATCATATAATCATACAGAAGGAGGATTTCCTGTCCAGGTATTCGCAATACATTACACTTTTTTATGTTCCGAGTTAGCTGGCACGGCTTACAACAGCCGTCGATGCTCTGCAGATCTTGCCGCAGCTACCACTTGAAGGAGTGGTACTTCCCTCGCCGTCTAGGTACTCCCGGTCACATACGCGACGGCGCTTAGGTCGCCGCCGGCCGCCTGGCGGCTCTCGGAGTCACGTGAACAGCTGATGGATAGCGTTCCGACAGTTCCTGAACCAGCTGTGGACGAGATAAATGACCTGTTACTTTAGGTATATCCTCAGTTTCGGTGGCTGCCGCGGTTGCGCTCATGGGCGACTCTGAGGTCGAACGTAACTCGTTGGTCGCCTCTCTGGTTGCCCTGACAGCGGCCATTCTGCCCGATCGGCGCGACTCCCTCCCGTCTTCGGACAAGGAAGGACGTTTGCGTAAACAACGCTCCCCTAAATGACGCAATAGGAGGCGCCGTACGACGTCGGAACGGGACTCTTGCCCCTGTCCAGATAATACACTACCTCTTGTGCAAATCAACCTTTCAGCGTCTAAGACTATCGACGACGGCGTCGTCAGTGCGTGGAACAACGGCCCTCAGTGGCTCTCACATCGACGGAACGAATGTTCCTGCTTCTGAAGTCGCTGCCGAAGAAGGAACAATATCAGAAAATCTGATGGTGTCGGCAGGTGTTGACCATAAGGATACTATGTCAACGGAGTCAGCACTAGCGTGCAGCGAGAATTTTGAAGAAACAGCATATACGGTACAGGAGTCTCCGCTCTTCGGGGAGGTGACCAGCCGAGGTCAACTTCTGCGCCGTGGGAGGGGCGCCAGCAGCGCCTGCTGCCGGGTGCCTCCGCATCTTCGAAGCCGTGACCTGTGGCTACGATAGGGCGCAGCCCCACTCACACTACGTCGACGGCGTCCACGCGCACGTCAAGCTCCTTCTCCTGAAAGAAGTGGTGTGGGCTTCGGATTTAGACATTGCACTGTTACAGGAGGTGCATTTAGCAGCGTTACAGCGGGTAGCGGGCTACGATTTCTAAGCTTGTCATGGCGATCTCCTTGGCCGTGAAGTGGCGGTGTATGTACGCGAATGCGTCCTGATTGACGACATCGCGCATCATCGTCTTCCAGGTATGTGGCTTTTACGATTAACTCCACGCCTGCCATTAATGTGTATGCGCCTTCTGATACCGGGCGATGGCGTGAAAGTGCATGATTTTATTGGGAGAAGATTGTCCCATTGTTCTTAGGTCGATGCGAACATCTTCTTTTCTTAAGCTCAGTACCGACATTAGACTGTTGTTTATTTACAGTGTTACATTTAAATTTAGACAATCATGATTTAGGCTTCAAATTGCCATTATCAAGTGTTTTAAGTGTTATAAATTGCCTAAGATGGCATACTGTCATACTGTTGTTGTTGTTGTGGTCTTCAGTCCTGAGACTGGTTTGATGCAGCTCTCCATGCTACTCTATCCTGTGCAAGCTTCTTCATCTCCCAGTATCTACTGCAACCTACATCCTTCTGAATCTACTTAGTGTATTCATCTCTTGGTCTCCCTCTACAATTTTTACCCACCACGCTGCCCTCAAATACTAAATTGGTGATCCCTTGATGCCTCAGAACATGTCCTACCAACCGATCCCTTCTTCTGGACAAGTTGTGCCACAAACTTCTCTTCTCCCCAATCCTATTCAATACTTCCTCATTAGTTATGTGATCTACCCATCTAATCTTCAGCATTCTTCTGTAGCACCACATTTCGAAAGCTTCTATTCTCTCTTGTCCAAACTATTTATCGTCCATGTTTCACTTCCATACATAGCTACACTCCATACAAATACTTTCAGAAATGACTTCCTGACACTTAAATCTATAATCGATGTTAACAAATTTTTCTTCTTCAGAAACGCTTTCCTTGCCATTGCCAGTCTACATTTTATATCCTCTCTACTTCGACCATCATCAGTTATTTTGCTCCCCAAATAGCCGAACTCCTTTACTACTTTAAGTGTCTCATTTCCTAATCTAATTCCCTCAGCATCACCCGACTTAATTCGACTACATTCCATTATCCTCGTTTTGCTTTTGTTGATGTTCATCTTATATCCTCCTTTCAAGACACTGTCCATTCCATTCAACTGTTCTTCCAAGTCCTTTGCTGTCTCTGGCAGAATTACAATTTCATCGGCGAACCTCAAAGTTTTTATTTCTTAATCAAAATATCCACGGGTATGCTGCCGGTCTATAGTGTCCAACGGGCACAATATTTCGGCGATCATACATGTCGCCATCATCAGGTGAACTGACGGACTGAGCTCCTGTGAATGTGCCGGCACGGAGATCCGTACGCTATGGCTGCTCAGAGGGAACTGGGTACGGTCGCGGCAGCCGCCGATTTAAATACCCTCCGCCCGCGGCACGCTCCCTCCGCCGTCCGCTCCCCGTGCCACGGTCGCGCGGTGGAACAGATTGCGACGGCGTCTGAGATGACGTCGGTGTGATGGCTCTGTCCGCCGTGGTCGTCACAACTATACGTTTGCTCGATTTACTCTCTTCTTCTCCATGGATTTTAATACCTACTCCGAATTTTTCTTTTGTTTCCTTTACTGCTTGCTCAATATACAGATTGAACAACATCGGGGAGAGGCTACAACCCTGTCTTACTCCCTTCCCAACCACTGCTTCCCTTTCATGTCCCTCGACTCTTATAATTGCCATCTGGTTTCTGTACAAATTGTAAATAGCCTTTCGCTCCCTGTATTTTACCCCTGCCACCGTCAGAATTTGATAGAGACTATTCCAGTCAACATAGTCAAAAGCTTTCTCTAAGTCTACGAATGCTAGAAACGTAGGTTTGCCTTTCCTTAATCTTTCTTCTAAGATAAGTCGTAAGGTCAGTATTGCCTCACGTGTTCCAGTGTTTCTATGGAATCCAAACTGATCTTCCCCGGGGTTGGCTTCTACTAGCTTTTCCATTCGTCTGCAAATAATTCGTGCTAGTATTTTGCAGCTGTGACTTATTAAACTGATAGTTCGGTAATTTTCACATCTGTCAACACCTGCTTTCTTTGGGATTGGAATTATTATATTCTTCTTGAAGTCTGAGGGTATTTCGCCTGTTTCATACATCTTGCTCACCAGATGGTAGAGTTTTGTCAGGACTGGCTCTCCCAGGGCCGTCAGTAGTTCCAATGGAATGTTGTCTACTCCGGGGGCCTTGTTTCGACTCAGGTCTTTCAGTGCTCTGTCAAACTCTTCACGCAGTATCGTATCTCCCATTTCATCTTCATCTACATCCTCTTCCATTTCCATAATATTGTCCTCAAGTACATCGCCCTTGTATAGACCCTCTATATACTCCTTCCACCTTTCTGCTTTCCCTTCTTTGCTTAGAACTGGGTTTCCATCTGAGCTCTTGATATTCATACAAGTCGCTCTCTTATCTCCAAAGGTTTCTTTAATTTTCCTGTAGGCAGTATCTATCTTTTCCCTAGTGAGATAAGCCTCTACATCCTTACATTTGTCCTCAAGCCATCCCTGCTTACCCATTTTGCACTTCCTGTCGATCACATTTTTGAGACGTTTGTATTCCTTTTTGCCTGCCTCATTTACTGCATTTTTATATTTTCTCCTTTCATCAATTAAATTCAATATTTCTTCTATTACCCAAGGATTTCTACTAGCCCTCGTCTTTTTACCTACTATATCCTCTGCTGCCTTCACTACTTCATCCCTCAGAGCTACCCATTCTTCTTCTACTGTATTTCCTTCCCCCATTCCTGTCAAATGTTCCCTTATGCTCTCCCTGAAACTCTGTACAACCTCTGGTTCTTTCAGTTTATCCAGGTCCCATCTCCTTAAATTCCCACCTTTTTGCAGTTTCTTCAGTTTTAATCTACAGGTCATAACCAATAGATTGTGGTCAGAGTCCACATCTGCCCCTGGAAATGTCTTACAATTTAAAACCTGGTTCCTAAATCTCTGTCTTACCATTATATAATCTATCTGATACCTTTTAGTATCTCCAGGGTTCTTCCATGTATACAATCTTCTTTCATGATTCTTAAACCAAGTGTTTGCTATGATTATGTTGTGCTCTGTGCAAAATTCTACCAGGCGGCTTCCTCTTTCATTTCTTAGCCCCACTCCATATTCACCTACTACTTTCCCTTCTCTCCCTTTTCCTACACTCGAATTCCAGTCACCCATGACTATTAAATTTTCGTCTCCCTTCACTGTCTGAATAATTTCTTTTATTTCATCATACATTTCTTCAATTTCTTCGTCACCTGCAGACCTAGTTGGCATATAAACTTGTACTACTGTAGTAGGTGTGGGCTTCGTATCTATCTTGGCCACAATAATGCGTTCACTATGCTGTTTGTAGTAGCTTACCCGCATACCTATTTTCCTATTCATTATTAAACCTACTCCTGCTTTACCTCTATTTGATTTTGTGTTTATAACCCTGTAGTCACCTGACCAGAAGTCTTGTTGCTCCTGCCACCGAACTTCACTAATTCCCACTATATCTAACTTTAACCTATCCATTTCCCTTTTTAAATTTTCTAACCTACCTGCCCGATTAAGGGATCTGACATTCCACGCTCCGATCCGTAGAACGCCAGTTTTCTTTCTCCTGATAACGACATCCTCTTGAGTAGTCCCCGCCCGGAGATCCGAATGGGGGACTATTTTACCTCCGAAATATTTTATCCAAGAGGACGCCATTATCATTTAATCATACAGTAAAGCTGCATGCCCTCGGGAAAAATTACGGCTGTAGTTTCCCCTTGCTTTCAGCCGTTCGCAGTACCAGCACAGCAAGACCGTTTTGGTTATTGTTACAAGGCCAGATCAGTCAATCATCCAGACTGTTGCCCTTGCAACTAATGAAAAGGCTGCTGCCCCTCTTCTGGAACCACACGTTTGTCTGGCCTCTCAACAGATACCCCTCCGTTGTGGTTGCACCTACGGTACGACTATCTGTATCGCTGAGGCACGCAAGCCTCCCCACCAACGGCAAGGTCCATGGTTCATACACTATTAGACATATTGTCGATGTATCTGGCAGAGCTTACTGCTTTGTTTCATTACTGACTACACCATCTTGACTCAATGTGTCTAATGGTGCATTTAATACGACAGTATGCCATCTTAGGCAATTTATAACACTTGAAACACTTGATAATGGCAATTTGAACCCTAAATGTGTGTGTGTGTAAAATCTTATGGGACCTAACTGGTAAGGTCATCAGTCCCTATGCTTACACACAACCTTAATTATCTTAAGGACAAACACACACACCCCTGCCCGAGGGAGGACTCAAACCTCCGCTGGGACCAGCTGCACAGACCATTACTGAAGCCTAAATCATGATTGTCTAAACGTAAATGTAACACTGTAAATAAACAACAGTCTAATGGCGGTACTGACTTTAAAGAAATATATTATGACTGTGGCCCCACATTATGAAAAAGTTATTGAATATCTTCTCTTTGGAGGGGACTTTAACTGTGTTCTCGGCGCCGGCCGGTGTGGCCGAGCGGTTCTAGGCGCTACAGTCTGGAACCGCGCGACCGCTACGGTCGCAGGTTCGAATCCTGCCTCGGGCATGGATGTGTGTGATGTCCTTAGGTTAGTTAGGTTTAAGTAGTTCTAAGTCTAGGGGACTGATGACCTCAGATGTTAAGTCCCATAGTGCTCAGAGCCATTTGATCCATACTGTGGGATACAGGGATACCTGGGAAGTAAATTGTACAGACTACCTGGGATTCCCATTTCACACGAGACATTCGGCAAATCGATTAGACCGCCTTTATGTCTCTCGTGCGCTGGTTGATGCGCTGCTCTATGTGGAGCACTGACCTTTGGTGTTGTCTAATCACCGCGCATGCATGTGCACACCGCTTCTTTCCCATCAGAAGGTCAACAGTCAGTATTTGCAGGATCCCGATTGTTGCCACTGTATCACTATAACGTAGACAAAGTGTGAGCTGCGTCTCCCATCCTATGCACCAGTGATAGAGTTGCGGCTGAATGTGCCAAACCGATGCTCCATCGCACATTCATCATTTACAGCAGGAAGTTGACCACTTGGTACAGGCATAATAAGGACTACTACTTCAGCACCCTCTGCGACTTTCCCCGGAAATGCAGATTGAATGCAGCATGACTATGGCGAAGCTAGCAGCCGTCACTCGCCGGAAACTACAGGGGCCTGTGGTGCGTGTCCACAGACCTGATGTGGTGTGATGGGAGAATCCCCCCATGATTCACATTGTACACGATCGCAAACACCGCAGACAAAACTTAGTACCCGAACTCACAGATCACCATGCGTAGCGCGTCACCTGCCAGCTTTGTTGAACATTATCGTCGAGTCTGCCGTGCCGATGATGGGGCCCGCCTGGACTTCCATACCATCGGTTTGGACGTTCTATTCGCCATCACGCTAGAGGGGGGGGGGGGGGGCTACTTTAGTGTAACCTTTCACCTCCGAGGAGGTCAGTACTGCTGTCTTCAGCGATGCACTGTGCAAGTCGCCACACACTGACGGACTCCCTACTGAATTTTATCGTATATTTTGTGGTCTCATGTCTATACGATTGACGGAGATGTGTAATGAACTGATAAAGCCTGCAGCTGCGATTCCACAAGCTTTTGTCAAGAGCATTACGGTTTACGTTCATAAACTGACACCTGAATTACTGCCCTCTTTCATCTTATCACCTTATTAAATATTGACTACAAGATTTTTGTGCGTTATTAGCGGCGCTCTGGAGACCGCTCTTACCACGTGTCCTCTACAACGAACAAACTAGGCCAGGTAGCACAACAGAGGTGCGCATACTTCGAGTGGCGATTTCAGCCGTAGATTTTGACAGCGGGTTTGACAGGGTGTGGTCCATATTCCTATATTTGTGTTAGGACGGGTGAGCTTCCCTCCTCGGTTCATCAGCTCCTTGGACTGCTCTTTAGCACCGTGCATTCGTTGACCCAGATCAATGGGCGTGTGGCGAGTCCGATACCGATCCAACGGTCAGTCCGCCAAGGATGGGTCCTACCCATGTACCTTTATGCAGTGACGCCAGAGCCTCGTAGGCCTGCCAACAGCGCAGTTGTCCGGACTCTCCTTATGCGGTTACATCTTCCGATGTCGCGCACACACAGATGACCTCCAGCTCTGGAGGAGGTCGCACACATACTCGCCACCATTACGGATCATTGCAGGGCAACTGGAAGTGTGATGTATGTGCGCATATCCACGGCGCTTTCTATTGGTCGCAGGAAGATCTGGCGCCCCCACCGTCAGACGTCTCCGCTATCTTGGGGTCACCTTTACGTCGTCAACGTACCGTACATCTATGGTCAACTTGCAATATCTTTTGAGAATTAACGTATGACGGTCAGTCAAAACCCACCCCGTCTCGGTCCTTTACACCATGTTGCCTACGTGAATGGCTACGTGGCGTCCGGAATGTTTCATATTGCGCAGATTCTACCGCTGCTGATTACGATAGGACGTTGTATTCAAGCGGTATTGGGATATTTTCTGACGGCTGGTTCCATCTTCAAAGTACGCTATGACATACTTACTCGCCCCGCGTGCAGGAGGGCTTGCGCTTACGAACGTACGCTATCGTACCGTGGCACTTTACGGCCACGATGTATGAACACTGGTGCATTGTCGAGGCCTCCATTACGCACCTTTTACTTGCCGTCCTTGTACCAGCGTCCCTCACCCCGCCGGTCCCGGTCGGTAGCACCATGCCCGTGTCTGCTCGTACCGAACTCCCTCAATCCCGCTGGCCGTGGCAAAAGATGTCTATGAAATGATAATTAAATCAAGACCCTAAGCTGTCGATAGGTGTTGATATACATCAACGGGGACAGTTGAAAATGTGTGCCCCGACCGGGAATCGAACCCGGAATCTTGTGCTTACATGGCAGACGCTCTATCCGTCTTTCTTTTTAAATCTCATCTTGTTCTATATTGTTAGTCGAATTCGTTCGTGGCGAACGTCCGATGACACCCGTACTGATTGTTAGTTGATCCGTCCACTCAGTTTTTTTATTACAGTGGGTAGCTAAGCGCTCTGACCGAACACGCTGAGCTACCGTGCCGGCATCCATCTGAGCCACTGAGGGCACAGAGAAGAGTGCGACTGCAGGGATTTATCCTTTGCACGCTCCCTGAGAGACCCACATTTCCAACTTAATGTCTACACAGTACATTCGTAGTGCCGCTGCCCATTGCAATCATTATTCGCGGTAGACAATCATACCGAGTCCCGTAAGAGTTCGGGCAATGCGTGTGCATCCAGCACAGAAGAAGAAGGTCAATGGCCGGTTAACCTATTTCTATGTACTTCCCCTGCATGGTATCTCTTGTAACGTCGTAGAACGCAATTTCCCATCGTTGCGGTGGATTGTCATTTGGCAGCACATTCATCACAGTTTCCTTCCGACGCATATCGAATCGATCTGGCATTATGGGACCTTTGTGAAGTATCCAACTAATTAGATGTTCCGTTCTATGTGACTGACGGACTCTGCCCTCTGCGCCGTCTGTCACAGCGTCGACAATGATCACCGCCGATTCAACTCTGTAGCCGTTGCAGATTCTGGTTGTTGGACGACAAGTGGTCGCGTGTTTTCTACGAGTGCCGCTGCGTGTTATTGACCCAGAGTCGTACCTTTACCCAGCGGTAGAATATCTTCCTGCCACGAAGTCTCAGGTGGTTCTCTGGGTAAAGGACTGAACCTTGGCATATCTATTCGGAGATGTTCATCACTTATCCCTTGATTTTTGGCAGTACTTGCGGACTGCACATGCGAAGGTTGCACGCTCTACCCGTTATCGCACGTATTTTTCCAGTTATCTTAACAGCGTTTTGACAACGCTCCACGCTGGCGAATTCACGGCTTGGCAGGCGTCCACCCGATTCGGAATGAAACATGCCGTGCGTACACCTTGGAGTCGGCCTGTCTGCCATCCTTTATCATCTTGGGGGATTTCCATGGCTAAGGATGGGTGGAATAGATTTAATTTGTTTTTCCGCTATATATATACGTGCAAAAATTTAAATGAATAAGTAAAATAAAAATGAGCAGTGTGAGGCTTGAGCACAGCGATGGGAGGGGGGAGGCATCGTGGACAGACCTCGGGATTTGACCCTGTCCACCTTGTCTCCTCAAGTCTCTAGCTCTGACCCTCATAAAAAAGATAAAAAGCTAAAAAAATTAAAAATTAAAACAAATAATTAATAAAAAAACACATGCGTTTTACTTGTTTCAAAGCACTGAAAAGCTGTAGTAAAAAAAAAAGTGGTCAGAGCAAAAGGAAAATAAAACTGGACAACGTTATAGGCTTTCCTGCGGGAGAACTAGTCTCGATTCACGGTACGGTAAAAGTTTCTTCCTTGCTGGGAAGACTGTATCGTGATGCACTCAACCTCGTAAACCCAGGTAGGAGATACCTGACTGAGAGGTAAGGGCTCCAAGGTCGAAACGTCGACAAGAGCGCAAGTCGGTTAGTTCATTCATCTTCCACTCATCAAATAATGTTTCTGCCATTCATGTTAATATGTATTGTGTGTTGATTATTTTTTGTCTGTAGTATCTAGATTGTAACCTAAGGAAACATGATCCGTTAAATTATTCTTCTGTGCGAGATATGATATCTTGTATTCAGGTATTGAACACTGCATGAAATGTGAGCATACAAGTTTATTTTCATTCGCCCTGGTTCGTGTTCAAGCTGACCTCCCACGTTCTCCATACGTAATTAAACATGTATTCCCTTATGGTCAGTGTTCTTGAATGTGCTGGTTGACACTAATTTCGTTTATAGAGAGAGGGAATGAGCTGTCTTAATCAGAAATTAAAGTTTTATTAAATGACGTTTTAGTTACGCAGGTACGTATGTGAAGAGGTTGGACCTCGAAACACGAGCGAAAAGACGGAGACATTGAAGTGATTCCTGCTACCAGACTAGCTGAGGTCCTTTCAGTTTATTAGGTGCTGTAAGATACAGAGAGCAATAACATTTTCTATAAGACGCAATTCCTACCCGTATACGGTGAGTAGGTACATGAAGTCTGTTGTAAGATTTATAGTTCCGCTTTTGTCTTGGATAGCTCTTGTTAACCCGTCTTTAATTATTCTATTGCGCCTTGCGAAAGTTCTTGTACTACTAAACATAAAATTAAATTAGTCAGATTGCGTTTATTCACATGTATATCATATTGTTAATAAATGGGTAACGTTTCGGGATATAAAAACTGGGTTCATAGCGTCTTATGAACTCCCAAATTAATGTAAACATTGGCGGAAGACTTTCAACTTCTTATGCAATTTCCTTCTCTGAGAATGGAATAATTATGAGTAATGGCGCTGGAGTATCTAACTGCCCGTAGCCTTTGGCATCTTCAACAAAACGTTTCCGCTTGCTTCACCGCGTCATCCTGGTTTTTGTACATCAACATTTCGCCCTCTGGTGTAAGTAATCTTCATCATGGTACTGTATACTAAGCACTGTATACTAAGGACTACAGTAAATACTATAGTAGATATTACGTGAAAAATCCGATGAATGCCACTTCGAATAATAGCTGAAACATGACGAAGCGGCCACGTATCTGGAAAATCTCTGCTGTAGGTGGTGAATCACTTTAGAGAAGAAATCGTTGTTATTTACACGCTGTTCATTTCTATTGTTGTTTCCAATTTATTAATTACAAGTCTTTAATCAGAAAGGGAAACGAAAATTTTTCTTTTGCTAATCGTTTTCTTACAGTAATTAATTACAGTAAGCATATTAACTGTTGTATACGAAACTCGAAATGTCTGTAAGCAGTAAGAAAACCACACATGAGTTTCATGTTCCTAGCGGATAGGAGACTAAAATAAACAAGGAGGTGTATGTACAGGCTTGGAGACAATTTCTGTACACATCCCAGTTACCACCCAAGCTCCTCTGAACACAGAACTGCATGCTAAGAAACAGCTCACTTTGTAGCATCATGCCGTCTTGTATTCAAGTAGACGGAAATAATTTCAAGGTTTCTAAGAGATGTAACTAGACTGCGCAGGTTTTGGGTCTTCTGGAGACTTAACTGGATTAGATTCGTATTTGCGAGTCATTTTTTATAAACTGTTTATTCAGAATCCGCTTCAGACCACTGCAATAGCTGGTCGTTGTGGTCGAGCGGTTCTAGGCGCTTCAGTCCGGAACCGCGCTGCTGCCTCGGGCATGGATGTGTGTGATGTCCTTAGGTTAGTTTGGTTTAAGTAGTTCTAAGTCTAGGAGACTGATGACCTCAGCAGTTAAGTCGCATAGTGCTCAGAACCATTTGAGCCATTTGAACGACTGAAATACATTTATCTCTGGTGAAAAATGGATAGCTAGTGGCTTATTCCCAAGTAGTTCAATGAGTATGACAAAGCAGCATGATATTTATACCTACACATTGAAGGTGGAAAGTGAAATCATAAATACATGCAACATTGCAGTTGCAAATATTACCAGTTCGTGTAACTAAGATGCCAAACGTCATCAAAAGAACGGAAGGTAATTTTGCATATTCTTTGGTGATGTGAACTGCACAAAGACTATGAAAAGGGTGTGAGGTGAGAAGAACACGGTGCATGAGTGTGATAAAGTTAATGCACAAAGATGCCACCTAGTTTGAGAAGATCAAACACAGCTGAGTGACTTTCAGTTATTGTTATATTCAAGCACGAAGAAAGGAGTAGGTGAAATACGACTAGGGTATTAAACATGAGTTCAAACGAAACTGTATTTCAATGTACTGCCGATTCACGTATGAGTTAAATATTGTCTTTAACGAATATCGCTTTTACAGCCGATGTTATTCGCTCCACTGAAGAATCGTACCACTTCTACCAGCTGCTGCAGCAGTTGAAAAAGTGTATAATGTGAAAATTCGCCTGACGTCATCACATGTGCGACGGTGACTGGCGCCTGTTTAGCGCTGGCGTCGGGGGCCGCTAAACGAGCAGTGGTTAGCGAGGCGTAATGAGGTGTCAACACGCGACACGGGCATTTCTAGCATCACTGCAGACGTAACGAAAAGAGACAGGACATTTCACCTACTAAAAAAGGGATACTCACAATTTTGGGGCATCTCTGTGTCGTTAATGTCGCTTTAAATTTTGTCTACGGGAATCTAGTATAAGAGAAATAGACTTTGTGAAAGTTACGTAATCTACAAACTGACTAAATGTATTACTTGTATACAACCACATTACATCACATTCGTTAGTATATGATATTCAGTTCTTCATACTCCAGTATTTTTTGTCTTTCTTTCTGTGGTACAGTTGGGCTACATTTCCACAGTCGTGAGATAAATCACTAAACACACAGTGCACAGTTTTCTGACAGAAAAGAAGTAAAATAGTGAATAGCTTAGTTGCAAGGTCCATAGGTCACTAGAACGACTTTTTATCGCAAAGATACTGAAAAGCTCTAAACTACTGTGAAGGTGTGTTTGTACACTATTAGAAAAAAGAGTGAGCCCGAAGGAAGCATTTAAAATTACACTAGAAAATCTAAGTTTCGTTAGACATATTTTTCAGTTCCGTTGGAAGGCTAGTGAGAATGAAACCTTCAGAATCGTAGATACAAACACATTTTACTTTTCTGTTGGAAGACTAGTGAAAGTGAAACCTTCAGGATCATGCATACATTTTTGTACCTTGATTAAGAAAGTGCTATTCAAGTGATAATCATTCTATGCTTACTGAGCATATTATACAGATCCGTTTAAATGAATTCATATTATCAGTTAAAAATTCAACGAGGCTGTGTTTATTTTATTTTATTTTATTTACACGTCAAGTTCCGTAGGACCAAATTGAGGAGCAAATCTCCAAGGTCATGGAACGTGTCAGTACATGAATTTACAACATAAAAGTAATAACAGATAAATATAAATGTTCGTGAACCTGAAAAAAGTCAGTCCATAAGTTTAAGTAAACGCTATCAGCAATAAATAAGAATCAGCTTAATTTTTCAACGAACTCCTCGACAGTATAGAAGGAGTGACCCACGAGGAAACTCTTCAGTTTCGATTTGAAAGCGCGTCGATTACTGCTAAGATTTTTGAATTCGAGTGGCAGCTTATTGAAAATGGATGCAGCAGTATACTGCACACCTTTCTGCACAACAGTTAAGGAAGTCCGATGCAAATGCAGGTTTGGTTTCTGCCGAGTATTAACCGAGTGAAAGCTGCTTATTCTTGGGAATAAACTAATATTAGTAACAAGAAACGACAATAAGGGATATACATATTGAGAGGCCAATGTCAAATTACCCAGACTCGCGAACAGAGGTCGACAAGAGGTTCGTAAACTCACACCACTTATTGCCCGAACCGCCCGTGTCTGAGCCAAAAATATCCTTGTAGAATGGGAAGAGTTACCCCAAAATATAATGCCATACGACATAAGTGAATGAAAATAAGCAAAGTAGACTAATTTACGTGCCGAAGTATCACTCACTTTTGATACCGTTCGAATAGTAAAAATGGCAGTATCAAGTCTTTGAACAAGATTCTGAACCTGGGCTTTCCACGACAGCTTACTATCTATCTGAACACCTAGAAATTTGAACTGTTCAGTTTCACCAATCATATGCCCGTTCTCTGAGATTAAAACGTCAGGTTTTGTTGAATTGTGTGTTAGAAACTGTAAAAACTGAGTCTTACTGTGATTTAACGTTAGTTTATTTTCTACAAGCCATAAACTGAGGTCATGTACTGCACTATTTTCAACCGAGTCAATGTTGCACACAACATCCTATACCAGGGCTTAACAACTGGCCGGTTTTGAGCGCGAGTACTCGCGTCTGCTCAGGCACGTGCTCGCGAGCAGGTGCAAGGTCGTGGAGTAGGGAGGGAGGGGAGGGAGGGGAAATGCGCGCGCACGTTTGAATGTGATCTCGCGTTCTTAGCAGATTTAATTAGCCATCTGAATGCTTTGAACATTTTACTACAAGGTAAAGATCTGCTAATTACTCATTTCATAGATCGAATACGAGCTTTTAAAATGAAATTGACTCTTTGGGTGAGTCAGCTGGAAACAGGAAACCTAGCTCATTTTCCTAAATTATCATCCATGCAAGATGTTCACAAAGACTGTGAACGTTATTCACATAGTTTAGTTGATCAGCGCTTTCAAGATCTGAGAGCACTAGACAGTGATTTTGATCTGTTCTCTCCATATTCAGCGAATATTTACGAGATCCGTCCTGAGCTGCAGCAGGAAATTATTGACCTGCAATGTGACAGAGAATACAGAGACAAATTTCAGAACAAGAAAAACGTTTTGGAATTCTACAGTCACTTCCCTCAGGATAGATTTCCTCGTTTGCACAAACTGGCGGCTACAATAATATCAATGTTCGGTTCCACGTATGTTTGTGAACAACTGTTCTCTGCAATGAAATGTAACAAGACGCACCTGAGAAACGCATTGTCTGATCGAAATTTAAACTGCACGCTGCGCCTAAAATGCACAAGAACAATTACTCCGAACATAGACGCAATTGTAAAGGGCAAAAAGTACAAGATAACCGAGAATCCCACACTTCAGTGACACCTTTTATTGTGTAACAGTTCACAAATTAATGCAATGTAGAGGCATACACTAAGCTAATAAAATTATGTGGCAGGTGTACATTCTCCTTTATTTGTTTCATTTGTCGCAGTAATAATTCGTGAGTGATATCCTTGCAGGTGGCCGCGGATTTACATTGACTAGCGGCAGCTGTTGTGTGGCCCACGTGACTTTCCCCACTCTCCGCTCTGGTCCCGTAGTGGGGGTAGCGTACTCGCGCTGCTCCGTGCTCGCGCCTGGCTGCTCACAGCTTGCTCCGCGAGCACATATGTTTTAAAGCCCTGTCCTACACTACCAAGCGACCTCTACATCTCATCTACAAACAGAAATATTTTAGTGTTACCCATAATACTAGAGGGCATATCATTTATATAAATAAAGAACAAGAGCGGTCCCAACACTGAACCCTGGGGCACCCCCCACTTGACAGTACCCCACTCAGATCCCACATCACAGCCGTTATCAACATTGTGAATAATGACCTTTTGCTGCCTGTTGCTAAAGTGAGAGGTGAACCAATTGTGAGCTACTCCACGTATTTCATAATGTCCCAACTCCTGGAGCAATATTTTGTGATCATCACAGTCAAATGCCTTAGTTAAATCAAAAAATACACCAAGTGTTCGAAACTTTTTGTTTAGCCCATCCAGTACCTCACAGAGAAAAGAGAATATAGCATTTTCAGTTGTTAAACGACTTCTAAAGCCGAACTGTACATTTGATAGCAAATCGTGTGATATAAAATGATCAATTAACCTTACATACACAGCCCTTTCAATAACTTTTGCGAACACTGATGGCATAGAAATAGGTCTAAAATTATGTACATTATCCCTTTCTCCCTTTTTATAAAGCGGCTTTACTACTGAGTACTTCAATCGCTCAGGAAACTGACTATTCCTAAAGGAAAAATTACAAATATGGCTAAATACAGGGCTAACATGTGCAGCCGGGACACTTTAATAAGAGCGAACTGTCTCCATAGATTGTTCTGATCGCCACTTTCTGAACTCAGACTAAACCGAGGTCACAAAAGTCGTGGGATACTTTCTAATTGTGTCGGACCTCATTTTGCCCGGCGTAGTGCAGCGTATCTGGTAGGTCGCTTGTGTACATCCTAAAATGAGAGACAAACGTATTTGCGCTTAGTACCTCCCATCGTCCCAAACACAAATTTTTGAGAAAACCAGCCTTTAAGTTAATAAGGCGCAATTTACTAAAAATTTTAGGGCTCGATAGATAGTTGGAAACAGAGCATTTTTCGTCAATATAAAGGGGACCCGGAAACGAATATTTTCCTAGAAACGCGAAAAGAAACTTTTACGACTGCCGTTTATCTCTATAATAATTACAGAAAAGGATATGTCCTGACTGAGTCACTGACTCATTATCGCCTAGCCCAAAAAACTAAGGACAAAACTTTTAAAGCAACATCTGTAGAAATTGGTATCTGGCTTCCTGGTAAGAAAAAAAAATGTTTTCAGTGTTTTTGGAGATTCAACCATAAGGGGGTGAAACAGAGTATGAAAGTTTCATGGAAATATTTCATTATGCTAGCACTTTAGAAGCTAAATTTGTGAAAATTTGGCCTCTCTGTCAGAAATAAAACAAAGTAAACGTTACACTGTACTTGGAAATTTAACCCCTAAGAGGGTGAAAGAGGGCCAGATTGTTTCACTGGTTAATAACGTCTCAGCCCAAACAGCCATAGATGGAAACATAAAATTTGGAGAGGGTTTAGATCTGTGACTGTAGGCATCCACTTCTAACGGAGTGAAATAGAGGATGAAAGATTTTTTGAAAATATGTCGCTATTAAGGCAATTCTGAAGGAAGAACTACGAAAATTGGTATTTGGTTTCTCAGTTATAAATCAACAAATATGTGTTTCCACATTTTTGGAAATTCAGTCACACAGGGGTAAAATAGAGAGTGGAAGATTTTCCAAAAACAAATCGTTATTAAAGAACTACTAAAGTTTTTTTTAAATTTACATCTATGAAAATCGGTATTTGACTTCCTGGTTAGCAATTAAAGAGATACGTGTTTCAGTGTTTTTGGAAATTCAACCCCCAGGGAGTGAAACTGCGGATGAAAATTTTTATGAAACTATTTCGTTATGAAAGCATTTTCAAAGCTAAATCTATAAAAATTTGTATTTGACTTCTCTGTTAGAAATATAAAAGTACATGTTGTACTGCTTTTGGAAGTTCAGCCCCTAAGGGAGTGAAAGAGAGGATGAAAATTATAAAGAAAGTATTTCGTTATGTTAATAAATTTTAAGGCTAATTTTATGAAAATTGGTATTTCACTTCTCGGTTGGACATAAACAAATATGAGGTAGAGGATGAAAGTTTCTATGCAGATATCACCGCAAGAAAGCAAAAGGAATGATTAACAAAAACCTTGGACTCTAACTACCACACTCGCTTTTTGGTCGGAAGTACATTCGGTAAAGACTAGGCGTTAATTAGCGTGAAAAGTTTAAAGGTGTTGCGACTTGAGAACACCATAAAAATTCGATTAAACCAACTATGCGGACACACAGTCTACGTGAAAAAAGCTGTGGGTGGAATCCATCCTCTGTATATAAAAGAAAATGTCCTTCATCATCATCATTCATCCCCGTTACGGTCGGAGGAAGGCAACGGCAAACCACCTCCATTAGGACCTTGCCTAGTACGGCGGTGCGGGTTTCCCGCATCGTTCCCCTACGCTCTGTCAAGAAGCACGGGACTTCATTTCCATGTGGCCAGATGCTCTTCCTCTCAAGGCGGAGAAAAAAATTCTAAAACGTTGTCAATTTACCTAAGGGAGGGACACGATATTACGCCATTTGCATGTGAAAACTCTGGTCCGTTTGTACCTTGTTCTAACAGTTTGTTTATTGTATTTTCTGAAGCGGAGATTTGAGACTAGCCTAGTATTTGCCTAAACGAGCGTGGAAAGCCGCCTAAAGCTGCACTCAGGTTGGCTGGTGTACGTACGAAGCAACATGAAACAGCCGATTCCACTCGATTCTGGGTTTCCACACCTCCCTATATCGCAAGCTAGTGTGATAATGTTAAGATGGCAGGAGGCCATGCCCGTGTACGTGACCTGATCGATCTCCCTTATTTTTACTGGCGTTCCTTGGGCCACACGACAATCTTCCTCAAATGTCGTTTCTCTGAATTTACAGACTTTGGCGAAAACGATAACGTTTTTCTTTCAGAGGTTTCAGTTTCAGTTCCCCATAGTTTCCTTTAGCCTTTCGTATTGACTCTATCGACCTATAATGATAATAATAATGAGCGTATGGCATTGGTGGCCGCGAGACCCCTCGCGGTGCGGTTCGGCCGCCGCTCCACAAGTTCTTTAACGCCACTACGGTGACTTGCGAGTGAATGAGAATGAAATGATGATGAAAGACGCACAACACCCAGTCATCTCGAGGCAGAGAAAATCCCTGACCCCGCCAGGAATCGAACCCGGGACCCCGTGCAGGTGAAGCGAGAACGATACCGCAAGACCACGAGCCGCGGACTCTCGACCTATTATGGACATAGTTCGATGTCTGAGTAAAGGGTGTAAATGCTGGATAAATACCCAAAAATAATCACATTATCGTTTTGTATCCAGTTATTAAGAGTGGACAGAAGTTTAAGAGAATCGTAGGAAAAAATCAATTTGGAAGGAAGTAGAATACTGAAGTACTAAGAAAGGTTCAAATGGTTCAGATGGCTCTGAGCACTATGGGACTTAACAAATGGTTCAAATGGCTCTGAGCACTATGGGACTCAACTGCTGAGGTCATTAGTCCCCTAGAACTTAGAACTAGTTAAACCTAACTAACCTAAGGACATCACAAACATCCATGCCCGAGGCAGGATTCGAACCTGCGACCGTAGCGGTCTTGCGGTTCCAGACTGCAGCGCCTTTAACCGCACGGCCACTTCGGCCGGCTATGGGACTTAACATCTGAGATCATTAGTCCCCTAGAACTTAGAACTACTTAAACCTAACTAACCTAAGGACATCACACCCATCCATGCCCGAGGCAGTATTCGAACCTGCGACCGTAGCGGTCGCGCAGTTCCAGACTGAAGCGCCTAGAACCGCTCGGCCACATCGGCCGGCTAATAAGAAAGGATAAGACACGTATGAAGTCCGCCAAAGGTATGGATATTGCGATAAGGAATAACACAGTAGACAGTTCAGCTGCCGGTTATAGGCGCTTCAGTCCGGAACCGCGCTGCTGCTACGGTCGCAGGTTCGAATCCTGCCTCGGGAATGGATGTGTGTGATGTCCTTAGATTAGTTAGGTTTAAGAAGGTGTATGTCTAGGGGACTGATGACCTCAGATGTTAAGTCCCGTAGTGCCTAGAGCCAGTTGAACCATTTGAATAGTTCAGCTGAAGAGGAGTGGAAAATTCTTATCACAGCAATCAAAGATGTTTGAAAGACAAACATAGTAGTAGAAAGCTAACTGCGAAATAACTTTGAATAACTGAAAAGTTATTTAAATTTTTCGACTAAGGAACGAAATACTAAAATGTTCAAGAAAGAAATACAGCAATCTAAATCCCTTAGGAATAAATGAATAGAAAGTGTAGGACAACCAAAGCGAAATGAGTGTAGGAAAAATGTGAAGAAATCGGTAGAAATGGTCTCCTGGAGGACTGATTCAGCATACAGAAAAGTCAAAACAACCTTCGGTGAAACTGAAATAAAGAGTGGCAACATTAACAGTGCAATGAGAATTCCACTCTTAAGCGCAGAGGAGAGAGAGGATAAGTGCGAAAAGTACACGGCAGGCCACTGTGAAGGGGAGAAATGATGTGACAGAAGAAACTGGAATCGATATGGATGAGATGTGGGATCAGACTTTAAAACAGCTTTGGATGACTTAAGATCAAATTGGCAGAAGAGATAGATAGCATTCCACCGGAATTTCTAAAATCATTGGCGAAAGTTGGCGTGCAGAATCCATGAGATTGGGGACATACAATCGAAATTTCGGAAAAGTATCATCCATTCAGTTTTGAAGATAACAAGAGCTGATAAGTAGGCGAAATATTGCACAATCAGCTTAGCAACTCACACATCCAAGTTGGGGAGAATAATAATCAGTTTGGCATTAGGAAAGGGAAAAGCATCGGAGAGGCAGTCCTCCGTAGTGCTGAAAAAAAAATTCAAGACCAGTTCATATGATTTGCAGACGAAGAAAAGATGTTCGACAATGTAAAATGTTGCAGATGTTCGAAATTCTGAGAACAGTTGGAGTAAGCTATAGGGAATGAGAGGTATTATATAACGTGTACGAGAACTATCATACAGTGTGTACAAGTACTAAGGGGAAACAATAAAAATGAAGATCAAGAACGAAGTACTTGCACGAAAAAAGGTGATAAGACGGGGACATAGTTTTCGCCCCTTCTGTTCAACCTATACATCGAAGAAACAATGAAGCAAACAAAAGGAAGGTCCAAGAGTGGGACTGAAATTCATGCAGAATGATATCGAAAGATTCAATCATGGCATTGCTATCCTCAGTGAAGGTGAGAAGAATTACTGGATCTGTTGACCGGACTGACGGGTCTGATGAGCACACAATTTAAATTGAGAGCAAACCGCAGAAAATCGAAAGTAAGGAGAAGTAACAGAATTGAGACTAGTGGGAAGCTTAACATTCCTACTGGTGATCACGAAGCAAACGAACTTAAGAAATCTTGCCACCTTAGGAGCAAAATAGCCCATTACAGAGCAAGCAAGGAGGAAATAAGAAGCACACTAGTAGAGGTAAAGAGCGCATTTCTTGCCAAAAGAAGCCTGTAGTACCAAACCTAGGTCTTAGTTTGAGGAAGAAATTTCTGACAATGTATGTGGTGGTGCACAGTATTGTATGGCAGTGAATCATGGACTGCGGGGAAACCAGAACAGAAGTGAATCGAAGCATCTGAGATGCGGTGCTGCAGAAGACTGTTCAACCGGTAAAGTAAGGAACGAGGAGATTCTCGGTAGAATCGGCGAATTAAAAAACATTTGGAAATTAATGAGAAGAAGAAGGGACAGGATGATAGGACATCTGTTAAATCAGGAAATAACTCCCACAGTACTAGAAGGAGCTGCAGGGGATAAAAACTGTAGAGAAAAACAGAGATTGAAATAACACAACAAACAATTGAGGAACACATGAAATGTATTGGCAGTTGCGAATATGGTCAATCATCAGCTGTATAATGGAACGATGACGCTTAAAAATTTATGCTGGATGTCTTACCATTCTTTTTTTATTGCTTTTACCAACGTTTTTTTGTTTTATGCCTACTTTTTTAGCTTTATTTTATTCTTCTGCTAACCAAGGTACTCTTTATATTTGTTGTTACCCCTACGGGGCACCGCCACTTGTGACCCTGCCACACGAAAATACACTGATTCCTCTTCAGGCGTTGCCATCCTAACTACACCTTAACCTCCCCCCCCCCCTGCACCAACCTATCGAAACTAAACTAATTAAAAGGAGAAGTCATTCGAGCGCCAATCCTTAAGGGCGATTGGAGTGAGGGATAAGATATAGCAATAATTATGAAACAAGTTTTTATGTTCTCATTTATTTTTCTATATTTTTTATTTTTCATTTATTTATTTATTTCTGTGCGTATTAAATCCGTTCGTTGGCCTATAAATGTTGGTGCACCAAACTGTGGAAGGTGGTCATGGACCACACCCCGACTGTGGGGGAGGGGGGTAAAGAAAGACACTGTGGTGATACGCTGCGAAGGTTCGTCTGTAATGGATAGGTGTACCGTAAACGATCACAACCTGATTCCAGAAGTCGAGGACTGTATGAGGATCATTGTGAAAGAGACATTCTAAAGCCTGTCCTCAAAACCGAATGAGTGTGTGGTGCTTCGCTGGAGTGTAGTGTGACGTCTGGGGGATAACCATTGTCCGTGGGCATGGAGGTAACAGCCTGTGATGCGTTAAATGAGGAGCCAAATGTTCCGTTTCAGAGGGCAGGTAAGACGATGCTCGTCAGTGTTGTCGAGGTGGCAGTCAGAGCAAAGTACGAAGTAGCCAATCTTATGTCATGAAGTCGACGTTTGGTCGGGAATTTACCGTTGACAACGACATACCGGAGTGCAGATACGTTCGATGCTAAAAAGGGGGCGTGGACCCACCCCCAAACCATCTGCCATTTGACGTCTGGATACTGTACCTGTATGAGTTTGCGAGGGATGGGCGATGTAAACAAAGATAAAAGTCCTTTGCACAAGGAGGGCGGGTAATCGTGAGATTTTTCAGAGCATAACTGAGTTGGGCGAAGAAAGTTACGATATGGAACAATAGTAATGAGACAAGTGCTATGTCGATCGGTGGAGAGAAGTTGTTTGAGTCAATGCAAGAAATCGCGTGTTAAAATGGGGAGGACCTTCGTCAGTGCAGCATCATAGTATGTAAAAAGAGCGCAGGGGACCGTGCTCACATGTTGACGAGTCCAAGGCCACGTTTTAGAGGCCACAATGTTGACGTTTTGTAGCGGACCTTGAAAATTGCTGCCCAAAGTATCAGAATGCCGATTGCAGATGGAGACCAAGGAGTGACGCCACTGGGAAGATCTGGGGAACTTGTACCAGTTTATGGGTCACTTACGTGTTAACGTAGGACATATGTTGTGCTTGGTTCAAGTTAGAATAGACATGGTAGCGAGCATGGCGCTCTATAGATTGCAAAAGCCGACGGTAAGCCACAGCCGCGTTATGGTGTGTGGAGCCCTTGAAGTCGATGCTACCCGAAATATGTCTGTACAGCTGTATACAGTGGATGGCGTCGTTGATCTCTTCGGTGCAACGGGCAAGAAGTAAATCATTTGCGTAGGCCCTGCAACGGTAGGCGTGGTCATGTAAGGTGAGCCCCTGTAGGCAAGCTGTAAGGCTGGTGATGAGGGGATCCACAGCAATGGCATGCAGTATTGTGGACGTGGGTCACCCTTGGCACTCAGAGTGGTACATACAAAACAGCCCAATAGGTCTCCCATTGACCTAGATCATGGACACAGGAGGACACAATAATTGGTGAACGGCATCCACAAAGAGTGGTGGGAACCTACACACATCGCGACCGCGAGCAGGAATGGGTGTCGAATGTGGTCAAACGCACACATAAATCGATAGAGACCACTGCCGCATAGAGTCGACAGACTGCGGCTATCACAATGAATTAACGGCATTCTCCAAAAGCCATTTGAAGGGTAACCCCACACCCACGACCAGTCT
Source organism: Schistocerca serialis cubense (assembly GCF_023864345.2). Classification (NCBI taxonomy): domain Eukaryota; kingdom Metazoa; phylum Arthropoda; class Insecta; order Orthoptera; family Acrididae; genus Schistocerca; species Schistocerca serialis. The sequence continues at coordinate 593,712,682 of NC_064639.1, forward strand.
GCCAGTGAAAGGATCGTAGGTAAGACCACGCATATGCATGCCAGTAAGAGGCGCATATATATTTCATAATCCTTGTTTATTAATCTAAGGGGATGGTATTCGGAGACATTTGTTCCTTCCAATGGCTTAGGCACCACTAAAATAACGCCAGTGGCAAATTCGGGTGGTATCGACAAGGATGGAGTAAAGAGCTCATGAAGCATCTCCGTCCAGCGAGAGAGCATTAAGATAGTGAATGCCCAGTAGAACTCCACCAAAAGACCATAAGGTCTCGGTGACTTGCTCTTCACTGCCTTGTCGATCGCGTCTACCACCTGTCCGTGGTGATCGCAGACGTCATTAGTATCGATTCCACAGTAATGAGGGTCTGTTCAGGAGTGCGGCGGAGTTCATCAGCAAGTTGCACCGCCGTCGGATCGACGTCGTAATAGTAGCGATAGTGGTCAGCGCAGGTAGACACCACCACCGCTTGCGTTGTGTGGGGAGTATCATCAGAGGTGGTGAGGTAGAGACGAAAAGGCCACGTCGACGAGATGGTCAGATGCAGTGTGGGGCCTGTTGTTCCGAACGTACCAGGATGCTGTACAATTTGTCATGTTGGAGAGCGAGCCTTTACTATGCTGGTATTCCCTATGGACATCAGGTGATGGGAGGAGCGCATTGAGCTTGCGAAGGAACATTTAGTGTAAACTCGTAGTATCCTGATCTCATGCCACTGCTTCCTTGCCACATGGCATGACGACCTTTGTGTATGCAGGTTTCACACACTTGTGCCACCAGTGCAACATGGATGCATACTGTGGGAGATATTTTTTGCAGGATGCCCATGTAGTGGCAGTACATTGTCAGCCGTGTGAGTCTCCAAGAAGGAAATCCTTCACTGTGCCCCACCGACTGAAGTGGCAGAATGATCGTGCAGATGGTGACGCAATGTTCCAAAAACGGAAGGAGTCATTCTTCTGCTTCGGAGAATACATTTCCAAGGTGAACAACGATGTAAAAGTGGTAGAATATGCTCGCAGAATGTGCTCTATAATGGTTATAACTGGGGGGCGGGGGGGGGCGGGGGAGCAATGAATCTTTTCCCAAGCATCAACTAGATGAAAGTTGTCAACTTAGGTATGTAGCATTAGGCATGGCGAATAACCGGATTTCTAATCCTTCCGGTGGAGGACGGAGTTAAAATCGCTGCTCGCAACAGAGTGATCACAGCAGCCATTTCTGTGGAGAACTTGGACTGTTGCCAACGATTTGTGGAGACAGATGATGTACATCTCGAAGATGGTTAAGCCATCCCCTGTCTGGACAGGGGAAGTTACAGACAACCCCTGTCTGGGCGGGGTGAGTATCATATCTGTGAGAGCGATCTCTTCGCATAAGTAAAAGGCCATGCCTCAGCCCGATTGATCGCCTGCAAACATGTACGAGTCATAGCCATAAATTGGTCGCAGTGTGGCAACATGAACTTCCCGAGAAGGACTACATTGACGTCAGATTCCCGAAGCATATCATGGAGGAGCTGCACTCTTTTATACAGTGCCAACCATATTGATGAGCAGTATGGCAAACCAGTAGATTTATGCTAGTAGTGGTGAACCCGCCTCTACCATTGCGGGGGTAGTGTGGGATGGAGACCAAAGGAGGGCCCATTCTGCCGGCCGCAATGCGTCGATTCAACATTAGCTTCTAATTCTTTTGGTGGTAGGAGGGGGAGGGGGGCGGGTGGGTAGACAATTCCGCGGAGGAGACATTTCATCCTCCATATGTCACTCTCACGCCCTGACGCCGAAGGTCTGTCCAGTGTCCATATGAATTTCGTCTTGGTGAGTGAGATCAAGAGAAATAGGTAGGGAGACAGGCCTCTCAACCTGCGAACCAGTCAGTACTCTGTTTGTGGAGGCCTCCATTGACTGCACAGCCAGCAAAGCGTGGCGGTCATCGCTAGTATCACCCACCGACATCTGCATGAGATCGTCAATTGGGTGGGCGGCTTCTCCATCGTCTTGGATGAGTGTGTCGTCAGGACCGGTGAGCGAATGGCGACAACGTTCACGCCGACGCGGCTAAGGTTGTTTGTGCACTTGTTGCTCAGTGTCGGACGACATCGAGGAGGAGCGTCGACTAAGTTCAAAGGCCTCAGTTGGTGGAATGAAGGAGTCGAGCTTGTGTTGTGGAGAGGTACCCATCTTTAAGGCGTCAGTCGCGGGAGTGCAGGTGGCCGCCATGTCGTTGGATGGAGGGATAGCAGGAGGTGCCGACTTGAGAGATTAGCTGGACTGGGCTGCGCTGTAAGTTATTGGTAGGGCGATCAGCGTGAGTTGCACGGATGTTTCTGATAACGGGAGCTGCAGGACACGTCTTTGCATGCATTTCGAAGGCAAAAAGCCCTCCTTCCTTCAGCTGGTACAGGTGCGGTGCTGACCGTCATACATCATAATGGCACGGGAGCTAGGAGGGCACGAGCCTCTTCAGATCGATATGAGCCTACCTGACGCCGTTTAAGACTTTCACTCAGGTTCAGAATGTCATCAGCGGCTGTCGATATCGAGCTATAACTTTTTCATTGGCGAGTAGAACTGGCTTTAGATCTCTTTAGATCCTTTCACCATGAATTTTAATTCCACTCCTGAACCTTTCTTTTATTTCCATCATTGCATCTTCGATGTACATATTGAATAGTAGGGGAGAGAGACTACATTCCTGTCTTACGCCCCTCTTAATCCGAACACTTCGTTCTTGGCGGTCTCCTCTTATTACTCCCTCTTGGCTCTTGTACATATTGCATATTACCCGTCTCTCCCTATAGCTTACCCCTATCTTTCTCAGAATTTCGAACATCTTGCACCATTTTACATTATCGAACGCTTTTTTCAGTTCTACAGATCCTATGCATTTGTCTTGATTTTCTTCAGTCTTGTTTCCATCATCAACCACAGCGTCAGAACTGCCGCTCTGATGCCTTTATTTTTCCTAAAACCAAACTGATCGTCATCTACGACATCCTCAGTTTTGTTTTCCATTCTTCTGTATATTATTCTTGTGTGTGACTTGGATGAATGAGCTGTTAAACTGATTGTACGATAATTTTCGCACATGTCAGTTATTGTAGTCTTTGGAATTGCGTGGATGATACGAGGTGCATTCAAGTTCTAAGGCCTCCGATTTTTTTTCTAATTAACTACTCACCCAAAATCGATGAAACTGGCGTTAGTTCTCGACGTAATCGCCCCGCAGACGTACACATTTTTCACAACGCTGACGCCATGATTCCATGGCAGCGGCGAAGACTTCTTTAGGAGTCTGTTTTGACCACTGGAAAATCGCTGAGGCAATAGCAGCACGGCTAGTGTATGTGCGGCCACGGAGAGTGTCTTTCATTATTGGAAAAAGCCAAAAGTCACTAGGAGCCAGGTCAGGTGAGTAGGGACCATGACAAATCACTTCAAAGTTGTTATCACGAAGAAACTGTTGCGTAACGTTAGCTCGATGTGCGGGTGCGTTGTCTTGGTGAAACAGCACACGCGCAGCCCTTCCCGGACGTTTTTGTTGCAGTGCAGGAAGGAATTTGTTCTTCAAAACATTTTCGTAGGATGCACCTGTTACCGTAGTGCCCTTTGGAACGCAATGGGTAAGGATTACGCCCTCGCTGTCCCAGAACATGGACACCATCATTTTTTCAGCACTGGCAGTTACCCGAAATTTTTTTGGTGGCGGTGAATCTGTGTGCTTCCATTGAGCTGACTGGCGCTTTGTTTCTGGATTAAAAAATGGCATCCACGTCTCATCAATGTCACAACCGACGAAAAGAAAGTCCCATTCATGCTGTCGTTGCGCGTCAACATTGCTTGGCAACATGCCACACGGGCAGCCGTGTGGTCGTCCGTCAGCATTCGTGGCACCCACCTGGATGACACTTTTCGCATTTTCAGGTCGTTATGCAGGATTGTGTGCACAGAACCCACAGAAATGCCAACTCTGGAGGCGATCTGTTCAACAGTCATTCGGCGATCCCCCAAAACAATTCTCTCCACTTTCTCAATCATGTCGTCAGACCGGCTTGTGCGAGTCCGAGGTTGTTTCGGTTTGTTGTCACACGATGTTCTGCCTTCATTAAACTGTCGCACCCGCGAACGCACTTTTGACACATCCATAACTCCATCACCACATGTCTCCTTCAACTGTTGATGAATTTCAATTGGTTTCACACCACGCAAATTCAGAAAACGAATGATTGCACGCTGTTCAAGTAAGGAAAACGTCGCCATTTTAAGTATTTAAAACAGTTCTCATTCTCGCCGCTGGCGGTAAAATTCCATCTGCCATATGGTGCTGCCATCTCTGGGATGTATTGACAATGAACGCGGCCTCATTTTCAAACAATGCGCATGTTTCTCATCTCTTTCCAGTCCGGAGAAAAAAAATCGGAGGCCTTAGAACTTGAATACACCTCGTATTTTTCCGAAAGTCAGGTGATATGTCGTTAGAGTCATACATTCTACACCCCACGTGAATAGCGGATTCGTTGCCACTTCCCCCAATGATTTTAGAAATTCCAATGGTATGTCATCTATCCATTCTGCTTGATTTGATCTTAAGCCGTCCAAAGCTCCCTTCAGTTCTGATTCTAATTCTGGATTCCCCATCTCTTTTAAATCGACTTCTGTTTCTTCTATCACATCAGACAAATAATCCCTCTTTAATGTACTGTCTCCACCTACTCACTCTCTCCTTTTTTTTTAATAGTGGAATTCCCATTGCGCTCTTAATATTAGCACCCATGCTTTTAATTCCGCCGAAGGTTGTTCTAACTTTCCTATATGCTGAGTCAGTCTTCCGACATCATTACTTTTTCGATTTCGTCACATTTTTCAAAAATGGTTCAAATGGCTCTGAGCACTATGGAACTTAATTTCTGCGGTCATCAGTCCCCTACAGCTTAGAACTACTTAAACCTAACTAACCTAAGGACATCACACACATTCATGCCCGAGGCAGGATTTGAACGTGCGATCGTAGCAGTCGCGCGGTTCCAGACTGTAGCGCCTAGAACCGCTCACATTTTTCAATCAGTCGTTTCGCCCTAGCTTCCCTGCACTTCCTATTTATTTCATTCCTCAGCGGCTTGTATTTCTGTATTCCTGAATTTTCCCGAACATTTTTCTACTTCCTTCTTTCATCGATCAACTGAAGTATTTATTCTGTTATCTTCCCAACTTCTGTGATCGCCCTTTTTAGAGCTGTCCACTGCTCTTCAACTGTACTGCCTACTGAGCCATTCTTTATTGCTGTATCTATAGGTTAGAGTACTTCAAGCGTATTTCTTCATTCTTCAGTACTTCCGTATCCCACTTCTTTGCGTGTTGATGCTGCCTGACTAATCTCTTAAACTTCTGCCTTCTTTTCACCTCTACTACATTGTGATCTGAGTCTATATCCGCTCCCGGGTACACCTTACAATCTAGTATCTGATTTCGGAATCTCTGTCTGACCATGATGCAATATATATGAAATCTTCCCTTATCACCCGGCCTTTTCCAAATATAACACCTCCTCTTGTGATTCTTGAACACAGTATTCGCTATTAGTAGCTGAAATTTACTACAGAACTCAATTAGTCTTTCTTCTCTCTCGTTCCTTGTCACAAACCCGTATTCTCCCGTAACCATTTCTTCTACTACTTCCCCTACAACTGCATTCCAGTCCCCCATGATTATTAGATTTTCATCTCACGTTACGTACTGTATTACGCTCTCAATGTCCTCAAATACTTTCTCTACCGTTTCATCTTCAGCTTGCGACGTCGAAATGTATACCTGAACTACCGTTGCCTGCGTTTCTTTGCTTTCGATCCTGGTAAGACTAACCCTGTCAATGAACTGTTCACAGTATTGTACTCTCTGCCCTACCTTCCAATTTATAACGAATCTCCTCCCGTTATACAATGCACTGCTGCTGTTGATATTAATCTATACTTATCTGACCAGAAATCCTTGTCTTCTTTCCACTTCACTTCACTGACCGCTACTATATCTATACTGAACCTTTGTATTTCTCTTTTGATATTTTCTAGCTTCCCTACCGCGTTCACACTTCTGCCATTCCACGCCCCGACTCGTAGAACGTTATTCAATCTTCTTTCGTGGTCACCTCCTGCTTGGCAGTCCCCTCCCGAATTGGGGACTATTCCGGAATCTTTTGCCAATGGAAAGATCATCATTACACTTTTTCAATTATTGTTCACATGTCCCGGGGATACACGTCGTGTGTCTTTAATCCAATGGTTTACATTGCTTCTGGATTCCCATGCCGCTGATTATTGCTGATTCTTCCGCCTTTAGGGACAGTTTCTCGCTCCAGGGACAAGAGAGTGCCCTGAATCTCTGTTTGCTTCTCCGCCCTCTGTCACAAGGCCGTTGGCAAAATGATGGTGACTTCCTATGCCGCAAATCTTCGGCCGCCAATGATGATTATTAATTATTGCTAGTGGTTTGCAACCGTCTTCCCGCGCACGCATATTGCCTGCTTCCGGCATGATAAATTCCGACGCCGCCACGCGATTATCATCAATCGCACCTTGCAGCAGTGACAGCAGCAGCTACCACCATCTGATGATCTCGAGCAGTTGCATCGATGAAATATTGTGCGAGTTACACAATACGATCCTGCGGCAAACCCGAGAAGCGTATTTAAACTTCCCCTATTTGAATAATTACTTTCCGAGCACCAAACCTGGTAGCATTACTGTCAAGGACATGGGGAAGAGAATCAATGCAGAATCAATTCAATTGGAATACTTTAATGTCCTGTTATGGTACACTACACTATTACATACCGGTACCATTACTGCTACAAAAGGGGCTCAATATGGCGGCCACCAGTGTCCAAACGCCGGCCGCGGTGGTCTAGCGGTTCTAGGCGCTCAGTCCGGAACCGCGCGACTGCTACGGTCGCAGGTTCGAATCCTGCCTCGGGCACGGATGTGTGTGACGTTCTTAGGTTAGTTAGGTTTAAGTAGTTCTAAGTTCTAGGGGACTGATGAGCACAGATGTTAAGTCCCATAGTGCTCAGAGCCATTTGAACCAAGTGTTCAGACGAGTCTGAAAGCGCAGGATTGCGTTCTGCACATCAGAACGAAGCATGCCCGTAGGTATGCTGTCTACCTCTCTTGATATGCTGCGCTTCAGATCAGCAGGTGTGTGAATGTTTCCCCGGTAAACCTTATCCTTCATGTACCCCACAACCAAAAATCACAGGGAGTGAGATCAGGTGATGGTGCTGGCCAAGCATTTGGAAACGATCGGCTGATAATTCTATCACTTCCAGGACCTCCACCTCGCATGAAAACTGTTTTCAATGCGTGTCTCTCCTGTAGGACGGATATGACATGCTGGCGAAGCATATCGCAGTAACGCTGGCCAGTCACACTGCACGTCTTTGGTCCTTGAGCGCCAATCTGCTCAAAACTGAATGCGCAAAGGATGAACGTAGCCTTGAAGCCACACCATACGGTGACACGTTCACATACAGAGGAACTTAATTCACAGGGACTGGAGGTGAAGATCCCTACACTCGGCAATTCTTTGTGTTGACGTCACCCGTCACAGAAAAATCAGCTTCGTCTGTCCGTAGGATGGTCGAGGGCCAACCCTCGTAAACTTCAATCCTTGCGAGAAAGTGGAGAGCGAAGTCAACACGTCGTTATGCGTCCTGTTGTGCAAGCTGCTGTACGTTATGGATCTTGTACGGATACCATTTGAGAATGGTTTGAAGCACCTTCGTACAGGGGACAACAGGATGTTGAACTATCGTGACACAGCATGCGCACTGCCTGACGATCGGGAACTGCGCGCAGCGTTGTCTGCCACAGCAACAGCAACTTCATCAACCACCTGTGGCGCAACCGGTCGTCGGCCTCTTCCCGGAAAGACGCCCAGTTCTCCAGATGATTCGAACTTCTTCATCATGCTGTTCACAGCAGGTGGAGAAAGAGCACCCTTTCTTAAATCCTTTCAACCGCCGATATTCTCAAAGTGCAGGTCCAGCGTTACTGTTGTTTTGGTAATAGAGCTTCATCAGTAATGCTCTGCTCCTTTTGTCCAAACTCATGTTGACTGCGACTGGTCAGGTGTGTGAGACTATGAACCACGATGACTGATCACGGCACCTGGTGGCTACACCTGGAACTGGGCGGTGGCAATGTGACGCATGGAAAATTACGCACCCCATACTCTGGACATTAATGCTACTAAGTTTGGTACTAGTACGGTAACCAGTTTCCGTTCTATAACGTGTTAAATAGGAAAAGTTTAATTATAACCTCTCGATATTTTTACAGTCACGTAGTAATCATCTACTAGTCGTGTAATTAATGTAATCCAGCCCTCGGAGGGAATGTATGAGAGAAAGGAGATTCCAGAAGTTGCTTATGATACCATGAATCATAAGAAATTAATATTGGAGCTACCGACTGACACAGTTTATTCAATGCCTGCTGCATAACAGGCAACTTTTTGCCACTGTGTCAAAAGTGGCCGATGTAGAATGAGAAAATTGGCCTTCGCCAAGGTAGTGTGCTCGCTGCGATATTATATAACATACAAATCATTGATCAGCCTCTCAACAGTGAAGCCCGGTCCTCCATCTATGCAGATGGCAGAGCTGTCACTGCTCAACGAGCAAAGTCCGGGCTAGTATCAGCTCTCGAAGAAATTTCTATCTACTATGACGACAAGCACTTTAAACCCAATCCGGATAAAACACAAATGTGTGCATTCTCCCTAGACTCGTTTGTTGCAGCTCTCCACGCCGTGAGAGTTTCTTCATATTTGAGTAACTGCTGCAAGTTACATCCTTTTGAATCTGCTTACTGTACCCATCTCTTGGTCTCCCTCTACGATTTTACATCCTACGCTTTCCTCCAGTACTAAGTGGGGGATCCCATGATGTCTCAGAATATATCCTATCAACCGATCCCTTCTTTCCGTCAAGTTATGCAACAGATTTATTGTCTCCCCAGTTCTGTTCAATTACGGTATCTACTCATCTAATCTGCAACGTTCTTCTGTAACTCCACATTTCGAAAGCTTCTATTCTGTTTTTGTCTAACCTGTTTATCTCCCACGTTTCACTTCCATATATGTCTGCACTCCAGACAAATACTTTCAGAAAAGACTTCAAATCCATATTCTGTGTTAACAAATTTCTCTTCTTCAGAAACACTTCAGTTGCGAGTCTACATTTCATATCATCTCTACTTGGGCCATCATCAGTCACATTGTCAAAATAGCAAAAATTATCTGCTACTTTAAGTGTCTCGTTTCCTAATCTGATTTTCTTAGCATCACCTGATGTAATTCGACTACATTCCATTATCCTCGTTTTGCTTTCGTTGATGTTCATCTTATACTCACAAGACATTATCCGTTTCGTTCAACTCCTCTTCAAAGTTCTTCGCTGACTTTGACAAAACTACAATGACATCAGCAAACCTCAAAGTTGCATGCACGTTTACATGCTTGCACTCAGCATTCTGGCGGATACACAGGTACCAGCATTTCACATCCGCAATTCATAATCTCGTGCTTACTTTAAGCTGTGAACTTGCAATCTTAATCACTTAAATATGAGGATCACTTGATAGGAGAGAGGTATTTCACAAACAATAATGTAATTTACTTATTTATTTGTCCAACTAAGAGAACCCCAGAACACAATATAATTCCAAAACTACAGTTAAGTATTAACAATTGGGAGAATTTCGTACTTCGAGAGTCCCATGCTCAGCAGTCATTCTCTGCAAGCAGTTCTCCTGAGTCGCAGGGTTCGCTTAAATTACTGCAGACCATCAAGTGTTCAGAGTCCTGCCTTGCCCCACATTCGCACAGTCCGTCATTATTGATATACCAGTTCTTCAAATTAATTTTGCATTTGTCAGTATTCCTCTCCATCTGTAGGGGTCTTCCAAATCTCGGTTATAATTATAATTCGATTGGGGCTTAACTTACCGAAAAATACTGTATAGACACAAGACAGAAGGTATGTACCAGGAACCAACTAGAAGGAAAAGTGACGAATACAACGTCGGGAGCGCAGCGCAGCGTTCTCCGCAGCTACAGATGATACTCTGCACATGCTGATCACGTTGATGCGGCTCCTCGCGAGACTGGCTGCACAGCCACAGGATGGCTAAGGCCAACTCCAATGAATAAGCTATTTCCACACATGGAATTAGCACCTCCAGATGTAAGAAGACCGATGACAGAACAGACCGAAAACAAGAAGCAAGCAGCAGATCTAAGGCATCCGTGTTTAGAACTTATCCGTAACCATTGCTTGCAGAGAATGACCGTGCCATTTGACTGATGAATATGGGGCTCTCAAAGTGTGAAATTCCCTCAATCATTAATACTGCGCTATAGTTTTAGAATTATATTGTGTTCTGGTATTTTTAGTCTAACAAATACATAAATAAAGTACATTATTGTATGTGAAACACCGCTCTAGTATCAAACGAACTTTGTAACAGATACACTGACGGAAAAAATACCACAAACAAAAAATAATTCATGTAGAGTGTGAATGTCAAATTGATTCCATATTTTTTAGATTTCCAGAAGGGTTTCGACACCGTTCCTCACAAGCGTCTTCTATCCAAACTGCGTGCCAACGGAGTATCGCCTCAGTTGTGCGACTGGATTCGTGATTTCCTGTCAGAAAGGTCACAGTTCGTAGTAATAGACGGAAAGTCATCGAGTAAAACAGAAGTAATATCCAGCGTTCCCCAGTGAAGTGTTATAGGCCCTCTGTTGTTCCTTATCTATATTAACGACATAGGAGACAATTTGAGTAGCCGTCTTAGATTGTTTACAGATGATGCTGCCATTTACCGTCTTGTAAAGTCAAAACGACTTGCAAAATGATTTAGATAAGATATCTGTATGGCACGAAAAGTGGCAATTGACCCTGAATAAAGAAAAGTGTGAAGTTATTCACATGTGTACTAAAAGAAATCAGCTAAATTTCGATTACGCGATAAGTCACACAAATCTGAAGGGTGTAAATTCAGCCAAATACTTAGTGATCACAATTACAAATAACATAAACTGGTACGATACATAGATAATATTGTGGGTAGAGCAAACCAAAGACTGCGATTCATTGGCAGAACAGAGACTGCTTACACCACGCTTGTCCGCCCTATTCTGCAGTATTGCTGTGCGGTGTGGGATCCGCATCAAGTGGGACTGACGGATGACATCGAGAAAGTACAAAGAATGGTAGTTCATTCTGTATTGTCGCGAAATAGGGGAGATAGTGTCACAGACATGATACGTGAATTGGAGTGGCAATCATTAAAACAAAGGCGTTTTTCGTGGCGACGGGATCTTCTCATGAGATTTCAATCACCAGTTTTCTCCTCCGATTGCGAAAACATTCTGTTGCCACCCACCTACATAGGGAGAAATAATTATCACGATAAAATAAGAGAAATCAGGGCTCGCACAGAAAAATTTAAGTGCTCGTCTTTCCCGCGTGCCGTTCGAGAGTGGAACGGTAGAGAGACAGCTTTAAGGTGGTGCATTGAACCCTCTGCCAGGCACTTTATTGTGAATAGTGTGGTGTCACCGCCATTAGGTGGTAGTTTTAAATCGGCCGCGGTCCATTAGTACGTGCCGGACCCGCGTGTCGCCACTGTGTGATCGCAGACCGAGCGCCACCACAAGGCAGGTCTCGAGATACGGACTAGCACTCGCCCCGGTTGTACGGACGACGTAGCTAGCGATGCACACTGACGAAGCCTCGCTCATTTGCAGAGCAGATAGTTAGAATAGCCTTCAGCTAAGTCAATGGCTACGACCTAACAAGGCGCCATTAGTAACATTGCATGTATCTAAAGAGTCTCACTTGTATCGCCACAATCTCCAGATGTACCAAAAGGATGGATTAAAGTTAAGTATTCCAGAAGCTACGTACTTTTCTTTATAGCATTCATTACGTATCCTGTTTCAGACCTCACGCCATCCTGCTTTAACTTAGCGCGTGCCTTTCTTGTCTAGACACAACAAATAGCAGAGTAATCGCGTAGATGTAGATGTAGAATATCAGGAATATGTTGTCTAGGTTACATATATAAGTGATTTACGTTGCAAGATCACAGCTTAATGTAAACGTGAGATTAGCCATTGCAAAAGTGAAATGCTGGTACATTTATAAGCCGTGTAACCGACAGAATGTTGAATGCAAACATGCAAACGTGCAGGCATTGTGTTTAACAGGTGTCAGATGCCATTTTAGGGGACTCTTGCCTGTTCCACTTAGCCGGTCAATAGAGAGATGGTCAATGCTGTTTGTGAATGACGCTAGAGTTGTCGTCCGATGACGTCCCGTATCAGCGGTATGTGGGCGAGTGTTATCCTGTTGGAAAATACCCCCTGAAACGCTGTTCATGAATGGCGGCACAACAGCTCGGATCACTAGATTGACTTACAAATTAGGGTGCGTGGGATAACCAGGAAAGTGCTCCTACGGTCATACGAAATCGTACACCAGACCGTAACTCCAGGTGTAGGGCTAGTGTGTCTAGGACGCAGACAGGCCCTCAACTGGCCTCGTTCTTACCAACACACAGCCATTACTGGCACTGGGGCAGAACAAGATTGCATCACAAAATAAAAAGGACCTCCACCACGCCATCCAATGAACTCTCATTTCACACCGTCGAAGGTGCAAATGGTGGTGGTTTGAGATCAGTCGAATACACGCTACAGGGCGTCTGTCTCAGAGCGACCTTGAAGTAACAGACTTCCAACAGTTCGTTGTGTCAATGTGGTATCAACAGCTACTCGAACTGCTGATGTAGATTGAGGTACTGTGCACCGGAGCCATACGCCCAACACGATAGTCTTCCGTCCCGGTATTGCAACGTGACTGTCTGGATGTGAGCAATCATGTACGGTGATTACATTCCTGGCAAGTCTTGGTGTAGTATCCCAGATGGAACATCCATCTTCTCGTAGATCTATTACACGCCCTCGTTCAAACTCAGTGAAGTGTTCATAATGGCGTCTTTGTTGCCTTAAAGGCTTCTTGACTAACCTGAACTCACCACTTCCAATCGCAAAGGTAAGTAATGCCTACCACAGTTACAGTGTCTATTTCAAGCAAACCTGATTTTCATCTTCATAATCCCAAAGAAAGCAGGTGTTGACAGATGTGAAAATTACCGAACTATCAGTTTAATAAGCCACGGCTGCAAAATAGTAACATGAATTCTTTACAGACGAATGGAAAAACTGGTAGAAGCCGACCTCGGGGAAGATCACTTTGGATTCCGTAGAAATGTTGGAACACGTGAGGCAATACTGACCCTACGACTTATCTTAGAAAATAGATTAACGAAAGGCAAACCTACTTTTCTAGCATTTGCAGGCTTAGAGAAAGCTTTTGACAATGTTGACTGGAATACTCTCTTTCATATTCTGAAGGTGGCAGTGGTCAAATACAGGGAGCGAGAGGCTATCTACAATTTGTACAGAAACCAGATCGCTAAGAGCCGAGGGGCGTGAAAGGGAAGCAGTGGTTGGGAAGGGAGTGAGACAGAGTTTTAGCCTCTCCCCGATGTTATTCAATCTGTATATTGAGCAAGCAGTAAAGGAAACAAAAGAAAAATTCGGAGTAGGAATTAAAATCCATGGAGAAGAAATAAAAACTTTGAGGCTCACCGATGACATTGTAATTCTGTCAGAGACAGCAAAGGACTTGGAAGAGCAGTTGAACGGAATGGACAGTGTCTTGAAAGGAGAGTATAAGATGAACATCAACAAACGCAAACCTAGGATCATGGAATGTGCTCGAATTAAATCGGGTGATGCTGAGGGAATTAGATTAGGAAATGAGACACTTAAAGTAATAAAGGAGTTTTGCTGTTTGGTGAGCAAAATAACTGATGATGGTCGAAGTAGAGAGGATATAAAATGTAGACTGGCAATGGCAAGGAAAGCGTTTCTGAAGAAGAGAAAGTTGTTAACATCGAGTATAGATTTAAGTGTCAGGAAGTTTTTTCTTTAAGTATTTGTATGGAGCGTAGCCATGTATGGAAGTGAAACATGGACGATAAATAGTTTGGACAAAAAGAGAATAGAAGATTTCGAAATGTGGTGCTTCAGAAGGATGCTGAAGATTAGATAGGTAGATCACATAACTAATGAGGAGGTATTGAATAGAAATGGCGAAAAGAGAAATTTGTGGCACAACTTGACTAGAAGAAGGTATCAGTTGGTAGGACATATTGTGAGGCATAAAGGGATCACGAATTTAGTATTGGAGGGCAGCACGGAGGGTAAAAATCGAAGAGGAAGACCAAGAGATGAATACACTAAACAGATTCAGAAGGATGTAGGTTGCAGTAGGTACTGGGAGATGAAGAAGCTTGCACAGGATAGAGTAGCATGGAGAGCTGCATCAAACCAGTCTCTGGACTGAAGACCACAACATCAACAGTGGCGCTACTAGAGCAGTTCTCATGCGACTGGCCCATTATCTGAATAAACACCATGTTTCAGATGTAGAAACACGCATGCCAAATTTCGTTTATGTCGCACCACTCCTTCTTAGTGTAGCAATTTTTTTTTTTTTTTCCGTCAGTATAATTTCGGCGGCCGCTGTCACGAAACAAGTGATTAGGGCGTTACTTGACGTTCCCTCTGCTCCTGGGCAGAGACAGGCAGCGCGGCTGGAGAAGGTGGGGTCAGCTGGGGAACTGTGCCGAGCTGCGCTGCCCGGCGCCGCACGCCAAGGCCGCCACCTGAGCCGGCGCGTCCGCGGGCAGCTCCAGCCCCAGGTCGGGTGACCACGCGTTGCGCAAGCCGGAGAGCGGAATGGCTGCACGCACGCGTCGCCTCGCTCACGCACTGCCAACCACGTATCTACCGTGGTCCTGCAATTACTTTGCTATCCTGTTACAGCACTCCCTGTCTACAGCTGATGAAAATGACCCAGACACCTGTTAGTGGACATTCATACGAAATTTACCATCCCGTCGCCTTTATGACGGCTTGAGCTCTGCCGAGTACACCTTCAGTGAGATATCTGAATGCCTCTGGCGGAACAGCAGCACATTCTCATCAAGAGAAGGTAGTGAAGCTGGACACTGTCGTCTGGAGTGAAATTGACGTTCTAACTCATCCCAAAGTTCTTCCATTGTTTTCACTTCAGTACTCTGGATCGGCCACTCCATTTTAACAGTGTTTTTGCCCTCAATTCACTGCATCGCAGGTACTGCTTTACGAAAGGCTGCGTTGTCATACTGGTACAATCATCATCCCTGAACTCTTCCTCTACTGACTGATGACCTCTGAAGTTAAGTCCCATAGTGCTCAGAGACATTTTGAGCTCTTCCGATACTGTACCTAATATACAAAGCTGTAAAATGAGTTCATATGTGTGGTGTGCGTACTGTAAGACCTTCGGTACACACACCATCAGATTATTGGACTTATCGCTCTAACGAAGTAGGCGTGGTCTTATCGTGGCGTGTTTATCTTCTGCCGTTAGGTCAGACGATAGAAATGCCACTTGCACACTTAGAGTAGCAGATTGACGGTGACCAACTTTAAACAGAACTTGATTAATTTTCACACACATTTATTAAAATAATAAAAATCATAAACATTATGTAACTTGATTCTGGATGCTATTTACAATTGACAATCTGAAGTTCCTTTGGTCTTGGTACGTTAATCTTATTCTCACATATCTCTGATACTTGACAAAGTGTCTATACATTTATCTTCATGGCTATGTACAGGAATATGATAATCTTATTAGGCGCAGACTGAAACTTGACTACAGACAAATGCAGACTAATACAGACTGACTAATTAGAGGTCTGTACACTCGTTATAATACCTCGCGCGTTCAGGTATCACTGCACAGTGTGATCCGCGAGGAGAAAAGGTTCTACATTAGCAGCAATCTCATTGGCTGCGTTACATATTAATATGCGGATCGGCGGAAGCAGAATTTGGTCCGTCTCTAAGACAGCGCCATCTCGTAGTGTGGAGACGGACGGTCGCTGCGCCTGCGCTGTTGTGCTTAGCGGGGCGCGCTCTAGTGGGAAAGTTGTGTACGCGCTGACTACGCGGAACTATGTACACAACAATATCCCTCCAAATTCAAAACTTTCTTAAGTGCAATGAGGGGACCACACTGGGCCACACCAAAACAATGGAAAAGGCCCCCCCCTCCCCCCCCAGCATTAACCCTACCTTCTCAATAATCCACTGTGGCGACTACACGTTGATGGCAGGTAATGTTCTCGAGGCATTCACCAAATCCAAACTTCTGTGTCGGATTGCTACGGGGTACAGCGTCACTCTGAATAATTCATTTCCAGTCATCCACTGTCCAGTGGCATCGCTGTGTACACCACCTCTAGCGTTGCTTAGCATTGATTAAAGAAACGTGTGGCTGATGAGCATCTACCCAACAATTGTATCCCGTTCTTTAACTCCTTGCGCACAGTCATTGTTCTAACTGGAATGTTGGTAGCACTTTGGAACTCACGAGTGGTTCTTTCCGCTGATTCCATGCGATTTTTTTTTTCAACCACCGTCTGCTATCCTCGACGGTTCCTGTACGTCTGTACATGATATGTGTCTGGCGTTAGTTTAGCTATGGTTGTTCCTTCGTGTTTCCTCTTCACAAACACATCACCAGCAGTCGATGCCAGAAGATTTTGGAAGTGTTATTGTCAACAAACCATTAAGTCACAAATGCTGCCTTACGAAAGGAATGCTTGCATAAGCACTGATCGTTTCCAAACGGTTCCTGTACTATACGCTGCACAAAGTGCTGCAACATGTGTTCATATCCTTCCGTAATTAGCGTTTTCTTAAGCGCAGCAATGGAACCTCCCTCTAAACACGAAAAATACCCCAACAGCGTAATACCACCTCCGCCGTACGTCACTGTTGGCACTAGACTTGGTGGCAGATTACGTTCTCCAGGCTCCCGCCAGACCTAAACCGTTGCATCGGACTGCCACAACGTACAGCGTGATCCATCTATCTAGACGTTTCGAGTCATCCACTGTTCAGTGCCGTCACTGTTCACACGAGTTCAAGCGTCGCTTAGCGTTGACTACAGAAATATGTGGTTTACGAGGAGCCAATCGACCACTGTACATCATTCTTTTCAAATCCTTGCTGGTAGCATTTAGGGACTCACAAGTGAATCCCTCAGCTCATTATATGCGATTTTTTAGAATCTCCCTTCGCAAAGCATGATGTTTCCTGTCCGTCACTACATGCGGTCTGCCTGTTCTTGGTCTACCTGTGGCTATTCCATCGCGTTTGCACTTCACAATCGCATCAACAACAGTCGAATTGGACAGCTTTAGAGAAGTTGAAATGTCCGTAAATGATTTCTTACACAGGCTACATCCAGTGACTGGCCCCTATTCGAAATCACTGTGCTCTCCTTTGTGACCTACGCTGCTGTTAATGACAACAAAATATTCCCCACCTCCTTCTATTCTGGCCGTCAGTTTCACATTACGTAGGAGTGTCCAAATGCTGTAGATCAGATAATATATACGATGCGAAGTTTTATCACCGCGTAAAAATATCAAGCGATGACTATCAACCTCGGTGACGGTGTTAGCCCTATCTACATACTCAACCTTGAGTGCGACAGTTATTTTTTTACTAACAGTGAATGAATCGGGATCGACTTTGGTTATAGATATTTGCATTTCGGGTTTCGAGTAAGCGTCTCACCTAGATCATCACCTCAGCGTCACTCTGGAAGTACCCACCACACAATGGTTTCTTCACCGAGGACAGAGGAAGAAGTCATTTGGTGCCACGTTAGGAGAATACGAGCGGTTGAAAGGGGGATTGGGAGTGGGTAGGTAGCATTTCAAGGCCCAAAGAAGCGGATGTATGATAGAATCTTGTTCAGAAGTACTATGGCAGTGTCTTGGAGCGAAAACACTCCACCTTGACAGCCTCTCGTAAGCTCCTCAGGAGATTTCGGTAGTTTGCTCCTGCAATAATTTGGTTCTTATGAGCACAATATGTCAACAACGCACAATGACAGTCCCAGTCACTTACCTCTGAAGGTTACTAGGCTATCGCTTTCTTGCGCCGTAACGAAACCAAGTGTTTCTACTGCTTGATTTGATGCTTTTTC
The DNA here is from genome assembly GCF_023864345.2 of Schistocerca serialis cubense. Lineage (NCBI taxonomy): Eukaryota > Metazoa > Arthropoda > Insecta > Orthoptera > Acrididae > Schistocerca > Schistocerca serialis. Next base: position 593,730,874 of record NC_064639.1, read on the forward strand.
TCGGGGTCGTACTGATACATCCAGCACTCGCCTGTGGTCACTAAATGGCTAAAGAAGTCTTGTGGATTGAAGAGATACAGCTGCAATATTTCCGCAGATGCCTCGCAGTAGCTCAGTAGCTGACTTTTTTAAATGGTGTGAGCAGTCGCGGAAACCAACGCGCGGTAGTCGTTGTCATGCACAAAATGTTGTAAGTTGAAAACAGGTGGATAACTGGCATGCCGCCTCGATCTTGGAGCACCACAGTCTCCACCTGTACCGAGCGAGGTGGCGCAGTGGCTAGCACACTGCACTCGCATTCGGGAGGGCGACGGTTCAATCCCGCGTCCGGCCATCCTGATTTAGGTTTTCCGTGATTTCCCTAAATCGATGCAGGCAATGCCGGGATGGTTGCTTTGAAAGAGCACGGCCGACTTCCTTCCCCATCCTTCCCTAATCCGATGAGACCGATGACCTCGCTGTCTGGTCTCCTTCCCCAAACAACCCTACCCAACCCTCTCCACCTGTCATAGGGTTCCGAGTTTCTCTTACAAAAATGATTTTCCACTTCTTCCTTCTCCAGTTACGCTTGTTTGGCCACACTACAAGCGTCTGCGACACATAACCACAGTATTATATGATGGTACATTGCTGCTGCACACTTGCCAGCCCAGCATGGATTACTGCGGCGTAATCCGCCTTCAAATACAGAAAATGAATTACCTCATGTCCTTTTCGTTTTTTGATCCAGTAGTGGCGCGATGGTAGTTGGGGGGAGGCATGGGTTTCCGTCCGTACTACAACTACAGACACGCACATGCAAAAAAACAAAAAGTTAAGTATACAACGTAATTTATGCGACGCTACAACTAAATCTTACTTCTACCTGTCATAACCGCCTCTGCATCCGAGCTCGCTAACGCATGCCTTGTGGGGGGCTTCCGACTCGGAGGCAGGCTGGTTCGAATCCTGGTGTTGCAAAATTTTTAGTACTATTTTGGGCCGGCAAGAGAAGAAAATGCAGTGGCGTAAGAGTTCCTGAACCTGAATTTCAAACCTGTCTGTGGAGTCCCATAAAGTGACGGCATGTGACACTGTTGACGGTGATCCACCCGTCAGATGGATACGTTAAGCTCGGCGCCCTCTTGCCTCTGTTCGAGAGGAGTGGTGTATGTCCCAGCGCCGGGTTTCATCTTCTCCCTTCCCTTCGTCCCTGAGAGCACAAACCCAACACTAGGTTGCTCCAGCACTCATCACAGTCATCCACAAGACAGAGAAACACACTTGACAACTCATGGCGGTTAAGAAGTAGGTGGTGGCAAACCACAACCACTGGCACCTTGCCTTGAAAGGCGATGCAGGATTCCTGCACCTGACGCCCTACGCTTATTCCCTCAAAATGAGACTACTTTGCCTTTTTATGACTTTCCAAGATGGTTTACTACCAGTTCATCTAGTTCACTGTGATAGCAGAAATAATTGTAGTAGGAGTTGTGCTAATTAGTAGCGGGAGGCACGCACACAAGGCAAGTAGTGTGTTTTTTGAGCGTTCCTTCCCTCATCATCCGTGAAGACGTGGTGCCGCGCGAAATCTTATGCATGAGTGTTCATCAATTACAGCTTCCGTACACCTGTTTTGAAACTGACGCTCGGTGCTGATGCAACAGCAATTGAGCAATACGGCAGTGACTGGATGGAGCAGATACATTGGTTGTAATTACCCAACTACTATGTTTTAATACCCTTCTCCATAGCCGGCTGGTGTAGCCGAGCGGTTCTAGGCGCTTCAGTCTGGAACCGCGCGACCGCTACGGTCGCAGGTTCGAATCCTGCCTCGGGCATGGATGTGTGTGATGTCCTTAGGTTAGTTAGGTTTAAGTAGTTCTAAGTTCTAAGGGACTGACGACCTCAGATGTTAAGTCTCATAGTGCTCCGAGCCATTTGAACCTTTCTCCATAAACATTCACAGATGCTACAAACGTCTACTGTGTTGTCGTAACCCTCGATGGCTCCACTGTTTATCACTAATCCATCCTTCCTTTACAACATTTTTGCTTGGAAGGCAAGTGTTTAGAGGCATTAACTACATTCACCACTGTGACACTGGTACAGTCCTCTCTGTAACACAATGTCTTCCACATATTTTCTTTACGGTGTCAATTAAGACTTTGCTGGTTCTCAATTCTTTGTTAGGAAGCAAAATTTCGTCGCATCAGTTGAGTCTTAACGATTTCGGCTACACCTATCTCTGTGTAAATAGAAGCGGACAATGAAACTGGTTTTAGCAGTTCTCAGAAACCATGAGCAATGCAGTCCTGTTTCCGAACTGCATATTCCTATTTTCCAAATCAGAGAAAAACCACTTCGCAATTTGATTACACTGTAACCATCGGGTAATCCAGTCAACAAAGTTTTGTTCAAAAATGGCTCTGAGCACTATGGGACTCAACTGCTGAGGTCATTAGTCCCCTAGAACTTAGAACTAGTTAAACCTAACTAACCTAAGGACATCACAAACATCCATGCCCGAGGCAGGATTCGAACCTGCGACCGTAGCGGTCTTGCGGTTCCAGACTGCAGCGCCTTTAACCGCACGGCCACTTCGGCCGGCTAATAAAGTTTTGTGTTCAGGATCTTCTTGACAGCTAAATGAATTGAAACGCAGCACTTTCCTAGTTTGGGAAGAATGCGACTGGAAAATGGCATAGACTAAGAGGGTCACCCCGGAATACGCTTACAATGACGTATGGTAAACCTGGAAACCCTAAAGCAGGATTAAAATATCACTTTGCTCTGGGATGTACGCTCTTATTAAACTTATGTGCAATTTAAAACTGTATATCAAAGCAGAACTCGAACCGAAATCCTTGCAGTGAGTGCAGACTGTAGTTCTGACCGAGTTTGTGAATCACTCGTGGATAGTTCAGCCAGTAAGAACATTGAGCGCAAAGGCAAGGATCCGGATACCACTCCAACATCTCTGAAATGTTCTATCTAAATCAAGAGTTGATGGGCGCTGCTACTGATCACCTGTACAGTTTCTTAACCACTGCAGTTCGCAGTGTCGGTATAGCGGCAGCTGCATCATGTGCCCCCAACAAATCTCGTAGGGTTAGCTACCTCGCCCTACGAGAAGCTTTCCAACGTTACCAAATTGTCAGTGACTTATAACAGGTGTCTGGCAGTTATCATGCAACTTTCAGCAGTGAAAACGTACCAATTCTCTTAGTGTAAAACTCGCAAGTAGACATCAACGAAATCGTCGACTATGTCCCGCTTCTTGAATCGAAACGGATACATATACGTTAATTTTATGCGATAAGGTTAAGATTTCTTGGTTTTCGGAAAATGTTCCATGTTTGTAAGACAAGTGTCAGAAATTAATATACGCCTCTTACATAGTCCAACTGAGACTCTGTATGCCTGTGTTTCAGTTTGCATGGTCCAACTGTAAAGAACCGACAGTTCACAAAAAGTCCGGTTTAATGAGAAATTTAAGATTTGGAATGGCCGATATGTAAACGATCCGAAAGACTGCAAATGAACTTTGCGTTAAGGTTCCTTAAACACACATTATGATTACTCAGCCCTTAGATTTGACACGTAAGTTCAAACAATGACGAGACCCTGGCGTGCTCCCCATGGATATTAAAAAAGAAATGGTCGGGCCTCGTAATATTTTAGCATGACATAGATAATTCAGGGAATTATCAGTGCTAAGAACTTACGGGGCTTAGTTTTAGCTGAGTTCGCAAAACTGGTTAATCCTATACATGGAAGCGAGAGCACGTATCTCTTTATAAAATTGTATTTTCTCACACTACTTGTCACTCACCGACAATGTGCTTTTCTCAAAGTGCCTGGGGAGTCAAACTACTGCTTCCTTATTATGACCTGTGGAAAATACAGTTTAAGAAAAGTATTTTAAAAATAACTGCCCTCTACAGTATGATGTCGATGTTGCTCCCAAAAAATACGAGTCTCTGCTATGTGCGCCATGATTACCGTTTCCTGAAACAACTAGTTCATCGTGAAGCGCCTGGCAACTACGAACCAAATTTGGAGAAATTGTTTATTGACTATTTCTCAAAGTTGTGGCGTCGTCTTGTTCTGAATTACCTGAGATCATGACTACCCTTGTACGTCGGTAGTCAACAAAAAGTTGGCACGTAACGACTCCATGGAATTTGGGAACTTTTCATTAAATATGACGTTTAATTTATTACATTTTGTTTTCCGTTCTTTTTGGCTCTTTACGTTCTTGTAGATTTGCAGCTACAGGATAATAATAATGCCAATAAAAGTTGAGCAAGTGTTTGTTTCTCTGGCGAAGAAGCGTAACAGCAACAACTGTACTGCTAAAAGGAAATACTCGTTCACACTAACCCAACTCAATGGCGGCCGCTGCACATCCGAATCACAAGTGAACCAACAGACCGATAACAGCTACTGGAGGACAGGCGGACCGCTTCCAGATGTCTAGTGATTCTGATGTCTAGTGATTCTGTTGAATGGGAGAAAAGAGCAGTGGAACAATAGAAACTGTCCTCTGCAGGACCTGAGTGACGGAATTTGTGGACCTCTGAAGTGGGTCACGTTGCCTCCAGCAAAGAAATTCTGGGCGTCCTACGGGCAGAGGCAGTTAGACGCAGGGGTCCTGAGCACATCAAAACTTACAGCTCCGGCCGTAAGCATTCAAGCACAATTGGTATTTCAGGTTCAACTACCGCTAACAGCTTCCAGTCTTCTACAAAACACAAGAAAATAAAATACGGCTAAATCTGTCTCGATTAGCCAGCTGGAGTGGCCGAGCGGTTACAGGCGCTACAGTCTGGAACCGCGCGACCGCTACGGTCGCAGGTTCGAATCCTGCCTCGGGCATGGATGTGTATGATGTCCTTAGTTAGGTTTAAGTAGTTTTAAGTTCTAGGGGACTGATGACCACAGCAGTTAAGTCCCATAGTGCTCAGAGCCATTTGAACCATTTGTCTCGATTAATAAAGTACAAAAATGAAATCTACAGAGAAGTTACAAAGGAATATAGACAATATTACGACACATACAATCCATTTTCAGCACGTAGGCCGTCTCCAGACACACAAAGCTAATAGACTCTGTCAGAAACCAGAATATCTCTATGCATCACAAATACTAATCTTGAGCAGAATAGCAGGGATCTAAAAATAATCTACAAGGGGGAACAAAAAAAGTGAACGGTTAGTTAGACTAAACACTCGCCGGCCGGAGTGGCCGTGCGGTTCTAGGCGATGCAGTCTGGAGCCGAACGACTGCTACGGTCGCAGGTTCGAATCCTGCCTCGGGCATGAATGTGTGTGATGTCCTTATGTTAGTTAGGTTTAATTAGTTCTAAGTTCTAGGCGAGTGATGACCTCAGAAGTTAAGTCGCATAGTGCTCAGAGCCATCACATACATCCATGCCCGAGGCAGGATCCGAACGTGCGACCGGAGCGGTCGCGCAGTTCCAGACTGAAGCGCCTGGAACTCAGCGTAGTTATCACGTTACAGTGTGTTAATTTGAATGCAAACAAAATTTACAAAAAACGGAGGAAAAAGGCTGAGAAAGAGCAGCACAAGGAGAGAAAGGATGAAAAGAGTTAAAAACTGCCTGAAGCTTTGGACAACAAACTGTGAGAGACATAAATTTGTGGTGCACCTAAATTCAGAGAGAACTGTAGTCTTAATTGTCATTATTCCAGTGGATAAGACATTAGCTTAAATCTGAAACTGTAGAAGCAAGTGATAACATTTCATGTATTACAGCTCTAGTCGTTATTGTACATTCGAGTACTTGCAGAAGGACGGAATGCTGGAACAGGTATGCGACTGCATCGAAAACACGCTATCGAATGGAGTCTGGTATGACGTTCTTAACGGCAAAACATGGTCACGAGCGAAAATAGCTTCAGTATATCCAAAGACAAAACGAAGGAAGACTGAGCATTGACGTCCCTCGATGACAAAGCGATTAGAGGTGGAACACAAGCCCGAATTGCAGGAAGGATGTGGAAGGAAGTCGTACGTGTCCTTTCGAAAGCAACATCCCGCAATTTACTGCAGCGACAGGACACACGAGGGAAGTGCGACAGTTACGTTAGTGTTTACGACATCACTCTCCTCGAGTCCTGGACAACTGGTAGCTAAATCCTGTTCAGAGTTAGGTTTTCACAGATTTTTCTAACTATATTAAATTGAATGCCACGATGGTTTCTTCGAAAAGGACGCAGCCGATTTCTCCTCAGAGTTTGTCAAATCTGGATGTGTGCACTATCTTTAACGACATCGTAAACCAGGTGCCTTTAAGTCTTAAGCTTCGTTTCTTTTTCAAGACACACAGCAAAGACCTTGAAGACAATAGTTTTAGCTGTTTGATGCTACGTGCATGCTCCGTAGTTGCTGAGATATCGTGCGAAGATCGCGGTCCTGGAAAGAAGTCGGCACCTCGCATCGATACCACAGAGGTTATAGGCGTCTCGGTGCATTCTGCAACGACGCATGGGAGGCGCAGGTGAAGTCACGCCTTCTCTGCCAGCGTCCCAGCGCCACTGGACGGGGGCCGATACACGGACGAGGAGATGGATATTTCGACCAAGCAGACAAAATCGTCTAGTTAGGACAACGTGTTACGTATTACAAGGGAAGGCCACGACTTTCGGGTCACGGGTTGCTTTATATAGCAACTTTACATAATCTTCATACAGTCTTTATATAGTCTCTTAGGGTTTGCTGCCTGATCCTAAAATCAATTCGATTCGATATTTCGGCGATTCAACTAGTCGCAATCTTCAGGCGAAAGCTGCTTCTGCTGATGTGTCCCGCTGAGAACTGAGCTCCTGAAGATGGCGACCAGCTGGATCGCCGAAATATCGAATCGAATTGATTTTAGGATCCGGCAGCAAACCCCAAGAGACGTCAAGACTTATTACGCCAGGAAAGCCTACGAAGTCATATCAAGACTTTATATGCTTTGAATAGCTCATTCGAATAACATAACGTGCAAGTAGAGAAAATCGCAAGAGAAGTTTTACGCATCAGTGATCTGCCGATGTGTTGTGACCTTCACCATGAGCTAGCCGCGGTCATGTGGATAGCGTGTAAGCTTAGTAATCGGTGGACGGCTGGATCGAAACCCACTTTATTTTTAAAAGAAATTTATATTCTTTTTCAACACAAGTCAGTTTATTTTATACATATTACATTTGAAAGGTAATATAATGAGAGGGCACGGTTATCTTGCATGAACTTTTATTGAATTCCCCCGTTCTTTCGCTATGTACTAATTTTTATTGAAACAATAAAAATTATGTGCCTTTTATTTCTATAGCCAAATTAAAAACTTTATCGAGCGTCTTCAAACTTGTTCATATTTTATAAACAAAAAACGAAAAATTTCTTCTTGTGAAAATGCTATTACAATACATTCAATCGTACATCACCAACTTTCAGTACCGATATATACGAAAATATTGCGTTATGCATGGTTTGCATCCAAATTGTCGGAAGAAAGGCAGATTTTTCAAAACTTCAACGAGCTTTATTTTTCCTTAGAAACTCTGGAGTTTCCTTGTGCACGCGGGATAACTGCATTCATTAGATGCAATACATGCCGTTTTAATGAGTGTTTTTCGTGCCTGTATGAAAAATATCATGCTTCAACTTGTAATGTCTAAAGCACATCTGACGGTAAATCACACATAACCCTCATATTCTGGCGTATTGTAACCATCGTAAACTTATTTACACCACGATTTATCGATGTTTGACTTGGGATTTCCAAGCCTTTTCCTCCTCCCTGAAACCCGTGTCTGCAGATCGAAGCGTCCAGGTGTAAAGCAGTTCTCGGTGCCTTACCCAATTGCATGTATAGGATATTTCGGAAGTCACGCAGGCATACATTTTCAAGAAAACTTTAAGCGTTTGGTCGTTTACTTGTCGATAGTTATAATATCTGTTGTGATAAAAAAAAATTAGTAAAAACCAAACATCACTGAAAATTCAGTAAAAGTTAAAATATGCCTGTCTTTTCGTCATATTACCTTTCAAATGTAGTATGTACGAAATAATATGACTAGTGTTGAAAAAATGTAAATTAAATAAAAAACATCCCTTGGACTCGGTCCAGCGACCCACCGATTACGAAGCTTGTGCGCTAACCACAGGACCGCCGTCATCTTGTGCATCGCAACTGTACATCACGTATGTGCAAAACTTGTCTCCTGATTTTCTTCAAATCGCCTAACTAGTACGACTTACTACTTGCATATTACGTTTTCATGATGGACTACTAAAAGTAAATCCGTGATCCGAACGTCATAGCCTCCTCTTGTTAGACTGAAGAGTCATTGTGAACTTCGTACTTCATGTGCATCAAATGATACTTTAATGTTCAAAGACAAATATAAATATTAGGTACATTCCTATGGCAATGGATTGAATAAAGTCAAGTAAATCATCTTATCAGTCTTGTAATAAAGTGAATTAATATTTCATATGTTGTATATCCACTCCACCATCCCTCAGAGGATCAAAAAACCCGTAGTTATACCAGATCATAACAGTTACATATAGGACACTCTGTTAGGAAATTGCAACAAAATGCAGACACTTGGAGGTAATTAGAGCTTGACGCAAAACTTTGCTGGCTGTGAGCATAAACAGTCCTAATGCATTGGGGATAAATGAATGAAAAGACATGAAGACGAGTGACTACACAGTTTTTCATCACACACTGGAATCATTAAGGCTATGTAGTAGATTACGTCCAGAGCAATTCACGTTGGAAGACCAAATAACTACAGCTGTAGCGCAGGAAGTTACCAGAGATAAGTATATCGGAAGAATCCTAGGAAACGCTACGGTCGCAGGTTCGAATCCTGCCTCGGGCATGGATGTGTGTGATGTCCTTAGGTTCGTTAGGTTTGAGTAGTTCTAAGTTCTAGGGGACTTATGACCTCAGCGGTTGAGTCCCATAGTGCTCAGAGCCATTTGAACCAATGCTAGGAAACTGTAACTCACACACTTGAAGGAAGTGGTTTCCAAAATCATCGATTAATAACTTCTTGTCCACTGTTTGTCAGTGTAAGATGTTGGAGTGATGTGAGAGATAAAGAAGGTGAAAAAAAGAGCCGCGTGGTTCTTCGCCGATTTGTTCGCTTAGCATACGACTTTCGTGGGAAAACCCAAAAGTCTCCAAAGGGAAACGCCACAAGAGACGCTCTGCGCTTTACGGATGTTCATAATCTTACAAATCCGCAAGCCCACACTTCAGCATGACTAAGCAACGTATTACGTCCTCTAGCTTTCATGTCATGTAACGATCACAAGAATGCCGGCCAGAGTGGTCGAGCGGTTCTAGGCGCTTCAGTCTGGAACCGCGCGACCGTTACGGTCGCAGGTTTGAATCCTGCCTCGGGCTTGGATGTGTGTGGTGTCCTTAGGTTAGTTAGGTTTAAGTAGTTCTACGTTCTAGGGGACTGATGACCACAGCAGTTAAGTTCCATTGTGCTCAGAGCCATCACAAGAATGACCAAGACAGATTTGAGCGTATGCTAAGGGGTATCCGAAATTTCTCTACCCGTCAACCTTCCGTGAATAAAGCTTGAGAAGGGCAGGGGATTATTTTTATATACTATGTGCCTTCCCCAGATGCTAAAACGTTATTGAAAACAGTACCAAATTGTTGTCGTACTTTTTTCAAGAGCACATCATTACGAAAGAAGTAAAACTTCTTTCGACATATCAGTACATAAAAAGAGTTTTAGTATGAACAATAAATATGAATACTCGCTTGCGTACTACCTCCGGCCAGAAATTCGGTGTCGGTACCTACTATTATATGTGAAAAAGTAAGTGAGCTCACCTCACGTGAGGCCCAGAACAATACGGAAGTTGTAGTTACGATTTGATCCTTGTATACTATCCCCATGTACGAGGGCATGGTGAAAAGCAGTGCCTCCGAGTTTTTATGTGATAACTCTTAAAGCTTTTTAAATAAAACAAATTTTATTAACATTCTACATCTTTGTTCTTCATTTCTGTATATTTATACCTCAACAAAGGCGCCCTGGTGATGAACACATTTCTCCCAACGAGAGACAATTTGTTGATACCGCTTACCGTAGAATGTTTGACTTTGTTGGCGGAGCCGCAACCACAGCACTGGATGCACTGCATCGTCACCAAGAAGGTGAATTCCTCGAAGGAGTTCCTTAAATTTTGCAGGTGAAAATCGGATGCCTGTATAGAGGATGATCGATGACAATAAACCCAAAGCGTCAGACTGTTGCAGGTGTCGCAGGGCTCATGTATGGTCTGGCACTGCCATGCTGAAACAAAGGGTGCTGCCTGTATGACTAACCTCTCGAATTCGTGCTTTCAGTTTCTTGAGGTCTATCACGCACCGACATAGTTACGTTATAAGCCACCGTGTTATACGCCTTATTCACTGAAGCGCCAAAGAAACTGGTCTAGGCATGCGTATCCATATACACAGATATGGAAACAGGCAGAACACGGAGCTGCGGTCGGCAACGCCTATATAAGACAACAAGTGTCTGGCGCAGTAGTTAGATCGGTTACTGCTGCTACAGTGACAGGTTGTTAAGATTTAAGTGAGCTTGAACATGGTGCTACAGTCGGCGCACCAGCGACGGGACACAGCATCTCCGAGGTAGTGGTAAAGTGAGGATTTCCCGTTCGACCATTTCACGAGCGTACCATGAATATCAGGAATCCGTTTAAACATCGCTGCGAGCGGTAGAAGATCCTGCAAGAACGGGGCCAACGACGAGAATCGTTCAGCGTCACAGAACTGCAACCGTTTCGCAAATTGCTGCAGATTTCAATGCTGGGCCATCAACAAATGTCAGCGTGCGATCCATTCAACGAAACATCATCGCGTGCCGCGGTGCGAGATCCAGTGTGAATTAGCCTTAAGCAAACAGGGTGATCCCTACATCACCTGCCAATTCCAGCTTAATGTTGACAACATGCGCAGAATACAATACTCAACTCCAGAGACGCTTCTACTTTATGAGCCCGCTGAAGGTCCACTCGTGTACCCTTGATGACAGCACGATAAAAAGCTTTAAGCCTCGCCTGGACCCGTCAACACCGACATTGAACTGTTGATGACTGGAAACATGTTGCCTGCTGAGACGAGTCTCGTTTCAAATTGTATAGAGCGGATGGACGTGTAAGGGTATGGGGACAATGTCATGAATCCATGGACGTTGCATGTCAGCTGTAGACTGTTCAAGCTGGTGGAGGCTTTGTAATGGTGTGGAGCTTGTACAGTTGGAGTGATATGGGACCCCTGATGTCTCGATACGAATCTGACAGATGACACGTACGTAAGCATCCTGTCTAATCACTTCCATCCATTCATATCCGATGTATATTCCAACGGACTTGGGCAATTCCAGCAGGACAATGCGACAACCCACTCGTCCAAATCTGCTACAGAGTGGCTCCAGGAACGCTCTTCTCTGTTTAAACACTTCCGCTGGCCACCAAGCTCCCCAGATATGAACATTATTGAGCATATCTGGGATGCCTTGCAAGAGATCTCGACCATCTCGTACCCTTACGGATTTGTGGAGAGCCCTGCAGGACTCATGGTGTCAGTTCCGTCCAGCACAACTTCAGACATTAGTCAACTCCATGTCAAGTCGTGTTGCTGCACTTCTGCGTGCTCGCGGGTACCCTACACGATATTAGGCAGGTGTAGCAGTTTCTTTGGCTCTTCAGTGAAATTCTGACCCGCTCCTCCCCTGTGCTCTAGGAGCAGACACTTGCAGCTTGCGTCAGCGAAGTGAGAAAGTGGAGAGAGTAATATGCATGCCATATTGAGAACTGAATAAAAAATTCTGAGGCATTACTTTTTAGCACATCCTCATAATTTATGTATGTTTCACTTCTCTTTCTTGTAATGCTAGTTTTGCACACTACTTTAATCTGGGTATGGGCCAGAAATTTGACAACGCGCAGTTTAAAATGGAAACATTTGTATCTGAATGCAGTTTTTGTATGTATATTCTAAAGGTTTATTTATGAGCCACCAAGGTAGCTGCTTCCTGGACTCGGGTAGGCGCGCCAACCCCGCATCGAATCTGTCCGGTGCATTAACGACGGCCAGTGTCCCGGCCAGCCTGAATGTGGTTTTTAGGCGGTTTTCCACATCCTGCTAAGTGAATACCGGGCTGGTCACTACGTTCCGCCTCAGTTACAGATACGATTAATCAGCAGACCCCACAAGTCGGAATAAATGCTTGGAAAGAGAGAGAGATTCAAAAAGTTTATTTATATATGCATTCCTTAGCCCTTTCTTTAACGAGTGGTGAACGATTACATTCTAGTGTTATATATCACTTTCAAGTTTTTTACTCTACTGGTTTTTCAAAGCATTGCGCTCAAGCTTTCTTACATGGCGTGCTGAAGTTAAAGAAAAGACGCCACCACGGTCTCGTTCTTGCATAGAAACTTCATTGGGATAATGCTGATATTGCAAGAATCGCCATCAGGTTGGTCAGAGTATTTGTTTGCCATGCTGCTGGCCCGGGTTCGATTCCTGGTCGGCTCGAAGATTTTCTCCACTCTGGGACTAGGCGTTGTGCTGTCCTCATCATCACTTTATCATCTTGGACACGCAAGCTGCCCAATGTGTCGTCAGCTGAAAAGACTTGCACCTCAATGGCCGAACTTCAGCAGGTGGGTATTCCCGGCCATCAGTGCCACACGACCTTTTCAGCGGACAGACGGATACCCCTGTGGCGATCGTGGCCTGCTTGACGCACAACGAAGCCTCGTGTTGCTGCTCTGTTGTGGCTGTCGTGACGGAAAACGATACCTGTCCAAAATAACGACAGGCCAAACTCATATAAATTCTACCCATCTTAGCCAGTCAGTAAGTCACCACCTGCAGCGAGCTACCAGAAGTGGGCTGCTCCACGCCGACAGTCGTCTTGAAATGGTCATCTATCTGTCGCTGGCCGGCCGGAGTGGCCGCGCGGTTAAAGGCGCTACAGTCTGGAACCGCACGACCGCTACGGTCGCATGTTCGAATCCTGCCTGGGGCATGGATGTGTGTGATGTCCTTAGGTTAGTTAGGTTTAAGTAGTTCTAAGTTCTAGGGGACTTATGACCACAGTAGTTGAGTCCCATAGTGCTCAGAGCCATTTTTTATCTGTCGCTGCTAGACGCTGACTGTACTAAGCTGTAGGACTGCCCGCTCCTTGTAAGTCCAGATGCCACTGTGAGTTAACTGGTGCCTTCCACCTGGATGACTCTCATCGACTCAACAATTGCCCTTCCGCCTAGTGCGGGCATAATCTACTGCTGACACCTGATGCCGCTGCCGAACAGCTGGGCTCCACGGCTCAGTCCCGCACAGAGCAGTGCGGCAGCGCCAGACATCGCGGGCACCTTTCTACAGTTGCATGCTGCCCTGCCCTCAGCCCCCATTCAGCATTTCTTCGGCACCGTAATGCTAACGACGCACAGTGGATGAGAATCCTGAAAACTTGGCTAGAGATTCAAAATCTGCTCCAATATTGCCAAAAATGGGTATAAAGGGGTTTCTGTGCCTTCTGATAAGCGTTTTTAAATCAAAATTAAAAAATTCAAAATGGTGGATCTAATACGGCGAAAAGAATCTGTAAAAATCTGTAAAAATTCGTAAGAATCTGCAAAAATTAATGAAGTGGACAAAAAAGTGTTTGTCCATTATACACTCCTGGAAATGGAAAAAAGAACACATTGATACCGGTGTGTCAGACCCACCATACTTGCTCCGGACACTGCGAGAGGGCTGTACAAGCAATGATCACACGCACGGCACAGCGGACACACCAGGAACCGCGGTGTTGGCCGTCGAATGGCGCTAGCTGCGCAGCATTTGTGCACCGCCGCCTGTCAGTGTCAGCCAGTTTGCCGTGGCATACGGAGTTCCATCGCAGTCTTTAACACTGGTAGCATGCCGCGACAGCGTGGACGTGAACCGTATGTGCAGTTGAGGGACTTTGAGCGAGGGCGTATATTGGGCATGCGGGAGGCCGGGTGGACGTACCGCCGAATTGCTCAACACGTGGGGCGTGAGGTCTCCACAGTACATCGATGTTGTCGCCAGTGGTCGGCGGAAGGTGCACGTGCCCGTCGACCAGGGACCGGACCGCAGCGACGCACGGATGCACGCCAAGACCGTAGGATCCTACGCAGTGCCGTAGGGGACCGCACCACCACTTCCCAGCAAATTAGGGACACTGTTGCTCCTGGGGTATCGGAGAGGACCATTCGCAACCGTCTCCATGAAGCTGGGCTACGGTCCCGCACACCGTTAGGCCGTCTTCCGCTCACGCCCCAACATCGTGCAGCCCGCCTCCAGTGGTGTCGCGACAGGCGTGAATGGAGGGACGAATGGAGACGTGTCGTCTTCAGCGATGAGAGTCGCTTCTGCCTTGGTGCCAATGATGGTCGTATGCGTGTTTGGCGCCGTGCAGGTGAGCGCCACAATCAGGACTGCATACGACCGAGGCATACAGGGCCAACACCCGGCATCATGGTGTGGGGAGCGATCTCCTACACTGGCCGTACACCACTGGTGATCGTCGAGGGGACACTGAATAGTGCACGGTACATCCAAACCGTCATCGAACCCATCGTTGTACCATTCCTAGACCGGCAAGGGAACTTGCTGTTCCAACAGGACAATGCACGTCCGCATGTATCCCGTGCCACCCAACGTGCTCTAGAAGGTGTAAGTCAACTACCCTGGCCAGCAAGATCTCCGGATCTGCCCCCATTGAGCATGTTTGGGACTGGATGAAGCGTCGTCTCACGCGGTCTGCACGTCCAGCACGAACGCTGGTCCAACTGAGGCGCCAGGTGGAAATGGCATGGCAAGCCGTTCCACAGGACTACATCCAGCATCTCTACGATCGTCTCCATGGGAGAATAGCAGCCTGCATTGCTGCGAAAGGTGGATATACACTGTACTAGTGCCGACATTGTGCATGCTCTGTTGCCTGTGTCTATGTGCCTGTGGTTCTGTCAGTGTGATCATGTGATGTATGTGACCCCAGGAATGTGTCAATAAAGTTTCCCCTTTCTGGGACAATGAATTCACGGTGTTCTTATTTCAATTTCCAGGAGTGTAATTATCCGGGCTGTTATGCCGTGGTCGGTTGATGAATTTTGTCTCAATTCCCAACGTTTCGTCTCCGACTGCGGGAGACATCTTGAAAGGGGTCCGTAGGTCGATGGAAGGTCAGTAGCGAACCAGTGGGTGTGTTGGACCTTCCATCGACCTACGGACCCCTTTCAAGATGTCTCCCGCAGTCGGAGCCAAAACGTTGGGAATTGAGACAAAATTCATCAACCGACCACGGCATAACAGCCCGGATAATTATAATGGACATGATATTTCCGGCCGTGAAAGTACATTTTAGTAAAAAAGTGTTTAATGGTGAAACTTATTATAAAAGCTCCTCTGTTACTGTCTTTATTGCAGAGAAGATATACTGATGAGAACTGAAAGATACATCAGTAAGAAAAACTGAATGTTCTTCCTCTTGTGCTTCCTGTCCTTCCTCTTCATTTCTTTCTTCATCTTCTTCCTGAAACTCGCCCAGTTAATAATGACTCGATTGTTGTTAACCGGAACAGCAGCCCAACTTTAAGGTTGATGTCAGTGTAACATAATACATAAGTGCTAATCAGATTTAGTTGCTTTAGGAATCGTTTCTAAGTGCGACTGCTCAAAAATGTTCACACAATGAAAAACGATTTTACAATAACCACCGCTAAGATGTTTTGTACTGTTTACCTTTTATATTCAAATGGTTCAAATGGCTCTGAGCACCATGGGACTCAACATCTTAGGTCATCTGTCCCCTAGAACTTAGAACTACTTAAACCTAACTAACCTAAGGACATCACACACATCCATGCCCGAGGCAGGATTCGAACCTGCGACCGTAGCAGTTGCGCGGTTCCAGACTGTAGCGCCTAGAACCGCTCGGCCACACCGGCCGGCTTATATACTCTGTTTAGACGTAATATGAGGCAGACAATACTTCATCTCACACTTCAATTACGGTTAATCGCATCACAGGTCAGAATTTTTAGTATTCGATCACACGCTATAGCAATGGTCATCACACACAGTCCTCAGTGCAATCCAGAATGTAGCCGGCGCGGTTGACGCGAGCGCGGATATACAGCACACCGCAAAACCTTTGTAAAGCACTTGCCAAGAATATCTTCCGTCAAGAATCGGTACTGTTTTGCTGAGGGTCAGTCCACGGCGGTGGGGGCTCACTCAGCGGGCACGACACGACGCGTAGCTGACGGCTCCGCCCGAACTCGACGGACTCCAAAATCGACTGACACTTCACTCGCTTAGCGCTAGCACCGCTTGATAATCGATTCTGCGTACCATCGACCTGTGGAAGGCTGTGATTATCGTGGGTAATGGATCGCACACCACTTGCATTCCTCAATTCCTCACCGACACTTGTATCCTCTCCGTCATCCTCAACATGTGATTCAAAAATGGTTCAAATGCCTCTGAGCACTATGCGACTTAACATCTGAGGTCATCAGTCCCCTAGAACTTAGAACTAATTAAACCTAACTAACCTAAGGACATCACACACATCCATGCCCGAGGCAGGATTCGAACCTGCGACCGTAGCGGTCGCTCGGCTGCAGACTGTAGCGCCTAGAACCGCACGGCCACTTCGGCCGGCAACATGTGATTCCTCGTAATCCGCTGCAGTAGGTACCAAGAGGGCTACAGATTCCGACGACAAAGTTTTCACTTTCCTCGGAGATGGTTTCGGCAAAGAAGAAATACAGGGTTCGGTTGTTGTCAGAAGTCTCCGGAACACATCCTCCATATTTTTCACGCGAGAAGACTTTCTGGAAAAGCTTAGGCAATACTGCCTTTTGAGACTGTTTGTTTATTTCTGTGCATCTTCCGACAGCTGACCGATTGGCAAAATAAAGAAGCAGGTAAGTCCGGTTCGTGAGTAAACAGTCTATGGGCTCCTATTGGGATATTGTACCATCAGTAGACTTTGGAATAACGCCTGGCTGTTGCAATGACTTAAAAATTTCAGTTCTGTTTTCTCAGTGTAAATAACGACATTTTACAACTGTTGCTAAAAAGATGGCTCACAGGCGAAGCTGCGACCGAGCGACGTGGCGCAGTTGTCAGCACACTGGACTCGCATTCGGGAGGACGAGGGTCAAACCCGTGTGCGGCCATCCGCATTTAGATTTTCCGTGATTTCCCTTAGTCGCTCCAGGCCAATGGCTGGATGGTTCCTTTGAAAGGGCACTGCCGATTTCCTTCCCCACCCTTGACAACATACGAGCTTGCGCTCCGACTCTAATGACCTCGATTAGACGGAACGTTAAACTCCACCCTTCCGGAGCTGCGGCTGCTTGCTTGATTTTAAGGCTGATTGACGAAGATGATCGTTCATACTTAAGGACAGAACGAATATGAAGGCGGAATGTCGTTGAACTTGCAGTCCGGTAAGAAGTTAAGTAACAAAAACCAGTTATTTAGTTAACGATTAAAGAATGAAGTAAGTGTTGGTAATTACCTACACACCATCTTAAACAGCCTCCGCTAAAAAATCTCCGTCTGACTTCGCTGAACAAAAATATTTCATTAGAACACCGAAAAACTTTTGCAGCCCCTAAGACCAGGATTCAGTAGTCCTAACTTTACTCTAGCTAACTTATTAATCGAAACTTCTTGACTCTGGGACTTCAGCGCCTTTTCCGCACTCCAGGACAGACTTCCGATCCCAGTCTCCGACTGCATCAACACTTCCGCTGTGTTTGAGGGAATAAATGACTGACACTTTAACTCTCTTGGTTTTCCAGCGGCCCTACACTTGCTTCCTAACCGTCGCCCCACTATAAGTGGGGGAGTGGAGGAGGATAGTGTTTAACGTCCCGTCGACAATGAGGTTATTAGAGACGGAGCACAAGCTCGGATTAGGGAAGGATGGGGATCGAAATCGACTTTTCCTTTACAAAGGAACCATCTCGGTATCTACCTGAAGCGACTTAGGGAAATTATGGAAAACCTACATCAGTACGGCCAGAAGCGAGTTTGAGCCGTCGTCCTTCCGAATCCGAGTCCAGTTTGCTAACCACTGTGCCACATCGCTGTATCTATAACTGACGACAAGGTGGAGAACTAAACGCCACCCAGACGACTGCCATAGAGGTCGAAACATCGTAAACTTCTACATATTGCTACGCACAGTGTTCCGACATCTATAAAAGCTTTCAGTAGCCATATATGATGTACATTTCACTGTGAATGCGTGCATGGGAGTACGTAAGAGTTTGATTTGCTTCATTGTGAGAGACGAAGAAAAAGAAGCATGCAGGGTAGTTACACTGTGGTCATCATAACAATAAATCTGGTGTAAACTTACTCCATGTATCCTTCCCCGATTTCTGAAATCTCACTGGATTTCGTTTCACGTCGAGCGGAAGCCAAGCTGAGTACAATCAAGAACGATAAAAAGAATATGTTTGATGACGTGTGTTACGCGCACGTCGACTGAGCGATAATACGAGGCAACGGCGTTACTGGCACACTTAACTTGAACACCACTGGCTACGCAGCTGGTCCAACTAAACCGCAGTCATGTGATCAGTTGCAGTTACGATGAAAAAAAAGAGACCAGCAGAGAAACAATATAGCTTCGAATGTGATTTAATTTTTAAAGTGAACAAAGTAATATTCGGCAAAACTCCAGCAATACCGCACGCTTCTTAGAGGAACTGACGGAAAACATACCATACTGTTCAAATGGCTGCGAGCACTATGGGACTTAACATCTGAGGTCATCAGTCGCCTAGAACGTAGAACTACTTAAACCTAAGGACATCACACACATCCATGCCCGAGGCAGGATTCGAACCTGCGACCGTAGCGGTCGCGCGGTTCCAGACTGAAGCGCCTAGAACCGCAAGGCCACACCAGCCGTCCTACCATGCTGTCTTTCTTAGCTAAAATAGCACTGTAATTAAAAACAAGAGTGGTGAAAATTCCTTCCCTAGAAGCAGGTTAATTTTTCTGAGCGTTGACGCCGAAGCGTATTGCAGGGATTGGGCCGTATAGTTAAATATTGAAGCTATTGGAGGTAGCACTTGAGGTCTGTCGTCTGGTAACCTTTCAGTTACTTCCACATTCGAAACCGGGAAATACATTTCAGTACTTAAATTATGATCTGCTACATTTATAGCGCGTATGGTGTCCTCAATGCTGTAAAAATTATTGTTGTGTTTCTGCGACGCTTATCATTCTGGTTCGCGTGAGACAACGTCTGCGGCATAAAACAATGGACGTAGTCCGAATAAAGAACATGAGATTTTCAATTTTTGAACGAAAATTTATATTCTCTTAATTTAATCTACCTTGATTAACAATTATTTACAAAATGTCGATAAATAAGAATTCATACACGCAATGAAAACTGGAATTTTGCATGCAATATGTAACTAATAACAAGAGAACGTGCATTTTTTATTAAAAATCATAATGAGATAAACACAGTTCCTCGGAAAAGTTCAAAGCTGTTTTTTTCTGTAAACTTGTCGAAAACATTAAGAACAACCAGTTTCTCGACACTTTTTTAACGGTGTTTCACGAGCGAGTTTCACAGTGGAGTAGGACGCAGCGTCTGCCTTTTTCACGTATTAGCAGCTCGAGAATCAGAGCACAACAGCACAGCGACAGCGACTATACATGATTTTCGAAATAAGACCTACGAAGCTAAAATGTTATTAAGAAAAACGTTGATGGCTGTATAGCATAAACGTAGACATCAGAAATAAGACCGCTGATATCCACAAGAGGTTAGAATAATTTAAACCAGACTCGTATTACAATATTAAATGGTGTGGAATGCGTGTATTGACCTAATGAAATACTTCGTAATTTCGTGTGCTCGAATAAAAACATATATTAAAATAATATTGGGTTACCCGGTTTCATTAGCAACGGGAAAACCCTTTTGGCCGCGTTATTTCCGTGCTGCGTAGGGACGGCGTAAGGCCGATGACGCATTTTCCACAGAGCGACTAAATATGAGCTGCATATCAAACGAGATCGGATAAACGACTCGACGTGGCAGGAAACAAAAAGCCGTGTTGTATGGCAGCCTCCCACCAGCCCCAATTGACAACGCGCATGAATTATTAATTGCGACGGAGCCGACAAATTATTCAGGAACTAATGTGATTATAAGTGACCGCCGCCGCGCTCTCGCTCGGATTGTGGTTTAAATGAAATGTCGCGCATCTGGGCGCGTCGCGTTTTTCTGCCAGAGCCGTGTTATTTAGGAGAGCACAGGTGGTTGCGGCGGCCGACGCACATGTTCCGGTCCGGTGGCTACAAGCAGCCGCGCCAGTGAGTGACGTCTGAAAGACGAGCAGCCGGCGTTCTCTCTCGCTGAGTGACGTTTGGTTTATTAAGCCCGCTCGGAGACTGTACACCGAACGTCTGCTCAGCCCGTCTCGGTCAGATCGATGCGTCCTCATCACTACGCATAGATTTGCATACTACCGCGTGCAGAGTACTTTTATTTTGTGTGTGTTTGACTGACCGAGAACGTTTTCGGAGGCTCTGCGTACAGGACAAGCGTTCCCAGTTCAGTGACGGAGACAGCGGAAAGGAGAAGAAGAAATGAGGGGTCATACAAGGTCTCTGTGGTCCACTCATTCCGCTACCCGGACTGAGGGACTTCCAGCAGATGTAGCTCTCCCTTCACACAAGGGGTCTCACAATGGACAGTCGATGCAACTATCAGTAGAGTCGCTCCCAACAGCCTCGTTCGCAGACTCAGCGATGCTGGTTTCCCCGATGGACTCGTACGTCTCATACACTCAAATCTCACCAACAGGAGCTTCAACACTGACGTTTAGGGCAAATAGTCAATACGACAGAGTATACGAGTTGGAGTACACCAAGGTAGCACCCTAGGCCTCTCTTGTTTAGCCTCTACATTAACTACACCCAAAATACACAAAACACGACGGTTGCCATATATCGAACATCAGCTCACTACTATAGACAGCACTCGGAACCGCCGAGCCTTGCTTGAGGGAAGCGGCGTGAAGTACAAAGCAGTTCTGCTCACCTGTTGAGCAAAACAACTCCACAAACACCAACACCGCAGAAAAATAACACTACACACACGCCCAATACGTTTCCGTGAGAAAATGAGGTTCCTAGGTACCTGGCTGGACCAGAAACTGACCTGGGGTCTCAAGGTCTAGTACATGACACTGATTAGACCTCTGATGGCATACGCAGCTTCAGTCTGGGGTTACGCAGCTCCAAAACGCCTGCGCCGCCTTCTGGTCATACAGAATAAGGTGCTACATATCATAAGCAGTGCTTCACGACACACATGCACAGCGCACCTTCAAACTGAATACCACCTCGAAAGTCTTTCGGAGGTATTCAAAAAACTTGCCACACGACTGTACAACCTTTTCATCCTAAATTTGGGGAACTATGATCACAACCATAGATGGAAACATAATCGCCCAAAGACATTCTTTACTAGGGACGCTTAGCCACCTGTGCCAGGTCGAAGGTATACAAACAACGCAAATATGGGTTAACCCCTGCAAAGTTGGCTGGAACTACAATCTGAACGAACACACTCGCCCAACCGGCAGCAGCAAGGAAGTCACTCTGCGCACTCAACACAAACAGAGCCCATACAGCCTTCGTACTGTCCGATCGATTTATGACCAATCCACCACTCATATGACAACCATGGCATGTTACAGGAACGCATACGCTGCAGTTGGCCCAAGGGACATCGTCGTTGCCCAGCTTCAACAGTATCTCTCATCGATTCGGATGATACACTTTATGACGAACTTAAGTTATGACATTGGTACAAAGCATTGCATCATAACCTCACCCTTGCATCATCTCCCGCAACGAGCAAGCAAATCTGCTACTGCTCGCACTGCCCGCCAAGACTCCCGCAGAGCTCTTCTCCCTCTGCAACTGCTTTGCACTTTTTCCCTCCGCCCTTAGTGTCTGAAGTAGTCCTGGAGGGAACTAACGCCATGAATCCTGCAGGGCTGCCCGTAAATCCGTAAGAGTACGTGGGGGTGGAGATCTCTTGAGAACAGCACGTTGCAAGGCATACCAGATATGCTCAGGAATCATCATGTCTGAGGAGTCTGGTGGCCAGCGGAAGCGTTTAAACTCATAAGAGTGTTCCTGGAGCCACTCTGTAGCAATTCTGGACGTGTGGAGTGTCGCATTGGTTCAAAAATGGCTCTGAGCACTATGCGACTTAACTTCTCAGGTCATTAGTCGCCTAGAACTTAGAACTAATTAAACCTAACTAACCCAAGGACATCACACACATCCATGCCCGAGGCAGGATTCGAGTGTCGCATTGTCCTGCTGGAATTGCTCAAGTCAGTTGGGATGCACAACGGACATGAATGGATGCAGGTGATCAGACAGGAGGCTAACTATTCTATGTCACCTGTCAGAGTCGTATCTAGGCGTATCAGGGGCCTCATATCGCTCCAACTGCACATGCCCCACACCATTACTGAGCCTCCACCAGCTTGAACAGTCCCCTGCTGACATTCTGGGTCCATAGATTCATGAGGTTTCTCCATATCTGTACACGTCCGCCCCTCGATATAATTTGAAACGAGACTCGCCCCATCGGGAACCATGTTTCCAGTCATCAACAGTTCAATATCGGTGTTGACGGCACCAGGCGAGGTGTAAAGGTTTTTATCGTGCAGTCATCAATGATACACGCATGGGCCCTCGGCTCCGAAAGCCCGTATCTATGATGTTTTGTTGAATGGCTCTCACTCCGATACCAGGTGATGGCCCAGCATTGAAATCTGCTGCAATTTGCGGAAGGGTTGCACTTTTGTCATGTTGAACGATTCTCTTCAGTTGTCGTTGATCCCGTTCTTGCAGGATCTTTTTTCCGGTCACAGCGCTGTCGGAGATTTAATGTTTAACCGGATTCCTGCTATTCACGACACACTCGAGAAATGGTCGTACGAGAAACCCCCACTTCATTGCTACCTCGGAGATGCTGTGTCCCATCGCTCGGGCGCCGACTATTCGTTCAAACTCACTTAAATCTAGATAGCCTGCCATTTTAGCAGCAGTAACCGATCTAACAACTGCGGCAGACACTTGTTGATTTATATAGATGTTGCCGACCGCAGTGCCATCTTCGCCCTGTTTGCATATCCTTGTATGTGAATACGCATGCTTACATCAGTTTCTTTGGTACTTCAGTATATATTTGATGAATACTACATCACAGCCAGGTATCTGCAATAACTGGAGGTGACCTGACTTATGGTGCGGAATTTGGCGGACCCCAATTGGTTCAATTCAAAATCGTGCGTTTTCGAGCGATCTGGGCATCAGCCCACTAAAGTCGCTCTTGGCCGCGACCTGATAGAGAAAGTATGTGCCCTTGGTGCCCCGTGGGATCGGATGTGTACAACTGAGGCTCAGTAAAAATTTCATTGAAGTGAGGTAGTAGCCGCCCGGAGTGGCCGTGCGGTTCTAGGCGCTAAAGTCTGGAGCCGAGCGACCGCTACGGTCGCAGGTTCGAATCCTGCCTCGGGCATAGATGTGTGTGATGTCCTTAGGTTAGTTAGGTTTAATTAGTTCTAAGTTATAGGCGACTGATGACCTTAGAAATTAAGCCGCATAGTGCTCAGAACCATTTGAACCAATTTTTGAAGTGAGGTAGCACACATGGATGAGTATCTAGAAGAATGTGTGTAGACAGCATACTGCTGTTTATTTACCTTGAAAAGTATCAGGCGTTTCAGCATTCTTTTTCATTTAATTTTAGGATGATTCAGGATCTAGAGGGTGATAACAGGGTGGAACCCAAGAGCAATGTTGTTATTAACATATGTCGGATCACAGTGACTGTTCATACTGAGCTCTTTCTAGTTTCATTTCCTTTAACGTGATACTAGGCTTCCATGCTTTCTGATGATTTCTGTGTCTGTCGGAAGGCACAGCACACCGGATTTGGGATAGGCAGGCCTGTGAATGTTTCGAAAAGAGAGGTTTTATTTCCGTAAGCCCAGGCTGAAGACTCAAGTGTTAGTCTTGACTGAAGTCTGAATTCTGGTACCAGCTGAGGGGGATGGCTGACCACTGTGTTTTACAACCGGGCCTTGGCCATTGACTGAATTGAGGAAGGGAGGTGATAGCAGCAGCTGAAGAGCGATGCTTTCTCATGTTGAGGAGAGAGCCTTGTGTAGACAAGCATTTTACGGTTTTCAAAAGAGAAGTTGCTGAGGGTAATGGCCCAGCTTCATGGGCACATTCCAATTCCAGAGAACCTCTGGTGCAAGACTAGCTGCTGGGTGTGAAGGCAGGCAGCTGGTAAATTTGTAAGTGACGTCACGGAGACAGAATTGCAGCAGTAGTTTTTTAGATGTAGAAGGGCGTTGTATAGCGATGCACTGTACAGACTGGCAGGAAGAAACAGCTGGACGTAAGTACTATGTGTTGGTGGTTAGACGTCGTGGAGAGTTGATCAGCGTCCGTGGCCATATGCTCTAGTGAGCGCAACTATAAAGTTTGTTTGAAGGCATGGAGCTGTGTGCATTTTGAGCATATCAGTCACGTACATTGGAGATGGACAGATGTATGCATCTTCGCAGTCGTGTGGGGCCCAGAGCCGCTGTGACAGCGACACGACTCTCGGCCTCCACAGCAGAACCATTCGCTCAACGGTGGCATCCTGCACGGCTGTCCGTGATTAATTAACGTGAGCATAAATAGGGGAACTGGCGTGATAGGCCATTTTCTTGCTCCGCGCTTCCGTAAATAAACAAAATCAACTGTCTCAGGCTCAGCACTGCTGTCGTGAATGTATGAGTTTTTCAGTTACTGTCTGGTCAACACTCTCTGTTTTTCGTTTGGGGCTTACAAGATTTGAGAGTAAATTTCAGACTCCCATTAACATCATAAGGGTATTTTCTTGCTGGTTCAAGTAACACTGCAAAGCAACATATCCATTCGATAGATTTTGTATAAAGAATTTGAGAAACATTTCACATTCCATTCACAAACTCTGCGGGTAATAATGTTTTTATTGAATAACTTATTATGTTAAGCAAGAGCTGTTTGTGTTCAGCACCTACCATTCGTATTAAATAATTCATACTTGCAAACTTCCAGTGTAGGATCTCTAGCTAGGGCCTCAAATAATGCTCGTTATCCATTAAAATTGTGCACACCAATTTGTACCTTAGATATTAAAGGCGTGTCTGACTGTTAATTAGTTTTCTGGGTCAAGGTAAAGTTACACACACGCGGAGTTCAGAACCTCTCTTATTATCTGTGGGATATTTTTGTCAGTATGTGCTAATAAATTCATCTAAATTAAATGTACATGAATGTTTACTGTGCCTCATGTCGTCATCACTTGTATTTTAGTTCTGCCATTCGATAATATATGATTAGGGAACCTGCTTCATTGCTTTTGAAACATCCCCTTAGAAAAAATATATAAATGACAATGCTGGAAAACCTCTACGTTATTTGGTTTTCAAACAGCTGAGCAGAACTGAACATACTCAGACATTTCTCTCTTTACTTATTCTGATCAACACTAAACTGACACGCAATATTTCTGGCGCAACGCAATCTGACTTTCAATAATCCCTACAAAAGAATGGCCCTGACTAACAGTAATCTATACCTTTCATGAATCACTTACCTCACAAAAATCTTCGTTACTCGAACTACTGCAATACAGCGAGCGCCAATACTGCCAGCTAAATAAAAGATTATAACTACTGATAGGCATAGTTAGCAAATGAAAGATTTTGATAGAGAACAAACAATTTATTTGCTTTAATAGTGTTCAAAAGTCATTATCTTCATGACATCCATTCTTACAAATTTCGTTTTTCTGACGGACACACGTCCAGATCTTCCGCTCTCAAAACTCCGCCATCTCTCTTCCCACATCCATCACTGCTGGCGGCTGACCTCCAACTGCACGACGCTACGCACTGTTCACATCCAACTGCCCCACACTACAATAGCAAATATTCCAACAATGCAAACCAGTCACAGACTGTACACAGCAAAGTCAGTGATTTTCATGCAGAGCGCTACGTGACGTTACCAACATAGAAACCTAAACAAGCCTACTTACACTTTGACGTAGACATGAACATCAGGTGTAAAGCATAGTAGGCATTGTATTATACAATACTTAATTTCTCTTTTCATATTCCAGGGGTACCATTTGAGTTGCAACAGGGCTTTACTTAAATTGTAATGTAAGAAGCTGTGAAACACTGTGGAAATGAAATGCAGGTGCTAACATAATGAAGTGGCTGGTACTGTCAACACCAATCTCTGACTGCGGAATCCATGTTGATTAATCTATAGGAGATTTTCGTTCTCAAAATAAAAAAATTCACGCATAAAGAGAGAGACACACGTAATACTGAGATGCATAACGGGATGCGTGAGAGTAAACGACCGGAGCGATCTAAGGTAGGATGACTGCAAAAAACAAAAAAAACAAAAAAAAACATTGTACATAAAGATGATTGAGAGCTGCCATTCATTGGAAACACCATAAGGAAATCAAATTCGTCCGAGAAGAAGTGGCGCAGAAAACAGTCGAGCGACCGTTTATCGAGTACTACTGGTTAGTTCAAATGGCTCTGAGCACTATGGGACTTAACATCTGAGGTCATCAGTCCCCTAGAACTTAGAACTACCTATACCTAACTAACCTAAGGACATCACACACATCCATGCCCGAGGCGGGATTCGAACCTGCGACCGTAGGGGTCGCGCGGTTCCGGACTGAAGCGCCTAGAACCGCTTGGCCACCGCGGCCGGCTACTGGTTAGTCTGGGCCTTAAAGAAATAAGAACACAGAAGAGATACGATATAATCCATAATGAAGAGCGGCGCAAGTGCAAGAGAGTTGCGGATACGTTCAATAAACTGAATTCCAGATCCTATATGCTATACGTAGTGCATCAGGATAAATTTAATTTTATAATTCCCAGAGAGTACGCCATAAGAAACATCTGCCAACATATTACTTCCCCACAAATACGGAGAAATTAATCCTTACATGATCCTTACAGGCGCTCGATACAGTCCATGGACTGTGCGGCTAGTCCTGGCGGAGGTTCGAGTCCTTCCTCGGGCATGGGTGTGTGTGTTTGTCCTTAGGATAAGTTAGGTTAAGTAGTGTGCAAGCTTAGGGACTGATAACCTTAGTAGTTAAGTCCCATAAGATTCCACACACATTTGGAAATTTTGAACAATTGGAAATACTTATTTCGTGTTATCACAAAATGAGCCTTTGTAATGTGGTGATTAAACCAAGTGTCTTTATGTCCCGGAACGCGTCGCCCAAAACACTTGACAACTGTTAAATAATTTGAAGGAGAAAGAAAGAAAAATAATTCGAAAAAATTTGGGTCAAATGTATGGAAATGAGATTTGTAAATTGTGAAGCAACAAGATGTGTGAAAGACTGAGAATATAATAAATACAATGAGAAAATGGAGTATTACACTTTATGGCCACTTAAGAAGAGTGGATAACAAAAGGCCGACAAGAAATAATTCGACTTCTTTGACGAAAATCCTTAAACCCAAATTTCATGATTTATAGAAGTGAAGGAAGATCTTTGGTAGTTGGAAATAACAGACGGACGTAGATATGAATTTAGAGAATAATAATAATAATAATAAATGTAATATCTTTGAAGCATATTCCATAGCGTCAAGCATCGCTACTACATCATCTTTTTTTCCAGCCATGAATTTAAAAATGATTCGAATGGCTATAAGCAGTATGGGACGTAATATGTGAGGTCATCAGTCCCCTAGACTTAGAACTACTTAAACCTAACTAACCCAAGGACGTCACACACATCCATGCCCGAGGCAGGATTCGAACCTGCGACCGTAGCAGCAGCACGGTTCCGGAATTGAAGCGCCTAGAACCGCTCGGTCAAAACGGCCGGCGGTCATGAATTTATCTATCGAGGATAATACAAAAGCATTTCATCAGTCCGTGGATACATTTTCTGTTACCGCTTTCTGTGCGTGTATTTCTTAATAGTAACACACAGTACGTCCAACTTATAAACAGCCTAACATCGTCAGTGCGGGGTCTGTACCATGCACTCAACTCCGCTTTATGGAGTAGGAAGTCGATTCGTTGCCGAACTCTTCCGCCGGGCTTCCCTGCGCCCGCACTCTACGTGTTTGTCGGCGCCGGGAAGAGCAGTGGTAAACAAGGAGTGCAGGCGCAGCGCCGCGGCGTCGGCGGCGGCAGTGTCGGGTCTCACAGCGGGGTGTCCTCCGTCGCGGACGCCGCTCGTGTGTCGTGACTGACGTAAGGCCGGTCGCTCGCATTCCTCGCCCTGATACTCGCCGCCGCTGATAAGATAGCGGCCTCGCCACTGCGAGCACGCCAGTCCCTAACTGCGCCATCGCTGCTACACAACTGCTGTCATCGGCTAGATTTTAGGACTGCTGCGAGTGTTTTTTCTTCTCATACAGGGTGTTATACTAAAGCAGTTCCGTATTTTGAGAGGCGTTATTTGGGGCAAAACATGACAAAAATGCCTAGCAACTATGGGCTTTAAAAGGCATATCTCAAGAACTATGAGCAGTCGTTCATCTTCGCTAGCGTCAAACACATTTCTACTGCGAGCTCTTTGCTGTTATGAACGACCTGCGTAATGCAATAAACAAATGAGAAAATATCAATCTTGCACTGTAGAACAGAGGAGTTTCTAACGCAATCTGCTTGCTGCTACATGCGCCTCGCGGAGAGGCCGCGCGGTTTGAGGCGCCAGGTCACGGATTGCACGGCCCCTCCCGCCAGAGGTTCGAGCCCTCCCTCGGGCATGAGTGTGTTTTTTGTTCTTAGCATAAGTTAGTTTAAGTAGAATGTAAATCTAGGGACCGATGACCTCATCAGTTTGATCCTTGGAATACACTACTTCGCATATTTTCATACGCTTATGTCATATGGTATTATTTTTTGGGGTAATTCTTCTGATTCAAAAAGGGTATTTTTGGCTCAAAAACGGGCTGTTCGAGCTATGTATGGTGTAAGTTCGAAAACCTCTTGTCGACCCCTATTCAATAGTCTGGGAATTTTGACATTGCCCTCACAGTATGTATTTTCTTTAATGTCGTTTGTTGTTAGCAATATTAGCTTATTCCCAAGAGTTAGCAGCTTTCACTCAGTTAATACTAGGCAGAAATCAAATCTGCATGTGGAATGCACTTCCTTGACTCTTGTGCAGAAAGGAGTGCAGTATTCTGCTGCATCCATTTTCAATAAGCTACCACAAGAACTCAAAAATCTTAGCAGTAGCCCAAACACTTTTAAGTCCAAACTGAAGAGTTTCCTCATGGCTCACTCCTTCTATTCTGTCGAGGAGCTCCTGGAAGAGCTAAAAAATTAAGCACATTCCAGTGTTACATTCTTGATTTTCTTTATTTAAACTAACGACTTGTCGCCTGAATGTGTTTCTTATATTTCATTTTATCTGTTTCTACAATCGTGTTATAATTTCATGTATTGACTCGTTCCATGACCATGGAGACTTCTCCTAAATGTGGTCCCACGGAACAATAAATAAATAAAATAAAAATTGGTAAAGGAGGTGCTCAATATTGTCCTGTCCATTCATAGCAAGGCATACTTCTGTCCGACGTCTTAGGCAATCTGAAAACCCCAGGTCATGGATTAGCTGGCAGCCATTGATGACACGTTCCTGTAGTGTTTCTACACTACCGTGTACAACTTAAGGATGAAAGAAATTGTCGCATGATGTGTCACTGTCAAGTTACATAGCTCAATGAAACTTGGAACATACACATAAGGAACTACTAAAGTATAATACTGAAAGATATAAGGAACGATACGAACAGAAATGGGTCGGCCGCTGTCGCCGAGCGGTTCTACGCGCTTCAGTCCTGAACCGCGCTGCTGCAACGGTCGCAGGTTCGAATCCTGCGTCGGGCAGGGATGTGTATGATGTCCTTAGGTTAGTTGCGTTTAAGTAGTTCTAGGTCAAGGGGACTGATGACCTCAGATGTTAAGTCCCATAGTGCTTAGAGCCATTTGAACCATTTGAACAGAAATGACATTTTTATTCAAATATTCATAATTACACTGAAGTCACCGAGACTACCCATGGTCTCCTGGACACTACAGAAGACGGAGCATGGTTCTTAACACAACAAGGGATGCTCTGCAGTGTCCTCACAAGTTGGGCACAAGGTTGGTAATCAGTTATTGTGGTAGGGCTTCCCATTCCTCCACCAGCGCGGTTGGGAGGTGGTCTTTAGAGCATGTCAACATGCTGAAATACGTCTCGCAAAAGCATCCCACACATGCTCGGTGGTATAAGTCGGGGGGAGAGGCAGGGTAGTCCTTTCGCCGAATATCCTGGCATTACACGAGTTCTTCCACCTCCACACATTGATTCAGTCGTCCATAAAAATGAAGTTAGGCTCGAATGCGCCCCTGAAAAGAGCGCGTGGGGAAGGAGTACAGTGTTACAAGTATCTTAAACTATGAGTGCGCCGCGGTCAAAGATTTGAGGGTCAGTACGCCCATGCAACATAATTCCTCCCACCATAAGCCCTGGACCACCAACACGATCATGATCGACAATGCTCGGCGCACTCTCATATCACGAAAGATGAGAACACTTAATTCACCCAGGATCGCGTGGCACACGTTAGAGAAACGTACTGCAGCATGTCCACATGCATCAATCACCATACAGCAGTTCTCGGTTGCGCTGGTGAACAAATGGAGCGCTCTGCCACAAGGACTACTTACCAGGCTTGTGTCCAGCATGTGAGCACGCTTCAGAGATGCCTTGTCACCATACATCATCATACAACCTATTAAGAACCATGTCCAGCATTTTGTAATATCCAGGGGACCGTTGTAAATCGCAGTGACTTCGGTGCAACTACACTACTGGCCATTAAAATTGCTACACCAAGAAGAAATGCAGATGATAAACGGGTATTCATTGGACAAATATATTATACTAGAACTGACATTACATTTTCACGCAATTTGGGTGCATAGATCCTGAGAAATCAGTACCCAGAACAACCACTTCTGGCCGTAATAACGGCCTTGATACGCCTGGGCAAACAGAGCTTGGATGGCGTGTACAGGTACAGCTCCCCATGCAGCTTCAACACGATACCACAGTTCATCAAGAGTAGTGGCTGGCGTATTGTGCCGAGCCAGCTGCTCGGCCACCGTTGACCAGACGTTTTCAGGGCAGCAGTCGAACGTTTTCTGTATCCAGAAAGGCCCGTACAGGACCTGCAACATGCGGTCGTGCATTACCCTGCTGAAATGTAGGGTTTCGCGGGGATCAAATGAAGGGCAGAGCCACGGGTCGTAACACATCTGAAATGTAACGTCCACCGTTCAAAGTGCCGTCAATGCGAACAAGAGGTGACCGAGACGTGTAACCAATGGCACCCCGTACCATCAAGCCGGGTGATACGCCAATATGGCGATGACGAATACACGCTTCCAATGTGCGTTCACCGCGATGTCGCCAAATACGGATGCGACCATCATGATGCTGTAAACAGAACCTGGATTCATCTGAAAAAATGACGTTTTGCCATTCGTGTACGCAGGTTCGTTGTTGAGTACACCATCGCATGCGCTTCTCTCTGTGATACAGCGTCAAGGGTAACGGCAGCCATGGTCTCCGAGCTGATAGTCCATGCTGCTGCAAACGTCGTCGAACTGTTCGTGCTGGTGGTTGTTGTCTTGCAAACGTCCCCATCTGTTGACTCGGGGATCGAGACGTGGCTGCACGATCCGTTACAGCCATGCGGATAAGATGCCTGTCATCTCGACTGCTAGTGATACGGGGCTGTTGGGATCCAGCACGGCGCTCCGTATTACCCTCCTGAACCCACCGATTCCATATTCTGGTAACAGTCATTGGATCTCGACCAACGCGAGCAGCAATGTCGCGATACGATAAACCGCAATCGCGATAGGCTACAATCCGACCTTAATCAAAGTCGGAAACGTGATGGTACGCATTTCTCCTCCTTACACGAGGCATCACAACAACGTTTCACGGGGCAACGACGGTCAACTGCTCTTTGTGTATGAGAAATCGGTTGGAAACTTTCCTGATATAATCAAGTATTAGCTGTCGCCACCGATGTCAACCTTGTGTGAATGCTCTGAAAAGCTGATCATTTGCATATCGCAGCATCTTCTTCCTGTTGGTTAAATTGCGCCTCTGTAGCACGTCATCTTCGTGGTGTGGCAATTTTAATGGCCAGTAGTGTATTATCTTTGAATGAAAGTGTCATTTCTCTTCGTCTCATAAAGAATATAGTTCAGTTACTAGAAAAATTTGGAGTAGGAACTAAAGTTTACGCAACAGAAATAAAAACTTTGAGGTTCGCTGATGACATTGTAATTCCATCAGAGACGGCCAAGGACTGGAAAGAGCAGTTAAACGGGATGGACATTGTCTTGAAAGGAGCATATGAGATGAACAACAACAAAAGCAAAACAACGGTAACGGAATGTAGTCGAACTAACTCAAGTGATGCCGAGAGAATTAGATTAGAAAATGCGACAAAGTAGTAGATGAGTTTTGCTACTTGGACACCAAAATGACTAATAATGGCCAAAGTAGAGAGGATACAAAATGCAGACTGGCAATGGCAAGAAAAGCATTTCTGAAGAAGAGAAAATTATGAACATCGAATATAGATCCAAGTGTTATGAAGTTTTTTCTGAAAGAATTTGTATGCTGTAGCCATGTATGGACGTGAAAACAGTTTAGCCAAAAAGAGAACAGGAGCTTTTGAAATGTGGTGTTGCAGAAGAATGTTGAAGGTTAGATGTGTAGATCACGAAACTAATGATGATGGTGTTTGGTTTGTTGGGCGCTCATCTGCGCGATTACCAACGCCCGTACAAATTCCCAACCTTTCCTCAGTCCAATCTCGCCACTTTCATGAATGATGATGAAATGATGAGGCCAACACAAACATCCAGTCATCTCGAGATAGGTGAAAAATCCCTGACCTCGCCGGGAATCGAACCCGAGACCCCATGCTGGGAAAGCGAGAACACGACCGCGAGACCACGACGAATCTAACGAAGATGTACCGAATAGAAGTCGGGAGACAAGAAATTCGTGGTACAACTTGGCCAGAAGAAGCGATCATTTGACACGACACATTCTGAAACATCCATGGATCACCAGTTCAGTACTGGAAGGAAGTTTCGGGGGATTAAAAACTGCAGAGGCAGGGCAAGGAATGAATACAGTAAATCAGATTCAGAAGGACGTAAGTTGCAGTAGCTACTCAGAGTAGATGAGCCTTGCACAGGATAGAGTAGCGTGGAGACTTGTATCAAATCAGTCTTTAAAGACAGTGAAGATCACTACAACAACAACCTACTGTACTAGACTAAAAAATTTCGTTCTATGTCTGTTCCAAGTTACATCGAGCCATGTTACTTGGCAGTGACACATCATCCGAAAGTAGTTTCGTCATTAGGTTTTGCACTCTAGTGTTCATCGTTAGTGGGGCTTGCACATACCGAAGTTTTCTGATGCCCCCATAATCAAAAATCGAAAGGATTAAGATCGGGAGAACGAACTGGTCAAAGTACTGAACACTGTTAGCTGCAACAGGAAGAAGATGTGTTTTGTTGATGTTGCACATTTTAGCGATTTTGAGCGAGGTAAACTCACACTGCAGTGTTCTTCATCGGCACGCCGATGTAGAAGAGTGCACAGAATCAGATAAGCGAAAAATTCATGCAACACGAACGTTTGTTTATGTATAAAAGCCGACTCCGGTATTTTCGTTTGTGTGAGAGCTCGTGTAGAAGATACATGTGCTGATTTGAAGTTCTAGATTTGCATATTTTACTGTTCACTTTGCTTCTGCATAATCTTTCATTGACTGGATACCCATCTGTGTTGGGATATATTGTGAAATTTAGAACATTCACGAGTGTTGGGATAAACTATTACTGTTATCGTCAATTGTAGACTTAAACTCTTATAAAATTTTTAAGAACAGTAGGCCTATATCTACGTCAGAAAGAATCGTTCTCTAACTTGACTGTACAATGACGTGAAAAGTAAATTATTTTGAGAATTTGTAGACGCCTAAAAACTATATTTTCGTAAGTTATCAGTACGAGTGTTTTGGATACGTAACTTACTTCGTAGCAAATCTGCGTTTGTGGTTCCCAGTTATGCCAAATAACACATCACCCCGGAATTTCTTTGTATATCAACGCAAATAAACGTGTATTTTTGAGAATTTTCGCAAGCTATCACTGTCTTCTGACTAATCTATGTGCAATTTGTAAGAAACTGGCATTTACAATTTAGTTACTAACATATTGTGTTACATCCAGTTTTCCCTTAAGGAGGGGTAGTCCTATTTATTGCCTGCACTCATCGTAAATCAACTCTGTTTCCGAGACTGCTAACAACAACAATTAACTTCAATACGTTTTAGGAATATAGTAATTTTTACCATTGGTTTTTGTGTTGTCTTAATAGAAATCTCATTTTGGGTATTTGCTTCAATTCTTATGATGAATTAGCAACTTTTTCGATCAACAGATCAAAAGACAATCAGCGGTTTTAATTTAAAGTTATTTGTTCACTACCTCATAATAAAAACATTGCTCCAGCCAAAACGCAGCCCAAATACGAATGCTGTTCTCGTACACGGGATGAGTTGGTTGACATTCGTAAGCAGCTGGAACTTCCCCTGACTACTTCAAAATGGTTCAAATGGCTCTGAGCACTATGGGACTCAACTGCTGTGGTCATAAGTCCCCTAGAACTTAGAACTACTTAAACCTAACTAACCTAAGGACAGCACACAACACACAACACCCAGCCATCACGAGGCAGAGAAAATCCCTGACCCCGCCGGGAATCGAACCCGGGAACCCGGGCGTGGGAAGCGAGAACGCTACCGCACGACCACGAGATGCGGGCTCCCCTAACTACTGTCAAACGACTGGCAACTGCTGCAAATCCGTGTGTTGGAAGAGCTCCCGACAGTTGTGTACCAGAGGTACCCCAGGTACAGTATTCACCAGTGAATCCTGTCTCCTCTGCAGAAAGTGCAGGATCTGTCATTACTCGTCCACTTGACCGAAAGTGGCGTGTCAGTGGAAGATCTAGACGTTCTGTAGACGGTGGTGAGGGACCATGGAGGTCTCAGGGTGTTGTACCGATCCCCCTAACCAACAAGTATGAAGAGCTGTCTTTCACTAAAACTGAAATTCTGCTAGTGGGTGGCACTTCGTCCGGTTTTTGGGATACCTGTTTTGCCTTATGTCAGGAAGGGGCAAGAGAGTAGGAGTCTGTTAATCGTCGGCAGTTCAAACGTATAGTGAGTGATGGAAGCACTTAGGGAAATGGCAGCAAGGTATAGGAAAGGGTAAAAAGTCTCTGTTGGATTCCTTTCATGTTAATTTCTTAAATCTGTTGTCATTTACGGCATAAATTCCTCTTCTACATTTACTGTGGTGTTTCTGACTATCTTGGAGGAGACTGAGCAGTGGAACGTGTTACTTTTACACATAATCAAGAACGATCTGTCACACTACTACACTTAAAAACACAGTTTATATGTAATTCATGTCACACAGTCTCATACGAAACCTACATCCACTTTCTTTTATATACTGTATATGATAAGATACTGTCATCCCCCTTCCCTTCTGTGTGAAAGGATGAATGAGCAAATGTATTTTTAGTTGCATGTTTGATGGTAGGAGACAAGCCTGTCTGCTAGAGAACAGTAGGACCAACGTCGGAACAGGTAGCTAGGCTTTCTAAAAGGAGAGAAGTTTCTATTCTTAGTAAGGTCCTGTCCGTCCCTTGTCATGTTGGTATAGGAAGCTGCCTCTCTGCTCACTTCCGTTGGTATCTGTTAATCACCCCCGGTAGGGGCCCAGGCAGTCGGTCGGCGGCGAGCGTCTGCAGTGGTAAGATCTCCGGCTAAGCGCGTCTCTGCTAAGTCCGTAGGACAATGGATTTGTTAAGTTCAGCCTAACTGAAAATTTAATCACCTTTATTTCAGGTTTAGATCTAAAATATCTTAAATTGCAACGCAGTGTAATTCGAGTGTGAAGTTCAGAATATCTTCCAGTAGTTGCTTTGTCACTACTTTGTGAGTAAAGTGGAACCACGTGTGGATGATCCGTAACTCTAAGATCATCAATCTTAAATGCGAATGTGCGTGAGATTATAACGTCTCGTCTTGACAATATTTTTCAATATAGTAACTTTTCTTTGTGTTCAACCCACGTTCAACTCTAAGATCATCAATCTTAAATGCGAATGTGCGTGAGATTGTAACGTCTCGTCTTGACAATATTTTTCAATATAGCAACTTTTCTTTGTGTTCAACCCACGTGGGGTGTACTTTGTGAGACCAGTACCACGTGCTTACACAATTGTTTGACCCATCAGGTTAATAGTAAGACGATAGTAACCAGTTCGAAGTTTTTCTTTTGTAAATTGCGTTTCGATGTAATTTATTTTAATTATCAAAATTATTGTGGAGTTACACTCTTTGTGTAATCGAAGTTGACCACGTGAAGCATGTGGTGTAATCATCAAAGTAGCCCTCAGCTGTTCTTTTCGGGAAGATTTCACAGAGAGTTAGTATGAATTTAGTATACCAGTGTGTGGCAATTTCATGACGGACAGGATTGCGCTAGGAACGTAACTTCTTTGGGTGAAAATTGAATCGGTTGGTTGTGGTTAATTTCCTCTTGCGTATGTTTCAACGTTCTTCGTGTGTTATTTTATGAATGCAGTGTTGTATGCAGTCTCCCAATCTTGGCTCCATATTTCCCGTAAGATTACAAACTCACATTTTCACAATCCTAAATAAGGCACCAGTTTAGTTATGTATCAAGTTTAATATGCTGAAATTTTAACGGAACAATGATCAATGTTAAAATAAATGTCCAAATATAAACTGATTTATTTCTTTTTATTTAAATTGTCTATATATATATATATATATGTCACCAGTCATCGTAAGATGAGTACTAAAAGATTATAATTAATGTTAGTCTGGTTGGTAATTTGGTAAGCTAGACTGGATACCTGGTGAAACAGTTCCTCAGTAATGCAAGGTTAACTTCCTGAGATAGCTCACAGCTTTTAACCCGCTTTTATTGTCTTGAATATCAGCACCGCTTCCAGAACAAATTAATGCATCAACATTACAAGGGCACCAGGTGGACACAGTGTGTATGGCAGGGGGCCTCATTCAACATGTAGAAGTTGGTATTCCAGCGGCCATTGAGGGAACAGGGTGCAACCAACTGCAGATCGTGGTGCAAGTTGGAACAAATATGCCCATCGTCTGGGCTCTGAGGTCATACTTGGGTCATTCCAGCAACTGGCAGAGAAGGTTGAGAAGTGCACCCTTGTGCAAGAAGTTTCAAGGAAGCTCACAATTTGCAGCATTGCCCCCACTACTGATCGTGGCCATTTGGTTCTTAGTCGAGTGGAAAGACTGAACCAGAGACTTCGAAAGTTCTGAGACAAGCTAGGCTGCGACTTCCTGGACTTGTGCCTTAGGGCTGAGAACTGCAGGGTCTCTCTAAGTGGGTCAGGTGTGCATTACACATCGGAGACTGCTACTTAGGCAGCTGAATTTGTGTTTTTTAGATTAGGCGACTCTCCATCCGATCCAGATAAAGACAGCTATAGGAAACACGTAAGTATCAGCGTAAGATCGAGAGAAATGCCTGCCATTGATGACGATATTAAAATCCTGATGCTAAACTGTCGAAACATTCGCAACTAAGTGCCAGAGTTTGAAGCGCTCATAAAAAAACATTGAAGTTAACATAATACTTGGCACAGAAGACTGGTTGAAACCTGAAATTGATAGAGGTAAGATTTTTGGACAAATCCAAGTCCTCCGTTTGCCCTTTCTAAACCGATTCCACGTGGTTGTCCCATTCCATATCGCTTATTGATAATGTAAAATACTTGTAAGATGTAACCTGCTCAGTTGTTCACACTAATCTCGTAATCGGAGGCTAATGTGTTTACTCTCTGTGTTATATGGATTTTCTTGCATTCATTTCCATTTATAGAGAGCTGTCACTCATGACACCTGACTCATGACTCATGACACATGGAATGATCATATAAAATTAGTTGTTGGTAAGGCGGGTGCCAGGTTGAGATTCCTTGGAAGAGTCCTTAGAAAAAGCAGTCCATCAACAAAGGAGGTGGCTTACAAAACACTCGTTCAACATATACTTGAATATTGCCCATCAGTGTGGGATCCGTACCAGGTCGGGGTGGCAGAGGAGATAGAGAAGATCCGAAAAAGAGCGGCGCGTTTCGTCACAGGGTTATTTGGTAAGCGTGACAGCGTTACGGAGATGTTTAGCAAACTCAAGTGGCAGACTCTGCAAGAGAGGGGCTCTGCAGCGCGGTGTAGCTTGCTGTCCAGATTTCGAGAGGGTGCGTTTCTGGACGAGGTATCGAATATATTGCTTCCCCCTACTTATACCTCCCAGGAAATCACGAATGTAAAATCAGAGAGGTTCGAGCGTGCACGGAAGCTTTCCGACAGTTGTTCTTCCCGCGAACCATACGCGACTGGAACAGAAAAGGGAGGTAATGACAGTGGCACGTAAAGTGCCTTCCGCCACACACCGTTGGGTGGCTTGCGGAGTATAAATGCAGATGTAGATGTCATTGCACTCGCCGTATGTACTATGTGGTGTGGAGTCACAAGCACCTTTATTATCGGTCCTTTGTTCTTTGAAGAGAATACAGGCAGAGGGCCTGTAAGGCGTACCGCGACGTCTGCACATTGTCGAGACCTGCTTGTGCAGGACGTGATTCCTGTTCTGGAAGAGCGCAGCTGTGTGGAAACCAATATTTTCATGCACGATGGGACAACACCTCACGTCGCTCGCGTAGTGAAAGATCTGCTTATGTAACCCTCCGCGAACACCCCCAGAGGTTTTCCAGATTCATGGTCTAAAAGATGACCTGGTTTGAATCCCTGTGACGTTTGGCTCTGAGTATATCTATAAGAATGGTCTAACTAGGGACACGTTCTGTCTTTAGCTGACCTGAAAACCAGTATACAGAAATACATTGACCACAAGAGAAACGCACCATCACACTCCCCTCAGATTTAGTAGCAGAATGGCCCCGTGGATAGGTTCTCAAAAACTGAACGCAGATCAAGCACGAAAACAAGAAGGTGTGCTGAACTGTGAAAAAAGCAAAATAGAAAAAAGGAACGACCCAAGCGTAAGATGTGCGGCACCGAGCGAATTGCAACACAAGCGTGGTCGTGGTTGTTAGGCTGCCAAGCGGGAGATCTGTGTTCAAACTTTCCTCGTGCCGCATTTTTTTTTCTCCACAAATGTTTGTGCTGTCCATCCACTCATTGAAGTGTCTGCTCTCGTTCTGTAGTGTTGGCAACTGTCATACTATACATTAGTTACAGAACATGAATCACATGATAAGAATACATTACCGTCGCAACTAAATTTGATGAATACTGAGAGAAGGCAAGATGCCGCATAGACCTGTCACAAAAATGAAAACAACAAATAAACATGTGTGAACTGTGTTACAACAAAGGAATTCGAGAGTCAAAACTTCCAAAACAGAAGGCAAAAGTCTTAACATGTGGTACAGGTGTTGAACAAATAGGAGGTACGTACGTCTGGAGGTCACTTCGTTACACCTCGCTGTTGCAGACGGACGTTACGCCACTACACAGACACAAATCTGAATATAACGAACTGACACTTCAATGACCGGACGAAAAGTTCATAATTTTGTTAAAAAAATATAGGGCAAGAGCGAGATTTGAACGCGAATCTTTCCCTTTGCATTTCAATATCGGAACCACTTAACCAAGACGCCGGAGATACTCAATTTCGGTCGATGTTGTACATTTTGACTTAGACCGATCTCTGTTTCTATTTTGCTTCTTTTTTCGTGGTTCCATACACCTTCTTCCGGTTTTTATGCTTGACCTATGTTCAGTTTTTGACTGACTGTCACTGGGCCATCTTACCACTAAGTCTGGGGGGTATGCTAAGGTGAGTTTCCCTTGTCAGATTCCACAGGAACTGCTGCGAGCAACTTTTGATCACATCGTTTAACGGATACAGCATCTCGTCGACGTCTCCAGTACTCGTACTGAACAAATTGCGTAAGCGGCAGTAAATAACAAAATCCACATTATTCTTTACTCACTTGTTTGACCTCTTCTGCCTACTGCTAATTTATAATCCATTACATATGGAAACAGTACTACACGCCTTTCTTCCAATCACAGCGCTAGATTTGCACTTGGCAGCCAAAATTGGAACTAATTTTTTTCCAGTGTAAATAGCTTTTTCATTAACCCACTAGAATATCTACTAATTTTCGCTGCCGTATGTTAGTTACAGCTCACACAGGACCTCTGTGAGTGGATGCACTTTACATGTAGCCAGCCAGTACAATAGACAAGGAAAATCAACACGTATTAACATTAATACCCGAAATATTATTCTATGAGGGGAGAAGTTTCAGCTAAGCCGCTTGAAAACTTGGATGACTAAATAAAGGATGGGTGTTGTTTCCCATGTGTTTAAGTGAAACTGTGGACACAGGAAAGTACTTAACGGTTCCCAAGTTAAACACGACTGTGCTGTACCTTCCGGAAAGAAATGTAATGTCCTGTGAAGTGGAAAATCCCGTAACATACAATGACGCATCACAAGCATGCTAGTCAGTAACCATCTCATCTTATCACTGAACGAAGTCGCTTCAGTATGCTGATTGCATTATCACAAGACCAAGCTCCTATACGAAGCATATCGGCTCATCCTGATGATAGCAATCCAAAGAAGAGAATCCAGTCAAGAGCGCCTCTTTGCGGACACTGAGTCTTGCGAATTGATTCTGTTGCTAAGCTATTCTATTGGCCGACTCACGTCAGAGTGCAGACAACATGCTAATGCCCAAGGAGACAGATAAACGGCAACAGTCTTTTTGAGACACGTGCCTGTTGACGCACTCGTGAATATCCGACGTGAAGGGAGCCTAGCAACACACGCCTTTCACTCTTAAACGTCATTTGCGTTCTAGAGCTACGGAGCCATGCGCATTAATCAGCGTTGTTATCAGCCACTTGACATTCGCTGCTGGATACACCTTTCCGTGCACTTACGTCTTCTCGTAAACGCACGCATGATCACCTTTATGTTTTCTAAAGTGACCTACCCACCTGCCCTTATATCGCCATGTCGGTCGTATTTCTTGCAATCCACTGAACAACTCCTTTTCTCCAAGCGCCATCCGTTCGCTTGGCTACACTTCTATTTCAGCTTCATTACAGACATAATAATCTTCCACTCTGCTTCGTTTCCTGATATGTTTGTTTTCATGTTTCTCGTAGTCGACGCCTGCCTGTCGAATGTCATCGTCATCTTGAACAGTTTCCAGCCGCAGGCAGAGTCTAATTGGAATATTACTTCATCATCTAGTCATGTTTTCCCACTGCTTTTCTGTGTCTACTCTGCTCCAGTCCTCGGTCCTTTTTTCAATTCACTCCTCCACATCTTTCAGCCATCTACCCATTAGTCTTTCTCTTGGTCGTTTCCTTCGCATCTCCATTTCATGTATCTTCTTCGGAATCCTCTTGTTTTACATGTATTTTAACTGCCCATACCACCTTCGCCTTCATGTTTCTATCCTATGAAAGATTCTCTTTCATCAGTTCTCTTACCCTTTAATTCCTCATCCTATCTCGCCTTTTACTCCTATCCTACTTCTGAGGAACTTAATTTCATGTACCTGTAATCTACTTACATCTCTTTTCTTCATTACCCAGGATTCAGATGGATAAGTCAGTATTGGGATGTTATGGCTTCTATATATTACTTCTTTGCTTTTTTGTTGGACATCTATGTTACTAACCAGGCTCCTAACACTTCGCAGGAATGCATGTGTCTCTCTGCCACGTTCACTGATCTTCTCATTTCTTCCTATTACCTCCACTTCTCAAGTACTTTACATTTCGCACCTTCTACAGTTCATCACCACCGATTCACATTCCGCTCGGGGTTCTATCTTTCTTTCTAGTTGTAACCAGGATCTCACATTTATTTACATTAAATTTCATTCCATACTGTCTCACAATTTCTTCCCAAGCACTCAGCTGTTCCTGAACCTCCTCCCCCTTGTTTCCCCAGATCATCTGCGAACACCATTGTTTTCGTCTTATCTTCTCCATTCTTTTCTATCACCTTCGTCATTACCACGTACAAGACTACAACCAAGAGAAGGGGAGGCAGGCAAGACCACAAAGCAGCGGATGGCCTGCAGCGGTAAAGTACAGTGAGAACTTCGAGTATCCCCTGTAGGAATTCCGAAAAGTGGCTGCTAATGGGTTTCTGGTCAGCCTGTGATAGGCCTAGCTAGCTAACAGTGAAACAACAAACAGCGTCTAGCCAGTGAACTAGCCTCAGGAAGGATGGCCATAAAAGACTGTGTAGTGGTAATACACAGTGATTACACACCTTCTTTTCCGTACATATGGAAAGCTTAGTACGTAACATGCTAGTTATCAGTTGCATTCGAACGCAAGGGTCATTTTGTTATCAAAGCCATTAATTAAAAAGTCGCTTTTCAAGTTACTCTCTATGCGGATTCTCACATTAGACTCGTATTCGTGAGGATGATGGTTCAAATCCGCGTCCGACCTTCCTGAATTAGGTTTTAAATCGTTTCAGGTAAATACCAGGATGGTTCCATTGAAAGGGCACGGCCGACTTCCTTCCCATCCTTCCCTAATCCAATGGACCGAAGAACTCGCTGTTTGGTTCCCTCCCCCAAACCAATAAACCAACAAACAAACAATCTACGCGGGTTCTCAGTCGCTAAGCTATTGCAAAAAGATTGCTAACGCTGTTTCTCGACTGTTAAGCAAACTACAGTCTTCAGATGGAAAAGTGGAAGTATGTGTGCTGGCTTTAACTTCCCACCCCATCTGAAATTGAAGTTAAATTGTTATGACTGAATAATATGTAGTTAGTTGAATGGAAACTTCTGGGCGAGAGAAGTGGCTTCCGCAATATCTTTAAACAACTGTCTCCCACACTTCCGATAGAAATTTTGTTACTATTTTCAATTCTTATGTCTATAAAACAAAGTGACTAGAAGATACAGTTCATAATCATACTCCGTCTGACTCTCGTCATCGAATAATATCTCTCTGGCTCTGCAGAATTCCGGCGATCGTTGTTAGTTAAAAAACCAAGGAATTGAACTACCTTTTCGATTCATGAAATTATATTTTCCCATTAATGATTTTCCTAGCCGCATTCTAGTATACATCCTCCTCCTGTAGAAGATGAAATGTTATCACAATTAACCAAATTTCATTCCGAATTCAAGATGGAAGCTTACAGAAATGACGCTAATTACAGTTCTAGTGGGATCCTACTCTCCTCAATTGTTAATCCGAAGTGGTCAGACCGTTGTACAAGTGATGTTCCACATTATATCCACTGAGTCTTTATATCACGAGTCAGAAATAATCTCTCTCTCGTAGACATAAGTAGTTATAAATTACTTGCTCTGTTACGCATAAATATTTGTGTTACATGATTAAATGTCAGAGAAAGTCTGATACTACAAAGCACCACTTTAGAGGCATGGTGAGCTGAGGAGTGGGAAGCTCACGTGGCAGCGTTGGGGGTTAGCGTGCCATGCTCAAGGCTAGATATTTACATTCAACCTCTGTTTCCCGCTTCTCTGTGGACGACTTGGTGCTTCCTGCTTCTCAGCAGTGGTCGAAGCTGGCTTATGGGACTGTGTATTGAATGGAGGTTACTTTCCGGTGGACAGTCTCATGCTGAAAAATATGAAGATTGTATCAAGGCTCCTGCAGTTCGGCGTAATATACAGTTTGCAAGTCTTTTAGGTTTATAGACGTACCTCCAGTCGTGTCCTAACTTAACTCCCGTCAATGAATGAGAGAAATCTTGTTTCATGTTCTCGAAACAGTATCGGTTTTCAGTTGCTCATCTGTGAGGTAATCACACGGGATTCGTTTCATTTGTGCCGATTTAACATTACTTAAAACATTCTAGTATTCATGGAGTTTTCTTTTGTTCCGATTCTCCCTTATGTAAACCTTGTAAACCACATGGTTGGTCATTGGACAGGTGTCAATAGGTTGGTCGTCACTGCTTACTTAATTGCTTCTTGATAATCAGAAATTCTACCAAAGCATCTTTCCTCCTCCGCTCATTTATGATTTGAATATGAACAATTCAATGCATTCTGTTTTCAGTGGAATTATTTTTCAAAGCGAAAGCAACTGCCATCAGCAGAAATATTTGGAATTTTTTGCATGCATCACTGGGACTTCAACACTTCATGCTGTTCCATATGTGCTGTTGTGGATTGATTTTAGGCTTTCAGTGTGATGTCATACCTTCTCGTAGCACTTGATTTGCACTAAGGGAGATCACATTTAGA
The DNA here is from genome assembly GCF_023864345.2 of Schistocerca serialis cubense. Lineage (NCBI taxonomy): Eukaryota > Metazoa > Arthropoda > Insecta > Orthoptera > Acrididae > Schistocerca > Schistocerca serialis. The sequence continues at coordinate 593,775,552 of NC_064639.1, forward strand.
CTTCTAAATCATACTAGGATACCAGGCGTAATCGCCTTTCTTTCCTTTTGCGCAGTGAAAGCATTCTGTGCTATTCAATATTTCAACTAAACCGTAGCTAGATAGCGTTAGTAATTATAAAAAAGCACATTTCAAGGGCATTTTACTGAACTCACATAATTCATGCGCTCGTTTCAGTTCACCTCAAAGATAAGTGTAGAAGTCTTTTAGTTAAATTGTGGCAGAATAAAGATGCACAAATGTAGTGCTATCCACTGACTGTTTACAAAAGTCAATGTGTTGTTCAGTAATCGTTTGACTCTGGGTGAAAGTAAAATATTGGCTTGGAAAAATGATGCTCTAGTCAGTTGCGCCGGCCGGTGTGGCCGTGCGGTTCTAGGCGCTTCAGTCTGGAACCGCGTGACCGCTACGGTCGCAGTTTCGAATCCTGCCTCGGGCATGGATGTGTGTGATGTCTTTAGGTTAGTTAGGTTTAAGTAGTTCTAAGTTCTGGGGGACTAATGACCTCAGCAGTTAAGTCTCATAGTGCTCAGAACCATTTGAGCCTAGTTGCAAAGTGCGTGCTGTAAGTCGACGTTTGTGTGCGAAAGGATCTACAACTGCTCAGATTTATCGCGAGTTGTGCGAATTTTACGGGCCTCCAGTAAATGCTGAAGGAAAGTTAGAGACGGATGTCGAATAGGAATGTTGCAAATTGGATGTATTCAACAACAGTAACGAAGTGCTTCATTGGAAGACATGACAGCAACATGTCTTGCTATCATATCTTCGAATGAGGCGCTTGTGAAACGATTAAATCCACGATATCTCGGTATTTATGGCACTATACGACATTTTCGTTTGTTTGGAGAGATGTGTATGGGGCCTGAAGATGGCATCGTGAAATGCTTTAAATGGTAGCCTTCAAAATAAAATAACATATTAAGTTACACGTCTGTTGGAGAATTTCATTGACACTGACAATTGACAAGAACTTCCACAAAGGATTTTGCTTTCGTCATTAATAAAAACTGTTGCCATTGCTAGTTCCTTGATTTTATTACGACGTTTCGACTTTTTTGTAAAAAGAATGGTCTCCCTTAATCTCATTTTAACCGTTCTGGTGCGAAGATACGAAGCTGACAGCTGTCTCGACACATGCCATTTTGGCGCTGACATGCAAACAAAAAACGACTACTCGTGACAGTAGAGACTCGTAGTACGGTAGTGATACGCCAGGGGCGCTGCAGCAAACCTACTCGCCACGAATAGTCGACTGAGACAGCGAACTGGCGACTGCACGGGGCCGAGCTGAGCCGCCAGCCGGGAGACGGGCGGTCGGTCCCGCCCACGCCGGCACGCGGCTGCTGGCGGCTGCCGCCCCCCTTCATTGCTCAGTCTGCCGGCTCCTCCTCCGTAAGGACAACGACACGCGCCGCCGCGCCGGAGGAAGCTGATAACTCGCTTCCTGCCTCCCTAATAGTGCCCGCTGCCCGCTGCACGCTGCCCGCCGCTGCACTCGTCTTTGCAGTTCCAGTAGACCTCATCCACTAGCGTTGCACTTTCCATAACATACGGAGGCTGCCTACAATTCTGCAGCTTACTTTCTTTTTTAGAATTCCGTACATCTGTCAGTAAAAATGGAAACCCTTATAACTACTTCTTGTCGTCTGGCTGTTTGTCTGTCTGCCTGACTATTAGAAACTATTTTCTTTTTCTGGGACTGGAAGACTTATTAAGTTGAAATTTGTCAAATATTAAGATTCCTTTAAAGTCAGTACCGACATTGGACTGTTTTTTATTTGCAGTGTTTCATTTACACGATCATTATTTCGGCTTTACATTATCAAGTGTTTTAATGTTATACAGTGCCTAAGATGGCATACTGTCGTATTTAAAATACACTATTATACACATTGAATGAAATTTTCACTCTACAGCGGAGTGTGCGCTGATATGAAACTTCCTGGCACATCAAAACTGTGTGCCGGACCGAGGAGGCGAGGTACTGGCAGAAAATCCTAGGAAGTTCTGGTCTTACGTTAAATCAGTAAGTGGCTCGAAACAGCATATCCAGACACTACGGGATGATGATGGCATTGAAACAGAGGATGACACGCGTAAAGCTGAAATACTAAACACCATTTTCCAAAGCTGTTTCACAGAGGAAGACCGCACCGCAGTTCCTTCTCTAAATCCTCGCACAAACGAAAAAATGGCTGACATTGAAATAAGTGTCCAAGGAATAGAAAAGCAACTCAAATCACTCAATAGAGGAAAGTCCACTGGACCTGACGGGATACCAATTCGATTCTACACAGAGTACGCGAAACAACTTGCCCCCCTTCTAACAGCCGTGTACCGCAAGTCTCTAGAGGAACGGAGGGTTCCAAATGATTGGAAAAGAGCACAGATAGTCCCAGTCTTCAAGAAGGGTCGTCGAGCAGATGCGCAAAACTATAGACCTATATCTCTGACGTCAATCTGTTGTAGAATTTTAGAACATGTTTTTTGCTCGAGTATCATGTCGTTTTTGGAAACCCAGAATCTACTATGTAGGAATCAACATGGATTCCGGAAACAGCGATCGTGTGAGACCCAACTCACTTTATTTGTTCATGAGACCCAGAAAATATTAGATACAGGCTCCCAGGTATATGCTATTTTTCTTGACTTCCGGAAGGCGTTCGATACAGTTCCGCACTGTCGCCTGATAAACAAAGTAAGAGCCTACGGAATATCAGACCAGCTGTGTGGCTGGATTGAAGAGTTTTTAGCAAACAGAACACAGCATGTTGTTATCAATGGAGAGACGTCTACAGACGTTAAAGTAACCTCTGGCGTGCCACAGGGGAGTGTTATGGGACCATTGCTTTTCACAATATATATAAATGACCTAGTAGATAGTGTCGGAAGTTCCATGCGGCTTTTCGCGGATGATGCTGTAGTATACAGAGAAGTTGCAGCATTAGAAAATTGTAGCGAAATGCAGGAAGATCTGCAGCGGATAGGCACTTGGTGTAGGGAGTGGCAACTGACCCTTAACATAGACAAATGTAATGTATTGCGAATACATAGAAAGAAGGATCCTTTATTGTATGATTATATGATAGCGGAACAAACACTGGTAGCAATTACTTCTGTAAAATATCTGGGAGTATGCGTGCGGAACGATTTGAAGTGGAATGATCATATAAAATTAATTGTTGGTAAGGCGGGTACCAGGTTGAGATTCATTGGGTGAGTGCTTAGAAAATGTAGTCCATCAACAAAGGAGGTGGCTTACAAAACACTCGTTCGACCTATACTTGAGTATTGCTCGTCAGTGTGGGATCCGTACCAGATCGGTCTGACGGAGGAGATAGAGAAGATCCAAAGAAGAGCGGCGCGTTTCGTCACAGGGTTATTTGGTAACCGTGATAGCGTTACGGAGATGTTTAATAAACTCAAGTGGCAGACTCTGCAAGAGAGGCGCTCTGCATCGCGGTGTAGATTGCTCGCCAGGTTTCGAGAGGGTGCTTTTCTGGATGAGGTATCGAATATATTGCTTCCCCCTACTTATACCTCCCGAGGAGATCACGAATGTAAAATTAGAGAGATTCGAGCACGCACGGAGGCTTTCAGACAGTCGTTCTTCCCGCGAACCATACGTGACTGGAACAGGAAAGGGATGTAATGACAGTGGCACGTAAAGTGCCCTCCGCCACACACCGTTGGGTGGCTTGCGGAGTATAAATGTAGATGTAGATGTAGATGAAGTAAAGGTGTGAGGACGAGGCGTGAGTCGTGCTTGGGTAGTTCATTTGGCACCCGGCACGGTAGCTCAGCGTGTTCGGTCAGAGAGCCGGTTGGCCTCTGTAATAAAAAACTGAGTGGAAGGATCATCAAACGAACTTGAACGGATGTCATCGTGACGCCCGCAACGACCAAAACCAACGATCAACAAAAAAAAAAAAAAAGAAAAAGTTGGTTGAACACTTGCCCGCGAAAGGCAATGGTCCCGAGTTCGAGTCTCGGTCCGACACACAGTTTTAATCTGCCAGGAGGTTTTATTATACACATTGTCTGTCAATATTTCTGGTAAAAGCCTACTGCTTTGTTTTATTACTGATACTCAGCGATACTCAGTGATAAAACAAAGCAGTAGGCTTTTACCAGAAATATTAACAGACAATGTGTATAATAGTGTATTTTAAATACGACAGTATGCCATTTTAGGCACTGTATAACATTAAAACACTTGATAATGTAAAGCCGAAATAATGATCGTGTAAATGTAACACTGCAAATAAAAAACAGTCCAATGGCGGTACTGACTTTAAAGAAATATATTATGACTGTGGCCCCACATTACGAAAAAATTATTACATATTAAGGTCTACGGCCCCTTTGTGATTTTAATCAAAGCAATGAAAAGAGGCGGCCACATATGTCAGTTTGATATCCACAAGCTTAATAATCAAGATCTACAGGATACTTCTCGTTGACCTAGAATCATGAAATTTGGCAATAAGTAACGTTTCATACTACAAAAAAAAGGAAAAAATCCGAAAACTGTTAATTTGTAATCAAATCCCACGAAAAAAATAAAATTTTTGTCATTTCTGATCTGCCTGTCTGTCTACCCCTTTTTCTCAGCCTGGGGACCGGGTGTCTATGTTGCCCTCATTATTACGTCATCGTCATTTGTGACAGTAGCTAGATTGGACTGTGAAAAAATTGGACTGTGTAACAACTGGGACTTTGTACGGGCGCTGATGACTGCGCATTTGAGCGCCCCACAAAACCACCATCATCATCACCAGATTCTCACTGTCGTTTCCATTTCACGACCGATCGTAGCTTAATAAAGGTATATAATATTAAGTATTTATTAATGTTTTGCAATTTATTAATTGACTGTTCCTTGGACTGGGCTTCATGATTCAAAAATTTTGTTGGTACACAATACAACAGCGCAAGAGAAGACGCCAAGACTAGCAGTTGACCCATTAAATTTGTATATAGTTGTGTTATTGCCCGTCTGGTCGTTGGACAGTAACAAATTAGTTATATGACGATTAGTTTCACTACGCAATTTTGTTACCACAAAGCATCCCCGTACGTAACAACATCACAAAAGGAGAACTAGTTTCCAAGTCTCTCATTCATATTTTAAGGAGAAGTATGCGCACTTGCGAGGTATAAGCTCCAGCAAACGATCCCGTGCGAAAATTTGGGTCATAACTCTAATAGTATGAAGTTTTTAACTTCCGAAAATACACGATTTAAACTGTGCGCGCTGGTTGCCTGTCATTCACTCCGCCCCACTGCGTCGCCTAATGCCCTAGCGCGTACTGTACAGTGGAGCGAGTAAGAGGTCTGTGAAATGCTGCTTTGGTATTGATAATACACTTTGTTCATTGTTTCAAAGTGTATGGCTTCTAACCTGTACCTGGTGGCAGAGATCTCTTTGCTTTGATCATTTTATTGTTGCCATTCACATATGCAGTGTGAGTAAATGAAATGAATGAGTGTCTCAATAAAAGGTGTGGCGTATAGCTATTTTATTATTAATATCGCTATTATGCATTATTTTGTTTGGATTTTAAAGCTGATACTGTTAAAGTTAAATACGTTTGCAGGAAATGTGATGTTCATCAGCATGATTGCCATCGTTAATCAGTAAATCGAAAATCAGTAATTTCATTTTATAATAATTCTTCATTTACAGGTAATTTTCAAACTGGAACAACCACAATAGTTCGCAGTAGGTGTATCTACTGAAGTCGATTAAAAACACACAACCGGTTTCGCAACCTTTAAGTTGCATCTCCTGGTGAATATCTTATAGAACAGTTCATAAATTAATATTTTGATAATAGTGAAATTAAAGTATCTGAGATATTTTAAAAGTAGTGAGTGAACAGATTTAAATAAGAAAGAAAATATTATGCATCTGATTAGAAAATTAGATGTGGATCACATACGCCCCACAAAGAACGGGTGTGTCCGTATATAACTAATAGGATCTGTAATTTCATACCAAATTTGGACATTTGCAGCGCTATGTCATACGGTGCAGGGAGCTATTACAGAATGCCGCAGAGCAACAGTTGGCGTGGCCTTCTTCAATTGGTAAAACCGTCATCAATGATGAATTTCCAATCTATAAAAGTGAAAGAATGGAACTAGAAATCAGGAATTCATTCTTGACTAAAAAAGAGTGATACATGAACTGTATTCGCAGTTGAACATGAACAACCATCAGCCGTATAATGCAATGACAACAGTGAAAATATGTGGCGGACTGGGAGTCGAACCCGGATTTCCCTCTTTTCGCGAGCGGTCGTCTTACCACGCAGGCATGCCTAAAGAAGCTTTGTGTCGTAATTCGGAATAACACAAACACTGCAACATCGCAAAAAACAGTTGTAAGAGGTCCGAGCAGATGTAATTTTGATGTATTGCTCATGCGCTGCCTGCGATATGCAAGTCTGTGACCAGAGAGCAGTGTTGACTGCAGTAGGAACTGTGTAGCTGTAGCAGTAAGTTGTTGCTAGTCTGGAGTCTGCTCTGGTCTGGTATGGTGTATCGTGTTGGCTGGCCCGGTCGCGGTGCAGCGATGCCGGAGCCTGAGTATTATTGTATAAGGTAAAAAGCAGCCTCGCGCATATGTAGTAATGTTATCTCAAGTCGCATGTAAATGTTTTAAAACTCACGTAATAATAATCTTCCTCATAAAAAGTAACTTTTAACAACCATTCACTTCAATTTAAAGAATTTACTAATTTCTCCCATCCATGATCACCCCGATTATTGCAATAGAAAAATCAGTTGCTCCCTTTCATAAATGACAGATAGGTCGGCCAGCATTGCACAGAGCTGTGCCGGAAAAATTTATTGTAAGAGCAGATATATCCGGCGACTTCATTGAGGTTTTTTTTCCTTTTTTTATTCAGAATGATCTTTCAGGGGCATGACGCAGCACTGCTGTCGTCCAAAATTTACCAGGTTAAATTCACAATGAATTATTGAAAAGTCATAAGTGAGCGACAATTTAATTGAGATGTTAGTTACATTGTTTTATTACCAGGTTACTGAATTTATTTTTTTATTGGGACGTTACACTGAATGTGAACGACATAATTATAATTTTTACTGTTGAGAGGTTTAGGAATTTTTCTGTTGTGAGGTTACGCTAAATGTGAATGAATTTTGAGCTTAGATTAAATCAGAAAGAATTTTGTGGGTAGATTAAATGTAAACGAATTTTGTGTGGAGGTTAATGTGAAAAGAATTTTGTGTGGAGGTAACAAATGAGAAAAAATTTTGTGGGGAGGTTACACTGTGAAAGAATTTTGTTTTGAAGTTACACTAAATTAGAATCATATTCATATTATTTATTATATTTTGTGGGGAGGTTACACTTGGCGACAACCGGCCAGGATCGTATTTCTTTGTGAATCTCTGAGAAGTAGTTATATATCTGCTCTTATTTACTTAAATGTAGTTTGCATCTGGCGCAACGCATTTACTAATTTGTCACTTTTTCTTTCACAGATCATCGGCAATTTATTGCTCTTTGTTGTAATTGTGTTTGTTCCATTTCGCTTTGTCTTTGTTTCATTTTGTGCTTAATTTTTATTTGTGAAAAATGCCGCGGAAAACTGTTAACAGTACATCGCGATGTGCAATGAGTGAAATAGCCGACTCGAATAATTTGACCGATAATAATTGCGACACACAGTGTAATAATGGTAATCGTCTAATTACAGATAATCAGTGCCTACCGATCACTAGTAATGATTTTTATCCTAATGATGAACAAACAAATTCAATTATGTCCACAGTAAATGTAACAATTGATGACGCGGCGCGTTCCGATACAATGAACGCTGCCCAGTTTGACACACCTGGTTTGCAAAATTTGCATAGTGAACAGATAAATTTTTCTCACGAAGATGAACATTGTAGTCAAAATACGTAAGATTTATTTGATTCCGAGGTAGTGACCAACAGTGCACATCCAATTGGCGAACCTTTTCAAGAATCAGAAAATGACCAAATGGTTACACAAAACGTGACAATTGCAGGTACGCCATTAAACAGCACAGAGAATATAATAGGTAATATTGGCATGGATAAAGTTATGGCATTATTGCTACAACTTCATGAATCAAACAAACAACTTAGTGAAAATCTCAAACAACAACTTAATGAAAATAATGAAAATCTCAAACAACAACTTAAAGAAAAACTAGACAATAATTCCAAACAGTCGAATGAAAAACAAGACAACAATTACAAACAACTAAATGAAAAACTAGATAACAATTCCAAACAGCTTAGTGAACAGATTACAGCCGTTGCCGTGCAATGCCATGATACTAAGGAACAATTACATGAGGAAATTAAGGCTTGTGCTAGGAACAGTAGTGGAGAAATTAGATCTGTTGCTCAAGAATTAAGGAATACACATGCAGCCACAACTAAATTACTTAGATATGAAATTAGTGCAGTCGCTAAACAATGCTCTGAAAACGCAACACAGTTACGCGACGAGTTTAAATTAATGTCAGCAGAACTTTCACGCATGCTGGATGCGAAAGTAGACGCGAAATTTGACCAACAGAACAGCCAAATTGACGAACGTTTTAATCACCACCTACAAAACAGTGAAACGCGTTACAGCAAATTTATACAGGAACAGAATAAAGTAAAGCAACAAGTCATGGAAACAATTACTGTACAAAGACAGGGAGATAAGCGTAAATTGTTTACGAAAGCAAAAACATACGTAGACAACATTATTGCTACAGTATCAGACGAAATTAACAGTATCAAACAGTTGAATAACGAATTGCATGATGAAATCTCCGATCTTAAAACAAAAACAGAAACACACACATTAGACTTTCAGACAATGACCAACAGACTTGAAAAATTGGAACTAATACAAGATTCCGATGCCATCAAAGCAGACGTTAATAAAATTGAACAAAACCACACGTAAAATACAAAAACAAATTAATGTTTGTGATACTAAAAACGATGATCACGTAAAAGCACTGACTGAAAAATATGATGAATTGGCCAGTCGTGTTGATGTTATCGAAAGTAATAATGACACCAAATCAGGCGATACGTCACCAGTTTCGCTTAATCAAACACCCGAATTCCAAAATTTACAGCAGATGATCAGTGAGATAGGTTCGTCCAATAATACATTACGTAGAAAATTTTCATCTTTACAGCATGAAGCGACGGAGATCATCATCATCATCATCATCATCATCATCATTTAAGACTGATTATGCCTTTCAGCGTTCAGTCCGGAGCATAGCCCCCCCTTATACAGTTCCTCCATGATCCCCTATTCAGTGCTAACATTGATGCCTCTTCTGATGTTAAACCTATTACTTCAAAATCATTCTTAAACGAATCCAGGTACCTTCTCCTCGGTCTGCCCCCGACTCCTCCTACCCTCTACTGCTGAATCCATGAGTCTCTTGGGTAACCTTGCTTCTCCCTTGCGTGTAACATGACCCCACCATCTAAGCCTGTTCGCCCTGACTGCTACATCTATAGAGTTCATTCCCAGTTTTTCTTTGATTTCCTCATTGTGGACACCCTCCTGCCATTGTTGCCATCTACTAGTACCTGCGATCATCCTAGCTACTTTCATATCCGTAACCTCAACCTTGTTGATAAGATAACCTGAATCCACCCAGCTTTCGCTCCCATACAACAAAGTTGGTCGAAATATTGAACGGTGCACAGATAACTTAGTCTTGGTACTGACTTCCTTCTTGCAGAAGAGAGTAGATCGTAGCTGAGCGCTCACTACACTAGCTTTGCTACACCTCGCTTCCAGTTCTTTCACTATGTTGCCATCCTGTGAGAATATGCATTCTAAGTACTTGAAACCGTCCACCTGTTCTAACTTTGTTCCTCCTATTTGGCACTCAATCCGTTTATATTTCTTTCCCACTGGCATTACTTTCGTTTTAGAGATGCTAATCTTCATACCATAGTCCTTACATTTCTGATCTAGCTCTGAAATATTACTTTGCAAACTTTCAATCGAATCTGCCATCACAACTAAGTCATCCGCATATGCAAGACTGCTTATTTTGTGTTCACATATCTTAATCTCACCCAGCCAGTCTATTGTTTTCAGCATATGATCCATAAATAATATGAACAACAGTGGAGACAGGTTGCAGCCTTGTCTTACCCCTGAAACTACTCTGAACCATGAATTCAATTTACCGTCAACTCTAACTGCTGCTTGACTATCCATGTAAAGATATTTAATTGCTTGCGAAAGTTTGCCTCGTATTCCATAATCTTGTAGAACAGACAATACCTTCCTCCTAGGAACCCGGTCATATGCCTTTTCTAGATCTATAAAGCATAGATACAATTCCCTGTTCCACTCATAACACTTCTCCATTATTTGCCGTAAGCTAAAGATCTGGTCCTGACAACCTCTAAGAGGCCTAAACCCACACTGATTTTCATCCAGTTGGTCCTCAACTAATACTCGCACTATCCTTTCAACAATACCTGAGAAGATTTTACCCACAACGCTGATTAAAGAGATATCTCTGTAGTTGTTACAATCTTTTCTGTTTCCATGTTTAAAGATTGGTGTGATTACTGCTTTTGTCCAGTCTGATGGAACCTGTCCCCACTCCCAGGCCATTTCAATTATCCTGTGTAGCCATTTAAGACCTGACATTCCACTGTGTTTGATGAGTTCCGACTTAATTTCATCCACCCCAGCCGCTTTATTGCACTGCAATCTATTGACCATTTTTTCCACTTCCTCAAATGTGATCCTATTTCCATCATCATTCCTATCCCATTCTACCTCGAAATCTGAAACGTTACTGATCGCATTTTCACCTACATTGAGCAACTCTTCAAAATATTCCCTCCATCTTCCCAAGGCATCCACAGGATTCACCAGCAGTTTTCCTGACCTGTCCAAAATACTTATCATTTCCTTCTTACCTCCCTTTCGAAGACTGCTAATTACACTCCAGAATGTTTTCCCAGCAGCTTCATCCATAGTCTCCAACCTGTTTCCAAAGTCTTCCCACGATTTCTTCTTGGATGCTGCAATTATCTGTTTGGCTTTGTTTCTTTCTTCAACATAACTTTCTCTGTCTACCTGAGTTCTGGTATGTAGCCATTTTTGATACGCCTTCTTTTTCCTTTTACAGGCTGCCTTGACTGTATCATTCCACCAAGCTGTTTGCTGCTTCCTACTTTTACACACTACTGTTCCAAGACATTCTTTAGCCACTTCTAGTGCTGTGTCCCTGTACTTTGTCCATTCCTTTTCCAATGACTGTAATTGGCTACATTCAACTAACTGGTACCTTTCTGAGATCGCTGTTATGTACTTGTGCCTGATTTCCTTATCCTGAAGTTTCTCCACTCTTATCCTCCTACATATGGACCTGACCTCCTGCACTTTCGGGCTCACAATCCCAATTTCACTGCAGATTAAATAATGATCAGTATCATCAAAGAATCCCCTGAATACACGTGTGTCCCTCACAGCCTTCCTGAATTCCTGATCTGTTATTATATAGTCAATGACAGATCTGGTTCCCCTGCCTTCCCAAGTATACCGGTGAATGTTCTTATGTTTAAAAAAGTAGTTTGTGATTACTAAGCCCATACTGGCACAGAAATCCAAGAGTTGTTTCCCGTTCCTGTTGGCCTCCATATCCTCTCCAAATTTACCCATAACCTTTTCATACCCTTCTGTTCGATTTCCAATCCTGGTGTTAAAATCACCCATGAGCAGAACACTGTCCTTGTCCTTTACTCTAACAACTACATCACTGAGTGCCTCATAAAAACTATCCATCTTATATTGATCTGTCCCTTCACAATGCGAATATACTGACACAATCCTAATTTTCTTGCTAGACACTGTCAAATCTATCCACATCAGTCGTTCGTTTACATACCTTGTTGCAACTACACTGGGTTCCATTTCTTTCCTGATGTAAAGCCCTACACCACGGAGATCAAAAATATTTCAGCCTTTAACACATCACAGCGTACGCCACTCTCCGAAAATTTGTCAGACTCACACAGCCAGTATAATTTAGGTAATTTACAGAGAGTACGTGAGTTAGATTCCAAACAGTCACAGACAAACAGATTATCATACAATCCTGAACCAGTTCACACATTCAGAGACGATAACGTTGATTATAAGCAATTTTTATCCGTGAAAAAATCTAAGGTATTTAAAAATGACAGAACAAGAATACATCCTTTTGACTGGATACGACAATTTGCTTTTGCATTTTCATCAGCTTGGCCTGTAATGCAGAAACTAGAATTGGCCTGGATACAACAATTTGTTTTTGAATTTTCACCGGAGTTGCCTGTAATGCAGAAACTAAATTTTATTTGCAGCGCGTAAGAGACCTCAGGGGATTCATTACACTTCGATGAATATGTGCCGTAGCGTGCACAGGGCCCCGAGCCGTAGTAGTGCTATTTCATCTTTAGTTTTCTGCACTGCTGCCTTCTCTTTTACTATCCTTTATATCTGTCAAAACAGCTCTTCAACTATCGATCTATCTAGAATTAGGAATGAATAACAAAAACCTGATATGACAAGTTTTACCGAAAGTGACAGTTTTTATTAGACACTCCCGAAATGGCAAGAACTACCAGCATAATTTTAATAACAAACAAAATTTTAATTATCAGTATCGTCAAAATTATCAGCAACAGGAACCACATTTTGGTAACAGTAGAGGTTTTTTCCCAACAACAGCAACACAACCAGCCGATTAACATACCTAACCAACAATGTAATGTGCAAGGTCAACCAAGCTTTAATGTTTCGCCGCCTGCACGTATACCGTCGGCTCCGCCAAATAGTAACGCACAGCAACAAGGAAATAACTACGTACAGAAAACACATCATTTCAATTCCTATCGGAACGCGCCGTATAGCAGTGTCTATCATGACAGACGTAAAAGTAATGAGCACAATTTTCAGAGTACGTTTAATAACAGTCGGTCTTACCAGCAGCATAATCAACCACAACAACAGATTATCATGAATGAACCAGACAGTAGGTATTATCCCGAACCTAATGCGTCAGGACGAAATAACAGAACAGTACAAATAGTCGAAATGCCACAGCATCGTCCCGCAAATAACGGCACGTCAGAAAGAATTTGACTAGATACAGTGCAGAATGAATCTTCCAGCAACGTAAGCAATACTTCAGATACACAGAACCTTGTTCACGAAAATGTTATTATTTTTGACGACATCCGAGACACACTTTTGCCTGAAAAACCAGTTATCCAAAAAACCATTTTGCACCCTGTCATTGAAGTAAAGATTGGATCATCCAAATTTTCAGCAGTAATCGATTCTGGATCACCTATGTCAGTTATAAATGAGGAAACTTTCAACGAATGTAACAAAGAGAATACCTGTCCTACGTTACCATTAGGCAAAATTAAAGTAAAAGGAGCAGTATCTGGTAAAGGAGTAGATGTAAAATTACAGATACACTTATCGTTTTGTATTGCAGGTCATACGTTTCACTCTAATTTTTGGACTGTTCCCTTATTGACAACAGACGCTATTTTAGGTACGAATTTTCTGGTGCAACACGACGCAATCATTGACTTTCAAAATTCCTATTTAATGTTAAAGGATGAAAATGTACAACTGGCATTAGAATTTCAGCACTCTTTATCTGCAGAAGAACAAACAATTAATCGTACAGAGGTCATTTCTATATCGCGTTACATAGATTGTCATTTGACATTGTTCACAGATACGTACGTACACAACTATAATTCTCCAGACGAAGGCGACTATGACGTTATACAGATGATTTCTGTTAAAATTAAACAAAGCAGTGCAAATACAGACGACAAACGTTCAGAGCTACGCAAAATTCTTTTACAGCTAGCTCCAGTTTTTGACAACGTCCCTGGTACTCTGTCCGATTTTATGTACGAATTTCAAGTTAAACAGCAAAACATTATCCCATTCCTTATATTCACACAGAACAAGTTAAGAAAGAATTGCAAGCTATGCTTGACCAAGAAATTATTGAACCGGCAGTTAGTCCGTACATAAACCCGCTCCATATTGTTAAGGAAAAGGATGGTTCACTTCGCCTCGTACTTGATTCGCGCCACATCAATGACATAATTATTAATGAAATAGATCGCCCACAGAGACTAGAAGAACTTCTACAGAAATTTCATGGTACTGCTATTTATTCCACGTTAGATTTGAAATCGGGATTTTGGCAAATTCAGCTCCATCCGAACTGCAGAAAGTACACAGCTTTTCTCTGTTTTGGCGACTGTTACCAGTTTTGCAAATTACCGTTCGGTTAAACTATTTCTTCAGCAGCATTTATTCGCGGTTTGAATACTATACTTCCGACAGAATTAAAAGGCAGAATCACAACTTATGTAGACGACATTCTTATTGCAGAAGCTAACTGATCTGAACACAATTTGTTTCTTGAACAACTGTTGCGAACTTTTCGTGCACAAGGACTCACAGTTAATCTCAGTAAACCGCACTTTGGCAAAACTTCTATAAAATTTCTTGGACATGTAATTTCAGCAGAAGGCATTGCGCCTGACCCGGAAAAACTTCAAGCTTTACGTGACATTACTGTTCCTACGACGAGGAAACAACTACGCAGCTTTTTGGGTTTAATTAACTTTTTTCGTAAGTTTATTCATTACTCTGCTTTAGACACCCCTAGATTATGTCAATTGACGGGTAAAAACACTATTTGGTCCTGGGATAGCCAAGCAAATTCTGAATTTGTCAATCTGAAACAAGCTTTGTTGAATGCACCACTTTTATCACATCCAGATCTTACTAGAAATTTTTCCATTGCCACCGACAGTTTTACACCGCTTTAGGCGTATACATTTTTCAGGAAATTGAAGAAGACAGTACTACAGTAATTAAAAACATCGCCTTTGCGAGTAGCATTCTGTCACCTGCTGAACGTAATTAATCTGTTACAGAACTTGAAACATTATGTGTTGTATGGGCATTTACGAGATTTCGCCATACGACCGTTTACACAGATCATAGAGCTATCCGGTTTTTCCTTTCAGCAAAATTTGCACATGACAGGTTAAGCAGATAGAAACTTTATTTACGTGAATTTAATTTTAGAGTTGTTCACATTCCCGGTACACAAAATATTGTAGCAGACGCATTATCCCGCTCTCTCAGCAACAATCAGCAGGACATCGCGACCAACTTCTGCCAAGCAAATTTTAGCGTCATGTATATTCAACAAGTTGCATTTGAAAATTTCATTTCGTCGTCATTACGAGATATAGCACAGGAGCAGAGCAAAGACAACGTATGGAAAGAAATTATACACCTTTGGCAAGATAGGAACAATGTTACCATTAGAAACCATTACACTGTACGCAATAATATTCTGTTTCGCCGCTCTCACCCTGACAGCAACAATTGGTTACTATGCATTCCTGACGAGCTTGTTAACAAATTAATTTGGTATACTCATTTAAGTTACACACATTATGGAGCCAGAAAATGTTTTCTTATACTGAGACAGAACTGTTATTTTGCCAACATGGAGAAACGTATACGACGAGTTTTAGCGTCATGTAAAATCTGCCAGAAAGCTAAGTCAGACACGACTTCACATATTCCTTCGTTACATCCCATTGTACCTGTTAAATTGAGGCCATGGCCGCTGTAGACATTTTTGGTCCGATTCCCAGAACTAATAGAGGTTTTTGTTACATCTTTGTCGCTGTTGAACTCACTTCGAAATTTGCAAGCTTCACACCGTTACGCAAAGCTACTGCTAAAACTATTTCGAATGCATTTGTAAAACATTTTCTATTTCATGTAGGACATGTATTGAAAGTAATTTCCGACAATGGACCACAGTTTCGATCTGCTGAATGGACACGTATGTTACGAGCAAGAAACATTTCTCCGATCTATATATCCAAGTGTCACGCTTCTTCGAACCCTTGTGAACGACTAATGAAAGAAATTGGTAAATTATGTGGAATATACTGCCATAAAAAACATATTGATTGGGATACACACATACTCTCATTCCAGGATGTAATTAACTCAATACCAAATGAATCTATTATGCTATCTCCGACTGTTATACTGAAAAATGTTGAACCACCTAACAAAATTAAAGAATTAGTATCCTTTCCTACATCTCGTCGACTACGACACCATGAAATAATTGACATTGCACTCAACAACATCAAACGTGCCGCAGAGCGCCGGAGAAGACAGCAAAAACAGGTTTGTACACGCCGTGACTTTCACGCTGGACAGAAGATATTAGTACGGACACATCATTTATCCAACAGAGGAAAGAGTAGATGCAGTAAATTTGAACTTCTATACTCAGGTCCATATCGAATTCGCAGCTTTCCTCACCCCAATGTAGTACACGTCGAAACTCTGAGAACCAGAAAAAGTAAAGACAATCACCATGTCTCCAATATAAAACCCTTTATGAATATACTTTATGATTTATCACACTGTAATGCCATTTGCAGATATTTATATGAACACTTACTGATGATTATCATATTTTTTCTTGGCAAGTGCCCGGCAAGGTAAGGTTAGCAGGTCGCTTTTCTTGTCGTTACACATCAGACCGTGCACATTTTTCCAGATAAACTTACATATTTTATGACCAATTATGCAATCTATCTAGTGACATATTAATTTTATCAAATTCTTTCTCCATTAAAATCTTCAACTCTCGCCTCTATCAACTACACAACATACAAGCTGAACACAAAGAAAGTCACTTCTTGTCGTTATATATCAGACCGTGCACATTTTCCATTTTTCGTGTATGTATTATTGTTTTCCTGTTTTGTTTGTATGCACTACAAAATCTTTAAGATATAACGAGCACCAGTTGACTTTAACATTTTTCCTTATGAAATCTCAATATCTTGACTATTCTACACTTTTGGCTGCTGCATTATGAGACTGTAAACACTCACGGCTTCTGTACCGACAAAGCAAGGCACCTGTAATGTGCCTTAAGGGCGTATGTCAGGATACTTCCAGTGGCATATGGCCATTCACTGCATCCCCTGCCTCTTGCCAGTCGTATCGGCCCTACGATCCACTGCCAACCAGAGGCTGAGGACGAGATAGTGGATCTGCATCTGCGCAACTGCTTGTCCACTTTAAATACCTTCACGCGCAGATGACTCCGGCAAAGTTTCAATGGACTATGAGCTTTGAAAGTCCTGAGGCGATGGAGTACTGATGGTGAGGCAAGGGTTTGGTGTACCTGAACCTTAGTTGGTGCTCTGCACGTTAGGCGGTCAGACGGTAATGGTCGTTCTGGTACTCGTGAGAGACGGGAGGACTGGTTCGGCAGCTCGTCAGACGACAAAGCAGCCCTATTTAGGATCGCTCTGCTTTCCCTAATCCAGGGAGAGGCCTAGAAAAGGTGGCTTAAACATAGCCCGTCTCAACCCAGCACAAGTGGCAAACTGCGGTCACTTGTTCACTAACATATGCGGTCAAAAAAATAATAAAATAAACAGTTACCTTAAATATCTAATGATTGGAGTCTGGAACGTCCGTACTTTACAGGATAACGACCATAATCAGTGCCCAGAGAGAAAGACAGGACTTATCGCAAGGGAATTGGCTAGATATAACATCGACATTACCGCCATAAGTGAAACACATCTTAGTGACTCTGGACAGTTATGTGAACCGCTCGGAGGTTATACCTACTACTGGAGTGGAAAATCATCCACTGAAAGGGCGGAAAGTGGGGTAGGCTTTGCCATACGGAATAAATTGGCATGTTCTCTAACAGAACTCCCAAAAGGTATCAGTGACAGAATAATAATACTCAGACTTCACCTGGCATCCAAGAAATATCTACACTTGATCAATGTATACGCACCTACATTGCCATCTCCGGATGAAGAGAAGAACAAGTTCTACCAAGACCTCCGACATGTCCTTAGGGATATTCCTTCTGCAGATAAACTTCTGTTACTTGGTGATTTTAATGCTCGTGTTGGGAATGATTTCAGTGCTTGGAATGGAGTCCTCGGTCGCCATGGGATTGGAAAATGCAACTCGAATGGTTTGGATCTTCTAACTCTATGTGCCAAGTTTGAACTCTGTCTGACAAATACAAATTTTCGTCTGCCTGAAAAATATAAAACGACATGGATGCATCCGCGATCTAAACACTGGCACCTTCTGGATTATGTGATAGTACGGAAAAAAGTTCTTGGTGACGTACTGGTCACACGTGCAATGAGAGGCGCTCAGGGATGGACAGACCATCGACTCGTGAGGTCCAAATTAAAAATAACTTTGAAGGCACCACGCCGAGCTTCACACAAAATACCAACAAAATTGTCCTGCAAAATCTTGGCCAATGATCAGACTATGAGAGCAAAACTGGATGAAAAATTTGGTGTTGATGGCCTTTTGATATCTGAATCTGCCCCTGTAGATGAACAGTGGAGTGCATACGCTAGCAGACTGCGTGGCTGTGCTTCAGAAGTCTTGGGAAAGCCTCAGAAGAAGCACCAGGACTGGTTTGACGACTCAGATCCAGAGATCAGAAAGCTAATTAATGATTTCAGAACCTCTCTTCGCACCCCTGATGATAATAAGCGTAGAGCAGCGCATTACAATCTGAAAGTGAAGGTACGTGCTCTCAAAGACAGTTGGTGGGCAAATAAAGCAAATGAAATACAGTTATATGCCGACACACACCAAACGGGCAGATTCTTTGAGTCCTTGAAAACTATCTTTGGTCCAAGAGTTGGGAAGATAGCATCAGTCTATAACAAAGACAAAAGTTGTCGGCTGACGCAACAGTGTGACATCCTGTCTCGGTGGGCGGAACATTTTAATGACGTTCTTAATCCCGACCATCAGACAACCGATATTCCATACATAGAAGCACTTGAAGACCTGCCAGTTGAGGCACAACTTGCGGATGCCCCTTCCTACGATGAATTCATTTCAGCACTGGCTAAGCTGAAAAATGACAAAACAGCTGGATTAGATAACTTGCCATCAGAGCTATATAAATATGGGGGGCCAAACATTAAGAAACCATTGTTTGCTCTGATCTTAAGGATTTGGGAGTATGAAATGATTCCACAAGACTGGAAAGATGCTTGTATTTCCAAGATCTATAAAGGCAAGGGTGACATATCAGACTGCAGCTCCCACAGGGGCATTTCTCTTCTCTCAGCAGCGGGAAAAGTCCTTGCCCACATAATTAACACCCGGTTAACACACTTTGCAGAAAAACTGCTACCAGAGACACAGTGTGGCTTTCGCCCAAACAGAGGCACAGTGGATGCCATATTTGTTGTCAAACAAATGCAAGAGAAAAGCTTAGAGCAACATCGGCCTTTGTTCATGTGCTTTGTAGACCTGGAGAAAGCTTTTGATCGTGTCCCACGGGAAGCTCTCTGGATCATACTAAAGAAAACTGGGTGCCCTGACAAAATTGTCAGTTTGATTCGGCAGTTTCATGAAAACATGATGGCAAAAATCCGCCATGAGGACAAGCTCTCAGAATAGTTTCCCGTGACATGTGGTGTAAAACAAGGCTGTGTTCTGGCTCCCACACTCTTCTCACTTTACTTCGCAGTTGTTATGAGAGACGCGACCAAAGCCTGTAGTAATCAAATTAGTCTCGACACAAGGATAGACAAAAGTGTCTTCAACATCTCTCGCTTCAGAACAAAAAGTCGCGTAACCAAACTATCCATCTTAGAGATTCTCTACGCGGATGATGTATGCATGATGGCTAATTCTTGCGAAACTCTTCAGACTTACATAAATCTGCTAAATGCCTCCTGCAGAAGATTTGGCTTAGCCATTAGCATCACTAAGACGCAAGTTCTCAAACAGCCACTTAGAGGTCTTAATGCAGATGACTCCAGTATTGAGGTAAATAACAAACCCTTGCGAAATGTGTCAAATTTCAAATACCTGGGAAGCCGAATTAGAAGTGACAACAGCCTGACAACGGAAATCGCAGCGCGTATAGCCAGCGCAGCCACAGCCTTCGGTAAGCTTAATGACCGAGTATGGAAATCACATGATCTCAAACTACAAACAAAAATTGCGGTCTACAAAGCAGTAGTATTATCCACCTTACTCTATGCCTCGGAAACCTGGTGCTGTTATAAAGCTGACATTAAGAAGTTAGATAAATTTTATCTTCGATGTCTGAGATCAATTCTGCGCATCAAATAGGAAGACCGTGTCCCAAACACGGAGATTTTGCGCCGCGTGAAACTGGCTGGCATTGCGGCTTTAATAATGAAACATCAACTGAGATGGAGTGGTCACATAGTACGCATGGATGACAGTAGGCTACCTAAAGCGGTGTTCTACTCGCAGCTTTCGTGCGGGAAGAGGAGAAAAGGTGGTCAACACCTGCGATATAAAGACACCATTAAACGCCACCTTGCAGCTAGCATTGCGTCGATCGGAGTGGCGATCAACTGTACATAACAATTCGAGCAAAAGCGTGTAATGAACCTGGATGCTAAAAGAGAGCTCCGAAAATCTCAGCTCAAGCCTGTCTACACGTATACTTACAACTCTGCTGGTCAACTTCACTGTGCTTCATGCAACAGGATATTTAAAGCGAAATTCGGATTCGCGAGCCACATCCGAGCCTACCACAACAAAGACAGAGAAGTCTGACGGAGTCACTGTCGCCGGACACGGCGAGGAGGACATCACCATCATGAGACTGTGTGTACATTTTTGCACCTGAACACTCTCTATGTTTTTGACATAATACGTTTTCTGTCATGCTATGCTGTATGCTTAATTATATCACTAGAAACCAGTTTTTTTAATGGGTATATGATTTAAGTGCAAGATATTAATCTTTACTCATCATTTTCAGAAAGCAATAACGTGTAAAAGAAATAAATTAAACGAACCACAGCGGATTAATATGAAATGGGAATTTGATCTTCGGAATGAACGAAAGAAAATGGAATACCTTGTGATGAAGAGTAAATGGATCAGAATTAACAAGCATTAACAAGAATATACTATACACATCGTATGATAGCAGTCTTAACTAATTATTTTTCTTTCAGAATACGAGGCGATTGATGCCGGCTGTCAGACAGAACTACACATCTTAGTTTTAGTGATGAAATGTGCGAGAAATAAGAAACTCTATACTATGAATAGTTGTATGAGTAAATGGTAATATGAATAATGAAGTGTCTATTTTGCAGATGATAATGAATGATGATGAATAGTTGTATGAAGAATATGCTAATATGAATAATGAAGTTTTTCTTTGCAGCTGATGATAGTGCTGAAGTTATGGTAAAATGAATAATGAAGTTTTTCTTTGCAGATGAGGATAATGATGAAGTTTATATATTTACTGTTAGTTAAGAAATGCTATGTAGTTATTTAAGTATTTGTTGCAGTTCGTTTTGACAGTATGTCTTATGTCGCATGGTATAATGACTGAATGTTTTGGAAAGGACAGCTAGAGTACATACATATTGAGTACATGTTTCATTACCTGTTAATTCGAAGTTCACTACTTTTCAGAATAATATGCGTTTCTTCTTTCAGCGTAGTAATCCATTTTATATTGTTTCCAGGAGAAGCTATTCATGAAATTAATGTGCTATAGGCAGTTAGTTATTAAACCTGTTCTAGTACTTGCATTTTTTTTACCCATTTGTGTCATTCATGAATGTGATCACATATACTCTACTTGTTTCATAACCTTGGTACAGCTGACTCACGACGAATGACGTTACTAATCCTTATTCGCGGCAATAAGTCAAAAGCAAATATTTTCATGCCCCAGCAATTAATTATCGATCCCAACGCAATGCATTGCTAGCACACACAAAAAATGTATTACCAGTCCCAAATAATGCTACTAGTTTAAGAGATATTTATAGTACTAAATATAATGCAGATTTGTCAGATGTATTGAACCCATTATATCTATGTGTTATTGAACCACAGACCTTGAGTAATAGTTACAGTGTATTACATTTTAAATATGTCCTATGTCACTTGAATGATGAGTTCTGAGTAATACGGAATGATGTTTTGTAATAATGCATAAATACTATGCCAATAATTTCTGTAAATAATATTTTGTTATACTCTATAAATGCTATGCCAATAATTAACTCTCATTTTGAATGATGACTTCTGAATAATACTGAATAATGTTTTATAAAACTATATGAATACTTTGTAACTGGGCAATGAATGCCACTGTTTCTTATAGTTTAAATTTGTCTTATGTCACTTACATGCTATTATATATGAATACCAGTAGCTTGATGTTACACTCATTAACTCCTGTTTCGATTGATGACTTCTGAACAATGTATAAAAATGTTTAGTAACTGGCCAATGAGTGCCAACGATTACTATAACTAGATGAATTATGTTAATGCTGTGCCATTAATTAACTCTTGCTTTGAATGATGACTTCTGAACAATGCATAAATATGGTTTGTAACTGGCCAATGAGTGCCAATATTTAGTGTAATCAGATGACTTATGAATAATGTTCTGTAATACTCCATACATAGTACAGAAATGTTTAGTAACTAGGCAATGAGTGCCAACAATTACTCAAATCTGTAGATAGACTAGTGTAATTTTCAATGATGACTAGCATAAGACTTAATGTCCTTCACCTTCTGACCTAATTACCAAAAATTACTGCAATATCCGTTTGTCCTGTCTATCCTCATGATCATGGAGCACTATATTTGGTTTTTGCACTAATTCTACGTTGGTGTACCTTACAGGAGTGTGGTGTTGACACATCATGCTGTCCACCACCTTGAACGATGGAGATGTTATTATGGTCCCACTGTTTGGTGTACCTAATGTACTACCAAAATGATAACATTGAATATTAATACGACATTTCAGTGTCTTGGCTACACTGATTAATACTTCTGGGAAGAGAACTTCAGATTGTCTCACTTGGTGTTGTGCTTCTGTAGAAAGATATGGACTTTCAGTGCAGCTACGAGCAACCTACTGTGCTACAACCATGATGCAATCCTTCCCTTTCCTTTCCTAGTTCTTATAAAATGGTATATATACAGTGTGTGTGCACTTTATGTCATTTGTTAATATGTTTTGTACTCATTGCGTATCCTAGTTCTTGTAGAATGGTAGAGATACATACAGTGCATATGCACTTTATGTCACTCATCAATAGGTTTTGTACTCATTGCATATACATTTTGTCATTGCTTGATATGTTCTGTACTCAGTGCATGTGCACTCTATTTCATTTCATGTTCTGCACTTATATATGTGTATATACTCTGTGACTGTAAACTTAGTTAATTAAGTAGATTTTAGAAAAATTTGTTGCTCATGGCAAGTCCAATTGACTCACCATCGCTGCCAAATTTTAGCCCCCCCCCCCCCCACCCAGTGGAGGGTTATGTAAGAGGTCCGAGTAAATGTAATTTCGATGTATTGCTCATGCGCTGCTTGCGATATGCAAGATCTCTTACGAGAGAGCAGTGTTGACTGCAGTAGGAACTGTGTACCTGTAGCAGTAAGTTGTTGCTAGTCTGGAGTCTGCTCTGGTCTGGTATGGTGTATCGTGTTGGCTGGCCCGGTCGTGGTGTAGCGATGCCGGAGCCTGAGTATTACCGTATAAGGTAAAAAGCAGCCTCGCGCATATGTAGTAATGTTATCTCAAGTCGCATGTAAATGTTTTAAAAGTCTCGTAATAATAATCTTCCTCATAAAAAGTAACTTTTAACAACCATTCACTTCAATTTAAAGAATTTACTAATTTCTCCCATCCATGATCACCCCGATTATTGCAATAGAAAAATCAGTTGCTCCCTTTCATAAATGACAGATAGGTCGGCCAGCATTGCACAGAGCTGTGCCGGAAAAATTTATTGTAAGAGCAGATATATCCGTCGACTTCATTGAGGTAAGAATTTTTACATTTTTTATTCAGAATGATTTTTCAGGGCCATGACGCAGCACTGCTGTCGTCCAAAATTTACCAGGTTAAATTCACGATGAATTATTGAAAAGTCATAAGTGAGCGACAGTTTAATTGAGACGTTAGTTACATTGTTTTATTACCAGGTTACTGAATTTATTTTTGTATTGGGACGTTACACTGAATGTGAACGACATAATTATAATTTTTACTGTTGAGAGGTTTAGGGATTTTTCTGTTGTGAGGTTACGCTAAATGTGAATGAATTTTGAGCTTAGATTAAATCAGAGATAATTTTGTGGGTAGATTAAATGTAAACGAATTTTGTGTGGAGGTTAATGTGAAAAGAATTTTGTGTGGAGGTAACAAATGAGAAAAAAGTTTGTGGCGAGGTTACACTGTGAAAGAATTTTGTTTTGAGGTTACACTAAATTAGAATCATATTCATATTATTTATTATATTTTGTGGAGAGGTTACAGAGTGAAGCGGTAACTAAAGTAAAAAAAAAGAGATGGGGACAGTTGTGTGAGTCTTTAATCGACTGCCGCATACTATTGGACTTTTCATTCAGTTTTCTATTGTTAATGTTTTAACACTTGTATGTGAACACCTGTGTTATGGCGTATGAATGGTCAATGAATTATGTATGATTCTTCAATTGCTTAGGTGTATTCACATTGATTTGGAGGTTTATAAATAGTGGCAGAATACCAGTACGAGATTATTGTTAAAATAGTATTGAACGTATATGGGCATGAGGTTAATATGTTATGTACTTGTATTAATTTTCTATTTTTCGTGTAACATAACATGTGTCCTCGAACAAGATTTCAAAACGTATTGGGTAGATGTGGCCCCCTTATCTCTCCTGTTCCCACGTCTTCTACATTCAGCGAGTAGGAGAGCTCTGGTTGTCATTAGACAGCTATAGTTGGGTGGAGCGAGTGCGGAAGTTTAAAAGCTGTTCTTTTAGAAGGTCAAAACTGTGTACTGTCATAATAATGACCCAAATTTTGACACGGGGTAGTTTGCTGCCGCTGATGTCTTGCAAGTGAGCTTTTTGCTCCCTAAAATAGGAGGTCGAGTTGATGATGCTTCCTTGTCAGAGCAATATCCTCTCAAAAAGAAGTCCAGTTTTTGAAAGTGTTGTAAGAGCTTTTGGTACATAATTGTCATCTTCTGGGAGTACACTCTTTCATCAAGACTATGTCAACTGTTGAAAGTAATAAGTAACCTCATGAAACCAAAATTATTGTCCCTCAGCTGCCAACTTGTAAATTTTAACAAAAGTTATGTAAGCGTTAAACAATATTTAAAAAAAAGTAATCATGAAACCTATGTCGCAATTTCCAGTATTCGTGGAATTGTAAAATCTTCAAATGAAAAAAAAAGAAACCACTAGAATGAAGAAATAAAATTAATAGGTAGAAACTAAAAACTGGTTACTTCAGGAATTCTGCACGCTACTTCCGTACTTGGTGCCACCAGCGATAAGTGCCTTCGCCCTCTTTTTCGTGGCCTACTCAATGGAGTGAGCGCAGAAGCTCTGGGCTCGCTTCCGCCAACACTTACGGGTGACCGAGAGACACACAGACACAGTAACGTCATTAAGACAAGTCCCGTCTCGAGGGCCCTCGGAAGGAAAGCGTGAATCACGCTTCCTGTCTTTCAAAACGAGGCGCGCGACGAGAGGGCAGGTCTAAATATCCGGCGCTGCAGGAAGCTTACGCAAGAGGTCGTCTTCACCACGACAAGGGGCGAGGACACGCATTTCCCGCGCCCAAGCAGTCGCCACTCTTCGGGAATTCTGGAGATTCAAGCGTGGTGTGAAGTCTTCAAACGAAGAATGCTTCATAGCTACGAAATTCTGTGATGGCAAATCCACATCATCATCAATTAACCCCTTTACTCTGAGACCAGTCATATGACGGACCAATGAAAGCGAGATCCCATTACTATTCCCGTCATATGACTGCCTAACGACACCGTGCCCTCACTAAAAGGCGATACAAAATATTTAATCGATTCACAATTATCAATAGTCAGTCAAAGTTTGTGTTTCTTCCTTATTTTATTTCTTCATTTTCTGATGAAGTGTTTCAAGTAATTGTTATTTTACACCGGTATTTGACTGTATTGTTGTTTATTTAATTACGAGCCAGGTTTCGGTCTTCTATGCCATTTTCAAGTGACTTGAGTTTCTCATTAAGATATACTGCAGGACATCAAGCTCAAAATTGGCCATAAATTAAGAAAAATATTCCCTCCCAACGAAATGCCACACGTAAGACCAGCATGTTGCAAAAAAACCTGTTCTTATTAAATATGACGTGCTCACACTATTATTTACTGATATTTTTGCAAAATGGTTGTTTTACATATGGCATTTCGTGGGTAGCGATTATTTTTCTTACTTTATGGCCAATTTTGAGCTTGATGTCCTGCAATATATGTTACTGACAAACTCAGTCACTTTAAAATGCCATAGAAGGCCGAAACCTAGGTCGTTATTAAATAAACGAAAATAAAGTCAAATGGCCGTGTGTTTATTTAAGAATTGTCGTATGATTGTTGCTCAGCAAGATCAATAACTGTTTTAAGTAAAGTAATGTAAAAATAGACCATTACTGGAATGATCAATTACTGTCATTCATCTGTCAAATTTTCTTCTGTTTAGAGAGTGTCGATCGATAATGAAATGAAGTAATGAAATTATAGTTCCAACATATTTCACAATAACGTGCTGACCAATACCAATAATCAAGCAGAAATGACAGTAACTTTCACCAATCACATAATACGAAAAAGGATTCTCTCATTGTTAAGCATAACTGGTAGTTACTTTTCAAAACAGAGATACAGTAACATGTACCCACTTACATAGTATATATTTTATATTTCCTGTGGGAAGTACTAGTGTACAGGAATTTACGTCTTTCCCAGTTATAGATAGCAACTGCAGTAGTCCAGAAATTCCTTAATTACTCGTATTGAAAGAGATAAGTAGATTAATTGACAGCGCGACACAGCAGTGACTACATAAGGGCTACTATAGTGCTGTACACAGTAGCGTATTATTGTTATTATCATTATTAGTACTATTGCCGGTTGGAGTGGCCGAGCGGTTCTAGGCGCTTCAGTCTGGAACAGCGCGACCGCTACGGTCGCAGCTTCGAATCCTGCCCCGGGCATGGATTTGTGTGATGTCCTTAGGTTAGTTAGGTTTAAGTAGTTCTAGGGGACTGATGACCTCAGAAGTTAAGTCCTATAGTGTTCAGAGCCATATTAGTACCGTACTATTAGGGGCTGTGGTCAGACACAAAACAATTACAGCCTGAATCTTGCAATTTCTGCAGTTCAGGAGTAAAGAATGCGTCTGTCAAGTGATTTAGGAACAGTAAGTACAGTGCACACATTTTGACTTGATTGATTTTAAATGGGGTTGCAGTGTGTAGGTCAAGTTAGTCCAGCAATTGAAGGGAAGTATGTTTTGCAACAAGCGTCTACCCTCACTGTGAATAGCTTTCTTGTCTGAGAAGGAATTGTGGGTAGCACTTGGGATGAACCCCGAATTCCTTCGTCATGAATTCGAACTCCCGCTTACCCCTCCCCCCCCCTCCCGCAACCCCCCTTCGCTCCCCCCCCCCCCCTCCCCCCCGCACACAAGCTAAATATCATTTATCTTTCAACGTTTTAAAAATAGAAGTGTTCCAAGAGAAGTCTTCTACAGTTTAGTTACGTTCTAAAGTTGGTGATGATGTGGCGGTGGGGAGGGGGGGAAGCAACAGGAGTTGAGGGGGGAGGGGGATACTAACTAATGTCTGACTGCAGTCGGGGTAACGGTCTAAGAAAGGTTGGGACCCACTGCTGGTAACATTTTGGAATTCACGAGTGACTCCTTCCTCTGCCTCCAAGCGATTTTTTGCAGTCACTCTCCGCACTGCTTCACAGTCCCTGCCCGTCAGTGCTCCCTGAGGTCTGCCTGGTATTGGTTTGGGTGTACTTGCCCCTTCGCGTTTCCGCTTCACTATCACATCGTCCACAGTTGAACTGGACAGCTTTACAAGGCTTGAAATGTTCCTGATTGATTTGTTACTCAGGTGACATCCAATGACTAGCCCACGCTTGAAGTCACTGAGCTCTGCTGACAGATCCATTCTGCTGTTACTGCTTGCTCCGTCTCTCGTGACACCTGGTGATCAATTCTGCATTACATAGGGATGTGCGGATACTTTAGACCAGTTAGCGTAGGTAAGTTATTCCGTTCCGGCGTGTCCAGTCTCTCGACGCGCATGCATTCTCTGACGCACGGCTTCCATGACAGACGATTCCGCACCTCACGAGGCCACACCTTGCCGCTGTCACCGGCGAATTAATCACCCGTAGTTTCCCGGGTGTGGTTTACAACCGCGCTTTCCGTCTCTACGTGTCCAAGCATGCGTCATCTCTTTCGCCTTGATGCCACTCCATTGCTCTTCGTTCTACATTCTGTTTTACTGGAGACAGACTGGCCTCGTGGTCACTTGCCTTCAAGTTCCTTTTGAAGCCATTTCCTCATTGTTTTTCTTTGATCTATCCTCTTTAATCTCCAAATGATTTGAACCATATGTTCTTGAGTTTTCGCTTAATGGTTGCTTCACTAATGGTTCTTGACTAACATTTTGTTTCTCGTTTTGTTAGGGTTTCGACTTCCGCAACTTAACTTCTGCCTCCTGCAGTCTACTTCTCTGGTTACACCTACATCTACGTCTACACTCCGCAACCCACCTTTCGGTGTGTGGAGAAGGGTACTTTGTGCACCAGTGTCACTAACCCCCTTTGCTTGTTCCATTCGCGTATAGTTGGCGGGAAAAACGACTGCCGATAAAACTCTGCGGAAACTCGAATCTCTCTCATTTTGTTTCCCTGGTATTTTCGCGAGATGTACGTAGCAGGAATCAATTTATTGGTTGACTCTGCTAGGAACGGGCGCTCTCGGGACTTTAACAATAGAACAAGTGGTGACGTAGGAAGTCTCTCTTGCAGCGTCTGCCACCGGATTTGGCTGTACATCTCCGCGACGCTTTCGCGCATTCTAAATGAATCTGTGACGAAATGCGCCACTCTTCTTTGGATCTTCTCTATTTCTTCTATTGATCCTATCTAGTATGAATTCCAGAACGACGAACATTATTCAAATATCGGTCGAGCGACAGTTTTGTAAGCTACCTCTTTTGTGGGTGGACTGCAGTGGCTGAGGATTCTTCTAATGAATCTCGGTCTCGCATCTACCCTATCTGCCACTAGTTTTATGTGGTCGTTCCACTTTAAATCGTTCCACTCGTATACTCCCAGCTATTTTATGGAAGTAACTGCTGCCGGTGATTGCTCTGTAAACGTGTACTAATACAATACTAGGTGTTCCTCCCTGCTTAGGCGCGGTACGTTGCATTTGTTTCTGTTCAGTGTGAACTTACACGAAAAGTCCTTACAAAATACGAGCACCATACCTCTCACTGTTCTCAACAAAAAAGCCAGACAGATAATATCGGTTTTTTCTACAACCATAGCGAGTTTTCAAAAATTTGTGATATAATGATGATGGAATTTGCGTCCATTCTTCTTTGTAGCTTTGTTACGGCGTTTTATGGGCAATTCATATGGCATTCGACTGAAATCCAATTCATTCCGGAGATGTTATGTGTGATACAATTCGCGTTAAGAAACTGGCTTGACCAGCAGAATCACCTTATTTTCCCCCAAACAACTA
Organism: Schistocerca serialis cubense; assembly: GCF_023864345.2. Classification (NCBI taxonomy): domain Eukaryota; kingdom Metazoa; phylum Arthropoda; class Insecta; order Orthoptera; family Acrididae; genus Schistocerca; species Schistocerca serialis. The sequence goes on from NC_064639.1 coordinate 593,805,331, forward strand.
CCGATGAAGTACGAAGAGCAATTTTTAAGAACATTTCTCGTGGAGCAAAACAATGTCTAGCAAAAATACATAAAACTTGGATAGAAAACAGTCTTTACTGCAGTAAAATATTTATCTGCAATGGTGACTATTTCGGTCAGAATGTGACCAACTTCAGTCCATTCATGCCAAGATGCCAGGCGGTTGGGTGAACGGAGCAGGTGTCGTGGCTCCACGAACGTCGATTGACCGAAACCGGTTACCACTGTAAATAAATATTTTGTTGCTGTTGTGGCTGTTTTTTAAGCATTTTTAAAATGTGAAAATTTTTTTGTTCTTTGTGCAGAGGACCAACATCATTCTCGATCTAGCCTCAAGGTCAAGTGAAGAAGGAGCAACGAAATGAAATGCAGCACAGTTGAAAATTTCGTACGAGAAAGTTTCGTGCCTTTTGAGTCGAGAATTTTTAACAGACGAACTAATACACACATACAAAGTAAAAGAAATAAAAACAACCAAATATCCCTAACACAATTTGCTGAAACAAACCTGTTTAAGAAACACACATTAGAATTATGTTGTGAAGTGATAGTAATATCTGTTCTCGTCTGCAAGATAAACAGCGTGATACAGAAAAAAGGTCAATTGTCAAATGTTGTCAGAGTAGCTGAACTAAACTTTTTCCCACAATTTCATTTTGTGAGCGATCGGGTTTGCTGTTTCGGGATTAAACTAAGAAAAACAAATCAAGACCAGACCTGCTCCTTCAAATATCACAGTCTCTAGTACATCCTCAAGTATATATCTTTAGGGAGTTAAATAAATTAACGCGTGGATACCATATTATGGACTGCGCCTCATCACTTCACACAAATTCCTTCCACTGTTCTACAGACCATAAAAAGCGATTCAAACAGCCTACAAATGGTTCTTCACTATGGTGGTCTCTGTAACTCAGAAGCAACAGAAGTTACCAGCAATAACTGACAACATCAGATTCCTTCAGTTGTCGGTGTTTATTAGACAGGTCGCCAGAGCTACCGTAGCGATGGCTGCGTGATGTGTCTCCCTGATGTTTGCACGTGACAATAACTCTGCTGTAGGCAGACCTGTGTGCAAATAACTTCTGTGACATTTTACCCAAAAAGTTCGGTTCTTACAGTCGTGGTACGTTTAGGTTGACTCAGCCCTCTCCATTCGTTACGGCAGAAAATGGGCATATGATGTGCTGGCGCCCCGCCCCCGCGCGCGCACGCATGCACACACACACACACACACACACACACACACACACACACACACACACACAAACACTCCCAGACGCAATGCCCGACATCATACAGAATGTGTTCCTATTTGCTGTGGGAATCTGGTCGAGATGGTGAATTCATTAGCACACAGAATCCCTCTTGGCAAACTGATGGAGGTATGACACGTGTAATGACTGGAAACTGCACTGTACATTTTCAAAGAAGGGACACACTATAAATATTTTATAGTTGCTGCTTTAGAGGCAGTATCAATACGATTTAAAAATCGAAGTTTTGTTTTAATTCTATTCTAAAATTAAATGTTACGTAACCACTTTGTATAAAAACACATAGTCGTACAGTAATAGATTTCTTTACACAGAAGCTCTTAATCATTCATATCTATTAAATGGTGATAATTTCAGCGGTCGTTATGGTTTAACACATGCACTTAACTTCATGGTGCTCATAAACCAATAATGACGTCGTCGTGAATACAGAAAGCATTAATGCTCTCTTTAATGCACCATTTTCCTTTCTCACTCTCAAATAATAAATCTAAAACATTTTTATCTTCATTTTTTTTCTTCACTTCAGAGCTCTGCTGTGTCATACGAGAAGTACGTGTGTAGTTCAATTTACTGTGTTACATTCTTTGACAGAGCACATAATTGAAACCAACATCAGGAGAGTGGTTTTGTGCATAACTGATATAATTAAATAAAGCTGCCAACTGGTTCCTCTCAGACTGCGCGAAGACACACAAAAGAATGAAAACGGTATTAATGCTGATTTTTAAAGACTAGTCCTTTAGTAGCCTTGGCATATACGTACATAAGCTTATGCTATACAGTTGCCATAAGAAACAATAAAACTGAACACTGAGACGTCGACGTGCTATTTAAGTCTAATGACGGTATTACAAAAAACAGTAGGAGGCCTGAAGAAATCTTTATTGACAATTTGTGTTCTCCGATTTGCTTTTCGCGAAAGGGAATTATTTACGTAGCATTTACGACTTTCTTTGTGACATTGGGAGGGATGCCGGAGGTTTGTTGTTACTAACTGTGAAGCCTTATTTTGTATTTCTTTCCTACAGTATTACTTTTTCTATGTGATGGAGGAGCAGCAGGAGTGAAATTAGCGATAAACTTAACATCAAAATTGAACGTCACACGTAGCAGTCGAAGCGACAGAATTCTGCTACATTGGAATCAAAATAATGTACGATTGACGAGTGTATAAGAAACTGAATAGGCCAAGGAAGGAGGACATCCGTCCTGAGACAAGTCTACCAGTAGGTCTGTCGAACACAGGATTCAATTGGAGGATGAAATTTCCGAGCATGTATGTTTGGAGCACAGCGTTATATGGAAGTGAATCGTAGGCTAGGGACAAACAGGAAAATAAGAAAATCGAAGCGTCTGAGATGTTGCTGCAGAAGGATGCTTTGAAACTGGGTGGATGACGCGAAATGATAAGTTCTCCGCAGAATCGGAGATAAAAACAAATAAATTCCGTGGTGCTAGAGGAACCCGTCTAGAGCAAAATGTGCAGGAGATCACACAGAGATTGACCTATACGTATCTCATAAATACATCGAATGTCCTCAGTTGAGGCGATGAGGGAAAGAAAGACAGCAAGACGTGTCGGATGGCGTAAAAACAGACGGAAGACTGATGACTGTTAAAAAAGTGGGAGCTAAATCTCATGGTGTGTGTATGCACGTAATAATTTATGAATGAAATACGAACCATTTTTGAATAAGTATGTAAGATCACGTGTTACAAGCTTACAAGACAAAAAAGACTATGAGAAAAAATGAAGGAAGGAAGGAAGATCGGCTCACGCAAAATATTTAACTTCTACTGTATGTTGATAAGTATTTATTTGGGACCAACTAATTGCAACTCAATAAGGCACAATTTTTTGTCATGAGCAATTCGCCTTTGTCTTTGCAAGGCACTTTCAGTGGCCTTGAATATGTATATGTTTTGGTTTATGCTATTTACTTTACAAGTAGTACCTGTTACGCTACATGTTATAAACAGGTCTGGCACTTTTGTATTTCTATGATGCACCAAGTATTTAAAGTTCTTCCCACAGATTTCGTGGACGTTGATCTATATGCTGTGTTCCTGTTTCTTTGTTGTAACAGGTGTCCTTCTGTTAATTGCCATTTGAAATTTCGTGTTGTACACATCGTAGCATTAGGGATTGGACATACGTTTTGATATGTTTTGGACATGTGAAATCACGCCCATCTACAAGAAGGACAGTAGAAGTGATTCACGAAACTACCACCCAAACTACCGTCCAGTATCCTTGACATCGATTTGTTGTAGAATCTATATTCTGAGCTCAAACGTAATTAGGTATTTTGAACAGAGGAACAGAGTGATCTCCTCAATGCCAACCAACTCGCACATTTCCCCCATAACATACTGAAATCCCTAGACCAAGGCAGTCAAATGCTGGATTTATTGATTTCCGAAAAGCATTTGACTCAGTGCCACACCTATGCGTATTGTCAAAAGTACGATCATATGGGGGTATCAAGCGAAATTTGTGACTGGATTGAGGACTTTTTGGTAGGGAGAACGCAGCATGTTATCTTGAGTGTAGAGTCACCGTCAGATGTAGCAGTAATTTCGGGTGCGCCCCAGGGAAGTGTATTGGAACACTTGCTGCTCGTGTTGTATATTAATAACGTTACAGACAATATTTATATTAAAATCAGGCTTTCTGCAGATGAGGCAATCACCAATAATGAAGCACTATCTAAAACAAGATGCAGAAATGATAAGTTTCCAAAGTGGTGCAAAGATTGGCAACTTGCTCTAAATATCCAGAAATGTAAAATTGTGCACTTCACAAAAAACTTAGTATCCTATGACTATAACGTCAGTTAGTCACTGTTGAAATCTGCCAACTCGTACAAATACCTGGGTGTAACATTTTGTAGGGATATGAAATGGATGATCACACAGGTCCAGTCGTGAGTAAAGCAGATGGTAAACTTCTTTTTATTGGTAGAATACCGGAAAAATCTACAAAGGAGACTGTTTACAAATAACTTGTGCGACCTGTTCTAGAATATTGCTCAAGTATGTGGGGCCTCTACCACATGGGACTAACAGAGGATATTGAATGTATAAGAGAAGGGCAGCACGAATGGTCAAAGGTTTGTTTAATCCGTAGGAGAGTGTCACAGAGATACTGAAGGGACTGAACTGGAAGACTCTTGAAGACAGACCTGAACTATCCCGAGACAGCCTGTTAACAAAGCGTTTTTAAGTGATTACTGTAGGAATATACCACAACCCCTTACGTATTGCTCACAGAGGGACCGTGAGGACAAGATCAGAATAATTACTGCACGCACAGAGGCATTGAAACCATCATTCTTCCCACGCTCCGTATGTGAATGGAACTGCAAGAAACCCTGATAAGAGCTACAATGGGACGTACCCTCTACCATGCACCTCACGTCGCAAAGTATAGATGTAGATATGTTTTGGACGGTGTTGCCCATTGTTGGCCGTCATTGCCAACTATTGAATGTGATTTCGTGTTGCTTCTGATCTCTCTCTCTCTCTCTCTCTCTCTCTCTCTTTCTCAGTGTGTGTGTGTGTGAAATGTATATTGTACTTCTTATTACGTTTATTAGAGAGTCTGGTTTGATGTGTGTCTGCTCGTTTATCACATATTTGATCTCAGCAATGATTTTCTGGACGTGGTAGTCTTCCTGCATTTGTACAAGGCATTTGTTGTGGTTGTTCATTCTGATTATTTTCATTACTTGTTCCATGTATGTAGGATGGTGACTGTGATGTTTAAAGTTCTCTGCAATGTGGAGTGGTTTCTTTCATACTTCCACACATAATGTGTTACTTGTGTAGTGTTTCAAAATTCTTCCATGTAATGCCTATGTATATTGCGTCACAACATTGACATTCAAGTCTGTATATACCTGATCCCTGGAATTTGTCCCCCTCGGTCGTTTGTTGTCTTAAGTTTGACTGGAGAGTCTGCACAGTTTTATATGGTATTTGGAAGCCTTGTTTCGTTTGTAGAAGTCACCCCATGTGTTAATTTCTGTATCAAATGCTTCTTTTCTGTGCGTTGTCATTGTATCTGTGAGTATGCCTGCATTGTGGATAGGTTGGGTTTGTTGTGTTCGTTAGTATTTATGTTTGTGATTTCTTGATTGAGACTCTGTACTTCATGTGTGTCATACACATTGCTCCTATCTACTTGTATGCGTGTACTTATTTCTTTTATGTAATTTATCTTGTTGAGCGGAATCCTGTTTATTCTAATTTATTCCATAAAACACTTTTTATAGTGCCACGAGCTTCTAGCTTCAGGGATAATCAGATGTGAAATTTATTGTTGTGTGCAAAGCTGTTGTTTCTCTGAAAATGTTCAACGTATATTTTCCCTTTTCTTTGATTACTTTTACGACCAGAAAATTGTGGTCCACAACCCCACGACGACTACCGCAGTCCACGTCATCCCTCCGCCGTCCCACACCGAACTCAGGGTTATTGTGCGGTTCGGCCCCTGGTGGACCCCCATCCCCCCCGGGAAAATCTCACACTAGACGAGTGTAACCCCTATGTTTCCGTAGTAGAGTAATGGTGCTGTACGCGTCACGTGGAGAATCACCGACATAGTGTAGCTGAGGCGGAATAAGGGGAACCAGCCCGCATTCGCCGAGTTAGATGGACCAGTCCATAAAGCCGTGCGTTCGCCCGCACGGCTAACTAGGTGAGCTATCAAAAACCTTACCTCACAGAGGCATGTCTAGAAAGGAAATAAAATATACAACAAAGAGTTTCAGTTCCAAGTACTTTTATTCGCAAGATGTTTTTAAGCCAAATTGAGTAACAAAAATTGACAAAATAGAATCTAGAACAGGGAAATAAGATTTCTCAACACGTAGCAGGATACAAAGGCAATATCGAAGGCGAAATACAGAAATAAGAGCAGAATTGGGATTAACATCTCTGAATGGAAACGTAGAAGACTACAGAAGTAAATGGAAAGAGCAAATCAGTAGCAAGGAACACCAAAACCACTATACAAATAGAAACCAACAGAACAAAGCAACATAAGGAAACCCAAGACCTAAGATAGCGCTTTGTGTAAGTCCTATAAGTAGTTGTAACAGGCAAAGAGTAATGTGTGTAGGAGATGATGAAGATGATGACGGTGATAGTGATGATAGTGATAAAGATAAAGCATGCCTTTTTCTTTGGTTTTATGGTAAGTTTTTTATACGAAACCAGACCCCAAACTATTTATCCGAATGTAACAGTATATGTGTACTTTTTTCAACTTAGAAACAGTAAGCGTTAGAGAGAGCAGATTCACAGAAAAAATTAAACCTTGAAGGAAACTCTTGCAGCACTTTCTCCTTCTCCAAAGCTTAGAGCAACCCTCTGACCATATACAGGGTGGTCACAAACAGTCTGAAAATTTTGTAACTGTGTTGCGGGATAGATTGTGCCGATAAATAGTTGTTAAGAAAACATTCGATACGTTGCGCCGTTTGGGAGTGAATTAGCATTGAAATTAGCCAATCAGGCCGGTGCGCGCGCAAATTCAAGTGGCCCACCATATACAATCAATATCAGTTGTTCTCACAGAGCAGATGATAGCACATGAGACTGGTCAGCCTTACCCTCCCAAGCCAAAGTTTGTATCGCTATTTTGTTCGGTTTTAGGTAACCAAAAGAACAGAACACATATGGCGACACCATCTCTCTCAGGCCACTTGAATTTTCGCGCGAAACACCCATATTGACTAACTTCAATGATAATTAACTGGGAAACTGCGCAACGTAACGAATTTTGTCATATCTCAGTACAACTAACCTTGGAACAGCCTTACAAGCTTTTCAGACTGTTTGTGACTGCATTAAGAGCAAGGTACGAAGTTGGGGTAGCATGATGGCTGGACAGTTCCTACATGTTTGTCGTATTGCAGAGTTTGTCTACGCTCGACTAGACCGCGTGAGGCAATACTGACCCTACAACTTACTTCAGAAGCCAGGATGAAGAGAGGCAAACATACTTTTGTAGCATTTGTAGATTTCAATAAAGCTTTTGGCAGTATTTACTGGTATACACTCTGATATTTTGGAGGTTGCAGGGGTAAAATACTGAGAGTGAAAGGTTATTTACAACATATAAAGAAACCATACTGCAGTTTGAAGAATCAGAGAATAAGAAAGGCAAGCAGTAGATGAGAAAATAGCGAGAGATGGTTGATGTGTATCGCCAATATTATTCAATCTCTACATCGAACAAGCAGTAAAGAAAATGAAGAAGAAATTTGGAAAAAGAATTAAAGGTCAGGGTGGAGATACAAAAATTTTGATGATTGCTGCTGACATTGTAATTCAGTCAGAGATAACAGTTGAACGATTGGACTATGTCTTGAAAAAAAAATATACGATGCATACCAACAAAAATAAGACAGGAGTAACGAAAAGTACCCGAATTTAATCGGGCGATGCTGATTAAGAAATAAGGCACTAAAAGCAGTAGACGAGTCTGCTATTTAGGCAGAAAAATAACTTATGATCGACAAATTAAAAAGAATGTAACACGCAGAGGGGCTATAGAACGACAAGCATTTCTGGAAAAGAAAAATTTCCTAAGATCGAATATTCATTTAACTGCCAGAAAATCTTTTCTGAAGGTATTTTTCTGCCTGGAGTGTAGACTTCTACGGAAAGGAAACATGGACGATAAACAGTTCAGGCAAGAAGAGGACGGAAGATTTTGAAATGTGGTGCTAAAGAAGTATCCCGAAGAAGATGACGTGGGCAAGAATGGCTCAAATGGCTCTGAGCTCTATGGGACTTAACTGCTGAGGTCATCAGTCCCCTAGAACTTAGAACTACTTAAACCTAACTAACCTAAGGACAACACACGCATCCATGCCCGAGGCAGGATTCGAACCTGCGACCGCAGCGGTCGCGCGGCTCCGGACTGTAACACCTAGAACAGCTCGACCACTCCGGCCGGCTGACGTGGGCAGATTAAACAAATAACGAGAAGTTACAGAATGGAACTGCGGGAAAAAGAATTTTGTGGCATAACTTGACTAAATCAAGGCATCGTTTGAAAGGACACTTCCTGTGGCATCAACGAAGTGTCAGTTTAATAATGGAGAGAAGTGTTGTGGGTGAAATGTGTAGGGAGCTGCCCAGACGTGAATACAGAAAGCAGGTGCAAATGGATGTATGTTGCATTAGTTGTTCAGAGATGCAGAGGCCTATGAAGAATACACCAGTGTGGACAACTGCATCGAAGCAATGTGTAGACTTAAGACCACAGCAGCAACAACAACAACAACGACGACGACGACGACGATGAAACTAAATTGTATGTCTTCAACACAATTATTTCATTACCTTTTCTGACCTATTTCGTACACTGGCCGTCCTCAAAAGGACATGAAAGACCGACGAGATATTTTGAATGAATCTATTGCATGTGCTTTCGAAGACGGCTAGTGGCCGAAACGCTTAAGACAATATTTGATCAAGACAAATATACAGTTCAATTATATAACTGCAATTATGACCACAGCATCGCTTTTCGCGTTTGCTAAGGAAAATGGATGATCTAAGTTGTTAGATTTAGTACATATAGAGAGACGATAACTGAATTACACGAGAGCAGTAAATGGACTATGGTTCAAAAACAGTGGACTCGCGCAATGAGGCTCGACCATTTTGCCTGTTATCGACACAAGGTGTCAGACATTCCAAGACATTTGAGAATTTTGTAATTTCAAGATCGGAGTCAGATAACAAATGACGAAAGAAAACTTTTTCCTTGTGATATAATTACCAATTAATAATTTTCTGATTTTTTTCCTTTATTTGTACATCGAAGCGTTCCTTATTGCCAAATTTCAAGATTCCATGTCTAGGAGAAGTACCCTATAGACTTTACTGAGTGAGTTTGCGCGTATTAAAATATGTGACATAAATAGCCGTATCTCTCGATTGCGTTGGCTTAGAAGCTCAAAAATATTACAACACAGAAGGACTATGGACTTTAGTGTGTGATGTAAATTGAAACTTGATACGTTTACCTGTTCCTGAGAAAAAGGGGAATAACGGACGGAGGGAAAGACAATCAGATAACAAATGGCAAATTTTTGATGTAATATAACAACAAATTAGCAGTTTTGAATTTTGCCCTTTACTTGTAGTGTGAAGTCTATCTTCTTGTGAAATTTCACGATTGTACACCAACGGGAAGTACACTATAGGTTTTGATGAGTGGGTTTGCGAATAACTAAATTTGTGACATAAATAGCCGTGTCTTTTGATTGTATTGACTTAGAAGTTATCGTTTATTATACCCCAAAGAGACCATGGACCTTAGTATGAGAAAGAAATTTGAACTTGATATTTCTAGCCGGTCATGGTGGTCGAGCGGTTCTAGGCGCTTCAGTCCGGAACTTCAGAACCACGCGGCTGCTATGGCCGCAGGTTTAAATCCTGCCTCGGGCATGGATGTGTGTGATGTCCTTAGGTTGGGTTTACTTAGTTCTAAGTCTAGGGGACTGATGACCTCAGATGTTAAGTCCATAGTGCTTAGAGCCATTTGATTGTATTGATTGATTGAATCGAACCCGGAACCCCGTGATCCAGAGTTAGCAACGATAGCCACTAGACCACGAGCTGCGGACGAAAACCTGGTGAAGCTTTGCACAGATGTGCTGAGCAATGTCTCTACTATGGCCGTAGATAGCGTCACGTCGCTCTTCTGTTCCGAGCGCACAGAGAATACGTAAAAATACCTATAAAATAATATATGAGCCTGCTGAGAGATTTCACCCGTGACATAAATGTGATGCACTTCGTTCTTCATTACAATTGTCGGCCGCACAATGCAGGGACAATTAAGACGCTCCTGCAGCGTTTTCGATGGGAAGTGTCTGATGACCCATCACATAACCCGGACTTAGCTCCCTTCGATTTTCATCTCTGTTCACATGAACCGCTGGGTGTGAAGACAACATTTCGGCACAGACAACGAGCTGCAGACCAGTGTGGAAAATTGGTGAAAAGCACAGACGGCTGCCTTCTATGATGAGGGTATTGGAAAGTGCTACAACGCTACGGCAAATGTCTAAGTCAAAATGGCGGCTACGCAGAGAAGTAGCTGGAAGGTGTAGCTAACTGTTACAAACAAAAGAATGTTGGTTTTCGCTGTGGTTTACTGTGCACGACCGATGGTATGTTAATAAACGACTAGCTCTTGAAAAATAATACAGGAACAGGCCATCAGGACAACGCTGGATCCTGAAAATGGTATAAGATTCAATCTCAGTTTTATTTAGTTCAGCAAACAATATATACTGATGGTGGCGTTACAAAGGCTTATATTTACAAAGTGAAACAAATATGATACGAAACAGCAGTGCAATTAAAGCAACGAGAGGTGTGGCGTTCGCTGTTTTATTCAGTGGTTTGGTATTTAAATAATTTGTAAATGAAAATGATAATCTTATTTTATTACATTGAGTAATTACTAAATAATTTTTCTCCCGGCTAAAGATTTGATCAAGTTGCTAAAGAACTCCAAGTTAACGTCGTGTTAAAGTGTTGTCTGTAAGTTGTGTAAGTGTCACTAAATCACAGTTCATAGAACAGATTCTATACAACTATTGATTAAGATGGAAGCAGTTATCTTCAGCAAAATGATCATTAAAACCACCGAATATCAGCCGCGCACAACACTGACGTGTTACCTGAAGCAATATTCTTCGCAACTCGTGCGTAATTAATTTCGTCTCCATACATCAGCTAAAGAGTTTGTTGTAACAATCGTGCTGTGAACACTGTTTTTAAAGAACCAATCTGATTCGAATCGTTTTCATAAAAATGAGTTCAGAACCACCGATGCACATTTATTTTTACACATTCGTATTACGTTCGGCATTTATGTCTGCAGAGCTGCGTAATTTGAACTTGCCGCAGAGATAATTGTTAAGATGTCGGCAGACAATTGATAGAGACTTTCTATTGTTAGAGCAAATAAGTAAATATTTGAAATGCGTATTGTGCACTATTTAGACCTCATCAAACAAACATTTGATTTGTTTCTAAGGAAAACACAGACAAAAACGCGATACAAATCGCTGTCATCAATGGCTGCGCTCCTTGCAGCGGAAAGAAATAATTAACACAGATAATGCTTACTGAGAGAGGAATTAAAGTTACAAATAATTATTCACTCATATATATAATAATAATGAACTCTATTCTCAAGTAATAATTAACAAATAATTACAACTTCTTAACAGACCTTAGTTTGATATGCGTCCGCAACCTACAAAAGCCATCCAACAAAAGGTAAAAACAAAGGAAGACAAACGCAGATCATAAAAGGAATTTACAATTATCATTGTCTTTGTGTGATACACATCGATATGTCCAATTACATCATAGAATATTATATAAATAATTAATATTTATCATCGTTTTCATTCGTTTTTACTGTTTTTTCATACGTCGAATAGACAATGTTTATAACTGTTAGATGCATAATTTTCTCTCGTTGATGTTGCAGAGGGCACACAGGCAACGTAACGTTTAACATGTACCAATGGCATTGTGCAGTGCAGCACAACGTTAACCCTAACAAATCCCCCACATTTAAGAGTTTACACAAGTCTGTCTGAATACCAGTTCATCACCAACGATAGTTTAAAAAGCCTACATTAATATACAATGATGTACTCAAAAGATTTAAGTCCAAACAAACTGCACTCAAGCTTATACTTTGAAATTCGTCAGGCTGGTGCCAGACTGTCGTTTCGCTGTATTATTAATTATTCATTGGTCATGTGATATATTTTTTTCATTTTTTGTCGTAACTCTGGGCTTTGATATCGAAGTGGTTGACAACAGGTAACTTCAAAGATCAAGCCACCACTTTACGAAGTAAGTTGATTAGGTAGGCGTTCTCAGGGAGCAGTTTAACTCGATCTCAAGGGACCCTCGCCGCCAGGAGGAAGGCATCGCCATAGAGTGGCCAGTCGGGACAACAAGAGGTCACCACATAGGATGGCAAGAAGTCGCCAGCTGAGGCCATTGTGTATCGACGCCGTCATGAAGTGGTAAGCTGGATTTTTGGGGCAGGGATCACCGAACAATCCTTAGGACTCTGCACTGAAGAGAAAACTGGACTGTGTAACACCTGTGCCTTTTCGTTATGTGACGTCTCATTCAGCCAAAAGTTATCACACAGGGCTTGGTAGCCACAAGCCGGACGCTGATTGTAAAATAATAGCGCGAAGGCGCGGAAAGGCGGATAACATCTTACCTGGCTAGAACCAGGACAAAGTTTGTGTTTTGGAATTGAATGTCGGTGCCCTTTGTAAAGAGCCTGTGCGCCATTACTCCGTCGCTAGGCCACGACGTTTGTTGATCTGAGGACGGCAGAATATAGCAGGAAAGACATTGATTAGCCAGTGCTCAAACTAGGGGTTTTAGTGGGAGATAATACGCTATTTTCCAAAAAAAAAAAAAAAAAAAAAAAAAAAAAAAAAAAAAAAAAAAAAAAAAAAAAAAAACAGCAGCACAGCTGCTGCTCGGATTGGCTGGCACTGGAACTGTTCTCGACCGTGTGAGATTGTTGTTAAACTGTTAATACGTTGGTTACGAGGCTTTCCATTGCGAGCATGGCTAACAAACTTGATGAGGGGTAGGTGAGTTGTTTTGGTAGGGTTCCTACGGAGAACTTGGGATGATGAGGATTTGTGGATAGATAGATATTGGTTCTTCGAGGAGGAAAGAGAGAGACTTAGCTTTGGACACTACACTGAGAAGCAGTGAGGTGGAGGAGAGAGATGTTCGGAGACTGCAGTTTCCAGATTGGGCTCATATCCAACACCTAGAAGACAGGCATGAGTGAAAAGTCAACATGTGCAGTTCACGTCGCAGCAAATAGGAAACGTGGTAAGGTTTTGCAGCAAAAGGAAGGGGAGATGGGAGTGGTCAGAAAGATCAGGCGCGTATTCGTAAATTAATGGGAACTTGTTCCAGGACTGTACTAAGTAACTGGCGGCTCACTAATGACTCAGGCATTCTCGGTTTCGGCATGTGACGTCCTTTACCCAGCGGCAGATCGAAGCAATCATGTACCCATTAGAATCACGTATTTGTTTGGTTGTTCGACAAACTATGAATCAGTAATCTGATCCTCCTTTTAGCCAACACCTTCAGGCTTTGTCGCGTCTTATTACGTCTTTTAATCGTTGTGTGTTATAACTCCTTCTGATTATCCGTTAATGTTTTGCCACTATCAGAATTATGTTTTTGTCCTTAAGTGAACTCAGGCTAATAATAAACCTGGGTTACTTTGGAACAGTCTTTAATTTCAATAGCTAGACGAACCCCCTGTACTCTCTTAGCTACACAGATTTTTCTAAAGATCACACCCCATATTTACTTGTTACTATTTCTTTCACTATGTGTCGTCAATCACGTTTTTATTGTGTTTCGATTAGGTGGCAGCTTCTTGATTTCACGTGACTGTTGGGGAACCATATGCACTTCAATAGGGTTCAGTTGATGTAGACTGAAGATTAAAATTGAAGAACCTGAAAAAAGGTGGGAATTTGAGGAGATGGGACTTGGATAAACTGAAAGAACCAGAGGTTGTACAGAGCTTCAGGGACAGCATTAGGGAACGAGTGACAAGAATGGGGGAAAGAAATACAGTAGAAGAAGAATGGGTAGCTTTGAGAGATGAAATAGTGAAGTTAGCAGAGGATCAAGTAGGTAAAAAGACGAGGGCTAATAGAAATCCTTGGGTAACAGAACATATATTGAATTTAATTGATGAAAGGAGAAAATATAAATATGCAGTAAATGAAGCAGGGGAAAAGGAATACAAACGACTCAAAAACGAGATCGACAGGAAGTGAAAAATGGCTAAGCAGGGATGGCTAGAGGACAAATGTAAGGCTGCAGAGGCGCATATCACTAGGGGTAAGATAGATCCTGGCTAAAGGGAAATTAAAGAGACCTTTGGAGAAAAGAGAACCACTTGCATGAGTATCAAGAGCTCAGATGGAAACCCAGTTCTAAGCAAAGAAGGGAAAGCAGAAAGGTGGATGGAGTATATAGAGGGTCTATACAAGGGCGATATTCTTGAGGACAATATTATAGAAATGGAAGAGAATGTAGATGAAGATGAAATAGGAGATATGATACTGCGTGAAGAGTTTGACAGAGCACTGAAAGACCTAAGTCGAAACAAGGCCACGGGAGTAGACAACATTCCATTAGAACTACTGACAGCCTTGGGAGAGCCAGGCCTAACAAAACTCTACCATCTAGTGAGCAAGATGTATGAGAAGGGCGAAATACCCTCAGACTTCAAGAATACTATAATAATTCCAATCCCAAAGAAAGCAGGTGTCGACAGATGTCAAAATTACCGAACTATCAGTTTAATAAGTTACGGCTGCAAACTACTAACACTAATTCATTACAGACGAATGGAAAAACTAGTAGTAGCCGACCTCGTGGAAGATCAGTTTGGATTCCGTAGAAATGTCGGAACACGTGAGGCAGTACTGACCCTAAGACTTATCTTAGAAAATAAATTAAAGAAAGGCAAACCTACGTTTCTAGCATTTGTAGACTTAGAGAAAGCTTTTGACAATGTTGACTGGAATACTCTCTTTCAAATTCTGAAGGTGACAGGGGTAAAATATAGGGAGCGAAAGGCTATTTACAATTTGTACAGAAACCAGATGGCAGTTATAAGAGACGAGGGGCATGAAAGGGAAGCAGTGGTTGGTGAGGGAGTGAGACAGGGTTGTAGCCTGTCCCCGATGTTATTCAATCTGTATATTGAGCAAGCAGTAAAGGAAACAAAAGAAAAATTCGGAGTAGGAATTAAAATCCATGAAGAAGAAATAAAAAATTTGAGGTTTGTCGATGACATTGTAATTCTGTCAGAGACAGCAAAGGACCTGGAAGAGCACCTGAACGGAATGGCCAGTGTCTTGAAAGGAGGATATAAGATTAACATCAACAGAAGCAAAACGAGGATAATCTAATGTAGTCGAATTAAATCGGGTGATGCTGCGGGAATTAGATTAGGAAATCAGAGGCTTAAAGTATTTGGGGAGCAAAATAAATTATGATGGTCGAAGTAGAGAGGGTATAAAACGTAGACTGGCAATGGCAAGGAAAGTGTTTCTGAAGAAGAGAAATTTGTTAACATCGAGTATTGATTTAAGTGTCAGGAAGTCGTTTCTGAAAGTATTTCTATGGAGTGTAGCCATGTATGGAAGTGAAATGTGGACGATAAATAGTTTAGACAAGAAGAGAATAGAAGCTTTCGAAATGTGGTGCTACAGAAGAATGCTCAAGATTAGATAGGAAGACCACATAATTAATGAGGAGGTATTGAATAGAATTGGAGAGCAGAGAAATTTGTGGCACAACTTGACTAGAAGAAGGGATCGGTTGATAGGGCATATTCTGAGGCATCAATGGATCACAAATTTAGTATTGAAGGGCAGAGTGGAGGGTAAAAATCGTAGAGGGAGATCAAGAGATGAATACGCTAAGCAGATTCTGAAGGATGTAGGTTGCAGTAGGTTCTGGGAGATGAAGAAGCTTGCACAGGATAGAGCAGCATGTAGAGCTGCTTCAAACCAGTCTCTGGACTGAAGACCAGAACAACAAACAACGATGTAGACCACAATGGCATGTACTAAAGAGGCCACGAGATTGTTAGGATCTTACAACTTTAATAGACACTCGGCTCATAGGCCGCACAAGCTCTTACCACTTTATCCGACCAGAAACAGCAAAGAAAAGACCACGCTACCTTACCAAATACAGCGACCAAAAGACCTCAATAGGTCCTCTGCCTGCTTCCTCCTCAATGATAATGAGGTGAAATGAGTTTCTGCGTGCCTGACTACCACTCCAAACACAAATTTATGCAGGTTTCAAGTATTACAACTATGTACAAAACGGATGTTTCAACAGTATTAACTAAATGCTATTTCCTTTTAGTCAGACGATGTTAAAATACTAACATAACAATACCCATGATATTCTACATTAATCAGAATAGCGATTTCTAGTCAACAGCCTGTCTTTATTTACTCTTCCTGCTTGTGTACTACATTACTCATATATCGTCTTTATAGTTGTTATTGCATAAATTTCGTATTAAATGAACATATCATTAAAAAATCGTAATAATCAATTCACACGATGGCTGCCTTTTCGTGTAACTGTGGAGAACTACACTCCTGGAAATGGAAAAAAGAACACATTGACACCGGTGTGTCAGACCCACCATACTTGCTCCGGACACTGCGAGAGGGCTGTACAAGCAATGATCACACGCACGGCACAGCGGACACACCAGGAACCGCGGTGTTGGCCGTCGAATGGCGCTAGCTGCGTAGCATTTGTGCACCGCCGCCGTCAGTGTCAGCCAGTTTGCCGTGGCATACGGAGCTCCATCGCAGTCTTTAACACTGGTAGCATGCCGCGACAGCGTGGACGTGAACCGTATGTGCAGTTGACGGACTTTGAGCGAGGGCGTATAGTGGGCATGCGGGAGGCCGGGTGGACGTACCGCCGAATTGCTCAACACGTGGGGCGTGAGGTCTCCACAGTACATCGATGTTGTCGCCAGTGGTCGGCGGAAGGTGCACGTGCCCGTCGACCTGGGACCGGACCGCAGCGACGCACGGATGCACGCCAAGACCGTAGGATCCTACGCAGTGCCGTAGGGGACCGCACCGCCACTTCCCAGCAAATTAGGGACACTGTTGCTCCTGGGGTACCGGCGAGGACCATTCGCAACCGTCTCCACGAAGCTGGGCTACGGTCCCGCACACCGTTAGGCCGTCTTCCGCTCACGCCCCAACATCGTGCAGCCCGCCTCCAGTGGTGTCGCGACAGGCGTGAATGGAGGGACGAATGGAGACGTGTCGTCTTCAGCGATGAGAGTCGCTTCTGCCTTGGTGCCAATGATGGTCGTATGCGTGTTTGGCGCCGTGCAGGTGAGCGCCACAATCAGGACTGCATACGACCGAGGCACACAGGGCCAACACCCGGCGTCATGGTGTGGGGAGCGATCTCCTACACTGGCCGTACACCACTGGTGATCGTCGAGGGGACACTGAATAGTGCACGGTACATCCAAACCGTCATCGAACCCATCGTTCTACCATTCCTAGACCGGCAAGGGAACTTGCTGTTCCAACAGGACAATGCATGTCCGCATGTATCCCGTGCCACCCTGGCCAGCAAGATCTCCGGATCTGTCCCCCATTGAGCATGTTTGGGACTGGATGAAGCGTCGTCTCACGCGGTCTGCACGTCCAGCACGAACGCTGGTCCAACTGAGGCGCCAGGTGGAAATGGCATGGCAAGCCGTTCCACAGGACTACATCCAGCATCTCTACGATCGTCTCCATGGGAGAATAGCAGCCTGCATTGCTGCGAAAGGTGGATATACACTGTACTAGTGCCGACATTGTGCATGCTCTGTTGCCTGTGTCTATGTGCCTGTGGTTCTGTCAGTGTGATCATGTGATGTATCTGACCCCAGGAATGTGTCAATAAAGTTTCCCCTTCCTGGGACAATGAATTCACGGTGTTCTTATTTCAATTTCCAGGAGTGTATTTCTTTTGGCACTCAGCAATCCTACCATACACTTTGTAAAGGGAAACGGATCTTGAAACGAGCTATGAAATGCCAGGACAGTAATTAGGCCACTTACTGGAGTCAAGTAGGCGCTGTTCAGTGACCCTCAAGATGAGTGGACTTCAACTACTTCTACGTCACAAAACTAGGCTGGTCACCAGGGAGAACTGCAGCTCTACCTGCTGCCAACTACGACAGCTGGTCATTCCCTTCATCATCATCATCTTAGACAGTTTCCAGCCATTGGCTGGGTCTGTCGGGAACACAAGCCTCTCCATCGTGTTCTGTCTTTCCACCATTCCCCCTCTTCCACCTTCGTCCAGTTCTCTCCTCTTCTCGTCACACATTCCTTCACTCCCTTCACCCATCTATCTCTTGGTCTTCCTCTGGGCCTCTTCCCCTCCAGTTGCAGATCAAACATCCTCTTTGGAATTCTTCCCTCATCCATTCTCTTCATGTGTCCATACCAGTCTTGATTTTTCTATCCTGTCCTGTACTGGTTCCTCCTTTAGTCTTTCCCTCACATACACATTTCGCAATCTGTCTCGCCTTGTTACAATCAACCTGCTCCTCTGGAACTTCATTGCCTTCATTCCAGGCAATTCAGTGCGTCACGCTAATTCTGTGCTTCCCGCAAATACAGCTATCTGTAGCAGTATTTAAGCCCAACCGAATCAGCGCATCAGCATTCAGCCAGCTGGGTAGTGTGTGATAACCAATCTTTGTCAACCAGAGCCGCCACCATTGCCACTGCCACTGCTTGGCTGTCCCACAGAACTCCCTCCTTCTGCTCATTGGGCAACCAACACTCCACTAGCTGCTCGCCCTTGCTCTTCAGCGACAGTCCAGACTTCCACTGTGGGCAACGCCATCGCCGTGTAGCAGGGACACGGCGATCTTCTGTTTCCCTCGACACTACCAGCAGAGCAAACCTCATCTTCCGGTGCAGTTAGTGTCAGGGGGACTGCTGACGATTAAGATGACGATGGACAACCAGAAGACAGCTGCCAGCACCACAGCTCCTTAGCAGCGCCTTTCCGAAGGGGGAAAGGAAGTGGGTGGATAGAAGATAGAGGATTCGACAGAAACTGCAAGTTATACAAGTAGCAGCCTGAACTTTAATTTCACTCAATGCATTCTCTACATCCTTTGGTTTTACCTTTCCCTTTTCCCATAGTGTCTGGGTTAGATACCACTGTAGTGTTCGGTAAGTGACCCAGCGCCAAACCATAAACGTCAATAACATGCTTCCAATGTAGTACACCGAGGCACACTGCCTCATAAACTGAGTCACTTTCTGCAGTGTGTGGGATTTGCTATAAATAGGGCATTACGCCGGCCAGTGCAGAGAACGTGCATGGCTCAGGCATGGAAAACGGTGGGTACCCGGAAAATTTCGGTAATTTCGCAACGATAATCCAGAAGAGGCACTAGGAATTTTGCTGTAAATGGGAACTGTATAAAGTAAATGCTTAAGAATGAGGAAGAACGTTAGGAGTATCGTGTACATTAATAATTAAAGATAGGCATCTTGTAGGATTTAAGGTCATGGCTAAGCCAATAGTATTAGGAAGTGTACTACGGGAGATGCTGACACTACGAGAGAATAGTTAACGGATACTACTTATTTCGTTAAAGTAGACGTAAGCCGATAAATTAGAATAAGAGTAGAAAGTCGCAACGGTATTGCGTGGTTAGGTTTGACTGATTTCACATCATGTGGCATTGTCTCAAAACAACAAAAGCGTTCAGATACGATACACATGGTAGATGGTCGTTAGATATAACATAAGCATTTAAAACGCTCCAGGTCCGTCGAGAATCGACGTTCGTGATAGCGGTAGACCCACCAGCGATATCCGACCAAGTGAAAGAAGTGACATACCAAAAAGTGTATAACATGTTGCAAGAGATGTGATCGTAAAGTAATGAGAGAGATTTTTTTATGCCCGTCATAGTGGCTGTAGTTGAGGAAAAATTAAGGACAGCACAGATGCGGCTCTTATAGTGTCTGTAGTTTATACAATGATAGGATTAATGTACAGCACAGGTGGAACTGGTGTAGCGCCTGTAGCTGGGAGGATTATAGGATTATTGTGCAGCACAGGTGGTCCGTGTATAACGCCAGTAGCTAGATCAGTGACATCAGAGCGCTATTGCCGTGGGGCTATTGGACAATTCTTTCAGAGTGAGAGGTACTCTTGAAATGGAAAGAGTAATAGTTGTTGGGAGTTTGAATCCTTCCCCAGTTATGATGTCGTGAGAACGTGACCAAGGCAAGGTTACCATGCATCTCCTCCTGTTGTCAACAAACCTTTCCAAATTATAAGCTGTAAAAATATGGAGCAAAAGTACAGTGCACAAACCACAGAGTTCACGCAAGTCAGTATCATCAACCAATAGGACAGTACATATGCCATTCTGCTTGCATAGGACATTTCTCTTCAACATTGGTTAAGGTAGTATTGAGCCCACAGTTAATGTATTCTCCTTGTCAGTCGATAATGATAGGTGGTAAGTTATTAGCATAAACATGTAGAAGATGATAAGAGGAGGAACAGAAGAGAGAAAGTCAGATTGTAATGCTATGAAGCCCTCCTGATACCTCTCCCCTCCCACATATTCGAGCTAACAGCTGCCCTCCAATGAGAAATAATTTGAGGAAGGAAAAGTAAACTGTTTACAAAGACATCTGTGTAGGACCAGGTGCTGGTGAAGTTGGACAGAGAGTGTACATTGTGGAAAGGACAACTTGACAGCAGAGTGGAGGTGGAAATGTGAAGTGTAAATAATTGTAAATAAAATAGTATCTGTGTTTCAGCTGAATCAGAGAGCGACTATTCTTCGTATAAGGGGTGAAATATAAAGGGAAACGGAACTTGAAGCCAGCAACAGATGATAGGCCATGTACTGTATACAGCTAGGCATTGCCCAGTGACTTCTAATATTCACTCGCCTCTGTCTGACGAAAACAGGCCGGTCAGCAGGAAGAACTGCAGCTCGATCCACTGTCAATTACGACAACTGGTCATTGCCCTCATTTCAAATAATTTGTCGTGGCACATTAACACCATGCATTTAAACCCACCTAAAAGTAGCCCATCAGCATTTGGCCAGCTACGCAGTATATCATACACTGCTCTTGAGTGTCAGTGAAGACTTTCACGCTGGGAAATACCACCACCATGTAACTGGGGCACCAAGACCTGATATGCCAGCCACCACCGCCTGCTGTGCAGCTCCACAGAAAGCCACAAGTGGTGCTTGACTACTGCCGTCAGTTCAGTATCAGCATACCAGATATGCCAACTCAGCAGTGCTGCCCAAGCAGCGCATGTTCACCATACATTTCACCATCTTGCCTGCTGCTGCATCACCAGAAAATTACGTGAAGACGGAAATTCACTCAGATGACTGTATGAGTTGGCTGGATTGATTAAAAACTTTATGAGTTCATCCTCATGCCTGTCTACAGGCATTTCGGGTTAGTCACATGATGGAGTCCAAGCTGTATAAATTAGTAAAGAAGTAATAGAGAAGTAAACCTGTGAGGACGGGGCGTGAGTCGTGCTTGGGTAGCTCAGTTGGTAGACCACTTGCCCGCGAAAGGCAAAGGACCCGAGTTCGAGTCTCGGTCCGGTACACAGTTTTAATCTGCCAGGAAGTTTCAATAGAGAAATTATTATATTCCCACCAGGAAGTTCTTCAGCTGCTCCACACACCCATCACATCTTCACCAGAGAATCAGATGCCCGTCACGTACAACAATTTCTTTTAATAACAGTTTCATTTATAATAAATAGTTTCAGTATTACAGCAATATAGCAGTGCACTCGTTGACTCACCTTGACGTTTGCCCGTTGGGTTTCCCACACGCAGGGACAGGGGCTTGTCCACATGCAGGGGCAATGATGTCACACACTACACTCCCTTATCTGTCATGTGACAAGCCACATACACTCTTGCTTATCACGTGACAAATCTCGTCCCCTCTCATCTCCTTCCCTCTATCCTCCCCCTATCTCCAGCTAATCAAAATTCAAGATGGCAAAAATAACCCAGTTGTGCTAATGGGGAATTAAAAATTCAAGATGGCAGAACTAGCATAATTATGCTTCATATGCTTCATGCCCCTCTCCAGCCAACCACAGTGAAATACTAAAACGAAACTTCCAATCAACATCCAAGATGATGGATCTAAACTAATTGTCATAGTAAGAAATTTAAAAATCACTTTCCTCTCCAGCCAGTCACAACCTACTATTAAAATGAAACAGCCAATCAAAATTTAAGATGACAGAACTAGCCCACTTGTAGTTTTTGACCCCTACAATCAGCACATGGTATTTTACCCAGTATTAAAATGATACAATCAGTCACAATGTAACCCATCTTGGCTGTGTTCAAAAGTATCTCCATTATTTATCCAAACATTAAATTTACAGAATCTCCACATCTGAAGTTCGTCATCAAAATGCAGACACTTAAAAATTATGTAGTCTCCACCCACACAGCGCAAAATGACATAAAATATTGGCACCTATTTTTTCATTACTGGCGACGAAAAAATGACTATGGATCATGTCACCAGTTGTATCTGTAAATTTCATTGAAAACTATAAAACATTTGCTATGGAATATTAGAATGAGTATAAAATATACTGGCATAAATAGTTTAAAGCCAGCATCTGCTTACGCAACGTAATTAAGGGTTTAGTAATGTGTAGTTGCTAAAGATGAGTTTTGATTTAAATTCGGTTCTGAAAAACTTCAAAATACGAAATATAATCAACTTCTGATTTACGGTCCCTCCGTTTGTCACCTGCAACAGATGGCTGCACTTGTAAGCCTCCGAAATTCCGTTATTGAATCATAGCGTAAGGTACAACAGAATCCCAAACCAACTATTTTCCATAGCTATGATATTTGTGAAATGTCACAGTGTCCTAAAGTGCCTGCAAAAGGACCTGAGTGATACAAAAAATGCAATGTGTACATCAAGTGTTACAATGTTATTTATCACATACGTATCTGTCAAACTGCTATCTGAAGCATGACTGTGGGCTCTTGAATTAAGTGCCTCAGTCCTATTTTCACAATGAGACACATGTGGTAAAATAATAAGACAGCTGACATACCAAGGTAGGCCCAAAAGATTGGAACTAACCTGACCAGGCAGAAAATAAATGTTGGCTAGAATACCAAGCAAACATACAGACAAATAGGCATCCAAATGTAATTATTTAGCCCTTCTCTTGGTGTAAGTCGACCTCAAATTAAATATTTAAGTTTTACAATGGTATCTAAATATATAAAGTGTGTTCGATCTGACGCTGAGTACTGTCATCACTTAACATTATTCAGTGGAAGTGTGTAGTCGGTTGACCTTGAAGAGCAGCCGTAGGTGTAGTATATTCATTTCTTACCTATACAAACACTTTCTTGTTTTTGAAGAGTACGATAGGTAGATTGTATTTATTACACTGAACTGCGTCTGTTTCCATGTAGGAAGCTGGTTGGTATTTTATTTAGGATATATTATTCATATCGTATGTAGTTTGCCTACAAAATGCAGTTCAGTGCTACTTCGATTTTCTTGACAGATACAGAAGTGATAAATTGGCTATCTAATAGATATGTCTCAAATATTTCCTCAGCTTGTAATAACGTACTCTTTGCAATTGATGTATTATTCATATTGCATGTGCCTTGCCTGAAAAATGTAGTTCAGTCCTACATCGATTTCTTGAAGCAGATACAGAAGTGAAAAATTGTCTATCTAATAGAGATGTCTCAAATATTTACTCGGATTATAATAACCTACTGTTTGCAATTTATTTCTAAAAACTTGTGTAAGATGAAGTAGACCTTGAATTAAATGTGTATTTTTCCACAGTGTGTTACACCTTTAAATGTCAAAGTTCTTTATGAAATTTTTATTATAACATTGATACCTATAATTTTTCCTTTCATCAACTCCGCAATATATTATAATGATGAGGCAGATGGAGAATTATTTTCTGCTGACATACATGTGACATAAAATTTAATAATGAGGCAGAGGTAGGAAGAGAGAAAATATTTCCTACGATAAAATGTTAATGACGAGACAGTACAGAGAGCAATTTGGTGTCACATCATTTGTAACATCGGTCAATTTGTCATATGGAAGCAATTTGTTGCAGTTTTAAATGTAATTTGTTACAGTTTTGAGGAAGTTTATCACAGGTATGTTGTAATATGGTTTAAATTGTTTGATAGAAGGCATTTTGTTGCAGTTTTTTTTGTAACATGGATGGAAATTTGTTACGCTTTTGATGTAACATAGGTTAATTTCTTATATGGAGGGCAATGTTTGCAACATCGCTGAAACATGGAGGAAAATTTGTTACAGTTTTTAGAATAATTCGCTATACCTTGGGGCCAACTTGCAACAGTTTTGTGTCAAAACTGATACAATGTGGGTGGAGGGAGGACGTTAATTCAGTTAGGAGCAAGTTGATACTGGTTTAGAGGAAAGTTGAGAGAGTTTTGGAGGCATGTTGATACAGTTTGGGGGCAAGCTGATACAGTTTCAAGGAGTTTTGGGGCAATTTATTACAGTTTTTAGGGCAGTAAATTGCAGTTTTGAGGGAAACCATTTAACTATTTAAAATTGTAGATCTGCAACATGTCGCACATGACTTTTTCTTTATTTTTATATGTTACACTCAACCACCATGGGCGTGTTGATGATTTGTGTAGCAGAGGGCTACTTGCTACAAATACTGTGCTGTGTATATTATTGCTCTGAGACATAAAATGTTTATGTGTGACAGCAGTGCTATACACAGTCCAATATTTGTAACACGTAGCCCTCAGCTAAATAATTTCTGAAGATGCTTCCATTGTTCAAGTGAAACATGTAAAAATAAACAAAAAGTTACATGTGGCTTGTTACTGCTGAGCAGTTTGATTATTAATAGTCGTTGTTCTCCAGCAGGCAAATGTCTGCGCTCACTACATTTAACTATTTACCATTTAACATTTATTATTTACTGGTTGTTGTTCATCATTTGACTTTTGTCATTCACCATTTACCATTTACTGTTACTCATTCATGATTTGCCATTCAAACATTCTCTGTTTAACTGTTTACCATTTACCATTTGGCGTTTAACTATTTTATTCTCTCTCTCTCTCTCTCTCTCTCTCTCTCTCTCTCTCTCTCTCTGTGTGTGTGTGTGCGTGTGTGTGTGTGTGTGTGTGTGTGTGTGTGTGTGTGTGTGTGCGCGCGCATTTCGGAGGCAAATGTCTTTGACTTTCAAGGAAATAATGCAACTTGGTGGTATTTACATGCATCAGTTTAATGTTATGCTGATTAAATACAGAGGTATGTTTGTATATGGGAATATCACAGAAATAATGAATATCTTTGAATTTGATGCCACTTTTACACATCTTTTTAATATTAAGCTGTTGAAACACAGAGGTATGTGCGTGTAGATAAATATCTTTACACCATTTCTACAGTTCACGTTAGTTCTATGCTCATAAATTACAAAGGTTTGTATGTGTACACATGTATCTTTGACTTTAACAGAAATAATGCTTATCTCGGCCTTTCAACTGAAGGTTTTCTTAATTTTGTACTTCATGTCTGGCCCTATTTTTACAAATCATTTTAATACTTTGCTATGCTTGGCTGGAGAGGCCGAACTGGGCTATTTGGGTTTTTTGAATGTATTTCATTTTCTTATTTAGTGGAACTACATTTTAATACTGCAATGTAACTGGCTGGAGAGGAGTAGGAGGGCCATGGCGAGCTCAACTAGGCTAGTTCCGCCATTTTTTTTTTAATTTTCCACTAGCACAATTGAGCTAATAGGGCCATCTTGGATTTCAGCTGGCTAGAGATAAGGGGAAGTGAGGGAGACAGGTGGTGTAGCTTGTTACGTTATGGATAAGGGGGCATGGCTGCTGCCCCCCTGAATTGAAGGGCCAGTGACCTGGATCACGTGATGTAAGCAAATTAAAACTTTACGGCATGTGTTCCTTGAGTGTGAAGGACCGTTTCAGAAAAAAATGCATAGTTTTGTGTTGCTTTCTAATGTCAGTAACAGTAGTAAGGCAGATCACGTGTTTGTAATTTACTTATAGACCAAGCTGATACAAATGAGCGTTCGAGAATATTACTCGCTTAAGTCGGTATCATAAAATCGTACTGCTACGAGTATTTATCGGCACAGGACGAATGAATAATACATTACGTACCTTACTCAAATGCGAACGTTATATACACGTTTATATAACTCTTTTTGAATCACATGCTCATTTATCGTCAACCACAGAGGCAATGAATCAAGCCATTAAACAAGGCACTGTGAAGAATGTCGCAAACTTCAACGTGCGCTGCGTGTTAGTACTGAATAAAACTGAATGTTCAACAGCTGTATTGTGGATTACTTTCAAGTTACTTACAATTTCAGGAATTATTTATGTGCAGATACATGCAATCCTTATATCACACCTTCTACTCCTTTGTACATTACAAGAATCTCTAATCAGTTGTTAAAGGTAAATCACGAGGGGGGAGGGGGGGGGGGGGGAGGCAATGAATAGTCAGTCAAAAACGAAACGCGAACTTTACACGAAAAACGAAGAAATAACACATAAGCATCATGCGAGACTTTTCGATGTTCTACTTGTTTTCGATTTTCAACCTCCTATTTTTGCCGTCGTAAATCTTAAAGTCAAACTGTGGTTCTGACGTATCTCTCCAGCCTAATCCTTAAAGTTTTGTGTCGGGACTGGACAAGTAGTCTCCTCATCTTCTTTACGGCCAAAGTACATTACACGATTTTTTGTGCTCAGGACTCGAACTCTTCCCTGGAGGACACAGGCTTGTCAAAGGCACTTCATTACGAAGAAGGGAGGGGAAGAGACGCCCCCGTCCTCCAATAAACCTGAGTGCCTCGCCAGCGGCGGCGCAGCTGCTGCAGACAGCGGCAACCATCCTTTGGAGGAGAGGCGGAGGAAGTCGTCGTAGGATTAGTGCTGCGCCGTAGCGCAGACGCGCAGCAGACGGAAACCTAAAAATAAATAGCGCCAAGTCGCTGTCGCCCGCAGCACCGGTAACTACAGGCAGTTCCCTTTCTGACGGATTACATAGCCTGGCTGGTGGCGTAATAGTGACGTAACTCCTAAGGTAGCTAACGACTAACGGAACAGTAACAATAAGAAATAGACTAGTTTACAATG
Source organism: Schistocerca serialis cubense (assembly GCF_023864345.2). NCBI lineage: Eukaryota > Metazoa > Arthropoda > Insecta > Orthoptera > Acrididae > Schistocerca > Schistocerca serialis. Next base: position 593,832,534 of record NC_064639.1, read on the forward strand.
ACCGTCTCACCCGGAAGGGAAGTACATTGTTTATAGCCGTAATGTAAAGGTGAGAAACAGTTTAATGCTAGTTTCGACAATGAGGGAAAATATGTTACACATTTTTTAACACAGCTGTTAACAGCAACTGTGAGTGCCTTCCAGTGATAATGTAAGCAGCCATCCAGTTGCCAGAAGTTTAATTACTTAAAACTTGACCTAAATTACGGTACTACTACGAATATCTTCTTCAGAAGTACATGCTGTTATACTGATCACATTAAAACATATTACATAATCACGAACTAACCAGCTCACCTCAAATATAGTAACTATAATTAAAATGCCACTGAGAGTGTAATGTGAGATAGGTATGGCTACTGAACAGACGCAAACGTCGAGCTGATTTATGTAACATGTTTTAATGTAACCAATGTAAGAGTGTGTACTTTTGAAGAAGATACTGGCTCAAAATGGCTCTGAGCACTATGGGACTTAACTACTGAGGTCATCAGTCCCCTAGAACTTAGAACTACTTAAATCTAACTAACCTAAGGACATCACACACATCCATGCCCGAGGCAGGATTCGAACCTGCGACCGTAGCGGTCACGCGGTTCCAAACTGACGCGCTTAGAACCGCACGGCCACACCGGCCGGCCGAAGAAGATACTCATAGGAATATCGAAACCCAGGTCACGTTATAAATAAACAAACTTCTGGCAACTGGTTGGGTGTCTTTTTTGTCAGTTGGAGACAGTATTATCAAAGGAAAGATTGTTATTACCCAGAGCGTCTGATTAACAGCATAAATTGACGTAACATGATTGTGTTTAGACAGTTCCTGCGTTCCAGAATAGCTGGTGAAATACGAGACATGCTCAGAAAGTAAGTGCACTCAGAGCATAGCGGGCTGTAGTTCTGTCATCTTCGAGGACTGGCAGCAAGCAGGAACACGGTAGTATAAAACTCACGTTGTAGTGTCCAGTTACGTGAAAGATGTCGGTAAGAAATCCTGCCAAGTGCGAGTCATGTCCTGTTGTCCGCGGAAGGAATCGCATCCAAGGGAATTTTTTCGTGAATCAAAACGATTTATGCAAAAGTGTTATGAACAGAACGCGTATGTTCAAGTAGTGTAGGGAGTTTAATGAAAGCTGAACAAATGTTCACGACGAACACTGTAGCCGAACACCTTAAAAAATCGAGCAACCTGTTCTTGAAGACTGCCGATTGACACTGCATGAAATTCCTCCGTAGTCTGGGGCCCAAAACAGCTGAGATAGCAGCACAAGAAAAATCAGATCAGTTGCGCCCGTTAGTTTCTTGAGTGACTTGAATTGGCATGTGAGGATTTTCTGAGCTTTTTTGTGACTGGAGATGAAACGTGGTTGGTTCACTACGCGCCTGAGACAAAAAGACAGTCGTCGCAGTGGCGTCACACCAAATTCACTCGTGTCCAAATAGTCAAAACTACATCGTGTTCTCACGCTTTTAGGGGCGAAAACGCATCATTTTGGTCGAAGTGCTGCCTCAGGGGGAGACCATCAATGCACAACGATGTTGTGAGACACTAAAAAAACCCAAAACAAGCACTCAGAACAAAAGGAGGGGAATGGTGACGAGAGGAGTGTGTTTGTTGCACGTGCACGACAATGCCCGTCCTCACACAGATAAAGCCACCAAAAGCTTTTGGACTCATTTGGTTTGGATATTTTGAGCCACCACCAAAATTCGCCCGACTTGGGGTCCTCAGATTATCTCCTCACTTCGCTGAAGGTGCATATGAGTGGATTTATTTTTTCAACAGACGAGCAGGTGCAGAAAGAGGTTCTAAAGTGGGGGAAGGAGTTGGCGGGAAAGTTCTTCGTAGAGGGCGTAAAGACGTTCTTACACAGCTCACTACAAGCATTGAACGTAAAAATCTAATACACTTACTTTCTGAATATGCCTCGTATAAGTCTTATTATCTCTGCATAACTACCATAGCCTACATCATTTTCAACCTGCTTACTCTAGTCAAGCCTTGGTCTACCTATGAAAATTTCACCACCTACACTTCCCTCCATTACTAAATAGAAAACTTCCTCTTGCTTCAGGATGTGTCATGTTAACTTCTTTTAGTCAGATTGTGTCACAGATTTTTTTCTCTCCGATTAGCTAATGTACCTCTACTATTAGATTAGATTATATATAATTTTTGTTCAACAAATTTACTGTGAGGTGATTCTTAAGGATGAAGCATGTGTCATAAAGCAAGACTACATGAGAGGGCTAATATGAAAGTTTCCATTATCGTCTCGAAATTTAGAAGTTACGAGATTAATTTAATGTTTGTTCGCAAATTCGTGTTTGCAGTTCTGGTTCATACTGAAAGCCCTGTGCCACAGTATCGTAGCATGCTGGTAGAGGAGCAGAAGCAACATGGTGCAGAGTATTGATACGTTGTAGATTCGATAACTGATATTATTTCTTCGATTGCAATAAGAGGGTCATTTTCGTATTACTGGATATATTTTCAATTGCTGGTCCGAGGTATTTTCCAGCCACACACCACAATCTTTTCAGTAACAGTTATTAAATTCTTGTTAAAAATGGGGCTACAGTAGCAGAGTATTACCGAAGGACCTCTCTCAAAAGCCAAAGAATTCTTGTCATATGAAGAGTGGAAATGGAAAAACGTTCTCAGTGCCATTTTTAAACGGGTATCCAGAGCTTTTAAGTTTCAATACTTTACTGCATGTCCCTACATTTGTTCTAAGTGTGAAATCATGGAGAAAGTGTTTCAGACATTCATTACTGTTTGTGCTTACATCAGGAATACCAAATTCTATTCCAATGCATACAGCTGACCTCTGTGATTGCAAAGTTCCTGCTAAAACACCGTTGTCAATGCAGGCAGGCAATATCTCCCACAGTATAATCAAAGTATCTCATACTTACCTTTCAAACAGCTACTAAAAATTCTTACTCTGAAGCAGAACAAACGCAAAAATGTTAGTATATTCAAAACAGGGAATACTATGCAGATGCATGCCATGCTGCACTTCATCTGAAAGACGAGCCATGATTATCACAGCAAGACAAAGAGACCTGCTGAGGGTGCTGCCATTTCTTCCTCGACAGCGGAGGGAGTTTTACAGTAAATTCTGCAACAACTCGTCTAAAAAATGGAGTTATGTAAGAAACACAAGTCAATACTGAGAGTTTTTTTCATAAATTTAATTTCATTGGTCTCTTCAAAAAATGTAAAAGGAATGAAAAATAGTTTTTGTTGACTACAGTTCAACTAGTTAAAATATATTTGCTTTATTTCTGCAGTTGTATTACCACAAAAAAAATATAGTGCCTCGGTATTAACGGAATTTTGGACAAAAATTTTCTCATTGGCAGATTCGTGGTACAGCACTTTGAACATTTTTAATAAATTATTTATTTTCTAATTTGTCTCACTTTTTGCAGTGATGAAGTGGGTAGCATAATTCTGCGGTATCAGAATAATTTCTCTACTTCGTTGCATGCAAATAACTTATGTACAAAAAGAAATACCTTTCTTCATTCTACTGGCAAGTGTGAGATTCGACAGTTACAACGTTTTCCTGCTCCACTCTTCGTATTTAAAGGCTGTTAGTGGTACCAAAGTTAGTGTCGAAAGACTTATGCATATCACAGGGACTAAACTAGGGGTACCAAATCAACAGCAGAAACTGTGAACTCGGTTTCCAAATGTTCCTTTACAAATTAAACTCAAGGGGTATAGCCTCCTTTTAATTCTCACCCCATTCCGAATATAAGTCATATAGATAATATTGTCAGTGGTGCTGAGAAACAGAAGAAATCGCTAAAACTGAACAAAGCTTCAGCAGGTGTTGGAATCCATATTAGATTATACACCCAATTTGAGGCTGAGTCAGCCCCTCTGTTAACTGTAACCTACCGTAGATTCCTCGGACAAGAAATCGCAACCACTAGTTGGGAGAAAGTATAGGACACACCTTTCTACAAGAGGGATAGAAAAAAATTTTCCACAAAACTGCCGTCCAAAATCGTTGACATCAATTTGTTGTAGGACCTTAGAACATATTCTTAGGTCAAACGTAATAAGGCATTTCGAACACAATGGAATCCTCCATGCCAACCAGCGCGGATTCCGAAAACATCGATCATGTAAAAGCCAACTACAGTTTTCTCACATGACGTACTGAAAGCCACGGATCAAGGCATTCATGTAGTTGTTGTATTTCTCGAATTCCTTAAAGCTTTTGACTTAGTGTGACACAAACGCTTATTATCAAAAGTACGATTGTATGGCGTGTCAAGCGTAATTCGTGACTGGATTTAGGTGTTCTTGGTCGGGAGGACACTCCATGATACCTTGGATGGAGAATCGCCAATAAAAACGGAAGTGTACCCAAGGAGAGTGAGTTGGGGCTTTTGCTATTCATATTGTGTGTTCATGACCTAGCTGAAAATTTTAGTAGTAACCTCAGACATTTCGCCGATGATGCAGTTATCTATACTGAAGTGCTGTCTGAGAAAATCTGTACGAATAAATACTCAGTTTGCTCTTGGTAGCATTTGAAAATGGTGCAAAGGTTGGGAATTTGCTTTAAATGTTCAATGCTGTAAAACTGTGTACTTCACAAGACGAAAAATGGTGGTATCCTATGACTATAGTAACAAGAAGTCAGAGTTGTAATCTGCCAGCACATATAAACGGCTGGGTGTATCAGTTTGTAGGGATATGAAAAGGATCGATGACATAGGTTCCGTTGTAGGTGAAGCAGGTGGCAGCCTTGGTTTTGTTGGTAAAATACTAGTTTCAAGGATTGGCTTTCCATTTTGGTTCTAGTAATATATTACAGTCTCCTGCGCTCGCTCCAATGGGGCTCGTGAGGACAAGATCAGGTTAATTTGCAGCCAGCAATCAGCCATTTAAATGGTCCTCCTCCTTCCTGCGGCCCATATGTGACTGGAATAGGAGGCAGTCTTCAAAATAGTTACAGTGGGATGTCCTCTGCCCCATGCACTTCACAGTGGCTTGCATAGTATAGATGTACATGTGGGTGGATGCCAAAATGACACATCTGACTGGGTAGAGGATTTCTCCGTGTGTGTGTGTGTGTGTGTGTGTGTGTGTGTGTGTCTTCATTTTTTTGTTATGGTTTTAAGGCAAAAACTGCTATGGTCATTAGCGCCCGGTCTGTGGCATAGGGAATAGGTAAAAAAAAAAAAAATGAAATTCAGCAGCAATGGGAGCGAAACTCAAAAAGTGGGGAAACTGAAAAACAGAAGGGAAGCTTAGAAAACCACTATAGGAGGGGGGGGGGGGGGGTTGTTTTCCCCAAAAAGAGCTTCAAATGACCAGCGTCCTCTCACTGACACTAATAAACTCGAGGACGCGATCGGCTGAGCGCATGTCATCTGCTAAAATGGAAGATATATCAGGCGACAGCTGTAGACGGGCGCGTAGCGGAGTAAAATAGGGGCACTCCGTGTGTGTGTGAGTGTGTATGTGTGTGTGTGAGAGAGAGACAGAGAGAGAGAGAGAGAGAGAGAGAGAGGGTGGGGGGGGCATGATATGTCAGTCATCGCCAGATGTAGAAGTCACGTGTTGAGAACGTTGTTGTTCATGTAGCACGTTAATCACCTTACAGACAATATTAATAGTCATCTCACTCGTTCCGCAGCTGATGCAAGTGTCTATAGTGAAGTTCTGTCTGAACAAATGTACACAAACCGAGCAAGGTAGGACAGTGGTTAGCACACTGGACTCATATTCGGGAGGACGACGGTTCAAACCCGCGTGAGGCCTTCCTGATTTTGGTTTTCCGTAGTTTCCCTAATCGCCTAAGGCAAATGCCGGGATGGTTCTTTCGAAAGGGCATGGCCTATTTCATTCTCCATCCTCCCCTGATCCGAGGTCATTATGCCTCGTTGTCGACGGGACGGCAAACACTAATCTCTTGCTCCTCAGATGTGCACAAATAATCAACGAGAAGTTGATGAAATTTCGAAGTGGTGCAAAGCTCCGTAACATGCTTTAAATGTTTAGGATTTTAAAATTTTGTAGTGCACCAAGGGGGAAAAAATCTTAGTACCCTATAATCAGAATCAATGTGCGACAACTGGAGTCAGTCAGCTCACACGAATACTTTGGTGTAACAATTTGTGGCGACGTGAAGTGGAACTATCAGACAGAATCAGTGGCAGTCAAAGCTATTGTCCACATAAACGGTGATTCTAGACAATAATTCTTCTCCCAGTATGTTATCCAACACCCTTATGAACGCTGCTACCGATATATTCAACCCGAATGGGAGAACTTTGAAATGCTAACACCTGCCTCTATATACAAAAGCTGTGTACTGTTTACATTTCTCAGCCAATTTCATTTGCCAGTATCCGGCAGTCATATCGAGGCTAGATAATTTACTGGCCCCTTCGAACTTTTGCAACAATTTTTCATGAGATTCTGGCCTATCATTCTGAGGCTCTATTGTTCAATATCCTGGCATCTAGGGTTACTCGCACTGAACCATCTTTCTTTGTCACATATACTAACGGATTGCAATATTGACTCGTCGATCTTTCGATAATTTGCAATTTTAGCATCCTTTGTAACTCTTTTTGAATTGCATCGATTCTTGCCAAAGGTATCATATGGGGTCTCAGTTTGAATGGTTGGTGCGGTTTGACTTTAAACTTATAAGGTTCTCCTTTCATTAACGCAAGTCTATTTGAAAATACTTTCTGATACTTTACCGGCAACTCTCCTAGTTCCTTTTTTGAACCTTGGTCCATATCATCGATATTATTTAATTTAGCTTTGATATTCTCTACTGACCATTCTGCCTGAACTGGCTCTCGTCTCTCTTTCCTACAGTCACTCCCCTTCGAATCTGCTTCCCATTGGAAACACTCCCGCATTATTTTCAGGTAGAATTTTCCCTGCGCCTTCTCTTTAGCTTGAAGGGCCCTGCAAAACTCAAACTCGTTTCTAGTACCATTTACCGTCAGGTCACACAATCCCTTTCTAAATCTACAACAGCTGCATGGTCTACCAATAAATCCATCCCTAATATAAGCCCTACACAAAGGCCAGGCACTAACTTCCAACACAATTCCTTCAAATCTCACTTCCGAAACACTTAGTTTTTTATTACCTTACTTTTTCCTCCTATTGTACCCACGACTGTGACCCCTTCTAACGGTAACATAGGTACTTCTTCCTGGTCTCTTATTTCGTTATAAAGCCTCTCTGATACGGCGCACAACTCACTACCTGTATCAATGACTGCTTCGATACCATTAATATCCTCATCTATTATCGGTTGATACTCTTCCTTACTCACCATTTCATCTTCCTCTAAAAGAGTTTCTTTAATATCGCACCAATCCTCCTTTATTACCCTTTTGTTCTGTATTGGTCCACTGTTCATTTGAGTTCGTGCTCGGACCCCACACGAACTTCTCTCTAGTTTTCCTGCTCGGTAATTTCTCTTTCGGGACCTCTTTCGGTCCTGTCACCCTCATATCTCTCTTCCTGTTCTTCGTACCGTCTATTACCATGACCGTTCGAACCACCTCGGTTCCAGCCTTCTCTATCACGTCTGTTATGCCCATTATCACGCCTCTCGTTCTCCCTCATGTTATTGTGATTCTTGTGACGCTCTCTCCAGTTCTCATTTTCCCTTAACCTCCAATTTACACCTCTCCAGCCGTTACTGGATGTTTCCTCCCCTGATAAAGCATCTAATTGATCAAGTGCTTGTAATAGGTCCTCAGTTTGCTTTTTAGGTATGCCTATCAGCTTTTCTTGCACAGATATCGGCAATTTCACCAACACTACAGCAATAAGATCCTCCTCACTCAGTGGATTACCTAAATACAAATTTTTTTTCACAGAAACTCTGGAAATAATCTTTGTAACTATCGTACCCACTCCCAAGAAAATTTCACCCTTGAAATATACTTGTGTACTATTAGACCAATATTTGTCCAAAAATTTCTCAATAAATTCGTCATAAGTTTGGCATGCTTCTCCTGCTCTCATTCCCCACGACAGAGCGTCCCCTTCCATTCTGCTAGTGACACAACCTATTTTTCATCTGTCGTTCCAGTTTTCTGGCAGAACCCTTTTAAATTGCCTTATAAATGCTGTAAGATGTAACTTCCCTCTCGCATCGAAATTATGGAAAGTACACACCGCGAGATAGTGGTCCTCTTTATTAATTTTTCCACTATTATTACCTGTTTCCATTAGATTTTTTTAATTTAGCATCTAATTTCTTTTCTACCTTTTCAACAAAGATATCAGTGCCTCTGTAAAATCACAGACTTCTTGCTGAATACTGGCTACCCTGTCAGATATCTCTTTAGTATTATTCTCTACCAAATCTGACAATTCTGACTTTACTTCCTCCACTCTCTCGTTTACTTTGGATATTTCCCCTTTTAGCTTTTTAATCTGCTTAGTAACATTCTTATCGAAAGTAGTGATACTTTGTTTAAGTTCACTGATATCTCTACTGTGATGCACTATTGCAGTCTCACCTGTAGTTATCCTCTTTGACAAATCACTTGCTACCGTTTTCTACTCTTTTACTATTGTTGATATCCTTCCCTCTATTTCGGTGAATTTATTGTCAGTTTTTTTTATATACTCATCTAGCCTATTAGTATTTTTCTTCATTTCCCCAGTGATTTCTTTCCTAGTTTTCTGGTTATCTTCCTCTATTTTCTTACTCAACGCTTTGTTACCATTCATTATAGCTATCAACATTGCCTTGATGCCCATTTCTTCTCCTCTACTCTGTATAGCCTCCGGTACTGTGTTTGCACCCTCTCTAACAACATCTTCAGTGGGAGACAAAGCCCCTGTTTCTGCCGTTTCTGAAGTTTCTACCATCTTCCCCTGCTCATCATTCCCTACTACATCAACCATTTCACTTTCCGGTCGCTCTTTAGACCTTGCAAGTGTTAACAATTCATCACTACTCTCCACTAAATTTGCGTTGGCTTGGACCATATTTTGCTCTATATTTTCCGTTAAGTCACTCATTTTAACGTTTTTCCCATTTCTCAACAACATACCCTTCTGCACCCGAATCTCGAATCTATCACCCCTAGAATGTTTAAAATTCGACTTACGTTAGGTAAATTTCGTTGTTCTCCAGCCGTGGCATTAATTTGAGGCTGGCTCCACTGCTGCGCCTGAGTGTCGAACTCCGAACTGCCGCAAGCGCGCCTCCGGCGCACCCCTGTTACGCCGCTCCTTCGATCTGCCTGCCGCGCGCTGCTGCCTCCTCTGTATCTGTGGCGGTCCTTGTCACGTCCGTTGCTGCCGCCTCCTTTTCCTCGATGTCTTCCCGACGATCGTTCGTTCCATTCGCGACCGCGAAATGTTCCTAATCCTTAGACGCGATTTTTCCACAACACGACTTTACTGCGTTTCGCGACACCAATTACGCTCTCCGCGACGCGTACCGTTCACTTTTAACGTTGCTACCCTCTACCCGTTGTAAGTTCACTATTCACTTCCTGCTTCCGTTTGAGTCACTTGAAATCACTATTACTTGCTGTTCGTAACACTTTTTACGAGTCGGCACTCTCGAATGCATATTTGGTCAATAATAACCTTCTTGATAGTATTCGTCCGCCCACGCAGTTTTATCCGACGTCATGAACGCCAAGTGCAAACTTGGCATCTGTCTTCTTAATGCTCTTCCTCTCACACAGCTTTATTCAACCGAAATGGATGCCAATTGCAAGATTTGGCAACTGTCTTCTTAATGCACTTCCTCCCACGCAGTTTTATTCCGTCGCAAGGGATGCTAAATGCTAGATCCCCTCGCTTCTAAACTGATACTGTTATTACTCAGCTTAGCCGCGAGTCCGTAGAGGGTGGTATATGTGACGTACAGTATAACAGGTCAGCATTTCCACCCGGAATTTGCGAGTGTAAGTCGGACCTTCCTTGATCCGCCTTGGTGGGTCGTGTCGTCGGATTTCCTCCTACCTTGCGCGGTGCAGCGCTCGTAAATGTCGTCCCGTGCAGATTCTTCATTGGCGCATTGGATGTCTCTGCCGGTGGAAGCTAATTATCTGAAATTGCTGTCGATTAACTTTGGGGTATCTATTTACTCGAAATTAACATTCAGAATCCCGTAATATCACTTTTATTCCTATTAGATCAATAATGGAATACTCATGTCACAAACTACTCGTAACCGAGAGCATGGCTACCATCGAACAAGACAGGAAGAGCTCTTAATGCCGACTGCTGACTTTGGCGCGCAGTCCGTATCTCTTACTAGTTTCGTCACAGTTCGTGGATTTCCGATCAAGTTCGTACTTATTAAGATATACATTTGTTAATGAACGGGTGTGAATTTTAAAGAGGCAAAATTATGATAAATAGTTTTAAACATCTAGAGGCACCTCCTAGTATTCATGTTGTCATAAATAACTTTAATTATTAAATATAAATAAAAAATGGTGACTTTGGCGCCAACATGGCGGAACTTCCCGTCATGTATATTTCCCAGGCTGACGCTTATTGCTACGTTCCAGCGCCGAGCCCCACCCCACTACGCGCGACATGTGGTCGCTTCGTCACCTAGCCAGCAGGCGTGGGAAATGCTCTCCGATTCATGGCCTGCTACGGACTACAGCACTTCCTAACTATCGTGAATACATCAGTAAGAGACAATAATTTATTAAAACTGGTAAAAATGTCTTCCTCACGTAAGAGACGAACTCACGACAAACATAACAGGTGTCGCTGTATATATAGATTCTATCACTGAAAGTCTAATACGTAATTTAAAACCAACCATGATCTCAGATATACATATAAGAAATTCTGAAATGTTTATCAGATATTTTTGATGGTTTCTTCATTACAGAATACTGTTAAGAAACCCTTTACACAATATTTACAATCCCTGCATTAAGTCATTATAAAACTGCAAGTACCTTGTTTTGACTGTATCGCTAAGTAAGTGACAAACGTAGTTACGAAAGAAAAATAAAATTATCTAAAACTTATTATAAGAAACAGAAGTTAGGCTGTTCATTAAAAAAATTTTTTTAGTAAATTGTTAAAATCAAAATACAGCGGTGTTGATCCCAATATCTGAAACTAGCGCAACCAATCTGAAATTTGTACCCCTATGGCGCAGTACATCATATTTAGTGCACTATAAAAAAATTAGTGATATGATAACCTATATCAAGGCAATGAATCCTACATTGCTGTATAAATGACATCGCTAAATACCTCTGAATATCTTTTTACAGCTCATTTTGTAGATAGCGGAAGTTAATTTCCTAATGCACGCTGTCTCTATGCAGTCGGGAATCTTTTACCTCGTTATTACACTCCCAGTGCTTGTTGTGCAAAAACAATGACGTACAATATATTTGATAGGTAGACATCGAGCAAAGATTTGGCTGCCTACTCTTCAGATAGAGGATGATATTACCCTGTTGCATACGGGTGCTAGGTACCTAGTGTGGTTTGATCGTAGACCTCGGTCTAGATAGTGGTGCATATGTCGTGTAAGTATTGATGTATTTCATGTGCAGATATCTAGTGAAGCTTTGGCCGTCTGCTCTTCAAATAGAGGGTGGTATTCAGTTGCTAGGAAGTGTAAATGTTTCAGAGCCTAACCTTTAATCCTTCAGGAATTATGGGACAATGGTTTGACATAGACTTGGAGCTACGCTAGTGTGTATATGATGGTCTACTGTATACCTTTTAGACAGAGGACTATCACCTTCAGATGCTAGGTTGTCACTGTGTTTCAGATTCAGTTTGTCTATTCTGTAATACCTCCAACTGTACGCTGTATAAACGAACGATTATTGAATATCTCTTAATATCCTGTTTAATCTCGTTGTGTAGATAGAAGGTAACATACACTGCTGCTTTGGCAGTTTGATGTCTCATATTTTGCTAATACTTCTTCAGTACTTTTTGGTACAATGCATCGAGTGTAGACAGCGAACTACGTAATGGTATATATGTCGCATTAGTGATAATATATCTCATATGTAGATATCTAGCAGAATTATGGCCTTCTACTCTTCAAATAGAATGTGGTATTACCCTTTGGAACTACAGGAACGCCTTCTGAGGTCAAAGATTCCGTGATGGAAATGGCCGCGTGACGTGGGGCAGCATCATTATGCAGCATCCACTTGTCCGCAATGTCCGGTGTAACACCATTCACCATTTCCTGTGCCTTTCAAGAGCATCTTTGTAAAACACTTGGTCGATAGTTTGCCCTGAAGGAACAAATTCCTTATGCACGATACTGCTAGTGACAAAAATTCAAATCAGCGTTGTTTTGATATGTGACTTGCTCATAAGAGATTTTTTTAGGTCGAGGAGATGTCTTAGTGTGCCAGTCTTCGATTTGCATTTTTGTCTCAAGACGGTACTCAAAAACCTGTAATCACACGACCGAACCATTCGTTGTCATTGACAGTCCTCTCAAAAAAATCAACGCACACGTTTCTTCGATAGTCCTTCTGCTCTGTTGCAGGGTTTTTCGGCAACATTTTGGCACAAACCTTTCGCATGTGTAATACTTCGGTCAAAATTTAATGTACGTTGAAAATGTTTAACACGTCACCCATCATCCTGACTGTCAAAGGCCGGTCTGATCTTACAAGAACGTAGGGTAACGTAGGCCTAGGACTGCACTGCTGTATAAACGAAAGATTATTGAATATCTCTTAATATTCTATTTAATTTCGTTGTGTAGATAGAAGGTAACATAAACTGGTGTTTCAGCAGTTGGATGTCTCATACTTTGCTAATACTCCTTCAGTATTTTTTTGTACAATGGTTTGAACGTATGTATCGAGCTACGTGGCTGGCATAAGTGATGATATATTTCACACGTAGACAGCTAGCGAAGCTATGGTCTTCTACTCTCCAAATAGAAAGTGTTATTGCGCAATTTCTAGGAGGTGCTTGGTATCTAGAATGGTCAGTTCTTCAGTACTGTCAACTGTATGCTGCTGCATGTAGACGGTGGTGTAATAAAACTATTTTTAAGGGAAGCATCTAAGTACTCTTTTACTGATTTTTATGGCTTTTGTCGGGTCTGTGGTGTATCCAATGGGTTATTCAAGTTTCCATCCATAATGGATAACCTTTTCGTAGGTTGAAGTATGAAAGATGGGTGGGTATAGGAATGTATAATACATCAACCTACGGAAAAGGCTATCCAGTGCGGATGGAAACTTGAATAACCCATAGGATTCATTACTATACTCCTAGGCATTAAGTTATATATTAGTCCGTAAGTTATATTAATGTAATGCAATGAATAAGCTTTAGTAGGTTTGTACACTAAATATAATGCACTGTAATGGTAATGGCACACGTTCGACATTTTCATCTGTTTCTGAAGATGCAGATCTCCCTGAGCGAGGTTCATCTTCAACGTGTTCTCAGCCTTCCAAAAATGATTTGTACCAGCGAAAAACTCTTGATGAGGAATATTCCCCATAGGCTTGTTCCATCTTTTCAAAGGTGTTGTCAGGCTCATTTCTTTTCTCAAGCACCTCGCACTACGGGTTCCTACATACAATGCCGAATGGGGCAGCGTGGACAAAATGAAAGTAACTGCAGTTCGCACATAGGCGTTTAAGCAGTAATTCTTCCCATGTTAATACGCGAATGGTGTGGGAAGAAAATCTTGCAAGGGGTACGATGCTAACTACCTTCTGCGATGCACTCCACACTGATGTGCAGAGTGTGTATGTAGATGTACATGCCGACGTAGATGTAGTGTTAACACCACAATCCTGTGAGCTTACCCACTGCAGAGCTTTGCTTCTGAGTGTGACTGCAGCTGTTCCGCAGCTACGAGATCACGTGTGAAGCGCCAGCGCTCCCACTCGTGGTCCGTGAGTCAGCTCCGCCATCAGAAGTGCTGAGTGGAGGGAATAATGAACGCGAGTCTCTCCTTCTGGTAGCCTGTCACGACAACTGTGGGGTTACTGTGACGTATTAATTGTTTCTGTTTCAGGAGCAAATGGGTATCTGATTAACATCTTCAGATCCGTTTATGCCCTGTCGAATGGAGGTAGGTAGCTACAGACTGCTTTCTGGACCTTAACGTGGCATTTATTACACATCAGAAAAGAAATGTGCTTCGTTTCATTTTGCTATACTGTTCTGTAGTTTCCCGTTTTAGGTGACGTTTTATTACAGCAAAGAGACATTACCATTGTTCCAAAGAAGTGACAAATAAGTCCGTGCGTCAACAACAGAATATTTAAATAAGTATCTGTTGCTATAGAATCGAAATGCAGAACGCTTCAACAGTCACATATCACAGAAAATTTATAGTTCAAAGGTGATTTTTAAGCAACGAGATATCGCTTCTAGAACGGTCGTATGGAGAGACGAAACCAGAAAGGTTGCCATTTGTCACACATACGCATTGCGTGTTCCTGCTGAATAAAGTATCGCGGATATTTCATTTGGTACCCCAGATCCTCATATTGGTACGCTGCCCGAGGATGATTTTCAGGACAAGTTCGAAAGGCGACATGTACGGTTCTCCTACGGGTCGAGATAATAGCTGGATAGCTGCCGAGACAGTCCTCTGCGTATGCACTCGGTCATCATTATTCCGGGAAAGAAAGTGCGCTATATGAACGATGCCGTCGATGTTTTCCAATAGAATCACAAACCAGGAACCAGCAGACGATGGAAATATATATTATGATATACTTCAAAATGTTCATCACGTGACTAGTGTCCGCCTCCGCTAGCTGAGTGGTCAGAATGTCAAACATATGGGCCCGGGTTCCATTCCCGGCTGGGTCACAGATTTTCTCCGCTCAGGGACTGGGTGTTGTGTTGTCCTGATCATCATCGTTTCATCTCCATCGACGAGCAAGTCGCCGAAGTGGCGTCAAATCGAAAGACCTGCATCCGGCGAACGGTCTACCCGACGGGAAGCCTTAGTCACACGACTTTTACATTTTACGTGCCTAGTCGGACACACAAGGTATCCACCACCAGAGGAAACCTTGAGTAAACTGTGGACAACAATAAACGGCATTGCACAGGTGATTATGTCGGCCGCACTCAAATACACCCCCTAAAAATGTTGCTATTAAGATGTTAAGGCGGGCGAAGGCAACAAACGTTGGGAGGAAAATTTCCTGTAAGCTGTGGTTCTACACAGCCCAACGATGGCCTGCTTCCGTACACTATCGGATCAAAAGTTTCCAGACGCTGTTATGTAATGCAGAACTGACGACTACATGTCACGAGAGACAGGCCCGCCAATATAAAAGCAAATGTTGTCACCTGATATGTAGCAACAGCATAAAGGGTCGGTCAGCAGAGCTACGTGATTAGTGGATTAATCATTGGATGTCATCTGAATAACAAACCGGTCAGTGATATTTTAGCCCTCCAAAAGCTGCCAGAGTTGGCTGACGGTGATGTGACTGAAATGGCAACACTAAGGAACGATCACAGCTAAACAAAGAGCAGGTAGGCGCCATGCACTTACGGAAAGAGACCGTAGAGCATTGGCGGAAAGTGGTTGTAAAAAAATAGCATAAATCAGTGGGAGCAATGAGTCGTGAGTTCCAAAGTGCTACCAGTATTCCGGCAGGGAATTAAAAAGAATGGGATACAAAGATCGAGCAACTTCTCACAAGCCACACATTTCTGTAAGGCAGCGCTAAGCGGCGCCTGAGATGGTGTAAAGGCTGGACAGTTTAAGACTGGAAATATCCGCTGTAACCTATGGCAATCAGATGGAACTTTACTTGCCATAAATGTGTAGTATCAACAGTGAATTATGAAGAGGGTGATGTTCAAGCGCGTGTGTGTGTGTGTGTGTGTGTGTGTGTGTGGTTTTCGTGGGTCCGCTCATCGCGCTGAAAGGGAAAGGATATGAACACATTTTGCAGCATTGTAGATCCTATACTGTGTACAGAGGAGGAACAGTTCGGAGACGATAATTGCTTGTATCAGCTCACAGCACACTGTTATAAAGCAGCATCAGCGAGCCAATTATTTGTGTACAGGAACATTCCTAAACTGGACTGGACTGTCAAGAGTACCGACGTGAACCCAACGGAAGACCTTTGGGATGAGTTTACCATGTCGACTTCTCTCCAGACGCCAGCGTCCAATTCAGCTATCTTCTCTGGTTTCTATTCTTGAGGAAGAATGGTCTGCCATTCCTCCACAGACATTCAGACGCTTTACTGAAAGTGTCCCTAGCAGAGATCAAGCAGTCTTAAATGCGCTATCGCACAACACATTAATGTAAAGGCCTACTAACTGGTCTCCGTATGCTTTTGGTCAGATAGTGCATGACGCATCGTCTGCGTAGGTGATGGGCTGTGGCCTGCAGTCGGTAAGTAGTGATCAGCGACACAGTCTTCCCGTATGGAGGTCTTCCAGTTCAAAGCAACTATTATTCGCTGAATGCACGTCAGAAGGGGACAAGAGACTTCAGATCACAGTCGTTGAAACAGTTGTGGAAGGCGTCTTTGGTGGGATACTGCGTCCTCAGTTGAACTCGCTGTGGAAGAAGATCCTGATAAAATTAATTATCCCTCGTTCCACCATTGTTTGTGTTCTTCGTTTTTGAGGCGTCTCTTACGGTTCCCACATTGCACCAGTATTCACATTAATGTAATTAACGTCACAACTATCTACAGAAATTTTGTTTGTCAAAATGCTCTGCTGGTGCTCAGTCTGTTTTCTACAGATCTTTTACACCTTTTCTTAATTCTTGTTTATGAAATACCCTGGTACTTAGCGCATTGTGACTTCCTCTTCACGACGACGTGAACGCTGCACAATACGAAAAGCTATGTGTCGCGTGTTTGGCCTGGAAATCTTTCGTTGTTTAGCTACTACTGATAGAGCATTGTAAAGGGTAGCCAAATAAACTTGCCCCAGTAAGTTTTTTCTGCCTTTAATGGCGACATAATGTAGACAAGGGAGGTATTGTTGTAAAGCTATATAAAAAGGAGTCCGGCACCAGATAACCTTTATCACCTCATAAATAGCGTGCAGGAATGCCCACGTTCATCGTCGCTGAACATTATCAAATAGAATCTGCGTCTATATCCTTACAAATTTACTATTGTGCATAAATTAGAGTTTCTGACAAGTTATAGCAGTGGTTTCTAAACGAAGTGTTATCGGTATATCCTTCGGTTTTTAATTCTTCCGATATTGTTCATTTTCCCTGGGTACGTAACTAACAGAATACGCACCAGTATCACGACTACCTTGAACAGCCGTTCAGTAGTACTAAAGTTGATATTTGGTGCATGACGTCTGGGCAAATTTTATTTTGGTCACCCTGCACAATGGTATATTACCCATTTTCAAGTTTTAGCTCATTGGAATTTTTCACAATTGATTGATAAACAATTAATGTTTTCAGAGTGCTGAACTGCCCGTTCCCCAGCGTCCTATGTACACAACTCTGTCATCTTGCAATAAGTAACGAAAGTTTCAAACGCATCGTCTCTTGTTTTTATACATATATGAACCCATCGGCAAACTTTGTCCGTTATTATTGATAGCAATGAGTACGAGAGGTACAAAGAAATCATTCGGTCGTCTCGTTATCCAGAGAACGGCAAAATTGGTTTCAACGACTTTTATGACTCCTGGGAAAAAGAATCACAGAAACACCGTTGGTCGTTATTAATCAATAAGTGAACTCATGACTACAGAAATGCTATTAGACGACAAGCCATTGGTCCGTTTGTGCTACAACCATGAATGTAGACATCGAAGGCTTGCCTTCACCAAAGTATCAAATACGAAGCAATATTTTGTGGCTTCATCACAAAGGATTTCCATTGACAGATGACGGATATAAATGCACTCGATAATCTAGTGAAAGCGTAGAACACAACTGCAACACAAATGGGTATGAGCCCGCATCTCGTGGTCGTGCGGTAGCGTTCTCGCTTCCCACGCCCGGGTTCCCGGGTTCGATTCCCGGCGGGGTCAGGGATTTTCTCTGCCTCGTGATGGCTGGGTGTTGTGTGCTGTCCTTAGGTTAGTTAGGTTTAAGTAGTTCTAAGTTCTAGGGGACTGATGACCATAGCTGTTAAGTCCCATAGTGCTCAGAGCCATTTGAACCAATGGGTATGATATGAATACGCAACAGTGGAAACGAGTTGAGAACGAAGGCTCGTGGCATGACACTTTCTTCAGAAGAATGCCGGCAGCACTCTGCAGCTGGTGGCACTCATCTGGAGGTCTCTCAGAACTGCAGTTGTTACGAGACTGCGCCACAGCCGGAGGCGTCTTCTCGCGGCAAATCTCTTTCTGAGTGCAAACGGCAATTTATGGCCCGGTAAGAGGCCCTCCAAGATTTGAATCGTGGCACGGCTGTTTAAAAATTTCTGTAAATATTTTGGGAAGAGCACATTAGTTTCAATAATTTTTTCCACATTGCTGACGTCATCATGTTGTAATACTGAACAATTCAGTCATTTTTGTCAGAAATTCTTCGGATTATGCTACGTTCACTCGAAATAGGTCCTTCGTGGAGCCTTCCTGATCTGCATGCAAGAGACGTTCGACCTGTCACACACTTAAGAGTCTTCATATGTGGATACAGTACATTGTATCCCAGTTCATGTGAAAAGATCTCCATCTCAACAATCTCACTCACTTTCAACTCCTTGCACTTAATCTTACTGGCAGTTGTCTTAAGCAATAACGTCAGTCCAAAATCAAAAGCATGGCACATTTGCATGCCTCTGGCGGCCGTATTTAAATTAATTTAGACAGTAGCAAATATTGTTGAACACTGGTGCAGAGTCCCCAAGAACTTCCTTCAAGTCACTATGCAACTGAGACTCTGCCCGCTTTTTTAATATAAGCATGTCTAATAATTGCACTATATTCGTCTGTATCCATTCCTACGAAACGAATGACACTGATCACCTGAAGGTGACGAAGATGTCTTAAACATCGCGAAATACGACCACAAAATCGTAATCTGTCTTTCATTCACGTTCATTCGCATATAATTTTTATCATTCAGGCTGTAACACCTTCTTAAAAATGTATATAATAACAAATAGAAAGTTAACGTAACAACATAGAAGAAGGTCGTACCACATTCGTCTCGTCGTCTGATATCTCTCATTACCAGCACCCCCGTCTTTCATAGATGAAAGTTGGTGACCCATCACACAACCTTTTTAACAGTCTGTCTTCATTGTTCCCTGTCTTCTGCATTTCGGATTAGCTGGCCCAACGTTTGGTTTGCCTTCTCTTTTATCCATTCCAACCACGGTCTCAGTGTTTCTCTTTGTAATCTTTTCCCTTCACCTTTGCCTTGGATAATCATTTTTTCCAAGTTATCCTCCTGTTGTCGAACTATGTGACCAACGAAATGCAGGTTCACTGAAAAGAAGTGGCGGACAATCTATTCTCCATCCTGAGTTCATGAAAGATTGATACGTGGTTCGTTCGTCCATCCACGAAATTTTCAGCAGCCTTCTGTGTGTCCACACCTCAAATTAGTTCGTTTGCGATCCCCTTCAGTTATCGTTCAGGTTTCAGCACGTAAAACAAGAAACATCAAATATTTCAGCCATCTCAATTTAGTCAGTCTGGTTAGGACACGGTCTTTCCAAATCACTCATTTTCTATGCTGCATTTCTACCCAGACAGTTCTACACCGTATTTCCCGTGTAGAACTCTTTCTGATCCACTTGGTCCACGAAGATAAAATGATCAATTCCCTCATATACCGAGAGTACATCAATAGGTGGTAGTGACACACCTCTGTCAATTACCGTTAGCAGAGGATGAGAATAGACCCAGCAACAATTGGTACTGTAATCGTAAACTGTCGTAGCTGCGTTGGGAAAGAATCAGAGCTCCACGAGCTACTGGAAAGCTCAAATCGTTATAGGTACGGAAAGCTGGCTAACACCCCAGATAAACTCAGCCGATATTTCTATTAAGGGCCTAAAGGCACTTAGAAAGGACAGATTAAATGCAGTTAGTGGTGGAGTGCTTACTGATGTCAGAAGTAGTTCACCTTGTAGTGAAATTTAAGCAGGAAGTTCCTTTGAGTTACTATGGGTATAGAGTTTACATGACAACCAGTATAAATGGGCGATGTTTTACTGAAGCTCTAAACTTAGTGCTGACCTCAGTACGAGATGCTTTTAATAGTTTCCGCAACCGAACTCTGTCTCGAAATCTCGGAGGAAGTACAAAGGGAGATTGGTCGTATGTGAAATACACCAAGCGCTAAGACACAATTAATAATTTCACTGTGCAATACCAGTAGTAATGCTACTGATGGCATGCACTAAAGCAAACTTGCCAAACACAGTTTTCCGAAATTCATTCACCAAAGAAGATGACAAAAAATATTCCAGAATTCAACCCAAGCACAACTGCCAACATGAGAAACTTAGAAGTCGATATTCTCAGTGTAGCGTAGCAGCTTAAGTCACTTAACAAAGGCAAGGCCTCCGGTCCAGATTGTACATTAGTTACGTTCCTTTCAAAATATGCTGATACAGTAGTTCAGAACTTAGGAATAGCATGCAACCGTTCGCTCGACCAAAGATCCGTATCTAAAGATTGTAAAGTCAAGAACGGAAACAGGAGTAATCCCCTAAATTGCAGACCCACATCATCAACACCGATTTCCAGTAGGATTTTGGAACATTATGAATTACCTCGAATGAAATGATTTATTGACAAATAGTCAATATGGACTCAGAAAATATCGTTCTCGAGAAATAGGCCTTTTTTTCAGACGAAATAGTGAGTGCTGTCGACAAGGGCTCTCAAACTAAGTCTGTATTTTTAGGCTTTTGACACCATTCCTCACAAGCGAGTTCTAATCAGATAGCTTGCTATGGAGTATCGCTTGAGTTGTGCGAGTGGATTTTCTGTCAGAAAAGTCACAGTTCGTAGTAACTGACAGAAAGTCAATGAGTGAAACGTAAGTGAAATTTGGCGTTCCCAGAGGAAGTGTTTTAGCCCTTCTACAATTTCTAATTTATATAAACGATTTAGGAGGCAATCTGAGCAGCTCTCTTACATTATTTGCAAATGATGCTGTGATTTATCGTCTCATAAAGTCATAAAATGATCAAAAACAATTGCAAAATAATTTAGACAAGATGATGTAAAAAGTGGGCATTGACACTTGTAACCTCCCCACAAAATAAAAATTATAATAAATAATATGAGTATGATTCTAATTTAGTGTAACCTCAAAACAAAATTCTTTCACAGTGCAGCCTCCCCACAAAATTCGTTCCCATTTATAACCTCCCTACAGAAATTCATTCACATTTAACCTCCACACAAAATTCTTTCTGATTTAATCTAAACTCAAAATTCATTCACATTTAGCGTAACCTCACAACAGAAAAATTCCTAAACCTCTCAACAGTAAAATTTATAATTATGTCGTTCACATTCAGTGTAACGTCCCAATAAAAAAATAAATTCAGTAACTTGGCAATAAAACAATGTAACTAACCTCTCAATTAAATTGTCGCTCACTTATGACTTTTCAATAATTCACTGTGAATTTAATCTGGTAAAGTTTGGACGACAGCAGTGCTGCGTCATGGCCCTGAAAGATCATTCTGAATAAAAAAAGAAAAAAACCTCAATGAAGTCGCCGGATATATCTGCTCTTACAATAAATTTTTCCGGCACAGCTCTGTGCAATGCTGGCCGACCTATCTGTCATTTATGAAAGAAAGCAACTGATTTTTCTATTGCAATAATCGGGATGATCATGGATGGGAGAAATTAGTAAATTCTTTAAATTGAAATGAATGGTTGTTAAAAGTTACTTTTTATGAGGAAGATTATTATTACGAGAGTTTTAAAACATTTACATGCGACTTGAGATAACATTACTAAATATGCGCGAGGCTGCTTTCTACCTGGTACAATAATACTCAGGCTCCGGCATCGCTGCACCGCGACCGAGCCAGCCAACACGATACACCATACCAGACCAGAGCAGACTCCAGACTAGCAACAACTTACTGCTACAGCTACACAGCTCCTACTGCAGTCAACACTGCTCTCTGGTCAGAGACCTTGCATATTGCAGGCAGCGCATGAGCAATACATCGACATTACATCTGTTCGGACCTCTTACACACTACATAATGAAAAGTGTGAAGCCAACCATACGAATACTAAAAGGAATTCTCTAGATTTTAGTTGCATGATAAATCACACAAATCTAATACCGGCTGCCTATTCAACTAAATACCTGGGAATAACAATTAAGAGCAACTTCAACTGGAACGATAATGTTGTGGAGAAGCGAGCCAAGGACTGCGATTTATTGGCAGTACACTTAGAACGTGCAACGGGTCTGCTAAAGAGACTGCACACACTACGCTTGTCCGTCGTCCTCTGGAGGAACTCGCGTCAGGTAGGATTAACAGAGAACATCAGAAAAGTTCAAAGAAGGGCAGTTCGTTTTGTATTATCGCGAAATAGGGGAGAGAGAGCCGCCGATATGATACGCGACTTGAGGTGGCAATGAAACCTCCTGGCAGATTAAAACTGTGCGCCGGTCAGAAACACGAACTCGGGGCCACTGCCTTTTCTGGGCAAGTACTCTACCAACTGACCTACTCAAGTACGACTCACGACTAATACTCACAACTTTACTTCCACCAGTTCCTCATCACGGCTTTAACCTGCCAGGAAATTCCGTATCAGCACACACTCCGCTGCAGAGTGAGTTTAAAGGTGGTTCGATGGACCCTCTGTCAGACACATAATTGTCGGTTGCAGAGTAGTGATGTTGACGTAAATCTTGGTCTTTTGTTATTCACTGAGAACCCTAGTTTTTCACTTTCTCTTTTAACTCTATCCAATAGTTCCTTGACTTTTACTTGTGATACAGCGCCCGGTGTAATGTTACTAGTTAATCTCAAATTACTGATTCTTCTCCCACCAGTTAGAATATCCGCAGTCCAGCCATGGGGATTTTCTCATAATAATTGTATAGATGCCCGGTAGAACTGGTGATAATAATGCACCCTTGTCTAATTCCTTTACATAGTTCAAAAGGACTTGAAATTGACTTATTTAGTCTTTAGTGTGTTGCTGTCGGAGTAGAGATTTCTGAAAAAATAATAAGATGATCACGAACACCGTTTTCGCTTAGCACTTACCACAGTTCTTTACTTTAAGACAGTCGAAAAACAAAGAACTAAAGTGGTACTGAGTTCTCAACATTCCTCAATTAGCTGACATTGAGTATCCTGTTCGGTTGTTACACAGAAACCCAGCTTGCTCTGGTGGTATTTCTTTATCTATGTAGGTGTTCATGAATGATATGTAGAAGAATCTTATTGGTATGTGAAATCAGTGAAATAGTTCTGTAGTTCTCACAATGCCGTGAGTATCCTGCATCTGCGTAAGTACTTACCAAACCACTTGACAGTGAATGGCGGAAGGTACATCCTGCTGATAATATAATCAGATTCCTTTCATACTCATTCGAGTACTGAGCGAGGGAAAAATGGCTAAGTGCCTCCGTGCACACCCTAGTCTCTCCTATTTCTCATGATGCCTATGCGAGATATACGTAGTTGGCACGATAATCATCGCACAGTCACCTTCGATTTGAGGTTCACTAAAGTTGCTCAACAGGATTTCGCAAACTCGACGTTTTTCTCCCAGTTATTCCAGTTTATGTCTCGCAGAATATTTCTGTGACACTTTCCTAAGGGCTAAACCGATCTAATACAAACCTAACGGCGCCTCTCCGAATTCAGTTGATGTGTATTGCTACAATTACTTGCTAAGCACCCCAAATGCTGGAAAAATATTGTAGACGAGTGTGCTATGAACGAATGAATTGCGTTTCTCCAGAATCCCTCCAACAAATCTAAGTCTGCCATTCGCGGATACGGATACGGATTTGATGTGATTGTCCCACCTCACACGCCTACGACTGAGGACAGAGCTGCCAGTAAAATAACGTCTGTTATCTTGCAGGTAAAATCTTCTGGGTTGTTAGGCCGCGTCATATTTCTTCTAGACTATCGACGTTTCGATCCCTCTGTTGTGTTGTTCTTCAGGATCTTCTGGTGTTCACGGTTACCTGGACGATTACCTGAACGCTTTTGGTGCCCAATAAAAGCACTTCTTCAGCATAAAGGCGGGAGAACTCCCTTTTATATGAGAACGCTACACTGGTTTTTGACAGTTTTCAGCTAATTGGTAATACCGTAAGATCCTGAGGAACATCCCAGCAGAGGAGTCCAAACGTGTATCGTGTAGAAGACTCAAACAGGCTCAGAAAGCCAACTGAGATAAGTTGTTAGCGCTACTGATTATCCGATCTATGGGACTGCCAAACCATTAGCCACTCTCCTGTAATTACTTACAGGAAAAGCTCACAGTTATTTTAAAGACTTTGGTCATTTTATCGAAAGATTAAAATCCTTCAGGCTGTGTACAGGCGAAATTATGACCAGTTTTGATGTTGTATCACTGTTTACTGTGGTTGCTCTTAATGAAGCAGAAAGCAGATGACATGAGGGGTATGAAAGGGAACCAGTCGTTGGGAAGGGAGTGAGACAGGGTTGTAGCCTATCCCCGATGTTATTCAATCTGTATATTGAGCAAGCAATAAAGGAAACAAAAGAAAAGTTCGGAGTAGGTATTAAAATCCATGGAGAAGAAATAAAAACTTTGAGGTTCGCCGATGACATTGTAATTCTGTCAGAGACAGCAAAGGACTTGGAAGAGCAGTTGAACGGAATTGACAGTGTCTTGAAAAGAGGGTATAAGATGAACATCAACAAAAGCAAAACGAGGATAATGGAATGTAGTCGAATTAAGTCGGGTGATGCTGAGGGAATTAGATTAGGAAATGAGACACTTAAAGTAGTAAAGGAGTTTTGCTATTTGGGGAGCAAAATAACTGATGATGGTCGAAGTAGAGAGGATATAAAATGTAGACTGGCAATGGAAAGGAAAGCGTTTCTGAAGAAGAAAAATTTGTTAACATCGAGTATAGATTTAAACGTCAGGAAGTCGTTTCTGAAAGTATTTTTATGGAGTGTAGCCATGTATGGAAGTGAAACGTGGACGATAAATAGTTTAGACAAGAAGAGAATAGAAGCTTTCGAAATGTGGTGCTACAGAAGAATGCTGAAGATTAGATGGGTAGATGACATAACTAATGAGGAGGTATTGAATAGAATTGGGGAGAGGAGGAGGTTGTGGCACAACTTGACTAGAAGAAGGGATCGGTTGGCAGGACATGTTCTGAGACATCGAGGGATCACCAATTTAGTATTGGAGGGCAGCGTGGAGGGTAAAAATCGTAGAGGGAGACCAAGAGATGAATACACTAAGCAGATTCAGAAGGATGTAGGCTGTAGTAGGTACTGGGAGATGAAGAAGCTTGCACAGGATAGAGTAGCATGGAGAGCTGCATCAAACCAGTCTCAGGACTGAAGACCACAACAACAACAACAACAACAACAACATCATAGATGGAGAGTATTTTCGCAAAGAATATGGTAGAGGTCTTTAAACTTTGTCTTACATCAAGTTACTTTTAATTGCACAGCAAGTTCTACAGAGAAGAAGCCCTCATACTGGCTACGGTACGTGAATGACACTTTCGTCAAGGAAAAGAGCTCTTTGAATTTCTAAATTTTCTGAATAATATCGGTTCTAACAAAAAGGAAAAAGAACATCAAATTTCATTTGAGGATGTGCAGGTACTTAGAAAGTCTGACGGGACTTTATGGCATGAAGAATACTGAAAGCCCACTCACACGGACAGATACCCGCACATAAATTCCAATTACCATCCCAGGCAGAAAAGAGAAGTGGTCAAAGCATTGATGAACCAGTCTAAAAGAATATGTGAACGACATCACTTGGAGGGAAAATTCGATAGTTTAAGAAAGGCCTTTAGAGGAAACGACTACTCTGACAAAGAGATAAAAATGTTACTTCATCCTAAAAGGTCTAAAAGTTTTAAGAAAAAGAATTACCTAAAGGGAAAGTTTTATTTCCATTTGCAAAAAAAATGTCACAGATGACATCAGTAAATTACTTAAAAACCACAGTATTGCTACAGTGTGTAAACCAACAAGGAAGGTGCGCGAATATTTGAACACCTCAAAGAGGTGTAGAGAGTGAATGTTAAAAAAAGAGACAAACTGCAGGGCCGGATTCTTGACTAGAAATGGAGGAAAAAAAATCCTATGAACATGTGTCCGGTAATGGACAGTGTGCGTGCAGCGACAACAAATCGTCCTGGGACACAGTACAGAGCTGCATCGCATCCACATCACAACAGATGTTCAAAGTGGCCTCCATGATATGTCACACAATTGTCATGCAGGATACACATCATCGTACTTTGGCTTACGTAAGTTGGGCGGCCACTTACCTGGTGCTTGTGCTAGGATTCGTCTCACTATTCTGCAGAGTCTGCCCCTCAAAACGTGGTGTACGCAAAGTCCGCCGGCTTCCTGTTCTTTCGTCTGTCTGGAAGGACCATGATCTCAAAAACGCCGAAAAAGGACTTAAAATGTTATGTGATTTGGTTGGTGTTGGTGACGGTACTTGTTTTGGTACAGCCATGCTGCCTCTCGACCTTTTCCATCTGCTTGGTGTTCACAAACACCAACTCGACTCGTTCCCGACATGAATACCGGACCATTCTGCCGCATATGGTACGCTGCGTCAATCACGCAGCCTGCAACACACAAGCAACACACGGAAGGTAGTTAGAGGAACTTCCATTCGCAAGCGCCATTTACCGTGGCAAAAATGCATTTCCTGACACGTTTTCATAGGACCTTTTTTTCCTCCAATTTCAATCAGGAATCTGTCCCTGCTTGTCGGTTTTGCTAATGTTCATCCTGCATAAAATCTCTTCCACTTGCGGTGAAGTGTACATAGGAATCCGCCTTAAGGAACGCAAGAGTTGTTGTCGCCTGGATAAGACGGTAAATAACCAGTAGCAAATCTTTCACTGGGATTGGGGAGCCACCAAATTCGTCTAAGACGCTGTGGTTTGGGCAAGATCTAATAATTAGTATACTAGGATGTACAGAGAGGCCATAGAAATGCAAAAGCAAAAAAATAATTTTAACAGAAAAGAAGAAGGACTAGAGTTAGACAAGTTGTGGACCTTAGTGCTAAATAAAATTGACAGCGCCAGCTCCTCCACACTGCAAGCTCCACAGCAAACATCGGCGGGATCCCCCGACCTTGGGCAGCGGTCTGATGACGTTACGAACTGACTGATATACAGATGAAGGGTAACAGGCAGATTCCATATTCCTAGATGTCCGCGAAGCATTTGACACGATGCCCCATTGCAGACTGTTAAGGAAACTCCAAGCATACGGAATAGATTCCCAGATAAGTCAGTCGCTGGAAGACTTCTTAAGTAACTGAACCTGGAACGTTATCCTCGACGGCGAGTGTTCGACTGAGACAAGAGTATCGTCTGGAGTGGGCTAGACAACTGTGATGGGACCGCTGTTATCACCTACATACATAAATGATCTGGCAGACTGAATGAGCAACGATCTGCGTCTGCCTGCTGATGATGCTGTGGTGTATCTTTTTAGTCACCAGTCTTGTGACTGGTTGGATGCAGCCCGCCACGAATTTCTCTCCTGTGCCAACTTATTCATCTCAGAGTACCACTTGCAACCTACGCTCTCAATTATCTGCTGGGTGTATTCCGGTCTCTGTCTTCCTCTACAGTTTTGGCATCTACAGCTGCCACTAGTACCATGGAAGCCAGTCCCTGATGTCTTAACAGATGTTCTATCATCCTGTCCCTTCTCCTTCTCAGCGTTTTCCTCATACTGCTTTCCTCTCCGATTCTGTGCAGAACCTCCTCATTCCTTACCTTATCAGTCCACCTAATTTTCAACATCTCAAATGCTTCTGTTCTCTTCTGTTCCGCTTTTCGCACAGTCCATGTTTCACTACCATACAATGCTGCACTCCAGACGTAGATTCTCAGAAATTTCTTCCTTGAATTAAGGCCTGTGTTTAATACCAGTAGATTTCTCTTGGCCAGAAATGCCTTTTTCCCCAGTAGTTTTGATGCTCTCCTTGCTCCGTTCATCATCGGTTATTTTGCTGCCTAGGTATCAGAATTCCTTAACTTCGTCTGCTTCGTGACCATCAACCCTGATGTTAAGTTTATCGCTGTTCTCATTTCTGCTACTTCTCATTACTTTCGTCTTTCTTCGATTTGCTCTCAATCCATATTCTGTACTCATTAGTCTGTCCATTCCATTAAGTAGATCATGTAATACTTCTTCACTTTCACTAAGAATAGCAATGTCATCAGCTAATCCTATCATTGATACCCTTTCACCTTGAATTTTAATTCTACTCCTGAACCTTTCTTTTACTTCTATCATTGCTTCTTCGATGTACAAATTGAACAATAGGGTCGAAGACATGCCTGCCTTACACCCCTTTTTATCCGAGCACTTCGTTCTTGGTCGTCCACTCTTATTATTCCCGCTTGGCACTTGTACATTTTGTATATTACCCGTCTCTCCCTGTAGCTTACCCCTGTTTTTCTCTGAATTTCGAACATCTTGCACAATTTTACATTGTCGAACGCTTTTTATAGGTCGACAAATCCTATGAACTTGTCTCGATTTTTCTTCAGTCTTGTTTCCATTATCAATCGCAACGTCAGAATTGCCTCTGTGGTGCCTTTACCTATCCTAAAGCCAAACTGATCGTCACCTAGCGCATTCTCAATTTTCTTTTCCATTCTTCTGTATATTATTCTTGTAAGCAGCTTCGATGCATGAGCTGTTAAGCTGAGAGTGCGATAATCCTCCCGCTTGTCAGCTCTTTCAGTCTTCGGAATTGTGTGGATTGTATTTTTCCGGAAGTCAGACGGTATACTGTCACACTCACACATTATACACACCAACGTGAATAGCCGATTTGTTAGTATTTCCCATAATGGTTTTAGAAATTCTGATGGAATGTTATCTATCCCTTCTGTCTCATTTGATCTCCTCCAAAGCTCTTTTAAATTCCGATTCTAATACTGAATCCCCTA
Source organism: Schistocerca serialis cubense (assembly GCF_023864345.2). NCBI lineage: Eukaryota > Metazoa > Arthropoda > Insecta > Orthoptera > Acrididae > Schistocerca > Schistocerca serialis. The sequence goes on from NC_064639.1 coordinate 593,861,645, forward strand.
TCTCTTCTAAATCGACTCCTGTTTCTTCTTCTGTCACATCAGACAAATCTTCCCCCCTCATAGAGGCCTTCAGTGTACAGTTTCCATCTATCCGTTCTCTACTGTGCATTTAACAATAGAATGCCGATTGCGCTCTTAATGTTACTACCCTTGCTTTTAATTTCACCGGAGGTTAATTTGACTTTCCTATATGCTGAATCAGTCCTTTCGACTACCATTTCTTTTTCTATTTCTTCACATTTTTCGTTCAGCCGTTTAGTCTTAGCTTCCCTGCACTTCCTACTTATTTCATTGCTCTGCAACTTGTATTTCTATATTCCTGAATTTCCCTGAACATTTTTGTACTTCCTTCTTTCATCGATCAGCTGAAGTACTTCTTCTGTTGCCCATCGTTTGTTTGCAGTTATCTTCTTTGTACATACCTTTTTCTTTCCGGCTTCTGTGATTGTCCTTTTAAGAGATGTCCATTCCTCTTCAACTGTGCTGCCTACTGGACTATTCTCTAATGCTGTATCTACAGCCTTAGAGAACTTCAAGTATTTCTCGTTATCCCTTAGTACTTCCGTATCCCACTTCTTTGCGTACTGATTCCTCCTGAGTGATCTTTTAAACTTCAGGCAACTCTCCGTCACTACTACATTGTGATCTGTCTGTATCTGCTCCTGGGTTCGGCTTACATCCAGAATCTGTTTTCGGAGTTTCTGCCTGACGATGACGTAATCTCACTGAAGTCTTTCCGTGTCACCCGGCCTTTCCCAAGTATACCTTCTCCTGTTGCGATTGTTGAACAGAGTATTCACTATTACTAGCTGTAATTTATTGCAGAACTCAATTAGTCTTTCTCCTCTCTCATTCTTCGTCGCCAGCCCATGTTCTCCTGTAACTTTATCTTCTATTCCTTCCCTACAACTGCATTTCATCTCCCTTTGAGTAATGTATTACCTTTCAATATCCTCATATACTTTCTCTATGTCTTCAGCTTGGGCGGCCGGAGTGGCCGTGCGGTTCTAGGCGCTACAGTCTGGTACCGAGCGACCGCTAGGGCCGCAGGTTCGAATCCTGCCTCGGGCATGGATGTGTGTGATGTCCTTAGGTTAGTTAGGTTTAATTAGTTCTAAGTTCTAGGCGACTGATGACCTCAGAAGTTAAGTCTCATAATGCTCAGAGCCATTTGAACCAATCTTCAGCTTGCGACGTCGGCATGTATATCTGAACTATGGTTGTCGGTTTTATTTTGCTGTCGATTCTGATGAGAGTAACCCTGTCACTGAATTGTTGATAGTAATACGGTCTCCGTCCTACCTTCGTATTCATAACGAATCCTACTCCCGTTATACAATTTTCTGCTGCTGTTGATTTTAACCTATACTCGTCTGACCATAAATCCTTGTCTTCCGTCCATTTCCCTTCACTGACCCATTCTATATATAGATTGAGCCTTTGCATTTCCCTTTTCAGATTTTCTAGCTCCCCTACCACGTTCAAACTTCTGAAATTCCACGCCCCGACTCGTAGAATATTGTCCTTTCTTTGATTAATCAATTTTTTTTCTCATGGTCAGCTCCCCCTTGGTAGTAACCTCCCGGAGATCCGAATAGGGGACTATTCCGGAATCTTTTGCGAATGGAGAGTGTGGTGTCACCGCCAGACACCACACTTGCTAGGTGGTAGCTTAAATCGGCCGCGGTCCATTTAGTACATGTCGGACCCGCGTGTCGCCACTGTGTGATCGCAGACCGAGCGCCACCACAAGGCAGGTCTCGAGATACGGACGAGCACTCGCCCCAGTTGTACGGAAGACATTGCTAGCGGCAATACGGACGAAGCCTTCCTCTCATTTGCCGAGAGACAGTTAGAATAGCCTTCTGCTAAGTCCATGGCTACGACCTAGCAAGGCGCCATTAGCCTTACCTAGTTTGAGAGTTATCGTATAAATGTCTCAAGACGAACGTTGTAAACCAACAAAGAATAAAGTTAAGTATAATCCAAAGCTACGTATTTTCTTTATAGCAGTCATAACGTATCTTGTTCCAGACTTGACGCCAGTCGGCGTGTGTGTACGCGTGCCTTTCGGCCCCCTTCTCAGTGTGGCGTAACTAGCTTGTTACGCCACAACAGAGAGATCATCATGAGACTCTCAGTTACAGGCCACACGTTAGCCGCGCGGAGTGGCCGCGCGGTTAGAGTCGTCATGTACGGAATGCGCGGCACCTCACACATTTGAACATTTTTGGTACACGTTACGTGACTGTAATGAAGTGGTTTCCATTGCCTTCTGCATCCTCATGCCGTTGATCATTGCTTATTCTTCCGCCTTTAGGGGCAGTTTCCACCCCAAGTGCAAGAGAGTGCTCTGAATCTCTGTCCGATCCTTTGCTCTTTCTGACAAGGCTGTTGGCAGAATGAGGTTGACTTCTTATGCAAGCAGTCTTGCTGACTATTAATCAAAGTTTAGGCGGTGGCGGGTTTCGAAACCGCGACCGAGGACGTTTTGATTATGAATCAAAGACGCTACCCTTTTTTTTTGCAATTTTGTTCGTTATTGTTCGTTGTCATTAGTCGTAGCGGACGTTACATTACATCCGTTGAAATTCGTTGTTGATCCCTTCACTCAGGCTCTCTGACTGAGCACGCTGAACTACCGTGCCGGCGCCCCTAGACCACGGATTACGGGATGCAACATTACATAGACAATTTTTTTGTTTGTGTGATGAATGGCAGTTACTTCTACATATATAAAAATGTACGTAAATACAGATGATTAGGAGAAATAAACTCGTAATGTTCGAATAGAGGTTTAGTAGTATGCTGCTAGACGTTGTCACGTTGATTAAATGGCTGGTTCAAATGGCTCTGAGCACTATGGGACTTAACATCTGTGGTCATCAGTCCCCTAGAACTTAGAACTACTTAAACCTAACTAACCTAAGGACATCACACACATCCATGCCCGAGGCAGGATTCGAACCTGCGACAGTAGCAGTCGCGCTGTTCCGGACTGAGCGCCTAGAACCGCGAGACCACCGCGGCCGGCGATTAAATATGTAGGTGTAACGTTGCAAAGCGATATTAAATGGAACAAGCGCGTAAGGATTGTAGCAGGAAGGGCGAATGGTCGACTTCGGTTTATTGGGAGAAATTTAGGAAAGTGTGGTTGATCTGTAAAGGGACAGCATATAGGACTCTAGTGGGATCCATTGTTGAGCATTGCTCGGTGGTTTGGGATCCGCACCAGGTCGGTTAAAGGAAGACATCGAAGCAATTCAGAGGCGGGCGGCTAGTGTTGTTCGTGGTAGGTTCGAATAATACTGCAGTGTTACGGAGCTGCTTCGGGAACTCAAATGTGAATCCCTGGAGGGAAGGCGACATTTTTTCCGCAGAACACTACTGAGAAAATTTAGAGAACCAGTATTTGAAGCTGACTGCAGAACGAAACTACTGCCGCCAACCTACATTTCGCGCTAGGTCAACGAACATAAGAGAAATTAGAGCTCGTACAGAGGCATATAGGTAGTCGTTCCTCCTCGCCCTGTTGGCGAGTATAACAGAAAAGGAAATGACTAGTAGTGGTACAGCGTACCCTCCACCACGCACCCTACGGCGGGCTGCGGAGTATGTATGAAATATAAATGCACATAAAAAGTTCAAATCGCTGAGCTTGTTCGAGTATGTAACTGCTCTCTTAGTCGTTAAAGCCTCTGACTATGTCTCCAACATTGGAAGACGCCGTTAGGCAGAGCGCTGTGTCTTGTCCCACGGTTTTATGCCCATAAAACAAACATAAGCAATAATCCACTAGATTTTACTTTCAATTGCAACGGCCATGAAAGCCTGGAGAGTTACCAGTACACCTGCCATCATCTTTGGAAATAAAATAAAAATTGTTGAAATCCACATAAAAGTAATCTGTACGGAATGACTGCTGCGCACTAGCAAAGTGAGAGGCGACGGTTGACTGCACTGTGTCCTATCACAACAGTAACTCCTAGAACACGGGTGGCCAACGGACGCCCCACGATTGATTCTAAAATGAACATTTCTTCAAAAGCACATGTCCTGATGCACAATTTGACATGGCGTGTCTGGAAAAGGCTGCCATTTATGTCGGTGCATTACCCCATAAAAACATTGTCGGGATTACGGAAGTGTCTGCTTTGACCCATGACGTCATCAATATGGTTATTCTAAGTGTCTCCAATATGGCGCCAATGATGTCACTACGTACACACGGCAACAAACACTAAAATACGTATAAATAAGACAGTAACATCACCCTCCTAAAATTCAATCATGTTGTTGTTGTTGTGGTCTTCAGTCCTGAGAGTGGTTTGATGCAGCTCTCCATGCTACTCTATCCTGTGCAAGCTTCTTCATCTCCCAGTACCTACTGCATCCTACATCCTTCTGAATCTGTTTAGCGTATTCATCTCTTGGTCTCCCTCTAATCATACTAACGCGAAACTGGGGGTTTTAGGGAGGGGACAAACTAAAAAAAAAACACACACCACCATCCCAAAACACACAAAATGGCGAACATAAAAAAGTAATTACAAAACTATAGGTATCAGACACTCCCCTTGACCTATATAGGTCAACCGTAGCTGTGTTGGTTTCTTCGTATCAATAGCTATGATTGACGACATCTACAAACATAACCCTCATAAACTCCGCGCCTTATGAAGTCACACACCATAACACCCTTACGCCATGGTTCAAAGGAGACGGGTGGAATCGGACGCTTCCGTTGACCACATTGTCACCGACACAATAGTTTTGACTTTATGCGCTAGGAACGCTGCTGTCGCCTCGTCACAACGCGGTCCGCGAGCTTAAGTTAGTATGTGAATGAGTCCCTCGTGTTACGAAAGTTTGTCTATGTCTGCCCTAGACTCTTGCCGGTTCACGAAACTTCCCGCTCTTAGCGGCAGCGTGCCGGACTAAGCATTGGGCCATCAGCAGCCACAGTTTGAGCGGTTGCTGAGCACCGCGCTGGCAGCTGCGCCTCTCGTCAGCAGGCAGGTGTGGCCCGCCCGCCTCCGCCGCCCCCGCTACCTACATACTGTACACCACGGCAGCCAGTGTGTCAGCGGCGCATCCTCCACAGTGCGCGCGCGCGACCGCCCTACATAGCCGAGTCCGCTACGTCACACAACTGCTCTCCGACGGACAGTCTGTGGCAGTGGTCAAACAGCATATTACCGAGGTGTCTCCGGAGTGATGCGTCTCTGTTACCGTTTATCTCGAGTGTACATCGACTCTGAGCTGCTACCACACGCAAAGGCAGAGTTCGATCCCTATTCCTAGCCCCTCACTGGATACGCACTTTAACTCATTCATTTCTTTATCGTATTGTGGTTATCGTTAACGCAGGTTATATAAGTTTGTCTTGGCACATGAAATATCAGTTTGTGCCTTACTCATTTTATGGATAATGCCTGTCAAATATGCCTGTGGATTCTGGCCATCTGAAGACAAACCCGTTCTCTTTGTCAGTAAAATCCACAACTCCGAAGGCGTATCCACCCATATTGATGCCGTTTTCCAAGACTTCCGGAAGGTGTTCCACACAGAGTGAAGCGTTTAGTGAATTCGAAAGTAAAATTCTATGTACCGACTTGACAGAAAATCCTAGGAAGTTCTGGTCTTACGTTAAATCAGTAAATGGCTCGAAACAGCATATCCAGACACTCTGGGATGATGATGGCATTGAAACAGAAGGTGACACGCGTAAAGCTGAAATACTAAACACCTTTTTCCAAAGCTGTTTCACAGAGGAAGACCGCACTGCAGTTCCTTCTCTAAATCCTCGCACAAACGAAAAAATGGCTGACCTCGAAATAAGTGTCCAAGGAATAGAAAAGCAACTGAAATCACTCAACAGAGGAAAGTCCTGACGGGATACCAATTCGATTCTACTAAGCGTACGCGAAAGAACTTGCCCCCCTTCTAACAGCCTTGTACCGTAAGTCTCTAGAGGAACGGAAGGTTCCAAATGATTGGAAAAGAGCACAGGTAGTCCGGTCTTCAAGAAGGGTCGTCGAGCAGATGCGCAAAACCATAGACCTATATGTCTGACGTCGATCTGTTGTAGAATTTTAGAACATGTTTTTTCCTCGCGTATCATGTCATTTCTGGAAACCCAGAATCTACTCTGTAGGAATCAACATGGATTCCGGAAACAGCGATCGTTTGAGACCAAACTCGCTTTATTTGTTCATGAGACCCAGAAAATATTAGATACACTCTCCCAGGTAGATGCCATTTTCCTTGACTTGCGGAAGGCGTTCGATACGGTTCCGCACTGTCGCCTGATAAACAAAGTAAGAGCCTACGGAATGTCAGACCAGGTGTGTGGCTGGATTGAAGAGTTTTTAGCAAACAGAACACAGGATGTTCTTATCAATGGAGAGACGTCTACAGACGTTAAAGTAACCTCTGGCGTGCCACCGGAGAGTGTTATGGGACTATTGATTTTCACAATATATATAAATGACCTAGTAGATAGTGTCGGAAGTTCCGTGCGGCTTTTCGCGGATGATGCTGTAGTGTACAGAGAAGTTGCAGCATTAGAAAATTGCAGCTTAATGCAGGAAGATCTGCAGCGGTTAGGCACTTGGTGCAGGGAGTGGAAACTGACCCTTAACATAGACAAATGTAATGTATTGCGAATACATAGGAAGAAGGATCCTTTATTGTATGATTATATGATTCGGAACAAACACTGGTAGCAGTTACTTCTGTAAAATATCTGGGAGTATGTGTGCGGAACGATTTGAAGTGGAATGATCATATAAAATTAATTGTTGGTAAGGCGGTACCAGATTGAGATTCGTTGGGAGAGTCCTTAGAAAATGTAGTCCATCAACAAAGGAGGTGGCTTACAAAACACTCGTTCTACCTATACTTGAGTATTGCTCATCAGTGTGGGATCCGTACCAGATCGGGTTGACGGAGGAGATAGAGAAGCTCCAAAGAAGAGCGGCGCGTTACGTCACAGGGTTATTTGGTAACCGTGATAGCGTTACGGAGATGTTTAGCAAACTCAAGCGGCAGAGTCTGCAAGAGAGGCGCTCTGCATCGCGGTGTAGCTTGCTCGCCAGGTTTCGAGAGGGTGCGTTTCTGGATGAGGTATCGAATATATTGCTTCCCCCTACTTACACCTCCCGAGGAGATCACGAATGTAAAATTAGAGAGATTCGAGCGCACACGGAGGCTTTCCGGCAGTCGTTCTTCCCGCGAACCATACGCGACTGGAACAGGAAAGGGAGGTAATGACCGTTGGGTGTCTTGCAGAGTATAAATGTAGATGTAGATGTAGATGTAGTGTGAACGAATAACAAGCTCACCGATTATTGGACTAAATTTGTGGCTAGATACTGGACTTTCTAGCAGATATATCTCGTTGATCTTATCGGGACCAAATCGACGAATGTAAAAGTACATTTGGAAGTACCTTAACATTTTTATTTCTTCTCTCTGAACTTTAATTTCCTTTTCAATTGTTTTCCTTGGATACCTTTACTGATTCCTCAATGTATTGATTGATTAACATAGGGCATGATCTATAACCCTATCTCATTCTCTTGAGAGCTGCTGCTTCCTTTTCATGTCCATCGATTCTTATAACTGTATTCTCGTTTCGGTGTAAGTTGCAAATAACCTTTCGCTTCCTGTATTGTAGCCCTGCTACCTTCAAAGTGTCAGCACTCCAGTCAATATTGTCAGATCTATCTCTGTACCTGCAAATACTGTTATCCTTTCCTCCTCTTATCTTCTTAAGATACTTTTAGATGGACCATTAAAACTGCATATTGCCGATAGTACCTCTTGAAAATGTTGTCGGGCAACACTGCGTCTACAGAACTTTTAGTCAAGTGTGCAACAATATAGCGGCCACTGTTGCGCGGCAACACATTTTCAGGACAGAAGTGTTTTCACGGAGCTACACTACTGCCACAAAACGGACGGACGTAAACTGATGGAAGTGAGTACGGCTCTCCTGCTTTTATATCCCACAAGTAATAAAGTTATTGGAAAGAAGAACAAGAGAAATCGGGCCTTGTAGTCGCGTTCTTTTGTGAAGTATGCGAAACGATTCTGAAACAGAAAATCTAAGAAGTACCTGTTCCAAGATTTCACTGGAATGTCGAGAAACGGTTTTCAGTATCTCGTCCAAGTAGTTGATCCGAGAATTGCCAAAACCAATACTAACATGAGAGACTGTATGCCAGTTACAACATGACTTGCGATCACATTTCGGTTTTTACCAACCAGTGATTCATGTACAAGTCTGATATTTTTATTTGAAATGCACTGTTCTTCAGTAGGCATCTTGGCATGAGAAGTATGCAGTGCTTTGGTCGAAGGACTGACGGATTTCATTAAGGTAACATGGAAATAAGTGTACAATTTGTATTTACATTTCATTTTTGTATAAGAGCACACTACTCGCACGTGAAGACGACAACAAAACTGCCGGCCGAAGTGGCCGCGCGGTTCTGGCGCTGCAGTCTGGAACCGCGAGACCGCTACGGTCGCAGGTTCGAATCCTGCCTCGGGCATGGATGTGTGTGATGTCCTTAGGTTAGTTCGGTTTAACTAGTTCTAAGTTCTAGGGGACTAATGACCTCAGCAGTTGAGTCCCATAGTGCTCAGCGCCATTTGAACCATTTGAATTTGACAACAAAACTGAAACGTTAATTGTTCATCACTGCCGAAGATCATCTGCAATTACGACGATAGCATTAATAATGTCTGCATATGCCTGTCCGTCGTTGCCCAGAGAATTTTCACAATATATTACTTCTTGTGTAGTCGTGCTAGCATCATATGAAGTACCACTTCCACTGCGAAGCATTGTAAGGTCCTCACCGTAGGGAAAATCACCAATTTTAAATTCCACTTCTGCTCTAATGGAGTCATTGTAACGTAGCATTTCATTAAGAACGTTTTCGCCAAATGCAGAATACTAGTTGCTTTATTTCTGAGCGGCGTTATTTACTTACTATTTCGACAGCATTCTGAATTGCTTGTAATTGTCGCCCTCATGAGCACCTTTAATGTTTCTTATGTATCACTACTCTCATTCTGTGTCATCACTTCAGTGTCAGTGTCTAACTGGACCTGAAAACAGAACATAAATAATTGATATTTGCTAGGCATAAAACAAAATGCAATAGATTAGGCATTATCTGAAACACATAATTTACTTTTCAATGTTGCTTTTGTATTTGTTGTATCTATTCATTTTTTTGGATTCCATCATCAGGTGAAGAATGTAAAACAACTAGTGAAGACTCTCAGCTTAGATGGAATTTTCCTACTTCTGTAGATTCCATGGATGGGACGCATATAGCTGCTGTGTGCCAAGCTAACAGTGGCAGTAAATATTTTAACTGGGATTAACGCAGGCCAACGATGGAAAGTTTTTTTTGCTGAAAATACCTTATTCTTATGTTTTTTAGGGTGAGAAATCTAATTATGATATTTAAAAAAATGTGTCACCCACCATTTCTTCACATTTTACAGTTAAATTTATTTAATTAAGCAATTTTTTTAGAATTTAATAGCTTTTATTTAGTTACAATAACTTAAAGAGGAGGTGTAATTAATGTAGATGATGTTGGTAGCACTGCTGAAATACACTTGCTGCCGAAAAAAGGTCGATTCTATTTTTGTTTTAACAGATGGTGTTTTGTTTACTGTCATCCCTACCTCACTTTCCCATTTCCTGTACATGTGCTCAGTACAATGTCTGATCGTGGTTGTAAAACCACTGCTGACAATATTTGCTATATTTGTGGTGAATCTGTGATTAAAAAACACCAAAGAAACATTACAGACTTTGTGAAAAAAGTTTAAGTATCATACTTTGGATCTAAACTTGGTGATCAAGATAAATCTTGGGTGCCGCATAAGGTATGTTATGTGTGTATTGAAGATGTGAGTAAATGGTCCAAAAAGGAGACAAAGCCTTTAGATTTGCTGTTACTATGATATTGATGGGGCCAAGAAATCATTCTGATGATTGTTACTTTCGCAGTGTTGATATTACTGGTCATAATTCGGAAAACAAGAAGGTAATAGGCTACCCCATCCTTCCGTCTGCCATCCGACCAGTACAGCATGGTGTGCATTTGCCAGTTCCTGAACCACCAGATGATTTAAATTCTATTCAAACAGAAGAATTTTCTGGTGTACAATGTGATTTAGATGAACCAGATGATGAATTCCACTGTAATACAGAAAGTCTAAAGCCCAAATTGTTTACTCGGTCCGAAGTTAACGATTTGGTTAGGGATCTGGGCTCAACGAAAGAAAAAGCTGAATTGCTTGGCTCTAGATTTAAAAAAAAAAAAAAAAAAAAAAAAAAAACTTATGGACAGTTGGAATCAGCATATACATGTGTACAAAAAGAGAACAGCAATTTTCCAAGTTTTTTCAACAAGAAGGTGATTTAGTGTAGTGCTCAGACATTCTCAGTCTGATGAATGAGTTTGGTATTGAATACAAAAAGGAAGACTGGAGGCTGTTTATTGCTTCAGCCAAAACTAGTTTAAAGGCTGGTTTATTACACAATGGTAACATGTATGCATCTGTACCTGTTGGATATTTTCTATATATGAAAGAAAGCTATGAAAACTTAGAAATATTGCTAAATAAAATAGGCTATTCTGCTCATGGTCGGATGATATGTGGCGATATAAAAGTAGCATGCATGCTCCTTGGTCAGCAAGGTGGCTTTACCAAATTTCCATGTTTCTTGTGTGAATAGGACAGTAGGGATAGGGATCAACACTGGTGCAGAAAGAACTGGCCTGTGAGGGAGTCTTTAAAACCTGGTGAGAAGAACATTCTACGCAAAAACCTTGTAGATCCAAACAACGTACTCCTGACACCTCCACATATAAAGTTAGGCCTAATGAAACGGTTAAAGAAATTGTAAGTTTATCAGCCCCACGAACCTGCGAATATCTGTGAACTAGTAATAGCAACTATCTCTCCACCCCTATCTCTGTAACAGAATTTTGGATTATGCACAGGCTTGTAAAACCGTTTCTCTTGTGTTAGTGGTAACGAGTTCTGTGGTGTTATTTCTGGGTGCACTTTCGGAAATCTCTCTTTGTGTAGATCAAATTTGGCATTAGCGGTGTTTTTCTTTTGAATTTCCTCTTGGGTGTGAATTTAATTTTTATTCTGGTTAATTAATGATCTGAATCGATATTTGCACCTGTGCGTACTTGCACATCGCGAATTTCTTCTCGATATTCATATGAAATTGCAACATGTTCAATCTCAAATTCACCCATGTGATGGATGGGTGATCGCTATGTTTTTTGTTCCTTGGAATGTTTCCAAAGTTTGGTTGACATAATTTTAGGTTGTTTTGTTGGCATAATTCAATGAGTCGTGTGCCATGTCTACTGGCAAATTTGTGTGCTGGATAGTTTCCTACTGTCTTCTTGTCTCTGTGTTCCTTTGCCAGTTAGTGCATTGAAGTTACCGAGTAGAATTTTCACGCCATCTTTTGGAATTTTGGCCATCTCTGTTTCAAGTTCTTCCCAGAATCTTTCTGTTTTTTTTTTTTCGGGCCTTCTTTTATTATCACCATTTGTTGGTGCATGTGCATTAAGAAAGGTGTAGTTTTTGTTTGTGTGTTTGATTCTTAGGGTCATTAGTCGATTATTGATTGGTTTCACATCTGTTACTGAATCCAGCACTTTTGTGTCTAGAATACAGGCCGTTCCAAGTAGTGCCGCTCCTTTTCCAATTTTCTTGTTTGTTCCACTTTTGAAGATTCTGTAACTTCATTATTATTGTTATTATTAGTGAACGTCCCCACTCGAGAACGATAAGAAGGCGATTTTCAATATTTCTTAGGGTTCTTCTTATTTTCCCAACATTTCTTCATTTTCTCCCCAAAGGCCTTCTTTCTTTCTTCACTTCACTTTAGTCGGTAGGGTTTTGGCTTCAGCTCTGGAATATACTTCCACTTATCAGTTTTGCTTCTGAATGCATCCCTGTTTGATGTGTTTGTTACGTCAATTTTTGCTTTAGTCAAATCCTTCTTAACTTTAGTTACCCAGCATATTGATGCTTTAAGGGATGTCACATAGGCTAATAGATGTTTAGTTAGTCTGTTTCCAGGTAATCTGTCTAGGTGTCCATAGAACTTCATTCGTCTCTTTCTGATGTCAGTTTCAATGTTAGATACTTTTTCTGTTGTCTCGATGGTTTGCAGTCTGTATCCATCTTGTGTGTATCGTGGTCTCAGAATTTTTCTAATAATCTTTCTCTCTACTTCCTTAATTTCTTGTAAATCTAATTTTCGAATCATTGAGAGTGTTTCACTTGTATATGTGACTGTCGTTCTGATTACTGTGCTGTAGTGTCTGATTTTACTATCTTTTGACAGGCATTTTTTGTTCTACAAATATGAAACAAGTCCAGACGCTTTCTTAATTTTCTGCAATCTGTTTTTTGTGCTATTTTTTCAAGTTCTGTTGGTTCAATGATTTCATCTAGATACTTAAAATGTTTCACTCAATTGATTTCACCATAATTTGTTTTAAGGTTTGGAATATCTAACTTGGAACACATGAACTCAGTCTTCTCAAAGGAGATTTGCAGGCTAATCTTCTCTGCGCATTCTTTGAGGGTCTCGATTTGTTTTACTGTTGTTTTCTCACTGTCTGTTAGAATCGACAAGTTATCTACAAACGCTATTTATGGAATGTTCAATTTTCCTTGATCTCTTCCTATTTCGATTGGCTTCCAACTGTTTTGTTTTCTTAGTTCCGTTTCCCATTTTTTCACTACTTTGTTTAAAACTATGTTAAATAATAGTGGCGAGATCCCATATCCTTGTCTTATTCCTATTTGAACTAAGAATGGTTCCGAAATTTCATCTATGAATTTAATTTTTGATTTGGTTGCTAACAGTTTTGGTGTCTAGTCCGCGTCCTTCTAGAATACTGCATTCTAGAGTATTTTGTTCTAGAATATTGCATTGCTTACCTATAGAATCGTATGCTTTTTTAAACTCAACAAATGGTTTCAACCTGATTGCTTTAATTTTAAAAATAGTTTTAAGTTTGAAGATCTGTTCCGAGCACGATCTGTTAGGTCGAAAGCCTGCTTGGTAATCTGAAATTGTTTTTTCTAGTTGTTCTTGTGGTCTCTTTAGAAGACACACGGATAAAATTTTGTAAGTGACCGGCAAAAGTGAAATGCCTCTATAGTTGTTTACATCTGATCTATCTCCCTTTCTGTACTGTGGATGAATTAGTGCACATATCCAATCCTCTGGGATTTTTTCTGTCTGCTAAATCTCTTCGATGATTTGACTGATCTCTTTTAAGGAATTTGGACCAAGGTTCTTCAGTAGTTCAGCTACAATTCCGTGTTCTCCCGATATCTTATTATTTTTGAGCTTTTAATGTGACTACAAATTTCTTCTTGAGTTGGCGGTAGTGAAGTTACATTAATGCGTTCTACTTGTAATCTGGGGAATCTCGTACATGGTTGTGAGCAATTTAGAAGTTGTGAGAATTATTTGGCTAATTTTTGAGTATTTTCTTTGTTGGTTAGTGTCAATTTTCCATTTTGTTTTCTGAAACAGAGGTTTCTGAAGTGCATCCTTTGATTTGATGTGCGAACGTTTTGTAAAAGTCGTGTGTTTTGTGGTTCCTAAAGTCTTCTTCAATTGAGTTTAGTTGTTCTTTAAGATATTTTCATTTAGTTTGTCTAAATATTTTAGCTGTTTGTTTTCTGACTTCAAAAAATTTCTCATCTGTGGTTTCTGATTTGTCACAGTTATAGTTCAAGAAGGCTCGTTGTCTCTCTTCTGAAGCATTATCACAATTTGAATTCCACCATCGGTGCTAGAATTTTTTCTTTAATGGGATCAGTTCTCTTGCTTTCTGTTTACTTTCTGTTTGAAAATTTTTCCAGTTGTTTGTAGTTCGTTTTTACCATACTTCTTAAATTTTTGATTCTTGTGTTTTTTTTTTCAAATCAAATTTGGGAATTAGTGGTGTTTTCGTTCGGCATTTCCTTTGTGGTATGAATTTAATTTTGACTCTGGTAAGGTAGTGGTGAGAATCTATATTTGCTCTTCTGCAGACTTGAACGTCATGTATTTTTTTTTTCTTTTTATAATCGCAGGAGATGGGAACATGGTCTATTTGAAATTCACCTAACTGAAAGATAGGGGATCTCCACGCTTTTTGCTTCTTAGGGTTCTTTCAAAATGGTATTGACATGATGTTTAGGTTGTTTTGTTGACACAAACTGATTAGCCTGACCCCATTCTTGTTCGTGAATTTGTGTGGAGAGTTATTGTCAACAGTTTTTTTTTTCTTTTTTATATATTTCGTCTCTTTGCCAATTTGTACGTTGAAGTCACCAAGAAGAATTTTACATCCTCCTTCGGAATTCTGGAGATTTCAATTTCAAGTTTTCCCCAAAATTTTCATGTCTTCTCAGGTTCTTTTTTTGTTGCAAATGTTAGTAGGTGTGTGAACATTAATAACTGCATATGTTTTATTGGAGTGCTTAAATCGTTTGATCATTAGCCGGTTGCTGTTTGATTTACATTTGTAACAGAAGTAAGGATGTCCTTATCCACAATAAAGGCCATACCAAATAATGCAGCTCCTTTGCATATTTTCTTGTCTGTTTTGCTTTTAAAGATGCGGTAGTTGTTGTAGTATGTTGTTTCCTAATCGGTGGATGTAATCTCTTGAAGTGCGAGGACTTGAATTTTCTGTCTTTTGAGTTCTGTAGTAAGATTGTGTAATTTTCCAGTATGAACAAGTGTTTGGATGTTGTGCCAATACACGTGTAAGATTTTCGAGCCAGCATTAGCTGGGACCTAATTACAAGCAGAATGATTTGTGCAAGTAATATTAAAATTACCCCAAGTGGTCAATCCACTTGCCCTGTGAGACGACAAACAAGTTCTCGGATTCTGGGGAGCTTGGGCACGTACAACAGAGAAAACTTCGTTGTCTATTATCGTTCCTGTTGTTGCAGATTTATTAGCCAGTAGTGTACTCGTGGGAGAGAGATCCATCGAAGTCTGCGAGGCGCTGGAACCTGTGACGCAGCACACACCCAGAATCCAGTGAGTGACGGTGGCCAGAGGCACAGCGGGAAGCCGAGCTGCCGGCAATATTGCCCGACACAATTGGCGCCGGGGCGGCGTCTGACAAAGGCTCGCAAACAAGGCTGCCCTCCTCACCTCTCCGCCTCGCACCTTAACCCTCTGCCGGCAGCTGCGGGGGCGGCAACACGGCCGCCTGCGCCCTCCCGCGGCGCCCCGAGCAAAAGGCGGGAAGCGTGGAGGAGAGGGAGGGGGCAGCGGGGCAATCGCAGACCGCCCTGAAAGCGGGCTGATAAATGAGTTTCCCCAACTGTGTTGCAGGCCAGCTGCGCAGGGCCGCGCACCCTGCTCCTTCATTTGTCCGCTCCGGCCTGCAAAGTGCTCGTTCCGCCGACGCAACCGACTTCCCCGACTACTACGTGTTTGACTCTTCGCCTGCCGAGGCTACAGCTGGGCAGATTCGTTGATCTTTGGCAACCACTTCACTAATGGTACGACTTTTTAAGAACTGTTCAGTTTTACACCTTCGCCGTTTCTTTTTTTATGTAATCATGTAATACTTACTGATTGTTTAAAAACACATTCATTTTCATAGGACTAATAATTAAAAATAAAAAGACGTTGTTTTTGTAAAATATAATTCTGTATTTGTTAATTAACATTTTCATTCGTTAACATGTATGGAATTTAAATAAGAAGAAAAGCACTTTCCCCGACAGATTCGAACCACCGGCCTTACGTTTACAAAACTACTGCCTCACACACCGAGCTACTCGCAACTACGTTATCAGTTTTGAATTGTTGAAAGCCGATTTACCGAGTATTCTGGGAATTGTGCCGTATTGCTTTAGAAAATTAATGTCTGCGCACTCAACTTCAGCTCCTACAAGTAGAAGAAAATGGAAGAGAACTATCCGTAAGGTCGGTCCCCTTGTTAGGTAAATAGTGTGTGTATGCCAAACCCCAGCAGGATCAGAAATTATTGAAATTCGAACTAAAAACGCTGAGCCAACGAAACAGATTACAATGGTCTCCTGGTAATCTGACCGCCTTCAAGCAGTTCAGAGGACTATCAGCTGTGCCTCAGAAATTAAAATGCTGCAGCAAACGGTTTAGATAGATTCAGTCACGTTCATTTTAAAATTTTATTTTTTGACAATTCGTACAAGATGTTTCTTGCCACTGATAAATATTTTTTTCTAAATGTCGGGACTGCTAATTTTAATATTTTATTATATATCTACTTTCTAAGGTGAATCCACGATGTATGTAACACGTCACGCAAACATGAACAGATATAAAAATGGGCATTTTTCTGTATATCGTGCATTTTAAGAATTAACAACCCTCTGTGAGTGTTACGTATGCGAACATGCCTATGCCCACAAAAAGCTTTTGAACTGTAAATGGTATTACTGTCGGCAGACCTTTGTACGACGTGCTGTGTTTTATCCACCATAATGACAACATTGCTTCAGGAACTGACTCACAATGGAACACGTTCTATAATAAAACACATTTTTTACGTATTTAAATGTACAGTTTCAAGTTCCGTATCTGTAACACCTAATAAAACAAAGAAGTCAACATGTATCAAACAAAAAATGTTCCTCTAATTTTTTTTTAATAAATCGTGATCAGAGATACACTGTGAGATCAAAAGTGCCCGGACACCCTCAAAAACATACGTTTTTCATATTAGGTGCACTGTGCTACCACCTACTGCCAGGTATTCCATATCAGCGACCTCAGTAGTCATTAGACATCGTGAGAGAGCAGAATGGGGCGCTCCTCGGAACTCACGGACTTCGAACGTGGTCAGGTGATTGGGTGTCACTCGCCTGTACGCGAGATTATCACACACCTAAACATCCCTAGGTCCACTGTTTCCGATGTGATAGTGAAATGGAAAACGTGAAGAGACACGTACAGCACAAAAGCGTACAGGCCGACCTCGTCTGTTGACTGACAGAGACCGCCGACAGTTGAAGAAGGTCGTAATGTGTAATAGGCAGACATCTATCCAGACCATCACACCGGAATTCCAAACTGCATCAGAATCCACTGCAAGTACTATGACAGTTAAGCGGGAGGTGAGAAAGCTTGGATATCATGGTCGAGCGGCTGCTCATAAGCCACACATCACGCCGATAAAAGCCAAATGCTGTTGTCATGGACTGTGCGGCTGATCCCGGCGGAGGTTCGAGTCCTCCCTCTGGCATGGGTGTGTGTGTTTGTCCGTAGGATAATCTAGGTTACCTAGTGTGTAAGCTTAGGGACTGATGACCTTAGCAGTTAAGTCCCATAAGATTACACACACATTTGAACATTTTTGAAAAGCCAAATGACATCTCGCTTGGTGTAAGGAGCGTAAACATTGGACGATTGAAGAGTGGAAAAACGTTGTGTGGAGTGACGAATAACGGTAAACAACGTGGTGATCCGATAGCAGGGTGTGGGTATGGCGAATGCCCGGTGAACCTCATCTGCCAGCGTGTGCAGTGCCAACAGTAAAATTCGGAGGCGGTGGTGTTATGGTGTGGTTGTATGTTTCATGGAGGGGGCTTGCACCTCTTCTTGTTTTACGTGGCACTATCACAGTACCGGCCTACATTGATGTTTTAAGCATCTTCTTGCCTCCCACTGTTGAAGAGCTATTCGGGGATGGTTATTGCATCTTTCAACACAATCGAGCACCAGTTCATAATGAACAGCTTGTGACGGAGAGGTTACACGACAGTAAGATCCCTATAACGGACTGGCCTGCACAGAGTCCTGACCTGAATCCTACAGAACACA
This sequence comes from Schistocerca serialis cubense, assembly GCF_023864345.2. Taxonomy (NCBI): domain Eukaryota; kingdom Metazoa; phylum Arthropoda; class Insecta; order Orthoptera; family Acrididae; genus Schistocerca; species Schistocerca serialis. Next base: position 593,879,550 of record NC_064639.1, read on the forward strand.
TTTGGGATGTTTTGGAATGCCGACTTCGTACCAGGCCTCACCAACCGACATCGATACCTCTGCTCAGCGCAGCACTCCGTGAAGAATGGGCTGCCATTTCCCAAGAAACCTTCCAGCGCCTGATTGAACGTATGGCTGCGAGAGTGGAAGTTGTCATCAAGGCTAAGGGTGGGTCAACACCATACTGAATTCCAGCATTACCAATGGATGGCGCCACGAACTTGTGGCCAGGTGTCCGGATACTTTTGATCACATAGTGTATGTCCCATGTACGTGCATCATGTTACAGACCAGAAGATGACAGTTACAGTTGTCGAAACCGGTTGCCAACAATAAAGATTAACTTATGCGATATTGGTTGTCGAAACTTTTTCTCAAGTAAAACATAGATTGCTCCATCTAAGTTCACAGTGTGAGAAAACTCATTTATGTAGTTGTAACAAAGATATAAATAAGCAAAAACATGGTTCAAATGGTTCTGAGCACTATGGGACTTAACTTCTGAGGTCATCAGTCCCTTAGAACTTACAAGTACTTAAACCTAACTAACCTAAGGACATTACACACATCCATGCTCGAGGCAGGACTCGAACCTGCGACCACAGTAGTCGCGCGGTTCCGGACTGTAGTCTGTCTGTCCCTTTAACTCGTCGTTGGAAATTCCCGAATGCACTCACGAATTTGACGTTTTAGCTCGTCGATACTGGGTGCTCGTTGGTCGTAAACTCTGTGTTAACGATGCTATCCTACCCCATCTAATTGCGTGAATCTATGTGTGATGCCTGTCACTGTCGTGTTCGCAACGATGTGGTCACACCTAAAAAGTAAATTAAATTAGCCCTGCCACTGACAACCTGCGGCCGGGAGTAACGTGTGAGTCAGTTGCCCAAGTTGTGACAATACTCCACTCTAACGTGATCAGAATCGGTACTTCGAGTCTAATCCTAGGAGGAGTAGAACAACTGGGTACTGATAATATGTTAATTGTAAAATAACTCTCAAAGAAAGATATGAAAAGTGAAAAAGTATAGACGTACAACGTTAACTGGTACTCATTAATCTAAATTTTAGATTGGCAGAGCGTACATGATGGGACTTGAAATGGCGCCCCCGTTTATACGACGGAAGCTCTAAGCGGTTGACACTGATTTTAGCGTCGAAGTTAAAAAAGCGTCCACCCTAAGTGGCACTGACGGTAAAGGGCTCTGCGACTCAACAAATGGACTTTAACACATTTTCTGTTAAAGATTCCCTATCTGGCGAGACGTGGTGCGTATATCAGCAAATTCAGTGCTGCGAAGACTAATTCTGCAGTGGTGGCCCTCTCGGTGTTGCCGGCAGTTGTGCAGACGAACTGCACTGCGTAGCTGAAAAAAATTCTGACTACACAGAGGACGTGAAACAGCGTCCGCAAACTCCTAGGGGCGAAGCTAGTTCCGTACAATGTCGGACACGAATCAAAAATTGTGCTTGCTCGTAAGGCAGGAACAGAGACTTGAAGTGTGTGGTAGCAATGTCTCACTCTCCATAAATAAGCACAGTTAGTATCTCTGTTCACAGAGAAACCAATGGTGCCTTTTCTATTGGCGAAATCAACACTTTCAAATCTAATGATGAGACCGTTCATTGACGCCTTGCCAGAAACGTCTCAAAAAAAGTTTTCAAGCGAAGCGTGTCGTACCAATTCTCGGCAGACAGTCCCTCTGCTACTAAGAGCTCAGTTTAGAGCAAACCTCGCCTCGTTAGCGTGAGGTCTCCGTGCAGTCAGTCGCCGCCCCCGTTACAAACAGAGTAGTTCCATTTTACGCGTAATGAAACTGTCAGTCAGCTGCCTTCAGCTCATACTCTGTTCGGTAGAAACTTCTAGAACAAATTATGACCCTTCCTCCGTCTACGATTCAGCCAACCAGATATGTTTCTGTGTGTTTCATTGCGAATATGCCTTGGTATCTGGCATGAGAACTTCTGCAACCGTTGGCCCACACCTGCAGCAGACATTCCACATGCATTTCCCGTGTTAAAAAAGGTTCGTCATGGCGCTTGTAAGATGCCATCTACACTATCTTAGCTTCATGGCGCTTGTAAGATGCTATCTACACTATCTTAGCTTTCAGCATCATCTCGCCCCCGCCTCCTTAGCGGCCACAGGTGTAACATTACAAGCCCTTTCTATGGACTACGCTACTGGGCGGCGGTCTTAGGCAGTAAACGCCGCTCGTTCTCTTTTCAGAGTCTCTACGGTCCTTGTTCGGTGTCGATCATGGGGACTGCGAAGGTCTATGTTCGCCCTCCTGCCAGAGACAGTGCCTAATTACACTCAAAGCGTGCAACTCTACAGAAATGTCAGTATACACTACCCGGTATCAACCTATAAATAAAATAATTCGATAACCCCACCTAAAAACGCGACCCCATACTCAGTAAATAAAATATGAATTGTCAAAATTATTCATGTATGGTGGCAAAATCTTGGCGTCTTACAACGATAGCCCACAAAAAATACTCAGGTGATATCAGGTCAGGCTAACCAGTGGGCCAGTTGATGTCTCCAAAGCGAGAAATAACTCTGTCTGCAGACATTTTACTCAGGAGTCGCATGGAAAGATATGTAGTCGAAGGGTCTCTGCTGGATTCCTTTCATGTTAATTTCTTAAATCTGTTGTCATTTACGCCATAAATTCCTCTTCTAAATTTACTGTGGCGTTTCTGACTATCTGGGAGGAGACTGAGTAGTGGAACGTGTTACTTTTACACATAAACAAGAACGATCTGTCACACTACTACACTTTAAAACACAGTTTATATGTAATTTATGTCACACAGTCTCATACGGAACCTATATCCGCTTTCTTTTATATACTGTATATGATAAGATACTGTCATCCCCCTTCCCTTCTGTGTGAGAGGATGAATGAGCAAATGTATTTCTAGTTGCATGCTTGAGGGTAGCAGACAAGCCTGTCTGCTAGAGAACAGTAGGACCAACGTCGGAACAGGTAGCTACGCTTTCTAAAAGCAGAGAGGTTTCTATTCTTAGTATGGTCCTGTCCGTCCCTTGTCATGTTGGTATAGGAAGCTGCCCCTCTGGCCGTTTGTATTTGTGAGCCACCCTCAGGAAGGGACCATGGCAGTCTGTCCGCGGCGAGCGTCTGAAGTGGTAAGATCTCCGGCTAAGCGCGTGTCTGCTAAGTCTGTAGGACAATGTATTTCTTGAGTTCAGCCTAACTGAAAATTTAATCACCTTTATTGCAGGCTTATCTCTAAAATATCTAATGTTATCTTAAATTGCAACGCAGTGTAATACGCGTGTGAAGTTCAGAATATCTTCCGGTAGTTGCTTTGTCACTACTTTGTGAGTAAAGTGGAACCACGTGTTGATCAGTAACTCTAACTAAGATCATCAATCTTAAATGCGAATGTGCGTGAGATTATAACGTCTCGTCTTGACAATATTTTTCAATATAGCAACTTTTCTTTATTTTCAACCCACGTGGGGTGTACTTTGTGAGACCAGTACCACGTGCTTATACAATTGTTTGACCCATCAGGTTAATAGTAAGACGATAGTATCCAGTTCGAGGTTTTTCTTTAGTAAATTGCGTTTCGATGTAATTTATTTTAATTATCTAAATTATTGTGGAGTTACACCTGTGGTGTGACCGCCAGACACCATACTTGCTAGGTGGTAGCCTTTAAATCGGCTGCGGTCCATTAGTATACGTCGGACCCGCGTGTCGCCACTGTCAGTGATTGCAGACCGAGCGCCGCCACACGGCAGGTCTAGAGAGACGTCCTAGCACTCGCCCCAGTTGTACAGACGACTTTGCTAGCGATGCTACACTGACAAATACGCTCTCATTTGCGGAGACAATAGTTAGCATAGCCTTCAGCTACGTCATTTGCTACGACCTAGCAAGGCGCCATTACCAGTTATATTGAGATTGTAATAATGTATCAACAAGAGCGATGTTCTCCAATTATGGATTAAAGTTAAGTATTACATCAACTACGTACTAAGTTGACCACGTGAAGCATGTGGTGTAAGCATCAAAGTAGCCCTCAGCTATTCTTTTCGGGAAGATTTCACAGAGAGTTAGTATGAATTTGGTATACCAGTGTGTGGTAATTTCATGACAGACAGGATTGCGCTACGAACGTAACTTCTTTGGGTGAAAATTGAATCGGTTGGTTGTGGTTAATTTCCTCTTGGATATGTTTCAACGTTCTTTGTGTGTTGTTTTATGAACGCAGTGTTGTATGCAGTCTCCCAATCTTGGCTCCATATTTGATGTGTTCTGTAAGATTACAAACTCACATTTTCACAATCCTAAATAAGGCACCAGTTTAGTTATGAATCAAGTTTAATATGCTGAAATTTCAATGATCAATGTTAAAATAAATTTCCAAATATAAACTGATTTATTTCTTTTTATTTAAATTCTCTTTTATATATATATATATATATATATATATATATATATATATATCACCGGTTGTCGTATGACTATTAAAAGATTATAATTAATGTTAGTCTGGTTGGGAATTTGGTAAGCTAGACTGGATACCTGGTGAAACAGTTGCGCAGTATTGCAAGGTTAACTTCCCCAGACAGCTCACAGCTTTTAACCCGCTTTTATTGTCTATCAGCACCGCTTTCATAGCAAGTTAAAGCAACAACATTACATAGTATATGCTGTTGCTCCGACTTGCTAGAACCACAAGTGACAACGGCGATTCACTTCATGACACAGATATGCTTGCAGCATGGCTGTGTAGTGCTCAGAGCTTTCAGTCACTTTACGGTCCTCATTTTCAGTAAAAATGCAGACCGATAATGAGCTCGGAGGGAATGGTATACAATACTGTCACTCTTGCACTGTGCATAGGATGCTCCAGCAGTTCACACGTGGTGTGTGCAGTTCTGTTTGTCTACATACCCAGGCAATTGTAAATAGGCCTCATCTGACGCCAGTAATCTAGTCACAATGTACTCTTCGGCTTGCAGACGCACCAAGAACCCTTCAGAAAATGAAGTCTGATCGTCTTGTCCTTTTAGGTGAGCTTATGGGCAACTTGGATCTTGTATGCATGGTTGTGAAGATATTTGTCTGGGATATGGCGAAGGCTGGTATCCACCAACCGAAGTACTTGCTGCTGAGATGACCACTGAGGACTACACAAGATCGGGTCCCTTCGCGATTCGCGGTGTATGTACCGAATGAGGACGTCCTGCGGATTTACAGCCCTCCACAGTCCCATCTTGGTGCCATTGTAACACCCATAACAGCAGAGTATTGCGACTAGAGGCATCAAGGAGACCAAACCCACGTCGAAAGCTGCGGCTTACAGCTGTGATAGACTGTCCCTACAAACTCCTCTGCCGTCGCAATGCGGTGTTCCGCAGACCAGCGCTCTGTCTCAACTAAACTACAGAGAACACTACCCAACACGGCGAGTAGTGTTACAGCGCTGCGTGGTGGCTGTCTTGCGAATGAAAGTTTAAAAATCTGCATCTATATTCACACGATTACTCTGCAAATCACAATTAAGTGGCGGGCAAAGGGTTCATAGAACGACCTGCAGGCTATTTCTCCACCATTCCACTCTCAGAAAGAACTTGAATCTTTCTGCGCGAGCTCTGATTTCTCTTATTTTTTTATGATGATCGTTCCTCCTTATGCGGGGGGCGCCATAAAAATGCTTTCACCCTCTGAAGAGAAACTTGATGATTGAAATTTCTTGAGAAGATCCTGCCGCAACGAAAAGCACCTTTGTTTTAACGATTGCCATCCCAATTCACGTGTCATACCCGGTGCGCTCCCTTCCCTAATTTCACTTTAGTACAAAACTAGCTGCCCTCCTTCGAACTTTTTCGATGTCTCCATCGATCCTATCTGATGAGGATCCCACACCGCACAGAAAAACTCCAGAAGAGAACGTACAAGTGTAGTGTAGAGGTGGCCTCTTTAATAGACCTGTTGCATTTTATCAATGTTCTGCCAATAAATGGTAGTCTTTGGTTTGCTTTACCCGCAACGTTATCTATGCGATTGTTGCAAATTAAATAATTCGTAATGGTAATCCATAAGCATTTAGCTGCATTTATAGTCTGTAGATTTGTGTGAGTTATCGTTTAACCGAAATTTAGCAGATTCCATTAGGTATTCATGTGGATGACTTCACCACACTTTTCATTACTTAGAGTCAATTGCCACTTTTCGCACCATACAGATATCTTGTCTAAGTCGTTTTGCTATTTATTTCGATCATCTGATGACTTTATAAGACACTACATGACAGCATCATCTGCAAACAATCTAAGAGTGCTATATAGATTGTCTCCCAAATCATTTATGTAGAACAGGAACAGCAGAGGACGTATAAAAATTCCTTGGTGAACACCAGATATTACTTTTGTTTTATTCGATGAATTCCTGTCAGTTACTACAAACTGTGGCCTTTCTGACAGGAAATCGCGAATCCAGTCCTACTACCGAGGCGACAGTCTATCGGCATGCAATTCGATTTGAATCGTTGGGTGTTTCCGGGCACCCTACAGAATTCGATATTTCGACAGTGGTTTGAAATTGTACAAAAACAGGCGAACACAGTGATTGAAAGGGTCTCTAAGCTGAACGGTGGATCTGGAATGTGGAACCGGGAATCACGCGAAAAAGAATGAGATCGGCCGAACGAGACCGAATCGGAAATAGTGGAATGAGGAACGAGACGGAGCGATACCGGCACAACGCGAATGGTGAGCGACCGATCCTTAGAAGTATTTCCTCGTTCTTTTCGTTCAGTTTAGTTAGCCGTTCGTTAGGATCCGTGCCTTCACGAACCGCCCTTCTCTACCTGACACAACGTCACTAAGCCGTTTGGTAGTAGCTGTCTCAAAGTTGTGACCATAAATCAAAGCGGATTTAAGATATAATAGCTACGAAACAGTATCCAGCTGAGTTGTAATTTACGCTGATGACCTCGACGTTGAGCGCCCGTAAGCCCAAACACACCCCAATTGCAATTTAGAACCGTTCTGTGGCCAGCAAGAACGACGTCTGCTCAATTCTCAGGTCTTCCGTGACGTTTCCACTTCTCAATAGTATCGCCAAATCCTGAAAAATCAGTCCCGCAGAACAGAGTAGCTTCTAGGTTTCTATAGCGATGATCCACTAGAACTCAATTTCCCTGTCGACTCATATCGACAGAAATATGTCTGTGCGAGCAATGATTACTATGCAGTTTCTTTCTACTATGACAGCAGTTCCTTATGATAAAAGACAATTCAAAACAATTATCTGGGTCAACTACATATTTCATTAATATCTGCAATGTGTTTGGAGAGTGTGCACCCTCGTCTTCAGATATACACGGTTATATATGTCTGTATTATTCGCTGATTCAGCCACTCATTTGCTTTGTGATTTGTTTTGCAGTGAAATAGTTTGTAAGACAGGATTCAGCGCAACTTTCTGAGTAAGAAGCAACATAACTATACCATAGCTAAATAAAACGCAAAGCATACGAATTATTGGCAATAACCCACATTGACACTACCATTATCACCCATATGATTATGGTGCAAACCATCGAAATGCGTCGTGGATGGCTCTGAGCACTATGGGACTCAACTGCTGAGGTCATTAGTCCCCTAGAACTTAGAACTAGTTAAACCTAACTAACCTAAGGACATCACAAACATCCATGCCCGAGGCAGGATTCGAACCTGCGACCGTAGCGGTCTTGCGGTTCCAGACTGCAGCGCCTTTAACCGCACGGCCACTTCGGCCGGCTGCGTCGTGGATATTAATCAGCAATCTACTTCAACATTCACACTCTGAAAACCACTATGATGTGTATCGGATAGCATATCGCGTATTGTACAATTTATTACAGCTTCTTCCCGCACCATTTACGTAAGGAGCGTGGACAGACTGATTGCTTAAACGCCTCTGAGGATGTTGTGATTTGTTTAATTTTGCGTTCATTGTCCATATAGGAGCAATATATAGGGGGTTGCAGAATGTTCCTAGATTCCGTACTTAGAGCTGAGACAGGATAATTGGCATCTACATTCAATGGCCTGTCAGTTAAAGTTTTCGATCAAATCTGTAACGTCCTCCTATGGGCCAAACAAACATGACACCATTAGTGATGCCAATCTTTGAGTAATATTCCATGGGGTGGGTCGCACGAGTATTTTGCACGCCATCTATGTTGACCTACTGCATTTTTCCAGTATCGTAAAAATGAACCAAAATCTGCAATCTGCTTTACTTACGACCAGGCTTTTGTGATCATTTACCCGCATCTCGTGGTCTTGCGGTAGCGTTCTCGCTTCCCACGCCCGGGTTCCCGGGTTCGATTCCCGGCGGGGTCAGGGATTTTCTCTGCCTCGTGATGGCTGGGTGTTGTGTGATGTCCGTAGGTTAGTTAGATTTAAGTAGTTCTAAGTTCTAGGGGACTGATGACCATAGATGTTAAGTCCCATAGTGCTCAGAGCCATTTCTGTGATCATTTCATTTCATATCTCTACAAACTGTATCAAGGTGTTTGTTGCTTTCACAGTTTCCAGTACTGATAAATTGGTTTTGTATTCATAAGGTACTATACTTTTTTTGTTTAGGTTAGTACAAAACACTAACTGAATATTTTACGGAAAGTCTGAGCTACTATTAATAGCGTCTTCTAGTTGATTAATATACAATTTTAATAGCAAAGATAATGACACACATCTCAGGGGGCCTGATGTTACTTCTACATCTGTCGATGACTCCATGAAACGATCTCTTTTCCTCAGTCCAGTCACAAATTTCGCTTCTTACCCATACTGTCGCTCTTCCGCTAATAAAAGTTCTTGTAGCACTGATCAAACTATTTTCGGAAGCAAAGAAATATTGCTTATGGCAACTCTGAGCGACTTCCACGATTTCACGTCAGGAAAACTATGTGTGTGACGCACTTATCCGCCGTTGTAATACGTATTGCCCTGTCTGTGGATTGTTTTGTCTTCGGGTTGCATAACCTCACGTGACATAAAATGCATTCATTCCGAAGTCTGGATTTTGGTCGTATGGAGGGTAAACAAAGTCTAATCAGGGAGGAGCTTTTTTGAAGGCCAGTATACACTGAAGTGACAAGTCACGGGATACCTCCTGTGTCATGTCGGACCTTCTTTTGCTCGACCTAGTGCAGCAACTCGACGTAGCATTGACTCAACAAGTCGCTGAAAGTCCCCTGCAGAAGTATTGAGCCATGCTGCCCCTACAGCCGTCCGTGATTGCGAAAGTGTTGCTACTGCAGGATTTTGGTGAACGAACTGACCACCCTATTATGTACCATAAATTTTCTATGGGATTAATGTCAGTCAATCGCTTGAACTATCCAGAATGTTCTTCAAAGCAATTGCGAACAATTGCGGCGTGATGACATGGTGCATTGACATCCATAAAACTTTCATCGTTGTTTGGAAACGAAGTCTATGAGTGGCTACTAATGATCTCCAAGCTAACCATTTCCAGGCAATTATTGGTTGGGCTGGACCAGAGGACCCAGTCCCTTCCATGTAAACACAGTCCTCACCATTATGGAGTTGGGTTGGGTTGTTTGGAGGAAGAGACCAAACACTGAGGTCATCTGTCTCATCAGATTAGGGAAGGACGGGGAAGGAAGTCGGCCATGCCCTTTCGAAGGCATTATTCCGGCATTTGCCTGGAGCGATTTAGGGAAATCGCGGAAAACCTAAATCAGGATGGCCGGACGCGGGATTGAACCGTCGTCCTTCCGAATGCGAGTCCAGTGTGCTAACCGCTGCACCATCTCGCTCGGTCCCTTTGGTGGGGGGGGGGGGGGGGGTATTTGATCCTTACCCTCAGCTGTTACCAACTGAAATTTGGATTCATATGACCAGGCCACGGCCTTACAGTTGTCTACGGTCCAACCGATATCATCATTAGCCCAGGAAAGGTGTTGCAGGCGATGTCGTGGTGTTAGCAAAGGTACTCGCGTCGATCGTCTGCTGCCATAGCCCATTAACGCCAGATTTTGCCACACTGTCCTAACGGATACGTCCGTCGTACGTCTCACATTGATTTCTGCTGTTATTTCACACAGTGTTGCTTGTCTGTTAGCACTGACAGCTCTACGCAAAAACCGGTGCACTCGGTCGTTAATTGAAGACCATCTGTCACTGAGTTGTCCGTGGCGAGAGATAATGCTGCAGTTTGGTGTTATGGACACAATCTTGACACTGTGGGTCTCAGAATACTGAATTCCCTATCGATTTCAGCACGGAGAACTGCATCATACCAGTCTCTGGACTGAAGATCACAACAACAACATCGATTTCCGAAACGGAATTTCCTCTGAGTCTAGCTCCAACAGTCATTTCACGTTCTAAGTCTGTTACTTCCCGTCGTGCGGCCATAATCACGATGGAAACGTTTTCACGTAAATCACCTGAGTGAAATGACAGTTCCACCAGTGCACTGTCCTTTTATACCTTGTTTATGTGATACTACCTCAATCTGTAAATGACTTCAGTGTAAGGGTGTAACCGGCGGCTCGCCCTGGACGAAGTGAAGGGCCGAGCGCCAAGCCAACACTTCCACCGGCGGCCGTTTCGCGTTTCGCCCTCAATGAACCCACATGCGGGCGAGCTGCAGCCGTGGCTGGAGATAGCTAGCTGCCAGCTGCTAGCTGTTGCGTCTCCGTGCAGCCCTGACGCATGCGCACTCACCGGGCAGTTCCAGTGCCAGGCCTGTATAATGCAGCTTCGTCTAGTGAGCAGTAACCACTGATTGTGATACCGGTTTGAAATCGCTTAGACTGACATGGCAACTCAAAATCATTAGAGAACGAGAACTAAACTGAATAACATGCCTTTCAGATGACTTACAAAATCAAACATTTTGGCAGGTCAACAGATGAAAGATTTGATTACTGCTGATTTGTAGCTACCTAAGAGAAGAAGTAAGGATAACTCCTGTATTAATCTCTTGAACACTCTCCTGTCTGTAATATTTGATCCATGAGTGAACAAATAAAGTTATCTGACTATTTTTAACAAATTATATGGTTGTCCGCGAACTTTATAGTGCAACGGAATATGGTGGGGCCCTTAACATGAAGGACAAAATCAGATCCAAGTTCTTCTACCACCCTGGCTTTTGTATGGCCTAACAAAAAAAGACTGAATTGCTGGAACGAAATGTCTCGAAATATTCATAGCTGGTACCCGTGCCTTACAATTGTCTGCAACCTGCGAAAATCGCCTAGAGAACACTACTATATATTTCTCCTGCTGAAGGCATATCGGTCATAGTAAATTGTACTCGCACCTGCTACCACTCAGGACAAAGACTAAATAAACACGTGGACCACTATTTCTAACAGTTCGTAATCTTAAAGAGTGATGTCAGGAGAAAATAGTGCATGAAGGATTTTAAATCAGTTTCAATTATTATTGAAAATGACCATTGAAACTCCAGAACGATAGATACAAATTTCCACAAGTCGAGTATGTGTTTGTACAAATACCACACATTAACAAAAACGGAAAAGATTCAAGTGTACTTTCAAATCCAAATAACATTATTAAGTGAATGAGAAAGTTATGTTGTGTGGTAGGCTTTAGGCACTATGGGACTTAACTTCTGAGGTCATCAGTTCCCTAGACTAAGAACTACTTAAACCTAACTAACCTAAGGAGATCACACACATCCATGCCCAAGGTGGGTTTCGAACCTGCGATCGTAGCAGCAGCGCGGTTCCGGACTGAAGCGCCTGGAACCGCTCGGCCACAGCGGCTGGCTGTGTTGTATGCAGGGATGACTTAATTAAAGAGCGATATCGATCCTTGCATGTTCGGGCAAACCTCGATCGGAAAAAGAAACATAACCTTACCCTTATGGGCTGACAACTACTCCTCAAATACCATATAACATGTGATCACGCAAATGCGGCACAAGCGTCCATCATTCTCACCAAAATTGCTGGAAGCCGCAGTTGAGTAATGTCCATCTCAAATCATTCATTACTAAGTCATCGACGTGCAGTGTGATATAAACAGCATCTCCAGCTCCGGGCGCAGCGAGAAAGGTCGAAGTAGTGAGACTGCTTTGTCCGCGTATGCCATGGGAAAATGAACTCTAATGCAACGGCCTAGAGGCCTGATTGGAAGACAACGATCGCCCTTCAAAGTATTGCTTGCATAACCAAAGACGAGACTGTGCCAGCAGGCGAAAGTATGAACATAGCAGTCTTTGCATCAGCCAAGTGCCTTACGACCACGGAGTATACGGTGTATGGGTCGTTTGTAACAGATGACTTTCAAGCTCAACAGCGAACAACAAAGCAACTGTTCTTGAATTGAATAACCGCAAGATGGAATATCCAAAGTAGAATCATCATAGACCAACAATTACAATAACTCAGAATAAGCATTTCATATTGCTCTTGCCATCCAGAAAACGTTACAGAAGAGGTAATGGAGAGGACGTGAAAGACTCGTAGAAATACTGATTCAGAATCACATCTTCAAATTTTACACACCGCTCCTAAAGGACAACTCATGAACATCCTGGAATATCTTGAAATCTATGGATATCGGCCGCTAGAACCAACTAGAACACTCAGTCTCCAGTGTGATTTAAGGATTCTGCGTACTTCAAGAATTCGGACGACGTACTCAGCGCCCCGCTGAGCAGCAGCGCTCCAGATTTACCACGGATCCACTCTGCGAAAGACAACAACGCCGCACTAGCATGCAGCTACGTAGGGCGGCTCAGGCAGACTCAGCACAGTGTACTCAAGTAGAAACACGAACTTCAAGCGGCCTCTGCCCGAAACAGCGTGCACTCGTTGTTTAAAAACAATATATTAATTTTATTTTAATTTATTATTATTTTTAAATGATATCTCATGTACAAATATTATCTACATCTATCCAAATAGTTCTTTACTTTTAATTAATTTTGGTACATGTTTTAAACAATATCTTTGTTACTTTTCAATACTGCAAATTGTCATAATATCATAATCTACCCACTACCCCTCCCAACTTCCCCACTATCCATCAGCACTGACACATGATCCATATTCACTGAGTTAATCTGGCAAGATAAAGGCCATGAGGTCCGCTACTGCATCTAACCAGGCATTCTACTTATATTAATTACATTAAGCGTAAGTTACTCTAGCACACAACGTAATTGAATATTTATTAATTATTATGATGCATAAAGAGAAAAAAGTAAACAGAGTTTACATTCGTTCATGAGTACAAGAACAGAGACAAGTTACATACTAAGCGAGGTGGCGCAGTGGCTAGCACACTGGACTCGCATTCGGGAGGACGACGGTTCAATCCCGCGTCCGACCATCCTGATTTAGGTTTTCCGTGATTTCCCTAAATAGCTCAAGGCAAATGCCGGGATCGTTCCTTTGAAATGACGCGACCGACTTCCTTCCCCAATCCAATGAGACCGATGACCTCACTGTCTGGTCTCCTCCCCCAAAACAACCCCCCAACCCCAACAAGTTACAGGGAGGCAGTTTTAAACTATGAGGACTAGCAGCAACAGGCATCAGAGAACGGGTGGAAGAGAAGATAGGGGAACATGATAAAACCATAATTAATGAAGATGGCAGAGAGGGAAGTGCGGGGACTCATGAAAAGGGAAAGTAGCGAAAGTGGGAGAAGATGGGAGAGTTTTCTTCACTGTTCGACTGAGTGAAAAACTGGACATACATGTTAGTTTTCGGGAAACAGTTATGAGCATTTCATATTCTCCTTAAAAGTGACGGGACATTTAATTGTGCACAGAGTACAAGGTAATTTGTTCCAAACACGGACAGCAGCAATACGAAAGAACTTTGCGAATGTTTTTATTTTATGGAAGGGCACTGCTAGGAGACTAGATATGCGAGACCCTGCGCTTCGATTATAACGAAATGACAGATACTTTTGTCTCAGATACAAGGTAGTGGGGTTCATGCGCACTGAGAAGCCGACGAAGTAAATATGACGTTTGGTAGTGACGTAACTTGTATGGACGCAAGAAACGTAAATAGGTGCGTGAAGCGCTGTCATAGTTACAAGTAGAAGGTGAAAGCCAGTATTGGCTTAAGTAGCCAAAATGATTTAAGGAACGGCGGCTGCTGTGTAAGAGCACAATAGCACGTGAACGCCCTAAGTTTCGACACCTTGCGGATTTATTGTTATATTTCTTTGAACTCTGTTAAACGTAACATAGATGCTGCAACCTGAAGATAAGGCACTTAAATATGCCCTGCTACTGTTCCTTTAGACTCTGTGAAACTTGGCACCGGGTTCGCGAGCGCACCTTCAGTTGTGCACGTTTTAAGGAGCTTTTGCGCATGCGCAACTCTCGTGATGTGATTGACTTACAGGCCAAATTCAGGCGGATCTGATAAACAACGTGCATGGTTCACGATGTGCACAGCTAGTCCTGGCCACTCAGCTAGAAGTTTACGTCAGTGCCACCAGGTGGTAGCACACAGTGGCAGACTTTTATCCCCTTTCGCTCTGCATAAATCTTGCTAGATGATAGCACACTCCTCAGATATGCTAATTCATTCACCATATACTACAGCAAAATTATACCGGACATCAGTACATGTGTAAAGTTATACTGACAATAAACCTATTTTGTGGGTTTCTGAATGAGTTACAATATACTGAATTATGAATTTTACCATACAGTAATCCACTTGAGGCACTGAGAATCATATGGGCCTACAGCATGTCACCGTCGATTGTGAGGTTGTAGCATTTACTCATGCTTCTGGAATCTGTTGATCTTATTGTGAGTCAGGATTATCTGTGCTGTAGGCGCGCACTGACCACATGAAAATTTACGAAAAGCTTTATTACTGATTTGTCTGATACTCACTTAAATGTCGGATCGACGACGGTGTGCTTTAGACCCTTATGGATCTCAGCGTCTCGTTTGTGTTCTAGTCAAGTGAGTATGTTGGTACACATTACTACTCGAGTTTAATCATTTCTACAAACGGCACTTTGTGTTTGGGAATGGTTGTTTACTGTGCGGGAATAGGGTTTCGTGTGCAGTGTAAACATGGCCTATGCTGAATTTATTTTAAATGCTAACAGAAAAGTGAAGCTGTAAGGACGGCTCGTGAGTTGTGCTTAGGTAGCTCAGTCGGTAGCGTACTTGCCTGCGAAAGGTAAAGGTCCCGAGTTCGAGTCTCGCTTTGCACACAAGTTTAATCTGGTGAGAAGTTTCATATCAGCGCATACTCCGTTGGAGAGTGAAAATTTCGCCCTGAGAACAGAAAAGTAAATTACCAGAAAAAGATAGCTGCAAAGGAACTGGGGCATCCGATGACAGATCCTTTGATGCAGAGAGTGACGAAATCAAATAGGCGTGACTACAAGCGAACATTTAACAAGGAAGTTAACAGTTAGTGCAAGTTGTAGTGTGGGTGCAGAGTGAGAATATCTGATTTTCAGCCCAGAAATAAATTCGTGGACTAGTACAACTATTACGGATCTTGCACATTTGTCCGAAAAATGGGAATGCAAGAAAACTCCCACTTACACAAAAATTCGAAATGCAGAGTTGCGAAAGCTTACACATTATTTCGTTATTGGCCTGAACTATATTTAATTATGTAACAAACAACAAAATTCCACAAAAACAATTCTTTCTTTTGTCGTATAACCTATGCATCTTATTATTATTATTATTATTGGTAGTGGCTGTAGCTGTGTACAGTTATTATACAGCAGATGCTATTAATTTCACATTCTCAAATGTATCTGAATATAAAAATTTGAGAACACTCGAAAATGTATACTCACTAGCCGCCACTGTCGTAAAGTTCATGGTGACCTCCTTATCTCTGAATCAATACGGGGTCAATGTGCTCAGACAGCTGTCCTCCATGTCTTCAACATCATGGGTCAATGTTCTCCGGAGACAACAGTGTCCATTGGTCTCTACAAGCCAACCACTTAGCTTAGCATTCTTGTCTCATATAAAAACAAGTCAGTTATAATTATTAATTATATGTCACTCTTATCACTAATATTTATTGGTTAAGTAATGACATGTCATAATTTGTTACTGGATATTCCTCTAACATTGCTCTTGTGTTACTATCAGACTAACTTCTCACTTGTGTTCAGCACACTGTAGTGAAAGCATCAGTCAAAATAAGAAAAAAGTGAGAAAAACGGATTTTTTCCTTCCAGTTTATTTCATCAGCTTTAAACTCATTTCCTATACAAATGACTTGTCTTTTTATACATTCATTTGCAGAACAACTGCTACGACTTTTTATATGCAGTACAACTACGAATGTGGTTGGGTTTTGAGAACTGAAGGTATCATTTCGTAAATAATAACAAGGAAATAGAGTAACAAATTTTCTGCTTTATTCATCCGCAGTTTGTATTTAATGTTGTTCACAACGGCATCGTTACTACAAGAATAATATATTTTCACCACACAGGCAATTTACGTACAAGCTATAGCGTTTCCGAAAGTTTCATCAACCTTAACTTCCATGATTAGCACTTTATTGGAAGTCATTTTCTTTACCTGTGGAACCATTTAATAACACATGTAGCGCCAGCTGATTACCTCCTTCTTTACCTGCTATGGAGGCGTTTTTCGAATGGTATATTATTTCATAAGTTACGTCCTACAGATGCCACATTAGTTACAATTATGTGACTGACATTAGTTTAAGGGCGCATTACGTGCTGCCAGCCACAAAACGGAGGAAGAGCCGCACAGTGTAGCCGCGCGATCTGGGGCACTTTGTCACGGTGCGCGCGGCTTCCTACGTCGGAGGTTCGAGTCCTTCCTCGGGCATGGGTGTGTGTGTTGCCCTTAGTGTAAGTTTAAGTAGCGAGATTAAGTAGTGTGTGAGCTTAGGGACCGATGACTGGAGCAGTTTGGTGCCATAAGATCTTACCACGAATTTCCAAAAAGAAGAAAAAAACGGAAGAAGGAAGAACGTGCTCTTCTAGTCCACCGAATGAGCGACGCTCGTGGCCAAGCCTGAGCTGCGGGGTTTCTTAAGGTGGCGCGGCCGTCACCAGACGTGTTGCTGGGCTGTTTACATGTTACACTGGCGGACGTCTCTCTTTAATAGCCACCTCGCCGGCACTTTGATGCACTCGGCACTAATGTCGGCAGTGGAACACAACTGTGACGAAAAAAAACCAGTAACTGATTCTGGCATGGTTTGCGCCACTTTGTTTCAACCGTACCAGTTTACGACGTGTGTTCCAATAATTACTGGAATTTTTGGGTTTTGGATACAATTTTATTTATTAGTGTACATCAATATCATAAACTTCAAAATAGTTCACATTAGAGGTTACACAGCGATGAAAGCACTTTCCACTTTTCCCACTCCCCGAAACACTTCTGGAACTTCTGGAACGCGGTCGTTGAGGGTAGCTGTTTTAGCGATGCGTTTTTAATCTCATTTACGGTTGTGGACCGTTTTGTGCCGGTTTGTTTCGACTGCGTCGATGGTCGCGGCGTCTTCAAAAGTTACGGGAATTTTTGAGGTAGTCAGCCTAGTCCCTACTGCCCGCTAGACGGCGTTCCAGCCGTCCGTTGTGACCGAGCGGTTCTAGGCGCTTTAGTCCGGAACCGCGCTGCTGCTACGGTCGCAGGTTCGAATCCTGCCTCGGGAATGGATGTGTGTGATGTCCATAGGTTAGTAGTTCTAAGTTCTAGGGGACTGTTGACGTCAGATGTTAAGTCGCATAGTGCTCAGAGCAATTTGAACCATTTTTGAACGGCGTTCCAGCTACATTATGGTGGGCGGTAGGTGGTAAGCATTTTAAAACTCTTTCCATTAGGTTTTCATAAAACTTTTACATAAAGAATTTTGTAAGAAATTATTATATGTTACTGCAGCTCTGCTTTTTACATTTCAGAGATTGGTTATCCCCGGTCTACGTCATCATTAGTAACTTCGAAACAGTCACCGTTAGAGAATATATACACGTACGAAAGCGCGTTCCCAGTCACCTAACACGTCTACAACTCGACGTTTGGGATAACTTTTAACTGTTCCAACAGTGCGTTTTTAATCTCTTCTACGCTTATAGAACGACGTCCTTAAATGTTTTACATATTTCTCGGAACAAGAGAAATCAAATGATGGCCATGTCTGGCGAATATGGAGGCTAGGGCATCATTGCAACACTGTTTATGGCCAAAAATACACGAACAAGTAAGGAAGTGTAGCAGATGCATTATCGTGGTGCAAAAGCCATAAATTGTTTCACCTCAAATCCAGGTTTCTTTGAGTATTTCTTCAGGCAAACGGCACTAAAATTTTAACTAATTTTCTAAGCCGTGCGGGCTCGGCCTTTCGTCGATTTCGCCCCTCGTAGATGGTCTTTGTCTGGATATTCTTGGAGGTACGCCGGTGGCACCATCGGTGTGGAGAGAAGGCGCGAAGTAGGAAGGTCTTGACAAGTACGTGTGTGGTGTGTGGAGCGAGACGACCGGGGGCGCGAGATGTTTGGAGTTCTGGTCCAGTCTCTTGTAAGTTTAAGGAGTGAAAGGACGGCGACCATCCTCTCCAAGTTAAGCAACCTCCTTGTATGTTCTTACCTGTCACCCTTCTCTTCCCCCTCCCCCCCCCCCCCCTCACCGGCCCACTTTCCCATTGTGAGTTATGCAATCAACACTCATAATTAATAACTGTTGTTTAAAAGTCACTTGGTTGAAAACTGTTCAGCGAAATTTAGCTAACAGTAGCTGCCTTCTCAGTGTCTGTTAATGGTTTTTAAAATTCTGTGTTTTTCTCCCTAATGAGCTGCAGTGGGCTCATAATTGATAGCAGCCGTTTAAAAACCATTTGCTTTAAACCTGATCGGTGAATTCTGATTAAATGTATCTGCCTGCTGAGTGTCTGTTTCTATAATTTTGCACTTTGTAAGTGTATTGAATCACAGCTGTTTAAAGGCCATTTAGTTAACAAAACTACTCAATTTCTATAACTGTAGTTAATCGTTTTTAAAATTCTGTATTTTTGGTGTATACTTAATGGCTATTGGCTCATAATTACTGGCGCCTGTTTAAAATTCATTTTTCTGACGTCTGCTTAGTCAGTTTTACTGTCCACTGCTTTAAAACTTGTTTGACTTTAACGGAGGAAAGTTATGCATTAAAGATGATAAACGCTGAAGGAATTATGTGGCGACCACTAGGGTGACCCGATCCCAAATCTTACCACCCGAATCCTTAGTTATCATATTCCTTATTGATCGTTCTACCTTGTAGCAGGAACTCATGGTGAACTACGCCATTAAAATCGAAGAACAAAGTGAGCCTGGCTTTCACATTTGACCGCTCTTGTCGGGCTGTTTTCGGTCTTTGAGATCCAAAATGCCGGCAGGTGTGGCCGAGCGGTTCTAGGCGCTTCAGTCTGGAACTGCACGACCGCTACGGTCGCAGGTTCGAATCCTGCCTCGGGTATGGATGTGTGTGATGTCCTTAGACTAGTTAGGTTTAAGTAGTTCTAAGTTCTAGGGGACTGATGACCTCAGATGTTAACTCCCATAGTGCTCAGAGCCATTTGAACCATTTTTGGATCCAGAATGCTTATACTAAGATGACTGAGCTTAGGTTTCCATGTAAACACGTTTCATAGCCCGTTTTAATACGTTTATTTTTCAACGAAGGAAAAATAGTGGAAAAATCGTGTGTAAATTCTCGGACCGGTGCGGTGTGATCGTTGTGTGCCGATGGGTTTTAAGGTTACTTTTTTATGTTTATCTCCAATAACTCGAAAACCACAGTTTTTAGCGAAAATTTTTGCCAGTACAAAGTTTACATAATAGTTTACTTAACAATTGCAAATAAGTATCCACTTAATAAACTGAAAATAACTCCACTACATAGACACGAGTTCAGTGAAGTTATCTTGTCTACTTGTAAAAGAGAACTGGACAGGAAATTCTTGGAAGGTATTGTCTGTCTTTAAACTGAAAAGCGAGCAGCATTCATTCTGGGGGAAGTTGCTTTCCCGGGTGAACACTACGACTACGTATAGGATAACTAAGAATCAGTTTCTCATTTAGTAGTGTAGAAGACAGTGCAGATATTTACGTAGATTCTGTCCATATGCATTTTTGCTTTAGTCTTATTAGTAACTCATATTTGCATTCTGTGTAGTGTCAACGCATTTTGTTAAAAAGGAAAAAAAGAAACACTTCCTGGCATGTCTCCGAACTGTGTCGCCATTGATTCATAGCCCGCATCTCGTGGTCGTGCGGTAGCGTTCTCGCTTCCCACGCCCGGGTTCCCGGGTTCGATTCCCGGCGGGGTCAGGGATTTTCTCTGCCTCGTGATGGCTGGGTGTTGTGTGCTGTCCTTAGGTTAGTTAGATTTAAGTAGTTCTAAGTTCTAGGGGACTGATGACCATAGATGTTAAGTCCCATAGTGCTCAGAGCCATTGATTCATAAGGCGTGCTGTGGAGGTCCCGTATAACTATGTGAAACACCCTGTGACATAGTGAGTAAACAGGGTGGGGAATCGCCTGCTTGACCTTCAATTTGCAGACCATGAAGAAGGGAAGTAAACGAACACAATCCGACAACCTACATTGCCTCTCCCTTCCCCCTCCAGCCTCTTACATCTACTGAACACAATTTATTACCTAATGCAGCTGTTCTGCATTTATTTCTAACCCTCTTCATTTTAATATAAATTTTAATTCTATACCGTTAGAACAATATTTTTAATAATCTGCGGTACTTTCATCCTCTGAACGCGGGAATTATTCCTCCTAGAGAAAGGAATGAAGAGGACTTTTGTAGAATAAAACTTAATGTAGTTTAATATTGTACTGAGAAACATTTTCGATGGAAGCCGGTGGTTTCCGAGGTATTCGAGAAAAACAGCTCTCACCCCAACGCTCATATCCCACTGGTCAGCATTTTTAGTATGTTCTTCAGGACACTCTCTCTTAGCATTGTGGAAAAATTTTCGAGTACACAATCTCTTTCCCCACTCGAACTTTTTTGGTGTTTGTTGCATCTTTATTGACTTCACTTGCTTCTCCTGAGCATCTTGCAATTCACCGTTGTTTTCGTTTGAAATTCAATAATTTTGGAACAAATTTTGCTGTCACGCATTTAGTACCCAAATAGCCTAGGAAATTTCGTCGTATGAGCCAGCTGATAAGCCGACACCGGCGACGAGTACTCCGACTGTGGTTCTTAAACATTTGTTCACTTTTCACACGATTTCATCGGCTGATAATGTGGTGGGGCGTCTAGGGTGATCGTCATCTCCAGTGTCCTCACAGCCTTCCTTCAAACGCTTTAACTTCAGGCGGAAAATGCTATCCTGTTTGCTACTTTGCAGTTTCTCTTACTCTTCTCTCAATTATTCTAAATGTCAAGCGACGCAGATTATTTCAACTGGGAACCATACCGCATACAATCGTGCACAAGCTCTACTATTGATATTTATTTTGTCGCATATACTGATAAATTCGTTACTTGTGTAATGGTGCGTATCATATAACTATCCAGTTATGATGACAACAAAAGATTGAAAAATACACGTAAATTATAACATACTAAGAGTACTTGTGATTCTTCTCTGTACGGCTTGTTTATTTGTCTGTAAGGCACAGAGCACGTAGTAACATAGAAGCAGATGACGTAAAAATAATAATAATGACGCTATACACAAGGTAATCACTGCGGCGGTAAACAGTCCTACATAGAATGGATTCTATAAGATTATCAGAATGTCTTTCAAGGACATTTTGCTGTTTCTCAAGGACAGCAGTAGTCCGCTTTGAAGAAATTGTAGAACGTGCTTTCATAGTTACGCGGGGGTGTTCAGAAAGAAATGCCTACAATATATTTTTTTTTAGTTTTGAAGAAAAGTGAATGCCACATACATAGGATACCAGCTACAACAACCAGATACACCATCTTCGTCCACAGCTTCTATCCACAAGAAACAAGAAGGTGTACGCCTGTGCAGTAACTCAGCCACGTTCAAAAAAATGAATCAAAGTCTTGTCTCCAATCGCCATAATCGCCAAAAACTGCTCACTTTCCGCACTGAAGCACTGCTACAGGTTAGGTGCAATGGTTTTTCCTTTTTTGTTCTGCTTGGACATTATTTTCTGTACCCTGCGGGCACAAATCTCGGAATAGCCCAGCTGTACAGTAACAGCCATAACACTCACTATACCGAAGGGGAACTGGCGGCAAAATTCATCTGTTGTTACCTTGCGGTCGTCACGCTCACGGGTGATGCGGTTGATGTGACGGATGCGTGACGTCAGTGCAGAGTCTGGCCGGCCGCTCCTCGTTGCATCAGCCGACTGTGTTTGCCCTTCAGCTTCTCTACAGAAATGGACCCACGGTCTCTCGGTGCCGGCGTCCACGCACCTTATTCATCCTTTAACGAATGCGACTGGGCATTTCACCTTCTGCAGTAAAGAATTCCGTCACAGAACACTGCCTTATACGTACTTCAAAGATGGCCATTTTTGAAACTTATACACCGGTGTCGCCTGTTGGTGTAGGGCGTTGTTACTGAAGTAGGGTGTAGAAGTAGCATTGCGGAAGTGCGCAGAATTCGTTATTATTACACTATCAACTTAATAAAAGAGAAAAAGAGTAGGAAACACTACATTTTGACTGACATTCTTAGTATACTTCCCTTCAACCCCAACAAACCAACCATCTTAGTACACTTCTATGCGAATTCGTGTTATTCGATAATTTTGGAGTCCGAGAATGGCTCTAGCCACGGTTTTCAGGTGACTTCTTTATCCTGTAAAGTGCTAGCTACAAACTGAACTTGTAAGAGGTCCATGATTAAGGAATTCGTTGCCAGCGCACTCGAGCAGATGTAATTTCGATGGATTGCTCACGCGCTGCCTGCGATATGTAAGCTATAAGAGAATCTGAGACCAAAGAGCAGTGTTGACTGCAGTACGAACTGTGTAGCAGTAGTAGTAGCAGTAGCTATCAGTCGTGTGTATCGAGTGGCTGGGCCGGTCGTGGGGGAGCGATGGCGAAGCCTGAGCGATATAATATAAGGTAAAAGCAGCCTCGCGCGTATGTAGTATTGTTACATCAAGTCCCATGTAAATGTTTTAAAAAATCTTTTAACAATAATCTCTCTCATAAAAAGTAACTTTTGACAATCATTCATTTCAATTTAAAGAATTTACTAATTTCTCCAATCCTTGGTCATCCCGATTAGTGAAAAGAAAAATCAGTTGTTTCCTTTTATAAATGACAAATCTATCGGCCAGCACTGCACAGCGCTGTGACAGAAAAATTTCTTATAGGAGCAGATATATATGCGTTATCCGGCTACCTTATTGAGGTAAGAATTTTCAATTTATTCAGAACGATCTTTCAGGGCCATGACGCAGCGCTGCTGACGTCCAAAATTCACCAGTTTAAATTGACATTCATTATTGAAAGGTTATAAGTGAGCGACAATTTTATTGAGAAGTTAGTCACATTGTATTATTGGGAGGTTACGAAATTTTACTGTTGCGAGGTTTTGGAGTGTACCTGTTGGAAGGTTACACTGAATGTGAATTATATTTTTTACTGTTGGGAGAATACTATTCATATTATTTTTTTGTGGGGAGGTTACAAACTCTATGTTGACAATCGTCGTCGTCCACAGAAAAGAAATTTCATGAATGACGAAACTACAAGAGGGAAGATTTCCCTCTTCTGAATTCCCCAGTAGTTGGTACAACATAAACTGGAATTACGTGTCATGCCATTAATGAGTCAAATGCAGTGAACTTAAGTACGTGGAGATAATCTCGGCGAAGACGAAAGCCGATAGTTTGAACTGACATCATCAGTCCTGCTGCTGTCGTTGAGACGCGCTGCAGATGAGTTGTATATTGCCACCGACTTGCAGTGGACTCTACGAAAAGATAATAGCGCTCTCTCTCTCTCTCTCTCTCTCTCTCTCTCTCTCTCTCTCTCTGCGGTTGCTCGTGAACGACTTTGCCCTTGTCTGTTTTGAGTACCACTTGAATCCACTCTCTTGAAATTATACAGCGGCCAAGAGACATTTGCTACTTCCCGCTGTGGCCGACCACCTGCTACCCTAATAATTACTCGGCATGCCCTTAATTATTGTATATCACTTTGGTCAGAGCTTAGAAGTGAAAGCCGTCACTAATACTGACTGTTAGTGATGTTCCAGCACCTGAACTCTCCTCCTAATGCCGAGCCGTCTTCGAATTCCTACTCACGCACTCAGCAAAGGACGGCTGAGGGTAGTAAAGAGTAATGGTAACATTCCCAACACAATGATCGAAACAAAATCTTCGAAACACCCTTGATGTTACAAGGGGCCTCGGCCGTCCAAAGACGGCAAAGATTTTGATAAGATGCTGTGCAGATTGGCCACTAGTGACCCCGAGACTGGAAATTAACCAGCTAAAACGGGAAAATCCGTCCACAACCACGACCACAACCACCACCACCACCAACACCACCACCACCACCACCACCAAGATGCAATGGTTTCCCCGCCCCCACACCCCAATGTTCGATACGTGGAAGGGGTCGTACGTAGTCCACAAATAGACGATCCATGGGTCTGCTATCATGTGTAGATTCGAGAAGATCCTCGCATGAGTTGTAATTGGGTTTTTGTGTTTCCTTACACACAGTTGCCCAAACCACACGTTTTCTGATTTTGGCCAAGGTCTTAGGGCAACCGGTGATGGTACTGCATACGCCAAAAATGCTTGCGCTCCCACTCATATCTGGTCCGGGGTTACTGCTTCAGTTGAATATGTTATCAGTCTCATGCAAGATCAAACATAATTTGTTTAGTTTTATAATCCACCTGTAATAGCGAAAAGTTCCAGAAACATTTGCACCAAACAGATCGTGGCTGCGTCAGGATCAAAACAGTTTACGCTCGAGGGTTTCCTCGCCCTACAGCAGCTACCGGCGACATGCCATGCGCCTCCCGTCGTCAACGTAAGATGCCTTTCTTATTTGAAGTTTTCGTATTTATCTCGTACCTACGATTTTCAGTTTGCATGACTGATCCTTATGAACGTTGTTCAAAAGTGGTAAAATATAGTCGCAAGTGGGAAAAGGTCTAACATACGCTACATGTTGTTCGCTTTGGGTTTAGTAGAGGAATGAAGGCAGCAGAGGCAGCTCTGAACCTTTCTATTCTGTGTGAGGCGAGCGTTATTGGGCAAGAAAAGGTCAGAAAATGATTTTTTGCAACAAGAAAGATAGTTCTGGCACGAATGATTTTACAAATTCATGAAGCCTCGATCACAGACATGTCCGATGAAGTGCTATCATTGAAGCGTCGTGCAACTTTTACGTTCAGTAGACATCGTTCAAAAATCGGGAGCAGTAGTACTGCATGCTCTAATTTAAAAAAAAAAAAAAAATAACAGGGGTAACTATTACTGCATTTTTGCTTGATGGACATCAGTTGGTTCACTGAGAATTCCAATGCAATATTCCTACAGGGGTGTAGTTATGATGTCTTTATATTAACTTCTGAAGAAGAAATTACGGCTGAGCCCTAACAAAAGACATATTCAAGCAAAGGGCAGTGTTAACATAATATTTTGCCTCCGACGGCTGAAAAAGAGTGTTGTGCATTATGTAAACCTCGCTGGGGAAAGTGGACTGCAGCTAATATATTCTGCCAACAACCACGACACATTCGGTCGCAGTGTAAGTAAAACGATCAAAAATCATCATGTGTTGCTACTAGACAATAATGTACTCTGCCAATTCTCTAAAAAATTTATCCAGGAGCCTGAAAAGTCTTTCCCCACGCACTTATTTTTCTGATCTTAAACCCTCAAATGTTTATCTGCAAGCTCCATATCGAAAAACAGTCAAGAAAGTTCCTCTCTGGACAAAACTACTCTTCAAACCTGGTTTCACGACATATCCAACTCAGATCCAGTAGGTTTCTACTAGCGTGGCGTCGGTAAACTACATGAGCATTGTCAGACTGTTTTAGATAATATACTGTTGATGATTAATTTGTCCCTGATGTTTGCTGTTGTGTTCAGTGGAATAGTGGTCAATTCTATTAATATATGCACTTTCCTAATTCAAATGAAATTTAAAGTACCACAAAATCTTTATGATGGAAGCCCATCTGAAAATAATATCAAGTATCTGTAACAGGAGCGTACCGATATCAACACGAATTAGTAAGATGTTACTCATTCTGGACTTCACAACGTACTGTGTTTACTTGCTGTCCTGCATCACAATGAAATAGTATGAAAATGTGGCATTTCATAAATAAAAGTTCCTTGTTGATTTTCGATGTGACTGACTGTAGCTCTGTCGTGAAATGGTTAAAAACGTACTGATCAGTGAGAATGAAACTGGGGACCAAAGCAGCCCCCCTTTTACAAGTGAAGACATTCCCTCACAACTAACGGATTACTGCAGCATTGTGCTCTCCCTTATTCTCCAGTGCCGACAAAGACAGATAAACTCCCAGTTTAAAAGACGAGATGAAGTACAATTTCAGTGTCGAATGACTTTCCCGGACTCAGAACTGTAAACTGATTACTTTATTTCACACCTCATGTGAAAATCACTCATATTATTTTATGGAAATAATACGAATACGTCAAGTGAATATTATAGGCTAATTCTGTGTCACCCAGGAAGTAACTCGCAGGTCACAGGGTTGCAAAACATATCCCGCGTTGTTCCCGAGCTTCAGTTATACTTCTAGCAGGAAAAACACCATCCTTGAGAGATCTAGGAAGTGACTGCAGTTTGTGTCTCAAAGATATGACGGGCGAGGGCCAAAATATCCTAAGTATATGACAATGAGCCTAATTTGCATTTCTGCAACCGGGTTTAAAACTTGGGTGTCATCCCTAATAATAGATTCGCTGACTGCGAACTAAACAACACAAATTATTAACTGCCACAATTACTTGTTTTCCTGTCTTAAGCGTACTGAAACTAACAACCCCATCGCTAGACATGATTCATATTACAGAACATTTCCAGTAGTTATACTATAAACGCTATGAGTAGGCAAAACATCTTTTTTTGTAACAATAGCCTTGGAAAATATTTTTCTTGAGTTCGACGTCAATGGCACACAAATGAAGAGACAACACAGCATCGATCGCAAAAAGTAACATCGACAGGAACACATCGTAAGCTACAAATAACATGAAGTTCCAAATCAAGAAAGGCTACTATGCAGACAGCCGTAAGAAATGACAGAAAATGCAGGTTCAAAATTCTTTTTAGGATTAAATTGGCTAATATATGCAGCGCAATTTCGATTCCAGGGTGTGCTAACGCGAAAGGAGAAGCAGTTATTATCAGAAAGTCGTACAAGGAACACAAAATACTGACAGTAACGTCTATAAAAACTCATATGTGAGTAAAATTGTCAGTCATTCGTTAAATACTAAAAGAAACATACGTATCATCTATTCGTTATGATTAAAATGGATCCGTTGCTTGTGCCTTGTCAATAAAAGCGGAAAGCGCTTATGTTCGACAGCTTGCAAACGTGCAGTATGCTGAAGGCAGAGAGAGAACTCGAAATAACGGGTTCACCAAGGTGAGCGTGGCGCTGATATTATACTCGTCGCTTGATTTAGCCACTAATATTTCAATATTAACGACACCTCTAGCCTAACACAATACTTGTATGCGAGTCATCGAGATCTATTGCGGCTGCACAATTGGGCAGACGGCTCTAGAATCTGCAGAGACAAACTACCTCTACGTAAGATGATAGGCCATACTTAATTTCTATCCGTAAAATAATTGCTCAGCAGTGGGTAAACAGCATCAGTTTTGCAGGAGTTATTGTGGTGCAGTATCGTCTGATACACTTTTTATATATTAGTTGTTCACGCACGAATTAGGCTTGCCAAATTTCATTTGGTTTTTGGCACTCCGGAAGAGATTTGTTGTAAAGTTATATTGTTGCATTGCTTAATGTTACATTCATTTGGACGTAATTATTCCACAGACTCCTAGTTCCTAAACTTAGTAAGCTTGGCAGCGAGTGATGAAGAAAGAAGTAAGTTTTCCACAAAGCAATTGACGAGAGACATAATTTTCCCGATGGATAATCTACTTGCAGTTCTCAAGCTGAAATTTCCGACCCATGTTACATATTACGCACAAATCGTTAAGAAAATTTCATAAAAATAACAAGTAATAGTAACCAGTGAACTTAGCACGATCATTTATTTCCAGTCGTGGAAGTCCGTCGACTGTCACTGAGTGGCCAAGCATTGTTCGGTCGACATTTTGTAACTGTTTTTTGAAAAAAACATGAGTGATTTGTTTTGATGTCTGTGTAATGGGGCTTCCACGACATTCTTTACTTAGGCATTGATTTGTAATGGTGCTAAAACATGTGGAATACATGTGACCCAGTTTTTTGAGTCACTAGTCTGCTGACTAGTTTGATGCGGCACGCCACTATTTCTTTCCTTTGCTAGCGTCTTCATCTCAGAGTAGCACATGCAACCTACATCCCCCCAATCCCTGATGTCTTAACAGATGTCCTATCATTCTGTCCCTTCTTCTTGTCAGTGTTTTCTCCGATTCTGTGGAGAACCTACTCATTCCTTACCTTATCAGTCCACCTAATTTTAAATATTCGTGTGTAACACCACATCTCAAATGCTTCGATTCTCTTGTGTTCCGGTTGTCCCAAAGTTCGTGTTTCTCTACCATATAATGCTCTACTGCAGACGTACATTCTCAGAAATTTCTCACTCAAATTAAGGCCTACGTTTGATACTAGTAGACTTCTCTTGGCCAGTAATGCCCTTTTTACCGGTGGTAGTCTGACGTCCTGCTTGCTCCGTCCGTCATTCGTTATTTTGCTGCCCAGAGAGCAGAATTCCTTAACGTCATCTACTTCGTAACCATCAATCCTGATGTTAAGTTTCTCGCTGTTCTCATTTCTGCTACTTCTCTTTGCTTTCGTCTTTCTTCGATTCACTCTCAATTCATATTCAGTACTCATTAGACTGTCCTTTCCATTCAGCAGATCATGTAATTCTTCTTCACTTTCACTCAGGATAGCAATGTCATCAGCGAATCATATTATTGATACCCTTTTATTATGAATTTTAGTTCCACTCCTGAACCTTTCTTTTATTTCCATCGTTGCTTCTTCGTAGTACAGACTCAGCAGTAGGGGAGAAAGACTATATCCCTGTCTTAAACCTTTGTTCTCGTTCGTCTACTCTTATTATTCCTTCTTGACTCTAATCGTATCATTGATATCCTTTCATTTTGAATATTAATTCCTCTCCTGAACCTTTGTTTTATTTCATCACTACTTCTTCGTTGTACAGACTGAACTGAAAGAGAGAAAGACCATATCCCCATCGTACAGTGTTTTTAATCAGAGCACTTCGTTCTTGGTCGCCCTCTCCTACTATTCCCTCCTGGCTCTTTTACACATTGTATTACCCTTCTCACCCTACAGCTTACTCCTATTTTTCTCAGAATTTCGAACATCGTGCATCATTTTACATTGCCGAACGCTTTTTCCAGGTCGACAAATTCTATCTACAAGACTTGATTTTTCCTTAGTCTTGATTCCACTATCAACCGCAACTTCAGAATTGCCTCTGGTGCCTTTCTTTCCTAAAGCCAAACTGATTGTCATATAACACATCCTCCGTTTTCTTTTCCACTCTTCTGTACAATATTCTTGTCAGCAACTTGGATGCTCGAGCTTTTAAGCCGATTGTGCGATAAATCTCGCATTTATCAGCTCTTGCAATCTTCGCAACAGTATGGATGATATTTTTTCAAAAGTCAGATGATATATAGCCAGCCAGACACATACATTATACACACCAACGTGAATAGTCGGTTTTCGCTACTTCCCCCAAAGATTTTAGAAATCCTGATGGAATGTTTATCCATCCCTTCTGCCTTACTTGATTTTGTAAGTCTTCCAGAACTCTTCTAAATTCTATTTCTAATAATGGATCTCCTATCTCTTCTATATCGACTCTTGTTTCCTCTTATATCACGCCATCAGTTAAGTCCTACCTCTCATGGAGGGCTTCAATGTATTCTTTCCAACTATCCGCTCTCTCCTCTGCGTTTAACGGTGAAATTCCCATTGCACTCTTTAATGTTACCGTCCTTGGTTTTAGTTTCAGCGAAGATTTTATTGACTCTCCTATGTGATGAGTCAGTGCTTCCGACAATCATTTCTTTCTTGATTTCTTCACATTTTTCATACAGACATTTCACCTTAGCTTCCCTGCACTTCCTATTTACTTCACTCCTCAGCGACTTGTATTTCTGTTTTCCTGAATTTCCTTGAATATTTTTGTACTTCCTTCTTTCATCGATCAACTGAAGTATTTCTTCTGTTACCCATGGTTTCTTCGTAGTTGCCTTTACCGTAACTATGATTTTCTTTCCAACTTCCCTGATTGCTCTTTTTAGAGGTGTCCATTCCTCTTCAACTGTACTGTCTATTGAGTTATTGCTCATTGCTGTATCTATAGCCTTCGAGAACTTCAACCATATCTCGTCATCCCTTAGTACTTCCGTATCCCACTTCTTTGCGCACTGATTCTTAGTGACTAATTTTTTAAACTTAAGCCCACTCTTCATCACTACTACATTGTGATCGAAGTATATATCTGCTCCTGGATGTGCCTTACAATCCAGTATCTGATTTTGGAATCTCTGTTTAACCATGATCCAATCTAACTGAAATCTTCCTGTATCCCCCGGAAAGTTTCAAGTATACCTCCTCCTCTTGTGATTCTTGAACAGAGTATGCGCTATTACTAGCTGAAACTTGTTACAGAACTCAATTAGTGTTTTTCCTCTCTCATTTCTTGACCCAAGCCGATATTCCCCTGTAACCTTTTCTTCTACTCTTTGCCGTACAACTGCATTCCAGTCCCCCATGACTATTATATTTTCGTCTTCGTTCACGAACTGTATTACCTTTTCAATATCTTCATATACTTTATCTCTTCGTCTTCGGCTTGCGACGTCTGCATGTATACCTGAACTATAGTTGTCGGTATTGGTTTGCCGTCGATTCTGATAAGGACAACCCTATCATTGAACTGTTCACAGTAACACACTCTCTGCCCAAACTTCCTATTCATAATGAATCCTGATCCAATTATCCCATTTTCAGCTGCTGCTGCTGCTGCAGATATTACCCTATACTTATCTGAAGAGAAATCCTTGTCTTCTTTCTGTTTGAATTCACTGACATCTATTATATCTAGATTGAGCCTTTTTGTTTCCCCTTTCAAATTTTGTAGTTTCCCTACCACATTCAAGCTTGTGATATTCCGCGCCCCGGGTCGTAGAAGACCTACATCTACATTTATACTCCGCAAGCCACCCAACGGTGTGTGGCGGAGGGCACTTTACGTGCCACTGTCATTACCTCCCTTTCCTGTTCCAGTCGCGTATGGTTCGCGGAAAGAACGACTGTCTGAAAGCCTCCGTGCTCGCTCTAATCTCTCTAATTTGTCTTTCGTGATCTCCTCGGGAGGTATAAGTAGGGGGAAGCAATATATTCGATACCTCATCCAGAAACTCACCCTCTCAAAACCTGGCGAGCAAGCTACACCGCGATGCAGAGCGCCTCTCTTGCAGAGTCTGCCACTTGAATTTGTTAAACATCTCCGTAACGCTATCACGGTTACCAAATAACCCTGTGACGAAACGCGCCGCTCTTCTTTGGATCCTCTCTATCTCCTCCGTCAACCCGATCTGGTACGGATCCCACACTGATGAGCAATACTGAAGTCGAACGAGTGTTTTGTAAGCCACCTCCTTTGTTGATGGACTACATTTTCTAAGGACTCTCCCAATGAATCTCAACCTGGTACCCGCCTTACCAACAATTAATTTTATATGATCATTCCACTTCAAATCGTTCCGCGCGCATACTCCCAGATATTTTACAGAAGTAACTGCTACCAGTGTTTGTTCCGCTATCATATAATCATACAATAAAGGATCCTTCTTTCTATGTATTCGCAATACATTACATTTGCCTATGTTAAGGGTCAGTTGCCACTCCCTGCACCAAGTGCCTATCCGCTGCAGATCTTCCTGCATTTCGCTACAATTTTCTAATGCTGCAACTTCTCTGTATACTACAGCATCATCCGCGAAAAGCCGCATGGAACTTCCGACACTATCTACTAGGTCATTTATATGTAACCTCCCCACAAAAATATAAAAATGTAAATGAACCAAGTGTAACCTCCCACGGAAATAATAATAATTATGAATTTTTAATATTGTAACCTCTGAACAAAATTGGTTCCCATTCATAATCTCTGTGCAGAAATGCATTCACATTTAATGTACCCACAAAATTCTTTTCTCATTTAATGTTAAGTTCGAAACAGAAAAATTCCTAAACACCAAAATGATAAAAAATTCAGTAACCTGGTAAATTTTATGACGACAGCAGCGTTGCGCCACGGCCCTGCATTCTGAATAAAAAAGCAAAATTCCTACCTCAATAAAAAAAACTGCGAATATATCTGCTCTTACCTAAAATTTTTTTGGCACAGCTCCGTGCAGTGCTGGCCTATGCTTTGTGACTCGTGAAAGGAATTAATTATTCATTGGATAAAATCTTTAAATTGAAATGAATGCTTTTTTTAAAAAAAAATTACTTTATATTATAAAAATTATTATTGCGGCATTTTTTGGAAGAAATTGGATGACAGTTAACATACATTACTAGATAT
Organism: Schistocerca serialis cubense; assembly: GCF_023864345.2. NCBI lineage: Eukaryota > Metazoa > Arthropoda > Insecta > Orthoptera > Acrididae > Schistocerca > Schistocerca serialis. The sequence goes on from NC_064639.1 coordinate 593,912,350, forward strand.
GCGCAAGGCTGCTTCTTTACCTTCTACAATAATACTCATCCTCCAGAGTCCCGACCAGAGCAGACTGCAGACAAGCACAGACACGCGCAGACTACTGACTACTACCGACTCACGCAGACTACTGCAGACTACTGCTGACTACTGCCGACTAGCGACAAGCAACAACTAACTACATACTGCTCTCTGGTCAGAGACTCTCCTAAGTTTTGCCTGTTGCAGGCAGCGCATATAGCGCATACCTCTTACAAACGTTATCCTTTCGTTGCTTATTCAGCCTTTTTCACATGGTCACCTCCCCTTTGGTAGCCTACTCCCAGAGATCCGAAAGGGAGATTATTCCAGAATCTTTTGCCTATGTCCTATGTTATGTGTCTTTAATGCAGTGGCCTTCATTGCCTTCTGCATTCCCACGCCGTTGGTAACTGCTGATTCTTGCGCCTTTGCTGCAGTTTCCTACCCCAATGACAAGAGAGTGCCCTGAACCTCTGTCCGCCCTTCCGCCCTCTCTGACAAGGCCGTCGGCAGAATAGGGTGACTTCTTATACCGGAAGTTTTCGGCCGTCAATGCTGATTATTAATCAAAATTTAGGCAGTCGTTTTGGTTTTTGAGCAAAGACGCTGCCAACTACAATTCGTGTAGCGCCTATTTTTTTACATAACTATTGGTCGATAGTAGCAACATTGCAGGAAGCTTATTACTCAACTTACTGTAATATATGAAAACTGTGCAGTGATTTCCATTTAAGTTGCGTAGCAGATGGTTATTTGTTAAGCAAATATCTGCAAAATTTATGTATTTACCACAAGAATGAACTCTGTGTTCTAATGAGATAGCTGTTACTAATATTTGATAGAGCGGGTCGACATGTGTTTCCCTTTGAATGTTGAAGGTTTTTGGTCCCATTAATTGCATATTCTTGAGGGAAACATGAGGCAGCATATCAGGGCAGGTGTTCATAGTGAGATGTCAGTGTACAGTGTATGCTAGTTTGCGCAGCAGGGTGATACAGGTACGAGCTTTTGATGTTACTGACCAACAGTCATACAATAATTTTTCAATAAACGCACCACCATTTGGCTGTATTGTTGTTCATTTATTAGGGCCCATATTTCGGCATTTTATGCCATTTAAATTGATTGAGTTTATGTAATTAACATACATTGCAGGACATCCTGCTCAAAATTGGCCGTAAATTAAGAAAAGTATTCGCTCCCCACGAGATGATGAGTTTACATCTGGCATTTCGTGGGGAGCGAATGTATTTCTTACTTCATGGACAATTGTGAGCTTGAAGTCTTGCAATATATGTTAATGACGTAAATTCAATCATTTCAAAATGGCATAAAAGGTCGACACCTGGGTCGTAATTAAATGAACAGCAATACAATCATAAGAAGCGATAACGCCCGTCACGCTATCTTTATTTACGTAAGCAGCGTTAGATTAAGTGCACAACCACTATTATCATTCAGAACAGGTGGATCGCGTACCGCCACCACATTCTGTGAGCGTTCTTCCGGTCCTGATCATGCAGTTGTTACTAGCATCTACTGGTGATGACTGAAATAAATTGCTTCTGATGCTTTGCCAAGAAAAGCTCCAAACGTACATTCTCAGTTATTTCTTCCTCAAGTCAAGGCCTATGTTTGATACTAATTGATTTCTCTTGGCCATGAATGCCCAATTTTTCTCATAATTTTGTACATCTTGTCCCATTTTACATCGTCGAACGCTTTTTTCTGATCGACAGATCCTATGAAAGTGCCTGGACTTTTCTGTAGTCTTGTTTCCATTATCAACCGCACAGTTTCCTTCCAGGTGCCTTTACATGTCCTAAAGCCAAACTGATTGTCATCTAACGCATCCTCAATTTTCTTTTCCAATCTTCTATATATTATTCTTGTAAGTAACTGTGATGCATTAGCTGTTAAGCTGATTGTGCGATAATTCTCGCACTTGTCAGCTCTTGCAGTCTTCGGAACTGTGCGGATGATATTCCTGAACTCCAGAATTTTTCCGAAAGTCAGATGGTATTTTACCAGACTCATACAATCTACACACGAACGTGAATAGTCGCTTTGTTGCCACTTCCTCCAACGATTTTAGAAATTCTCATGGAATGTTATCGATCCCTTCTGCCTTATTTGATCTTTAGATCCCCTATCCCATCTAAATCGACTCCTATTTCTTCTTCTATATCACCAGACAAATTTTTCCCCTCATAGAGACCTTTAATGTACTCTTTCCAACTATCCGCTCCCTCCTCTGCATTTAACAAAGAAATTCCTGTTGCACTCTTAATGTTACCACCTCCGCTTTTAATTTCACAGAAGGTTGGTTTGACTTTCCTATATGCTGAGCCAGTTCTTCCGACAAACATTTGTTTTTCGATTTCTTCACATTTTTCATGCAGCTATTTCGTTTTACTTTCCCTGAACTTGCTATTTATTTCATTCCTCAACGAATTGCATTTATGTATTCCTGAATTTCCCTGAACATTTCTGTACTTCCTTCTTTCTTCGATCAGCTGAAGTATTTCTTCTGTTACCCATGGTTTATCTGCAGTTACCTTGTATCTATGCATTTCTTTCCAGCATCTGTGATTTCCATTTTCCGAAATGTCCATTCCTCTTCAACTGTGCTGCCTACTGAGTTATTCCTTATTGCTGGATCTATAGCGTATCTCGTTAATGCTTAGTGCTTCCGTATCCCACTTCTTTGTGTATTGATTCTTAGTGAGTAATCTCTTAAACATCAGCCAACTCTTCATCACTACTACTTTGTGATGTGGGTCTACATCTGCTCATGTGTACGCCTTACAATCCAGTAGTTAATTACGAAATCTGTGCCTCACAATGATGTAATCAAACTGAAATCTTCCCGTAGCACACGGCCTTTATTCAAGAATCACAAGAGGAAGAGGAGGTGTACTTGGTAGAGTGTTTGCTATTAGTAGCTGAAATTTACTACAGAACCTAATTAGTCTCTCTCCTCTCCCATTCCTTGGTTCAAAATGGCTCTGAGCACTATGGGACTTAACATCTGAGGTCATCAGTCCCCTAGAACTTAGAACTAATTAAACCTAACTAACCTAAGGACATCACACACATCCATGCCCGAGGCAGGATTCGGACCTGCGACCGTAGCGGTCGTGCGGTTCCAGACTGAAGCGCCTAGAACCGCTCGGCCAAATCGGCCGGCCCAGTTCCTTGTCTCAAGCCCATATTCTCCTGTAACCTTTTCTTCTACTCCTTACCATATAACTGCGTTCCAGTCCTCCATGACTATTAGATTTTCATCTCCTTGTACTTACTGTATTACCCTTTAAATATCCTCGCGTACTTTCTCTATGTCTTCATCTTCAGTTTGCGATGTCGGCATGTATACATGAACTGTCGTTCCCGGTGTGTCGGTGTTCCATAATAGCATTTAAAGACTTCGAACAAAGTTTAAGAATAATTTCAAACATTTCCTAAACTTTTTCCTGCTTATATGGTTAACGGCAAATATAAAAAGCATTAACTCATTTGTAAAGTAAGCAGACGTTCGCGGCTGTTTCATACATAGGACTTCTATTCTTTAATGGACTGGAGTATTGCTGGTCGTAAATATGTTGGAAATAGTTGAAAACGTACAATTAACAGTTGTAAATTTATTACAAACTATTGAAACTACATTAGGCATTGCATTGAAATATTTTCTGTGGCAAATAAATGATAGCAGCTTAACACACGGAAAAACGAAAAAGTAAAACCTTTTCGGGATGACAATAAACACTCATAACAATTAGAAGCAAACATTTGTATCATTTATCGTGAGAAGTTTCTATGGGAGCACGAACCTCTCTTGCCTCTGACAAACGCCTCTTCACCCCTCGGGTCACTGACGCTTCGTCCTGGGACAGCCTGTGTGAGCCGGTCTGGATGTTCCGTCTTTTAAAGTGAAGCCCCGGGGCCGGTAGGCGCGGCGAGACACCATTAGCAGAGGCTGAGGACCCGCCGGTAACGAGCAGACCTCTGGAGACGGCGGGGCTGATCACCCCACCGTGGAGTGGGGGAAGGGGCGGCGGGAGGGCAGGGGGAAGTGTCGATCGTCTCCTCGGAGCCCCGAGTTCCAGTGGACGAGCCTCTGGAGACATTTACTGAGCTCTGGACACAGTCTGGCCAACAGGCGCCAAAGGTATCACTCTGTGGTGCCATTCTCACCATCGAAGAGCTTTGTTGGCCACACCCTGACAACTGTATCATATGCGACCTTTATCTGACTGAGGAGTAATGTTCGCTGTTGTCATTTATGTCACGCTGCAGATTCTGAATTAACAATCCAGATGTACTTGCAGTGCTTCCCGGGAATGTGAGATGTAAAAATCGTTTGTAAATATTCATTAACGCTCAGAACTTACTTCTGCTTTTATTTTTTTAAAAAAAAAGCATCATGATATACTATAGTGAACTGCTTGAAGATGCCTTAAATCTGTAGAGAATAGCTATTTTCGTAGTGTTAACTCTGCAAAAATGTAGGATATGTTGCAAAGGAATTTTAAATCTCACATAAGAAAGAACTTTGCGATCGAGAACACTTGTTTTCATGTATTGCTCGTGTGAGGACGCAAGACACGTATGTAACCCAGTATTGTATGACGGATACAATATAAATCAGCAAACGTTTTTCACATTCTCTCGTACAGTTCGTTGTTGACAGGATTCTTTTTTAGTAGTTGTGACAATGAATTTCAGCAACGCGTGATGTTTTGAAGTTCATGAACGAGTGACGCCTAGCGTTGTTGTTTCTACGGGGTGTTCAAAAAGCCTCTTCGCAGTGCCGTATGACTGTTAGCCGCGTGTGCCATATGATTGTTCGCCTGCCTGGGTTACTTCCCTTCAAGTGGACTTTACAAATATTCCACTGTTTCGTTTATCTCAGCCAGCGTCAGTAGTATCGTTGGTGTGTGTCGTTACGTGTTGACGTGAACGTTCTAGTTCCTTTGTTCGTTTGTTTCGTTTCTGTCACTGTTAAAATGCTAACCATTGAAGAACGTGTGTTTTTAGTCGAACACGTGTTCAAAGCTGGCTGTAAATACAGTGTTTCAGTTCGTCAAACATTTAATTCAGCTTTCACGGAGACAACACTCCCACATCGCGATACTGTGCGAGATTTGATCAACAAATTTCGAAGTACGGGTTCAGTGACAGATGCGCCGAGAAGTGGTCGTCCTAGCGTTTCGTCTGAGGATAAGCTGCTCGATATTTCCCATAAAATGTTCATGACTCCGAACAAGTCAGTAAGAAAACTCGTCCAGGAAATCGATGTTAGTGTCGGAACGGCCCACACAGCTGTAAGGAAAAAATTATAAGTTTTCCCATACAAAGTGACAGTCGTTCAAGAACTCAAAAATGCTGATCATGGCAAGAGACGGCATTATTGTCAATGGTTCAAAAATTTCGTTCAATAAAATGGAAGGGATATTCTTAATCAAACGTTTTTCACTGATGAGGCGCGGTTTCGTTTATCCAGGTACATGAACTCGCAAAATTCTCGTATGTGGAGTACTGCAAATCCATTGTGCATTCATGAGGAACCACTCCATTCTGTGAAAATATAAGTTTGAATTGCAATTTCTAGACGTCGGATTGTGGGTCACATGTTTTTCAACGAAACAATAAATGCACAACGATACTGCAGTGATATTCTGTACCCATTCATAGGAGAACTTGTGTTAACTGAAATACTGAACGGCTATTTTCAACAAGATGGTGCAACCGTGCATACAGCAGTTTCAATGTCACTGCTTGCTGATGTTTTTGGTGATCGCATAATTTCACAGCGACTTTGGCCTCCACAATCGCCTGTCCTAACGCCACCTGACTATTTCTTCTGAGGTGCAGCGAAAGCAACTGTCTATAAAAACCGTCCAAAATCCATTGATGAATTGAAAACTGCAATATCCACTTTCACTGCTTCTGTTACAGAAGAAATGTTGCAGCTTGTGTTTGGAAACATGATTAGACGAATTGAATTGTGTATTCAACAACAGGGGGGACACTTTCAACATTTAATGTGAATATTTGAAATGAAAATGAATATTCAATAAATTGATAACTTGTATTTCACTGACTCATTTCGGTATATTCACAGCGGCGTACGGCACGTGCGGTTAACAATCATCCGGCACTGCGGAGAGACTTTTTGTGCACTCCGATGTTCTCTGGTTCTCAGACGATCAAATCATTGCTAAGTATAGTGGTTTTATCTGGTCGGTGATGTCGTCTGTAACGATACAGATATATTTGTCCCGTGGGAGTACGGTATTTAAATTATCGCCGGAGGCCTCGGCTGGGTGTTCTCGCGATAAGGGGTCGGTTGCTTCAGACACACATGTGCAGTCTTCCGTGTGACGCCTTCCTGCTGTTGTTGCAACACTCGGTTCCAGTACAGCTGCACTCACGTCTTTCCCACTTCCTGTGGATAAATAATGCAAACTCAATGCAACAAACCCTGTGTTGGAGGATAAAATTCCAGCAAGTCGAGTGAACCATTGCGTGCGCTATGTGGCGTAGCGCTGCCGCCTGCTATCGACACGGAAAAGATGCTGCTCGCTATCGTAGCATCGCAGCCCACACCAGTGATACGGAAGTAGAAAGGCGCGCTCACAGAAGAGCTCCGCGCCACCATCGGTGCCTATCTTGAAATAGCCCGACACATGGACACGGGGCCACTTCCAGGCTAGGATTCCGTCAACGCATAGTCCATAGCAAATAGCGAGAAGAGTACCGTTTGTGGCGACAGCAGAGTTAGAGACAACAACTTAGACTCTTCAAGTTAATCTGCAAATCCTTGCATGTGCTTGAACAATGCTATAGGAAATACTTTCTATCGAACAGTGCTTCAATGATAGTCTGTTTCATCACAAGAGTTAGACTGTTTCTATCAATCTGTGTAATTGTACCTACACTCTGATCCACAGTAACAGCAAAGAAGACGTTGTATAACAATAGATAAGTTCATTTTGACAGTAAATATATTTCAATTTTTGCAATAAGCGTGTCATTTGTCTCCTGTTTTGAAACCAGCTCAGCAGCAATCTGGAACTGAATTTTACAGAACTTTAGTTGTAGGAATGGGTCCGCCTGTTGTGTAATCAATAAACTCTTGATTTTATATCTCAAAATATTACATATTTGAGCAATATGTCTTCTTTTGTTTCCCCATCTGCCTTTTCTCGTTTCTCTATGGGATCGGTATTGGAACTGTTAATGGCATTCGGTGGCCAGATGCCAACACTCCAACGTGGAAAACCTCTGTGTGCGGCACCTGTCGGCGTCTAGTGTAGATCTCATGTGTTACTGTGACAATGTTGTGTATTTATCGAAGGTGGACGTCGGTACCAGCCTGGTATTTACCTAACTGGAGTGGGAAATCGCCTAAAAACCGAATTCAGCCGGCCAGTTCACCAGCTGTCGTCGTTAATCCGAGAGGCGGATCCGATCTAGGGTCGGCCCTACTGAATGTGACCCAGCAACGTGAGCGTTAATGCTCTGGGCTATTCGGACAGGTTGTTGCAAGAAAAGCAGTAATGAGTGAAAATTAGGTCTAGCAGTTTCTGTATTTAGAATCATGACATATGTTTTTCACTTCATATGATAGCTTATTTCGTTTCTAGAACACCATTTCTTTTTGGTTGGATTATAATTACTTACATAGTTATTTCAGATTCATAAAATCACCATACTAATAATAAGAATTTATAAGTCCGATATTCGGTCGTCCCTTGGACTGGTAAAGTGTTACCAGATTTATATAGTTAGGCTGTAATCTCATTCTGCGATAGAGAAAAAGCGATGCATGTGGAAGATGAACCCATAAATGAGTTAAAAACAAAAGTTCACTCAATCATCTACTCATACATGCAGAGCCAGTAGCATTCCTATAGAGATGTATGAAATGGAAATGGTGCCACTGACAAATATATGGCCGGCCGGTGTGGCCGAGCGATTCTAGGCTCTTCAGTCTGGAACCGAGCGACCGCTACGGTCGCAGGTTCGAATCCTGCATGGCTGTGTGAGATGTCCTTAGGTTAGTTAGGTTTAAGTAGTTCTAAGTTCTGGGGGGCTGATGACCTCAGATGTTAAGTCCCAAAGTGCTCAGAGCCATTTGAACCATATGACAAATGTGAATTCAAAATTGCATATACTACAAGATTTGAACCTCCTGGTAACTGCGCATTACCATCCGGCTTCAGAAATTCGGGGAGGTGCATCGACCCCTGATCGAATCCACCGAGAAGATTAACGATGCGGGCCGGTGCGCCGGCCAGCTTGGATGCAGTTTTTATGCGCTTTTCCATGTCTGACAAGGTAAATACCCGTCTGCTCCCCACGTCCCGCCTCAGTTACATTACTCGCAAACATTGCGAAAACGATCTCGCAATTCCACACGGCATAACACTCGACGCAGACAGTGGGGGTACATGTATTCGCAGGCCGGAGTGGCCGTGCGGTTCTAGGCGCTACAGTCTGGAACCGAGCGACCGCTACGGTCGCAGGTTCGAATCCTGCCTCGGGCATGGATGTGTGTGATGTCCTTAGGTTAGTTAGGTTTAAGTAGTTCTAAGTACTAGGCGACTGATGACCTCGGAAGTTAAGTCGCATAGTGCTCAGAGCCATTTTTTTTTTTTACACATATTCCGTCCGAGGGATGAAATGAGCGTCCGGCCACCCTCTCCTACTAGTACTGCCAAATCCTGATTAACACAGCGACCACGTGAAGATACGGCAAGAGACACGGAAAAAGAAGGTTCTGTAGCAAGATTTAAACAAGACAATGAACGTCTGGTGATGCCATGCTGGCCTTTCGGACTCACAAGGAACCAACACCATCTCAACCTCATATTTTAAAGAGAAAACAGCTATGACAAGAAAGGAAGAATGAATTGATTGTTGGTGTTAATAACGGTCATCCTCCTTTACCTCCTCTGCATTACTGCAGATGACGTGTCACTGAGCACATTTGTTCTGTGCATGCAGTACACCGGAGGCGCCTAGTTGTTTTCACTGCACTGTGTGGAATACGAAGGTTGTGTTATAGTACACTAACTTGCTGTCTTCAAGTTCATGTCGCCAGCGCAGAAAACAGCACGCAAGTCGTAGGTTCTGTATCTTGAGGCTAAAACTAACTTTTAACGAGGTTCTGTTCTGAAATAATGTACCACTTCTTTGGGATGCCACTCGGGTATTTTAATATAGCCACACAAGAAGACTACATGATCATAATACAACACCTTCTGACACAGCAAAGTACATGATCAAACACAATGTTTACCAAAATGCATCTTTACACTATTTGTGGCGCGTGTCTGTGCCTCATGACTACCGGAGTGAATCTTTTAATACTGAATACTGGCAAACACATCCTGCCACAGACAACCTGACTGTACATATCGACTGCCTAATCCAGAGTGACGAACAGGAACTTAAATAAAAATTGGAAACACATCCTACGACAGACAACATGTCTGTTCTTCCAGAGTGAAAACAGCCCCAAACACTTTGCGCCCCGTACCAGAAAAGACGTGACTCGAACGCTCCCGAAGTGCTTCGTCTGCAATTTCGTCAGTCTTTTGTTTTTGATTTAAATTGTTTTTAATAATTCTAAAATGACTTATTGATAGTCAGCTGTTGAGAGATATTTATATTAAAAAGTGAAGTCATTCCAATGAGTAGTTTAGCTAATGATAATAACTATACTTTAACGTTTTGGCGCCCTTGCTCCGAACGCAGCAGCCAATCACAGAGCAGTAGCATTATGCAGGCGGTCTTTTTCACGGGAGTGGTACCGAATCTGACATCTGTCACAGGTACCTCATACCACATTTCGTCATCTATATGCTTCTTGCATCTCCACTGCTCTGGGAACAGCTTCTTGGAGCCTAATATGATGGCCGACTAAGCCAGAAATATTACACAGCTCACATGTAAAATATCAGTCCCAGTTTTAAATTTCGCGGGCACCGATTGTCTGTCCGTCGCTCCGTCCCGCTGCAGCAGCCTAATGCCAGAACGTGAAGTCTAGTGCAGCAGAGCGACAAGCGAAGTCCTCCTAGTCGCATGATGTTGAAGGCGAGAGAAGAGGAGAGGGTACGTGATCTGCCAAACTTGTTTTGAAATCTTGTTTGAGAACACATGTTATTCTGCACCATAAATATGTAAGTAATGTACGGTACATAATATGTCGACATCACATACTCGAAGAACCAAAAGATTACGATCACTGTCCACCACGACGATGGATGCTGCCTGGTGGCGTTGCGGGCACGTGACGTGGTAACGAAAGTACGTAAGCGGAGCAGACACGGACGGGGAATCACACTATCAAAGAAATGGGCTGCAAATGGGGAAATCCATTCTTATAAGCGGCTTTGACAAAGGACAGATTATTATTACGCTGAAAATGAAATGAAATGATCGTATGGCATTGTTGACCGGGAGGCCCCATGCGGGGAAGTTCGGCCGCCGAGTTGCAAGTCCTTTTTAGTGGACGCCACTTCGGCGACTTGCGATTCAATGATGATGAAATGATAATGAAGAACACACAACACCCAGTCATCACGAGGCAGAGAAAATCCCTGATCCCGCCGGGAATCGAACCCGGGACCCCGTGCGCGGGAAGGAAGAACGACACCGCAAAACCACAAGATGCGGGCATTATTATTATGCTGTGAACGAGTATCTCGAAAACAGTGAAGCTGGTCGAATGTTTACGAGCTACTGTCGTAAGCATCTACTGAGAGAGGTAGGATAGTGATACTACCACTAGGGGCTAAATGGTTGGACGTCCACGATTCTTCACAGAGCGTTGGATTCGGAGGCTTGTCTGCCCTGTAAAGTAGAACAGATGGTGATCTGTGACATCTCCTCCAAAAGAGCACAACTGTTTCGGAGCACATCGTTTATCGTACATTGTTGACATGGAACTCTACAGTAGCCCATCCCTACGTGTTCATAAGTTCACCCAACGCCTTCGTCAATTAGGATTGCAGTAGAAACGGGATCATCGGCATTCGACTATCGATCAATAGAAATCTGTCCACTCTTCGGGTGAATCATATTTTGCTACACTAAGTCGATGGTCAACTCGACAAACGCATCAAACATCGTGGTGAACGGCGGCTCGAAAAGTCCAGTGCGCCACGGGTGCAGGCTGGCGGTAGCAGTATTATGATATGGGAGACATTCTCCTCCGCTTGTATGGGACCTGTGGTAATAGTTGAAGACACGCTGCCATCTACGAACCATCTGCATCCCTCCATACTTGATGTCTTCCTCGACGGCGATGTCATCTTTCAGCAGTTAGTTATCCGTGTCTCGGAGGCAGAACCGAGTTACAGTGGTTTGAGGCGCATCATAATGAACTCACAATGCTGTCTCGGTGACCGAATTCGCCTCATGTAAATCCTATGGAACCAATCTGGGTCCCTGTCGTGTGGCCGGCCGTGTGGCCGTGCGGTTCTAGGCGCTGCAGTCCGGAACCGCGGGACTGCTACGGTCGCAGGTTCGAATCCTGCCTCGGGCATGGATGTGTGTAATGTCTTTAGGTTAGTCAGGTTTAAGTAGTTCTAAGTTCTAGGGGACTGATGACCTAAGATGTTAAGTCCCATAGTGCTCAGAGCCATTTGAACCATCCCCATCGTGCGCCATCACCGCGTACGCAAATTAGCGGCCTGTTATTTACTCGAACTACATGATCTTTGGGTAGACATATAAAACCGCTTACCTCCACAAACCTACCTACAAAGTGTCGGATTCCTGATACACAGAATCATATATTTTTTTTACGAAAAACGGTCAAATAAGCTATTAAAAGGACGGTCATAATGTTTTGGCTCATCAGTGTGCATTGATTATTATTTAACAGTGTTCTCGTATTAATATTCTACCTCTACATATGCGCCTCACACTCAGAATGAGCAGACTTAAGCAGTTGAAGAATTACACTGAAACGCCAAAGAAACTGGTATAGGCATCAGTATTCTATGCAAAGATATGTAAACGGGCAGAATACGGCGCTGCGCTCGGCAGCACTTATATAGGACAACAAGTGTCTGGCGCGGTTGTTAGATCGGTTACTACTGCTACGGTGGCAGGTTACCAATATTTAAGAGAGTTTGAACGTGGTGTTATAGTCGGCGCACGAGCGATGGGACACACCATCTCCGAAATAGCGTTGAAGGGATTTTCCAGTACGATCATTTCACGAGTGTACCGTGAGTATCAGGAAGCCGGTAAAACATCAAAATCTCCAACATCGCTGCGGCCTGAAAAAGATCCTGCAAGAACGGGACCAACGACGACTGAAAAGAATCGTTCATCGTGACAGAAATGCAACCCTTCAACAAATTGCTGCAGATTTCAATGCTGGGCCGTCAACAAGTGTCAGCGTGCGAAGTATTCAACGAAACATCATCGATATGGGCTTTCGGAGCCGAAGGCCCACTCGTGTACCTTTGATGACTGCACGACACAAAGCTTTACACCTCGCCTTGGCCAGTCGACACCGACATTGGGCTATTGATGACCGGAAACCTGTTGCCTGGTTAGACAAGTCTAGTTTCAAATGGACGTGTTTGGGCATGGAGACAACCTCATGAATCCATGGACCGCGCATGTCAGCAGGGAGCTGTTCAGCCTGGTGGAGGCTCTGTAATGTTGTGGAGGGTGTGCAATTGGAGTGATGTGGGACCCCTGATACGCCTAGATACGACTCTGACAGGTGACACGTATGCATATTGTCTGATTACCTGCATTCATTCGTGTCTGTTGTGCATTGCGACGGACTAGAGCAACTCCATCAGGACAATGCGACATTCCACGCGTCCAGAATTTCTACAGAGTGACTCCAGGAACACGCTTCTGAATTTAAACACTTCCGCTGCTTACCAAACTCCCCAACCATGAACGTTACTGACCATATCTGGGATGCCTTGCAACGTGCTGTTGACAAGAGATCTCGCATTCTTACGGATTTATGAACACGATTCATGGCGCCAATTCTCTTCAGCACTACTTCAGACATCAGTCGAGTCCATGCCACGTCGTGTTGCGGCACTCGTGCGTGCTCTCGGGGGCCCTACATGATATTAGGCAGGTGTACCAGTTTCTTCGGCTCTTCAGTGTATTATGAAATCAAGTTAATTAATTTCAGCTTACTATTTAATCAAGTCAGTCACGTTGAAGAATAGCGTATCTGTTCCATATGTTCTTCCCTTTGACTGTCAGTTTCAACATTCAAACAAAACAACGAGCAACACTGATGTTAATAATGAAACAGCGCTCCGCTACTTCTGTCATGACGCACTCATTGTGTAAGTAGGCTGTTTAGGTTTTTGTGTTAGTAACATCACGTAGCGCTCTGTATGAAAATCACTGGCTGTGCTGTGTGCAGTCTGTGGCTGGTTGGCATTGTTGGAATGTTCGCTATTGTAGTGTTGGGTAGTTGGATGTGAACAGCGCGTAGCGTTGCACAGTTGGAGGTGAGCCGCTAGCAGTGGTGGAGGTGGGGGGAGAGATTGCAAAATTTTGTTAGCGGACGATCTGGACGTGTGTCCATCAGAAAGAATAAATTTGTAATATTGGATATCATGAACTGATATATATATATATGATGACTTTTGAACATGATTAAGGTAAATACATTGTTTGTTCTCTGTCAAAATCTTTCATTTGCGAACTATGTCTATCACTATTTAGTGCCTTCTGTCGTTAGAATCTTTTATTTAGCTGGCAGTATTAGCGCTCGCAGTATTGCAGTAGCTCGAGGAACGAAAATTTTGTGAGGTAAGTGATTCATGAAAGGTTTAGGTTATTGTACGTCAGGGCCATTCTTTTGTAGGGATTATTGAAAGTCAGATTGAATTGCGCTAACAATATTGTATGTCAGTTTAGTGTTGATCAGAGTAAGTAAAGAGAGAAATGTCTGAGTATGTTCAGTTCTGCTCAGCTTTTTGAAAATCAAATAACGTAAGAGGTTTATCAGCACAGTAATTCATAAAGTTTGTCTAAGAGGAGGCTTCAATTGGTTACATTCACTTGCAATGCATTGCGAAAAGCAACATAAAAATGTTCAAAGGAAAGAGACCTCTGGCGTAAACTGCAGGTTGGCATCTACATCTACATCTACATCTGTACTCCGCAAGCCACCCAACGGTGTGTGGCGGAGGGCACTTTACGTGCCACAGTTATTACCTCCCTTTTCTGTTCCAGTCGCGTATGGTTCGCGGGAAGAACGACTGTCTGAAAGCCTCTGTACGCGCTCGGATCTCTCTAATTTTACATTCGTGATCTTCTCGGGAGGTATAAGTAGGGGGAAGCAATATATTCGATACCTCATCCAGAAACGCACCCTCTCGAAACCTGGCGAGCAAGCTACACCGCGATGCAGAGCGCCTCTCTTGCAGAGTCTGGCACTTGAGTTTGCTAAACATCTCCGTAACGCTATCACAGTTACCAAATAACCCTGTGACGAAACGCCGCCGCTCTTCTTTGGATCTTCTCTATCTCCTCCGCCAACCCGATATGGTACGGATCCCACACTGATGAGCAATACTCAAGTATAGGTCGAACGAGTGTTTTGTAAGCCACCTCCTTTGTTGATGGACTACATTTTCTAAGGACTCTCCCAATGAATCTCAACCTGGTACCCGCCTTACCAACAATTAATTTTATGTGATCATTCCACTTCAAATCGTTCCGCAAGCATACTCCCAGTTATTTTATAGAAGTAACTGCTACCAGTGTTTGTTCCGCTATCATATAATCATACAATAAAGAATCCTTCTTTCTATGTATTCGCAATACATTACATTTGTCTACGTTAAGGGTCAGTTGCCACTCCCTGCACCAAGTGCCTATCCGCTGCAGATCTTCCTGCATTTCGCTACAATTTTCTAATGCTGCAACTTCTCTGTATACTACAGCATCATCCGCGAAAAGGCGCATGGAACTTCAGACACTATCTACTAAGTCATTTATATATATTGTGAAAAGCAGTGGTCCCATAACACTCCCCTGTGGCACGCCAGAGGTTACCTTAACGTCTGTAGACGTCTCTCCATTGATAGCCGCCTGCTTTGACGTAAATGAACAAACCACGTTATCAGGCCACTGCACTAACTCTAGCAAGATGTAATACAGTGAATAGTTTTCGGAACTAGCCGAGGTGGAGAAGTTCAAGATATCCTTTAAATAATATACGGTTCTGATATCTCACATAGAAGAAAATGATCACAGATCTACTTCACAAACCTCTTTCACACTTCTCTGTAGAGTACTTCGCGTTGGGAAATTAAGCAGCTGCAGTTGTGCGGAGCGAGTAACAGCCAGTGCACGGAAAATATGAAACTTGTACGTTGGTCATGAGTGTGTACTATTATAATAATAGCCCAAATTTTCGCGTGACGTCGATTATTCGGACTGGTATCTTCAAAGTGTGTGTTTTTTTCCCTTCGAAGTGTGAGGTCGAGTTGGTGATGTTGCCTTGTGAAAAGTGGGTAGCCATGGCGGTAGCCGCTGTTCACAAATGCTGGCAGCAGAGGCTGCAGTGCGGGAGGCACGACCGGAACTGCAGGTTTCGGCCACCGGGAAGCGGGGATACACGCCTCGATTGGCTCCACAGTGGACTCACCGCGGTGGCTCATGTACGTGCCTCACACAGCTGCGACCGTAAAATGAGGATACGTCCTGCTGCAGACTCCATTCTCTGGAAAATGACGTCCTCTTACTTCCATCGACAGCGACTCTGTTATCTTAAACAGAAGAAGAAAAGATGACAGGAACGTACACTGCCCGATGAAGTGAAGGTCTTCTGAATGCCCTCTTCATTGTAGTGAACGATCTAAGCACTTATTAGATAATGTAAATTTATAGATAATGTAAATTAATAGATAATGTTATAGATAATGTTAATTTATAGATAATGTAAATTTTAGATCATGTAAATTTAGATATTGTAACTTTTTCACCTCACTGTAGCCGCAATACTATAAAACTACGTAATGCGTCATCAGTCATTTGGAATCCTTAACCTTCACCCAGGACAAAACATAAGGGCCCATTTTATGGGAAAGTGAAAAATGAAAATAATGATGTGCGTTCCCCATTGGTCTGCTGTATCTCTGTAAGTTCAGCATTTTCCAGTCGGTCTGGTTTTCAGTTGTCATTTACGTCGCTGCATGTAATGCATTTACCTCGGCCGTCTTAGCTTGTACCTTTTTCTTCTCAGTAATCACCCTCGATTTCGTAATGGTTAGTTTGATCATGTTATTTGTTGAGTTTTCGAAGCCACTACATAGTGCCAACAAGTAGTTCCATACATATCGCTGGAAAACACTGTCTGTTATATAAACTGCTTTGTATTATTTTATTTGTGCTCTTCTCTTTGGATTCAACCAGATATACAATATGCAGTATCGCAAATTATACTCTTGTGGTTCAGCGTTTTCCCCCACTGAGTCCTTCAGTTTTTTCCAGTTTTTGTCTTTGCTCATTCACCGTGTGTAACACGACGTCATTCCTCATTTTATCTGTCCATTTCACACCTTCCATTCTTCTCCATATCTAAATCTCAACAGCCTCTCAGCAATTCTTCTCTCTCCGTCGCAGTGTCCATGTTTCGACACAATACAAGGCAACAACCAGTATTTATTAACTGTTTGTTTAGTGAATCACAGAAAATACTCCGTCTTCTGTAAAACATTTATTTTGCAGTAGCTTACTTTAACGTCTTGATTTCAGGCAATGTTACTGGTTAGCCGGCCGCTGTGGCAGAGCGGTTCTAGGCGCTTCAGTCCGAAACAGCACTGCTGCTACGGTCACAGGTTCGAATGCTGCCTCGGGCATGGATGTGTGTGATGTCCTTACGTTAGATAGCTTTAAGTAGGTCTAAGTTCTAGGGGACTGATGACCTCAGATGTTATGTCCCATAGTGCTCAGAGCCATTTTAACAAATTTTTTTTTTTTTTAATGGTTACCTTGCATTCTAGATTCCTGAAGCGAACAACTTGTTCCGCTAACTCATCAGAAATTTTCACTTTTATCTTCACTGATTGCCTTGTAAAAGTCACTGTCTTGTCCTCATTTGCCTTCATTCTATATTTCTCATTGTGCCGTTCAGTTCTTTTCAGGTACTGCTAATTACCATTTCATTTTCACTTAGTAAAACCGTGTAATTAGAAAATCTTATACATCTGACTGTCATTCCTCCTAATGTCACGCCACTTTTTTGTTGGTAGCAGCTTCAGCTAAGTCATGTAAATAGGTATTAAACAGGACAAGTGAAAAACAACAGCGTTGTTTACCCCTTTCCTTAGTAACAGTTCTGTCATTTCATCTACCATTCTTTCTTTTAACCATACAGAGTGCTTATTAGCCTCATTTCGTTCCACTTACCTTCAGTCTTGTTCAGGATATGTATATCTTTAGTCTATTGAACTCTCTCAACGGGCTTGCTCCATATAAGAAAGACTACACAAACAAGGTATCTCTCCAATTATTCGTAACAATCTTATTGTATCTCTTGTATCTCGCCCTTCTGAGTCCTCTCAACTTTCGGTTGCAATCGTCTATTAATTATTCTGAGTAGAATTTTTGCCGTATGAAATATGAAACTACATTTCCTTTACTTCACGTGTACGGTCACAATTTTTTTGTCATCAGACTACCGATACGGTCTATAATGACGATCTTCAGACCTGTTTTAGAAAAATATGTCATAATATACTGGAGCCATAGTGGTATCGTCAAATATTAAACACAAAATCCATTAATATTTATTCTGTATTCGGGTCAAAAAAAAAAAAAAAATAGCTCTGAGCGCTATGGGACTTAACTTCTGAGGTCATCAGTCCCCTAGAACTTAGAACTACTTAAACCTAACTAACCTAAGGACATCACATACATCCATGCCCGAGGCAGGATTCGAACCTGCGACTGTAGCGGTCGCGTGGTTCCAGACTGTAGCGCCTAGAATCACTCGGCCACTCTGGCCGGCTGTATTCAGGTCTCTGTTCAATTCTCGACCATGTCACAGCTTGTGAAATATCGGATTCCTTGTCCTATATATGTTCCGTATTGGCATCATCACCGTTTCTGTGACGTAATCTGCCCAGCCTCGTTTTCCATATATATATTATTCTACAAATACAGTACTCCCGCCTTTCTTTGGCATACAAATTTGATAAGTACAATCGGAATACGACCTCAGGCAGGTGCTATGTTAATTAAATAAGTCTTTTTACTAAAATACTTGACAAAGTTATTTTATCATTGAATTGTGGCGTTGCTGGATAAATTGGTAGGCAGATTTTTCTTAGATCTGTCGTACTTCAATATTGCGTATGAAGTACCCCTTGTAGTAATCACCCACCCATAGATATTTTCCAAGCAGCAGAGATGCTCTGCACTGTTGGAGAAACGAAGACAACGCAAATTTGGGATAGGTTTGCGTTAGTGTGGAAATTTAACACAAACTTGTTATTATAATGATTACATCACCACTGCAGGAGAAAAGTCTTCACTGGACCTCCACGTTTTACAGCCTTGAGTTTTACACATCCAAGTGTGTACTATCTGTTTCCAAAGGTCACCCAGCAATCTTCCAATAGGTCTTCACTCACATCCTTTCTTATCACACTGTACCAATGTTCTGGCTGTACGCTATGTCTCTTCGACATCGAGGACACTAAGGACGGTTCAGTAGTAAGAAAAAGAACACCTTAGGAAGTATACAGTTTGTGTACTGAACATCAGTTCTCTTTAAGGGTAGATTAAATGCGATACAACAGGCATAAACTAGAAAAATCTTGTTGTATCAGATTGCGACGTTGGTGGTAAATTTTGAAACAGGCCGCATCGAATAAATATCCAGCGGTGGAACTACGAAGGTGTAGGAAACAGGATGATTGCGTGATACCGCTCACAAGGTAGGAAAATTCGAATTTTTTTGGAAGGATTCTGGGAAATTTAGTTAAGGGAAATGCATTAAGATGCTAGTGTAACCTACTCTAAATCACAAATACGATATCTGCAGACTTGTCAGCGGATGCCGAAGGAAATTGGAGATGGGCTATTAGGACCATATCAGGACGGTACAGTTTTCACGAAAACTTAACAGATACACTCAGAGAACTTAATTAGGTGTCATTAGAACAAAGGTGACGTTTTTCTCGTGAAATCGTATTTTAAACGTAAATAATCGGTATCCGAAATAAACTCGGTTAATTCTTTGTATGTCCCTTAGGGATCAATGTGATAACAGAGAATATGCTTCAGTAAGTGAATGGAATAGGACAGAGAATGGTAATATTCGACACAATATCCAACTTTAGCCGTTAAACGGATAGTGGACTGTGTATGTCACCAGCAAGCTGTGAAATCCGGTACTTAATGGAATGCGTAGACAATGCACTCATGTTCAGAAAAAAAAAGGAATACCTTCAAGGACTAGAGCCAGGATGTTTGTATTCACAGGACATGTACATTAGCATGTAGTGCAGAAATGTTTAGCCTTTGAACCACGCTGGCCCACGGGTTCAAGGCCAACACAGATATCGCAGCCGACACCACCTATCGTAAAATGTGCCTGCGGCTGTCGCTGTCGCTATAAACGGAACGTAATGGATCAGTGTGACTTGAGCACACGTGCAGGATGCCTCGTAGACGTATTCGCCAACCGTAGAGTCAAATCAATGAGTTTGAAAGAGGACGCATTATTGGCATGAGAGAATGCGCTGCATCCATCCAGAAAATTGCTACCCATGTGGGAGGACGAAGTGTTTCGGCAGTGTTACGGGTGTGTGCAGAATGGTTCACGGAAGGACGTAGAATACGACGAGATGGGTTAGGCCGCACCACCCAGACCAGCCTCCGAGAAGATCGACACCCCATTCGAATAAGATTGCGGGACACATCTACGTCCTCCTCGGCTCTGGCGCAACTGTGGAACAATTATACACTATCACTGCTAGCAGTCCGTCGCCGTTTATTAGGTCAAGTGTTCCGTGCGCGTCGTCCACTTCTCCGCCTACTTTCGAAGAATGTGCAGAAGCGTGTTGGACGGTAACAGAGTATGGAACGACGTCACTGGGGACAGGAATGGCATCAGATAGACGAATCCGCATTTCTGTTCGCCGCAGACAGGGGGAGTGGCATCAGTGACTGCATTCGCGCAAGATACGCAGCACCAGCTCGAGGCCTTACGATGTGGGGAGCTATTGAATACAACCACAAGTCATAGTTGGTGCGCGTCCAGGGCACTGCGACCAGTGTGAGCTACGTAAATAACATCCTGCGACCCGTAGCCATACCCTTTCTGCACAATCCCCAGACGACATTTTTCAGCAAGACAATCCACGAACACATGTTGTTGCACGAACACTTGGCTTATTGGTGTCAAAGGATGTCAGGCCTTTTGTCCCGGCCTAAAGGATCATCAGACTTGTCGCCAATGGAGAGTGCGTGGAGTATGGTAAAACGACGGGTGCAGCACTGTGACCCGGTGCCAGTCACCACACATGAACTTAGGAACCAGGTGAATGCAACATGGATGGCTATACCACAGGGCGCCATTCGCGCCATATATGCGTCGATGCCATCACGCATGGAATAAGTTATCAGGGCCCATGGAAGACCCTATGCCTACTAGGCAACAGGACACGTACTGAACCGAGGTAATAATCATTTTTGCTGCTCATACTAATGTACATGTCCTGTGAATATAAACGTCTTATCTCTAGCCGCTCAAGGTGATCCGTTCTTTTCTGAACATGAGTGTATAAAGAATACAAAAAATCATTTGACAGGTTATGAAATGCATCTTATTTGATACATTGGTTAGGCATTTAATAGATCGCCGATTACTTTTAAGGCAAAATGTGAAAGGAAGTTAATTGAAATATTTTAATATATACAACGGCCACAAACACCACTGTTGAAGCAGTTTCACTCTAGTTAGGGTGAAGTTCAGTTGTGTCAGAGAGTCACTTTCGCTAAAATGCAGGCTGTACCTGATGGATGTGAAAATGTTGTAGCTGATGATCGTTCAAATGCAATGATACAAAGATTTTATAGAGAGTCACAGATAATGAGGAGTAATTACAGATAATGAGAAGTAACTCTTTAATAAATAGTGTTTTTCTAACAGACGATGATTACAACGAAATAATAAGGCGACTGAACAGCAACGTTTAGCCACAGGTGTGCCATAGAGGTCTACATACATCGATAGTTACTAGCATCTTAAAATTACTAAGCTGTGTGTCATCTGCTGCGATGTGACTATCATATAAAAATATAGAACATCTGTTACATCAGCTGTTAAGACGCCTCTTTCTGCTATGAATCTGTTCACATCGTTAACTACTATTATAATTTTAACACGAATGAGTGCACTACCTAGAACAGGTTTTGTAGACTGATAATGTATTTTACATTACGATATGATCACAGGTAACTCTGTTCAAATGTGAACTATTTATGTGTTTATAATTTGTGCTTTTTGTAATGAGTCACTTCACTTTGTCATGGTATACTTTTATTTTCAATGTATAGTTCAAGTCCGCCCCCGGTAGCTGAGTGGTCAGCGTGACAGAATGTCAATCCTAAGGGGCCGGGTTCGACTCCCGGCTGGTTTGCAGATTTTCTGCGCTCAGTGACTGGGTGTTGTGTCGTCCTAATCTTCATCATTTCATCCCCATCGAAGCGAAAGTCACCGAAGTGGCGTCAAATCGAAAGACTTGTACCCGGCGCTCTACCCGACGGGATGCCCTTGTCACACGACATTTAATTTAGTGTATAGTTCATGATTTTATCGTCTGATTATAACGATTTTACATTTCGGCTAACGTGACGCTGTGAATGCCTTCATGTGAGTGCATGAAATTCCATTATGTGTGTGTCGTTGCGAACATTTACATCAGTTAAAAGATTCGTGACAGTTTAAGCCTATAATGTTAATTATGCATTATTTTACTTTGTATGTAGGAACCCGATGACAGTCACACGCCAGAAACTGGTTATGCAAATAAAGTAGTTTACCAGCAGCTCAAGGCGGTAATACGACTTTTTTCGGTTAGCTGAAGAAACTACTCGTATCTTGCAATAGTCAAAGGAGTCTATAAAATAATGGAAGAGAATTTTAGGTTTAACGGTAACGTCGATCTCCATGACAAAGATAGTGTGAAAATATCCTCGGACGTAAAGAATAAAAGATGCACCTCACGAGTCATTAAGAAGCTTTTACAGGCCGTATGCTTTCGGGTCTCAGTTGTACAGTGGGTAGACAAAAATATGGAAACACCGAAAACGCAACTCATTACCGTGCCTAAAACGCTGTAGGAAACCCGTTGGCATTCAAAACAGCTTCCAGATGCCTCGGAATGGATAAATACAAGTGCTGCATGGTTCTCGATAAAATGGCTCACTTGAAGATTACTGGCAGGTACCAAGTCGAGATATCGTGCGATGAATTAAACGACGACGTTCTGTAAGCCCGAAGTTTGTTTAAACATTCAATTCACGGGACAAATTTTAAAATTAACTGTCTTATACCACTCTCCCTGCAATAGTGGCAAGTCCAAGCAACGATCATTGAGGTGAATAGCATTCTCTCCAAAGTAAACCACAAAGACTTGATAATAGTGAGAGATGCCACAGTTCATCCTCGTGCTCATAAAACAACCCAGCTGTATGAATAGGGGCTCTGTCGTCTTGGAACATAACATCACCGTCGGGGAACAAATATGGTACCATGACATGGAACTGATCAGTCAAAATGCTCATATAATCTTTGGCATTAATGCGATCTTGCAGAGCACCCATGCGGGTGTGGAGTACCACGATACACTGCCCAAATCATCATTGAAACTCGACCTCAATTTGGAAACAACGTGATACAAGACTCATCCGACGAAATGACTATCTTCCATAGGTACATAGTCCACGTTTTATGGTTTCGGCACCACGTTCCAGCACGCCCGTGCGGCTCCACCCGTCGGAGGTTCATGCCATGTGGCGTTGCTTCACTTTGTCTGATACGATATTAGGAGGTATAACATGAGCTTTGTCATCTCAGTGTGTTATTAGGCCATGTTGATAACCATCACGTAAACTTCCAAATGTGTATTGTCTTATTAAAGTGAAGTTCTTTTGAAGTGGATCACGGGTTATATGCCTAGACCGGCTGCTAGTGAGAGTATGCGCAGTTTGACTGAACAGAATATCACACATTTTAATCAGTTATTTGTTTCTACGACAGGGACTGTGTATTAGGGCAGAATTGGTAGCAGCATGTGTATTGTAGCTTGTGTACTGTGCTAGTAAGTAAAGTGAAGTCGTATGGCGTAATTGGCTGAAAGACATAAAAGGACAGTTTCGGCCACCTAACTAGAAAAATTTTTCCTCTCCTTCGGTCCCGCAGGCATCTTTGCTTCGAGGGCTACGAGTAATGCGTGCTTAAGTGAATTGTTAAGTGTAGGTACTCTAATTGGTGTGTGTGTATAATGTAGTATCATGTTCGCGTTGGATATTATGAGGGAAGGGAGAGGATGAAACTCGGTGCCGGCACATAGTCTACTCCTCCCGAAGAGCATGAAGCCCCCACCTCCCTCCCCCGAGCTTAACGTCCTCATCCGACGAATGAATCATCATCAACAGAGTCACATGCCCTCACTGCATGAGACTGTGCGGGGAGGTTTGGTATTTAATGCAGGGCATTGGTTTAAGGACTGGTAATCAGAAATTTTTCGCCACCACTTCTCCTCCCCTCGTCGAGCAAATTCTGCCAGCGGAAATCTCATCCAGTACTAGGATTCGAACCGCCTCACCTCTAAGTCGAGAGCCGCGCGGGGTAGCCGCGCGCGGTTCTTCCCGTCGGAGGTTCGAGTCTTCCCTCGGGCATGGGTGTATGTGTTGTCCTTAGCGTAAGCTAGTTTAAGTTAGATTAAGTAGTGTGTGAGCCTAGGGACCGATGGCTCTGAGCACTATGGGACTTAACATCTATGGTCATCAGTCCCCTAGAACTTAGAACTACTTAAACCTAACTAACCTAAGGACATCACACACGTCCATGCCCGAGGTAGGATTCGAACCTGCGACCGTAGCGGTCACGCGGTTCCAGACTGAAGCGCCTAGAACCGCACGGCCACACTGGCCGGCGGGACCGATGACCTCAGCAGTTTGGTCCCATAGGAACTTACCACCAGCTCGCTCTGCAATTCCCTGCTTCTGGAGCTGGCTTGGTGTTTTGGTGCTGACAGTATTCGCGAGTGCAACATCCAGTTGTGCAGCTGCCGTCCTCAAGTTTTTCGTCACAATCCTCTTCAACAACCGTCTGCCACGATCACTGAATACTCACTTTCGTCAGTGTTGTATGTTAGCGCATGATGTTTTCTCGCTTTCCCAGTATGGAGTATGAACCTTCGACGTGGTACCTATTAAAACACCAAACACTTCCGCTACCTGGGTTGCGCAAGCGCCCACCATGTGAACACCATTAGTGTGCCCTCGTTTTAATTCACTTAGCTTTAATATAATGAGTTCCCAACTAGACAGAACACTGTTGTGACCACGAATGACACTTGTAAGGTGATGAGGACAGGGGAACATGTGCCGTTCGTGGTCAAATACAAGGAACCGCGCACCCGCTACGCTCGCAGGCTCGAATCCTGCCTCGGGCATGGGTGTGTGTGATGCCCATAGGTTAGTTAGGTATAGGTAGTTCTAAGTTCTAGGGGACTGATGACTTCAGATGTTAAGTCCCATAGTGCTCAGAACCATTTTTTTGTCAGATACAACAGCATACCCTGCAGGCTTGGCTAGCATTTGTATTTATGTACAGACATGCAGTGTTCCTATATTTTTGTCGAATCTCTGTGCGTGAATACTGTTATTACTCACTGTATCATCTGTCAGGTACGCGTTAATGTCGAGCATTGTGTATCCATCTCCTCAAGTCGTCAACTGTCTTTTCAGTAACAGAATTGTAGAAACTCTACAAGAAAATAAGCAATCGAAGGTTCTAGGCTAAAACTGAGCAATAAGAGAGAATAACGCAGCATACACAGATAATCTCGCAGGATGTGACGATAGTGCACTATCAACGTTTTGATTATTTACTACCAAGGATGTGGGGTAACCACACAAGCAAACGCAGGCTGTTGTACAGACGTGTGTGGAAACTGCATGCGATATCAATTCACTAGTCACTTCTGCTGAAAACTTGCTGACAGACTGGAGTGAGGTAAGATCTTTGCGAACGGGGGGAACGGGACAATCTGAAAAACTGAAGAACGTTTCAGAAGTACTATAGTAGGATTCAAACGATTTTCAAACAGCTGAGCAAAACTGAACGTACTCAAACACTTCTCTCTTTACTTATTCTGATCATCACTACACTGACACACAATATTTTTAGCGCAACGCAATCTGACTTTCAATAATCCCTGCAAAAGAATGGCCCTGACTTAACAATAACCTATACCTCTCATGAATCACTTTCCTCACAAAAATCTTCGTTACTCGAAGTATTGCAATACAGCGAGCGCCAATACTGCCAGCTAAATAAAAGATTCTAACTACTGAAGGCACTAACCACTGATAGTTAGGAAATGAAAGGTTTTGATATACAGGGTGTCCCAGCTATCTCGTCCACCCAAAATATCTCTGGAACAATAACAGCTATTGGAAAACGACTTTCACCGGTATCAATGTAGGGCTGGGGCCCATGAATGTACATATTTGGAAACATTCTAAAACGAAAGCATATGTGTTTTTAACACAAACTTATGTTCTTTTAAATGGACCTCCTATAGTTTTTCTTCAGCAATCCATAGCATGACAAAGCACATACACAATGGCGTTGATTGCATCGCAATATTCCCATTACATCCCGAGATATTAAGAGGCGAAGTTGACGCTTGAAACACCCGACATGCGCTGCTAGCGCACGTCCTGAGGCTCAGGCGTGAACCCCATGCTGCCCGTAATCGCGATGTGATTGACATGCGTCATCACACTTCCATACTTATCAAGAGATACGAAACGATTAATACGATCTGCTGCCATCCTGCATTAACGTCGTACGTTCCAGCAGGTATTTATCCCATAGGCTAGGGGTGATGCGGTTCTGTAACATATCTGTGTACCGCAACGTTAGTCACAAAGTTAACTTCGCTTATCGTTAATCCGTTACTAAAAAGGTAATGCCGTTCAACGTTAAAACTTTACTTTACTTTAGATCTAGCGCAAGTGACAGTTAATCATTCACTCGTAATAGTAAAATTCATGTTGATGGTTTTAGTGAAACGAGCAAGTGGACTAAAAGTTTTACCGTTGTTTAGGTAAAAGTAATTTGATTTGGGAAGTTCAGGTAGGGCATAGAAGATGAAGGTAAACATGTTTAATCAATTAGTTTTATTATCACATAATTATCAATGTTATGTTTATCTAATGCGTTAAATGAGAAATTGTTGCAAACAAATGTTTCTTAACAACGGAGTTGGCAGATGCCGATTTGATGTATGGATTAGCACGGGGCAATAGCATTGGCGCCGTACGTTTGTATCGAGACAGAAGGTGTATCGACAGGTAGACGTTCGAAGCAATTGATCGGCGTCTTAGGGAGCACGGAACATTCCAGCCTATGACTCGCGACTGGGGAAGACCTAGAACGACGACACGTGCAATGGACGAGGTAATTCTTCGTGCAGTTGACGATAACCCTAATGTGAGCGTCAGAGAAGTTGCTGCTGTACAAGGTAACGTTGACCACGTCACTGTATGGAGAGTGCTACGGGAGATCCAGTTGTTTCCGTACCATGTACAGCGTGTGCAGGCACTATCAGCAGCTGATTGGCCTCCACGGGTACACTTCATGTGCACAACTATTAATACGAGTCTGTCTCCTTTTTTATGTAATCCAACGAATGTGGATGGCGTCATAATCTCCACGGAATTCTGTCCTGAGAGGTATCCTGTCCACCAACTCCAAGTAACCTTCCTGGATAGCCCTGGCTACGACGGCAGGTCCTGGGATATTACGTGTGCAGTCGTACACCTTGTCCGTCGCCTGCAATGCCCACGTCATCAGTCCTACCCAGTTGAGACTCTTAATTAAAACTTTAATATACAATATAACTAATAAGAGTATCCAAATCTTTTAAACAAAAAACTATAAACGAAATTAAATCATTTGTGTTTTAGTGTTGTATTAAATGACCGATCTAAGTGCAATAAACAATTATCCTCTGTGATAACTATCCAACTACTGTAACTTTAAGAAATTTAAAGCGGTTGAACGTTGTGAATCAACATAATGCAAGACAATCGCAACTATTACCTACGTGTATGTAAACAACGTGTGTGTTTGATAACGAGAAAAGTGATAACCTTTTTTCTACATATGGATATACTCTCATCTGAACTTTTGATCTATTTAAGATACTAAGTATTTATGAATCCTTGTGATTTGGAATTAGAGAAAGACTTAAGAATTTCGTCAAGTAAATATCATTTTCTTCCTCAATCAATGACGGCTGTGTAACAACATATCAGTATTTTTTCTTGTTCTTTTATGCTAGTGAAATTACTTTTACGATATATAATCAGATACTGAGTCATTAAATCCATAACGTTCAGACTCAGGAAGAAGGGACGTAAACTATAGCATCTTTGTGAATTTATGTTTATCATTTGTCTGTCTTTCTTGTTCCATCACTTCCTTCATTACCTTTCTTCCTCCAGGCCATGGTGTTTTAAGATTTATATGTCATTATCTATTTTACATCAGTAATGACTTTCGTTCTATTATTTCCTAGCGTTAATCTATCTCTTATGTTATTAACACTTACCACGTGAAAAAGTGGTTGAGTGTTTTGATATAAACAGCAATCACTGGCTTGAGAGAAGTTTGCTTAGCCGCCATTACGGCCATCTTACCGAGATAAGTACAAATCGCAGTAATCGTTTAGAACTTGCTCTTCATTTTATTAAAAAGTCCGATTGCCAAGTGCGAATTAAATTACATCACTTGACATGTGTCAAACTTTCACGGTTACGAAAATACGAAGCCAAGCCAGTTATTCCGAGAAAATAACTTTTTGTGTCCCATTATTTTTAAATCTGTAGACCTTTCGTCAAATTATCTAGCCCAGTTGTTATTGATGTGAGTCAAAACGTATTATATACTAGCGACCGACCCAGACTTCACACGGGCACTTCATTTCCCAGAATCATTCCAAACAAAAAGGTCTTATATTCGTATTCCTTACTACTTACACTATCCGATCGGAAGCATCCGGAACATCCCCTTGTCACGAGGGGCGGCCACAGCAGTATGATAGGGCGCGGGGAGTATTATGACGTCAGTAGTGAAGCAGTAACAGCAGTAATCTGAGTAAGAAATCAATCAGGGACATTTCAGCCCTTCTACTTCTGCCTCTTATTTGTGTTTCATAGATCATTTGAACGATTCTCTTATCTAAATGATGTGGAAAGAATCAATTTAAACGAAGGTGATGTGATTGTAAGTGGAAACGCGAGGGAACAGTCACAGACCCACCAAGACCTGGCAGACGCCTTATGCTGACGGACATTGCGGAAGGTGGCTGAGAAAAATTGCAGCCGTAACTCATCGCTAAACCAGTGGTCGACATGACGTCGAGACGACCACAGCACATACAAAACGCGAAGTCCACGTGTACTGAGCTTGCAAACCGTATCTACTCAGGTGAAGACCTCTGACTTTATAGATCCTCCACATCCGCTGTTGTTTACTCATTTATTATCATTTTAAGTGTACATTTCATGTTAGCGCATAACTTGTGTCTACGAAAAAAATCCATTGCAGCATCCCCCATCTTGCTGTCCTAATTAATTTTAACGGCCGTAAAACTCTGAGATTCAAACGTTATTTTTATAAATTAGAACAATTTACCTTTGTCAGTGACTTTTATGCACTTCCATGTTTAGACGATTTGCACACTCATCTTCAGACCCAACAATGTAACAGCTGCTTCTTCCACCACCTGTGAATTATATGGGCTAATAGTTTGCCACACAACATAAAAATTAACAAAAACAAATTTAACTATGTCACCTACGAAATAAAATGCAATGGGTGTAACATTCAGTACTTGGGTCAGACGAACTTACATTTTCGAAGTACATTTAAGAAACACGTACATTTATTTAAATTCAACACCGCAAGCTACCATATTAACGAAACGAGTCATGCATTTGAAAATATAAATAAGAATCAAAAAATACTTTTAAGCTACTCAAAGGGCACAAAATTAATCTCTATGGAGAATAAGAAACCTGAATTCATAACGGAAAATATGGGTAGAACATTATGTCAAAGATAAGACAGTCGCGGTGAACCTTTTGGGAAGTTTCTCAAGCGTACTACACGAAATATAATAATCTTTACTGTCCTCTATTCTTCAGTGATCGAAGTTGTGGAAACTTGAACTCAATGCTCACACCGTCAAACCGAGCCTTTAACAAATAAGTTGACATTTATGTATATCACCTTGTTTAATATGATTAAGAATATGTTAAGACAGTTCTAAAGCTGTAAACCAAGGCTTCACAACATAGGTGCTCGCGGAGCAAGCTGTGAGCAGCCAGGCGCGAGCACGGAGCAGCGAGAGCACGCTACCCCCACTACCGGACCAGAGCGGAGAGTGGGGAGAGTCACGTGGGGCACACAACAGCTGCCGCCAGTCAATGTAAATCCGCGGCCACCTGCAGGGATATCACTCACGAATTATTACTGCGACAAATGAAACAAATAAAGGAGAATGTACACGTGCCACATAATTTTATTAGCTTTGTGTATGCCTCTACATTCGTATTAATTTGTGAACTGTTACACAATAAAAGGTGTCACTGAAGTGTGGGATTCTCTGTTATCTTGTACTTTTTGCCCTTTACAATTGCGTCTATGTTCGGAGTAATTGTTCTTGTGCACTGTAAGCGCAGCGTGCAGTTTAAATTTCGATCAGACAATGCGTTTCTCAGGCGCGTCTTGTTACATTTCATTGCAGAGAACAGTTGTTCACAAACATACGTGGAACCGAACATTGATATTATTGTAGCCGCCAGTTTGTGCAAACGAGGAAATCTGTCCTGAGGGAAGTGTCTGCAGAATTCCAAAATGTTTTTCTTGTTCTGAAATTTGTCTCTGTATTCTCTGTCACAGTGCAGGTCAATAAGTTCTGGTTGCAGCTCAGGACGAATCTCTTCAATACTCGCTGAATATGGAGAGGAGAACAGATCAAAATCACTGTCTAGTGCTGTCAGATCTTGAAAGCGTTGATCAAATTCTTCCTTAAGGGCAACTAAACCATGTGAATAACGTTCACAGTCTTTGTGAACATCTTGCATGGATGATAATTTAGGAAAATGAGCTACATTTCCTGTTTCCAGCTGACTCACCCAAAGTGTCAATTTCATTTTAAAAGCTCGTATTCGATCCATGAAATGAGTAATTAGCAGATTTTTACCTTGCAGTGAAATGTTCAAAGCATTCAGATGGCTAGTTAAATCTGCTAAGAACACGAGATCACATTTCCATGAAGGCTCTTTCAATTCAGGAACACACATGTTATTTATTTCCATGAACATATTTATCTCATCTAATAGGGAAAAAAATCGATTTAATAATTCGCCACGACTAAGCCAGCGGACCTCGCTGTAATAAGGCAGGCTACCATACTGGCTTTCTACATCCTCAAGAAAGCTTTTAAATTGCCTGTGTTGTAGCCCATGCTTCATTATATAATTGGTTGTACGAACAACAACACTCATCACATTTTTTAGAGTGATACTCTTTGCACATAAGTTTTCCTGGCGGATCACACAGTGAACGCCCCTTATTTCATTCGGCACGGTCAGTTTTTTCATTTTCTCCTTCAACAGCGCAATGAAACCTGATTTTCTTCCCTGTCGTCGCTGGTGCACCGTCTGTAGACACCGAAACTAAAGAATTCCACGACAATCCTATATTTTCAACACTTTCTTCAACACTACTTAAAATATCACCTCCGGTTGTAGTGTTCTTCATGGCTACTACATCGAGGAGCTCCTCCCTCACCTGAAGATCTCTATTAACACCTCTAATAAATATGGCAAGCTGCGCTGTTCCAGTGATATCAACACTTTCGTCCAGAGCTAGACTGGCTGGCTCTGAGCACTATGGGACTTAACATCTATGGTCATCAGTCCCCTAGAACTTAGAACTACTTAAACCTAACTAACCTAAGGACATCACACAACACCCAGCCATCACGAGGCAGAGAAAATCCCTGACCCCGCCGG
This sequence comes from Schistocerca serialis cubense, assembly GCF_023864345.2. Lineage (NCBI taxonomy): Eukaryota > Metazoa > Arthropoda > Insecta > Orthoptera > Acrididae > Schistocerca > Schistocerca serialis. The sequence goes on from NC_064639.1 coordinate 593,943,715, forward strand.
GAATCGAACCCGGGAACCCGGGCGTGGGAAGCGAGAACGCTACCGCGCGACCACGAGATGCGGGTTCCAGAGCTAGAGAATACGCCATAAAATCTTTACAGATATTTGCAAGCTGACTCTGGACGTCGTCTGCCATGTCCTGCATGCGACGCATAATGGTCATGTTAGATAATGGCACAATCCGAAACTGTTCAACTTGAGATAGACACAAATGTTCCGCTGCAACTACCAAACATTCTTTTATTAAATCGCCATCAGTGAAGGGGCGCAGGGATTTTGCTAAATGCAAAGCAATTTTGTAACTCACTCTGAGAGCTGCCTCAGTTGATTTTTCTTCGTCGTCCAGATCTTCTTCGGATAGCTTCCTTTTAAGTTTAATAACTTCCAGTGCACGATCTGGTCCATCATATTTTCCACTTCCGTAGTCTTTCGCGTGGTACGACATATAATGTCGCTGCAAATTAAATTTCCTGAAAGAATTCAGCGTTTTGTGACGTACTAAACATTTTGCAACACCATCTTTTACTGTAAACGGATACAATTCCTCCCAATGGGGGTTGAACTGCGAAAACATGGTTGGGGTTACACAACGGCGACTTGACATGATTCTTAACCTGCGAAGTGACTGTTAGAGCTGATCGTAGTACTTTAAACGTTACACAGTCGGCGCGAATTCGATAGGCACGCTGCGGCCCTATTCAAACGTGTGCGCGCATTTCCCCTCCCTCCCCACCCACCCTACTCCACGACCTTGCACCTGCTCGCGAGCACGTGCCTGAGCAGACGCGAGTGCTCGCGCTCAAAACCGGCCAGTTGCTAAGCCCTGCTGTAAACTAATATATTCGATGTTGTCTGTTTCTCCTATTCGCAAAGTAAGCTGGTAAAGCTCTCTTCCTTTCAAGGCTCTTTATTTTTACATCTTTACCATTTCTAGGCTGTTCTTGCTGCGTGTTTTTGCGATATTTAGTGATACAAATGTTATTATGACCACCAGCGTTCTTTTTGCTGGAATATTTTGTAAGTAACTTTGTTGTAATTTTGATGTTTATAGTACGTAACTTCATTGCCGTATTCATATAGGAATTGGCTGCACAATAACTTACTTGTCAGGAAATGAAGGTTACGCCATACAGCTGGTTACATCCAGAAGAAGGATATCCCAATGTAATCAACTTATCTACCTGAAGATAAGGGTGTAAGCTGATGGAAAGCTTCGTGAAAGAAAATAAAAGTGAATGACACTGATGATTGTTTTTCTTTTTTTTTATATCGTAAACAGTCGCAGTTTCCAAATCGCAGTCCAACATGGAGGACATAAGGTTACGTTATTTTTATTTACTTTAGTAAATGGTTCCTATCCAGTCACTGAAGTTTGAAAGACGCACTAATGCATTTCAGAGCTTGTGAGAGTCTTCCATCCCCCCCTCCCCAGTATATACCTAAAATATGACGACAAGCAGATGAAAGAGATAGACAGTGTTAAGTTCTTAGTAATAACTTGATAATAAATTCAATTAGCAGAAGATTTCCTCAGAACTGTTGAAGCACTTCATCAGATCTTTATTTGATACGTAGACGTTGGCAGATGTAGACGAAACAAAAATGAAAACCCTAGCGTGCTTAGCTTACCTTCATACTGGGTACCACCACGCGGCATCCAACGTCGCGGTGGGCAGTGATCATATTGTCTTGGATCTTCAGTGTATTCCCTAATGAAACCCGTCATAAATGATACACATCTCATCCGAGACCAACGGCTCAATTCATGGAACCAATACTAGAAATAAGAACAACCTTGGTAAAGATATAGAATCATTTACTTTGGTGCAGAAAAGTTTCCACTGATGATAAACACACTTTTTCAATAACTTGCCAGCAGCCATAAATTGTTAAATTACTAATTAAGTTACCTTTCAGGGGCGACTAAGTTATTTATTGATGGCCATTTCCTCCTATTTCATTACTATATTTCTTAGTGGGACCGAGTGAAGTGTATACATGATTAATAATAACGTGACTGTTACGTAAAATTTGACTTCTGCACATTTTCTGTGCATTAATATGATCTACAAAGTAACCGTTGTAAACTGGTTTTTTCTTTGATGGTGCGTCGTATACCGTAAGAACTATTACGTGGACCTTACTGCGATGTCTATATACATGTTTTGCCACAAGTTTCGTTATTACTTCCTGAATGAAAATATGTTTAAGATTTTTTTACTTATTCCACCTTCGTGAGGACCATTTAATTTGAAATCTGTGTACGAGGACTTGGCATATATTTTTTATTAATAATATGTATTCCATTTGCTTGTTTTACGGCGTGTTTTACATCCTCGGCCATCCCCACAGTACTGATCTATGGGACAAAAAGTAGATCTAATCTAATATATTCGAATCTATATTATAGCTGGCAGCAGCTTCAGGTGTAGGTCAATGAAATGTGCATATTTTCCCATCAAATGTTGAAAACATTAAGACAGAATTATCCCTCAGATTTATACATTTCGGTAAATATTTCATTGGTGCTCACGGTCCACCAAGACACATAACCAAAGATTTCAAAATATTTCCTGTTTCTCGTGAAAACTTCTAGGTACTGCTCCAACACCTTTCATTAGTGGGCCATACATCTTCATTCCAGATATACACCATGTGTTCAAAAATATCCGGACACCCCCAAAAACATACGTTTTTCATATTACGTGCAATGTGCTGCCATCTACTGGCAGGTACTCCATATCAATGAGCTCAGTAGTCATTAGACATCGTGAGTGAGCAGATTGGGGCGCTCTGCGGAACTGATGGCCTTCGAATGTGGTCAGGTGATTGGGTGTCACTTGTGCCATACGTCTGTACGCGAGATTTCCACACATCTAAACATCCCTAGCTCCACTGTTTCCGATGTGATAGCGAAGTGGAAGCGTGAAGGGAGAAGTACACCACAAAAGCGTACAGGCCGACCTCGTGTGTTGACTGACTGAGACCGCCGACAGTTGAAGAGGGTCGTAATGTGTAATACGCAGACATCTATCCAGACCATTACACAGTAATTCCACACTGCATCAGGATGCACTGCAAGTACTATGACAGTTAGGCGGAAGGTGAGAAAACCTGGATTTCATGGTCGAGCGGCTGCTCAGAAGCCACACATCACGACGGTAAATGCCAAACGACGCCTCGCTTGGAGCAAGAAGCGTAAACATTGGACGATTGAACAGTGGAAAAACGTTGTGTCGAGTGACGAATCACAGTACACAATGTGGCGATCCGACGGCAGGGTGTGGGTATGGCGAATGTCCGGTAAATGTCATCTGCCAGCATGTGTAGTGCCAACTGTAAAATTCGGAGGCGTTGGTGTTGTGGTGTGGTGGTATTTTTCATGGAGGGGGCTTGAACCCCTTTGTGTTTTGCGTGGCAGTATCAAAGCACAGGGCTACACTGATGGTTTTGGTTGAAATGGCCCTGAGCACTATGGGACTTAACTTCTGAGGTCATCAGTCCCCTAGAACTTAGAACTACTTAAACCTAACTAACCTAAGAACATCACACACATCCATGCCCGAGGCAGGATTCGAACCTGCGACCGTAGGGGTTGCGCGGTTCCAGACTGAAGCGCCTAGAACCTCTGGGCCACACCGGCCGGCACACTGATGGTTTTAAGCACCTTCTTGCTTCCCATTGTTGAAGAGCAATTCGGCGATGCCAATTGCATCTTTCAACACGATCGAGAACCTGTTCACAATTCACGGCCTGTGGAGGAGAAGTTATACGACAATAACATCCCGGTAATGGACTGGCCTGCGCAGAGTCCTGACCTGAATCCTATAGAACATCTTTGGGATGTTTTGGAAAGCCATCTTCGTGCCAGGCCTCTCCGACCGACATCGATATCTTTCCTCAGTGCAGCACTCCGTGAAGAATGGGCTGCCATTCCCCAAGAAACCTTCCAGCACCTGACTGAACGTATGCCTGCGAGAGTGGAAGCTGTCATCAAGGCTAAGGGTGGGCCAACGCCATATTGAATTCCAGCATTACCGATGGAGGACACCAAGAAATTTTAAGTCATTTTTAGCTTTTCCCCACATAGTGCACATGTTCATTGGGTCATAAACCGAATGAAATAATCTCCTTCTCCAGCTGCTTCTACTCAGGTGCTGATCTCATGTAATTATTGTTGACAGGAGAATAATATCAACGAAATATAAAACACTTCTGGCGCACTATCTTCCACGATTTTTCGAGTGCTCATTTACCTTTCCACGCTGAGATATTCCGCCGCCGAGTTATGATAATAAAGAAACGACCGTGCAGGAGTTTTCGCCGTTACGCAACGCGTTCGCAGTCCGTCGGCCGCGAAGGAGTGGAACACAATGTGCAAACTTGTCTGAACGGCATGAGGCGGGGGCAGGCGAGGAGAAGGAGCCGAGAAGGAGGAAAATGAAGGGGAACCAGCGAAAGAATGGCGCGTCTGTGTGTAATGAAGGAACCGCCGGAGCATTGTTCGCTTAAGCTGCCCCTTTCTGGACAGTATGTGTCAATGTGCGCCATTATGCTGTCGCACACAGCTCCTCGCGGGCGCGCTTTCCTTCCGCATTTCCGCCGTGGCGGACGAGAGCGGAAGAAAGGAGAGCGAGACGTAATGGCTGTAAGGCAGCCTAATGAATGCCGACAGCTCTCTCAAGGAAAATAAATTTTTGGAGCAGCGTCTCCTGCGAAATCTGCCCGCTAGAAAAACGAGTAAGACCGGACCCGACTTCATGCAGACGCCGAGAGCGATGCCTCACTGTTTAACCACAACTTACAGCAAAATGAGGAGATATTTCCGAGAGGCCCCGTAATACGTGCGTCACATTTCTTCCGCGGATGAGATTCAGGCGGCCAACCATTTACGAGATTACAACTCTGCGTAACGCATTTTCCTCTTTTTAGCATTGGATTTCTTCAGCATTTTGGTTCTGATTGCCAAGGAAAGCATAAAAACTCTCTGACGTGTTTCTGTATATTAAACGACTACCATTTATCACCAGACATAATCAAAGAACTTAAAAATATGAAGGACAAAACATGAAATGAACACTCGTCAAAAGGCAGTCCAATGAAACCAGTGAACGTAACACAGCAATAATTTCCACTTGTAGTGAGAACGCTTGACGGTTAGACCTAACCACAAATGCTTCCTTCTATTTGAAAATGTCAGTGCTTTTTGCGCACGGTTAGGTTGGTTACTGCCATACAAGTTACGTGACTACCAACAGCATGTCAACCTCACCGGTTCCTCAGTGTCCATACACGAATGGTCTTCACATCAGAGATTAAGTGCCTGTCACTTCACCATAATCAGAACAAAAGCTCTTACTTATATAGTATCAAAATGTTCAAATGTGTGTGAGTTCGTAAGGGACCAAACTGCTGAGGTTATCGGGCCCTAGATTTGTACACTACGTAAACTAACTTGAACGAAACACACACACACACACAGGACTCGAACCTCCGGCGGGAGGGGCCGCGCAATCCATGACATGGCGCCTCAAACCAGGCGGCCGCTTCGCGAACCTATATTGTATCCTAGCTGGGCGTATCCATAAAATAGTAACATTCGCAGACTTGATGTCTGTTGCTGCCATTTGACTCTGCAACAAAGTACTTTGAACTGTGGGCACAGTGCAATACCCTATTGCCTTTAGGAAAAAATTAAAGCATTTGGTTGTTTGGGGAAGAGACCAAACAGCGAGGTCATCGGTCTCATCAGTTTAGGGAAGGATGGGGAAGGAAGTCGGCCGTGCCCTTTCAAAGGTACCATCCCAGCATTTGCCTGAAGCGATTTAGGGAGATCACGGAAAACCTAAATCAGGCTCGCCGGACACGGGATTGAACCGTTGTCCTCCAGAAAGCGAGTCCAGTGTGCTAACCATTGCGCCACCTCGCTCGGTTTAAAGCATTTCCACCCTCGTAAGGTTTCCCCAGAAATGAACGCATATGGCCAGTTTTCTCTCTGTGAAACAGCAAAGCAAACACTCTCATCTTCTCCCAGCAACTCTTCCTTCTGTTTTCATTTCTGTATGCACATCTAGATCAACATATATATTCCGCAAATCACCGTACAGTGCTTCACTAATCATTTCCTCTCCTGTTTCACTCACAAGTACATCTATATGTACGTTGACGACAACAGAATAGTTCGTCAGTCAGCCTCGAATTCCGGTTCTCTAAATTTGCGCACTAGTGCCTCGCGAAAAGAGCATTATCTACCATACGGGGATTCCCATTTCAAATCCCGAGGTATCTCCATAATACTTGCTTGTTGTTCAAAACAAGACCAGCCGGTGTGTTCGAGTGGTTCTAGGCGCTACAGTCTGGAACCGCGCGACCGCTACGGGGGCAGGTTCGAATCCCGCCTCGGGCATCAATGTCTGTCATGTCCTTAGGTTAGTTAGGTTTAAGGAGTTCTAAGTTCTAGGGGACTGATGACCTCAGAAGTTATGTCCTATATGCTCAGAGCCATTTGAACCATTTTTCAAAACAAACGGTAACAAATATAACAGCCCTCCTCTGAATTGCTTCGATATCTTCCTTTAATCCGACCTGGTGCGCATCTCAAACAGACAAGCAGTACTTAAGAATGGCCCGTACTAGGGTCCTATATGCATTCTCCTTTATAGATGAATCACACTTTCCCAAAATTTTCCCAATAAACCGAAGTCGACCAATCGCCTTTCCTACTACAGTCCTTCCACACTGGTTCCATTTCATATTGCTTTGAAACATTACGCCTAGGTATTTAAAAAATCACGACTGTGTGAAGCAGCGCACTACTAATGCTGTATTCGAACATCAAGAGTTCATTTTTCCTACTCGTCTACATTAACTTACATTTTTCTACGTTTAGAGCTAACTGCCTTTCATCACACCACATAGGAATTTAGTCTGAGTCAACTTCTATCCTCCCACAGTCATTCAACGATGACACCTTCCTGTACATCACACAATCATCAACAAACAGCTTCAGATTGGTGGCCACTCTCTTCTCCTGATCATTTTTGTATACAGAAGATAACAGCGGTGCTTTCACGCTTGCATGGGACACTCCTGACGATACTTTTGTCTCTGATGAGCACTCACAATGACAACAAACCGGGTTCTATTAGATAAGACGTCTTCGAGCTAATTACATATCTGGAAAACTATTCCGTATGCTGGTACCTACGTTACCAGTCTGCAGTGCAACACCGTGTCGAACCTAGGAATATGGAATCTGCCTGTTGCCCTTCATCCCTAGTTCACTAGATATTCTGTGAGAAAACGGTAAACTGAGTTTCGCGCGAACGATGCATTCTAAAACCCTGCTGATTTGTGGAAAGGTTTTCGGTCTCAAGGGAGTTTATTATATTCGAACTGACAATATGTGCAAGGATTCTGCAGTAAAACGGTGTTAAGGATACTGGTCTGTAATTCTGCGGGTCTGTTCTCTTACCCTTCTTGCACACAGGCGTCACCTGCGCTTTTTTTTCCATACGCTTGGGACCTTGCGCTGGGCGAGAGATTCCCCTATAACTGCTAGGTAAGGAAGGGGCCAATGCCGCTGAGCACTCTTTGTAAAACATACTTTTCTCTTTCCCTGTCTTCATTGCTTCTTTTATCACGTTCCTCTTTAGCTCCGTTCTCATACTGCAGTCAGTTCTCATACTACAGACCTACTTTTCTTTAGTTCCCTTTATTCCATCTCTTCTCATGACTCGTTTTTTCTGTGTTATAGGTTTTTTCTGTGCTATAGGTGTTTCTAAAAGCTGCATTTTACACTGACGACCCACGCCCTGATTACGATCAGGAAACATGTCGCGCTAAGGAAACTTGTAAGCTGTGCGTCTGTGTTTAGAATTGATCTACTATCAAACGTTATTCGACAAAGCCGTGATCTATGAACCTACGCTCTGCTGCATTAGTGTTCATAGACGAACATTCAGTTTGTAAACGCAGTCTGATCACAAGTAAATAAATGAGTTTATCATCGTACACGCTGTGGTGTCACCGCCAGACACCACAATTGCTAGGTGGTAGCCTTTAAATCGGCCGCGGTCTGTTAGTATACGTCGGACCCGCGTGTCGTCACTGCAGACCGAGCGCCGCCACACGGCAGGTCTACTCTTAGAGAGACTCCCTAGCACTCGCCCCAGTTGTACAGCCGACTTTGCTAGCGATGGTTCACTGTATACAGACGCTCTCATTTGCAGAGACGACAGTTTAGCATAGCCTTCAGCTACGTCATTTGCTACGATCTAGCAAGGCGCCATATTCTTCAAGAATGTATTTTGAACAGATATTGTGAATCATGTACCGTCCAGAGCGACGTTCATCATTAATGGATTAAAGTTAAGTATCAAACTAATTACGTCCGCTTTCTGAATTCTAATTCCTTGTCATGTTCCAGACCTCACGTCAGTATAGTTCTTCCCTCCTCACGCCAGCCTGCGTGAGCTAATACGCGTGCATTTCGGCCTCCAGTAGTAACACGGTGTTGACTCTTCTGCCAACACAACACACGCAGTTACAAGAATCTGTGCAATGGGAGAGAAGAATATGCAAAGCTTCCGTAATTCGACGTCAGTCGGTAATTACTCATGAAACTCTAGCTAAATTATGTAGTGTGAACACGTTCAGCTTGTAGCCAAGGCACCGAGCGAGGTGGCGTAGTGGTTAGACACTGGACTCGCATTCGGGGGGACGACGGTTCAATCCCGCGTCCCGCCACCCTGATTTAGGCTTTCCGTGATTTCCCTAAATCGCTCCAGGCAAATACCGGGATGGTTCCTTTGAAAGAGCACGGCCGACTTCTACATCTACATCTACAGCTACATCCATACTCCGCAAGCCACCTGACAGTGTGTGGCGGAGGGTACCCTGAGTACCTCTATCGGTTCTCCCTTCTATTCCAGTCTCGTATTGTTCGTGGAAAGAAGGATTGTCGGTATGCTTCTGTGTGGGCTCTAATCTCTCTGATTTTATCCTCATGGTCTCTTCGCGAGATATACGTAGGAGGGAGCAATATACTGCTTGACTCTTCGGTGAAGGTATGTTCTCGAAACTTTAAGGAAAGCCCGTACCGAGCTACTGAGCGTCTCTCCTGCAGAGTCTTCCACTGGAGTTTATCTATCATCTCCGTAACGCTTACGCTTTCGCGATTACTAAACGATCCTGTAACGAAGCGCGCTGCTCTCCGTTGGATCTTCCCTATCTCTTCTATCAACCCTATCTGGTTCAAAATTAGCAGCGAGTGTACTCGAATTCGCGACATCTTATCTACCGTGCGCGATACTCACCATTACGCTACTAGCTGACACGTAGCTGTAACACCTTCCATCCCCGTCCTTCCCTAAACCAATGAGACCGATGATCTCGCTGTTTGGTCTCTTCCCCCAAAACAATCCAAAGGCTAATTACCAATCTTGTATTTAAAAAAATTAACTCTGTAATGGCTCATCAAATCGACAGTATCATAACGTAGTTCAAGGCAGATCTGCATATACTGTTGGAAATGGGGTGACATCACTACCATGTAGCACTCAAGATGTCCAGTTATATCAACATACACACTGTGATGTCTACCGAAGGGAACTGCATTCCGGACAACACGTCCAAGCTTACCTTTCTGTGCCTATAAGTTACTCATGCACAGTACGGGCCTCGGGCATGGATGTGTGTGATGTCCTTAGATTAGTTAGGTTTAAGTAGTTCTAAGTTCTAGGGGACTGATGACCTCAGAAGTTAAGTCCCATAGTGCTCAGAACCATTTGAACCATTTGAATCACAGTGCGGGATACCTGTCATTAATGAAGTGGCAAGCTGTGTACGACTGAAATGTTTGCTTATTCGCACACTCATTAAACGTTGAAAAGACAAAAGGAGGATCTTGGCAACAGGTGTCTACAAGATGGAGTCATATCAAGGAAGCATCTCTCTTACGTGCAGTAATCGAAAAATGGTTTAGGGAGAGCAAAAATAAGTAGCAATAATAGTGAAACAAGATTTCAAATTGGTCAGACTAATGGTGGAAACCTCCTCGGCTGCAGTACGCGTGACATGAATCGAAGTTTAGTAAAGCCAAGAGTTACATTGTAACCGCTTTCTTTTATTGTTGTGTTGTCTGTAGTTGTTTCGTATGTAAATTGATTTCCTGTTGTTAACTTTCGTGAGTACCTGAACAATGCAAGCGCTGTGCTTACGTAAACACTATCTGATAAAAAGAATCGCCAAATTCTTTGTCACTGTTCAAGTGTCTTGCAGTTAACTTTTACCAAAAATAATTAGAAAACGTAAAACTACATACTAAATAAGCTGTCCTGTGCAAGTTTGCATTGCGCAATACAGTGAACAGTGCTACAATGCACGACGTCACAGTGCTTGTCTTACTGTCCCGACACACAAAATTAACAGAATAAAAATTCTCCACGGAACTACAAATCGAAATTTGAAGGAATAAATGTCCAAAAATGCTTTAAAATGCCCTTTTATTTTACCTATGTAGACTGATTAAGTAAAATCCTTAACACTAAGTGGCACAATCACACGCATATGCAACATTGCATTATCAAAATAAGATTGTCTGCCGAGGTGAATCACATCGAAACTAAGCTTTACTGAACTGAATCCTGTAATAATTTTGAAAAACTAAGATTGGCAGTGGACGATCTTACTATACTCTGCCACATAATATGTTAGTGAAACGTACCGAGCGAGGTGGCGCACTGGTTAGCACACTGGACTCGCATTCGGGAGGACGATGGTTCAATCCCGTCTCCGGCCATCCTGATTTAGGTTTTCCGTGATTTCCCTAAATCGTTTCAGGCAAATGCCGGGATGGCTCCTTTGAAAGGGCACGGCCGATTTCCTTCCCAATCCTTCCCTAACCCGAGCTTGCGCTCCGTCTCTAATGACGTCGTTGTCGACGGGACGTTAATCACTAACCACCACCACCACCATTAATGAAACGTTAAAGCCGGCCGGAGTGGCCGTGCGGTTCTGTGCGCTACAGTCCGGAACCGAGCGACCGCTACGGTCGCAGGTTCGAATCCTGCCTCGGGCATGGATGTGTGTGATGTCCTTAGGTTAGTTAGGTTTAATTAGTTCTAAGTTCTAGGCGACTGATGACCTCAGAAGTTAAGTCGCATAGTGCTCAGAGCCATTTGAACCAGCCATTTGAAACGTTAAAGGAGTGATGAGTTTGTAGCTCTGAGTCTATGCTATGTAAGAAGACAAATTTGTCTCATTACGTCTCCACAATCAAACTAATCAACCCGAATCAATAAAGAAAAAATTGTGCTTTTTCAAACTAATGATAAACTACTTGCAGGCAAGCAATGCAGTGACAAGGTCACTTGGATATATTGACATTTCTCAAATCAGCCCTTACAAGAGCATACTTCCAAAAAGCAACATCCTCTACATTTGTAGCCCTGTGCTCTGCTCGCTATTTCCAAACTGCTCAGCAGCGTGGACCACGCCCTACTCTCCGACTAACTTCTCGCTGAATGTTACCCTGACAACGACAATGCTACTGACAAAAGACATCACATTGCTTGTTCTCAGAACTTCTGTGGCCTAACATATCAACTATTGAAGACTTCTGTAACTGAAAAATACCTACATCTACATGATTACTCTGCTATTCACAATAAAATGCCTGGCAGAGGGCAATGTAGAGGTATGAAATATGACACATCGAATAAAAAAAGAGCTCACATCATTTTTATTGGGTGATAAAAGTAAGCAAAAACCCTTGGATATATTTTCTGTACATGTCCGCCAATCAAGTAATAAACTATTCAAAGTGCAAGAGAGGATGCTAAGACTGGGAGCACAATGAAATGGACTAAATAAAATAAGACTCGATACTGAAATCACCTTTCAGCTTACGAAAGACAAATTATGTAAGATGATTAGGGTTAATGTCTCGTCGGCATCGAGGTCATTAAAGCTGGAGCACAAGTTCGGATTGTTTTAAGGAAGGGGAATGAAATCGGCCGTGCGGTTCCAAAGGAACCATCTCGGCATTTGCCTCAAGCAATTTAGGAAAATCACGGGAAAGTCTGGATGGCTGGATGCGGATTTTCTCTGTCGTCCTCCCGAATGCGAATCCAGCGTGCAAACCACTGTGACTTCGCGCTCGATGACGAGTGATTTGTGAGTCTTTGTGGCGCCACATGCATGAATTCCTAATCAAGTTCCAATTCACTACAAGTTCAGCGTGCGGAGTGATTGCAAGATAATTGTGCAAATATTTCTATCACACAGCTGACATAATCTAAACTTTGTCTGAGAAGAACCGAGGGGAACTAACTGATGTGGTCTGATCAAAACCTGCAACACTGCGATTGCAAACTGCTTCCCTTCGAATTCCATATTACGGGATGTTGTCAAATACATCAGGCTACGTGGTGAAGACGACAGCGCACGTCCCTGATTAGCTAAGAGCCCGAACGTCTCACCAAAGGTGAAAATCACGCTACAGCCACGTCACTAAGAGGGACCACAAAGAGTTTGCTCGACTTATCAGTACAGATTGCTGAATGTTTTGTTGAATATTGCAAAGACTAATTTACGATTTAAACTAAACTAACAGCTGTGGTAAAAAATGAAAGTGCAGTTTAACAAGCGACTTTCAAACTATAGAAGCGGAGCAAAGACGAAAGGGGAACCATTGAGTCCACGATAAGCGTATCAAATGGGGAAATCCACTGACATAAGCGACTTTGAGAGAGGGAAGATTGTTATGGCCTAGCGCAAGGGAACGAGCTGCTTGGAAGTTATTCGCCTGTTCGGACGCTGCCAAACAGTTACTGAACTTGGTTTTCACGCAACACTTTGCAGAAAATACGTAGGGAGGAGGTCTTTATTTCGTTGCACCTCACGTATGCTTTAAAATGAATAACGTCAACACTCAAAATTTCTTCCAAGTCGTCATTATAACCCCCTTGCGTTTTTCTAGTAAATTTCAATAGTTCAGTGTTGTCTCGTCAAGGAAAATTTCATAGGAGCCAAAATTGCTATAAACCTTTCCCAATGACTTTTTCTTTTCTCCAGTTCCGATATCATTCTGTCTATAATAACCAGAAATGTATTCACCAGAAAATCTTTCTTTCCTTGAAAAATGGTATCAAGCTCGGCTGTTTCATCTGCCTTTAGTTTACTTTTGTGTGGCTGTTTTTTTACATATTTATCTTATTCTTACCAATGTCAGCGTTTTCACATGTATCGTACACAGAACGATTCTCTGTTTCTCTCTTGTATTCAAGTGAAAAATGGTACAACATTATTACAGTCCTAAAATCGGTACCAACATTTTGCCACAAGTTATTTGTTGAAGCTTCCTGGCAGACCGAGACTCGAACTCGGGACCTTTGCCTCTCGCGGGCAAGTGCTCCCGAGTTCCAGTCTCGGGCAGGCACACATTTTTGATCTGATAGGAAGTTTCAAATCAGCGCGCACTCCGCTGCAGAGTGAAAATCTCATTCTGGAATTTGTTTGTTGCTTAAAATCTCTTCAATATTGCCGAGCAAAACGTTTTCACTGCTGAGCATTCCAGTCGCCTCACGTCTTAGTGTAGCCTTTTGAGTTCCATCTCCCTTAATAACTAAGAGAGCTGATATTATTTCTACCTATATTTATAGCAGCGTGTTACCGAAGGTCGTTTCAAGGAGACTGAACCATGTAATTTTTGAGTGTAAAATACTCCAACGGCTCGTCGAAGTGGAGAAGTAAGTGTACATTTGTTGTAATAAAAGGAAAAATGAAGCCTTATGAGGACAACACTCTGCTACAGACAATTCTGCTAATTTGAGGCAGTGAGTCGCACACAGAATATACGTTGCAGGACTGTTGATTTGTTTAATTCTAGCTTGAAGACCACAGTACCAGCCATATTGCTTGCACTGTCGTGTGGCTTCATAAGGGAGTCCAAATCATATTTACTTCAATAATGTATCCGCTAATTCTTCTGATTTGTGCCCTGAATTTGGGACAAAACAGATAATCTTTAAACAAGACATCCAGCTTTTGATAACTAGCTTATATCTAAAGACAATGGATCTACATTTGTGATATCGCTGGTGGAGCCTGATACATGGTGGAAAAAATTAGTTTCGTTCATTTCGCCTATAATGTACTTCACCACCATTTGTGCCTGAACTGATATAAACTGATATAAACTCCACACACATTTGAAGAGAAAGATTTGATGTGCCTATTTTCCTTTGTTCCCATAAAGTTGTATTTGTTGAGCTAGAAAAGGACGGAATTCTGCTATTAGCAGTAGTGCAATCCCGAAATTTCCCCAATGTGTTGACCCAAAATCATAGCTGCAATCCCTGAAAGATAGACCTTGTATGTAGAAGGTTTTGGTCATAGCAACAATTCCTTTTAACACGTCTCAAGCTGAGATGTTAGTCTGTTATCTATTCTCCCCATGAACTGTCCTCTAGCTTTCAATGTTAACACACATTTCCTGAGTTCGGCTGAATTTTCGTGGGCAGTCCGTCGGTACCGACCGTTCTTCTAGTCATTAAATACTTCAAAAATGGTTCAAATGGCTCTGAGCACTATGGGACTTAACTTCTGAGGTCATCAGTCCCCTAGAACGTAGAACTACTTAAACCTAACTAACCTAAGGACATCACACACATCCATGCCCGAGGCAGGATTCGAACCTGCGACCGTAGCTATCGCGCGGACCCAGACTGAAGCGCCTAGAACCGCTCGGCCACTCCGGCCAGCATTAAATACTTCATTAGGTTTTGCAAACTGTAATGTTCCATTAAACAATAAACATGCGACACAAAATTCAGTTGCCTTGTTTTTAGAGTATACTAAAAATCATCTTTGTTTTTTCTCGCCATTTCTTAAGGATTGCCGGCGGGCGTGGCCTTGCGGTTCTTGGCGCTTCAGTCCGGAACCGCGCTGCTGCTACGGTCGCAGGTTCGAATCCTGCCTCGGGCATGGATGTGTGAGATGTCCTTAGGTTAGTTAGGTTTAAGTAGTTCTAAGTTCTAGGGGACTGATGACCACAGGTGTTAAGTCCCATAGTGCTCAGAGCCATTTGAGCCATTTGAACCTTAAGGATTTGCAAAACAAAACGTTGTGTACCTCGGAAAGTCAGTACATTGCCGGCACAATCCATATTCTGTGCACATGATCTTGTTTAATGGGAAGGAATTCATCTATTATCCAGTTTCCGTCAGAAACTGAATCACTATCATCATTCGCTTTGTGTGTGTCATTTGGGTCAACTGAAATGATTGTCTGCGTATTGTTTCTAATACCGTGAGTGCTTGACTCAGGTAAAGCACACGCTGCATTTACTGCATTCCACACCATTACACTCTGATTTTTCTGAACTCGCGATCGAGCTTGGACTAGATGGCTGTGTTAGATTTTTAAATAGCACAACGATTTTTCAATCTTCCTCACAATTTCCTGTTTCTTTATTGCCTTTATTCCGGTATGGAGAACCACTTGCTCTTCTCGGATTGACTCTCATTTTATTAATAGCAAAACATAAATCACAGACTTAACACTAAACAAGTGCATTCTTCTCAGTTTCAGATTAAAGAGGACTGCCAACGAAGAGGCTGGCTGCCAGAACGACAGACGGTAGTTTCGTTGAAATGAAGTTTGGATGGGCGTTACTGAGTGTGGATATTGGCTACTCCTATTACAATGTTAGAGGTGTCTCTCATCACAGAGCTTACACCGAGGGGGCAAACGTCATAGGACCTCCTTTTGCCCGTCGTTGTGCAGCGACTCGACGAGGCATGGACTCACCAAGACGTTGGAAGTCCCCCGCAGAAGTATTGTGCCATGCTGTCACTATAGCCGTCGATAATTAAACTGTTGCCAGTGCAGGGTTTTGTGAACAAACTGACCTATCGATTCTGTCCCATAAATGCTCGATGGGTGGCCAAATCATTCTCTGAATTGTCCAGAATGTTCTTCAAATCAATCCCCAACAATTGTGGCAACTGAGACATCTTGCAGACGCAATCCAAGAACAACGACCAGGAAGACGGAATGGAAATCATGATACTCCACGATACGCCCGCCAGCATTCTGTTAGACTGGCATAAAGATCTGTACAGGTGTTGGATTGGGAAGTCAGTCCGCACTCACCTTCTTCATCTTACCCTGCACCCTCAGATTTTCACCTTTTCCGCTGTCTGTCAAACAGCCTCCAACGGACATCCTTTGCGGATATTCGCGCTCCTAACATAGCTCGACGAGTTCTTCCCCTCAAAACCAAATGATACATACAGTCGCGGAATAGAAAAGTTACCCTGGCATTGACAGACTGTTGTAAATAGTGAAGAAGACTACATTATAGATGAATAACGTCTCTGTTATGCATGTCTGTTGTGTTTATTAAACGCATTGAAAAACGCTACGAGTTTATGCCCCAACCTATTACACTCACTATACAATACGGGTTCTTGATACGTTTATTTACGATAGCAAATTATGTGATGTTTTAAGGGATGGAGAGGCATAACCACACACCCGCAAACGTCACATCTAAAACTGAGCACTGAGGAACGGGAATAACTCGTTGTGCCAAGCAACAACTATAGGCCTACGCTCGAGTTCATCAGTCACAGTGATGGGTGGCGTATCGTTCTCTCTGCAGCCTACCATTAGACGTTTTCAGTTGGTGAGAGATCTGGAGAACGTGCTGTCCAGGACAAACCTCGAACACCTTTTGTACCATGTAAATCAGGACAGCACGGGCAGCATGTGGTCTTACGTTATCTTGTTAAAAAATAACGACGCGGAGACCTCGTAGAAATGGCACAAACTCTGGCATTATCACGACAGAAGGATAACACCTGCTGTCTGATTTTCTGGTTATGCTAGCCATAGATGATAGTATCGCTTAACTACTGCCACCTCGTACTATCACACCAGGCAGTGGGGACATATGACAATGAAAAAAGTAATCTGGCAACTCTCGTTCCCGTCCGCACCTCTACGTACGGATGCTTTCATCGTGACCCTGTTCGCAGAATCGAGGCTGGTCGGCAAAGACATGGTCTCGTGATGTCGTTGGCAAGGGAGAGGGGGGGGGGATAGGGGGGGGGGGCGATAAACTGCTGTCTCGATAGCCCATGATTATACAGCTGTCGAATTTCAACATGTACTGGTAGACGTTTCTCCATATTACAGGAGGCATGACGTTACCTTCTCACTGATGTTGTAGTCGCTTTCTGTCCGAAGATTGGTTTGATGCAGCTCTCCTTGCCACTCTATCCTGTGGAGCCTCTTTACCTCCGAATAAGTACTGCAACCTACATCCTTCTGACTCTGCTTACTCATCTCTTGGTCTCGCTCAACGATTTGAAACCCCCCTACCCTCCCAGCCCCCCTCCCCCCCCCCCCCCCCCACACACAAACACACACTTTCCCCCAATACCAAATTGGTGATACCTTGATGTCTCACAACATGCGCTATTAACCGATCCCTTCTTCTGGTCACCTTGTGCCACTAATTTCTTGTCTCTCCATTTCTGTTCAGTACCTCCTCATTAGTTACGTGACCTACCCATCTAATCTTCAACATTTTTCTGTAGCACCACATTTTGAGAGCCTCTATTCGTTTTTTGTCTAAACTGTTTATCGTCCACGTTCCGCTTCCATATATGGCTACACTCCAGAAAGACTTCAGAAATATTTCGTAACACTTAAATCTATAATCGATGATAACAAATTTCTTTTCTTCAGAAATGCTTTCCTTGCCATTGACAGTCTACATTTTATATTCTCTCTACTTCGATCATCACTAGTTAAATGCTGCCCAAATAGCAAAACGCATATACTACTTTAAGTGTCTCGTTTCCTAATCTAGTTCCCTCTGCATTATCTAATTTAATCTGACTACTATCCACTATTCTTGTTTTGCGTTTGTTGTTCATCTTATATCAGCCCTTCAAGACAAAGGTTATTCCGTTCAACCGTTCTTCCAAGTCCTTTGCTTTCTCTGCCAGAATTACAATGTTATCGGAAAACCCCAGAGCTTTTATTTCTTTCCTCTGAACTTTAATTCCTACTCCAAATTTTTCTTTGCTTTCGTTTTGTGCTTTTTCAGTGTACAGATTGAATAGTATAGGGCTAGGTTACAACCCTGTGTCACTCCCTTCTCAATCACTGCTTCCCTTTCATGCCCCTCGACTCGTCTGACAAGCAAACAAAATTCAAATTCGATATCTGAATGGGATACCCACAGCGTAATCTTTCCTTCCAAAAAATGTAGGTGGTATTATTCTTACCAGTTTTGTGCGATAGCGTTGAAATGCCAATCATTTATTTATAAACTAGCTGACAAATCCGGCATTGCTCGGATATTCATATTGTCAGTTTTCTATTAGAAAATAAAATAAGAAATTAACTTTAGTGTAATATTCAACATATTTAATTTTCGTGTATCCACGAAAACACCTTCGAAATCATGAAATAGTCGTGCAAGGAAATACGTGTAATGTACAGGTGTATAAGCACACTATCCCGGACTGTTCATATGTATGCGAGGCGCAGCTGCTTCGATTGTCTATAACACGATTTTGTAAACGTCTCCATGGGAACGCCACTTCGTAGCCCTATAGACAGCGGTTGTTTTCGCCTAAGGCTATCATAAGTGCAGATATTAGGAATTTCCTTGAGTTGAGTCGACTGTAGGAATGTCGTAGTAGTAAAAAATACATCTGTCAACATTTCATGCATGATGAGGGTTTTTTTTGACGCATCTCAGTGTTTGTGACGCCATATCTTCTTATGCATGTGTCATACAACGATTAATTTTGTAGGTGCATCCACACCACGTGTGGATATCGTCGGCAAAATGTGTTGCGGAGAGAGTTAATGGCACAGAAGTAATCAACTTAAAGATCATACAAGATGCAACAGTTTTTCACGCATAGCATTGTTTACGACGTCATGTCTCCTGAACTGTGATACGTGGTTTTTACCCCCAAAGCGATTGTTGCTTGATAGTAAGGGATGTGGGTACCAAGTTTTGTTGAAATCGGTCCATAGGTTTAGGATAAATATATACACACACATACGCACATTTTTGGGGTTCCGTACATCAGTCGGTGAAAACGCAACGCTTACAAGATCACTGTTTAGTCCGTCCGTAAATCTATCTGTCTGTCGGTCCGTCCGACTGTTAAAAATCCCTTTTCTGAAGAATGGCCAGATGTATCAAGTTGACATTCGCGTCACATTGTAAAATCTACGGTCCTTTGGCACTGTTAAAAGTATAAGCCTCTAAGTAAATTGTAATCAAAAGATGCGGCCATTTATATCACATATTTTGATACTCGCAAACTTAGTCATCAAAACCTATATGGTACATAGGGTTGGCCTACAATCATGAAAATTTGTTAGAAGTAATGTTTCACAGTAAAAGCAACGGAAAAAGTCCGAAAATTGCGAATTCGTAATTATGTCACACGGATTTTTTTTTTTCATTTGTTATATGTCTGTCTGTCTCTCCGTCTGTCTGTCCGCCTGTCCGTTCGTCTGTTAAGACTCCTTTCTCTCAGAAATGGGCAATTGTATCAAGTTGAAATTTATATCACATACTAAGGCGGGTGGTCCGTTGGCGGTGTAATATATGTTAAGTTTATAAGTCAATGCAGTCAAAAGATAGGGTCTTTCATATTACAAATTTTAGTACTCGCAGAATCACTCTTCAAAACATATAGGGTACTTCCCGTTGACCTAGAACCATGAAATTTGGCAAGAATCAAGGTTTCGCAGTAGAAGTTAAGGGGGGAAAATCAGAAAATTGTTAATTTGTAATTAAGTCACACAAAAATATTTCTTTTTTCATTTGTTATTCGACTTGCAACTTAAAATTAAAACATTATAGAAAATCTTGGAACTCGCCGGACCTAAATCTTGGCAGTATCAATCTCGTAAATAGGCATAAATCGTCAAGGTTCTCGAGTCCTAGGATGGATGAACTGTCTATGTACATAATTAAGTTCGTACGGAAGGCTCAGAATGAAAATTCTACTCGCATCTGGTCAGTTTTTATAATATGTGTGGATGCAGTGACGTAGTACACGTTACGCCAGTTTGATGTTTGTTGCGCCCCGCTTTAATGGTGTTGCAATTTTAATGTGCAGCAGTGCAGTTGTAGAAACGATTAACTACTGTTGACAAATTTTAATACAGGACAGGAATAGGATAGAGGTCGAGTAACAGCAGGTGCGTTCTCAATACAATAATGACGTGGGGAATGTCCCGTTATTTGCGAGGGGACAGGTAATAGCTCCATCTTACTGAATGTGGGCGGGAATGCGTGGCTGGCGTGACGTTTGCAACCGTTCGACGCGACGCCCTTGTCGGTAGCGCGTGCCGGCGAGCTTCCGCTCAGTGGTGCCCTCCTTCATGAGAGGTAGTCCAGTGAAGTCATGGACTTATTGGCCCTGCAAGAACTACAGTCTCGGTTCTAACAAGGTGTGAGTCGCAGCACATTGTTCTGAGGTTAAGATTTCGACCTGTTCAAATGGTTCAAATGGCTCTGAGCACTATGGGACTCAACTGCTGAGGTCATTAGTCCCCTAGAACTTAGAACTAGTTAAACCTAACTAACCTAAGGACATCACAAACATCCATGCCCGAGGCAGGATTCGAACCTGCGACCGTAGCGGTCTTGCGGTTCCAGGCTGCAGCGCCTTTAACCGCACGGCCACGTCGGCCGGCTTTTCGACCTGTCATTTGGTAATTCATGTGCATCAAACAAACAGCAGCACATTCTGTGTTATTGTAAAATTCACCTGTTACATGAAAGAAGTAGGTCTCCCTGCGACATTTCAGTCGTGTTGGCTCAACATTTAGTTCAGCAGAAATGTGCCAGCAATAACAGAGCTAGTGGTGTACGCCACACAATCAGTTTTCGCGTTGTAGTCCTTCGTAGACTCCAACCGTCCATGCCCTGAAGAGGACCGCTGCGAAGACGGTCGAAACGTCAGCTCTATAGTTGTTTTAGTGTTTTATAACGAAGTGGACTACACTAAAAACTTTTTTGGTTCGAACTCTCCTTAGTGTTTTATCCATTGACAGGCAAAACAGCTTTCGTTTACGCACACGTGGTTCTCAGCGCCCTGTCCGGAACTCATCCGTCCACTTCCACTTGAACGAAATTTTCAACATCGCATTTTCTTCGGAGTCATCTACAATCTAGTTCCCTCCCCCGAGGCTGTTTTAGGGCTGGGAAAAGCTCACCGGTTAAAACTGATACCGACATTTTAGTTTTGATATTTTAGTTCAACATTTTAGTTCCGTATTTGTTTGGTCTGCTATATAACAAGTGTTTCTTTATTTTTTTCCAGTAACCGAGTAAAAAACCGAAATATCAATTTGCCATAACAGCAGTGTTAATATATTTCGTTTGTAAATAAACATGTCTTTAAAAAAGGAGTAAGTTTTATTCGTAAACCGCGTAGGTTTGAAATATTGCGTTGTTATAGACAATACTAAAGGCGTTCAGTGCTGTTTTAATAAGAATGCCGACAGAAATGAGCAATAAACACATAGCGTAAGAAAGGGAACAGTATAGCTGAGACAATAATGTCCTTGTTACCGTATGTCGTGGCTTAAGGTACATGCATACGTGCAGTATGCAAGACTTGCCCCCACCTGGTCTATATGGTAGATTTTTGCTGTCGGCGCTACACATCTACTGTATCGCAGAATGGCACCAACAATAGCCGGGAAATAAATTTACGAAGTGACATAGCAAGGAAGTATAATGTTTCATTTGCTTTAAAAGATTAAAGATCTGTCTGCCATCTCTATGAAATAATAAAAGAGGAAGAAATTATGATAATAGTAATAAATTAAAAACTTGAAATAATGGAAGAGGAAGGAAATTATGGTAGAGTAATAAATTAAAAACTTAAGACCAATTTATTTACAGTATTCAATAAAAATAAAAAGTAGGTGATCTGCTGTCTGTGTCTACATAATATGCCTTTACCTGCTAGAAAACGGGCAAATTAACACGATAAACAGAGTTCTTCAACCTCAGTTTTCCTCTTTAGTACTTTATGTTTATAATCCCCAAACAGCGGCATGATTCCCGATTAGAGGATACTTTTTGAACAGAGTTTTAAAAAATTAGGATCAATTGGAGAATATTGGTGATTTTTTGTAGTATTCAACTAGTTATCACATTTACAGGAAAGCAGCGAAGTGGTACTGACCAAGTTTTATTTTATTTGCGTAATTAATTTAGCACTTTTATTCTCTGTACCTTGGAGGGGAGGAAGACAACATTTTTCAATCCTTGTTCGATTTCAATGTTTATAACAGGAAATAATAGGAATAAAAATTGAAAATCAATTATTTCAGGCAACGGTTCCTTTGAGTGGCTTTAACAGTCACGTTAAACAGGCGTGGAAAAAACTGATATAGCCGAAAATTTAATAGTGATGGGGGATTGGAACACGTAAGTAGGAAAAGGAAGAGAAGGAAAAATAGTAGAGAAATAAGGAATGGGGACAAAAATGAAAGAGGAAACCGCCTGGTAGAGCTTTGCACGGAGCATAATTTACTAATCGCTGACACCTGATTCTTAAATCATAAAAGCACCTTGTATATGTAGAAGAGACTTGAGACACCGTAAGGTTTCAAAGCGATTACATAACGCCAAGACAGAGGTTTAGGAACCAGATTTTAAATTGTAAGACGTAAGACATTTCCAGAGGCAGATGTGGACTCTGGCCAAAATTGATTGGTTGTTAACTGCAGAATAAACTGAAGAAATTGAGAAAGGGTAAGAAAGTAAGGAAATGGGACCTGGATAAATTGAAAGAACCAGAGGTTGCTGAGAGTTTCACAGTGAACGTTAGGCAATAACTGTGCATTAGAACAGGGGAAAGGAATACAGTAGAAGACGAATGGGCAGCTGTAAGAGATACTTAATATAGTAAAATAGTGAAAGTAGCAGGGGACTGTATATGTAAAAGGACAAAGCTTAGTAGAAATCATTGGATAACACAAGATACATTGAATTTAATTGATGAAAGAATAAAATACAAAAACGCAACGTTGAAGCAAGCGAAGCGGAATACAAAAGTTTCAAAAATCAAATTGACGGGAAGGGCAAAATAGCTAAGCAGGAACGACTAGAGGACAAATGTAAGGCTTTAGGAGCATATTTCAGTATGCGAAAGACAGATACCGCCTACAAGAAAATTATGAATGAAGAGCAACAGGCGGAATCCTTATTTCTAGAGTTCTGAAAAGCATTTGATACGGTGCCCCACTACAGACTGTTAACGAAAGTACGAGCAAATGGAATAAGTGCCCAGTGGCTGCAAGACTTCTTAATTAATAGAACCCAGAATGGTGTTCTCGTCGGCGAGTGTTCACCAGGACAAGGGTGTCGCCAGTATTGCCTCAGGGAAGTGAGATCGGACAGCTAGTGTTTTCTATGTACAAAAATGGTCTGGCAAACAGACTGACCAGCAGCTTTTTGCTGACGATGCTGTCGTGCACGGCAAGGTGTCGTTGTTGAGTGACTGTAGGAGTATACAAAATGACTTATACAAAATTTATAGTTCTGTGATGAATGGTAGCTAGCTCCAAGTGTAGAAAAATGAAAGTTAATGCGGATAAGTAGGAAATCCAAACCAGTAATGTTCGGATACAGCATTATTAGTGTCCTGCTTGACAGTCATGTCGTCTAAATATTTGCGCGTAACTCCGCAAAGCGATATGAAATGAATTGAAGATGTGAGGATTGTGGTAGAAAAGGCGAATGGTCGACGTGGGTTTATTGGCAGAATTTTGGGAAAGTACGGTTCATCTGTAAAGGAGACCACATATAGGACCCTGGTGGGACCTATGCTTGTGTACTGTTCTCGTGTTTCGTAACCGAACCAGGTCGGATTAATGGAACATATCGAAGCAAATCAGAGGAGGGCTCCTAGATTTGTTACCGGAAGGTTCGAACATCACGCAAGCATTGCAGAGATTCTCCGGGAGCTCAAATGGGAAACTCTGGAGGGAAGGCGACGACCTTTTAGAGGAACCCTAGTGGGCAAATTCAGAGAAATGGAATTTAAAGCTGACTGCAGAATGATTCTACAACCTCCAAAATAGGTTTCCCTTCGCGACCACGAAGATGAAAGGAATTACGGCTCATACGGAGGCGTATAGACAGTCGTTTTTCTCTCTCTCTATTTGCGGGTGGAACAGGAAAGGAGCTGGCCGTGGTGGCCGAGCGGTTCTAGGCGCTACTGTCTGGAACCGCGTGACCGCTACGGTCGCAGGTTCCAATCCTGCCCCGGGCATGGATGTGTGTGACGTCCTTAGGTTAGTTAGGTTTAAGTAGTTCTAAAAGTTCTAGGGGACTGATGACCTCAGAAGTTATGTCTCATAGTGCTCAGAGCTATTTGAACCAGGAAAGGAAATGACGAGTAGTGGTACAAGGCACCCTCCGCCATGCATGGCTTCCGCAGTACGTGTGTAGACCTAGATGCAGATCCTTTCTGTAGATCAGAGAGGGTCACCATGCGGAAAGGAGAATGGAGTCTCTGCAGATTCCTAATTGGATCCAGCCGTTCGTTCACTTTGGTGTCTTTTCCGTTATTTTCACATCAGTCTATGTTGATCATAAGCTCTTACTGTCTTTCCGATTACCTAGTTCAGTTTCTCGAAACCTGTACAATGAACTCCTTAGTGTGATGAAGCTAATTCTTCTAACAGAACAAATTAGAACAATAGCCTCATTGATACACAATCGGAACGGTCATTCGTACCGATGGAGCCG
The DNA here is from genome assembly GCF_023864345.2 of Schistocerca serialis cubense. NCBI lineage: Eukaryota > Metazoa > Arthropoda > Insecta > Orthoptera > Acrididae > Schistocerca > Schistocerca serialis. The sequence continues at coordinate 593,968,538 of NC_064639.1, forward strand.
GCGTAATGTTGAAAACCCAGGAGTCGTAAGTGGCACGAGCAGGGTTAGATTGTCCAGGCCAAGTACCTGGAGTCTGTTTGGGAAGTTCCCGTATCTCTAGTTAAATACCAAGAAGGCATTATCCCAACAGGACGGAATTCGGTGGAACTGATGTACGTGTACAGACAGACAAATGATTACAATTACAGAAAATATGGACCATTTACTCAAAAGAAAGAGCTTCACAAATTGAGCAAGTCAATAACGCGTTGGTCCGACTCTGGTCCTCATTGATTGACAGAGTCGTTGGACATCCTCCTGTGGGATGTCATGCCAATTCTGTCAAATTTCCGTGTCAGATGGTCAAAATCCCGAGGTGATTGAATGCTCCAAACGTTCTCTATTGGTGATAGATCCGGCGACCTTGCTGGCCAAAGTAGAGTTTGGCAAGCATGAAGACAAGCAGTGGAAACGCTCGCCGTGTGCATTATCTTACTCAAACTGAAGCCCAGGACGGCTTGCCATGAAGGGCAACAAAACGGGGCGTAGAACACCGTCGACTTACCGCTGTGCTGTAAGAGTGCCGCAGATGACGACTAAAAGGATACCCCATGACATAAAATGGCATTCAGACCATCACTCCCGGTTGTCGGTCATTACGGGCGACAGTCATGTCGGTACCCCACCGCTGTCCAGGGCGTCTCCAGATACACTACTGGCCATAAAAATTGCTATACCAAGAAGAAATGCAGATGATAAACGGGTATCCATTGGACAAATATATTATACTAGAACTGACATGTGATTACATTTTCACGCAATTTGGGTGCATAGATCCTGAGAAATCAGTACCCAGAACAACCACCCCTGACCGTAATAACGGCCTTGATACGCCTGGGCATTGAGTCAAACAGAGCTTGGATGACGTGTACAGGTACAGCTGCCCACGGAGCTTAAACACTGTACCACAGTTCATCAAGAGTAGTGACTGGCGTATTGTGACGAGCCAGTTGCTCAGCCACCATTGACCAGACTTTTTCAGTTGGTGAAAGATCTGGAGAATGTGCTGGCCAGGGCAGCAGTCGAACATTTTCTGTATCCAGAAAGGCCCGTACAGGACCTGAAACATGTGGTCGTGCATTATCCTGCTGAAATGTAGGGTTTTGCAGGGACTGAATGGAGGGTAGAGCCACGGGTCGTAACACATCTGAAATGTAACGTCCACTGTTCATAGTGCTGTCAATGCGAACAAGAGGTGACCGAGACGTGTAACCAATGGCACCCCATACCATCACGCCGGGTGATACGCCAGTGTGGCGATGACGAATACACGCTTCCAATGTGCGTTCGCCGCGATGTCGCCAAACACGGATGCGACCACCATGATGCTGTAAACAAAACCTGGATTCATCCGAAAAAATGACGTTTTCCTATTCATGCACCCAGGTTCGTCGTTGAGTGCACCATCGCAGGTGCTCCTGTCTGTGATACAGCGTCTACATCTACATCTACATCTACATTTATACTCCGTAAGCCACCCAACGGTGTGTGGCGGAGGGCACTTTATGTGCCATTGTCATTACCTCCCTTTTCTGTTCCAGTCGCGTATGGTTCGCGGGAAGAACGACTGTCTGAAAGCCTCCGTGCGCGCTCGAATCTCTCTAATTTTACATTCGTGATCTAAGGGTGACCGCAGCCATGGTCTCCAAGCTGATAGTCCATGCTGCTGCAAACGTCGTCGAACTGTTCGTGCAGATGGTTGTTGTCTTGCAAACGTCCCCATCTGTTGACTCAGGGATCGAGACGTGGCTGCGCGATCCGTTACAGCCATGCGGATAAGATGCCCGTCACCTCGACGGCGAGTAACACGAGGCCGTTGGGATCCAGCACGGCGTTCCGTATTACCCTCCTGAACCCACCGGTTCCATAATCTGCTAACAGTCATTGGATCTCGACCAACGCGAGCAGCAATGTCGCGATACGATAAATCGCAATCGCGATAGGCTACAATCCGACCTTTATCAAAGTCTGAAACGTGATGGTACGCATTTCTCCTCCTTACACGAGGCATGACAACAACGTTTCACCAGGCAACGCCGGTCAACTGCTGTTTGTGTATGAGAAATCGGTTGGAAACTTTCCTTATGTCAGCACGTTGTAGGTGTCGCCACCGGCACCAACCTTTTGCGAATGCTCTGAAAAGCTAATCATTTGCGTATGACAGCATCTTCTACCTGTCGGTTAAATTTCGCGTCTTTAGCACGGCATCTTCGTGGTGTAGCAATTTTAATGGCCAGTAGTGTATATCTACGCTGGTCATCAGGGCTCTGTTCGAAGCGGGACTCATCACTAAAAACAAGTTTACTCCAGTCAATGAGACTCCAGGCCGAATGTGCTTGACACCTTTGTAAACAGGCTTGTTGGTGCACAGAGGTCGATGGTAGTCGGTGCTAGGGGCGCCATGATCTCAGTCCCCTTTAAGTGAGCCGCCTTTTAATGGTCCTCGTGGTCCTTGAAGCACTAGTTGCACGTCAGAATGATTCCAGGGCGCTGACTGCCTGTCTGACGACTGCTCGGTTGTCACGTTCTGTCACGGCCCCACGTCGACCGCTTCCTTTTTGACGCTGTGCTCGGCTATGCTTCATCCATTCCTAGCAACAGCGTCGAACAGTGACACCGTTCCTGTTCGAATACCAGTTACTCCAACCGGATTATTTGAGCCCAAAAGCACGACCTCTCTCAAATGGTGACGTCGATGTATATTGCTCACGCGCACGACTTGAAGCGTAGTTATTGCCCAGCTGAGTACACGGAATGAAAATCGCGAAGAATGGATGGCCTGGTATCGAAATGTCCCCTGTTTACCATCCTTTCCAGCGGAATGGTGAACTGCGCTACAATGTCACACATTCATCCAAAGCCAGCCCAGGTTTACAATTTTGCATTTTCCGCCTATACCTGTAGGAATGTCAAATTGTGTCAAATGTTCGAAACTCCTTCGTGGTGCGTCGTCTTTTTCGTCTTAGAGTGTATTTAAAGGTTTAATTCAGCCGCAAGTTCGAAATGCAATCTGACAGGTGTAACGGGACATGCTCCTCTGGCATTGCTTTTCCTCAACAGTAGTTGTCGATACCTGTGTTATTTTTTTCGAATTTCAGAAAGGTCAATATTATCTCAGGTGCTTTTCTAAAAACTGGCATGTAATTTTATACGCATTATATTATATTTCAAGCTAAAATTTATGAAAAGGAATTCCTTTATAAAAATTTTAGTTTCGAGGTTATAATCGATAAGTACCAGTTCTGAATGTACTGTTAATATTATTTTTTTTTAGAAGCAAGTGAAACTACGAATTATTTGCACACTTAAATTTTCAATAAATACTTACGCAATCCTGTACTGTTTACTATGTTTATTTGTGGATTCATTTATGAAATAATAATCGAAATTAATAGTGTAACGAAAACTAGTAGGAACTGATTTGTTAAGAGCAATTGTAAATCCTTTGGAAAATTGTTATTCCCGCAGAGAGTGAGAGTTTTAAGCCTGCCTCTGATGTGATGGGACGTATTTTTGTATAATAGGTCCAAACAATGTAATTTCGGCTTTGTTAATGTGAAAAATCCAAATACAATATGATATACTAGGATGTGAGAAAATCATTGGAAAATACATTTACGTAAAAAATTCTGCAACAACAATCCTCCAGTTTATTTAGTTCAAACCAACCGTGAGGACCCAATGTTAAATTTTCAGCTTCAAGAATCAGACACCTAGACAAGAAGAACTGGAGCCATCTCAACATGATAAGCTAAGTAAAATTGAAAGTTTATTATAATCTTCACTCCTTTCAAATCTTCATAACAGACTTTGTTTATTAATTACTTGGACTGGGCGTTGTTTAATGTGAGCCTGAAACATTGTTAGATTTTAGCTTATCAGCTATTTCTCACCATCATTAATATCTATATCGGTCCTATTTGCAGTAGCGCGAGAGTTAGATTGGGGCAATAAACGTGGTTCTTCATTTGTAAAGGAACATTTGGAAACAGAATTCAGAGACTCTGCTTCTGCTTTACTACCCTTAAGTTGAGTCACTGTCCCGTCCACGAGGGCCTGGAGTCTACCTTTGGTACCATCGAAGCCTTCACATTTGATCAGAATTTCTTTATGTTTTGTGAGAGCTCCCACACGGTGCACGATTGTTCGCCACCGTGAGTTGTCTGGTGCTGGTTTACTCTGGCTGGTTGCAGTGTAACAAACCGTGAATGGCTGAACCTGGATTGCAGAACTGTAGCGACGGCCGTTTTCTTTCTTTTTCCGCGGAGCAGCCCGTGCCGAGGCAGGCTCGCCCACCTCCCGGGCAGCAGAACTGCCGGCGTGGTAATAATAGGCGGCGCGGCGGACCCGATTTGGCGGCCAGCCGGCCTCACCCACCGCCAGGTTGCGGGGTGGGGGGCAGGCAGCGGGCCGCGAGTCGGGATGAATGGCGCCCCCGCGCTCCCACAGCCTCATTCAGGCCGCCGCAGGCTCCTCACACACAGCCCACGACCCAAGCACACGACTGCGGACGTGACGGAAGATAGCCGCCTGCAGTTGTGATGCGTGACATGGTGGGCGGAGATACCAGTGTAATGAGTGAACAGACACTGTAGGCTGCTCCTAGCCAGGAAATTAGAAACCACATACCAGGTTACACCTGTAAAGGCATAATTTTCGTGACAGATGTACAAGAGATCTTCAGTAAGTAATGCAACACTTTTTTTCTGAAAGCAGGTTGGCTTTACTCAGGAATCCAATACACCATATCTTCCCCCATCTTTCTGGCTACGAAACCCTATTTTTCAACATAATCTCCTTTCAATGCGACGGCTTTACGCTATCTTACTGAGCGGAACTGTGTGCCAACAAGGTACCACTTACAATGTTTCCTTATGAAACGTCCCCTTAGAAAAATTGAGGACTTACTGTGCTGATAAACCTCTTACATTATTTGATTTTCAAACAGCTGAGCAGAACTGAACGTACTCAGACATTTCTCTCTTTACTTATTCTGATCAACACTAAACTGACACGCAATATTTTTAGCGCAACGCAATCTTGACTTTCAATAATCCCTACAAAAGAATGGCCCTGACTAACAATAATCTATACCTTTCATAAATCACTTACCTCACAAAAATCTTCGTTACTTGAACTACTGCAATACAGCGAGCGCCAATACTGCCAGCTAAATAAAAGATTCTAACTACTGAAGGCACTATCTACTGATAGCCATAATTAGTAAATGAAAGATTTTGATAGAGAACAAACAATGTATTTACCTTAATAATGGGCCGGCCCGAGTGGCCGTGCGGTTTTAGGCGCTACAGTCTGGAGCCGCGCGACCGCTACGGTCGCAGGTTCGAATCCTGCCTCGGGCATGGATGCGTGTGATGTCCTTAGGTTAGTTAGGTTTCATTAGTTCTAAGTTCTAGGCGACTTATGACCTCAGAAGTTAAGTCGCATAGTGCTCAGTCATTTTTGAACCTTAATAATGTTCAAAAGTCAAAATATGTATATCAGTTCATGATATCCAGTATTACGAATTTACTCTTTCTGGCGGACACACGTCCAGATCCTCCGCTCTTAAAATTCTGCCATCTCTCTCCCCACATCTACCACTGCTGGCGGCTCACCTCCAACTGCACAACGCTACGCGCTGTTGACATCCAACATTACAATAGCGAATATTCTAACAATGCTAACCAGCCACAGACTGCACACAGCACAGTCAGTGATTTTCATACAGAGCGCTACGTGGCATTACCAGCACAAAATCCTAAACAGCATACGTACACTTACTTTAAACTACGTACGATGAGAATTTAACATTAATTATTTTCATTGCGTAGGTAAGATCATTATAAGCTCAATACTTTGTAGGAGGCCAAATAGATGTTTTATTTTATTTTAGATGAGCGCCAGGCTCCCTACAAGTTTATAATTTCACGAAATAAAGTCAAGGCCAGAATTCACATATCTACCCCAAATAGCATCGCTGAAAATATCTGACCTCTCGCAAATTTGAAAATACTCAGACTCAAATTAAATAAGAATTTGAAATGATTTCGTAGCCTCTGCTATGAATGATAACTTTAAAATAACATAATATTTATATCTGCCGCGTAATGGCGGCCAATTGTTGGTAGTCAGCGATAACGGCTTTTGGGCGTCGTAGCAGCTGAAAAATACTAATTCATCTCTCTCGTCAAGTGAAACATTAAGATGAGGTGCTTGCATTAAATGAAACAACAAGTTTACTGTTACCAGTCACCGTTTTATTTATTTCCACGACGCGTTTCAAAGGTTTAAACCTCCATCATCGGGTGGATTTACATTGGTTAGTATGGCATTTGTGTGTGTGTTGTGTCACGATGTTTTGGAGGAACTTGTGGCACTGCCTAGTGTTCTGAAATAGTGTCTTGTTTCTCCACTAGGCAGTGCCACAAGTTCCTCCTAAACGTCGTGACACAACACACACACAAATGCCATACTAACCAATGTAAATCCATCCGATGATGGAGGTTTAAACCTTTGAAACGCGTCGTGGAAATAAATAAAACTGTGACTGCTAACAGTAAACTTGTTGTTTCATTTAATGTCAATAGCAGTAACGGTAAAGCCTAAACTAAAATGTTCGCATTTAAAGTGCTTGCATTATCTTGAAATAATATGAGCTGTTTTTATACATGTATTTTAAGCAATAATTTACAAATGGCTCTGAGCACTATACAACTTAACATCTATGGTCATCAGTCGCCTAGAACTTAGAACTACTTAAACCTAACTAAACTAAGGACATCACACAACACCCAGTCATCACGAGGCAGAGAAAATCCCTGACCCCGCCGGGAATCGAACCCGGGAACGCGGGCGTGGGAAGCGAGAACGCTACCGCACGAATAATTGACATACATACCTTAACATCATCTAGAAGAGAAAACAATAATAACATATGCAAACGTTAACCGCTACACACAATCTCTCTATAACGAAGGAAACATATCAAGATCAAATGGTTCAAATGGCTCTGAGCACTGTGGGACTTAACTTCTGTGGTCATCAGTCCCCTAGAACTTAGAACTACTTAAACCTAACTAACCTAAGGACATCTCACACATCCATGCCCGAGGCAGGATTCGAACCTGCGACCGTAGCAGCAGCGCGGTTCCGGACTGAAGCGCCTACAACCGCTCTGCCATACCGGCCGGCTATTTTATTTCAATATACACTCCTGGAAATGGAAAAAAGAACACATTGACACCGGTGTGTCAGACCCACCATACTTGCTCCGGACACTGCGAGAGGGCTGCACAAGCAATGATCACACGCACGGCACAGCGGACACACCAGGAACCGCGGTGTTGGCCGTCGAATGGCGCTAGCTGCGCAGCATTTGTGCACCGCCGCCGTCAGTGTCAGCCAGTTTGCCGTGGCATACGGAGCTCCATCGCAGTCTTTAACACTGGTAGCATGCCGCGACAGCGTGGACGTGAACCGTATGTGCAGTTGACGGACTTTGAGCGAGGGCGTATAGTGGGCATGCGGGAGGCCGGGTGGACGTACCGCCGAATTGCTCAACACGTGGGGCGTGAGGTCTCCACAGTACATCGATGTTGTCGCCAGTGGTCGGCGGAAGGTGCACGTGCCCGTCGACCTGGTACCGGACCGCAGCGGCGCACGGATGCGCGCCAAGACCGTAGGATCCTACGCAGTGCCGTAGGGCACCGCACCGCCACTTCCCAGCAAATTAGGGACGCTGTTGCTCCTGGGGTATCGGCGAGGACCATTCGCAACCGTCTCCATGAAGCTGGGCTACGGTCCAGCACACCGTTAGGCCGTCTTCCGCTCACGCCCCAACATCGTGCAGCCCGCCTCCAGTGGTGTCGCGACAGGCGTGAATGGAGGGACGAATGGAGACGTGTCGTCTTCAGTGATGAGAGTCGCTTCTGCCTTGGTGCCAATGATGTTCGTATGCGTGTTTGGCGCCGTGCAGGTGACCGCCACAATCAGGACTGCATACGACCGAGGCACACAGGGCCAACACCCGGCATCATGGTGTGGGGAGCGATCTCCTACACTGGCCGTACACCACTGGTGATCGTCGAGGGGACACTGAATAGTGCACGGTACATCCAAACCGTCATCGAACCCATCGTTCTACCATTCCTAGACCGGCAAGGGAACTTGCTGTTCCAACAGGACAATGCACGTCCGCATGTAACCCGTGCCACCCAACGTGCTCTAGAAGTTGTAAGTCAACTACCCTGGCCAGCAAGATCTCCGGATCTGTCCCCCATTGAGCATGTTTGGGACTGGATGAAGCGTCGTCTCACGCGGTCTGCACGTCCAGCACGAACGCTGGTCCAACTGAGGCGCCAGGTGGAAATGGCGTGGCAAGCCGTTCCACAGGACTACATCCAGCATCTCTACGATCGTCTCCATGGGAGAATAGCAGCCTGCATTGCTGCGAAAGGTGGATATACACTGTACTAGTGCCGACATTGTGCATGCTCTGTTGCCTTTGTCTATGTGCCTGTGGTTCTGTCAGTGTGATCATGTGATGTATCTGACCCCAGGAATGTGTCAATAAAGTTTCCCCTTCCTGGGACAATGAATTCACGGTGTTCTTATTTCAATTTCCAGGAGTGTATTTTTTACTGCGATATTAATTATCAACGATAAGGTCTTTTTCTCAACAGAGTATTTACGTTACAGTTTTTTGTAGATATTAATCGTACATTTCTTCACAAATGTCTCTTAAGTCTTGTTTTATTTTTTTCACGTTTTTTATATGCATTGCTCACGCACTGCCCGTAATAATCGCCTAAGGAACACTACACACACTACTGGTCGACGTCTGAACCAACGTCTCACTGCATCAATAACCTCTCCATCACCCACGTACTGCTTCCAGTGATGTACATCTTTCATTCAGCCAAACAGACGCAATCCAGAAGGTGCGACATCTGGGCTGTAGGCTGGATGGTGAACAGGCCAATGAAGTTCTGTGAACTCCTCTCGGGTTCTCGGGTTCGCAGATTTGTGTAAGCCTCGCGTTGTCATGGAAAAGGAGAAGTTTGTTCACGTTTTTCTGGCGAGGCTCTAACACTGCAGAAGTCATAGCTGTGTGCGGCCTCCCGGTACGTGGAAGATAGGTCAGGTTTGCGCGCCCTTGTTACAATCACGGCAGACGCCTCGCCAAGGACTCATCGCGTTTTTCTTCAATGATAGATCTCTGTAGACATTCTGCAGGCGCCTAAGAATATCTACGAGGATTTGATTTTCCAGCAAAGGAAACTCAGTGGCACCTCTCTGCTTGAACAGCACCTCCATTACAGGAGCCATTTTGAAGTTTTCGTATAGCGCAGTCACCAATCGGAACTTCGTGAAACTCTAGGGGCTGAAGCAGGATTATTCCACGATGCCTCCCAACAAGCTCTGCATTTTTTCCAATTGGCTGAGGAAAAAAGTGGTGCATTACTTATTGAACGCTCCTCGTAAATGCTGCTTCCATTTGCTAGCTGTTGTTGTAAATCAGCTCTGGAACAATCGAGTCGCTTGGGGTTAGACACCAAATACCCCACGAAAACATACTTAGAAAGTTTCGAGAACCAATACGAAGCCTGGAATATAGGAAAATACTACAGGCACCTACATATTGTTCCCGAACATCCAGTGAAGACAGGATTAGATTAAGTACCGTGCAGAGAGGCATTTAGGCAGTTATTCTACCCATGTTCCATAAGTGAGTGGAATGGGAAGATACCACGAGAAGTGTTACATTTGGAAGTTCATTCTGCTATGCACGTCACAGTGATTTGCAGTTGCCGGCCGCGATGGTCTAGCGGTTCTAGGCGCTCAGTCCGGAGCCGCGCGACTGCTACGGTCGCAGGTTCGAATCCTGCCTCGGACATGGATGTGTGTGATGTCCCTAGGTTAGTTACGTTTAAGTAGTTCTAAGTTCTAGGGGACTGAGGACCGTAGATGTTAAGTCCCATAGTGCTCAGAGCCATTTGAACCATTTTTTGATTTGCAGAGTATGCATTTAGTTGTAGGTGTGGGTTGATAAACAACAAATTAGTATACGCAAATCGAAACTGTTGTCAAAATACTGAGAATTTAAAGGGGACTATTCAAGGTGTTCTAGGATTAACACCAAATATGATTCTTATAAGAAACGTTATTGCAACCTGTAATTGCATTGTAAATGGAAATATCTACGTCTATATCTATAAGCATAATGCTACCTTATGGTGTGTGGCGGAGTGTATTTCTGCTCCCTGTACCTGTTCCCCCTTCCGTGACCCAACCACGAATCGTGGTGGAAAAATTTATCTTCAGAGGGCTCCATACTATCTCTAATTTTTTCGTTATGGTCATATGTGGGAGACAGTAATGTATTGCCCGACTTCTCTTGGAATGTAAGCTCTCACAATTTCAATAGCAAACCTCTCTGTGGAACACAACACGAGTCTTGTAGCGTCTGCGACTGGAGTTTATTGATTATCTCCGAAACGTTCTCGCGCCGGCTAAATGATCCCGTGACATAACGCGCAGCTCTTTATTTTGGAATAGATTAATTTCTTCATTATAGCTTCATTATAAAATTAGCTATATTTGCAATCATTTGGACTGCAAATGTAACTGAACTAAGATACTTGTTCAAGTCTAGCGTGTGAGTTCCCCAACTTGATTGACATAGAGGGATGGACAAAAATATATAAATACCAAAACAAAACACATTACCACGTCTAAAACGACGCAGCAAAACCGTTGGCATTCAAAACAGCTTCCAGTCGTATCGGAATGGATACATAAAGATCGTCTATGGTTCTTCCTGATAAATAGTGACAAGTTCTGGAAACAGTGATGTAGGTGAATAGCGATCACCCATCCTTCGCTCGAAAGTACAGTACAAATGCTCAGTAATATTGGGAGCTGGTGACTGTGGTGGCCAGGGGAGATGGAACAATTGATCCTCATCTTCACAAAACCAGTCCTCGATGTGCGAGATATCTCAGCAGAAGCCCTGCCCTCTTGGAACATAGCATCAGAATTGGGGAGCAGACGTTTTACCATAGGATGAACGTGTTCAGCCAATGTGACCACACAATCCTTGGCCGTAATCCGACCTTGCAGAGTCACCCTGGTGCCCATGGGATACCACGATATGGCTGCCAAACCATCACCGAAATCCCGACATGTTTCAATCTCGGGACGTAAATTCGACCAGAAGTTGGAAACACTGTGAAAGAAGACTCATCCGGCCAAATGTCTTTCTACCAACAGTCATGGTTTTATGGCTTTAGCACCACGTTTTCCTGTTAAATGCATCTGCATCAGTGATGAGTGGTTTTGGAATTCAAGATCCCTCGCAGTTCTCTTCTTATGGAACTCCCTACGTGTCTTTGTGCTGACGGGTTCGGGGTGTGACATTCAGTTTTGCAGTGATTTTTGTAGCTGTTGTCCTCTTATTTTCGTCAGAATCCTCATCAGCGACAGTCTGTCGTGATCATTCAGCACATATTTTCGTCTGCGTTGTAACTTAGCGGACGTTTTGTCGCTTCCGTGTACCCGATAAAAATCTTCGATACGATGCCTTTTGGCAAATCAAATACTTTGCCTCCCTTGTGCACGGAAGCACACGTCATACGAGCACCAAAGATTTGCCCACGTTCGAATTCTCTTAGCTCCGACATAATGCACTCACAAATACACAGAACACTGTTCTCACCACGATTGTCAGTTGCAACGTATTGGCGACATTGGACAGGTGCCTGTCGAGGTCACATACATGAGCGCAACCTGTAGGCTTAGCTGGCATCTGCATTTATGTTCAAGCATGCATTTCTCGCGTAGTTTCCATGTTGTTGTCCCAACCCTGTAGGTTTATAGTCATGAAATTGATTATTTTTTTCTTTTTGCATTAAATGTCTAAATATGCTGTTAGGTACTGGTCTTGGGGCTCTATGAGACTTGCTGATGTGTATGTACTGGGTCTTGTAAAATTTTAACAGCCATGCATTTGCCATGTACCATTTTTGTGAGTTGTAGTACGAGCTTGGTCTACTTTTGCACATCAACATTTTCTTACCAAAACGTTTCACCTTCTCTTCGCTCACCCCTTATTTTCACTACATACACTGATGACACAAAAGGTAGTGCTCCCTGCCTTCTACATGACTGAACGTCGCGTGGTGATGATGTTGGCACTTGACAAGGTACGGAAAGTATATAAGCGGAACAGAGACGAATGAGAAATCATTTGACTTAAAGCACTTTGGGATCCGACGCTTAGGCACGAGGATTTCGAAAATTGCGAAGCTGTTCGGCCATATCTATATCTATGGAAGGTGGTTGAAGATGGTGAAACAACCATACGTCCTCTCATCGGAGAATGTGGGGTTCAGAGGCTTATTCACTCTGTCTGTGGCACATCAGACGACGAAGAACATTACTGGTGCAGGCACAAGTGTTTGGTAACTCACCATTGCACCCACTGTTTGATGTTAGAAATGTGATGAAGCCCACGCGATTGTTTTCCCTTGATCGTCTCAATCAGTACAGCATTTTCCTGGACAATCCGCCTCACTCTGAATGGTCCACTATACACAGTAAACAATTTGCTAGTTAGGAATCTGAGCTTACATGAAAATTAAATGTGTGCAGAGAGTATACAAGCTGGGACAGATGTACGGCACAAGTGTTAGAAACTTTGGTGCTAGTGGCCTCTTTCCCTAACACCAGATTCCGAACAACCATACACAGCTCTTCATTTTAACTGTCACCACGACTGTGACATACTATAGGTCAGATGGCATCTAATTTAAAAACTTCGATCACATTACTGATGTTACCTGTAACAGCAATATAAACGTGCCCTATTCCATACAGATCACAATGTTGACTTTTTACATTACGTGTTAAGCACCTGCAATAGTCGAATCGCACTAATTGAACTGGAATCATTGGCATTATTACATAACATTTTTAACAACTGATTTTTTTGAGGAAACAGTCCTTTTACTTTAGTGTTCGAAACAGAAAATTGCAAATTTTGCTCTGAGAGACCAGCCTAACAGATTCCATTACTGGTGTTTTATTCTATGATCAGAAGTAAGGTATTTGCATTCCTACATATCAGTAGAGTATGTCTCCTACATAGACAATTTTCAGTGCCAGCGGCATGTGTTTTAAGGCAAGATGCTAAGGGATGATATGTTGGATTAGTTTCTCCTATCCTTCAATCCATTATGACAAGAATGAAATGCCAGGATTCCATGCTCTCCTGTCATTCTGATAGTTTCTGCCGTTCCTATCCTCGACTCTGTCTGACCTATGAGTCGTGTCGCCGTTCACAATATTGCTCTCATTACCCAGTTCCTGTAACAAGTGCTGAAATGACGCAGAATCGTCTACGCCTCTGCCTGCTATCGCTATATCTCTGCGCAATTTCACTGACAACTTCGTTATACAGATCCTAATGAGCTCCCCAGTTTCGTATGGCACATCCAAATACCTATTTCGTCTCAGCATTTCCTGATAGCACGTCACTGGATCTCTTATACCACCTTCGTTACAATTTGGCATCATCAATATGCTTTGCTTAACCTGGTCGTGCTTACTTTTCGACCAGAATTCATTTAAAAACTTGTCACAAAATATCTTATAGCTACTACAGTCTTTAATAACTTCCTGTATTTTCGCTCTAGCCTCGTCCTTCAAATGGTTACACACAAACTTCATTTTGAGGAGCGGTCCCCACGATGAAGGTAATTAATCTTGAAATTGAGACAGCCACAGGCATGGATGTTGGTAATTATCAGGATCCGGAAAACAAGTGTACGTTTGTACCGACGCGAAGTGCCTCCTACATTCTTCTTCCGCATTTATGTTTTCCGACCTTGGACTATACCCAGTCCAGTTGGGTTTGCCACCTGTTTTATCCGACACAACCGTTCTTCTAACTCTCTGAGTTAGTCTTCCTCTTTCTGCCTATTTTCGTTTTTTGAATTTATCTCACTCTCCCTCTGCAGTCTACCTGGTAGTGTTTCACCTTCACTTCTGCACGCTAATTGCAACTGTGCAAGTTCTTCCCTATGTTTCCTATTTGTTTCTAATTGTGCCTCTTTAAACTGTAATAGTGATTGTATCTCCTCCTGGTCGGCATAAACCTCTCGCTGCGTACTGTCAGAGCCTGTTTCGCCTCTTATACTGATCTTTTCTACATCTGCGCTAATCGTATTCATTCTGACCACTACCTCCGCAACTTCATCCCTGTGTTTATTTAGCGCCACTTCTTGCCGGGTGACTTGAGCTTCCACGCTGTCTAATGCCCCTTGTTTATCTGCAAGTAAGTCCTCCACTACCTCTTTGATTCGCTCATCTGGCAACACGTCCCTACGTTCTGTAATATCACTCTCTATTGCAATTATTCGTACCTCCAAATTATTGGCTTTTTCTTTCACGGCGTCACATACTTGCTTCAACGCACCCAGATTCTTCTCCCCCTCATCTAACCGATTATTAACTGCAGGCAGACGCTCATCGATAACTGAGTGTAGCTTCCTCATTGCCTCTTTATTTCCCTTATGCAATGCCTCCATACTTTCCTTACTATCTTTATCCATCCATCACTTCCCATCTTTCCTTATTATCTTTATCCATCACTTCCAATATTTCCTTAATCTCCCTATCTCTCTCCCTTTTATCTCTATCCATCCTCTGTAAAAACTGCAGTAGCACATTGTCATTTGCTACTTTCAGTGCGCTCACGTCGTTCGCCTGAGAAACGGTAGCTTCGCTAAGGGTAGCTTCACTTTCACTGCATACCTGACATAGTCCCGGCTCGCCCGTGTCGTCGGGAAAAGCCCCCGGTTGCGGACAAAGCCTGCCGCTTAAAGGATCACCTAGCCACGGTCCGCTGAACAATTCAGCCCCTTCCGTGTGTTTGCCGTTCTCGCTCATTAACGCGAGGTCGACACCTACTTCCTGCTGCACTGCTACATTCACCCCAGAATCACTATTCTACATGGTGAGTACACTTTTCGACTGCGACCTAGTTACTATGGACATTACGCAAAAAAATTATGCAACAATCTTCCAGCCTTGGACGATATAGCAATTAATTACCCAAAAAAAGTAAAAGATCCTCACCAATCCAGAAAGAAATTGCAAACAAAAAAGATTTTTACTTCTTAGCGCTATCACAATATATTCCATCAAATAAAAAAATCTTAACAGCAAACCCTAATAGCAAAAATATCCTGGCAAAAATATCCTGGCAGGGTCAAAATTATGAGAGGCACCCACATGCCTAGCTCATACTGTGGCATCAAGCAGTCAGGCCTGCAAGATGAGTGGTCTGCCAAGCGAGTGGATTCCTTCTTATTTATCGAGTAACATGAACTTTCGTACTCACAACTAAGTTACAAATTATCCTCCAATATGAATAATACGCAATGGAAATGTGCATCTGACTATCAGTAATTTACAGAACTCTGACTGTTCACTACGCAGTGGCAATACCACATTTTCTTTTTTTTATTTAACGGCTTTTATCAACACGTGGCCATCGCACTGGATATGAATGGTGCACACATTATGAATTCTGGATATCATGACAACATACAATTCGAAGGAAAAGGCCACCAATCTTTTTCTTTTCACTATCTTATTTATTCCGATAAATTCTATAACCTAAACACACAAATTCTATAACCTACAACAATAACACATGAGAAATTCCGCCCAGTGGGCATGGCTTTACATTGGTGATTCTCTATCTTATGGTCTCGTAATTATTTAACGCTACAGTTCACTTTCTGGATAGGATGGTGGATCTTTTATTATATCTCACACTTCGACTCTCACAATCATCATCTCGAAACTTTCCTCCAGACCGAGTGGTACAGAAGGAACAAGCATAACCCACTAATCTTTTGAAACTACCTTGCTACTCTCCCATGCAAACCACACATACCCAAATTACATGACATACACCACACTACAACATGGAATACAATACAATAAATAGTCACAACACTATCACTTTCAGCTTTCCCACTTCAATTAGTATTTATCCCAGTTTCACGCGACACTGCCCTACTTTGTAATTCTACTTTCCTACTATGAACTCTGGAGATATATGCACGTCTTCCTGTGCAATGCAAGCCAAGTGGCGTTGCTGGATAGACGGCCGACTCACCTTGCTTCTCTCTCAGAGTTTGAATTTAGCGTCACACGGAATCATATCACGCAAAGTAATATTAAGAACATATTCATCACACACGCGAGTCCTCAACTGATACCATGGACGAGTACTTCTCTTTATCCTTTGTCTCATACACAGATTGAGACTCACACAGTACTCACCACGTGGAAGTACTCGTCTCTAATTTCAAGTCCTGCACACGCCATTTCTTAAATATTTCAACTTATGGTACACACGCTATTTCTTAAATATTTCAACTTATTGTACACACGCTAGTAATTCAGCTTAACTTAAGCGCACGGAAGTATTTCAACTTATTGCTACACGTGGTTTCGTTGTGACCGTTGGTCACTTCCAAAGATTACTACGATCCCATTAATATTACCTGCCTGACATTTAATTCTCCCCACAAAAGTTTCTGAAATAGAGAAATTATTATTTCAAACTACTCTTAAATATTCCACATGTATACCATGTCTCCACTCTTTTGTCTTTACGGAGCACAACTAAGACAGGTCTTCACAGCACAAGATCCAGCGGCAGAGTGCTGAAACATGGCCGTTCTTCAGGTGGGGGAAGACCATGCTACCTTGGTCAGCCACATTTCAGGCGCTCAAAGCTCCGGTAAGTTTCATCTCTTTGCTTCCACCAAAGGTGGCCAAAGGATCGTCTCAAAGATGATCAAATATTCACATTCACTATCTGCGGTTAGCAGACGGCCATACATTCATTCATTTCACAGATCTCACCAAACTGGATGTAGGGATTTATTTTGTGGGAGTGCACATGTGATCAATTAAATAAATAAATTGTCGTTCTTTCCCACACTGGTATCCGGCATCGCTGTATTAATTGAAATTGAGTTATTATTAGAAAAAATATGTTGTTCAGACAAGAATAATGAAGTATGTTGTACCTATTTTCAATGTCGGGCGATACTGTACCCTTTCAGTAGGAATGATTAAACTCAAGTAGTAATGTCTACCAACATGATTAGTCGACTAGGACACAAATGAGGCGCTGAGATCCATAAGGGCCTAAAGCACACCGCTGTCGATCCCACATTTAACTTAATACCAGAGAACCCAGCGATACAGCTTTTCGTGAATTTTCATACGTACATTGTGGACCTACAGCAAAGATAAACTTGACTCTCCACAAGATCAACAGATGTCAGAAGCAGCAATAAATGCTACAGCCTTACAATCGACGGTAATTTCCTGCAGACTGAGCCGTGTTGCGGCTCGCATTGGTGCCGTTGGTAGGTTGGCATCGTGTAATATAGTGGCGTCTCGTTTTCTTCTCGTGTTTACTGGCGCCACTACGTTTGCTAGCGTTGTCTGCCCGCGAGAGGCACCAGCAGCGGTTATAGATATCTAGTGCCTTAGTACCATCTTTGGAAGGGCGTAAAGTGTTTTCCGCGTCGGAGTGTGTCGAGTAGTTCGGTTGGGACGGAGCAGCAGTGAGGTCCGGCAGCCTGAGGACATGCCGGGACCGCTGGCGGCACGCAGACACTGCCGGATCGAGGGGCTGTAGTTGCGAGGGCCACAACCTCGTTCTCCACCGGATCCAGGACGTTTGAGTTGAGTGAACGTTAACCCAATAGTGAAACCTCCACTGTTTTGAGATCACGCCATTTGCTCGCGCGTTGCTGCTCCCAGGGTCGCTGAGAGGAAGAGCAACCAGTGGATTGTTTGGAGTTGGCGAAATTAATTAGCCATCCTCCACCTTTTATTATTAATCATTGAATTACTTGTGTTTATTGACGAAGTTCAACCAGCGGTATTTTTCTGCCCAGTGGCCGCTGACTGCCCAGTTACCTGCCCTGGAGGTTAGTCTATTTTTTCGGCAGTGTACCTTTCCTCATCTTACCGCTGCTGTCCGGTAAGGCGTGTAGTTCGACAGCCTCCTTGATTGTGGTTCGGATATTTGTTTCTTTTGGAATACTTTGGTCGTAGTGGGTCGTTTTGCTTCTGAATGTTCTAAACGCCAGATTTTGAAGACGCATTGCTGTCTGCCAGTTCCACCTTGCCTGGGTTATTGCATCCTTGTGTTGGTTATCAGACGTTAGGTAGATGTTGCAAGGGTTTTGGCCTGCGTTTAAACTATCACTAGTTTGAGTTGCCATCCGGTTAAGTGAATACAACTCTTGACTGCCTGTCTCATCGTTTACGAAGATGAGCGACTTTCCCAGGTCGATCCTTGGAGCATTGCCTGAGGCCCACTTCTCTCTTGATTTGGTTAGATTGTTGTGATTGTCAATAAGGCCTTCAACCGTGAATGCAATTTGTCTTAAGAATTTTTAATTACATATCGTGGCTTAATACTGAAAATTTTAAGATTGTCATTTTTTATAATATTTCAGCATCTCTTGGAGAAGCTTAATTCGTTCTTAAGAATTTTCTATTCAGGCCATCAGCCATCAAATTGTTTTTGAGGTGTTACTATTGGGGCCATCAGCCAACAAATAAGTTGAATTTATGGTCAATAAAGCCTTCAGCCGTGAGTGCAACTTGCTTAAGAAATTTTTTATTAGACATTGTGTCTTAACAGTCAAATTTGATAATTGTTCCTTATTGTCAACATTATTTACAATTGTTTTCAAATAAAGTGTAACAAGGTTACGTGATTTAAAAGAAAGACAACTGAGCAACCAACGGCCCCGTCCACACTGAATCCTGCCTTTCCCTAAGTGCCACGTCACATACACCCTTTTCTCACCACCTCACCTGGATTACTGTATGATACTTAATATTCCATAATTCATTCAAAACCCACAAATAGGCTTACTGTCAGTACAACTTTAACACACTCTGACGTCCGGTCTAATTTTACTGTATAGTGAGTGAATTAGCGTACCTGACGAGTGTGCTATCATCTAGCAGGATTTACTCCGAGCGAACGGGTATAAAAGTCTGCCACAGCGTGCTACCACCTCGTGGCACTGACGTAAACTTCCAGGTGAGTGACAAGGGCACATTATGAGCTGTACAAGTTATTTATCAAATCCGTATGTACTTGGCCCGTAAGGCAATTACGTCAAGCGAGATTCGCATGCGCAAAAGCTCTTTAAAACGTGCGCAACTGAAGGTGTGCTCGCGACCCTGATACCAAGTTTCACGGATTCTACAGGAGCAGTAGCGCGGTATATGTAAGTGCCGTATCTTTTAGATTGCAGCATCTGTGTTACATTTAACAGCATTCATAGTAAACTAACCAATAAATTCACAAGGTATAGAAAGTTAGGATGTTCACGTGCTCTTATGCTCTTACACAGCAGCCACAACTCTTTTGAAACGTCCCCTTTGAAAAATTGCACAGGACTGTGCTTAAACTGACATACAATATTTTTAGCGCAACGCAATCTGACTTTAAAAATCCCTACAAAAGAATGGCCCTGACTAACATTAAACTACACCTTTCAGAAATCACTTACCTCACAAAAATCTTCATTACTCGAACTACTGAAATACAGCGAGCGCCACTACTGCCAGCCAAATAAAAGATTCAAACTACGGAAGGCACTAACTACTGATAGGGATAGTTAGCAAATGAAAGATATTAATAGAGAACAAACAATGTATTTACCTTGATAGTCATAATATATATAGCAGTTCATGACAAATTACAAAAGTCCGCCATCTCTCTCCACACATCCACCACTGCTGGCGGCTCACCTCCAACTGCGCAACGCTATGCGCTGTTCACATGCTGCTGCCGCTGCCCAACACTACAATGGCAGACAACAATGCAAAGCAGCCACAGACTGCACACAGCACAGCCAGTGATTTTCATACAGAGCTGGCGTTACCAATAAAAAAACCTAAACAGCCTACTTACATAGCCCCCATGCTCCCCACAAAAAATTTTACAAATGGTTTTGGGCAGTGGCCAATACAGATTTGAAAAAATTTTTCATAATTACAATAACAAAAAAATCAAATGCACACACTTATTGATACAATGTTGGTCAAAAGCTCAAATTTTCTCACAGTCCATAAAGACAGTCCTGATCGTTCATCACGGTAAAATAGTAGTGTTTTTCTCAAAGTCTGAGCAGTAGAAGAAAATGCACACGGAAGTAGTGGATTTCCATGCAGTCTTGAAGAAGTAGTGTTGTCCTTCCAACGGAAAGACAGTGCTGACTCTCGACATGCAGACAAGTAATGGGTCACAACAGAGCAAACCCACAGCAGAGTCATTCGAAGTTTTGAAGAATATTGGTAGGTAGGTCATCACAGAGCAGACCCACTGTAGTCCTGGTAGAGATTACGGTATTGGTGGGCCACCAGAGGTGCAGACCCACTGCAGTCCTTGTAGAAATAATGGTAATGGTGGGCCATCAAAGATGCAGACCCACTGCTATGTAAGTAGGCTGTTTAGGTTTTTTTATTGGTAACGCCACCTCTGTATGAAAATCACTGGCTGTGCTGTGTGCAGTCTGTGGCTGCTTTGCATTGTTGTCTGCCATTGTAGTGTTGGGCAGCGGCACCAGGATGTGAACAGCGCATAGCGTTGCGCAGTTGGAGGTGAGCCGCCAGCAGTGGTGGATGTGGGGAGAGAGATGGCGGACTTTTGAAATTTGTCATGAACTGCTATATATATTATGACTATCAAGGTAAATACATTGTTTGTTCTCTATTAATATCTTTCATTTGCTAACTATCCCTATCAGTAGTTAGTGCCTTCCGTAGTTTGAATCTTTTATTTAGCTGGCAGTAGTGGCGCTCGCTGTATTGCAGTAGTTCGAGTAATGAAGATTTTTGTGAGGTAAGTGATTTCTGAAAGGTATAGTTTAATGTTAGTCAGGGCCATTCTTTTGTAGGGATTTTTAAAGTCAGATTGCGTTGCGCTAAAAATATTGTATGTCAGTTTAAGCACAGTCCTGTACAATTGTTCAAAGGGGACGTTTCATATGTCGACCCTTAGCCGAGGATACCTCACTGGAATCTTCTGATTTTTCTTGTAGTTTGTGTAATTAGTGTAGATTTTGTTTATTGCTAGCGCGTAATTGTAGAGAGAATCTCCTTTGTAGTTGCAGTCTTTCATTGTTGTACAGTAAAACAGTCGTGGCATGCATGTAGATTCGCACCAAGTATTTCGCTGCTGTGCTTGCAGTTAACTAGATATTATTTTCAGTGCTATGTTAATGTGTTCTCTTGTTTTTGCTCTTCAAATTGTGCTTTTCTGTGTTGTCGTGTGAAATATTGTGACAATAATGGCGTGTGAAAAACGTAACACTAGGCTACAAAGTAAACTGAGAAATAATAGTGACGACGAGCGTAGCTTATCAGCACCACTGTGTAATGAATTAACAGACATTCAAAGTAGTAATTTGGTAATTGTGCATAGGGAAATGGAGCGGGCGGCAGACAATGGCGTAGGCAGTGAAACAGGTAGTGAACAGGGAAGCATTATCGATCGATCGGTCGGCAACAGCTCGCCTCAGGAATACGAAATGACTGGACACATTCTTGCAAATACTGCAGATTCAGGTTTTGGGTCCTCACCGTTTTCTCAAATGAGTCAAGACACTTTTTCTGCTTGTCAAAATGTGAATGTTGCCGGTGCAAATGCACTGCCGAAAAGCGTACAGGAACAGATTCTAGACACTAATGCATTGTTATTACAATTAATGCAACAAATGGGACAAAATCTTCAAAAGTTGGACACAATGGAACAGAATCTTCAAAAGTTAGACACAATGGAACAGAGTCTTCAAAAGTTAGACACAATGGAACAAAATCTTCGGAAGTTAGACACCACACTTGAACAAACACGTGAAGATTTAACTACTGAGTTACATAACATTGAATCGAAATGTCAAAAAGCCTGTAATGACGTAAAAACTCAAATTTGTGAGCATTTTCAACCTACTTTTTCGCGGCATGAAAATGCATTACAGAATCACGAAGCAGCCATAAAAGAACTGCAAACTATTGTTCATGAAAACCATGAGACCTTGCAAGCTAAATTTGACTCAGTTGCATCTACCGATTCGGTTACGCAACTTGCAAAAACTCAGGAAAACTTAAAGGACACAGTAGATACTCTGAAACTTGGTTCAGAAAAACACACTGAGGAAATAAGTACACTATCGGAGAAAGTAGCCGAACTTTCGGACCAGTTTACTAATTTATCTACGAAGGTAGATGATAATCTGAATGACACAAAACCGGTAGTCTTCACTGACACAGAAGAGTATGAACAAATTAGAAAATTCAAACAAAATCAAAATCAAATCAATACACAGTACAAAAGAGAAATCCGGGAAGTACAAGCTCAGTTGACGCAGGTAATACAAGAATTACGTATTTCAGAGGACACTCGCGCCCCGATACAGGAAGAGGGACATAGAAATACGGAACAGCCACAAAATAATAACACAGCGCATTTCGGAAATTATGAAAGAAATTGGCAAGGTGCACCGAATTTTGAAATGGAACCGCCGAAACGACGTAACAATGACCGATATGCTACTCGCCGACACGATGATTTTGACTATAAGCTGTTCATTACTACACGTAAATTCAAAACATTTAAGAATTCTGACAACGACATTCATCCACAAGCATGGCTTCATCAATTTTCTCATTGTTTTCCTCCCAACTGGTCATTGGAGCACAGGTTAGAATTTATGTGTGGCTACTTAGAGAATGAACCAGCTGTAAGAATGCAATCGGTCATTCACGATTGCCACAGTGAAGGAGAATTTTACCATGCCTTCCTCTCAGCATATTGGTCTCAAGCCACACAAGACCGAGTAAAACATGGCATCGTAATGATGAAACATTTCGAACAATCTGAATTCTCCAGTCTTGTGAAATATTTTGAAGACATGTTGCACAAGAATCAGTACCTGTCAAACCCATACAGCCCCTCAGAACTCATCCGCATTTGCTTAATCAAATTACCTGAACATTTACGACATATTATTTTAGCAGGACGTTGCAAAGAAGACATTGAGGCTTTTCAGGGACTGTTACAAGAACTGGAAATTGACACTGACAATCGGGGAACGCGGAAACAGGAGCACTACAATTACAGGTCACATCCGTCACAATTCCGTGACGACAGAAACGATAACTGGACGCGACAAGGCTATTCTCACAACACAAATCGTGACCAAAACAGACACCACCCTTATGACAACCGCTGGCAGAATAATAGTTACAGAGAAAGATCGCATTTCCGTAGTAATGAAAATGACACAGATATCCATAGAAACAGACAATATGGTAATCAGAACTATTATTATCAAGGGAGACAGAATAATTTCAGACGCAACAGTTCAGCGCACAGTTACGATTCAGGGAGAAATTCTCCACCACGTGACCGACAAGAAAGAAACTGTGTAAACAACAGACAAAACGACAGACCTGAATTCCATCAGAACTGGCGAGCTTCAAACAGGGCAGGGCCCTCTCGTCACGGTGAATTTGTAGAAGTTAGGTCTCCAAATCCCAATAACGACGCGCGCCAACAAAGAGACAATAGGCAATGACTCACACCGCTGGCAGCCACAGACTGCACACAGCACAGCCAGTGATTTTCATACAGAGGTGGCGTTACCAATAAAAAAACCTAAACAGCCTACTTACACTTTGAGACCATCTGCATCTCTTCATGCTTGAAGTCTTCCCCGACGCCGATGGCATCTTCCAACAGGGCAACTGCCTGTGTCACAATGTTAGAATCGTGCTACAGTGGTTTGAGGAACCTGATAGTGAACTCACATCGATGTCTCGCCCACTATATCTGCTTGATCTTGTGGCGTTTCCGCCAACATTAGATTTTTATTTTACTTCTACTGGCCAGACATTCAGTAGCAGCAAGGAAGGAAGAGTACCGTGCTTTGAGTTGTGCGGCAGATTGTCTCAGAGCGTGGGAAAGCGCCTGCTAGCAGTGACTGAATCATGCTGGACTACGGTAAACCTTGCCGGGAACGTGGCACGAGGCAGTAGAATGTTGTTGGTTAGTATTTATTATTTGAACGCTACTATGCTCCTTCAGCCACATCGTCAACGTTGGTTGCATTGATAGAAGTTCAATAATTATTGCATAAAGTCATTAACGAAAGCAAAAACGTAAATGAGAAGAACATTTTAACTTAGTCGTTACTGGTGGAAGACGATGGACCAATCAGAAGTGCGCACTGAATAAGCAGGCGCCAGACTATTAACTGTACCTCATTACTAGCGAGGCAACACGCGAGAAGAAGCCAATCGAGACAAGATCTTCGTGACAACTTTAGACGACGTGAGGTAAGCAAACCAAAGCCAGTGAAGCCATGTAAGTGAAAAGACATATCGATAGAACCTAGCATTTCTGCAAGGTGGGTAAGACATTTTATGAAACCCACCGTTAACAGGTACGTGGGCGAACACTATAATAATAATAATCTAACGTCGCCATTTTCCATTCTCTTTTAACATTACAGTGGAACACATCTGGAACGCTATCGGGCGCCAGCTCCGCGTCTACAAAGCAGCGGCCCGCCACGTAGGGCTGTGCGTAGACATGGGGGGCGCCACAGGGCCACCGGAAACCTATCAAGGACTTTTCAAGTCCCTGCCTTGTAGATTCGTTGCTATAGTGCGTTCCAGTGGTGAACCAACAAATTATTAAGTCGTTTTAGTTGAGCAACCTGTTATCTGCAAAAACGTTTTTTGACTGAGGTAGTCGGAGTGATTACATGCCTCCCTACCATCTGTGTGACTCCTCTACCCTATATTCAAAGGATACTATACTTTCACTTTTCATGAAAAGCACCATTTGCGTTCCTCCGCCTTAAGAGCTAGCTGCCAGTGTTTTCTATGAGGTTGATACTTGGACAGATCTGACAGGATATTACTATTAAATTTCTCCGATAACACTCCCTCATAAGTGTGACCGCGTCTATTCGGAAAGTCTCTGCAAGTCATTAATACCAAGCTTCAGTAGGCATACCGTATGAACATTTCCCTTGAGATGTGGTGATTTGCCGGCCGGAGTGACCGAGCTGTTCTAGGCGCTACAGTCTGGAACCGCGCGACAGCTACGGTCGCAGGTTCGAATCCTGCCTCGGGCATGGATGTGTGTGATGTCCTTAGGTTAGCTAGGTTTAAGTAGTTCTAAGTAGTAGGGGACTGATGACCTCAGAAGTTAAGTCCCATAGTGCTCAGAGCCATTTGAACCATTTTTGTGGTGATTTCTTATAGTGCTAAAAGCTCTTAGGTTTTTAGTGTATCATTCGTAGAGAGCATGAGGTAATTTCCAAGTAATCGTTTTCGAAATCCGTGTTACTCTCCATGGAGAAAGACATACGGCCCCAAAATGAATCGATGCGTTCGACCTCTGAGTATGCTAAAAAATTCGCTAGAAATCGAGGTGTATGATACAATTCAGCAAATCACAAATGTTGCTTTTCTCTTGGAGACGGATTTGGCCTTTACTTCGTATGAATTTCTCCAGCGATGTACGTTAACTTACGGTTAATAGTAAAGCTCATGCACCTACATATCTGTATACATCATGACAGGCCATCCATTGGGTCCTCGCGCCTTGAGTTTTAGCGATTTCATCTACTTTCAGCATCGTCGTTCTAAATCATTATATCACTCATTTTCATAGTATTGTGGCAAATGAATATTGCCAGTATTTCTTGACTTTCTTTTATTAAGCAAAATTTGGAACCTCAACATTTATAAAATGAACTTCCGTGATCATACCCCCTCATATCCGAGCGTAGTGTCACTCAAAGTTGTCTGTACACAGTTTGTAATAGTGCTTATGACTAATTTAATCCTCGACTGTGCGTTATTTCATAAAAGTTGGGTAAAACTGGATATTGCAATTTATGTATATTCCACTCCGAACGTGAGTAGCAAATTTTATTATTCACATTTTGAGACTTTTGTTTTTTACTACCACACAAATTGATGTTTAGTTTCCACAAATTCGTTCAGTTCATTAATGTCTCTTGATTCGAGTGTTTCAGAAACGATTGTTTCTCTACTTTCTTTATGATGCAAATCCGTATGGCGATTCTCAGAAACTTCGCCAGCATGAGTAAGTTTTCAGCAGACGCTGTGGCATTTTTATGACATTTATTTGCATGGAAGCATCATGTTGTCTCAGTTAAAAAAATAGCGAAAATCCTCAAAAGAATGACTGCTGTAAAAAGGCAGTGACGGAGGGCTACAATTCAGTACTCTGGCGATATTTAGGTGGTTAAATACAGATCAATGGTTTTGTTGCGGAAGCAAGCGCAGTGACATGGTACTCGTTCACTTTTCAGGTACCATCCACGAATTTGTGCGAACTTACGCGTACGTCAGAGCTTAAAACAAAGTTGTCTGTCAGAACCTGCTCTCTCTGTTAAAAAAAAAAACCATAATAAAAAAATAAAATAAAAAAATACGGTGTAATTAGTGAAGAAACTGAGATGTTTACGACTTAAAATTATGTGCAATGACCAGAACAAGGGCGAGGTACAAAGAAGACTGACAGTGGTGCAGATAATTTGACTGCAAAATTTGGAGAAAAAATGACAAAATCCATGAATTTGAACAAGGATACAAACTGTAAACGTAGGCTTCCGCGGCCGTAGTCGCAGTCAATAAAATTCTTCTGGGTTTGTGACCGCATTGTCAACTATAAAATTCCGACGTTTTGGCGTTAGCAATACACCCTGAGGAAGGCGTCTTGCAATAGTCGCCGAGGCGTTGGAACTTTATAGTCGACAATGCGAACACAAGCTCAGAAGAATTTTATTGACAAGGGTACAAATTATACGAATGAGAACTCTTGTGCTACAAATTTTATAAATTGACCAGTTGCCTACGATAAAACAACGCACAGATGAGTAACTACAGCAAATCTGACGTATCCGGAATCTTTGGACAGGTAGACGACTGATCACGATTACTTTTAATTCCGTTTGCCTTAACTTGATTTCAGTATTCAGAGATTAACGTTGAACGTGTTTTCAACGATGATTCCGAGTCTCTGTGTCTTCAAAAGCTGTTAGTTGAGACTTTTCATGTATTTGTTGTGTTACATATCTTTTTTACCTTACGCTTTTCTCTCATCTCTTCAGTAATGGTTATTACCACACTATAAAAGTAGTATTAATTTGCTCGGTTCCTGAATCTTGTGTGTTGTGTTACTATATGTAAAAAATAATGACTAAATTGTTGACGTTAATGGCAGTTGTAAACGTACGAAAAATATGATAGGTTTCTATGCGAGATAATCTTGCACTTTGTGCAGTTGGTGAGACGTTCAGAGTGTTATGAACTATTTCTTTACAGCAAGTAATTCAGTTTGAAAGTATGGTCAAAGCTAAGAGACGATAGCAATTAGAAAAAATTTACAGGTCCCACCGAGATTTGAACTCGGATCGCTGGATTCAGAGTCCAGAGTGCTAACCATTACACCATGGGACCTCGTACGCCGAGGAAGAAGATGTTCAATAGTCTGATCAAAGAGATGAAAGAGTAGTTACGCCGAACATCGCTCATTTATAGGCGGTGTTTGTTAGCAACACGTGTTCCGCATGTGGTGGGGTGGGCGAAACGCCAACAGGCCGGTCGATGGCCCGAACTTCCACACTGAACGGCAGTGCGTCACCGTTTAAACAAACACCATGAGCCGTTATCTGCCGACAGCTGTGCGGTCATTAAAAGAAATTTCTTAACATATCTAGTCTCTGAAATGTGTCACTAAGTCGCACTGATGCGATTACTCCAAGGATTTGCGAGGGCCTATACCCAGAGGGATCAAAACTTCCCGTTACATTACTTTGACCCATCAGTTCCTTAACTGCAGATGGAGAAGAAAAATCTCCTCAGACATTCCTAACAATAATTTATCTTACAACTCATTCAGACGGATTCATAAGAGGAAAAATGGCAGTACTTTTATAGATAGTGACGGTACGTCACTGCTTGTTCGTCTTTTTCAGACAGTTATGTTCAATCCTGATTTTAACTGATTTCCTTAGCCTCCTTATCTTCTTATTTTTCTCCTTCTCCTCCTCCTCTCACCCCCCCCCCCCCCTACCTTCTTCAGCTCTTCTTCTTCTTCTTCTTCTTATTCTTATTATTATTATTCCTTCTCCCCCGCCCCTCTCTCTCTCTCTCTCTCTCTCTCTCTCTCTCTCTCTCACACACACACACACACTAACTACAGTAGGTCTCTTACATATCCGCAAACAACTCTCACAAACAGAAAGATGCGTTTATATAGGATGCGTATTGCAGGATATAATGCAAAACTAATTTTCACATTCTCATTCAGCTCCTCGTTTTTATGCTGCACACAACACCGAAGGGGGTGGT
The DNA here is from genome assembly GCF_023864345.2 of Schistocerca serialis cubense. Taxonomy (NCBI): domain Eukaryota; kingdom Metazoa; phylum Arthropoda; class Insecta; order Orthoptera; family Acrididae; genus Schistocerca; species Schistocerca serialis. Next base: position 593,997,098 of record NC_064639.1, read on the forward strand.
GCGGTGGTAAAAATCACTAGACTTGCTTTCTGGAACAGTGGAGCCCATATCTACGTCGAACCATTACAATTTAACTTTACAGGAATTTCTTCAAATCGTCTATAGCGAAGGCTGGGCTGCTTATTCCTGTAATCTTGAGTCCAAAGACTAAGTTCATGCAGCTTTCCGCCCTAGTCAGTACATTACAGATCTCTAATCTCTGCACAGCTATAGCACCCTCCAACGATAGTGAAGCCCTGATGTGATATGTATGCGATGAGCTGTGCCGTACCTACCTACCTATCCCTTCTTTTTGTCAAGTTGTACCATAAAGCTTTCCCAATTAGTTACTTCGAACAGGTATCGCTTGTTTTCCTGTCCTAACTTGTGCCCCGAATCCAGTGACCCTGTCTCCTTCGCCTGTGAGCCGACCTCCCTCGTTATATTTGTAATCTTAGAACCGATTTCCACTCAATTACTAATAATTCTCAAGTAAGTCAAGTGGTTTCTGCTGAGGGCAGTCTGCACCATGCATACACATGGTCTACTGGAACAAGAACTGGGCTATTCAGAGAATCAGCTTACAGATTCCGGGGTCTTTGGACTTTGATATCGTTTTTACCATTATCCAACATCTCCATGCCCTTTTCCTCATGTTCTGAACACTCTTACTTTCGATCGATGGAAGCAGCTTGTTCTTAAAAATTTCGTACACAATTTAAGTTTCTAACCGACCTTGTATTTATATGTTTCGCTGGTTGATCAGTAAATAATATATGAGTACATCTTCGCCCCACTGGAGTGAGGAAAACATTTTTTTTTTTGTCTAGAATCCAGTTACTTCACTTACAGTTCCTCTCATCATAAGGACTATTATGAACAAAAACATTAAACAAATTCGTTGTTAAAAGAATGTCGAGTTACATCTTACAGATCTAATCATGTAGATACACAGTGATGAATAATATTATTGGACAGAACGAGTCATGCAGATTATAGCAAGTAACATTAAAAGCAAAAGTAAAATAAACAAGGCAGTTTAATGATGAATCCCGTCTACATGTTTCTATTTCTTTGGACAACGAAACATTCAGGTTACAAGAAAAAGGAGACAATACAAACCAGAATTATGTTTCTTCATCACGAAATAATTTCTGTTGTAGCCAGAGTCACAATACGATACCGATAAAACCAATACCTGTGGTATTTGGTATTTCGGAACGCAAGCTTACAAGGAACAGACCTGCATTTCTTGGGAACCAAAACCCGGTTTTACTAGCACGCAATGAATTTTGTGGATACACAGCATAGAATCTTGAGCACAGCAACTTTTCCTTCCTTTTCTCTCCCAGCTAAATTGCCACACCACATTAAACGATCGTTGCACACTACTTTGCACCAAAATTCAGTGACATAATTTTATACTATTTATTTATTAGCGGTGACAACACACTGATAAGCCAACACGTTATGACCACTGCCCACAGCGACGCTGGATGCCGCCTGGTGTCGTTGCGGGCACGTGTCACGGTGACAAAAGTTGAAACTTCTTAGTTTGAGTTTCACGAAATAAGTGAGTAGGTGAAACTACTTTGTGTGAGTCTTAAACTGCTGAATGAAACTGAACCAACTGTCTCGTTACTTAATTTTATCATTTCAACACTGACCTACAGAATTTTCCCTGACAAAGGCAACTCAAACTTAACCTATTCATTTATTACCCTCAATATACAAGCGCAACGCAATATGACTGCACTAAAATGACTACATAACTTCAAATAATTAACACAAAAGAATGGCTCTGAATTGGAAGAAATGCTAACAATAACCCATACTTTTTTCATAAGTCTCTTAGCTCACAGAAAATCTTCATAACACGAACTACAGCACTGACAGCAAGCACCAACTACAGCCAACTAAATAAAAACGATTCTAACTACTATAGGCTCTAATTGCTAGGAGGCATATGGTTAGCAAAATAACGATTTTTGTTGAAGAGCAAACAATGTATTTAGCAGATTTTACCTTATTCATGTGACAGCCAGTCCCAAAAATTACATAGTCGCCAATAATTCTACTGCTCAAACATTACCAACTACATCCATCATAATTTTACGATGTCCTACCAACACTGAGTCTCCCTGAAGGACACATGTCCAAGCCGTCAGCTCGCTAACTGCTAACTGCTAGTTCGTCCAACCACGGGGTCTCTTACCGAGGGCGCAGAGCGCTGTCAGCGATATTAATTACAGTCTATAGTGCTGCCAACATACAAAGATATAAACAGGCTACTCACAAAGTATGTAAGCAGAGCAGACACGAACGGGGTTCACCTTAGCGAAGATGTGGACTGGAAAAGGGGAGGTAAGCGACTTCGATCTAGGGTAGATTATTATCACGCAGAGCATGTGAACGAGTATCTCGAAAATGGGGAATCTGATTCAATGTCCACGTGCTACTGTCGCGAGCATCCACGGAAAGAGCTAGAACGACAGTTAAACTACCACTAGCCAGTAAATGGTTGGAAGCCCACGACTCTTCACAGAATGTGGCATTCGGAGGCATGTCTGCTCTGTAAAGTAGGATGGATGGTGATCTGTGGCGTCTCTGACGAAAGAGCACACTGCTGGTGCACGCACAAATGATTCTGAGCACACAGTTCATCGTACGTTACTGAAAATGGAGCTCCGCAGCAGATCACCCTTAAGTGTCCACATGTTGACCCAACGACATCGTCAATTACGATTGCAGTGGGCACGTGAGCATCGGGACTGGTTTGAGGAGTACTGTAGTGAACACACGCTGATGTCTCGGCTACTAAATTCGCCTGATGTAACTCCTGTGGAACCCATCTCGGTCGCTATCGGGCGTCATCACCGCGTAGTGACTACCTGCTTAAAATAGCGTAGACATATAATGCCACATACCTCTACAAACCTACCAAAAAACTGTCGTAACCCTGATACGCAGAGTCAGTGATCTATTTAGTTCTAAAAACTGACAAAGAAGCTATTAAGCAGGTAGTCACTATGTTTTGGCTCATCAGTGTATTTTACCTACAGATCGGCGAATCCTCGGGGCTGTAGCTTTCCGTGGTGTAAGTATATAGTTTCCGTTTTTGATAATAATAATTAAAATCGTTGATCCTTTCGTGGCCACTTGACAATTTGCCTGTTGGCTTCTGTCTCGGGTTCTTCGGCCTCGGACGTTGGCGCACCAGGTACATAAATGGTCTTAAGCCGCGAGTTCGGCTCCAGTCCACCACCAGCATTGGAAGGTTAAACTATGACAATACCAGCCACTCGTGCTGGCGAAACGTCAGAAAAATCATCAGACGAACATCGGCCGAAGAACCCGAGACAGCAGCCAACAGGCAATTAGTCAATAATTAAAATGTGTATTCTAATCTAAATAATTTCACTAATAAACTTTGGTTTTGAGCAGATATTTATAGATATCAAATACCGTACAGGATAACAGTAGCTACATTTTTTTTCCTTTTTAATCTTTCTCCTCAAGTCCAGACCAAAAAACGACAACCAAGAAATACACAATCATTTTCACGATTCCGTTAAGGAGTAAACTACAGTATCAGAGTAATTCTTATTATGTGTAACTTACAATGTTAACAAAATGTACTTTTTAGTAACTGCTTGCAGTCGCAACAGGAGAACAATAATAAAAACAAAAGTAATTGTACTTGTTATGTATATTGTTGGGTTGCTCGACCACAGGATGGGATTGTAATATACCAGGCTGATCAAATCTGCTTAGCTACAAATACTCGTCTCCTCTTCCCATCTCCCCTCTCCACCCTCTCTGTCCCAACTGCCCCTTCCCTCCTCTCTTTGTCCCCTCTCTTCCTCTTCTTCTCTCCCCCTCCTCCAGACTCCCTGCATCTTTCCCCCTCTTCCTCCTTCTCCTCTCGCCTCTTCCAATTAGACTCCTTCTCTCTTCGTTTTTCAGTCGCGTCAATTTTCCCTTCTCGCTTCGTTACTTGCATTCTACATTCCGTCTCTCGCCTCTTCTTCTCCTCTTCAGCTTTCCTCCTCTTCAGCTCTTCTCCTCTTCCTCCCCCCTCTGCCCCCTCTACTGCCTCTGCCCCCTCTTCTCCTCTCCCTCTCTCACCTTCCCCCAACAACATATTATAGAACCAAATCCCTGTACCATGAAGTGGGAGTCTAAAAGGGGTTGCAAGACAGATCTGCCTGTTGGCACTGTCCACAAAGTCCACCCACACATACTCAAGGTCGTTCATATACCATTCCAATGACGAATTACTGTAACACAACGATACACCTAGTGAGGTTGATGCAGAAGCAAATGTGGAGAAATAAATCCGACAAAATCTTAATGTGTTGTTGAGGCCCGGCGTCTTCCAATTTGGTAGTCATACATTCATTACAGCAATTATGCAGAGTTACACGTGTGTATCAGAATTCAGGGAGCTCACAAAACCAAAATTACATCCTATCAACACAGCACTACCGGAATGTACGAAACCGTTACTCGCATATGAATTTACAATTCTGAGCTGTCACAACACTGCCGCATATGATTTACGAATTGTACCACACGGGACTTTAGGTCACAAAGCCAGGATAATTTTGGATCTGGTGGCAATAAGTAATCCTACATTCCCCAAGACATACCATGAACTAAACCCGCCATTGTGACCAAGAGATCACGAGCAGCAAGTCAGTCACAACACTGAGGCAGTAAACAACTAGAGAGTCCGCTTCATTGACATGCACTGGAGTGATGGTGTACTGCACAGCGTAAGCTTTGCTCATGATCATCGTCTTAGTCTACCTAACTAACCTAAGGACATTACACACACCCATGCCCGAGGCTGGATTCGAACCTGCGACCGTAGCGGGCGCGCAGTTACAGACTGAAACGCCTAGAACCGCTCGACCACAACGGCCGACAAAACCCTTTAGTCACCTCTTTCCATTTGTTTGTCTTTAATTATGCGACTGGAGGGGACTTGAGTTAGTTTAGTGAGGGTAATGAGACTAGAGTGATTCTATGAGCTAATCAGATTTCCAGTTTTTAACTTTCTGTAATGTAACAAGGTATGTATGTATGTATGTATGTTAACGGGGGACCAGAAACGACGGAGAGGCTCCGTTCGCGCCGCAGCCGCAGTAGTCCACAACCCCACGACGACTACCGCAGTCCACTTCACCCCTCCGCCACCCCACACCGAACTCAGGGTTATTGTGCGGTTCGGCCCCCGGTGGACCCCCCAGGGAACGGCTCACACCATACGAGTGTAACCCCTATGTTTGCGTGGTAGAGTAATGGTGGTGTACGCGTACGTGGAGAACTTGTTTGCGCAGCGGTCGCCGACGTAGTGTAACTGAGGCAGAATAAGGGGAACCAGCCCACATTCGCCGAGGCAATGGAAAACCGTCTAAAAACCATCCACAGACTGGCCGGTTCACCGGACCTGGACACAAATCCGCCGGGCGGATTCGTGCCGGGGACCAGGCGCTACTTCCCACCCAGAGAGCCGTGAGTTAGACCGCATGGCCAACCGGGCAGGCATGTAACAAGGTACTGGCTACAGAAATTTCTTTTTATAGGTGAGCTTCGGAAGTGAGCAGTGGTGTTACAGGTCACTTGTAGAGAGGCTCAGCAAAACGATCGCCAAGGAGCCGAGAGCACGCAGTCTTTCACAGAACTATGTGGGAGGAAAACAACAGTGACAGCCACTATGCCCTATCGAGGAGACAGTCGCTTCTCTGAGCAGAGTTCTGGGGCAGGGGCTATTGTGCTGTTTATAGCATGAGTCTGCTGTGGGCAGCCAAGATAAAAGCATTCGTTATGAAGGATGGAACTCTTGTCAGTGGTTGGTAGGCGCTAGGATCACCTTAAGAAAAGTCCTTCAGCAGATAAACAACTCCTGGTTTTGCAAATAACACGGCAAAACAGCTCTGATTTATCAAAGGTTCAGAAGTTGCAGCAGAGTTGAAAAGTTGCCTCAGGACGCCGAGGCTAGCTGGTGGTTGTGAGAGCAGTTGGTTTCAGAGAAGTGATGTCCGAAGGTATCACACTTAGAGAGAAGGTTTTCTTTTTTTAAGGGAAAAGGGAGGCGCCAAATTTGAGTTTTGTTTACATTTTATCTTTGTGTGTGTGTGTGTGTGTGTGTGTGTGTGTGTGTGTGTGTGTGTGTGTGTGTGTGTGTCTGTGTGTGTTCTGTACGCCGAACTCTCTGGTGAACAACTGAATACTGACTGGGCTGGGACACACAACAACCACAATTGCACTGTGTTTTGGTGAAGTGCAAAGTGCTTTTACGACCTTATTTGTGATAATACGTGTTATATTTAAGTGTACATCACGACACCTCACCATAATGCTGAGAATAAAGGGGCTTGCCACACGAAACCGCCGGCCGCGGTGGTCTAGCGGTTCTAGGCGCTCAGTCCGGAACCGCGCGACTGCTACGGTCGCAGGTTCGAATCCTGCCACGGGTATGGATGTGTGGGATGTCCTTGGGTTAGTTGGGTTTAATTAGTTCTAAGTTCTAGGGGACTGATGACCACAGATGTTAAGTCCCATAGTGCTCAGAGCCATTTGAACCATTTGAACCACACGAAAACGTATGTAAAAACGAATTTAGGAGCGAAACATCGCGACAAAACTAAATTACGTTTTAGATGATAGGTTAACTCCCAACAAAATTTCTCATCAACGCCGTTTGGTTGCAGATGACAAGATACATATAATAAATAATACACAAGTGGTCCGGAAAAATCATGCACACCAAGTGTAAAGGTATTAACACTAAGAAACGAACTATTGTTAGAACTATATATCCACATAACTTTGTAATAATTTAATAAAAATGTTCACATTACAGAATAAATAAAACGGAAACCCACTGATGATGGCGCAGTGGTACTGAAACATGTTTGGGTACTTGGAAAAAACGGTGTTTTGCGTAACTGGTGGACCTCACATCCTACAATAAAATTCCAGTACAGTTGGAGAGCCTCTGTAACCCTGTTCAAGTTTAGGTGGAATACGAAGTGGACTGAGGTGTAAATAGGAATTTGGATCGGTTAGGGAAGCGTGCTGGGGAAGTCCACGCAGTTGTGTGTAGCCACTGCACCAGGGTGATGTATTGCTTTGCACATCTGCCTAGTGAGCAGAAGATACGGGTTCAATCTTGGCCAGGGTACAAATTTTCATTCCTTGCTTCAGTCTGCTTACTCCCATATACATTAATGAAATCAATTTACTTCCAGCTGCTTATTGTTTGGAAGATGTGGCACCCTCAGTTCGACATTTTGGCTGATTTCCTTCGGGTATCCTGGTCTGAATGAACATTCATAATACTGACGGCGCTCAATTTTTACATTTGATACTTGACTATGAGACTAAATTGTAATCTATTGTTGATAAATTGATCATCAAAATAAATTGTGAGATACAGTCCATGGAGTAATTGACATCGTTACCAGAATAAATCAAATAACAGCTTAGAACAGCCCTTACAAATATTCTACCCATAATAGACTCCGAGTAAATGCAGTGTAGAAACATTCGAATGAAAACTGGTACATAAAACTATTTACTCACCAGCTTCACTACAGCCAAAGAACAATCTATGAGAAAATAAGTCGGTTGCGAGTATCTGAGACACTGGTGTGTAGCTAGAAGGAAATGGATGAAATCCGGTGTAAACACGGCACTCGCATAGGCTGCGGACAACAGTGAGAGCTATTTCCATGGGAAGCCACGGCAGCGCCATGGTGGCGGCGTCTAGAACCTCGCATTGGTAGCGCCATCAGCACTACGAAAATAATTGCGAGTTGCTCGATAATGCTACCCGACGAAACCTCACTTCTTTTATTAAGCTAGTAACTAAACAGTCTCGAAACACGAGCACACAGACGCACACATTTTATAGCGACGTCCAACAGAAAGCAAGTTTACTATAAATTTTTCGTACATCATTTCCGTAAGAGTCAAATGCGATGTCGCAGAAAATGTATGAGCTTCGAACAAGGCCCTCTAATCAGTCTCTGAATAAAATACAAATGGTATAAAACGCGTAGCTAAACGGGAATATCCCTGTTAATATAAGCAGAGTTGTGTGAAAATCACAATCATCTTTTCTCAAAATCGTTTTTGTCTTTCTCAATTAGTGCCCGTGTTATTCTGGTATCTTGTTTCATGTGGGTTTTTCTGTATATTTTACGTAATGTATAGGAAGCAAATAGATACAAACGCAAAACGAGGGATTCATGATTGTGTACTACAGCAGAACTGAAGCTTTTTGGGTAGAAAGAGCATTTCACGCATAGTTCTGAAGTTATATCGCCCCAAAGAACTCGTGTCTATTTACAAAAATGTGAACGGAAATTATGAGTTTCACATTTCAATAATCTTCTCGTAGATGCTCCTAACTAAAAAAAATTGTGGACATCATTTTTTTTCTTTTATTAAAACTTAGTAGTTCCTGTATCTCTTCTTCTATTCATACTGTGAGTGAGCTTTGTCGGCGAGTGGTGGATTTGCGCACATAGGTCCAAGTCACAAATATGTCAATTTTTCATTGAAAATTTCGTCTCTGAATTCCCAAATCAAATAACATTAAGATTTTGGATCATATAGAATCGATCTGAACCCATGTGCTGTTTATTGATCAGTTACCCACAGCGATGGTTATCGGCATACTGTCGTATACTAAGCTTGTGCTATAGTTGGCAATCAACACTCAGGTCTGTTTTTATGCGCTTGGTACTGCACAGGAAGTTCTAATTTACTGCGATTTGTGGAACAAGGTTTTGCGTTTCTTTTGATTTTTGATGTCACAGCCGAACACCTGCGTAGTGCAGAATGTATAAGCTAAATTATGGTTAAAGTTGTAGAATAATGTCGTCTGCGGTTATTATCATATGTTGATTTTTGTTCATTAAAATATTTAAAAGAAATTACATAAATTTTAATTGTTTGCAAAAGAAAATACAAATTTGTTTAGTATTGATCTCTTAAGTCAAACGAGTCGACTATAATATTGAAATGTTGATTATTTCACGAAAAAGATACATATATGAGAAAATAATCACACATTTCGCACTGCAGACTGAAACAGAGCTTGCATATGTGTAGGACGACACTTCAATAGTCGTCCACTGGATCGGCTGGCGGATTGGGAAATTTCGAGCTACAGCCCGAAATAAGAACTGTTTTCTTTTCTATAATAAAGAAAACAGTTCGATTCGCATCCCTGACTCACAGTAGATGCTCCCCACTTGTTAGGTGTGAAACTCAGAGGTTCATAACCCACACTTTGTATTTAGCTTGGACGCGCACTATATATACTTTATACTGTACAGTATTATTCAACACCAATTCGTGTTTGCTCTATGGCATTGAGTTTTCACAGCATGAATGCTGCAGTCTATTATCAATTAACTCTGGTTATTAATTTCATGTACTTATCCATGAGACTGTCAGTATTCCTAGACGCTTTAATAAAACACAGACTTTCGTTAAAAACCATTTTGGTAGCTTTTTATGGACAAGGGTTGCACACAGCTACCCTCAAATTTAATATCAAAAGGAGAAAATAGACTGAAAATATCTGAATAAACGAAATTTCGCGTTTTGGTGGAACTGTCAGTGAAAGGCTTTCTAATGTGGACCTAATAGTCGATACAGTATGAAAGGCAAATGTAAAGAATACACGGTTGAAGGTTTGCTGTCGGCCCAGACGTGTTAACAACTCCCGTTGCATCACGACGGCCTGCTACGTAAATTTCATACAGAATGCTGAAAGTGAATGCGGGACGGCGGCGTGACCCACCTGCCACCTACATGTCGGAGCGGCGGCATGAAATGCAAATGCCGCGGCGGATCCTGTCGATCATGCATATTGATGCTCGCCAGGCGGGCTCTTCTCTGACTCACCGGACCGGAACGCTGCCGCATCAGCCCCGCGGAGACAAACGGGTCGTTACAACATCACCTGCGCACCGTTTTCCGCTCGTAAAGCACTTCTCGCGTCGACTTGGAAAGTGCGTTAGTTCTTCGGTTGCTGTATACAACTCTGGTTCAACGTCTACGGTAGGTCCTTCATACCATTACACAGATTGTTATTAACTGTTTGGCAACCACAGTCTTCCTTCTGTTCTCATGCACACAACGTTTCGTTTCTGCCAGACACGAGTATTTATGTCCAGGGGAGTGTACAGATGAGGGGAAGATGAAAATTTCCCAGCTTGCTTCAAAGATGCCGTTGATATCAATGAAATTTTGTTCCTCTTGTGTTGCTACGTATTGTGCAATGACGTACGAACTTCAACCACAGGAACTGTGTCCCCACGACTGGTTATCTTTTCTTTTCCTTTTTTTTTTAAGTTGTCGTTAGTGTGTTTCTTTCGAGTGGCTGAACAGAATTACGCGACTTCATAAAATTCCTTGTTTTGTTGTTTTGGACGGTTTATTGCTAAAGCTAAAGATAGTTCAGCCAAAGGTAGTGGATGTTTATAACGAAACAGTTCCTTCGTTACCAACAGATAATGTGACATTAACGATTTTGTGGCGACACACCGATGTGAATGGCATCCCTTTCCCGATACGCCACGCCAGTAAATTACTCCTCAAACTACACGTTTTTGATTGTACATTCATTTTGTGTTCACATCATCCGAAGACGTTTGCGTCGTGAACACTGTTTCTTTACTTATGACGTTTTACAACAGGTGTCTTAAGAACTTCTCCGCAAAATTTTGCAATGCCGTTTGTGAAAACACAATGTTTATGACACGTAAATAAATGTGTACATCTGAAAAAAAAAGTTCAAGCGTGTGTGAAATCTTATGGGACTTAACTGCTAAGGTCATCAGTCCCTAAGCTTACACACTACGTAACCTAAATTATCCGAAGGACAAACACACACATCCATGCCCGAGGGAGGACTCGAACCTCCGCCGGGACCAGTCGCACAGTCCATGACTGCGGCGCCTAAGACCGCACGGCTAAACCCGCGCGGCTGCACGTCTGAAGATGGGAAGTCAGGCATCTAGAAATGTCATGGAAAACTAAATTCCGATAAAAGCAACTGATTGCAGCTAATTCATTATAAATCATCTTAAAATTTAACACTTTCAGTGTTCTAATACGTCCACGCTGTCTCTCACGAATTCCTTCGCGGGCCTTATCCTATCCACGCCCAGCAGGTTGCCTACCTGTGCTCTAGAAGGTGATACCCACGAAATAACAACCGAAACTACAACCTCCGATGGAAACGTTAGGAAAGGACTTCAAATCACGTTGGAGGATCAGCGACTGGAGGTGTTACAAACCTCACAAGCCACAGACATATCAAGTGATGGAGTGCGACACATTTTACATGAAGAATTTAACTACAAAGTAGCTTTGCGCCGTATGAAACCTACATTTTACCTATGCTGGCCGAAAGTAAAGGCAAAAACTAATTTATTAGCAATGATTTGACCGTTTCGAAGAGAATCAAGCTGATTTTCTACATTGGTTTGATGCTGCAGATGAGAAGTAGGTTGACCACTTTAAAACGTCCCCTTTTGACAAATTATACAAGACTGTGCTTAAACTGATACACAATATTTTTAGCGCAACGCAATCTGACTTTCAAAAATCCCTACAAAAAAATGGCCCTGACTAACATTAACCTATACGTTTCACAAATCGCTTACCTCACAAAAATCTTGGTTTCCCGAACTACTGCAATACTGCGAGCGCCACTACTGCCAGCTAAATAAAAGATTCAAACTACTGAAGGCACTAACTACTGATAGGGATAGTTAGCAAATGAAAGATTTTAATAGAGAACAAACAATGTATTTACCTTAATATCATCAAAAGTCATAATATATATAGCAGTTCATGACATCCAGTCTTACAAATTTCAAAACTCCGCCATTTCTCTCCCCACATCCACCACTGCTGGCGGCTCACCTCCAACTGCTCAACGCTACGCGCTGTTTACATCCATCTGCCCAACACTACAATGGCAGACAACAATGCAAACTAGTCACAGACTGCACACAGCACAGCCAGTGATTTTTCATACAGAGCGCTACATGGCGTTACCAATAAGAAAACCTAAACAGCCTACTTACATAGCCTCCATGCTCCCCACAAAAAATTTTACAAATTGTTTTGGGCACTGGGCAATACAGATTTGAAAAATTTTTTCATTATTACAGTAAGAAAGATATCAAATGCACACACTTATTAATACAATGTTGGTCAAAAGCTAAAATTTTCTCACAGTCCATAAAGACAGTCCTGATCATTCATCACAGTAAAACTGCCGTTTCTTTTCTCAAAGTCTGAGCAGTAAAAGACAATGCACACGGAAGTAGTGGATTTCCATGCAGTCTTGAAGAAGTAGTGTTGTCTTTCCAACAGAAAGACAATGCTGACTCTTGACATGCAGACAGGTAATGGATCACAACAGAGCAAACCCACAGCAGAGTCATTCAAAGTTTTGAAGAATATTGGTAGGTAGGTCATCACAGAGTAGACCCACTGTAGTCCTGGTAGAGATTACGGTATTGGTGGGCCACCAGAGGTGCAGACCCACTGTAGTCCTGGTAGAGATTGTGGTGTTGGTGGGCCATCAAAGATGCAGACCCATTGTAGTCCTTGTAGAGATGGCCAGCAGCCATCTGTTGTGACTGTGCAGGTGCACAATAACCATTGAAGAGTCTTGCAGATAATATAGCAAGTCCATAACCACCACTTGTGCACTCACAAAGTTTTTGGAATTGTCCTTAGAACCAGCAATGCTGTTATCCAGTCCCTTGCTGAATTAGTAACACACGTGCAAATACGAACAGTCCCTACTTCTCACATATTGTGCATTACTATGACCAACAGAAATGTGTGCAGTGAAATGTAACTTAATTTGAAGAACTAGTGTCTATTCCAATTTTAGAACACAAGAATACAATTACAAAGGTACAAAATACATCATTAAAGAACATAACAAAGAGAACATTTGTAGTACAAGCTTTACAAAAGAATCGAAATAACATATACATCAGTGATACAGGAATTATGACATGAGTACATACATAAAAGATCAGAATAACTTTCGAAACATCAACTTCACACATGAGCATTAAAACCGAACAGAATAAATAATTTCTAAACATCTTTACAAAGAAAATAACATATTATCAGAAAAATTCTACAACATAACTCTTATTAGCTATATACATTAAGGCAGGAAAAACACTAATTCACATAGTGTAATAACACAAAAATACAGAACAGGGTTTGTTTTCAGTGTGACATTTGGTACTGCAGTCCACCCCAAAACTTCATTCCATTTATCTTTCCTCTTATTTTAACATTTGTTTCCACCAAAAAAAATTCTATCCAAGCATGCTTTCTGTATTTATATGTTCACATATTTCTTACCTCATCATTTATTTCCAAGAAAATCCTACCTAAACCTGTTGTCCCTAAACCCTACCTTTTTCTTCATATCCTCTTTCAAAATACTTTTTGGCCAAACCACTTTCTTATAGCTTCTCACTGCATTTCTTCCAATTCATCATAGTTAGTTTCTTATATAGTCTATCCCCTCTTAAGCTAACTTAAATCTACTGAGCTCAGATATATATACCAAGGGACGAGGCAATGCAGCAGCACATAACAAATTAACACAAACAGCAATGACAAAAAATGCAGATTTGCAAAGCAAGCAGCATTATAGAAATTAGCAAGGCAATTCCAATATTACAACTAATATAAGGCAATATGCAGCAAACAATAAAAATAAATCAGTAGTAAAAGTCAAATTCAGTAACACTATGCCTGACAAGCAGTAGCAGCAAATGCAATAACTTATACCTAAACATGACAAAGCTCAAGCAGAAAAAATATTACAGTAAAAATGGCCATGTTTAATACCTATGTCACATCTTAACAATAGGGTGATGCATCACGAGAACTTACTCTAGCAGACAAGTTACCACATTGTAAAAAAAATTATTTATGCAGTTCCTGTGAAGGGAAATGTCTATTTATGTGCCCACATATTCTTGGAAGTAGATCATAAATTTATAATTGACTGGATCTGTAGGCATAAAATAACTATATTAGTACATCTATTAAATTTTATTTTAACCAATGCTGCAGTGCAGCTAGAAACTAGATATTAAACAAAATGAGTAAATAAATACATAAATCAAGCCATATGGCATTTCTCTCAACTAGCAAGACAATAGCTGTGAAATGTTTCTCATCATTTCATTAGGCATTTTAGTAAATATTATAAATTAAGAGCTCCACAGTATTATCATATATTTTCAAGTTTGAGCATGTTGTATTTGCGATGCTTTCTACAAAGAAATGTCAATAGCGAGGATAATGGCCCCTTTTTTTTCACCTGTGCCTCTGAAAAGGCACACACTAATGGCTTTTTTCCAGGCATCTGACACAGCTGGCTGCTCAAGACGCATTACGTCAAGGTCACTTGGCTTTCTTACCGAAGTATTTACGGCACCAGTTTGCAATACAGTGACAGTCGCACATAAAAAATTTCACAGATCGAGAATTTGCGTTGCAAATGTGTAGAAACAAAATCCTATGAATATAGCAGTGTTCAAAAGGTTTTCGTCAGGATTGTGATATATTCGCGCATTTACACACATTTCATAACTCTTAAAGTACGATTCTTGGTTTCCAACATCCTTTCCCACAAATCAGAGTCCCTAACCACTACTCATTATTCATATATGTATTCGTTGACACTTCTTCAATATTTCATCATAATAAATACCTAGCATAATCAAATTCCTCATATACAGTAGCATCATCTTATTGATCATAAACATACCTCAACAGCATAATACACGTCGTCGTCATAAAAATAACATCATAACACCTCAGTCAAATCTCAAAAACGTCGCAGCTTTCTGCAATAATGTCAAACCCTAAAAAAAATTCTCCGCTCATTTCAATAGTGTCATCTACCTCAAACGTACTTTAAAATCATGCTCCCTTACCAAATACATCATTCAAAGCTCTCATAGTATCACAATGGTTCCGAAAAAATATGAACAGTTCACAAAGTACAGACAAAATACAATTTCATAAGTGTGAAGTTACCCAACTGTGTAATTGCGCAAACATGTGTCACTGATGTAGTAAAAAAAAATGTTTATCTCTCAGTTAAATGATCAGATAGCTGTGTAATTTGTGTGTTAGAGAAATATGGTACCGATGTGTAAAGTTGTATAAGCAAATACCATATTAGCTAGGGCTCCTTGTGCTTGCCAAACACATGGTACACAAAGTAAACGTGTACCCCCCTGAGGATTAATGTAATTATACCGTCAGGTGTTACAGATTACAGCAATGCAATGAAATGTATCACGGAAAACCTTTGTATCATTGTACTTGAAAAAAAATAAAAATAAATGATTTAAGTGCAAAATTAATCACTCAAATACGTGTCCTGTAGTGCTATATGTGCGACTTGCTGTAAGATAATCTCTGTGGAAGTGTCGTAGTTATTGTCCTCCGAAAGCTAAGTTCTGCAGAAGCCAATGTACTTACCTCATGATAAATAAAAGTGAAATTCTTTGCGCATAGATATCTTAGATATTACGCTTATTGCCATGATGAAGAAAGTACTGTGCTGTAACGTATTGTTGTGTTACTGAAAAGGCAGTCTCATTGTAGTTATACCACAAAAGTTACTACTAAAACACGTTTTACTTTCCAGAATAATACAGAAAAACTGTGCAGATGTAAAACAGAAACACTGCAAAAGCAACATTGTAAATTGTCACTATTAGTAGCGTCGTGATAAAATCGTGTAGCTGTCACGTAAAGTAACCACTGTCTCATCTGGTATCTCACAGAAAGTATTTTAAATCCAGAATGTATTTTCAAGTAAACCAAAATGTTGCATTAAAATCTCATTAGCAGTACCAGTATATGTTCTAAGTATGTGAGCCTTATAGTCATTACGTAATCGTGCAACTAACAAGCAAGAATGTACACACAGAATAACACTGTGTCGTCTGTTCACTATAACAATGCATTTGTAATTACTGTTTAAATAAGTTCTCTTGGTTCTTGATTGGATATTTAACTTCAAACATTGTTGCATGGTAACAGTTTCTAAGTCTGACAATGCATACTAGAAATGTGAAGTGAAAAGTTTTATGGCAAAGACAAAGTTAAAAAGCAGATTATCTTTCAATAAACGGTTTTACATGTGAAATGTGGTGCAATCCTTTACTCTTCATAGTACTCACAGTTTGAACTTGAATGAAATTATTATGCGATATACATTGGTAAGGAACGCTAAAATTTTTCTCAGGGTTAGCGTCTATGTTATTTTTCTCTGAGCCAGCCGGCGCACGTGGCTGCCTGTGGTGTGAGTCATTGTCTGTCTCTTTGTTGGCGCGCGTCGTTATTGGGATTAGGAGACCTAACTTCTACAAATTCACCTTGCCGAGAGGGCCCTGCTCTGTTTGAATCCCGCCAGTTCTGATGGAATTCAGGTCTGTCGTTTTGTCGGTAGTTTACATAGTTTCTTGTTTGTCGGTCATGTGGTGGAGAATTTCTCCCGGAATCGTAACTGCGCGCTGAACTATTGCGACTGAAATTATTCTGTCTCCCATGATAATAATAGTTCTGGTTACCATATTGTCTGTTTCTATGATTGTCTTTGTCATATTCATTACTACGGAAATGCGAACTTTCTCTATAACTATTACTCTGCCAGTGGTTGCCATATAGGTGGTGTCTGTTTTGGTCACGATTTGTGTTGTGAGAATAGCCTTGTCATGTCCAGTAATTATTTCTTTCATCGCAGAATTGCGATGGATGTGACCTGTAATTGTTGTGTTCCTGTTTTCGCGTTCCGCGATTGTCAGTGTCAATTTCTAGTTCTTGTAAGAGTCCCTGAAAAGCTTCAATGTAGTCCTTGCAACGTCCTGCCAAAATAATATTTCTTAGATGTTCAGGCAATTTCATTAAGCAAATGCGGATGAGTTCAGAAAGGCTGTATGGGTTTGAAAGCTATTGATTCTTATGCAACATGTCTTCAAAATATTTGACAAGACTGGAAAATTCATATTGTTCAAAGTGTTTCATCATCATGATGCTATGTTTTACTCGGTCTTGTGTAGCTTGAGACCAATATGCTGGGAGGAACACATGGTAAAATTCTTCTTCACTGTGGCAATCGTGAATGACCGATCGCATTCTTTCAGCTGGTTCATTCTCTAAGTAGCCACACATAAATTCTAATCTGTGCTCTAATGACCAGTTGGGAGGAAAACAATGAGAGAATTGATGGAGCCACGCTTGTGGATGAATGTCGTTGCCGGAATTTTCAAATGTTTTGAATTTACATGTAGTAATGAACAGCTTATAGTCAAAATCATCGTGTCGGCGAGTAGCATATCGGTCATTGTTACGTCGTGTCGGAGGTTGCATCTCAAAATTCGGTGCACCTTGCCAATTTCTTTCATAATTTCCGAAATGCCCTGTGTTATTATTTTGTGGCTTTTCCGAATTTCTAAGTCCCTCTTCCCGTGTTGGAGCGCGAGTGTCCTCTGAAATACGTAATTTTTGTATTACTTGTGCCAACTGATTTTGTACTTCCCGGATTTCTTTTTTGTGTTGCGTATTAATTTGATTCTGATTTTGTTTGAATTTCTTAATTTGTTCATACTCTTCTGTGTCAGTGATGGCTACAGGTCTTGTGTCATTCAGATCATCATCTACCTTTGTAGATAAGTTAGTGAACTGATCTAAAAGTTCGGCTACTTTATCCGATAGTGAAATTATTTCCTCTGTGTGTTTTTCTGAACCAAGTCTCAGAGTGTCCAATTGTGTTGAAATCGTATCTACTGTGTCCTTTAAGTTTTCCTGAGTTTTTGCAAGTTGCGTAACCGAATCGGTAGATGCAACTGAGTCAATTTTAGCTTGCAAGGTGTCGTGATTTTCATGAACAATAGTTTGCAGTTCTTTTATGGCTGCTTCGTGATTCTGTAATGCATTTTCATGACGCGCAAAAATAGGTTGGAAATGTTCACAAATTTGTGTTTTTACGTCATTACAGACTTTTTGACATTTCGATTCGATTATATGTAACTCAGTAGTTAAATCTTCACGTGTTTGTTCAAGTGTGGTGTCTAACTTCCGAAGGTTTTGTTCCATTGTGTCTAACTGTTGCTGTGTTTGTCTCTGGTGTTGTTCCATTGTGTCTAACTTTTGAAGATTTTGTTCCATTGTGTCCAACTTTTGAAGATTTTGTTCCATTGTGTCTAACTTTTGAAGATTTTGTTCCATTGTGTCTAACTTTTGAAGCTTTTGCTGTGTTTGTTTCTGATTTTGTTCCATTGTGTCTAACTTTTGAAGCTTTCGTCCCATTTGTTGCATTAATTGTAATAACAATGCACTGGTGTCTGAAACATGTTCCTCAGTGCTTTTCGGCAGTGAATTTGCACCGGCAACATTCACATTTTGACAAGCGGAAAATGTGTCTTGACTCATTTGAGAAAACGGTGAGAACCCAAAACCTGAGTCTACAGTATTTGCAATATTGTGTTCTGTCATTCCCGATTCCTGAGGCGAGCTGTTGCCGACCGATCGATCGATAATGCTTCCCTGTTCACTACCTTTTTCACTGTCTACACCATTATTTGACGCCCACTCCATTTCCCTATGCACAGTTACCAAATTACTACTTTGAATATTAGTTAATTCATAACATGGTGGCGCTAACACACTGCTTTCGTCTTCACTGTCATTTCTCAGTTTACTTTGGAGCCTAGTATTACGTTTTTCACACGCCATTATTGTCACAATATTTCACACGACAGCACAGAAAAACACACTTTGAAGAGCAAAAATAAGAGAACACATTAACATAGCACTGAAAGTAATATCTAGTTAATTGCAGCCGGCCGGAGTGGCCGAGCGGTTAAAGGCGCTACAGTCTGGAACCGCACGACCGCTACGGTCGCAGGTTCGAATCCTGCCTCGGGCATGGATGTGTGTGATGTACTTAGGTTAGTTAGGTTTAAGTAGTTCTAAGTTCTAGGGGACTTATGACCACAGCAGTTGAGTCCCATAGTGCTCAGAGCCATTTGAACCATTTTTTTTAGTTAATTGCAAGCGCAGCTGCGAAATACTTGGTGCAAATTTACATGCATGCCACACCTGTTTTACTGTACAACAATGAAAGACTGGAACTACAAAGAAGATTCTCTCTACAATTACCCGCTAGCAACAAACAAAATCTACACTAATTACACAAACTACAAGAAAAAATCAGAAGATTCCGGTGAGGTATCCTCGGCTAAGGGTCGACATATGAAACGTCCCCTTTTGAAAAATTATACAAGACTGTGCTTAAACTGATACACAATATTTTTAGCGCAACGCAATCTGACTTTCAAAAATCCCTACAAAAAAATGGCCCTGACTAACATTAACCTATACGTTTCACAAATCGCTTACTTCACAAAAATCTTGGTTTCCCGAACTACTGCAATACTGCGAGCGCCACTACTGCCAGCTAAATAAAAGATTCAAACTACTGAAGGCACTAACTACTGATAGGGATAGTTAGCAAATGAAAGATTTTAATAGAGAACAAACAATGTATTTACCTTAATATCATCAAAAGTCATAATATATATAGCAGTTCATGACATCCAGTCTTACAAATTTCAAAACTCCGCCATTTCTCTCCCCACATCCACCACTGCTGGCGGCTCACCTCCAACTGCTCAACGCTACGCGCTGTTTACATCCATCTGCCCAACACTACAATAGCAGACAACAATGCAAACTAGGCACAAACTGCACACAGCACAGCCAGTGATTTTTCATACAGAGCGCTACGTGGCGTTACCAATAAGAAATCCTAAACAGCCTACTTACAACTTCACGGTAGTAAAGTACCAACCGTCAAAGCAGTGAGACAAAGCTACTAAACCCGCATCAAAGAAGTTGGTTTAATCAGTCTGCGAAGGTCAAAATAGGAATTTTCTGGGATGGAAAAAGGAGTATTCTTATCTGTTATGTACAACGGGTAGAGCAATGACACACACACAGTGGTTACGGTTACTACAAGCCACACCACAAGTTGGGAAACGGGGCCAAATTTCTAGTAGTTTACTGTCGAGTTGAGATTTTCACAAATGTTTTATTCGTATCCTACAGAAGCTAGTAGTACGGCAATAAACAGCCTTTTAAACACGCCGCTAACGGCAATCAAGTAATTTATAGCAATATAACAACTAAAAAAAATTAAAAAACCACAGACGCTAGCAGTATGGCAATAAACAACCTTTTTAAACACGCCGCTAACCGCAACCAAGTAATTTATAGCAATACAACAGTTTAAATTTTTTTTTTAAATACAGTAGCTAGCAGTACGGCAATAAACTACCTTTTAAAACACGCCGCTATCGCCAATCAAAGTAATTTATAGCAATACAACAATTTTAAAAAATTTAAAGAACATTAGTAAACAGGCTACTAAAGTAAATACAGAACTTTGTTAATAAGATACGGTGAGGTAGTGAAGCTACCAACACCGCCATTAAAAAAAAATTAAACAGGTCTCAGCAAACACACGATTAATGGCAGTAAAAGGAATTTACAAACAAGTATGAATTTAAAAAAAATTTAAACAAAAGTGTCCTGGAATATCATTAGAACATAACAGATATGACGGACCCGTGTAAGGCGGCCACAAATCACCCACTCAGGGATGCTCAGGCTAGACAGAATACTGACCAATTTAAAAACGCCCGTAAACACAATTGCCACTCTCAGGCTGGTCACTGCACCGACTTTTAGCCAGCGAAAACTTATTATAAGATGTCTTAACTTCCTGACAGAAGCCGGCCGCGGTGGCCATGCGGTTCTAGGCGCTCTAGTCCGAAACCGCGCGACTGCTACGGTCGCAGGTTCGAATCCTGCCTCGGGCATGGATGTGTGTGATGTTCTTAGGTTAGTTAGGTTTAAGTAGTTCTAAGTTCTAGGGGACTGATGACCTCCGATGTTAAGTCCCATAGTGCTCAGAACCATTTGAACCATTTTTGCTGACAGAATTAGAGCCAACCTCGTGCAAGGAAACATTACACCACACAGTCCTGAATGAGCGACCACATGATCAACCAACAAGAAGCATGAATTTACTCATAACCCACGACAGAATAGCGAAACAATTAAACTGCCAAAACTACACCTCCCATCGGACAGTAACGAGAGGAGGAGGAAAGGTCACTATCTTCAATCACACCGGTGCCAGGGACAGGAAACCCAGTCGACGGAGGCCACAAGGCAGAAGAGATGCTGGTTACACAAAATCATTACTCAATGATTAAACCTTCCACGAACTTAACTTGCAATTATGCTCGAACAGGCAGTACACGACCTCCGATGGCAAGGATCCACACATCCGACCGCGCATGCGCGTTATGTGAGAGAGGGCGTGTAATTGGGCTTAAAGAAGCCGGTTGGAGTAATCGGCGAATCGCTCGACATTTGAATAGGAGCGATGCCACTGTTCGGCGATGTTGGCGGCAGTGGGTGAATCATGGCCGAACGCAAAATCAAGAAGGAAGCGGCCGACCTAGAGAAACCACAGAAGCTGAGGATCGAGCAATCGCCAGAGAGGAAATTGAGACTGCAATTGAGAACGCAATAGAGAACGCAATATAGAACGTTTTGAACATCACGGGTAGGATCCTCCAACCACGCCGGGATTTAGACGATCTAAGGCACCAATAGGACAGAATTTAGCATGATATTCCACAGGAGGTTATCCATCAGCACTGTTAATAAGTACCAAGTCGAATAACAGAGGTGGACCAACGCGTTACTGACTTGCTCAATTTGTGAACCTCGTTCTCTTGAATAAATCATCCAATTCTTGTCTTTCTTTAATTCTTCTTTTTTTTTAAAATTATAGTCATTTGTTTGTCTGCACATGTACATCAGCTCTACGGGTTTTTGTTTATTTATTTATTTATTTTTTGTCTTAGAGTGTATTTGGAGGCCAGAACATCCATGCAATATTGTGTCTCCCCGCACCGTAAGGTTTGAACCACTAGAAGAATCATGTTGTATAATATTCCCAGGTGGATTATGTGTTCCCATCTTTCGTCATATGAGGACGCGTCCAGCACTGGGTTTGGGAATAAATCTGGACAAGACGGAGTATAAGTGTATGGGACAGGATTTGATGAAAATTGTCACAGGTGAAGGAGAAATAAAATCCTACACGAGTTACCACGTGGTTCAAATGGCTCTGAGCACTATGGGACTTAACATCTGAGGTCATCAGTCCCCTAGAACTTAGAACTACTTAAACTTAACCAACCTAAGGACATCACACACATCCATGCCCGAGGCAGGATTCGAACCTGCTACCGTAGCGGTCGCAGGTTCCAGACTGTGGCGCCTAGAACCGCTCGGCCACACCGGTCGGCACGAGCTACAAACGTTTGGATACAATAAGAGATAATTTAGATACACGTGACAATAGTATTAGTCCCAGAATAGCAACTGAAAAGAGAGCCACTAAAATTTTGATTGAGATAATGTACAACAACATTCGGAAGGACAGTAACAAACGAATATTTCACAGTGTGGTGAATAACATAGTTCTATATGGAGCTGAGATGTGGGCCTCCAACAGGGAAAGTTAGACTGCAAATTCGAGCAGTAGAAATGAACTGTATGTGATGTCTCCAGTTAACGACGCGTCGTAGGATACGAAATGAGAAGGTATGGGGGAGTAAATGGAGATAAGATGCTCCACAAAATAAAAAAAAATTTTAAAAAAAACTTTGGAGAGTAGAGCAATTCGGTGATACGAGCACGTACTATAACTGTAGGTGGCCAAGGAAGATTTTGAATTAGAAGCTGAATGGAAGAAGAAGGAGAGGAAGGCCAGCGGTAAGGGTAAAAATACGTAAGGAAGCAATGGAAGACAGAAACGTAGAACCGAATTACTGGGACGAGAGAGACTTGTGGTCAGAAACGGCTAAACTTCTAGGAGGAAACGCCGAAAAAGAAGAAAAAGAAGATAATATTGTGCCACGTTGCTCATCGTCAGACCAAGATTCGAACGAAGAAAAGAAGTTTGAACGCTTCACAATACTTTACAAGCAATCTAGCCTCGCAGTGCATTCGAGAAAAGTGATGTAAGCTCTAATTTGACTGAATGTGTCATACTGCATATGTATATACTGGATATCTTTCGAACAGCCACAGAGGTTCTGGATACAAGCAATTTGATCTCTGGTTGCTGGCAGGACTGCCGTTGCTTTAGCATTGTGAGGAAAGCTACTGAGTGAGTCGAATGTAGGCCGTGCTACTGAGTGGTCTGGAAATAACGTGCAGAGAGCACACCGATGGTGAACTTTGGATGTGTGATTTGGTAAGGATTAATTTCAGAAGTGAAGATTTCCAGGTACTGTTGTTGCTGCATTTCTTGCTTGCGCGTACTTTACGTTGTGTTTGGATAACGGAAAGTCTTAGTAGGATTTTTCTTAATGATTTGAGTCAGTTAGTTCATTATTGAGATGCACTTTAACAAGATCTTTATTCACATGGGTTGCAATCAGAAGTTACAGAATTACCATTCCTTTGCCATTTCAATAATTAATTTCATGATAGTCATATTTTAAGTAAGCGGTAACTTTTGTAACGATGATTCTGATATTCAGACAATGAGTTTCACTATTCACGATGTACGAGGTGCATTCAAGTTCTAAGGCCTCCGATTTTTTTTCTAATTGACCACTCACCCGAAATCGATGAAACTGGCGTTACTTCGCAACGTAATCGCCCTGCAGTCGTACACATTTTTCACAACGGTGACGCCATGATTCCATGGCAGCGGCGAAGACTTCTTTAGGAGTCTGTTTTGACCACTGGAAAATCGCTGAGGCAATAGCAGCACGGCTGGTGAATGTGCGGCCACGGAGAGTGTCTTTCATTGTTGGAAAAAGCCAAAAGTCACTAGGAGCCAGGTCAGGTGTGTAGGGAGCATGAGGAATCACTTCAAAGTTGTTATCACGAAGAAACTGTTGCGTGACGTTAGCTCGATGTGCGGGTGCGTTGTCTTGGTGAAACAGCACTCGCGCAGCCCTTCCCGGACGTTTTTGTTGCAGTGCAGGAAGGAATTTGTTCTTCAAAACATTTTCGTAGGATGCACCTTTTACCGTAGTGCCCTTTGGAACGCAATGGGCAAGGATTACGCCCTCGCTGTCCCAGAACATTGACACCATCATTTTTTCAGCACTGGCGGTTACCCGAAATTTTTGTGGTGGCGGTGAATCTGTGTGCTTCCATTGAGCTAACTGGCGCTTTGTTTCTGGATTGAAAAATGGCATCCACGACTCATCCATTGTCACAACCGATGGAAAGGAAGTCCCATTCATGCTGTCGTTGCGCGTCAACATTGCTTGGAAACATGCCACACGGGCAGCCATACGGTCGTCCGTCAGCATTCGTGGCACCCACCTGGATGACACTTTTCGCATATTCAGGTCGTCATGCAGGATTGTGTGCACAGAACCCACAGAAATGCCAACTCTGGAGGCGATCTGTTCAACGGTCATTCGGCGAACCCCCAAAACAATTCTCTCCACTTTCTCGATCATGTCGTCAGACCGGCTTGTGCGAGCCCGAGGTTGTTTCGGTTTGTTGTCAAACGATGTTCTGCCTTCATTAAACTGTCGCACCCACGAACGCACTTTCGACACATCCATAACTCCATCACTACATGTCTCCTTCAATTTTGAATTTCAATTGGTTTCACACTATGCAAATTCAGAAAACGAATGATTGCACGCTGTTCAAGTAAGGAAAACGTCGCCATTTTAAGTATTTAAAACAGTTCTCATTCTCGCTGCTGGCGGTAAAATTCCAACTGCCGTACGGTGCTGCCATATCTGGGACGTATTGACAATGAATGCGGCCTCATTTTAAAGCAATGCGCATCTTTCTATCTCTTTCCAGTCCGGAGAAAAAAAATCGGAGGCCTTAGAACTTGAATGCACCTCGTAGTTCTTTAAAAAAGGTTAGTTTCTTTTCAGTCATTCAATAAGTATAAAGTGTACGATTGTTTCCTCACGAAAGTTTGTTGTCTGATTATGTGTGCCACCGCACTGTACTCAACGAAACACAGTGGCTAAAACATGATTTGCTTAGAAGAGGTCCATCTCGCTGCATTGCACTACGCAAAGCTGTCTTTGCTTTAGCTGGTTTGCTACTGAGCTGCATTTTTTATGTTCATCACTACGAGGAGTAACGAGTTCCCCTACAAATTTATAGGTTTAAACAGAAACTTTTAGGTTATGTATTCTTTCAGAATTCAGTTTGTAATTTTATGTAGCATTTTTGATTCTATTAGTTTGCTGTGATGGAATTGTAAGGCATATATTGTGACTTGACGCATTGTAGCACTATTCACTGCGCTGTGCAGTACAGTTTCGCAGGACAGCTTATTTAGTTTTCAGCTTCAGGTTTTCTAATTCATATCGTTGAACTGTATACAATTTTCAACATTTGGCGACTCGTTTTATCAGATAGCGTTTCGTAATTATATCACGGGTATTATTGAGGATAGCAACACTAACAAACGAATGCTACGGTCGCAGGTTCGAATCCTGCCTCGAGCATGGATGTGTGTCATGTCCTTAGGTTAGTTAGGTTTAAGTAGTTCTAAGTTCTAGGGGACTGATGACCACAGATCTTAAGTCCCATAGTGCTCAGAGCCATTTGAACTAACATACGAAGTTAAGAATTGGAAAGCGGTTCATGTTTGGTACACGATAAATACACATTTTTATTCAGAAAAGTTACACATTAAGCTCTGACCATCAGCATTCAAAATGCCACAGTTTTCTACACTGAAGAGCCGAAGAAACTGGTACACCTGCCTAATATCGTGTAGGGCCACCGCGAGCACTCAGAAGTACCACAACGCGATGTGGAATAGACTCGACTAATGTCTGAAGTAGTTCTGGATGGAATTGACGCCATACCATCCTGCAGGGCTATCCATAAATCCGTAAGAGTACGAGGGGGTGGAGATCTCTTCCCAATAGCACATTGCAAGGCAACCCAGATATGCTCAGTCATGTTCATGTCTGGGAAGTTTGGTGGCCAGCGGAAGTGTTTAAACTAAGATGAGTGTTCCTGGAACCACACTGTAGAAATTCTGGACGTGTGGGATGTCGCATTGTCCTGCTGGAATTGCCCAAGTCCGTCGGGATGCACAATGGACGTGAATGGACGCAGGTGATCATACAGAATGCTTAGGTACGTGTCACCTGTCAGAGTCGTATCTAGACGTATCAGGGGTCCCACATAACTCCAACTGCACACGCCCCACACCATTACAGAACCACCACCAGCTTGAACAGTCCCCTGCTGATATGCAAGGGTCATGGATTCATGAGGTTGTCTCAGTTCCCGTACACGACCCCCGCTCGATACAACGTGAAACGAAACTCGTCCGCCGGCCGGAGTGGCCGTGCGGTTCTAGGCGCTACAGTCTGGAACCGAGCGACCGCTACGGTCGAAGGTTCGAATCCTGCCTCGGGCATGGATGTGTGTGATGTCCTTAGGTTAGTTAGGTTTAATTAGTTCTAAGTTCTAGGCGACTGATGACCTCAGAAGTTAAGTCGCATAGTGCTCAGAGCCATTTGAAACTCGTCCGACCACGCAACATATTTCCATTCATCAACAGTCCAATGCCAGTGTTGATGGGCCATGGCGTGGCGTTAGGCTTTGTGTCGTGTAGGCATCAAGAGTACACGATCTTCGGCTCCGAAAACCCATATCGATGATGTTTCGTTGAATGGTTTGCAAGCTGACACTTGTTGATGGCCCAACACTGAAATCTGCAGCAGTTTGCGAAAAGGTTGCACTTCTGTCACGTTGAACGATTCTCTCCAGGCGTCGTTGGTACCGTTCTTGTAGGATCTCTTTCCGGGAGCAGTGATGTCGGAGATCTGATGTTTTACCGGATTCCTGATACGGTACGCTTGTGAAATGGTCGTACGGTAAAATCCCCACATCGCTGCTGTGTCCCTTCGCTCGTGCACCATCTATAACACCATGTTTAAACTCACATAACTCTTGATAACCGCCACAGTCGCAGAAGTAACCGATCTAACAACTGCACCAGACACTTGTTGTCTTAAATAGGCGTTGCCGACCACAGCACCGTATTCTGGCTGTTTACATACCTCAGTATTTGATTAAGCTTGCCTATACCAGTTTATTTGGCGCTTCAGTGTAGTTTAACGTCTATCGCGCTGTCACTGCGCCGGCAGGGCGGGACTGCGCCAGCGGACGGCGAAAGCTGCACTCGCGGCGTTCCCGTGTGCAGCCAGCAGCGGGATGAGTCGGCAGCCCGATGTGCGTGGCTGCACAGGCGGGCCCGTTAACCGGCCACGGGGACAGCGGGCGGATTCTGGGAACGTCAGGCTGCAGCCGGCCGCTCTTTCCAGCACACACGCTCACTGCAATTCTTCTTCTTCTTCTTCTTATTATTATTATTCACTTCATGTACTAGCCAAGAATATTACAGAAATTTAACAGAAGCCGGCCGGAGTGGCCGTGCGGTTCTAGGCGCTACAGTCTAGAGCCGAGCGACCGCTACGGTCGCAGGTTCGAATCCTGCCTCGGGCATGGATGTGTGTGATGTCTTTAGGTTAGTTAGGTTTAAGTAGTACTAAGTTCTAGGGGACTGAAGACATCAGAAGTTACGTCGCATAGTGCTCAGAGCCATTTGAACCATTTAACAGAAGCCTCGGAAACTGGACTTAAAACATGTATCACGACCCCGGAAAGGTACACGGATAAAGGATCTGACAACAGCATCATGGAATGTGAGGACAATGCTTCAGCCTGGAAAAATGAAAGAAACAGTCAATGAATTTTTAAAATTTAAGTAAGATGACGTACGGCTACAGGTAATAAGATGGTAAGGGACTGGCAGATAGATAAACCTGAGTACTCATAACCAGGGAATTTAGGAAAAGCCTATTAGAATTTGAATCGCTGGCCTCGGTGGCCTAGTGGTTCTAGGCGCTTCAGTCCGGAACCACGCGGCTGCTACGGTCGCAGGTTCGAATCCTGCCTCGGGCATGGATGTGTGTGATGTCTTTAGGTTAGTTAGGTTTACGTAGTTCTAAGTCTAGGGGACTGATGATCTCTGATGTTAAGTCCCATAGTTCTTAGAGCCATTTGAACCATTTTGAATTTGAATCCATAAATGAATGAATGTGCAGACTCAGACTAGAAAGAATTTAGGAATATATCAATAGTGAATGCACATGCACCAACGGAGGAAAAAGAGGATATAATTAAAGAACAGTTCTACGAAGACTTGGAAAAAGTATGCTGCGCGGTACCAAAATATGACCTGATGCTAGTGATAGGAGATTTTAATGAAAAAATAGGGAGGATGAACATCCATATAGAGTTTCTATAACATATTCACTACATGAAGAAAAAAACGACAGTGGAGACTTACTACGCCAATTCGCAGTAAGGAATAATACTATTATTAAAAGAACCCTCCTCCCCCGCAAAAGGATTCATCTGGATACTTAGAAGTCTGCAGACAATGGAGTAGTCAGTCATACTGACAATATTTTAGTGATTGCACGCCACTTCACGTCAGTTATGGATGTACGAGGCTGAAGAGAACCAAACTGTGACTCAGACCACTTTGTGATAAAATTAGTCGTATTTCACTCTGTTCCTTTAACTCTTCTAGTTCTTGAAATTTCTTCTTAATCCACTCCCTTTTCAAGGTAACGGCGTACTGAAAATTTATCACAAATTCGTCATCCTTACCACGAAATGTCACTTAATGACGCATCAACGATACAAGCCTTCGAGAGGCAGAATCATATTCAAGACGAAAGGCCAACAACGTCGTGGCGTAATGGGTAATGTCGTGGAATACAGTCCTGAATGACGTAGAAATGTTTCTTTTCTTTCTTTTTTTTCATCTTATCGTTGTTCACACGTTTTTCACACATTCTCGGTCGTCCTTATGAATATATGTTCTGCAATAGTCCATGTTATTTATATTTCCGTCTGATTAGAAAAAGAAGAATGAAATAAATATTTGGCTGTTTATTTTCAGTATGTGGCGATTTCCGAGTGCGTGATTAGGCAGGAACCTAAGAGTAAAGCTTAAAATGCTGCGAGTGAAACGTCATTTAATAACTCCTAATATCGTCTCGTACCTCCTTTTGCGCGGAGTAGTGCAGCAACTTTGCGTGGCATGCACTCAACAAGTTGTGGGAAGTTCCCTGCAGAAATATTGAGCCATGCAACTTCCATAGCAGTCCATAACTGCCAAAGTGTTGCTGCTGCAATACTTTGTGGACTAACTGACCTCTCGAATATGTCCCATAAATGTTCGATAGGGATTCATGTCGGCCGATCAGGATGACCAAAACGTTTGCCCCAACTGTCCACAATATTCTTCAAACCAATCGTGAACGATTGTGGCCCGCTGACATTCATAAAAATTCCATTGTTGTTTGGGAACATGAAGCTGCAAATGGTCTCCAAGTAGCCGAACATAACCATTTCCAGTCAATGATCGGTTGAGTTGGACCAGAGGACCCAGCCCATTCCATGCAAACACGGCTCACAGCATTGTGGAGCCACCACCAGCTTTCACAGTGCTTTGCGGACAATTGGGTCCATGGCTTCGTGGGGTCTGCGCCACACTCAAACCCTAACATCAGATCTTACCAAGTGAAATCGGGATTCCTCTGACCAGGCCATGGTTCCCCGTCGACTAGGGTCCATCCGATATGGTCACGAGCCAAGGAGAGGCGTGCTGGTGATGTCGTGCTGTTAGCAAAGGGACTCGCGTCGGTCTTCTGTTGCCATAGCCCATTAACGGCACATTTCGCAGCACTGTCTTAACGGATAGATTCGTCGTATGTCCTACATTGATTTCTGCCGTTATTTCACGCAGAGTTGCTTGTCTTCAAATGGTTCAAATGGCTCTGAGCACTATGCGACTTAACTTCTGAGGTCATCAGTCGCCTAGAACTGAGAACTAATTAAACCTAACTAACCTAAGGACATCACACACATCCATGCCCGAGGCAGGATTCGAACCTGCGACCGGAGCGGTCGCTCGGCTCCAGACTGTAGCGCCCAGAACCGCACGGCCACTCCGGCCGGCAATTGCTTGTCTGTTTGCATTGATACTCTACGCACGCGCCACTGCTCTCGGTCGTTACGTGAAGGCCGTCAACCATTGCGTTGTCCATGGTGAGAGGAAATGCCTAAAATTTTGTGTTCTCGTGCTCTTTGCGCTATGGATCTCGGAATATTGAATTCAATAGCGAGTCCCGAAACGGAATGTCTGCTGCGTCTAGCTCTACCGTTCCGCGTTCAAAGTCCGTTAATTCCATAACAACTTCAAAATCTTTTCATATGTATCATCTGAGGACAAATGACAGCTCTGCTAGTGCATTGCCCTTTTATGCCCTGAGTACGTGATACGACCGCCATCTATCTATGCGCGTATCGCTATCCCATGACTTTTGTCAGCTCAGTGTCTATTATTCGTTGTCACAAATATTTAGCTGTTTGAGGAGATGGAGGGAGAGCAGGCTTTGCGCATGCGCAGTGTGGCGTGATTCTTAGGTCTCTTCCGTTTGGAGCAGATGGCGTGTTACTGGTTTAATGCCTTGTCGAAGTCGTGCTTCTGACCCCAACTACGGATCGGCCTACGGCCGTTGCTGGCGGCGCGATACTGTGGCAGACGCTCGGCCGCTTTGTTTTGACTACACGCGACCGGGATCTGGCTAAATGCGACGAAAAGTAGCGCTTTCTGGTGGACGAGCATCATTTACTGGCACAGTTCTTTCAGGATAGTGATTGCTGTTTCTCACGTATTTTACTAATACCGCCAAATACGTTATGTTGATCGATGTTTTCTCATTATTTGCCTGTTCTGAATGTACATTCCAGTGATATGTTACAGTAATTCCTTTAGCATTGCTCACAAGGTGTGACTTATAATATATTTTTCACGACTCTTTTAGCCTATTTTATCGGAAACTGTAGCTGAAACATGCTTATGATTCCCTTTTCATTTTTTATTTAGGTAAAATTTTATATATTTAAATCTCAGTCAGTATGCAACGACCTTACGGTCTTACTGCCAGTGTCGTTCTTTGCCATGCACTATTCTCTTGTACATCTGTCATTTCTATTTCAAATTAAACAGTACAGAGACTGCCGGCGGTTCTAGGCGCTTCAGTCCGGAGCCGCGCTGCTGCTACGGTCACAGGTTCGAATCCTGCCTCGGGCATGGATGTGTCCTTAGGTTAGTTAGGTTTAAGTAGTTCTAAGTCTAGGGGATTGATAACCGCAGATGTTCAGTCCCATAGTGTTTAGAGCCATTTAGCACCGAGCCGCATGAAACTTTGTATTACAAGAGTTCTATACTGCCAACACTGGTACGGCAGTTTTAATATTCTCGATCTGCACTGTCAATTTGCATTTTTAGTTTTACTTATTTATTGATATGAAGGTGTCTGTAAATCATTGCTGAAACCGTTAACTGCAAAAAGTAAACCAGTTCTTGTCACCCGTAAGCAAAAGAATAAAAAATATCATTACTAGAAGAAAGTGCCTTAATAACAATGTAACAGAAATTCGACACATTTACGCAGTGAAACATTATTAGTTAGTACTGCTAATAGAAATATCGATTCAGATTAATCACAGTTAGTACACAGTTACAGCCCTACACGAAAATTGCATTCACCTCATAAATTAAGTGCGCAGCCTTAAAAGATTAAAGCAGCGTTCTGAATTTTATGCACTGTCCAAGAAACGTACATCTCTGTATACAAAAGGCAATGTCTCGACTGACTGACTCAGCGACTCATCATCGCCCAGGCCAAACCACTACAGATAAAAAAAGGGAAATTTGAAGTGGGTGTTGACCTTATTCTGTTGGCTTCGTTTAAGAAGAATTTTTTTCGAAATTCGACACCTAAGGGAGTGAAGTAGGAAATAAAAGGTTTTTTTTTGATAATGTATCCCTATCAACGGAATTTTGAAGATAGAGCCACGAAAATTGGTATTTAGTTTCCCGGTCAGAGTACGTTTCTCAGTATTTTTTGTAAATTTAAACCCTACGGGGGTGAAATAATTTTTGTTTTTTTAAACAAGTCATTATTAAAGAAGTAATAAATCATTTTCAAAGCTACTTTCATGAAAATTGGTATTTGACTTCTTGGTTAGAAACCTAAAAAAAAAAAAAAAGACAAATCATGAAAATATTTCAAAATATTTCGTTATATTAAAACATTTAAAAGCTAATTTATGTTTGACAAGTGTTAGGGGGTGAAAGTTTCTATGGGAATGTCATCGCAAGAACTCAAAAGACAGGATTAGCAAATATCTCCGACTCTAGCTACCAGGATCGCTTTTCGGTCAGAAGTGATCCGGAAAAGACCATGCTTCTACGGCCTTAATTAGCATGCAAAGTTTAGAAGACGTTGCAATTTGTGAATAAATTCGATTAAAGGAAAACAAAAAATTCTGTGCAGACTACACAGTCAATGCGAGCGAATGGTTGGACGCTAAGCTACTTGTAAACAAAGCGGGGCGATAACTTTCAAGCGCCGCCATCTTCTGACGTAGTCATCTTCCAGGTCTCTAATTAGCATATCACAAAAATTACTAATTTAAAAGTGCGGGGATAAGATGGTGAAATGGTACCCCCTTTCTGAGCCCTACTCAGCGGCTTTCATCACTTTAATGGACAGTACTGGAAGTTTGGCACCACAGCTCGACGGCAATGACCCAGACCGGGACTTGGTCGCCACGGGAGATGGCTGAAACTTTCTACGTACAGAGAGCGCCCACAAGGTACAAGCACCACCACGCTACCGCGCCGTAATCACACCCACTGACTCGGGAAGCTCCAGGAGTAGTACGTTTAAGCATTTCTAACACACGGCAGCTGGTAACCCACAAGAAAAAAAAGATAAAAAGGACACACAAGGCAGAGAAAGGAAGATTAGAGATTAATGTCCCGTCGACGAGGTCGTTAAAGACAGATCACAAGCTCGGATTGTTTCAAGGATGGGGAAGAAAATTGGCCGTTCCCTTTCAAAGAAACCATCCCAGCCTTTGCCTTAAGGGGAGACTCTACTCAAAAATTTAACTTTTCTTCTACTTTTCAGATTTGAACAGAATTTTAAAATCATGTCTATCACGTAAAAATGTAGCAATAGTCAAGCTTTGAAATCCAAACTTTCACTGGTTTTTGAGTCGTGTGTTTTTAATATGGTTGAAGACTATTTTTGAAAACCAGTTTTTGCTACTAAGATCACAATTTTCACATTTCACATTTTTAGATAAGTCAGGTGACACTGATCAACAATTCCGTACATTCATTTTATTAGGAAAGCTATTAATTTATAATCAGCATCTTTTTCCAAGGTTCGCACAGAGCGTTGCTACCGAGTTACACCCCATAGTGCTGCAGAAAGTAGTGGCCACCTCACACGATATGTTCAAACAGTCCCCTGTGACAGCAGAGCATGTGTGGCAACGTAACATGAACCGTCGAAGTTTTGTGGTGACTCAGTGGTGCTACCGAACGGCTACACAGGCTGTCCCATGTCGTCGTCTTTGTTGACTGTAGTTGCGCCTGCTACAAATGGTTCAAATGCCTCTGAGCACTATGGGACTTAATTTCTGAGGTCATCAGTCCCCTAGAACTTAGAACTACTTAAACCTAACTAACCTAAGGACATCACACACATCCATGCCCGAGGCAGGATTCGAACCTGCGACTGTAGCGGTGGCGCGGTTCCAAACTGTAGCGCCTAGAACCGCTCGGCCACTATGGCCGGCGCGCCTGCCACATTTTTCTTACGTCTCGACAAGCGAAACTCCAGTGAACATTATGTCAGTTGATATGACAGTACAATCAGCTATGCTCAGACTACTGAGGAATGCTCATAACACTATTTGATTTAAATAAATAAACAAGATAATGTGAACGTTTTATAAAAAATGAAGGAAAATAAGAATTAACGTCTTATTCATGACAAACTGCGAGGTACATCCCTGAACGAGGCAGTGTCCTTTCCAAAGGAATATTACCGATTCGTATTAATCGACTTACGAAACGACGGCACTCCTAAATTTGAATGACCGCGCAGGTATTTTAGCCCCCTTTCTCCCAAATGGTAATCCACTACTTAAACCACATTAGACATAAATTGGTACAGTACCTTACCCACTGTATTATTTTATATTCATTAAATCAGATTACCTGATTTTAAAACTATCTAATCGATTGGGACTCGAATCTGGACCTTTGAATTTCGCGGGAAGTACTCTTCTGGGGTGAGTTTTACAGGCGCTACCAACGGCCCATTTTAACCGCCTCACTAATGCTAATACATCATGTTTTCCTTCAATAGACTTATGTATGTACAAGGTGTCTCTCCTGTGAGTTGCGAGGTGCATTTTCTCCGGCGCTTCGGCAGACATTTGCAATTTCGTTTCTGTAACGTATAGCTGGAGCTTACCAAACAAATCCTCCTCGTTACACTTCACATACGATGACCATCGTCGACGGAAACCGTCAGTTCGTTTGCCATTACAAACAAAATCATTTTCAAATCGTAATTTTACGAGCCCGTTTGACAGAGTGGTCCCAAATTAGTATACTGCGTTATTAGTTATATCGATATACGTTCACAAGAACAGTAGAACACAAAGTATAATCAGTACTTCAGCAGCGACTCAGCAGTGCTTCTGGATGGCGGGCCGGCCACTGTGACAGAGCGGTTCTAAGCGCTTCAGTCTGGAATTGCGCTGCTGCTACGGTCGCAGGTTCGAATCCTGCCTCGGGCATGGATGTATGTCATGTCCTTAGGTTAGTTAGGTTTACGTAGGTCTAAGTCTAGGGGACTGATGATCTCAGAAGTTAAGTCCCATAGTGCCCAGAGCCATTTGAACCATTTGGATGGTGGTTGCAGTCAGGGCGTGCTGGGGCAGTGCTATCGCTGCTGCAGTACTGATTGTTCTTCGAGTTTTCTGTCCCTGTTAATACACAACGATAAAAACGACTATCGCACTAGACTAATTTGGGACCGCTCTGTCAAAGGTGCACGTAAAATTCTGATTAGAAAATCATTTTGTTCGTAACGTGAAAGAAACGGACGATTTCCGTCTACAATGGACGTCGCCTGAAAGATGTGATCAGCAGGACATGTTTGGGCTGACACCAGCAACGAAATTGCAAACACCTGCCGAAACATCAGATAAAATGCGCCTTACGACTATTTGTAGAGAGACCCCCTCCCCACATATATATATTCGAATGGAAATCGGTAGATGCAATGTACACGTGCAGTCAAATAAATTGCCACAATTTCAGAAAAAAACTGGATGATTTATCCAAGATAAGAGCGCCACAAATTGAGCAAGTCGATAAAGCCGCCTCTGGCCATTTTCCGAGCAATTATTCGGCTTTGCACTGATTGACAGCCTTGTTGGACGCCCTCCTGAGGGATATCGTGCCTAATTCTGTCCAAATGGAGCGTTAGATCGTCAAAATCTAAGCGGGTTGGAGGACCTCGCTCATAATGCTCCAGACGTGCTCAGTCGGGGAGAGATCCGATGACCTTGCTGAGCAAGGTAGGCTCTGGTAAGCTGAAATGTAAGCCTAGGATGGGCTTGCCATGAAGGGCAACTAAACAGGGCATCGTATGTCATCGACGTACCGCTGTGCTGTATGGGTGCCGCGGATGACAACCAAAGTGGTCCTGCTATGAAATGAATGAAATGGCATCCCAGACCATCATTCCTGGCTATCGCGCCGTAGGGCGGGCGACAGTCAGGTTGGTATCCCACCGCTGTCCGGGTCGTCTCCAGACTCGTCTCCACCAGTCACCGGACTGTGTTGGAGCGGGACACATCACTGAAGACAATTCTACTCCAGTCAATAATGTCCAGTGTCGAAGAGGTGTCTAGAGACGCCCAAGACAGCGGTTGGATACCACCCCCGCCATACACCAAGAGAAACAATTTCTGTACCATTCGGGTGTTTTTATTTATTTTTTTTTCCTCACGGTGTATATACACTGATCGGCCATAACATGATGACCACCAACCTGCTATCGACAAAATATCTCCAGGCGATACCAGCGTCACCTGGCGAGGAATTACTGCAAGTTAGGCACACGCGCCGTGCATGTAGTATCAGGGAGCGTGCTGTCCGTGTGTATAATGGGAAGGTGCGCGACGTATCGGAGCTTGACCGAGGGTATGTTTTGATGACCCAGAGGCTCGGCACGATCATTTCTGAAACTACACGACTTGTCGGGTGTTCGAGGAGTGCTTTGGTGAGCGTCTTCAACGGGTGGTGAAACCATTACAGATGTCGAATGTCGGAAGCTGGACAGACGACCTGTGGCGGAACCAACAACAGACTTTAATGATGGGCAGAGTATAAGTGTGTCCGAACACACGCTGCACCGAACACTTCTAACGATCGGCCTCCAAAGCCTACGACCCAAGCATGTGCCAATGCTAACACCACGACATCTGCAGCTGCAACTAAAACGAGCAAGTGACCATCGGCACGAGATTGGCGCAATGGGAGAGTGTTGCATAGTGTGATGAATCCCGATACCTTCTTCATCACACCGATGGGAGGGAGGGAATCGGTTGTCTTCCAGGGGAACAGCTCTTGACACCTGTACGGCGGGACGGAGACAACCTGGCAGCGGCTCCATTATGCTCTGGGCAACATTCACGTGGCCACCAATGGGCCCAAGGGAGCTCGTGCACTGTACTATTATGGCCAAGGTGTATCGTACACTGGTTGCAAACCACCTACGCCCCTGCATGACCATCATATTTCCCGAGGGCAGTGGCAGTTTTCAGCAAGATAATGCGCCATGTCGCAAGGCCAGGAGTGTGATGGAGTGGTTCGAGGAACACAGTGGCGAGTTCCAATTGATGTGCTGGCCCCCAGCTCACCAGATCTGAACCAGGTCGAACACATCTGAGATGTGAGTGAATGTGGCATCAGAGCTTATCGCCCCCTTCCCCATAATTTACTGGAATTAGGTGACTTGTGTGTGTATATGTAGTGCCAACTCCATCCAGCGACACACCAAGGCTTCAATGCCACGACCCATCGCCGCTGTTACCCGTGCCAAAGGTGAGCACACCGATTATTAGGCAAGTGAGCATAATCTTCTGCCTGATGAGTGTATCTGCCGCCTGGCCGTCTAGATCTAGGTTTTCCGTGGATTCCCTAAACTTACTGCTGTTTCCTTTGCTAATTTTATTCAGCTGCCTAAAGCACCGTCTGTAATGCCCTTGGATTCGATGAGACACAAGAACTCTACCCTTTCTTGCTTCTTCTTCAAAAAATGGCTCTGAGCACTATGGGACTCAACTGCTGAGGTCATTAGTCCCCTAGAACTTAGAACTAGTTAAACCTAACTAACCTAAGGACATCACACACATCCATGCCCGAGGCAGGATTCGAACCTGCGACCGTAGCGGTCTCGCGGTTCCAGACTGCAGCGCCAGAACCGCGCGGCCACTTCGGCCGGCTGTTTCTTCTTCATTGTACAATGGATAGGTGGCAAGCGTCCTGATGGTAATAATAGCAGGCAAGGTATTCACTCTAATGGGAGTACAATTACGGTATCGAGTTGAGCTAACGACTGTTATCAGCACTCCAAGAGGCAAGAATGCTGCCCGTATACGCCCTGTACACCTTTCTATACGATCGCTCCAGATAGCTATCCCGTGCGTTAATACTTTTCCCCGCCGATCAATTTTTAAATAATCATCAAATGTCTATCGGTTCGAAATATCACATTTGTCATCCATACTATGCCATTGTAGCTGAATAGTCCATTAAACAAGATATCGGATTATTTACCCACTCAAGGTCGATTTTGCTAGAGTACGGTAAGCTGCCGTCAACACTCGTGGGCACATGCTCTTTGTAGTCTAAGTTTTAAGTATATTCTACAATGACAGTTTAGCCATTAAAAGCACGCAACTGTCGATAAGAAATTTCAATAAGATCCATATAAACTCAGCGTTTTCTTAACACGTTGTCTGCTCGAAAATTTCGATACACTTGAAGTCATCATAACAGCCATCGAAGATGAAATTATAAAAATTACTCGCAATCTAGCTACTCCACACCTTTCATACATCGGCCTCAATCCATTCAATCAAGTTACATACAGTAGAATTGTTCAAAATTAGATATTCTTTATTCATTATTAATCCATGTTACTACGCTGCCGGAGAAAAAAATGCAACACACTCAAGGAAAAGGTCATTTTACTAACAAGTGAGTTGACATGAAGTTCAACATTGTAAGAGTATATGGTAACAAACTGAGACCAAATGAAACGCTCATGTCACAGTAAAGTGTGCCTAAACACCCGTATCAGTACATGGTTTAACGCCCCCTGGCTCCAACTCAAGTGTGTATCCTTATATTCAACCGAACACAAAGGTGCCGAATGGCATCCAGCTACAGGTTGTCCCAAGCATCTTGCGCCTTTTGTTGCAACTCGGCAATGTTTATTGCAGGCTCTGGAGAACGAGTAAGTTCCCGCTTCATCATGTCCCACACATATTAAAATGGTAAGAGATCTGAAGATCTCGCTGGCTACGCCGACCAAGTTACGTCGCAGCAGCCGTATGTGGATGTTCATATTCACGCTGAATAAGCACCACCTTTTTGTTGAAGAAATGGTAGTAGCGCGAGTATAACAGCCTGTGCCTGACTTTACCCCCCTCCCGCCCGCGACCATGACAACTCTTTCATGATACCAGCGTAGCCACGATTGGAGATGTCGTGGTGTCAGTGGAAGCCTGGCCAGAGGCACAAATGATCTTAGTCCTCCTGTAAGCAGATGATTCCCAATGGTCGCGGGTCACACAGCAGGTATAACGTGTAAATACACTACTGGCCATTAAAATTGCTACACCACAAAGATGACGTGCTACAGACGCGAAATTTAACCGACAGGAAGAAGATGCTGTGGTATGCAAATGATTAGCTTTTCAGAGCGTTCACACAAGGTTGGCGCCGGTGGCGACACCTACAACGTGCTGAGATGAGGGCCGGCCGGAGTGGCCGAGCGGTTCTAGGCGCTACAGTCTGGAACCGCGCGACCGCTACGGTCGCAGGTTCGAATCCTGCCTCGGGCATGGATGTGTGTGATGTCGTTAGGTTAGTTAGGTTTAAGTAGTTCTAAGTTCTAGGGGACTGATGACCTCACAAGTTAAGTCCCATAGTGCTCAGAGCCATTTGAACCATTTTGCTGACATGAGGAAAGTTTCCAACCGCTTTCTCATTCACAAACAGCAGTTGACCGGCGTTGCCTGGTGAAACGTTGTTGTGATGCCTCGTGTAAGGAGGAGAAATGCTTACCATCACGTTTCCGACTTTGATAAAGGTCGGATTGTAGCCTATCGCGATTGCCGTTTATCGTATCGCGACATTGCTGCTCGCGTTGGTCGAGATCTAATGACTGTTAGCAGAATATGGAATCAGTGGGTTCGGAGGGGTAATACGGAACGCCGTGCTGAATCCCAACGACCTCATATCACTAGCAGTCGAGATGACGGGCATCTTATCCGCGTGGCTGTAACGGATCGTGCAGCCACGTTTCGATCCCTGAGTCAACAGATGGGGACGTTTGCAAGACACCAACCATCTGCACGAACAGTTCGACGATGTTTGCAGCAGCTCGGAGACCATGGCTGCGGTTACCCTTGACGCTGCATCACAGACAGGAGCGCCTGCGATGGTGTACTCAATGACGAACCTGGGTGCACGAATGGCAAAACGTCATTTTTTCGGATGAATCCAGGTTCTGTTTACAGATCATGATGGTCGCACCCGTGTTTGGCGACATCGCGGCGACCGCACATTGGAAGCGTGTATTCGTCATCTCCATACTGGCGTATCACCGGGCGTGATGGTATTGGGTGCCATTGGTTACAGGTCTCAGTCACCTCTTGTTCGCATTGACGGCGGTTTGAACAGTGGACGCTACTTTTCACATGTGTTACGACCCGTGGCTCTACCCTTCATTCGATCCCTGCGAAACCCTACATTTCAGCAGCATAATGCACGACCGCATGTTGCAGGTCCTGTACGGGCCTTTCTGGATACAGAAAATGTTCGACTGCTGCCGTGGCCAGCACATTCTCCTGATCTCTAACCCACTGAAAACATCTGGTCAATGATGACCGAGCAACTGGCTCGTCACAATACACCAGTCACTACTCTTGATGCACTGTGGTATCGCGTTGAAGCTGCATGGGCAGATGTACCTGTACACGCCATCCAAGCTCTGTTTGGCTCAATGCTCAGGCGTATCAAGGCCGTTATTACGGGCAGAGGTGGTTGTTCTGGGTACTGATTTCTCAGGATCTATGCACCCAAATTGCGTGAAAATGTAATCACTTGTCAGTTCTAGTATAATATATTCGTCCAATGAATACCCGTTTGTCATCTGCATTTCTTCTTGGTGTAACAATTTTAATGGCCAGTAGCGTAGATTTCTTCCCAGGATGATGTTCCGTCAACCACTGTTGCTCGCACAATGCTTCTAAATTAACACGTGTCTGTACTACGCGTACTTGCGGAACCAAGTCCATTGATGTGGGAATGTTCCACAAAGTTGGAAGCAGCGATACACCACTGATATATTGTTCTCAACATGCGCAGCAATACGTCCACTGAGTATCCTGCAGGCCCACAATACGACCCCGTTTAAACGGCTGAAGTTGTTCAGCAGATGTATGCACTCGTTGGGGGGCCATGACTGTAGAATAGGATGAATTTGTAAACAATGTTCTCCTCAAATATCAGCACAGTTACTGCCTGCAGAGTCAAAACAGCAGGAACGCGGACACTCTCCTGAGTCCCATCAGATCACCGATGACTGTGACGTACGAATCACTAACATTACAGCATTTCAGATGCGCATATTATAAACTGGTGTCGCTGAACAGAGTCCTTGAAAGTACTGTATTTTTGTTTTTCGGCACTGTAGTATTCACTACTTTATAGAAAACTATTATTAGTCTTGAACTTCGCCCTTTGCTATCACTTGGCGGACCCCTGCTCCAACGTAATCACTTTCCTGGCATTCCTAAGCCACGTTATTTTTCTGCTATGATACCTACACTAACGTTAGCCGTGCGACAGCTTAAACATAACCGCCGTTGGAAGAAAAGGTATACGACTTCGGCTAAACGTAATCGTACATAGTACGTTTACAGTGTTTTTATTGATAAAATATAAAGCAAGAAATCGTAACGATACTTTCTTACAAGTGTTTTAATCGTTATCAATAAATCAGAAACATTTTCAAAATTACAATCATCTGAGCTTGAGAAGCAACCTTACGAACTTCTTGGCGCCAATAATTCTTTATTAAAGAAGTCGCTACTTGGTACCAGTAGTGTCGCAAAGATTTTTCAGTCGCCGTCTGTTGCTTCCTCTCTCTCCACCATCTGCCAGAAATCCATGAACCAGCACACATGGTCTGTGACTCAGTCGTTTGCAGCAGGGCCAACACAAGAATGTGTGACCCAGATTGTTTGGATTCTTCGGTACCATGTATAGTAGCATACCTTGAGCGTTATGAAAATTTATGAGGCATGGTGTATCTGCGAAAGGATGAAGTATGCTCCCGGTTCTTAGTTTCTCCTTGCCGCCATTCCGAATACGAGTTCTTCGCTCGAAGGTTTGTTTAATTAGAGGTGGACGAACACTGACAGCGAAAACGCATTAAAAGCGGTTTTATAAAATGTACACGCGTGACATGGCCACCGTGAAGGTTTAGACTGAAGCTCGTGAGTTATGGTACTGGGTACTTTCCACAGACGTGACAAATATAACCTCTGAAATTGACACTAAGCGAATATTTGAACAGCAATTCCTCATGCTCAATGGCCACTGCGACAACAACAAATAACGGAACGTGGTTTGCACTGTTAAGTGAACCAAACTGCATCAAGATGAACACTGTAGACAGAAAGTGTGTGTAAAGGACCAGACTGCCAGTATCTGGCAATGCAAATAAATGTAACTCGTCCCTTTGATTTCTTTAATAACGTTTAGCCTAATGAAGATACGACAAAGAAAACTGATGCGGTGAGAAACTGTTGGAAATTGCTATTAAATTTCTCCATATAAAATTCAACACAGTACAACTTGTATTGCATTTTTTTCGCTAGTGCTTCGGCTGTGACTACCCTAAGAAACCCTCCGTCGCTTCCTTTCAATATGAAAACTACATTGGTTGCGAAAGACACAGTGGCAGAATTATATTTAGAAAGCTGGGTAA
This sequence comes from Schistocerca serialis cubense, assembly GCF_023864345.2. Lineage (NCBI taxonomy): Eukaryota > Metazoa > Arthropoda > Insecta > Orthoptera > Acrididae > Schistocerca > Schistocerca serialis. The sequence continues at coordinate 594,039,529 of NC_064639.1, forward strand.
TCGAGTCGGCTGAAGCAAGAAAGACATCAGAAGAGGGACCGTCGCTGTGAAAAAAGCTTTCAGTAACGAAAGAGACTAAATGACAGGAAAAAAGGCATTAGTTACTGTAAGAAGCCATTAATGTTATATCGAAAAAGTTTAAAGACTGGCTACTATTTTAAAAAAAAAGGATCAATGTTTGCTTATTTCATAAACGTACTATCTTACAAATGTCTCAAAAAATGGGATTTTACAAAAATGATCGTGAAACACCGACGGGACACGTTTAAATTATATTAATATACATAATGCGTAATGCAGTAATTGAGAATAGGATACAGTCCCTAGTCTAATTATAAGTCGAGTGGATCACAGCGGACCAACAATCCAAGTGTAGTACTTAACTTATTAGCGGCAGCTGCAGTGTGACATCTGTGTACAGGAAGTGAGTCGAACTACATGCACAATTTGAACGACTGCATAAGGTGATAAGGAAACCACGAACATTTTGAACAAAATCCATTTGGGTATCAGCCTAGACCATTTTTGTAACATTGAAACCCACTGTAAAATAAAAACTGTGTTCCCTACGCCTTCGCAGTGCTCCTCTTCAGGGTGACGGAACTGCTGGGTTCTGATGATGGTTCTCTCGTGACAATCAGCGTTATTATTCTGGAACATCACTGGACAGCACACAGCCCAGATTGCTATGGGGAGGGGGGGGGGGGGTTACAGAAGGCTGTTGCCTCGTTCAGGCAACTGACAGGCAACAGTCAATTGGCAGCTGATATCCAAAAGGTTATATGTTACAAAATGATCCACCCCAGTAGTAAAAATGATTCCTTAGTAATTGACACATGCGCTGGAAGTCTACGTATTCATAAATTGTGATCACTCGTGAAGTGCTTTTGGTGCTGTCGTGAACACTGGTGAAGTGCTTTTGGTGCAGTCCAAGTATATAAAGATTACGTGACTAAATAATTTATTGACACTTATTTCCACCAGTTTAATAAGTCATTGTGGCAAAATGCCATGGCAATAAATGTACAGTAGAATGGAAAGACCTAGAAGCTGACTTCAGTGTACCACAGTTCGGATTAAATAGAAATGTAAGAATACGCGAAGCGTTACCGACGCCAAGATTGATCACAGGATAGAGACTGAGTAAAGCCAAACCCACGTTTATTCCATTCGTAGATTCTGGAAAACTTTTTGAAAGTGTTGGTGTGAACATACTATTTGAAACTGTGAAAACAGCAGAGAAAAAAATACAGGAAACGAAAGTGTATTCAAAACTTGTACAGAAATGAACATGTAACTATGAGAGATGAAGGGTATGAAAGGGAAGGTAGTTTAGAAGGGAGTGAGACAGGATGTAGCTTATCCCCGACGCTATTCAGTCTGTAGATCCAGCAAGCAGTAAAGGAAATTTGAAATGGGAATAACAGTTCAGGACAAGAAATGAAATATTTAAGGTCTTCGACGACGTGGTCATTCCTTCAGAGTCGGCGAAAGACTTGGAAGATCAGTGAACAGTGTCTTGAAGAGAAGTTATAAGATGAACATCAAAAAGTAAAACAAGGATAATAGAATGTGGTCGAATTAAATCAGGCGATGCTGTGCGAACTACACACATCAAAAAAAGTTTTGCATCACCTCGGTTCCGAGAGTTCCGGAACCTGAACAGAAAACTGGAATAGAGGTCAACATAAACATCATTTCCGCCCCGTTTTATTGCTCATGGAAACCACACATTGCGTGTTGTACTACCATACAACGAGACCTTCAAAGCTGGTGGTCCAGATCGCTGCATGCACCAGTACCTCTAATACCCAGTAGCACGTCCTTTTGCATTGATGCATACCTGTATTCGTCGTGGCATACTATCCACAAGTTCATCAAGGCACTGTTGGCCCAGATTGTCCCACTCCTCAACGGCGACTCGGCGTAGAATGAAAGACTTTCCTTGGAACACTTTTATTTTTAAAACGATGAAAGATGTATGATATTTAGTTTGTGTGTGTGTGTGTGTGTGTGTGTGTGTGTGTGTGTATGTGTGTCAGAATGAATGACGAAGGAATTCGTGGTGCGTCGCAACTGCTACCAACAGCTCCTCAGTAAAGAAAACAAATTATCCACAGCGAGCGTATACACTTGTTACAAATTATGCTTCCTCTGCATCACTTCTCTCCATTGCGCACTTGCGTGACTGGCACACTGAAATTCCGTTTAAAATCAAACACGTTCAAATATGTCCACCATACTTACTGTTCCTAAATCACTTCATTGCTGCACTCCTTACTTCTCAATTGGCAGAAATTGGACGATTTCAGGTTGTTAATGCTTTGTGTCTAACCACTCTAACAATAGTAATAATAAAACTGTGTACAGCACTATATTGGCCCTTATGTACTTACTGCTGAGTCGTGCTGTCAATTAATTCATTTATCTCTTTCGAAGCGATTAATGAAGGAATCTGCAGGTACTATCTACAACCTGGGTAAGACCTCGCGATATTTAGCATTTGTTACGTATATGTCTTATCATCAGCGATGTACGGGTCCGACCCCGGTAGCTGAGTGGTCAGCGCGACAGAATGTCATTCCTAAGGGCACGGGTTCAAAAAAAAAAAAAAAAAAAAAAAAAAAAAAAAAAAAAAACATCCATGCCAGTGGCAGGATTTGAATCTGCGACCGCAGCGGTCGCGCGGTTCCAGACTGAAGCGCCTACAACCGCTCGGCCACACCGGTCGGCGGCACGGGTTCGATTCGCGGCTGGGCCGGAGATTTTCTCCGCTCAGGGATTGGGTGTTGTGTTGTCCTAATCATCATCATTTCATCCTCATCGTCGCGCAAGTCGCCGAAGTAGCGTCAAATCGAAAGACTTGCAAACGGCGAACGGTCTACCCGACGGGAGGCGCTAGTCACACGACTGCAGCGATGTGCGGGACAAAGCATAACGAATGTGTGTCGTGGGTGGACTATGTGAGGAATCTGTAACATCCGCCGCATTAATGCTACAAACTAAGAAAAAGTAATTATTGAGAACTTATATATTCAGTATTTGAGTCTTACAGATTTGTGATAATAGTAATGAACTTTTGAAGACACTTTAGTTTCGTGACTGGAACAGAATCGGATCGTTTAGTTTTTACCCCTTAGAAAATTTCATTTTCAATTAACCCCCGTTTGGGAACCACTGATGTAGACAGCAGTGAAACCTGGACGATAAACAGCTCAAACAGAAAGAAAGTAGAGTAGGTGAGTGGATTCAATAACTAATGAAGACGAACTGAATAGCATTGGTTCAAATGGCTCTGAGCACTATGGGACTTAACATCAGTCCCCTAGAACTTAGCACTACTTAAACCTAACTAACCTAAGGACATCACACACATCCTGAGGCAGGATTCGAACCTGCGACCGTAGCGGTCGCGCGGTTCCAGACTGAAGGCCTATAACCGCTGGGCCACTCCGGCCGACGAATAGCATTGGCGAGATAAGAAACTTATTGCGCACCTTGACTAAAAGAAGGAATCTGTCGATGCGACACATTCTATGAAGAAATTCTCAGCTTAGTGGTGAAGGGAAGTGGGGGAGGATTGTAGAGGTAGTGGAGGCTAAGTCTTGACAGTAGCAGGAGGTGCAAGCGGATGTAGGATTCAGTATCTGACCAGAGATGAAGAGGCTCGCACGGGATAGACTGTATGGATGGTCTTCGGACTGACTTTAACAGGACAGTATGTACCCATACTGTCGCGGTTCCTTAGGCGCAGAACGTCGCGACGTGGCCCAGGTGAGGTGATTCCCCAGTTTAGAGGACAGTGGAGCAGCAGCGGCGCGGCTCGCGTGCTGCCTCGGCGGCGGCGGCGCGGCGGCGGCGCGGCGGCGGTCGGATGGCCGCGGGCGCGCCAGGTTTTCCTCTGGGTCTTCCCTCACGTAGCGACATGATCGCCGGGCTGTCCCAATGCGGCGCGCGGCGGTCGATGCAGCCGAGTCGCCCGCGGGAACTCCGCCGTCGATCCAGGTCGCCAGCGCGAGAGTCCGCGACCAGCCGTCGCTCGCCTCACCTCGGTCTTGCCGCCTGCACTGGCGCACGACGCTAGCCTTCTCTCCTAGCACCAACAAGTGTAATTCCTGTAAGATCATACTGCAAGCCCTGACATACACACACTACTGGCCATTAAAACTGCTACAGCACAAAGATTACATGCTACAGACGCGAAATTTATCCGACAGGAATAAGATGCTGTGATATGCAAATGATTAGCTTTTCAGAGCATTCACACAAGGTTGGCGCCGGTGGCGACACCTACAACGTGCTGACATGAGGACAGTTTCCAATCGATTTCTCATACACAAACAGCAGTTGACCGGCGTTGCCTGCTGAAACGTTGTTGTGATGCCTCGTGTAAGGAGGAGAAATGCTTACCATCAGGTTTCCGACTTTGATAAAGGTCGGATTGTAGCCTATCGCGATTGAGGTTTATCGCATCGCGACATTGCTGATCACGTTGGTCGAGATCCAAAGACTGTTAGCAGAATATGGAATCAGTCGGTTCAGGAGGGTAATACGGAACGCCGTGCTGGATCCCAACGGCATCGTATCACTAGCAGTCGAGATGACAGGTATCTTATCCGCATGGCTGTAACGGATCGTGCAGCCACGTCTCGATCCCTGAGTCAACAGATGGGGACGTTTGCAAGACAACAACTATCTGCACGAACAGTTCGACGACGTTTGCAGCAGCATAGACTATCAGCTCGGAGACTGTGGCTGCGGTTACCCTTGACGCTGCATCACAGACAGGAGCGCCTGCGTTGGTGTACTCAAGGACGAACCTGCGTGCACGAATGGCAATACGTCATTATTTCGGATGAATCCAGGTTCTGTGTACAGCATCATGATGGTCGCATCCGTGTTTGGCGAAATCGCGGTGAACGCACACTGGGAGCGTGTATTCGTCATTGCCCTACTGGCGTATCACCCGACGTGATGGTATGGCGTGCCATTGGTTACACGTCTCGGTCATCTCTTGTTCGCATTGAAGGCATTTCGAACAGTGGACGTTACATTTCAGATGTGTTACGACCCGAAGGGTAGCTTCATTCGATCCCTGCGAAACCCTACATTTCAGCAGGATAATGCACGACCACATGTTGCAGGTCCTGTACGGGCCTTTCTGAATACAGAAAATGTTCGACTGCTGCCCTGGCCAGCACGTTCTCCAGATCTCTCACCAATTGAAAACGTCTTGTCAATGGTGACCGAGCAACTGGCTCGTCGCAATACACCAGACACTACTCTTGATGAATTGTGGTATCGTGTTGAAGCTGCACGGACAGCTGTACCTGTACACGCCATCCAAGCTCTGTTTGATTCAATGCCCAGGTGTATCAAGGCCGTTATTACGGCCAGAGGTGGTTGTTCTGGGTGCTGATTTCCCAGGATCTATACACCCAAATTGCGTGAGAATGTAATCACATGTCAGTTATAGTATAATATGTCTGTCCGATGAATACCCGTTTACCATCTGCATTTCTTCTTGGTGTAGTAATTTTCATGGCCAGTAGTGTATTTACATGATTTCAGTTTTTTACTGCACTGACGGAAAAAGTAACAACACACAAAAAAAGGAATTAATGTAATGGAATTTCAGGAGTACATTTGTAAAAAAATACATTTAAGCAATTAACACTGCAAGATCAGAGGTTAACGCAAGTGCGACATAAGCCATTGGAAATCTGGAATGCTGGTACCTTAATAACATGTGCAACCTCCAGAATATTGAATCCAGACAAGTATGCATTGTGTTGGACAAGCGCCGGATTTGTGGACTGGATTTCCATGCCTGTTGCACTTGATCAGTACAGGGACGGTCAATGCTGTTTGAGGGTGATGCTGGAGTTGACATCAGACGATGTCCCATATGTGCTCGATTGGAGACAGATCTGGTAATCGAGCAGACCAAGGCAACAGGTGGACACTCTGTAGAGAATGTTGGGTTACAACAGCGTTACGTGGGCGAGCGTTATCCTGTTGGAAAAACCTCCCAGAATGCTCTTTATGAATGGCAGCACAAGTTCAGTCACCAAATTGACGTACAAATTTGCAGTCAGGGTGTGTGGGATAACCACGAGTGTTCTCCTGCTATCATACGAAATCGCACAACGGGTGATAACACCTGGTGTAGGCCCAGTGTGTCGCCGGCCGGGGTGGCCGAGCGGTTCTAGGCGCTACAGTCTGGAACCGCGCGACCGCTACGGTCGTAGGTTCGAATCCTGCCTCGGGCATGGATGTGTGTGATGTCCTTAGGTTAGTTAGGTTTAATTAGTTCTAAGTTCTAGGGGACTGATGACCTTAGAAGTTAAGTCCCATAGTGCTCAGAGCCATTTTTGAACCCAGTGTGTCTAGCAAGCACACAGGTTGGTTGCAAGCCCTCAGATTGCTTCTCGGTCTTCCACGTCGCCGTCCGTAGCCTGGCCTTCTTGTAACCGTACATTCTCTTGATCACCTTGGCTACTTTCCTGTCAAGTCTTTCTGGAATATCGCAGATGGATCATTCAGATTCTCGTAGCCCTATTACACGAACTCGTTCCGACTCAGCGAGGTGTTAATAATGGCATCTTTGTCGCCTTAAATGCGTTCTTGACTAACATCAACTCAACACGTCCAACATGAAAGGTAACTGACGGTCACGACCGTTGTAGCGTGTTTTTAAAGCAAACCTGATTTGTGTCCTCACAGTGGCGCTACTGGCGCCAGTCTTACGCGACTGGCTCGAATTTTGAATGGACATCATTTTTCAGATGTAGAAACACACCTAGCAACTTTCGTTTATGTTGCGTAACTCCTTCTTGGCGTTGCGATCTTTTTTGAATCAGTGTTTTACATCGAGGAGTGTGTATCGAATGTGACTCGGTGACGGGTAAATTGGAGGGGTGGGGATGGGGGATCTCAGTTTCACAGGGAATGACGACATATTTTTCAGACTTCACAAATTCCTCTCGGTATACTTGCTACTTGCCAGTATTTACACTGTCTGACAAAAAGAAAGTGAAGCACCCACAAGACGAGGAGGAAACGAAATGAATCAAATTTAATATGTTGAGAGAGCATGTGATATTACTTCAGTGATTACAGCAAACTCGTCAAATTTACAACGAATTTGGCACAATAAAAGCTCTTATCAGTACGACATAAAACTCTCTCTGGCCGGCACACATCCACAGAATCTGTTGGGAGGTGTTTTAAAGCCCTTTGTATCCTTTTCTGAGGCATACTGGCCCTCAACTGTTGTAACCGATTTTTGGTATAGTGCTTATTGGCACTGGGATGGAATTGACGTCTGAGAAGGCCCCACACATATTGTATCGGGAACAAATAGAGGGACCCTACTGGTTCAAGTGGCTCTAAGCACTATGGAACTTAACATCTGAGGTCATCAGTCGCCTAGACTTAGAAATACTTAAACCTAACTAACCTCTGGACATCACACACATCCATGCCCGAGGCAGGATTCGAACCTGCGACCGTAGCAGCAGCGCGGTTCCGGACTGAAGCACCTAGAACCGCTCGGCCACAACGACCGGCCGAGCCTTACTGGGCAAAGGAGTAACTCCTCATCATGCAGGAAGTTCATAGACAAACGCGCCATCTCTGACGAGTATTTTGTTGTTGAAAAATGATACCGCGGTTCTGTTGCATGAAGGGTAACGCACCAGGGAGCAGGATTTCCGTGAAGTACCGTTGCACTGTTGCCTTAGTCACTATGAGTCGCCACCTGAAGTCATACTCGATCACTCCCCGCTAGCTAGGGTGTATCCACCTATGGCAAGATAACACATACCAACAAGCGACAAACGTCGGCAAGCCCCTACATATCAGGAACGTTAACTGGAAATACCAGCTGCTACTAGAGCCGGTCAACAGGCTACAACAGAGATAACCGACCAGCTCGTCCACTGACGCACCAACAAATCGCCAACATCATCCTACATTGTGCATCTGATATAAGACATATCGGACACAAAACGATGATGAACCTAAGTGTTACAGGTTTGCTGGCGCTGACTGAGAGATCGACACCGGAACCCAGCGGCAGCTGCAGACTAACAGCCGCACAACGTCAAAGGTATCGACATGCATGATACCCACTACTAACAAAGCTTACCGTTGCATGACCTGTCGCAGGCAGCAAGGGATCCGCTACTGCTCTTACCACCCGACCTAACTATCGGTGAGTTTTTTTTTTTCCCCTTGGCTCTTCTCTTGGCACTTTTCTTCCTCTGCCCTTAAACCGCTACCCTTCGTTCGACTTTCGACCCAGTCTACCTCCAGATGAGTGGGTATTAATGGTTAACCTTAACCAGACGTATGTAAACATGGCAGTACCCATATCCTGCGGCACCTCACTTAAACGAAAACTAACCCTTATGCAGAGATGGCAGTAGACCTTTTGAGTTGGCCATCTTGCCAGTGTGGACGTGGAGGGGCTCCACCTATCTTTAAAAAAAAGTCGATCGCTCTCCATACCAAATGCCTCTCCAAAACACTGGAAGAATGATACCTCTCCCCATGTCGCCGCCATAATCGATGACGATGGTCATTTGGGGCAGTGCAGAATCGCGATTCATCGCTGAACACAATGCGACGACATTCATCAGTTGTCCATGCTACCCGGTCATGACACTGCTCCAAACGCAGCCGTTTGTGTTGTGGTGTTACTGGCAACCTATGCAATCTGGACCTCCGATCAATGTTTCAGGATGATACAGAATTTTGCAAGGACTCTGTTACTTGTTCTCGAATGGCAGATGCAGATTGAAGGAGTGGTTGGTGAAAATGTGGTGATGCTCCCAAGTGACGGTCAGATTGATGAGAACTTTCATGTCCAGTTCGCATGCCCTCACTTGCCATGCAGCCCAATATCTGGCTACTGTGTCATATGAATGCCAGGAAAATATAGGTACTGCACGGTTCGACCATCTAGCCAAATGGAGACGAACAATCTGGCCACTTTCAAATCCTAACAGGTGCTGATAACACTGTCTCACTGTAAAACGTCGTGGTCTGCTGACCTTCATTGCTTACATATTCCCCCTCACAATCATATCCCGCACATCAAGACGATGCATTCAAACCCAAACTCGATAAGATAAAGCCAATGTTGTATGAATTCATGTAAACGATACGCAAATACTAGCAAATCGCAAATGCGCACCGAGATTGAAATACTCGAGGCTGGAGAACACACACACATTCCAGACATGATGGTCACAGTAGCTTTTAGTTCGGGAGAGGCAGCCGCACGCCGGGAAGCCAGTCCCTTCAGAGGACAAGTCAACCTACCTACTTCGGCCAGCGACTGCCTGTAGAACAGACAGCATTTTCTCTAGTGAAAGGAAGTCGACCCCGTGTTCAGCTTAAAAGCAAAGTCCGCTACATTGTGTGGGAACCCCCAGCCTATGCATTCTTTACAAACATAGCACGCAGTTTCAGGGGTCTTCACAGGGAGACAGCAAACGCCAAATGCCGAAGCTACAGATTTCCAGATTGGTCGCCTTAAACGAAACGTCATTCTCCCGTTTTAGAAGAGCAATGCTGATTGGCAGACTATGCTCCTAACGCCTTGAGCTTAAGGAGTAATGGAAGAGACCAAAAGATATACCTCTTCACGTCTGGCGTGGAGAGGGGCCGTCCCATTGTCGCTCTTGGAGTGAGAACACGTAACGAGAGCGTGTTGCTCTCGTACGTGTACTCAAAGAGCAAGGAACAGGTCTCCCTCAGTACTTCACTGGGAGAGCACCTCTGTCGAGAGCGAATCAGAGTACGACTCTATATTGAGTCCTTGCAATTAAGCGTTGTTCACTCTATTGTACGCCACACTTATTGTGTGGTGTGAACAGACAGACTAACAGTTAAATGCCTGCGAGCGAGTTTTTGAGTGGCATCGCGATGGACTTGTTATCTGACCGGTGTACCACGCCAATAGTTAGACTAGGGGCGAATAGGCGTCCTTGACTCCATCAAGGCGCAGGGAGAGTTTGACTGGCGAAGGTCAATCCAGATAGAACGAGAGTTATCTTATTTGTCAGCAGCGAGCGGCACAGATAGCAGTCATCGCAGCTTATGGTATTGTGCGCTACAGCTCTTGCGAGCCCCATATTTCCTCCACAACAGTACACTTCACTGCATTTCACACGCAACAGCTTTGACCATATCTAGCAACATTCTAATGGATAATTATTCAAGTCGAGTAGGTGCATCTCTCTGCCATTCTACCAAGTCAATAACAATCTTAAACTTTGTATAGATATTTCAATAGCGAATCCTATCCTTCAGAGGTAACTTTACATTTCAAAAAGAACCCAGAAATACTTGTTCAGTTCATAACTAAAAGTGCCATTGTATTTTCTCAGAATTTTTGCAAAAATAAATAATAATTTTCGTTAGTTTCATGTTTTTCTTACACTAACTAGCACTACTCCCGTACCCAAGTATCCCATTAGTTACATAAGAAATTTTGTGAATTTTTGTGTCATTTCCTTACAGCGGATGACTCCTGAAGATATTTATTGCTGAAAGTTTTTCAAAAATTTCTCTTTAGAACGTTAGGAGCGTCTGTCTGACTTTTGTAGTAGTGTGGGGGTGGAAACTGCATCTTGCAGGAGCCACAGGGTAAAGGGTACATCTCAGATTAATCCGTTACGCGGAATGACAGAATAGCACCCACATGCTCACAGAAAATGGCGACCCTGATAGGATAGGTAAAATAGGTAAGCTACCAGAATAGGAAAGTGTCGGGATAGTTAGTTACGGCAGGTCGCAGCAGTAGCACTTTGAAGAACTTTCTTTCATGTATTAAATAGTTATTTGCAAAGATCGGGATCAGAGTAGATACAGGTAGTGACGAAAGCAGAATTGTAGGGAAAAGGGCTTGTGTTATTGTGTTGGAAACTTTGCATTTTCTTACGATTTTTGTGCAGCTGTTATGGCATAGGATTTTCAGGTGATAGGCACAGACGCAGAGTGGCGCAGAGACGCAGTGTGACGCAGCATCATATAAGTTAGAATTAAAAAATAACATGTTTCTCCCTTTGCAAGCGCACAGGTGGAGATTGGAGACTGTAGTAGAGCAGCAGACAGAACGTTAGCCGAGAAGTCATGACTTTGTTGTTGTTGTTTGTTCAACCAACTGGTAAGTGGTCATACAGTTTTGTAGATAGGGTTGTGGTGTGTTGAAAGAATTTCCGTGTTAACGAGAGCACAAGCCAAAAGATTACGTGAGAGACAGCATGTAGACAAGATGGGGGAGAATCAACCAGACAGACAGCAAATAAACGAGCTTATTGAGAATAGGACAGAAGGCGAACCTGAGAACAGGACAGACGGTGAATCAGAGAATAGGACAGTCGGGGAGCTGCAGAATCAGCAGGCTCAGTTAGACTGGGATAAAATTGAGACAGATCAGACAGATGGGAATCGAAGATTCGAGAACATCGAATGTCCAGAATATGAAATTCCAGGTAGGGCACATTCTGAGCCAGAAATAGACAGCCCATGTAGGAAATGGCAAAGATTAGAAGCGAAACGAGCACAGGAAACGCGTTTGTTTGTCGCATATTCAGGGACAGCATACGCGTCAATACAGTCAATGAACCAGCAGTTGGCTAACGTTCAAAGAGAAGTAGACAGTGAGGAAGAGGGGGAACATTTAGAATACGTCGAACCTATCGTACACATTCTCAATATGCCCCAACAACAGACACAGAATTTTGCGGAATTACGAGCGCCACGAAAGGGTTTCGTAACAGACGCAACTGTACCTGTAAACACAAGACATACACAACAGAGAGGTCACAATGCGGAGTTGTTTGCGCCACGTAACGGTTCAATGACAAACGCAACTAGTCCTCAACACAGACAGCACGGGTTATTGAAGTTATTAAACTTAGAAACGTCACAGCATAGCCCAGTAAACGACGTAACTGACCGAGTAGAAAACAATAGATCGAGAATACATAGTTCAGCAGAAGGTAGTGTTACAGGACAGGACGCGATCATGGAGATGTTACAAAAAATGAACGCTAGTATGACGAAACAGAATCACGATATTAATACATAGATGACAAAACAGTATCAGGAATTGAATCAGCAATTGAAACAGGATAATCAGAACTTGAGACAAGAGATAAAGACACAGATTCAACAGGTCAAAATTCAGATGGAAGAAGGGATCGCTAGAATTGATAGTCAGATCACTAAGATAAACAAAGACCCGAAAGAATCTAGAGAAAGAATTCAGGTACTAACACAAGGTCAGCAGCAATTACGCACTGACGTGGTCAAGGTCCAACTGGCCATCGTAAACGTTGACAAAAAGGTGGAACGTTTTACGAAAAAAGCCACTCGAACAGCAATACAAATTTCGGAAGGACAAGCAATTCAAAGCAAGGTCGCAAAGGTTGCACTCAAAAAATATGATCAGTGGATCAATAAAATAAAACTTAAAAACAAAGATCAGTTTGAAAAGCTTCGAACAGAGTTGATACAAACTATCGAAGAAAAGATCGAGACCGATTACAACTGTAGCGAAACAACTGACTCGTCAAGCATTAATTCAGCACACGAACACGCGCCGTCTAAGAATGTTCAAGTAGAACCAAGGCTAGGCACAATATCTGGAAAAACGGAACACATACATCCAGCCGATACCAATCGAAAGACAGGCAACTGAACCAGTAAATCCAATGACACAACATAATAGCAGCGCAGGCATTATACAGCGAACGACGAGAGTAGAAACACACGAACAACACTTTTGTTCGCCAATGATACGATATGACGCGGATATGAGTCAGGAAATTGAGAATAGGCAGACAGACAGTAGATTACCAGAGAATAAACACAACGACACAAGCAGTGGCAGATTATTTGAGTCCATGAATCAGCCACAAACCGGATTTATGAGTAGATATGATACAGACCACTTCCTTACAGTTAGAGAATTTCAATATTTCAAGGAAGAAGGCGGTAGCTTGCATGCACGCACATTCATCGATCAGTTTCAAGTAAGCTTACCAAACCACTGGAGCGTAGCTCACAAACTTGACTTCCTTTGTGCACACATGTCAGGGACAGTAGCAGAGGTGCTGCAAAAGATCGCGGCTACCTGTACGTCTTACCTACAGTTCAGAACAGCATTTCTCGCCGGCCGGGGTGGCCGAGCGGTTCTAGGCGCTACAGTCTGGGACCGCGCAACCGCTACGGTCGCAGGTTCGAATCCTGCCTCGGGCATGGGTGTGTGTGATATCTTTAGGTTGGTTAGGTTTAAGTAGCTCTACGTTCTAGGGGACTGATGACCTCAGAAGTTAAGTCCCATAGTGCTCAGAGCCATTTGAACCAGCATTTCTCGAAAGATATCGGTCTACGGAGACGCTAAACAAAATTAAATACGAGTTACTTCAGATGACACCATATGAAAACTCAGGAGAGAAAAACGTGGTAAAATTCTTTGATACAATGGACAAAAAGAATCAATGCCTAGACAAACCGTACAGTAATGGAGAGCTGATACGTCCATGTAGAATGAAATTACCGGTAAAGTATCAACAGGCTACAGTAGGAAAAAATGAAAATATCGAAGAATTCAAAAAGGTTCTATGGGAACTTGAATTTATGTTTAAAGAATACGAGGTGAAAGAAAAAAGAAAGGAAAGGGAACAGCAAAAGGAGAGGACTAGGAACGAATATTCCAATAAAAATAATCGTAATCCTAACACCAATAATTTCAGGCAATTTAACAGACAATGACTGTGGCACAATGGGGGCAATTTTCATAGAAACGATAACCAGAATAATTGGTTCCGAAATAGGAACGGTAATGGACACTCTTACAGTGGCGGATATGGGTTTAGGAATCAAAATGCCAACGGTCAAGGGTACTTTGAAAGAGGTCACGATGTTAAAAGCAGCAACTGGTGAGACCAGGGCGCGAATAATTACCGAGGAAATTATGGTCCACAGAGACAAGAACAACACAGTAAGGAGAAACCAGGTGTAGAAGTTAGGCCACGGAATACTGCAAAACGTAAAGGTTGAATTGAAAAATGCGGAAGAGATTAGGCGAACTAAGGTCCACCCTATCTTATTCTAACCACTACATAAAAGATAAATTAATAGATCAACAGAACAACATAATTAAAAGAAAAAAAGGACACAAAACAGACTAACAATCTCTTGTAGCATTGAGTATCCTGCAACATGCACACAAACAAGAAATGACACACAACCCATAAAAGGATGAAGAAGTGGTAGGACATAATCAGAATAAAGAAATATATCGATCTAATAATTTTTACCATGATCAGAAAATTTTTGCATTATATAAAAACAGAGCTTTTTGTAAATAACTATAACAAATATATGTAAAACAAAAGTTGTAAATATTTCTCCGCATTAGAGGGACATTGCCACCGACATCAATCGCCAGCTCCCTTAACACCAGATGCTTCGAGATAGCGACAGAGAGGGTACAGACATGTTGAGAAGGCACTTAGGGCAATCACAACAACATGAAGACCAACGCCACACTGGAAATGCAGGTCGCAACCAGGTTGGACTTTAGGAGGACAACGTGCAGCACGGACATTTCATATGTCACGACACTGCTACACGACAGAAGAGCATGGGGAGAATCATAATACGACGAGACGACAATGAAGGTACAAAAAATTACTAAGATCTCCAAACTCATCAAGTAACATTTGGAAAGGCAGTCAGATCCTACAAATGCTATATCACTCCTACACTAAAATTCATATATTCCTAGCCCAAGAAGAACATAAGAATGCAAGAAAGAAGAGAAGAACAGAAGATGCAAGATGAAGAAGGGCAGAAGACAGCAAGGTACCTTTCTCTCCTATCCTACAAAGCAAACTGCTACAAACGTCTTTCCATGAACTCTGAGGCATGGCAACTACTACAACCACCTCTCCAAAAATAAACCTTGAATCATCAAACAAATAGAAGCAAACGGCAAACGGAATATTAAGTAGAACTAACCAAGATTATCTAGAAATAGATTCAGCAAAAGTGAACAGTATTATTCCTACCACATCATCAAATTGCCATACCGAACCAGGCGTTAAGTACCAAGACGTCACAACACAATATTGAGTGACGATCGTCAGTAGTCAACTACAATCATCGAACTGCCATACCGTCCCAGGTGTGACAACAAAGGAGTAATAAGACATCACTGTTTATGCAGTAAACCACAGTCATCATCATTGGTTAAAAGTACCACTCCATGATGACAATGTAAACAAGTAAGACCCGGCATCGCATGCTAGAGTGCTTCTCTCATGATTTGTGACACCCATACAAATCAGTCGACACCTTCCAGTATTTCAGTGGGGATCGTCAAGCACAGAAAACTGATGCAGCACAAAATGAAAAGATTGATAAAATACAAATGTAGAGTTAAGAAAATGATATATTTGTAAAAATATTTTTTTTCCTTTTTTGTAAAAGTAATTATTTTATCATATATGTAAAGCCCATAATGTGATAGAGACCTTAAAATATTATGTAAAGAAAATTAATTAGTATAAGAAGATAATCCCAAATATCCCTGTAAAGCCAACTTAATTTTTTACATAAAAAAGGTTTTGGTTAAACATAGGTTCAAAGAGGATTGAATAAAGAAAAAACACTTCTTCACTCTTAAAACAGTGACACAAATAATGCCTAAATAAATAAAACAAAGTCACACAAGAGACTACTGCGAACATTCACGCGAAACTTAACTAAAGAAAAGATATAACCACACTAAAACATGATACACTGTACACTAACGAGTTTAGAAAAATTAATATTGTAAAAACAAATTTTGGAAGTGGAAAAGAAAAAAACAGGCATGTACTGGCAACGGCAATGAATAACAACCTTTGTGGACTCTATATTTGCCTAACAACAAAAAAATGAATTGTAAAATTAAAAAATAGAAACAATAGCTATAAAGAAATCATTAGAAAAAAATAGTTAAGAATGGCTGAGAAAAGTTTATTGGAAAATCTGAGAGAACAATTGTTGCCTGACTTTGTCAATGCTTTCCTCGGCATTGACAAACCCCAAACAAAAATTTTGTCAGAAGGAGGGAGCTATGTAAGACGTTGTGGTCTCCTGACCTTCATTGCTTACATCACAATCATATTCCGCACATCAAGACGCTGCATTCGAACCCAAACTCGATAAGATAAAGTCGATGTTGTATGAATTCATGTAAACGATATGCAAATAACTAGTAAATCGCAAATGTGCACCGAGATTGAATTACTCGAGGCTGGAGTACACACACACATTCCAGACATGATGGTCCCAGTAGCTTTTAGTTCGGGAGAGGCAGCCGCATGCCAGGAGGCCAGTCCCTTCAGAGGACAAGTCAGCCTACCTACTCCGGCCAGCGACTGCCTGTAGAACAGACAGCATTTTCTCTAGTGAAAGGAAGTACGACCCCATGTTCGGATTAAAAGCTAAGTCCGCTACATTGTGTGGGAGCGGCCAGCCTACGCATTCTTTACAAACATAGCACGCAGTTTCAGAGGTCTTCACAGGGAGACAGCAAACGCCAAACGCCGAAGCTACAGATTTCCGGATTGGTCGCCGTAAATGAAACATCATTCTTCCGTTTTAGAAGAGCAATGCTGATTGGCAGACTATATTCCTGATGCCTTGAGCTTAAGGAGTAATGGAAGAGACCGAAAGATATACCCCTTCACGTCTGGTGTGGAGAGGGGCCGTCCCGTTGTCACTCTTGGAGTGAGAACACGTAACGAGAGCGTGTTGCTCTCGTACGTGTACTCAAAGAGCGAGGAACAAGTCTCCCTCAATACTTCACTGGGAGAGCACCTCTGTCGAAAGTGAATGGGAGTGTGACTCTATATTGAGTACTTGCGATTAAGCATTGTTCATTGTGTAGGCTGCCACACTTATTGTGCAGTGTGAACAGACAGAGTTATAGTTAAACACCTGCAAGCGAATTTTTGAGTGGCATCGCGATGGACTGGTTATCTGACCGGTGTACCACGCCATTAGTTAGACTAAGGGCGAATAGGAGTCCTTGACTTCATCATGGCATAGGGAGAGTTTGACTGGCGAAGGTCAATCCAGATAGAAAGAGAGTTATCTTACTTGTCAGCAGCGAGAGGCGCAGACAGCAGTCACCGCAGCTTACGGTATTGTGCGCTACAGCTCTTGCGAGCCCCGTATTTCCTCCACAACAGTACACTTCACTGCATTGCACACGCAACAGCCTCGACCATACCTAGCAACATTCTAACGGATAATTATTCATGTTGAGTAGGCGCGGCTCTCTGCCGTTCTACCAAGTCAATAACAATCTTAAACTTTGTATAGAAATTTCATTAGTGAAACCAGTTCTTAGGAGGTAACTTCACATTTGAAAAAGAACCCGGAAATAACTTGTTCAGTTCGTAACTAAAAGTGCCATTGAGATTTCTCTGAATTTTTGCAAAAATAAATAATAATTTTCGTTAGTTTCATGTTTTTCTTACACTAACTAGCACTACTCCAGTACCGAAGTATCCCATTAGTTACATAAGAAATTTTGTGAATTTTTGAGTCATTTCCTTACAGCAGATGACTCCTGAAGATATTTATTGCTGAAAGTTTTTCAGGCATTTCTCTTTAGAACGTTAGGAGCATCTGTCTGACTTTTGTAGTAGTGTGGGGGTGGAAACTGCATCTTGCAGGAGCCACAGGGTAAAGGGTACATCTCAGATTAATTCATTGCGCAGAATGACAGAATAGCACCCACACGCTCACATCATATGAATACATAGTGGTGTCTCTTTCCTTCGCTGTGATCATTCAGTATCTGAAGCTATTCATGTCCGTTGTATATCCTACCAAGCCTGATAACAACACTAAACACGAACAACAGTACTGTATTCCTATGCCTGTTGTACCCGTCACAGAGGATTGCAATTCTAATCATTAACCAAACCGTCGACTTTGTATACGTGCACGAAGTTACAATGACATCCGACCATGCCTTCTGGCTGGTTCCTTTTTTTTATCGGGTAGTGCATTTCATATTCTAGCCTTGTCCACTTGTATACTGAATTTATATGTTTGTTTCTGGGGCGGCATGTAAGTTTGATTTTCGTAGATTCTTTTTGTTTCCTTTTCTCGGGGAAGGCACTTCTTACCCCTGCCCCTAGCTGGGTATTCCTTATCTCATTGATTATTCAGACACTGGCATCTTATTCGGAGAGAGTGAAATTCGAACTCCCTCTTGTCATATTAGTATTGGTTTTCTCTAGTTTCCACAACCTCTGTTTGAGACCAAGCGAAAATACATGGTTCGGTTTCCGGACAAGGTGGTGCGGAAGGGTACTCATACCACATTTTTACTAACTCTCTCCCGTCTTCATAACCCCCACCCCCCAACACCTCCATTGTTAAAGTGGCACAGAGGTACTATTTGTGTTCGGCCGCTGCGGTTGCAGGTTCGAATCCTGCCTCGGGCATGAATGTGTGTGATGTCCTTAGGTTAGTTAGGTTTAAGTAGTTTTAAGTTCTAGGGGACTGATGACCTCAGAAGTTAAATCCCATAGTGCTCAGAGCCATTTGAACCATTTACACTCCTGGAAATTGAAATAAGAACACCGTGAATTCATTGTCCCAGGAAGGGGAAACTTTATTGACACATTCCTGGGGTCAGATACATCACATGATCACACTGACAGAACCACAGGCACATAGACACAGGCAACAGAGCATGCACAATGTCGGCACTAGTACAGTGTATATCCACCTTTCGCAGCAATGCAGGCTGCTATTCTCCCATGGAGACGATCGTAGAGATGCTGGATGTAGTCCTGTGGAACGGCTTGCCATGCCATTTCCACCTGGCGCCTCAGTTGGACCAGCGTTCGTGCTGGACGTGCAGACCGCGTGAGACGACGCTTCATCCAGTCCCAAACATGCTCAATGGGGGACAGATCCGGAGATCTTGCTGGCCAAGGTAGTTGACTTACACCTTCTAGAGCACGTTGGATGGCACGGTATACATGCGGACGTGCATTGTCCTGTTGGAACAGCAAGTTCCCTTGCCGGTCTAGGAATGGTAGAACGATGGGTTCGATGACGGTTTGGATGTACCGTGCACTATTCAGTGTCCCCTCGACGATCACCAGTGGTGTACGGCCAGTGTAGGAGATCGCTCCCCACACCATGATGCCGGGTGTTGGCCCTGTGTGCCTCGGTCGTATGCAGTCCTGATTGTGGCGCTCACCTGCACGGCGCCAAACACGCATACGACCATCATTGGCACCAAGGCAGAAGCGACTCTCATCGCTGAAGACGACAGGTCTCCTTTCGTCCCTCCATTCACGCCTGTCGCGACACCACTGGAGGCGGGCTGCACGATGTTGGGGCGTGAGCGGAAGACGGCCTAACGGTGTGCGGGACCGTAGCCCAGCTTCATGGAGACGGTTGCGAATGGTCCTCGCCGATACCCCAGGAGCAACAGTGTCCCTAATTTGCTGGGAAGTGGCGGTGCGGTCCCCTACGGCACTGCGTAGGATCCTACGGTCTTGGCGTGCATCCGTGCGTCGCTGCGGTCCGGTCCCAGGTCGACGGGCACGTGCACCTTCCGCCGACCACTGGCGACAACATCGATGTACTGTGGAGACCTCACGCCCCACGTGTTGAGCAATTCGGCGGTACGTCCACCCGGCCTCCCGCATGCACACTATACGCCCTCGCTCAAAGTCCGTCAACTGCACATAGCGCAGTGGTTCGACACTGGACTCGCATTCGGGAGGACGACGGTTCAATCCCGCGTCCGGCCATCCTGATTTAGGTTTTCCGTGATTTCCCTAAATCGCTCCAGGCAAATGCCGGGATGGTTCCTCTGAAAGGGCACGGCCGACTTCCTTCCCCATCCCTCCCTAATCCGATGAGACCGATGACCGCGCTGTTTGGTCTCCTTCCCCAAAACCAACCAACCAACCAACTGCACATACGGTTCACGTCCACGCTGTCGCGGCATGCTACCAGTGTTAAAGACTGTGATGGAGCTCCGTATGCCACGGCAAACTGGCTGACACTGACGGCGGCGGTGCACAAATGCTGTGCAGCTAGCGCCATTCGACGGCCAACACCGCGGTTCCTGGTGTGTCCGCTGTGCCGTGCGTGTGATCATTGCTTGTACAGCCCTCTCGCAGTGTCCGGAGCAACTATGGTGGGTCTGACACACCGGTGTCAATGTGTTCTTTTTTCCATTTCCAGGAGTGTATTAGTTGTTTTTGAGAAGCGCAGCTGTTGTTCACATGCACTGCAGGGTGTATACTACATTTTTCTGTTAAATAAACAGACTGCAAACGTCTCCGAATAAATCGTTACAACTTATAGTATGTTGCAGTTCGAAACTTGGAAACGAAATGTATAAATAAATCCTAAAGCTGCTGGTAATAGAAAGAAAAGATTTGTATGGCATTATTGGCTGGAAGATTACTTTCCTTCTGCCTTCACTGTGGCCCGTTTCCAGGGGATGTACGAGAGTTGTGTTTTTAGTCTATCTGTTGAGCACAGGTGGCTGTAATAGACACGTGTGTCCTGTTGTCACATGATGAGAATGAAGAGGATAAAACCCAGTGCCAACACATACACCACTCCTCTCGAATAGCACCAGGGAGACCGCCAGCCTTGAAGTCTGTGTGACGGACGAATCAGCGTCAATGGTGTTACGATACGTCTGGCACCCCAGACCATCACTCCTGGTTGTCGGAAGGTATGGCGGCCGACAGTCAGGTTGGTATCCCACTGCTGTCACGTGTGTCACCAGACACGTCTTCGGCCTCGAATCTCATTGACTGGAGTAGTTCTTCAGTGACGTCCCGTTTCGAACTGAGCCAACACCGACTCAGAGGAAGGCCTCGGCGCTTGTTGGTGACGTCACGTCAGCTAGGCACGGCGAACGCTAGGTCTGCTGCAGGCAGAAACGCCTGGGCGTGCTTATCACTATAGATCTCTTATTTTTGGACTAAATGTTTGGTATTGTTTTGGATTCTGTAGTTTTATTTAGATGAAAGATTTTCTTACTATCGTAAAGCTACAAATGAAGATCATAGTTCTGTATTACTGAATCCTGCCGAAGCAAACGTAGATCAGTATGAGAAGATGCTTTGCCCCATTGCAAGCTTCGAAATTTTACATTCAAGTAACTATATTTACTTGATCCATTTTGTTATCGAAACTTACCCCAACCCCCTTACAGTTAACTCGTTTCTTTTATTTATTTATTTATTTTCGTTTGACTACGTCACTGGAAATGTGAACTAATTTACATGTGTAAATGTCCAACTGTTGCCAGTCATTAGATTACAGTCGTTTTCAACAATCGCAAGATATTTCGTTAACATTCAGTGCTCCAAGATACCTAAAGAAGAGCACCAATATTTTCACAGTTTCTTCTAAAAGCAACCCAGTACATACGTAACTTCCTCAGATTCACAAATAAGGTAAAGAAGCACGACTTCTGTTGCTGCTGGACCATGAAGTTGTTTTTGTATGTCAATCCTTAAAACAGGTGGAAATTTAAGTGCAGGAGTACACTATTTGTTAAGAAGTGTAATGAATTGCACAATTAATTGATTGCAGAAATCACTCAGAACAATGTGTGTCGGTCAACTACCGCCAATAGTTTCGCATTTTCCTGTGTCAGAGAGGGAGACACCACCATTATGAGACCTGGTGTTCGCCGTGCCTAGGTGACGTGACGTCACCAACAAGGGCCGAGGCCTTCCTTTGAGTCGGTGTTGACTGAGCCCCAATGACGAGCGAAGACAAATCTGGAGACGCCCCAGACTGTGGTGCAATACCACCCTGACTGACTCCCGCGTAACACCCAACACCCAACAACCACGAGTGGTGGTCTGGGGCGCCATTTCACAGAAGGAGCCATTTGGTTGTCATCCCAGAAACCGTTACAGCACACCGGTACGTCGGCGATACTCTACGGCCCATTTTGTTTCGTATCGTTGCAAGTCATCCTGGGCTTACATTTCAGCAAGATAATGCCCACCAGCGCACAACAAGAGTATCTACTGCTTGTCTTCGTGCTTGTCAAACCCTAGGTTGGCCAGCAAGGTCGCCGGATCTCTCTCCGATAGGGAACGCTTGGAGAATGGTGGGCCTGGGGCTCCAACCCGTTCGGTATTTTCAAGGTCTAATGCGCCAGTTAGAACTGACAAGATACCCCTCAGGAGGACATCCAACAACTTTATCGGTAGTATAGGATAGTGTGCGTCGTCCCACCATTTTCTTCAATTTACGCTTTCTCTTTTCATTTCCTAATCAGTGACGCCACTTTGGTTCCCCTATCTTCACTGATTGTGTTCTAACGCATTCCTATCTCTCTCTCTCTATCTCTTATCCACTTGCCATCTCTATGTTATGTCTGTTGCTTCAAGCCTTACAGTGTAAACCTACCTTCCAGTAAATCGTCTTTGTTGTTGTACTTCTCATGAACGAAAGTGGATTGGGTTTTATTTACATTTTTGTGTTTCCATAATATCGTAATTACTGAATGCAAAACATGAAGAACGCCCACTTAGTACTAAGAGACGGTCTCTTTGTCCTAATTGGAAATTAAATTAACTAAATTAAATTGAAAAACTCAGTATTTAAACAAAACATTACAGTTAATTCATAGCAGCATCACCTTCATTAACCGTGATTAAATTTGAACTGTTATATAAAATCATCCAAATTGCTTTACAAATCACAAAGGACCTTCCCCGATGTATATTGTAATACATAATTATCTCAGCTGTTTTATACAGTTACAATTTCTTAAACATGTGGAAGCTTTGGCATAAGAGCGGTTTTATCCGCTGCCATCGCGCACCCTCGTGGGAAAATGAAACAACAGTAAAGGCAAAAAAAGCTCACAGCTAGTTCTGTTGCCATGCCTCCCCGCCACACTAGTTATCGGAGCCTCGATACGGACTGCTATTCGGCTTTGGGATACATGACGGATATTCAGTTATCGCCCCTTGATGTTGTTCAACAGCAACAAATGGTTCAAATGGCTCTGAGCACTGTGGAACTTAGCCGGCTGGTGTGAGCGTGCGGTTCTAGGCGCTACAGTCTGGAACCGCGCGACCGCTACGGTCGCTGGTTCGAATCCTGCTTCGGGCATGGATGTGTGTGATGTCCTTAGGTTAGTTAGATTTAAGTAGTTCTAAGTTCTAGGGGACTGGTGACCTCAGCAGTTAAGTCCCATAGTGCTCAGAGCCATTTTGAACTAAGGGACTTAACATCTGTGGTCATCAGTCCCCTAGAACTTAGAACTACTTAAACCTAACTAACCTAAAGACATCACACACATCCATGCCCGAGGCAGGATTCGAACCTGCGACCGTAGCGGTCACGCGGTTCCAGACTGAAGCGCCTAGAACCGCACGGCCACACTGGCCGGCTCAACAGCAACACCAAAGACCTCTATTCGGCAGTTGACTGTAGATCTTATCCACTCATCAAAGTTCTTTGCGCGGTGCTAATAACATACGCACTGCCTTCTGGAGCTATCAAGACATAATCACTCCTACTCAGGCTCGTGGTGTGCCTTGACTTCAGCCAGGCGTTCGATCGGGTCGATCACGACTACTTGGAAGTGATGCTCCACAGAATGAGATACGATGATGCTGCTGTCGACGTCGTACTGCGTCTCTTTCGCGGAGCGACGTCCTGTGTATTCTACAATGGCCATCTCTCTCCTCCCATTTTGATCCGTCGTTCAGTGCATTTGGGCTGCGCTCTCACTACTTTGTTGTATGCTTTCATCTTGGATCCATTGCTCTGTGGCCTCCGTCAATGCCTGTGCTGGGGGTCTTTTTTTGTCCACGTCTTTTGGTGCACTGCTTATGTGGACGATAACGTCCTAGTTCTTCGTAGCGATGCTGCGATTAGGGAGTCCTTGGCATGGGTCAGCACCTAAGGAGAAGCTTCTGCCTTAACGTCCGCAAAAAGAGCGTTATGGCTTTTTGTGTGCGGTTTCATGAGGATAGCGCTAGTCCATTGCGTGTAGCTGCTAGTATTCAATGCTTAGGACCTGGTTTTACAGGCGATCTGCGGCATACGATTTACTCGACTGCCAGCGCCTACTGTCTCAACTACGACGTGGAATCCTAGATTACCGTTTAAAACGGATACAATATGTAAATGTAATTTGGCGTCACGTGTCCCTCATCTGGCACAGACATTAACCATTCCGCCATCCATGGCCCACCGCATGCTAGCGACATTGGGTTTCTACGTCTCCCACGGCTTGCTGTTCAAGATTCTACACGAGATCTTCACCCCTCCTGCAGTGCGGGTGCAGATTAGGCCTGTCCCTGACAGAGCGATAGCCCTTTTGATCAGCTCTCAAGCAGTACTGTGGCACCAATGTCCCATGTGCCTCACCAGTTTGCTGATGGAAACTCTTCCACCACGCTCTCTCTCAGCCCCTATCCCTCCTTCAGACGTCCTGGTTTTTTCCTCGAACTAAGCTATGTCCGTACTGTGCTATATCCAACGCGCTTGACGTCCGCAAAGGCGAACTATGACTTTCTCCAGCAGAACAGGATACCGAATGAGATTGAGGGGAAGCGTCCCCACGTTGACTGTCGTGCTTATGGCGATCGGTGTGCGCTCCTTATCATGACAATGATGTCTAATCTGCATGGTACCTTACAATCAATGGAAAGCAAGTACGCCGGCACGGCTTCAGAAGATTCGCCTTGCAGACACCCCATTGTGTGTCGACGGTGATTTTCTGGACACAGACGAGCTTCGCCAGGCGTGCGGATCGGCGATTGGTGTCCTGTTCGAAGTGCGACGGATGCTGGGATTAGTACCCGTATGACTCCTCATCAGATACCTTCTGACCTCCTCCTCTTTCCGGATTCGGGATACTTCCCACAAACGAAGACGAACACCGTGAAGTGGATTTGGGGACACACAGTTCACTACTTGATTGCTGACGCCAAGAAAATGTTTTGGTACTTTTTGTTCGCTGCCCTAAATATAGACTTTTTTCGCCTGTTTTCTTTGTAGAGTTTTTATTAATCCACACTCAAATTGGGGTGTTACTGCAATGACAAGCTGATCCACGCATTCTCCATTCGTACTACCGATTATTCTCTGATCATTGTAATATTTTTGTCCGAGAAACTATGCATCGATAGTCCCACCGAGTACGTCGAACTGGTCTCCTTCCTCTTATCGATGTCGGTTTCCTGCTACGCTTGGTGCTATAAAAATAATTGTCTGATTAGTGTGTTTTGTAGTTCTACTCCTCGTTCCCTACGCTTTCCTGGTTCCCTGGGGGAGGCAACGAGGCATGGTGCCCAGGTCACGGGCTGCGAGCCCTATCCACTGTACCGCAGCCCCTAAAGGAAAAAGAAAAAAAAATGTAGACAGTGTTGTGAGTTGTGAGGCACGGAGTAGCAGGTTCGCGCCCACCTCCTTCCAATTTCTTCGCCTCTGGATCTTACTAATTAATTTAATAAAAGTGTTATCTGCGGTATTCAATGTTATTTATCGTAAATAATGCATTTTCTGCAATTCTTGTTGCAAAAACCAACGAGTGGAACGTTTCCCCAGTAGCCATAAATATAACATAACTGCCAGCGTATGTAAGAAAGTAAACACAAGTTACACATGGGAAGCTTTTGCTCTTTTGAAACTTTGTCTAAAATATATGTACCTGTCTCTTCCTTCTGAGTACTCCCTCATATTTATGTATGGTCGGTAGATATATTTTCGATGATAGATAAAAAAAATCTTCTCTTCCATTCAAATAAAATTACGCATCTCGTTCTTGATAACTATGCGACTAGGTCTTTACTTTAGGATGATGGCAGTTAATGCAAGATCGCGAATATCGATATTATGGATGTACAAACTGACATTAGATACTACAACTATATTAAATTTAAAACCGAAAATGGGATGAATATTCAATTGAGTTAACAAGTAACTTCTACTAGCATGTATGTCTGATCGTTGTACACCATTATTTACTGTTCAAACCATCGACAAGTCCAGAAACTTCTTCGCGATTTTCTCCTCTTTCCTTCGACAATAGCTAATAAAATTAACACAGCTATTTTACATGCTTCCATTTTCGTAAAGAAACTGTGTAATTTTTGCGCCAAATACCGCAGACTACCGCTGGAGATCGCTAAGGTAGCAATCACAACCAGGAGCACGTTCCATGAGATGTAGCAGGTCGCGTCTGAGCGTGCAGCAACCACGACGGACACCACGTTTGACGTGCTTCGCGCTGACAAACACATCTCGTGTGAGGACAGCAGAAGTCATTCCTCGATCCTTCCGTTCAGTTTGCACTGAGCTGACAAAAGACATGGGATCCATCGTAATATCGTGTGTCGGACAAAATGGTTCAATTGGCTCTGAGCACTATGGGACTTAACTTCTGAGGTCATCAGTCCCCTAGAACTTAGAACTACTTAAACCTAACTAACCTAAGGACATCACACACATCTCTGCCCGAGGCAGGATTCGAACCTGCGACCGTAGCGGTAGCGCGGTTCCAGACTGAAGCGCCTAGAACCGCTCGGCCACACCGGCCGGCGTGTGTCGGACATCTTTTTTTTCCAGCGTAGTACAGAAACTGCACGTGACATGGACTTTGTTCATCTACATCTACATGGATACTCCACAAATAACATTTAAGTGCCTGGCAGAGGGTTCGTCGAACCTCCTTCACAATTCTCTATTATTCCAATCTCGTATTGCGCGCGGAAAGAATGAACACCTATATCTTTCCGTATGAGCTCTGATTTCCCTTATTTTATTGTGGTTATCGTTTCTTCCCATGTAGGTCGGTCTCAACAAAATATTTTCGCATTCGGAGAAAAAAGTTGGTGATTGGAATTTTGTGAGAAGATTCCGTCGCAACGAAAAACGCCTTTCTTTTAATGATGTCCAGCCCAAATCCTGTATTATTTCTGTGACACTCTCTCCCATATTTCGCGATAATACTAAACGTGCTGCCTTTCTTTGAGCTTTTTGCATGTACTCCGCCAGTCCTATCTGGTAAGGATCCTGTGGGGCGGCAGGTGGAATTATTTACTGTTGTATTTTTGTTTGAATGTTGTAACACTTCCCGGCCGATGCACCATATGTGGGGCGGCTGGCTGGAAAATTTACTGTTGTACAAATGTTTGAATGTTGTAACACTTCCCGGCCGATTAACCATATGAGGGGCGGCGGGTGGAATTAATTGTTATATAAATGTTCCTATTATTTATGCTGTTGTTTGCCGTTCTCAACACTGGCTCTCTAACTACAATATTGGCAACCAGAAAGTGATTAGCAAAACGTGAAGCCTGTAATTAGAATTCCTAGTGCCCACTTCTTCAGAGAATACACTTATAGTTACAGCTTATAGCTCTGATGAATTAGGAGATTGTCTGGGATTTATAATCAAAAACGGTCATGAAGAAGCGTTCTGTATTCTGAAAGTCACAGATGAAAACAAAAAAATCCACACAATCTAACTAACAGAGCAGTTCAGAGTCTAATGCGCTGATGCAACTATAAATGTCCAAATTAAATGTTTAAATGAATGCTCGCCACAATTTGATGATTAGGTTCATCAAACGCCACGCTAAATAATGGTAGAATGTATGTCCCGCGGCGGCACGTGAAAATACGACAATACGCAAACTGAAGATCGATAATTAAAGTCATCCCAGAATTAACACTTCACTCGAAAATGATTTCATGGTTACGCGTATCCCGAGTAACTTAATACGGCATCCGAGGCTGTTTGTAGCAATGATACTGACGCGACGCGACTCCCGACACAGATGGCGTGCTATTCAGCGTCTGGAGAGAACTGGGGCCTTACTTCCTCGCGCAGCGTTCTTATATATAAAGCCGCGGTGCGGACTGCTAAGGGAACGCCTGATCAAATTGGCCCTCCCGACTAGCCGCTGGGCTAGTAATGCACCACATTAAGTTACCGAATAAATCATAGCTTCTTTTTCTGATGGCCGATGAAGCTCTTAATTTAAATGGGCATTCAACACACAGGTGAGTAATCATAATAAAAGTTTGACGTGGCTAAGTTAAATATTTTGGGCGAGAGAATTAATTTAATTACACTGCACGCAGTAGACGAGCTCTGAACTGGCCCTTTGGAGATACGCTATCGCTATAGTTTTATAGGTATTCAAATGAAACTTCTCACATCCTTATGGTGATAGCGGATCTCCATTCTACTTAAATATAAACATCCTAGCCTTATTTATTAGCCTACTTAATCTATTTTGCTTCCTTAAGTTTTAAGACGAAAACCAGAAAATCATGAATTTCCACTAAAATTTTAATTTGTGAAATCCGAAGTACTGTTTTTATTAAATTATTATGAAAAAGGAATCTAAATATAAATTTTTTACTCTCTACCTCTTTTCTGTTGCGCCAATGATTTTTACAGAAAAACGTCCAAATTTCGAAAATGGTTAAAGTTACCGAACTGATATTCAACACATATTAATTTAGTATTACTCCTGACATGCTAGAAATGTTTAAGGTTATTTGCTTGATTTTTAAAGTATTGCGCAACATTTATGACGTCAGAGCTAGTTACAGCGGACTGGCTGGCACACAATGGAAAGACTGATGTGAATTTACTATGGCGTGAGTAGGCTGCTTCCCTACAATTCCACACCAAGCAGCAGTATTCTAAAAGAGGACGGACAAGCGTAGTGTAGGCAATCTCCTTAGTAGGTCTGTTACATTTTCTAAGTGTCCTGCCAACGACACGCAGTCTTTGGTTAGCCTTCTCCACAACATTTTCAATGTGTTTAATCCAGTTTAAGTTGTTCGTAATTGTAATATCTAGGTCTTTAGTTGAATTTACGGCTTTTAGATTAGACTGATTTATCGTGCAACCAAAGTTTAACGAGTTCCCTTTAGCACTCATGTGGATGACCTCACTTTTTCGTTATTTAGAGTCAACGGCCACTTTTCGCACCATTCAGATATCTCTTATAAATCGTTTTGCAGTTTGTTTTGATCTTATGATGACTTTATTAGTCGATAAACGACAGCATCATCCGCAAACAACCGAAGACAGCTGCTCAGATTGTCTCCCATATCATTTATATGGATAAGAAACAGCAAAGGGCCTTTAACACTACCTTGGGGAACGCCAGAAATCCCTTTTGTTTTACTCGATGACTTTCCGTCTATTACTACGAACTGTGACCTCTCTGACAGGAAATCACAAATCCAGTCACATAACTGAGACGATATTCCATAAGCACGCAATTTCACTACGAGCCGCTTGTGTGGTACAGTGTTAAAAGCCTTCCGGAAATCCAGAAATACGGAATCGATCTGAAATCCCGTGTCAATAGCACTCAACACTTCATGTGAATAAAGAGCTAGTTGTTTTTCACAGGAACGATGTTTTCTAAACCCATACTGACTGTGTTGGAAGTCCTCTGAGCCATGCCGTCTCTGTAACCTTCCACAATTGCGAAAGTGTTGTTGGTGCCGGTTTTGTGCACGAACTGACTTCTCGATTACGTCGGACAATTTTCGATAGGAGTCCTATCGGGCGATCTGGGTGGCCAAACCAGTCGCTCGATTTGTCGAGAATGTTCTTCAGACGGTTGCGAAAGTTGTGGCCGTGTGACAAGGCGCATTGTCATCTATAAAAGTTACATCGATTTTTGGGGTGGGGCATGAAGCCCATGAATGACTCCGAACGGTCTCCAAGTAGCAGAACGTAACCATTTACAATTAAGTTAAAGATCGGTTCAATTGGAGCAGAGGACTCAGCCCATTTCGTGTTAACACAGCCCACACTATTACAGAGCTACCATCAGCTTGCACAAGTTCTTGTTAACAACTTGGGGGCATGGCTTCATGTCATCTGTGGCACACTCGAATCCTACTGTCAGCTCTTGCCAACAGACATACGGGCCATAGCCGGCCGATCGGTTCTAGGCGCTTCAGTCCGGAAGCGAGCGGCTGCTACGGTCGCAGATTCGAATCCTGCCTCGGGCATGAATGTGTGTGATGTCCTTAGGTTAGTTAGGTTTAGGTAGTTCTAAATTCTAGGGGACTGATGACCTCAGATGTTAAGTCCCATAGTGCTCAGAGCAATTTGAACCATTTGACTGGGCTACAGTTTTCCAATTGTCTAGGATCCAGTCGATA
Organism: Schistocerca serialis cubense; assembly: GCF_023864345.2. Lineage (NCBI taxonomy): Eukaryota > Metazoa > Arthropoda > Insecta > Orthoptera > Acrididae > Schistocerca > Schistocerca serialis. Next base: position 594,069,787 of record NC_064639.1, read on the forward strand.
TGATCACGAGCCGAGGAGAGGCACTGCAGGTGATGTGCTGTTAGAAAAGGCACTCGCGTCTGTTGTCTGATGCCACAGCCTAATACCGCCAAATTTCGCCGCACTGTCATAACAGGTAAGTTCGTCGTACGTCCCGCCTTGATTTTTGCTGTTGTTACACTCAGTGTTGCTTGCCTGTTGGCACTGATAACTGCACGCAAACGCCGCTGCTCTCGGTCGTTGAGTGAAGGCTGTCGGCCACTGCATTGTCCGTGGTGAGAGGTGATGCCTGAAATGAGATATTCTCGGCACACACTTGACACTGTGGCTCTCGGCATACTAAATTGTGTAATGATGTCCGAAATCGAATGTCCCATGCGTCTGGCTCCAATTACCATTCCGCGTACTAAGTCTGTTAATTCCTGTCGCGTGACCATCACTACGTCGGACACCTTTCTACACGAATCACCTGAGTACAAAAGACAGATGCACTGCCTTTTTTGATCCGTTGTGTGCGCGATACTACCGCCATCTGTATGCGTTCACATCGCTATCCCATGACTTTTGTTAGTGCAGAGCGCTGTTACTGCAGCGCTCACGGAGCCTGCCGCCCCCGCGGCTGCCCCGCGACTTTCCCCGCCGCGCAGCGCTGCGCTCCGCCGCCTCCTGACCCACTTGCTGTTCGGCCACTGCAGCGGACGCTACCGCCGAGGACCATTCGCGGCCGACGCGCCGGTATTTCTGCAAACGGGCGATTACGCTTTGCGTCGTCCTAGGCAGGTGCATTCGGTGTCACTTTTCGTAAAATTGTTGTTCAAATGGCTCTGAGCACTATGCGATTTAACTTCTGAGGTCATCAGTCCCCTAGAACTTAGAACTACTTAAACATAACTAACCTAAGGACATCACACACATCCATACCCGAGGCAGGATTCGAACCTGTGACCGTAGCGGTCGCGCGGTTCCAGAGTGTAGCGGCTAGAACAGGCCGGCCACTCCGCCCCGCTACAATTGTTGTCTCTCGTGGACTGCGTTCTATTGCAAAATCTTGGACCAAGGTTTCACTCATTGACGTAAGCAGCCTTCAACAGGATAGCAGTAGAAACAGTAGTAGTTTTATAAGTAAATCACCTTTACAAGGGTAATGGACCTATGTTGGTACTAGGAGGGGCGTTAATAAGTAATGCAACACTTTTTTTCTGAAAACAGCTTGGTTTACCCAGGATTTCAATACATTGTAGCCTTTTCCCGATGTTATTCAATCTGTATATTGAGCAAGCAGTAAAGGAAACAAAAGAAAAATTCGGAATAGGAATTAAATTCCATGGAGAAGAAATAAAAACTTCTAGGTTCGCCGATGACATTGTAATTCTGTCAGAGATAGCAAAGGACCTGGAAGAGCAGCTGAACAGAATGGAGAGCGTCTTGAAAGGAGGATATAAGAAGAACATCGAGCAAAAAAAAAAAAATATGATGATGGAATATAGTCGAATTAAGTCGGGTGCTGCTGAGGGAATTAGATTAGGAAATCAGACGCCGCGCGGGATTAGCCGAGCGGTCTCAGGCGCTGCAGTCATGGACTGTGCGGCAGGTTCCGGCGGAGGTTCGAGTCCTCCCTCGGGCATGGGTGTGTGTGTTTGTCCATACGATAATTTAGGTTGTGTGTAAGGTTAGGGACTGATGAACTTAGCAGTTAAGTCCCATAAGATTTCACACACATTTGAACACGAAATCAGACGCTTATAGTAGTAAGTGAGTTTTGCTATGTGGGGAGCAAAATAACTGATGATGGTCGAAGTAGAGAGGATATAAAATGTAGACTGGCAATGGGAAGGAAAGCGTTTCTGAAGAAGAGAAATTTGTTAACATCGAGTATAGATTTAAGCGTCTTGAAGTCGTTTCTGAAATTATTTGTATTGAGTGTAGCCATGTATGGAAGTGAAATGTGCACGATTACTAGTTTCGACAAGAAGAGAATTGAAGCTTTCGAAATGTGGTGTTGCAGAAGAATGCTGAAGATTAGATTGGCAGATCACATAACTAATGAGGAGGTATTGAACAGAATTGGGGAGAAGAGAAATTTGTGGCACAACTTGACTAGAAGAAGGGATCGGTTGGTAGGGCATATTCTGAGGCATCAAGGGCTCACCAATTTAGTATCGGTGGGCAGCGTGGAGGGTAAAAATCGTAGAGGGAGACTAAACAGATTCAGAAGGACGTAGGTTGCAGTAGGTACTGGGAGATGAAGAAGCTTGCACAGGATAGAGTAGCATGGACAGCTGCATCAAACCAGTCTCTGGACTGAAGACCACAACAAACAAACAACATTATTCCCCACTCTTTTGGTTCCACAACCCTGTTTTTCAACCTAATCTCCGTTCAATGTGGCGCCCTACGCCACTTCACCGGAAGGGCCTGTAGCCCTGCATGCTACCACTCTAATGGTCGACGTTGGAGTCAACGTCTTGCTGCATCAATAACTTTTCCATCATTCACGTATTTCCTACCACGGTATGCATCCTTTACTGAGACAAACTAATGAAAGTCGTAAGGTGCGAGATACAGGCTGCCTAGTGGGGCCGCGCGGGATTAGTCGAGCGGTCTCAGGCGCTGCAGTCGTAGACTGTGCTGCTGGTCCCGGCGGAGGTTCGAATCCTCCCTCGGGCATTGGTGTGTGTGTTTGTCCTTAGGATAATTTAGGTTAAATAGAGTGTAAGCTTAGGGACTGATGACCTTAGCAGTTAAGTCCCATAAGATTTCACACACAACCTCCTGCCTAGTGAGTCCCTGCGGTCACACACCGTTGAGTGGACGAGTGTATCAGCACTACCAGCAACGACATCTAGTTGGGCAGCAACGTGTTTCTCTGTCATCTGCCGATCACGATGAATGTGCCTACACATTCCAACTTGCAGGAGTCACAGCTGTGTGCGGACGGCCGGCACGCGGGGGATAGGACAGGTCTGAGCGACCTTGTTGCGATGATGACGGACGTTTCGCCCAGGTCTTCGTACAAATTCTGCAAGCGCCTATGAAAATCTGGGACGCTCCGGTTTTCCGCCAAAGGAAACTCAGTGACAGCTCTCTGCTTGGAACGTATCTCCGTTACAGACGCTGTTTTGAAGGCGACTTGTAACGCCGCCAGCTATCGGAAATTCATGAAACTGTAGTGGCTAAAGCGGGAATATTTCGCGATGTCCCACAACAAATTCCGTATTTTTTTCAACCGAAATTGTCCGAAAAAAAGTGCTAGTTTACTTATTCAACGCTCTTTGTACAATTTAAGAATAGCAAAAATAATGTATTAAATGAAACAAGAAGTTTACTGTTACCAGTCACCGTTTTTTATTTATCTCCACAAAGATTTTCTAAGGTTTAAACCTCCATCATCAGGTGGATTTACATTAGTTAGCATGACATTTGTGTGTGTGTGTTGTGTTACGATTTTTTGGAGGAACTTGTGGTACTGTCTAGTGGAGAAAAAGACACTATTTCAGAACATGGTTACGGGTTTCTTTTGACAGAAAAATTAAACTTATATCTAACGGTAAACATAAAATAAGTAAAATAGAGTACCTCCAGTGGTCACAGGTTCCTTTCGCTGTCATAACACATCACATGTATACTGTCATATTCGTAAATAAATATGGTGTCTGGAAACTGCTGGGTGCAAGGTTCGTATAGCAGAAGAGAAGACGTTATTGCAAAGTACAAAGAATATAGATCGTAACAACATTATTACAAAATAATTTTTTAAAAGGATTTGGAGGTGTTTGTTTTGAGGTGTCGAATACATGTGTTAGAATAAATACTTCAGGTGGCTTATAAATCCGATTTTGAGAAGTTAAAATGGCTTAAACTTCATACTCATTTATACAATCAGGTGAAATGTTTCAAGACGCTATATTTGTTTACAAATATGACATTATACATGTGATGTGTTATAACAGCGAAAGGAACCTGTGACAACTGGAGGTACTCTATTTTACTTATTTCATGTTTACCATTAGTTTAATTTTTTGTCAGAAGAGACCCATTACCATGTTCTGCAATGGTGTCTTTTTCTCTACTAGACAGTACCACAAGTTCCTCCAAAAAATCGTAACACGACACACACAAATGCCATACTAACTAGTGTAAATTCACCTGATGATAGAGGTTTAAACCTTTGAAACGCTTCGTGGAGATAAATGAAACGGTGACTGGTAAAAGTAAACTTGTTGTTTCATTTAATGTCAATAGCCGTCACGGTAAAGCCTATCCTAAAATGTTCGCATTTAAAGTTAAAAATAATGTAACTCATGTACGGAAGCATTTGCAAACTTACAAGCCCAATCCGGCGAGGAAGGGGCAGATAGCCGGTCGTGGCCATATAGTACAGGCCACGCCAACTGGAGCACTTAGTGCCTGCGTGCTCAGTGCCACACCGAGCGACACCGGTGCTTTTTCCATCCCTCCCCCCTTTCCTCCAGTGTGGCGGCTGCAGCAGCACGTGTGTGACAGAGACAGCGTCGTCTTCGGTGCGCTGAAGTATCCGTCCGGAATCTTATCAAAGGGGACACTGTTAATCTGTCTTGCGAGCGTTCAACATGAGCAGAAAAGATTCGCATTTAGATGTGCCATTTGTTAATGCTCAGTAGGAAGATTCGTAGATTTCTCTGTAAAGATTGACGGGAAAGCACTGTGCTTACTATGCCACTCTGCAGTAAATATCAAAGCATGGACAATGCGCCGTCACTACGAAAATAAACATTTCTCAACTCACGAAGGCCAACAACCTCGCCGCAGTGGCAACACCGGTTCCCGTCAGATCACCGAAGTTAAGCGCTGTCGGGCTGGGCTAGCACATGGATGGGTGACCATCCTGTCGGCCGAGCGCTGTTGGCAAGTGGGGTGCACTCAGCCCTTGTGAGGCAAACTGAGAAGCTATATAATTGAGAAGTAGCGGCTCCGGTCTCGGAAACCGAGTCGGCCGGGAGAGCGATGTGCTGACCACATGCCCCGCCATCTCCGCATCCAGTGACGCCTGTGGGGTTAGGATGACGCGGCGGTCGGTCGGTACCCTTGGGCCTTCATGGCCTGTTCGAGAGGATTTAAACACACGAAGGGATTGTTGGAATGGACAGAAGCGAACTGATTACTAAATTAAAATCAGAATTGCCACAGTCTGAAGAGGCAAGCCTTGTTTTACTGTTCATTCTAAAGGAAAAAGAAAAATATATTTTTTTGTAATACTACTCCTATCTGTAGAAACTTGCCCTACTTCACTTGGGATATTGTTGTTAAACCAAATTACCCGCAGAGATCTGAGCTGAACTACATATCGGAAACCGTGCTTCGAGGAAGCTACATTGTTGCACTGAAAATTGCAAAAAGTGGAAGACATTTTAGAGAAGGCCGGTTTGTAAAAGAGTGTTTTGTAGAGTGTACGAAGGTAATATGCCCGTCTGTAGTGGCCCAATTTGAGCTGTTAAGCTTGTCTGAACATAGAATTTCTCGAAGAGTGCAAGATATTGGTGCGGAATTAAAGGAGAAGTTGCGCCATAAACGTCGTAACTTCGTAGAGTAATCGATTGTCTTCGATGAGAGCACTGACAATAAATAGTAGCACGGCTCAACTTGCATTTTTGTAAAGAGTTTCGAGAAAGATTTCACTGTTACCGAGGACAATACACTGCCTTTTACATCAAGAACAGCTATGTGCAAAGGTTTTCCACAAGCTTAGATCCATCATGGTGAAGTTGCAAAAATTGTGCGTTTTTGTAGAAAGCAAGGCTTGTATCATCAGGAACTTAAAGGATTTTTGGATCTCGAATTAATTCACAAAGACACTCCCTTTCATTGTGTCGCACGATGGTTAAGTTGCTCAAAAGTACTCTCAATCTTCTTCGGTTTGAGAAAAGAAATAGCTCTGTTCACTGATATGAGAGGTTCACCACAGTCAGACTTAGATGATGAGCAATGGATCGCTGACCAAGCTATCATGAAAGACATAACGGCATATTTAATGATTTAAATATCTCGTTGCAAGGTAAAAATAAATTAATCGGTTGTATGTGTGACCATATTGCAGGTTTCAAATTGCAGCTTTTGCTGTTTAAAAGTCAGCTTCAAGGACCACTCCCTCTCAAAAAATCTTGAATTTAGATCTACATCTACATCTACATCTACATTGATACTCCGCAAGCCACCCAACGGTGTGTGGCGGAGGGCACTTTACGTGCCACTGTCATTACCTCCCTTTCCTGTTCCAGTCGCGTACGGTTCGCGGGAAGAACGACTGTCTGAAAGCCTCCGTGCGCGCTCTAATCTCTCTAATTTTACATTCGTGATCTCCTCGGGAGGTATAAGTAGGGGGAAGCAATATATTCGATACCTCATCCAGAAACGCACCCTCTCGAAACCTGGCGAGCAAGTTACACCGCGATGCAGAGCGCCTCTCTTGCAGAGTCTGCCACTTGAGTTTATTAAACATCTCCGTAACGCTATCACGGTTACCAAATAACCCGGTAACGAAACGCGCCGCTCTTCTTTGGATCTTCTCTATCTCTTCCGTCAACCCGACCTGGTACGGATCCCACACTGATGAGCAATACTCAAGTATAGGTCGAACGAGTGTTTTGTAAGCCACCTCCTTTGTTGATGGACTACATTTTCTAAGGACTCTCCCAATGAATCTCAACCTGGTACCCGCCTTACCAACAATTAATTTTATATGATCATTCCACTTCAAATCGTTCCGCACGCATACTCCCAGATATTTTACAGACGTAACTGCTACCAGTGTTTGTTCCGCTATCATATAATCATACAATAAAGGATCCTTCTTTCTATGTATTCGCAATACATTACATTTGTCTATGTTAAGGGTCAGTTGCCACTCCCTGCACCAAGTGCCTATCCGCTGCAGATCTTCCTGCATTTCGCTACAATTTTCTAATGCTGCAACTTCTCTGTATACTACAGCATCATCCGCGAAAAGCCGCATGGAACTTCCGACACTATCTACTAACTCATTTATATATATTGTGAAAAGCAATGGTCCCATAACACTCCCCTGTGGCACGCCAGAGGTTACTTTAACGTCTGTAGACGTCTCTCCATTGATAACAACATGCTGTGTTCTGTTTGCTAAAAACTCTTCAATCCAGCCACACAGCTGGTCTGATATTCCGTAGGCTCTTACTTTGTTTATCAGGCGACAGTGCGGAACTGTATCGAACGCCTTCCGGAAGTCAAGAAAAATAGCATCTACCTGGGAGCCTGTATCTAATATTTTCTGGGTCTCATGAACAAATAAGGTGAGTTGGGTCTCACACGATCGCTGTTTCCGGAATCCATGTTGATTCCTACATAGTAGATTCTGGGTTTCCAGAAATGACATGATACGCGAGCAAAAAATATGTTCTAAAATTCTACAAGAGATCGACGTAAGAGATATAGGTCTATAGTTTTGCGCATCTGCTCGACGACCCTTCTTGAAGACTGGGACTATCTGTGCTCTTTTCCAATCATTTGGAACCCTCCGTTCCTCTAGAGACTTGCGGTACACGGCTGTTAGAAGGGGGGCAAGTTCTTTCGCGTACTCTGTGTAGAATCGAATTGGTATCCCGTCAGGTCCAGTGGACTTTCCTCTATTGAGTGATTCCAGTTGCTTTTCTATTCCTTGGACACTTATTTCGATGTCAGCCATTTTTTCGTTTGTGCGAGGATTTAGAGAAGGAACTGCAGTGCGGTCTTCCTCTGTGAAACAGCTTTGGAAAAAGGTGTGTAGTATTTCAGCTTTACGCGTGTCATCCTCTGTTTCAATGCCATCATCATCCCGTAGTGTCTGGATATGCTGTTTCGAGCCACTTACTGATTTGACGTAAGACCAGAACTTCCTAGGATTTTCTGTCAAGTCGGTACATAGAATTTTACTTTCGAATTCAATGAACGCTTCACGCATAGCCCTCCTTACGCTAACTTTGACATCGTTTAGCTTCTGTTTGTCTGAGAGGTTTTGGCTGCGTTTAAACTTGGAGTGGAGCTCTCTTTGCTTTCGCAGTAGTTTCCTAACTTTGTTGTTGTACCACGGTGGGTTTTTCCCGTCCCTCACAGTTTTACTCGGCACTTACCTGTCTAAAACGCATTTTACGATTGCCTTGAACTTTTTCCATAAACACTCAACATTGTCAGTGTCGGAAGAGAAATTTTCGTTTTGATCTGTTAGATAGCCTGAAATCTGCCTTCTATTACTCTTGCTAAACAGATAAACCTTATACTTATGAACACATCAGCGAGTACACAAAAGTGTTACAGTCATTGCACAAAGAATTTGAAGACAGATTTGAAGAAATGAAACAAGTAAAATTTACACTCAAAGATTTTATGACGTCTTTTTCGGTGTGCCCAGAGTATGCCCCAAAAAAGTCTCCAAACGGAGCTGATAAAACTACAATGCGATTCAATTTTGATAGACTGCTATAGTCTGCCTGTAAACTCAAGAGCGAGCTGCGTATTTGGTGGAGGAAGTGGCCTTTTCCTGAAAGGACCCTGCCACTGGTCTACAGAGGCACCCCAAATCAGTTGCCCGTTACCTCTCTAGCGGTGTAGATAGGGGTGCAGTGATATACAATACGTCGGTTCTGTTCGAGAGATCTTAGTTGCCAGTGTCAGTCAGTTAACTTTGCGTACTCACTGATATACTTCGGTATCCGGAAGTGATGGATAACCGTCCTGCATTGCAAGAAAATGCGCAGAATACGAAGAAGAGGAGATATTTGCGGAGTAATGCGCGTTCGATCATCACTAATGTTATTAAGGCGTGTGTAAAAGATGCGACATAAAAAGAACTTTTGGCTAATATTCCTCGTATTCATTATGGTCTTATCACATCTGTCTAAAAATAAACGCTGCCGGGACATATCTGTCCACGGCGTCGCCACACATTTAAGCGCGCTCCGCGGCAGGTCCGGTACTACGTTGTGAAACAGCCTGTAGAAGCGCCTTGTGACGCAGCTGGAAAGGTAGAGGGGACTCGCTCTTCGTTCTTCAGTTTACCGACAGACTATATTATCATTACAAAGGTGATCTGATTTCATTTTCTAAAGGTGTTGATCAACAAGAAGTCCCGAGATTCATTCCCTTGAACTGAAATGTGTTGCTATATTCGGAACAACGCTCGTTTGTGAATAAATGTTTTCAGTTATGAACATTAACAAAACAAAACTAAGGTCAGGTTTGTCTGATGCTTCGTTGGAAGCTGCTATACTTCGAAATCCAACTGCCAAAACGATTGTTCCAAATATAGGAAAATTAGTGGCTTCAAAGCGATGCCAAAGATAAACAAAAAGTGTTGTAAATTAGTGTAAAAAAGGAGCGCTATAAAACCATTCTTTCTGTCTGTACACAAAATTAACATTATTATTATTATTATCATTAGCGAATGTCCCCATTCAAGAACGATTAGCAGGTGATTTTAAGTCTTTCTTAGGGTTCTTCTTATTTTCCAAATACACTCCTGGAAATGGAAAAAAGAACACATTGACACCGGTGTGTCAGACCCACCATACTTGCTCCGGACACTGCGAGAGGGCTGTACAAGCAATGATCACACGCACGGCACAGCGGACACACCAGGAACCGCGGTGTTGGCGTCGAATGGCGCTAGCTGCGCAGCATTTGTGCACCGCCGCCGTCAGTGTCAGCCAGTTTGCCGTGGCATACGGAGCTCCATCGCAGTCTTTAACACTGGTAGCATGCCGCGACAGCGTGGACGTGAGCCGTATGTGCAGTTGACGGACTTTGAGCGAGGGCGTATAGTGGGCATGCGGGAGGCCGGGTGGACGTACCGCCGAATTGCTCAACACGTGGGGCGTGAGGTCTCCACAGTACATCGATGTTGTCGCCAGTGGTCGGCGGAAGGTGCACGTGCCCGTCGACCTGGGATCGGACCGCAGCGACGCGCGGATGCACGCCTAGACCGTAGGATCCTACGCAGTGCCGTAGGGGACCGCACCGCCACTTCCCAGCAAATTAGGGACACTGTTGCTCCTGGGGTATCGGCGAGGACCATTCGCAACCGTCTTCATGAAGCTGGGCTACGGTCCCGCACACCGTTAGGCCGTCTTCCGCTCACGCCCCAACATCGTGCAGCCCGCCTCCAGTGGTGTCGCGACAGGCGTGAATGGAGGGACGAATGGAGACGTGTCGTCTTCAGCGATGAGAGTCGCTTCTGCCTTGGTGCCAATGATGGTCGTATGCGTGTTTGGCGCCGTGCAGGTGAGCGCCACAATCAGGACTGCATACGACCGAGGCACACAGGGCCAACACCTGGCATCATGGTGTGAGGAGCGATCTCCTACACTGGCCGTACACCACTGGTGATCGTCGAGGGGACACTGAATAGTGCACGGTACATCCAAACCGTCATCGAACCCATCGTTCTACCATTCCTAGACCGGCAAGGGAACTTGCTGTTTCAACAGGACAATGCACGTCCGCATGTATCCCGTGCCACCCAACGTGCTCTAGAAGGTGTAAGTCAACTACCCTGGCCAGCAAGATCTCCGGATCTGTCCCCCATTGAGCATGTTTGGGACTGGATGAAGCGTCGTCTCACGCGGTCTGCACGTCCAGCACGAACGCTGGTCCAACTGAGGCGCCAGGTGGAAATGGCATGGCAAGCCGTTCCAAAGGACTACATCCAGCATCTCTACGATCGTCTCCATGGGAGAATAGCAGCCTGCATTGCTGCGAAAGGTGGATATACACTGTTCTAGTGCCGACATTGTGCATGCTCTGTTGCCTGTGTCTATGTGCCTGTGGTTCTGTCAGTGTGATCATGTGATGTATCTGACCCCAGGAATGTGTCAATAAAGTTTCCCCTTCCTGGGACAATGAATTCACGGTGTTCTTATTTCAATTTCCAGGAGTGTATTTCTCCATTTTCTCCCCAAAGGCTTTCTTTCTTTCTTCAGTCCACTTTGGTCGGTATGGGTTTGGTTCCATCTCTGGAATAAACTTCTGCTTACCCATTTTGCTTTTGGTTGTTTGTTATCACAATTTTTGTTTTTATCAAATCATTCTTAACTTCAGTTACCAAAGGTATTGATGCTTTAAGGGATGTCACATAGGCCAATAGCGGTTTAATTAATCTGTTTCCAGGTAATCTGTCTAGGTGTTCATAGAACTTCATTCGTCTCTTTCTGATGCCAGTTTCGATGTTTGACACTTTTTCTGTTGTCTCGATGGTTTGCAGTCTGTATCCATCTTTTGTGTATCATGGTCCCAGAATTTTTGTAATAATCTTTCTCTGTCCTTTCTTAATTCCTCATAAATCTAGTTTTCGATTCAATGAGAGTGCTTCACTTGCATATGTGACTGTCGGTTTGATTACTGTGTTCTAGTGTCTGATTTTAGTGCCTTTTGGCAGGCATTTTTGGTTACACAAACTTGAAACAAGTCCAGACGCTTTCTTGATTTTCTGCAATCTGTTTTTTGTGCAATTTTTTCAAGTCGCGTTGGTTCAATAATTTCATCGAGGTACTTAAAGTGTTTGAATCTGTTGATTTCACCATAATTGTTTTAAGTTTCGAAACACATGAATTCAGTCTTCTCAAAGGAGATTTGCAGCCCAACCTTCTCTACACATTCTTTGAGGGTCTCAATTTGTTTCACTGCTGTTTCTTCATTGTCAGTTAGAATCGCCAAGTCATCTGCAAAGCTAAGTATGGAACGTTAAATTGACATTATTATTATTATTATTCGTTTCAATACCGGTACGCCATCTGACGCCCTCTGATTTGCCGAGCGCCATTCACCAAAAACAACACGACTCTCGCCTCGCTAAACGCTGCCACAACAGGTTCCTCCCCAACCACTGCCACGGCAATGCTGCGTCTGTCTACCTCACCTTACACAGCCACAGCGGAGCACCAGAGGGTGCTTTTGCCGATGCGGGCCGGTGCTCGCGAAGCACATGGATTGGCGTGGCCTGATGTAGTAGGCACAATCCCCGCATTGCAGGAAGTACTTTATGGAAGCCACGGAAAACCTGAATCATAATGGCCGGATGAATGTTGGAGCATGCACCCTGCAGAATATAAGGCCACTCTTTTTAAAACAGTGCTGCCTCATTTGGTTTATCCTTAGTGTTCAATACTCTTTCGCAAAATTTAAGTGCCTAGTGCTACAGTGTTCATTCATTTCTCACTGCCAGTCGCTGTACATACACTGCACACACTATACACACATTGTTTCGTAACATGTCACCACACACACTATCAGTGGATGTCAGAGTCGTAGTGGCGATGTCTGCCTCTATTGTGTGTACAGTAACTTCCCAAGTGCTAGCCAGAAAAAATTGAGTCAGCATACCTCTATAAAAAAGTTAGATGTTGACCTCAGAGAGAGTATAATGTGTTTGTATTATACTTTACTTTTTGGGAGCAATCTTTTCCAGAAAAGAAAAAAAAGAGATAGAAAAAAATTGTATGAAAATGGTATGTGAAAGGATATATGTTTCATTATTGTTATTTTTATTTACATGTATTACATTTTTTACCAAACGTCTAGTCTGTGCTATCTAAGTAAACCGTCAATGCAGAGAGTGAATTGATGAACAGGTGCTTTTTACTGCCTTTTTAAATAAGTTTTATTGTACAGTCCATTCCTTGGTAGAAATTCTGTTTACACTGAGATCGACTAATATTGTTGGTTACTATTCTTGTGGGCTTTTTCTGTAGTTAGAAAATTGAGTCCACATTTTGTGCATTTGTTCCCCAGGAAGAGTTCCATTGCTAAGAATTTAGTGCACATATAAAAAGTATGTTACAGCCTGATTAAAGAAACCTAAGGACATAGTAAGCTGATGACATTCTATTTGGAAGTATCTTTGTACTCTCACATCAACTGCGAATCAATATTCAGTCATAGAAATATTGTGCTAGTTACACGTTCTGTAGAGGTGCCATCTACATTCAATTTAACAGTGTTATTTTCCCTCTTCAAACCGAAATTCATAGTATATGTCTTCTTTACGTTTAGTGTCACTTTATTGCAGGCTGACTAATTGCAAAAGGTCGGTCCTTTTTTGTTGTTGACACATTGAATGGAACTCTCTATAATAGCCCTCTGCAAGTCTTTTCATATGCCCTACATGCAACTGAACCTACTTGCAATATTCATTTCTTGGACACCTTCCAAATGTTTTACTCAGCCCCTCCCCCCCCCCCCTCTCTCTCTCTCTCTCTCTCTCTCTCTCTCTCTCTCTCTCTCCCCCCCCCCCCCCCCCACCCGACACAGACACAACACAGATACACAACTGACCATCTGTAAATGAAACTGAGTATCGTCATTTACTTTTAATTTGAATTGGAAGACAGCGACATTTTTGATAGAAGTAATAGCAGGACACCTGTACTCCGTTGGCGTATTTGATTTATTACAGTACACTGGTGTCCGGCCAGGAATATCAGAGGTCGCGGGATATAGACCCACCCGGACCACAGAATCTTCTTTCCGCCTTTAGTGTAGCCTTCAACCTCTCAATGATTGGAAGAATCGCCAGGAAGGAGACGTGGTTCGGACTCCACATTAAACTGAAAGCCCACTTTCACCGGTAGGATAACGGCCATAGATTAGGGGCACACAAGACGCCCGAACTGCCTCTAATAGAAAGATTTTCTCCCGACCACTGAGCCACACGGCGTTATTATTATCAGTACTCTTGTACTTTTTTCTTACTTTGCGTATTACTATTCACTCAGAAAACTCCTGCAGTGCATTTGCAATGCCTATTTATGTGCTGTTTTTTTATATTTATTTACTTCGAGGGTTGGCTGCCAGCCGTTGCATCATTTAGGTCTTCCTGCAGTCTTCTCGAGTCGCTACCATCTTATGGATAACAGTATAATCTGCGAACACTCTCATGGAGCTTCCGATGTTAACCGCTATGTCATCTATGTACAATATAAATCGTAACGGTCCTGTTACACGTTCTTGGGGCACTCGAAATTACCCATACAACTGTCAGTTTTGTTCCGCTAAGAGCGACGATTTACTTATAAGTTTAATGTTATTTATATTAAAATTATCTAATGACAACGAAGAAAAATAATAATTTATATGGAGCAGATCAATGTAACAGTTGTGAATGAAAGGAAATTCTGTAAAAAATTTAAATTCTGTAAAACACCTTAACTCTCGGGAGCATTTATCTTGGGCTCTCTCCATACATAATTTTTTCGCAGCATTTCCATTCTGGGTGCTCGTATTTCGCAGTGGTAGTATGTGCCAATGCAGGTTGGTTTATCAATCTGCAACAAGTAAATAGGGTGAGAGAGGTTAGGTCATAATTACTAAAATAGTAATTCCTTGGCGCCTAACTTTGTTTTACTCAAGCTGTGCCTTTAAGGTCTTTTCTTCTCAATGCGATTGAGTACCCCTACATTAATTACTCTTTTTAGCCATCTAACCTTAAACATCCTTTTGTAAAAGCACATGTCGCAGCCATAGAGTAGAAGTATCTCTGGAGTGAGCATTCAGATATGCAGAACAAATTTTGTGTTGTCAACATACTCGTACATTTCCACTCTGGTTACGTGATTTCGGGTTGGTGTGGATTTCTTAGTAAAGCGTCCTGTACATTTAGAATGTCATTACATCGCTATTACAGACAGATTCTATTCGTAAGTGGTATGGATTTGGCGTAGGCGTTTCGTATACATCATAACATTTTGCATCTGATATCTGGAAAGAAAACAAGGCTGTTAGCTTGGAAGACCAGACGCAAGAGCTATTTCGTTTCTTTGGGACATATGTCACAGCTCACTTGTGCCTTTTTTTATTTCTGTGACAGTCACCGTTAGTTTTCGGTTTGATGCGGCGCATTTCCGAGTCTGTTTCAGTCATTTTTGCTTTAATGCCATTTCAAATCGACTTAATAGTTCGACACTGCCTTTGAGAGCGTCCCGAAAAACGCTAAATTTGTCGAACATCAGCGACTATACCACCCGCTTCTTAATAACCTTCTACGTATTCATTTTTCTCTTGTTTGCGTGTAATAACATAAATTTGCTTACTGGTAACACTTTGATGCACTTTAGCGTTTTATGTTTTTTAATTTTTTTGTGCAACCCCGCACAATACTGCAGCATGAGGAACAAGTGAAAAAATCAAACAGCTGGATAAATGTACTACAAATATTAAAAATATGTAGAAGACGGCTCACTCTCCTGCACCCACCCACCGTCCTACCCCTGCCCTCCCACACAGACACACACACACACACACACACACACACAAAGAGAGAGAGAGACAGACAGACAGAGACAGAATTGACGTAAACTTATGACACAACTGTCAGTAAAAGTTAAATACTGGGGTAATCTTGCATTTCTCATAGTACATCTTCAATGTAACATAAATGTACTCGTGTAACACAAAAGGTTTCGAACTCTGTAGAAAGCGTATGCAAACAGCGGTAACCAGAGATCACTTCACAATCCCAGTTCAATGTTAACATGCGCAGAACGCAATGCTCATTCCAGAGATTTTTCTGCTGTACGGTCGTGGTTCATGGAATTACGTATTATGATATCTTTGAGTAAATCTCTTTCTCTTTGGTGTAAAAAAAAAGTTTGTGTTGTGAAAGCAAGCGACGTGTATTACTAATTCAGCTTAGAGCTACGTCAAATATTTTGGTGCCGACACACGGATAAGAATCGCCGGAGCCTTCACGTGGAAGAATATCTGCGAGCAACACTTCCACCTTTGCTCATAAAGAGGAGCAACGACGCTGTCATATTAACGTATGATGAGCAACATTACATCCACGATCGGGGAAATGTTCTGTTTCACGCCTCTTATAGAATACGTCATGCTCTATTTTCGAGAAAAAATCACAAGCCAATTACTGCTATGAATAATGCCGTGGGACATTTAGTGCAGATCTCGGTGTATCGACGATTGGCGAAGCTCGCGATTGCTATTATCTCTGGTTTATTTCTGCGCCCCTTTTGTCTTCAGTAGCTGTCACTTTATTTATTTAGTTGTTTATTTATTTTACTTGCTACTGCCATAGTTTTTTACACGACAAATACTAATTGTCTTGTGAGAAGATTATTAACTTCTGACAGTACTATAGACATGTCGACATAAAAAACTACATATTTCGAAAAGAAAGCGATCAGAGGTCGAATATTACTCGATTCGTAGTCGCTATAGGAGAATTCTCAGCTGAGACACAGCTCTCCAAATTTAGACACTCTCAATGCTCATGTGGAGCAGACGCTGTCAAGTGTTACACTTTTGAGCGACTAAACAGACCTACACGATCCTTTGACGAAGCAGATCATAATACATGAGGTGATAAAAGATAGAGGCAACAAAGTGATAGTACATAGCAGTCATTACTAACAGAAGTTCACCGTGTTAACTTCCCCTCAATATAATCGTATCGCATCTCGATCATCTTTCCCCACAGCGATGGAAGGCGGCTTACAACACAGCGCATCCATCTCTGTCGATGTCTTGCAAGAACCGCCCGGTCACACGGATGATGTCTTCTCTTCTGCATCTACATCTACGTGGATACTCTGCAAATCCCATTTGTGTGCCTGGCAGAGGGTTCGTCGAACCACCTTCACAGTTCTCTATTATTCCAATCACGGAAAGAACGAACACCTAAATCTTTCAGTGCGAGCTCTCATTTCCCTTATTTTATCGCGATGATCGTTTCAAAAACGGAGTCAACAAAATATTTTCGCATTCGGAGGAGAAAGTTGGTGATTGGAATTTCGTGAGAAGATTCCGTCGCAATTAAAAACGCCTTTCTTTTAATGACGGCGAGCCCAGATCCCGTATCATTTCGGTGACACCCTCTCTCATATTTCACGATAATACAAAACGTGCTGCCCTTCTTTGAACTTTTTCGATGTACTCCGTCAGTCCTATCTGGTAAGGATCCCACACCGCGCAGCAGTATTCTAAAAGAGGACGGACAAGCATTGTATAGGCAGTCTCCTTAGTAGGTCTGTTACATTTTCTAAGTGCCCTGCCAACAAAACGCAGTCTTTGGTTAGCCTTCCCCACAACATTTCCTATGTGTTCCTTCCAATTTCAGTTGTTCGCAATTGTAATTCCTAGGTATTTAGTTGAATTTACGGCCTTTAGATTTGACTGATTTATCGTGCAACCAAAGTTTACCGAATTTTTTTTTAGCACTCATGTTGGTGATCTCACACTTTTTGTTATTTAGGGTCAACTGCCAATTTTCTCAGCATTGAAATATCTTTTCTAAATCTTTTTGCAGTTTGTTTTGATCTTCTGATGACTTTATTAGTCGATAAACGACAGCGTCATCTGCAAACAACCGAAGACGGCTGCTCAGATTGTCTCCCAAATCGTTTATATAGATAAAAAACAGCAAAAGGCCTATAACACTACCTTGGCTCAAATGGCTCTGAGCACTATGCGACTTAACTTCTGAGGTCATTAGTCGCCTAGAACTTAGAACTAATTAAACCTAACTAACCTAAGGACATCACACACATCCATGCCCGAGGCAGGATTCGAACCAGCGACTGTAGCGGTCGTTCGGTTCCAGACTGTAGCGCCCAGAACCGGACGGCCACTCCGGCCGGCAACACTACCTTGGGAAACGCCGGAAATCACTCCTGTTTTACTCGATAACTTTCCGTCAATTACTACTAACTGTAATCTCTCTGATAGGAAATTACAAATCCAGTCACATAACTGAGACGATATTCCATAAGCACGCAATTTCGCTACGAGCCGCTTGTGTGGTAAAGTGGCAAAGGCCTTCCGTAAAAACCAAAAATACGGAATCGATCTGAAATCCCTTGTCAGTAGCACTCAATAACACTCTCTTGGATTGTATCGCGTGCCACGAAGATGTTCCTTCATTTTGACGAACAGGTCGTAATCACAGGGACTCACATCGGGTGTTCCGTTATGTCCCACCTCCATGTAAGCTGGAACTCCTGCACGGGGTTCGCTGTGTCGCATCGTGCCTTGTCATGAAGAATGATATTATGCTTTGCCAGAAGGGAACATTGTTGTGCGCTCCGACCACGTGCCACTTCTGTATTGGTCCACGCAAGTTGTTTGTGTTTCTAAACATACTGTTATGGCGCTCGAACTGTCTTTCCTCACTTTCGGACATTGCACACAGCAACTGACTCTAACACAGCCATCGACGCTCTCTGCACTACTTATCTGATCTTCTGTTATCAGTTACAGACAGCGGGCATGCCATGTGACGTGTATTCTTCATGTTATGGCGGTGTTGCCACTACTTTTTATCCAACCCATGTACTTTGTATGAGAGGTTTATGGATAAAGCGAAGCGCACCCTAACCACTGGGCTCACAGTATGGAAAGAAAACTCTCTGGACCGTTGTCATCTTAAACAAGAATAATGTAGTCTCTCCACCCAACGCAGCTGCTACGAAAGTCAAATCATAGTCCATTAAATTAGAACACTTCACAGGAGACGTGGAGAACTCACCGATTTTGGAAACAATTTGAAAACTCGTTGGATAGCAACCCCTGTTTTTCTAGTGTTAAAAAGCGCGTCTTTCTTCAAGGCTCTCTCGAAAGCGAACCTAAGATGCTGGTCGATGGATCGCCGTAACAGCGTCGACGTACGAGGATACGCATACAAAGAAAATTCTGCGGGTACAGTACAGAGATAAAATCATTCAGGCGCACCTAAATTATATGAAAGCGATTGCGCCTATTCAGTTCTTCTCTTCGGAAAACCTCAATTTAACGTTCATAGAATGTAGTCAAAGAATACAGGCACCATAATAAGAAGTCAACTGCTACGACGAAGTCTTGGTTCCGGGGATACTGCACGCCTTCTCAGAAGAAATCTGTTGTTGCTGGATAATCCGCGTGAAATGACATAACTTTTCCGAAGGAGACGTTTTAAGTAAGATTAATGGAGTTGCCAGCGCAAGAAGCTGATGGACGGCTCATTGCTCAGAAACTCCACAGAGAAATATAACCAATTTCAAACGCCTTACAGTCCCTCAGCATCAGCTCTTAATATAGAGCCTAAACAAACTCGCTCTAAACGCAGTAATAAGCGGACGCCGGAACTGTATTGCGTGTCCTGCGCACAACGTGATCATTGTGCTCTTGACTGCTAAACCGTACAAGAGGCACAAGAGCGCCTCAACATGCTTAGGTTGGGAAACCGCTGTTTTCTTTGCCTCAAGCAAGACCATACTCTAAAACCACTTTTCAAAAGTTTGTAGTCTCTTCTTTCCTATTTGACTTCCAATTTTTAGGAAAGCTCATACTGTTCCTTTTAGTGTATCACTTCTTAATCTAATCCGCTCAGTATCGTCTCATTTGATTCGGATATTTACGCACTGCTTCATATATGGTATACCCATACACTTATATCTGCATCATTTCATCGCTACTCACACCTACATGTTTGACAGAGGGTACACAAAACCACGTTCAGACAATTTCTGTACCGTTCCACTCTCGAAATTCGTGGAAAAAACGAACACCTAAATATTTCCGATCAATCTTTGACTTATAATTTCTTACCGCGATAGCCTCCATGTAGATGGAATGCAACTAAAATTTGTCTTTCGGAGAAGAAATTTAATCATTGAACTTTCTTGAAAAGATGTCAGCACAATGAAAAACTTTGATTTTATCCATACTGGATAAGAGGTCGTGATTGTGAATATTCAATGTTAAAAAATATATCGGCTCAACCACTTGTTTATAGTGTAAAACACTAAGATTGACGCGATTCGGAAGTCAAGCTTCCATCATCAGAATAATAAAAAGTAAAAGAACCTGTTAAAACTCGCTAAAATGGAACATGCACCAGGCACATTAAATTAGATAATAAAATTAAAACATCGTGGCTACTTCCCTTGTTGCGACCGTGTCTTCCAAGGTGCATCTCCACCTAGTCATATTTTGACGACTATGTGGAGATGCACCTTGGAAGACACGGCCGCAACAAGGGAAGTAGCCACGATGTTTTAATTTTATTATCAATTTTATTGTGCCTGGTGCATGTTGCATTTTAGCGAATTTTAACAGCTTCTTTTACTTTTTATTATTCTGATGATGGAAGCTTGACTTCCGAAACGCGTCAGTCTTAGTGTTTTACACTATAAACAAGTGGTTGAGCCGATATATTTTTTAACATTGTACAATGAAAAACGCCTTTGTGCTATTGATTGTCACTCCATGTCGCTTATCACATCATTTAGACTAACTCTCCTACATTTCGATAATGTAAATCGATCTGCCCTTCTTTGAATTGTTTCGATGTCGGCTTAAGTCATATTAGATAAGGATTGTAACACAGCAGGTGGGTTCCTTCCAGCTGTTATGTTTTCTTTCCCCCCAGAAATTATAACTTTTTGTAAATTCTCAGATATCTTCAATAATGTTGTTTTTATGACATGTGTACAATACCTAAACTCTCAAATATTGACTCAGAACTTGTCCAATAACTGTGTTAATTACAAAACGTCAGTAATTTAAGGTTTCGTTATTATTGTTCATCTGTAAACACGTACCTGATTACTGACTTCCTGATACAGTTGATGAAAAAGGTATAGAAATAAATGAAAGATTCATACAATCAAGGATGAAAATATGTTTGCTTCATTTGCACTTATTTAGTGTTTCAGTCGTTATCATCCTCAGTAAAAGCATAGTTACTGAAATAAAACCCCATATTTTGGGCAAACTAAACAACGTAATTCAGTATTAATTATTGTTATATTCAAACATCATTTTTAAAATGAATCCCCCTCTCCTATTCAACTGCTCAGAAGTGAAAACCTTTAATTCCAATTTATGAAAATATAGTAAAAAAAACAAGTTTTCAGTAGTAACAATTGTAAACTTACAAAAAATGCCTCATGATTTAAATCGTGGATTGCACAGGCTTCTCAAAAACATCGATTACGAATGAAGTTAAAAGAAGTTTGTTGGAAGCCATTTTAAGTCAGTGTGCATTGAGTTTGAATTGAGCAAGATCTATATACTCCGATAGGGGGATGAACCATAGACGAGTTAGTACAAGTTACAAGTCAGGAAAAGTACAGAATTCTATTTAACTTCGTGTCTGGGAGATAGTTCAATGATGTAATGGATAATGAATGTGTAATTATTATTATGAACTGGATCAAACTCCAATAATGCTTATTGTGACAATAGTATCAGAATATGAACAGTGTTACCTCGAACAGTTATTTGGTGTGCATATCATTTTAGTAGTGATATGATTGTTAGACCTCAAGTGCAGTTATTTTAAGAACTTTAACCAGTAAGTATGTTAATTACACACACATCAAAAAAGTTTTGCATCACCTCGGTTCCGAGAATTCCGGAACCTGTACAGAAAACTGGAATACAGAGTGAACATTAACATCATTTCCGCTCTTTTTATTGCACATGAAAACCACACATTGCATGTTGTACCACCATACAGCGAGATGTTCAGAGGTGGTTGTTCAGATTGCTGTATACACCAGTACCTCTAATACCAAGCAGCACGTCCTCTTGCATTGACGCATGCCTGTATTCTTCGTGACATACTAGTCAAAAGCTCATCGACGCACTGTTGGTGCAGATTGTCCCACTCCTCAACGACGCTTCGGCATAGATCCCTCAGAGTGCTTGGTGGGTCACGTCGTCCATAATCAGCCCTTTTCAATCCATCCCACGCATGTTCGATAGGATTCATGTCTGGAGAACATGCTGGCCACTCTAGTCGAGCAGTATCGTTATCCTGAAGGAAGTCATTCACAAGATGTGCACGATGGGGACGCGAATTGTCGTCCATGAAGAGGAGTGCCTCGCCAATATGCAGCCGATATGGTTGCACTATCGGTCGGAGGATGGCATTCACGAACAGTACAGCCGTTACGGCGCTTTCCGTGACCACCAACGGTGTTCGTCGCCCTGACGTACTGTCACCCCAAAACATCAGGGAACCTCCACCCTGCTGTCCTCGCTGGCCAGTGTGTTTAAGACGTTCAGCCTCACCGGGTTCCATCCAAACACATCTCCGACGATTGTCTGGTTGAAGGCATATGCGACACGCATCGGTGAAGAGAACGTGATGCCAATCCTGAGCGGTCCATTCGGCATGTTGTTGGGCCCAGCTGTACCGCGCTGCATAGTGTCGTCGTTGCAAAGATGGACCTCGCCGTGGACTTCGGGAGTGAAGTTGCTCATCATACAGCCTATTGCCCACAGTTTGAGTCGTAACACGACGTCCTGTGGCTGCACGAAAAGCATTATTCAACATGGTGGCGTTGTTGTCAGTGTTTTGTCCGGGCCATAATCCGTAGGTAGCGGTCATCCACTGCAGTAGTAGCCCTTGGGCGGCCTGAGCGAGGCATGTCATGCATCGAGAGTTCCTGTCTCTCTGTATCTCCTCCACGTCCGAACAACATCGCTTTGGACACTTCCCTTGTTGAGAGCCATTCCTAGCGTGAAGTAACAATGCGGACGCGATAGAACCGCGGTATTGAACTACAGACAATACGAGCCGTGTACCTCCTTCCTGGTGGAATGACCGGAACTGATCGATTGTCGGATCCCCTCCGTCTAATAGGCGCTGCTCATGCATGATTGTATACATCTTTGGGCGGGTTTAGTGACATCTCTGAACAGTCAAAGGGACTGTGTCTGTGGTACTATATTCACAGCCAACGTCTATCTTCAGGAGTTCTGGCAACCAGGGTGATGCAAAACTTTTTTTGATGTGTGCAAATGTTTGCCACGTGTGAACTTTTGTGGATAGTAACTTCAGTGTTACGTTACTACACTCAAAGAATCATATTATTGGACATCAGTCAATTGTGGTATGTGGCTATCCGGTTATCTGTACTGTCTTATAATAGACAAGAATCGATCTGGCCGTAAACAGTGGTTCATTCAACATCAAAGTGCAATTAAAAGTTTTTGACTGCAAATCTGGTGTAGACTACGAAAGACAACGAAACTGACGGTTTTGTCGACTTTCACGTCATCAGTATTTAGCGCATTCCTCTATTTTTTTAAGGATTATCCAATAATGATTGCCAATACATGAAGTACTTTTATTTCTGGAGAATTACGTTTGTCTGGCCTGCCAATTTCACAGACAGGCAGCATATGAAAGCGGTCTGAAGGGCACCATTTTCTTAATGCAGGTTGTAAAAGTTGACGTCAACATTGGGTAGGGCAGCGTTCACTGAAGCCTGTTGTGTGTAGTGGACAGGATGAAGGGACGCCCGTCACGAATAGACACAAAGCGGCCAGCAAGTAACGCCGCGGCCGTGTGGACGGCTGCACATGAATCTTTGGAAACCTGCATGGGATGACCATCACTTCCAGTTTCCTAAAAAGTTTTTATGTGGTGAAGGCGTTGTCAAGTAAAGTAAAGGTCCCGCAAGGTGGACAACAATGAGCCTTGCGTAAAGAATGCAGAGAGAAGCCGGCCGAAGTGGCCGTGCGGTTAAAGGCGCTGCAGTCTGGAACCGCAAGACCGCTACAGCCGCCGGTTCGAGTCCTGCCTCGGGCATGGATGTTTGTGATGTCCTTAGGTTAGTTAGGTTTAACTAGTTCTAAGTTCTAGGGGACTGATGACCACAGCAGTTAAGTCCCATAGTGCTCAGGGCCATTTTTTGCAGAGAGAAGCCG
The DNA here is from genome assembly GCF_023864345.2 of Schistocerca serialis cubense. NCBI lineage: Eukaryota > Metazoa > Arthropoda > Insecta > Orthoptera > Acrididae > Schistocerca > Schistocerca serialis. The sequence goes on from NC_064639.1 coordinate 594,093,454, forward strand.
GCGCCATTCTGCTGGTAGAAGAGCAATATGCCAGTGGACACTATGCAGGCTCTGTGAAAGCTACAGGTATTTGTGGCTCTACGCTCTCTGCAGAATACGGGAGAACTACTTAAAACTAACTAGCCTAAGGACATCACACACATCCATGCCCGAGGCAGGATTCGAACCTGCGACCGTAGCGGTCGCGCGGTTCCGGACTGAAGCGCCTAGAACCGCTCAGCCACTCCGGCCGGCTCCTGTGAGGCATTGACAGGACAGGGCCAAAACATATACATTTCTTTAGCTGCAGGGCTCTGGGCGCGAAAATGCTGGCATTTCATTTGTCAGCCTGGTCTGACATAGCAGTTTTGGAACGTTATTGAGAAGTGGGAGTATGCTCCAGGCTAATTGACACTTATCATTAGATGAGTGCTCATGAGAGGCTAGGATTGGCTCTTTAAGAAGGGGCAAATGTTATGAGGGAAGAGAGGAAGAACTAAGATGACACTTCGTCCGCTGCTAGTTAGAGAATCACTTTAAATTCTGCTCGTAGAATTCGATGTGAGAAGTAATCTTTTCACTTTGCAGCTTCAACTCTAGCACGATGTAAAGTTTGCATTATGTACCTTTTTGGGAGTCCAGGCATCGTCGACAACAGTACTGGATGACAACACCAAAAAGGCTGCTAAAAAAAAGGATAAGATTTACAAATGGCTTCAGCGTGTGTAGGTCGCAGTGTACTCACTAAACGTGCCTCGCATACCAAAGTGACTCATACATTCAGTGCTCACGCCACATAGTACAAACTATGGCCCAAGATCTACCACTCAGGCGCTCGCGAACAACTCGCGAAAGCCCACACGAATATCATCACACAACACTGCGAAAAACCACAAGCGAAAACCACAAACGAATAACCACAGTGAACAACAATCGCTTCAGACGCGATAGCTCACCTGTGTAACCACACTCGAATAAAATATCCCATTCGCGAGAAACATCGCACCAAAGGCGACATCCATAGACCAAAAACATACCACAAATACACTGCGCCACTGGCGATGACAATAATCAGCCCACAGTGAAGACACACTGCATTGGGCAATGGTCAGAAACCACGGCGAAACACACAAGAAAGTAAACACGCCTCTTCCGTGGACAATACACGACTATCCTGCAAAATACCTCCATGGGTCTTTCAAACTAATCTCAATGACGCCCCTCTCACACACTATACCTCGAATTTTATACCGGATCGTACAAGTGCGTTTACTGCAATGCACACACAATAAACAGAAGAAATATGATTATAGCTGAACTCTAAGAAGTTACGAGAAGAGTTCTACCTCCAATACTGTCGTTGTTGTGACACCTGATTCTGCGTTCCATGCAAACTGCAAAACTGCTATGAGAACATATTAACTCACGTGAAATTGCACTCAAATAAACAACGAAGTTTCCGTCGCGAAATCGGCACGTTTCTACTCTCAACAATTGTAATTAGTCAGCTCTGGGATGACCAGTCGTACATCTATAAACTTGATACATGTTACGAAGAAATATTTGTGCAGTGAAATTCTAACAATGCCTAACTCTTACGATTAGCAGTAATGAGAGAAGTTCCTATGCTAATTAACATGGTGGATTTACAAAAAAAAAATCTAAAGAAATGATTGTTGTCCTTAACACTATTATAAGTAAACAAAACTTATGCTACTATGCTTATGTTCGGCTGTCACCGACCATTAAACTATCTGTTGCTTGTACAGAATAATAAACTTCAACGCCGGCCGGAGTGGCCGAGTGTTTCTAGGCGCTACAGTCTGGAACTGCGCGACCGCTACGGACGCAGGTTCGAATCCTGCCTCGGGCATGGATGTGTGTGATGTCCTTAGGTTAGTTAGGTTTAAGTAGTTCTAAGTTCTAGGGGACTGATGACCTCCACAGTTAAGTCCCATACTGCTCAGAGCCATAGTGCTCAGAACCAATAAACTTCCAGCATCGCTCCTTCTAGATAGTCGTATCTAATAAGATTGGTGAGGCTAGTTTAGATGCGTTTTGTGCTTCTTCTGCCTATTCAACTAGTCATTGAGGTTGGTTGATATTTCCTCGCGCCACTCGTCCTGGGTTCGGTTCCCGAATCTCAGTTTCCACTGTTGTTCATTGGCCCACATCTTCCATTACCATTGAAATCCGAGCCATAGTTTCGCCATCCGTTATTTTGTGGTTGTAGCCTTCATTTCTCCTTCCATTCCAGCCTCTGTTGCATAGTACATAATTATTGTGGTTCCCATTCCAGTCTCTTCGTTGTTCAAATACATTGCTTCCGAAATTTCCCGACCGTGCATGGTTTCCGTACATTTTCGTTCCTATTATTATAATGGTTGTATTGTTGACGCGACATAGGGTCTGCGACGTATCTGTCAGACTTTCCTCTGTGTTCTCTGAAGTTCTCTGCTCGGAAGGCGTAGTCTAATTCGTAAAGTGTGTTACGGAGAGTACTGAGCTCCACGTTACACCTGCCAGCTAATACTCGTTGATATGCTGACGGAAGTTTGGTGTAACAGTGACGCATGATTTCATCTGTAGAGCATGGTACGTCAAGATACTGGTTCTTGTCAATCACATTGCATCAAGGAACTTGACTGGGCTTTTGTAGTCGGAACTCTCGAAATCTTTCCCAACAATCATCTCGTACTTTATGCGCTCTTGCGTCTCCTTGAACCAGTTGATATTTAGGAAGCTCTCCTTGAACTCCTGGTAACTCCTACACGTCGCTGAAATTCCGCTCATTTCCTCCTCAACTGACCCTTGCAAGTGTCCACAAATGAAGTCTAATTTGTATTTTAAAGGCCAATTTGCAGGTAAAGAGAAGTCAAATTGTGAGATCCAAGTGCGTGGGTGAGTAATTTTTGGAGTTGTAAGAAGTGTTCAAAATCAAATGGCGTTTCGTCAACAACTTCCGTCCTACGGAAAATACCAGTCCTTTGGTTGTCCTCGTTCGACGTCCCCTCATGTGTGCTTCCTGCACAGCTTCGAGAAAATGCGACGTTTATCTCTCCATGTCTTGTGCTCGCTCTTAACGGTATGCAGTTATCCGTCCCGTCCGAATTTGTTTCTGGTTCCGTTGCGTTCGTACTTGGCCGCATTTTAATCTGTTTTCTTAGCGGCTCCTCCAATTTCTTCTCCATACGCATGTTGATAGCTTCCTGTTGAGATTTGAACGAAAGGAGAGTCCAGACCTCTTCAGTCTCGCTCACTGGAGTTGCAGTTGTCACATCCGAACCAGTCCCTAATTTTCGCAGTTCAGGTTCTAATTTGTCTATGGCCGCTGTCGCAAGAAGATCAGTGGCTTCACGTATTTTCGTGTCGATGCGCTGCTCCGCGTCATTTTGCCGCTTTTCCGCGCTTTCGACCTTCTTGTTGAAATTGACCACTGCCTCACGTCCCTGCTATGCTATGCGTTTTATAGTTTTCGATGCTTCAGCTACTCGTCTTACGAAACTTGCTAATGTCTTGGCGCTCTCTACCGTCTTCTTAGCATCATGTGAAATCTTTAACCCTTTCATAGGTTTGGTGTTTACTTTACGTAGGTTTTCCTAGAGTTTACTTGCCCATGACTTGTGTTCCTCTCACATCTGATTTAGCTGAGCACCGATATTGTTTGTGTCCCTCCTCGTCTCATTAATTTTCTCCTCTATTGTTTTTAGTCCATTAATCTTTCCTTCCTTCCTTTTAGTCTGTCAAGTTTCTTCTCCATTCCCATTAAAAATGACACCAGACTGGAGTTCTCTTCCTTTTCCTCAATATCGTGATCGACCGAACTCATACTTGATTTCTGCGGTGTTGTTTCCGCAACATTGCGTTCTGATACCGTCCTGTCTTCTCTGTCCGGATTTCTAATAATCGACTCTGTTTCTATATGTTGTGGTACGCTCACATCTTATATCGCATGCTATCTGACACTGTCTGTCCCTTCGAGAAAGGCCATATCCCTTTCGTCTCTCTGGTTTCCTTGCTGCACGACATCGTTGTTGCTAACACCGTTCAACAGCAACGTCTCCCTATGTTCAAACTGTTCCTCTACCGTTTCATTGCGCTCTTCCTCAGTGACGTACACTTCATTTTCTCGCTCCCAGTCTACTTGTCTCCGTGCCCTACTTCTCGTTATCATTCAAATTCTATGTCCACAACTCACACGATATACGCAGTACAATACAATGACGCAAAAAAAAAAAAAAAAAAATAGCAAAGCCGCATGCAGTTCGAGACTACGCCAATAGTACACAAAATTCAGAGTAAAAAAAAAAAAACAAATACAAAACAAATACAATAGTAAACAAGACAAAAATAATACGACAACGCCGTCAGCAACGACGGGAAAACGGTCGACTTGTGACACAGAAGTCACTGAAAAAAATACAATGTAAATTAAACAAACACATAAACACACCACAGTCAGAGAATTAAGTGCCTAGAACGTACTAATGAACCATATTTTCCCTTTTTTTTATTTCTTCATAGTGTGGATCTGTTCGGCATGGACGCTAAATGACAGCATCACAGGAGTGCCAACGACCTAGATCCTGCCAGCGGTTCGCCAATTTGCAAGCTTCCTACTTTCAATTGTAATCAAGACTTTAATAAAAATGGAATAGGTATTGTTAATCAGAACACTGGGAGGAGTTGTGATCTAAATAACAATAGAACTGATCGCTTTACCTGACTTCACACTTGTCAATCTGTGGTATGGCCCAAAAACTACGCTCCTATCAAACATCTATACTTTACTATTTCATAAAGAAAAATATGGTTCCAAAGAACAGGGTGCTGAGAAGCATATATTGGAGCCCTACGCCGTGGTACCGAATACTTTTACCCTTCTGCAGGTCAGGGCAGCACACCACGCTGCGCTCAGCGACTGGAGTCATGGACGGCAGCAAACTGTTATTAATGGCGCGCGCTCGAAAACATACAAGTACTCGGTCTCGCGTTCAGCTAATTCGAAACGCAGGAACTTCCCTATGAGCCTCTGAACCCCCGGTGGATTCCAGTGTGCAGGTGGACCCGTTTGTTGGTCTGACAAACCAATTTGACTCCGTGCCATGACTATGCGTGACAGAATATGTCAAATGTTTAGACGGCCGACCCAAAACAAATAAGTACACCCACGCATCACTTGTTGTGTGCGTGATGCTAGAAGCAGTACCTCTGACAGTTCAGATGGTGACTGGCACACGCTCTAAGCGGCACACTAGCTTTCCTCGCCAGCTCGGAAGCACAGCACAGCACTACTCCTACTTTAGCCCAAGTCAGTCATGAGCTGGAGTGCGGCACTCAAAGCTGGGAGACTGACCCTTGCTTTGCATGCACAGATTTGACTAATCAGTGATTTTAAAAATTAATTGGAAGAAAAGGAAAACAGATTCAGCTTCATGGCCTCTTTCCCACACGTTTACGTCTTATCTTTTGCTAAATGGATGGAACCACAGCCCTCCATAAAAAGACCGTTATCTCCCCTGTTACATCCATTTCGAACTTTCCAAAGAACAGCCACAAAATTCCCTAAAAGCCTTGTGCCTTCACAAATATGTATTGTAGCAGAGTCTGCATGTCTGGGCGCCACCGACCTGTCCCATAGAAATTTGCAGAAACTCAGTCGTCTCATTGGCTTCCTGCCTAGCTCCTCGGAACTTGTCAGCCTACCTGGACGCGGCCGCCAACGCACTGTCTCCATCCGATGTGTCTGCACAATGAGACCGGGGAACTTGGCAGTTCGCAACTTTTCCACCAAGGTTCCACTTAAAAAAAACGCTCCCCTTGGCCCTTAGCTGCTGTACGCTTTTACTGCAGTCGTTTAAATCGGTTCCCTCTTTTTTTGAATGCAGGCAAAGCTATTCCTTCACTAGAGCACACAACCAAGAGTGTTAACTACTGCCAACCTTTTCATCATGTGAATGAAGTCAGATCGTATCCAGGTATAGCAACCAATTAATAAAGATCAACTTCCCTAAGAACATTACGCAGCATAACATCGAATCAGAAGTGAGAGTGTCCTGCAATCTCTCAATCGTTAAAGTGTTAGTGAGTTGGAGGAAGACGCCTTTCCGGCATGCACAATTTTGCGAACTCAAATCTTGGCAGTCACTGGTGCCAGATCATGGAAACAGATCAGTGTGCTAATAATGTAGTAACCTACCTACTGGTTCCTTGTCTTGAATCTCTGCCAACCTTAGTTACCTGTAACTGTTTCATTTTCTTGTGATAATTTTTCAGTGAATAGGATGTTATTAAACATGTTCATGTTATGCTTCAGTGCAACTACTGCAACCATTTTGTGTGAGGATTTATAATAAACAATAGAACCTCTGATAACTTTGACTTTTATTACATCACAAAATTAAATTAGAGCATCGCTATTCCACCAACCTTTTGAAGTATGTACAGCCATAATTTAGCATTAATTAAAAATCCTTGCTTTATAAATGGTGGTTTACAGTCTTCATTGAGCATCTACATACTGAAAACCGATTAATTACCCAAAGGTGTGGACAGTGGGGTTATACAACTACCTCATTGACAATAGCCTTATTTCAAAACCCACTTCTCGGCCAGATTCGATGGATATGCAGGTACTGAGAACCTACTTGCATAGGTAATGGCTAGCCTACCAGATGCTATACCATACACCAATACTGCTAGGACAGGTAAGTGGAGTGTGAATAGTCTCTTTAGTAGATTTATTGCAACTTCTATGCATTCTGGCAATAAAATTCAGTCTTTTTGTTTCGCCTTTTTTTTTTTTTTTTTTTTTTTGGTTGGTTCCATTTTAAAGTTGCTCGTAATTGTAATCCGTAGAAATTCACCTGAATCGACAACTCCTACATTCGTGGGACCAATCGTGTAACCGAAATTTAATGGATTTTCTTTTCTTTTTTAATACTCATCTACAGAATCTCACACTTTTTACAGTTTAAGGACAGTTGCCAGTTTATGTACCGTGTATATATCTCGTCTAAGCCTTGTTGTAATGCCGGCCGGTGTGGCCAAGCGGTTCTAGGCGCTTCAGTCTGGAACCGCGCAACCGCTGCGGTCGCAGGTTCGAATCCTGCCTCGGGCATGGATGTGTGTGTTGTCCTTAGGTTAGTTAAGTTTAAGTAGTTCTAAGGTCTAGGGGACTGATGCCCTCAGATGTTAAGTCCCATAGTGCTCAGAGCCATTTGAACCATTTTGAACCTTGTTGCAATTCGTTTGGTCTTCTGATGACTTTATTGATTCAAATGGCTCTAAGCACTATGGAACTAAGCCCTATGGGACTAAGCACATCTGAGAACATCAGTGCCCTAGCCTTAGAACTACCTAAACCTAACTAACCTAAGGACATCACACATATCCATGCCCGAGGCAAGATACGAACCTGCGACCGTAGCAGCAGCACGGTTCTAGACTGAAGCGCCTAGAACCGCTCGGTCACAGTGGCCGGCTGACTTTATTGGACGACAAGTGGCATTATCTTCAAACAGTCTAGGTGTGCTCTTCAGATTGTCCCCTAAATAGTTCCTGTAGATGAAGATCGTCAGAGAGTCTATAATGCTTCCTTGGAGGCTTCTCAGACACCGGTTTCACTAGACCTTTCAAGAAATACGTCACATTTAGTTTGTCATCCTTTCTTAATTCGTGAACTGCTCACCTTTCGTCATGCGTCAATACACAGGGTGAGTCACCTAACGTTACCGCTGGATATATTTCGTAAACCACATCAAATATTGACGAACCGATTCCACAGACCGAACGTGAGGAGAGGGGCTAGTGTAATTGTTTAATACAAACCATACAAAAATACACGGACGTATGTTTTTGAACACAAACCTACGTTTTTTTAAAATGGAACCACGTTAGTTTTGTTAGCACATCTGAACATATAAACAAATACGTTATCAGTGCCGTTTGTTGCATTGTAAAATGTTAATTACATCCGGAGATATTGTAACCTAAAGTTGATGCTTGAAACCTCCGAAGGTCAGTTGCGTGTTGTAACAAGCACGGGCCACGGTCGGCGAGCAGCATCTGCAGGGACATGTTTACGATGACGACCGTGTTTACGAGTGTGGCTGTAGTGCACTGTTGTCGTTTGGTCTAGCTGTCGCAGTGTCCGCATGTAGCGCTTGCTGCTATTGTTGTTCTGCATTCGTCTCCGCACGCAGACCAACTGTAGTACACCCTGTTACCAGACGTCTGTGATAGTGTAGTGTTGTAGAAACTGTGAGCATGGTGTATTCGAACTCTGAAAAGGCGGAGATGATACTCATCTACGGCGAATGTCGACGAAATGCTGCTGAAGCCTGCAGGGTGTATGCAGAACGGTACCCGGACAGAGAGCATCCAACGTGCCGCACATTGCAAAACATCTAACGCCAACTGTATGCAACAGGTATGGTCGTAACACGCAAACGGGTCCGTAACAGGCCCGTCACAGGAGAAGCGGGTGCAGTTGGTGTGTTAGCTGCTGTTGCCATGAACCCACACATGAGTACACGGGACATTGCGAGAGCCGGTGGACTGAGTCAAAGTAGTGTCATGCGCATACTGCATCGTCACCGCTTTCACCCGTTTCATGTGTCGCTACATCAGCAATTACATGGGGCGGCCGGCCGGAGTGGCCGAGCGGTTAAAGGCGCTACAGTCTGGAACCGCACGACCGCTACGGTCGCAGGTTCGAATCCTGCCTCGGGCATGAATGTGTGTGATGTCCTTAGGTTAGTTAGGTTTAAGTAGTTCTAAGTTCTGGGGACTTATGACCACAGCAGTTGGGTCCCATAGTGCTTAGTGCCATTTCAACCATTTTTTACATGGGGCATCGAGTTCAATTCTGTCAATGGGCATTAACAGAGAATGCGTTGTAGTTCTACCTCTTTACCGATGAAGCGGGTTTCACAAACCACGGGGCAGTGAATCTACGGAACATGCATTACTGGTCCGTGGACAATCCTCGCTGGCTCAGGCAGGTAGAGCGACAGCGATCGTGGACTGTAAATGTATGGTGCGGGATCATTGGCGACCACCTCATTGGTCCTCACTTCATTGCAGGCGCCCAAATAGCTGCAACATACATCGCGCTCCTACAGAATGATCTGCCAACGTTGCTCTAAAATGTCCCACTGGAAACGCGTCGACGTATGTGGTATCAGCATGATGGTGCACCTGCACATTCCACAATTAACACTAGGCTGACCCTTGACAGGATGTTCGACGGGCGTTTCATAGGACGTGGAGGACGCATAAATTGCCAGCCCGTTCTCCTGATCTTACACCTCTGGACTTCTTTCTGTGGGGTACGTTAAAGGAAAATGTGTACCGTGATGTGCCTACAACCCCAGAGGATATGAAACAACGTATTGTGGCAGCCTGCGGCGACGTTACACCAGATGTACTGCGGCGTGTACGACATTCATTACGCCAGAGACTGCAATTGTGTGCAGCAAATGATGGCCACCACATTGAACATCTATTGGCCTGACATGTCGGGACACACTCTATTCCACTCCGTAATTGAAAACGAAAACCACGTGTGTACGTGTAACTCACCCCTCATGGTAATGTACATGTGCGTCAGTGAAAAAGACCAATAAAAATGTGTTAGCATGTGGACGTTATGTGCTGTTCCAGTCTCTTCTGTACCTAAGGTCCATCACCGTTCCCTTTGGATCCCTACGTAATTCGGTGCTCTCCGGAGGAGAGGTACTCAAGCGTCAACTTTAGGTTACAATATCTCCGGATGTAATTAACATTTTACAATGCAACAAACGGCACTGATTACGTATTTGTTTATATGTTCAGATGTGCTAACAAAACTAACGGAGTTCCATTTAAAAAAACTTAGGTTTATGTTAAAAAACATACTTCCGTGCATTTTTTTATGGTTTGTATTAACCAATTACACTAGCCCCTCTCCTCACGTTCGGTCTGTGGAATCGGTTCGTCAGTATTTGATGTGGTTTACGAAATATATCCAGCGGTAACGTTAGGTGACTCACCTTGTATACAGAATTTAATGTTGTGTTGAACTGTAACATTACACGTATGTAGGCGAGCTAATCGTCTGCCTAGAATTGCTACGAGGTAAGATGAACTTGATGTACGGCTGAACTGTAGCGGGCCCAGGGGTCAGGATGCTCCAGGCCAACCGGGCAAGGCACAAGCATCCCCTGGGCGGAAACCAGAAAATCCCAGTATGGGGAATTTGTACGACATGTCGCCAACTTAAGAGGGCGGGCTGGGCTCCCAGTAACGGCAAGCTTTGAGGCATACTGAAAGACGGCTACTTACAGCTCTCTTGAGAGTCAATAAAAATTTACAGCGTAAATGAGGTGCATCCAGAGACACAACAGAATTTCAATATCCTTAAAACTACAGAAGTCAATATTCCATAGCGAATTAACGTTTACACAATGGATCTCTGAATTAACTACTTCTAAAGGCTTTATGCGATTCCAACAAACTAAATCTCAGATGACAGTATTGCAATATAGCTGTCATCCCTGAAGGCTATGTATTTGTATCTATTTTATTTCTTGATTTATTAAGTCTTTTATATCTTTTTTATTATGCATACGCTTGTCAGAACATTGAATTTTCTACATTTACCCAGCAAATGAACACATCTTCACTACCTTAGGTTTATTTCCTACTTGTATTTTATTTAACGAACAGTTTACTATTTTGACAGTAACTTTATTTAAATGTTGATTGCAAATGCTATTAAAAAGGTGTTCTAATTTTACAAGTCGTCAACCGCATGTGTTACCGTCACTACGATTGGAAAGAGAACCAAAAGACGCCTCTGTCAAGATGGCATAAATAAGTGTTTAAAAAATATTATACGACAATGTTTTCTCATTTATCGAGAGCATACATGCGCAAGAATGTTGGTTTATTTATTTATGAACCAACTATTACTCATATTTATTGTAAATGATCTTAGTGTAAACAAATGTTTATAACATTTCTTTTATTTAAATAATATCGTAACATTAGGTCCCATAGTGCTCAGAGCCAATGTCATAACGTGTTAGTTTAGTGCAGTAAATGGTCAACTTGAATAAAATCAAGTCTGTAGAGTTCAAGGACGATGTATTTTGGATGGGAATGGCCTTATAGCCAATGAAAAAGTAGACAGTTGCGGAACACCACGAGAGTCAAGTGAAAAATGGGGCTCTTCGAGAGCGGCTCAGGGGAGCGGCCCTGGACACTTCGCAGCGAGTTCTGGAAGAAGGCAGACCTGCCTGCAGTAACGTGCATGATCCGATCGTGGAGGTGTTTGTTTCTGGGTGGTGAACGGCCGCCATCATGCTTTATAATTCGAGAGGTCTGAATGTGCTAAAGAGCAGGACTCAAATTTTTTTCCGCTTGTAATACGGAACTGCGCATAGTTAGAATATGAGTTTCTGTTCTCTCAATCGCGTGTGTCAGTTTGTGAACCACCATGTTGAACTCTGTACTGTTTTGATCTGACGAATATTTCGTCTATTGTGATTACGAAATCGACGTAATTCACGTGCCTTCGATGAGTGTTCAGTTTGGAGATTTTGCTACCGTTCTCGTTACGCTTTCAACGCAACTTTACTGCGTTTGACAGGGGTTTTTCTATCTGTACTTTAAATGAATATCGCAGGACCACTTCCCGTTTATTTGAGATGTCATTTCTTGAATAAACATCGTTCAAAATGATCCTCTGTAGTCTACACCAACTACAGACGTTAGAAAGGAACCCGAGTTATTAAGTTATTCATTTAACTTCTATTTTGAATATCTATATATTTTATTAATTCGCAATCCTAGCCAATGCACAGACTATCCTAATGCAGGATCACAGCTACAGGCTATTAGCTGCAGCGAAATAGCTGTGGGGCATGAAAGCAGACGTGCGCGGCTCGACTATATAGCTGCATCGAACTATTCTTTTTAAAGAGAGCTGTGCGTAGCCCCAGTAAACACTGCCCACGAGTAATCGGTTTGCTGATACAGGTTGCTGTTTGGAAGAGCAACTGCACTAGCAGTAACCGTAGGTACCATGGCAGTATCAAAAAAATTAATTTTATTCTTTTTCATGCTATACAGCGGCTATAGTTTTCTATTCGCGTTTAATTTTTGGAGCAAAAGTTTAAAGACTTGTACTAAATCACACAGTATTCTGTCAAGAAGGGAATTTCTCATGATCCTAGAGAGACACGTTACTGAACTTTTATTCTTGTAACATTCCTACACGTTGCGCTGTAAAGTAAATCAGGAGTCGACTTTCAGATCGGAACAGGTTTCTTTACACATAATTTTGTGATTTTAGTTGAAAATTATAAACGGGAGTACTCTGTGCTGCACAATTCATCAGCACCTTACAGCGGTTTTGCGCATTCATTTTCAACAGTTAATAAAGGGTAGACTGAATACAAACATGGGTGTACTTAATTCGAGATGATCTACGTGAAGACCGACCCAAAAGTAAAGCTACAGATAAAAGCAGCAAGTTCTTAATACGGTCGTGGACAATTGGCGATTGAAGATGTGTGAAACAGCCAAGTATAGGATACTTCCAAAGTTTAAATCAGACGGTTTTTCTATGCCAGGTATGTTTTTCATATTGAGTTTTATTGGAGAATATAAAACAATGACTGGCGAATATTAGGCAGGATTTCTGAATTAATTTGATGAAAAATAGGTGAGAAGCGTCCTGGAATGCTTTAGCAACGGGGAAATTGAATGATCTAGAGAATCAATAGTTGGAACATCTAGCCTATTCACCTGATTTTACATCCTACGATTTCCGCCCATTCGAACATTCAACGATATATACAACTGAACAACGTTTATTCGAATGAAGAGCCTATGACAGCCTTAGATTGACGTTTCCAGAATTGCTCACCAGAGACTGATTTTAGTCACTGAAAAAATTTAGAACACATTAACCTAAAACATGACTATGCCTAAAAGTAAAGGCATGTCTCATTCGGAAAGACTCTTTCATTGGCGGGACAAGAAATTTTCACCTTGGTCACATATCTCCTACTAACTACCATATCTAAAGTTTTTATGAGTAATTTCCAAACACTTTCCGAAGCACTTTTTTTCATCTTCATTGACCATTATATGATGTTTGACATGTGTCGAAAATGGGTTCTTGTATGCGAATTTCATTATTTTAGAACTTCCTTTACGTTCCATGATTCTGGTCCTGAGTTCTTTTATGGGATTATAGATAGGACCATTATCAACGATAGATTTAAAACATTATATAATGGCCGCTGCAGATTTATAACTGAAAACTCGTCTGAATACGAATGAGTATGAAAAGTTACTACTAGTGTGTCTGTTCTATAAAAGTGTATAAACTATCTTTACAGTTTAGGTATACCTTCTCTGCAGATTAAACCTATCCATTACGGATGTTTTACAACCCGTGACTGTGTACTGAATAGAAATAAAGAAAACTGTAACTACTCCCTTGTTTGACTATTTCGTTTATCTCTACAAACTTGCTTTCGAACCTGTTCAGACTTATCTTGAGATGGGCCAATGGAAGTTACATGTTTACTTCTAAAGCGCTGTCGAAATTATCTCGTAACTTCCGCGCTCTGAAAGTAAATATGTAACTTTCATGTGCCCCATCTGAACGTGAGCTTGAAAAGGGTGAAAACTAGCTTACGGGAATAAACGAATATTTTTTTCAAAAAAAGTGTCTGGTTGCATTTCTCTGTATTTTATACTTTTTCTACTTTTCTTTGTCACATCATCATTTATCTTTTCAGTAACTTAATTGTTCCGCTGTAAATGCGCTTTCGTGTGTTATGGGAAGGATTAAAAATGCAAGGTCCCACCGAGATTTGAACTCGGATCGCTGGATTCAGAGTCCAGAGTGCTAACCATTACACCATGGGACCGGTCGGGAGCCGTCGTTGCGCTGAGTGACAGATACCTGTATCAGAAGACGTTTACTGGAATTGTGGGTAATTTTGTTATAAATATTTCGATCTATTTTTTGAGCTCATGTGATAGGCAACGACCAGGAGCTCCAAGAATTATCTGGTCAACAGTGTTACGGTGGTTCTTTTAATATTCAACAAATGCTACTCAGGGTGTACCACGAGGAAGGGCACTGGCATCACACCCGGTGTAACAGAAAACACCCCTTGCTTCAACTTACAGCGACATTATGGACCAACCTCAACAGTACAACCAAAAACTACGGCAGATGTTAGGACACGTTCTAGTGACGAGGAAAAGTAGCTTCACCAGAAATTCAATGTAGCACCATAAGACCACACTGCATAACGGCAAATACACAGAGTGCTAGATGGCGCCAACAGGTCTGTGCAGTGCCACTCCGGTTCCACAAAAAACTTACATATAGTTGTTCAGCGTGCAAGGGTAGGTGAGAAACCCGTTTTAATAGGTGCATTATGTTTGAAGGGTACCTTCTAGTTTCATAATGACTGCGCGAATATCAATTTAAATTTTTTAAATGACTAATTTCCTTGGTTGTCCAATGTATGGCGAGCGTGACGAACGCGTAGAGTTCATAAACACAGTTAGCTCTAAAACGATATTATGAATCTGCTAACCAGAGACATTGAAATTCTTCAAGATGAAATAAATTCCTTCAGTGAAGAAAATATAAAACTAAAAAAAATCGTGTGCCAATGAAAATACAAATACATTGAAGAAACACAGCTGCAAAACCGCGTGTGTGCGTAATAAAACAGACTTTAGTAATACGATGGAACCTGGCGTGATTGGAGAAACTGCAAATAATAAACAGAGTGCAAACCCATTAGACAAATATAAAGGTGCAACATAAACTACAAGATAAGTGCACATAGTACATCAAATGAATAAGCTTTTGAAGAACGTTCTGAAACCAAAACATAGTATGACAGAAAGTGTTCACTTTAATGCAAATTGCAAAGCATTATTTACCATCTGGGCAGAAGTTTCCTTCGAAGCGTCAGTCAAGAAGACGTCATCAATGAAACAAGAAATGTAATGAAAATAGCTAAAAATGTATTCCAGCGTAAAGAGCAGCAGTAAGTGGCACTATCCACAGAAGATCAGCGAGTAACAAACGTATAGACAAAATAATTTTATAACCACAGATTGCCTAGCACAGGAAATTCAAATTTCAGGAAGATATTTATTGGCAAGTGCAAAATTATAAAGGATAAGGGAAACTAAATGTAAGTTATGGGAGTGACAAGCTGCATAAAGTAATAAAAGGTAAAAATCCGATACGAAAATCTATTCTTAAAGCGATGGGTAATATTAAAAGCACATTTTTACAAAACATATAAATGGCAGAGCAGCAAAACTTGACGATCTACTCATTTTCCTGGGAGGGGAGAGAAATTTATCATTCATCTGAGTAAACGAAAATTGGCTAACAAAATACTGCATCAAAGTCCTTAATAACTCAGAGAAGTCTGTTGTAGCCAGTAGCTACTGTGGAAGAAATAAAACTCAAGGGGGTTCCTGTACTAATTAATACTTATTTAACATATAACTTAATAAATGATTTTATTTATCTGATGATGATGACATGTTTGGAAGTTGCTGTTTAGAATTAGAGAGACAAAATATTCTAATAATTTCGATGTCGAGAATCCCAGATAAAGAAGTAACAGAGGTATTTCTGTTTAAACTAAGAAGTCTCTCACAGAAACTGACAAAAGAGCAAAAAGACATGATTATCATAGCCACTGATTTTAACATAAACATAATGAACGAATCCAGTGAATCAACAGAATTTGTTGATCTGATTAAGACATTTCATTTCGAGCTGACTTCACAAAATTCACAAGATAGAGTAAACAAATTGCAACCTGTATAGATAACATTCTGAAAAGTTATTCATTTCATGACAGAAAAAAATTCTGCATTCATTTAGGCATTTCTGATCATTCTGCACCGTTTCTGCGGCTACCAAAAATAACTGAACCAGCGATTTGAAAAAAATTCATCAAACGATGCTTCACTACGAAAAATATAAACTTGTTTTATTGTAGGCTTGAAGGAGTCAACTGGGAGGTAGATCATTGTTCTACAAGTGTTGAAAATAATGATATTTCTTTAAGTTATTTTGTATGTTTTTAACGAAATATTTCTCCATCCACTCTACCATAAAATTTACAAGCAAACAGAAATGGATAATCTCTGGTATAAAAGCGTCAAGTAGAAAAGACAGTTACACAATGAACTGAAAAATAATACAAATATAGATTTTATGAAGTGTGAAAAAGGCATAAAACTGTATTTAGAAGGGTGTTAAAGGTAGCAGAAGAGGTGGGACACAAAGAATTCTTTCTCAACCATACTTAGAAATCAAATTCCATGTGGTCAGTCGTAAAATTTTAACTTGGTGTCATAGCTGCCAACCCAGTAATCTTTAAAATTAAGGTAGATGACAAATCCACTGTAAATCCTTCAGAAATGTTAGAATATTTCAATGAGTTCTTTTTATCAATGTATCAAAATCATATGATGATCAGAAAATCAGAAAAACAGGAAGTTATAACTAAATTTGAGCAAATTATAGCTAAAGATTTAGAAAAGGTGAATAAAAATTAAACAGTTAGGATTAAATACCTAATATAGCAACCAAAACGTTTTTTACTATAGTATTGGGACTGCTATCTGAAATAAAAACCAGTCATTTGAGGAAGGTTTCTTGTCAGATGTCTCAAAGTATGCAGAAGTAAATCCATCAGTCAAGAAAGACTTAAGGGAAGCTGTAGGAAACTTCTGATCAGTAAGTTTTCTCCCAATATTCTCAAAAGTATTCAAAAAAGTTGTTGCAATCCAGATCCAAAATGTCATAGCAAAATCTAATGCCATCACATTAAATAAGTTTAATTTCCAGAAAAGGAAGAGTACAGTATGTGCCATCAACAAATTTATTGAGATAATTTGCTTATCTCTGGATGAATCCCAAAAAGTCGCAGGAATTTTCTGTGACCTCACAATGGCTTTTGATGGTATAAACCACTCTGCACTGTTGCATAAATTAGAAAGAAATTTAGTGAACAGTAGTGCTGAGAAATGATTAAATTTACATTTAACAGGAAACAAAGGGTAGTTATAACATTGGGCGGAGGATATTATTTCTCAAATGGGAAAGTATTTCTTAAGGAGACACTAAAAGTTCCATTTTAGGTCCAGTCCTGTTTCATTTTGTGTATTTCGTAAACCACTCTGCGCTGTAGGATAAGTTACGAAGAAATTTAGTGAACATTAGTGCTTTGAAATGATTCGTATAACACTTAACAGCAAACAAAGGGTAGTTATAACTTAGGATGGAGGAGATTATTTCTCAGAATGGGAAAGTATTTCATAACGAGTCACAAAAGTTCCATTTTAGTCTCAATCCTGTTTTATTTTGTGTAAATCATTTACCTGTAAATATAACAGTTTTATTTGGAGCTGACACTTGTGTACCTATCGAAAGTGAGACCACAGAATGAATTCCCCATCGAGAGTTATTTATAGAAACCCTTTGCAACATATATATGACACAAGTAACAAATATACCTCCATGTACCCATGTCATAAATAAAAACACTATTCCAAGATTTCTCAATACAAGGCAATGAAAATTTATAGTGAATCAAAAGTGAAAAACTTTCACAGTATGAGCTAAGTTAACTGAAAATAAAATTACCCACCATTCCAGTCTAAAAATGTTATTATTCAGTCATGGAATTTTCAAATGATGATGAAGATTTCTTTCTTGAATAATGAAATAAATTTGTAATGATCTTAGCAAACTAAGATTAATTTTTATTTTTTGACACATTGTACATTTTTAGTTACATTATTTATATTGATGAATCTCCTGTAATTTAGATCAGTTATTTACTTATGTGTATAATGAGACAATAAAATTCTGATTCTGGCCTTGCTATGATCAGTGAATTAATAGACTTTCAGCGTGGAATAGAAGTTGGAGCTACATGCATGGGACATTCCATTTCGGTACTCGCTAGGGAATTCGATATTCCGACATCCACAGTGTCAAGAGTGTGCCGAAAATACCAAATTGCAGGCATTATCTCTTACCAAAGGCAACGCCGTGGCCGACGTCCTCCACTTAACGAGCAAGTGCAGTGGCGTTTGCGTAGGGTTTGCTAGCATCGTCTGCAGTGCCTTTCCTAGGCTCGTGATCATATCGGCCGGACCCTAGACGATTGTAAAACCATGGCCTGATCAGATAAATGCCGATTTCAGGTGGTAAGACCTGATGGCAGCATTCGAGTGTGGCGCAGACCCCTCAGAGTCATGGCACCAAGTTGACAAGCTGATGGTTCAAAAATGGCTCTGAGCACTACGGGACTTAACATCTGAGGTCATCAGTCTGCTAGAACTTAGAACTATTTAAACCTAACTAACCTAAGGACATCACACACATCGATGCCCGAGGCAGGATTCGAACCTGCGACCGTAGCGGTCGCGCGGTTTCAGACTGAAGTGCCTAGAACCGCTCTGCCAGGCAGGTGGTATCTCCATGATAGTGAGGGCTGTGTTTACATGGAATGGACTGGGTCTTCTGGTCCAGCTGAACCTATCATTGATTGGAATTGGTTATGTACGGCTGCTTGGAGTCCATTTACAGACATTCATGGGCTTCACGTTCCCAAGCAATGACATCATGTCACTGGGACACAGATGTTCGCGATTAGTTTGAAGAGCATTCTGAACAATTCGAGCGATTGTTTTGGCCATCCAGATCACCGGGCGTGAATCCCATCGGATATTTATGGAGCATAATCGAGAGGTCAGTTCTTGTACAAAGTCCTGCACCAGCAATACTTTGGCAACTATGGACGGCTATAGAGACAACATTAGCTCAATATTTCTGCAGGGGATTTCCAACGACTTGTTGCGTCCACGCCACGTCGAGTTGCTGCAATACGTCGGACAAAAGGAGGGGCCGGCACGATACTGGGAGGTATCCCATTACTTTTTTCGTCTCGGTGTACTGTATCTGCATCAGTTCTCCACCCCATCTTTAATTTGCTCATTCTCCTCTTTTCCCTAACCTTGCCACTTTGCGGTTTCCCCTCCCCCCCCCCCCCAGCCACTCCTCCCCCTACCATTACCAACCCACCTCCGGGCATCTCATTCATACACGTCTACGCTCGCACGCTGGCAGATACGTGGAGAAACAGACGGCTCCTCCTAAGTACTGCGCCTCGCGGTCCACGCTGCAACGGCCGGGCTGCTGATTGGGTGCTGCCTCGTTAACGAGTGTTTGTCTTCCGGCTGTCCGCTCACCCGTGGCGGCCACGTGCGGAGCAGCTGGCTGTGGCTCTCAGGAGAGGAGAGGAGAGGAGAGGAGAGGCGTTTCAAGTGGGCGCGTGTAGAAGTGTGTGTGTGTGTGTGTGTGTGTGTGTGTGTGCTCTCCTGAATGTAGCCGGCCGCGTCGCTGCCGCCGCTTGTTTGCGCGCCCAGGGAGTGACTCACTAACGAGCCAGAGCCTCCATTTATGTTTGGCCCACAAAATAAATCAACAGAGGCCGGACCACTTCCTAATGGTGTCTCCCAGTCCCTCATAATACCGTCCTGCGCATTCAATACCTTTCCCACAACAGCAACTGCTTATATCAACGTGCTTCTCATTGTAACTGTAATGGCAAAAAATAGCTGCCTGTCTGTCACCCGAAACGTCCGCGCAAGAACTCAACACTGCTGGGCTGCAATCCTTAAGTCTTAGGGAATAATCCCCGTACGCTATGAGCCATTCCAGGGTTCAAACACTGACTTCTCAATGCAGCTTATGGGGTTTCGTCAACATCACTCCAGTGGCCTTTTTTAAGAAAACGAAGCAACGGAGCATATTTGTATGTATATGAAGATGTTATCTGTTCTTTCGGACATTCCCGAAAGAACAGATACCATCTTCATATATATATATATATATATATATATATATATATATATACTACCGCTGGATATATTTCGTAAACCACATCAAATACTGACGACTCGATTCCACAGATCGAACGTGAGGACAGGGGCTAGTGTAATTGGTTAATACAAACCATAAAAAAAATGCACGGAAGTATGCTTTTTAACACAAACCTACGTTTTTTTAAATGGAACTCCGTTAGTTTTGTTAGCACATTTGAACATATAAACAGATACGTAATCAGTGCCGTTTGTTGCATTGTAAAATGTTAATTACATCCAGAGATATTGTAACCTAAAGTTGACGCTTGAGTACCACTCCTCCGCTGTTCGATCGTGTGTATCGGAGAGCACCGAATTACGTAGGGATCCAAAGGGACGGTGATGGACCTTAGGTACAAAAGAGACTGTAACAGCACATTACGTCCACATGCTAACACCCTTTTATTGGTCTTTTTCACTGACGCACATGTACATTACCATGAGGGATGAGGTACACGGACACACGTGGTTCCTGTCAAGGGTCAGCCTAGTGTTAATTGTGGAATGTGCAGGTGCACCATCATGCTGATACCACATACGTCGACGCGTTTCCAGTGGGACATTTTCGAGCAACGTTGGCAGATCATTCTGTAGAAACGCGATGTATGTTGCAGCTCTTTGGGCGCCTGCAATGAAGTGAGGACCAATGAGGTGGTCGCCAATGATTCCTCACCATACATTTACAGTCCACGGTCGCTGTCGCTCTACCTGTCTGAGCCAGCGAGGATTGTCCACGGACCAGTAATGCATGTTCCGTAGATTCACTGCCCCGTGGTTTGTGAAACCCACTTCATCGGTAAACAGGTAGAACTGCAACGCATTCTATGTTAATGCCCATTGACAGAATTGCACTCGATGATTAAAGTCTTCACGACGTAATTGCTGATGTAGCGTCACATGAAACGGGTGAAAGCGGTGACGATGCAGTACGCGCATGACACTACTTTGACTCAGTCCACCGGCTCTCGCAATGTCCCGTGTACTCGTTTGGGTTCATGGCAACAGCAGCTAACACACCAACTGCACCCTCTTCTCCTGTGACGGGCCTGTTACGGACCCGTTTGCGTGCTACGACCATACCTGTTGCATACAGTTGGCGGTAGATGTTTTGCAATGTGCGGCACGTTGGATGCTCCCTGTCCGGGTACCGTTCTGCATACACCCTGCAGGCTTCAGCTGCATTTCGTCGACACTCGCCATAGATGAGTATCATCTCCGCCTTTTCAGAGTTCGAATACACCATGGTCACAGTTCCTACAACACTACACTATCACAGACGTCTGGTAACATGGTGTACTACAGTTGGTCTGCGTGCGGAGACGAATGCAGAATAACAATAGCAGCAAGCGCTACATGCGGACACTGCGACAGCTAGACCAAACCACAACAGTGCACTACAGCCACACTCGTAAACACGATCGTCATCGTAAACATGTCCCCGCAGATGCTGCTCGCCGACCTTGGCCCGTGTTTGTTACAACACGCAACTGAACGTCGGAGGTTTCAAGCATCAACTTTAGGTTACAATATCTCCGGATGTAATTAACATTTTACAATGGAACAAACGGCACTGATTACGTATTTGTTTATATGTTCAGATGTGCTAACAAAACTAACGTGGTTCCATTTTAAAAAAACGTAGGTTTGTGTTAAAAAACATACGTCCGTGTATTTTTGTATGGTTTGTATTAAACAATTACACTAGCCCCTCTCCTCACGTTCGGTCTGTGGAATCAGTTCGTCAGTATTTGATGTGGTTTGCGAAATATATCCAGCGGTAACGTTAGGTAACTCACCCTATATATATATATATATATATATATATATATATATATATTAATATATATATATATATCCAGCGGTAACGTTAGGTAACTCACCCTATATATATATATATATATATATATATATATATTAATATATATATATATAAGGCTCACCGGCCATTTGACCATCTTCTTCTCTGCAGAAGCACAAACAGTGCCCCAATTCTTACGGGAATCGGTGGTGAAGCCGCGAGTAATGAGTTTGATGAACAGTGGCACTATGAATATAGTGCGGGGCAATAAGTTGCGAATGTGGGTCTCACTGTAGACGTGTCAGAGGTAAGTCCCTGCAGTCGCACTATCCTCTGTATCCTCGGTGGCTCAGATGGGGAGTGTTAGCTGCCCTCTGTAATAAAACAAAGTTAATCGATCAATAACGAACTTAAACGGATGTCTTACGACGTCCGCCCCGAGCAGATGCAACGAACGCAAACACAATGAGATTAAAAAAAAAAAAGATGGATAGAGCGTCTGACATGTAAGTAGGAGATCCCGAGTTCGAGTCCCGTTCGGGGCACACATTTTTTCAACTGTCCCCGTTGACTTATGTCAACGCCTGTACGCAGCTAAGGGTATTCATTTCATTGTAACCATATCTGTGCCTTTACAGTAATCGTCATCATCATAAGTTGGTCTCCCTATGGGCAGGTTCCTGAAACTGTTGCTGTTTCCTCTCCCAGACTAAAGCTTTCTTGTCTGGTGTCCCCCTCTTTCCGCCTCATCCAGAATTTTTATTCTCTTCTGTTCTACTTTCTCCTGACCCTCTGCTGTATTTTCGACAGCTGTTGTCATAATTCCTTTTCGTCGGCAAATATATCGACCCAGTATGCCTTCCCGTTCTTAACCTGGTTTAGGAGAGTGCTTTGTTACTGTTATGATTATATTCGATAGAGTGACAGCTGATTTGCTTTGTTGTCACCGAACACTGCCTCAAATAATATCATGAAATTACCTGTTTCCAGCCACGCATTGCCGTGACTCACTCTGGTTAAACAGAAAAGAAAAGCACACATTTTCAATATGAATGGGATTTGGGTACACGTCGTAATCTCTTTCTCCCCCCTGTTTCTGTCCGTCTCCTCCTCCCGCTATCTTTGTCCATCTCTTCCTCTTTCTTTCTCTGTCTATCCATCTTCTCCCGCTCCCCCTCTCTCTGTCCATATCCTCCCACCCCTCTATCAACCTCCTATCCCCCTCTCTCTTATCTTGAGCCTTATTTATTATTATTACAAATTCTGATTCTATAATCGTTCTAATCATAAGCCGTTATGCCATAAGTACAACTTTCCTGTTCGCTAACAACGTTTAACTATTCTACATTTCTATCTTACTGGCATTGTCCACGTGGTGTCACCGCCAGACACCACACTTGCTAGGTAGTAGCTTTAAATCGGCCGCGGTCCGTTGGTATACGTCGGACCAGCGTGTCGCCACTATCAGTGATTGCAGACCGAGCGCCGCCACACAGCAGGTCTACTGTAGACTCCCTAGCACTCGTCCCAGTTGTACAGCCGACTTTGCTAGCGATGGTTCACTGTCTACATACGCTCTCATTTGCAGAGACGACAGTTTAGCATAGCCTTCAGCTACGTCATTTGATACGACCTAGCAAGGCGCCATATTCAGTTACTATGAATGTATTCTGAACAGATAATATTGTGAATCATGTACCGTCAAGAGCGACGTTCTTCATTAATGGATTAAAGTCAAGTATCAAACTAATTACGTCCGCTTTCTGAATTCTAATTCCTTGTCATGTTCCAGACCTCACGTCAGTATAGTCCTTCCCTCCTCACGCCAGCCTACGTGAGCTAAAACGCGTACCTTTCGGCCTCCACTAGTAACACGGTGTTGGCTCTTCTGCCAACACAACAGCCTAGACAATGAATAGAATGCCTGATGGCTTTACGCGGAATGTTTTTTATGAAGATGTTACATACTTTTCCTAGGCTCTGTATACAATTCCTAGGCGTTTACAGAATGACCAGTGCCATTACGCAAGGCGTTAAAATAGCACAAAAGAGTAGCCTTCATTATATAATACGCATTTGAAACTGGAATAATAAAACTGTGAAATAAAGCAGAGGAAAGTCTTACTGAAAAACAATGAAAGCAGAACTGAGATTGAAGTGCTTGTTACAGTAGGTACTTACTTTTCTTCTTCGCAAAAAAACACTTATTTTGGCAATTTGATCTTGTTCAAGTATTTCACCGCTTAAATAAGAATGCGAACAGAATATTGTTAACGGTAAAACAATAAGCAGAACTGGCCTGACCTACTTGTCGCAGCAGCTAAGCTGACATTTTGAATAGCACTTACTTTTCTTTTTCACAGAAAGACGCATTATATTTTGATATTTCGCGTTACACATACACCTGACGAAGCCTTGGTCTCTTCCTGTGGACAGAGAAGTAGCTGCAGGTCGGAGATGTCTCGTGGTCAGGAACGTCTTCAATCCTCATTGAGTTGTTTGGAGATACAATGAATTCTGGTCCTACGTAGAGCTGCATCAAGATTCCTTCTGCAGTCTTCAGGAGAATGTCCACAGATGGCATGAACGTTTCGGCCACACTTTTGACATGCAAGAGCACTGCTGGTTTCTTTTAAGCAACGCCACAGATAGCAGAAAAAGGATTTTCGGTAACCACAGAAATGGAAGGCTCATAGATAACCATGGCTTCAGCATTGTTTTAGTTTCCTCCATCAGGGATTGCATCCTCATCTATGTCTTCTGCATGGACCTGTACCTCTTGCATTGATTCATCTCATTTTTCTCTGTACCTTTGTGTTGTTTGTACGTTCTCTGCTATTTTTTCCACCTCTTCCTCAGTCGCTACGTCTCGAAAAACGTCGTCAGGCAGGGACGACGTCGAGAGACCTACTCTAGCTTCGCAGCCGAACAGAGCTACATATGGCGACCTTTTAATCCCAGAATGAAAAGCTCTGTTTTCCTTAAGTTGAACAAACGCAGTCCGTTACTCCAGCTAGTTTTTTCATCTTGCATCTAAGTACCCAGCATATTTCCAGTGTCCCGTCCGCGGCTGGTGGTATAGTGGCTAGCGTTACTGCCTCTGGATCACGGGGTCCCGTGTTCCATTCCCGGCCGAGTTGGGGATTTTCTCTACCTGGGGACTGGGTGTTCGTGTTGTCCGAACATGAGCTCCAGTTCAAAGCTTTATCTACTCAGTCCCCTCTAGAAGTCCTAGAAGTTTGTTACGGTAATTTCCGAACACTGGAACCAAATGAAGAGTGGAAGTTAAAACGTCGTAAGTGTCACATCTCACGTTTGCCAGGAAAATCTCTATTTGTAAATAACTTATTTGTATCCAAAAAATCTAGAACGTATTGTGATACAACATAATTATTTTTCCCACCTCATAACTGCAAAAAAATGCAAATTAGTAAGTAAATATTTTATTAAGAATTATTAATTGCCTCGAAGAAAACGGTTTATTGACATACATCAACACGAATTCAGAAAATATCGTTCTTGGAAAAAACAACTACCTCATGAAGTAATGAGTGCTATCGACAGGAGACGTCAAATTGATTCCACATTTTTAAATTATCAAAAGGGTTTTGACACTGTTCCTCACAAGCGATTTCCAAACAGATTGCCTACCTGCGAAGTATTGTCTCAGTTCCGCGACTGGATTCGTGATTACTTTTGTCCGAAAGGTCGCAGTTCGTAGTCATTGACGGAAAATCATTGAGTAAAGTAGAAGTAATATCTGGCGCTCCCAAAGAAGTGTTATGGGCCATCTGCTGTTTCTGATCTACATAAACGATATAGGGGACAATGGGAACAGCCCTCTCCGACTGTTTGCAGTCGATGCTGTCATTTACCTTCATGTAAACTCACCAGATGATCCAAACCAATTGTAAAATGATTTAGACAAGATATCTCTATGATGCAAAAACTGGAAATTGATTCCAAATAATGAAAAGCACAAAGACATTCACATGAGTACTAAATGAAACCGCTAAATTTCCGTTGCACATTAAAGAAGACAATTCTAAAGGTTGTAAACTCAACTAAGTACTGAGAAATTATAATTACGATTAACTTAAATTGAAAGGATCACATAGAGAATGTAGTGGGTAAAGTGAACCAAAGACTGCGTTTTATTATCAGATCACTTAGAAAATGGAAAAGGCCTGCTAAGAGACTGCATTCACAACGCTTGTGCGCCTGCTGCGTGAGTACTGCCGTGTGGTATGGTTTACTACGGATATCGAAGAAGCTCAAAGAAGAGCAGATTGTTTTGTATTTTCGTGAGACAGGGAGAAAGTGCCCTGGATATGATACGCGAACTGTTATGGCAATTATTAAAACAAAGGAGCTTTGTCAGGAGCTCCTCATGGAATTTCAATCAGTAACTTTCTCCTCCCACTGGGAAAATACTTTGTTGGCGACCATCTACATAAGAAGAAATTATCATCTTCTCTTCAGACGGAGAATCAGCTAAAACTTGCAGTGCAAATATTTACGAAATGGAATGTGCTATCAGTATGCGGTTTTCACAGAATGGATTGGTAGTCAGGGGCTCGTACTGCTAGTCCTTAAACATGCTCAAGGTACCTTTCCTCCTGTGCCATCCTCTTCATCTCAGAGTAGAACTAGCAACAAACGTCCTCAAGTATTACTCTTTCTGTTTCTATCACATCAGACAAATCTTCTTCCTCATACAGACTTTCAATGTACACTATCCACGTATCCGCTCCCTCCTCTGCATTTAATACTGGAATTCTCGTTGAATTCTTAATGTTACCACTCTTGCTTTTGATTTCACCGAAGGTTGTTTTGACTTTCCTATATGCTGAGTCAGTCCTTCCAATAATCATTTCTTTTTCGATTTCTTCACATGCGGCGTTTTTTATGCGACAAGATATCCCAACAGACGTCAATCGTCTCGGCAATTATTCATCTAGCTCAGAGGGGGAAATTAATGTTCTTGCTGCTGTTGAAATTGATCCGCGCCGCGCGGAGTGGAAGCGCAGTTTGAGGCGCCATGTCATGGACTGAGCGGTCACTCCAGACGGAGGTTCGAGTCCTCCCTCGGGCATGGGTGAGTGTATTGTTCTTAGCATAAGTTAGTTTAAGTAGTGTGTAAGTCTAGGGAGCGATGACCTCAGCAGTTTGGTCCCTCAAAAATTCACACACATTTGAACATTTTGAACATTTCATCCGTACGTTAGCTCCCGCGCAATCGCACGAGGAAGTGGCATGAGTGAGACAAGTGTTCTATGTATTCTCCATCGACATAGGTTCCATCCCTATCACATCTGTCTTCATCGGGAGCTGCATGGAAACGATTATGAGAATCGTGTTAACTTCTATGTCAGGATACTCCAGGTGACTGTGTATCTTGTTTAGTCATGAAGTCACATTTACCAATCGTGGTCAGGTGAACCGCCGAAACGTGCACTAATGGTCTGTTAACAATCCGCGTTGGCATCGTCAGGTGGGACGTCGGCGTCCGTGGAGCGGAAACGTGTGATGTGGGATAGCGAACCGTCAGCTCATAGGCCTGTTTTTCGTAGACTGAACACTGAACAGGCACAAGTATCCCAAACTCCTACCAGATAATTTTCCACGGATGCTAGAATACGTACGTCTGCAGACAGGAAGGAACGTGTGGTACGAAGATGACGGCTGTCCAGCCCATAGTGCACGAGGTACTACAGCATGCCTTCACTAATTGTTCCCAAATCATTTGATTGGGCGCAGAGGACATGTACCTTGGCCGGAATGTTCCCGGAGTTGACGAATGTAGACTTTTTCTGTGGGGAAAGCTGTAAGACGCTGTCTGCAAGAACATACCGACTATACCTGAGATATGCCACGACGTAATATTACAGCCAGTTCGGACATCTCAGCTGAAATGCTAGCATGTGTGCAGCGGTCGTTCCATACCAGACTGGAAGCGTGTATTGCCGCTGCTGTGGTCATTTTGAACCCAACCTGTGATGGGCGATTGTCCCGTTACTGGTCAGAGTCCACATAATGACCACATGCACCTGTGCTGTCCTTTAGTGTGTACTAACGCGGATATTGTAGAAACGTCGGTGTGGGAGCGTTTCAAAATACGATGTGTCGTAAACGACTCGTAGAAGAATCCTGCAACAAACACCACTGACATTTTACATCACCCTACTTTAGTCTGTTAATGTCAACAGGGCATTGTTCCATTTAGAAAGAGCATGTTTGCACAAAAAATACACTTTCTATACTGATAAGCCAAAACGTTATGGCTACCTACCTAATAGCCTGTATGTCCACCTTTAACACGGGTAACAGTGGCGACGCGTCGTGACATGCAAAAAATGAGGCCTTCGTAGATCGCTGGAGGAAGCTGACACACCACACCTGCACAAACAAGTAACCTAATTCCCGTAAATGCCTGGGAGGGGGGCGATGAGCTCAGAGTCCACGTTCAGTCACATCCCAGATGCGTTCGGTCCGGTTCAGATCTGGTGAGTTGGGGGGCCAGCACATCAATTGGAACTCGCCACTGTGTTCCTAGAACCACTCCGTGACACACCTGGCCTTGTGACATGGTGCATTACTTTGTTGAAAATTGCCATTGCCGTCGGCAAACATGATCGTCGTGAAGGGGCACACGTGTTCTGCAACCAGTGTACGATACTTCTTGGCCGTCATGGTGCCTTGCATGAGCTCCACTGCACCAATGAATGCCCACGCGAATGTTCGCTCAGAGCATAATGGAGCCGTCGCCAGCTGGTGTCTGTCCCGCAGTATAGGTGTTAAGAAAGTCTTTCCCTGGAAGACATCGGGCTCGCGTCCTCCTGTCGGTACGATGAAGAAGGTATTGGGATTCATCAAACCACGCAACGCTCTGTTACTGAGCCCACGACCAGTGCCAATGGTCACGTCTCCATTTCAGTAGTACTAACCGATGTCACGGTGTTAACATTGGCACACACGTGGGTTGTCGGCTGCGGAGGCCCATCGTTAGGAGTGTTCGTCACACTGTGTGTTCAGACACCCTTGTACTCTGCCAGTATTAGAGTGTGAGATTAGTTCCGCCACAGTTCACTGCCTGACCTGTTTTAGGAGTCTTCCCAGCCTACGACCTCCGACATCAGTAATGAGGGATGGCCGCCCAGCCCATGACGTCTGGACGTGGTTTCATCTTAGTTTCCCCGCATGATGGAGACACTAAGCACAGCACTCCTCGAACACCCGACAAGTTGTGTAGTTTCCGAAATGTTCGTGACGAGCCTCCGGACCATCACATTCTGCCCTCGGTCAAACTCCGATAGATCGCCCGCCTCTGCACTCTGCAGAAGAACAGCACGCTCACTGACACAGAATGCACAGTGCGTGTGACTGACTAGCAGTCATTGCTCGCCAGGTGACGCTGCTATCACCTGGACAGGTTTATACCGATAGTAGGTCGGTAGTCATAATGTTTTGGTTGACCAGTGTAAGTATTATCACAGTCTGTTGATTTGCTAACAATACCACCCACTGACTACCAATCCATTGTGTGAAAACCGCACAGCCATAGCGCTTTCCATTTCCTCAATATTTGCAGTGCAAGTCTCAGGTGATGCGTCCTGCATATAAAAGGCAATGTCCCGGCCGACGGACTCGTAGACGCCGTTGATCTTATCCCATACGCGTCGTTTAACGAGGGATCTTTTGAAATTCCATCCCTAAGGGGGTGAAGTAGGTGATGAAAAGTTTTCTGGAATTATGTTGGTGGTAAGACAGTTTTGAACGTAGACCTATCAAAACTGGTGTCTGGTTTCTCGGTCAGAAATAAAGAAATGAGTCTTTCAGCATTTTTGGAAATTTAGTCCTTATGGGGTTTAAATAGTGGGTGAACGATTTTTTTTAAGTAGTGAAACGTCCCCTTAGAAAAATTATACATGACTGTGCTTGAACTGATACACAATATTTTTTAGCGCAACACAATCTGACTTTCAACAATCCCTACAAAAGAATGACCCTGACTAACATTAACCTATACCTTTCACAAATCACTTACCTCACAAAAATCTTCGTTACTCGAACTACTGCAATACAGCGAGCGCCACTACTGCCAGCTAAATAAAAGATTCAATCTACTGAAGGCACTAACTACTGATAGGCATAGTTAGCAAATGAAAGATTTTGATAGAGAACAAACAATGTATTTACCTTAATAGTGTTCAAAAGTCATAATATATATAGCAGTTCATGACATCCAGTCTTACAAGTTTCAAAACTCCGCCATTTCTCTCCCCACATCCACCACTGCTGGCGGCTCACCTCCAACTGCCCAACGCTACGTGCTGTTAACATCCAGCTGCCCAACACTACAATAGCCAACAACAATGCAAACCAGCCACAGACTGCACACAGGACAGCCAGTGATATTCATACAGAGCGCTATATGGCATTACCAATAAAAAAAACCACACAGCCTACTTACATAGCCCCCATGCTCCCCACAAAAAATTTTATAAATTGTTTTGGGCAGTGGCCAATAACGATTTGATAAAATTTTTCATAATTACAATAACAAAGATATCAAATGCACACACTTATTGATACAATGGTGGTCAAAAGCTAAAATTTTCTCACAGTCTATAAAGACAGACCTCATCATTGATCACAGTAAAATTGCAGTGTTTTTTCTCAAAGCCTGAGCAGTAAAAGAGAATGCACACGGAAGTACTGGATTTGACATGCAGACAGGTAATGGGCCACAACAGAGCAAACCCACAGCAGAGTCAGTCGAAGTTTTGAAGAATATTGGTAGGTAGGTCATCACAGAGCAGACCCACTGTAGTCCTGGTAGGGAGTATGGTGTTGGTGGGCCACCAGAGGTGCAGACCCACTGCAGTCCTTGTAGAAATAATGGTATTGGTGGATCATCAGAGGTGCAGACCCACTGCAGTCCTTGTAGAAATAATGGTATTGGTGGGTCATCAAAGGTGCAGACCCACTGTAGTCCTTGTAGAGACGGCCAGCAGCCACCTGTTGCGACTGTGCAGGTGCACAACCACCATCGAAGAGTCTCGTGGACAATATAGCAAGTCCATAAACCACCACTTGTCCACTCACAAAAATTTTGTTTAAATGTCCTTAGAACCAGCAATGCTGTTGTCCAGTCCCTTGCTGAATTATTAACACACGTGCAAACACTATCAGTCCCTACTTCTCACATATTGTCCATATACTATGGCCAACAGAAACGTGTGCAGTGAAATGTAACTTACAAGTTACTTAATTTGATGACTTGCTGTCAATTACAATTTTATAACATAAGAATACAATAACAAAGGTACAAAATACATCATTAAAGACCATAACAATACAGATAACATTTGTGGTAATGCAGGCTTTACAAAAGAATCGAAATAACATATACATCAGTGTTACAGGAATTATGACATAAGTAAATATATAAAAGGTCAGAATAACTTTCGAAACATCAACTTCACGCGTGAGCATTAAAACAAAACAGAATAAATAATGTCTAAGCATCCTTACAAAGTAAATAACATATTATCAGAAAAATTCTACAACGTAACTCTCATCAGATAAACACATAAAGACAGGAAGAACCCAAATACCCAAGGGTACACAAACACATAGTGGGATAACACAAGGAAAGGATAGGGTTTGGTTTACTGCAGTATTCTGCCAACAAAACTTTCTTTACTTCTCGGAGAACTCCCTCCGTTCTTCATTATTTCCAAAAAGTCCTATCTATACCTGCTTTCTGTACTTTTTTCGTATAACTTCTCAATGCATTTCTTCCAATTCATCGCAACTCATTCTCTTATATAGTCTACCCCCTCTTAAGCTAACTTAAATCTATTGAGCTCAGATCCATAAACTAAAGGACGAGGCAATGCAGCAACACAAAACAATTAATACAAACAGCAATGACAAAAAAATGGAAATTGGCAAAGCAAGCAACAGTAAATGTAATAACTTATACGTAAACATTACAAACCCACAAGCAGAAAAAATAGTACACTAAAGACAACAATGCAGATAAGGGAAATGTATAATCACATCTCAATGTCTATGTAATTAAAGTGGTGCACCACAAAAACTAATTCTACAAAAAATTACCAAGTACTTGAAAAGAAAATTATATATGCAGTTACTGTTATTAGTCCCTTCTTATAGCTCTTTCCATTCCAAGAGCTCCTTTTTCGAACAATGTGGATCATAAAATAATTATTTAATAGATCTGTTGACAGAAAGTGTTCACATTAGCAAATGCATTTAAGTTTATTTTATAAAACCAATGCTGCAACACAGCTGGAAAACAGATGTTGTTGTTGTGGTCTTCAGTCCTGAGACTGGTTTGATGCAGCTCTCCATGCTACTCTATCCTGTCCAAGCTTTTTCATCTCCCAGTACTTACTGCAACCTACATCCTTCTGAATCTGCTTAGTGTATTCATCTCTTGGTCTCCCTCTACGATTTTTACCGTCCACGCTGCCCTCCAATACTAAAATGGTGATCCCCTGATGCCTCAGAATATGTCCTACCAACCGATCCCTTCTTCTGGTCAAGTTGTGCCACAAACTTCTCTTCTCCCCAATCCTATTCAATACTTCCTCATTAGTTATGTGATCTACCCATCTAATCTTCAGCATTCTTCTGTAGCACCACACTTCGAAAGCTTCTATTCTCTTCTTGTCCAAACTATTTATCGTCCATGTTTCACTTCCATACATGGCTACACTCCATACAAATACTTTCAGAAATAACTTCCTGACACTTATATCAATACTGGATGTTAACAAATTTCTCTTCTTCAGAAACGCTTTCCTTGCCATTGCCAGTCTACATTTTATATCCTCTCTACTTCGACCATCA
Organism: Schistocerca serialis cubense; assembly: GCF_023864345.2. Classification (NCBI taxonomy): domain Eukaryota; kingdom Metazoa; phylum Arthropoda; class Insecta; order Orthoptera; family Acrididae; genus Schistocerca; species Schistocerca serialis. The sequence goes on from NC_064639.1 coordinate 594,126,104, forward strand.
TCAGTTATTTTGCTCCCCAAATAGCAAAACTCCTTTACTGCTTAAGTGCCTCATTTCCTAATCTAATTCCCTCAGCATCACCCGACTTAATTAGACTACATTCCATTATCCTTGTTTTGTTTTTGTTGATGTTCATCTTATATCCTCCTTTCAAGACACTGTCCATTCCATTCAACTGCTCTTCCAAGTCCTTTGCTGTCTCTGACAGAATTACAATGTCATCGGCGAACCTCAAAGTTTTTATTTCTTCTCCATGAATTTTAATACCTATTCCGAATTTTTCTTTTCTTTCCTTTACTGCTTGCTCAATATACAGATTGAACAACATCGAGGAGTGGCTACAACCCTGTCTTACTCTCTTCCCAACCATTGCTTCCCTTTCATGTCCCTCGACTCTTATAACTGCCATCTGGTTTCTGTACAAATCGTAAATAGCCTTTCGCTCCCTGTATTTTACCCCTGCCACCTTTAGAATTTGAAAGAGAGTATTCCAGTCAACATTGTCAAAAGCTTTCTCTAAGTCTACAAATGCCAGAAACGTAGGTTTGCCTTTCCTTAATCTTTCTTCTAAGATAAGTCGTAAGGTCAGTATTGCCTCACGTGTTCCAGTGTTTCTACGGAATCCAAACTGATCTTCCCCGAGGTAGGCTTCTACTAGTTTTTCCAATCGTCTGTAAAGAATGCGTGTTAGTATTTTGCAGCTGTGACTTATTAAACTGATAGTTCGGTATTTTCACATCTGTCAACACCTGCTTTCTTTGGGATTGGAATTATTATATTCTTCTTGAAGTCTGAGGGTATTTCGCCTGTTTCATACATCTTGCTCACCAGATGGTAGGGTTTTGTCAGGACTGGCTCTCCCAAGGCCGTCAGTAGTTCCAATGGAATGTTGTATAGTCCGGGGGCCTTGTTTCGACTCAGGTCTTTCAGTGCTCTGTCAAACTCTTCACGCAGTATCATATATCCCATTTCATCTTCATCTACATCCTCTTCCATTTCCATAATATTGTCCTCAAGTAAATCGCTCTTGTATAGACCCTCTACATACTCCTTCCACCTTTCTGCTTTCCCTTCTTTGCTTAGAACTGGGTTGCCATCTGAGCTCTTGATATTCATACAAGTCGTCCTCTTATCTCCAAAGGTCTCTTTAATTTTCCTGTAGGCAGTATCTATCTTACCCCTGGTGAGATAGGCCTCTACATCCATACATTTGACCTCTAGCCATCCCTGCTTAGCCATTTTGCACTTCCTGTCGATCTCATTTTTGAGACGTTTGTATTCCTTTTTGCCTGCTTCATTTACTGCGTTTTTGTATTTTCTCCTTTCATCAATTAAATTCAATATTTCTTCTGTTACCCAAGGATTTCTACTAGCCCTCGTCTTTTTACCTACTTGATCCTCTGCTGCCTTCACTACTTCGTCCCTCAAAGCTACCCATTCTTCTTCAACTGTATTTCTTTCCCCCATTCCTGTCAATTGTTCCCTTATGCTCTCCCTGAAACTCTGTTCAACCTCTGGTTCTTTCAGTTTATCCAGGTCCCATATCCTTAAACTCCCGCCTTTTTGCAGTTTCTTCAGTTTTAATCTACAGGTCATAACCAATAGATTGTGGTCAGAGTCCACACCTGCCCCTGGAAATGTCTTACAATTTAAAACCTGGTTCCTAAATCTCTGTCTTACCATTATATAATCTATCTGATACCTATTAGTATCTACAGGGTTCTTCCATGTATACAACCTTCTTTTATGATTCTTAAACCAAGTGTTAGTTATGATTATGTTGTGCTCTGTGCAAAATTCTACCAGGCGGCTTCCTCTTTCATTTCTTAGCCCCAAGCCATATTCACCTACTATGTTTCCTTCTCTCCCTTTTCCTAACCTCGAATTCCAGTCACCCATGACTATTAAATTTTCGTCTCCCTTTGCAATCTTAATAATTTCTTTTATTTCATCACACATTTCTTCAATTTCTTCGTCATCTGCAGAGCTAGTTGGCATATAAACTTGTACTACTGTAGTAGGTGTGGGCTTCGTATCTATCTTAGCCACAATAATGCGTTCACTATGCTGTTTGTAGTAGCTTACCCGCATTCCTATTTTCCTATTCATTATTAAACCTACTCCTGCATTACCCCTATTTGATTTTATGTTTATAACCCTGTAGTCACCTGACCAGAAGTCTTGTTCCTCCTGCCACCGAACTTCACTAATTCCCACTATATCTAACTTCAACCTATCCATTTCCCTTTTTAAATTTTCTAACCTACCTGCCCGATTAAGGGATCTGACATTCCACACTCCGATCCGTAGAACACCAGTTTTCTTTCTCCTGATAACGACATCCTCTTGAGGAGTCCCCACCCGGAGATCCAAATGGGGGACTATTTTACCTCCGGAATATTTTACCCAAGAGGACGCCATCATCATTTAATCATACAGTAAAGCTGCATGCTTTACAGATATCAAATGAAATAAGCAATTAGGCAAACCAAAGCATAAAAACATCATTCAATAGCTATGCGGCATTTTGTAAGTCAGTAGCTCTCAACTCTTGTAGAAAGACACTTGTCATAATCAGGTTTGCAGATGTAAGAATATTTCCCGTCAATTCATAAGCATTTCAGTAAGTAGCACAAAGTATGATATGTTTCCAAGTAATGAGCGTGTCGTATTTGCGATGCTTTCTACAATAGAATGTCAATAGCGAGGTTAATGGTCTCTTTTTTTTCACCTAATGGTTTTTTCTCCAGGCGACTCGCACAGCTGGTCGCCCATATCGCATTACGTCAAGGTCACTTAGCTTTCTTACCGAAATATTTACGACACCAGTTTGCACTACAGTGTTTTCACAGGTCGAGAATTTGCATTACAAATGTACAGAAACAAAATCTTATAAATATAACAGTGTCCAAAAAATTTTCGTCGGTGTTGTGATACATTTACGCAGATACATACATTTCATAACTCTTAAAGTACGATTCTTGGTTTCCAACAACCCTTTTCACAAATCAGAGTCCCTAACCACTACTCATTATGCCTTACCTTATTACACATACACATATTCGTCGACATTCTTCAATATTTCATCATTATAAATGTGTAGCATAATCAAATTCCTCATTTAGCATCAGCTTATTGATCATAAACATACCTCAACAGCATAATACACATCGTTGTCTTAAAAATAACATCATAACACCTCAGTCAAATCTCAAAAACGTCGCAACTTTCTGCAATAATTTCAAAACCTTCAAAAATTCTCCGCTCATTTCAATAGAGTCATCTACCTCAAACGTACTTTAAAATCATGATACCATACCAAATACATCATTCAGAGCTCTCATAGTATCTCAATGCTTCCGAAAAAATATGAACAGTTCACAAAGTACAGACGAAATACAATTTCATAAGTGTGAAGTTATCCAACTGTGTAATTGTGTAAACATCTGTCACCGACGTAGTAAAAAAAATTTTGTTTCTCTGTTAAATAATCAGATAGCTGTGTAATTCTGTGTTAGAGGAATATGGTGCCGATGTGTAAAGTTGTATAAGCAAATACCATATTATCTAGAGCTCCTTGTGCTTTCCAAACACATGGTACACAAAGTAGGCGTGTACCCCCCTGAGGATTAATGTAATTATACCTTCAGGTGTTACAGATTACAGAAATGGAATGAAATGTATCACGGAAAACTTTCTTTGTAATTCAAAAATTTTTAAAAATGTTTTAAGTACAAAATTAATCACTCAAATACGTGTACTGCGGCGCTAAATTGTGGATCTTGTTGTAACATAATCTCTGTCATTACTTGGGGGTAAAAAATGTGCCAAGTGTCGTAATTATCGTCTTCCATAAGCAAAGTTCTGTAGAAATCAAAGTACCTACCTCTTAATAAACGAAGTAAATTGCTATGCGTATAGATATCGTAGTTGTTACGCTTATTGCCATGATGAAGTAAGTACTGTACTGTAACATATCGTTGTGCTACAGAAAAGGCTGTCTCATTGTAGCTATACCACAAAAGTTACTACTAAAACATGTTTTCCTTTCCAGAAGAATTCAGAAAAACAGTGCAGATATAAAACAGATACAGCGCAAAAGCAATAATATAAATTGTGTCACTCATTAGTAGTGTCGTGATATACTCATGTAGCTGTCAAATAAACTAACCACTGTGTCATCTGATATCTCACAGAAAGTACTTTAAATCCAGAATGTATTTTCAAGTGAACCAAAATGTTGCATTAAAATCTCATTAGCACTACCAATATATGTTCTAAGTATGTAAGCCTGATAGTCGTTACGTAATTGTGTAACTAACAAGGAAGAATGTACAATTAACAACACTGTGTCGTCTGTTCACTATAACAATGCATTCGTAATTACTTGTCTAAATTCCCTAGGTTCTTGACTGGATAGTTAACTTTAAAACATAGTTGCATGTTAATAATTTGTAAGTGTGACAAAGAGTACTAGTAACGTGAAGTGTAAAATTTTATAGCAAAGACTAACTTCAAAAGCAGATTATATTTCAATAAACGGTTTTACATGTGAAATGTGGTGCAATCCTTTACTCTTCCTAGTACGCAGAGTTTCAGCTTCAACAGAATTATCATGTGGTATATGGTACATCGGTAAAGAATGCTCAAATTTTTCTCAAGCTTAGCGTCTATGTTATTTTTCTCTGAGCCAGCCGGCGCACGTGGCTGCCTGCGGTGCGAGTCATTGTCTGCTATCTCATTGTTGGCGTGCGTCGTTATTGGGATTAGGAGACCTAACTTCTACAAATTCACCTTGTCTAGAGGGCCCTGCCCTGTTTGAATGTCGCCAGTTCTGATGAAATTCAGGTCTGTCGTTATGATTATATCGTTTGTCGTCATGTCGGTAGTTCCTGTAGCTTCTTTCTTGTTGGTTAAGTGGTGGAGAATTTCTCCCTGAAGTATCACTGCACGGTGGACCGTTGCGTCTGAAGTTATTCGGTCTCCCGTGATAATAATAGTTCTGGTTGCCATATTGTCTGTTTCTATTATTGTCTCTGTCATATTCATTACTACGGAAATGCGATCTTTCTCTGTAACTATTACTCCGCCAGTGGTTGTCATATGGGTGGTGTCTGTTTTGGTCACGATTTGCACTGCAAGAAAGGCCTTGTAGTGTCCACTTATTATTTCTGTTATCGCAGAATTGTGACGGATGTGACCTGTAATTGTTGTGCTCCTGTTTTCGCGTTCCAAGATTGTCAGTGTCAATCTCCAATTCTTGTAACAGTCCCTGAAAAGCTTCAATGTCGTCTTTGCAACGTCCTGCCAAAATAATGTGTCGTAAATGTTCAGGCAATTTGATTAAGCAAATGCGGATGAGTTCTGAGGGGCTGTATGGGTTTGAAAGATATTGATTCTTATGCAACATGTCTTCAAAATATTTCTCAAGACTGGAAAATTCTGATTGTTCGAAATGTTTCATCATTATGATGCTATGTTTTACTCGGTCTTGTGTAGCTTGAGACCAATATGCTGAGCGGAAGGCATGATAAAATTCTCCTTCACTGTTACAATTGTGAATGACTGATCACATTCTTTCAGCTGGTTCATTCTCTAAGTAGCCACACATAAATTCTAATCTGTGCTCTAATGACCAGTTGGGAGGAAAACAATGAGAGAATTGATGGAGCCAAGCTTGTGGATGAATGTCGTTGCCAGAATTCTTAAATGTTTTGAATTTACATGTAGTAATGAACAGCTTATAGTCAAAATCATCGTGTCGGCGAGTCGCGTGTCGGTCATTGTTACGTCGTTTCGGCGGTTCCATTTCAAAATTCGGTGCACCTTGCCAATTTCTTTCATAATTTCCGAAATGCGCTGTGTTATTATTTTGTGGTTGTTCTATATTTCTATGTCCCTCGTCCCGTGTTGGAGCGCGAGTGTCCTCTGAAATATGTCATTCTTGTATTACTTGTGCCAACTGATCTTGTACTTCCCGGATTTCTCTTTTGTGTTGTGTATTAATTTGATTCTGATTTTATTTGAATTTCTTAATTTGCTCATACTCCTCTGTGTCAGTGAAGGCTACAGGTCTTGTGTCACTCAGATCATCAACCACCTTTGTAGATAAGTTAGTGAACTGATCCGAAAGTTCGGCTACTTTCTCCGATAGTGAACTTATTTCGTAAGTGTGTTTTTCTGAACCAAGTTTCAGAGTGTTCATTTGTCTTGAAATCGTATCTACTGTGTCCTTTAAGTTTTCCTGAGTTTTTGCAAGTTGCATAACCGAATCGGTAGATGCAGCTGAGTCAATTTTATCTTGCAAGATGTCGTGAATTTCATGAACAATAGTTTGCAGTTCCTTTATGGCTGCTTTGTGATTCTGTAATGCACTTTCATGACGCGAAAAAATAGGTTGGAAATGCTTACAAATTTGTGTTTTTACGTCATTACAGACTTTTTGACATTTCGATTCGATTTTATGTAACTCGGTAGTTAAATCTTCACGTGTTTGTTCAAGCGTGGTGTCTAACTTTTGAATATTTTGTTCCATTGCGTCTAACTGTTGCTGTGTTTGTCTCTGGTGTTGTTCCATTGTGTCTAACTTTTGAAGATTTTGTTCCATTGCGTCTAACTGTTGCTGTGTTTGTCTCTGGTGTTGTTAGATTGTGTCTAACTTTTGAAGATTTTGTGCCATTGTGTCTAACTGTTGCTGTGTTTGTCTCTGATTTTGTTTCATTTGTTGCATTAATTGCAATAATAATGTATTAGTGTCTGGAATCTGTTCCTCTATGCTTTTCGGAAGTGCATTTGCATCGGCAACATTCACATTTTGGACGAGCAGAAAATGTGTCTTGACTTATTTGAGAAAACGGTGAAGATGCAAAACCTGAATCTACAGTATTTGCAAGACTGTGTCCTGTCATTTCGGATTCTTGAGGCGAAGTGTTGCCAACCGATCGATTGATTATGCTTCCCTGTTCACTAATTGTTTCACTGTCTACACCATTATTTGCAGCCCGCTACATTTCCCTATGCACAATTACCAAATTACTAGTTTGAACATTAGTTAATCCATTACACGGTGGCGCTAACACACTGCTTTCGTCTTCACTGTCATTTCTCATTTTACTTTGGAGCCTAGTATTACGTTTTTCACACGCCATTATCGTCACAATATTTCACACGACAACACAGAAAAGCACAACTTGAAGAGCAAAATAAGAAAACACATTAACATAGCATTGAAAATAATATCTCCTTAATTGCAAGCGCAGCTGCGAAATACTTGGTGCAAATCTACATGCATGCTACAACTGTTTTACTGTACAACAATGAAAAACTACAACTACGAAGGAAATTCTCTCTATAACTACGCGCTAGCAATAAACAATAGCTACACTAATTACACAAACTACAAGAAAAGATCAGAAGATTCCAGTGAGGTATCCTCGGCTAAGGGTCGACATATGAAATGTCCCCTTACAAAAAATATACATGACTGTGTTTAAACTGACACACAATATTTTTTAGCGCAACACAATCTGACTTTCAATAATCCCTACAAAAGAATGGCCTTGACTAACATTAACCTATACCTTTCACAAATCACTTACCTCACAAAAATCTTCGTTACTCAAGCTACTGCAAGAGAGCGAGCGCCACTACTGCCAGCTAAATAAAAGATTCAAACTACTGAAGGCACTAACTACTGATAGACATAGTTAGCAAATGAAAGATTTTGATGGAGAACAAACAATGTATTTACCTTAATAGTGTTCAAAAGTCATAATATATATAGCAGTTCATGACATCCAGTCTTACAAATTTCAAAACTCCGCCATTTCTCTCCCCACATCCACCACTGCTGGCGGCTCACCTCCAACTGCGCAACGCTATGTGCTGTTAACATCCAGCTGCCCAACACTACAATAGGCAACAACAATGCAAACCAGCCACAGACTGTACACAGGACAGTCAGTGATTTTCATACAGAGCGTTACGTGGCGTTACCAATAAAAAAACCTATACAGCCTACTTACAGTAGATCATTATTAAAGAACTGCTAAAGTATTTTGAAAGCTTTATCCATGAAAAGTGGTATATGACCCATCGGTTAAAAATAAAAATCAAGTGTTTCAGTGTTTTTGGAAATTCAGCCACTAACAGGTGAAATAACCGATGAAATGATGTATGAGGATATTTCATAATGAAATCATTTTCAAAGCTAAGTCTATTAAAATTTGAATTTGGTTTCTAGTTTAGAAAATAAGGTACCTGTTTCACTGTTTCTGGATATTCGACCCCCTATGGGGGTGAAATAGCGGATGAAAGTTTTATGGAATTTTTTTGTTATCCAAGAATTTTTGAAGCTAAATCTATGAAAATTTTGGTTTATTCTCTGTTAGAAATAAAAAATATGAATTTCACTGTTTTTGGAAATTCAGCCCATAAGGGGTGAAATAACGGGTGGAATGTTTTATGAAAATGTTTAAAATTTTATAATTGGTTTCTCGTTTAGAAATGAAAAATACGTGTTTCACTGTTTTTAGACAATCATCCTCTAAGGGGTTTAACCAAAACCGCTAAGGATAGAAATTTGAAAAATGGTAAGCCTGTTGATCCTACACTTCAAGCGACGCTTAAGAAGAGATTGTTCGAACTTCCTCTACTAAAGGGGTGAAATAGGAAATGAAAGTTTTTTTGAAACTATGTCACTATTAAGACAATTTTGAAACTAGGACCACGAAAATTGGTATTTGGTTTATCTACCAGAAATAAGAAATAATTGTTTCAGCATTTTTGGAAATTCAACTACTAAGGAGAGAAAATAGATGGTGAATTTTTTGAAAATAAATCGTAATTTATGAACCAGTACGGCATTTCCGAAGTTACATCTATTAAAAATTCGTATTTGACTTCTCGGCAAGAAATAAAAAAAATAGGTCTTTCAATGTTTTTGGAAATTGAACCCCGTAAGGGAGTTAAATAGGGGATGAAAACTTTTATTAAATTATTCCCCATGAAATCCTTTTCAAAGCTAAATCTATGGAAATTTGTATTTAGCATCTCCGTTACAAATTTAAAAACAAGATGTGTTTGTTGTTTTACGATATTCAGCCCGCAAGTGCGCGAAAAAGGGATGAAAATTCTGAAGAAAATGTTTCGTTATATTAAAAAAAAAGCTAAATCTATGAAATCTGGTATTTCACTTCTCGGTTATATATAAAGGGACACGTGTTAGAGGACGAAAGTTTCTATGGAAATATCAGCACAAGAACGCAAAAGGTATGATTAACTTAAACCTTGGACTCCAGCTACCAGAATCGCTTTTTGATCAAAAGTACGTTTGGGAAGACCATACCTTAGAAGCTTTAATTATTGTGAAATCTTTAGAAGGTGTTGCAGTTTGTGACCTAAATCAAAGACAACTAATAACAGTCACCACGACAAATTGACTTTGTTAGAATTACATAGAAAAAGAAACAGCTCATTAAAACATTAATCTTTCAGTAGACGTAATATATGTTTATAAAATTATTTTTTATGTAACTGGGTAGCGAACTATAGCGAAGCAGCGGGCACTAAGCTAGTAATAAAATAACAGAAATCAGAACTCGTAGGGAAACTTTGTGTGTTCGTTTTTCCCTTGTACCGTACGAGCGTGGATCGATAGTGAAATACGAGTAGATTGAAGGTGGTTCGATGAACGCTCTGCCAGACACTTAATTGTGAACTGTGAATTTCAGAGTAATCGCGTAGGTGTAGACGCAGAACTTTCTAAGCGACGTACTGCTAAACTCACTGGTTCTCAGTCCCAATAAGAAAGTGGTTGTTCCAAGTGCCATTAATACATAGGCACTACGTTTCGTTAATCATAATACAAGTACATTAGTACAGCTGTAATATTTTAACTAGTAGAAGTGTAGTCATCAAAACCATGTCTTACGTCTTTCACATTTTTGACAAAAGAATAAAAACATTAAATTCACGAAACCCTTTCTCTCAATACTGAGTTCTTACAGAACTCCATTCTTGGTATCAGACGTTGCAAAATTTTTTATAAACTCGCTGCGTTGTTCAAGAAGTGGGAACGTTGTCAACAGGTATTTCTGTTTAGCAACTGAGGAACATGGCTGGGCTTTCAGATGAAGTGCAGTATGGCACGCATCAGACTTGGCCTGTCCTCTTTTGAATGCATGGGCATTTTCCCATTCTTCTGTTTCAGAGTAAGAATTTTTTGTAACTCTTTGAGATAGATAAGTATGAGACTATTTGATCATACTGCATTTGGAGGCATTGCACGCCTATATTGACTACGATGTTTCAGGAGCCTCTTTAAAATCAAAGAAGGCTGTTGTATGCTTCCTGAGGGAACCACTACTTGGCACAAAGGTCATGCATATTCTAATTTAATGTACGGTTGCTGTGTTGGCGATGCAGGTAGGATACAAATCGCCGGTCCCACGCATCCAGCTACTGTAACTACGTTCAGTGTGGAGCTGTTACTTACAGAGTTATGAGGCTCTACTGCTACTTGCTGTGTTTTGTATGTTCGTGAATAAGGCGACTTCGAAGCGAAAGAAAGTGGTTGTTCCGATGGACACAAAGTTGCGAGCGCTAAACAGAATAGACAAAGGAGAACATCTGAATAATATCACTACAGAATATTGTGGAGTGACATTAGCTGCGTCAACCTGGAAGAAGAACCGAAAGGAAATTGAAGACTTCTGCTTCAAAATGATGATTAAAGTCAGTTTGGAGAAAGAGCAATACAATGAAGAAATCAAGAAATGAAACACTGGACTCAGTATTATTCAGTGAGAAAAATGAGAATGGCGTTGCGATATTCCATATATCCATGTGTAAACTAATCTTGGCTGTCTGCGAAGTTGGGCTTGCCATCCCGTAGCTTGCTGTTTAAGTTTAGCACCTTTCGTGCAGTACTGGACCAGTACTGTACTGGACCAGTACTGCACGAAAGGTGCTAAACTTAAACAGCTAGCTACGGGATGGCAAGCCCAACTTCGCAGACAGCCAAGATTTGTTGACACATGGAAAGCTTGTCATGGCATACGAAAGCGTTCTGTGACAAGCGAAAGTTTTTCGGGAAATACAGTGACTTCGGAAAACTTCAAAAAAGATTTTGAAGAAATTATTTCCAACGCTGAAGTTTGTAATGTTGTCAACACCTGTGAATTCCTTCAAACGTTAGCAAACATTCCTGGTTGTTCGGACGTGGACGATAGTGAAGTAGATGCCTGGCTGCAGAATGACAGTGATTTCTGTTACAGCTTGATGACTAATGACGAGATTTGTATTATCGCCAGTTGTACTAGAGAGGACGACAGTGATGGTGAAATTGATAGCAAGAGTGGCTTTTCAGCGAAAGGAATAATGCCATCATGCAGAGGCAACGGCACAGCTGGAAAAACTAATGATTTATCTACAGCGCCAGGTAGAAACAAGTCCTTCTGAAATGGTGTTCTGAAACGTCTACGAGATAGTGCTGCTCTCAAACGTCACACAAATATGAAACAAAAGGAACGTACACATTATTTCAGCAAATAAACCTGAATAGACTACAGTGACTATAGAGCTTAAGTGCCTAAACAACTCTTACTTGTTAGTGTCCCAGTTTAAGCTTTGCTTATTGTAGTAGCGGTTTGTTTGTAGTTAAATATTTCCAGATTATCCGGATTACATCTGGTTCCACTTAGTTCGGATGAACGGGATTCTTCTGTACTGGAAAGCGAAATTTTAAATATTCAGTCAAACCTACGAAAGGTGATACCTCAATCTTTTGTCTCATTTCAACGTATTGAGAAGAGTAAACACAAAACCTTGTAGCTATTAGTGAGGTTTCGCAAGTGATATTATTTTAAATCACATAAGTTTGAATACAGATTATAAATCACGGGGCAAGAGAACTGTGCGAAGATCGAGGGTGAGATGGAGAGACCAGAACGGGCATTATTCCTAATCCTGGAATGACAATAAAGAAGAAAAAGTTTGAGTGAAAACGCCTTCATTCATAAAGTTTATCATATTTTGTTTAATTATGTGACGTTTTTCGAACCCTGTGGGTCTATCTTCAAGTACAAATCTTGTAATACACAATTTACATACGCTCTTGAGTAAGGTTAAGTGCGTTTTCCTGTTATGAGAAAGTTAGATGTTAGGTTTTGTATTTCGTGAATCGAATACAGGAAATATGTGAGAAACAGTGAAAAAAACTACACAAAACTTACCGAACAAACGAGGAAGAACGTTTTTAACATTTTGAGGACAGCATACGTTGGTTTATTCATTCTGTTGTCCCAGATCACGTCACTCAAGTCGCACATTTGTTTGCACATTTTAAAAATAAAACCTCTGTAGTTTAAACTGATGTGATCATAGATAAAATTGTTCACATAGTGTCAGAGGCCTAAATTTTAAAAGGTTGACATATGCAGGGAATAAATTCAAAAAAAAGTCTTCAAAATTGCTAAAATAACGATGGCTAGTCAAATCTGTCTGTTCATTTAACATAGATTCTTATTTTGAATTTGTTCTTTTCATATGTCAACCTTTTAAAAACCAAACTCTAACACTATGTGAAGCACTCCATCTTTGACCACATCAGGTTAAGCTAAATCTGTGAAAATTTTTTTAAATGTGTAAACAAATATGTGCCTCGAGCGACGTGATGCGCGGCGACAGAAATAATCAGCCAGCTTATGCGGACCTCAAAATGTTAAGTGTGTTCTTCCTTGTTTGTTTGGTAAGTTTTTCACTGCTTTTTCCACTGTTGCTCACTTATTTGCCGCACTCGATTCACGAAATACAAAACCTAATATTTACTTTTCTCATAACAGGAAAACGCCTTTGACTTTATTCAAGAGCGAACGTGAATTATGTATTAGACGATTTGCACCTGAACATAGACCCACAGGCTCTGAAATATCCACAGCTGCAAAATGTGGGCAAAACTAAATTAAAAGAATTTATTGTAACTATTTCAGTGTAGCGAAAATGAGAGGATAGAATACTCATACTTCATAAAAAATTCTATCAAGTAGTGTGCGGGCGTTCTTTGAGTTTTCGTTAATCTAATCCAGACTGCCGAAGAAAACTGAAGAACGCACAAAAGCCGATCTTCCATAAATTCAAATTCGTTTGGATGTGGATAAGTAGCACCTAAAAATTGGGATAACTGCCTGATTCACGTCAGGCACAACAAGCAGAAAAGACGACTGTGAGCAGCAGTTTACTATCTCACTTAAAGTGCTGAGGCCTTCGTCCGAACAAGATAATGTGAAATTATCTTGAATTCGGCTTTGCCTTATCTGTATGATCAAACTGCTCTTTAGCACAGAGTAACGGTTCACGATGGTTTCTTGCTAGCTGTCAGATGTGTCACAGATAACGATGGTTATGAAGAAATTCGTTTCTTACCAAAGCTGACTCAAGCCATATTTCCAGATATCGGTACCGTTACCAGGTAATGAAATGCTATCTGTTTCGAAGGATGCTCGAATACGTACGGTGTGACTCAAGTAGCATGGTGGCGGAGAATGTTGAATGGAAAGCAGGAGGCGACTTATCAATATGTATGCGGGACAGAGCGATTCCCGGAACTTTTGAGGCGCGGCGCTGCGCAACAGCTGGCGAGGTCGCGAGCCGGGCGCACAGTGCCGCGGTGACGTCGCTGCTCCACTGGCAAATATTTGGAGTCTGCGTCATACGGCCGGGCCGGCCTCTGGGCTGCGTAGCGGGTCTGGAGCGACGCCGGAGGCCCGAGTCTGGAAGCGCGGAGTACCCGTCACCAGCCCTCCGCTTTCTCTGCCCCTCGTGGCTTCCAGCAGGCACCGTCGTTCGAGAATGTCGCTACAGAGCTGCAACTTCTGTGTAGCGAATCCGCCTTTGTACGCTTAGATTAGTCTGAGTACCGCGTGGACAGGTCGTTGTCGGTCTAAACACAATGACACTCATATCAGCACTACCAGTTGTAAGGGCGCAGATACCGATACCGCGACGATGCCCATCTCAGCTGGACCCAAGCCTACAGGTGGTGCGGGGATGCTTCGCCAGCTAGGGAGTGGGGCAATCTTTTTGAGCCTGCAAAAAAAGTCACGAACATAATCTGCAAGGTCGGCTTGTGGAAAGAAGGGGTCAGTGTTTAGCCTCCATTGGCTGGAATAGCGGAGCGAAGCGTTTATTTTCTGCTTAACCCTAGCAATACCAAGGCATTTTCCATAAAGCGCTTTTTCAAGGGTCAATGTGGGGGGGGGGGGTAGATTTTATGCCTATTCTCGCCCCCCCCCCCCAGAATAAAAAATTAAAAAGAATCTACGATAACGATCGAAGCAGACGAAATGAATTAAAATTTGTGTTGCGGCTGGGGCTCGAACCTCGGGTCTTCCTGCTTGCTAGGTACAGATGCTAACCATTACACCACCGCAGTACAATGGTTAACATCGCTGCACGAACTACCTAAGCTGAGTACCCTCCCCTTCACAAACTTCAGTTCATTTTTCCCTTACGTACTGTAACTTCTGCCAGGGCTCTCCGATATTAGCAAGCACAGGAGCATCGAACTGCAATGGTATAGTTGTTAGCATTTCTGCGTAGCAAGCAACGAGACCCGGTGTTCGAGTCCCGGTTTCAGCACAAATTTTAATTCATTTCGTCTGTTTCGATCATTATCGTAGATAATAAAAAGAGACTTAAGTGTCTCAGGGAAACATTTAATTATAAGATAAAAAGAATTTGTTAATTTTTATTGAATTATGCTAACAATACACTTTTTAAGGAGGTACCGCTCTGTAAGTAGAGTCCAGAAATTGAAAATACCTTTTAGCACACACTTAGTAACATCAGCGCACTTTCAATAAGGTGTACAACTGACTTTATGGCCACCACAATAAAAATTTTAAAAATGCAAACGTTGTTGTCATTGACTTTTACACTCAATATATTTTTAAGGAGATATTGGTGTGTAAGTGAGGTCCTGAAACTGGAGATTTTGAATACGACATTCACTGAGGAATATCACACCTACCACTGAGTCTTCAATTTTTGGGTTAAGGTTAACCAAAAAGTTTAAAACATACATGTAGCAGAATTCACTAAAACAATAAATATTTTTTTAAATTTTAAAATAGAAAGCAACTGACTAGATTACAATAGTTTCAAAAGGGCCATAAAGTGCCTCTCCTCCCTTTGTATTTTGGGGATTAATATTGCACAGTGCGGTTTGGTATACACAGCCTAACAAAAAAACGAGAAAAAAAGGAGCCATAATGGGAGGAATAAACGAAATGAAACTTCACGCTTTGAGAGGGTATGCGATGTTATTATGCTGATTACAATATCGAGTCAAATTTACCAAGGACTTAGCAGTATGGGCCCACTTTTATCAGCATGAGATTGCACCACCTCCGTGTTCGACACGTGCACTGATTCGGTTGGGAAGGGTGTCATAAATGCGTTATATCCTGTTCTGACGTAAGCTGGCCCACAACTGTTGCAACTGGTCCTTGATATCATGGAAACTTAGACTGGGACAGAGTTGACGTCCGAGGAAGTTCCGCACATGTTCTATCGGCGACAGATCTGTGGATCGTACTGATCACAGTATTACGTCATCATCACGCAGGCAGTTCACAGAGACACGTACCGCTTGTAGACGAACATTGTCCTGTTGAAAAATGGCACTGCGATATTGCCGCATGAGAGCACGCAGGATGTCTGTGATGTACCATTGTGCTGTCAGCGTTTTCTCAGTCCTCACTACATGACAGCAGGAGTAAAGCTAGGTATACACGTCAGCGTTCTGCACTCTCAGAGAACTTTTGCGATTAACACGTGTAGTGTAAACAGCGCCGAAATCCAAATGGTTCAAATGGCTCTGAGCACTGTGGGACTTAACTTCTGAGGTCAGCAGTCCCCTATAACGTATAACTACTTAAACCTAACTAACCTAAGGACAGCACACCCATCCACGCCCGAGGCAGGATTCGAACCTGCGACCGTAGCAGCAGCGCAGTTCCAGACTGTAGCGCCTAGAACCGCTCGGCCACCACGGCCGGCTCGCCGAAATCCAGATCACCGGCAGTGACCGAGAGTGCGGCAAGGACTCATATAGTCGCGCTCTGCGAGCTTAGGCCTCTCGTGTAGACGTCAGCCTCCGTCTATCGACAGCAGTTCACCAAAGCTGTCAGACGAGATAAACTATACTGACATTGTCTCACCGTGCTGCGTGTGAAATGTTTCCGACATCTGCTCTCACAAGACTCTCAGACACTTACAGAAAATACTCGCAAGGAACTATCAGACAGTAACTATGAGCGAACATTCGCCTCTAATGTAAATAATTCTGCGAGTACTATTTGATAGTTCCAGACACTCTGAGAGCAAAAACCTCTCACGTGTATCTCAGTCCTATCAGCGTTGTGCCTCTCCAACACATTGGAAGAGTGATACTTCTCCCCGGGTCACCACCACACATGCCAACGATGGTCGTCCGGGGTAGGGCAGAAACACGATTCACCGCTGAACGCGATGCTACAACATTCATCAGTAGTCCACGCTACCCGGGCACGACACCACTCTAAACACAGACGTCTTTGTTACGGCATTGGCGGCAGATTGCGCATCAGACGGTGATTGCGAAGATCGGCTGTGGCTGGTCTCTAACCAATGGTGCGGTCGCAGGTAGTCCGTTACTTATTCTCCGCTGCGAAACGCAGATGTGAAGGGGTTACGATGTATTTAGTGCAAAACACATTGAACTTCTCTTGTGGTAGCCAGATATGACCGACCGGTACATTGACAACGAAGATTCCTGCCCTCAGGTTCCCAAGCAGTCCAACATCGGATCATTGTAGCAACCGAATGCCCCAAATATATGGATATAGCGCGATTCGACGAGCCGGCCGTATGGAGACCCACAATTAAGTTCCATTGCAACGCTGACAGGTGCTGATAACGCATTCTCACACGGATACGTGGTATCTCTGTGTCCTTCACAGTGATCACTCAACACCTGATGCTGTTCGTGCTCCTTATAGACCCTATAACGCCCGCTAAAAACTCTGAACATGAACAACACTAATGGACTGTCGTGGCCGTTCTGCCGATCGCAGAAAATTGCAACTCTCATCCTGTGTACGTATACGAAGTTACACGGACCATGTGCAGGGTGCTACACTTTTTTACCACGCAGCTTATTTTTCATTACAGCGACCGAACGAAATTTAAAAAAGCAATGGCTAATTCCAGTGAAAATATGAACAGTGATTGTATTCATGTAAGGTGACTGGACTTCAAAACGAGGTAAGAGTTCTTTTCCAAAAAATAACAAAACTAAAGTTATTAAGAACTGTTTAATTTCAAGATACTCTTCTTGCAATATGTTCATTGAGTAACTCATATTGAACAGTTGCAGCGGCAGATTGGGAAGACACTTGGTACACAGGCATAGGGCTATGGAAATCATTCTTGTGAGAAGGGTGCATCGTGAGTGAGTTGTTGGGAAATGCTGTCGACAAACAGTCCAATGCCAAATCAGTACAACAACAAATGACAGTTTTAATAATTCAAAAACACAAGATAGTTGTGTATTAAACTATGAAATGAGAGAAGGCCTGCAATGTATCACGACGAAGTAAAATTGCTGTTTTCGTGTTCTTAACCAGAAGCAGGAGCTACGAAAATTATTCGAACAGAAGAAAGGTGCCTTCGAAGTTGTACGATTTGTGAATAGAGTAGCAGTTTGTAGAGAGATAGCGAATGCTTACAGTTCTTCAGCCTGTTATCTGTGTTCTCTCAAAACAAACTCCCTCAGCGTCCCGCAGACTTTCCCGTTATTTCGCCACGATACTTTCCTTCTGTTGTTACACGGCATTTCATAACTGAACTTATGTCAACAAACTGCATAGATATAGCGTGCGTAGCTCACACATTTTTCACTCGTATGTTTCATACCACACCGATTCTTTTTGGAATTATTTCGCCGACCTTGAATTATTCACCACTCTACTAACTGTAAACCGTAATTGTAGATTTTTATCTGGCTGATATCGTATTAGATGCGGAGATCACCATGATTATGGAGGACACTGTGAAGTGATCAAAAGATATGGACTCATTCCTAAAGCGAAACAAGCAAGGAACTGTACTGTTCCCCTAGTTCTGATGGCTGTATTTTCTGAATTCTTAAAGCAGATACTTTAGCAGAAAATTCGAACACATTCAGTGAGACGTCATTGGTCGTGGAAGCATACAACATTGATGAAACGAACTGCCTCTTATAATTCATCTCAGTTCTTCTCTTCCCATGATAATTTATAAACAAATGTTCGTTATTGTTTTTAGTGTCTTCATTCTGTGCTCGATACAGTGAACATTTGTAAGAAAATTGTACTCCGGCCCCGGGGGCTCTAAGGCACATATTCCTAACGTTCCCGGATAATGCTCTACTCTATCAATTGAAGTATCCATAAACGTCCATCGGGCCATCTCAGAGTTTCCATTTGCCACGGGTTCCACTCTATTCCCTTAAATGTACCCCATATCACGCTAAGAGTGGTGAACTTAATTTTCATTTCAATTTATTAATGATGTAAGTGGATTAAGAAATAATTATTTAAGTTTAATAAACTACGTTATTTTCATTCAGTCGGTTTCTTTACCTACGGCTACACTCAAAATTCAATGATTCGCATCAGGAGAAGTTACGTTGACGAGACTATTTAGGAGGAGAAACACTTAAACCAATAACTTATAATTTTGTTTGTCACATGTGATTTTGCAAAGGACTAACTACGTCAAAGCCTTTAATAAAGAAACCTAAAACTGACACCAATGGAGATCCATTCTTTCGAATGAACACTGCTTTCTTCGTTATAACATAAGTAATAAAAGTTGTTTCTGACGTAACGCAACAGACACTTAACGTCCACTGCGCAAACTTGTTTGACGTCTTCCATCCCTGTCTATATCATTAGTTTTCCAGGTATTTACTTTATCAGCCTTCTTCGTGTGGTTAAAGTTTTCGTATTTCGTTTCCCTTTTAGAAATTAATCCCAGCTCTAGTAACACGTAGTTCAAGTGAGAACCACCTCTTATTCAGAATGACGTAACAGACTCTGTGGCGAACAGCTTATCTACATTAATCCTGCAAAGCCTGATTTGCGTACACTGCTCATCTTAATTTTGGCACTTATTTAGAAAAATAATAAATGTACACTATTGAGACAAAAAATAAATAAAACGGCGAACCAAGAAGGTAGATATGATGTGCATGTACAGACAAACAAATGATTACAGTTTCACAAAAATTGGATAATTTATTCAAGAGAAGGACCTTCACAAACTGAGCAAGTCAGTAACGCGTTGATCTACCTCTGGCCCTGGCGCTTACGCTTGGCACTGACTGATGGAGTTATTGGATGTGCTCCTGAGAGGTATCGTGCCACATTTTGTCTGATTGGCCCGTTGATCGTCAAAATCCAGAGATGGTTGGGGAGCCCTTCCATAATGCTCCAAATGTTCTCAGTGGGGGAGAGATCCGGCGACCTTTCCGAGCAGCGTAGTGTTTGGCAAACAGGAAAACTCTCGCCATGTACGGGTGGGCATTATCTTCCTGAAATGCAAGCCGAGGATGGCTCACCTTGAAGGACAACAAAACCGGGCGAAGAATATTGTGGACGTACCGCTGTGCTGTAAGGATGGCGCGGTGACAACCAAATGGGTTTTTCTTTTGAAAGAAGTGGGACCGCATACCATCACTCGCGACTGTCGGCCCGTGTGACGGGCGACAGTCAAGTTGGTATCCCACTGCTGACTGCGGCATATTCAGACACGCCTTCGCTGGTCGTCGGGGTTCAGTTCGAAGCGGGAATCTTCACTGAAGACAATTCTCCTTCATTCAGTGACTACAGGCCGAACACGTGAAACAGTAATTTTCATAGCACTTTGCCAAAATCCCATTACCGTTTATAATCGTCTGATCGAACGAAATCGTTTGATACACAACACAATACTATTCTGTTTGATTTTTATATTAATATTTTTCTATTGGCTCGCTTGTTTTTACACATTTAGCCCTTCCAACTCTTTTCAACAAGTTTAGTCAGCATTCTATGAACACAATTTGTTTGCATACAACAAGATTCGGCAATACGTGAGGGATGTAGAATCGGCGATTTGTGAGGGGCAGTACTAAATTTGATTGTAAAACACACTGTAATCCGGCCAACGGACTGCTGGACGCCATTTGAACCACGTAAAAAGTCACTGGAATAAAAGTAGCAACCTCAGTTGAGGTTTGGCACTATTACTTGGCCAGTACTTGTGTGGGCGGCGGTTGTGATGAGAGTCCTGACACGCTTTTATCGGCTACAGTAGTGCATATGTTTTGAAAACGGCACCTATTTTTCACAAGCAAGAAGCTAAAGCTACTTACGTAGCGAGATAGTTTTATTTTGCAAGCCAAATAAACAAACACTACGCTCAGTTTACATTTTTCATTTGCAAAATGAAAAGGTCACAACAGACATATAAATGAATCACAGGAACAGCAACCCTGGACAACAATCGATTACAGGATAAGTATTGTTGTGAATTTCGGTTCTACGCTATTAGTGCGAGGCTCGAATTAATGCCATTTAAAACAAGGTATAAGTAGAGCTCAAACTATAGGCACGCACTAATGCGTGCACTGAATGGTTGAATATTTCCATTCTGTAGGAAATACTACTGATACACTGTGTGATCAAAAGTATCCGGACACCTGGCAGAAAATGACTTATAAGTTCATGGCGCCCTCCATCGGTAATGCTGGTATTCAATATGGTGTTGGCCCACCCTTAGCCTTGACGACAGCTTTTACTCTCGCAGGCATACTGGTACTGGAAGGTTTTTTGGGGAATCTCAACCCAATCTTCACGGTGTGCTGCACTGAAGAGAGGTATCGATGTCGGTCGTTCAAGCCTGGCACGAAGTCGGCATTCCAAAACATCCAAAGGTGCTCTATAGGAGTCAGATCAGGACTCTGTGCAGACCAGTCCATTACAGGGATGTTATTGTTGTGTAACCATTCTGCCACAGGGCGTGCATTATGAACAGGTGCTCGATCGTGCGCAGTCATCCCCGAATTGCTATTCAACAGTGGGAAGCAAGAAGGTAATTAAAATATCAATGCATGACCGTGCTGTGATAGTGCCACGCAAAAAAAACAAGGGGTGCATGCCTCCTCCATGACAAACACGACCACACGATAGCACAACCGCCTCAGAATTTTACTGTTGGCACTACACACGCTGGCAGATGATGTTCACCGGGCATTCGCCGTATCCACACCCTGCCATCGGATAGCCACATTGTGTACCGTGATTCGTCACTCCACACAACGTTTTTCCACTGTTCAATCGTCCAATGTTTACGGTCCTTACACCAAGCGAGGCGTCGTTTCGCATTTACCGGTGTGATGTGTGGCTTATGAGCAACCGCTCGACCATGAAATCCAAGTTTTTTCACCTCCCGCCTAGCTGACATAGTACTTGCAGTGGATCCTGATGCAGTTTGGAATTCCTGTGTGATGACTTTAAATGAGAACATTTTATCTTAGGCTTTACCGTGACTGTTACTGACATTAAATGAAGCAAGTTTACTGTTACTAGTCATTGTTTATTTATCTCCACGGCGCGTTTCAAAGATTTTAACCTCCATCATCATGTGGTTTACATTTGTTAGTATGACATTTGTGTGTGTGTAGTGCTGCGATTTTTTGGAGGAACTTGGGGCACTGTCTCCAGTGGTCACAGGTTCCTTTCACTGTCGTAACACATCACATGTATACTGTCATATTCTGTAAATCACATGATAACGGAGGTTTAAACCTTTGAAACGTGTCGTGGAGATAAATATCCTGTGTGATGGTCTGGATAGATGTCTGCGTATTACACATTATGACCCTCTTCAAGTGTCGGCGGTCTCTGTCCGTCAACAGACGAGATCGACCTGTACGCCTTTGTGCTGTACATGTCTCTTCATATTTCCGCTTCACTATCACAACGGAAACAGAGGACCTATGGATGTTTAGGAGTGTGGAAATCTCCGTGAGCTCCGCGGAACACCTTATTCTGCTCTCTCACAACGTCTAATGATTACTGAGGTCATTGATATGGAGATCCTGGGAGTAGGTGGCAGCACAGTGCACCTGATATGAAAAATGTATGTTTTCGCAGGTGTCCGGATACTTTTGATCACACAGTGTGTATTAAACGATGCATTTTTCCTATAATTCTATGCCCACTGTATCCTGCGTTAAGATGTCCTTTGTATTCTTTAATCTGCAGTAGTTCTGAGTAATGTTTGTTTCATAATTCACCCGTGTCTCCCCCCTGGTGAATTCATGTTGCAACGCTTTTCCGACTGTCCAACAGCCCGGGGGTCACTCAATCGTGTTTCCTAGATAATCTACGAAGAAAAGTATAATTATACACGAAATATGCTAAATTCGAATAATTTGACTGCTATGGACGTTATTCAGTTGTTTTGTTACAGTTCGCCTCTGTACCGTAGCAGTAGCGTTAACGCCTACCACGCAGGGGGCCCGGGTTCGATTCCTGGCAGGAGGCTGGGTGTTGTGTGTCCTCCATCATCACTGACTCGCAAGTCATCGATGTGGCGTCAATTAAAAAGGAATTGCAATATGGTGGCCGAACTCCCCCGAATGGGGCCTCCCGGCCAACAATGCCATACGATCATTACCATTCTTGTTTTGTTACATAGTATCTATGACGGTTTTTCAATTGCTTTTCTTATCAGGAGAATTATAATTATGCTTTGTTAGTTTGTTGTTGATTATTATTATTATTATCATTATTATTATTATTTCAGGTAAAAAACAAAACGATCATATGGCTAAGAGACACCGTCTGGGGTAGTTCGGCCACCTACTGCAAGTCTGCCTATCTGACGCCTCTTCAATGACTAGTGCGCCGATGAAGATGAGATTAATTGATGAGGACAACACAAACACGCAGGCCCAGAGTGAAGACAATCTCCAACTCGTCCGGGAATCCAACCTGGTACTGCATGAGTTAGAGCCAGTTAAGATAACCACTATTCATTTATTTTATTTGTTCTGTCTACATGTTCTTTTTTTTTTTTTTTTTTTTTTTCTCGCAGTCACCGAGTGACTAAAATCTCCGACTCGTCTGGCAATCGAACCTGGTGAGCTAGAGACAGTGAAGTCAGCCAATTTTTATTCATTTACTTCTTTGTTAATTGCATCTACCTGTTTCTCTGTCATTTTTCGTTATCAGGTCTGTGCGGATGCCACATGACATCTTTCAAATTCCATCGATAAAACCTTCACTCATTTCTTTTACTTACAGGGAATGGCCGCTCCCCTGAGCTACCGAGCCGGCTACCAGTAACCCAAGAGCTGCGGACAGTTGAGGTAAAACTGAGCTAGGTGATGCAGTGGTATTCAGGGACTGCAGTTTGAATCACTGTCCAACCATCCTGATTAAGATTCTCCCAGAGTTCCCGAAATCGCTAGGCCAAATCCAGGGGGAGGGGGTGTTTTGTTTGAAAGAGCATGGATAGTTTATTTCCCCGTTTCGATTCTTCCAATGTTCTTGTCGTCACAGGATGTTAAATCCTAATCACCTTTCCTTACTTTATTTGAGGTAACGGTCCAGTCTCTGTCATTCACATTCAGGTCATTTCAAAGTTGCGATAAGATGAACTACGATGGCAAATAATGTAAGATTCACTTATCAACAAAATAAATGTTTGTTTTCATATCTAGCCATCAGAAAGTTTTGAGCAGCTAACGAGGTCATAGGTTTTCTCTTTGTAAGAACGCAGTGGGAGCAAGTACCGACAAGTGTGTAACGAGGCAAACGTAGACTATCGTCCTTGTTTCCACTGAATGCACCACTGATGCCACTGACCAGTATCCTGAAGGGACACGCTTTCTTTTTTGTCTCAGGAATAGGACGGAAGATTATAGAGTAACGTTCAGTCGACGATGAAGTTATTAGAGATGGAACACAAGCTCGAATTCGAGGCCGGCCGGTGTGGCCGAGCGGTTCTAATCGCTTCAGTCTGAAACCACGCGACCGCTACGGTCGCAGGTTCGAATCCTGCCCCGGTCATGGATGTGTGTGATGTCCTTAGGTTAGTTAGGTTTAAGTAGTTCTAAGTTCTAGGGGACTGATGACCTCAGGAGTTAAGTCCCATAGTGCTCAGAGCCATCTGAACCATCGAATTCGAGAATAATGGAGGAGGAAATCGGCTTTTCAACTGAATCCTCCCGGAGTTTGCCTTAAGTGATTTAGGATAACCACGGAAAACATGTGGGTGGTCGGACGGGGATTTGAACCGGCGTCGTCCCAAATGCGACTCCAATGCTTCATCACTGCTCCATCTCAGATGCTGTATACAGATTCAGAGCTATCTGGAGAGAGTTTGTGTGCGGCAAAATGAACTTTGAATCATCTTGAATGTGAGCCAACTGCAAATAATACACATAAAAATATACTTTTCGTACAAGCATCAGTGATTCAGTTGTTGACATATTCAAATCGATCATGTAGAGCCAAGCACGCGAAACTGTATGAAGTGAAAAGAAGCCTTGTAATTCGCTGCAGAAATGCCAGTTATTGGACTAGTACCGGTAGGAGCGGAGTTCGAACCTCTGTCCGGCCATCCAGGTTTATAGAAATAAGCCAGCCGATTTCCTTCCAGTTCATGCGATATCCGAACTCATTCGCAGACCCTAACACCCTTATCGTCGACGACACAATAAGCCGCAAGCCCGGTGCTCCTTCTGTCTATAATTCAGCTCAAAGGCAATGCGTGGTGTTCCCATAAAAGCAACACACAAGCCATTGTAGAATAGTGTTCCATAGTTGGGACCACCGAGAAGAAGTACAGGATGGATCTCTTTAAGCTTTATCTACTTGAGCCAATGTGGACACCCAACTTTATAGGATTGGTTAAAGAAATACGGAGAGGTTCTGTTTCTACACCAGGACTGAAGAACATGATTCGGAAGTTCGAATTAACTCTCGATATGGAAACTGCTCCTGAGAATGAACGGCGACCAATTGCGCCACAAATTGTTGAAGAAGTTGCTGTTGTCATAGTTGAGAATGTTGGGCGTAATGTGCGATCTTCAGGCAGTTCACGACCTGTGTCACGACTGGTGAACATTTCACGTTCCTCCATTCGAAAAGCGCTGCGAACAGTATGATACAGTATCCGCGCAAACTTCAAATTACTCACCAACTTTTGCCACGTGGCGCAGAATTCGAGTAAACTTTGCGCTTATGTTTCTTGCAAAGGTTGAAACTGACGACATGTGGTCTTACAACATTTGCTGTAGCACACTTTAGCCTCACTGAGGCAGTTGACAGTCACAATTGTCGTATTTGAGGATCGTCACCGCCAACTAAAGTTCATGAAGTTCCCGCGCATAGTGAACGTGTCACAGTATGGTATGGTTTCACAGCACATTTTTTTTTTTCACAGCGAGTGATCCCTGCTCTACGGGAGAGAGGTGCTTTGGATTCAAGCGTTTTGATGAACAACGGAGCTCCACCTCACATTGCTCTTGAGCTCAGTTGGTTGCTCCGCAACACATCTCCAGAAAATCGAATCATTGGCCGATCGTTCCAAATTGTTTGGCCACCAGATTTGAGCAGTCTGATTGTCATCTGTGGGGCGACCTGAAGGACAGCGCTCATCAACTGGCTGAAGGTGAGCATAGAGAAGGAGATAGCCAACTTCCCACCTCAGATGTTTAGGGCAGCAGTAAGCGGGCGCGGTGGCGCAGTAGTTAGCACTGGACTCGCATTCGGAAGGACAATGGTTTAAACCGCGTCTGGCCATCCATATTTAGGTTTTCCGTGATCTCCCTAACGCTCCAGGGAAATTCTAGGATGGTTCCCTTGAAAGGGAACTACCGATTGTCATCCCCATCCTTGACACAAACCGAGCTTGAGCTCCATCTCCTATGTCCTCACGTCGACGAAAGGTTGATGTTTGTCTACCTTCCTTCCTTCCTTCCTTCCTTCTTTCGGACAGCAGTAGGGCACTCTCTAGAGCAGTTCCAGGTTGTAGTTGATGCAGATGGTAGTCGCAATGTGCAACGTTTGTGACCCGGAACATAAACATTGTACGTAATTAACGAATGTTATCCCCTCGTGTAGAAATTAAATGTATTTCTTTCAAGGGTTTATCCGTTATTTTTCTTCCACGCGGCCTTACAAATGTTTCTACGAAGCTTCATTGTCCTATGTTCGCTCGTTTTTCATGTGACCCTCTCGAGTAGCGGAAGTTTGATTATAACCACCCTGTACATGAAACGAACGCGAAGACTTGTGACAGAACCCAAGTGGTACACAAATATGCTTGTATAGGCTACTGTCAAAACACAGAAACTTAACCTACTAAAAATAATTGTCATTTTCCTATGTACAGTCTTATCTCATTCGCATATTCCTTGTTAAATTCATAACAACAGTATAATGAATGTTCCTAGCATGCAATCAGAGGAATTCACCTTCTAAGCTAGTTTGCATTTTGTTCGTACAAGAAAAATTATGACTCTGATACAACGAAAAAGTCTTTCACCATATGATGAAACATTTGTTGTGACGTACTAAATTTGTTTTGAACATGTTACAATGCTTTAATAATAGAATGGTGAGAGACAGTACGTTATATGATTTGTTTTTAATTGAAATGCAATGGCAAGGTAATATTCTTGTTGCGTGGAGGTTAACCATTACTGATTATTGCCGAGGCCATTAGCGAAGACGCGCGCGCTTGTGTGTGTGTGTGTGTGTGTGTGTGTGTGTGTGTGTGTGTGTGTCTGCGCGCAGCGAATGGGGAAATAGATTTGAGATTTCATCACAAATGATCCTGGGTAGCCTCGATACAGTCAGTATCCACGACATGTCCCTCCTTTCTTCAAACTAACACTGAATTGATACCCTACCCTTGTGGCAGGGTGGTATTCCAGTTCGGTTTGTGAATACTATTTCTTCCTAGGGCAGGGGTTCCATTATTCCCTGCGCTCCTCCACTCCCACTCCCTCCGCTAAGTGTGCTCGTGTGCGTCTGTGTGTGTGCGTGCGCGCGAGCTCGCGCTTGTGGGTGTGGGCCTGAATAATTTCTCAGAGTTATCTAACAACATTATAAGGTTGTTTACAGGAATTCTGGTATACTGACTGATAAAATAAACAGAGCGCTCTCGGAGACAAAGGAAGATACAACTGACGCTACTTTGGTTTCACGCCTGTTCTTCTCAACCTCCGCCTTCCATTAAAAATGAAGCGTCGCGTGATGCTATGCTCGCCTGTCTGGGAGGAGAAAGTGGCGGGAATAGATCCCGCGGCGACACGCGACCTTGGGTGTGGTCACGAAGTTGGACGAAGACCCACGTTCTGAAACACCGGCGCGGCCTTGCATTGTGCTCAGCCAAAAGGAGAGACAAAAGGCACACTAGAATTTCCAGTCAACGAACTTCCTGTGCGAAGCAAGTCAGCGGAGGACAAGCGAAGGCTCTCTACTTTGAGTTCGACTTAGATGTGTTTCGATTCTCTGTTTTACATGTCACTGCGTTTACGTCCTACAGTGGCCACCTTCGTGGCACTCACTTCTCTTACTTTATCACTGACAATTCAAAACTATGTACCGGCTCGGGATACGAATCTGGACAGAGTGCGCTACGTACAGTCTCTTCGAAGATGCTGTCGAACTAGCATGTTCGGGACGATCGATATAGCGCATAACTTGACTTACGACAGCCTTAGAACTCTACCGAATTGAAGTTATTTGACTCTTAGCACAATATACATTGTATCCATAACACAAAAACTGTGTGCCGACTTTCTTTATTTGTGAAGCATGGGGAAGTAACATCTGCCAAGCTACAGCTGGGGCATAGGAGTGGGTGCGGTGGAGCATTTCTCGCGAAAAGAATGATCGTAGCTTTGTGCCCTGGCACTCAGGCTTAAGCTATCAACTTAGCATATAATTCGGCATGAGTGGAAGAATTCCATCACAGTCGGTCCATGTTGGTTTAGGTATTACCGCCGCGCGGAGTGGCCGCGCGGTTAGAGGCGCCATGGAACGAATCGCGCGGCCCTTCCCGGCGGAGGTTCGATCCCTCCCACGGGATTGGGTGTGTGTGTTGTCCTTAGCGTAAGTTACTTCAAAGTTAGTTTAAGTAGTGTGTAAGGCTAGGGACCGATGACCTCAACAGTTTGGTCCCTTAGAAATCCACACACATTTGAACATTATTTTAGTTATTACCCGTAACTTTCCCAACCCACATTATTTAAAGAATAAAATGTTCGTGTATAAAACAGCTTCAGATGAATTAATGTAAGAAATGTTTGACGTTTAGTATGTGAAACCTTTATCGCTGAAGACGCAACACCCTAATAATTGCCGGCCAGAGTGGCCAAGCGGTTCTAGGCGCTACAGCCTGGAACCGCGCGACCGCTACGGTCCTGCGTCGGGCATGGATGTGTGTGATGTTCTTAGGTTAGTTAGGTTTAAGTAGTTCTAAGTTCTAGGGGACTGATGACCTGAGAAGTTAAGTCCCATAGTGCTCAGAGCCATTTGAACCAACCCCAGTAATTAGTTTGTTGATAAGTTCGTAGCGTTTTTGTTTTGCATGTGCTTATTCTGGATGCTACGGATTTTTTAATCGATTGTCACTTTTTATTTATAGTTCACTGTTGCTACGTGAGATTACATATTATCATTTCGTCATTTCGGTATAGTGAGTGGCGCTGTGAACGCTAGAAAATGGAATGCCAAGTGGAGAAATCTGAACATTTCCGACATATTTGAGTTCAATAGTTGGGTCACAGCAGCGAAGGCAGCCAGAAACATGTGCGCCGTGTGTGAGGATAATGACATTGGATGGAGCACGGTGAGAAAATGGTTTTCTTGTTTTTACGAGGACATTAGTGCCTCTCTACGTTCAGGAAGACCCTCTGGGTTTGATGATGATCGTTTAAACACATTAATCCTCAATTATCCATGTGTGTGTACTCGAGTACTGGCAAACGTGATGAACCGTGATCATTCCACCAGCGTGAGACATTTTCATTCACTGGGGACGGTGGACGGTTCAAAAATGGGATGTATGAGTACCGCATGCTCTGAACCAAAATCACAAAAATCAGCGGGTGAACACATGTGCGTCTTTGGTTGCTCGTCAACAGGCTCATGAACAACACCGACCATCCCCATCCTGTCTTGAAAATGGTGACAAAAAATAATGTCGTTATGATAACATAAGGCAAAGAAAGAGATGGCTGAGCCCAAACAAAGAAGTAACGCCCCGTAAAAAGACCTGCACCCATCCGCAAAAGGTAATGTTATGCATCTGGTGGAACAGCGACAGTGTGGTGTACTACGAATTGCTTCTCCGAGGTGTAACCACCACTGTTGACATTTATTTTCAACAACTGAGACGTCTTCCAGACGTAGTCCTAGAACAACGACCAGGAAAACTGCATGAAGTGTGCTACCCCACGATAACGCCCGCCGAGCATTCTGCTAGACTGACAAGAAACACTATACAGGGGTTGGGTTGGAAAGTCATTCCGCACCTACCTTATTCACCTGATGTCCCGCCCGCATATTTTTACCTTTCCTGCTCTCTGGAGAACAAATTTAAGGAACTTCCTTTCCGCATAAAAATGCGCTTCGGACACGGCTCGACGACTTCGTCGCCGCTCAATCAAGTGGTTTCTACAGTCAAGGAATCGAAATGTTACCCCAACGTGGGCAGACTCTTTTAGATAGCGAAAGAGAATATATTACTGATGACTAAGGTCTCTGTTATGTGTATCTGTTGAGTTCACTAAATTTATGAAAAAGCGCTACGACCTTTTGCACCAGCCCAATTTGTAGGTAATTTGCGCATTGTGTTAATGAAAGCTCACTTTTCATGCATCTCAATGTTTATGACTTCGTATCTTCTGAACTACATGTCATGCAATATCATAACTTTGCAGATACATTGAAGGGTGTATGTGGAGATTGTGTGCAAAACGGGTACCCAGTACAGTTAATAGAAGAGCAGTAATAAATTGGAACGTCAAATCTTACGTTGATGTTTTGTTGTATTAACAGGAAAAATATAGTAAGCGATATATTTAATTCTTTTATTATTTTTCCAGGGGTTTCCATCGAGAAAAAAATTTAGGAAAAGGTTGAAATTACGTGTAAAGTTTGTTGGAAGTCGCTACGTGATCTCTTTCTGAAATACTAGATGTATACAGGCTTTGTAATTGGCACGCCGAGCTGTCTGAGTCGTGTCACATACACATTATGAGAGCATTTCAAATTTTTAAAATCGGTCAATAAGTATAAGGAGTATTGAAAATCAAATTTTTGTTGCTCCGGGAAGCCATTAGATCGGCAACCTCCAAAAACGGATGTGCGTTTTATAGTCAGATCATTCTACACCCTTGCTAGAACCGGAAAGGGGAGAAAGAATCAGTAGAAATAAGCGTTAACATTTCTGCAGTGGTCCAGAAGTGACGCGCTCAGTGATCCAATTTCATTATGCAGAGTCCGAGCGTCCCTCACCTATCGAGCATTACCGGTTCTCCCTGTAAGCTTTACGACGCCCACCTTCTTCAATCCGTAAAATAAAGGAAACGCCACTTTTCAAAAACGACTTTAATAGATGAAATCGATTGAATTTCGTATCGGACATCCTTGGATTCTTACAAATGCTTCAAAAGAGAGAGAGAGAGAGAGTGTGTGTGTGTGTTTCAAGATCACATTGACGACGGTAGATGAAGGATAATGCAAACTTAAAATCTCTCTCTCTCTCTCTCTCTCTCTCACACACACACACACACACACACAAATCCAGATGGTAACCGATCCTATCAACAAACGGAAACCGAACATTCGGATTCTGGGGCACCTAAGCTGTAACGATAGTGAAGAAAATCCGTGCTCTCTAGCAAACAATCAGAAAAGAAATTCACATACATTGGGACCGTCAACACCAGCACCCTAATTCAACCAGGCAGACAACACATCAATTACATCAACAAAAGATAGAGATACTAGCCCTTCAAGAAACATGCTTCACAGACGAGGGCACTACAGATTACAGTAACTATCTTATCTTCGAGAGGAAAGCAGACAAGCGATTAGGAAGACAATGCCACTACTCTCTTGAGTATGGCTTTCGTCGTAAACAAGAATAGGGTCGACTCAACCACAGAAGCTACATCCGTAAATAACAGGATCACGACAATATGCGTGCAGTGTGCGTATAAGAAGTGCACGTTGACTAATGCATATCTTCCTAAACTGGAAGAGGTCATGTTGAAAACCGCAAAGACTTAAGATTTCAATGCATAACTTGGAGGAGAAAAATAGCAACCAAAAACGTCTGGCAATTTTCCAGCATATACTCGTAAAGTCACCAACAGAAATGGAGCCACACTCATTACGCTGTTTCAACAAAACAGTCTGAAAGTCGTTTCGAGCTTCCTGAGGAAACGTCTCCGCAAGTAAAAGACGTGGAAGTCAACCATACAGTGCTTGATGAATATCAAATGGAAAATGTGGCCATCAAATCCATTCACAGACAGAAGTGCACGTCGTACATGTGCGCAGTGGTTCAAACGTCGACTCGAATCACTGCCTTGCACGCATCAAAGTTAAATCTACCCCAAGAAGAACAAACCGCAAGAAAAAAACAGCTTCTGAACTTTGACACAAAAAGGATCCAAAGAGAAAAGTGAGAAAGAAAAAGCAGCCACCGGGAATAGTTACAAACCAAGGTTATACGGAAACCTCAAAGGAGACTCCTATACACATGCACCCAGAATCTCAACCACCTATCGAACATGAAATCTACAAATATATTTGTAGAACTGAAAACATCAGCACAACTGAGAAAGACGGCATCATAGTGGAATCGTTGAAGCATTTTGTGGCAAACACAGTTGAGGAGCTTACACAAATCATCACGGACAATCAACACAAAGTAAAACTGACAGAAGATTGGACGTGCGGATTCCTCCGCCCACTACACAAGAATGTTAACTGTACAGACGCAAATAACTACAAAAGGATTTCTCTCATACAAGTTGCAGACAAAATATTCTCGGCACACACAAGCAATGGGCGAGTAGCAAGCGGGCACCAATCAGGCCGTTTATGCACAGAACAGATCTTTAACCTTAAAACAGTACTGAAATATAAGGCAACCCGAAACAATTGTCTTTCATCGACATCAAGAAAACATATGACTCGGCTGACAGACAGCCTGTATCTGACATACTAGGACGGTAGGCGTTAGATCTGAATACAATAAGCCTCACCAATCAAACACTCACGGACTCGAAGTCCAAAGTAAAGTTTATGAGGTAAATATAAAAGCCATTTGAAATTAAAACCGGCATTCGTCAAGGAGACTGACTGTTGTTAGTACTCCCCAATTTCATCTGAGATAAAGTCTTTAGGAAACAAGAAAAACAACTCATCATCATCATCATTTAAGACTGATTATGCCTTTCAGCGTTCAGTCTGGAGCATAGTCCCCCTTATAAAATTCCTCCATAATCCCCTATTCAGTGCTAACGTTGGTGCCTCTTCTGATGTTAAGCCTATTACTTCAAAATCATTCTTAACCGAATCCAGGTACCTTCTCCTTGCTCTGCCCCGACTCCTCCTACCCTCTGCTGCTGAACCCATGAGTCTCTTGGATAACCTTGCTTCTCCCATGCGTGTAACATGACCCCACCATCTAAGCCTGTTCGCCCTGACTGCTACATCTATAGAGTTCATTCCCAGTTTCTCTTTGATTTCCTCATTGTGCACACCCTCCTGCCATTGTTTCCATCTACTAGTACCTGCAATCATCCTAGCTACTTTCATATCCGTAACCTCAACCTTATTGATAAAGTAACCTGAATCCACCCAGCTTTCGCTCCCATACAATAAAGTTGGTCGAAAGATTGAACGGTGCACAGATAACTTAGTCTTGGTACTGACTTCCTTCTTGCAGTAGCTGAGCGCTCACTGCATTAGCTTTGCTACACCTCGCTTCCAGTTCTTTCACTATGTTGCCATTCAGTGAGAATATGCATCCTAAGTACTTGAAACCGTCCACCTGTTCTAACTTTGTTCCTCCTATTTGGCACTCATTCAGTTTATATCTCTTTCCCACTGACATTACTTTTGTTTTGGAGATGCTAATCTTCACACCATAGTCCTTACATTTCTGATCTAGCTCTGAAATATTACTTTGCAAACTTTCAATAGAATTTGTCATCACAAATAAGTCATCCGCATAAGCGAGACTGCTTATTTTGTGTTCATCTATCTTAATCTCACCCAGCCAGTCTATTGTTTTCAACATATGATCCATAAATAATATGAACAACAGTGGAGACAGGTTGCAGCCTTGTCTTACCCCTGAAACTACTCTGAACCATGAACTCAATTTACCGTCAACTCTAATTGCTGCCTGACTATCCACGTAAAGACCTTTAATTGCTTGCAAAAGTTTGCCTCCTATTCCATAATCTCGTAGAACAGACAATAACTTCCTCCTAGGAACCCGGTCATATGCCTTTTCTAGATCTATAAAACATAGACACAATTCCCTATTCCACTCATAACACTTCTCCATTATTTGCCGTAAACTAAAGATCTGGTCCTGACAACCTCTAAGAGGCCTAAACCCACACTGATTTTCATCCAATTTGTCCTCAACTAATACTCGCACTTTCCTTTCAACAATACCTGAGAAGATTTTACCTACAACGCTTATTAAAGAGATACCTCTATAGTTGTTACAATCTTTTCTGTTTCCATGTTTAAAAATTGGTGTGATTACTGCTTTTGTCCAGTCTGATGGAACCTGTCCCTACTCCCAGGCCATTTCAGTTATCCTGTGTAGCCATTTAAGACCTGACATTCCACTGTATTTGATGAGTTCCGACTTAATTTCATCCACCCCAGCCGCTTTATTGCACTGCAATCTATTGACCATTTTCTCCACTTCCTCAAATGTGATC
This sequence comes from Schistocerca serialis cubense, assembly GCF_023864345.2. Lineage (NCBI taxonomy): Eukaryota > Metazoa > Arthropoda > Insecta > Orthoptera > Acrididae > Schistocerca > Schistocerca serialis. The sequence goes on from NC_064639.1 coordinate 594,160,173, forward strand.
CTATTTCCATCATTATTCCTGTCCCATTGTACATCGAAATCTGAAACATTACTGATCGTATTTTCACCTACATTGAGCAACTCTTCAAAATATTCCCTCCATCTGCCCAAGGCATCAACAGGATTCACCAGCAGTTTTCCTGACCTGTCCAAAATACTTGTCATTTCCTTCTTACCTCCCTTTCGAAGACTGCTAATTACACTCCAGAATGGTTAGAAAATGGTTAGAAAAACAACTATAAAAACAAAATCACTGGGAGTTTACTAAGTGTCGACGAACAAAAGATGACATGTAGATCTCTTTCTTAGTTTTCTCATGCAGTTTAGCGATACTAGCTTACAGTGAATCACAATACTCAGAAGTCCTCAAGGAATATACTGTAAAGCTGGCCTACAAATCTCTACTGAAAAAGCTACGGTGATCTGTACTATATTTAACATCCATAAATTAAACACGAAGTACGGGAAATGAAAGGGATCAGACACTTCATGTGTCTCGGTGGATAATAGAAACAAAGGGATTAGAAAAGAAAGCACAGAGAGTTCGATTACAAACTTGCATGTTCATACAAAGACCACACTGCAACACCGTCATCAAGCCTGAAACTTTGCACACAAGCGAAACTCTAATTCTCAACAGAAAACTCAATCTGCAAAACATTCTGAAGGAAAAACGGAGATTTGTGACGAAAGATATCAGCCCAGGAAAAAACAGAACGGGCACTTACTGAAATTCCGTAAAACAAATAATCTGTCAAACCTGGTAGCAGGCATTAGAAAACGAAGATTAAAGTTTTATAGACGTATTGAAAGACTCCCAGTATTGACGCCTTCACACTAGAATATGATGTTCATCGGAAAGTTAAAGTATATACCACGGACCCAACAAGTTAAGAAATACCTTGAGATAGCCTGATAGAAGCAGTAGCAGAAGTAGATAGGAATCGAACCAAGTAGACTGAAGAAAGAGAGAGAAAATGAGAAACACGTGTTTTGCGACCTCCATCTAATATCAGGGTCCTTTCAGACCTCATTAAGGATGGCTTTGGTTTGCATAAGGCAAATGTCTATCGTATTCCTTGTAGTTGTGATATGTCATATATTGGTCAGTGTACCAGAACCGTGGAGGAGCGGTAAACTGAGCATAAGCGTCACACATGTTTACAGCAGTCGAGCTAATCGGCTATTGGAGAACATATTCTTGGCTCCGGTCATCCTATGGAATATAATACCACAGAGTTTCTTGCATGCACTTCCAGACATTGCGGTATTGCTGTGCGGGCTAAGTTGAGATTAGATTAGCAAGTATCTTTATAAATAGATATTGAGGTTTTGCTTAAATTTTGTCTGGAATCCTGCTCTGTTTCTTATAGAAAAACAGAGGGAAAGAGTTAATGCTACCTCACCGTTGTTCAGTAGTTTTCACTATCGATAACTCTTAGTGTCGGTCGTCTTTGGTTGGGTTGGTTGGTGGCGCTAGTGTTAACAGTGTGTATGCGTGGGGGAGGGGGGGGGGGAGGGGTGCGTGGGTTTTATCTTTTCGGAATCCCTCTGAAACCCGAGGAAGCAGCATGTATACCTTCCCTTTTGCTCAGAATTTGGCTTTGGTGGTTACGATCCTCGTTTGCATAATGTCATTGTGTTCGAGGAATTTGAGTGGCAAAGGTGGCGTCCTTACGCGTCTATTTTGAAACGTATTGTTGAAGGACGTCCAGTAACTGTCAATGTTAAAAATAAGCCAGGAATGGTTATAAAACACAGGGGACTTGTTATATTTGTGTCTAATGAATTTACTATTGGTGATGAGGCTTTAACATCACGTTTAAATGTTGTGCAGCGTCTTGACGTGTCCCGTGCTGCGTTGAATTAGAAGCTGTGTTATGTTGGATATCTTGAGCTTGTTGACTACTTATACAGCGCTTACTTTTTTTTACAAACTCAACCTTGTAATTCTAAGCACATCAATGGAGCGTTTCACTGATCACAGAGTTACGCCATGAGGTAACAAATCCTCCACCATCAGTGATGTGACTAGTCTTTTGGATTCTAGGGAGACTGGGATGAGACAATATAAACCAAATCAGAGGTAATCGGAGTCCTCTGGCCTACTCAGCACCGAACTAAAAAAACTGTATCTTAATGCGAATATGCCGTCTGATGATGAACCGACTGGTTCGAAACCGGTAACGGACCTATTTATGTAAATAAATAGCATTATAAAAAGTGACTGGTTGCTGTTATCTTCCCTGCAAGAATCATCCTGTATTTTGCACGCAGCTACGGTCTCAAAACAGTTTTCGACAAAGTGGCAAAAGAATTCATTTCTCGTATCTTATAAATTTTTTTATATGAGAATTACAAAATTAAATTCAAGAAAATAATTCTCTCATTACTGTCTTTTGTCTCTTACAAAACTACAGCCTTGGGATCAGATGTTGCCAAGTATACTATGGATTACGCTGTATGTTACTGAAGAAACGGCAACATCGTCGACAGGTCTCTCTGCTTTGCAACTGATGAACATAGATGATCTTTCAAATGATGTACTGCATGACATACATCAGCAATGGTACTTCCTCTTTTGAATAAATTGACATTTTTCCTTTCATCTGCTCCAGAGTAAGCAATTTGAATAACGGTTTCAGATGCATGAGTATGAGACAGTGCTTGCACCCCTTCATTGACAACGATGTTTCAAAACATTCCTTAAAATCAAACAAGTCAGATGTATGAATTGGAATTACTTGGAATGGGTACATATCTTTACAGTATTGGATATCAGTACAAACAAAGGGTTTCTACGTAAGTAATTGCACAATGTTTGTTGTTGTTGTTGTTGTGGTCCTCAGTCCTGAGACTGGTTTGATGCAGCTCTCCATGCTACTCTATCCTGTGCAAGCTTCTTCATCTCCCAGTACTTACTGCAGACTACATCCTTCTGAATCTGCTTAGTGTATTCATCTCTTGGTCTCCCTCTACGATTTTTACCCTCCACTCTGCTCTCCAATACTAAATTGGTGATCCCCTGATGCCTCAGGACATGTCCTACCAACCGATCCCTTCTTCTAGTCAAGTTGTGCCACAAACTCCTCTTCTCCCCAATTCTATTCAATACCTTCTCATTAGTTATGTGATCTATCCACATAATCTTCAGCATTCTTCTGTAGCACCACATTTCTAAAGCTTCTATTCTCTTCTTGTCCAAGCTATTTATCGTCCATGTTTCACTTCCGTACATGGCTACACTCCATACAAATACTTTCAGAAACGACTTCCTGACACTTAAATCTATACTGGATGTTAACAAATTTCTCTTCTTCAGAAACGCTTTCCTTGCCATTGCCAGTCTACATTTTATATCCTCTCTACTTCGACCATCATCAGTTATTTTGCTCCCCAAATAGCAAAACTCCTTTACTGCTTTAAGTGTCTCATTTCCTAATCTAATTCCCTCAGCATCACCCGACTTAATTCGACTACATTCCATTATCCTCGTTTTGCTTTTGTTGATGTTCATCTTATATCCTCCTTTCAAGACACTGTCCATTCCGTTCAACTGCTCTTCCAAGTTCTTTACTGTCTCTGACAGAATTGCAATGTCATCGGCGAACCTCCAAGTTTTTATTCCTTCTCCATGGATTTTAATACCTACTCCGAACTTTTTTTTTGTTTCTTTTACTGCTTGCTCAATATACAGATTGAACAACATGGGGGAGAGGCTACAACCCTGTCTCACTCCCTTCCCAACCACTGCTTCCCTTTCATGTCCCTCGACTCTTATAACTGCCATCTGGTTTCTGTACAGATTTTAAATAGCCTTTCGCTCTCTGTATTTTACACCTGCCACCTTCAGAATTTGGAAGAGAGTATTCCAGTCAACATTGTCAAAAGCTTTCTCCAAGTCTACAAATGCTAGAAACGTAGGTTTGCCTTTTCTTAATCTAGCTTCTAAAATAAGTCGTAGGGTCAGTATTGCCTCACGTGTTCCCATATTTCTACAGAATCCAAACTGATCTTCCCCGAGGTCGGCTTCTACCAGATTTTCCATTCGTCTGTAAAGAATTCGCGTTAGTATTTTGCAGCCGTCACTTATTAAACTGATTGTTCGGTAATTTTCACATCTGTTAACACTTGCTTTCTTTGGAATTGGAATTATTATATTCTTCTTGAAGTCTGAGGGTATTTCACCTGTCTCACACATTTTGCTCACCAGATGGTAGAGTTTTGTCAGGACTGGCTCTCCTAAGGCTGTCAGTAGTTCTAATGGAATGTTGTCTACTCCCGGGGCCTTGTTTCGACTTAGGTCTTTCAGTGCTCTAACAAACTCTTCACGCAGTATGATATCTCCCATTTCATTTTCATCTATATCCTCTTCCACTTCTATAACATTGCCCTCAAGTACATCGCCCTTGTATAGACCCTCTATATACTCCTTCCACCTTTCTGCTTTCCCTTCATTGCCTAGAACTGGGTTTTCATCTGAGCTCTTGATATTCATACAAGTGGTTCTCCTTTCTCCAAAGGTCTCTTTAATTTTCCTGTAGGCAGTATCTATCTTACCCCTCGTGAGATAAGCCTCTACATCCTTACATTTGTCCCCTAGCCATGCCTGTTTAGCCATTTTGCACTTCCTGTCGATCTCATTTTTGAGACGTTTGTATTTCTTTTTGCCTGCTTTATTTACTGCATTTTTATATTTTCTCCTTTCGTCAATTAAATTCAATATTTCTTCTGTCACCCAAGGATTTCTACTAGCCCTCGTCTTTTTACCTACTTGATCCTCTGCTGCCTTCACTACTTCATGCCTCAAAGCTACCCATTCTTCTTCTACTGTATTTCTTTCACCCATTCTTGTCAATTGTTCCCTTATGCTCTCCCTGAAACTCTGTACAACCTCTGGTTCTTTCAGTTTATCCAGGACCCATGGACCCATATCCTTAAATTCCCACCTTTTCGCAGTTTCTTCAGTTTTAATCTGCAGTTCATAACCAATAGATTGTGGTCAGAGTCCACATCTGCCCCTGGAAATGTCTTACAATTTAAAACCTGGTTGCTAAATCTCTGTATTATCATTATATAATCTATCTGATATCTTTTAGTATCTCCAGGGTTCTTCCATGTATACAACCTTCTTTCATGATTCTTGAACCAAGTGTTAGCTATGATTAAGTTGTGCTCTGTGCAAAATTCTATCAGGCGGCTTCCTCTTTCATTTCTTGGCCCCAATCCATATTTACCTACTACGTTTCCTTCTCTTCCTTTTCCTACTGTCGAATTCCAGTCACCCATGACTATTAAAAGTTTGTCTCCCTTCACTATCTGAATAATTTCTTTTATGTCATCATACATTTCTTCAATTTCTTCGTCATCTGCAGAGCTAGTAGGCATATAGACTTGCACTACTGTCGTAGGCGTGGGCTTCGTGTCTGTCTTGGCCACAACAATGCGTTCACTGTGCTGTTTGTAGTAGCTTACCCGCATTCCTATTGCTTTATTCATTATTAAACCTACTCCTGCATTATCCCTATTTGATTTTGTATTTATAACCCTGTATTCACCTGACCAAAAGTCTTGTTCCTCCTGCCACCGAACTTCACTAATTCCCACTATATCCAACTTTAACCTATCCATTTCCCTTTTTAAATTTTCTAACCTACCTGCCCGATTAAGGGATCTGACATTCCACGCTCCGATCCGTAGAACACCAGTTTTCTTTCTCCTGATAACGACGTCCTCTTGAGAAGTCCCCGCCCGGAGATCCGAATGGGGGACTATTTTACATCCGGAATATTTTACCCAAGAGGACGCCATCATCATTTATCCATACAGTAAAACTGTATGCCCTCGGCAAAAAATTACGGCCGTAGTTTCCCCTTGCTTTCAGCCGTTCGCAGTACCAGCACAGCAACGCCGTTTTGGTTAGTGTTACAAGGCCAGATCAGTCAATCATCCAGACTGTTGCCCCTGCAACTACTGAAAAGGCTGCTGCCCCTCTTCAGGAACCATACGTTTGTCTGGCCTCTCAACAGATACCCCTCCGTTGTGGTTGCACCTACGGTACGGCTATCTGTGTCGCTGAGGCACGCAAGCCTCCCCACCAACGGCAAGGTCTATGGTTCATGGGCGGGAGGACAATGTTTGTATAGAGTTTAAAATGAAAGCAGTAGATACACATAAGATACAAACAATCATGACGGCCTTACGTAGTTTCTTACATAAATAAGGCGTTTGTAGTTCCTGGATGGAAATTAGTATAAAGGCTCTCACTGTCGTGTTGTGATACTGCATTGTTAGTACTTTGACCAACCTCCCTTATTCCAAATTACGTCAAAAATTCTCTTCGACATTCATTTTGTTAGTGTTTGAAGTGTTGCAGTGACATTGTCGCCCACTCTTCTATTATTGCACTTTTCAGCTCACATACGACCTGAAACTGCTTTCTGCTGTGATAAACACGCCTTGCAAGTATTAATCAAAGGTTTTCCATTGGGTTGATATCCGAGCTACGTGCAGGCCAGGGCAAGACATCGATATCTTACTAACAAACCAATTTATGGCTGTAGCAGAAAAATGCACTGATACATTATCTTGTTGAATCATTAGACTTTCGTTCCCAACGTCCTCATACATCCTAAACAGGTCTGTCTGCAGCGTATCAGTGTACATATTACAGTTGATTCTAGTGTTCAGTCAAGCAGTGCATGATTTACCGCACACAAGATTGCCCAAACAATAACACGAAATCTCCTGCTCATTCTTACCTGCTGCTCTGTTCTCAGGTCATGCCAGTAATACTGAAACCCGTCTGGTCCATCTAAATTAAATTTCCTCTGGTCAGTGAAGATCATTTCATCCCATTCCAAAGTCCACGATACATGTTTTTCAGCAAAGCCCAATCTAGCCTGTTTATGTTTGGGTATTAGAGCAGGTTTCTGCGGTCTTTTCTTGGATGCATGATGTTAGTCATTTGACAAAATATGTCATGCACGTCTGGCAGTTACTGACAACTGTACATCAGCAACAGGGTGAGAAGAATAACGGTTTGTGATCCTTGCTTTGCGCCAAAGGAACCGTTTCGATGCCTCAAATTATTTTCTACTTAGCCCTTTTTAAAGAAATTGTCAATCACTATACTTGAACGGCTCGATTTCTAGGCGAATTGACGAGTGGAGAGTACCATTTCCTTGCATTTCCTTGCGTACACCGATTTTTGCTTTTTAATCTCATGGTAACTGTTATCCGCATGGCATAGACACAAGACGCAGTGCCACTAACGGTGTCTGTTTCCTATCTGCTGTAACGGCACATACGCACACACTAACATCACCCAACAGCGACCGCCTTTATACTGAGTTCCACTCTCTACCATCCCTGAGTCGTTCGTGTCTTGGCATATACTGTGCTACTGACATCAAAATGCGATACTATTTGACTTCTTTTGTCAGTTTATTGATTTCATACTATTGCATATACACTTTGCAGAAATATTCCAGCCGATAATGTTAATTTTCCTTCAACTATCCATTCCTTTACACTTATTTGCACTACTGTATGTACAGTATACTTAGTGTGCCATACTTTTTTGTGCTAGGAAGACATCGAAGACAAATATCTCCTTTGAGAAACATTATTTGGAAAATTTTTGCACGATAAATCATGTAAACCATCTTGTGAAGCTATAATAAACATTGTCGCTCGGACTTAATTTTTTCATTGGTTTTAAAAGCGCGATGAAGAAGAAGAAGAAGCAGTAAGTGTAGGACGTACAAAAAACATCGAATTCACTCCAGTTTTGCTGGAAAATTTTGAGTAGTTTCATTTATAGCATACTCTGTCACACGCAGAAGGGTACCCCACATAGCAAAACGTAAATAAGAAATAATACATTTTTACAAAAATCATTAGACAGAAATAAAATTAAAACCACAGATGCTGTTTCATTAGTATTAATTTTAATATTAGGAGAGCCAACAGTATGAATCAACTGCGAGACCGAGGGAGGTGGCGCAGTGATTACAGACACGAGTCTTGCATTTGCGAGGACCGGGATTCGTACCATCAGCCCGTCATCCTGATTCTGGCTCTCCGTGGTTTCCGTAAGTCTAAACGGTTCAAGACGAATGCCGGGATAGTTCCTTTGAAAACCACACTGCAAATGCTCTTCCCGAATACGAAGTTCTCCACTGTCTCTAGCGACCTCTTAGTTGACGGAACAATAACACGAAATCTCCTGTATTCTTCCTTAATTGCTTGCAAGCTACTAGTATAATGAGTAGATACAACTATCAAGTGTCGTTTAGAACCTTTTATACATCTAGGACTACGGTTGGATTTCGTGCGGTCCCATGGTGTAATGGTTAGCACTCTGGACTCTGAATCCAGCGATCCGAGTTCAAATCTCGGTGGGACCTAACATTTTTAATTTTCCTTGTCTGTCGACAGAATCGGAAGAGTATCGACGAAGCTAGGTAATCCTGCAAGTAAACATGAAATGTAGCAAAAAATACGATGTAGATTCCAACTACGCAATTCCTACGCTATTTATGACATCTGACCACTACATCTAAAGCCTGAATATCTCTGAGGAAATGGTCGTGGTTTCCATGTCACACGTGAAAAAAATCACGTCCCTAATGCGTGAACTTGTGATGAAGCGAATATGTTCTGTTTACAATGAAAGTTTCTTTTCCGTCTTGGATATGGTATTCCAATGGTTGTAGGGACTGCACAAACACAAACATACCTCCTGTGAGATGCTGGTGTTGTATGCTGCTTCATAGCTAATAAGAGTGTTCGTCTCTCAGGAATTTTTACAGTCGCTTGCACTCTCATTGGCAACTATGGGGCCTCCAGGCTTTCGGTTTTCGGCCAGTTTCTCCAGACATGCTTTAGGATGTGCCAAGAGTCGCTCGAAGTGGTGTGGGGTTGGGAACTCTAGAATGGCTTGGGCAATTTCAATAAATTTTTGTGCAAGGATGACGTTCCATTCATGAAAATAAAATTAGTGTAACCATCCCTCAACACGAAGGTGCGGTGGTGTTGTGGAGCAGATACTGGTTGAGAATAGTGGTAGGAATAGGGGTGGAAGGAAGATGTGAAGTAAAAAAATACTGAAAACTTTATTTATTTATTTTGTGGTTGATAGAATGAAGAGAACTTTGTAGAATGTTCTGGAACTTTTTAAATACAAACAGCATATACAAGTCTCTACAAGCAACCAGAACAGCAAGAAATAATTACTGCATACAATTAAGTTCTGAAAAATTATTCACTTCCTTACACATAACATGCACCCATATTTACAGACAGAGACTGAATACTTGGAAGAAAGGGAAGAAGGCTTTAGTTGTCATTGTCAGGTGTTTTGCATTGAATTAATGTTATGGTCAATTTAACTATTTTAATCTTTAATTAGTACACATACACTTCTTAAATGATATTAACAGAATACTTTTAAAGTCATGTAATATACAGGTTTGATTCGCTTTCCTCTGTAACAGAGAGGCAGATAAATGGATAGTTACTTACAGAATTAAAATTTGGCTTAGATCAACAGTCTCATCAATTGTTTCACTCAAAACTTTAGTTACTTGACCACAAGAAGAAAGTTCTTATGTCTGAAAATAATGCTGAAAATTATACTAAACCAGAGATATAAGTTACCTCTAGTGTCGCACATATGTGTTCTGATATCTTTATTTTCATCATAAGTATCAATTCTTACATTGTTTTGGCCATATTTGTACATGAAATTAATAAATCAGAATTTTTTAAACAGAAAAAGATAAAGCCATAGTGGAATAACTGTAATAATTACAACTGGTGATTCCAAAAAATGTTTGCAGTAGTCAACAATTATTATTCACATTCTAACATTCACTGGAACTCTTAATGTTGCATTGGTTGGTATGTTATTAATTGTTCATACAATTTATAATGTATCAGAAATTTCAGCTTAATGTAACAATCAACTACAATCCAATGTTTACATACGTATACATGCCAAAGAAAATGCTTCAGTTACAGTTTCATAATTATTTTGAAGATTGTTTTCAATGTCCTTTTGTATGTGCAACTCGCAAACTTGTTGTCCAGTAAGGTACAGATATTGTTACAATATTCATTCACATCTGTTCACTACTCACTACATACACTGCAAGTACTACACACACACACACACACACACACACACACACACACACACACCTCTGCCTTCCCATGATATTCTTTATGCTTCCCCATTTGTTTGCAAAACTCAGTCTGAATTTATCCACAATGAAGAACCTGTTAAATCAAATAGTTGTAAGGAGTGTAGCATTATCTATCACAGATATTTGACATACGATATTTCAGCAATATGAATCGTATTATGAAAGTATATTGTGCATAAAATCATAGTATAGTGTAATAATTTTAATATTTGTAATAGCTGTAATATTTGTCATAATTTTAACGTTTGATAAAAATACAGATGTTTCATTATTCATTTTTTGTGCTTTAGTTTTAAAATAATAACTGTTATTTTTTAAATACTTGAATATGTGAATGATGGATTAAGTAGAAGTTCTTCACATATTAAAGACATTTATTGAGGCACATTAACTAGTACCACACTACATAAATATATTGCTGACGTAACATCCACATGTTAGAATGGGTGCTTTGGCTACCCTGTTTCAACTTTAAACATGTATCTGACCATATATGAGTAATTACTACATTTAACTGGAGGATGTGACACATTTGGTCTCAGCATAATGTTTTGAGGTTTTTTTTGATAAATGTGAGTTAAGTCTCATTATTTCCTGATCATGGGTGTAGCTGCTTTATAATAATTACAAATATTTTCCTTGATATACACGAATGATGGGCATGTACACTCAAATAACACAGTTTGAATCCTTGTAACTCTTTTTTAATTATTCTCATTATAATGTTCCATAGTTTATTAATTGTTTCCATATTTTGGGCTTGTGATTATGAAAAAATTATTCCATAGGCAGACCTGAGAGTATGTAGGAATAATATGTAACTATGAATTACTTGCTGTTCCACACTGATGACGGATCCCTTATGGCATAACTTTTACTGATGGCATTATCTTTGCTAGTATTTTCGTGTGCTCCTTCCATCTCAACTTGAAATATCTCTATAAGAGCTGTTTCATTATGTTTTATTCACATTAACTTAAGTTTCCAAATTATTGGCACCTCACACTTCAAGTGCATTTAGTAAATCCTGCTGGGATAAAGAGTGTGCAGCTAAGAGTGTCTTTATCAGCTACAGTTTCACACATTTTCTGCAACTACGTCTGTTTATATATATTCATTAAGTATCTGTGTTCCATTGATCTTTCACACAGTTGTTTATGAAGTTTAAATGTTATATTCCTATGTTTCTTTTCCATGTCTTTCCTCTTCGAATGAGAGACTGAATGAATGTGTAAGTGTACGGCGTTTTCAAAGTTTTTGGCTATGATTATAGTTTCCGTCTGCTGCTGTGGCAATTTAGTCAACTCTTTTGTAGACTTAGGGAGGGTTTCTATGGGCACTTCTACAACCTGTGAAGCGTCCGATTTTGTCAGCAAGCTAGACATTTGTCCCTGACATCTTAGCGATACGACTGCTCGTGAGAGTTCCTCTACAGTAGCTTTAGCACTGTGTTTGGATTTTGTAAGTTTAAGCCTGACTGAAGTATTAATACCTTTCTTTTACAGCCTTAGGTCTTGGTAATCTCGTGATATAGTTTATTCAACACAGGGAGTGGTAAGATTTTTTCCATTAATCGATTTTTATAGGCAGTTACTTTTTTCTGTCAACTTAGGAATATGGAAGCATGGTTGATGAACTACGCTTGGTTTTCACTAGCATTCTTGTTTTCTCATTGTGAAATTGCCTGTGTTTATTTTTCTTGCGATATTTCTTCCTTTTTCATTAGCTTCACTTCATCCTCCAATTAGCCGGCTGGAGTGGCCGAATGGTTCTAGGCGCTACAGTCTGGAACCGCGCGAGAGCTACGGACAAAGGTTCAAATCCTGCCTCGGCATGGATGTGTGTGATGTCCTTAGATTAGTTAGGTTTAAGTAGTTCTATGTTCTAGGGGATTGATGACCTCAGAAGTTAAGCCGCATAGTGCTCAGAGCCATTTGAACTATATCCTCCAATTTCTAGCTGTTTCGTGTATCTGCTGTTGTCTGTTCGATGCCACATGTTCGTGTGTGGTTTACAGAGCCTTTAGTTTTTCCTAGAGTACATCATAGGCTGTTTTCCTCTGCTTAAAGGGATACAGGGCTATTCATTTCCTTTATTAAAGAGATGACAAATTTTTTATACTAATCCTAGGGGCAGTCTGGTTATCAGACTGGTAATGTTCTGAAGCTATTAGTCATCTAATTTCACATTCCAAACGCCCAAAAGAAACAATTATTTTGAATGTGCACTGTGTTTTGCTGACAGAGGCTTATCTACTGCCCACTGGTTTTTTGATCGCTATTTATTGGACTAAGGGAGTCTGGTGGTTTGCAAATACTTTCAGTTAATTCTTAAAATTTATTAGGTTACTCTACCAGTAGCTCAGTTAACATAATTCAAGTTTTGCTTAATTCAAGGGATCAGTCGACTTTTATCCAATTTAAATTCCTTCCAACACTTTGACGTAGCGACTCGGCCGAGAATAAATAAAACGTTAATCAAAGCTAAGTATCAACATTTGTCTTTTAAACTAACTGAAAATATTCATTCTTACATGTATGTTTCAGTTATACACATTAAGGAACTATCATCTATGTTTTTGTTTGATGGGTTATTTTAAGTGTTTTAATCTGAAATCCGTATTGTTTGTTTATTTTTAGTACTTTGTTCATTGATTAGTCGCAGATGTGCTGGAGGAATTATTGTTATTCCTCTGTGAAGAGTTCTAGTATTTTAATTGTGGGTACAGTATTTCTGGCCCCAGCAAAGTAAATTTGTTTCTTATATCGGACACTGTATGGAATGTTCTTTATGTATGTCCCCTAGATAATATCTTGTGGAATTCATACACTTAATACTTTGTATCTGATAAAATTCATAAAAAGTTTGTGCTATTTAGACCTTTGTATTTTCTGACATGTGTACCCTACTTTCCAATCGACCTGGAGCAACTATTTGCTACTCCTTTAGTTTTTATGGCACACCTTTTCTAGATTTATATTTCGTATTTTTATTCATGTTTCCTTTCTTATAAGTATGAGATTATAATTAATAAAGTGGCCAAGGAATATAGATAGTAAAGTAACAGAGCAAAGAACTACATGTTAACCAGAGACGTAACGCAAAATACGTCATAAAAGGATAAACTTGTTTGTTTTGTAAAAATATAAACGTGACAAAACAATTCAAAATCATTCATTCCTTTTCCAGTTCCTACTGAGATTACTATTCTTACAGTTGGTTGTTTCATGCACCTGTTTTCAAGTTGAAAATATAATGTCGAAGCAAAGTGTTACTGAGAATAATGTGGATTATTTAGATACCCAGAGTTATATTTCATTTTCAAATAATTAGTAAAAGTGGTCTTCAGTATTATAATAATTGAAACGTTCGTGGGAAGAATTTTTGGAAAGATTCACTGACACACAGCGAGTCACTTTTATCTGAAAAACGGGATCCGGATCTCTTCTAAATTACATTAAAGAACTCTGATACTTTTTATACAGGTGACGCAATGATTACTCATTTCGTAATTTAGAAGAAATGCAACGAGCCAAGGTAACTCTGACTTTGAGTAGGTTTTCATAATTTAATGTACAAAAATAGTGTGTGAAAGCATTACTAGTATTCAGACTTGAGAAATTGTTTTTTACTCTATCCAGTTTGAAGGTAACCACAGAACATATTTACTTGTAAAACAGTTTTGCGTATCACCCAGGAAACTGGTATAACTAAACAAAGTACCTGCAGTCTCCCAGTACGTAAAATATATAAGAAGTAATATAGTAGTATTTTATTTTTATTTCATTTAATTATACTTGGCGCCCCTGACAGAACCATTTTATTTTGCAGATATACTGTGTGTGTAAATTGTTACTATCTGTCTAATGCGTATGCAATTTCTGTTTCATAAGCAGCGATGAATGAAAAACTAGAGAAAGATTACTGACATAAAATTTCGCTGAACTAGAAACACAAATTCAAGTTATCGATATTTTGAAGAAAATTTATGCAATTTAAACTACATACAACAGTATTATATCAAGGAAAGGAAAGCTAGTTTGGAACACCATTTCTTCAGAAGCTCCACGAATCCTTGTGCTTTCGTGTATAATAGTATATTTTCTCAAACTATAATTTCATTATGAGACAGATCATGGTGCAAACACAAGATAGCCACTTCATTTATGTATCTCAGAAAAACGGACCCATGAGAAGTAATTGTTGATCTGCATTCTTCCATTTTTGTAATTTAGTATCAGTAGACAAATATTTGTGAAGTGCAGGATAAAAATTCATCGTTGACTGTAATTAAAGATAGTCTATGACAAAGATCGGCAGACTACAGAAGATATACTCACCAGCAAAAAATGATTCAAATGGCTCTGAGCACTATGGGACTTAACTTCTGAGGTCATCAGTTCCCTAGAACTTAGAACTACTTAAACCTAACTAACCTAAGGACATCACACATATCCATGCCCGAGGAAGGATTCGAACCTGCGACCGTAGCGGTCGCACAGTTCCAGACTGAAGCGCCTAGAACCGCTCGGCCACTCTGGCCGGCTTACTCACCAGCAGATACACATAGTGAACAGCTAGCCGATGGCGAAAGTGCACCAGATATTGAGTCTGAAACGATTTGACAACTTTACTTGTATCAGAAATAGAGGCAGGCCCATCAGAAAATACTGAGGTAACGAAGCTGTGTGGAATCCTTTCGCAGAACTGTCACTGAAACTGCAGGATCGCGATCAAAATATGTTAGAGAATTTCGCCAAGCAACAGAAGGAGCAGGCAAATCAGAACTTAAACAATTAGAAAGGAAACAGGGTGAAGGAATAAAAGCTTCCAGAATGAGATTTTCACTCTGCAGCGGAGTGTGCGCTGATATGAAACTTCCTGGCAGATCAAAACTGTGTGCAGGGCCGAGACTCGAACTCGGGACCTTTGCCTTTCGCGGGCAAGTGCTCTACCAACTGAGCTACCCAAGTACGACTCACGCCCCGTCCTCACAGCTTTACTCCTGCCAGTACCTCGTCTCCTACCTTCCAAACTTTACAGAACGACTTTACAGAAGTTCTCAAACACAGTTTTGATGTGCCAGGAAGTTGAATAAAAGCTTGTTTAGATCAGATAATAATAAATGGGAAGAATTAGTCACATAACAGTTCGAACGCATTAAATTATTCTTTGAAAGTATATAGACAGCATCTAATCAGTTGAAATAGTAATGTAAAACCTACCACACAAGTAAGCAAATATTAATACAACAATTAAGAAAATACAGAGTTCAAAGTCAACTTTAGAATACACAGTAAATAAACTAGTATCCGCTGTGAGTAGTTTGTCCACGAAAACACAAAACCTAACAATAGAGAGTGCAGACATAATTAAAAAGAACAATGTGCAAAACAGCAGCAATTATAATAGGCCACTTCAATAAGTGGATATCAGAAAAGGATGCCCAGATTAATGAAAAGCTAAATACAGAGCTACCCAGTGTCATACACCAAGTCATTCATAGAACATGTCACGAGAAAATTAGGATACTGAGACTTTTGAAGCAGAACACCAGATTAAGCAAGATTTACCATAGTGGCAGGAATACATTAATAATAAAATGAAAGAGCTACAACAAGAACTAAAAGATGTTAGGGATACGCCACAGCCTGATACACACTCGTATCCTAACATGACAAGTACATGTCACACAAGTAATTTTTACGAATCACCAGATCGTCAGTATATAGAATAGAGTAACGTATCAAACAGCAACTCGCCTGGTTTTGTGGGTGCAATATCTTCTGCCTCCACGGTACTAGCAGAGGAGGGCCAAATAACGAACAGCCAGCTTAAAAACTTTATGCCAGAGAAGAAAAGCCCTCGTTCAGTTGTGTTCATAAAATGATTAAGGCGTGTCTTGCCACAAACTAAGCAACAGCAAATTATATTCGCAGTAGCATATCTTACGTGAGAGCTGCTCTTTGGGCAACAAATGTAGCTGAACGATGTTACATATTTGCAGAGTCCGAAAAGGCCTTTTCTATCCACACATTGCTCGACCTCTACACAAGAAAAATTATGAAAGGAATATAAAATCAAGAACCACAAGCATATAATCAAAAACAGGTAACACTAATGAACTGTGAAACTACCACTTAATATCAGAGAGAAATTAATCCACGTACCTGCAACAGATTTAGAAAATTTTCTGTTCATACCAGATTCTACAGACTTACTACACAAGGGTAGTGAGCAACACAATAACGGTAATAGGTATTCGCAGTCCACATGTCACATCAATGGTAGTCATAACGACAACACAAACCGAGATTATTATAATAATAACATTATTATAATAATAACTTAAGCCTATCAACCAGGAGAATAAAACAAATCCAGAAAAAGTAAATAAGTCATGGGAAGTGTTAGAGAATACAGTCTCCAAAATTCCTCAAAATTATGTAAAGATTTTAATGGGTGATTTTAATGCACAGTTAGGGAAAGAGAGAAAATTTAGAAAAACGGTCGGTGAATTCCCTGCACATAAATGGACCAATCAAAATGGAAAGAGGCTGGTAGAATTTTGCAGAAATTTCAATCTCAAAATTATGTCAAGTCATTTTAAGAAAAAACCTTCAAAACAAAAGACATGGCGATCACCTAACAAGGACATAGGTGAATTCCAAATTGATCATATTGCAATCTCGTATCCATGTCACAAAGAAATTTTAAATGTTCAAGTTCGTAAAGGCGCCAATTTTGACTCAGACCATTACTTAACCCGTGTGAAACTAAAGCTAAAACCCCAAAATTTCAACAAAAGGACACCATTAATCCCCAAATTTGACACCAGTAAAATCCAACCATCATTATTAGCAGACGAATTTGACAAAACAAGTGCACAAAATTGGGAACAACTCAAACACAAGATTATCAAAACAGCTCAAGATCAAATTCCTTTACGAAAACACAAGAAACATGCTTGGTGGAATGAAAACTGTGATCATGCAATCAAAGCCAGACAAGAGACATTTAAAGCATGGAATAGCAACAAGACAGAAGACACATATGATACATTCCAGACAACTAGAAAAGACACTTCAAAAATAATTAGACAAACAAAAAGACAATATGAGAATAGTCAACTCTTAGAAATTGAAGAAGATTTTCAGAAATACAATACCAGAAATTTTTATAAAACTTTTAAAACCAAAATAAAGGGGTACCAACCCCAGAATCTTTGCTTCAAGAAGGAAAATGGACAGTTGGCTCTTAACAACCAAGAAAATTGCAAATAACATTCTAAATATTTTAAGAATCTTCTAAATTGCCCCGAGCCCACAGAAAGATTTCCACCAAAAATTCCCCAACAATGCAATCCAGTTTCACTTGCACCAAATGAAGAGGAAATCATTAAAGAAATTCATAGGTTGAAAAACAACAAAGCATCTGGTGAAGATGGAATTGTTGCAGAACTTTTAAAGGCAGCTGGTCCAAAAACCGTTAAAGAAATTACTTCAATCATGCAAAACATTTGGCAAACTGAAAAAATTCCTGATGAATGGAAAACCGCCTTGATTCACCCACTTCATAAGAAGGGAGACAAAACTGATGTTAATAATTACAGAGGAATTTCTCTTCTTCCAGTCACATACAAAATCCTCTCCCAATGTCTTCTGAACCGAGCACAACAACAACTTGAATGGAAAATTGGCGAATATCAAGCAGGTTTCAGGCCAAATAGATCTTGCCCAGAACAGATTTTAGTCCTCAAACTAATTCTCAGACATCAAAAAATTTACAATAAAAAACTAGTTTGTACCTTTGTAGATTTTAGAAAGGCTTATGACTCAGTGGATCGTGAATCTCTTTTCCAAATTGTGAAAGAACAAGGCCTGGATCCTAAAACCACGGGAATTATCAAAGACACGCTAACTGGTACAAAATCAAAAGTAAAGTTCAGAGGAGAAATTTCAGAATCCTTTGAAATAAAAACAGGCGTGAGGCAAGGTGATGGACTCTCTCCGTTGCTATTTAACTGCGTTCTAGAAAAAGTAATACAAGAGTGGCGCGAACGAAAATTGGAGTTCAAAATTGACCAACCAGTGAAATTAGGACGAACAAATATTCGAATAGACTGTTTGGCCTTTGCAGACGACTTGGCTATTCTAACGCAGGACATCCAAATTGCTCAGAAACAAATAGAAATTCTTAAAGAAACAGCAGAAAGAGTAGGTCTCCAAATCTCATTTGAAAAAACACATTATATGACTAGCAACAAACTGGCACCCAAACTTTTGGAAACTAAGTATGGAAAAATCAAAAGAGTTTCGCAATTCAAATATTTAGGTGAAACAATCTCAGAGACTGGTCTAGAAAAAATTGGAAATGAAATTCGTTGTCAAAAGATGGAGACAGCTTTTAGACTTACAAAAGACATCTACAACAAAAAATGTCTCTCGAGGTACTCTAAATTGAGACATTACAACACGGTCATAAAACCAGAGTGCCTTTATGGGGCTGAAACACTAATTTTAAACAGAAAAAAGGACATTCAAGAAATCCAAAAAAGAGAAAGAAAAGTAATCAGAAAAATTCTAGGTCCAAAATATACTGAAGAAGGAACATACAGGCTAAGAGCAAATAGTGAAATTCAACAATACACCAGCATATATTCGGATATGAAAAAACGCAGATTAAAATTTTATGGGCATATTAAAAGAATGGATGCTACCAGACTAACTAAACAAGTAGTGG
Source organism: Schistocerca serialis cubense (assembly GCF_023864345.2). Lineage (NCBI taxonomy): Eukaryota > Metazoa > Arthropoda > Insecta > Orthoptera > Acrididae > Schistocerca > Schistocerca serialis. The sequence continues at coordinate 594,179,125 of NC_064639.1, forward strand.
AATTCTACGAAAATCGAAGTAAAGCTAAATTTGAGACAATAAAATGGATTGCTGCTATAAAAGAGGACATGAAAGAGGCAGATATAAAACAAGATGAAATTCAAGACAGAAAATTATTTGGGCAAAAAATTCATGACTGGGTAGTTGGTCAAGCTGAAAAACCAAAGAAAACTGGAACCACGTGGTCTGATGAAAGGAAAAGAGCTCATTCCGAGAGAATGAAAACAATTTGGGCAGAGAGAAAGTCTAAAAGAAAATAACTGAATGCCCCGTGATTGTACTTCGCGTGGTCCAGTAGGGCCCAAACGTGAATAATAATAATAACTTAAGCATGCAGCCAGGTCAGAACGGTAACAACTATCGACCTCACTTTAACATCAGCCATTCAACTAATGCAAACCATAGATATAGAAACGGCAATAGATACCACCCCGGTTACCTTCCGGATTACAATAATGGTAATGATAATGGAAAATCTTACAATGACTGATGGTAACATAACGGTACAGGGCAGTGGCCACAACAAGATAATAACCTCCTCCTCCCCCCCCCCCCCCCCAATTCAGTATAGAATGTGCCTATGCAAAACCAGAAACACAGACAACCACAAGAAATCAATGGAATGCAAACAGCCAGATAAACAACATTATATGGGTAGTTAAGGTGGTGGACGACAACTGCCCAAGTATGTCAGCACAGTCAAACTAGATGCACTGCATTCCACCCTCTAATGTTTGTCGCAGAAGAGAATGGGGACCACACACACACACACACACACACACACACACACACACACACACACACTACAAAAGGTACGGCCAAACTTTCAGAAAACATTCCTCACACACAAAGAAAGAAAATATGTTATGTGGACATGTGTCCGGAAACGCTTACTTTCCATGTTAGAGCTCATTTTATTACATCTCTTCAAATCACATTAATCATGGAATGGGAAACACACAGCAACAGAACGTACCAGCGTGACTTCAAACACTGTTACAGGAAATGTTCAAAATGTCCTCCGTTAGCGAGGATACACGCATCCACCCTCCGTCGCATGGAATCCCTGATGCGCTGATGCAGCCCTGGAGAATGGCGTATTGTATCACAGCCGTCCACAATACGAGAACGAAGAGTCTCTACATTTGGTACCGGGGTTGCGTAGACATGAGCTATCAAATGGCCCCATAAATGAAAGTCAAGAGGGTTGAGGTCAGGAGAGCGTGGAGGCCATGGAATTGGTCCGCCTCTACCAATCCATCGGTCACCCAATCTGTTTGTGAGAAGCGTACGAACACTTCGACTGAAATGTGCAGGAGCTCCATCGTGCATGAACCACATGTTGTGTCGTACTTGTAAAGGCACATGTTCTAGCAGCACAGGTAGAGTATCCCGTATGAAATCATGGCGGTGAATCGAGGAAATACAGTACATACTGACGAAACTAAAATGAGCTCTAACATGGAAATTAAGCGTTTCCGGAGACATGTCCACATAACATCTTTTCTTTGTTTGTGTGTGAGGAATGTTTCCTGAAAGTTTGGCCGTACCTTTTGTAACGTCATATATAACGACATTTACGAGAAAAAGAACGCTAACAAGAGTATAAATGCTTAAAATGCTCATGTACAATGATGGATAGCAGATAAAAGAAGATTTGTGCACTGAAGCTATGAAGCGTAAAGTACAGAACATTAAGTTACTAAAAACTGCAATGCAGGGTTGTGGGACGGAGGGTTAATAATAAGAAGTAATAGGAAATGTTGTTCGCCGTCTTCTACGAGCTCCTGAAAAGAAGTAATAGGAAATGTTGTTCGCCGTCTTCTACGAGCTCCTGAAAACCATTTTTGTGGTCAGCCAAAGAGCGATGGAGAACATACTGACCGTAGTTTCCAATCTGCAAGTCCACATTCTTGTCTTACCCACCGAAAGAAATGTTTCTACTCTCTATTTACTTAGCTGGATAAGGAACTATGATTGTAAATGAAAATAGTGAGTACTAATTGATAGATATATTTTATAAACTTTCACACACACAACATAGTAATATTCCTGATAATAATACTACTACCAATAATAATAATCTTTCTATCATAAACAGCACTATGAGCCGTTCTGAGGTGACCTCTACGGTAAGTTTGTATTAAATTAACTTTCGCCATGACTCTGATAATCAAAGCTAATTGCTCGCGACAAAAGTGAAAAATAAAGTTAACACTTGTCACATGGTTTTGTTAATATTACGGGCAACACACAAGTAGTTACTCACTCGAAATCTAAGCGATCCAGGACGATGTATAGTCCTTGCGAGTTCACTTTTTATTATCACAAAAAAAATGCGTTTAGAAGCAGCACAGCTGTGACGACATTCGAGGCAGCGCAAACGCCGGCGTTTGACTAACACGCACCGATTGATAGCTGGGTGAGAAGTGCTTTCAGAAATCTAAATGCTCCAGAACGATGTACAGTCCTCGTGAGATCACTTTCTGTTATACAAAACCATCCGTTTAGTAGCGGCCAGGTTGTGATGCCACCCGAGGCAGCGCGAAACCCGGCGTTTGACGGACGCGGACCGTATGGTAGCTGGGTGCGAAGTGGTCACTCATTGCAGACGCAGACGCAGCAGATGGACGAGCCCCCTTAGCTCGGCCTGGAGAAGGCTAAGGCCAGTGTGCTTTTCCTGCGGTACCTGATAGGATTGGGAGTAGTGACATAACAGAGTGAGGCTCCTAAGTGTTGATTTTGGTTTGTCCTGAGTGTGGTGGGAAGCGGATCACTCCCACAGCAGCTGGTGCGGTTGGTGGCCCACGTCCCTGATGAGCCTGTTGCAGGATTCACCCGCTCTCGTAGCACTTGCGTGCTTTGGGTGGGTAACCTGAGGGCAGCTACCAGATGCCACGTACTTAACAGTATATGTCTTTCGGTTATCCACCGGCACAGGGACTTACCAGTGGTGGCGAGTAGGAGTCAATTTACATAAAAAATGGAAGTTTTATAATTTCATTACCTTGGGCAAATAGTGGAGCTTCATGTCGCTAGTTGATCAAAACTTATAAATAATGATGGAAGTCTTTTAGTTCAAAGCCTGACATTTCAAAGCGTTTACCATCAGTGAGTGAAGTTGTAATGACTCAGTAAATTCAAAACGTAAACATAAATTTAAGACATGCACAAATTCAAACATAAAGGTATAACACAATTTCCTTTCTTTTATTGACAGTTTAGTAAATAATTCAGTTTAAAATATCTCGATGCGTTCGCAGATATTTAATAAACGTAACAAATCGTGATATACATTAAAGAAGTGTGGAACTAGCTGTCTAAAGGACTTTTAAATTTTGGTCTATGTAAAGTTGTCATTTTATTCCTTGTTATTAGTGCGAAACATTTTTTAAAAGCCGAAATAACATGCAGAGAAGTAGAATGTGTAGTATGAAATAAAATATATGTCTAAACACTTTGTTGACATGTGAAAGAGAATTACGAAAGGTAGGCCAAAGAGCTTATTTGATGATAAAAGAATCGAGTAGAAGGCACACTTCACACTCAGGCGATAAGGTAAGTGATGCGACTCACGATACAACACAGGGGCATCCCACATTGGTGGAGCGCACAGAGAAGTAGTTAAAGCGACTTAACTGTTTCACACTTGGACGACTGCAATACGACACCCACACGCGTCTCCCTGCGAAACACGGAGTGCTGGTTGCTCCAAGCAAGTGTGTCGTACAGTAAAAATTTTCACTCATCGAATGTGCCTCGAAAAGAATTGTGTAAATGATGCAAAGTTACATATTTCTCTCTGCTTAGTTTCTCAGTAAAGCTCTTACTTTTTCCATAAAAAATTAAAAACAGGTTTTAGATTCTTATGTTTTCTCCACAGTCTTTCTCACTAGATTCTAAGAAAACTATTCGATAAAAAAGGTGATTCTTTCAGGGTTTTACAGTCTCACATCGCAGCTTGACTATTTTTGCTATTGACAATAGTTATTGTGATGCTTGGCAAATAAGTAAACCACCAGGCATGTTTCGAAAAGTTTGTAGCCGAGAATGTACTCTCAGGCCACTTTATGTTTGGTGCGTTTTGGTCATACAATTGTGCATACAAAATGTATCTAACATATAGAAATTGTTTATAATGATAAGAGGAGAGTGATATTTCTTTCCAGTCTCGATAAAATAAGTGACACATACTGGAGGTTGTCCGCAGATACGCACCACATGTGATGCTACTGCCGTGGGCTAAGCAGTGTATGGAGATCATTGTGTTTCTCTTTTTCAGGTGCTGCCGATACAGGTCGGGGCTCGAAATGAAAAGTTCACTGAAATGAAAAGACACTGGAAATCATCACGTAATGATAACTCGATGTTTTTTTAGTCCCCAAGTGGGAGGTTCGAGTCCTCCCTCGCCCATGGGTGTGTGTTGTCCCTAGCGTATGTTAGTTTAAGTTAGATTAAGTAGTGTGTAAGTCTAGAGACCGATGACCTCAGCAGTTTGGTCTCATAGGAACTTACGACGAATTTCCAAAATTTCTTTAGTCTGTACTTCCTGATTTCAGGGAACTTCGTACAGATGTAAAAGAAGTCTGAAACACAAATTCCGGTACATCTGAAGAAGCAGCTGGACGAAGCCGAGGTGGAATTTTTCATATCATCATGGGCTTCTTCCTTTTCTTCACACACATTGTCTACCCCTATGCAAAATTCACTGCTGCATGATCAGTTGAGACGATCTCGCTTAAAAGTCAGCAACATTTATTCTGAGTACTCCCCACCTGAATCATATACTACTCTGCGAAATTGAACGGATATAGAAGTATTATTCTAGTTTTGTTCATCTGTAACCATTATTTAAATGTGTGCCGCATTGAATAAAGTACCAGACTAGGTGGTCGTACAAAAAACAAAGTTTTTATAGGGGCATTTTGACGTCATTCACACACTGTCACCAAATTACCTTACCTCATAAGCTGAAATATCAGGTCGAAAATTTGTGTCCGATTTGTCCGAGTAGCTGATACTAGTTGCTCCAAAAAGTGGAAAATGTTTGGACTCTTGCTGTGAAACCATAGCCGAATTATGTTTGATATTGGTAACATTCTATAGGTACACCAACTACAGCCTCGCCTTTTCAGTTTTTTGAGCTTTAAATAATGATACGCCACAATAATCTCTTTTTCACAAAACGTAGGCCGGCCGATGTGGCCGTGCGTTTCTAGGCGCTTCAGTCTGGAACCGCGTGACCGCTACGGTCGCAGGTTCGAATCCTGCCTCGGGCATGGATGTGTGTGATGTCCTTAGGTTAGATAGGACGAAGCGGAACATTCTCCTTAGTAATATAGGTGCCCCAACATACCATCTGGCTAAACATCTGGCTTCTCTTCTGAGTCCCATGGTGGGGAAATGTGAACACCATATTCGAAACTCAGAAGATTTTATACGGCGAATGAAGAACTTGCGTCTTGAATCTACAGACTTACTAGTGAGTTTCGATGTGGTTTCCTTGTTCACACGGGTGCCTCTGATGGACTCATTACAACTTATAGGAGCCAAGCTGGAAGGGGACGTCTTACACCTTTTCAAACATGTGCTTACCTCGACTTATTTTTTATTTAACAACCAGTATTTCGAGCAGACTGACGGTGTTGCTATGGGTAGCCCTTTGTCTCCCATAGTAGCAAATCTTTTTATGGAAGATTTCGAGGACAAAGCACTTCAGACGGCGGTTCTGAAACCCAAATGTTTTTGGAGATATGTAGATGATACGTTTGTGGTATGGCCGCATGGGACAGCAACGCTTTCTTCTTTCCTGGAACATTTGAACTCCATCCATCCAAGTATCTGTTTTACCATGGAGGTAGAAAAAGATGGTGAGCTCCCGTTTCTGGATGTTTTGGTGCGTAGAAAAGGTGACGGCTCCTTGGGTCACAGTGTGTTCCGGAAGCCTACGCACACAGACTTGTATTTACAAGCTACGAGCTGTCATCACCCCTCACAGCGCAGCGGTGTATTACGGACGCTAGTGCATAGGGCTAGAGCCATCTCAGATCAGGACAGCTTATCGGCAGAGCTCAACCATCTCCGCTCTGTATTTGCCCAGAACGGGTACTCCGAGAAGCAGATCCGGAACGCCTTTCGACCAGCACGCTCCAAACCTCAAGAACAACCTGAAGAAGCAGATAACACCACAGGGTTGGTTTTTCTACCGTATGTCGGTGGCGTGTCTTTTAAGGTGGGCAGAATTTTCAAGAAACACCGTATTAAATGTGTTTTCCGGCCTCCAGCAAAAGTGAAATCGATGCTGGGCTCTGTTAAAGACAACCTCGGCCTGAGGAGACCAGGAATATACAAAATCCCGTGCCAGTGTGGGAAATCTTATATTGGCCAGACGTGTCGTACGGTCAAAGACAGATGCGACGAACATAAACGTCACACGAGGTTGGGTCAGCCAGAGAAATCTGCGGTTGCTGAACATTGCCTTGACACGGGACACGGCATGAATTACGAAGAAACCAAGATCCTCTCGCATGCTTCCACATACTGGGACTCCATCATCAAAGAGGCGGTCGAAATACGTATAAGCAGTGAGCTAATAAACAGAGACACGGGGTTTCACCTGAGCAAAGCCTGGGAACCAGCCTTGTCGGCACTAAGGAACCGTCAGCCACAGATTAGCAACCGCACCGAGTCAACGCAGATGGGAAGCCTTAGCGCAGATGCTTAAATCGGGCGCCAACACCTCGCGCGCGCGAGCGGGGTCCGTCGCTCCCGGCCGCATTTCCCGCGCCGCGGCGCGCTTCCGCAGACCGCGACCCGTTTCTCCAGCAGAGGACTCTGGTATTCGACGCTGCCTACGATTGGTCTTCGACGACGTTATGCCCCGCTGGCGCCTGCGCTGTTCTAGAAAGCCAGCATATAAATTGGCGCGTTTCTCAGCGACGCGACAGTAGCACCTGAAGATGGCGGGCAGTTGTCTCGCTGAAATATTGTGCGGCTTCTACAATATTATCCGGCGTAAGTCCCGAGAACCTATCAAGCAATGTTCATGTCGCCGCCAGGTGTGGCCGAGCGGTTCTAGGCGCTTCAGTCTGGAACCGCACGACCGCTACGGTCGCAGGTTCGAATCCTGCCTCGCGCATGGATGTGTGTGATGTCCTTAGATTAGTTAGGTTTAAGTAGTTCTAAGTTCTAGGGATTCAAATGGCTCTGAGCACTATGGGACTTAACTTCTGAGGTCATCAGTCCCCTAGAACTTAGAACTACTTAAACCTAACTAACCTAAGGACATCACACACATCCATGCCCGAGGCAGGATTCGAGCCTGCGACCATAGCGGTCGCGCGGTTCCAGACTGTAGCGCCTTAAGTTCTAGGGGACTGATGACCTCAGATGTTAAGTCTCATAGTGCTCAGGGCCATTTTAACCAGATGTTCATGTCCGGGCAGTTTGGTGTCCACTGGAAGTGTTTAAACTCAGAAGAGTGTTGCTGTAGCCACACTGTAGCAATGGACGTGTGGAGTGACGCATTGCCCTGCTGGAATTACCCAAATCCGTCGGAATGCACAATGGACATCAAAGGATGCAGATGATCAGTCAGCATGCTTACGTACGTATCACCTGTCAGAGTCGTGTCTAGACGTATTAGGGTTCCCTTACCACTGCAACTGCACACGCCATTCACCATTGCACAGCCTCCACCAGCTTGCTGACATGCTGGGTGTATGGATTCAGGATGTTGTCTCCATGCCCGTAAACGTCCATCCGCTCGATACAATTTGAATCGAGATTAATCCGACCAGGCAACATGTTTCCAGTTCCCAAGCTAGGCGTAGCGCTTTGTGTCGTGCAGTCATCAAGGGTACACGAGTGGGCTTTCGCTCCGAAAGCCCATATAGATGATGTTTCGTTGAAGGGTTCGTACGCTGACACATGCTGATGGCACAGGATTGAAATCTGCAGCAATTTGCGGAAGTGTTGCACTTCTGTCACACTGAACGATCCTCTTCAGTCGTCGTAACCACGTTCTTATAGGATCTTTTCCCGGCCTCAGTGATGTCGGAGATTTGAAGTTTTACCGGATTCCTGATATTCACGGCCACCCGTCAAATGGTCGTACGGGAAAATCCACACTTCATCGCTATCTCGGAGATGCTGTGTCCTATAGCTCGTGCGCCTACTGTAACACCACGTTAGAACTCACTTAAATTTTGATAACCTGCCATTATAGCAGCAGTAGCCGATCTAACAACTGCGCCACACATTTTTCATACATAGGCTTGCCGACCGCAGCGCCTTATTCTGCCTGTTCACATATTTCTGTCTTTGAATACGCATGCCTAAACCAGTTCCTTTGGCGCTTCAGTGTATAGCCTATTCTCATAAAATCATAGTAACCATTATTTGATGTGAAAAGTTAATTTTGATACAGTAATTACATTTGTTACTAAAATTGTTGTGTAGGCTACTGGGGGAGTGAGCACCGACACAAACAGGGAAGGAGAGACATGGAAACGGCCGTTGGCAGGAATCCAAAATGATCTGTACATATCACTGGCTTATTTGCAGTACATTCTGTTTCTAAGAAGGAAAGAAATATAAACTTCTCGTTATGAGGTGGCTTGCTGTGCTTCCTCTGTCTGCCACTTTCTATTACTTCTACACTCTTCCACCATTTGCAGAACGCAGGACAAGCATCATCTTCCTACTACTCAGTACTGATACTCTCGAAGCCTGCGACCGAAGTGGACCGGACCAGCGATGGGTGGCTGATTAAGTGAGCGTTGAGAGAGAACGCTGAACTTTGTCTTCCAGGCACTGTGACGCTGCCCACTCTTTACTATAATATTCAGGAAAATAAGCTCTCGGCTCATAATAATAATAAAGCTTTAAGGGAGACTCAAACGACATACAATCTGAAAATCGTAACCTAATGTACGTATATCATCCAATATAAATATTTAGTCCCACTGCGATGAAGTCGACAAAAAGGACACTAATCGTAACTTTCGACAACGCAGACTTCTCAGCAACGGAGCACACGCACACCCCATTACGACTAACACGTCAAGCACAAACGGACAAACAACACAAACAACGTATACGATCTACAGTGAAACAGAACAACCGTACATCAGTTCCAATGCACATAAAAAGGCAACTTGAGACAACTGAAATACAATTCCTCTGCTAATTCACTGCTTTACAGTATTCAGACCTCAGACAGCCACATCATGTTTCATGAAAATACAATACACTTATAAAAGACACTGCTCCTCAAATTACAGGCCGAATAGCGACCCCGCCATACTTAATCAGTTTAAAACCTTGGCAATACACTAATTCCACGACAGATTCAAAGGCAAGCACAACAAAATGCCACAAGTTACTCTAATCCACAACCTTGCAACCGTCAAAACGGAAATCTTTCTTCCTCAAACGCTTCCTGGCTCCCATGTGCCATTTTCTGTGGACATATCAGGAAAAATAATCTGTTGCTCCAGCCAAATGACGCCTCAGTTTAACATCAGGCCACAAGCAGCTTGGTGGCCCAAACGTGCAATGCCTTGCTGCCTCCAAGCTGCTGAACTTCCTCCAGGATGTGCTTCGTTTCGCTGGCGAATCGGAACTTCAATTGATCCACAGCGCCTCCTAACACTGAGCAGAGGGGGCGCTTACGGCACTCATTGTGCACTACTTGCGACCTCCCGTGTCTACCGCCATAGAATCAATTCGAACATGCATCGCCAGTGGCGAGAACGACAAATGAGCAGCAATGGACAGCACATTAGTAATGTAGTTTATTTGAACAGGTGTATGAGTACTTTCTTAATACACAGTCTAGTCACATTAATGTGGTCACCGCTTGTGTTCGACGTCAACGTGCAACAACTACTCACAGGCAACAGATGGCAGCATCAGCAATGGAGGATATGTAAAAGTGTCGGGGGGAAGCGGAAACGGCGTGATTTGTCTGACGTCCAAAATAGCATCATGATTGGCTTTAGGGCCAAGGACGGAAGAATTTCCGAAACTGCTAAATGTGTAAACTGTTCCCGTGCCGCCGTGATTAAAGTATACTGTGCGTGCCAAAATGGCACTCTCCAAAACCGACGCCGAGGCAACTGTAGTCCACCACGGGCCATAGACGAGAGGGATAAACGACAGTTGCGAGGATGTGTACACGCAGATAGAAGTGCAACTGTCGAGCAACTGACCTCCCAGATGAACCAAGAGGTTACCAACCGTGTCTCCTTAATAACCATTCAGTGATTGCCGTGTTTTGGCCTCTGCAGCAGCCGCCTCGTTCTTCCACCCATCCTGACTGCTGTTCATCGGCAACAAAGGCTGGAATTGGCGTGCCAGAACGTCCACTGAGTGGCAAAAAGTGGCCTTTTCAGATGAATCACTTTTTTAGCTCCATCAGACAATGGAAAACTCCCTGCAGCAATCATCGAAAGGATCCATGCCGGTGGGGGAGCTAGGTGATCTAGTCATTCTGGAAGGTACAATGGATGAGCACAAGAGTGCATCTACCTTTAGAGAACATGTCCATCCTTATATGTAGTTTGTTTTCCCTCGACACGATGGCATCTACCAACAGGACAAGGCAGCGCGCCTCACAGACCGCAGTTTACGTCCTAACAACACTAGGATGAGTTCACTGTACTCCCCTGGCTCCCAGACTCCCCCAATTTAAACCTAGTTGAAAATCTATGGAACCGCTTCGATCGGGCTATTCGCATCAGACATCATCAACCAAGAAACCTATCGCAGCTGGCCAACATAGGAGTCTAAATGGCTCCACAGCACTGTCGATACTTCAAGAACCTCATTGACCCTCTCCCTGCTCGTATCGCAGAGGTCCGCGCTGCAAAGGACAGTCATTCAGGCTTTTGACAAGTGCTAACATTAATGTGACTAGACAGTGAATATGCAATATTGTTTTTATGTAATTACGTCGCTGCAGGTTATTACATAATACCTATCAACTATCCATTAATCGATATCTAATTTCAATTTCAGAGTTGTGCATAAAAAGTAAAATACAGTTCCACATGTACTTGAAAATTTTTGTTGTAAAATGACGTTCCATGTCTGACATGTCCATTGTCATCATCCCGAATTGGAAGGGTACTTAAATAGTGAACACTGCTGGCTGTGTTACAACGACAGCAACAGTTTATTTCTGGTAAACTCAGAACTTGTGTGTATATGTGGGTGAGCAATTTGACGATATTCAGAATAAAGGCTTCCATGCACAAACCTTTATGGCTAATTTATTCCATCATTTTAACTACATCAGTTTACACCAAGAGGGAGAACCAGCCAAAAACTCAGTTCTGCAATGTAATATGGAACAAACTGCCTGGGATGGAAAGCGGTGATCTAAAAGGTATGCGTGACTTATTTACGACACAGATATAACTTCAGATGCTGCTTACTTGAGGTCTAGCTCCACGTACTCGACCTGTTTCATCTGTCCTTGCCTATGTTGCAGTCATGTTTCCGCCGCACTCCCATATGTACGCCTAACTTAACGTTGCAACACTGAGAAAGGGGTCTGCGCGTCATTAAAGAAAGACGAAACTAATCTGGTAAAGTGAAATACATTACTGAGGCCCTTTGTCTTCCAGTTAAGTTGGTGTACATACATGAGAGCATTAATGCATAGATGCCACTCATCAGAATTCAGGGAATTTGCGAGACAAACTGATCCCAATTAGCGAGACATTTCCGCCATTCCGAATTAGCTACTCGCTCCTAACACTGCAATCACTTTGCTGGTCTGCTATGCCGCACTTAAACACGAACAACAAGGATAGTTTTGTTATCTGTCAGTAGTAATATATACGATTTCTACCAGATACAATCTACACTAACACCACAGCCGCGACCACATGCTGTATGGCCATAATCAATAATCTTCAGCAACACTGACCAGTACAAAACTCAATAGCTAACCTCGTCCAAATTACCGATATGTAAGCTTTCTTCTATTAATCTATTTTCGCCTACGTCTGCCAATATTGTCAGCATCAAAAATATACCTCGTGATACAGCAGTAGTGCGCCTGGGGGGAGTGAAGCAGGATGGTGACTTACTGGACATTATTTTAATTCATCATTTATTAATAAACACAGAATTTGATCATTACACTTGATTGTAAGAGCGGTTTTCTCTATAGCTCATCATTACATAGTTTAATTTCCAGAAACATTTCATCACATTTGGTAACAAGAAAACAAATATTATAACTAGTAGTAAAAAAAGAAGATTTTGCTGTAATCTTTAAGACACATTATAAAAAATAACACTTAGGTACATATATACTATTAGGACACAATCCTTCACCAAAGGCAATAATAAAACTGAATACTGTTGAGCAATTTCGAAACAAAAAATGTTATGACAAACATTTAAAGTTACAATAACAGCAACTTCGCAACCATTGGTATTTTCTCCTTAACAAAAAAACGGTTCAAATGGCTCTGAGCACTATGGGACTTAACATCTGTGGTCATCAGTCCCCTAGAACTTAGAACTACTTAAACCTAACTAACCTAAGGACATCACACACATCCATGCCCGAGGCAGGATTCGAACCTGCGACCGTAGCAGTCGCGCGGTTCCGGACTGCGCGCCTAGAACCGCTAGACCACCGCGGCCGGCTCTCCTTAACAATCACGAAAGACATTTCCAAGTACTTAGCAATTTCTAAAAAATAAAGCTTCGGCACAAGTGTCTCTTACACCATAGCTAACAAATACAAAAGAATTAGCTTGGCACAAAAAAATGGTTCAAATGGCTCTGATCACTATGCGACTTAACGTCTGAGGTCATCAGTCCCCTAGAGCTGACGACTACTTAAACCTAACCAACCTAAGGACATCACACACATCCATGCCCGAGGCAGGATTCGAACCTGCGTCGGTAGCGGTCGCGCGGTTACAGACTGAAGCGCCAAGAACCGCTCGGCCACAACGGCCAGCAGCTTGGCACACGAAGAAATCTTCACATAACCTTGACGTAACTGGCGACCTAAACCAATTAAACGGTGCCAACCTTAGTTCAACAGCTTCACTTACTTCGAACCATCTGTTAGGCAATCATGGTGCTACTAGCGAATATTTAAAAGTAATGGAATGTCGGCAAGATTCAAAATTTAACTTGTCAGTAAAACATCACGTAAAATTCACAGTTGCAAGCATACGCAACTAATTTTAAATCAGGGGACCAAAGAGAAGGAAGTCTGCCATTCCCAAACAAGCCCCTCACTTGCAGTGGAGGCCAAAGCGCTCACCTAATCAGTTTAACAAGGACACCAAGGAGGCAACATTAGCACAACCCAACAAATGACACTGACATCATGTAAGAGACACAACTAAAAAGACAGTACCGCTGCGAATCATCAAACAGGCAAAATAATATCGGTCACAAACATGATCTACCACAACGTCTTCCCAGTGACGTCATCCAATTACTGATCGATGATAATGTCTGCTAAACAATGGCCGGCCGGAGTGGCCGAGCGGTTCTAGGCTCTTCAGTCTGGAACCGCGCGACCGCTACTGTCGCAGGTTCGAATCCTGCCTCGGGCATGGATGTGAGTGATGTCCTTAGGCTAGTTAGGTTTAAGTTGTTCTAAGTTCTAGGGGACTGATGACCTAAGATGTTAAGTCCCATAGTGCTCAGAGCCATTTGAACCATTTTTGCTAAACAATGTCGCGCAAATACTGAGGGGCCACGCTTTACGTACTCATCACACTTCCGCACCATTCAGCAACAGTAAGGAGGAAAAGTACTAAATAGCCTCTATTATAACAGAACACACAGTAAAGCACTTCAGACAGGTAGACAACGACTTCACTCTGCAGTTACTAAAGCGGCAGCTATCTGTCCTTTTGCAGTCATAGATTAGCACCGTGCTTTAAAGTAATAGGCGTAGCACCCACGCGGGCGCCGTACTTCACACACGGCAGCGGGAAGATGGCAGGCAGACAGCCTGCACCTATTGTTTGTAGTTCTGTAGCTTCCATCTGAGCATCGTATTCCATACATGACACCACGGAAATGACAGGCAGTTAGCCTGCTCTCGTCCTCCGTAATTGTACAACATCCAGGCGGGCATTGTACTCCATACGAGGCAGCAAGAATTGAAATACAAACAGCCTGCACTCGATGCCCGAAGCTCGGCCCTGCCCTTGTCCAGCTCAGTGGTCACAGCTACGTGACCCCAGCACAGAGACCAGCTGCTTCCCAACGCACTCCGGCTGGCTGTGCGTCCATTTCCTTGTTCGCAGGCAGAGTGGTGACTGAGCTTTCACACTAGCTGACATTGCTCAATTTTCTCCTTGACCAGAGATTACATGAACCACACTGCATTCGCAGCACGCCCCCTCTGATACTGATTGCCAGAGGCAGTCCTGGCACCGCTCAGCCGGCCGGAGTGGCCGAGCGGTTCTAGGCGCTACAGTCTGGAACCGCGCGACCGCTGCGGTCGCAGATTCGAATCCTACCTCGGGCATGCATGTGTGTGATGTCCTAAGGTTAGCTAGGTTTAAGTAGTTCTAAGTTCTAGGAGACTGATGACCTCAGCAGTTAAGTCCCATAGTGCTCAGAGCCATTTGGCACCGCTCACTTTGAAACTTCAGTTGAAATCACTGCCTACCCGACTGTATATATTCCGATTTACTTAATATGAGATCAACAGATACAATAACTAAGGTGGTCTGCCATCTGACATAGGTCTGACCTGAGTCAAGCTCCATCGCTTCCTCCTCCACACAAAGGTCTGTCACTCCTACTTGTAACTTCTGAGCATGCTATGACGTTAGACAAGCCATTTAACCTATTTTTTTCCTACCAAAATTGTAGTGTGGACTCTTCCAGTGGAAACTCTTTCGGGACATTTACTGAGATAATTCTGACTTCATTCTTATTCTTATACAGTGTTGTTACCATAAAGAAATTTCCAAAACTCCTCCAAAATAATTTTAAAAATTCCGTTAAAGAGTTCTTCAAGGCCGTATTAGCTTTATGCCGGTCCCTTTATCAGGCATCACAACCGCTTCCTCCATTGTACACTGAAGCGCCAGAGAAACTGTTACAGGCGTGCGCATTCAAATGCAGAGATATGTGAAAATGCAGAACATGGCGCAGCAGTCGGCAACGCCTGTGTAAGACAACAAGCGTCTGGCACAGTTGTTAGATCGGTCACTGTGCTACAATGGTAGGTTATCAAGATTTAAGTGAGTTTGAACGTGGTGTTATACTCGGCACAAGAGCGATGGGACTGAGCATCTCCCAGGTAGCGATGAAATGGGGTTGTCCCGTACGACCATTTCACAAGTGTGCCGAGAACATCAGGTATCCGGTAAAACATCAAACCTCCGACATCGCTGCTGCCAGGAAAAGATCATGCAAGAACGGAACCATCGACGACTAAAGAGAATCGTTCAACGTGACAGAAGAGCAACCAATCCGCAAATTTCTGCAGATTTCAATGCTGGGCCATCAACAAGTGTCAGCGTGCGAACCATTCAACGAAACGTCATCGATGTGGGCTTTCGGAGCTGAAGGCCCACTCGTGTACCCTTGATGACTGCATGACACAAAGCTTAACGCCTCGCCTGGGTCCGTCAACACCAACATTGAACTGTTGATGACTGGAAACATATTGCCTGGTCGGATAAGTGTCGTTTCAAATTGTATCAACCGGATGGTAGTGTACGGGTATGGAGACAAACTCACGAATCCATGGACCCTGCGTGTCAGCAGGGGACTATTCAAGCTGGTGGAGGCTCTGTGATGGTGTGGGGCATGTGCAGTTGAAGTGATATAGGTCTCCTGAAATGTGTGGATACGCCTCGGATAGGTGACACGTACGTAAGCACCTTGTCTGATCACCTGCATCCATTCATGTCCATAGTGCATTCTGACAGACTTGGCAGTCGCAGCATGACAATGCGACACAACACACGTCCAGAGTTGCTAAAGAGTAGCTTCAGGAACACTCTTCTGAGTTTAAACAGTTGCGCTGGTAACCAAACTCCCCAGACATGAACACTATTGAACATATCTTGGATGCCTTGCAACATACTATTCAGAAGAGATTTCCACCCCCTCGTACTCTTACAGCTTTATGAACAGCCCTGCAACATTCATGGTGTGAGTTCTCTCCAACGCTATTTCAGACATTAGTTGAATCCATGCCACGTCGTGCTGCCGCACTTCTGCGTGCTCGTGGTTGCCCTACTGTACTTGAGCATGAGGCTTGGCCCTTTCGACGTCCCTTTACAGTCCATAAATTTCGAGTGTAACCACTCGATGCCCAACCTTCTCAGGGTTTACGCAATTAATCGGTTTGCATCATGTACGTTATGACATCGTACATTCTCTCTAGCCTTACAAAGTGAAAAGTTATTATCACCTGGAGATGCTCGTATAATAGTGTGAAAGCTGTTGCGTTGCCAAATAAAGGAACCTAATACTGCTTCTGCAGCCTTGAATAATTTTCATTCATTTTAGGGAATTCTTCAAGGAAATTTTAAAATTATTCCGGAGAATTTTTCGAAATTTCTTTACACTGACAATGTAATCTAAGCTGTGTTTGCCCTAACAACAAAATAGTCTTATAAAATTTGTTTGTGTGATGGGCTGTTTTTCTTTCCTCAGTAGTACGTTCTCTGACTCGTCCATCTGCTTGTTGCCAAGAGGTGTCTGCTCTCGGAAATTGCGTCTGACTTTCACTTTGTACCTCTCTCGTCCTCACACCGGCCCTTTGACACATTTCCGCAAACACACTCTGAAGCCCTCTGAAGCCGGCCGCCATTCGTGGCGCCTTTGGGCGCGCTGCTGCCCACCAGAGCAGCAGTGCTCTCGCCTTCGCACGATACCAAGAATTCTGATTGCTGTGCTTAGTTGAAAATGGAATATCTCGTGATTTACAGCTCCGATCACCGTGAGGTTTTGACAAACGCTCGTAAAGAACCGACTCCACCCACAACCCCCCCCCCCCTTCCAACCTATTTCTCCTGTTACTCAGTTACTAAGGGAAACAGGAGCTTCGGTAATATGCGTAGTCACTGATTGTACATCATCACTGCAACGTCTTAGAGAGACAATTTACACTGACGCTCATAAATTGAGGATAATGCTGATACATGGTGAAACAACGATCTGGTGGTCGGTTTGAGGGTTTAAATCACCTCGGGGATGACCATGCGCAGCATTTGACCTGCAGTCGTCGCACGGTGGAGCTGGCAGCAGTCCACATACGCAGAGGTGTGTTGGTGCATGTCAAGAGTACAGTGCAGCAAGGGCGACTGGAGGCTGGTCAAACACAGCAGGTCATAGCACAGGCCCTCCGTATGCCACAAAGTGTGATCTCACGATTATGGCAACGATTCCAGCAGACAGGAAACGTGTCCAGGCACTACAGTACGGGACGTCCACAGTGTACAACACCACAAGAAGACCGATATCTCACCATCAGTGCCCGCAGACGGCCACGGAGTACTGCAGGTAGCCTTGCTCGGGACCTTACCGCAGCCACTGGAACAGTTGTCTCCAGACACACAGTCTACAGACGACTGAACAGACATGGTTTATTCTCCCGGAGACCTGCAAGGTGCATTCCGCTGACCCCTGGTCACAGCAGAACCCGTAAAGCCGGTGTCAAGAACGCAGTACATGGTCGTTCGAACAGTGGTCCCAGGTTATGTTCACGGACGAGTCCAGGTATAGTCCGAACAGTGATTCTCGCCGGGTTTTCATTCGTGAACCAGGAACCAGATACCAACCCCTTGAAAGGGACCTGTACGAAGGTCGTGGTTTGATGGTGTGGGGTGGGATTATGATTGGTGCATGTGCACCCCTGCATGTCTTTGACAGAGGAACTGTAACAGGTCAGGTTTATCGAGACGTCATTTTGCACTAGCATGTCCGCCTTTTCAGGGGTGCAGTGGGTCCCACCTTCCTCCTCATGGATGATAACGCACGGCCCCACCGAGCTGCCATCGTGGAGGAGTACCTTGAAACAGAAGATATCAGCTCTCCGTCGACGTATCGCTGAATGTCTTCAAACCCCTACGACACTTCATGAGCTCCGATAGGCACTGGTTCCAGAATGGGAGGCTATTCCCCAGTAGCTGCTCGACCACCTGATCCAGAGTATGCCAACCCGTTGTGCGGCCTGTGTACGTGTGAATGGTGGTCATATCCCATACTGATACCAGGGTACATGCGCAGGAAACAATGGCATGTTGTAACACATGTGTTTCGGGACAGTTTTCTCAACTCGTCAGCAATACCGTGGACTTACAGAACTGTGTCGTGTGTGTTCCCTATGTGCCTATGCTATTAGCGCCAGTTCTGTGTAGTGCCACGTTGTGTGGCACCACATTCTGCAAATTACCCTTACTTTACAAACATGAGTGTATATTATCCACCGGCTTCCTATCTTTCAATCTAGGGCACCCTGTGAAGGAGACTCATACAGTTACGAAAGATTTAGATGATACACTTATGACTAGGTCCTCGATCGTGCACGAAGCGGTGCTCGAAACTCGGACGTCCGCTTTAGGAGACAGCAAGAAAGCACCGAAAGTTGGTGGCCAGTGGCTCCTGTGTCGTGAGCGAAGTTCCCCGTACTCTGGCCACCACGGCACGTGGCCGCCCTCGTGATGCCCGGGCACGTCGCGGGCTCCCCTGACACGCACACGCACACACACACACGCACATGCACACACACACACACACACACACACACACACACACACACACACAGTTCGCGGCAGATTAATGCGGCTGCCAAACGGACCTGCGCTCTGTCTGCCTTGTCCTGCATTTCCCCGCAGCCCACAGCCATGTGACGGCTCCGCGGCCGGCTACAGCCCACACTCTTCTGTCCTCTCTCCGTACCTTTACACACTCAGCGACACTGACGGCTACACACGAGCCCCATACGTGGCTGCAAAATTATACGCCGCGTCGAACCTCTCCTGAGGATAATTCGCTAGTGAGAGGAACAACATCCGGCAAATAGTGGTCACACTTTTGCAGAGGCCTGAAATTGACTTTCCACGCAAAATTAAATGCCCCCTCTTCCATTATTTCACCCATGATGGGACGTAATTGACTCATGGTAGTTGTTGCTGGAGCACAGATGATAGTGAGTGGAGTAATAGCAACTTTCCACGTCCAGAGACCTCTCAATGAGTCACTGCAAATGGAAGCGCAGTCAGCAGTAGAAGTTTCCCACATAATGTGTGTCGCGGTACTAAGCAGAAAATCGGAAACTATAATTTTTTTACCGTAAATGAGATGCGGAGGAGCCAGCTTCGATTCCTGGTACTGCTAGAGACTTTTTCTTTTTGAAAGCACTGGGAAGAGATTTACTCGGCCTCTTCACACAGCTGAGAAGTTACCTGAGTGAGAAGCAGCTGTCGGGAGAGCGATATGCTGTCCCCATGCCCTCCATCATGCATACGAATCACAACGTTAGCGCCGGCCGCTATGGCCGAGCGGTTCTAGACACTTCAGTCCGGAACCGCGCGGCTGCTACGGTCGCAGGTTCGAATCCTGCCTCGGGCATTGATGTGTGTGATGTCGTAGGTCAGTTTAGTTTTAGTAGTTCTAAGTCTAGGGGATATTGATGACCTCAGATGTTAAGTCCCATAGTGTTTCGAGCCATTTGCCCCATATGAACACCGTTGGCAGAGGATGACACGGCGGCCAGTAGGTACTGAATAGCCCTACAGGGCCAGCAGACGGAGTTGTAACCTTTTACTGTAAATGAGTAGATCACCGTTTAAAAAGAACTGTCGGTGACTTTGCTGTCAATGCCACGTCACACCAAGTGATATCAGATTCACTTCAGTTCGAAATTCATAATTTCTCTATCCGGCATTGACCAGCAATTGGAACTGTGAATAAGGTCACGAGGGTTCATGACGAGGACTACTCTCCGTTCGTCCGTGATGTCAGTACTGTAAAAGATAATACCACTCTGGAATGAAAAATCGGTATGCTGCATGTTACACATCACTACCGGCAAAATTATTTTCAATAGCTGAATCTGTAGACACATAAACTGACAGAAAGAAAATCACAACACCATACGATAATTAATGTAGAGCAATAAAATTCCCGGAATACATTTATCTAGGTAACAAAAAAAAAAGGTTCAGCTGGCTCTGAGCACTATGGGACTTAACATCTGAGGTCATCAGTCCCTTTTCTTCCTTTTTCTGACGGACACACGTCCAGGTCGTCGGTTCATATTAACTTCTCAGAACTCTGGCATTTCTCTCCCCACATCCACCACTGCTGGCGGCTGACCTCCAACTGCCCAACGCTATGGGCTGTTCACATCCAACTGCCCAACACTACACTAGTGAATAATGCAACATGAGTCCAACCTGCCACAGACTGCACACAGCGCAGTCAGCGATTTACATATAGAGCGCTACGTAGCGCCAGCAACATAAAAACCTAAACAGCCTACTTACAATGGAACTCCAACCCAAAGAAGTGACATCCGGCACCTGTGAAACACAATGCATGCACATTTGAATCGAAGCATTCAGTTTTCTGAAGGTTACACCGGTTATTAGCTTACCATCATTTCACACTTGCAGTGGCTTATCTCAGCCTTACGTTAACCTGTGACCTTGCAATGTTAATGACTTAAATATGTTACCTAGCCCGCCGCTGTGGCCGAACGGTTCTAAGCGCTGCAGTCCGGAACAGCGCGACTGTTGCGGTCTCAGGTTCGAATCCTTCCTCGGACATGGATGTGTGTGCTGTCCTTAGGTGAGTTAGGTTTATGTACACTATTGACCATTAAAATTGCTACACCACGAAGATGACTTGCTACAGACGCGAAATTTAACCGACAGGAAGTAGATGCTGTGATATGCAAATGATTAGCTTTTCAGAGCATTCACACAAGGTTGGCGCCGGTGGTGACACCAACTAAGTGCTGACATGAGGAAAGTTTCCAACCGATTTCTCATACACAAACAGCAGTTGACCGGCGTTGCCTGGTGAAACGTTGTTGTGATGCCTCGTGTAAGGAGGAGAAATGCGTACCATCACGTTTCCGACTTTGATAAAGGTCGGATTGTAGCCTATCGCGATTGCGGTTTATCGTATCGCGACACTGCAGCTCGCGTTGGTTGAGCTTCAATGACTATTAGCAGAATATGGAATCGGTGGGTTCAGGAGGGTAATACGGAACGCCGTGCTGGATCCCAACGGCCTCGTTTCACTAGCAGTAGAGATAACAGGCATCTTATCCGCATGGTTGTAACGGATCGTGCAGCCAGGTCTCGATCCCTGAGCCAACAGATGGGGACGTTTGCAAGACAACAACCATCTGCACGAACAGTTCGACGACGTTTGCAGCAGCATGGACTATCAGCTCGGAGACCATGGCTGCGATTACCCTTGACGCTGCATCACAGACAGGAGTGCCTGCGATGGTGTGCTCAACGACGAACCTGGGTACACGAATGGCAAAACGTCATTTATTCGGATGAATCCAGGTTCTGTTTACAGAATCATGATGGTCGCATCCGTGTTTGGCGACATCGCGGTGAACGCACATTGGAAGCGTGTATTCGTCATCGCTATACTGGCGTATCACCCGGCGTGATGCTATGGGGTGCCAGTGGTTACACGTCTCGGTCACCTCTTGTTCGCATTGACGGCACTTTGAACAGTGGACGTTACATTTCAGATGTGTTGCGTCCCGTGGCTCTACCCTTCATTCGATCCCTGCGAAACCCTACATTTCAGCAGGATAATGCACGATGGCATGTTGCAGGTCCTGTACGGGCCCTCCTGGATACAGAAAATGTTCGACTGCTGCCCTGGCCAGCACAGTCTCCAGATCTCTCACCAACTGAAAACGTCTGGTCAATGGTGTTCGAGCAACTGGCTCGTCACAATACGCCAGTCACTACTCTTGATGAACTGTGGTATCGTGTTGAAGCTGCATGGGCTGCTGTACATGTACACGCCATCCAGGCTCTGTTTGACTCAATGCCCAGGCGTATCAAGGTCGTTATTACGGCCAGATGTGGTTGTTCTGGGTACTGATTTCTCAGGATCTATGCACCCAAATTGCGTGAAAATGTAATCACATGTCAGTTCTAGTATAATATATTTGACCAATGAATACCCATTTATTATCTGTATCTTGGTGTAGCATTTTTAATAGCCAGTAGTGTAGTTCAAAGTTCTAGCGGATTGATGACCTCAGATGTTAAGTCCCATAGTGCTCGGAGCCATTTGAACCATTTGAATCCCCCTGGTACGGAATCTGTGTATCACGTCCGTCTGTGTCTTGCGTAAATCTCGTGTTCAGCGGTGAGAAGGCTTTGTAAAAGTTTGCGTATCGTGTAGCTGATGCGGGACGTTGGTACAAGCCCGGTAATTATCTAGTTGGTTGTGGGAAATCACCTAAAAACCACATCCATGCTCGTCGGGTCACTAGGCCTCCTTGTTGATCTGCGAGGTGGATTCGCTCTGGGGCAGCCTCCCCGTATCCCGCAAGTGACGCGTTAAACCCTCGACTGTCCGGGCGGGTAACAGAAAATAGTAATTAATGCATCATAATTTTTACAGATATTAAAAAAGTGGAATGCAACTGCTGTTGCAAACACAGAAAACATTGAACTAACATGCATACATATTCCAAAGCCTAGTGCCTTGCCGATGTAGACACTCTCTTCCGTCATTGGTTGTTCGTTTCAGCTCTGTGCTTGGAGCTACGTGAATGAGACGTAGCGTCTCTACGGCGTGGAATGTCGGCAGAACGGTCGGGGATAGCGATATCCTGACCACACCCTATCCTCTTTTCGATGTCACCCAAATACTTCATCCGAGGCAGTCCTTTTCCTTCTTTCCCTTCAAGAATATTAATGAAGGGAGGCAGTCCTTTTCCTTCTTTTCCTTCAAGAATATTAATGAAGGACGTGTTGTGTCCGACTTCATGTCCAATAAATATTATTTTTGTCTTCGGAGTGTTTTGCGGCGGTATGACTAGATAAAATCTTCTCGGTTTTACTCCCGAGGGCGATGGCGGATGAAGTCATCGACAGCTCGAGAATTTTATTGAGATTGACGCGACTTAAAAACGGAGAAGCATTTATCCAAATTTTATTTTTCTCTTCTCTATTTCCTTCAGTAATCTTCTCTCTTCGTTAACTTCCCTTAAGACTTGGTTCATCTTTCCGTCCAATTGGTTCTTATAATTTTCCGCGATATCCAAAATTCAGCAGCTTCGAATCCTTTCCAATTTACGCAGAGTCCCACTTTCAGTCCCATAGTGTAGTGTATTCCATACTGTAAGTAGGCTGCTTCGGTTTTCTTATTGGTAACGCCACGTAGCGCTCTGTATGAAAATCACTGGCTGTGCTGTGTGCAGTCTGTGGCTAGTTTGCATTGTTGTCTGCCACTGTGGTGTTGGGCAGCTGGATGTTAACAGCGCGTAGCGTTGAGCAGTTGGAGGTGAGCCGCCAGCAGTGGTGGATGTAGGGAGAGAAATGGCGGAGTTTTGAAGTTTGTGAGACTGGATGCCATGAACTGCTATATATATTATGACTTTTGAACACTATTAAGGTAAATACATTGTTTGTTCTCTATCAAAATCTTTCATTTGCTAACTTTGCCTATCAGTAGTTAGTGCCTTCAGTAGTTTGAATCTTTTATTTAGCTGGCAGTAGTGGCGCTCGCTGTATTGCAGTAGTTCGAGTAACGAAGATTTTTGTGAGGTAAGTGATTTGTGAAAGCTATAGGTTAATTTAGTCGAGGGCCATTATTTTCTAGGGATTTTTGAAAGTGAGATTGCGTTGCGCTAAAAATATTGTGTGTCAATTTAAGCACAGTCAGGCATAAATTTTTCAAAGGGGACGTTTCATATGTCGACTCTTAGCCGAGGATACCTCACTGAAATCTTCTGATTTTTTCTTGTAGTTTGTGTAATTAGTGTAGCTTTTGTTTATTGCTAGCGCGTAATTATAGAGAGAATTTCCTTTGTAGTTGCAGTCTGTCATTGTTTTACAGTAAAACAGTTGTGGCATGCATGTAGATTTGCACCAAGTATTTCGCAGCTGCGCTTGCTATTAACTAGATATTATTTTCAGCGCTATGCTAATGTGTTTTCTTATTTTTGCACTTCAAATTGTGCTTTTCTGTGTTATCGTGTGAAATATTGTGACAATTATAGCGTGTGAAAAACGTAATACTAGGCTCCAAAGTAAACTGAGAAAGGACAGTGAAGACGAAAGCAGTGTGTTAGCGCCACCGTGTAATGAATTTAGGTAATGACAGGACACAGTCTTGCAAATACTGCAGATTCAGGTTTTGGGTCCTCACCGTTTTCACAAATAAGTCAAGACACATTTTCTGCTTGTCAAAATGTGAATGTTGTTGGTGCAACTTCACTGCCGAAAAGCACTGAGGAACATGTTTCAGACACCAGTGCATTGTTATTACAGTTAATGCAACAAATGGGACAAAGGCTACGAAAGTTGGACACAACGTTTGAACAAAATCAGAAACAAATGGGACAAAATCTTCAAAAGTTAGACACAATGGAACAAAATCTTCAAAAGTTAGACACAATGGAACAACACCAGAGACAAACACAGCAACAGTTAGACGCAATGGAACCAAAGCTTCAAAAGTTAGACTCAGTGAACATACGCTTGAACAAACACGTGAAGATTTAACTTCTGAGTTACATAAAATCGAATCGAAATGTCAAAAAGTCTGTAATGACGCAAAAACACAAATTTGTGAGCATTTCCAACCTATTTTTTCGCGGCATGAAAATACGTTACAGAATCACGAAGCAGCCATAAAAGAACTGCAAACTATTGGTCATGAAAATCATGAGACCTTGCAAGCTAAAATTGACTCAGTTGTATCTACCGATTCGGTTATGCAACTTGCAAAAACTCAGGAAAACTTCAAGGACACCATAAATACGATTTCAACACAAATGGACATCCTGAAACTTGGTTCAGAAAAACACACTGAGGAAATAAGTACACTATCGGAGAAAGTAGCCGAACTTTCGGATCAGTTCACTAACTTATCTGCAAAGGTAGATGATCATCTGAATGACACAAGACCTGTAGCCATCACTGACACAGAAGAGTATGAACAAATTAAGAAATTCAGACAAAATCAGAACCAAATTAACACGCAACACAGAAGAGAAATCCGGGAAGTACAAGATCAGTTGGCACAAATAACACAAAAATTACATATTTCATTGGACACTCGCGTTCCAACACGGGAAGAGGGACTTAGAAATACGGAAAAGCCACAAAATAATAACACAGGGCATTTCGGAAATTATGAAAGAAATTGGCAAGGTGCACCGAATTTTGAGGTGGAACCGCCGACACGACGTAACAATGACCGATATGCTACTCGCCGACACGATGATTTTGACTATAAGCTGTTCATTACTACACATTTAAGAATTCTGGCAACGACATTCATCCACAAGCGTGGCTCCATCAAGTCTCTCATTGTTTTCCTCCTAACTGGTCATTAGAGCACAGATTAGGATTTATGTGTGGCTACTTAGAGAATGAACCAGCTGAAAGAATGCGATCGGTCATTCACGATTGTCACAGTGAACGAGAATTTTATCATGCCTTCCTCTCAGCATATTGGTCTCAAGCTACACAAGACCGAGTAAAACATAGCATCATAATGATGAAACATTTCGAACAATCTGAATTTTCCAGTCTTTTTGAAGACATGTTGCACAAGAATCAGTACCTGTCAAACTCATACAGCTTCTCAGAACTCATCCGCATTTGCTTAATCAAATTACCTGAACATTTAAGACACACTATTTTGGCAGGACGTTGCAAAGACGACATTGAAGCTTTTCAGGGACTGTTACAAGAATTGGAAATTGACGCTGACAATCGCGGAACGCGAAAACAGGAGCACAACAATTACAGGCCACATCCGTCACAATTCCGCAATGACAGAAATAATAAATGGACACGACAAGGCTATTCTCACAACGTAAATCGTGACCAAAAAAGACACCACCCGTATGACAAGCGTTGGCACAGTAGTAAGAATTACAGAGAGAGATCGCACTTCCGTAGTAATGAATACGACAGAGATTACCATAGAAACAGACAATATAGGAACCAAAACAATTATTATCAAGGGAGACAGAATAACTTCAGATGCAACAGTCCAGCACGCAGTTACGATTCAGGGAGAAGTTCTCCACCACGTGACCGACAAGAAATTAATTACAGAAATTACCGACATGACGACAGACGATATAATCGTAACGACAGACCTGAATTGTATCAGAACTGGCGGGATTCAAACAGGGCAGAGCCCTCTCGGCAAGGTGAATTTGTAGATGTTTTAAAATTAACTATACAGTCTAGAACCTACGGAACATATTTAGACAGTAATTACGAATGTGTTGTTATAGTGAACAGACGACACAGTGTTGTTATTTGTACAATCTTGCTTGTTAGTTGCACGATTACGTAACGACTATCAGGCTTACATACTTAGAACATATACTGGTACTGCTAATGAGATTTTAATGCAACATTTTGGTTTACTTGAAAATACATTTTGGATTTAAAGCACTTTCTGCAAGGTACCAGATGACACAGTGGTTAGTTTATGTGACAGCTACACGATTTTATCACGACGCTACCGTACTAATGTGTGACACAATTTACATTGTTGCTTTGGAGGTCTATCTGTTTTATATCTGCACAGTTTATCTGAATTCTTTGGGAAAGAAAAACATGTTTTAGTAATAACTTTTGTTGTATAGCTACAATGAGTCAGCCTTTTCCGTAGCACAACAATGCATTACAGTACAGTACTTTCTTCATCACCGCAATAAGCATAATAACTACGATATTTATACGCAAAGCATTTGACTTTTGTTTATCATGAGAGTATTGGAACAAGGCCGTGCCCATTCCATTGCCAGTACCATTCCAAAGTACCGTTTTCCATGATGGCGGCCATGGCGTCAGAGACACCCCCCCCCCCTGCCTAAATATACGCGCTAGGCATGAAATGTTTTCATAACACCGCCACCATACCAAAGCACCGCTATTCGACAACAACAAGATCGCACCCAGTGTAGATTAGATTAGATTTACTTTCATTCCAATTGATCCGTAGTGAGGAGGTCCTCCAGGATGTGGAACATGTCAGAAAAACAACAATACATGACAAATATTTAAACTAAAACAAATAAGCTAATGTACCATTCCACAGGTCCCAAGTGGAATGATCGTCATTTTTTAATGAACACTAAGAGTCATTTTACAAATACTATTGCACTGAATTTAAAATAAAAAAGTTTTTTATTTATTTATAAGGTAAGAAACATGTAATACAACTACTGTAATACTTATTTACAATGAACACATTACTGCACTGAAATGGTGCAGAAGTTAGATTATACTTACACACACACACACACACACACACACACACACACACACACACAGACACACAAATTTTCAGTGAACACATTACTGCACTGAAATTGTGCAGAAGATATGTTGTACTTATATACAAATCAGTTGGTTTTCCTCAGAAATTCATCAATGGAGTAGAAGGAGTTGGTCACCAATAAATCCTTTAGGCTTCTCTTAAACTGAATTTCATTGGTTGTTAAGCTTTTTATGGCTGCTGGCAAGTTATTGAAAATGTGTGTTCCTGAATAATGCACACCTTTTTGTACAAGACTAAGTGACTTTAAATCCTTGTGAAGATTATTCTTATTTCTAGTATTGATTCCATGAATTGAGCTATTGGTTTGAAAAAGTGATATATTTTTAATGACAAATTTCATTAAGGAATAAATATATTGGGAAGCAGTAGTTAGTATCCCTAGTTCCCTAAACAGGCTTCTGCAGGATGTTCTTGAGTTCACACCACATATAATTCTTACTGCACGTTTTTGTGCCCGGAAAACTTTAGCTGCCTTGATGAATTACCCCAGAAAATAATCCCATATGACATTATGGAATGAAAGTAAGCATAGTATGCCAGCTTTTTCATTTTTATATCCCCTATGTCTGACAAAATTCGCATTGCAAACAGAGATTTGTTAAGACGCTTCAGCAGTTCTGTGGTGTGCTCCTCCCAGTTGAATTTATTATCAAGCTGTAATCCCAAGAATTTAACACCGTCCACTTCTTCTATCTTCTTGTCATCATATGTTAGACATATACTCTTGGGACACCCCTTACAAGTTCTGAACTGCATGTAGTGTGTTTTTTCAAAGTTTAGTGACAAAGAATTGGCTAGGAACCAGTGATTAATGTCTACAAATATTTTATTGGCTGATCTTTCTAAGACTACACTTGATTTGCTATTTATTGCAATGTTTGTATTATCAGCAAACAAAACAAACTTGGCATCTGGTAATGTTACTGATGAAAGGTCATTGATATACACAAGAAAAAGTAAGGGCCCCAAAATGGAACCTTGTGGGACCCCACATGTAATTAGTTACCAGTTGGATGATGCCTGATAGCTTGATACATGTCTCTTTCCTAATAACACCCTTTGTTTCCTGCCAGAGATATAAGATTTGAACCACTTTGCAGCATTTCCTGTTACACTATAATATTCTAGTTTACTTAAAAGGATATTGTGATTTACACAGTCAAATGCCTTTGACAGATCACAAAATATACCAGTTGCCTGCAATTTTTTGTCTAATGAATTAAGTACATTTTCACTGTAAGTGTAGATAGCCTTCTCTGTAGATAGCCACGTGGTGCGTGTCTAGTCCCTATTGCCGTGGCGCGGTGCGAGAGAGAGAGAAATAGCGTCATCTCTCTATGTCACAACCCCGCGCCTACATACGCGCGCTAGGCAGGACCTATATAAATCAGTGCACGATCCACATCACTCTCACACTGCTCGTATACTTCGTTCGTCCAGTACTTGTCACGTCTTCGTAAATAAACGTGCAAAAAAATGAAGCGTTCACGATCCGCCAGTGGCAGCGGCAGCAAACGTGCTCATGTGCACGAAGTTCCCTCGTGGTTCTCGTCTGCTGTCCCGCTCGTCGTCAGCTGGCCAGTCACCACCACAAAGTGTAACTGCACTCGCTAAGGATACGATATTTTATACATGATTACTTATTGCCTAAGCCAATTCCTCTTACGTCATCACGTACAATACATTACAATTATTTTACAGAAATACATTTCTTAAACAAAATTTTCAAAACAAAATTATAAAAACAATCATGATGGTCTGTTCCTGTGGATAAAATAAACGTTTATTAATTTAGTCATCCCATCACCACATGGTCTCTAACTCCTAATTTCTCTATTTCTACTTTCTACAGTTGACATCAACATGCTACTACTACATACTGTGACCTTTTATAGTAAACTCCTTTCCCTGGCGTCGCTCAGTTGCTGCTATTATCTGTGAACAATTAAAAACATTTGTTGCACATTATTGTAGGTTACTGTAACTCCGAATTTCTCAGATACCCCTTTGATGTTGTGCTTGTTTGACTGGTTATGGCATTGGTCTTCCGCTCCTAGTCTGCTTCTGTCTGCAACGGTACGCTCAATTCAACGTCAAGCTTATCTGTTGAACAAAACAAGAGTTAGTTTTGCACGTTACAGCAAGTAAAAATCAGTGATAGTGGCCAAGGTTCATGGCTGGACTTGAGAGCATCTATCTTTTGTGGTGACCTTCATTATCATCCTTTAAACTGACTGGCGTGTTGTTTTAGCGTCTCTGCTTAACTCAAATAGTTAAGCCCAGGCTCGGCTAGCGTCGCTAATACGTCTCTAGAACACTCCTATGGCCCAAATCATTAATAAGCTCTGTCGATCACGCTATTGCGTGCGACCAGCCACTGATTTACGTCTTTCTATGACGGCTCAAAACTCGCCTTTTCACACAACATCCTCATCGCGCCCATTACGAATTATCCATGTTTGGTGCGTCCCTATCGCCTAATTTTGATTGACTGGCCACCGGATAATCGTTTTGATCACCACACTCACACTAACACCACAATTGAGATAACAGGTGCGTCTCGAACACTACTGCATCGGACAGACCACCTCATAATTATCACCTGAAACACCCACAATCGCCATACGCCGATAACGCAACGGGTGGGTCCTGAACACTACCGCGTCGGACATCATACCCTGCACTCGTCTCAAGAAACGCAACATATTCAGTGGGACGCAATATCCACCTACCACATCACAACACGCTCAACACATCCCAAATCCATCCACCACAGATCCAGATTTTGTGCTGAAAGTTCTCCTGTCCAACAGCCTTGCCATAAAATTTTGTATAGGAAGTTATCTACATAAGATAACCCTTCTATAATTAATCTAATACTTCTAAATATTGTTTGTGTCATAGCTGAAGCAAAGTTTCTATACTAAGCGACCCAGTGGTCCCCATACAACAAAATTTAACATCAAACACATAACACACACACAATCCATACCAAAATAAGAGAAGCTAATGAAAAATGGGAAAATAAATACACACAACATAAAACAAATAATCACAAAACACAAATAAAACACTGCCTATACTAATACAAATAAACATCGCCAACAAATCACAAAAAATCTAATCTAATTATACACTACTTTGTTCCCGGCCGCGTTCTTCCGCTGCCGAGTGTGCCGCCCTAGTCATTCTTATCTGTTTTGCGCAGTTTGCGTACGACCAGGGTTCGCCGGACGTATTTCGATTATTTGTGCAGGTTCTGGATTGCGGTCTTCACTCGCTCTCAGCACTGGTTGATCCCTTCCATTTTGATTCGCTGGGTTCCAGTTATTATTTCCCTGGTTCCACCTACGTTCCTGTGGCGGAAAATTTTTGTCCTCTATTATCGCGCCACTGTGGGTTGTTTCCCCTAGTTACCGTTACCGGCATAGTTATTCCTCATCTGTTTTATGTTTCTCTCTATATTCGCGTCTTGGCCTTCCTCATGCGGTTCCCTTTGCTTCTTCTTCTCACGCACCTGCTGCTCGTTATAGGCAAACTCCAGTTCCCTAAGAATGCCCTTAAATGCTTCTACTTCATTTCCGCATCTGCCAGCTAGTGACTGCTGATATGTAAGTGGCAACTTCATATAGCATACGCGTATAATCTCCCAAGGGCTGCACGGTTCGTCCAGATACTGATTCTTTTTCAGCATGTTCTCAAAACATTTCACAACACTTCGGAAAACCTGAGCTCTCGAAGTCGCGTGACATAAGGATTTCTTGTTTAATTCTGTTTTGGGTCTCCTTTGATCAATATCTGCTCATAAATGCGTCGCGGAACTCTTGGTATGTTCTGCAACCTTTAGCAACACTGCGCATACTTTCCGCTGATGCACCTTCCAAGTGCGCACACACAAAGTCAAGTTTGTACATTAACGGCCACTGTGGTGGTAACGTTAGATCAAACTGTCCAATGAACGTTTTTGGATGTAACGTATTATCATCATCCTTATAGTGCTGGAACTTGTGTACCGACAGAAAGTGTTTATAATCAAACTGCCTAGTTTCATCTTTCTGCGGTGGTGTTTCGACGTTTTCATAAACTACCTCCGTGTGCGCCTCCTGGATATCCTGCGGCACTTGCAAGTGCGAGGTGGATCGCCTAAGCGGGTAGCAATTGATTGCGCCAGTTGTTCTGCTACTGAACTGCGCCTCCGGCAAATCACTTACTACACGCGGTACCTCAGTACGTGTGACTCGCGGTTCACAGCTGCCCTGACGTTCTAACGGTCTGGTTTCCAGCATGCGTGCTTCATTATCACGTCGGTTCGCAACTCCTGTGACAGATACTGTGTCCCGTTGCCGTACTTCTGAGGTTACCTCTTCCGTGGATACCATCCGAATATCGGCTCCAGTTTGTCCTGTATTTGTAGAAGTTCTGTCGACTGACAGTGCCTCTACCCTGCTCTCGATTTGTCGTTTAAATTCGGCAAATTCTGCCATCAGTGGTGCCTCTCCGGCTTCCTCCTTCCTGCTCGACACGGTTTCTTCAATCTTTTTCACTCGTGTCTGCAGCTTATTTATAACAGTTTTGCCGACCTTGCTCTTGTTCTCTGTGACCTGCTTCGTTTCTCTCGCTATTCTCTTGGCTCTCCGCGCAATTAATTTCGCCTCATTGGCAGTTCTTTTCGCTTCGGCTATCTCTCGCTCTAACTTCGCGCGCAACGCTTTTATTTCATCCTTCACACCGCATGTTTCACGCTTTATGATGGCAAGCTGCGCCCGGGTTTTCTTTCTACGCTCCTGTATGCTGCTGTGTGTTTCTTCGCTGATTCTTTCCAGACTAGCTTGCCTCTCCTATCTACACGTTTAAATTCTTTCCTGCATCACTTTCGTACTAGCGTCTATCTTCTGCATCATACACTCCAAGAATCCAGCGATACCTGAACCGGCTACAGCCGAGTCTCCCCTTTCCGCATGATAACTACTGTCATGACTTGCTGGTGATCCCCTGCTCATTCTTCCGTCTCCTGTCGAATAAGGTCCAAACCCTGCTCGGTACGACAGTGTCGGACTATTCCGTTCCGATCCTCCTGTACATAACCCATTCATGCTTCTCGTTGGCGACGTTTGCCCCCGCGGTGACACACTGCCGAACTCGCGCGTGAGTATCACCAGTTCAATGGGCCTGATTGCACATCTTGGACTCGCCAATGGCCCACCAATCCCCGCATCATGCTCCATGTTGTCCGGTGACGTCATGCGCTCTGTTCGTTCCCGAAAATAGCTGTTTTCTCTTTCGAATTCCGCTGCCGCTAATTCGTGTAAGCTGTCGCTGCTTCCTCACATGACTGCCAATCTGTCAACCCCTGTTGCGCCCTGAACTGTCTCTATTAAGCACGCCTTAGCCCTCGTAATGATCTATGTTTCCTTACCCACTAACGTAATACACTAACAAAACTTTGCACACAAAATACACACTATAATCATTAACTCCCAATACCTCTACAATATTCACAAACAGTTTACCCAACAAATCCCACAAATCTTCCCGATCTCTGCGGATCCTATTCCTAACCAATTACTCTCATTATTTCCCTAATCCAAAATATTTATTCAATCTGTGACAAAACAGAGAACACGAACCGACACATTTGTAACGTCCCCAAGAAAAATTAATGAATTACTGTGCTGATAAACCTCTTGTATTATTTGCTTTTCAAACAACTGAGCAAAACTGAACGTACTTAGACATTCACTAAAGTGACACACAATATTTTTAGTGCAGCGCAATCTGACTTTCAGTAATCCCTACAAAAGAATGTCCCTGACTAACATTAACCTATACATTTCACAAATCACTTACCTCACAAAAATCTTCGTTACTCGAATTACTGCAATACAACAAGCGCCACTACTACTAGCTAAATAATTCAAACTACTGAAGACACTAACTACTGATAAGCATAGTTAGCAAATGAAAGATTTTGATAGAGAACAAACAATGTATTAACCTCAGCAGTGTCCAAAAGTCATGATATGTATAGCACTTCATGACATCTAGTCTTACAAATTTACTGTCTCTGATGGACACACGTCCAGATCATCTGCTCTCAAAACTCCGCCATTTCTCTCCCCACATCCACCACTGCTGGCGGATCACCTACAACTGCACAACTCTACGCACTGTTAACAACCAGCTGCCCAACACTACAATAGCAAACAACAATGCAAACCAGCCACAGACTGCACACAGCACAGCCAGTGATTTTCATACATCTACATCTACATCTACATTGATACTCCGCAAGCCACCCAACGGTGTGTGGCGGAGGGCACTTTACGTGCCACTGTCATTACCTCCCTTTCCTGTTCCAGTCGCGTATGGTTCGGGGGAAGAACGACTGTCTGAAAGCCTCCGTGCGCGCTCTCATCTCTCTAATTTTACATTCGTGATCTCCTCGGGAGGTATAAGTAGGGGGAAGCAATATATTCGATACCTCATCCAGAAACGCACCCTCTCGAAACCTGGCGAGCAAGCTACACCGCGATGCAGAGCGCCTCTCTTGCAGAGTCTGCCACTTGAGTTTATTAAACATCTCCGTAACGCTATCACGGTTACCAAATAACCCTGTGACGAAACGCGCCGCTCTTCTTTGGATCTTCTCTATCTCCTCCGTAAGACCGATCTGGTACGGATCCCACACTGATGAACAATACTCAAGTATAGGTCGAACGAGTGTTTTGTAAGCCACCTCCTTTGTTGATGGACTACATTTTCTAAGCACTCTCCCAATGAATCTCAACCTGGTACCCGCCTTACCAACAATTAATTTTATATGATCATTCCACTTCAAATCGTTCCGCACGCATACTCCCAGATATTTTACAGAAGTAACTGCTACCAGTGTTTGTTCCGCTATCATATAATCATACAATAAAGGATCCTTCTTTCTATGTATTCGCAATACATTACATTTGTCTATGTTAAGGGTCAGTTGCCACTCCCTGCACCAAGTGCCTATCCGCTGCAGATCTTCCTGCATTTCGCTACAATTTTCTAATGCTGCAACTTCTCTGTATACTACAGCATCATCCGCGAAAAGCCGCATGGAACTTCCGACACTATCTACTAGGTCATTTATATATATTGTGAAAAGCAATGGTCCCATAACACTCCCCTGTGGCACGCCAGAGGTTACTTTAACGTCTGTAGACGTCTCTCCATTGATAACAACATGCTGTGTTCTGTTTGCTAAAAACTCTTCAATCCAGCCACACAGCTGGTCTGATATTCCGTAGGCTCTTACTTTGTTTATCAGGCGACAGTGCGGAACTGTATCGAACGCCTTCCGGAAGTCAAGAAAAATAGCATCTACCTGGGAGCCTGTATCTAATATTTTCTGGGTCTCATGAACAAATAAAGCGAGTTGGGTCTCACACGATCGCTGTTTCCGGAATCCATGTTGATTCCTACATAGTAGATTCTGGGTTTCCAGAAATGACATGATACTCGAGCAAAAAACATGTTCTAAAATTCTACAAGAGATCGACGTCAGAGATATAGGTCTATAGTTTTGCGCATCTGCTCGACGACCCTTCTTGAAGACTGGGACTATCTGTGCTCTTTTCCAATCATTTGGAACCCTCCGTTCCTCTAGTGACTTGCGGTACACGGCTGTTAGAAGGGGGGCAAGTTCTTTCGCGTACTCTGTGTAGAATCGAATTGGTATCCCGTCAGGTCCAGTGGACTTTCCTCTATTGAGTGATTCCAGTTGCTTTTCTATTCCTTGGACACTTATTTCGATGTCAGCCATTTTTTCGTTTGTGCGAGGATTTAGAGAAGGAACTGCAGTGCGGTCTTCCTCTGTGAAACAGCTTTGGAAAAAGGTGTTTAGTATTTCAGCTTTACGCGTGTCATCCTCTGTTTCAATGCCATCATCATCCCGTAGTGTCTGGATATGCTGTTTCGAGCCACTTACTGATTTGACGTAAGACCAGAACTTCCTAGGATTTTCTGTCAAGTCGGTACATAGAATTTTACTTTCGAATTCAATGAACGCTTCACGCATAGCCCTCCTTACGCTAACGTTGACATCGTTTAGCTTCTGTTTGTCTGAGAGGTTTTGGCTGCGTTTAAACTTGGAGTGTAGCTCTCTCTGCTTTCGCAGTAGTTTCCTAACTTTGTTGTTGTACCACGGTGGGTTTTTCTCGTCCCTCACAGTTTTACTCGGCACTTACCTGTCTAAAACGCATTTTACGATTGCCTTGAACTTTTTCCATAAACACTCAACATTGTCAGTGTCGGAACAGAAATTTTCGTTTTGATCTGTTAGGTAGTCT
Organism: Schistocerca serialis cubense; assembly: GCF_023864345.2. NCBI lineage: Eukaryota > Metazoa > Arthropoda > Insecta > Orthoptera > Acrididae > Schistocerca > Schistocerca serialis. The sequence continues at coordinate 594,214,995 of NC_064639.1, forward strand.
GAAATCTGCCTTCTATTACTCTTGCTAAACAGATAAACCTTCCTCCCTTTTTTTATATTCCTATTAACTTCCATATTCAGGGATGCTGCAACGGCCTTATGATCACTGATTCCCTGTTCTGTACATACAGAGTCGAAAAGTTCGGGTCTGTTTGTTATCAGTAGGTCCAAGATGTCATCTCCACGAGTCGGTTCTCTGTTTAATTGCTCGAGGTAATTTTCGGATAGTGCACTCAGTATAATGTCACTCGATGCTCTGTCCCTACCACCCGTCCTAAACATCTGAGTGTCCCAGTCTATATCTGGTAAATTGAAATCTCCACCTAAGACTATAACATGCTGAGAAAATTTATGTGAAATGTATTCCAAATTTTCTCTCAGTTGTTCTGCCACTAATGCTGCTGAGTCGGGAGGTCGGTAAAAGGAGCCAATTATTAACCTAGTTCGGTTGTTTAGTGTAACCTCCACCCATAATAATTCACAGGAACTATCCACTTCTACTTCACTACAGGATAAACTACTACTAACAGCGACGAACACTCCACCACCGGTTGCATGCAATCTATCCTTTCTAAACACCGTCTGTACCTTTGTAAAAATTTCGGCAGAATTTATCTCTGGCTTAAGCCAGCTTTCTGTACCTATAACGATTTCAGCTTCGGTGCTTTCTATCAGCGCTTGAAGTTCCGGTACTTTACCAACGCAGCTTCGACAGTTGACAATTACAATACCGATTGCTGCTTGGTCCCCGCATGTCCTGAGTTTGCCCCGCACCCGTTGAGGCTGTTGCCCTTTCTGTACTTGCCCAAGGCCATCTAACCTAAAAAACCGCCCAGCCCACGCCACACAACCCCTGCTACCCGTGTAGCCGCTTGTTGCGTGTAGTGGACTCCTGACCTATCCAGCGGAAACCGAAACCCCACCACCCTATGGCGCAAGTCGAGGAATCTGCAGCCCACACGGTCGCAGAACCGTCTCAGCCTCTGATTCAGACCCTCCACTCGGCTCTGTACCAAAGGTCCGCTACGTGGCGTTACCAATAAAATAACCTAAACAGCCTACTTACACAGTAATCCTAACAACAACAAATTAACGACGCACCAGCAATACATACAAACAATGAAACAAATACACAGCATAAATACACAAACACAAATATAAAGAATTTACCGCGCACAAATAACTGCCGCCGTGATTGCTGATCAGAAGATTACAGCTGTCTACACATCCTAGGCAGGGTCAGCCACGTAGAAGGGGTTTCTTTCAATAAAATGCTGATTAGGGACCCTAGGCAGGTCAGCCAAATGTCGGGGGTTTTAACAAGAATGCTTTTACTTGTTCACTTTGCCTACCGGATCGGGTCGTTGGATCTGGCTGAAGGCCTGTTATGAGACCCTACCTGTTGATTAAAACTGCCCCTTTACTAATTTTGATTAATATTTAATAATTAAATAGTGTTCAGGGAACTGATCACTACTAAACAAACAAGGATAGCATTGAACACATTTATTTAACAATAATGTTCCTAACATCAAAGTGAACAAAGACATCCTTTTATAATTGATAAAATGAAGCTAGTAATGGCAATGGCCCTTCAATTCCAGAACTAACTCTTAAGGTCGTTTAACGCATCTGTACTTGTTATTTTCTACTCTCTCACCTTGTCAGACGGCATAAAATACGTCACACAAACCAATTCCCAAATTTTCAGTACGACTGTGGCTGGAAAACTGAGCTCTGGTAATCACAGGCGTGCGTAATATCGGATTAAATGCCGAAGCTGAGCATCACGTTAGCAAATGCAGCATCGTGGACAGGTCAGCAAGCTGCCGATGGCGCCTGCGTCGTCGAGGAGCCTCAACTGCAACAAAATGAATTTATTTTCGCGAACCGGCCTCCTGTTCGTAAACTCCTATTCAAAAGCTAATTCTGCTTTCTTTCCAATCGTCTCGCACTCGTTAAGAGGGGACTCACCAGCCCAAAGGCGGAATCCAGTAACGTCTTTAATAAAGTGTGGCTCAAGGAAATTGCTCTGCTAATGTCTGCTTCCTGTGAGACAGTATTCCCAACCGTAATTAGCGGGATCAGCCTGTCAGTAACAGTAAAACGTGGCAGAACCCCTAACTGAATACTAGTTTCAGTTGCAGCTGGCAGACTTGTTCAAAGTTCTGCACAGCACACTGAAAATAATTTACTCTCCTACAGCAGAGCCGAAAGCACGACGTCCGCTCGCTACAGGAGCTGAGACGCTTCTCCTCGATAACAGCTCCAAAAGCTTCCCTCTGCAAAAATCAGCACCCCCACGCTATTTTCCGAGCTGGCCAATCCCGTGGCTCTCGACCAGCACAGTTCGCTCCCACTATTATTTCCTGGCTTCTCCCAGTCAATTAAAACATTCTGCGCCTTACTGCGCCTAGAATGTTCTGGAACAAAATGAAACTCCGTTCAAAATTGAACCCACCAATCGTGTCTCTGTGTTCGCCCTCGCGCGGGAATAGGTCATTGCACCAGCTTAACCGCGTTTCTTAGAAAGCCCCAGAAAACGTTAAGATTCGTGGGAAGGCTCCCTTAGGCGCTATCTCAACTCGACATAATGGCGTCGGCGTAACGCCCAGCGCCAACGAGGCGCCGTCCCTCGAAGGCCTGCCTCTGTTGTTCGCGCAAAATGCGTGCCTACCTGCTACGGCGGCGCGTCTCCCCCAGTGGGACGCTTTCGCATGCCGACTCGTAATGGTCGGTTGTAAGCTTCCGCACCCCTCTGTCCTGCCTTTGAGCAGTGCCGCTCGTCCGCTCCAGCCAAACTCCGTGAAAATATTACCTGATCCCCAAGTTCATGCAACATGCGAATTTCTTGAAGTTAATACGCATCTTATGCCGTCTGATACTCCCTATATTAGTTTCAATAGGCTGAGTACCTGATAAATAACATTATAACTGGTATCTAACTCGTCATTGCAACAATTATTATATTACAATAAGGTGCAAAATACTGCTACTTTGCAATACCACAGTGCCCTGTGTGGTTAGCCGCTACGATTTCCCACCCATCATATTCCTTTCCTTTCTCTTCCTACATTTCACTTTCGCAAATTTGGTAATCACTTCAGCGTAGTGCCGATAGCGTTCACTTGTACCTCTCTTTTCTTACAGGTGCCCTTGTCAAGGTAATAATGTATAATTTAATTTGTTGGGTAGTAACGTGTGCCAATAAGAGTCCCCAATAGACAAAAGTCAACACAGTCCATTAAATTTCGGGCACATAACCATGCAAATAAAATTACTTTCACTCATATTTCGGCTGCGTATCGTCCGGCCATTGTCAGTGGGGATTCTTATTGACTGTAATATAATAATTGTTGCAAAGACGAGTTAGATACCAGTTATAATGTTATTTATCAGGTACTCAGCCTATTGAAACTAATATAGCGAGTATCAGACGGCATAAGATGCGTATTAACTTCAAGAAATTCGCATGTTGCATGAAGTTGGGGATCAGGTAATATTTTCACGGAGTTTGGCTGGAGCGGACGAGCGGCACTGCTCAAAGGCAGGACAGAGGGGTGCGGAAGCTTACAACCGACCATTACGAGTCGGCATGCGAAAGCGTCCCACTGGGGGAGACGCGCCGCCGTGGCAGGTAGGCACCCATTGCGCGGACAACACAGGCAGGGCTTCGAGGGACGGCGCCGCGCTGGCGCTGGACGTCACGCCGACGCCACTATGTCGAGATGAGCTGGCGCCTAAGGGAGTCTCCCCTCGAATCTTAACGTTCTCTGGGGCTTTCTAAGAAACGCGGTTAAGCTGGTGCAATGACCCATTCCCGCGCGAGGGCGAACACAGAGACACGATTGGTGGGTTCAATTTTGAACGGAGTTTCATTTTGTTCCAGAACATTCTAGGCGCAGTAAGGCGCAGAATGTTTTAATTGGCTGGAAGACGCCAGGAAATAATAGTGGGAGCGAACAGTGCTGGTCGAGAGCCACGGGATTGGCCAGCTCGGAAAATAGCGTGGGGGTGCTGATTTTTGCAGAGGGAAGCTTTTGGAGCTGTTATCGAGGAGAAGCGTCTCAGCTCCTGTAGCGAGCGGACGTCGTGCTTTCGGCTCTGCTGTAGGAGAGTAAATTATTTTCAGTGTGCTGTGCAGAACTTTGAACAAGTCTGCCAGCTGCAACTGAAACTAGTATTCAGTTAGGGGTTCTGCCATGTTTTACTGTTACTGACAGGCTGATCCCGCTAATTACGGTTGGGAATACTGTCTCACAGGAAGCAGACATTAGCAGAGCAATTTCCTTGAGCCACACTTTATTAAAGACGTTACTGGATTCCGCCTTTGGGCTGGTGAGTCCCCTCTTAACGAGTGCGAGACGATTGGAAAGAAAGCAGAATTAGCTTTTGAATAGGAGTTTACGAACAGGAGGCCGGTTCGCGAAAATAAATTCATTTTGTTGCAGTTGAGGCTCCTCGACGACGCAGGCGCCATCGGCAGCTTGCTGACCTGTCCACGATGCTGCATTTGCTAACGTGATGCTCAGCTTCGGCATTTAATCCGATATTACGCACGCCTGTGATTACCAGAGCTCAGTTTTCCAGCCACAGTCGTACTGAAAATTTGGGAATTGGTTTGTGTGACGTATTTTATGCCGTCTGACAAGGTGAGAGAGTAGAAAATAACAAGTACAGATGCGTTAAACGACCTTAAGAGTTAGTTCTGGAATTGAAGGGCCATTGCCATTACTAGCTTCATTTTATCAATTATAAAAGGATGTCTTTGTTCACTTTGATGTTAGGAACATTATTGTTAAATAAATGTGTTCAATGCTATCCTTGTTTGTTTAGTAGTGATCAGTTCCCTGAACACTATTTAATTATTAAATATTAATCAAAATTAGTAAAGGGGCAGTTTTAATCAACAGGTAGGGTCTCATAACAGGCCTTCAGCCAGATCCAACGACCCGATCCAGTAGGCAAAGTGAACAAGTAAAAGCATTCTTGTTAAAACCCCCGACATTTGGCTGACCTGCCTAGGGTCCCTAACCAGCATTTTATTGAGAGAAACCCCTTCTACGTGGCTGACCCTGCCTAGACAACTGTAATCTTCTGATCAGTAATCACGGCGGCAGTTATTTGTGCGCGGTAAATTCTTTATATTTGTGTTTGTGTATTTATGCTGTGTATTTGTTTCATTGTTTGTATGTATTGCTGGCGCGTCGTTAATTTGTTGTTGTTGGGATTACTGTGTAAGTAGGCTGTTTAGGTTATTTTATTGGTAACGCCACGTAGCGCTCTGTATGAAAATCACTGGCTGTGCTGTGTGCAGTCTGTGGCTGGTTTGCATTGTTGTTTGCTATCGTAGTGTTGGGCAGCTGGTTGTTAACAGCGCATAGCGTTGTGCAGTTGTAGGTGAGCCGCCAGCAGTGGTGGATGTGGGGAGAGAAATGGCGGAGTTTTGAGAGCGGATGATCTGGACGTGTGTCCATCAGAGACAGTAAATTTGTAAGACTAGATGTCATGAACTGCTACACATATTATGACTTTTGGACACTGCTAAGGTTAATACATTGTTAGTTCTCTATCAAAATCTTTCATTTGCTAACTATGCTTATCAGTAGTTAGTGTCTTCAGTAGTTTGAATTATTTAGCTAGCAGTAGTGGCGCTTGTTGTATTGCAGTAGTTCGAGTAACAAAGATTTTTGTGAGGTAAGTGATTTGTGAAATGTATAGGTTAATGTTAGTCAGGGCCATTCTTTTGTAGGGATTACTGAAAGTCAGATTGCGTTGCACTAAAAATATTGTGTGTCACTTTAGTGAATGTCTAAGTACGTTCAGTTTTGCTCAGTTGTTTGAAAAGCAAATAATACAAGAGGTTTATCAGCACAGTAATTCATTAATTTTTCTTGGGGACGTTACAAATGTGTTGTTTCGTGTTCTATGTTTTGTCACAGATTGAATAAATATTTTGGATTAGGGAAATAATGAGAGTAATTGGTTAGGAATAGGATCCGCAGAGATCGGGAAGATTTGTGGGATTTGTTGGGTAACCTGTTTGTGAATATTGTAGAGGTATCGGGAGTTAATGATTATAGTGTGTATTTTGTGTGTAAAGTTTTGTTAGTGTATTACGTTAGTGGGTAAGGAAACATAGATCATTACGAGGGCTAAGGCGTGCTTAATAGAGACAGTTCAGGGCGCAACAGGGGTTGACAGATTGGCAGTCATGTGAGGAAGCAGCGACAGCTTACACGAATTAGCGGCAGCGGAATTCGAAAGAGAAAACAGCTATTTTCGGGAACGAACAGAGCGCATGACGTCACCGGACAACATGGAGCATGATGCGGGGATTGGTGGGCCATTGGCGAGTCCAAGATGTGCAATCAGGCCCATTGAACTGGTGATACTCACGCGCGAGTTCGGCAGTGTGTCACCGCGGGGGCAAACGTCGCCAACGAGAAGCATGAATGGGTTATGTACAGGAGGATCGGATCGGAATAGTCCGACACTGTCGTACCGAGCAGGGTTTGGACCTTATTCGACAGGAGACGGAAGAATGAGCAGGGGATCACCAGCAAGTCATGACAGTAGTTATCATGCGGAAAGGGGAGACTCGGCTGTAGACGGTTCAAGTATTGCTGGATTCTTGCAGTGTATGATGCAGAAGATAGACGCTAGTACGAAAGTGATGCAGGAAAGAATTTAAACGTGTAGAAAGGAGAGGCAAGCTGGTCTGGAAAGAATCAGCGAAGAAACACACAGCAGCATACAGGAGCGTAGAAAGGAAACCCGGGCGCAGCTTGCCATCATAAAGCGTGAAACATGCGGTGTGAAGGATGAAATAAAAGCGTTGCGCGCGAAGTTAGAGCGAGAGATAGCCGAAGCGAAAAGAACTGCCAATGAGGCGAAATTAATTGCGCGGAGAGCCAAGAGAATATCGAGAGAAACGAAGCAGGTCACAGAGAACAAGACCAAGTTCGGCAAAACTGTTATAAATAAGCTGCAGACACGAGTGAAAAAGATTGAAGAAACCGTGTCGAGCAGGAAGGAGGAAGCCGGAGAGGCACCACTGATGGCAGAATTTGCCGGATTTAAACGACAAATCGAGAGCAGGGTAGAGGCACTGTCAGTCGACAGAACTTCTACAAATACAGGACAAACTGGAGCCGATATTCGGATGGTATCCACGGAAGAGGTAACCTCGGAAGTACGGCAACGGGACACAGTATCTGTCACAGGAGTTGTGAACCGACGTGATAATGAAGAACGCATGCTGGAAACCAGACCGTTAGAACGTCAGGGCAGCTATGAACCGCGAGTCACACGTACTGAGGTACCGCGTGTAGTAAGTGATTTGCCGGAGGCGCAGTTCAGTAGCAGAACAACTGGCGCAATCAATTGCTACCCGCTTAGGCGATCCACCTCGCACTTGCAAGTGCCGCAGGATATCCAGGAGGCGCACACGGAGGTAGTTTATGAAAACGTCGAAACACCACCGCAGAAAGATGAAACTAGGCAGTTTGATTGTAAACACTTTCTGTCGGTACACAAGTTCCAGCACTATAAGGATGATAATAATACGTTACATCCAAAAACGTTCATTGGACAGTTTGATCTAACGTTACCACCACAGTGGCCGTTAATGTACAAACTTGACTTTGTGTGTGCGCACTTGGAAGGTGCATCAGCGGAAAGTATGCGTAGTGTTGCTAAAGGTTGCAGAACATACCAGGAGTTCCGCGACGCATTTATGAGCAGATATTGGTCAAAGGAGACCCTAAACAGAATTAAACAAGAAATCATTATGACACGCGACTTCGAGAGCTCAGGTTTTCCGAAGTGTTGTGAAATGTTTTGAGAACATGCTGAAAAAGAATCAGTATCTGGACGAACCGTGCAGCCCTGGGGAGATTATACGCGTATGTTATATGAAGTTGCCACTTACATATCAGCAGTCACTAGCTGGCAGATGCGAAGATGAAGTAGAAGCATTTAAGGGCATTCTTAGGGAACTGGGGTTTGCCTATAACGAGCAGCAGGTGCGTGAGAAGAAGAAGCAAAGGGAACCGCATGAGGAAGGCCAAGACGCGAATATAGAGAGAAACAGAAACCAGATGAGGAATAACTATGCCGGTAACGGTAACTAGGGGAAACAACCCACAGTGGCGCGATAATAGAGGACAAAAATTTTCCGCCACAGGAATGTAGGTGGAACCAGGGTAATAATAACTGCAACCCAGCGAATCAAAATGGAAGGGATCAACCAGTGCAGAGAGCGAGTGAAGACCGCAATCCAGAACCTGTACAAATAATCGAAATACGTCCGGCGAACCCTGGCTGTACGCAAACTGCGCAAAACAGACAAGGATGACTAGGGCGGCACACTCGGCAGCGGAAGAACGTGGCCGGGAACAAAGCAGTGTATAATTAGATTAGATTTTTTGTGATTTGTTGGCGATGTTTATTTGTATTAGTATAGGCAGTGTTTTATTTGTGTTTTGTGATTATTTGTTTTATGTTGTGTGTATTTATTTTCCCATTTTTCATTAGCTTCTCTTATTTTGGTATGGATTGTGTGTGTGTTATGTGTTTGATGTTAAATTTTGTTGTATGGGGACCACTGGGTCGCTTAGTATAGAAACTTTGCTTCAGCTATGACACAAACAATATTTAGAAGTATTAGATTAATTATAGAAGGGTTATCTTATGTAGATAACTTCCTATACAAAATTTTATGGCAAGGCTGTTGGACAGGAGAACTTTCAGCACAAAATCTGGATCTGTGGTGGATGGATTTGGGATGTGTTGAGCGTGTTGTGATGTGGTAGGTGGATATTGCGTCCCACTGAATATGTTGCGTTTCTTGAGACGAGTGCAGGGTATGATGTCCGACGCGGTAGTGTTCAGGACCCACCCGTTGCGTTATCGGATGATAATTATGAGGTGGTGTGTCCGATGCAGTAGTGTTCGAGACGCACCTGTTCTCTCAATTGTGTTGATAGTGTGAGAACGGTGATCAAAACGATTATCCGGTGGCCAGTCAATCGAAATTAGGCAATAGGGACGCACCAAACATGGATAATTCCTAATGGGTGCGATGAGGATGTTGTGTGAAAAGGCGAGTTTTGAGCCGTCATAGAAAGACGTAAATCAGTGGCTGGTCGCATGCAATAGCGTGATCGACAGAGGTTATTGATGATTTGGGCCGTAGGAGTGTTCTAGAGACGTATTAGCGACGCTAGCCGAGTCTGGGCTTAACTATTTGAGTTAAGCAGAGACGCTAAAACAACACGCCAGTCAGTTTAAAGGATGATAATGAAGGTCACCACAAAAGATAGATGCTCTCAAGTCCAGCCATGAACCTTGACCACTATCACTGAGTTTTACTTGCTGTAACGTGCAAAACTAACTCTTGTTTTGTTCAACAGATAAGCTTGACGTTGAATTGAGCCTACCGTTGCAGACAGAAGCAGACTAGGAGCGGAAGACCAATGCCATAACCAGTCAAACAAGCACAACATCAAAGGGGTATCGGAGAAATTCGGAGTTACAGTAACCTACGATAATGTGCAACAAATGTTTTTAATTGTTCACAGATAATAGCAGCAACAGAGCGACGCCAGGGAAAGGAGTTTACTATAAAAGGTCACAGTATGTAGTAGTAGCATGTTGGCGTCAACTGTAGAAAGTAGAAATAGAGAAATTAGGAGTTAGAGACCATGTGGTGATGGGATGACTAAATTAATAAACGTTTATTTTATCCACAGGAACAGACCATCATGATTGTTTTTATAATTTTGTTTTCAAAATTTTGTTTAAGAAATGTATTTCTGTAAAATAATTGTAATGTATTGCTTGTGATGACGTAAGAGGAATTGGCTTAGGCAATAAGTAATCATGTATAAAATATTGTATCCTTAGTGAGTGCAGTTACACTTTGTGGTGGTGACTGGCCAGCTGACGACGAGCGGGACAGCAGACGAGAACCACGAGGGAACTTCGTGCACATGAGCACGTTTGCTGCCGCTGCCACTGGCGGATCGTGAACGCTTCATTTTTTTGCACGTTTATTTACGAAGACGTGACAAGTACTGGACGAACGAAGTATACGAGCAGTGTGAGAGTGATGTGGATCGTGCACTGATTTATATAGGTCCTGCCTTGCGCGTGTATGTAGGCGCGGGGTTGTGACATAGAGAGATGACGCTATTTCTCTCTCTCTCGCACCGTGCCACGGCAATAGGGACTAGACACGCACCACGTGGTGGATACACTGGGTGCGATCTTGTTGTTGTCAAATAGCGGTGGTTTGGAATAGTGGCGGTGTTATGGAAACATTTCATGCCTAGCGCATATATGTAGGAGGGGGGGGGGTGTCTCTGACGCCATGGCCGCCATCATGGATAATGGTACTTTGGAATGGTACCGGCAATGGAATGGGACTGGCCTTGTTCCAATACTGATGAGGTGAGTACATTGACTTCTTTCGGAGGACGATAACTACGACACTTCCACAGAATTATCTTACAGCAAGACGCACATTTAGCGCTACAGGACACGCTTTTGAGTGATTAATTTTGTACTTAAAACATTTATTTTTAAAGATTTTTGAATCACAAAGATACAAAGAAAGTTTTCGGTGATACATTTCATTCTATTGCTGTAATCTGTAACACCTGAGGGTATAATTACATTAATCCTCAGGGGGTACATGCTTACTTTGTGCACCATGTGTTTGGCAAGCACAAGGAGTCCTAGCTAATATGGTATTTGCTTATACAATTTTACACATCGGTACCATATTTCTCTAACACATAAATTACACAGCTATCTGATCATTTAACTGAGAGAGACAAACATTTATTTTACTACATCAGTGACAGATGTTTACGTAATTACACAGTTGAATAACTTTACACTTATGAAATTGTATTTTGTATGCACTTTGTGGACTGTTCATATTTGTCGGAACCATTGTGATACTATGAGAGATTTGAATGATGTATTTGGTATGGGATAATGGTTTTTAAAGTACGTTTGAGGTAGATGACACTATTGAAATGAGCAGAGAATTTTTTTTAGGTTTTGAAATTATTGCAGAAAACTACGACGTTTTTGAGATTTGGCTGACTTTTTATGATGTTATTATTATGATGATGATGTGTATTATGCTGTTGAGGTATGTTTATGATCAATAAGGTGATGCTATATGAGGAATTTGATTATGCTACATATTTATTATGATGAAATATTGAAGAAGTGTCGATGAATATGTATATGTGTAATAAGGAAAGGAATAATGAGTAGTGGTTAGGGACTCTGACTTGTGAAAAAGTATGTTGGAAAACAAGAATCGTACTTTAAGAGTTATGAAATGTGTGTAAATGCGTGAATGTATCACAATGCAGGTGAAAATTTTTTGCACACTGTTATATTCATAGGATTTTGTTTCTACACATATGCAACGCAAATTCTCGACCTGAGAAATTTTTTATATGAGACTGTCACTGTAGTGCAAACTGGTGTCATAAATATTTCGGTAAGAAAGTTAAGTGCCCTTCATGTAATGCATTGTGGGCACCCAGCTGCGCGACAGTCGCCTGGAAAAGTCATTAGTGTGTGCCTTTCAGAGACACAGGTGGAGAAAAAAGGAGGCCATTATCCTCGCTATTGACATTTCTTTGTAGAAAACATCGCAAATACAACACGCTCAAACTTGAAAACATATGATTATACTGTGGAGCTCTTAATTTATGATATTTACTAAAATGCCTAATAAAATGATGAGAAACATTTTACATCTATTGTCTTTCTAGTTGAGAGATTGCTCATTTTGTTCAATATCTGGTTTCCAGCTGTTTTGCAGCATTGGCTTTATAAAATAAAATTAAGTGGATTTGCTAATGTGAACTCTTTCTGCCAACAGAACTATTAAATAATAATTTTATGATCCATATTCTTCGAAAAAGGAGCACTTGGAATGGAAAGAACAATAAGAAGGGATTAATAACAGTAACTGCATACATAATTTTCTTTTCAACTACTTGGTAATTTTTTTGGTAGAGTAAGTTATTGTGATGCATCACTCTAGTGTTAAGATGTGACATAGGTATTACTGGAATATTTTTTCTGCTTGAGCTTTGTCATGTTTAGATATAAGTTATTGCATTTGCTGCTGCTGTTTGCCAGGCATAGTGCTCCTAAATTTCACTTTGTATTACTCTGTTAAGCCAGTTTTACTACTGATTTATTTTTCTTGTTGCTGCGCATTGGCTCATATTAGTTGTAATGTTGCATTTGCTTGGTAATTTAGATTTACTGTAGCTTGCTTTGCCAATTTCCATTTTTTGTCATTGCTGTTTGTGTTAATTGTTTTGTGCTGCTGCATTGCCTTGTCCCTTAGTTTATGCATCTGAGCTCTTTAGAGTTAAGTTAGCTTAAGATGGGGTTTGCTATATAAGAGAATGAGTTGTGATGAATTGGAAGAAATGCATTGAGAAGCTATAAGAAAATGGTTTGGCCAAAAAAGAATTTTGAAAGAGGATATGAACAAAAAAGTAGGGTTTAGGGACAACAGGTTTAAGTAGGACTTTCTTGGAAATAAATGATGAGATAAGATAATGGAAAATATATAATGAGGTAAGAAATATGTGAACATATAAATACAGAAAGCATGCTTGGATTAGCTTTTTTTTGGTGGAAACAAATGTTGAAATAAGATGAATGATCTATGGAATGAAGTTTTGGGTTGGACTGCAGTACCAAACGCTACACTGAAAACAAACCCTTCCTCTTGTGTTATTCTGATATGTGTTTGTGTACTCTTGTATATTTGTGTTTTTCCTGTCTTTATGTGTTTAGGTGATATGAGTTATGTTGTGGAATTTTTCAAATGCTATCTTATTTTCTTTATAAAGATGTTTAGACATTATTAATTCTGTTCTGTTTCAATGCTCATGTGTGAAATTAATGTTTCGAAAACTATTCTCATTATTTTATATATTTACTTATTTAATAATTCCTGTAACACTGATGTATATGTTTATTTCTATTCTTTTGTAAAGCCTGTATTACTATAAATGTTATATGTATTATTATGTTTTAATGATGTTTTCTGTATCTTTGTAATTGTATTCTAATGTTATAAAATTGTAATGGCCACCAGTTCATCAAATTAAATAACTTGTAAGTTACATTTCACTGCACACGTTTCTGTTGGTCATAGTATATGCACAATATATGAAAAAAAAGAGGACTGTTAGTGCTCCCACGTGTGTTGATAATTCAGCAAGGGACTGGATAACAGCATTGCTGATTCTAAGGAAATTTCAAAAAAAATTTTGTGAGTGCACAAGTGGTGGTTCATGGACTTGCTATATTGTCCACAAGACTCTTCTATGGTGATTGTGCATCTGCACAGTCGCAACGGATGGCTGCTAGCCATCTCTACAAGGACTACAGTGGGTCTACACCTTTAATGACTCACCAACACCGTTATTTCTACAAGGACTGCAGTGGGTCTGCACCTCTGGTGGCCCACCAATACCGTAATCTCTAACAAGACTACAGTGGTCTGTTCTGTGATGACCTACCTACCAATATTCTTCAAAACTTCGACTGACTCTGCTGTGGGTTTGCTCTGTTGTGGACCAATACCTGTCTGCATGTCAAGAGTCAGCACTGTCTTTCTGTTGGAAGGACAACACTACTTCTTCAAGACTGCATTGAAATCCACTACATCCATGTGCATTGTCTTTTACTGCTCAGACTTTGAGAAAAAAAACTGCAATTTTACTGTGGTGAATGATCAGGACTGTCTTTATAGACTGTGAGAAAAGTTTAGACTTTGACCAACATTGTATCTATAAGTGTGTGCATATGATTTCTTTGTTATCGTAATTGTGAAAAATTTTTTAACAAATATGTATTGGCCAGTGCCCAAAACAATTTGTAAAATTTTTTTGTGGGGAGCATGGGGGCTATGTAAGTAGGCTGTTTAGGTTTTCTTATTGGTAACGCCACGTAGCGCTCTGTATGAAAATCACTGGCTGTGCTGTGTGCAGTCTGTGGCTAGTTTGAATTGTTGTCTGCCATTGTGGTGTTGGGCAGCTGGATGTTAACAGCACGTAGTGTTTAGCAGTTGAAGGTGAGCCGCCAGCAGTGGTGGATGTGGGGAGAGAAATGGCGGAGTTTTGAAATTTGTAAGACTGGATGCCATGAACTGCTATATATATTATGACTTTTGAACACTATTAAGGTGAATACATTGTTTATCAAAATCTTTCATTTGCTAACTACGCCTATCAGTAGTTAGTGCCTGCAGTAGTTTGAACCTTTTATTTAGCTGGCAGTAGTGGCGCTCGCCGTGTTGCAGTAGTTCGAGTGTCGAAGATTTTTGTGAGGTAAGTGATTTGTGAAAGGTATAGGTTAATGTTAGTCAGGGCCATTCTTTTGTAGGGATTTTTGAAAGCCAGATTGCGTTGTGCTAAAAATATTGTGTGTCAGTTTAAGCACAGTCTTGTACAATTGTTCAAACGGGACATTTCAATACAAATGATTTTGCAAGGATTTTCTGATATCTGTATTCATATGTTTGCTGGTTAAAATGTTTTTCTTACTCATAAACGCCTGCTTTGCCAATTATATCCTCTCTTCACTTTCACTAATCTTCTATTGTCCTCTGTGATTGCGCCACTGAAGTAACAAAATTGTTTCACCTGCTCGGTTCTAACTTCATCAATTTTTTTTTTAGTTTCAGTATAACTTATATTTTCCGTTCTAGCACTACTTTTGTTTTCCGCTTGTTCACTTTTAATTTCCATACTTAAGAGTTTCTTATAGCACTTGCAACATTCTACTAATTTCTTTTTAGGAGCCTGAAGTTATCACGATTTCATCAGCAAATCTAAAACGAGGTATCCTTTCACCATTGGCTTTTATTTCCTTTGTCTTCCCCTTCATGATCTGAACAACTTCTTCAGTAAACACAACAAATGAAGAAGGGCATAAGGGACATCCTTATCTATTTCGTTTACTAATCTTGGCCTCTTCCTCTCTGTTATTGATGTTTATTTTAGTGTTTTAATTCTGATACGGCTCATTAGTCACTCTTCTTTGCTTTCAGTTACGTTCTATATTTCCATAGTTCTAAAGAGTAGTTCTCAGTTCATAATGTCAAAATTTTTTTCTAAGCCGGTAAAGGTAAGATACACTCCTGGAAATTGAAATAAGAACACCGTGAATTCATTGTCCCAGGAAGGGGAAACTTTATTGACACATTCCTGGGGTCAGATACATCACATGATCACACTGGCAGAACCACAGTCACATAGACACAGGCAACAGAGCATGCACAATGTCGGCACTAGTACAGTGTATATCCACCTTTCGCAGCAATGCAGGCTGCTATTCTCCCATTCAGACGATCGTAGAGATGCTGGATGTAGTCCTGTGGAACGGCTTGCCATGCCATTTCCACCTGGCGCCTCAGTTGGACCAGCGTTCGTGCTGGACGTGCAGACCGCGTGAGACGACGCTTCATCCAGTCCCAAACATGCTCAATGGGGGACAGATACGGAGATCTTGCTGGCCAGGGTAGTTGACTTACACCTTCTAGAGCACGTTGGGTGGCACTGGATACATGCGGACGTGCACTGTCCTGTTGGAACAGCAGGTTCCCTTGCCCGTCTAGGAATGGTAGAACGATGGGTTCCATGACGGTTTGGATGTACCGTGCACTATTCAGTGTCCCCTCGACGATCACCAGTGATGTACGGCCAGTGTAGGAGATCGCTCCCCACACCATGATGCCGGGTGTTGGCCCTGTGTGCCTCGGTCGTATGCAGTCCTGATTGTGGCGCTCACCTGCACGGCGCCAAACACGCATACGACCATCCTTGGCACCAAGGCAGAAGCGACTCTCATCGCTGAAGACGACACGTCTCCATTCGTCCCTCCATTCACGCCTGTCGCGACACAACTGGAGGCGGGCTGCACGATGTTGGGGCGTGAGCGGAAGACGGCCTAACGGTGTGCGGGACCGTAGCCCAGCTTCATGGAGACGGTTGCGAATGGTCCTCGCCGATACCCCAGGAGCAACAGTGTCCCTAATTTGCTGGGAAGTGGCGGTGCGGTCCCCTACGGCACTGGGCAGGATCCTACAGTCTTGGCGTGCATCCGTGCGTCGCTGCGGTCCGGTCCCAGGTCGACGGGCACGTGCACCTTCCGCCGACCACTGGCGACAACATCGATGTACTGTGGAGACCTCACGCCCCACGTATTGAGCAATTCGGCGGTACGTCCAACTGGCCTCCCGCATGCCCACTATACGCCCTCGCTCAAAGTCCGTCAACTGCACATACGGTTCACGTACACGCTGTCGCGGCATGCTACCAGTCTTAAAGACTGCGATGGAGCTCCGTATGCCACGGCAAACTGGCTGACACTGACGGCGGCGGTGCACAAATGCTGCGCAGCTAGCGCCATTCGACGGCCAACACCGCGGCTCCTGGTGTGTCCGCTGTGCCGTGCGTGTGATCATTGCTTGTACAGCCCTCTCGCAGTGTCCGGAGCAAGTATGGTGGGTCTGACACACCGGTGTCAATGTGTTCTTTTTTCCATTTCCAGGAGTGTAAGTTCTTATGTTCATATCTATCCTTATCTCCAGTAGCACACACAAGACCAAAATTGTTTTCCTTTTTCCTCTGCATTTTCTACAACCAGACTGGTTTTCTGCAGTTTACTTATCCATTTTCCTTTAATCCTGCTTTTAACCCATTACTGAGTATTTTGTAGGCGTGTGATAACACTGACAGTGTTTTATAATAATTGGTGCAGTCAACTACCCTTCCTGTTTTAAGTATGGTAACGGCTCTGTGTTGTGTGAAGTCTTCTGGCACGATTCCTCTTTCGTAGTTGTTCGTTTATTATTCTGAGTAATTGGTCTTTCATATTGTTACCTAAATTTTTCAGCACTTCTGCATGAGTGTCACCAATACCAGTTCTTTTTCCTTCTTTGAGACTCCATATTCAGATCCATGACTCATGAGTATAGGGCTTTGCACTTCTCTTTCACACTCACTGATGTCTTCAGTTGAATTGCTTTCATTCTTGAAATCTGTATCAGCGTATAGTTCTTCTACATAGTCTTCAACGGGCACATATCTCATCAGTGTCTATCAGTAATATTCCCTCTTTAACTACTACGGATTTCGTTCTACATTTGTACTGAAGCGCTCCAATTTTGTTATAAACTTGATCTTATTTTCCCTTTTTCTGATCTACTTCTAGGGTGACGCAGTTAACAGTAGCTCCCCTCTCCTTTGAATGCGAATGCAATATTTCGTCTTCAGAAATAGAGTAAATAATGAACAGTTTATGCAGTAATTGATTGTTAGCATTCTACTGTCAGCATTTCAGTTTATTTTATCAATGAAGTTAGACGTTTCTCTCTGAGGTCTGCAAAACGAGTTCCTCGATAGAAGAAAGAATTGAAACTGTGGAAACATATGTAAAAACTGGTTCGATTAAGGAAACTGCGAAATTTTCAGGGTCAAGTATCCCGACAGAGGACTACAGAGTCTTTACAAAAATTGGTGCACCTACGGATCTGTGCAAAATGTAAAACGACAAAGAATTTCTTCAGTTCACACACCAGAAGTTATTGCAGACATTCGCCGAAGAATTGTTCAAAACTCAAAGAAGTCCTCACGTAAATTGGCGCAACAGGTGCGTGCATATAGGAGGAGTTGCCAGCGGTTGATTTGAAGTCATATTGTGTGACGGTTGTGCAGCAATCATGGGAGGATGACAGCCAGAAACATGTAGAATATTGCACGTGGCTTTTGAATGATATCAACGATTGTTTTTTATACTGTTTCCATTACATCAAAGATGATGAAGCATGGTTTCATCTTTCCGGCACTGAATTCAAAGAACTCGACGTACTGGGCAACAAAGAACCCTGACATTGTGTGTCAGGAACCACCCAAGATGAAAAAAATTGTGTTTGGTGAAGAGTAACAGGAACGCTCATCATTGGACACTAACTTCAACATGGTTGCATTTACGGAAATTTTGATACATTTTGCTCTCAACTCACTGAATATGATAGACATTATTGCTTCTTCCAGCAAGATGGGGCAACTGACCCACAGCAAAGATATCCTCGGAACGAGTTCATGATGTCTTTACTGTCAACAGATATTTATGGTCACCAAGTTCCTCGAATCTAACAACACGTGATTTTTTTCCTGTCGAACACTTGAAGAGAAAGGTCTATGAAACAAATCCACAGGCAATATACGAACTAAAAGACAGCATCAGCCGTGAAGATGCCACCATCGATGTCCGAACTTTACGCCCGGTGTATCTGAATAAGCTTAGACGTGCACAGCTATGTATTGCTGCTGCTTTTAGCATCTTCTATAAATGTATTTTTCGTTCTATTTCTCAACGTAAATAAACGGTAAGTCCATTTCAGCTCTTCGTTTCTGTAATTTCACTGTATTTCCTTTATTCTCACATGGGCTACTATCATAATCTGCGCCACTCTGTATCTCCTCGGCAGTGTTTTTAGTCCATTTCTCTTTATCTTCTTTTAATTTCGTTGCGATGTGATCGTTATTTTTTTTTAATTTTTATTTAATTTTTATTTTTTCATTTCTTTATTTTTTAATCATCTGTATTGTTTCCCTTCCTGGGCTTATTCTTTTCCTGAATTAGGCTTAGTATTTCTTCTGTTGTCCAATGTTTTTAGATCCCAGTTTCCTTTTTCCTAAAACCTTATTTGTTACTACAGTTATCCTCATCTTGATATTATGCCACTACTTCCATTATCTGTTTTTATTGGTTATTCCTTCAAAAGTCGTAATTATTGCTTCTTCTTTAAATCCTTCTAGTCTCCATTTCTTTCTGATACATCTTTTGGTTCTATTAACTCTAACGCTGCAGCTGACTAACACAAGTGTATAGTTACTATCCTTCTCTCAACTTGGGTAGCTGAGGCATGATTTTATCTGACCCATGCACCTTTGCGTCACTAGTATGTAATCCAATTGCAATCGTCTTTTGTCCAGTGCCTCCCACGTGTGTCTTCTTCTAAGAGCAATGGTTGTAATACCCATATCATTCTGACTGTAGAAATTGTAAGTGGGCTGCTTCTATGTTGGCAGCGCTGTGTAGCGATTTGCATTGAAGGTCTGACTGCGCTTTCTTTGTAAGAGACTCTGTGGCTGGTCGGACTCGTTGTTGCAAGTTAATCGCCAGTACTGATGGGCAGTTGGAAGTTAGTCGCCAGCAGTGATTCAAGTACTGTTGGGCAGTTGGAGGTGAACAGCCAGCAGTGATGGATGTTAGATGTGAGAAGTTAGAATTGATGGAGGGTAGAGGTCTGAAGTGTTAGCGTAGACTAACGATCTGTACATGTTCGACTTGGAGATTGAATATTATTCATGTTTATATACCTTTGTACTAGATGTCAATGACGATTTATATTCGTGTCTGAACTGGACGTCACATTATTAAGGTAAAAAAATACTTTATTTGGTTTGCAACAAAATCTTTCCTTTGCTAACCACATGCCTATTAGTATTTAGTGGCTTTAGTAATTAGAATCTTTTACTTAGCTGGCAGTATTGATGCTCGCTGTATTGTAGTAGTTCACGTAATGAATACTTTTGTGAGGTAAGTGCTTAATGGAAAGTATAGGTTATTGCTAGGATTTCTTTTTAGCCATTCTTTTGAAGTAAGTCTTTTTTTTTGAGCAGTCAGATACCATTGCGCTAGGATATTGTGGGTCTCAGTCATTCAGCAATTTAAGTACACCCACACTCATTTAAATAAAGAAGTTTCAAAGTAAATCAAAGTAAACCCAAAGTAAACCAATTTTCACCTCTTTCATTTGTTTACCCCAAGTGAAAATATCATAACGTCTTATTGCCTGCATGAGATCCTACTACAGCATTAAAATCAGCCATTGTTGCACACTATCTTTTTCTTCAGTCAGTTTTATAGTGCTTCAATATCTTCATAATACTCTCCACTTTTTCCAAGTCATGAGGCGGTGTGGTGAAATACGAGGTGCATTCAAGTTCTAAGACCTCTGATTTTCTTTCTCCGGACTGGAAAGACATAGAAACATGCGCATTGTTGTAAAATGAGGCCGCGTTCATTGTCAATATGTCCCAGAGATGGCAGTACCGTACGGCAGATGGAATTTTACCACCAGCGGCGAGAATGAGAACTGTTTTAAATACTTAAAATGGCGACGTTTTCCGTACTTGAACAGCGTGCAATCATTTGTTTTCTGAATTTGCGTGGTCTGAAACCAATTGAAATTCATCGACAGCTGAACGAGACATGTGGTGATGGTGTTATGGATGTGTCGAAAGTGCGTTCGTGGGTGCGACAGTTTAATGAAGGTAGAACATCGTGTGACAACAAACAGAAACAACCTCAGGCTTGCACTAGCCGGTCTGACGACATGATCGAGAAAGTGGAGAGAATTGTTTTGGGGGATCGCCGAATGACTTTTGAACAGATCGCCTCCAGAGTTGGCATTTCTGTGGGTTCTATGCACACAATCCTGCATGACGACCTGAAAATGCGAAAAGTGTCATCCAGGTGGGTGCCACGAATGCTGACGGACGACCACATGGCTGCCCATGTGGCATGTTGCCAAGCAATGTTGACGCGCAACGACAGCATGAATGGGACTTTCTTTTCGTCGGTTGTGACAATGGATGAGACGTGGATGCCATATTTCAATCCAGAAACAAAGCGCCAGTCAGCTGAATGGAAGCACACAGATTCACCGCCACCAAAAAGTTTTCGGGTAACCGCCAGTGCTGAATAAATGATGGTGTCCATGTTCTGGGACAGCGAGGGCGTAATCCTTACCCATTGCGTTCCAAAGGGCACTACGGTAACAGGTGCATCCTACGAAAATGTTTTGAAGAACAAATTCCTTCCTGCACTGCAACAAAAACGTCCGGGAAGGGCTGCGCGTGTGCTGTTTCACCAAGACAACGCACCCGCACATCGAGCTATCGTTACGCAACAGTTTCTTCGTGATAACAACTTTGAAGTGATTCCTCATGCTCCCTCCTCACCTGACCTGGCTCCTAGTGACTTTTGGCTTTTTCCAACAATGAAAGACACTCTCCGTGGCCGCACATTCACCAGCCATGCTGCTATTGCCTCAGCGATTTTCCAGTGGTCAAAACAGACTCCTAAAGAAGCCTTTGCCGCTGCCATGGAATCATGGCGACAGCGTTGTGAAAAATGTGTTCGTCTGCAGGGCGATTACGTCGAGAAGTAACGCCAGTTTCATCGATTTCGGGTGAGTAGTTAATTAGAAAAAAAATCGGAGGCCTTAGAACTTGAATGCACCTCGTATGTTAGAATTATTACCAAGTCGAAGGGTGTCTTACTTATTTTTACCATCATTGATCTATGAGTGACATGCTGTGTACTGCAAAGCATTTTCGTCTTATTACAACTGCCACTCCCCTCTTTCTTCTTTTCTCTGTACTATTACAAGTTACTCTGAACTCATCACTGTAGAAATTTCCAATTTCCTCCCATGTTGTCTCACATAGACCTTATATATCTCCTTTTTCCTCGTCTGATCTTTCACTTCATCCATTTTTCTCGCTTTCAGCTGCGTTCGTACTACTTCTTCCTACTATTTGCGGTTCCACTAAACTGCTAGTCATTTACATACCAAATCATGTAGTACACTTCGTGGCAAATGTTA
The DNA here is from genome assembly GCF_023864345.2 of Schistocerca serialis cubense. Taxonomy (NCBI): domain Eukaryota; kingdom Metazoa; phylum Arthropoda; class Insecta; order Orthoptera; family Acrididae; genus Schistocerca; species Schistocerca serialis. The sequence continues at coordinate 594,236,739 of NC_064639.1, forward strand.
GCTGCATGCCGCCCACATGGCGTTGCAATTTCAATGGCCAGCAGTGTAGTTTCAGGGATTTTAGCTCGATAATCGTGTCACGTGACACATGGAATTTCCTTTACGGAACTATAGGAGTTACGAAATCCTTCCTGGAAAGTGATTATACTGGTCAAGCGCAGCGCAGTTTCGTGGAAGATTGCTAGCGTCAGGTTTGTCGGGTGCTTATTACATTCCGCCACTAGCGCAGCTTGGTGAGCCAAGTCTGACGGAACAGCGGTGTCCCTGAAGCTCTTCTTCAAATGAGCTTCGCTAATAGCATGTGAAGCGGTCCTTTTCAGATAATTTCTGACCCTTTATATATCGTAGCTATCATACCAGAATCTACTGCAGACTCAACACAATTTGCAGTAATCATTCTCATAATAAATTCAGTAACAAGAGTGCAAAATTGCGAAGGTTAATCTCATGTTCACGTATTTTCCTCTGAACCATGTTCAGAATTCACACTTTATGTCCTACAGTGACTTCCCAATATAGCGATTGTTGTGAAAAAAAAATACAATGAGTGTCTGAAGATCCTTACGGTAATTTTATAAACATTCCGTCATCACTGTACTCTAAAAATTCACCATTCCTTTTTACCTTATTGCCTTCAACATTCTTTTTTATGAATCTGAATACAGGTAAATGTTAAAGTTATTCTACTGCATATCTTCTAATGTTGCTCTCTCAAATATTTACCAGCCCCGGTCGTCACCGAATATTCGTCAATAAAATACCTTTCCAGACGAAAATGAACTTTAAATACTATGTGATGTCATCTTTAACTCCGAGCCATTGGTTTCTGCAGACGTAAAATCGGTAAACTACCTAAGCATTGTCAAAATATTTTACATAATGTGAGAGATTATATTGTTAATGATTAATTTATATCTTATTTCTATTGTTGCCCTCAATAACAGAATGGAAAACGTTATTAAGTATGCAGTTTGCTAATCGGTAAAATATCTAATCTTTGTCAGGATAATGTGAGAGATTATATTGTTGATGATTAGGTTATCTCTTACTTCTATTGTTGCATTCAATAACCCAATGGAAAACTTTATTAAAATATACCCTGTACTAATACAAATGTATTGCAATTTACCACGATTACCCTATACACCATGCTTCATTAAAATACACTTTCGTTGTAAGACAGTATTTATAACATAACAGTAAGCAAGTTAAAATGGATGTAGGTTGTGGTAGCGTCTTTGATTCATAATCAAATGGTTCAAATGGCTCTGAGCACTATGGGACTCAACATCTTAGGTCATAAGTCCCCTAGAACTTAGAACTACTTAAACCTAACTAACCTAAGGATATCACACACACCCATGCCCGAGGCAGGATTCGAACCTGCGACCGTAGCAGTCCCGCGATTCCGGACTGCAGCGCCAGAACCGCACGGCCACCGCGGCCGGCGATTCATAATCAAAACGTCTTCGGTCCTGGGTTCGATCCCCGCCACTGCCTAAATTTTGATAAATTATCAGCATTGGCGGCCGAAGACTTCCGGCATAAGAAGTCAGCCTCATTCTGCCAACGGCCTTGTCAAAGAGGGCGGAGGAGCGGATAGAGGTTCAGGGCACTCTCTTGTCCTAGGAGGGGGGGGGGGGGAAATTGCCCCTAAAGGCGGAAGAATCAGCAATGATCAACGACACGAGGATGCAGAAGGCCATGGAAACCACTGCATTAAAGACACGTAACGTGTATCCACAGGACATGTGGCTTGTATTTGAAGAAGTGTCACGATGATCTCTCCATTGGCAAAAGATTCCGGAATAGTCCCCCATTCGGATCTCCAGGAGGGGGCTGCCAAGGGGGAGGTTACCATGAGAAAAAGATTGAATAATCAACGAAAGGATAACGTTCTACGAGTCGGGGCGTGGAATGTCAGAAGCTTGAACGTGGTAGGGAAACTAGAAAATCTGAAAAGGGAAATGCAAAGGCTCAATCTAGATATAGTAGGGGTCAGTGATGTGAAGTGGAAGGAAGACAAGGATTTCCGGTCAGATGAGTATCTGGTAATATCAACAGCAGCAGAAAATGGTATAACAGGTGTAGGATTTGTTATGAATAGGAAGGTAGGGCAGAGGGTGTGTTACTGTGAACAGTTCAGTGACCGGGTTGTTCTAATCAGAATCGACAACAACGATAGTTCAGGCATACATGCCGACGAAGCTGAAGATGAACAGATAGAGAAAGTGTATGAGGATATTGAAAGGGTAATGCAGTATGTAAAGGGGGACGAAAATCTAATAGTCATGGGCGACTGGAATGCAGTTGTAGGGGAAGGAGTAGAAGAAAAGGATACAGGAGAACATGGGCTTGGGACAAGGAATGAAAAAGGAGAAAGACTAATTGAGTTCTGTAACAAGTTTCAGCTAGTAATAGCGAATACCCTGTTCAAGAATCACAAGAGGAGGAGGTATACTTGGAAAAGGCCGGGAGATACGGGAAGATTTCAGTTAGATTACATCATGGTCAGATAGAGATTCCGAAATCAGATACTGGATTGTAAGGCGTACCCAGGAGCAGATATAGACTCAAATCACAATATAGTAGTGATGAAGAGTGAAGTGTTGGCAGAAGAGCCAACACCGTGTTGCTAGAGGAGGCCGAAATGCACGCTTTTAAGCTCACGCAGATTGGCGTGAGGTCTGGAACAAGGTAAAGTAATTAAAGTATAAAGAAAAGAACGTAGTTCTCGGAATACTTAACTTTAATCCATAATTGGAGAACATCGCTCTTGTTTGTACATGCTTCACACGATAAATATCAAATGCTATGGCTCCTTGCTAGGTCGTAGCAAATGACGTAGCTGAAGGCTATGCTAACTATCGTCTCGGCAAATGAGAGCGTATTTGTCAGTGTAGCATCGCTAGCAAAGTCGGCTGTACAGCTGGGGAGAGTGCCAGGACGTCTCTCTAGACCTGCCGTGTGGCGGCGCTCGGTCTGCAATCACTGACAGTGGCGACACGCGGGTCCGACGTATACTAACGGACCGCGGCCTATTTAAAGGCTACCACCTAGCAAGTGTGGTGTCTGGCGGTGACACCACAAAGAGTAGGCTGAAGTTCAAGACATTAGTCAGGAAGGATCAATACGCAAAGAAGTGGGATACGGAAGTACTAAGGAATGACGAGATACGTTTGAAGTTCTCTAACGCTATAGATACAGCAAGAAGGAATAGCGCAGTAGGCAGTACAGTTGAAGAGGAATGGACATCTCTAAAAAGGGTCATCACAGAAGTTGGGAAGGAAAACATAGGTACAAAGAAGATAGCTGCGAAGAAACCATGGGTAACAGAAGAAATACTTCAGTTGATTGATGAAAGGAGGAAGTACAAACATGTTCCGGGAAAATCAGGAATACAGAAATACAAGTCGCTGAGGAATGAAATAAATAGGAAGTGCAGGGAAGCTAAGACGAAATGGCTGCAGGAAAAATGTGAAGACATCGAAAAAAGTATTATTGTCGGAAGGACAGACTCAGCATACAGGAAAGCCAAAACAACCTTTGGTGACATTAAAAGCAACGGTGGTAACATTAAGAGTGCAACGGGAATTCCACTGTTAAATGCAGAGGAGAGAGCAGATAGGTGAAAAGAATACATTGAAAGCCTCTATGAGGGTGAAGATTTGTCTGATGTAATAGAAGAAGAAACAGGAGTCGATTTAGAAGAGATAGGGGATCCAGTATTAGAATCGGAATTTAAAAGAGCTTACGGTCAAATAAGGCAGAAGGGATAGATAACATTCCATCAGAATTTCTAAAATCATTGGGGGAAGTGGCAACAAAACGACTATTCACGTTGGTGTGTAGAATATATGAGTCTGGCGATATACCATCTAACTTTCGGAAAAGCATCATCCACACAATTCCGAAGACGGCAAGAGCTGACAAGTGCGAGAATTGTCGCACAATCAGCTTAACAGCTCATGCATCGAAGCTGCTTACAAGAATAATATACAGAAGAATGGAAAAGAAAATTGAGAATGCGCTAGGTGACGATCAGTTTGGCTTTAGGAAAAGTAAAGGGACGAGAGAGGCAATTCTGACGTTATGGCTAATAATGGAAGAAAGGCTAAAGAAAAATCAAGACACTTTCATAGGATTTGTCGACCTTGAAAAAGCGTTCGACATTATAAAATGGTGCAAGCTGTTCGAGATTCTGAAAAAAGTGGGGGTAAGCTATAAGGAGAGACGGGTCATATACAATATGTACAACAACCAAGAGGGAATAATAAGAGTGGACGATCAAGAACGAAGTGCTCGTATTAAGAAGGGTGTAAGACAAGGCTGTAGCCTTTCGCCCCTACTCTTCAATCTGTACATCGAGGAAGCAATGATGGAAATAAAAGAAAGGTTCAGGAGTGGAATTAAAATACAAGGTGAAAGGATATCAATGATACGATTCACTGATGGCATTGCTATCCTGAGTGAAATTGAAGAAGATTTAAATGATCTGCTGAACGGAATGAACAGTCTAATGAGTACACAGTATGGTTTGAGAGTAAATCGGAGAAAGACAAGGTAATGAGAAGTAGTAGAAATGAGAACAGAGAGAAACTTAACATCAGGATTGATGGTCACGAAGTCAATGAAGTTAAGGAATTCTGCTACCTAGGCAGTAAAATAACCAATGACGGACGGAGCAAGGAGGACATCAAAAGCAGACTCGCTATGGCAAAAAAGGAATTTCTGGCCAAGAAAAGTCTACTAATATCTAATACCGGCCTTAATTTGAGGAAGAAATTTCTGAGGATGTACGTCTGGAGTACAGCATTGTATGGTAGTGAAACATGGACCGTGGGAAAACCGGAACAGAAGAGAATCGAAGCATTTGAGATGTGGTGCTATAGACGAATGTTGAAAATTAGGTGGACTGATAAGGTAAGGAATGAGTAGGTTCTACGCAGAATCGGAGAGGAAAGGAATATGTGGAAAACACTGATAAGGAGAAGGGACAGGATGATAGGACATCTGCTAAGACATGAGGGAATGATTTCCACGGTACTAGAGGGAGCTGTAGAGGGCAAAAACTGTAGAAGAAGACAGAGATTGGAATACGTCAAGCAAATAATTGAGGACGTAGGTTGCAAGTGCTACTTTGAGATGAAGAGGTTAGCGCAGGAAAGGAATACGTGGCGGGCCGCATCAAACCAGTCAGTAGACTGATGACCAAAAAAAAAAAAAAAGTTGTGGTAGCTGAGCACAGATGAAGAGGCTTGCACAAGATGGACCAGCACGGAGAGCTGCATCAAATCAGAGTCGGACTCAAGACAGCAGCAACCTCTGTGACATGAGCAGTGTGAACTAATAATATGTTACAAAATTTTGGACTCTGAAACGGTCAGTGTTTACGTGCTATCCTGTGCCATACTCAAGTCGCATAGAAATGTGGCAGTTGGTGTATAAGCATTAAGAAACGCAGTTAATAAATTATTTAGTGCCACGATTTCATAAATTTATATTCCCAAAAAACCAAAATTATGTTGTCAGAAGTAGAAAAGTAATTGTCAACTTTGCGTTAGTATAAGGTTTTTGCCTTTCGACTATGGGGTATTGAAAGTAGCGATGACAAGTACCTCCTATTCTCAATGATCACAGTAAAACTGCGAAATATTTCCTGAGTTTTCCTTACTGATTTTCGATCTAGCTGCTTATAGCTCTGTTACATACAAGGTAAAAATCTGGCCTCCGCTAAGATATAAATACCAGGTGAATTTATCTGGATCATTCAGTGTCATCTAGCTGGTAACTCGAGGATCACAGAGTTTACAAATATCTTCTGTGTTGATCTAATTTTACTAACAGCGGGAAGAATATGTATATACAGCCTATGTATTTCCTGACTGTCTCAGAAGGGAGAACAGCTTGTGTCTCTAAGACACAGCTGGCAAGGCCAGAATATCTTCTTTGTTGCTCTAATTTTACTAACAGCGGGAAGAATATGTATATACAGCCAATGTATTTCCTGACTGTCTCAGAAGGGAGAACAGCTTGTGTCTCTAAGACACAGCTGGCAAGGCCAGAATATCGAAAGTATAAGCGAATGAATTTTATTTCTGTTTTTATAACTAGGTTTGGGGACTAGAGCATAGTTACTAATAACACACAGATGCACCAACTGCAAACTAAATATCATTAATACGTAATTAACACATTTATTTTGGTTTTAGTGTCTTAAGTATACGGAAAACTGAAAAGCTTATTCACTTTTTTGCAGCAACTCCAGTGGCTACGCGGCAAACATTTTATAATTATAGACTTAGAAAATGCTTCTCATAGGAATGTGGTCTTTGGCATTACAAAACAGAGGAACGCAAACGAAAAGACTAAAACTCAGAATTGATTGCAAAATAGAAAGACTTCGTAAGCTATGACTAAAGTAAAGCTGCAAATCAAGAACGACTAGTATGCAAGAAAACCACAAGTAATGATAAAAAAAAGTGGGCTGTGAAGAAAATGAAACCAGTGAATTCGTGCAATGCGAGTTCGATTCGAGCTCCTGGTAACAAGAAAAGAGAAGCGGGTCTCATCAGAATTTGGAGGAGAACAAAGCGCTGGCATTATGTCTAGAGTAAGTCATGTAAAAGCGAAACCGTCATTCAGTCGATAAATTCTGAATGAATGACAAGTATCTTCTACTCATAAAGGTACATTGTAACTACTACTGATGCTTTGTCAACAACAGCAAAAAGCACCTATGTTGAAATGTTTTTCAACTTAGTACGCTTAAGACAGAGAGATCCCAAAATAACTATAGATTTACCAAGCTGAGTGTGATGCTGACTTGTGTCCAGTCTCTGGTTCAAATGGCTCTGAGCACTATGGGACTTAACTTCTGAGGTCATCAGTCCCCTAGAACTTAGAACTACTTAAACCTAACTAACCTAAGGACATCACACACATCCATGCCCGAAGCAGGATTCGAACCTGCGACCGTAGCGATCGCTCGGCTCCAGACTGTAGCGCCTAGAACCGCACGGCCACTTCGGCCGGCCCAGTCTCTGGTAGTCTGATATGAACTAGCCTTTTGAGTATTACAATATTCGTATGAGGCTATTGGTTCGTTATGCCAAATTCCAACTAATTTATTTTAACAGTGTCTTGTTAGCAGGATTATAGCTCAGACTTAATTGCTGCCTCTGAAAGAAATGCTCAACAATGTGCGATCAGCACCAATACTTATGCACGCGCCACACACAACGCTGACCGATTATATACCAGCTAATCACATCAAAATGTCCCTTGCTTACACCTTAGTGTCTTTTGCAGCAACTTCTCACCTCGTTTTGGTGGCAGTAAACAAAGAATTACAGTTTATAACGCCATCATTCACTCTCCCTCTCTCGCCCAGACCCCCACATCCACTGTGAATGTCTCATAATTTATGACACTGGACGCAGATTTGTACCTACACGAGCTGAAAAGATCCACTTCACATGGCTTCTGCTTTCATTTGTTTTTTGCGAACGTTCCAGATCACTCGAGAAAATGGCACATATGAACAAATTAGGAACCTTCTAGAACATTCTAAAACCTAGAATATTCGAGAATATTTTAGTTCTTCAGGAAATGATCAATGACATTCAAAAATATTCATAAAAGATAAATCTCGAGCGTTTTCCCTTAAAATATACATTCATGCAAGAGATGCAGACGATGTCCTGGTGACCACCAAAGTGTGATAGCGACCACTTTAAACTCTCATATGTCCAGAAACATAAGACTATCCTAAAAAGAATGAACATTCAAATACAGAAATTATAAAGCTCTACAAAACAATTGTATTTAATTAAGTGAAGGAAATGCTTTCAGTATATTTCATACTTAATTCACGTATTCTAACTCAATACTTGCTTAGTAAGTAATTTGATCACATTGTTGGTTTCTGAATAAATATACTAATTGTTTGGGTTTTGCATCCCTAAAGTAAGCTACATATAACTATTCACAAAATTAGCGATTCTTTCAAATTAATACCACACTAAATTAGCGTTTGTCCTTGTACTTTTTATTTATAGTGATACTGAATGCTATCTTACTGAAAATCGCAGTTTTTTGAACCTAAATGGCAGCTGAGTAGATATGAGCAGAATCCTCATAATAAATGTTGTTCTGTTCTTTATCTTTCCTAATATTATTTTTGCTTCAATTATATTGACTTGTAACTATTCATGACCATTTCTCGCTTCTAATTTTTAAATTAATATCCACTACTTCATTTCTTACTGCTAAAATGTCTTTTTCAAATAATCAACTTCAGTTATTTTGAAGGATGTTCAAAAAAGCTTTATTTATTATTTATGTTATGTAAATCGTTTGTAAGTTCAATTTTGCAACATGCACAATCAGGTGGCTGAGTGTCTTCGCTAATTTTTAAGAGCTTTTTGACAAAATGTGTCACTTCTTCATCAGTGGAATGTTGAACTCTCGTATTTGTTCTTAATTATACTTTCCCCACTCAGGGTTAAAGAAATGATATATTAAAACATGCACTGATTTGTGTGCTAGAGTTGATATTGGAATAACTGGAAGCGTCTGCCAAAAATGTCCAGAACATGAAAGTAATTGTCCTCCAATTAATTCTGTATTACCTCGGAGATCTGTAAGCCTCAAATCTTCTGGGAGATTCACTTCAGCATTCGATTCCAAGCTGATTCACTGTCTTCACACGAGAAGATCATTTTTGCATTGCCCTCTTTTGACATCCATGTCGTCGAACCCAATCCCTGCAGTTGCAAACCAAACCTTCTTCATATGGATGTGGGGATGAATGGCTACCATACCACATAGCCCCCATCAGGCTATGGGAGTGTTTACCGGAGCTATAGCGGCATGAACTGCCAGACCTTGCTTACATTTACTTTATCGTCACGAACAAATGCCCTTTTTAGGCACCTATATCTTCATAACTAACCCCTGCAGTCCCAAAACAAAACCTTCTTCCTGGATGGGGGATAAAGTGTTACCAAACCATATAAACCGCATGGGGCTGCGATATTCGCTTGCAAAGTTTTGGTGGCATGCACAGCTACATCACGCTTAACTTTTATTATTTATATTGATTATCGGCTACTTGTTGTCAGTGTGTCCGACTGGATACTAGTCTGTTGTTCTGAAGACTGTACTTCAGATGATTACGGATGTTCCATGTGGCGGACATCTGTTGTTGGCATTCTCCCAGTTCCACCACTCAAAAAACAGTGAAAGTAAGCGACAGAAAAACGCGTATGAAGTAACAAAAATAAGAAATAATAGTTAGTGGAATTTGGCAGACTCCATTAGTCATTTGACGATTATGAAAAGTTCCCTCGCAGTCTACACAGCACTGCAGAATAAACTCGAGGATTTCTTTGGATTCTGGTACTTGCTTTCATTGTGGTAGTTTTCATTTACGTTACAAAAACAAAAATATCTGACTTTAAATATACTTTTCTAACGAAATTTGGATCTATGGCTACAGCTGCAGTAGCACACAGCTAATGAAGCCTCAGTGATGCGAATATTCTCTCATTACTGTAGATGTGGCTGAGGCAGGAAGAGGCAGATTTCTCACAAAGTCAAAGATGAAAGAAATAGTAATTTACTCCTAAAATAACCTTCTTGCAGTCGAAAAATTAAATTTTCTAGCTCACTGACAGTTATTACGTAATAAATGTTGAGAATAGTTCATCAAAATTACAAGAAAATATCTAATGACCTTAGAAGGGTAATTCAGTTCCAGTCCTGAAAGTTCGTCGACTATCACCAATTTGCCAAATATTTTCCAGATACCTCTTTACATATACTTCGTTGAGACAGTACAAGTGATTCACGATCATTTGTTCACTCTGTGTGTAATAGGACCTTAAGGACTCTGGGGCACAGTGGCTGGTGGTGGTAGCCCGTGGTGTGTGGTCAGTGACCGCTGTATGCAAGGAAACTCAAGAATAAACTCTTCTGATCTTGATGCTGCCACGAGTTCTTTTGCAGATGTGTTTCTGGAATGTTTTGCTACTACTGGTGAGTTAGAAACAGAATCAAGTTGTCTTTGTGGTTCTATCAAAATGACAAGTTTATCAGATAAAAGGAATGCAGTTTAAAAACTAAAAGAATGGACCAAACTCGCGATGTAGTGTCTACGTTGCACGACTTTTACCACTATACTACAGCACTTAATAGCTCAAGCGAAAGACGCTTCCTCAAGTAATTTCCCAGTCTGCAGTGCTGCCAGATCGTGTAGATGGTTTGACTTCAGATTCTAAGGGCGACCAGTTTTATTGACACCGAAGGTGAAGGACATACAGATTAAGTCTCTGCGGCGTCCGGCTGGCAGCCAAGTTTTATGTGAAACACAGTATAATTTTTGTAGTGCTGAGGAGAAGACAAATATTCAATTTGTTTGGAACATTCATTCAATTCTGATGTCAATATTTTCTATATATCTCTATGGTCATTTGTGGATAACACCTACAGTGTACCATTTTCCATGTTTCTCACAAACGATTTCAAGGTTGGTTAGTTAGTTTCATGTCCCGTGGATCATTTGCACAATATATCGTAATGATGCGAAATGAGTCGCTTCATATTCAAATCGCAAATTAATTTACAAATATAGCTACTGCTGACCATTTATAAGGTTTTTTTAAAATTATTACTATCATTGAACATACAAATGTGAGTTAGTAATTCCTACTCACCATCTTTTACACAATAAAATAAAAGGAGTTGCCAAGGAGCAACTTCTTCAGTTAGTTTTCAAATTTTACTTTTCTGTCTGTCAGACATTTTATATCACTGGGTGAGTTATAAAAAATTTTAATTGGGACATTGTGCGTCTGTGCACTCCTTTTTGTGCTAAAGACAATCTGTAAACTGGAGTAATGAATGTGATTTTCCGTTTGGTATTGTAATTATGTACCTCATTGTTCCTTTTGAACTGTAGTGGATTACTCACTACAAGCTTCATGAGGGAATAAATATACTGTGAAGCAGTAGTCAGAATGCCCAACTACTGAAACAGATGTCTACAAGATGACAGTGGGTGAGCACCACGTATTATTCTCACAGCACTTTTATGAAGACTTTCTTTCTTAAAGACGAGCTACCCCAGAACATTTATAGAGCAGAGGTTTTCCTCTAGCCCGCCACAAGCTGTGCAGTAGAAACGATTGCTGCACAGTCCAGCCTTTCTGACAGAGAGAGAATGTCATACCAAATACATTTTACTTTTCTGAGATTCAAACTACACGCAAATTTACAAATCACGTGATACTTCACAAAGGACGATCTGAGTAATATTCAGAAAGTTGTTGAAATTACTATTCAGTTAAACCATATCAAACTAATTTTCTCCGGCAGTCCGATATCCCCGTAGTCTTCCCTAATCAGAGAACTGTTGTCTCGTGGGGGCAGAGTAATTTTCCGAGACCTGATGTAAATATTTCTAATAATGTGTAATATGGCGAACAGATCTCGGCTTCTTCGTGGCGGAAGGCCACCAGTCTATCCCTCCCCTTTCGACGAGTTTCCGCCACTCTAGGGAACCCAACTTCGGAACTGCGAGACCACAACAAAACTTAACTGTCACTCCGGTTAAGTTGGCTATGGGTTTCTCTTTCTGCAGGCTTTGCGATGCTCTCGGAAACAAACCTGACGGGAGAGGCCCTCTCATCCTCAGTTGCTTGCAGTTGACAGCTTGGCTAGGATAGTGAAGTTCAGTAGCACATTTGCATACGTTCGTACTTGCATCCTGTTCCAGTAGCAGCCATGGGTCTTACAACTTTTGTCAGAACTGCTTCGCGTTCAAGGTAATGCAACCGCTATCATTTCTACATGAACCATCAGAAATCCAACGGTCTACATACAGATCGGTAGCACGACAAAACTAACGATGCCTGCTAGATATTACTGTATACTGCGACTGCCAGTGCTTCGGTTAATTCTTTCTCGTGAGTAATAATATTACAATTTATCTCTCAGTGTATACTTTCTCTCTCTAATCAGGGTCTGGAAGAGTTAACCCGACGATCGTTTATATTTGCAAACTGTTCCCTTTGTCTTGTCCTATAGAAAGGTGTTTTCTGTGTCAGGTCAGTGCTATTCCTGTTGGTGTAGTATCCGATATTTTAATTGTAAAAGGCTACCTCACATTTTCATGCGTATATTTATGGAAATAAATGCAAGATTTTACCGGATGTGTCCACATCTGGTCTGTAGAATTCCCCTGGTGCCTCCCACAACCCTTTAACTGATAATCAGAAAACCCTGCTATAAAAGATGAGATCCGATGCTGGTCACGGTCAAGATGGCAGAAGATTATCAGGTAAGGTCAAATGTACGTGTTAATTGGGAATCAGATGTCAGGCAGCCAGTTTAATTCTACCACCCCCATCGCCACGTTCGTTCTTTCAAAAGAGAAGCTACGTAAGCCGCAACCTCTACAGACGTTGGTGAGGAAGTGACTACTGAAGACCTGGATGGAAATCGCTACAGCAGCAAAACTCTTACGTGGAAATCTGGAATTACAGGAACCTACTTAATCGAAGTCGTGTTACGTTCGCCACGTCAGTTTATCTGTTTCGATTCAAACAGCCAAATGCCTTATATATGTCAAAGAAAATACCAACTGGCACTATTTTGTTATTTAATGCTTGTAAAATTTGATTAGTAAGTTTGAGAATGGCATTCTCAGTAGAGCAACTCTTATGATATCCAAACTCTGATTTACCCACGATATTATTGTTGCTCAGGTGGTACACTATTCTGTAAGCCATCACCTTCTCAAAAAATTTTCAAAATGATAACGAGAACGAAGTCTTCCCACCGCACGATTTGCTGTCGAAGTTTGCAGGGCATTTGGCATTACTGAAAAAATAACTATTATAATATTATAGCCTCTGAGATTATACTTCACAATTACGATTAATAAATAACAAGTTTGTGAGTGTATACTATGGTCACACAGTGTAGTAATGGAGAAGTGTAATCACTAATAAGAAATTCTGAGTTATCAGATGAATCCCGATGCTGTATTGATACGACGTTACCACAAGTTTCATCGTCGTCACCTTCTGTCAATTCGGCAGAAGATAGAAGCTCAACGGTATTCTATTATTTAAGCGATATTTTTCTCAATGTTATATGTGCGAAAAGTACATCGTTGAATATTAACTGAATTGGTTTAAAGATTTTGGAGTTGTTCTCTATTCGTCGGTCCCATGGTGTAATGGTTAGCACTCTGGACTCTGAATCCAGCGATCCGAGTTCAAGTCTCGGTGGGACCTAACATTTTTGTATAGTTGCTTACATTCCTCTTATCTGTCAGCACCACGTAAAACTTAGCGAGTAATTGTGCACAACCACTTTCATGAAGAAAAAGTACTGCAAACCGAAGAGAAGGTTTTGAAACGAGATACTTCCGTTAGGTGATGATTAGTTTGACTATTGGAAAGGTACAACGTAGACACTTTCCTAGATCAAACCAACAATATGAGGTGTAAGTCCATGCACATAACATGCAAACGTATGTCTCTCCAGCATCAGTGAAGTGCAATGCTCTAGAAAATGGAGCACATATGTGTGGAAGTGTGTTAAGGCGAAAAAGGAAGCAAAAAAATTTGCCAGTGAATATGCTTTGAAATAAATCGAGATGCATATGGTCTATAAAGGACTTTTATCACAGTCGCGAAAGATGATTACGTCAAAGAATTTGTCGACTCAGAAATAGAGTTCGACAACGTAAAATGATATAAGAAGTAGTAAATTCTCAAAAAAGTAGGTGCAAGCTATAGGGGGACACGGGTAATACACAGTATGCAAAAGAACCAAGAGGCAGCAGTAGCAATGGAAGAAAAAGACAGAAGTGCTCAGGTGAGAAAAGGGCCCAAGGCAGGGATGCAGTCCTTCTCCATTGTTGTTCAACCTGTAATAGAAGAAGCTATGACAGAAAAAAAGGAAAGTTCAGTAATTTTGATCGACATTCAGTTTGAAAGGATATCAACGATACGATTTGCTGATGACCTTGCTGTTCTCTGTGAAAATGAGGACGAATTTCAGGACCTGTTGAACGGAATGAAAAACATACTGGACAGAGGCTATGGGCTGAGAGTAAAGAAAGGTGAAAGAAGTAATGAGAAGTGGCAGAAATGAGATTATCTACAAATTTTACATCAAAATTGAGCACTACGTAATAGACGAAAAGTGAGGCATTTCTGCCACCCTAGAAGCAAAACCATGCATGACGGACGAAGCAAAGAGGATATAAGAAGCACATTAGTACAGAAAAAGAGGGCATTCCTCACTAAAAGAGGTCTACTACTATCTAACACAAACCTTAATTTGAGGACAAATTTTTTGAGAAATAATTATGGACTATGAGAAAACAGTAAAAGAAGAGAACTAAATAGTTTTGCATTTTGTTTTACAGCAGGATACTGAAAATTAAACGGACGTATAAAATAAGAAATACATGTAAAATACTGAATGAATGAAGGAGCCTAGAAAATAAAAATAGTAAGACAAGACAACTAGAATACATCAAATAATTAAGGGCATTGGATGCAAGTGCTACTCCGGACGAACGATGATGCTGGCACAGATGATGAAGTCGCATCAAACCAGGTAGTAAATTGACACAAAAAAATCTTCTACATAAATCGGCTACTAGATTTGTCATACGATGTTAGCCCCTTATGTCAAACAGCAGTGTGTGAGAAGTCAGATGGTAATTGACAGAAATAGAATCTAATACAGTTGTAATTTCTCTAAAACTTTCTCTCCAATATGGTACTTGCCCGTAGTATCTTGTATATTGCATCACACATCGCCCTTGATCTCACAATTTCGACGTCACATCGAATGTTATCGTAACATACCTGCCTATACCCGCCTTATCATTAAGTGATAAAAAACAAAGAAAGCTGGAAAAATTAAAATGGGAAAAAGCAAATGGTTCATCAACCTTGGAATTAATTAAAATATCCTCTCGTTCATTTATGAAAGTTCGGAAAATCTCAACCGCAGCCAACTCACTTTTCCACGGACTACGTAGAACCAAATGAGTTTAATGGGCTCGCCGCTGTTTATACGGCCGGCCAATGGTGCTAGGTTTAGCGCTTGACAATCCCATACCTGTGTGATGGCTAAAAATTATTTTTTCCCGAAATATTTAATTAGAAAAGAGGCAGAAACTTATTGTTAAGAATTTTTTGCATAATAAATATAACTAAGCTCTTTTATTTTTCCGCTGACTAAAGTATTTTTTAAAATGATACTGACATATGGAAGAAAATTTTCATATTGTAAGCTTGTTAGATGCAGCTGGCACGAACGAACAGTACTAAAGTCATATCATAAGGGGAGGGTAAGATGAAGAAAAGATTTGTGCTACTTGATAAATGGGATCAGTATAATCCTATAGGATGAAATTGGGATCAGGTTACAAAAGCAATAGAATTTTGAAGTTAAGTGCCAGACTCAACCAGGTGACAGGCAAGAGAGGAGCATTGTGCACGGGTTTCTGTGAATGAGATCGGGCTGTTATAACAGATGGAACAAATTGCTACTAGGAAATAGACGGTAGCTATATCATGAGTTATTCTTGGTCTAACGCTGCATCAAATGGTACTGAGAATCAGGTCTGTTGGTCCAAAGTCCCACAGCCAGGCAAATTCTTTGTACAAAGTGTAAAAAACTACGTACACAAAATTTTAGACCGTTTAGAGGAAATGGAAAGAAACACTTTTTTGTGTGATAAAATGTCCCATGAAGATTTTGGCGATAGAAGTGTTCAAACTGCCGTGTGATAAATATTGTTGCTGAAAATGTCGTCCGTTTATATTAATGCACAACTAGAAACTGCGTGCTAATGATCGTCAACACCCTCAAAACAGCCAGGTGTTACACAAATAATGATATCCAGATCTTCTGAAGTATTTATCGGTGTTAAAATGGGTTTTAGTTCATAAACAATGAATACTGATCCTTTCAAAGTATTTTATCGCTAACGATTTAAAATGTCTATAAAAAATAGAGCTAAATTAGAACAAAAGCTTATAACATTTTCTTCCTAGGTAATTTTTATTCAGGAATCTTTATACGTAACCGTATTATTATAAGATGTACAAAGTGCAACATAACATTACTTTCCCTTGAAATTAGTAGGTCTGAACAATTTGGATAAAATATACGTTATGGAGCTAATTAATGCCTTGTTAAATGGTAAATTCAATATACTGAATCTATTGGAGACTGGAAGACGATGTCAGCTTCAGTAATCAAATGGGAATAGAAATCAGTATGGTTGCAATAACTCTGGAAACTACGTTTCTTACGCGATCAAAAATAATTCCAATTCCAAAGAAAGCTGGTGCTGACAGTATGAAAATGCTGAACCATCAGTTTAACAAGTCTTGGTCGCAAAATAATGACACCAATCCTTTAGAGAAGAATGGAAAAACTGGTAGAAACCGACGTCGGGGAAGATAAGTTTGGGTTCCGGAGAAATGTAGGAGTACGCGAGGCTGTACTGACCCAACGACTTATCTTAGAAAAGAGGTTAAGAAAAAGCAAACTCAAGTTTATAGCACTTGTACACTTAGAGAAAGCTTTTGATACTGTTGACTGGAACACTCTCTTTGAAATTCTGGAGGTAGCAGTACAATATATAAGAAGCAAAAGACTATTTACAGAAACCAGGGGGCAGTTCTAGCAGTCGGGGGGCATGAAAGGGAAGCGGTGGTTCAGAAGAGAGCGAGAAAGGGCTGTAGCCTACTCCCGATCTTATTCAATCTGTACACTGAGCAAGCAGTAAAGGAAACAAACAAAAGTTTGGAATAGAAATTAAAGTTGAGAGAGAAGAAATAAAAACTTCGAAGTTTGCCGATGTCATTGTAACTCTATGAGACAGCGAAGGACTTGAAAGAGCAGTTGAACGGAATGGACAGCGTCTTGAAAGGAGGATATAAGATGAAAATCAACAAAAGCAAAGCCGGCCAGGGTGGTCGAGCGGTTCTGGGCGCTACAGTCTGGAACCGCGCGACCGCTCCGGTCGCAGGTTCGCATCCTGCCTCGGGCTTGGATGTGTGTGATGTCGTTAGGTTAGTTAGGTTTAAGTAGTTCTGAGTTCTAGGGGACTGATGACCACTGCAGTTGAGTCCCATAGTGCTCAGAGCCATTTGAACCATTTTTTGAACAAAGGCAAAACAAGGATCATGGCAGTGGCAAGAAAAGCGTTTCTGAAGAAGAAAAATTTGTTAACATCGAGCATAGATTTAAGTGTCAGGGAGTCCTTTCTGGAAGTGTTTGTAAGGGGTGTAGCCCTGTACGGAAGTGAAACATGGACGATAAATAGTTTAGACAAGAAGAGAATGACAGGTTTTGAAATGTGATTCTTCAGAACAATGCTGTAGGTTAGGTGGGTAGGCCACGCAACTAATGAGGAGGTACTGAATACAGATGGAGAGAAAAGAAATTTGTGGCACAACTTGACTATAAGAAGGACAGGTTGATAGGACACATTACGAGACATGGCTCAAAAAACGGCTCTGAGCACTATGGGACTTAACATCTGAGGTCATCAGTCTCATAGAACTTAGAACTAGTTAAACCCAACTAACCTAAGGACATCACACAAATCCATGCCCGGGGCAGGATTCGAACCTGCGACCGTAGCGGTCGCGCAGTTCCAGACTGAAGCGCCTAGAACCGCTCGGCCACAGCGGCCGGCATTACGAGACATCAATGGATCACTAGTTTAGTACTGTAGGGAAGTGGGAGGTATAAAAATCGCAGAGGGAGACCAAGAGATAAATACAGTAAGCATATTCAGAAGGACGTAGGATGAAGTCATTATTCGGAGATGAAGAGGCTTGCACAGGATAAAGTAGCGTAGAGAGCTACATGAAACCAATCTTCGGGCTGAAGTCCACAACAATAACATCAGAAATTCAGTCACGTGTCGTTCTTCATTGTTAAAACCACTGCACCTTACAGTTACTGTTGCATATATCGAGTAACTTACGACAGTGCCGTTTCTAAAGTGCATCTTATTATGTTAACAGATTAATCAGATATTGATGTAATTGATCCAGCAGTCAAACTTCCCCACAAAAATCCACAGAAAAATCTCACACATCGAAACAAGTCGAGAACAGGGGTTTGCGTAGCTTTGACTCTTCAACTTTAACAATTTTTCGAGTTAATTTAGGCAATAACTGTGCTTGTAAAACTGAGACTTTCCTGTGATGTGTCAAACACACAAGGAGAGGCCTCAGAGCCTGTGCAGTCCAGTCTCCTACTGACTGAGAGTGTTTAATTATGCGATAATCATGTTTCAAATCAAGGAGTAATACTTTATACAAAATGACGCTTACAACTTACTGAGGACGGCTGTGAAACACATAAAAATACAGCAGCAGTTTTTATCGATGTGACTGCTGCTTAGACGTTGCCAACCATCAAGCATTTACACGGAAGATCTACGACAATGTTTACTCCAAAAGAGAAGATTTTATGTCAACTTACAGGGTCACCATAGACGATGTAGATGTCAAAGAAATGGCTTACCTCAAGAAAGCTTTCTTTCAACAGTGATATTTAACATGTATACCACCGAACAACCACTTCCGGCGAACGCTAGGAGTTTTCTTTGTGCCCATGACCTGGTACCAGCGACCCTAGGGAAATCCTCCGAAGATGCTGAAGCTCACCCGACAGGCGACTTCGCCCACACCCAGCTAAAACACGACTGTGTGTGTTTCATCTTAAGCACAATCAGGCATGTCGCAAACTTAACCATACATGGCAAAGGCTACAGTTAGTAAGTACGACCCATCGAAAATATGTAGAAGTCACTCTGAATCGTACTCTCACCTACAAGCAGAGTTGCGAAAATACGCGGATTAAGGTGGAAGCCAGAATTAATATTCTTCGCAACATCACTGGCAGCACGTAGGACTCTCGACCACAAGCTCTGAGAACGACGGTACTAGCAACATGTTACAGTGCTGTGGAGCATGAGTGCCAAGTTTGGTACAAAAAAAAAAAATGGCTCTGAGCACTATGGGACTCAACTGCTGAGGTCATTAGTCCCCTAGAACTTAGAACTAGTTAAACCTAACTAACCTAAGGACATCACACACACCCATGCCCGAGGCAGGATTCGAACCTGCGACCGTAGCGGTCGCGCGGTTCCAGACTGAAGCGCCTAGAACCGCTCGGCCACCCTGGCCGGCCTGCACACGAGAGTTTCTCCTTGCGACAGGGGGTGCGCTTTAAGCTACAAAGTCTGGTCAAGAGTACTGTAGCTTAATAATGCTTTCTTTCATTTGTTCGTAATGGTAATTAACTTCTGTTGTGTTTGTTTCTGACTCGAATAAAAAATTACAGTGGTAGTAATCACAGGCCTATTGCATAGTTAATTGACAAGTCAGTAAATTTCGTCGGGAAATTCACAGATTAACATCAATTTTTCTCAGATAGCTGGACCCATCTATGTGTTGGTTAGGTACAGGACCATCAGATCACAGGAAGCATCATTTTTAATGGGCTCCAGTAAGCTAAATTACGTAAGCTACAAGGTGGAAGAAAATCGGTAAGATTTGTACGCTTTTCTGGCACAGTCGTTCTGCTAGCGCCACGGCAGGTTACTCAACATTACGCAAGGAGGTCTCGCTGTTTTAAGACCAAAAGCCACAGGAACTGTCTTCACTGGCCTCCGACCCCAGTAAAGTTGGCTTTAAGAAGTGCCTTCCCTCGGAGCAGGCACAATGTCTCCGAGTCCATAAAACCACGTAGTGACCGACCCTCAGCGAGGGCATTCTGCTGCAGATCTCAGGAAGTACCACTTCGTTACAGATCTTACGACAGTAGTGCGGAAGTTGCCATTTGCATCTGAAATGAACTTCACCATGTAACCAGTCTTGCATAAAATCAGGTCAGTAGCGGTTTGATAATGTCACAATAGTGCACGCTTCGCCCGCCGTTAGCACATGAGTACGTAGTTTCTGCCGCGAGCTGCAGGTATCACGTTTTCTCCAATGCTGATGTGGTAACCCCTCCCCCCCACCCCTCCCATCCCCAATTAAAGTGTAGCTACTCATGGAGGTCCGTAGTGGGATGTAATTATCGTATGTCAGCGAAACGCCTTAATGAGAAATCTACTTACTCTGGAAAAAAATAGTTCTAATTTTGGCCACGGGAGCAAATCTGGTGCTGTACGCTGTTTGTACGGTGGTATGACATCCACGCTGTCATCTGACAAGCCATGACGTGGGAGAAGGGTACGGCTGTCGAGAAGAGAGATTGTGCGTTGTTGGTGAAACTGTGTGAACGGCAGCTATTACACTGCTGCAGTGAGAGAGTGTCGCCAACTGAAAAACCCGATGTCATTAAATGGTTTAAATAAGATGGTACTAAAATTCGAAAACACGGGTGAATTTCGGGCGTGGCACCTGGAAAAGGAAGGCGTCATATCCTGTTGGGAGTTATTGATGAGTTTGCTGCTGCTGTTTAAGTGACCGTGCAGCACGTGACCCGGGTAGTTCCGCTGCTCGCGCAGTGTCACGAGAATTGTCCACCCCATGGTAAACAGTACGTAAAGTTCTACGGTCTGTTTTACACTGATGAAAATGGAAACGATCGAATGGCATTGTTGGCCGGGAGGCCCCATTCAGGGGAGTTCAGCACCCGTACATGATCCAGACGGCGCAGCAACTGAAACATAATGGTATGAAGCAAAGCTGTGAATATGATCTTCAGTTTCTGGCACAGATCGACATTGATGTCATGTGGCCCGGCAAAATTCTGCGAAGTGACGAGGAATGTTCTACACTACACTGTGCAGTGAATACACAGAACTGCCGAATTTGGGCTACTGTTAAACCTCCCGTCGTGCACGAACAGCCATTGCAATCGCTATATGTGACTGTGGGGTGTGAATTCACAAGCAAATTTATTCTCACTGCGTTCTTCTTTCGAGAGAATATACAAACAGAGGGCCTGTCAGGCATACCGTGACGTCTGCACGTTGTAGAGACTTCCTTGTAAAGCACGTGATTCCTGCTTTGGAAGACAACTGCGTAGAAACCGCTGTTTCCATTCAAGATGGGGCAACACTCCATGTCGCTCGTCCAGTGAAAAATCTGCTTCATGCAGTCTTCCATGAACGTGTTATCTCCACAGGTTTTCCAGACGTGTGGTCTGTAAGACCAACTGATACAGTATGAATCCACGTGACATTTCATCCTGGTGATATCTAAAAGAACGCGTTAACTAACCTAAGGACATTACACACATCCATGCCCGAGGCAGAATTCGAACCTGGGACCGTAGCAGCCGCGTGGTTCCGGACTGAAGCGCCTAGAACCGCTCGGCCACAGCGGCCGGCTTGACCACGTCGTTTTACTAGCGTAACATCTCGCCGACGTTTCCTGTGCTCATATTGACCAAAGTATGTAAGCAGCGGTAAATAATAAAATCACCATTATGATTGTCTCACTTGTTCCAGTTTCTCTGCCCAGGTCCTATTACTAATCCATTACATTGGGAAATATTTCTACATGTCTTTCTTGAAACTTCCTGGCAGATTAAAACTGTGTGCCGGACCGAGACTCGAACTCGGGACCTTTGCCTTTCGCGGCAAGTGCTCTTTCTTGCTTTCACTGGCGGAGCATCTAATGCGAAGAGTGTCTTCAAGGTGGGCGGCCGTTAACCTTGAGCGATATTGGTTCTTCAAATAATTCATTTTTGAAAATGAATTTTCACATACATATGTGGAGATTGCAAGTTTCTAGCAATTTCTCTATTTGTCCGGGGCACATTGCTCGGTAGAAGCAATTTTATACATTTGGAAAGAAAATGTCTTCCTGCAAGTCTGTTACTTCCATTTGGAATAAAGGATTTGAAAAGCAGAACAACTTCGCAGCCAATTCAGTCCATTCTGCCGCTCGAGAAACTTCAAAAGGCGATTTTAAGAATGGCGACAACTTCTCTGTCTCTGCGAAGTCCTGGAGTCTTGCTGAAAATTCCTTCTTACGACCTGACATAAAATTTGAAAATACTACAGTGTCAATTTCATAATTATGTTTAAATAAATTCTTGACTTGCAATGCCTTTATCAAAGATAACCTGCTTGTGAAGTAAACAAGACGCACTTTGTATCAGATCACATATACATTTCCCGCTTCCTTGCAGCTTGGTATTGAGCGTATTTAAATGTTTCAGGATGTCTTTCACGAAAGCCACAGCTAGAATACTGCTTTCGTTTGCTAGGAACTCCAAATATTTCCTTGCTTCTTGTGTATCCAAGTTATCTAAGGAGCTTACTTCTTCTTTTATTTGTAAAAACGTTCAATCCCTTGACCTTTACTTAGCCAAAGGACGGCGTGGTGCTGCGGTAAATCAGACTGCGCCGAATCCCAATCAGATGACACACTTTGAAACGTCTGTGCTGAAGAACAGAACGAGACCTCACAAAATTAATCAGCTTGATCAACCTGTCCACTACTTCTTTCAGAGTGGCATTAAGCTTCCACAAGAGCTGTCTGGTCAATCATGCACTAATAAGATAGTAGCCCAGTGTTCTTATCCTTGGTTCGCCTAACTGGTTCTTTCTCTTTGTTGCTCATCGCTGGAGCACTGTCAGTTGAAAGAGACATCATTATATCATATCTAATGTTTTATTTTCTAATGAAGTCATCTAAAGTCTTGAATAAGTGATCCCCACGAGTCTTGCCTTTAAATGGAAATATTGTTAGCTACCGATTCTTCCCTAGATGACTTACTTGCAATATCCAAAAATCGCACGGATGTAGACATCTGTTCTTCATCAACAATCCCACACGATTCATCAAGTGCTATGGTATATCAAGGCGTGAGAAGTTCGATCAAACTACCTTTATCATCAGTTACCAAAATTTCATTTTTTCTTGTATTGTTTCTTGCCGACAGGGGAATACCTTGTACTGCGACACCAACATCGTTTTTCTCTTCCAAAAAGTGCCGCGGCAACTTCCAGCATACATAATTTTACCATCTCAGAGTCTGGGAATGGCTTATAGTGTCTACCAAGCGTCCAACAAACCCAACACACATGCAACGCTGCTTACACAGATTTTTCTTGCCCGCCCGTAGAACGACTGAGTTAGATATGCTCGAGTTTTTCTTGAAGAGCGAGCTCCACTAACCAGACGAAAATTTTTGTGGCACTGCTGATATGTTGTTTCGTAGTACCGCTTTAAACTGACCTTTAACAAGAGCGATTGTTTTGTTGCATAAGATGCAAACTCGAACAGCTCCAGGCCCATCTGGCAGCGTAAGACAGCATTGTTCAGTCCGTTCAATCAAAAACTTCTTACTTTCACTGTCAATTTTTCCCTTTTTTGGATCCATAGCGATGAAAAAAACGTTACAACCCTCGATAATAATAAAACAAATTAAAAATAGAACTACTGACCAAGAGACTATACAAGTCGTCTATTTTATTTAGATTCGTTCTTTATAGAAATACCACCGTCCGGCACTAAGCACGCTCCGAAAAGGAGTTTCTCCCACGTCCGAAAGAGAAAACTGTCACGTTACTTTTTTTCCCTTTATTGTGTTTCAATGCCCCATCTCGGGCGGGCTGGCAGCAGCATATGAACTGGTCTTCAGCGAAAGACAGTAATTATGCAAGGAAGACATTTAAAAGTACAGAATGAAGAAAATATGGCGTACATAGATATTAAATAAATGGGGAACAGTACGGAAGAGAACAGACAAAAAGGGGGGTACTGTAAAATGGAGATAAAAACTGTAAATAATTAGCTCACACAAAACATAACCACACACTGGATCATAAAAGTATCGACGGACGACGTAGCACATAACAATCACTGACAATAACACTATGTACAAGTCCAGCACACTGTCACGTTACATCAAAGTTTCATAAGTAGCTTTAAACTTTCCTTCAAGTTACGAGCACAAAAATTGTGTTAATCTGAATATGGCTGCTCCGATTTAAAGAGGCTTCATAGGTTGCGAGAGTCGGAGATCGATTTATATAATTTCCTGTTTCACTAAATACAATTCTTGTGTTGACATCGGGCATACAGGGCTTTTATGTGGATCAAAATAACACGCTGTGCCGGCCAACCAGCTGCCTTCTTTCCGTCCCTGCTCTCCAGCGGACACTCCTACGCTACACAGCCTAGCAGCTGTGTGTTTAATTTACTTAATAACCATTAAGAACTCAAATCAGCCACGTAGTTACTTGTAAAATACTGTAAAAAAGATAAGGGTGGTGCTCAAAACTATTGTCATTCACTTAAAAATATTTTTAAAATGATTTGCTCGAGTAATCAAAAAATTTTTGGCGCTACAGTTTTTGACTTCTCGCGGTCGGCACCTGGAGCGCGGATCGCCAGTTGCAGTCCTAGGCTCTAGGGACTGGACGACCTATTATTTTTGTTTTATAATGTTTCTTATGTTATTAACTTTTCCTACAGCACTACAGCTTAATGACAAGTAATCCAGAATTGTGGAATGATGTCATCCCTCAGCGTCGCAAGGTTACCTCGAGTTTAATTTGTTCTTGATGATCAGTATACACAGATTTGTTTAACTGTCTGTCTGTCACTTCTTTGTAGCGTCCCCTAGGTCCCTTTTTAATATATTTATCCTAGCAACAGAAACAGTACGAGATGGAATCCAATGTCTCCACACTCATCGGACAGAAGATATTTAAGAACAAATTCCTTTACCTGCTAAGAGAGAAATTGTAATTGTCAGGACAGCTGATTCATTCACGCAATTTGCATCTCTACAATATACAAGCGCCACACGCTCTGTAGCATAATAGGTATCAACTGCGACAACTGCACACAATGTGTGTAGTGAAGTACTGAGGAACTGGTGTTACGGTGTGGATGTTTTTCGTCGTTATAGTGTGGTACCCTTATTGTGCTTAAGAAAAGGTAAATAAACCTGAAGGGCATGAACACATTTTACCACGTTGTGTATTGCGCACAGCAGAGGAACATTTCGGAGACGCTAATTGTTTATATCACCATGACAACGCACCCTGTCATAAAGCAACACCTGTGAGGCAATGGTTTATGGACAGAAACATTTATAAATGGACTGGTCTGTTCAGAGTCCCGACCTGAATTCAGTGGAACATTTTCGCGTTAAGTTGGAACGTCGACTTCACTCCAGACCCCAGCGTCCAACATCAGGCCTTCTTTGGTTTCGGCTGTTGAGGAAGAATGGGCTGCCATTCCTACACAGACATTAAGACCCCTAGTTTAAATCATCCCTAGTAGACTTGCAGTCGTAATAAAAGTGAAGGATGGGCACATCCTGTATCAAAGTATACTAATACGTGTCCGCAGACTTTTGCTCAGACAGTGTTCATGTACGCCGATACATTGTTGTGCTGGAAGTGGCTGAACGTGGCTGGAGCCGTTTGTAGTTTAAGTACCATTATCGCGCGAAAAAAATACCACAATGTTATCTGTGAGTCCTTTTTAGTACTGTAAACTGGAATCAATTTTATGTTCTATCGCGTCGCCGTTCTGTGACGAGAACAGACAGCTGCTATCGATAGCACTGTACATGTGTAATATAGGCGTTTATCCGTTCCAGAAGATCCTGAAGAAGACCCCAGCAGAGGGGATGGAACGTCGATTGTGTGAGAAGAAAGTCAAGAGGAACATAACGTGGCCTAACAAAGTAGAAGGTTTACTTTCGATGACAACGCTCACCACAGCCCGCAGATTTACTCATCAGGCTTTATTCGGCGTTCTTTAAATTGGCCACTATGGATCTTCACAGACTTACAAGTGGATGAAATACGTTATTAATTTAGCGTATGGTCGAATAAGGGCTGTGTTCGGCATTTCTCGATCTGTGAATTCCAACTGCTAGTTCACAGACTGTCACCGACGCCATTCTGCGTTAACGCTCATCGTGCGTCAGCAATGTGTGTTGGTACCGTTAGTTATACCCAAAAGTGGCCCGGTCATCAGTGTCCAAATCTGTCTATGGCTACTCAGCACAAATGCCGTTAGTCACATACCGGTTACATTCTGAGGAGCATTCTGAGAGTTTCAAGCTGAGTTTCTATAGTGAAATCCTATGTAATACATGATAGCAGATTTTTTTTAAATGTAGGACCAGTCGCGTTCTTCAGTTTCTCCACTATATTTATGGCAGCCACACAAAGAGTAATCACAGACTGAAGCGGATAATGGAGATAAATGGTAGACAGGACTTCTTTAGTGAGGCCAGAACAACGTAGCTTACATACGATAACAATAGGCCAGGCTAATGTTACGCAGCGTGATGTGAATTTGTACGGAGTCCTGCTCAATCTGAAGGAAGTATAGAGTAGCTTCGTGAATTTTCGTAGACTTTTCCTACAAGTGAGCATGTACAACTTGCTTAAAATGGAAGCAGGCACATTCAAAACCAAGTCATTGATAACAGTAATGGAACTTTACACATTTTAGTGTATGCCTTCGCTGGTAATGTCCAACAGATCTCTGCTGAAAACGTTTACGTTCCACAGAAGGACCCTAAAACCACAGTAACAGAATTGAAGCAGATTGGCAAGTTTTCTTTTTCATTTTGTTGTCATAATGTTATTTAACTTATAATAATAGTTATTGACATGTCTCTGCTTATTGCTGAACATATCAACGAAAAGTATCTCAGTAATCAGATCTAACGCGTCAGTTGGACAGAATTTGGCACGATATCCCTCAGGAGGACATCCAACAACACTGTCAATCAATGCCAAGCCGAATAAGTGCTTGTATACGGGCCAGAGGGAGCAACGCGTTATTGACTTCTTCAATTTTTGTAGCTCTTCCATAAAACACTGAATTTTTCTGGAAATGTAATCATTTGTTTGTCTATACTCTTACTTCACATCTATCGGTTTCCATAGTATTCGGATAACACTTTCGTTTTTTATGTATGTCTTAGAGCGTACATAAAAGGTGCAATACCAGAAAACTACAGCAAAATGTTGAAATACTTGCAGAGTATTGACGCTTGGTGCAGGCGTCGGCTGTTGAGTCTCAACGGAACTAAGTGCAACGGATGCTGCATAAATAGGTGGAAAGACTCATTACTGTTCGATTGTGCTATCTGGAGCCACCTGTAGTGGGGCATAAAACCAGTATTAGGAAGAGCAAGTGACAGAGGGAGCTCCATTAGAAGAATCCTAGAGAAATGTAATTCGTCTGTCAGAGAACTGGATTACGAAGAAACTCATTCGACTGATTTATATCACTCGTCAGCACATTTACCAGATAGGCTCCAAAGAAAAGTGTCACGGATTCGTTCATCAAGTGCGGAAATTTAGGGATATGCCGATCGAACTCCAGTGGCAGATAATGCAAGAAAGACGTTGCGCATTGCGGACAAGGTTGCTTTTGAAATTACTGTTGCTGCATTATAAGAAGAGTCAGGTAACATAATATTCTCTCCCACAGACATATTGCAAAACGAACACTACGAGCAAAAAGAGAAATTGAAGATCACAAGGAATATTTTCTCCCAAGCATCATTCATGAACGGGAAAGGAGAGGGGAGTACATAGTGGTAACAGATACACCTTCCTCCATGCAACGTAACTTCGTAGTCGAGGTAGATATGCAGAATTAAGATGTAGTGTTAGATAAAAATGTAATCTGTTTTCATAATTGTTGCAACGATAAATATCGACTATGATGTTATTGTGTGTGTGTTGTCTTACCTTACTCTCTGTAGCATTACGGCAGTTACGCCCTGCTGTCTTAACACATATTCTATGCCTTCTTCTAATTGGTGCTTCCCACACAGTCCTTCTTCGCTGTTTCTGAGCAGTGTAGAGCCTTTTTAGGTGTGTTCTAGAAAGGCAATGAAAATTAAGTGTACTGATAAGATGTAAAATGAGGAGGTTCATTTCACATCTTATCAGTCCACTTAATTTTCATTGCCTTTCTAGAACACACCTAAAGCTCTTCTAAGCTCTTATTTTCCAGATTTTCCTCAGTCCACGATTCGCTCCCGTGCGATGCTGGGCTCCGGACGTACCTCTTCAGACTCCTTTTGGCGAGGAATGCCCCCTTTGTCTGTGTTAGTCAGTTTTCTATGACCAGCTTCCTTTGCTCGGCATGCGTTATTTTGTCTCCAAGTTAGCAAAATTTCTCCACTCCGTCTACAACGTCACCCCCATTTTGATGTAAGTTTGTCGCCAGTCTCAGATTTGCTCCTCCTCAGTATTATCGTCTTTCTTCTGTCCTCCCTCAGTCAATAACATGTGCCCAGCTCAATTTGTTCCATTCAGTATGTCATCTAATTAATTCTCTCTTTCACAGAGGACACCAATTTCATCAACGAATCTGATCATCGACAGCATTTCATCATAAATTTCAATCTCTCTCCTGAACACCTCTTTTCTTCTTTCGTTGCTTCTTTGATGTAAAGGTTAATTGTGCAGGAAAAATTTAGCATACCCGCATTGTGTCCCTTCTTCCGCTGGGCACTTATCTCTTGGTCTTCTAGTTTTATTGTTTCCTATTGGTTTCTATTCATATTAAATCTGCCTGCCTTTCCCTTGAGGGTGTACCTATTTTTCTGAGAATTTCAAACATGTTGTATAACTTTTCAACGTCGAAGGGTTTTAAAAGAGTCTTATTCAATTATTCGTTCCATTGCAAACAGATGGTAATTTAACATATCATTAATGTTTCAAAATTTTAAAAAATCTCATTCATTTTAAACTGTCTACAGCATAAAGCAATAAAATATGATAACTAGTTTCAGCTGACTAAGAGCCCATCTTCAGATCACTCGTGGTAAAGTAAATGTCAGTATACTGCTTATTGACAAATCCTTCATCATTTATGTAGCTCGGAGAATGTCCGTATGTGTGACACTTTCAGTACAAAACTGAATAATCAGCAATGCAAAACCAACTGTTTCAGAAACATGCTTAAAGTGATTGCAGTCAATTATAAAACGTAATCAGCAATTTTCTTTTCCATTTTTGTCACGTTAGCCTGGTCTGAAACTTGTAAGTGACAGCTGTGATTCTGATTAAGCGATATTTCTCTTATGTTTACCTACCTTTGCTATGTTCAGGATTGTGTAGATCATATTCTTCGGAAAATCCAAGGCTATATCTCTAGCCTTATAGATCTAAGAACGTCAATACCTCTTTGGTTGCCACTTCTCACAAGCGTTTTAGGAGATCCGAAATAATGTCATCTGTAAAGTCCGATTATTTGATCGCAGGTATTCCAAAGCTGAATCAAACACTGACTCTAACACTCGGCCCCCTGCGTCCTACAGATGACACCCGTGTCTTCTTCTGTCACGTCACCAGAGGGCTTCCTCCCCTCACAGAAGCCTTCAAAATGTATTCTATCCACCTGTCCGCTCTCTCTTCTGCGTTCTATAATGGAATCCCTTTTGCACCCGTTTGCTAACGCCTCTGGTTTTAAATTCTGCGGAAGTAATATAAATATTTCTGTGTACTGAATCTGTCCATTCCATAACCATTCCTTTTTCGATTTCTACATATCAGGGTTGTTCCAAATGATTTAGACACTTTCAGGTGATCGCAAAATTGTATTCAGGTAAGGTACAATGTGACTGTACGTATAGAAAGCCCGCCCGGTTGTCCGTGCGGTTTAACGCACGGCTTTTGGGGCGGGAAGGAGCGCGTGATCCCCGGCACGAATCCGCCCAGCGGATTTGTGTCGCGGTCCGGTGAACCGGCCAGTCTGTTGATGGTTTCTAGGCAGTTTTCCATCTGCCTCGGCGAATGCGGGCTGGTTCTCCTTATTCCGCCTCAGTTACACTATGTCGGCGATTGTTGCGCAAATAAGTTCTCCACGTACGCGTACACCACCATTACTCTACCATGCAAACATAGGGGTTACACTGGTCTGGTGTGAGACGTTCCCTTGGGGGTCCACCGGGGGCCGAACCGCACAATAACCCTGGGTTCGGTGTGGGGTGGCGGAGGGGTGAAGTGGACTGCGGTAGTCGTCGTGGGGTTGTGGACCACTGCGGCTGCGGCGGGGGTGGACCCTCTCTGTCGTCTCTAGGTCCCCGATTAACATACAATACAATACAATATGCGTAGAAACAGAAACTCAAGAAATTTTGTGTGTGACGTTTACAAATGTTCAGTGTTTGAACCGCTAGCTACACGCCACACGTCCAGTCTACAGCCCAAGTAGGAATGTTTCCCTGAAATGTTCAATCTGTTCCACAGATGTTGACGGCCGCCAACTGCTTTTGCATTTGCAGTGACATCTTTTTTCCTTTAACATCTGTGGCGACTCGTAAATTGATTGTATGGTGGTCAAGCTTTGATAAAAGTGGTCTGACATTTCGACACACTGCAGTTTCGAATCCGCTTCTAGACACACAGAGTGATCTCCCCCTCCACAAGTACACAAAAGACAAAACTGTAGAACGACACTAACCTTACACTCAAGTCCCAAGATAACAGCACTTGCAATCACGTGAACTTCCGGTCATACAATACGTGATCAAAAGTATCCGTACACCTGTTGCTCTGAGGAGAAGTATCGACGTAGGTCGGTGAGGCCTGGCACAAAGTCGGCGTTCCAAAACGTACCAAAGGTGTTCTATAGGATTCATGTCAGGACTCTGTGCAGGCCAGTCCATTACGGGGTTGTTATTGTCGTGTAACCATTCCACCACAGGCTGTGCATTATGAACAGGTGCTCGATTGTGTTGAAAGATGCAGTCGCCATCCCCGAATTGCTCTTCAACAGTGGGAAGCAAGAAAGTGCTTAAAACATCAATGTAGGCCCGTGCTGTGATAGTGCCACGCAAAGCAACAAGGGGTGCAAGCTCCCTCCATGAAAAACCCAACCACACCATAACACCACCGCCTCAGGATTTAACTGTTGTCGCTACACATACTGGCAGATGACGTTCACCGGGCATTTGCCATTCCCATGCCCTGCCATCGGATCGCCACGTTGTGTACCGTGATTCTACTCCACACAATGTTTTCCACTGTTAAATCGTCCAATGTTTACGCTCCTTACACCAAGCGAGGCGTCGTTTGGCATTTACCGGCGTGATGTGTGGCTTATGAGCAGCCGCTCCACCATGGAATCCAAGTTTCCTCACCTCCCGCCTAACTGTCATAGAACTTGCCGTGGATCCTGATGCAGTTTCGAAATAGAGTCTGATGGGTTGGATAGATGTTTGTCTATTACACATTACGACACTCTCAACTGTCGGTGGTCTCCGTCAGTCAACAGACGAGGTCGGCCTGTACGCTTTTGTGCTTTACGTGTTCCTTCACGTTTCCACTTGTCACTTCGGAAACAGTGCACCTAGGTATGTATAGGAGTGTGTAAGTCTCGCGTACAGACGTATGACACAAGTGACACCCAATATCCTGACAAGATTCGAAGTCCGTGAGTTCTGCTGGGCCCCCATTCTGCTCGCTCACGAAGTATAATGACCACTGAGGTCGCTGATATGGAGTACCTGTCAGTAGGTGGCAGCACGATGCACCTAATATGAAAAACATACGTTTTTGGGGGTGTCTGGATATATACTTGCAATCCAGGTGTAAACTCCTAGGCCGCTTACAGTGTCAGAAGGCCTTGCCGCAGTGGTAACACCAGTTCCCGTCAGCACTGTCTGAGTAGGTATCACTTGGATTGGTGACCATCCGGGTCCGGCGTGTGCTGTTGGCCTGCAGGGTGCACTCAGCACTTGTAAGATCAATTGAGGAGCTACTTGATTGAAAAGTAGTGTCTACGGTCACGAAAAGTGACAGTGGCTGGGTGAACGCTGTGCTTGCCACACGCCCCTCCATATCCGCATCCAGTGACACCTATCGCCTGAGGATGACACGGCGGTCGGTCAGTACCGTTGGGCCTTCCGTGATATGTTCGCACGGGATTCAGTTCAGTTCAGCCGAATTACGCTATATTTTATAAATTGCGTCGTGGGTGCTCCAGGACTAGGGGCACGATGCCCGAGTGGACCACCAGCAATAACAAGAGATTTGCATGTGTTTTTTGTACGCATAGTGCCACCCTACACACCAAAATGCATGCTAAGGAAGGAAATGTAGTGGCTTATATTTGTTAAAATATCAGCCACGATGTCTTCAGAATGTCAGATTGTGAGCAGTTCATCCCATTCCAGTAACTGTATAGAAGAACAGAAGAAAGGGGTAATTCCGACCAAGCGTTATACGTTGGATGTTACCCTACCACGGAGCATCATCATAACGTATTGACGACTTTAATACCGTTTTAAGTAAAACTAAGACGAGGATTTCGACAAAGTAACCGAGCAGCCTATATTTTGGTACAATTACTCGCATACATACACACACAAAATAGTGTAAAAAGACCAGACTTGTGCAGCGAGAGGTGATACGACCTTCTATACAACTGTGTGTACTAGGTTATGTGGAAGAGTAGACCAGACACTAAGAACCTGTGTCAGTTTACTAATATTGTCTATTCTCGTTTAGGGTATTGCTGCGCAGTCTCGTAAGCTTGCTGGAAAGGTTTCATGGAGAAGGACACAGCCGATTGATATCTCCATACAATATGGTGGGCGTTGAACTCACCGCAAATATTGCCAGGCGCCTGTTATTATTGACTAGTGGGGCTAGGTGCTATAGTAGTGAAGCGTGTGTCTGCAAACTGAAAGGTCACAGGATCGAATATCAGTCAGACCAGTCAGACCACGGAATATTTCATTTTGCCTTTAACCTAGATTACATCAGTAAATGTTGTAAAGATAAGTCAGAAACGACACGTGGTTCGGACTCTTGGTTTAATTTTAGGTTCCCTTTCCGCAGTATTATTACAGGGGTAGGTTAGGAACACACATGTCACCGAAGTACAAGTGGAAGACTAGCGCCAGGCCGTTGAACGATACGGAACTACTGCAGTGACATAGGATAGTGATTTGAACGTTCACAGATGGCGTTAATATCACGTACACAAAGTATAAAAGGGCAGTGCATTGACGAAGCTGCAATTTCTACTCAGGTGATTGATATGAAAAGGTTTGTGACGTGATTGTTGCCGCACGACGGGAAGTAACAGACTTTGTATGTGGAATGGTAATAGGAGATAGACGTATGGGACATTCCATTTCCCTAATCGCCAGGGAATTCAATATTCCGCAATACACATTGTCAAGAGTACGCCGAGAACACAAAATTTCAGGCAATACATGTCACCATACACAACGCAGTGTTTGACGGCCTCCACTGAACGACCGAGAGCAGCAGCGTTTGCGTAGAATTTTCAGTTCTAACAGACAAGCAACACTGCGCAAAACAACCAGAGAAAAGTACCCGTTAGGACAATACGACGAAATTTGGCGTTAATGAGCTATGGCACGAGGCGACCGACGGGGGTGCCTTTGCTAAAAGCACAACGTAGCCTGCAGAGCCTCTCCTGGGCTCGTGACCATGTCGATTGGACGCCAGACGCCTGGAAAACCTTGGCGCGCTCAGATGCGTCCCGATTTTAGTTAGTAAAAGCTGATGGTAGGGTTCGAGTGTGGCGCAGACCCCATGAAGCCATGGTCCCAAGTCGTCAACAGGGCACTGTGCAAGCTGGCGGTGGCTCCATAATTGTGTGGGCAGCGATTACATTGAATGGATTGGGTCCTCTGGTCCAACTGAACCTATCACTGACTGGAAATGGTCATGTTCGTTTACTTGGAGTCCATTTGCAGCCATTCATGGACTACATGTTCCCAAACCACAATGTCCTGTCTTAGGACACAACTGTTCGCGATTTGTTTGAAGAACTTTCTGGACAATTCGAGCGAATGATTTGGCCACCCAGGGCGTCCGACATGAATCTCATCGAACATTTATGGGATGTAATCGAGAGGACAGTTCGTGCAAAAAATCCTTCACCGTCAACACTTTTGCTATTATGGACGGCTGAAGAGGTAGCTTGGCTCAATATTTCTGCAGGGTATTTCCAACGACTTGTCCATGCCGTGTCGTGTTGCTCCACTATGTCGGGCAAAAGGTGGTCCGATTCTATATTATGAGGTGTAACATGAGTTTTATCATCTCTGTATATAGTTAGACCATGTTGATAACCATCATGTAGACTTTCAAATGTGTATTGTCTTGTTAAAGTGAAGTTCTTTGGAAGTGGGTCACGAGTTATATGCCTAGACCGGCTGCTAATGAGAGTATGCCCTGGCCGGCCGATGTGACCAAGCGGTTCTAGGAGCTTCAGTCCGGAACCGCGCTGCTGCTACGGTCGTAGGTTCGAATCCTGCCTCGGGCATGGCTGTGTGTGATGTCCTTAGGCTATTTAGGTTTAAGTAGTTCTAAATCTAGGGGACTGATGACCTCATATGTTAAGTCCCATAGTGCTTAGAGCCATTTGAACCATTGAATTCTTGAACTATGTCCTGTTTGATCAGTTATTTGTTTCTACATCAGCCACTGCGTATTAGAGCAGACTTGGTAGCAGCATGTGCATTGCAGTTTATGTAATGTGTTGGTAACTAATGTGAAGTCGCTTGGCCTAATTGGCTGGAAGACAGTGAAGGACAGTTTCAGCCGTCTAATTGGAAAAGGTTTTCCTCTGCTTCGCTCCCGGAAGCATCTTTGCCTCGCAAACTACGAGAACTGTCATGTGTAAGTACACAAACTGATGTGCTTTTAGTGTAGTGTCATATCCATCTGAACACTATGATCGGAGAGAGGGGATGAAACCCAGTGCCAGCACATAGCCCACTCCTCTTGAAGAGCACCAAGGAGCCCCCCGCGCTTAACATCCCCATCCGACAGATGAATCATCAACAGAGTCACATGCCCTCACTTCATGATACATTGCAGAGAGCTTTAGAATTTATTGCAGAGCATTGGTGTAAAGACTGGTGATCAGAACCTTTACGCCACCATCTCTCCTCCCCTTGGCGACCAAATTCTGGCAGTGGAAATTTCATCCAGTACTAGGATTCGAAACGCTTACCTCCAAGTCGAGCCCCACCTCAGCTCACAGTCGTGCTTCAGTGACCTCGGCTATGAAGGTTGTAGCCTGCTGACACGTATTATGCAACTTGTCTTTTAAACAGCTATTCCAGGTTGAGCCACATTATACGTCGCTTCAGGGCAGGCCCTGTTTCTAAGAAGCTCACTAAGGTAAGCTAGTAAATTCTTGAAAAGTAACATTTGACTTTCCACGGGTGCAATACTAAGTCTCTTACTGTTCGCCCTGTATGACGTAGATCTAGAGAGTACAATGCATTTGATCCTATCATCAAAACCCTGTCCTATGCCTGCGACATTTGGATATATGCCCTTCCACCATGGTCTGGGTAACAAAGTTATGGCTAAACAGTACTTGTGAAGTGCTTACCAAATAGGAGTTTCTGTAGCCAGAAAATTCCGTAGCGGTTATATTCACGAGGGAAAGGAGTAATCACTTCACAATAGAAATTCAGCTTGGTCTGTGTAAATTTCCCATAAAGTTGCATGCTAAACTACTTGGATTCTACCTCAACAGCAAACTATTGTTTAGTCGTCATATTGACTACCTAATAAAGAAGTCTGAAAAAAGTACGATTACATTAAGAACAGTTTCTAGTGTCTGGTGGGGAGCGGCACGGTGCGATACTTTGGACTCTGTGTAAGTTCTTGATCCGCTTTGTCCTCGACTACCGAAGCGTCGGATACGGCAGCGCAATGACATCTACTTTGCAGCAACTAGACGTTCTCCATTATAGACTGATCCGTCTAACACTTGGAGCCATGAAATCAACTCCCACCACCGCACTGTAAGTGGAATCTTCCAAAATGGCGCTAAATATACGAAGATAGGTGTTATCAGACACATTTGTCTTGTGTCGTTTATCTGATCATAACTTCACAAATGCAGTGACTAAATTATGGGAAAAAGCACAAAACAAGCTATTCTGCTAGTAAGGAGGTATGAGAAATCGCGAAATCTCTTACCAGCAGTCCTACAGGACATGAAATTACTTTGCTTTCGGTATCCGTTCGACATATCCTTTAATGCAGTTCGAGTCTCATACTTTCCACACGATTTAAGGTACGGAAAGGACATCTATAACGAACTAGGACAGTGTATTGAACGACATAGGCCACAGTGCGCTTGTATATACACAGATGGCTCTAAAACAGAACAGGGAGTGGGATTGGCCTTCTTCAGTCCCTGTAATGGAACCTATCAAATGAGTCCACTGAAATTTCAGTCTATACAGCGGAGCTATTGGCCATAAGAGAGGCCATTTATTATGGAATACAGAGATTTAAGATTATACTGATATGGACGCCAGAAGCGTTATACAGAAATTACATTGTATATGTTTCGGATATAATGGAGACCATGACATAGACGTCCACGTGCTATGGCCAGCCGGAGTGGCCGAGCGGTTCTAGGCGCTTCAGTCTGGAACCGCGCGACCTCTACGGTCGCGGGTTCGAATCCTCCCTCGGGCATGGATGTGTGTGATGTCTTTAGGTCAGTTAGATTTAAGTAGTTCTAAGTTCTAGGGGACTGATGACCTCAGATGTTAAATCCCATAGTGCTCAGAGTCATTTGATCCACTTGCTATGGATAGAACGACATCATGGAGTTTTACGTAACGAAACAGTCGGCCACTTAGCAAAGAGGAACAGTATTGAACGACGATTCCGTGTAAGAGCAGTTTCTCGTACTAATTTAAAGCCTACGATCAAGGCAGCTGATACCCATGGTTGGATCGGTGAATAGCATGTTTCTAAGCAACAGGAGGGCAAACTCTTAGTGGCCTTACAACTGGACAGCCCTTCTCGACCGTGGTTTGTCTATCTGAAGCTAAGTCAACGTCACGTGACTTCCATATTTGTCTGAGCCCTTATCCCGCAGATTACATCGAACTGACGTGGTAAATATGAAACATGTAATTACCGTCATGCACTAAGTACAAAGAAGCACGAGAAGTACTGTATAGGAAACTGATTGCAAGGGTTTCTTGCCAACCTACAAGTTCAAATGTTCAAATGTGTGTGAATTCCTGAGGGACCAAACTGCTGAGGTCATCGGTCCCTGGACTTACACAAAGTAAACTAACTTAAAATAACTTACGCTACACGATAGGTTTGAGAGCCATTAAAATTTGATTAAATCGCTTCACATCATACTCTCTAGGAAATATGTAAATTGCAATACCGACAATATCCTAGAGTTCATCATATTTGATCAATGTTGCCAGGACCTACGTCCGCAGCTGGAGTATTTTCCATTTGGAAACAAAAGTACAAGACAAGGAAACGCTTTGGCAAAGTTAGAAGAATGCAGTTCAAAATTTTGTTCCCACTATTAGAATTCCGCTCCTAATGCTAGTCAGCTTACCAACTTCAACAGAACGCCACAAAGGACATTTTCGACTTTAAAACGTTTAAAAAACTGCCTAAGGAACAGTACAAGTCAAAAGGGTGAGTAGTCTTGCTCTGTTCAGTGCAGCGTAGCCTTGCAGTTGTTCCGGAAGTAGCAGTGAATCACTTTTACCATCTGCCATGACGGATAAACACTTGCTAAAAAGTAAAAGCTATCAGCTATTCTGCATTTGACTATTTGCTTAACATTAATACGTTTTTTAACTGAAATTAAATAGCATCTGTTGTGTCCTTATAAAATTTAGAGAGAACCCACACCCACTCTCCAGCCCTCTCCTTTACCTCCCTACCTCCCTCCCACTCCTCTCACCCCCCCCCCCCTCATCCCCCCCCCCCCCCCCCCCCCCCGCAATTCCCCGAAAAAAATCTTGAACACGCCCATGGCAAACATTCAGTGTTGCGCAGACTGAATTTAAAAGAGTAGTGTATCTTGCACAGACAAATATACGTAACGTGTTCTTGTACTGGAAAAACTCAAAACTTATTCATCTTTGCAGCTGCCAGCAAAACACCAAATAGAGTTTATAACACTTAACTTTGAAAAATATTAAATGCTATACAAATGAAATGCTTAACTGTACTTTTTATCCAATTTAGAAAAGATATGAGTAAAAGACCAGTTGATGTGAGGACGTTTTCAGTTAGGTAGTCCGCCCACTGCCACACGTCCATCGCCCACAAGGTAGCAAAGCACAGTGCCATATCACCTTCCCTAGATCTGTGACATCAGTTACACGAAGCTGTTCTCCCTAAGATTAAGCAAAAGAGTTCACCAGGATTGTTTCCGTTAGCAAATATGCCAGCACGCTAAAAAGGTCTAATAACTCGTCAGTGAGGCGAATGTACTGGCGGCAAGAACGTGTATTCCTAAACAGATGGCGAGCGTAGTGACACTGCATAGACACCGGACTCACTTTCGAGTAAGGGTGCCATCCGTCGCGATATGTTGGCCGTAACTGTCATGGGACTTTTCGTCCCGACATCCGGACAAGACCTAATTATGCGCCGATTTCGCAAAATACTGTTAGAAACTTGGCTCAAGTACTGTAGTAACGGCATCTCTTACCACAAAATGTAAATGTGGCCTCAGTTTTATTTATGTCAGCAAGTTTATGTTGACAAAGTCGTCTCACAGATGGCGTTGCATGTTGTCTATCTTGTATCGATGATGCAAGCACTATCAAGATCTAGCACCATCGATGATGGTGATGAGGTCCCATACTCCGAGGAGCGTAGCGGACGATGCGGGAGACCGCACGGCCGTACTAGGCAAGGTCCCAGCGGAGGTGGTTTGCATTGCCTTCCTCCGACCGTAATGGGGGTGAATGGTGATGATGAAGACGACACCTCACCACCCAGTCACCTCTTGGCAGGAAAAATCCCTGACCCCGCCGGGAATCGAACCCGGGACCCTGCGCACGGGAAGCGAGAACGCTACCGCAATACCACGAGTTGATTGTAGCACCATCATTCGATAAAATACCTGCTTTCTCCAGTAGTACGGGGCTGGAACTATTTAAGCCACACACTGAAGAATGGGCAGTTCCTATCTGAACAGCGATCTGGTAAGATAATTCCTTCTAAACGTAATACGAACGACTGCAAGTCAGTAACGTTTGAGGTGTCTAATGCAGGTATAAAGGACGTCAAGTATATAGTTTGTTTAAATTCAACTTTGAAAAGGCATTTCCAAAAGTATGCATGTCTGTATCAACATCTCACAAAAACAGATGGATAACAGTAGGTATTAAGAAGTCCTCCCAAACACTTGAACACCTCAATTCGATGAAAAAGATTCGCAATGATCCAGAATTCTTAAATTTCTATCATAGATACAAAAAGATCTATAGGAAGGTGCTGATTGCTGCAAAAAAGTCATTTAATGACAAAATAATATATAATGCATAGAATAAAAGCAAAGCAGTCTGGGATGTTATAAAAAAGGAAAATGGGGAGAGGCAAACAAACGCAGAATAACATACTGCTAAGGGAGGGGGATAAAGTAATAAATGATCCACAGCATTTAGCAAACTATGTAAACGAGCATTTTTCGAGTATTGCAGGGAAGTTACAGCAAAAATTCCCCCAAACAAATATAACACCTGTAAATAATGCACTAAATACAATGATGTTACTTCCTACCACAGAGAATGAAGTCGGTAAAACAATTCAAAAGCTAAAAAATAAAAAGTCAGTAGGCTTGCAGGAAGCACCAATGTGTGTACTGAAACAATGCATAGGGATTATATAAGGCGCCTTAACAAATATAATAAATGAATCCTTCACATCAGGGACATTTGCAGAGCAGTTAAAACAGACAAGAGTTGTACCTTTGCTTAAGAAAGGTAATGCAGAAGACATAGAAAATTACCGGCCCATTTTCCTGCTGTCAGTATTCTCAAAAATAATAGAAGCAATTATGAAAGACAGATTATTGAATTACCTGAGTAAATACAATCTTCTAATCGAATCACACTTTGGTTTCCAAAGGGGCAAAAATACGGAGTCAGCCATAGTAGAATTCACAAAAGTTGTACTTGATGCTCTTGATAAAGATGAGTGTGTCACAGGCATATTTTTGGATCTTTCTGATACAGTCGACGACAAGATTCAATTAAAGAAATTAAAAGCGTTAGGAATAAGAGGGGTAGCTAACGACTGGTTTCGATCACATTTAACAGATAGGTAGAGAGAGATAACACATACTTCAAATAGATCTAAATGTGGTGTCACCGCCAGACACCACACTTGCTAGGTGGTAGTTTTTAAATCGGCCGCGGTCCATTAGTACACGTCGGACCCGCGTGTCGCCACTGTGTGATCGCAGACCGAGCGCCACCACAAGGCAGGTCTCGAGATACGGACTAGCACTCGCCCCAGTTGTACGGACGACTTTGCTAGCGACTACACTGACGAAGCCTCGCTCCTTTGCCGAGCAGATAGTTAGAATAGCCTTCAGCTAAGTCCATGGCTACGACCTAGCAAGGCGCCATTAGCAGTAT
Organism: Schistocerca serialis cubense; assembly: GCF_023864345.2. Lineage (NCBI taxonomy): Eukaryota > Metazoa > Arthropoda > Insecta > Orthoptera > Acrididae > Schistocerca > Schistocerca serialis. Next base: position 594,277,194 of record NC_064639.1, read on the forward strand.
ATTGTCAGAAACTATAGAGTCTCACTTGTATCGTCAATAGCGATGTACCAAGGATGGATTAAAGTTAATTATTCCATAAGCTACATACTTTTCTCTATAGCATTCATTACGTATCCTGTTACAGACCTATCTCTTGCCTGCGTGAACTAAACGCGTGCCTTTCGGCTACTTCCGTGGCGTGGCTGTCTTGCTACGCCACAACACTAAACATTTAGTAAAACAGTTATCAGAACCAAAATACATTAATATAGGAGTTCCACAAGGTAGCATATTAGGACCAATACTGTTCCTGATATGCATCAATGACTTTCCCAGTAGTGTTACTCATGGTGAAAAAATCCTCTTCGCTGATGACAGCGATATTACAGTCACTGAGGAAACAAGAAAACTCATTGCCGAGAAAGCAAATGAAACTCTCAGGGAAGTTTATGATTAGTCAATAAGTAAGAAAGTGACATTGAACATAAAGAAAACTAATGCCATGAATTTCAGTTTGAAGAGGAAAAATGACAATGTTAAATTAAATGTAGATGCCACATCTATAGACTGCGTAACAAATGCAAAATTTCTAGGAATGAATATTGATTCTCAGTTGAAGTGGTGTGAACACACAAAGGTACTTGCAAACAGAATGTCATCAGTACGTTATGCCCTTAGAATCCTATCATCAGCGTGTAACATGCAGAGTCTTTTAGTTACATACTATTCATCTATACACTCAATTCTTAGCTATGGAATTCTGTTTTGGGGAACAAATTTTCAAACTCCAGAAAAGAGCCATAAGGATAATAATCAAAAATAGTAGTCGAGCTCATTGTAAAGAGCTGTTCAGAACACTGGGGATTTTAGCTGCGCCATGTGAATACATTTACCAGTCAGTTGTACACATCAAAAATAACATTGGTAATTACTGCACAAACAGCTCTGTCCATGACCAAGCAGCAAGAGATAGACTCAACTTACATTTACCAACAAAAGTAAACATAAAACTCAAAACAGCATTTTCTACCAAGGAATAAAACTGTACAATAAATTACCAAAAGAGATTAAAGAAACTGCCAAAATACACTTATTTAAAAAGGCAGCTAAAAAGTACCTGTTATGCAATACATTTTATACATTGAAGGATTACTTAGCTAAAACAGAGTAGGGGTTTGTTAAAAATGTCATATAAATAAATAATAATGATTATGAAATATCCAACATTCCACATACCACGTTCACTTTACGTTTTTTTCCTTCCTTTTCCTTTCTAGGAATACTTACCCCCAAGCTATGCATAGCACAACACTAACACCTCTTCCTCTTTCTGCGTTCAACATCTCACTCATTATGGAGAGACGCTGACTCAGTTTTTCAGGATAGCAAACGGAAAGTTGCGGTACAGAAAATGGCCCAGAGATCACTAGTGTGTGTGTATGTGTGTATGTGTGTGTGTATGTGTGTCTGTGCGTGTGTAGTGAGTGAAGTGTTAAGAAACAATGTGTGTATAGTGTCTGCAGTGACTGATAGTGAGATATGAGTGAACAATGTGGCATTACATCATTTAATAAGTTATTCATAAAAAAGTATTGTATACCAGGAGTAAATCTAATGATTGTCTCTAACTAGAAGTCTGTAAATATATGTGTATACGAATCAGCTTATTTTAAATTGGTCTAAATTTTTAAATACTTAGAAATGTCCTATATCCTTGTAAAAAGAGATCTACGGATGAATAAAACTACTACTACTACTACTACTACATAGTGACGTGTGCTTCGATGACGTAACTGTTATTTTCCACTGTTTACCGTCTAATAAACTTATCATAAAACTTCCTGGCTGATTAAAACTGTGTGCTGGACCGAGACTCGAACTCGGGACCTTTGCCTTTGCGGGCTAGTGCTCTACCAACTTCTTTTTTGTTGGTTGATCTCATTTTGATCGTTATAGTTTGTTCTATGTGTTCGGGGCGGACGTCCTATGACGTCCGTTCAAGTTCTTCGTTGATACATTCACTCAGTTTGTTTGTTTTTTTTTATTGCAGAGGGCAGCTTACACTCTGACCGGGCACGCTGAGCTACCGTGCTGGCATGGAAAGTAAACGTTTCACTCGAGGGAGGACTTGAACCAAGGAAAAACTGAGCTACCCAATCACGACTCACGCCCCGTTCTCACAGCTTTACTTCCGCCAGTACCTCGTCTCCTACCTTCCAAACTTTGCAGAAGCTCTCCTGCGAACCTAGCAGGACTAGCACTCCTGAAAGAAAGGATATTGCGGAGACATGGCTTAGCCACAGCCTGGGGGATGTTTCCAGAATGAGATTTTCACTCTGCAGCGGAGTGTGCGCTGATATGAAACTTCCTGGCAGATTAAAACTGTGTGCCGGACCGAGACTCGAACTCGGGACCTTTGCCTTTCGCGGGAGAGCTTCTGTAAAGTTTGGAAGGTAGGAGACGAGGTAGTGGCGGAACTAAGGCCGTGAGGGCGGGGCGTGAGTCGTGCTCAGTTGGTAGAGCACTTGCCCGCGAAAGGCAAAGGTCCTGAGTTGCATCACACACAGAAACATGAACTCAAAATCAATGCATCGATGCTAAGTATAAACTGTTATGCCTGTCCTGCAATGTCTACCCCCCCCCCCCCAAAAAAAAAAAAGATTGCAAACGGCCATGTAAAAGGGTTTAAGGAACAACAATAAGAGAAAAACGAAAAAGGAAAAATATAAAAACGAAAACCTATAAAATGACAGTAATATTAACCAACATTAGGTATATAATAAGTTAAATAGAATAAAATGTCTTTTTTTAAATGTACCGTTGTTAATATATTTAAATAAATATATATGGTTACAAAAAAAAAGTTCGAGTCTCGGTCCGGCACACAGTTTTAATCTGTCAGGAAGTTTCATATCAGCGCATTCTGGAAACTTATCATAGCTTACGAAAATGCCTTAAGGATGCAAAGAGAAAGCGTCACTTTTCGGATGTTTACACAAAAGAGTGGTCTTTTTTTCAGGAAAGGACGTACGAGTCAGGAAGCGTTGTATCAGATCTGTAGCCGTTTCATCTCAGGAATTCATGGTGGTAAAGCAGATGTCGGGCATCACATTTCAACGAATAGTCATACAGATTCCCGGTAGCTTCAACATCAAAGCCTATTTCTGTATTCTTGATTAAAGAAGACACTCAGGAAGAACTACTCGTTGCTGCTGCAGAACTAACAACAGCTTACAAAGTTGTCAAGCATCATCAATCCTTCATTTCTCTTGACTGAACCGTAAAACAATGTCGCAATGTATTCTGTCTCCAAAGTCGCCGCAAAGCAGTCTGCAGTCAGGGCCATAGTTACAGCGATTGTTAAAAAAATATTCTCGCACCACACTCCGTGTCCGCATACATAAAACAATTCCAATAAGTTTCATTTCACGGCATAGGCATAAACGCATCGAACCACAATGCTGGAAAGATGTTTCCTTCAATTGTTCAATGTTGTACTGAAACTGACAGAATCCAACAGGAACTGTTGCAGTTTGATTCGCTGAATAATGAAACACTGGAGACAATTGCAAAGTTTTGTCTAGACACTTTAAGGCAACTGCAGATTTTATTAGATAAATTAATCGCTTTTGTGGAGACAATACCAATACCAGCTTCGAAGGGCCTTATTGACACGGCCAGCGGAATGTGTTTCACCAAATTAAAGAACTAGGAAACAATGTAGAAGGAATTGGATGTGATGGTCACATTCTCCACAATACTATATCAAGTGCTGCTGGAGTCTTAACTGTCGACACTGAAATAATCGTCACGAAAATTCTGTATTATTTTTCAGTACACACGGTAAGGACAGAGAACTGAAACAGTACTGCTTATACATTGATGTCAATCATCAGACTCTTCTATCTAGTTCAAAAACAAGATGGCTGTCGTTAATGCCCGCAGTTGAGAGAATTCTTAAGCTCTCCATTCCATTAAAATATTATTTTCACGCCGAAGACAGGTCACCTAAAATAATCTAAGATTTTTTTCGGTATCCCGATCAGTGAAATTTACTTCGTGTTCCTGCAGTCAAACTTGATCCTATTTGAAGAAAAAAAATAAAACGCGTGGAGAAGAGTTAAGTATAGATAATTGAAATAAGAAGAATAGTAATCGACACTCAAACATGTCTGAATCTGAACAAATTAAAGAATGAGAACCCTAACCAAGAAATAATTAATTTGATTTCGAAATTTGAGGACGTGACAGCGGATTCTGTACCATAGCATTTGATTCCTTACAAAAATTGGCTATTTCGTTTAATAAATATCAAGTATTTAGTTGCATAACGCTATCTGAAACCCCAGTTTGGGTGATGATTGGAAACACTACTATAAACCTGACTAAAAATGGTGTGAAGATTTTTTGCGACAATCCTTCTCAGGGGTATATGTATCTGAAGAACTTTTTAAGCGTGACGCGGAAGAATGGAAGTCTAAACACTCCGTCGGACAACGGTTCATTTACTTTTTTAATGAAACCGAAAATCCTGAACGCAAATGCCAACTGCTAAGATTATGCGAGTGTTTGTTTTCTGTTCCCGTACACCACACCACTATGGGAAGAGTATTTTCGCCGATGTTGGTTCCGTGGACTGGTGAAAGAAACGACTGCTGCCAGGGACTGTGGAAGCAATCTTACAGCGCCAGTTTAACTGCAAGCTGGCCTGCATGGAGTTTTGTAGATACGCAAAAAGGAAAAAAGACTTGCTGAAAACGGTGAAATCTTCTGAAAAATATGGTGTACCGACTACTTCTGTTGCAACAATTTCCATGTAATTGTGCTCTAAATAAAGGGTAATTGTATTAAATAATAAATTTTCATTCATTTCTACACCCCCATTTTAGATCGTCCCAACGATGTCCCAGCAAGATATGGCAACCCTACTTGCGAGAGAAGCTTGGTTCAGAACTCCGTTCAGTTTTAGGTTCCCCGTCGATTCCCTGTATCGCATGTACCCAGTTGCAGAAACGTTCCCTTGCCAAAGTTGCAGCCGATTTCCATGCTTATTCTCATTCTGTAATGACTTCTTCGTCATCGTTCATCCATCACAAAAATTTCTTTCCTGAAATTCCCCAAATCGGTGCAACAAGGCCTGACGTAATGGGTCTCTCCAACAATGTACTGTTTCCTGCATACGTCAAAACCCTGCTGAAACTTCAGTAAACTTAACAAACAAAGCCGAATATAGTTGTTCAATAACTGGTCTTCGCAGAAATTAAACTAGTTTCGTTAAAACTATAAGACGACGCAGGTGAATTAGGAATGTTTCTCGCACTATTTCTTCGTAAATTTTGATAATATCTGTTGACATTTAGATACAGATACCACTATACAAGTTTTCATCGACATGAGTCTTAACTTTTTTTCCATCAATTTTAGCAGTGCCACCATCGTACAATCTGTCGTTTGTTCTCATCTATTACAGCATTCGGCAGATACGTACTACGAATTCTTGCTTTATTATTCTGAAATAAATACCAGTAAATCAACTCCGACAGATTCAGCAAGCCTTTGTCGTGTGTTCCTGGATGCTGAAACCAAAAATTTTGCCTTCTTGAAGTGACGTTAGTACGGATTTCTTGTCTAGTGTTCAGTGGAGCACTTCGCATTATCTCGTCAGATTAATATCACATTAGCATTACAGCGGTGGCAATCCACGTCGCACGACAACTGACGTCAATGAAGTTTATCTAAAGTATCGCTGCTTGCACTTCAGGTCCAACGTCTACGGAAGGTAGCAGGTTTGAAGTCATTAACATTCGGTGCCCTTGATAATGAGTCATACTGAGGAAATTATCGCCAACAGTCTGCGTATTGCTACAAGTGAGTAGTGGCTCTTTTAGATTCAGGATTAAAAAAACTTTATTTTTTTAATGATGTGACGTAGCCCAATGAGCAGGAGAACAAATTTCCTCTTTTAATTTGCTCTTCTGGAAGACAAACAAATCCTCAAGTATACGAGGAGATTTTCCAAGATGATGAAGGATAGCCATCGTGCACTATTAAAATGATTCCTCCCCCAAATTGAGTCTGCTAGTGCAACGCTGCTATGTCTGCTTCTATCGTCAGGCAAAGAATGTGATCAAAAACTGCTCTTATTTCTTCTAGAGAAAAACTGGAGTCACATTCAGAGAAGGCTGCATCAAATTACGTTCCATTGTACATCAATAGCTATCCTCGCCAATGTTCGGAGAAACGATGTTTTACGAATGGTTTGCTACTAAACTCTGCCATGAGAGACAACCTTTTATGAAGGTAAACGAAGTTTGGTTTGCTATAGAAACTTCAAAGTATGCATGTAATAGTAAAATTTCCCATTTATAGCGTGTGAAACATGCCGAGAAAATTACTGTGACGACTGTTTTTACGGTGACTGTCACCTTAGGACACGTGAAACGGCCGGCCGAAGTGGCCGTGCGGTTAAAGGTGCTGCAGTCTGGAACCGCAAGACCGCTACGGTCGCAGGTTCGAATCCTGCCTCGGGCATGGATGTTTGTGATGTCCTTAGGTTAGTTAGGTTTAACTAGTTCTAAGTTCTAGGGGACTAATGACCTCAGCAGTTGAGTCCCATAGTGCTCAGAGCCATTTGAACCACGTGAAACGTCAACTGTATAACAATAAAACTATCTAATTTTATATATGAAGTTCTCGAGGACAACTTATAATCCCTTCCCGAAAATTTATTTCCAATCCCAAATTTTCTTTTGTCTTACCTTTACATGCGTTTTATGAAAACGCTAATAAACAAATACGCGGAACGTTGTTTAAGTATATATGCTGAGTAAGTGATGCGCAAACTGAAAATAATGTGTTTCCACATAGGCACTCGGCCCCACACCACCCGGATTACCGTTCTGTACTGACTGAAAACCATGCTGTCATAAATGGATCATGCGTCTCCCGACCCGCACCAAAAATGCTATCCTGACTACACGCTCGGCCACCTAGAGCTCCAACTTCTGTCTCTTTCATTTTTGGCCAAGTCCTGCATAAACCACAAATTAGGACGAAATCGGTGATGATTGTTGTAAGATTGTTGCGTAATTCATTTTGGTGTTCACATAGAGATGAAATGTAATATTGGGGCACATCGAAACGAAACGCGTTGTTTTAACCTCGCAAGTGGAATGACGGGTACATGCACAAGCAACGACAGGGGAATCCGCACGATAAGACAAAGAAATAATAATTGGCATAAGCAGCCATATCGAAATGTCGTTGTGGATTAATACTCGAAGCTCTTATTGAGGCTGTGAGAACGGGTCGTAAGTCACGAATGAAGAGCTAAAAATACGTGCCTGCATGGCTCAGTAGATAGAGCATATGCCCTGAAAGCCAGAGATTCCGGCTCTTGCACACAATTTTATCCTCCCAGGAAGGTTCGAAGCACCACAACGTACGCTACAGAGCGAGAGATTCATAGCGGAATGTTCATATTATCATTTCAATGACAGATGATAGATGCCGTATTAAAAGTCGCTGGTGAGTACAGTAGGAGAAAGATAGTGTTTTAAATTAATCTTTACGTCAGTATCCAGAGAAGTTAATATCTGGCTTTTGGCAGCAGCGAATCATAAATTAGCGTTCCTTAAAACAAATCCTGTCGAGATAAATCTACACAGCTTGTTGCCAATTCTCTTTACAAAGATCTTGGACGGCTACGAGGCACCAGGTAGATAATGACCTGAATAAGAATCCACGTCTGGAGAAGAACGAGAGAAGAGAGATCAATGAACCCCCATCTAAAAAACTAATCCCCCCTGATCGCCTGTCCTGATTGAAGTGTTCCTTCTTTTCCCTTAATTGATTACTATAAAGTGTGAGTTTGGAAACGCACTTTGATTTCCTTCCTGGTTCATAAACAATGTAGAAATTCACATCAATAATAAAATGTATTCTTTACTATACATTGAAGATAGTAAGATGCGTTGCTGTACAATGCTTGAGAAGATCTACAAACTCCTTCGGAACCGGAAAAAACCACAAAAATTAATCATCAAATAAAATTTGGTGAACCACATCAACATTCTTTTTAACGTTTCAAGAGTAATAAATTCCTTTGTTCCAGAATCGCCTGGCGCAAAGTTTTTTGCACTCTATACCAGATTCAATGAGACACTGTGCTTGAAAGTCAAGGTCACATATTAAAAAGCTTATGATCAAATAAAAAGAGTTCATGGGCAACGATGACACACGGCAACAGACGTGGACCTAATATTTTATATTTACTAAAATTTTTGAGCACTTCACCTCGAAAACTATTAAGATACTGGGCTCGCATTCGCGAGCACTGTCGTAAGATGGTTCAAATGGCTCTGAGCGCTATGGGACTTAACTTCTGAGGTCATCAGTCCCCTAGAACTTAGAACTACTTAAACCTAACTAACCTAAGGACATCACACACATCCATCCCGAGGCAGGATTCGAACCTGCGACCGTAGCGGTCGCGCGTTTCCAGACTGTAGCGCCTAGAACCGCTCGGCCACACCGGCCGGCCTGTCGGAAGAGATTAAACGTTCTGAGTTTCCTGCAGACAGAGTTCAGCTACTGTTCGATGGTCCAGCAACGGAACATGTGCTCCGCAGCTGAACTTCACGGCACGGTACAATTCTCGTGGGCATCACGTCTAATTTTCACACATCTTCACCGTGAAATTCTGGTTATATATGTACCAAATGCAGTGTCGTGACCAGTCGTAGGAAATGATGCTAACAATTTGACCAAGGCAGTACAGATATGGGTGACCTCCCACCAGGCCGTTTCCGTCTTCTAGGAAGCTGAAAGAACAGCGAAGAGGACAGAGATTTTCCAGCGATGAGGATCCACGCAGCGGATTTCTATCGCTGAGGAACTGAACTGTTAGTAGAATGTTCCGACCGTTCTTTACATAGACTTGGTGACTGTGTAGAAACAGGGTGCTATTTACCTGTGGCACTTTGAAGTTAATGCATGATATGTAACTTACGTTTCTGAGTCCTCCCGTACAATAGACATTCCCAATTCCTTCACTGAGCTAGTCGACGCTGATTCCAACCTTCATGGCTTGTAGGTGAACTGTCAAAGGCAATCCAATGTGGTTGTATCTCCACAGGATTACACTGAGAAAATGCGTAGCCTTCTAGAAGACAGTTCATACTGACCACGGCGCTTCTCAATGAATACGGCTTGCCAGATAATGATGTTAAAAAACTACGACAGAGAGCACCAGTTCCACAGAGACTTTTTGAACCACCGAAAGTTTACCAAGACAGGATGCCTTTATTTCCCTTTGGTAGCAACACTGGTATCCCGACATACAGTCTCGCTGAGTACCTGAAGGAAATGGCTCTGAGCACTATGGGACTTAACATCTACGGTCATCAGTCCCCTAGAACTTAGAGCTACTTAAACCTAACTAACCTAAGGACAGCACACAACATCCAGTCATCACGAGGCAGAGAAATGAAGGAAATGTTTAACTCTTGTGTTGAGTACTGGTCACATCACATTCGCATCTTCATGGACAATCTTAAGATCACCAACATCCTAATGAGTCTCGACGTTGCCATCATAAAAATCCTTTGAACTTCTTGGAAAGAAATTTGACATAGAGACAGGCAACATTTTCAGGCAAGCCTTGACTTCGAGATACTTTCTTTCCGATGATTGCTACTACGAGCAGGCTGGAGGAGTAGGCATGGTGAGATCATTCTCACTAGTTGCCTCCAACATGGAGGAGGAGGAGGGGGAGGAAGCCCCGAAATCAACCCAATGAAAACCTACCTGCTTCATCCGATATGTAGACTGTACCTTCATCACACGGTCACATGGAAGTGATAAGGTGAATGACTTTCCCATACATCTTAATTCCATACATCACAAAACAGTTTTACCATGGTAATCAAACTAGATAGAGTACTCCTCTTTCAGGATGTCCTGATAGAAAGAGGAGCACGCCCTGTACCGGAAGAAGACGCACACTGACCTGTACATGCATGCGGACACCTACTACCATCTATCCAGAGGAATGGCGTGCTCAAAACATTGGTACATAGAGCTCGCACCCTGTCTGAGAATGACAGTGTCAACCACGAACATCTGAGGACTGTTTCCAGAAGAACGGCTACCAGGAATGGCAATATCGGAGAGCCCAACGGCCTACACCTACTGTACAACCGGTAGAAACGGAAGAGGAATCTTAGGAGACTGCAGCCATTGAATTTATTCCATTCTGTTGCGCGTGTCCGGAAAGATAGGACGAATTCTTCGTAAGGACCAAGTGAAGAGAGTCTTCCGTCCACAAGCTAAAACACGGACTTTGCTTGGTAAAGTAAAAGACCACAATGGACTACGGAAATCTCGGATCTACAGGTTACCCTGTAATTGTGGCAACAGATATATACGTCCGACGGTGGGTACTGCCGAAGATTGTCGCTAAGAACATGAATAGTACATCAGATTGCAGCAGCCTAAAACGTCGGCAGTACACAACATTGCCAATTGGAGCTACACCGAATGACGGAATGAAGGACAACGAAGGTTCGGACACAGACGTCTAACTTCTTGCACTGTGTCACTAAAGAATCTATTAAGATTCTAGCAGGGGAACCGCTGATCAGTCGTGATGGCGGCTACATCCTTAGTAAGGCCTGGTAACCAACAATTACTTTGATTAAGCAGAGTAACGAGGTATTCCACAACGAACTGATTTCGGAGTCAAGCGAAGAAACAGGTGCCGCCTGCATGTGTATCTGAGTGCGAAGCTATTAGGAGTGGGGGAGGACGTGCTAGGGGCAGACGGAGGATAAAGCAGCAGATCGCAGGGAAGGGGAAGAGACAGAACCGCTACGCCGGTCCCCAAGTTGCCTGTTCATCAGCGCACCTCATGTTGGCAACATATTCGCTTGCAGAAGTATTGTGCCCACTGGCACTGGCGTCCGCCCGTTCACCCGTGAAGTTTTTTTCGTAAAGTACGCCGGGAGAAGCTGAGGGATCATATATTAATATTGCTTAAACATGGCAGAAGAATTTTCATTCTCTTTCGCGGTATTACAGTGTAGCAGCGTAGGAGTGCATTAGGAAGCAGGCTAGAGATATGCAAGGGCGGTTTATAAAAAACCGTATTGGTAAGGTTACTTACGAATAGCAATAGTGACGGTGAATTCTATTTTCCTTCATCTTCGGATGAGAACAGTGTCTTACCGAACCTGGCCTTTAAACATCTCAGGATCGAGAAAATCGTACTTAACGTTTCCCCAACTCACCTTCCAGAAGTGAATGACGATGACAAAGGAGTGTACTATGCCAGAGAGATTTCTCCTCCAGTCTTGGAATGATTTTCAGTTGCAGTGTCTACACAGGGCCGGCCGGTGTGACCGAGCGGTTCTAGCCGCTTCAGTCTGGAACCGTGAGTCCGCTACGGCCGCAGGTTCGAATCCTGCCTCGGGCATGGATGTGTGTGATGTCCTTAGGTTAGTTAGGTTTAAATAGTTCTAAGTTCTAGGGGACTGATGACCTCAGATGTTAAGTCCCATAGTGCTCACAGCCATTTGAACCATTTTGTCTACACAGGCGGAAGTAGCGTGAGGCTCACAGTCAGCTGCAAAAGGTCTAACGCAAAATGTACGTCTGCGTATGACTCACCGTTACGCGAAGCTAGTTGCTGAAGTCTTAACCAACTACACTGCTTGATGCGTAGTTAGAAACATACGGACGTAATAAATACGCAGTGGCGTTGTTTAGGAGCAATAAGCTGTTTTTTGGAACTGGCTTACAACCTATTCCTTCGTTTCACTTCCATTCTCTTCGTTGACAACACGAGGTCAACACACTGCACAACCGCAGTCATCCTCAAAACACAGCTTCACTCGAGCAATGGAAAAGAACGCAGAGAAGCGGCACCGATGCAACTACACTACTGGCCATTAAAATTGCTACAACAAGAAGAAATGCAGATGACAAACGGGTATTCATTGGACAAATATATTATACTAGAACTGACATGTGATTACATTTTCACGCAATTTGGGTGCATAGATCCTGAGAAATCAGTATCCAGAAGAACCACCTCTGGCCGTAATAACAGCCTTGATACGCCTGGGCATTGAGTCAAACAGAACTTGGATGGCGTGTACAGGTACAGCTGCCCGTGCAGCTTCAACACGATACCACAGTTCATCAAGAGTAGTGACTGGCGTGTTGTGACGAGCCAATTACTCGGCCACCATTGACCAGACTTTTTCAATTGGTGAGACATCTGGAGAATGTGCTGGCCAGAGCAGCATCGAACATTTTCGGTATCCAGAAAGGCCCATACAGGACCTGCAACATGGGGTGGTGCATTATCCTGCTGTAATACAGGGTTTCGCAGGGATCGAATGAAGGTAGAGCCACGGCTCGTAACACATCTGAAATGTAACGTCTACTGTTCAAAGTGCCGTCAATGCGAACAAGAGGTGACCGAGACGTGTAACCAATGGCACCCCATACCACACGCCGGGTGATAAGCCAGTATGGTGATGACGAATACACGCTTTCAATGTACGTTCACCGCGATGTCGCCAAACGCGGATGCGACCATCATGATGCTGAAAACAGAACCTGGATTCATCTGAAAAAATGACGTTTTGCCATTCGTGCACCCAGGTTCGTCGTTGAGTACACCATCGCAGGCGCTCCTGTTTGTGATGCAGCGTCAAGGGTAACCGCAGCCGTGGTCTCCGAGCTGATAGTCCATGCTGGTGCTATGTCGTCGAACTGTTCGTGCAGATGGTTGTTGTCTTGCAAACATCCCCATCTGTTGACTCAGGGATCGAGACGTGGCTGCACGATCCGTTACAGCCGTGTGGATAAGGTGCCTGTCTCCTCTACTGCTAGTGATACGAGGCCGTTGGGATCCAGCGCGACGTTCCGTATTACCCTCCCGAACCCACCGATTCCATATTCTGCAAACAGTCATTGAATCTCGACCAACGCGACCAGCAATATCGCGATACGATAAACCGCAATCGCGATAGGCTACAATCCGACTTTTATCAAAGTTGGAAACGTGATGGTACGCATTCCTCCTCCTTACACGAGGCATCACAACAAAGTTTCACCAGACAACGGCGGTCAACTGCTGTTTGTGTATGAGAAATCGGTTGGAAACTTTCCTCATGTCAACACGTTGTAGGTGTCCCCACCGGCGCTAGCCTTGTGTGAATGCTCTGAAAAGCTAATCTTTTGCGTATCACAGAATCTTCTTCCTGTTGGTTAAATTTCGCGTCTGTAGCACGTCATCTTCGTGGTGTAGCAGTTTTAATGGCCAGTAGTGTAAGTTGCAAAGCGAACTATGTGGGATGTTCTACGTCGTAATCTCGGTCAGGATGAGTACAATGGTTCATTCACTGGACCTCGTACCACCACAAGTGGTTTGTGGCACCGTTGCTTTCGATGGATCTTTCATAACTTAGCAGTTCACACAAGCACTTACGTAAGAGCGCCTAGCGAAGTTGTCGGGGAGTATGTGGACGATTGAGTAACTTCCTCATATCGCCCGAAACGCGGCTTCGTTCTTCCGAGAGTAGTATCTGCCAGCGAGAAAGCGGAGTGTGCCAAGTGCTGCACGTTTCGTCACGCAGCGCCGGCGCGCGGCTGCCTGAACAACGTAACTGCGGTGGCATCGGAGAGATCATACGTGTGGTGCGGAATACACAGTCAGGGCGTTACTACGACCTCATTCACGTTATTCTTTTCTATGGACGGGAGTTTACAGCTCCTACTGTGGTGCTACTACAGAAGAGCGCTACGTATTGCTTGCGCTGCCAAAAACAAAGCACTGTTCTGCAGAGAAAGGTTTTACCTGGTGTCTATATGTACATCTATACTCCTTGTGATATTTGTGTGCCACTTTCGCTTCTTCTTTTTCCTGTTCCAGTGGCCAGTAGTTAGTGGGAAGAACAATTACTGGTAACCTTCCGTGTGGGCTCGAATCTATCTAACTGCCTTCGTGGTCTTTTAGCGAGATATACATAGGAGAAGGCAAAACATTGCTTGACTCTTTTAGGAACCGGCAACCTCTGAACTTCAACAATAAACGACATCGTGATACAGAACGCATCTTTTGCAGCGTCTGTCGTAGGAGTTCGCTGAGCACCGTCGTGACGCTTCCGTGCTTACTAAATGAACATGTAACGGAATGCACTAGCCCTCTTTGGGGCATTCTCTATCTCCTCTATCAACCCCATCTGGTACGCTCCAAGACTGAAGAGTAATATGGAAGTACCAGTCGAATTAGGGTTTTGTGGGCCGTTTCCGTTGTGTATGGACTACATGTACTGGGGATTCTTCCAATGAAACTCATTGTGGCATCTGCCTTATTTGCAATTAGTTTTATGTAGTCGTTCCACTTTTAATCGCTCCGTACGCGTAGTCCTAGGTATTTTATGGCTGCGACTGCTTCCAGTGGTTGTTCTACAATCGTCCAGTCATACATAACGGGTCTTTCTGCCTATTTTGCGCAATACGTTACATTTGTTTATGTTGAGGTCAGTTGCCAATCCGTGCACTAAGCGTCGATCCTCTACTGGCCTTCTTTCATTTCGCTACAATTTTCCAGCTCTGTGGTTTCTCTGTATACAGCAGGGCCATCCGCGAAACTTCCCGTGTTATCCACCAGGTCGTTGAGATAACATTAAGAAACACGGAACCTATCACGGTGCCTTTATCTACTGCTTTCTTTTTTTAGTGGACGAACTCTGTTTCACTCTATCGTTGCTTTCGAAACCCTACAAAGAAGATTTTCGGTACCCAGAAATGTTACAGTTCGAGAGTATAAAACATTTTCCAGCAGTCTTCAACAGAGCGACATCAAAGACATAGGCCTACAGTTCTGTGCCTCTGTTCGACGCTATATTTTGAAAACGGGAATGATTGGCGCTTTTTTCCAATCTGTGAGAACTCTTCGCATCGTCAGCAACCTGCTGCTTGAAAAGGAGCGTGGGAAGGGATCGGGAACGTGGTATGGAGGATTTGTAAGGGATAAGCGTTTCCCAGCGAAACTTCCATCGAAACAATCTTGACCCACCCACATGTTGCTAAGGCTGCTTCGAGTACGCTTGAGAAGTTTCGGTGGGAAGCGCTTACCTCTTACACATCCTCCATACTACAAACCCGACCTCCCACCAAACGATTATCATGTTTTTGGAGCCCTGAAGAAAGACATTCGTGGCGGACGATTTGTTACAGATGAAGCGATTGGTGTACAATCATGGTTCCGTAAGCAGCTGCAAATATTTTTCCATAACGGCCTCGACCTTCTTGTCGCACAATGGGATAAACGTATTGACAGTTATGGTGAGTATTTTTGAATACTAAACATTTTACTTACTTTTTTTCCGTCTGTCTCGCTTTCATTTGACTGGCTCTTATCGATTTAATTGACTTGAAATTTACAGGACAAACAGCTTACTTCCAGCATAACTTTAAGCAAGAAGAATTACAGCGTGACATAGGCAGCGTAAATATTAATAATATTTGTCATTAGGCTTATCCTAGAGGCAAAGGCTAGTATGTTGATTTTGGTCACTGTTCATCTTCTTCCAGTTTTAGGTGTTAAGTAATGCAAGTTTGTAAGAGAGCTCCAGCGACTCATTGGAAATGGTACCAAGGTGGAAAGAAGGTGTTAATGCATAAAACTATAGAGGAAGACAGAGATTGGAATAAATGCAGGAAATAGTTGAGGACGTAGGTTGCAAGTGCTATCCTGAGATGAAGAGGTTGGCACAGGAGAAGGAGAAGAATTTGTGGAGTGCCGCGTCAAACCGGTTAAAAGATTGAAGATTCAAAAAAAAAGTGCAAGTAATAGAGAGACTAATTTTTAAGTTAAAGTAATAATATTCATGTTCAGAGTTCTGATTTAGGGCTCTGTGTTGTTTCACTTGCGTTAATAGCTAAAGGAAAATCTGCGGAAATTATTTGTAAGAGAGCTCCAGTGACTCACTGAAAAGGCACGGAGGTGGAAAGACGGTGTGAATGCATATTTGTAGTTCTTAGAGCAGATCCATATTCTTGGATTTTTCTAACTGTATGGAATAACTGTAAGTTAGCTTCAGTGCTTAAGGCACACAGGCTATGTGTCTCCAACGATTTCCTTTCATGACGTAACTGACAGGCCGTGTTTGCTGAAAGACCGAGATATTTCACCACTCGATCGAAACCGGATATCAGTTGCTTTACGTGATAATTCTGACGAAAGATATGGCGCAACGGCGTCAGCGGAAGCGACCTCTCAGCTCTGAGAGACGCGTTCCTCGCGGCGACCTCCTCACGGCCGAGTGACGTCTGGTGGTAGAGACCTGCGTGGCTCTCACCAGGAAGCGGCCGGCCGCCGCTGTCACCGGGGTTTCCCACTACCGGACTGACCTTTGCAAGGCCGGAATGTGACGCGTTCTGCGGTCCATCTGGAACGAGTTTACTAGTGACGCGAATACACGAGTCAGGGCGACCTTACCTGTTCAGAATATGGTCGAATGTTTTATCCATCTATCACAATAACGTGTTACGGTTCTTTGCCAAAGAACTGTTTAGCAGCCACGATCTGAATGATACGTTTATTTTTAAATTGTCCTACGACTTTTGAACTGACGGCCCCTCTTCGGATAAACTACACTACTGGCCATTAAAATTGCTACACCAAGAAGAAATGCAATATAGTGTACTAGAACTGACATGTGATTACATTTTCACGCAATTTGGGTGCATAGATCCGGAGAAATCAGTACCCAGAACAACCACCAATGGCCGTAATAACGGCCTTGATACGCCTGGGCATTGAGTCAAACAGAACTTGGATGGCGTGTACAGGTACAACTGCCCACGCAGCTTCAACACGATACCACAGTTCATCAAGAGTAGTGACTGGCGTATTGTGACGAGCCAGTTGCTCGGCCACCATTGACCAGACATTTTCAATGGGTTAGATATATGGAGAATGTGCTGGCCAGGGCAACAGTCGAACATTTTCTGTATCCAGAAAGGCCCGTACAGGAAGGACTTGCAACATGCGATCGTGCATTATCCTGCTGAAATGTAGGGTTTCACAGGGATCGAATGAAGGGTAGAGCCACAGGTCGTAAAACATCTGAAATGTAACGTCAACTGTTCAAAGTGCCGTCAATGCGAACAAGAGGTGACCGAGACGTGTAACCAATGGCACCCCATACCATCACGCCGGGTGATACGCCAGTATGGCGATGACGAATACACGCTTCCAATGTGCGTTCACCGCGATGTCGCCAAACACGGATGCGACCATCATGATGGTGTAAACAGAACCTGGATTTATCCGAAAAAATGACGTTTTGCCATTCGCGCACCCAGGTTCTTCGTTGAGTACACCATCGCAGGGCCTCCTGTCTGCGATGCAGCGTCAAGGGTAACCGCAGCCATGGTCTGATAGTCCATGCTGCTGCAAACGTCCAACTGTTCGTGCAGATGGTTGTTGTCTTGCAAACGTCCCCATCTGATGACTCAGGGATCGAGACGTGGCTGAACGATCCGTTACAGCCATGCGGATAAGATGCCTGTCATCTCGACTGCTAGTGATACGAGGCCGTTGGGATCCAGCACGGCGTTCCGTATTACCCTCCTGAACCCACCAATTTCATATTCTGCTAACAGCCATTGGATCTCGACCAACGCGAGCAGCAATGTATCGATACGATAAACCGCAATCGCGATAGGCTACAATCCGATCTTTATCAAATTCGGAAACGTGATGGTACGCATATCTCCTCCTTACACTAGGCATCACAACAACGTTTCACCAGGCAACGCCGGTCAACTGCTGTTTATGTATGAGAAATCGGTTGGAAACTTTCCTCATGTCAGCACGCTGTAGGTGTCGCCACCGGCGCCAACCTTGTGTGAATGCTCTGAAAAGCTGATCATTTGGATATCGCAGAATCTTCTTCCTGTTGGTTAAATTTCGCGTCTGTAGCACGTCATCTTAGTGTTGTGGCAATTTTAATGGCCAGTAGTGTGTATGGACAACTACATATCAGATACACTCAAGTACTACTGAAAAAACCTTTAGAACTACTCAGAGTGGGTAAGGCGCCAGGCCCTGAAGGAACTCCGCTTAGATTGTACACTGAACATACCGCGTGTCACCCCTGTTCGTTGCTCATGTATATCGAGAGTCTCCCGCAATGAAAATAGTTCCGCTTGACTGGAAAAGAGGGCAGGCCTCTCCTGTTTACAGAAAGGGTAACCGATGGGTCTCTTCCACAGGGTCCTAGTGTAAGCTCGGACATCATGAATTTCCTAGACAAAAAAAAAGCTTTTCCCCAAGAATCTGCAAGATTTTAGATAAAACCACGGCATAGTTCATTCACACACATTATCTTGTAAGTAAAAAACACAGATGAAGAGGTACATTCGTCTTCATAGATAACCGAAAGGCATTAGATATAATACCACCACATCGTCAAGTTCCAAATACAGGGTACGGCAAAAACACCTCCCGTAAATGAAGAGGCCACTGTGTGCGCCGTGTTGCGGATACTGATTTGGCGGGGGTATCGATCGATAGCGGTGTACCTATCATTTTTCAATAGGCGCACTGGCGTGGGCAAGTGAGCATCATGCTTTTGTTGTGGAGGAGTATATTCGCAATGATGGTTCTGTTGTTTAATTAGTTATTAGTTATTGCTGCATGTTCCATGACTCATTTTGCGTGATAGATTGTAATGATGTGGAACGAGTCATGTTACATTCACTTCGAAAATTAATTTGTACGTACAGCTACATTCTGAACATTTCTAAGTTTTTAATTTTTTTATTTTATTTTTTTATTACAAAAAGAAAGAAGATATACAGATGTGAGTTAGTAATTCCTGCCCAACACCTTTTACACATTATAGTAATAGAAATTCTTGTATGGAATAGAAGGAGTTGCAAAGGAGAAACTTTCTCAGTTTCTTCACAAATTTTACTTTCCTGTCTGGCAGATACTGTATACCACTGGATAAGTGATCACAGATTTTTGTTGGAGCATTGTGCACCCTCTTTTGTGCTACAGAGGACCTCAGTGGCGAGTAATGAATGTCATTTTTCCTTTTGGCATTGTACTTATTTACATCACTGTTCCTTTTGAACTGTAGTGAATTATGTACAACACTTCTTGAGGGAATAAAGATGCTATCTAGCAGTAGTCACGATGCTCAACTCCTCAAGCAGATGTCTACAAGATGATTGTGAGTAAGCATCACATATTGTTCTTACAGCACGTTTTTGCGCAATGAAGACTTTCCCCCTTAAAGGTGAGTTACCACAGAACCTTATTCCATATGACACTATGGAATGAAAACGTGTAAATTATCTCAACTTCCTCATTTGTCTCTCCCAAGATTTGCAATGATTATAAGCGCAAATTTGGCTCAATTGAATTGTTTTAGGAGTTCGAAAATGTGTTTTTTCTCGTTTAAATTCTCATCAGTATGGACCCCTAAAATTTTTGAATTTTCTACCCTATTTACTATTTCCTCACATGTGCTACAATTATCATTAGTGCAGTACCCGTAGATGTGCAGAACTGAATATGCTGTGTCCGTTGTATCATTGAAATATACATCTACATTTATACTCCGCAAGCCACCCAACGGTGTGTGGCGGAGGGCACTTTACGTGCCACTGTCATTACCTCCCTTTCTTGTTCCAGTCGCGTATGGTTCGCGGGAAGAACGACTGTCTGAAAGCCTCCGTGCGCGCTCTCATCTCTCTAATTTTACATTCGTGATCTCCTCGGGAGGTATAAGTAGGAGGAAGCAATATATTCGATACCTCATCCAGAAACGCACCCTCTCGAAACCTGGCGAGCAAGCTACACCGCGATGCAGAGCGCCTCTCTTGCAGAGTCTGCCACTTGAGTTTATTAAACATCTCCGTAACACTATCACGGTTACCAAATAACCCTGTGACGAAACGCGCCGCTTTTCTTTGGATCTTCTCTATCTCCTCCGTCAGACCGATCTGGTACGGATCCCACACTGATGAGCAATACTCAAGTATAGGTCGAACGAGTGTTTTGTAAGCCACCTCCTTTGTTGATGGACTACATTTTCTAAGCACTCTCCCAATGAATCTCAACCTGGTACCCGCCTCACCAACAATTAATTTTATATGATCATTCCACTTCAAATCGTTCCGCACGCATACTCCCAGATATTTTACAGAAGTAACTGCTACCAGTGTTTGTTCCGCTATCATATAATCATACAATAAAGGATCCTTCTTTCTACGTGTTCGCAATACATTACATTTGTCTACGTTAAGGGTCAGTTGCCACTCCCTGCACCAAGTGCCTATCCGCTGCAGATCTTCCTGCATTTCGCTACAATTTTCTAATGCAGCAACTTCTCTGTATACTACAGCATCATCCGCGAAAAGCCGCATGGAACTTCCGACACTATCTACTAAGTCATTTATATATATTGTGAAAAGCAATGGTCCCATAACACTCCCCTGTGGCACGCCAGAGGTTACTTTAACGTCTGTAGACGTCTCTCCATTGATAACAACATGCTGTGTTCTGTTTGCTAAAAACTCTTCAATCCAGCCACACAGCTGGTCTGATATTCCGTAGGCTCTTACTTTGTTTATCAGGCGACAGTGGGGAACTGTATCGAACGCCTTCCGGAAGTCAAGAAAAATAGCATCTACCTGGGAGCCTGTATCTAATATTTTCTGGGTATCATGAACAAATAAAGCGAGTTGGGTCTCACACGATCGCTGTTTCCGGAATCCATGTTGATTCCTACATAGTAGATTCTGGGTTTCCAAAAACGACATGATACTCGAGCAAAAATCATGTTCTAAAATTCTACAACAGATCGACGTCAGAGATATAGGTCTACAGTTTTGCGCATCTGCTCGAATACCCTTCTTGAAGACTGGGACTATCTGTGCTCTTTTCCAATCATTTGGAACCCTCCGTTCCTCTAGAGACTTGCGGTACACGGCTGTTGGAAGGGGGGCAAGTTCTTTCGCGTACTCTGTGTAGAATCGAATTGGTATCCCGTCAGGTCCAGTGGACTTTCCTCTATTGAGTGATTCCAGTTGCTTTTCTATTCCTTGGGCACTTATTTCGATGTCAGCGTAACAAATTTCCCTTTACAGACTCAGAGAACAGGTTTCTTACACGAAAATAAGAAAATAATTTCTAGCAAATACGGGATACAAAATGCATATCTTAAGAGCTATGAGCATTGGTTCATCTTCGATAGTGTGAAACACATCTCTTCCACTGCCAGCTCTTTGCTTTCTATATTTTGGGAGGAGGTAATATGGACCAAAACAAGAAAAAATTAACCAGTAAACGTGGGCTCTAATAAGCATACATTACGAGCTATGTGCACTTATTAATTTTGGGTTCTCTGAGACACATCTCTGCTACTGAACAAATGCTCATGCCGCTTACGGTATGCATTGTGAGCCAGTGTTTACTGGACATTTTTTCTTGTCTTGTTGTAAGAAACATTTTCTCACAGTCTGTAAAAGGAATTTAGTCACACCCTGTATAGGGAGTATATTAAGATATAAATTGATCGAAGACCCTAAATCACTAGCAGAAAAGGTAAACAGAAGAATTATATTTGTTGAATGGATTCTGTGGCTGCACAGTGGATATCTAAAGCAAAATGTTTACAAGACACCATGCTAGCAAGTCTACAATAGTTTTATACGGCGGATACTCCTCCGGGTAATAAAGGGAAAAATTATTGCAAATTTTCTTTGAATGTAAGGCTGTAAGACTAGGTAAGGGAGAAAGACAGGGATGTAGTGTTTCGCCGCTACTGTTCAATCTATACATCGAAGAAGTAATGACGCACATAAAAGAAAGGTAAAAGAGTGGGATTAAAATTCAAGATGAAAGGATATCAATAATAAGATTCGCTGATGACACTGCTATGCTCAGTAAATGTTAAGAAGAATTATAGGATTTGTTCAATGGGATTAAGTCTAATGAGTACAGAATACGGACTGAAAGTAAATCGAAGAACGATCGAAGTAATAAGAAGCCGAAATGAGAACAGCGGGAAACGTAACATCAGAATTGGTAATCACGAAGTAGACGAAGTTAAGGAATCTGCTACCCATGCAGCAAAAAAACCATGCCGGACGGAGCAAGAAAGGCGTAAGAAAGAGACCAAGCGCTGGCAAAAAGGCAATTCTTAGCGAAGAGAAGTCTACCAGTATTCAACACAGGCATAAATTTGCAGAAGAAATTTCTGAGAATGTTGGAATACACCACTTTATGGTAGTGAGATATGGACTATGGGGAAAGTGGAATAGAAGAGAATCGAAGCATTTGAGACTTGGTGCTACGGAAGAAAGTTGAAAAATAGGCGGACTGATTACGTGAAGAATGAGGAGGTTCTCCGTAAAATGGGCGAGGGAAAAGAATATATGGAAAACACTGACAAGAGGAAAGGACAGGATAATAGGACTTCTGCTTAAGACATCAAGGAATGACTTCCATGGTACAAGAGGGAACTATACAGGAAGACAGAGATTGGGATAAATCCAGCAAGTAACTGAGGACGTAGATTACATGTGCTATTCTGTGAAAAGAAGTTTGGCGCAGGAGAGGAATTCTTGGCGGGCTGCATCCAACCACTCTGAAGACTAGACTAAAAAAGAAAGGCTGTCCCTTCAGTCGGCACAGAACCGTAGGGCTGACAAAGCTAGCCCGTCAGCTGACCTAGAGCAGCCGCCAATAAGAAGTGCGGAAGGACATCGCGTGAGCTGCGGAGGTTGCGGGCAGACAGCAGAATCGAGAACAGCTCGCTACATATGCTTGCCGTCTCCGACCCGGTTATATATCTGCTCTTCCCTGAGGAAGTCACTATGTATCCCGTATACTGAAATAAAGGCTCTTACGACGAAATTTCCTGGTTTCATTTGAAATCTACCTGGACACCCTCCTGCCAACACTTAACCCCTCGGTCTCCTGCATAGTGCTCCATATTGGCGTCCTTATCAAATATACATAAAAGGCGACGTGAAAGGAGCTTAGAAACAGCCTGCTAGGATCATAAGAAGTTGGTATAGCCTATACAATGGGTACTCATACAGCTTTAATTATTACCTCCAAAATATTAAACTACTACCATGAAACTTGGTGATCGCGATAGTCCCCTGTATTCACCCTTCAGTGCGACACTTTTGTGGTGGTTTTCCAGTTCCGAGCGTAATCCGTTAGCACCATACCACGGCAGTCAGAAAAAAATCCACATGCAGCCCTACGAAGGGTCTTTTTTTTTCTATATTGGTGAGAAATCAAACGTTTCCACTGCTAGCTCTATTCCTTTGTCTCGCGGTCATAGTGATAACTCTCGCCCACGGTGATCATGAGACCAAAAATTTATCTGCATTCGTCTGATACGGCAGCAAAATTTCTGTATCTGCCTCGTTTCTTTTAGAATGTACAGGGCGAACCAAAAGTCCGTTAACATTTTAAAATTAGTATTCACGGAATAATGTAGGTTGAGAGATAAAAACACATATGCTTCAAATGATATGAGGTTTTATTAAAACCAATAAAAGTGCAAAAAATGACCAACATATGGCGCTTCAGATGATACAAAAGCAATAATTAGCATAACAATTGATTTTTAGCAAACATATTGCTTTTTATAACAAATGCTCTGCGTGTCGACCGTCATTCACCAACACTACCTGTAATCGAGCGACAATACTGTGAACAGCAGTGTACAGCTTATCTACATCATACTCCGCAAGCCATCTAATGGTGTGTGGTGGAGGGTACTTACGGTACCACTATCTGATCCCTCCAACCCTGTTCCACTCGCGAAGAGTGCGTGGGAAGAATGATGTCGCTAAGCCATTGTATTGGCCCTAATCTCTCGAATTTCCTCCTCGTGATCAATACGCGAGCTGTATGTGGGAGGAAGTAATATGTTTCTGACTCCTCCTGAAAAGTGCTGTCCCGAAATTTCAGTAGTAGATGTCTTCCGTGATGCTCAATGTCTCTCTTGTAACGTCTGCCAGTGGAGTTTGTTTAGCATCTCCGTAGCGCTCTCTCGCCAGCTAAACGACCCTTGACGAAACGCGCCGCTCTTCGTTGGATCTTCTCATCTTCTTTATCAGTTCCAACCTGATAGGGATCCCAGATACACGACAAATACTCAAGGATCGGGTGAACAAGCGCCTTATAAGCAAGTTCTTTCGTGTATGAGTTACATTTCCTTAAGATTCTTCCTATGGCTCTGAGTCTGGTGTCTGCTTTTTCCACTATCTGTGTTATATCGTCATTCCACTTAAGGTCGCTCTGGATAGCTACATCTAGATATTTTCCGGCAGACGCTGTCTCCAGCCGTTTGTCATCAATACTGTAGCTGTACAGTAGTGGATTTCTTTTTCTCTGTATGCGAAATACGTTACATTTCTTTACGTTCAGGGTCAACTGCTAGAGTCTGCACCATTCATCAGTTCTCTGCAGGTCATTCTACAAATTCTTACTCGGGCGTTTCTACTTTGGTATAAACAACTGCATCATCTGCGAATAGCCTTAAAGAGCATCCGACGCTTTCTACTAGATCATTTATATATATTGTAAACAGCAACGGTCCTCTCACACTTCCTTGTGGTGCTCCGGATATTAGCTTTACATCTCTCTATTTAGTTCTGTTAAGAGCGACGTTTTGAGTTGTATCTGCAAGGAAGTCTTGAATCCAATCGCAGGTCTGCTCCGATACTCCGTAAGCTCGTATTTTTTTCATTAAACGGCAATGCGGGACGGTGACAAATGCCTTACTGAAATCAAGGAACACGGCATCAACCTGAGCGCCGTCGTCCACTGAGCGGTGAATCTCATGGAGGAACAGAAAGAGCTGAGTTTTGCAGGATCTCTGCTTGCGGAATCCATGTTGATTTTTATAGAGGAGCTGTTCATTTTCCAAGAACGTCATAATTCTTGAGCATAAAACAAGTTCCATAAATCCAAAACAGATTGACGTCAACGATATAGGTCTATAATTGTGTGGATCTGTCTTACGGCCTTTCTTAAAAACGGGAATGACCTGCGCTCTTTCCCAGTCGTTATGTTCCTTTCGTATCTCAAGCGATCTGCGATAAATTACTGCTAGAAGGAGAACAAGTTCTTTTGCATAATCTTTACAAAATCTTATAGGTATCTCATCTGGTCCTGAAGCCTTTCCACTACTAAGCGATTGTAGCTGCTTTTCAATTAAGCGATCGGTTATATCAATATCTGCCATTTCGACGTTCGCACGCCGATTGGAAGGAGCGACAGTGTTACGATCTTCCGCGGTGAAACAACTTCGGAAGACCGAATCCAGAATTTCTGCCTTCTCTCTGTTATTTTCTGTTTCGCTACCTGTGTGGTCGCTGAGAGAGTGAATAGATGATTTTGACCCACTTACTGATTTTACAAACGACCAAAATCTCTCAGGGTTTTACTCAGGTCGGTTGACAACGTCTTACTTTCGAAATCATTGAACGCTTCTCTCATTGCTCTCCTTACACTCATTTTCGCTTCGTTCAGCTTTTGTTTTTCAGCTAGGTTTTTACTTCTCTTGAATCAGAGACGAAATGGTCTTTGTTTACGTAGCGCTTTTCTAACACAGCTATTAAACCATTGTGAATCTTTCCCGTCCCTTAAAACCTTACTCGGAACATACTTGTCTAGGGCATATTGTACGATGCATTTCAATTTTTTCCCTTTGTTTTCCACATCTTCGTCCTCATCAGCGAATATTTGATGCTGACTGCTGAGATATTCTGACATTTGTTTCCTGTAACCCTTGCTGGGCAAATATATCTTCCTACCTTTCTTAACATTCCTTGTGGGACCCGTCGTCATACATGCTGTCACAGCCTTATGATCATTAATACCTTCCTCTACGTTAACTGATTCGATAAGTTCAGGTCTGTTTGTTGCCAGAAGGTCAAAGACGTTACCATCACGAGTTGACTATCAGCTAAAGGTAATTTTCGGACGAGACATCCAGAACAATGCCACACGATTCCCTGTCTCTGGCACCAGTTTTGATTGCATAACACTCCCAATCTATACTTGGCAGGTTGAAGTCACCCCCTATTACAACGGCATGATCCAGAAAATTGCTGCCGCGCGGGATTAGCCGAGCAGTCTGGGCGCTGCAGTCATGGACTGTGCGGCTGATCCCGGCGAAGGTTCGAGTCCTACCTCGGGCATGGGTGTGCGTGTTTGTCCTTAGGATAATTTAGGTTAAGTAGTGTGTTCGCTTAGGGACTGATGACCTTAGCAGTTAAGACCCATAAGATTTCACACACATTTGAAGAAAATTGCTAATGATATTCTGCAAGCTCTGTCTGAAGCGCTCTACAACCACAAATCCTGACCCAGGTGGTCTATAAAAGCATCCGATCACCATTTCTGACCGTTCTTTGATACTCATTTTCACCCTGATTTATTCACATTCGGAATCCGTGATAACCTCGCTAGATTTTATCGAATTTTTTACTGCAATGAACACGCCGCCACCATTGGCGACTGACCTATCCTTACGATAAACACTCCAGTCTGAAATTAGGATTTCGTTGTCATTGTCGTCTGACTTGAAGGAGCTTTCTGTCCCCAATACTAACTGTGATTTATAACCTTCAGTAAGCGATACTAATTCTGGGATCTTTCCTTGGATGCTCCCGCAGTTTACTAAAATCATATTAATCTTTTCTATCTCCTGAGCCGGCCGGGGTGGCCGAGCGTCCTAGGCGCTACAGTCTGGAACCGCGCGACCGCTAACGGTCGCAGGTTCGAATCCTGCCTCGGCCATGGATGTGTGTCCATAGGTTAGTTAGGTTTAAGTAGTTCTAACTTCTAGGGGACTGATGACCTCAGAAGTCAAGTCCCATAGTGCTCATAGCCATTTGAACCATTTTCTATCTCCTGCGAATACCAAGATTCTCTGAGGTCGCTGTGGCTGATTTAACAGGAAAATCGTGTTTGTTCTCAAGGGAGGGATCCTCTAACGTAAAAAAGTCCCATATGCACGCTACACCTACTCCGCTACCCTAGTAGCCGCTCCCTGCGTGTAGTGAACGCCTAACCTATTAATGGGAACCCTACAGTTCTGCATCCGATAGCGGAAGTCGAAAAATTTCCATCCGATACCGTCGCAGAGCCGTCTGAGCCTCTGGTTTAGACCTTCCACTCTGCTCCAAACCAGAGGACCGCGATCAACCCTGGGTATGATGCTACAAATAGACAGCTTAGCCTGTTTTGCTAGTTGCCTTCACCAAATCAGCCAGTCACCGAAAGTAGCCGGGGATGGCCTCAGAACCCAAGGGGCAGGCGTCATTCTTGTCGACATGTGCCACTACATGAGGCCGGTTGCACCCAGTGCACTCGGCAGCCGCCGAAAGGGACTCCTCAACACCACGGATGAGACCTCCCGGCAGACATACCGAATGCACAACTGAATTCTTTCTCGCCTTGCCTACTACCTCCCTCAGGGGCTCCATCGCCCGCCTTGTCAGTAGATGTGGTCGGATGTTGTCTTTTACCATCCCCAATGATGTCGGACGACTGCAGTAGACATGCGGCTCCAGGTAACCTCACAATCAATAATCACACGGATTGAGGTCTGGGGACCTGAGAGGTCAAGCATGACAGAAATGAAGGCTCAACACGCGATGCTCACCAAACGATGTTAGCAAGAGATCTTTCACGTGTGTAGCAACATGGGGTGGGGCGCCATCCTGCCGATGCGACGTGCGACTTCACGAGCGTTGACTTCACGACGCTAACCCTCTAAAGTTCCCGTTTCTTCCTGAACTGTCTGAGCAGCAGTAGAACTTATGTCTGGTCACCCACTACGGGCCCGATCACTTAAACATCCGTGGCTTCGAACTTCGTGATCATTTTCTTCACAGGACCTCTACCTATTTGAATGCCCTTCTTACGGCGATAAGATCGTAAGGCTGCAGTAGCGGATTCTCCATTCTGATAGTAAAGATTCACTAATAGTTTCTTTCCTGGTAAAGTCAACATACCATGACTGCGGCCGCATCTGACTCTCTCTCTCTCACTACAGCATATATTCCCATGCGGCATCACTGACGTGTTGCTGTCCTGCTCCATCTGTTGGCTGATTTTTGCACATGTTTTTGGTTTCACTAAAACCCCAAGTCATTTCAAGCATGTGTGTCAAGTTTTACCTCTCTACCTATGTTATTTCGCGAATTAGCGTATTTTCAAATGTTAAAGGATTTTTGGGTCGCCCTGTACGTTACCACTAGCGGAACTCAGCATGCGGTGACCTTTGTCATGTTAAAAATATCGTGCAAGTTGTTGCAAACTTATCTATGATTGAGTTTCCTATTTTGCACCATTGCCTCGATTGTGATACGTCGGTTTTGGTGCACCAACACTGCTTATCTTGGGATTTACAGTTCTTTATAGAGAGATGGTCTGCAACTTGTTCTTCATCATTCAGACTTGTCTGAACTCAGTCGATGCGTCTGCGCGACCTAACCACAGTGTCATACGATGGTGCACTGCTGCCGTACACTTCCACCTACTCAGCGTTGTTCTCCTTCAAATGAAAAAAATTACAATTTACTGCACAATGCTCCACTTTATCAACAGGCTGCGCCACTTTGTTTTGGCTTCTCCAGCGCCATTGTCCTGTGTTTCTTAACGTGTACCAGGATGGCAGATATGCACCAGTAATCAAAGAAAAAAATAATAACTCTACTTTATTTTCGAGATGATCATTAAAACACTGTGACTACTACGCGCAAGAAAGTGTAACAGAGTTGCTCACAGAACTCAACTGGGAATATTTCAAAGAAAGACAGGATTGTCATCAGGAAACCGTGTTGGGTACATTCAGGCAATTCATATTCTAGGAAGACGGTGCTATAGTTCTGCAGCCAGTATATCGTATAATCACACCGTCCAGTCACGTTAATGTGAACACCTTTTGCAGCTCGGACCGCTGCCAGACGTTCAGCGGAGAGCCGGTGAGTTTGTGTTAAGTTACGACAGGGATGTGGAGCCCTGCCGGCTCCAGCGCCGTGGCCATATGAGCTAGGGTCCTCGGTTGAGGAGCCATGGCATGAACAGCCTGACTGAGGTGGTTCCAGATTGGGTTTAAATCCGGGCAGTTTGGCGACCAGGGGGTTTAGTAAAGTCATTCTGGTTCTCTTAGACCCTCACACGTACACTGTGTGCTGTGTGACACGTTGCACTGTCCCATGGTGCCGAGAAAAACCAACCTGTATGTGGAGGCGATCATGGTCTCCAAGGATAGATACATCCTTGTGTTGATCCATTGTGGCTTCCAGAACGACGAGAGTGACCCGTGGCTGGCTCATGCTATGCGCTGGATTAAATCTTCGTTGCGATTCTGTGTTTAGTCTGTTTATATTGTTATGTTCTCCTTCCGCGGGTGGCAGCAGCGGTGTGTATCGATATTGGCACCTTGGACCATATTTGACCTGGCGCTTATAGTTTCGGCTGGGCGGTATGCGACCAGTCGGTCGGTTGGCTTGGAGCAGCGAGGAATTCTCAGCCAGGCATGGTTTGGCCGGGCCCACTGGCGGTCTCTACACAGTGTTGGAGTGTTCCCATTGCTACGAGGTCCGTGGCTCACCGACCCTGGATACGAAAGTTGAGTTTTGATTTAACCTACCAACAAATCAAGACTGTTCACATTCTGCAGTTTGGAGTTCATTGTCGGCTGTTGGGATATTCCTGCAAGCAGCAACGTCGTTTTCAAGTTGGAAAATTCTAGCCATCCTCTGGTGGAGCTTCACTGTTTTTTATTATTTGAATTGAAGTGCACCAGCGGAATCTTCTGCCTTGTGGCCGTTAACATTCCGGTTACCTGCCCTGGCCATTGACGTAAATTTCAGGCAGTGTTGTTGCTGCTAAGCACAGAGTGTAGTTTGACAGCTCTATGTGTGATTGGTTGTGGGCGCCAATATCTTCTACGTTGTTCAGTTGAACTCCTTGTTGTGCCCTGGTCGGATGAAGTGCAAGTAATCTTGTCGGTGGGTCCGTTTACTGTTGGTCGGTTGGGTTGTCGTTGGATTTTGAATGGTTGACCCGAATGCCTGTCTCACCTAAGGGAGCGTTAGTGTTTCAATTACAGGATGTCCCTTCAACATCTGAGCGCCCTTGGGTGTACTGCCTAATTTTTTAAAAATTTGTTCTTGTTGTTTGTACTTGCATGGATTCTAGCCATATTTTAAAAAATTAGAGTTGTCTTCCTCTTAAGGCCTTCAGCCTAGTTTAAGGTACTGTTTCACGTAAGCCCTTTGGCATTTTAAAAACTTTTAATGTTGTTGAAAATTAAGTCTTGGCCCTTCAGCCAAACTTGAATTTGAGTTCTTTTGTTCTTAAGGCCTTCTGCCTAAATTAAAGAACTGTTTCACGTAAGGCCTTTGGTATTTAAAAACAATTAATGTTATGGAGTTTCAAGTGTTAGGACTTCAGCCGATTTGAATTTAACTGTGGCCGAGCGGTTCTAGGCGCTACAGTCTGGAACCGCGCGACCGTTACGGTCGCAGGTTCGGATTCTGCTTGGGGCATGGGTGTGTGCGATGTCCTTAGGTTAGTTGGGTTTAAGTAGTTCTAAGTTCTTGGGGACTGATGACCTCAGAAGTTAAGTCTCATAGTGCTCACAGCCATTTGAACCATTTTGAATTTAACTTGTTTACTTCAGCCTAAACAACTGTTTTAAGATAAGGCTTTCCTGTTAAATTTCTGATTATGCTTGCGTTTTAAGTTATTGGCCTTCCGCCGTTTTTAAATTGAAGTGACTTTCAGCCTGTATAAGTCCCAAGGATTAAAGCTGTGTATTTTTTTTAAATTTGGTATTTTGTAATGTTTTATCAAATAATAAAGTTGTATGCTCGAGTGTAACTGACAGCCCTTATTTTGGCCCCTTTCCACAATTCATACTATCTGTCCTGTCCTGCGGGATTAGCAAGGCGTCTCAGAGAGCACAGAAGTATAAAACGCGATTCGTCTTTCACCACTCAGGCGTCATCAAGATGCGATACTGGCGTGCAACTTGCAATCTTCGTCGCGGATGAACAGCATTCAGCACGAGTGCATAGACGAGGTGACTGCTGTGGAGACGTATAAGCAGTATCGTCCGTTGAATAGTCACTGTTGGTAGCCCCTTGGTTCATGTGTGCGGTCAGTTGCTCTCAACAATCGCATGTCTATCCACCCGTACACGTCTCCGCACCCGTCTTTCACCCCTGTCCTATACGACCCGTGGTGCACCACAGTTGCTTCGGTGTCGGTTTTGGATAGTGCCATTTCGCCATGTACGGTGTGCTTTAACCACGCTGGCGTCCGCCCCCGGTAGCTGAGTGGTCAGCGTGACAGAATGTCAATCCAAAGGGCCCGGGTTCGATTCCCGGCTGGGTCAGAGATTTTCTCCGCTCAGGGACTGGGTGTTGTGTTCTCCTAATAATCATCATTTCATCCCCATCGACGCGCAAGTCGCCGAAGTGGCGTCAAATCGAAAGACTCGCACCAGGCGAACGGTCTACCCGCTGGGAGGCCCTCGTCACACGACATTATTATTATACCGCGGTGGCAAGCGAGCTGATTAAAAACTTTGCCATTTCGGAAATGCTTCGACCGTTGTCCCGAAAGCCAATGATCATGCCCTTTTGGACGCATTACAACAACGATGGCACTGTTTCCGCGTCCCACCAAGACGATTTACTTACCCTCCAGCGCTAATGCTGGCGAGTGGTTGCTACACGCTGACATCGAACATTGGCGGTGTCAATCTGACTGGACAGTGTATATCGTGTACGATTCATGAGAACAATGTAAGAAAGATGAGGACGAGTACGTAGGTGTTTTTCCCTCGTACAATACTACCCAGTACCGTCCACCACTCTTCGTTCGATGTTTAGCGGAGTATGCGTGTAGGTGTAGGTAGAGCTGCCATGTACCTGAAGCTTGGTTTGAACACCGCACCACTTTACAAGACAGGATTTACCTATCCATAGGACGCTGTAACATGGACTACAAAAAACGGTGCAACTAGGCATTTCAGCACATACAAATTATTGCCAGAGGCGAAAGAAGCGATAAATAACAGAAAAGAATCCTTGTGTGGATTGAGGCTTAAACTCCATACTTTTGTCTGATACACTGCCTGACAAAACTATC
This sequence comes from Schistocerca serialis cubense, assembly GCF_023864345.2. Taxonomy (NCBI): domain Eukaryota; kingdom Metazoa; phylum Arthropoda; class Insecta; order Orthoptera; family Acrididae; genus Schistocerca; species Schistocerca serialis. The sequence continues at coordinate 594,309,412 of NC_064639.1, forward strand.
CGGACATCCCTATGTAATCCGGAACTGATCACTAGATGTCACGAGATGCTGACCCGTCACTACAAAAGAAGGCGAGGAGTATTGTGTTGTCTGCAGCGAAGAAGCAACAGCACAATGGGTCGGTCGGAGTGGATCAGTGATTTGAAACAGGGACTAGTCGTTGGATGTCACCTAAATAACAGTGCCGTCAGGGGCATTTAACCCCTTTTAAAGCTGTCCAATCCGGATGTTGGTAATGTGATTCTGAAGTGGAGACTCGAAAGAGCAACTACAGCTAAATCAAGACCAGGAAGACCTTATGTACCGACGGACGAGGGCCATGAAGTGTGAAAAATCGCATGAAATCCGCGGAAGTAATCACTCGGGAGTTCCAGACTGCTACCAGTAGTCCAGCTGGGACAGTGAATGTGTGTAGTGAGTTAAGAGAATGGGGCAAAATGGTCAAACTGCATATATTTCTGCAGTCAGAGTTAAGCGACGGTTGTGGTGGTGTAAAGAGCGATGACTGGAAACGAGTGATCTGGGGTGAGGAGCCGGCCGGAGTGGCCGATCGGTTCTAGGCGCTACAGTCTGGAACCGCGCGACCGCTACGGTCGCAGGCTCGAATCCTGCCTCGAGCCTTTTTTTTGGGGAGGGGGGGGGGGGGTGAGTGAAGAATCATGCTATCCCCTGCTGCAACCCGATGGAATGATTTGGGTTTGGCGTATACCTGGAGAACATTACCTGCCGTTATATGTAGTGTCAACAGTGAATTCGAAGGCGGTGGTGTTACGGTGTTGCATTGCTTTTCGTGGCTACGATCTGGTTCCCATACTTCGGGTGAGAAAACTCTAAATGCGGAAAAGTATGGACACATTTTATACCACTGTGTGCTGCGTACAGTAAAGGAATAGTTCGGAGACGACGGTTGGTTGTTGCAACATGATAGTGCTCTCTGTCATAAAACAATATCTGTGAGAACGGTTTGTGAGCGATAACATTCCTAACGTGGACTGGCATGCCCAGAGCCCCGACCTGAACCCTCTAAGATGAGTTAGAACGTCAGCTTCGTTCCAGAACCCAGCGTCCAGCATCAGTACCCCCTCTGGTTTTTGCTCTTGACGGAGGGTTTATTTTATTTTATTTACGCATCAAGTTCCGTAGGACCAAATTGAGGAGCCAAACTCCAAGGTCATGGAACGTGTCAGTACATGAAATTACAACATAAAAATAATAACAGATAAAAATAAGTGTTCATGAACCTGAAAAAAGTCAGTCCGTAAGTTTAAGTAAACGCTATCAGCAGTACAATTAGATTTAGTTTAATTTTTCAAGGAACTCCTCGACAGAATAGGAGTGACCCATGAGGAAACTCTTCAGTTTCGATTTGAAAGCGCGTGGATTACTGCTAAGATTTTAAAATTCGAGTGGCAGCTTATTAAAAATGGATCCATCAGTTTACTGCATACCTTTTTGCACAAGAGTTAAGGAAGTCCGGTTCAAATGCAGGTTTGATTTCTGCCGAGTATTAACCGAGTGAAAGCTGCTTATTCTTGGGAATAAACTAATATTGGTAACAAGAGACGAGAATAAGGAATATACGTATTGAGAGGCCAATGTCAAAATACCCAGACTCGTGAACAGAGGTCGACAAGAGGTTCGTGAACTGACACCACTTACTGCCCGAACCGTCAGTTTCTGAGCCAAAAATATCCTTTTGGAATGAGAAGAGTTACGCCAAAATATAACACCATACGACAATAGCGAATGAAAATAAGCAAAGTAAACTAATTTTCGTGTCGAACGATCACTCACTTCTGATACCGTTCGAATAGTAAAAATGGTAGTATTAAGTCTTTGAACAAGATCCTGAACGTGGGCTTTCCACAACAGCTTGCTATCTATCTGAACACCTAGAAATTTGAACTGTTCAGTTTCACTAATCATATACGTGTTCTGTGAAATTAAAACGTCAGGTTTTGTTGTATTGTGTGTTAGAAACTGTAAAAACTTAGTCTTACTGTGATTTAGCGTTAGTTTATTTTCTACAAGCCATGAACTGGGGTCATGTACTGCACTATTTTAAACCGAGTCAATGTTGCACGCAACATTCTTTACTACCAAGCTAGTGTCATCAGCAAACAGAAATATTTTAGAGTTACCCGTAATACTAAAGGGCATATCATTTATATAAATAAGGAACAGGAGTGGCCCCAACACTGACCCCTGAGGCACCCCTCGCTTGACACTACCCCACTCAGATTCCACATCACAGCCGTTATCAACATTGTGAATAATGACCTTTTGCTGCCTGTTGCTAAACTAAGAGGTGAACCAATTGTGAGCTACTCCCCGTATTTCGTAATTGTCCAACATCTGGGGCAATATTTTGTGATCAACACAATCAGTTGCCTTAGTTAAACCAAAAATACGCCAAGCGTTCGAAACTTTTTCTTTAGCCCATCCAGTACCTCACAGAGAAAAGAGACCGTAGCATTTTCATATGTTAAACGACTTCTAAAGCCGAACTGTACATTTGATAGCAAATTGTATGATATAAAATGATCAATTATCCTCACATACACAGCCTTTTCAATAAAGGCCCCTCCTGCACAGCCTATTAGACGTGTCATTTAAAGCAGAGTTCAAGTCGTCGCAAAAGCTGGACGCCTCATAAGAAAGTACGGTAATAGGTGTCCAGATACTTTTGATCGTGTGGTGTATTTATGTGTACTATGCAATTTGTTTTTTGTTTGTAGTATCTATTACAATTACGTTTTTATGTAGCAACTTGGAGATTACCAAAATCACCACAATGAATGAAAATATAAAAATTAGATTACTTTCGTTCAAAATAACAGACTCGTATTTCTGGATATTGCACCACCAAGAAAGATACATATCACTGAAAAGAAATTATATCACAGCTTACCCACATGAAATTATACAATTCGTGAAGACCGTAGAATCGAACATGACCTCCGCCAGTAAAGTATCGTGCATAACGTCACCTAATGTTATGTAGCATGTGTTAAGGAATGGCAGGTAATACAGAGGGCCCCAGAACCCACGGTCGCAACCTACCAACGTAGGTATTTGTCCAGTACGCCGCTCGACAATGCGGCCTGTAAAATTGTGTACATCACAACAGAAATCGGAACATCCATTTTGATGTGAATTATTACATGCTACACAGATTGCTGGAGTGAATAGAAAATACTGGTTTTTATCAGTCGAAACATACTTTAGGACTGGTGTATTACTACTGTCAGGAAAACGATCCTGTACTATTATTCCATATACATAACAAAGCTACAGGATCGGATACTGTCTTGTCTTTAAGGCTAAGGAAAAAGGCAACGAATAAATCGCATTACCAGAACTTGCCCTTATCAAAACCACGGAAATCAGTGTTCATTCTGCCGAAGATTCAGCGAAATAACCGATGTATGTAATAAAAACAGTGACAAAAATTATGAATCCCTCGAAACTGTGGACTTAATTTTCGCTGGGAACATGACATCAGCTCCGATGTTGACGCCATAATTCGTGATCCGTGGACATTTTTATGTGAGTATTCTCGGAACTCATTGGTCTCACTGTTAGAGCTATCACCTCGGGATATCTGTAGCGATGCTTATAAAAACTAAGTACGCAGCAAACCCGTTCTCAGAAGGCGTTATTCCACTCACGCACATCTCGTAAAGAGATGGCTGTGATAACGTCCAAGGAAACTGAAGCGAGCAAAACGTGAACGTTTTATCTATTCTAGCCAGTTGTGTCAAAACGGATTCCATCAATCATGACACAGTGACCGTTAGCATCAACTGACAATATTTTATGCAGCCATGTTAACAGCGTCATGTGGCATACTGAAAAAATCGTGATAACGCTTCGTGACAATTTGGAAGACTGACATATTTGCTCGTAGTCCGCGAGTGAAATTTACTGCACGCGTATTTCCTCTCAAGGCAGGACATTGACAGAAGGTAAAGTAACGTATAACCTAGTACCATTTCCAAACACGAAACGTTCCATTTTTCAGTTGCAAATTGCTTATGCAACGGCTTCCCGGAGCAACATAAACTTTATTTCTAAGTATTTCGTATAGATATTGACCGAATTTAAAAATAATAAGTACAGTCCTGTGTTAAAGATGTAACACAGTAGGACAATTATTACATTTAGAAACTGTGTATCTCTTGAGGCAATGTGGATCACCGCGATCAAATACCACAACACATTCACCTAGTATTTCAGAATGGGAGCACCTAGCGACTTTCAACAATCTTTACGCATAATTTCAAATCATTACCTAACTTTTTCTTGCTGACACCCCCGCGAAATGATGAAAGGAAAAAAGTTTATCTCTTACTACATTTTCGCTGTTCATGCCGTAAAACTTCTGCATCAAGTACGACGTTTTAATACACACTGAAGAGCCAAACAAACTGCTACGCCTGCCTAATATCGCTTAGGGCCCACGTGAGCACGCAGGAGTGCCCCAACACGACGTGGCATGAACTTGACTAATGTCTTAAGTAGTGTTGGAGGGAAAGGACACCATGAATCCTCTCGCTTACCACGCCCGGGTTCCCGGGTTCGATTCCCGGCGGGGTCAGGGATTTTCTCTGCCTCGTGATGGCTGGGTGTTGTGTGCTGTCCTTAGGTTAGTCAGGTTTAAGTAGTTCTAAGTTCTAGGGGACTGATGACCATAGATGTTAAGTCCCATAGTGCTCAGAGCCATTTGAACCATTTGAACCATGAATCCTGCAGGGCTGTCCATAAATCCGTAAGAGTACGAGGTGGTGGAGATCTCTTCTGAACGGCACGTTGCAAGGCATTCCAGACATGCTCAATAATTTTCATGTCTGGGGAGTTTGGTGACCAGCGTAAGTATTTAAATTCAGAACAGTGCTCCTGGAGCCACTCTGTAGCAATTCTGGACGTGTTGGGTGTCGCATTGTCCTGCTGCAATTTTGCACAAGTCCGTCGGAGTGCACAATGGACATTGGGTGATCAAACAGAATCCTCACGTACGTGTCATCTCTCAGAGTTGTATCTAGACGTGTCAGGGGTTCCATATCACTCCAACTGCACACGCCCCACACCATTACAGAGCCTCCATCAGCTTGAACAGTGCCTTGCTGACATACAGAGTCCATGGATTCATGAGGTTGTCTCCATAGCCATACCCTTACATCCGCCCGATACAATTTGAAACGAGACTCGTCCGACCAGGCAACATGTTTCCAGTCATCAACAGTCGAACGTCGGTGTTGACAGGCCCAGGTGAGGCGTAAAGCTGTGTCTCGTGTAGTCATCAAGAGTACACGAGTGGGCCGTCGACTCCAAAATCCCATACCGATGATGTTTCGTTGAATGGTTATGCCGCTGACACTTGTTGATAGCACCGAAATCTGCAGTGATTTGCGGAAGGGTTGCACTTCTGTCACGTTGAACGATTCTCTTCAGTCGTCGTTGATCCCGTTCTTGCAGGACCTTATCCGGCCGCAGCGATGTCGGACATGTGATGGTTTACCGGATTCTGACATTCACGGTCCACTCGTGAAATAGTCGTACGGGAAAATCCCCACTTCATCGCTACCTCGGATATGGTGTGTCCCAGCGCTCATGCCGGCCGGGGTGCCCGATCGGTTCTAGGCGCTTCAGTCTGGAACCGCGCGACCGCTAAGGTCGCAGGTTCGACTCCTGCTTCGGGTATGGATGTGTGTGATGTCCTTCGGTTAGTTAGGTTTAAGTAGTTCTAAGTATAGGGGACTGATAGTGCTCAGAGCCATTTGAACCATCGCTCATGCTCCGACTATAACTCCACGTTCAAACACACTTAAATCTTGATAACCTACTATTGTAGCAGCAGTGATTGATCTAACAATTGCGCTAGACACTTGTTGTCTTATATAGGCGTTGCCGACCGCAGCGCCGTATTCTACCTGTTTACATATCTCTGTATTTCAATACGGACACCCATACCATTTCTTTGGCGCTTCAGTGCATTACTTCTTTACTCAGTCGGTCCGCGAGACATTTTGCAGACAGTGTCCACACATACCCCTGAGTGTACCTGCCACATTATATCATTTTAAGACACGGTTCAAGATATACGAATTCATAAACATTTAGATTCGTGAAAAGCTCGCTTTTGCTTAAAACGGAGAGGAAAATACCCAGATAATACTCATCCTACGTTTGATAATATGAGCACTTATCGACTTGCAACAAAATTTAAACGTAATTGCAAGACTTTTTTTAACTTTTTCTCGATTAAACGCTCAACGTCAAATATTTAACATATTAACTCATTCGTAAAGCAATCGGAAGTCTGAAACTGTTTCATACTTGGCAGTTCAATTCTTTAAGGAATCGTCAATTTATTGGTGTGTTCTTAATCAAAACTAAGTTGCAATGTTATATTAAGGTTGCATCGTTGTTTTTTCGTTGCACAGTCATCTGAAAAGTTGGTATCTGTCTTTGTACCTAGGGTGCTGATAAATCTTTTTGTGCACGTCAACATTCATATGGGTGTAAATTTCTACAAAACGTACAGGAAAAAACTGTACAGCATGCGTCCATTCCAAAACTAAGACATGTGGTTGATGACGATGGAGTATCTTCCATGCGTCCCGCCACTAGTATCATCCAGCTCCAATCGTTTGTGGCAGCATATAAAATAAAAGTGGCCTATAACAGTAGTTTACAGAGCAACAAAAGTAATCAAAGTCCATGAATTACACAGACACATGTACCTACAAAGCCGTCTCAGCTGAAACATCTAATTTCATCATATAAGCATATAAATAAAGAGGTATCCCAAATATCAAATCATAAGGTTGACATGGCTGAGTTACAACTTGATAAAATTTAAACTATCCACTCTTCAGGACATTAACTCAATCGTCCCTGGTTCAAATTTTGAAAATAAATCTAGATGTGGAGTACACGGCAAAGGCGATTTTTTTGTGAAAGTAGAAAAATAAAAAAAGATGCACACTCAGTGTGACACATCGCAGACGTCATACACCAATTTGTAGAACACCACTGTGTGCCTTGGAATATAGTGTTGAAACGTCCCCTTAGAAAAATTAATGAATTATTGTGCTAGTAAACCTCTTACATTATTTGATTTTCAAACAGCTGAGCAGAACTGAACGTACTCAGACATTTTGTTCGTTACCTATTCTGATAAACACTAAACTGACAGCCTATATTTTTAGCGCAACGCAATCTCACTTTCAATAATCCCTACAAGAGAATGGCCCTGACTAACATTAACCTATACCTTTCTCAAAACACTTACCTCACAAAAATCTTCGTTACTCGAACTACTGCAATACAGTGAGCGCCACTACTGCCAGCCAGCTAAATAAAAGATTCAAACTACTGGAGGCACTAACTACTGATAGGCATAGTTAGCAAATGAAAGATTTTCATACAGAACAAACAATGTATTTACCTTAATAGTGTTCAAAAGTCATAATATATATATATATAGCAGTTCATGGCATCCAGTCTTACAAATTTACTGTCTCTGATGGACACATGTCCAGACCATCCTCTCTCAAAACTCCGCCATCTTACTCCCCACATCCACCACTGCTGGCGGCCCACCTCCAACTGCGCAACGCTACGCGCTGTTAACAGCCCACTGCCCACACTACAACAGAAAATATTCCAACAATGCAAACCAGCCACAGACTTCACACAGCACAGTCAGTGATTTTCATATAGAGCGCTACATGGCGTTAACAACATCAAAACTTAAACAGCCTACTTACATAGCCCCCATGCTCCCCACAAAAAAATTTACAAATTGTTTTGGGCAGTGGCCAATACAGATTTGAAAAAAATTTTCGTAATTACAATAACAAAGATATCAAATGCACACACTTATTGATACACTGTTGGTCAAAAGCTAAAATTTTCTCACTGTCCATAAAGACAGTCCTGATCATTCATCACAGTATTAATTACAATTTTATGCACAAAGTCTGAGCAGTAAAAGAAAATGCACAGGGAAGTAGTGGATTTCCATGCAGTCTTGAAGAAGTGGTGTTGTCCTTCCAACGGAAAGACAGTGCTGACTCTTGACATGCAGACAGGTAACGGGCCACAACAGAGCAAACCCACCGCAGAGTCAGTCGAAGTTATGAAGAATATTGGTAGGTAGGTCATCATACAGCAAACCCACTGTAGTCCTAGTAGAGATTATGGTATTGGTGGGCCACCAGAGTTGCAGACCCACTGCAGTCCTTGTAGAAATAATGGTATTGGTGGGCCACCAGAGGTGCAGACCCACTGCAGTCCTTGTAGAAATAATGGTATTGTTGGGTCATCAAAGATGCAGACCCACTGCAATCCTTGTAGAAATAATGGTATTGGTGGGCCATCAAAGATGCAGAGCCACTGTAGTCCTTGTAGAGACGGCCAGCAGCCATCTGTTGCGACTGTGCAGGTGCACAATCACCATCGAAGAGTGTTGCAGAGAATATAGCAAGTTCATAAACCACCACTTGTGCACTCACAAAGTTTTTGGAATTGTCCTTAGAACGAGCAATGCTGTTAATCAGTCCCTTGCTGAATTATTAACACGCGTCCAAACACTAATACTTCTCTTCTTTTTCACATATTGTGCATATACTATGACCAACAGAAATGTGTGCAGTGAAATGAATGCTTACAAGTTACTTAATTTGATGAACTGGTGTCAATTACAATTTTATAACATGAGAATACAGAACAAAGGTACAAAATACATCATTAAAGAACATAGCAATACAGATAACATTTGTGGTAATGCAGGCTTTACAAAATAATGCAAATACTACATCAGTGTTACAGGAATTATGACATAAGTAAATACATAAAAGGTCAGAATAACTTTCGAAACATCAACTTCACGCATGAGCATTAAAACAAAACAGAATAAATAATGTCTAAACACCTTTACAAAGTAAATAACATATTACAAACACAAATTATATTTGAGGATAACAGTATTCCTCATCATAGTGAATGTAGCTGAGTATTAGAAAAATTTTGCAACATAAGTCTTATCAGATAAACACATAAAGACAGGAAGAACACAAATACACAAGGTACACAGACACATAGTGGAATGTCACAAAAGGACAGGACAGGAGAGGATTTGTTTTCAGTGTGACATTTGGTACTGCAGTCCAATCCAAAACTTCATTTCATAGATGTTTCCTCTTATTTCACCTTTTTTTTATACCTTGTCAATGCATTACTTCCAATTCATCACGACTCATTCTCTTATACAGCCTACCCCTTCTTAAGCTCACTTAAATCTATTGAGCTCAGGTGCTAAACTAAGGGATGAGGCAATGCAGAAGCACAAAACAATTAACACAAACAGCAATGAAAAAAAATTCAAATTGGAAAAGCAAGCAGCAGTATATCTAAATTAGTAAAGCAAATGCAACATTACAACTAATATGAGGCAATGAGCAGCAACAAGAAAAGTAAATCAGTAGTAAAACTGTCTTAACAGAGTAATACAAAGTGAAATTCAGTAGCACTATGCCTGGCAAACAGCAGCAGCAAATACAGTAACTCGTACCTAAATATGACATAGCTCAAGCAGAAAAATAGTACACTAAAGACAACAATGCATATAAGGGAAATGTCTATTCACATCTTAATGTCTATGTAACTAAAGTGGTGCACCACAAAAACTTATTCTACAAAAAACTGCCAAGTACTTGAAAAGAAAATTATATATTTAGTTACTGTTATTAGTCCCTTCTTGTTGTTCTTTCCTTTCCAAATGCTCCTTTTTCGAAGAATATGGATCATAAAATTATTATTTAATAGATCTGTTGACAGAAAGTGTTCACATTAGCAAATGAATTTAATTTTATTTTATATAGCCAATGCTGCAACACAACTGGAAACCAGATATCAAATGAAATAAGCAACTATGTAAAGCAAAGCTTAAAAACATCATTCAATAGCCATGTGGCATTTCATAAGTCAGTAGAAATTCTCTCAAGTCTCATAGAAAGACACTTGTCATAATCAGGTGTTCAGATGTAAGAATATTTCCCATCAATTCATATGCATATCAGCACGTAGCACAAAGTACGTGCTCCACAGCATAATCAAATGTTTCCAAGTAATAGCGTGTCAATTTGCGATGTTTTCTACAAAGGAATGTCAATAGCGAGGTTAATGGCCTCTTTTTTCTCCACCTAATGGCTTTTTCTCCAGGCGGCTGGCACAGCTGGCCGCTCACAATGCATTACATCAAGGTCACTTGGCTTTCTTACCGAAATATTTACGACAGCAGTTTGCACTACAGTGACAGTCTCATATACAAAAATTTCACAGGTTGAGAATTTGCATTACAAATGTGTAGAAACAAAATCCTATAAATATAACCGTGTGCAAAAAATTTTCGTCGGCATTGTGATACATTCACGCATTTACACACATTTCATAACTCTTAAAGTACGATTCTTGGTTTCCAACATCCTTTTTCACAAATCAGAGTCCCTAACTTCTATTCATTATTCATGGAGATATAAACACGTAATCACATTCCTCATATACGGTAGCATCAGCTTATTGATCATAAACATACCTCAACAGCATAATACACGTTGTCGTCATAATAATAACATCATAAAACCTCAGCCAAATCCTAAAAACGTCGTATCTTTCTGCAATAATTTCAAAACCTTCCATGAAATCATCTACCTCTAACGTACTTCAAAAATCATGATCCCATACCAAACACATCATTCAAAGCTCTCATAGTATCACAATGGTTCTGAAAAATATATGAACAGTTCACAAAGTAGAGACAAAATACAATTTCATAAGTGTGAAGTTATCCAACTGTGTAACTACGTAAACATCTGTCACTGACGTAGTAAAAAAAATTTTTTTCTCCCTCAGTTAAATGATCAAATAGCTGTGTAATTTATGTGTCAGAAAAACATTGTACCGATGCGTAAAGTTGTATAAGCAAATACCATCTTAGCTAGGGCTCCTTGTGCTTGCCAAACACATGGTACACAAAGTAAGCGTGTACCCCCCTGAGGATTAATGTAACTATACCCTCAGGTGTTACAGATTACAGCAATCGAATGAAATGTATCACTGAAAACTTTCTTTGTATCTTTGTGACTCAAAAATCTTTAAAAATAAATGTTTTAAGTGCAAAATTAATCACTCAAATGCGTGTCCTGTATCGCTAAATGTGCGTCTTCCTGTAAGATAATTCTGAGGAATTGTCATAGTTATCGTCTTCTGTAAGCAAAGTTCTGCTGAAGTCAATGTACTCACCTCATCATAAACAAAAGTGAAATGCTTTGCGTATAGATATCTTAGTTATTACGCTTATTGCCGTGATGAAGAAAGTACTGTGTTCTAACGTATTGTTGCGCTACAGAAAAGGCTGTCTCATTGTAGCTATACCACAAAAGTTACTACTAAAACATATTTTACTTTCCAGAATAATACAGAAAAACTGTGCAGATATAAAACAGATACAGCACAAAAGCAACAATGTAAATTGTGTCACACATTAGTAGCGTCGTGATATAATCGTGTAGCTGTCAAAGAAACCAAATACTGAGTCTTCTTTAATTTCACAGAAAGTACTTCACATAAAGAATGTCTTTTCAAGTAGACCAAAATGTTGCATTAAAATCTCATTAGCAGTATTTGTTCTAAGTATGTAAGCCTTATAGTCGTTACGTAATCGTACAACTAACAAGCAAGAACGTACACACACAATAACACTGTATCCTCTGTTCACTATAACAATGCATTTGTAATTACTTGTCTAAATAAATTCCCTAGGTTCTTGACTGGATAGTTAACTTTAAAATATAGTTGCATGTTATCAGTTTCTAAGTGTGACAAAGAGTACTAGTAATGTGAAGTGAAAAATTTTATAGCAAAGACTAAGTTAAAAAACAGATTATTTCTCAATAAACGGTTTTACATGTGAAATGTGGTGCAATTTTTTACTCTTCCTAGTGTGTAGAGGTTCAACTTGAAGGCAATTATCATGCGGTATACGTCGGTAAAGAATGATAAAAAATTTTCTCAAGGTTAGCGTCTATGTTATTTTTCTCTGAGCCAGCCGGCGCACGTGGCTGCCTGCGGTGCAAGTCATTGTCTGTCTCTTTGTTGGCGCGCGTCGTTGTTGGGATTTGGCGATCTAACTTCTACAAATTCACCTTGTCGAGAGGACCCTGCCCTGTTTGAATCCCGCCAGTTCTGATGAAATTCAGGTCTGTCGTTACGATTATGTCATCTGTCGTCATGTCAGTAGATTCCATAGTTTCTCTTTTGTCGGTTATGTGGTGGAGAATTTCTCCCTGAATCGTAACTGCGCGCTGAACTGTTGCGTCTGAAGTTATTCTGTCTCCCTTGATAATAATTGTTTTGGTTCCCATATTGTCTGTTTCTACGGTTATCTCTACCATACTCATTACCGTGGAGAAGTGATCTTTCCCTGTAATTCTTACTACTGTGCCAACGGTTGTCATACGGGTGGTGTCTGTTTTGGTCACGATTTACATTGTAAGAATAGCCTTGTCGTGTCCAGTTATTATTTCTGTCATCGCAGAATTGTGACGGATGTGACCTGTAATTGTAGTACTCATGTTTTCGTGTTCCGCGATTGTCAGTGTCAATTTCCAATTCTTGTAACAGTCCCTGAAATGCTTCAATGTCGTCTTTGCAATGTCCTGCCAAAATAATATGTCGTAAATGTTCAGGAAATTTCATTAAACAAATGCGGATGAGTTCTGAGGGGCTGTATGGGTTTGACAGGTACTGATTCTTGTGCAACATGTCTTCAAAATATTTCACAAGACTGGAAAATTCAGATTGTTCAAAATGTTTCATCATTATGATGCTATGTTTTACTCGGTCTTGTGTAGCTTGAGACCAATATGCTGAGAGGAAGGCATGATAAAATTCTCCTTCTCTGTGACAGTCGTGAATGACCGATCGCATTCTTATAGCTGGTTCATTCTGTAAATAGCCACACATAAATTCTAATCTGTGCTCTAATGACCACTTGGGAGGAAAACGATGAGAGAATTGATGAAGTCACGCTTGTGGATGAATGTCGTTGCCGAAATTCTTATGTTTTGAATTTGTGTGTAGTAATAAACAGTTTATAGTCAAAATCATCTTGTCGGCAAGTCGCATATTGGTCATTGTTACTTCGTTTCGGTGGTTCCATCTCAAAGTTCGGTGTACCTTGCCAATTTCTTTCATAATTTCTTAAGTGCCCCGTGTTATTATTTTGTGGCTGTTCCGTATTTCTATGTCCTTCTTCCCGTACTGGAGCGCGAGTGACCTCTGAAATACGTAATTCTTGTATTACCTGTGTCAACTGATCTTGTACTTCCCGGATTTCTCTTTGGTGTTGCGTATTAATTTGATTCTGATTTTGTTTGAATTTCCTAATTTGTTCGCACTCTTCTGTGTCATTAAAGACTACCGGTTTTGCGTCATTCAGATTATCATCTACCTTCATAGATAAATTATTTAGCTGATCCGAAAGTTCGACTACTCTCTCTGATAATGAACTAATTTCCTCCATGTGTCTTTCTGAACCAGTTTTCAGAGTATCTACTACGTCCTGTAAGTTTTCCTGAGTTTTGCAACTTACGTAACCGAATCGGTAGATGCAACTGAGTCAATTTTAACCCGCAAGGTCTCTTGATTTTCATGAACAATAGTTTGCAGTTCTTTTATGGCTGCTTCGTGATTCTGTAATGCATTTTCATTCCGCGAAAAAATAGGTTGAAAATGCTCACAAATTTGTGTTTTTACGTCATTACATACTTCTTGACATTTCGATTCAATGTTATGTAACTCAGTAGTTAAATCTTCACGTGTTTGTTCAAGTGTCGTGTCTAACTTTTGGAGATTTTGTTTCATTATGTCTAACTTCTGAAGATTTTGTTCCATTGCGTCTAACTTTTGAAGCTTTTGCTGTGTTTGTCCCTGATTTTGTTCCATTGTGTCCAACTTTTGAAGCTTTTGCTGTGTTTGTCTTTGATTTTGTTCCATTGTGTCTAACTTTTGAACATTTTGTCCCATTTGTTTCTGATTTTGTTCAAGCGTTGTGTCTAACTTTTGTAGCCTTTGTCCCATTTGTTGCATTAACTGTAATAACAATGGACTGGGGTCTGAAACATGTTCCTCAGTGCTATTCGGCAGTGCATTTGAACTGGCAATATTCGCATTTTGAAAAGCAGAAAATGTGTCTTGACGTATTTGAGAAAACGGTGAGGACGCAAAACCTGAATCTACAGTATTTGCAAGATTGTGTCCTGTCATTTCGGATTCCTGAGGCGAGCTGTTGCCGACCGATCGATCGATAATGCTTCACAGTTCACTAATTGTTTCACTGTCTACACCATTATTTGCAGCCGGCTCCATTTCCCTAAGCACAAATACCAAATTACTACTTTGAACATTAGTTAATTCATTACATGGTGGCGCTAACAAACTGCTTTCGTCTTCACTGTCATTTCTTAGTTTACTTTGGAGCTTAGTATTACGTTTTTCACACGCCATTATTGTCAAAAATATTTCACACGATAACACAGAAAAGCACAATTTGAAGAGCAAAATAAGAAAACACATTAACATAGCATTGAAAATAACATGTCGTTAATTGCAAGCGCAGATGCGAATACTTTGGTGCAAATCTACATGCATGCCACAACTGTTTTACTGTACAACAATGAAAAACTACAACTACAAAGGAAATTCTCTCTATAACTACGCACTAGCAATAAACAATAGCTACACTAATTACTCAAACTACAAGAAAAAGTCAGAAGATTCCAGTGAGGTATCCTCGGCTAAGGGTCGACATATGTAACGTCTCCTTAGAAAAATTAATCAATTAATGTGCTAGTAAACCTCTTACATTATTTGATTTTCAAACAGCTGAGCAGAGCTAAAAGTACTCAGACATTTCGTTCTTTATCTTTTCTGATCAACACTAAACTGACAGCCAATATTTTTAGCGCAACGCAATCTGACTTTCAATAATCCCTACAAAAGAATGGCCCTGACTAACATTAACCTATACCTTTCACAGATCACTTACCTCACAAAAATCTTCCTTACTCGAACTACTGCAATACAGCGAACGCCACTATTGCCAGCTAAATAAAAGATTCGAACTACTGGAGGCACTAACTATTGATAGGCATAGTTAGCAAATGAAAGATTTTCATACAGAACAGACAATGTATTTACCTTAATAGTGTTCAAAAGTCATAATATATATAGCAGTTCATGGCATCCCGTCTTACAAATTTACTGTCTCTGACGGACACACGTCAGATCATCCTCTCTCAAAACTCCGCCATGTCCTCCCCACATCCACCATTGCTGGCGGCTCACCTCCAACTGCGCAACACTACGCACTGTTAACAGCCAACTGCCCAACGCTACAATAAAAAATATTCCAACAATGCAAACCAGCCACAGACTTCACACAGCACAGTCAGTGATTTTCATATAGAGCGCTATGTGGCGTTACCAACATAAAAACCTAAACAGCCTACTTACAGTCTTATGCTCTTTACATCTAGAAAAATAGGAATAATTTCTTTCAAACTCTCTCTTACATAGACATTAATCGCTTCCTCTATTTCCACCTCCTGATTCTGCGATTCCTGAATGACAAAGAGAGCAGTAGTTGAGTACTGGAGTCAAGCTGATACTGGAGTATTTTGTTTGTGCAGGTTGCATAAATTAAGGGGCAATCATACATTTAGGGGCAAATTATCCTCCTCTATCTCCCCTTAATCTTTTCTTATGCTAATTGATTTATGATTCCCTAGGGGTTGATTTATGAGCCTCTGGGGACAGTCCATCCTTCTGAGGAACCCCCACACTTCCCCTACCTCTAATCCTCCCCCTCCTTCTCCCACTTCCCTCCTCCTCCCACAACCCACTGTGGAGAGGGACACCGGTTATTGTCATTCATTCCCTATTCAATTCTGAGCTACTTTTCCACTTCCTGGGAAATTCCACCAGTTCTTCCATCCCCCAATTCTCCCATCCACTCCTCATATAGAAACTGATAGGAAAAAAAGTGAGATTGTACTGAGCTACAGAAGAGAAAGGATGTAAGGCAGTAAATTTACTTATTTACTTTATTTATTTTTGAGGGTGTTGGATAGTTCTCCACACTCCACAGCCAGCTTCACTACTTTCTGCCCTGCACATTCTGCCACACACCATCCCCCACTTTTTCCAACAGCATGTATATATATTCGCCTGAAAATTTAAAGGCCAATGGCTCTAGACCATCATTCTGCCAGAGGAGATGCTTGACACTGTCTTGAAGCCACTCCCACCAACCTCCAATTTCTGTGCCCCTATCCCCACTTGTGAATTGGTGGGAAAAAGGCTGGAGTGCAAGGTACTGTTGTGTTCAATTGACAAGATGTTGGTGCTGCACAGAGAGGATTTTAGTAAATGTATTACCTGCAAGCATACAACTAAGGTCCAAGTCATTAGCCTCCTATACAAGGAATGGAAGGAGGTGATAATTGAAGAGCAGAGGGAGAATACTTTTCAGCAAATAATGCTGTTGTAGGAGGATGGAATGAGGATGCATGTCGCAACTCATGGAGACTACATCCAGGAGCTGTTCGTGTTATTTGAAATGGCTGGTGAGTCTGCAGTGCAGCAGACAACTTCGATCTGTTCCAGTACCCCACACTGAATAAAACAGAAGTGCTAGCCTCGGTGTATGGGACTCAACTGAGGATGCTTGAAACGGATTTTGCTCCTCTTCCCTATCATGTGTGTGTATATGTTCACCTTGCTGTACTAGAAGTCTGCGGTGAGACCAATACTTGCTCCACGTGGAAGGCAGGCAGTAACTAGTGTCTGCCTGCCTTCCATGTGGAGCACGTATCGGTCTCACGGCGGACTTCTAGTACTCAGCCACACACAATTGACATCATCAAAGGGTACGGGCCTGAAGATGGCGTTGGCGCGACGTCGAAACTAGTAGCCAAATGAATGTGAAATCTTAGGTACAGCTGGAGGAGTTTCAGTGCTAATAAAAATTATACCAGCTGATGTCCCACCATCATCCAATTTAAATACGGATGTACGAAGATTCCCTATATAATGTTGTTTAGCGGGGCCTGTGATGGCTCAGTACCAATAAAATAAATTTCATCGATGTATCTAATGTCGCGCATCACTTTAGTATAGGCTAATTGCAGAGTGTGTAAAATCTGTAGTAAGTGATGAGATTATTCCTGGCAATTATTCCGAGAAAATATAAATTGGTGCGTAGTGCCTGTGCTGCGCGGATTCATTTGGAATTAACTGCGTAGCACAATCCTCACATCCTGGCCGTTGGGTGCTGTATAATAGCAGTAAAGCCATAGACTTGCAGCAGAGTCGCTTCCGGGCTGTAATGCGGCATGTTGCTTGGGGCGGGACTGTAAAAGGGTGCTCCGTATTTCAATAATGCATGACTACAGCCCGCCGCAGCGTTGCTTTATGGGAGACCGCCGAGTGCGGCGCGCGTCTGTGCGTGTCGCATGTAACAGCGGCCGCAGTCCGAGCTTCGCGAGGTCTGTCTGCCGTCACCCCACTGAGTCAGGTGTACAGTTCGCAGAGCGTCTATTGAGAGATTTCGAGAATTTTATGCGAGGAGTATAACTGTTCAGAACTATTCTCGTGAAAGACATTTAACGAATACTCTTAGAAGCTGTACTTGTATTTTGATGTTATACTTGTAATGGTACACTCCTAATCTGTCAGAGACAGCAAAGGGCCTGGAAGAGCAGTTGAATGGAATGGACAGTGTCTTGAAAGGAGGATATAAGATGAATATCAACAAAAGCAAAATGAGGATAATGGAATGTAGTCGAATTAAATCAGGTGATGCTGAGGGAATTAGATTAGAAAATGAGACACTTAAGGTAGTAAAGGAGTTTTGCTATTTGGTGAGCAAAATAACTGATGATGGTCGAAGTAGAGAGGATATCAAATGTAGACTGGCAATAGCAAGGAAAGAGTTTCTAAAGAGAAATTTGTTAACATCGAGTATAGATTTAAGTGTCAGGAAGTCGTTTCTGAAAGTATTTGTATGGAGTGTAGCCATGTATGGAAGTGAAACATGGACGATAAATAGTTTGGACAAGAAGAGAATGGAAGCTTTCGCAATGTGGTGCTACATAAGAATGCTGAAGATTAGATGGGTAGATCACATAACGAATGAGGAAGTATTGACTAGAATTGGAGAGAGAAGAAATTTGTGGCACAACTTGACTAGAAGAAGGGTTCGGTTGGTAGGACATGTTCTGAGGCATCAAGGGATCACCAATTTAGTATTGTAGAGCAGCGTGGAGGGTAAAAATCGTAGAGGGAGACCAAGAGATGAATACACTGAGCAGATTCAGAAGGATGTAGGTTGCAGTAGGTACCAGGAGGTGAAGAAGCTTGCACAGGATAGATTAGCATGGAGCTGCATCAAACCAGTCTCTGGACTTAAGACCACAACAACAACAACAACTTCTAATTTGGCAAAAGGAATTGTACAGATGGCTAATGTGCCTCTATAAATGTGCCTCTTTAGGTAATTCAGTGGTATTTTTATTGAACTGCTGTTGTAGCGTGCTGTAGGCTGCAGATTGACTGTAGGTGTTTGTAAAGTAGCTTGGCGTCAACCCAAATAAAGAAATCTCACTTCGATCACTTGCTACTGAATGTCTAATTCAGATGAAACAGTTGTCTTAGTTTTGAATACTTTTTCCTGTACGCAGCTGCACTCGTACGAGATGACTTCACAAATTAAGTTATGTATTATTATAATAGACCAAGTAAATTCTGTTGAATGGGGGACTACACTCCAAAGACATACAGATTCATGACACTATTCTTCAATATAGTCACCAACGTTTCTGTTAACAGTGGTCGGAAAGTTCTACCAGTCATTCAAACCTTCGAAGATAGAAATACGCTCCTTCGTCACGAAGCCATTCGTGAACCACTGAGTGAGCGTCCTCTTCGTTGGCATGTTTCTTCCCCCTCCCCCCGCCCCCAACCGTCCTCGGTTGGCTAGACAGTGTCGTCCGTGGGCAATGTCATTATCCTCCCCTCCCAATCAACATCACCTACTTCTGCGCGGCCTTGGTCAAATTCTTGCCAACACTTCACTGCATCAGGACGCGACATTGTATTTGGACCACGCACCGCCAGAATTTCACGGTGGACCACTGAGTAAACGTCCTTATTGGCGTTTTGCTGTCAAGAATCCTAGTAGAATGAGATTTTCACTCTGTAACGGAGTGTGTGTGCTGTATGAAGCTTCCTGGCAGATTAAAACTGTGTGTCGCGCCGAGACTCGATTCGGGACCTTTGCCTTTCGTGGGCAAGTGCTCAACCATCTGAGCTTTCTTTCAGGAGTGCTAGTTCTGCAAGGAGAGCTTCTGTGAAGGTAGGAGACGAGGTACTTGCAGAAGTAAAGCTGTGAGGACGGGGCGTGAGTCGTGCTTGGGTAGCTCAAATGGTAGAGCACTTGCCCGCGAAACGCAAAAGGTCCCGAGTTAGAGTCTCGGCCTGGCACAAAGTATTAATCTGCCAGGAAGTTTCAAGAATCTTACTGTTCCGCTTTCTTCAACTTTGTAGTGCGTTTCTACTTGGCGCGCCACTTTCGTCGGGCACTGTGATGTACTTGTTAACCGTACCGCAGCAGAAATGTGTCCGCAGGAAAACCGGAGTATGTACTCACCTCTGTCTGTTCCTGTTGCGCAATGGTTCAAATGGCTCTGAGCACTATGGGACTTAACATCTATGGTCATCAGTCCCCTAGAACTTAGAACTACTTAAACCTAACTAACCTAAGGACATCACACACATCCATGCCTGAGGCAGGATTCGAACCTGCGACCGTAGCGGTCCCGCAGTTCCAGACTGAAATGCCTAGAACCGCACGACCACACTGGCCGGCTGCGCAATGGTCTTAGCGTGGGACAATATGCGTAACTTACTTTCTGAAGTCGCTACGAGTAACCTAACTGGCACCATGTTGTTTCATGCAAGACTTAATTATCTCCAAATTTGCCGGCCATGGTGGTACTTTCGACGAGGTTATGCATCAACATAGGAAGCGATTAAACAATATTTTTCTAACCACGGATACATACTCTAATCATTGAGCTATGCACTGTAATTGTACAGAAGTCTACATCTAAATCTACATGACTACCCTGCAATTCACAGTTAAGTGCCTAGCACAGGGTTCATCCAACCACTTTCAAGCTATTTCTCCACCATTCCATCCTCGAACGGCGCACCAGAAAAACGAGCACATAAATCTTTCTGTGCGAGGTCTAGTTTCTCTTACTTTATCATGATGATTATTTCTCCCTATGTAGTTGGACGCCAACAGAATATTTTCGCCATCCAGTGAGAAAGGTGGTAATTGAAATTTCATGAGAAGATCTTGCCGTGAAGAAGAACACCTTTGTCTTAATGACTGACACCCTAATTCGTGTATCAGGTCCGTGGTACTCTCTCCCTTACTCTAGTTTGCGATAATACAAAACTAGGTACCCTTCTGTGAACTTTCTCGATGTCTTCCGTCAATCCTATCTGATGCGGATGCCACACCTCAGAGCAGTAGTCTAGAAGATGGCCGACAAGCGTAGTGCAAGCAGTATCTTTAGTAGACTTGTTACATTTTCTAACTGTTCTGCTAACGAATCCCAGTCTTTGATTTTCTTTAGTCACAACATTAACTATGTGATCGTTCCAATTTAAGTTATTCGTAACATGAATCCCTAAGTATTCAGTTGAATTTACAGCCTTCAGATTTGTGTAATTTATCGTGTAATCGATATTTAGCGGTTTTCTTTCAATGCTCATGTGGATGACTTCACACTTTTCATTATTTAGAGTCAACTGGCATTTTTTGCACCTTACAGATATCTTGTCTAAATCATTTTGCAAATTAGGTTTGATCATCTGCTGACAGCATCATCTGCAGACAATATGAGAGGGCTGCTCAGATTGTCTCCTATATCGTTTGTGTAGATCAGGGACAGCAAAGGGCTATAACATTTCCTTGGGGAACGCCAGATGTTAGTCCTCTTTCAGTCGATGACTTTCCGTCAGTTGCTACGAACTGTGACCTTTCTGACAGTAAATCACGAATCCACTCACACATCTAAGACGATACTCCACAGGCACTCAATTTGATTAGAAGACGCTTGTGAGGAACGGTGTCGAAAGCCTGTTGAAAATCTGAAAATATGGAATCAATTTGACATCCCCTGTCGATAGCACTCATTACTTCGTGAGACTAAAGACCTAGTTGTGTTTCACAAGAACGATATTTTGTCAATCTGTGCTGACTATTTGTAAGAAAATCGTTTTCTTGAAGTAATTCGTAGTGTTAGAACACAGTATATTTACAGAATCCTACTGCAAATCGCAGTTAATGATATGGATCCGTAATTCGGTGGATTACTCCTATTTCCTTTCTTGGGTATTGGTGTGACTTGTATAACTTTCCAGTCTCTAAGTACGGATCTTTCGAAGAGCGAGCGGTTGTTTGCGATTGCTAAGTATGGAGCTACTGTATCGGTATGCTATGAAAGGAACATGACTGGCATACAGTGTGGACCTGATTGCTTCGGTACACCGCGGTTATCTACTTCAAGTTACTTAGGCTGGCAGTTGCTCTATATTCAAATTCTGGAATACTTACTTTGTCTTCTTTGGTGAAGGAGTTTCGGAAAACCGTGTTTAGTAGCTCTACTTCAATGGCACTGTCAAGAGTGACATCATCATGGTTATCACACAGTAAAGATATTGATTGCTTCTTGTCGCTGGTGTACTTTACATACGACCATAATCTCCTTGAATTGTCTGCCAGATTTCGAGACAACGTTTCGTTGTGGAAACTATTAAAAGCATCTCGAATTGAAATTCGCGCTAAATTTCAAGCTTCTGTAAAACTTCTCCAATCTTGAGGATTTCGCGTACTTTTAAATTTGGTATGCTTTTTTTCGTTGCTTCTGCAACAGTGTTCGACCTGTTTCGTGTACAACAGGGGATCAGTACCATTTCTTACTCATTTATATGGTATATATCTTTCAACTGCTGTCGATACTATTTTTTTAATTCAAACCACAGCTGGTCTACGCTTACATAGCCAGATCGGAAGAGCTTATAAAGGCATGAGGAGAATTTTCATCTGATTTTTTAAACAGGTGTATTTTGCGTCTATTTTTAGTGGGTTAGCTTGACTCTTCCGTTAGAAAAACAGGGAAAACCAGAAGTTTTATTATTGTTTTTCTTTTCACTTGTCGTAGCTAGTACTTCGAGACAGTGTGTTCTGGGAATATTGGCTCAAATGGCTCTGAGCACTATGGGACTTAACATCTGAGGTCATCAGTCGCCTGGAACTTAGAACTACTTAAACCTAACTAACCTAAGGACATCACACACATCCATGCCCGAGGCAGGATTGGAACCTGCGACCGTAGCGGTCGCGCGGTTCCAGACTGAAGCGCCTAGAACCGCTCGGCCACACCGGCCCGTGTTCTGGGAAGAGTCAGCCAACATAGTGCTTCCTCGGACATAAGTCTCGCGAAATGATCGTAACGACAGAGTCCTAGAAATTAGATATAATCACAGAAGTTTACCGACAATCATTCTTCCTATGCGCCGTTCGCGAATGGAACATAGAACGATATTCTGTCAATTTGTGCTGACTATTTGTAAGAAAATCGTTTTCTTCGAAGTAATTCGTAGTGTTCGAACACAGTATATTTACAGAATCTTACTGCAAAACGAAGTTAATGATATGGATCCGTAATTCAGCGGATTACTCCTATTTCCTTTCGTGGGTATTGGTGTGACTTGTACAACTTTCCAGTCTCTAAGTACGGATCTTTCGAAGAGCGAAGATGGTGGTACTGGAAGAAGCCTCCGCCACACACCGTAAAGTGGCTTACGAAATATGGATGTGCAAATAAATATAAGTGTATTAAAGTAATACCAAAACTTCAGAGTGTGTGATGATAACATGGTGCAACAGAGTTGCGCTATCTCACGAGTGAATAATGTGATGTACGTTCAAATATTATTGATATGTTTTTTTGTAATATTTTATGTTATTCTTGCATCACAGCAGAATATTCTACTAATACCGCGAAACTTCAAGTTGCATGATCTATGTGAACTCTTTGAGGGAGCAAGAAGTTCTGAGCCATGTAAAAACAGGGGCACATTACATTCTATATGAAATTAAATAAATGACACAGTTAGAAAAATAACAAGAAAGCGTTTCTGACTTTCTGCCTAAGGACAGTAGCAATCTCAGATTTCAGATTAAGATGGGGTATGTAATCCGAGAGGACTAAATGTCTCAACTGCGTTAATTATGATAAACGAGGTGCGGCGAGACATAAGAAATGAGTATCGCACCGATGTTTGTTCCTCAGTAAATTATTAATTATATGGTTATGTGGAAATGGAGAAGAGAGCAGAATCTTAGAATGGACGATATGGCATGTTATTCGCATTTGGTGGAACTTGCATTCTTTCGAGTTATGGTGTTACGAATGTGTTTACGAAATCTTAATTTTCAAAGTATGAGGGACAGTCAGAGGAAAAAAAATTAAGTAAACTGTTTATTACTTCAAAAGTAATCACCATAACTGTTAATACACTTATCCTACTGTCAGAGAAGACGGTTGTGGTTGCCTACGGAACCACGATTGTACTCAGGCGTACACTTCTTCGTCCGAAGCAGATCGACGGCCACGAACGTTTTTCTTCACAGCTCCAAAATCATGGAAATCGGATGAGGAGAGATCGAGACCGTATGGATGATCTCTAAGTGCTTCCCAGCGAAATTTCTGCAGCTTTGTCGGAACAACTTTGCCAATCTGGGCACGGGCCTACATGTTTCGACTACGCTGCAGATACTATATCATTCAGTTTTCTTTTCAGCTGTCTATAGTTGAATTTTGGAGGTCTGTTCCAGGACAGTCGGATCTGACGCAAGCCCCAGCTCTTCCTGCTGGAATATGTAAAATCTAGACCTCCTTCCATCTGCTCCTGCGTTCCTCAGTCATAGTACCGACAAGTTGTCGTTTCTCTTCTGAAGCTGTTCCATTAGTGTTTCACACTCTGAAGTCCAGAAGGGGGCGTATTATTTCCTAACCCGACGAGGAACAATACTCAGAGCCGCTTTGTGAAACAGGTTTGTGTATCTATTGTACTTCTAAGGTCTGCGATATCCTATTTATTGTCTTCTCGTTGTAGGATTGACATTTACTCCAGCGAACTTTCTTCGGGTTCCAGCGTGGGATTGGGGGACTTTTTATAACTGACACTGATAGTCGATTCTTCAGGCTGATACTGGACTGATACGACTCTCTGCATATGGCGGGGTAAGAACCGAACTAGGTTTTAGAAAACTATATTTTTCTCCTGCCTCTATCTGGTAACGCACTTCCCAATTTAAGATATCAAGTCTGGCACATCGTGATTGTGCTGCCATTTCCACGAACGTTATTTCAGTAACCGAATTAATTCGAATCATTACTGAGAGAAATTTACCTGTTTGTTCGTTAGAAAATTGCAGAAGATAATTAATACTAAACCTTACTACTTGGGAATGTTACAAAGAAAATATGTTTTTAACAAAACAGACACCACATTAACATAGAAACGAAGTAATTCTGTGATTTATATACGATAACAAATCGCAGCAACAGAAATACTGTTTAATTGATGCTTTGCAGGACGTGTTTTACAAATACAGATTCAATAGCTACCGTAAAACGTTTCCAAAGACATCGGCTAGTTCTCCGATGCGCGTAGCACCTTCGCACGTGTTTGGCTTCAAGAGCTTCGACCTTTTTTTCCCCCGGTTGCTTGTAAGAATGGAACAGCTGCTGACTGCTGAAAGTACGGAGTACAGTCAGCATTTCTTAAAACAATGGAAATGGCTATTGTGCAACTTACTTCGTTCTTCCGTGACGTTGAAAGACTGAACTACTTGTCTCCAATGCTCACGATTCACAGTGCACACTGGATGTGGATATCGCTACATCCACGGCAGTCTACAAAGGTCGCGGCAGAAGTCTCCAAGAAAAATGAGTCATACGTTTGGAAAAACACGTCCATTTTTTATCGACGTATATTTCTACGGGCAATGTAAAATCTGAAATTTTCATCTTAATCTTATCTATTAATTTTTAAAAAATTTTGTTCAGTGAGGTTAATAGTTTACTAAATGTGATAGAGAAATTAGAATGTTATACAACAAAGAGCGACATGGAGTCATAACCATCATATGGCCAACCATCAAAGACTGCTTGGTAGAAGCTATTGCGACAAAAGTCTCATAGAAATGTAGATCAGAGAAGCATGATGATACTCCGGTAACATTAAGGCAAACATTGGTATTCTGTAGGCCAAATTAAAAGGAAAAATTGTATCACTTTAAAACAATAACTGTTTACGAAACTCCTCATTAAACACCAAAGGTCAAGTATTTCTTTTGTTGAACTTTCCGAGACAATGATCTGTCTCACGTAAACTCAGTTACTTTAGTAACAAACGCGCTGTTGAGTTGACCATACAGCAAGAAAGAGTTTTTAAAAACTGTTTTGACGTATTAACTGTAATAGCTTTCCTTCGTAAGGGGGCAGCATTCGGCGATTTAGCAGTAGAGAGTTACATCACGTTAACTGCAGTGCACCCCTCATTAAGCTGAGTAAGACATTTTAATTCGCAAAGACGTCGATTCGTATCGTGGCCTATTCGCGGTACTGGATACGCTAGCGATCGTCAGACGATAACATCTGGGAAGCGTTGTACACGCAGACGTTCTTTATCAGCGTTGTAATGAGATCACAGCATCTCTGACGTGGGCGACATCATAGATCCGGGATACTTGCCTCTCACCTTGGTAACGGTTTACAGTTGCGATTAACAGTTGATAAATACTACCGTTATGCACCTGTTAGTTAGTTCGAAGAAAGGGTTTTCATTTTCGCAGTTGTTTGACGATACATTTAATAAATATAGATTCTTTCGTCTTGGGTCGTAATGAGTGATAAGAGATCTTTGACTTAGCGTCTCGAAATGGATACAAACTAAACATTAAATTCCAATCAACTCCTTGCATAATCCAAAGTTCTCTACTCATTTTCATTCAATGTGAGAAATTCTGTAGACACGCGGCTATAGCTTGGGAATATTATCTACAGTTGACTGTCAAAGAACTCAGTTGTATCCATCAAATATTTTACCTAAATCCGTAGTGACTATACGGGAAAGACGAGAGGTACAGTGCGTACGAAGGTTGCTGCAGTGATAATACAGAGGGAAAACAATAGCCCCAACAGTTTTTAGCTACCAAAGCAGTGGAAAAGGAGGAGCATACTACCCGAAAATTCAGCCCCTGAAACAGAACCAGATACGTAATAACCACAACAAACAGTTAGCGACACATCTGCCGGCCGATGTAGCCGAGCGGTTCTAGGCGCTCAAGTATGGAACCGCGCGACCGCTACGGTCGCAGGTTCGTATCCTGCTTCAGGCATGGATGTGTGTGATGTCCGTAGGTTAGTTAGGTTTAAGTAGTTCTATGTTCTAGGGGACTGATGACCTCAGATGTTAAGTCCCATAGTGCTCAGAGCCATTTGAACCATTTAGCGACACATCTCTCTCGGCCTGTAAAACTCCCAAAGTGAAGTGGTGAAGTGAATATTGCAAGCTATGATTCGTGCGGATGTGAAATTAGAGACACTGAGAACCGATTGATACATGCACTAATGGAAAGTGAAAAATGACTAGCCTGTAGTAGCACGTGATTAAAACTTACTCCATCTTTCCACACGGAGTATGTTTCACGCGCGTACTACATGTGAATAGGGTAACAGGACCATATACGTGTGCATTGCATCATACTTTCATTATCTGCTAAAGCTTCACTGCAACTTACAGTGGCATATATAGAATATGATAGATGTGCGTCATGTCATCTTCGAATATAACATGTCTAAGCTGTTTCCATCCTTGTCTCAGCTGGTTAAGGAAATTTGCTGTTTAGAACGGATAAGATCCCCTCTTCATCATTTCAAGCACCCGATCTCCACAAGATTCGCTTTTGGGACAGACGCTCTTTAACATATATTTGTCTGACATACCAGACTTCCATGTATTTAACAACTAGATAACCTCATCTCGGCCGAGTAGGTTGTCTGCTAATCGTATTACCGCAGCTTCCTTGATTAGTGAATCTGAATAGGATGAGGCTGTGGCCAGCATCTTCACTTTTTCGTAATCCATGGAGTGGTCAGTAGAGATACAATGTTCAGTCATATCAGATTTGTAGAAGGCTAGCGTACAGCTGGTGTTCGATGCACGCATCTTGTACAGTCGTGTTGTTTGTCCTACCTACATTTTACCTCACTGATGAGGAAATTCATTCCCGCCTTTCGTAAAAGGAGATCATCTTGTTGCTGACGGTGTTATCCCAAATGTACGCACGTCGCTCCACAGTATTGTATCAGGTGGTTTAGCGACTCAGCTTCAAAACGGCAGTAACGTTATCAGCTGAAATACCGGAAGAAGAAATAATACTGTGCCGAATTCATGCCCGAAAGATGATGGAATGTTCTATCCGTTGAGAAAACTTCAAGATACACAATTCTCAATGTGCGTGGATAGGTATGAGAAGATTGGGAAATTTATTGAAGAAAATAAGTACATGACAACTATGTGCCAGATATCAATGGTTTCGTTGGTTTCTTTACCAAGAAAAGAATGCGAGACTACACTTTACTTAACACGCGCTCAACAATTATGACGGAGTCAAATTTCTGAAACATCCAGGAGATCATGTTCCAGCAATCTAAATGCTATAGCTCTGTCCGATGCGTCAACACAAAACACTGTGAAGATAAACAATTTAAAACATTACGTGGCCGTCCAGTGAAACGGATTTTATTTTGGTAAGTGAAACGAAGCCCTGTTGTAGCTTCAGCGATTATACGCGAAACTCCCTACCTTTAAATCGTGTTAGTCATTAATACGTTGATTTCGCGTGTGTGTTAGAATACAAAGTAGCTAATTTCGAAGCAGTATCTGACAAAGTAGTATAGAGACGTATCGGTCCGTCATTTCAAGTCCGTACATCCGCAACAACAAGTACATCTTATTTAGTTGCACTACAATGAAATGACTTAACATTTCGAAAGATTCTTGTTTCACGGTATCAATGACGACTAAAAATATCGTAAAATTTTTTTAGTTGCTGTGAGGATAACCGTCAGCGGAGTAGAAGGAGTTGCCAAAAAGAAAGCTCTGTAATTCTGCCTTAAGCTCCATCACGTTAAGCGCATGACATTTAATACGCTCTGGCACCTTCCTAAATACACCTTATTGAGCCGGCCGGTGTGGCTGTGCGGTTCTAGGCGCTACAGTCTGGAACCGCGTGACCGCTACGGTCGCAGGTTCGAATCCTGCCTCGGGCATGGATGTGTGTGACGTCCTTAGGTTAGTTAGGTTTAAGTTGTTCTAAGTCCTAGGGGACTGATGACCACAGCAGTTAAGTCCCATAGTGCTCAGAGCCATTTGAACCATCTTATTGAGTGTCCCCAAAAATAAATTCTGTAACTCATTATTGAATGTTAAGATGTTGAATAAACTAGTTCCATCATTTCTAAAACAAATATGGTGGTAATCATTATCACTGAAACGTAGCTCTACTAAGGTGCTTCATTATTTCCTGGCAGTGGGTTTTTCAGTCAGGGTAATGACCCATTTCTATTACCAAAAACTCTACACTTTCAGCTTCTTGTAGTTCATTGTTTGAGTAGACTGTTTCTATACCTAGTAAATTTCCATGATAAGTACTGAATTGTACGTACTGAATGTTAAAATTTAAACGTAATTTAGTCGCCTTTTTCAAGTATTTCTTTTTCGTTCTTTCCAGTAATGAGGTCCGTACTCTTCTTTATTCCTTATATTTGAATGATCTGCAAAAAAGAGCATAATTTGCATCCACTGACCATGCAAGTGGAAGATCATTTATTTACAAAAAGTAGTAATGTGGTTTTAATTATCAGCTTTTCTTCTTCTTCATGTTCTTCACTTCTCTACTAAGCGCCCGCATCTCGTGGTCGTGCGGTAGCGTTCTCGCTTCCCACGCCCGGGTTCCCGGGTTCGATTCCCGGCGGGGTCAGGGATTTTCTGTGCCTCGTGATGGCTGGATGTTATGTGATGTCCTTAGGTTAGTTAGGTTTAAGTAGTTCTAAGTTCTAGGGGACTGATGACCATAGATGTTAAGTCCCATAGTGCTCAGAGCCATTTGAACCAGTTGAATCTCTACTAAGCAAATTTCCTGTTATGATACTCCATCTTTTCGATGCTAGATTGAGTACTGCAAGTACGTTTATTGAATCCCGGAATGGGGTAAGGGTCCATCGAAGGTAAGACTGGTGATGGGACTGCCATCTGTGAGCTTTAACACCCACAGCTCGTAATTCACGTAAGTGAGTCAGCTACAGCATTTCTTTTGTACTCGATGTTATGGTTATACCGCCAATACTCAGTCGTCAGAGCCTCGTCTCCTTGGCAGGGTTACTACTGGCAGACGAGATTGACATCCCATTATCAGCTTATAAAAACAAAAACTACACAATTAATTTTTTCTGTGATTTCAGGTACATATCTGAAGTCCTGATAGAGTACACATCCTCGCCACAGTACCATGAGCTAAGCCAAAAAACGCTAGTTGATAGAGTGAAATAGCGTGTAGTTATTCGTTTCCTGCATTTGAGGGAGAACAACACTCCAACACACGATACAAAATTGATGGAAGAGTACAGCAACAATGCACCATCATATGTCACAGTTAGGTGACACAGATGATTTCGCCGGCCGGTGTGGTCGAGCGGTTCTAGGAGCTTCAGTCCGGAGCCACGCTGCTGCTACGGTCGCAGGTTCGATTCCTGCCTCGGGCATGGATGTGTGTGATGTCCTTAGGTTAGTTAGGTTTAAGTAGTTCTACGTTCTAGGGGACTGATGACCTCAGAAGTTAAGTCCCATAGTGCTCAGAGCCATTTGAACCATTTGAACAGATGATTTCAGTGTGGTTAAACAAGTCTGAATGACGAGGAATGAAGGGTCAGACCAATTCTGTGAAGAAACGGAAACCGTAAGAGAAGTTGAGACCTGGTCCATTTTTCAGTACCCGCCCGCTGATTGCCACGATTGCTCACATCCATTCAGAAAGTTCGCCAAACCGAGGCCGTAGTGGAAATATTTTACTCTTTCAGGCTATCCAGATGAATTTTTTGGCAGCCTAATGTCGTGGAAGAGTGCTGGGTGTATCACTACAAACTCGAGAATAAGGAGCAAAGAGAGCAATAGATACATGTTGATTCGTCACTACCGAAAAAGGCGAAGACACAACAGTCATCGAGCAAGTTGATGTCAACCATTCTTTGGGGCTGTCATGGTGTGGCAATAACAGATTATGCTCGTAAGAGCAAATCTTTACAGTAGTTCAGTACCCCAAAAAAATGGTTCAAATGGCTCTGAGCACTATGGGACTCAACTTCTGAGGTCATCAGTCCTCTAGAACTTAGAACTACTTAAACCTAACTAACCTAAGGACATCACACACACCTATACCCGAGGCAGGATTCGAACCTGCGACCGTAGCGGTCGCGCGGTTCCAGACTGTAGCGCCTAGAACCGCTCGGCCACCCCGGCCGGCCAGTACCCAAAAGTCCTGACGGGATTACCGGATGCTGTCAGCAAGAAACATAGCTGGAAGCTGTCCAAACGAGTATCTCAACTCCATGTCAACGCCACAGCTCACAGTGAAAGGGACGCAGTCACAAATGCTACTTGTTTACAGGTTTTTCTTTACAGCCGTATTCACCTGACGGGGCACCCAGTGCCTCTTTCCTCTTCCCTCGGATGAAGGAACCATTCCGTGCGAGGCATTTCCAGAATGCCAAAGAGGTGATTTTCGACGTACGTTTCCTGAATAGCCGAAGTGAAGACTTCTCCAAACAAGATCTTCGCCAAGTTGTCCACCCTGCGGAAAAATGTGTCTTGTTGAAGAATGTGTATACAGAGAAGGGCTAACATCGTTATCAAATTTCGTGGTCGCATCTAATACCTGCGATCTTACGACTACCCGTCATATAACAGAAACTGCTCAGGACCAAAATAGAACCCTGTAATACACCGAATGATTGCTTCACATTCTGAGTGCACGCGTCATGGACTTGCAACTAATGCGCTCCATATACGCTACCCGATAAAAGGTACCAGAAAACCCGTGTGTAATGCGATCTTTACCATTAGGTGTCCCGAGAGGCGCACTCACCAGTATCAGAGGAGGCGGTGAGTGTTGTGTTATCAAGCAGAGAAACAGCAGCAGCAGGATGTGTTGATTATGATAGCTCAGTGACTTAGAAAGTGAGCTATTCATTGGATGTCATCTGAACAACAAATCCATCACAGCCTATTCAACCCTTGTAAAGTTGCTCAGCTCGACTCTTGGAGATGCGATTATGAAGTGGAAACGCGAAGCAACAACCACAGCTAAAAGAAAACCAGGCGGCCCTCATGCATTGACCGACGTGGGCATTCAAGCATTGCAGAGGTTGGCTTTAAAAGGCGCGTGAAATCAGCGGAAAGAATCACTCGGGGCTTTCAAAGTACTACCAGCAGTCCAGTTGGCACAATGACTGTGTGTGCAGTGTTAAAAAGAACAGGGTACAATGGTCGAAGGCTCCTCATAAATCACACATTTCTGTAGTCAACGCTAAGTGACTAATAAGGTGGTCTAACGTACAACGCAGCTGGGGAGAGGATGATTCTAATCGAATGATTTGGAGTGATAAATCACTCTATACCCTGTTACAATCCGACGGAAGGCCTTTGGTTCGGCGAATCCCTGGATAACATTACCTTATAATAGATCTAGTGCCAACAGTGAAGCCTGGAGCAGGCGGTGTTGCGGTCCCCTTATTCTGGTCAAAAAATCGCTAAATGCGGAAGGATACAAACACTTTACAGCATTATGCACAGCGTACAGTAGAGGAACAGTTCGAAGACAATGACTGTATCAGCATCACAATGCATCATAAAGCGGCATCTGCGAGTTAATGGTTTGTGGATAATAACATTCCTGAAATAGACTGGCCTACCCAGAGTACCGACCCGAACCCAGTGGAAGACCTTTGGGACGAGTTAGTCGACTTCATTGGTTGGTTGATTCGGGGGAGGGGACTAAACAGCGAGGCTTTCGGTCCCATCGGATTAGGGAACGATGGGGAAGGAAGTTCAACATTACTAATTGCCCTGATTTTCTCTCTTGAGGAAGAATGGGTTGGTTTACCACCACAAATGTCCAGAAACCTCATTGAACGTGTCTCCAGCTGAGTTCAAGCCGCCATAAAGGCGTAGTGTGGGCACACATCTCATGTTAATGTCCACCAATATGCGTCTTGATCATTTTGATCAAATAGTATGTATGTAGCGCTGTATGCTAAATGCTCTGTAACGTACCGTAAAGCTGGCATACTTTGACCGATTTTGAGATTCAAATGTGATTATCAGTTTTTCAACTTCTGTGGTATTTATGTTAGTGAACATAGGAGATTGTAGGAAAGGATTAAATTCTATTTAGTGCAATACTTTTCTAAAATGCAGAGAAAATAATGGAAAAAATTGTGGATTGTCAAAGTTAGCATGGAACTGTGGATACGCGACCGGCCTATACTTCCATCACATCTGTCAGCCACCATTCAGTTTGTGGTCAATATTTAAAAAACACAATGAAACGTCGACCACCCAGGTATAAACACATTGATCTAAAATTTTCATTAGAGTTTCATTAAGCCCCATAAAAGAAAAAACTTACTATGCTACGCAAAACAAACAGTATACGATCTATCAATAGATTTGTAAATATGAAGAAAGATAGAAGGATGGAGTAACACACATAGCTCCAAATTTAGTTGAGCATAGTACCTTAAACTTCATCCATCTTCAACCTAAACCCTTATTTCATAACATCCGGTGCCGTTAGAACTAAGGTTACTGACTCTTCATTTATTAAGTCGATATTTGGCACTTGTGGCCAAAACGAGCGGGGTGGCGCAGTGGTCAGCACACGGGACTAATACCCAGTAGCACGTCCTTTTGCATTAATGCGTGGCTGTATTAGTCGTGGCATACTATCCACAAGTTCATCAAGGCGGTATTGGCGCAGATTGTCCCACTCATCAAGCGCGATTCGGCGTAGATCCCTCAGAGTGCTTGGTGGGCCACGTCGTCCATAAACAGCCCTTTTCAATCTATCCCAGGCTTGTTCGATAGGGTTCATGTCTGGAGAACATGCTGGCAGTTCTAGTCGAGCGATGTCGTTATCCTGAAGGAAGTCATTCACAAGACGTGCACGATGGGGCGCGAATTGTCGTCCATGAAGAAGAATGCCTCGCCAATATGTTGCTGATATGGTTGCACTATCGGTAGGAGGATGGCACTGACGTATCATACAGGCTTTACAGCACCTTCCATGACCACCAGCGGCGTACGTCGGCTTCACATAATGCCACCCAAAACAGCAGGGAACCTCCACCTCGCTGCACTCGCTGGACAGTGTGTCTATAAGGCGTCCAGCCTGTCCGGGTTGCCCCGAAACCCGTCTCCGACGATTGTCTGGTTGAAGTCATACGCCACACTCATCGGTGAAGAGAACGTGATGCAAATCCTAAGCGATCCATTTGGCATGTTATTGGGTCCATCTGTACCGCGCTGCATGGTGTCGTGGTTGCAAAAATGAACATCGCCATCGAGGTTGGGAGTGAAGTTGCGCATCATGCAGTCTACTGCGCACAGTTTGAGTCGTAACACGACGTCCTGTGGCTGCACGAAAAGCATTATTCAACATAGTGGCGTTGCTGTCAGGGTTCCTCCGAGCGATAATCCATAGGTAGCGGTCATCCACTGCGGTAGTAGCACTTAGGCGGCCTGAGAGAGGCATGTCATCGACAGTTCCTGTCTCTCTGTATCTCCTCCATGTCCGAACAACATCGCTTTGGTTCACTCCGTGATGGCTAGACACTTCCCTTGTTGAGAGACCTTCCTGGCACAAAGTAACAATGTGGACGCGATCGAACTGCGGTACTGACCGTCTAGGCATGGCTGAACTAAAGACGACACGAGCCGCGTACCTCCTTCCTGGGGGAATGAGTGGAACTGATCGACTGTAGGCAACACCGACTCAAAGAAAGTCCTCGGCGCTTGTTCGTGACGTCACGTCAGCTAGGCACGGCGAACGCCAGGTCTGTCGCAGGCATACTCATAATGTTGGTGTCTCTCTCTCTGACACAGGAAAATGTGAAGCTATTGGCGGTAGTTGACCAACACACATTGTTTTGAGAGATTTCTGCAATCAATTAATTGTGCAATCATTACACTTCTTAACAAATAGTGTACTCCTGAACTTAAATTTCCACATGCAGTAACAGAATTCGTGCTTCTTTACCTTATTTCTAAATCTGAGGAAGTTACGTTTGTACTGGGTTGCTTTTACAAGAAACTGTGAACATATTGGTGGTCTTCTTTAGGTATCTTGGTTGACTATGGGGTGAGGAGCACTGAATGTTAAGGAAATATCTTGCGATTGTACACGTTGGGGGAGGGGGTGGGGGACAGAAGAAGAGGCAATAGAGAGATACTTGTTTTATCAAATCAAATGTTTTTTCTCTTATAAAGTTTCTCCTTTCATTTGCAAGAGGGGAATATTTATCTTTTCTAATGTGCATGTTTAAAAAAGTTTAAGCTCAGCAATATTTTCGATGTATGAAGCTATTTTGTTTCCTGTTTAGAATTCATTTCGTTGAAAACGACTGTAATCTAATGACTGGCAACAGCTGGACATTTACACATGTAAATTAGTCCACATTTCCAGTGACGATGTGCAACGAAAATAAATAAATAAATAAATAAAGGAAACGAGTTCATTGTAAGGGGGTTGCGGTAAGTTTCGATAGCAAAATGAATCAAGTAAATATAGTTACTTGACTGTAAAGTTTCCGAAGCTTGCAGTGGGGCAAAGCATCTTCTCATATTGATCTACGTTTGTTTCGACAGGATTCAGCAATACAGAACTATGATCTTCATTTGTAGCTTTACGATAGTAAGAAAATCTTTCATCTAAATAAAACTGCAGAATCCAAACAGTTTGTCCAAAAATAAGAGATTTATAGTGATAAGCACGCCCAGGCGTTTCTGCCTGCAACAGACCTGGCGTCCGCCGTGCCTAGCTGACGTGACGTCACCAACAAGCGCCGAGGCCTTCCTTTGAGTCGGTGTTGCTGTAGGACACCCTTCGTCTAATAGGCGCTGCTCATGCATGGTTGTTTACATCTCTGGGCTGGTTTAGTGACATCTCTGAACAGTCAAAATACAATATCCACAGTCAACGTCTATATTCAGGAGTTCTGGGAGCCGGTGTGATGCAAAACTTTTTTTGATGTGTGTGTGTTGACAGAACTTTACCATCAAACAGTATGTATGAACCACCCAACTGAGGGCCAGGAGTTAACTGCAAAAGTTTGCTTTGTGATTGGTCAAAGTAACGATGACTGTCAAAGTACATCCGGTTTACGGTTGCTGTCGGTAAAGGCCTGCACGGCGTGCCGCCAGTGCAGTGTGGAGTGGAAGAAGCACGCGGTAAGGGCGCGGCGGCGGCGGCGGAGGCGCAGGCGGCGGACGCACCACAGTCTAACATAACAGTCGTGACACTCACTGCTGTGAAAGTTGTTGCCGTTTGACAGATGGAGCGACACTAGCGCTCCAAGCGGCAGGTAAGGTGAACGTCGGACGCGTCGTAAGCATAATGTTTGTTTACATCCATTTCCTACGTAATTTCCAAATTATTCGAGTTATTTTCTCGCCTCCAAGAGTTCGTGTGGTATCAGAAGGCATATATGTTTCTAAAATTGATTCTAAAATATGCGCAAGTATGGACAAAAACCATAAATTACAACATATCCGTGAAGAAACACGTGTGACATTAGACAGAATTGCAGCTTACCATGTTGATATCAAAAGAATAGAAACACACAGATTCACATGTAAGAAGCACAGACATGTACCTCTACATGCAAAACCGATCGACAGCTCGTTTATCGTTCTGTAGGCTTACTGTGTTTGTCATTGTCGCCTGTTGCCACAAGTACGACCTTCATCTTTATATTATTCTAAGTGGGACAAGCAACTGCCTAATAGTGGGAGACATATGCTGAAAACATTATAATGAGCTGAGTACATTACATTTCAAGAAAAACCAAATATTTGAATAATTTTCAAACAATCTGTCTGTAGGCACTTTCCTTGTCCCGTAATAGTTTCGCTTCTGCACATTCTGACACTTCACACGCTTTTGAAGACACGAATAGCTGCACTTAATTTAACCACTTCATCGTCAAAGCAGGTCTGTGTTGATGATTCACACGAATCTGGCACTGATACATGGAGAGTCGAACTGGCTGCTTCTGTGTCATAGTCCGCAGCTCGTGGTCGTTAGGTAGCGATCTCGCTTCACCGCGCCCGCGTTACCGGGTTCGATTCCCGGCGGGGTCAGGGATTTTCTCTGCCTCGTGATGACTGGGTCTTGTGCGATGTCCTTGGGTTAGTTAGGTTTAAGTAGTTCTAAGTTCTAAGGGACTGATGACCATAGATGTTAATTCCCATAGTGCTCAGAGCCATTTGAACCATTTCTTCTGTGCCATAGGACTGTTTTACAGCTTTAGATTGACTGTCGAATCTTTGTGGGAGTTTCTTCTTCATCGTCAGTTGAGGGGCTTATTTGGAATGTCAAACAGTGTGGGTACTGCATTCCAAACGAGTTTGTTATTGTCTGCGTTCATGAACTGGTTTTGTTCGAAATGTAGCGAACAAAACCTAATATTATTATACAGGTAAACTGGGTCTTTCTTCATAAGGTCTTCTCGTCTGCTATTAACTAGCCATTTTCTGCTCCTAAAACGAAACATTCATCATTTACACACATATGGTTTGCAAGTGAATCCTGACGATACAGTTTAGTAACATGGTGGTGTATACCTCCCAGGATCCTTAGGATACCTAAAAATAGACAGCTGTGGTGTCTTCTTCCTGTTGTTGCTGCAATTTATTGCGCTACAAACGCTCCCATTGTATAAATCAAAATAAACAATCACTATTCGCTTTCACGATCGCACCGAACTCACAGTTCAACCTACCGGCCGCTTGGGGCGCTGTAGGCAACAAAATAGAGGCGAAGTGTCGCGACTGTTATGTTAGACTGTGGACGCACTCCAGCGGCGGCTGGGCAGGGCAGGGCAGGGCGTGCAACTTTCGCCGCCCTGGGCTGCTGCTGCCGCGGTGCGCAGGCCTGCGCAGGCCGCGCCGCGCCGCCATCTGCCCTGACCTGCCTTTCTCCGCAAAGGCTCCGCTCGCGAGGTGGCCGCCACAGCTGCCCGTGACGACCGAGCCGACCTGCTCGCTGCAAGCTGTGCTTGCTAATTACTATCGAGTTTCGCGGCCATAATTAGCATTTCCTACAAGCGGCTGTTAGCTATAGCCTTGCAATTGATCGGCCGAGATTGCAGACGTGGGCCAGTCTATTAATTACGAGTAATGGGCTAGAAAGTTAAAGTTCTTAATAAACAGAGGCTACGAAATTCATGGGATACCGATATGCACATATACAAAAGGCGGTAGTACAGTGCACACAATATACAGGGTGTTACAAAAAGGTACGGCCAAACTTTCAGGAAACATTCCTCACACACAAAGAAAGAAAATATGTTATGTGGCCATGTGTCCGGAAACGCTTACTTTCCATGTTAGAGCTCATTTTATTACTTCTGTTCAAATCACATTAATCATGGAATGGAAACACACAGCAACCGAACGTACCAGCGTGACTTCAAACACTTTGTTACAGGAAATGTTCAAAATGTCCTCCGTTAGCGAGGATACATGCATCCACCCTCGGTAGCATGGAATCCCTGATGCGGTGATGCAGCCCTGGAGTATGGCGTATTGTATCACAGGAGTCCACAATACGAGCGCGAAGAGTCTCTACATTTGGTACCGGGGTTGCGTAGACAAGAGCTTTCAAATGCCCCCATAAATGAAAGTCAAGAGGGTTGAGGTCAGGAGACCGTGGAGGCCATGGAATTGGTCCGCCTCTACCAATCCATATGTCACCGAATCTGTTATTGAGAAGCGTACGAACACTTCGACTGAAATGTGCAGGACCTCCATCGTGCATGAACCACATGTGTCGTACTTGTAAAGGCACATGTTCTAGCAGCACAGGTAGAGTATCCCGTATGAAATCATGATAACGTGCTCCATTGAGCGTAGGTGGAAGAACATGGGGCTCAATCAAGACATCACCAGCAATGCCTGCCCAAACGTTCACAGAAAATCTGTGTTGATGACGTGATTGCACAATTGCATGCGGATTCTCCTCAGCCCACACATTGCGAAAATTTACAATTTGATCACGTTGGAATGAAGCCTCATCCGTAAAGAGAACATTTGCACTGAAATGAGGATTGACACATTGTTGGATGAACCATTCGCAGAAGTGTACCTGTGGAGGCCAATCAGCTGCTGATAGTGCCTGCACACGCTGTACATGGTACGGAAACAACTGGTTCTCCATACAGTGACGTGGTCAACGTTACCTTGTACAGCAGCAACTTCTCTGACGCTGACATTAGGGTTATCGTCAACTGCACGAAGAATTGCCTCGTCCATTGCAGGTGTCCTCGTCGTTCTAGGTCTTCCCCAGCCGTGAGTCATAGGCTGGAATGTTCCGTGCTCCCTAAGACGCCGATCAATTGCTTCGAACGTCTTCCTGTCGGGACATCTTCGTTCTGGAAATCTGTCTCGATACAAACGTACCGCGCCACGGCTATTGCCCCGTGCTAATCCATACATCAAATGGGCATCTGCCAACTCCGCATTTGTACACATTGCACTGACTGCAAAACCACGTTCGTGATGAACACTAACCTGTTGATGCTACGTACTGATGTGCTTGATGCTATTACTGTAGAGCAATGAGTCGCATGTCAACACAAGCACCGAAGTCAACATTACCTTCCTTCAATTGGGCCAACTGGCGATGAATCGAGAAAGTACAGTACATATCGACGAAACTAAAATGAGCTCTAACATGGAAATTAAGCGTTTCCGGACACATGTCCACATAACATCTTTTCTTTATTTGTGTGTGAGGAATGTTTCCTGAAAGTTTGGCCGTACCTTTTTGTAACACCCTGTATAAAAGGGCAGGGCATTGGTGGGGCAGTCATTTACACTCTGGTGATTCATGTGGAAAGGTCTCCGACGCGGTTATGGCCCCACGACAGGAATTAACAGACTCTGAATGCGAAATGGTACTTGGACCTAGAAACATAAGCATTCCATTTCGGAAATCATTAAGAAATTCAATATTCTGAGATTCACAGTCTCAATACAAAGTTTCAGACATTACATCACACTACCGACAACGCACTGACCGACGGCGTTCACTTGGCCGAGAGCAGCGGCGTTTGCGTAGAGTTGTCAGTGCTAATAGACAAGCAACACTGCGTGAAAGAACAGCAGAAATCATGGAGGACTTACGACGGACGTACCCGTTAGGACTGCGCTGCGAAATTTTGTATAAAATGCTATACCAGCAGACATCCAATGCGAGTGCCTTTGCTAACATCACGACATCGCCTGCAGCGTCTCTCCTGGGCTCTTGGCCGTATAGGTTGGTCCCTAGACGACTGGAAAACCGTGGTATGATCAGACGAGTCTCGATTGGAGACGGTAAGAGCTAATGGTAGGGTTCATTTACGATGCCACGGGTCCAAGGTGTCAGTATAGGAGTGTGCAAGGTGGTGGAGGCTTCATAATGATGTGGGCTGAGTTTACATGGAATGGACTGGTTTCTCTGGTCCAACTGAACCGATCATTGACTGTTTTTTTTTCTGCCGTCTTTTAAGACTTAATGCTCCCAGACATGTCACTTGGCTGTAATTGTTCGCCATTGGTTTCAAGAACATTCTGGACAATTCGAGCGACTGATTTTTCCACACAGATTGCCTGTCGTGAATTGCAACCAACATTTTTTGGATATAATTGAGAGGTCAGTTTGTGCACAAAATCCTGAAGCGGCAACTCTTTTGCGATTATGGATGGCTACAGAGGCAGCATAGCCTAATATTTCTGCAGGGGACTCCCAGCGACGTGTTGAGTCCACGCCACGACGAATTTCTTCACCACGCCAGGCAAAAGGAGGCCCGACACGATATTAGGAGGCATCCCATGACTTTTGTCGCCTCAGTGTAGAATGACATGCATAACTATGGAGACAACATGTTTAATGTTAGGTGTTACGGTTGTACTAAAAATCCGTGTGAGTGCTGTGGCAGAAGTGGAAAGTAGCGTGCAAGCTGGAAGATGCCCAAAACATATTTGATGATACAATGGCCTGGTGGAATGCTGGCCAGGCTAGTGATATGCTGGTGCCAGGCAAAACCTTTTACTGCCCTGAGGTGGCTCAATGTTCTCAAGAAACACAGGAGACTGCCAGAAACTGAGTCAACGAACTGCAGCCTCCATTTGCATTGGATATGTTCTGTTCACTAAAACAATCATGTAAATAAATGTCATCTTTTGATATAACACCTTTTCAGTCGACTGAACAGCATAAAATAATTTTCAGGACTACCTGTGTGGAATTAGGTATCTGCAAGGGACCAGGAGAAATTATTTTATACTTATTATTTTGATTTAAAAACGTGTTATACTGAAAGTTGATTCTTATTGAAATAATTATTTTCTGAAGCCGTTAATTCAGATAAATCGTTGGTAGTCAAAACCTCAGTTTTATTTATTTATTTATTTATTTTTGGTAACAGATTTCAAAATAGTAATAAATGCCACAACATTCACTGATCACAAATATTTTTTTATTCAATTACACGTTTCAGTCGTTTTCATCATCTTCAGATTGATCTAAGTACAGAAATGTCCAAATGTTTTAAAAGATGTAAGTAATGGTAAGCTATCAACTGTCACTAGGTAACAAATTCAAACTTTTTTGCTGCATCAGCTTTGTAAATGGCTGGATTTACCTAA
The DNA here is from genome assembly GCF_023864345.2 of Schistocerca serialis cubense. Classification (NCBI taxonomy): domain Eukaryota; kingdom Metazoa; phylum Arthropoda; class Insecta; order Orthoptera; family Acrididae; genus Schistocerca; species Schistocerca serialis. The sequence continues at coordinate 594,350,656 of NC_064639.1, forward strand.
TTTTGGGGTGATAAATACACTGGTAAAATCAGTTTTTCTCTATGGATCGCATTTCCTAGATACACAGCGGAATAAAAAATGGTAATAGCGAAAATTGACACAATTAAGCAAACAAAAATACACATTAAGAACGTTTCAAATCAATACTATTTTGTATGTATACATGGGCATGATGTCAATTAAAGGCTTAAATTAGTTCAGAAGATATTTTCAATTTTAATTGTGTTTGGTTTTTGAAAAAATGCGACGACGAAACTCTTCTTTTGTTTGCCATTTCATCACTCTCCATAACAAGACCCCAGCAGTAGTCACCCTTCATCAAAGGGTTCCAATGGCCTTGGAAACAGTGTTCCATCGTAAGAATGTCTTGCTGAAAGCTCATCACTTACGGCTCCCAAATTTTCTGGGAAGAAATGAAGGTGAGAATGTAAAAAGTGAATTTTAAGTGACATTCTACACCCCATGTTCCTATAGTTGTCCAACAAATCATTCACAGTGGTAACATAGTTTTTGTCTTTTCTGTTACTCAAAAAGCCCTTCACAATTGCTTTAAAAGAAGATCAAGCAGCTCATTGGATATCTGTGAGTTTGTATCAAAGGTTGAATCTTTCAGCAATTTTCTTGTTTGTGGTCTTTCAGCTTTGCCTCACTTAATTTGGGAAACTTTTCTTTTAGGTGATTGGGGGCCTCACCTTCTTTATCCAGAGCTTTTACATAGCTCTTGATAAGGCCCAACTTGATATGAAGGTGAGTCAAAATGATTTTATCGGGCTCAACCACTGTGATATAGTGCACATGTACGTATCCAGGAACATATGAGTTCCTTATAGGCCGTTCCTTGACTGTATAGTGGTTCTTGGTGTCACGGCTGTCCCAAAGTCACAAAAAGCAGCAGTATTTCGAGAATCCAGCCTGTAAACCTGTAAAGAGTACAACAACTTTTAAATCACAGCAAAGCTGCCATTCATGATCCTTATATTTGATGGCCTCGAGCAGCAAAGTCATGGTTTCATAAGTTTCTTTCATGTCTACTGCGTAAGCCAAAGGTACCGATAGAAATGCATTGCCTTTATGCATTAGTACTGCTTCCAAGCTAGTTTTACTGGAGTCAGTAAATATTCCCCACTCCTGCTGCATCATCAGATCGCTGACATCTCTACATGAACACATTGAGTTCTGCATATCGAAATATTGAGCGAAAGAAGCGCCTCTTGATCTGAAACAGGAAATTTTTGTCTCTGGAGCTGAAAGGTTCCGTTGTTGCAGTCTCGACCCCAAGAGTTCGGCTTGCTGTTTCGAAAGTTTTAGATCGCGAACCAAATCGTTCATTTCCTTTTGATTAAAGAGCTGAGGCGAAGTGTCATTATATTGAGGGCAGTACTCTCCTATATGTACAATACTTTCTGATTCACTTACATGATGTCTGGTTCCGTGGCTTACAAGTTACAGACAGGAACAGGCAAACCCTCATCATGGCGCAGAGGCAAATGCACTGAAGATGCATTTGGATACTTTATTTTATATCTAGTTTTGCTTGAATGTACCGAAATATTTTTGAGACAGAAGTAACAGTCTGAATAATCGTCATTAGGCTCACACCACACCATCGGAACAGCGAATGACATGGCTCGACGTTTTCGTTTCAACCACTCGGTTAAGGCTGTAATACAGGTTATGCAGGCGGTATGAGGTGCAAAATTTTTATCTTGATCACCAACAGGACAATCAAAATATAATTTATATGCCTTCTTAACCAAATCAGAGACTGCTTTTCCTTGGGCTTTTGGAGTGAGTTTCCCACACATATAACAAAAGTTGTCGGGGTGGTATAGACAGCAACGAGATTTACTAGTTGCCATTTTTCTTACTGTAAGTTTTAAACACAAAAATTCTGCACTATCTTTCACAGGAAACACTCACTGAGGATCTCTTTTACACCACTGGATTACCACACCAGCCATTTCCTGACGATTTGTAGATCTTCTAGCTCTCCTCTGCAAACCAAAAACAAACAATTAAACATCAAAACGGAAGAACAGCAAAAAGCGAAATACTGAATATGAAAAATAAAAAACCTTTAAAAACTCAAAGCTGGTATGTGATAGAACATTTTAAAAGGTATATTCGGATTCTAAACACCAAAATACATTCTAGTTGATGTATCACATCCCAGATGCAAAATGGCTGTTGACCAGTGTAATCAGTTCCATAATTCACTGAAAAGTTAGCAAAACATGCCTCATTCATGAAGTTAACAGATAAATCAATTAAAATACATAGCCATCAGTGGCACTGTCACGTGGAGTAAAATCGTCATAAAATAGTAACCACACATTTCTCATAATGTCAAGTCGTCACTTGCTTACTGTGCTTACAAGACAGGTGCAAACAGCTGAGTGGGTGTGGCCACTAGATTTCACTGGCCAAACACAGTCTCCAATGACGTAACGGAAAGTTAGAAATGCTGTTCTAAACTATGTCTGCATTACAACTAAATTAAATACATGAAATGCAATTACGAGGTTGCCCAGAAAGTAGTGTACCGCATTTTTTTTCTCAGCCGAAAACAATGATACGAAAGCGAAACGTTACATATGTATTATTTGAAGTCTCCTGAATGAGCGCACTAAGTTTCCGTCACTTCCGACAGATAGCGTAGCTGCAGAACAGTTTCAAAATGCCGTCTGTAGGTGATGTATGTTACAAGCAATGTGCCATCATTGAATTCCTTACTGCAGAAAAAGAAACTGTGCGGAATATTCACAAACGCTTGTGCGAAGTCTATGAAGCATCTGCTGTGGACCGTTAGTCGCTGGGTACGGAGAATGATGTCATCAGGAGGCGTTCGGCGGAGTTTCACGTTCTGCAGCGGTCGGGAAGACCATCGACGCCTAGCCCCCACTTGTTTGGACCATTAAAGGATGCCATTCGTGGAAGACATTTTGAGGACGATGAGGAGGTGATTCACACAGTGAAGCACTGGCTCCGCCACCAGAACAAAAGTTGGTATTGATAGGGCATACAAGCCCTTGTTTCATGCTGGAGAAAGGCCATAGAACAGGATGGAGATTACATGGAAAAATAAGGTGTATAAATAAAACACTTTTCTTTTGTGTATGTAATTCTCATTATATTCAATAAAGAATTGTTGAAGTAATAAATGCTGCGCATTACTTTCTGGGCAACCCTTTTAAAAGGGAGCTACAGTTATAACATGTGTCAGAAAAAGGAAATACTAGGTTAAATCTGAATGGTAGCTGAAAAAAAAATGTATGTGTCATATGTAGTACAGTAAAGTTAAATGACATGCTATAGATTACTACTAGGCACTACCTTTTCAAATTTTAATGACAATTTATCATCACCAACTGCATTTTTTCCTCACATACTTAACCACACTGGGCTATTGGATAACTAATCGGATACAAATCGACAAAAAGTGAACAGAGAACAACAAAAGCTTTTAACTGTCGTTTTGTCTTAACAGTTAGAAAAATTTCTATTGCACTTATTTTGCTAGGATCTGGTGTTATTCCAAAGGAAGAGATAATATACCTCAGGAGTTTAATCTCTGGTCTACCAAACTTCGTTTTGTGTAGGTTTGCTGTCACTCCATTCTGTGAAAATTTCAATGTCCTATAAAGTACATCACTGTATTCCTCCCACGTAACAGGTCTGGTCCTAGAAGTGTGTCTAAAGTAGTGATAAACACACCAGAACACATTAAGTCCATATGATAATACACAAAAACTACGACTTCTACCAGCATAGACAAAAGATATCTTCTTTCAAGGTTCTTTAGACAATAATATCTGCCAATAAGATAACCTGGGATCTAAGCTAGTTAAAAAATGCACACCATGAAATTTCTGTAACGAGTTGTTCAAAGCTTCAGGTTGCATATGAACTGGAACAATGTCATGGTATGTGCATCAAGGGCCAAAAAAATTTTGCCTTTAGGTTCGTCTACTATTAATAATGGACTACAAAATGGGGAATTAGATGGTTCAGTGACATATTGAGAAAGTATACATTTTATTTATTGTGCAACGGTCTCATGTTTCACCCATGAGAGGGAATAAGATTTCTGGCAAAATGTGGCATCATGTCCATGTGGTATATGTATGTATTAAATACACTTTGTTTCTCATCAGATACATATAAGTATTTCATAAGAATAGTCCTTAACGCTTGTTGTTGTTGTGAACTGGATTAGGTAGATTTTGCTACTTTGTCACTGATGTAAATTGTACTATCTTCACTCTTACTATAGTGGTTTAAAGAACTATCTACAAGTGCACTTTTGTTTTCAGAAATTTTATCTTAATACCCTGGTAAAACATACCATTTACTACTGAAGTTTGTATTAAATCAACTATAGCATCTTTTCCCTCAGTGTGTAAATAGGATTTACCTAGAGAAAAGACTAATTTTCGTCCATATCTCTGAAGAACTCCATACCAAGCAAATATTCAACAATAAGACACATTAATATGAGGGATGGGCATAACAGAACTCCCGTTTCCTAAAGCAGCATCTACTTGTGGCTGCCATTGACAAGTTGCGACTTTGCACCTGAAGTGACAACTGTTTGACAATTCTGTACCAAGTAAGTAAGTACATTGCCCATCTCTTTAATATTATGAAACAAGTTTTGCAACATAACGATAACAGAAGCACATGTATCTGAAGCAATTAAAATAGGAATTTTTCCAACTATAACATTACTTGAAGCTTGTATCAATACTTGGGTGTTAGTATTACATGTATGTCATTGTATACTCAGTGCACCTTTTATACCTAGACCGCCACTGTATCTTAAAAGGTAGATCTCATTACCTTAATTGGCCCTGCTCCATGAAACGATCACCATTGGAGGGCTCAATGTGGTTGAATTAGTTTATTGGAGTCCTGTTGTGGGTGGTAGTTCGTTGTGATTCATTGGTCACTTCAGTTATGTTAACCAAAGGGCCGTGCCTCTGCCATGTAGTATTAGGTGGCTCATTGTATCTCGTATTGTTCTGCATTTGGGTATTATTCATATTCAGTTGGTTCTGATTATCATTATTGTTCCCATTACATTATCCGCCCATCTTACGCCAGTAGCCAGGATAATATCAATTGATGTATTTTATACTGGCATTATGACTCAGATTAGGTGGATGGGAGACCCATATGACAGGAGGTGACGCCATGTGGGCAGCTTGATAGCTATTCGTCAGCAAGACTCGTGATTCTGCATACGTGGCTGATTTACCGGCGTCGCGCCATTATAGCTATTATTATTACTGTTACCGACCTTCACCTCCTCACGAATCCGTTCTGTGGACATGAGATGTTCTAAAACATCATCTGGTACATGTATTGCTTTCTTTCGTACATCTAAAGGCAGTTTTGCCTTCAGGATTCTTAACACATCTTTATGAGAAATGGTCTTGTCCCTATAACAAGTTTTGTTTAGGTATTTCTAAGAATTTCTACATAAACTATCTTGTTTGGAATGAACTTAAGCATAAACAGATTCAGGATTGAACATTTGTTTCCTATATCTCATTTGGTGATTTCTTGACCAGTACTTACATAGAAATGCTCTTTCAAACTGTCCATGTATTTGACGAAACTCTGCCGTATTTGTGCTCAAAGGGCACTATCATCCTGTATACATCCTGAGGCAAAACGAATGTTTTCTTGTTCAGCCTAGGATTGTGGTACCACGCTTTTGAAAGCCCTTATGAACACGATGGAATGTGGTATGAGTTTATCTGGCAGAACGACTTTGAATTTTCTGTGCGTAATTAAGCTTCCTTCTAGCAGGACAGAAATTAGTGACAGCACATTATTATAACAGTCACATATTTTATTTGTAGATGGAGGAGTGCCCTGAACTGTCCCCTAACCGAAGACAATTCTTGTTGTACCGTCGCAATTTTTGCAGTTACTAAATCATGCTATTTCCGAAAATCTTTTATTTGCTATAATTCGGATTTTACTGACTCACCGGAATTGTATCGCTGGGACATATTGTCTGTGGCCGATTCGTTTACAGCACATTCTAATTCTGAATTTAGTTTGTCATTTATTCCTACATCTTTGTGCGAAAGCTTTTGTGAAAACTCATTGTAAATGTGCGTGCACTGATCATGAAACTACTTTTGAACCTTTGTACATTGTTCTTCCACTAAAATATCTAATTTATTTTCTGACTGCACAATAGTACCTTCTAACTTTTTTATCTTCTGACTCTATCTATAATTTTTCTTTAATGCTGATATATCACTTGCAAAAGTGTTATACTGCACTTAAAAGATGTTGTAATTAGAATTCAGTTTTTCTAAGTCTTAGACTGCTTATGTACTGCTTCTGAAAATCATCTCCGTTTAGTGGATTCTTTTTCTAATTGTACAGTTATGATGGGAAAGTTCGTGCACATACATTCTTGCATCACATTAAAACTTCATAATAATATTGTAATGGAATAAATGGACTGATCAGTAATTTGCACGTTCGTTTCCCATGAAGTGCCGTCCATTGGAATATTTACTACCGGGAAGCCTATTCGGGTTGAACTATTACCCTAGCGAAAGGATTACGTACATGAATATGAGCATCACATGTATGATCATCAGTTAAATCGTTTGCATCGCTTTCAGAGCACGAATCTAGATAGCGGTGTGCAGTGCACGTATTTTCAACTTCTGTATTAGTGAATTCACTTTACTCTGTGTTAAGTTCCTTGCTAGTATTGTCTTTAGTAATTTTTCCTATCTTGACCATATTATCAATCGTGAACACAAAAAGTGTCTAAAATCTGGAATAAACTACATTTTGAAGAAATATCTACTCGGTAAGAGGGCATAAAATTCACTTGATTTTAAGTCAGCAATACTGTTTCAATGCTCACTGCAATATGGTGCAGCTTCATCATTGCAGCTAGTAAAGCAACAATCTTGTGATCAAAAATCATTGATTAAAAAATTTAGATTTTTTACGTGAAGTTAAAAGACTAATATAATTCGTGATGGACGAAACATTCAATGTAGGAAAAACAGACGGATCTAGTATATCTGTTGCCATACATTACGCAGTGACGTGCTTTGACTTTATTAACAGATCCCATTAATTTTCTTCGTAATATTACTTTCCATATTTATTTATTCTTCGATCCATACGGTAACGCTTCTCAGTTTGATCGTAGTAATTTATGTTTAATTGCCATCATGGAATGGACATGAAACACAAAAAAACAAAAATATAAGACATTTAAAGGTCAAGTCGCGATCTTGCCATCATAATTCTTCCTCCTCTTTTGTGAATGATTAAATATTATTTTTCTTATGTAAGTTGCGGTGAGAGGAGGGGGAGTCATCTTGAAGGCGGTAAGCGCCAGTAAGTATCGGCACAATCAACGATTGTTGGTTCGTTGCTAACGAAATAATGCCTGACTGTGTCATAAAATGTACCAGGTTTAAAGTAAAAAACTTGCGTTAGGTGATCATGTTTTTTTTTTTTTTTTTAGAAGGAATCAATTTTCTTATAATAACGTTGAATAAAAGTAGATTCCTTTTCTTTATTTGATGATGGCGCAATGCACGACCAAGACTGCAGCACTGATGGTCGATTAATTGCATCACTGAATTAGACACTTTCCTACTTTGCCTGCGGCTCACTGTGATAATTCTCAAATAAACTCAAATGACACGATTAAGACATGTTGTGTTAAGATATTAAAAGTGTAAGACATCTTATAATATGCACTTATTATTTCTCTAATTAATACAGTTGTAAGAGGTATGCGCTGCCTGCAATGGGCAAGGCATGGGAGAGTCTCTGACCAGAGAGCAGTATGTAGTTAGTTGTTGCTTGTCGGTAGTCGACAGTAGTCTTAATGGTAGGCAGTTGTATGCAGTAGTCTGCGTGAGTCGGCAGTAGTCGGCAGTAGTCGGCGCGTTTGCGCTTGTGTGCAGTCTGCTCTGGTCGGGACTCTGGAGGATGGGTATTATTGTAGAAGGTAAAGAAGCAGCCTTGCGCATATCTAGTAATGTATTTTAACAGTCATCCCATTTCTTTTAAAAATGCCCCAATAATAATTTTTATAATACAAAGTAATTTTTTTTAAAAAAAGGCATTCAATTTAAAGATTTTATCCAATGAATAATTAATTCCTTTCACGAGTCACAAAGCATAGGCCAGCATTGCACGGAGCTGTGCCAAAAAATTTTTATGTAAGAGCAGATATATTCGAAGTTTTTTTTATTGAGGTAAGAATTTTGCTTTTTTTTATTCAGAATACAGGGCCGTGGCGCAGCGCTGCTGTCGTCATAAAATTTACCAGATTACTGATTTTTTTTTTATTATTTTGGTGTTTAGGAATTTTTTCTGTTTCGAACTTAACATTAAATGAGAAAAGAATTTTGTGGGAACATTAAATGTGAATGCATTTCTGCACAGAGATTATAAATGGGAGCCAATTTTGTTAAGAGGTTACAATATTTAAAATTCATTTAATTATTATTTTTGTGCGGAGGTTACACTTGGTTCATATTTCTTTTATTATTTTTGTGGGGAGGTTGCACAGTTACAAAATTGGTGAGCTCCACGTGTAATCAGCGCCAGAAGGAGAGGCTAGCTAGGAAAGACAAGACAGACAGTGGCTCTCAATTGTTTTAGAAGTAAAACGAAAAACGAGACAATCCAAAGATTGCGTTCGACCTTTAAAATATAGCCTCTGCTGCGCGGGAAAAACTGTAAACAATTTTCTACTATGTTTTAATGTGGTCCTACCAGTCCCTGATAAGCTGGGACAAATATACGTTGTGGGATCTGGTGAGGAGATGAGACCGCTCACGAAAAACACTTCTTCTTGAACACTCGCCACCGGTGGATGCAGACTTGCACGACGCGCGGCGAACGATAGTGATAATTTGCATCATTTGTAAGATTTATCGTACTGTTTTTATTGGTCCAGTCGCGTTGGTTTCAGCTATTTAGGAAAAGTAAGTGGCCTAGTCGTTTTCCGGTAAACAGTAGTAGACTGAGATAACCTGCTAGATATCCGAGTGCATTAAAGAGCCGTTCCGGGATACAGGGATGCGAGCCTCCACAGATCGAATCGATGCAGATTCGATCTGTGTAAACTCGCTTCCCTGCATCCCGGAACGGCCGACCAACGACAAGGGCTGGCTCGCCGGCCAAAGTGGATGTGGTTTTTAGGGGGTTTCCCGTATCCATCTAGGTAAATACTGAACTGGTACCCAGGCACCACCTCACATATTGAAAAGGTTCTCATACTTGAACATAGATTTGCTCTGGATGCAGACAAATGTACTCAGATTCCGTTCTGGTTCGGAGGAGAGAGGGAGGGAGGTGAAAGGAGGTGAGGGGGGGCGGGGGTGGCGCGGTTGGGTATCCGCCCACCAATTGTCACTAACATTGCCAATACCAATCTCATAGAACAAACAGAGAAAGGCTAATGAAGAAGAATTGTAGACTGAAACAGGAATAGTGCTCCAGCTAAAATTAACTGAGGAAATGTATTATATATTGCTGTTACATCTTTAATAATAAACAGTTCTCCCTTAGATTTGTTTACTACAGGTTGGGAACACCATAGCGTAAATCTCTCATATGTTGTTTCACATGCTGTATGCTGTGTGGTGGGTGCTTCATTGTTTGATAAGGCACAGAGGTGAAGGTACAGGTGTTAGATACTTGTCTGTGGGCAGTACAGTGCAGGTCATGGTCCATTGGTTACAGCAGGTCGTGGAATGCACATAAGCAACACGATCAATATTTCTACTTCATATCAACACAAGTTACACACAGATAACAGGTTGTAGGAATTACTTAATAGATTCTGTACAGGCTGGTGAGTATGCTGAATTTATCAAAAATAGTTTAGCAACGTTTTTAAGTGTTTTGTGTGCTTAAGGAAATTATTTATCTTATTTATTTAGTCTTTCCCCTGCAGCTTTGCCTGCATATGTGTTGAACAAATATATTCAGCACACCTCCTCCCCCCTCTCTCTGTGTCCATCTTTTCCTCACCCTGTCTGGTCATCTCAGCCTCCACCTCTGTCAGTGACTTCCTCCCCACTCTCTCTGTCTCTTCATCTCCTCCTTCTGCCCCTCCTCCTCCTCTCTTTGTCAATTCCTCCAACCCATTTCTTTAACCATATCTTCCTCCCCCCCCTCGCTCTTACCATACCCTCTTCTCCCTTTCCATCTTCACCTCCACATCGTCCTTTTCCACCTGCTGTGCAAGGCAGCTTATTACCAGGGGCTGAAAAAAACACATTTTTGCCCACGTCTCTGCTCCTATAGGAGCTAGGAGATTATGAACCCAACTGTGCTGTCACTCATGAGGCCTGCTATTTCTATGATAAATTTGGATGAAATCGATACAAAGATTTGGAGGAGATCTTGGACATACATCCATACTATTTATTTTATATGTAAAAGATTTAAGATTCCCTAAGACTATGTTCATTGCTTTCTTCAAAGAATAACGAATTATGTTTCAAAACAGAATCTCTTCTGTGCATTTCCTACATATGCAAGTATGTCAATAATTGTAAATTGGTAAATTTATTGTATCCCTTCGATCCAGATGTTTTCTCAATTTATGCTCAGACACTTCGAGAAATAGTGTTTGACCACAAATAGCACACTCTGAAATTTTGTTACTTCTGACTGTTACAGAAAAGTAGTCACACAAATAACTAGATTTGTATTCACTGTAAACAACCAAATGCAACTGAATGCAGAATTTCTATTCTTTACTTGTATGTTACATTTGCATGTTACGCAAGTATAGGGCAGCAGACAGAAACGCAAAACACACTTAAAACTGTAAACATGTTACGGCTTCCGCTTTGGAATGGTGGCATTGGTTACGCAGTGAAACGACTCTGCACTAGGCCGTCTGCCCCCAGTATCTGCTACTGAAGGAAGGGATACGTTCTAGCCGCAGGTAACGCCCTCCCCGGGCGGAGCTGTTAAAGAGTCATGGCTGTCGGACTGAAAGCAGTGATGGAATGTTTCGAAGGAACGTACACGTGGCGCCGCAAGTAGTTACCTGCCTGGACGGAGCTGTGTGTTTGTAACAGGTTGTTAGTCGGAGCTATGAGGTTATCTATTACAGCGAGCAAAGCACGAATGATACTGGTTTCTTTAAAATTGCTGAAATTATAACAATATTGCAATAAAAGTTGAATAATTTTCTCATTGTCATCCAAAACCGAGATTAATGGCGATTACCTACTTTTCTTTTCTTGTATAATAATTTAATAGCGTCCAGCGTGGAACGTATTATTTGCTTAATAGGTAGTCAATTAGAGAATTGACAGGCTATCTGCTAACGATTCGCTTACAGAGGGCGTTGGGTATGGAAGCGATTTATGTGAAGGGACAAAGAGTTGGATTTTGTAAATCTTAGGCATGTATCTGTAGAAGAAGTGCATCCAAAATGGACTAACGACACCACTGACTCAAGGTTCAACTGTTGACTCCCTGAATATAACAGCTCTTTACCAAATGTTGTTTCGGTTAATTTCCAACATCTACTAAAACTCCAGCTACACACTCACGTCTGATATAAAAGAAATTGTTTCTTCTGCATGTCTCACCAGATATATATAGCCCGTCATATTTGGCGGTGACTGTAGCCGTTTTCCCGGAAGAGTTCTTAAGAGGTGGCTTAGTTCCAGCGGTAGAGTTTCAACGTCTGAGACGACTTCAGCGCGGTGGACGAGGGTGTTCAGGATGCCAGGTTTTTGTGCCAGATGCTGGTGGTGAGAAGCGTGCCGATACCGATCCGTGTGTATAGGTTTCCTGTACACACTGTGGAACCGCGCCACCGCTGCGGTCGCAGGTTCGAATCCTGCCGTGGGCATGGATGTGTGTGTGATGTCCTTAGGTTAGTTAGGTTTAAGTAGTTCTAAGTTCTAGGGGACTGATGACCTCAGCAGTTAAGTCCCATAGCGCTCAGAACCATTTGAACCATTTTTTTGTACACACTGTGGCTCAGGTGTCCATTGGTTTTCCGACGAACCAGTAATGAGGACGACATCACAGCTCTAAAACAGTTGTCACGTGTCAGAATCGTATCTAGACGTGTCAGGGGTCCACATCACTCCAACTGTACACGCCCCACACCAGTACCGAGCCTCCACCAGCTTGAACAGTCCCCTGCTGAGACGCAGAGTCCATGGATTCATGAGGTTGCCTCCATACCCGTACACGTCCATCCGCTCGATATAACTTGAAACGAGATTTGTACGATCAGGCAACATGTTTCCAGTCATCAACAGTCCAATGCCACTTGTTGAAATCTTCCGCAATTTGCGGAAGGGTTGCACATCTGTCAATTTGAACGAGTCTCTTCAGTCGTCGTGGTCCTGTTCTTGCACGATCTTTTTCGGGCGGCAGCGGTGTCGGAGAGTTGACGTTTTACCGGATTCCTGATATTCACGGTACACTCGTGAAATGGTCATACGGGAAAATCCCCACTTCAATGCTACCTTGGATGTGTTGAGTCCCATCGCTCTTGTGCCGACTATAGCACCACTTTCAAACTCACTTAAATCTTGATAACCTGCCATTGTAGCAGCAGTAACCGATCTAACAACTGCGCCAGACACTTGTTGTTTTACATATGCGTTGGCCACCGCAGCGCCGTATTCTGCCAGTTTATATATCTCTATATGTTAATACGCATACCTATACCAGTTTTTTTGCGCTTCATTGTATTTTTAGAATAAGCAAGAATCACATGATCTTATCAAATAAAAAGTTCAGTTTCTTGGGCACTAATGACGTCCACGTACCCTTAAGGTTGAATGATGTACACTCCTGGAAATGGAAAAAAGAACACATTGACACCGGTGTGTCAGACCCACCATACTTGCTCCGGACACTGCGAGAGGGCTGTACAAGCAATGATCACACGCACGGCACAGCGGACACACCAGGAACCGCGGTGTTGGCCGTCGAATGGCGCTAGCTGCGCAGCATTTGTGCACCGCTGCCGTCAGTGTCAGCCAGTTTGCCGTGGCATACGGAGCTCCATCGCAGTCTTTAACACTGGTAGCATGCAGCGACAGCGTGGACGTGAACCGTATGTGCAGTTGACGGACTTTGAGCGAGGGCTTATAGTGGGCATGCGGGAGGCCGGGTGGACGTACCGCCGAATTGCTCAACACGTGGGGCGTGAGGTCTCCACAGTACATCGATGTTGTCGCCAGTGGTCGGCGGAAGGTGCACGTGCCCGTCGACCTGGGACCGGACCGCAGCGACGCACGGATGCACGCCAAGACCGTAGGATCCTACGCAGTGCCGTAGGGGACCGCACCGCCACTTCCCAGCAAATTAGGGACACTGTTGCTCCTGGGGTATCGGCGAGGACCATTCGCAACCGTCTCCATGAAGCTGGGCTACGGTCCCGCACACCGTTAGGCCGTCTTCCGCTCACGCCCCAACATCGTGCAGCCCGCCTCCAGTGGTGTCGCGACAGGCGTGAATGGAGGGACGAATGGAGACGTGTCGTCTTCAGCGATGAGAGTCGCTTCTGCCTTGGTGCCAATGATGGTCGTATGCGTGTTTGGCACCGTGCAGGTGAGCGCCACAATCAGGACTGCACACGACCGAGGCACACAGGGCCAGCACCCGGCATCATGGTGTGGGGAGCGATCTCCTACACTGGCCGTACACCACTGGTGATCGTCGAGGGGACACTGAATAGTGCACGGTACATCCAAACCGTCATCGAACCCATCGTTCTACCATTCCAAACCGGCAAGGGAACTTGCTGTTCCAACAGGACAATGCACGTCCGCATGTATCCCGTGCCACCCAACGTGCTCTAGAAGGTGTAAGTCAACTACCCTGGGCAGCAAATCTCCGGATCTGTCCCCCATTGAGCATGTTTGGGACTGGATGAAGCGTCGTCTCACGCGGTCTGCACGTCCAGCACGAACGCTGGTCCAACTGAGGCGCCAGGTGGAAATGGCATGGCAAGCCGTTCCACAGGACTACATCCGGCATCTCTACGATCGTCTCCATGGGAGAATAGCAGCCTGCATTGCTGCGAAATGTGGATATACACTGTACTAGTGCCGACATTGTGCATGCTCTGTTGCCTGTGTCTATGTGCCTGTGGTTCTGTCAGTGTGATCATGTGATGTATCTGACCCCAGGAATGTGTCAATAAAGTTTCCCCTTCCTGGGACAATGAATTCACGGTGTTCTTATTTCAATTTCCAGGAGTGTATGTAACAAAAACTGACGAGAGGCTCAGAGCCTCACGTCACTTTTATTCTTTTTATTAATGCTGTGTACTGGTGAGTTTTCAACACGTGAGTAATTCTTAGTTTATTTTAACCTTGATGTCTGTGCTGACTGTAGTGTAACCACTTGGAAATGACCAAAGGTCGAAATTGCAATAATGGATTTTGTAATGGATATTACGAAATTTACGGGACTGTGAGACCACAACAAATTATGTGTGCCTTAGATTGTTGTGACTTCATTAATTATGACCCCATCGAAATGATCATTAAGTTGTCAGTTATCAAGAATGAAATGCGGTTTGGCTTAATACACAACACTCATCTTGCAAAGGAGAGAAGCAAATAGCATGGATGTCAGCGAATTTTTCGAATACGGTGATTGAATATCCTGTGCTGACTCCCACCCAACGCTACACGGTTCGTTTCTGGTCAAATGAACAACTGTGTTTGTGACTGTCGCAGAAGTTTACCTATCTGGTGCCACTATCGGTGTCTTGCTGTTCGCTGCGAGAAATCGGTTGACAAATTCACCGAAGTTTAATCTGTCGCATTGTGCTTTAAGTTTCCAGTTGTCGACTTAAACATTGATCGAGAATTTACTGATTGGCCTGTGAATGAGCCGCTTGATGGGACCTTTATCGGTTGTTGTTTATGGTGGGAACTAAAGGGCACTCGAAGAGAAGCTTCATAGAATCCTGGAGAAAAATTTCGGAATTCAGGGTGACGAACCTCTTGCATTTATTACTCTTTCGAAAACAACATTGGATTTTTTATCGTTTCTAAAAATAGAAATGTTCGAAGTTCTTCTCTTACGTTGAACTTGTATTTTACTTGCCGAACATAAGTTGAAAATTATGCCATGTTTCTTTATGTTGGTAAAATGTAAAATTTAGTGCGAAGCCAGCCAGATGTAAGCGACCTTTCACGTTGCACTGGAGTGCAGCGGGCGGATGGAGAACACCTGCCTTTTTCTTCCTTCTGGCTGCTGATAGCGCAACTGTGGCTCAGGATGCGGGCAGCTGACCCCTGTTTATGGCGCTCAGTTGCTTCATCCATTTGGGAAGCGAATCATTATCCAGAAGAAAAAAAGTTATCAGTAATAATATTCTCTTCCCCACTGTTGTTTTCTGAACTTGAAAGTCTTATCTCATATTGGCTTTTGTTCCAGCACTTCGCAGTCTTAGTGAAGGGCTATTACACTTGGACTTCACCTATAACCGCCACAAGTTAAATCGTCAAATGTTCCAAGTACCAAATCTCACATTTGCCAGGAGAATAAAAAAGTATCTCTTTTTGTACATGACTTACTTGTATCCCAAAGTGTATGAAGGTATTCTAAAACCACTTAATTTTGTAGCTCCCCACATAACTGCAAAAATAATTGCACAAATTAAACAATAAATAATTTATTAATAACATTGTATGCACCATACCAGGGAAGCGAGTCCCAACATGTAAGACATTTTCTTTGCAAGTGCTGCTAACACTGAGGAGCTACGTTTTATTTCTGATAATAGAAGTGCAGAAGTACAACGGTAGTGTTGCAACTATTAGAACTATAGTCAGCAATTATTTTTCATTAATAAAATCTTCTCCGGCTCCCAGCCGCGTTAGGTAAGTAAAATCCCATGAGCTTTCAATCGAGCTCTCTTCGGCCATTGTCAAGTGGTAAATGACTGCTGTGTAGCCGTAGCCTCGTGGTTATAGAGCCGCGCTGCTGGATGTGATGTCACGTCTCTTCCTCGTCAACTATGACAGTGTTTTCATTCCGTGTCTGTTTTGCCCGCTTCAACCTCGCGATGGGTAGGTCCCAGGCTGTGCTGAGTTGCAAACAGCTATCACTGACGATGGTGTTTTCAGATATTTTTATTCCCACAAATTATTTTATGACGCTACTCGAAAATCCCTTCGTCCTCATAAGACAAATGTTTCGTCGAACAGAAGTCGGCGTCGATTTTCTAAAGCGCGTTCTGTCACGGCTGATTTTTTAGGACAGCTTACGTGTAAATACCTCTCGTGTTCTGTCCAGCGTTGCTGCACAGTGCGTACTGTTTGGCCTACGTAGAAGCAGCCGCACTGACATGGCTTTTTGTACACTCCAGGCGTTCTGATCCCTAGATCGTCCTTCCCAGGCCTCATGATCTGTCGTATTTTTCGGGGGGCCTTAACACTGATGAAATGTTGTGTCCCTTCAGGACCCAACCAATCTTTCCCGATGCTGTGCCACAGAAAGGCAAAGACACAAGTTTCTTGTTCTCTTCTTCGATGGTGTTTTTCCTGCGTGTCTCACCAGAAACAGCCTATCAAGAAAAATGGTTCTGAGCACTATGGGACTCAACTGCTGTGGTCATAAGTCCCCTAGAACGTAGAACTACTTAAACCTAACTAACCTAAGGACATCACACACATCCATGCCCGAGGCAGGATTCGAACCTGCGACCGTAGCGGTCGTGCGGTTCCAGACTGTAGCGCCTTTAACCGCTCGGCCACTCCGGCCGAAATAGCCTATCATATTTGACTGTAATTGTAGCCATTTTACCGCAAGACTTTTCGGAGGTGGCTTAGTCCTAGTGGCAGATTTTCAGCGTATGAGATGACTTTAGCAGGTGGACGAGGATGTTCAAAACGCCACTTTTTTGTGCTGGGTGGCGGTGACTAAGAGCGTGCAGATATCTGTGTGTTTAGGTTTCCTGTACACACTGTGGCTGAGGTGCCGTTGGCTTTCCGGCGAACGAGGACGTCAAGGAAGGGCAACGCAGCATCTGCCTCTACTTCCATCGCAAACCTAATGTGGTCGTGAATGCCGTTCTGGTGTCGTTGACATAACGATAAAAGCAACTTAGCTTATCTGGACCCGTGCCCAAAGCGACGTCTCCAAATTCGTCTATAAAAATGTTTGATATGGATGGAGCTAACGGACTTCCCATCACCGCGCAGTCCGAAGGGTCGAAATACTGATCGCCATATAGTAAATACGACGATGTCAAGATATGCTTAAAAAATCCCACAATTCTACTATACAATAACTGGGAGAGAAGATCTATGCAGTCTTTGACAGGAACACGCGTAAATGGAGAGACCAAATCAAAACTGACCATTGTTTCACCTTGCCAAAGACGCAGATGTTTCATTCAGTCAATACACCAAAGAAACTGGTATAGGCACGAGTATTCAAATACAGAGACATGTAAACAGGCATAACATGGCGCTGCGGTCGGCAGCGCCTATATAAGACAAAAAGTGTGTGCCGCAGTTGTTAGATGGGTCAGTGCTGCTACAATGGCAGGCTATCAAGATTTCAGTCAGTTTGAACGCACGAGCGATGGGACACAGCATATTCGAAGTAGCGATGAAGTGGGGATTTTCCCGTATGACCATTTCACGAGTGTACCGTGAATATCAGGAATCCGGTAAAAAATCAAATCAACATCGCTGCCGTCGGAAAAAGATTCCGCAAGAACGGGCCCAACGAGGACTGAAGAGAATCGCTCAGCGGGACAGAAGTGAAACCCTTCCGCAGAGTGCTGTAGATTTCGATGCTGGCCCATCAACAAGTGTCAGCACGCGAACCATTCAACGAAACATCATCGATAAGGGCTTTCGGAGCCAAAGCCCCACTCGTGTACCCTTGATGACCGCACGACACCAAGCTTTACGCTTCGTCTAGGCCGTCAATACCGAATTGGACTGTTGTTGCCTGGTCTGACGAGTCTCGTTTCAAATTGTATCGAGCGGATGGACGAGTATAAGTACGGAGACAACTCCACGTATCCATGGACACTGAATATCAGCAGGGGACTGTTCAATCTCGTGGAAGTTCTGTACTGGTGTGGGGCGTTTGCAGTTGGAGTGATATGGACCCCTGATACGTCTAGATGCTATTGTGACAGGTGACAAGTACGTAAGCATCCTGTCTCATTACCTGCATCCATTCATGTCCATTGCGCATTCTGACGGACTTGGGCAATTCCAGCAGGACAATGCGACTCCCCGCACATCCAGAATTGCTACAGAGTGGCTCCAGGAACACTCTACTAAGTTTAAACTCTCCAGACATGAACATTATATAGAATATCTGGGATTCCTTGCAACATGCTGTTCAGAAGAGATCTCCACCCCCTCGTACTCTTACGGATTTATGGACAGCCCTGCAGGATTCATGGTGTCAATTCACTCCAGCACTGCTTCAGACATTAGTCTAGTCCATGCCGTGTTGCGGCCCTTTTGTGTGCTCGCGGGGGACCTACACGATTTTTAATGATGAAATGGTGATGACTCAAATGCCCTGTCCCCCGACAGAGAAAATCCCCAACCCGCCCGGGAATCGAGCCCGGGACCGCGTGATCCAGAGGCAGCACTAGACCACGCGCAGCAGACAAAATCGTCGGTTTTTTCGATGTAACGCACACAGCGAGCCACATCCGGCGTAAGGAGGCTGGCCAAATATTTTGCCAGTCTGTAAGTTGGCGAAGAGGAGAAAGCGTTTTGTGGATCTTTGGTAGCCCATAAAGCGTAGGTAGTCTCGGCACCTAAGCGATGAGATTCTTAATAATAATCTCTTCCACTTCCAACTTTTCTCTTCAGTGTTACTCATGTCAGTATCTCCACAGGCTTTTACTGCTGATGGATCATTAACTGACATTTAATTACAAGAAATGGTAGTAAGTAGATTCTGATAAAGCTTTAATGGACTATTGCCTTGGAACGGCATACTGCAAGTTATAACATAAAAATAGCGAATTACGACGAAATCAATATGGCATCTGTCGCACTGAGTGACGCGTCATTCTCACGACACTTCCCAGAAAGCTGAGCGTGTCACTATCGTCTCCGCCGGCCGCGGTGGTCTAGTGGTTCTAGGCGCGCAGTCTGGAACCACGGGACTGCTACGGTCGCAGGTTCGAATCCTGCCTCGGGCATGGATGTGTGTGATGTCTTTAGGTTAGTTAGGTTTAAGTAGTTCTAAGTTCTAGGGGACTGATGACCACAGAAGTTAAGTCCCATAGTGCTCAGAGCCATTTGAACCATTTGAACTAACGTCTCCTCTGTTTTGACAAGGATGGTGTTCGTTACTGACATGTGCAATAAGCATGAATTCAGTTTCATAAGTTTGTGTCCTCTCCGTCACTGCTGACAGCTCACCCCACACCGTTTTGGGGTGATGGGGATGAAATAATAACAAAGAAAAACAGGACAAAAGTTGACATGAGCCACAGAGACTCATCTCATTTTTATTCTCTTGATTAATGATGACTGTTGCTTGGTTTTAGTAATTTTTAGTTTAACTCAATTTTCCCGTGGTTGTATTATAACAAGCGTATGTATTTTGTCAGTCTTACTTTGACTGTGCCTGTAACCACTTGAAAATGACCAAGAGCTGGAAACTGCAATAGTGAATACTGTAATAAATGTACAATCAATGAATATGAAGTAATTTTAAAAAGTCTGAGGTGTATTTTTTCATGGTCGGTTTCAGGCATGAACCCATCTTAAAGCTGTCGTGAGCTATAGATACAAATTTTATCGCACATCCGTCCCTCTAACGAATTCTTGGTAGGGATGTACTATGTTGTCATAAATGGTCCCATACACGAACGATGTAATGCAGTGATTTATCGCATGGGCGATTGATCGGTATGTAGATTGCACGTGTGTGGTAAAATCGCAGCGATCGGTCGCTGATCGCGTGGAAATCCCAGGCAGTCTTTTGGATTGCATGTTACTTGTGCTTGCAATATGGCTGCCTGGCTGGTTAGCAATGATATGTGGCCATATGGCTGTGACTCGTTTCTCTAGTTATCAAGCGTGGTTGTGCAGTTTTGCGTCATTTTGCTTTTTACACGTTAAGTAAAATCTTTAGATTAAAATTAATAAGTATTCAGGAGCTACGAAGTGAAGTGCAGCGTCATGTTGCCATTTATATTAAGAAGTAATACAAAAGACAAATGTCTCTGAGCACTATGGGACTTCTGAGGTCATCAGTTCCCTAGAACTTAGAACTACTTAAACCTAACTAACCTAAGGACATCACACAACACCCAGACATCACCAGGCAGAGAAAATCCCTGATCCCGCCGGGAATCGAACCCGGAAACCCGGGCGTGGGAAGCGAGAACGCTACCGCACGACCACGAGCTGCGGACTACAAAAGACACCTACCGGTTCTGTAGTGATTGGGTTTTGAAGCTTGGGCTGTAGAAGTTGAATTGATGGTAAGTTCATTGTCATAATCACGGTACACTGGGCCCCATCTGATGATTTTGAGTTATTTATGAAACAGTTACTAGTATTATTAAAGTTTTTAACTTCTAGACAGAATGACGTACAGTTAACGATATACAGGGTGTCCCAAAATAATGTATACACTATTTGAAATAGAATATCTCTTTAATTAAAGGAGACAAAAATACAATTTTTATGGGCAGTAATGTAGAAGGCTGTGAAAAATATAACAACGCTTTCTTTTGTTTCAGGATTGTCCGCAAACATGGCGTTAACGTTCGAACAACGGAAATGGGTGCTTAAGTGTTGCTGTAAAACAGAGAATGTGAGTGCGGTACGATGACATTGGAGAGTTGAATTTGGAACACCACCACAGACAACTGTAACAATTACAAGAATCAGAGATAAGTTTGAACTCGAAGGAACGGTGCACGATATGAATAAGGAACATAGCGGACGAAAGAGAAGTTCAACAGACAATGAGAGTGTTGATGCAGTAATCCAGGCATGCACACGATCCCCGAAGAAATCTTTGAGGCAATGCTCTCGTGATACTGGGATCTGCAGAAGCAGTGTTCATAGAATTTTGCGGTCTCAGAACTTTAAGCCTTTCATTCCTCTCCGAGGATGATCCTGATAGGTGAAGCGAATTTTGTGAGTGGTTCATTGACAGATGTGGACAAGAGCAACGTTTCCAAGATAGAATTCTTTGGTCAGATGAAGTGATGTTTAAACTTGATGGGACAATTAGCCGCCATAACTGCGTGTCCTGGGTCAGGGAGAATCCATAGGTAACAGAGCAAAGGCTTGTTAATCTACCAGGAGTAACAGTCTGGTGTGGTCTGTCTTCTAGAGGGTTAACCGGGCCGTACTTCTTTGACAACACTGTCACGGGCGACTCGTACTTGGAAATGTTGGAAATGATAGCGCCTGGTCTTAGCGCTGTGTTTGGTTCAAATGGCTCTGAGCACTATGGGACTCAACTGCTGAGGTCATTAGTCCCCTAGAACTTAGAACTAGTTAAACCTAACTAACCTAAGGACATCACAAACATCCATGCCCGAGGCAGGATTCGAACCTGCGACCGTAGCGGTCTTGCGGTTCCAGACTGCAGCGCCTTTAACCGCACGGCCACTTCGGCCGGCGCGCTGTGTTTGTAAGTGAAGATTATTACTTTCGACAGGATGGGGTGCTACCTCACTTTCACCTGGATATGAGGGCATTTCTCAATCGTACATTCCCTGCTAGATGGGTAGGACGAAGAGGGAGTGTGGAGTATCCCGCTCGATCTCCAGATTTAACTCCAGTAGACTTATTTCTGTGGGGTACTCTGAAGAACACAGCTTACGCTGCGAGATGACACACCCTGGATGATGTTAGAGAGCAAATAGAGCAAGCCTATGTTGCTATTCCGTTGGAAACAATAAAATTGGTACGTCGCTCAGTCGTAAATCGTTATCGACGTTGTATTGCGATGGACGGACACCAGTTTGAACATTTACCACCTTAAGTCGGACCTTGAAGCACCTAACACCACTAAAATTTTCGGACACCCTGTATTAAGTGCACATTTCTATTTAAATGTTCAGGGAAAATCTATTATACATCTGTAATCAAGTCCCTCTTCGCTTCGTATAATCAAACCGCCCATCTTACAACGCAAACAAGAGTTGTGGTATTCATCAGTGTTGCTATTGGCAGCATTTCTGTAGAAACATCGAGACTACAAAACAAGCTGTGTACTGTAACTACCTGCAGTTAAACTACAGTATAAGATTACCAAATGAAAAAGGAACTGAGGGATAGCAAATGTAAAACGAATTTAGTAGTGCACTAGAAAGAGACACACAACCCACTTGGCGCCGGACAAAAGTGTAATATAATCTGTAAAGTAATCTACGAGTCCCCGCGAAAACCGTTTCATAACAAGTATAGTAAATTATAACTCTCGTTTTTTATTTATTTTTTGCAAGTATCCGTGGGGATACAGAGGTGAACGGCGACTGCTGCTAAAAATTGCAAGTCCTTTTCCACAGCAGAAATTCTCGACACAGTGGCGTTCGTTATACTGGTTAACATTGCTTGGCAAATTGCACGTGTGTGGTGGAGTCGAGATGAGCGAGCGATTACAGCGATACCGTGCTATCCGTCGCTCATGAGTGGGTACCTTAATATATGTGCCGATATCGATGTCATCATCGACGTCTAAAGATCGATGTTTGATAATAATCGATTCCATGTTAAATGGCTAATTTATAAACTGGCGTAAAAACCAGCAAAGAAATACATCTAATATCATATTTATTACGGTAATAAATAAATACAGTAATCATTAACATTAAATAGCTCACAACTTCTTGTCTACAGATTGCATTAATAACAATACTGATAGATGTTTCACCTTAAGTTTACTGAGAGTTGTTGATAAACCGAACGGTTTTTCAGAAGCGTGACTATACAGCTCAGACATTTAAGAACAATTGTTTAGTTTTGGATAGATAGTACCGATTATGTGATTTCGCCCTTCTGGTGGATCTTGTTTAAGTTCTCAAAGGCTAAAAAAGTAAGTGAAATGTGTTGGTAGGTCCGTCTCTGTTCCAGTCCGGCAATTATTCTTTTCCTGTGCTACTTTATCATGCTCTCCCCTAAATCGAATTTGGTTTCTCTGTTTATCTGTAAGGCATCAACGTGTCGCCCAACTTCACTGCCAATCGTAGCTCGCTGTCTATGTATTGCTATATATGTAGCATAACTGGTGATACATCTCGTATATAAATATCCGCAATTTTTCTGCTGTCTACTCTTCAGATAGAAAGTGGTATTACCCTGTTGCGTACAGGTGCTAGACACATAGTGTGGTTAGCTATTCAGTACTTTCAACTGTATGCTGCTGCACGTAGACCTCGAGCTACGGTGGTGTCATAAAACGATTTATTAAGGGATCTATCTAAGTATTCTTTTATTAATTATTTTGGCTTTTGGTGGGTCTGTGACGTATCCTACGTGTTGTTTCCACCCACAATGGTTGATCTATGAAGACAAATAGCTGGCTACATTACTATATTCCTAGGCATTAAGTTATATAGTAGTCCGTAACTTACATTAATATAATGCTTGTAATGAGCTTTCATAGGTTTGTGGGTCAGGGCTGCGTTTTGGTTTCTCATTTTCAGTATTCTTTGGCTACAGACGTCAATCTAAGATGCAGACTGTAGTTATTTGCCGGCCGAGGTGGCCCAGCGGTTCTATGCGCTACAGTCTGGAACCGCGCGCCCGCTACGGTCGCAGATTCGAATCCTGCCTCGGGCATGGATGTGTGTGACGTCCTTAGGTTAGTTAAGTTTAAGTAGTTCTAAGTTCTAGGGGACTGGTGACCTCTGCAGTTAAGTCCCATAGTGCTCAGAGCCATTTTTTGTAATTATTTTTGTCAGTTTTCCGTTGGCAACCCACGTAGTATTCAGGGCTGATACAGGCTATCACATCGCCTAATTTTGAAGTGCACTGAATATGATGTGTTGCACTATAACGGTCAATAACAATTCACTAAAAAAATTTTGGCATAAAGACTAAGTTTGAAGAAAAATTATTTTTTTTCTGTAAGTAGTCTGTCGCTTACTTGGCGATACTGTCAAAAAAAAAGTACTTGCAGTTTTGTAAATATGTAACTCAAGTTCCTTAAATATGGTGTACAGGGTGTGTTAATAGTATTCTGACATGAAGAAATCATCAAAAATATTTTTAAACATTTCAGAATTTTTATGTATTTTCTTTTTTTTTTTTGAGATCATGGTTGTTTTTAAATTACGTATATGACTTTTACTGATAGAATTCATGTACTGCAGCGACACCTGTTGTGCTTCTGGTTAGCTCGTCTTATGCATTGGCTACTGACAATTAGTCTTGTGCTGCACTAGCCGGCCGAAGTGGCCGTGCGGTTAAAGGCGCTGCAGTCTGGAACCGCAAGACCGCTACGGTCGCAGGTTCGAATCCTGCCTCGGGCATGGATGTTTGTGATGTCCTTAGGTTAGTTACGTTTAACTAGTTCTAAGTTCTAGGGGACTAATGACCTCAGCAGTTGAGTCCCATAGTGTTCAGAGCCATTTAAACCATTTTTTTTTCTTGTGCTGCACTGGTAGGCATGACGTGTTATGTTATGGGAACGATGTTTCGGTGAATTGTGATGTACACGCTGAATTTAATTTTGATGTGCCAGTGCATCACTCATTTCATGTTCTATGTTCCTGGAAATTCAGTGGAAAGATTTTGTGTGTAGCTGGCACAAGATGTTTGTAATAACCTTTGTGAAGAAAAAAATGGCTCAAATGGCTCTGAGCACTATGCGACTTAACTTCTGAGGTCATCAATCGCCTAGAACTTAAAACTAATTAAACCTAACTAACCTAAGGACATCACACATATCCATGCCCGAGGCAGGATTCGAACCTGCGACCGTAGCGATCGCTCGGTTCCAGACTGGAGCGCCTAGAACCGCACGGCCACTCCGGCCGGCCTTTGTGAAGATATGTGGTCATTGGTTTCTTCTATGAGTTAATGTTGCGTTACTTGTATAACAGTTTGTAGCATTTCTTGTAATTTTATTACAGGTCTGAAGATGTTAACTTAGTTTTACTGTAATCGTTTATGTACAATAAAGCTTTTTATAGCGATCTCGGCTAAGAAGGTCTTCTTCTCCTAAGTAATCATTACAGATCGCCCATTCGAGCTCAACCCTAGTCAACTAATAACATAAAACGTTGAGTTCCATCTAGTGGCGGCTTCTTGATTTTGACAGAAGTCTGATTCTTCTGTTAACTCATCACTTTCTGTTAAACTTTGTTTAAACCACATTACAATTCTTTTCAGAGCAGTAATCAGATCTGTCAGTTTTTTAGTCTTTTCAACAGGTCTTTTTTGCTCCGAAATTTAGCATATAGACAAAACATAACGTATGATTTCTTTCAGATGCTGTTTTCATTGCTTTAACCGCGTTTGCTCTTGCATCAGTCACCACTGCCAAGGAAAACTTTTTCACTGCATTTTATCTGTCCAGGTATCTGCCGTGAGTGTTAAGCATTCCACATTCTGAATTTTATTTTCGAAATAGTTCTGAGTAGCTTGAATTTTGTTTACTAGAATCCAACTGAATGTATGTGCAGTGACTTTCAGTAGATCTAAAAAGCCTTAATTTTCAACCGTTTGAAAAGACTGTGCATCAGTCATGTACAAATAATGTACTAAGTTGGTTTTGACAAGCGCAAAAATTTCGTTACAGTTCTGGAACACATTCTGAGATATTTGGGAAACTTAAACTCAGTGTAAGTTGTAGATGGTT
This sequence comes from Schistocerca serialis cubense, assembly GCF_023864345.2. Taxonomy (NCBI): domain Eukaryota; kingdom Metazoa; phylum Arthropoda; class Insecta; order Orthoptera; family Acrididae; genus Schistocerca; species Schistocerca serialis. The sequence goes on from NC_064639.1 coordinate 594,376,495, forward strand.
TGTAAACACTGAGACTGAAATACTACGAGGACTGATCAATGAAGACTGAGACTGATTTTTTTCTGTAACTTCCGTGATAGTTTCCCACCTGTGCGATGAATATCTCAAAAAAGCGGGTTTTTATGTATAATGTCCACAGACGGCAGCACTCTCATATTAGTAGGTTGTGCAAAGCACTGTGCGAATGAGGACAAGCCGTGAGATATTGCGTTTCTTTGTTGATGGAGGGGATGCGCTTCTGGAATCAGTTATCACCGGTGATGAGTCATGGCTGCATCATTACGATCCTGAAGTAAAACGAGCCCGCGCACTGTGGAAAGCGCTGGGTTCTCAAATGGCTCTGAGCACTATGGGACTTAACTACTGTGGTCGTCAGTCCCCTATAACTTAGAACTACTTAAACCTAACTAACCTAAGGACATCACACACATCCATGCCCGAGGCAGGATTCGAACCTGCGACCGTAGCGGTCACGCGGTTCCAGACTCTAGCGCCTATAACCGCACGGCCACTCCGGCCGGCTCTAGGTTCTCAAACACCAAGATAGGCTACAGTTGTTGTTATCTGCAGGGAAAGCGATGGTGATTACATTTTTTGACTGTCATAAAATGATTTACTAGCATGCAGTTCCCATTCACGCTACTGTTACAGCAGCATAATAATGCTCTATTTTGTAGACGCTCTTTGTATTTTGCGAACAAAACAACGGAGGTGACGCGAGAGAAGCAGTACGGCGCAATAAGATTCGTTCATTTAAAGCACATAGCCACTGAAACTTAGGAAAAGCTGCAGCAATTTTGTGCAATAGTGTTTGGATGTTTCAAAGACTTCAAAGAAGGCAGACTTGTTCGTGTTAAGTAAGGTGGGTCTGGTGTTTGGGCTTCCGCTGTGATTGAAGTCAAATCAACACAGCTCCTGTGATTGTCCTTGAGGATCAGTGAATGAAAGTAATATTTTATCTGTTATTACTTTTATGTTGTAATTTCATGTACAGACACGTTCCATGACCTTAGAGATTTGTTCCCCATTTTGGTCCTACTGAACTAGACGTCTTAATAAATAAATTAATAGAATTTCATAGGGGAGGGTCTTTTCGATTATGTATGATCGTCTCCACGTGACCCTTGTTTGTGCCCGTTGGGTGCCACGCCTGTTGACTGCTAAACAAGCCGTGAGGTACTGCATCTCTTTGCTGAAGGAAAGGATGCGTTTCTGGTATCAGTTATCCCCGGTGATGAGAAGTCTACATCATTATGATCCTGAAGGAAAACGAACAAGCATAGTGTGGAATTCGCCAGGTTCTCCAACACCAAAAAAGACTAAAGTTGTTCTTTCTCCAGGAAAAGTGATGGTGATCATATTTTTTGACTGTCATGAAATGATTTACCAGCATGCAGTTCCCATCCACACTCCTGTTACAGCAGCACACTACATGTCAGTATCGGCTAAACTGAGGAAGCACGTTGCTATGAGACGACAGAACTTTCTTGGACTGGGTGGCGACTTCATCATGATAATGCGCGGCATCACGTCACAAATCAAGTCATACATTTTCTGCCTCAGTTCAACATTACATATGTACTGCATCCGGCTTATAGCCCCTACCTTGCACCCTTTTATTTTCTTTAATTCCTTTCACTAAAGGCGCGGCTTCAGGGCATTCGATTTGAGAACTCTGAAGCAGTGCTCAAGAAAAGTGAAGCCATTCTCAAGGACTTGACAAAGAATGCCTGCACCACGTGTTCGAGAACTGGCAGAGACGCTATATAAAGCGTGTTCAAGTGGGAGGAGAGTACTTTGAAAAAGATCATAAGAATATTGAAATGGAGTAACAAACATCTGTGGGAAAAAAAGTCTCAGTCTTCACAGCTCTAACCCCTCCCACCCCCACCCCCCCGCCCTCTCGCCGCCACACCTCCACTACCTAAACCCCACCCCCGTGGCCACATTTAGCAGGAATCAAATACAGGGTGATTCAAAAAGAATACCACAACTTTAAAAATGTGTATTTAATGAAAGAAACATAATATAACCTTCTGTTATACATCATTACAAAGAGTATTTAAAAAGGTTTTTTTTCACTCAAAAACAAGTTCAGAGATGTTCAGTATGGCACCCTCCAGACACTCGAGCAATATCAACCCGATACTCCAACTCGTTCCACACTCTCTGTAGCATATCAGGCGTAACAGTTTGGATAGCTGCTGTTATTTCTCGTTTCAAATCATCAATGGTGGCTGGGAGAGGTAGCCGAAACACCATATCCTTAACATACACCCATAAGAAAAAATCGCAGGGGGTAAGATCAGGGCTTCTTGGAGGCCAGTGATGAAGTGCTCTGTCACGGGCTGCCTGGCGGCCGATCCATCGCCTCGGGTAGTTAACGTTCAGGTAGTTACGGACAGATAAGTGCCAATGTGGTGGCGCTCCATCCTGCTGAAATATGAATTGTAATTGTAACTGAATAGCTCTGCGAGTCGATTTTCCTGGGCTGCGAACAAATGCTTGCTGGATGCGTGCTACATTTTCATCACTCGTTCTCGGCCGTCCAGAACTTTTCCCTTTGCACAAACACCCATTCTCTGTAAACTGTTTATACCAACGTTTAATACACCACCTATCAGGAGGTTTAACACCATACTTCGTTCGAAATGCACGCTGAACAACAGTCGTCGATTCACTTCTGCCGTACTCAATAATACAAAAAGCTTTCTATTGAGCGGTCGCCATCTTAGCATCAACTGACGCTGACGCCTAGTCAACAGCGCCTCAAGCGAACAAATGTACAACTAAATGAAACTTTATAGCTCCCTTAATTCGCCGACAGATAGTGCTTAGCTCTGCCTTTTGTCGTTGCAGAGTTTTAAATTCCTAAAGTTGTGGTATTCTTTTTGAATCACCCTGTATATTGCACTAGTCGATATCCTGGTAGTTTAAACATCGGTGTTTCAATATCGATACTGAAGTCTTCGTAACATAGTAATATCCACATCGACCTTCGGCATTGGTAAACGCGGTCTCTTGTTACCACTGTCAATAATATTTTGGCAATTTAAAAGAATTCATTCAGCAGGAATCAAATATATTGCATTAGTGTCTTTACGAGGCCTGATCAGAAGAAGATTCTTTTAAATTGCCAAAATATTATTGACAGTGGTAACAAGAGACCGCGTTTACCAATGCCGAAGCTCGATGTGGATATTACTATGTTTCGAAGACTTCAGTAACGGTATTGAAACACCGATGTTTAAACCGCCAAGATATCGACGATCATCGAACATCCCAAATTGCAGATTGGAAATTGGAAGCGCCGAAAGGACGAAATGTCAGCATGCAAGAAAACCGGAAAAACAATGACAGTTTCGCATAACAAATAATTTTGTTCTAAGAAAAGCTAATTATGATATTCCGACTTCAATTACAACATCAGTCAGAATAAGTGTTGCAAAAGTGTAATTATTTTAGGATTTTAAAAATGTATTTGAAAATTTAGGTAGAGATGTAAGTGCCATGCTTCACTCCCAAGGCATCACTGAATGCGCACAGCATCACCTGACTTATTTCTGAGCAGTGACAAAGAATACATCATTGACATCACTGACACAACGAGAAACCAAATTCCCAGCCATCATTAACAGGTCCTCCTTCCTCAGAGCACTTAATTTGTTGGTCAATGAAAGGAGAATAGTATTTCCGAGGATAGGAAGATCACAACAATTGGAACCCCAAAATTACGCGATATTTTCTTATATTTTATTATGCTCAGCAAAGTACAGTTAAATTATGATTTCAACTTACATCACGTTGTAGTGGTTCTTTCTGGCCAACAGCCGTCCCTTTGCTTGCCGCATAAGACTTTCCTTGAATTCTTAGATCAGTATTCATCTTCATGTTTATAGTCTTGCCTTGCTTTTCCTTTCCATCATAAAGAACTGGACACAATAAATTAACGTCGAGAATGACTGAATTGAAGTAAAATGTACTATTGTTTGTTGCTTGTGGGAGAGCGAGTGAGAAGCGGGTTATGACACGTTTACCGCCACGGTCATGCGGGCTCGGCAGATTTATCCTTCCTCATATCACGAACAAAGAAATGTACACACTGTTAAATATAGTAGAGGTATTTTGTTTTGAAGTATTAGGGGAATCTCTGGTACCGCGTGGCTATAATTTAAATGCAGCTACTCCAAGGGGTCCATTGCGGGCTGTAATTATCGTATAGCAACGAAACGTGGTAGGTATCCTAATGTGTTAGTCTGGAACCGATATGCACTGAAAAAAAATTAGTCACCATTTTGGCCACCAGGTGCAAATCTGGCGCTGTGAATGCAACAAAAACATACAGAAATGTTTCCACAATGAGATTTCCACTCTGCAGCGCAGTGTGCACTGATATGAAACTTCCTGGCAGATTAAAACTGTGTGCCGGACCGAGACTCTAACTCGGGACCTTTGACTTTCGCGGGCAAGTGCTCTACCATCTGAGCTACCCATCTGAGCTAGCCACAGCCTGGGGGATGTTTCCCGAATGAGATTTTCACTCTGCAACGGAGTGTGCGCTGATATGAAACTTCCTGTGTGACTAAGCCGTGTCTCCGCAATATCCTTTCTTCCAGGAGTGCTGGTTCTGCAAGGTTGGCAGGAGAGCTCCTGTGAAGTTTGGAAGGTAGGAGGCGAGGTACTGGCGGAAGTAAAGCTGTGAGGACGGGCCGTGAGTCGTGCTTGGGTAGCTCAGGTGGTGCCGGCACGGTAGCTCAGCGTGTCCGGTCAGAGGGTTAGCTGCCCTCTGTAATAAAAAAACTGTGTTAATCGATCAATAACGAACTTAAACGGATGTCGTACGACGTCCGTCCCGAGCAGATGCAGCGAACAAACGCGAACAAAATGAGATTAAAAAAAAAAAGAAAGGTGGTAGAGCACTTGCCCGCGAAAGGCAAAGGTCCTGATTTAGAGTCTCGGTCAGGCACACAGTTTTAATCTGCCAGGAAGTTTCATACAGAAATGTTTCCATATGTAATGGATTATGTAATGGTTTAGGAGTAGGACATGGAAAGCAAAGGTTAAACAAGTGAGAGTGGGATATGTCGATTTTATTATTAACCGCCGCTTCCAGAATTTGTTCAGTATGGGCACCGGTTACGTCGACGAAACGTTGCATCAGTAAAACGACGTGATCAACGGTTGCTCCAGCAGTTCCGTTGGAATCCGAGCAACGAATTCCTGCATGTTGAGCTTCAGATCAGGTAGAAACCGAACGTGTCCAAGGCAAACGCATTCTTTTAGGTATCTCCAGACTGAAAAGACACATGGATTCAGATCAGATAATCTTGCAGGACATGCATTGGAAAACCTCTGCAGACAACACTTTCGTGGAAGTTTGCATTACGCAGATATTTCACTGAACAAACGACATGAGATGTTGCGCCATCTCGCATGAAACATTTGTTTCCGCACAGCTGCGCTCTTCCAAAGCAGCAATCACAGGCTTTACGAGGAGGTCTCGATAACGCGCCGACGTCACGGTACACCTGACAGTCGCTCTGGGTGTTTTCTCTTCCAACAAGACCGATCGAGAAAAAAAGTGATTGTGAATCCACACCACACAGTGACATACAGAGAATGCAATGGCTCTTCGTGCACAATAAGCGGATTAATACTACCCCAAATTCGGCAGTTCTGTGTATATACCGCACCGTGTAGTGCAAAATGTGCTTCGTCACTCCCCAGAATTTTTCCCGTCCCCATGTCATCAACCTCGATCCATGACAAGAACAGACGAGCGACCTCAGAACGTTGCTGCGGATCATGAGGAATCAGTTGCTGCACCGTCTGGATCTTGTACGGGTACGAGTGTAATAAAGACTGCAAATCTTTCCGTACTGATGCCCATGGTTTGAAATTTTTGCGACACTGCAAGAGCGGCAGCACTGTCCAGGGCACGTGCTGCATGGTCAGTTCAGCAACAGAAACCTCGTCAGTGACTTGCACAGGGATATGACGCCGTCCTCTTGTACGTGTCACACCAAGCTCATCCCTGTTTTAGAATTTCATTACCATCTTCTTTAAACCATTTAATGACATCGCGCCTCTCCTCAGTCCGCAATACTCTCTCAATGCGCAGTCTAGTCCCTTCAGTCACACAAACCAACCAACCATCTCTCAATGCAGCACTTCATTAGTTCATATAAAACAGTTTCACTAACCAATCACCTTGGGGTTGAAGATCTTTTTTCCCATGTTTGCTTTAATAAAGAATTATTAGACAAGACCAACTTACAGAGCTCTCACCCCCCCTCCCCCCACACACAACACACAAATCCTAAAACCTACTGTCACACCACTCACCACCACCACCACCACCCTCTCTCTCTCTCTCTCTCTCTCCCTTTTGACACACCACACACCACACACTACACACACACACACACACACACACACACACACACAAATTCACAGACACCGCTGAAAGATTCAGAACAACCGCCAGGAGCACCTTCAACTGTCCCACTGTCAGCCATCTTGTTTTTACACCTTCAACTGTTCCACTGCCAGCCATGTTTCTTTTTACAGCCGGTAAACAGTGAAACAGAGACAGTGACAGTGGCAACTCTATATATAGTGTTGGACAGTGATGAAGTTGAGGAAAAAGAAAACACAAGTGAAACATTATGTAAATAGACACACACACACACACACAAACACTCATAGAATTAATTAATGTCAGGCGTAGAAATAACAATTTTCAAATCGTAATTTTGACTTAAACAATCTATCTACTTTAAGGTGTAAGTGGTTGCAGATGCCAAACTGTGGAACAAAACAGTCACTGTAGAAACACAACACATCAGAAAAACCGCACCATGTGGTAAAAAGGTAGGAATTCATAATTTATGTGTTTTTTCAAATATCTGTAATTACGATTTAAAAACTAATAGCTACATGTATACGAACAGTAAATAAAATTCTTTATCTTTAACAGATGAAAAATAAAAGCACACTGAAGATTCTGCAACTGCAGTGAAACATGTTTGGGTTAACAAACAAAACTGAGTTTCACTAACAGTGCACAGTCTCTCTTCTCGATAGCTATACAGTTCACTCACGTTATGGCTCGTCAAATCACAGTGTGGATGCCGTATTGGCGTACAAACAGTTTACAGAGCCAGATTTGCATTTGGTGGCCATAGTCGGAACTACTTTTTTTCCAGTGCCTATCTGTTCTTCATTAACGCAGTAGAATATCTAGCGAGTGCCGCTGCCACAAGTAATTACAGCCCGCACTGTAGCTCCGTGAGCGGTTGCACCTTAATTATAACTACGTTGTACTTCCAACCTGTCACGTTGTTAGCGATAGCATATTCAGCGATTTACAGGACAAAAACGAAAATACTTTTGACACTCTCAACGCTTCCCACTTCAAGGCTTCAACTGTTGGCGCTCGGCTTGGACACTGATATCACAGATATGGTGGGGTGGGGTGGGGGGAGGGTAAGGAGTGCAGGCGCTGCTGTCTTTCCCTGCTTGTGTAGAATGACTGAGAGACAGGCTGTTTGAAAAATGACAGAGGAGTGATTAACCAGCTCTGTGCCGCGGCGGTCGGTGAAGTGCAGCGCAGTGCAGTGAGTCAGTGGAGCTGGTGGTTGCACTTCCTGTTCCATACGCGCGGATGCCAGCGCTCTTAGTCACGGCCCGGCGCTCTCTCTCTCTTGCTGGAGCTGTGGTCTGCACCATTAAGCCGCCGCCGGTGGGCACGCGCCAGGTGAGGCGAGGCGATACGAAACGCCGCTGGAACCTGTTATTCTGTGCGGTGCCATTCGCTAACGAGCGGGCCCAATTCTGGGAAACGCGGCGCGCGCATGAGGACTTGTTTATAAGACTGCTCGCCCGCGCCAGAGCTTTCGCCGGCCATATACGGCCAACGCCGGCTGCCCTGAAGGCCGGCGGGTGGACGCCTGGGGGCGCCTCATCGCAGCGTACTGTATCACTGCATACCTCACACTGTGCAGCGACCTGCGAGCGGCCAGGCGCGAGAGCTTAGCCAAGGTGCGACGGCTGCAGCTGTGTCGATCTGTATTGCACTTAAGGAGCGTTCTTCTCTAATTATGCTGTCTGACAAAAAAGTAGAGTACCTATAAAGGGAGGAGGAAACGAAATGAAACTTTACGGATTAAGAGAGCATGTGATGTTATTTCGGTGGCTAACACCAACTTAGCAGCGTGAGCACACTAGTAAGACTTTGGCTCCCGCCTTCGCCCTGCTGGCCTGGATTTAGGCCTACAAGGTGTGTGATGAAAGTTGTAAGGTGGCTATAATTTCGCACCTTACAAGCACTCGTACACACACTTTGCTGTGAACTACAACCACAATTAGGCATCATGTGATAGGTTGTACATCGTATATATGAATATTTAAAGGAGACTGACATTGTCACATACGCCTTGTAAATAATTGTTAACGCTTATGGCATGAAAGGTGACGGATTGTCTTTACTGGTTCAAATGGCTCTGAGCACTTTGCGACGTAACTTCTGAGGTCATCAGTCGCCTAGAACTTAGAACTACTTAAACCTAACTAACCTAAGGACATAACACACATCCATGTCCGAGGCAGGATTCGAAGCTGCGACGCAGCGGTCGCTCGGCTCCAGACTGTAGCTCCTAGAACCACACGGACACTCCGTCCGGAGCCGGCCGCGGTGGTCTCGCGGTTCTAGGCGCTCAGTCCGCAACCGCGCGACTGCTACGGTCGCAGGTTCGAATCCTGCCTCGGGCATAGATGTGTGTGATGTCCTTAGGTTAGTTAGGTTTAAGTAGTTCTAAGTTCTAGGGGACTGATGACCATAGATGTTAAGTCCCATAGTGCTCAGAGCCATTTTTGAACTCCGTCCGGCGATTGTCTTTACTATCAGAACGTCGTAATGAATGATAGCCTATACTAGTAGAGGATGGAACGCCAGTGGAGATGAAACGACAGGCAGAACTCAAGCTCTGGGTGGAAGGCCCGTACAGGTGTTGGTCCTGCTTAAAAACAGGAAGTAACTAGACCGACGTTGTGGCACCTGAGCTCTGGAGCACAGTAGGGTGATGGCCAGCACCTATTGTAGCAGGACCGAAAGGATAACCGGGAACTCTGCAAATCCTGGACGCAGGTGAGAGGAACGAAGAAGCAGCACCTGGGAAACCACGCAGGCTGGGTTATTTCTAAGGATTTTTACTCAGAAGCGTACCATTGTACGAGTATAGGTTTTTCCCCGCAAAACTGCCGCGCTGGACGACAAAAGACTAAAATATGGTTGGTCGGCGTTCGGAAGAATCTGTAGAGAGGGAGAATATTCCTTGGTTTCGGGGATATGATTCGTTTTCGGAATTACGAGGGCGGGAAGCCGAACCTTGCTGGGAAGCCACCAGTGAAGAGACGAGGTCTTCCGTTGTGAGGGCCCGTGTGTAACAGTCGCTCAGTATCAGCTTTGTTGGTACAGACGGACTTGCTGTCTTTGCTCTCAGGAGAGTTTATAGTTAGAACAGTTAGGCTCTGTACTTTTGCGGAACTATACGATTCTGGACTTCACATCCGGGTTGGAAGTCGTCGTTGAGTACGCAGCTTTCAGTAATTGAGAGCACTTCTTCTGCCTATACTTACGTAGAGACGTTATCTGAAGTCCATCCTTGTGGCTGGGAGTTCGCATTTATCGTCTGTACAACACAGAGAGGAGAAGACAGTATTAGAGTATATTAGTCAGAGGACCGCCTTCTGCGTCCTAGTCTTTGAAAGCGTTTATTTGTGGCTAGAGTTCTTCCATCGTCGCAGACGGGCACGAGAACCATCACTTCGACAAACCGGACGCAGTACATATGGTGATATTGCTAATTGCTTCGGCTTTTAGGGCTATAAAGCTAAACAGCTGTGAACACGTTAGTTTATTTCCACTGAGGTTCCACACCACCGTAGATCATCTTTGAAAGTAGTACCTTCTAGTGTTTGGTGCGTAGATGGTGTCAGCCTTTCGCGTTAGTGATATCAGACCACGCAGTTATAATAAGGGTCAGAGTTGGGCATTTGATTAATAAGTTTAGTTAGGAAATATAGGCAATTGTACTTAAAGGGTTGATTTTAATCTATAATAAATATATATTGAACAACAACGTTTATCATTTAGTAGTATTAGTTGCCTTCATCATTCTTTTATGTTTAGATTTTAATTTATATGTAAAAAAAGGGCATTAATAGATCCTAAGGTCTGCTTCAGGGGGTAGTCAGACAGGGCCAAATCATCATTTTAGCGTTTATTATTTTCCGTTGCGCACATTCATTTTTATACCCGCCTGGAGTATCATCTTGGAAAGTAATGAGATTGAAATTTTATCTACCGAAGATTTTATTTATTTCAAAAAACAGTATCGCTCCTTCAAAGTAGTTCCCTTCGGCAGCTATACACCGGCGGAGTCTTTGTTTCCAGTCTTGGTAGCAGCGCTGGAAGGTTCAACTAATAGGGCCTTCAACATGTCGCTCACATTCTTTTGAATGTTCTTCAGAGTCCAAAAATGACATCCTTTTCAGATATTTGTAACTTCGGGAAAGGAAATAAGTCACGAGGATTCAGATCAGGTGAATTGTGGGGCTGTGGAACAGAAGGAATGCCCTTTGATGTCAAAAATTACGTCATAGAAGCGGCCGTGCGATATGGGGCTCGCAGGTTCGAATCCTGCCTCGGGCATGGATGTGTGTGATGTCCTTAGGTTAGTTAGGTTTAAGTAGTTCTAAGTTCTAGGGGACTGATGACCTCAGACGTTAAGTCCCATAGTGCTCAGAGCCATTTGAACCATTTGATACGGGGCGTTCACATGATGCAGCATCCATTTGTCTGCGACGTAGTCTCACTCGATTCAGCCTCTTCCTGAGCCTTTCAAGGACATCCTTGTAAAACATTTGGTTGACAATTCGTCCTGCAGTAACAACCTCACAAGAGCACGCACACATTCGACGATTTCGTAATTTTTGAAGTTCAAGTTGTCCGTGAACGAGGATCATCTTCAACGTGTTCTCGACCTTCCAAAAATGATTTTTGCCAGCGAAAAACTTGTGTTCTTGATAAGGGATGTTCCCCACAGGCCTGTTTAAACTATTCAAACGCCAAACTCGCAGATTTCCCAAGTTTCCCACAAAACTTTGAAGGTTACACGTGTAGTTATTCTTTCAGTACCGACATCCGTAGCTTACACATAGCAGCCTAGTGCAGCAGCACTGTCGCCAAGGGAACCCCCAGTGATCGAAAAGCTCAGTTTGGTGCCAACCTTTAAGGGGTGGTGAGCAGGTCAATGGGTAGTGGGGAGTCGTGGCTCAATGTCAGACGTGGCTGGAAGCTACACGGCCGCGTCCCGTGAGAAGCTCGATAAATACGTTACTGTTGTAATGTTCGTGGACGGCATTGAGAATTCATAAACACTGGAAGCAAGTCGTTAGCAAAGACAGGTATAAGCAATGGTTTCCTCTGAAAAGCAATGTTGTTGTGGTCTTCAGTCCTGAGACTTTTTGATGCAGCTCTCCATGCTACTCTATCCTGCGCAAGCTACTTCGTCTTCTAGTACCTACTGCAACCTACATTCTTCTGATTTTGTTTAGTGTTTTCATCTCTTGGTCTCCCTCTACGATTTTTACCCTCCACGCTAAACTGGTGATCCCTTGATGCCTCAGAATATGCCCCATAAACCGATCCCTTGTCCTAGTCAAGTTGTGCCACAAATTTCTCTTCTCCCCATTTCTATTCAATTCCTCCTCATTAGTTATGTGATCTACCCATCTAATCTTCAGCATTCTTCTGTAGCAACACATTTCAAAGGTTCTATTCTCTTCTTGTCTAAACTATTTATCGTCCACGTTTCAACAAACCGAAATAAGAATAGGAACATGTATCGTGCCTTGTACCAGAAACTATTAATCTTTCAGTTCTATGGAGTCTGTGTCTCCTTTCGAATCGTTTTCGTATCTCTTAGAAGTAACTGACTGTGAAGATTTTTAATGGCAAGTGTGGTGACTTTGATATGGCATGTACCGTTAGGCACAATGTCCCATTTTTAGTCTTCGTTTGCATGTTCCTTCGGAGTAAGATGCCCAAGCTAAACTGTGCAGCATAAACATTGGCCCGATTGAAGTGGTTATATCAACACAGCTGGTTTTCGAGAGAAAGTTGGTCGTGTTACGCTGAAGCGCCAAAGAAACTGGTATAGGCATGCGTATTCAAATACAGAGATAACGGGCTTCGGTTGACAACGCCTATATAAGAAAACAAGTGTCTGGCGCAGTTTTTGGATCCGTTGCTGCTGCCACAATGGTAGATTATCAAGATTTAAGAGAGTTTCAACGTGGTGTTATAGTCGGCGCACGAGCGATGGGACACAGCATCTCCGAGGTAGCGATGAAGTGGAGATTTTCCCGTACGACCATTTCACAAGTGCACTGCGAATATCAGGAATCCGGTAAAACATCAGATCTCCGATATCGCTGCCGTCAGGAAAAGATCCTGCACGAACGGGAACAATGACGACTAAAGAGAATCGTTCAACATTACAGAAGTGCAACGTTTCCGCAAATTGCAGCAGATTTCAATGCTGAGCCATTAGCGAGTGTCAGGGTGCGAATCATTCAACGAAACATCATCGATATGGGCTTTCGGAGCCGAAGGCTCACTCGTGTACCCTTGATAACTCCACGACACAAAGCTTTACGCCTCGTCTGGCCCCGCCAACACCGACATTGCACTGTTGATGACTGGAAACATGTTACCTGATCGGACGAGTCTCGTTTCAAATTGTATCAAGTGGATGGACGTCTAGGGGTATGGAGACAACATAATGAATGCATGGACCCTGCATGTCGGCAGGGGACTGTTCAAGCTGGTGGAGGCGCTGTAATGGTGTGTAGTGTGTGCAGTTGGAATGACATGGGACCCCTGGGACGTCTGGATTCGACACTGGGAGGTGACACGTACGTAAGCATCCTGTCTCATCACCTGAATCTATTCATATCCGTTGTGCATTCCGACGGACTTGGACAATTCCAGTAGGACAATGCGACACCCCACACGCCCAGAATTGCTACAGCGTGGCTCTTTCGCTGGCCAACAAACTCCCGAGACATTATCATTGAACATATGTGGGATGCCTTGGGACGTGCTTTTCAGAAGAGATCTCCACCCCCTCGTACTCTTACAGATTTACGGACAGCCCTGAAGGTACAGGTATCGTGGTGTCAATTCCCTCCAGCACTGATTCAGACATTAGTCGAGTCTATGCCACGTCATGTTGCGGCACTTCCACGCTCTCGCGGGGCCCCTACACGATGGTAGGCAGGTGTACTAGTTTCTTTGCCTCTTCAGTGTAGGTACTAACAAGCGAGTAGGCACCCTACAAATTTGATAGCATAACATTCTAAATTGTGCTGTTTCATTTTCGCAACACGCACAAAAAAAAAACTACGCAACTTCGCTGATGACGCTTTCAGAGATCACGTGATGGCTGAAACTCTGACTGAACATCTGTAACGGATGAAGACACGGGCCTACACAGGCAGAACAACAGAGCGTTGCCAGATCGTTCGTAGTGTTGTCGGTCTCATTACTTTGTTTATAACACCTCGTATGCACTTATTCCGCTGAGAAGGGTGTCATAAAACCGCTGTATCCTCTCTTGAGACAAGCTCGCCTACAGTTGTGCTAACTGGTCCTTGATATTGCTTAGACTGCCACAGGAACGGAACTGACGTCCGAGCTGGTCCCACATGTGGTCTGCCGGGGGCATGTAATCTTGGTGGCAAGGGGAATACCTCATCTCACAGACAGTTCATAGATACGCGTATCATTTGTGGACGGGCAACGTCCTGTTGAAAAATGGCACAATGACACTGTCGCATGAGCAGTAACACATGAGGACGCATGATGTCGCTGACGTGGCGCTGCGTCATCAGTCCCCACCACCAGCACCAAAGTGACTACAAATCGTGACCTGAAGTCATACTCGACGGCTTCCCGCACTGTGACGCCACAACTATCGCTGCTGTGCTTCGCGAAATCATTGGAAGACTGGGCACACTCCCCGATGATGTCATCCGCGGTATCGCAGCACCGCGATTCATTGCGGAACAGATTGTACAGTCGTTTATTAACAGTCCACGCACCACTCCAAAGGCAGCCGTTGGTGTTGTGTTGCTAACGGTAGTCTACATATGTGTGGTAACTTCCTAGTCCGACTGCTGAATGTCTCTGATCAATGGTGGGGGATGACACAGAATATCGGAGGGAGTTCGTTATCTGTTCTCGGATGCCAGGTGCGGATGTGAAGGGGTTACGATGTGCTTGGTGCACAATATGGCAATCCTCCCTTGCGGTTGTTAGACGTGGTTGACTGGAACTTCGACGTCGGGTATGCTTGACCTGACGTGTCCATGCAGTCCAGCATCAGCTGTCACATCCGAATGCCTCACAAGTCTGGATGTAGCACGATTCGACATAATGGCCAAATGGAGACCCACAATGAGTCCTCTTTCAAACTCTGTCAGATGCTGATAACGCTGTCTCAAATGAGTAAGCGCCGTCTCCGTGCCCTTCGGATGATCACTAAACATATGGCGCTGTTTATATTACTTATATACCCTACCAGGTCTGGTAACAATATTTAACACGAACAACAGTAATACACTCTGGTGACCGTTCTGGACTGATGACCTCAAATGTTAAGTCCCATAGTACTCACAAGGGAACATCCCCATCGCACCCCCCTCAGATTTAGTTATAAGTTGGCACAGTGGATAGGCCTTGAAAAACTGAACACAGATCAAGCGAGAAAACAGGAAGAAGTTGTGTGGAACTATGAAAAAATAAGCAAAATATACAAACTGGGTCGTCCACGCCTAAGATACGCAATATTAAGGGGGAAGTGAGCCGCGGGGCGCCGTGGTCCCGTGGTTAGCGTGAACAGCTGCGGAACGAGAGGTCTTTAGTTCGAATCTGCCCTCGGCTGAAAATTTTGCTTTCTTTATTTTCGCAAAGTTATGATCTGTCCGTTCGTTCATTGACGTCTCTGTTCACTGTAATAAGTTTAGTGTCTGTGTTTTGCGACAGCACCGCAAAGCCGTGCGATTAGTTGACGAAAGGACGTGTCTCTCCAATGGGAACCGAAAACATTTGATCGCAAGGTCATAGGTCAACCGATTCCTCCACAGGAAAACACGACTGATATATTCTATACGACACTGGTGACAGCATGTGCGTCACATGATAGGAATATGTTGTCGACCCACCTAACTAGTACACTTGGCGAATGGGTAAAAAGATTCTTCTACCTTGCCCGATTTAGGTTTTCTTGTGGATGTAATAATCACTCCAAAAAAAGTGATGAAAACATAAGGGTTTGTCACATAAACTGAAAATAAAAAGTTAAAATTTTCGGTCAAGGGAAGATTTGAATCAAAGACCTCTAATTCCGCAGCTGTTCACGCTAACCACGGGACCACGGAGCTCCGCGACTCATCTCCCCCTTAATATTGCTTATCTTAGACATGGACGACCCAGTTTGTATATTTTGCTTATTTTTTCATAGTTCCACACAACTTCTTCCTGTTTTCTCGATCGATCAGTGTTCAGTTTTTCAAGGCCTATCCACTGTGCCAACTTATAACTAAATCTGAGGGGGGTGCGATGGGGAGGTTCCCTTGTCAGAACCATTTGACCGTTCTGCTGTCGCAGAGAATTGCAACTCTATTACATTTACATATTAGCCAATGTTGTGCGCGTGTACGAAGTTACAGTGGCATCCGACCATATGTTCTGCGAACTTCACTTTTTTTTTTTGTCAGGAACTTTATTAAGAAGCCTTTTAGGGTCATTTCTCGTAGAGAACAAATACCTTAAGTTACCACTCACAGCTTAGTCTTTGCTTCCTTATACTTTACAGAGCAGAGAAAATTTTTTATTTATTGCTGATTTACCGTGACCAGATTAGGGCCTTAAGGCCCTCTCTTTCTTCTGACTGGGAACAACACATACAAAAGATTTCACAGAGAAGTTCACAGTAATAATAGTCATAATAATATTAACAGCGGTAATAGTCATAGTTGACACCAATAATAATAATAATAATAATGATAGCGATAATAATATGCGTTTTTCTTATTTGGTGCATTGTGATGCCACCTACTGCCAAGGTACTCCACATCAGCGACTTCAGTAGTCATTAGACGCAGAATGGAGCGCTCCGCAGAACTCACGGACTTGGAACGTGGTCAGGTGATTTGGGTGTCACTTGTGTCATACGTCTGTATGCGAGATTTCCACACTCCTAAACATCCCTAGGTCCACTGTTTCCGATGCGATAGTGAAGTGGAAACGTGAAGGGACATGTACAACACAAAAGCGTACAGGTCGAACTCGTCTGTTGACTGACAGACACTGCCGACAGTTGAAGAGGGTCGTAATGTGTAATAGGCAGACATCTATCCAGACCATCACACAGGAATTCCAGACTGCATCGGATGCACTGCAAGTACTATAACAGTCACGCAGGAGGTGAGAAAACTTAAATTTCATGGTCGAGCGGGTGCTGATAAGCCACACATCGCGCCGGTAAATGCCAAACGACGTCTCTCTTGGTGTAAGGAGCGTAAACATTTGACGATCGAATAGTGGAAAAACGTTGTGTGGAGTGACGAATCAGAGTACATAATGTGACGATCCGATGGCAGGGTGTGGGTATGGCGAATGCCCGGTGAACGTCATCTGCCACCGTGTGTAGTGCCAACAGTAAAATTCTGAGGTGGTGGTGTTATGGTGTGGTCGTGTTTTTCACGGAGGGGGCTTGCACCCCTTGTTGTTTTGCGTGTCACTATCACAGCACAGACCTACATTGATGTTTTAAGCACCTTCTTCCTTCCCGCTGTTGAAGAGCAATTCTGATCGAGCACCTGTTCATAATGAACGGCCTGTGCCAGAGTGGTTACACGACAATAGCATTCCTGTAATGGACTGACCTGAATCCTATAGAACACCTTTGGGACGTTTTGGAACGCCGATTTCGTGCTAGTCCTCACCGACCGACATCGACACCTCTCCTCAGTGCAGCACTCCGTGAAGAATGGGCTGCCATTCCTCAAGAAACCTTCCAGCACCAGATTGAACGTATGCTGGCGAAAGTGGAAGCTGTCATCAAGGCTAAGGGTGGGCCAAAACCACATTGAATTCCAGCATTACCGATGGAGGGTGCCACGAGCTTGTAAGTTATTTTCAGCCAGGTGTCCGGATACTTTTGATCACATAGTGTAATAATAGTGAATGGTATAAAGAATTATATAAATTAGTTTAGTACATTTGAGTGTGTGATTAGAGTTATCAGGAGGGAAAAGGATTTAGACGAAGGAGAAGATTGAAATGACAGTGGTTCAAATGGCTCTGAGCACTATGCGACTTAACTTCTAAGGTCATCAGTCGCCTAGAACTTAGAACTAATTAAACCTAGCTAACCTAAGGACATCACACACATCCATGCCCGAGGCAGGATTCGAACCTGCGACCGTAGCGGTCGCTCTGCTCCAGACTGGAGCGCCTAGAACCGCACGACCACTCCGGCTGGCCAAATGACAGTGACAGTAGAAGATAGGAAACAATAAAATATAAACTGAGAGCTCTAATGACAAGAGGGGGGAGGGGGGGAGTTGTGGTGGAGAAGGCATTTGAGGACTAAGCTGTGGATCTAAATATGGGATAGATGGCTATTGTGATAGAAGGTAGGCAATTAGCTGGTCTTTGAAGCTTGGAACGGATTTGGTTTCTCTGATATTTTGTGGAAGATTATTGCAGAGTCTGATACGGAGAATGATGTAGAGAATGTGGCAGTGTCATGTGCTGGTACAGAGAGGATATTAGTGGGTTGAGAGCGAGGTTTTCTACTGTGCTATTCAGATAGTAGTGTAAAAGTTGACGATAAATAAGAGGGAGTGCAGTGATTCAGATGACGATAAAGCAAGCATAGGGTATCGTATTCTCTACGCTTATTGGCACGTAGCCGTGATAGTTGTCTGTAGGAAGGAGTGATATGGTCGAAAAAGCTAATGTCACAAATGTATGGTTCACAAGCATTCATCACCAGTTCCAACCTGCGGGACCTTTCGTATGAAAGTCCTTGGAGAATAGCATCACCATAGTTGAGTATAGGGAGTATAAGTGATTGTACAAGCTTATTTTTAAGCCCAAAAGGAAACACTTTTTTTTATATTTCTGTAATGAGTGAAGTGACACTGACACCTTCTTCCAGACTGCAATTGTGTGTTCAGTCTAGGTGATCGTCCAGAATTATGCCCAAGATCTTTTCAGAAGAAGAAAAGGTTATTTCCGTACCGTTTAGGATTAATAGTGGAAGAGATTCTCTGTATTGAAGTGTAATGAGTCTTTTACAAGCGACTAAGATTGCTTGTGTTTTAGATGGGTTAAGTTTCAAACCTAATTTTACGCCCGGTATGACGTGGCAAGTAAACCAGCATTTATATTCTGGCTGGCCGTGCACAAGTTTCTTAGGTTTGCAGTTAGATACAGCTGTAGATCGTCAGCGTATAACCTGATAACAATTGGGTACACTGATTCCAGCCAAACTGTCCAAATACACATAGGTCGGGACGACAGCCATTAAGTGACGCGCCTGCGAAAGACTGTCCTCTAAGCCGATGTAGGTGTGTCTGAGGCTACGGTATCGAAAGGAAAAGTATTGGTAGGAGTCCTATTGTCAGAAAAGTATCGATACCTGCCTCTGTTTTTAAGATCTATAATAGACAGACGTAGTCGATTTTCACGTGTTTTAAATATAAAATTACAAGAGTTAAATCAAGCAATGTTTTTGTTTTCATCACAGATCACCATTTTAAAAAATTTGGAACTTGATGCTAACTCATATGTAAAGCGCTCTTATCATATTTTTAAGTAAATAATTTAACCTTGCTGTCGTTGTGGGGTCTTCTGTTAAATGTTTTCTTATGTTTGAAAAAGCCTTTCCGAAGACGTCAATTTCTTGGAAACAGATTTTACACCTCACTTCTTTGTTATTCAGTCTATCAGTATACTTAGAAGTTTCACTTTCGATAGGCGCCGTTCTGTCCGTGAAGCGAACGAACTGCGAACGAAACATTCCGAGGTTGCTGAACCATGCCAAGTGCGTCATTTGTGGCCGTAAATGAACGTCCGGCTCCTTCACATGCGTAACGCTTGTGCGACCATTTCTGAATTTTGCAGTCCATTCGTAGACACTTCCGTTGAGGCAAGATACTGTTCCCGTGTTGTGACAAAAATCTTTGATGGATTTGGGTTCAAATGGCTCAAATGGCTCTGAGCACTATGGGATTTAACTTCCAAGGTCATCAGTCCCCTAGAACTTAGAACTACTTAAAACTAACTAACCTAAGGACAGTACACACATCCATGCCCGAGGCAGGATTCCAACCTGCGACAGTAGCGGTAGCGCGGTTCCAGACTGTAGCGCCTATAACCCCTCGGCCATCCCGGCCGGCTGATGGATTTGGGCCCCCGATACATCTTCTGACCACAAAAACCGGATCACCGCTCGTTGTTTCTCTTTGGTGCAAACTTCTAATGGAGTAGTCATGGTGTGTCTGCAAGAAAAGGAAGGCAAATGGAGGAATTACTATCAAAATTTCATAGCAGGATCGTGACAGGCAATAACAATAAAATAAACGAGATCAGAGGTAAGTAGTGACAATGTAAGTTATGACAATATTGAGGATAATTTTTTAGTTATCTCATACATCAAGAACAACACGTTTTACGATTTATGAAAGTTTTCCGTTTTCGTATAATTCGTGTCACATTACTGAGGACATAGGACGTATCTTCTGGGTTTTTTAAAAAAAAAAAAACATGTGAAAATCATTCGCTGTGGTGTGATTTGTGGAAGCTGACTACGTGTCAGTTCTGTGAAATCTGAGGATCATGTTGTCTAACATGGTGTGCATTGACTGACAGGCAATTTCAGCGGCGCTGCTAGGGGCTTAGGTGCTCGATATGGCAGTGTTACGCTCCAACGGTTATTGACCAGCCGCGTTCCGGTCGAAGCACGCGTCCGCTATTGCCCTGGCGGCTCGCAGGCGATCGCCGTCAATATCATTAGGTCTCCTACTCCACAGTACCGTAGCACTCTCCGGCTGCAGTCAGGGTACCTTAGGATAGGTTCCTGTCTAGATAGCTTCCTTCTTTCGAGGCTACTACCGTTTTGCGGTTGATATTATTCAACGGATATGTTAACCGTTATCATCAAGTAAGAAGCTACAGAAAATTATCAGTTTTTTTGAATGTTTTATAATGATTCCACGTAACATACAGTGACAGTGAAAGATGCATGTTTTATGAATAAATGACAATGCTGCTCTCATCTGAAATGCGAAATACCTTCAAATAATTTAGTATTAATATTAGCTTTAGTACAAAAAGTCAACTATCATTCCAGACACTCAACAAATCAAATAACGCGGACAGACAGATATTTTTTTTAGTATACAAGATCAGCTGCCATAACTGCGACAATTTCTACGTATATCATAGCGGCAGAAATTTTGTGTGTTAGGTTTAGTTAATAACAGCTTCCAGTCATTCGCCTCCAGCAGTCAAATAAATCGGCGGTACTTGCTCATTGCTTGAAACTGGACAATATTAAAGACAGCTAAAGCTCCTACATACATGAAACAAAAGCCGAGAACTAGAGATCCTAGAACATTTAGAAATTTTCAGGCACAGAATTTTAAAAAAAGGCTCTAAGCACTGTGGGACTTAACATCTAAGGTCATCAGTCCCCTAGACTTAGAACTACTTATACCTAACTAACCTAAGGACATCACACAAAATTATGCCCGAGGCAGGATTCGAACCTGCAACCGTAGCAGTTGCGTGGTTCCGGACTGAAGCGCCTAGAGCCGCTCAGGGCGCTTAATTACGCAACAAAATCACATACTTGAAGAAAAGATAGACAGCGAATACGCTGAACTACCAACACTTTCAGTATAATTTGGCTTAAGGTATTCCACCATTCTAAACTCTTATTTCACCTGATATTCTTGTACGCATTCGAAAAGTATTGACCAACTAGGATCACCTAACTACCTTATTTCCTCTTCTTTATTTGTTCTTGTTTCCTAATACTCCTACAACTTCTCCCTATGTTGTCTTTTCTTCTCTCCATGCTGTTACCGATTTCTTATTTCTTTTGCCTTGAAAGCCTTCTAAACATAGTATATCTTATTCTTCAAAAGACTTTCTGTTTTTCCGATTATTTGTTGTCGTTATGTTCTAATTGTTTCCATAGTTGTACAAGTTATGCCCTTGGCGATTTGTTTTTCTTATGCATTCGGCAGAGGTGTGCAAAGAAGACTAATCTTCTCGTTGCCATTATTTGTGATATTTCCTCTCCATTTTTGTAAAGCTCTTCGGTACTTCTCAATTCCCACTACGTATAGTGTTCCTATAGAACGCGTTAAATTTTTAATAATCCATCTCTCAGCTGCCTCTATTCTGTGCATCTTATATTTCATCGTTAACCATTCACATCCGAACAAGCAATGTAGTCATTCCACTGTGATACAGTGTTTCAGTTACATTTTTATATGCATTTATATGCATTTCTTGTCGTTGATTTTTTTGTCAAACCATATGCTCTTTCCACCTCTTCAGTTTTTACATATATTACAAATTTTTCTAGAATTTTTCATGTTACTGCATGATTTCTCCAAAATATTTAAATTTACTAACTCGGTCTATTTTATCTATTTGTGTTTATATGGAGTTTGGTGCATTTTTTATATATCATGATTTTCGTTTTCTCAGCAGAAATTCTGAGACCATTTCTAAACACTTTTTTTCAGAAGATTTATTTGAGTAACTGATTCTGTCAGATAATCTGAAAGTACAGGGTTATTACAAATGATTGAAGCGATTTCACAGCTCTACAATAACTTTATTATTTGAGATATTTTCACAATGCTTTGCACACACATACAAAAACTCAAAAAGTTTTTTTAGGCATTGACAAATGTTCGATATGTGCCCCTTTAGTGATTCGGCAGACATCAAGCCGATAATCAAGTTCCTGCCACACTCGGCGCAGCATGTCCCCATCAATGAGTTCGAAAGCATCGTTGATGCGAGCTCGCAGTTCTGGCACGTTTCTTGGTAAAGGAGGTTTAAACACTGAATCTTTCACATAACCCCACAGAAAGAAATCGCACGGGGTTAAGTCGGGAGAGCGTGGAGGCCATGACATGAATTGCTGATCATGATCTCCACCACGACCGATTCATCGGTTTTCCAATCTCCTGTTTAGGAAATGCCGAACATCGTGATGGAAGTGCGGTGGAGCACCATCCTGTTGAAAGATGAAGTCGGCGCTGTCGGTCTCCAGTTGTGGCATGAGCCAATTTTCCAGCATGTCCAGATACACGTGTCCTGTAACGTTTTTTTCGCAGAAGAAAAAGGGGCCGTAAACTTTAAACCGTGAGATTGCACAAAACACGTTAACTTTTGGTGAATAGCGAATTTGCTGCACGAATGCGTGAGGATTCTCTACCGCCCAGATTCGCACATTGTGTCTGTTCACTTCACCATTAAGAAAAAATGTTGCTTCATCACTGAAAACAAGTTTCGCACTGAACGCATCCTCTTCCATGAGCTGCTGCAACCGCGCCGAAAATTCAAAGCGTTTGACTTTGTCATCGGGTGTCAGGGCTTGTAGCAATTGTAAACGGTAAGGCTTCTGCTTTAGCCTTTTCCGTAAGATTTTCCAAACCGTCGGCTGTGGTACGTTTAGCTCCCTGCTTGCCTTATTCGTCGACTTCCGCGGGCTACGCGTGAAACTTGCCCGCACGCGTTCAACCGTTTCTTCGCTCACTGCAGGTCGACCCGTTGATTTCCCCTTACAGAGGCATCCAGAAGCTTTAAACTGCGCATACCATCGCCGAATGGAGTTAGCAGTTGGTGGATCTTTGTTCGTCCTGAAGTGTCGTTGCACTGTTCTGAATGACTGATGTGAGTGCATTTCAAGCACGACATACGCTTTCTCGGCTCCTGTCGCCATTTTGTCTCACTGCGCTCTCGAGCGCTCTGGCGGCAGAAACCTGAAGCGTGGCTTCAGTCGAACAAAACTTTATGAGTTTTTCTACGTATCTGTAGTGTGTCGTGACCATATGTCAATGAATGGAGCTACAGTGAATTTACGAAATCGCTTCAATCATTTCTAATAGCCCTGTATTACAGAATCGTCTTCAAAATCCAGTCAATTTACCTTAATTCTATTTGATTTTCTTCCCAGAGTTAATGGTTCAGTTTTGTCATTTTTTGCTCTAAATTTTAGATTCTTTCATCTTTTTAAATGCAGTTAAATATTAAAAGAGATAAGACGTGCACTTCTCTAACTTCAATTTTTATTTCAAATGGGTGCGATACTTCTCTCACAAATTTCACTTAAATGTGTGCGTTAGACTTCTACTACGAAGTATGTTTGCTGATTTCCCTTTCACGTCAAATTCTCTAATGATTCTATCTATTTTTTCTCTGCCTACAGATTCAATTACTTTCTTTTCATTATAATTTACACCATTTCTCGTAGTAATAAAATATTATTCTCTTGTTTCCCCAATGTATCATGTCTATACAACAGAATTGCTTTAAGCCATTATCTTTGATTACGCAAGATGTTAAAGTATAGGGGGATCCCAAAAAGCAGACGCCATCACTTTTGCACTCCATAAAGTCTTTGCCTTTTTCAGTAAAATCTCCGTGGTTACTTGTAGCTGGAAATGTAATGATTCATCCACAGGCACGCATCTTACGAATTCTGCGTTAATGTCACCATATTCTGTATACAAAAGTTATTCGCAGCCATTCTTTCTCAAAAGCCAGAAATTGTGGCTTCTAGCGAACACAGTTACTTTTCATGTCCAGGTTTCTGTGAACAGTGTAGTGTGCTCGTCCATTTAAGAAGTCTACAATACCAGCGGTTTCATGCACGTTCTTCTTTCACTCCGGTATTATCAAACTACTCACTGGTTTCCTGTGTAGTGACTTCAATTAGTCGGTAGGAGCGTGCTTCAATGCCTGTGCTTCTTCAATCCTGATTATACTCATAATCCGGAAATAAATAGCCAAACATGTCAGTTTCGAATCCACAGGAACCTCATGCAGTACGTTTCGTTGTTAGCCGCTGTCAAATCTTTTCATTTCAAAATCTTGAACAAAATACTAAACTTAGTTATTTGCCACTTTCACACCACGTCACACTAAGTTCATATGACTGGAATCAAACAACTATACACTCCCTCACAATGGAACCAACAAGAAAAGCGTTAAAATAATCGTTATTACCAACACTGGCGCAGTTTCCGTAAATCTCATAGAAGTTTACCAAACTTACGAATCTGTCCTGGTATACAACAGTTTGGAAGATAGACAGAGCGAGCCGCTAAAATTTTCTACCCTGCCCTCTTAATCTACAGCCTCTCATGCGCCAGTGTTCACGCTGTGAGCACAAGCCCCCATATTACAGCTTCCACGTTTATAATTACAATTTTTAAAATGAGTTCATATAAATGCTAACACAAATTGATAGAAGATAATCCGCATGCTCGGGCTCAGGGGAGCATACACATAGACACACACAAACACACACACAGAGAGGGAGAGAGAGAGAGACGCCCGTTGCTTATCTCATGTTATGATGTATTGCACTGGTCGCTACAGAGTACTGTGACATATTTCACATCCTCGACGACTTCCAGTTTAGGAAGGTCTGGATACTTTCTGTCGTATCTTGAAGGAACTTTTATTACTATTTTTGATAGTGGCATTCGGTACCAAATTATCTTCTTTCCGACCTGCCTCCACAAATTTAAAATTCGCATATTACAGACAAGCACTATTCAACAACGAGGCTTTATTTCCCGCTATATTTTGGTTATTTTCACCTATCATGATCACGACTAACTTGGTGAGCACATTTACACTGTTACCAATAGCTCTTCATCGTCTCGCTTCTTCCGCTGCCCTCTGATCCTGCAACCAATCTGTAGTCTTGTAACTAACTCCTACGTCAGCACTTAGCCTGCAGTGCGGTCTGTAGATTCCTTTTTACACAAATGTCTATTACAATTCGTTGGTCTCCTACTTCTCTCAATCTTCTATTTCCTGTTCAGCGTATTCCGTTCTATATCTCTATGCACTAAATACTATACACTTATCCACAAATTTCGTACGCAGCCCACCATTGATGCGCGGTGGTACATCAAAGGTTATTAAAAACATTGATAGTGGATTACCAGTTAATACACTAGAAAGCTTTCATGCTCTTCTGCTACGGTCGCAGGTTCGAATCCCGCCTCGGGCATGAATGTGTGTGATGTCCTTAGGTTGGTTAGGTTTAAGTAGTTCTAAGTCTAGGGGACTGATGACCTCAGATGTTAAGTCCCATAATGCTTAGAGCCATTTTTCATGCTCTTCTGTGCGAATCAGAACTTCGGCAATAAGCGCAAAATACAAAGGGGAGGTAATATGTTTAACAGAAAATTCAAAATTTCCGTTTGTACATATCTTTAAGTAATGGATTTGTTCAAATTGCGTTCTGACTGCGATTGTTAATTTAGGTGATTAGAAATCCAAAGTTAGCTCACTACTTCTGTTCCTATCCGTTAACGCCGTATGGAATAACATTCTGGAACAATTTCGCGGTTATTAATTATTCACTCTACAAAAAGCTGAAACAATTATTAAATGTTAATTTTGTTTGAAGACTTCCTGTTTGAATCTATTTAAGCAGTTAATCATATTAACAACAGTTTCTGCATAGTTTTCCCATATTAAGTCCATGTCGGTCGTTCAATGAATAATCCTCCACAATTCTTTCTCAGAACTTACTTACTCTCAAGAGCTAGAATTTGGTGACAACGTCAGTCAGCATTTATTTTACATCTACTAATTTTTTACATTGTCTCCATCACGTTCTATACACGTACACCAATACTGTGTGAGACCTTGCGTACCCTGTTGACAAATCTCTTTCCCTGTACTTGTTTCCGCATTTTCACTGCACGAATTCCGTTCTCATCATCTTGAAAGTGCGCAAAACGAAAAGAATCGCTAGTTGGCTCAAACAGATGGAAGTCTGAAAGCGCCAGATCTGGGCTGTGGGGTGGATGAGGCAATAATGTTCAGTCCAAAATGGCGACGTGTTCTCGATTTCTGAGACCTATGTGTGAGCGTACATTGTTGTGTTGGAGCAATTTTGGATTGTTGTCAGACTGATCACGCCGGGAATGGTACTTGAGTTTCTTCAGAGACTTTGGATATGCCTGGGAATTAATGGTTGACTACTTATGGCTACGCATCTACAGGATGACGCGATCACTATCCGGAAATGGTAACACCATGACTTTGCCAGGGCAGAAAACTGCCTTGAATATCTTCTTTTTGGTGACTGGGTAATGCCACTTTAGTGTCTACCCTTTCATTTATAGAAAACGATCTTACATTATGTCACAATACACGAATCATCACACCATCCAAACACACACAGGTGTGCTACATTTAGATCTATGCTGAAAAGGGCCCACAGATTACCATTAAAGAAATTGATATCCAAACAATTGCAAGAAATAATGGATATTCTGAAAAATCAACTGACGAACTATCAAACAAAATACAGGCCAACATCAGTAATATAAGCACTACAGGAAATCATCTGACCCTGAACATTTATTCACAAGCATTACACATTTAGGCACAGCATCTCAAAAAATTGCTAATTTATGTTGGAACACCGACATTAAAATCTCTTCCTCCACAAACAACAAAATGGGACACCACCTACCACACGCAGTATACATAGGCACTACAATGACAGAGCAAACTAGAGTATATAAATTACAGTGTAACAGTTGCTCCGCATTTTACAAAGGCAAAATAGGAGGGACTGCCCACACACGTTACAAAGGAAACAATGATGCCTTTGCATTTAACCACTTTGACAGATCTGCAATAAGTAACCACATGGACCTTAATTGACACAGACTAAGTGACATCCACAACAGCTTAACTGTACTCCATACAGAAAACAATGGTAAAAAAACTTGATCTGCTTAAGCAATTAGAAATAATGTTACAAAAAAAAGCTTCTGAAAATTTGTTGAATGAGCAAACAGAGTTCAGCAGTCCCAATCTTTTCAGTAGTTTTAATAGTTTATTTTTCTTTTATAGAAACAAGTATTTAATAATGCAACCATTTAATAAAATATAGGCACATTTACCACATTCTAAAATATTTGTATTATTAAGGACTCTATGTAAATAATAGTGTAACATCTTGTAAATAATATCTGCGCATTCGTAAATTGCAGCGTCTTTACCATAGAAATTCTTTGACTTCCTTTGAATTGTGTTCGAAAATGTACTGTGTTAAAATATTTCTGCAAATGTGCTGTTTAATAGAAAGTGTGTATTTGCACATAAACATTCTGCAGAACCATACACCTAGTACTAGAAACAGTAAGTAACTTTTCGATTTATCATAGCTTTTTAAACTTATATTTCATAATGTGGCATTTTGTAATACAACAACGTGTTCTTGACAGGCCCAGGATTGAACGAAATTTAAAGTTGATGTAGACTATCAGAGCACCTGAGGATGAGCGCCCAGGGCTAGAAATACATCGAACGTTTTAATAAAATCAAGATTTGTTGCTGAAGATTGTTATTCTTTATTACTACGAAAGTAATACAGTCACGGGAGAAACACTGCAATCAATGGATAAAATTAAGTTTGGTGATGTATTTTGCAATGATAAGATAAAAAAACATGGATTGAAATGATATTACGCTGATGCTCAGTTTGGAATTTCTTGTGTTATGCATTGTAGTTTTATATGTTCATTACGGCAGTATGTGCGTAGTTTCAACAAAGAATAAATTGACTTTACGATAGCTACCGTGCTAATTTTGGTCTCGGATTACTCTGATGATTTTATGAAGTGCTTCCTATGAATTTCACGTGTTTGGAATATGTAGTGTTCAGTTAATGAATTTATAATAACGTTATTAGAAAGAGGAAATCAAAATGATGAACTTTGTGTAGTGCTGAAGACACCATCTCTGGGGCAGTGGCACCGATTCGACGCCACGAATGTGGCGAATCATGGAGACCAGTTTCAACGCTTCCACGTTGCTTGTAAAGAGTGTTTGCGAGAGCGCCATTTTGATGGTTCACTATGGCTCTGCTTTCTTTAGAAAATTTTCTAAACTTCGTACATGTGCAGAAGAAATGTCAAATTCTGACTACCTAAAAGCTCCTTTTCCTATATTAACGGCTATAAAAAGAAATGGGACACTAATATATATATATATATATATATATATATATATATATATATATATATATATATACTCCTGGAAATGGAAAAAAGAACACATTGACACCGGTGTGTCAGACCCACCATACTTGCTCCGGACACTGCGAGAGGGCTGTACAAGCAATGATCACACGCACGGCACAGCGGACACACCAGGAACCGCGGTGTTGGCCGTCGAATGGCGCTAGCTGCGCAGCATTTGTGCACCGCCGCCGTCAGTGTCAGCCAGTTTGCCGTGGCATACGGAGCTCCATCGCAGTCTTTAACACTGGTAGCATGCCGCGACAGCGTGGACGTGAACCGTATGTGCAGTTGACGGACTTTGAGCGAGGGCGTATAGTGGGCATGCGGGAGGCCGGGTGGACGTACCGCCGAATTGCTCAACACGTGGGGCGTGAGGTCTCCACAGTACATCGATGTTGTCGCCAGTGGTCGGCGGAAGGTGCACGTGCCCGTCGACCTGGGACCGGACCGCAGCGACGCACGGATGCACGCCAAGACCGTAGGATCCTACGCAGTGCCGTAGGGGACCGCACCGCCACTTCCCAGCAAATTAGGGACACTGTTGCTCCTGGGGTATCGGCGAGGACCATTCGCAACCGTCTCCATGAAGCTGGGCTACGGTCCCGCACACCGTGAGGCCGTCTTCCGCTCACGCCCCAACATCGTGCAGCCTGCCTCCAGTGGTGTCGCGACAGGCGTGAATGGAGGGACGAATGGAGACGTGTCGTCTTCAGCGATGAGAGTCGCTTCTGCCTTGGTGCCAATGATGGTCGTATGCGTGTTTGGCGCCGTGCAGGTGAGCGCCACAATCAGGACTGCATACGACCGAGGCACACAGGGCCAACACCCGGCATCATGGTGTGGGGAGCGATCTCCTACACTGGCCGTACACCACTGGTGATCGTCGAGGGGACACTGAATAGTGCACGGTACATCCAAACCGTCATCGAACCCATCGTTCTACCATTCCTAGACCGGCAAGGGAACTTGCTGTTCCAACAGGACAGTGCACGTCCGCATGTGTCCCGTGCCACCCAACGTGCTCTAGAAGGTGTAAGTCAACTACCCTGGCCAGCAAGATCTCCGGATCTGTCCCCCATTGAGCATGTTTAGGACTGGATGAAGCGTCGTCTCACGCGGTCTGCACGCCCAGCACGAACGCTGGTCCAACTGAGGCGCCAGGTGGAAATGGTATGGCAAGCCGTTCCACAGGACTACATCCATCATTCTACGATCGTCTCCATGGGAGAATAGCAGCCTGCATTGCTGCGAAAGGTGGATATACACTGTACTAGTGCCGACATTGTGCATGCTCTGTTGCCTGTGTCTATGTGCCTGTGGTTCTGTCAGTGTGATCATGTGATGTATCTGACCCCAGGAATGTGTCAATAAAGTTTCCCCTTCCTGGGACAATGAATTCACGGTGTTCTTATTTCAATTTCCAGGAGTGTATATATATATATATATATATATATATATATATATATATATATATGTGTGTGTGTGTGTGTGTGTGTGTGTGTGTGTGTAAGCGGTGATGTAAAGAAAATCGAAAACAAACTACACTAAGTAAGAGGTCATTGGACCGAACTGCGACAGTCCCAAGGACAGCCAACATCTAAGGTGAGGTGGTGATTAGAAAGAGGAAAAGAATGTAACGTATAACTGTGGTATGCTTGAACTAATTTCTGCCAAATTGGGTACAAATATGACTTACTATCTAGAAAAGTAGTGTTGGCTAGTACAAAAAATTTCAAATGTGTGTGAAATTTTATGGGACTTAACTGCTAAGATCATCAGTCCCTAAGCTTACACACTACTTAACCTAAATTATCCTAAGGACAAACACACACACCCATGCCCGAGGGAGGACTCTAACCTCCGCCGGGACCGTTGGCTAGTACATCCCTAGCATTCGTAGGAATGGGTCTCGGTGTAGGGAAGGGAAACAAACTTAATACATAAATGATTTTTTATATGGAAAAAAATACCTTCTTTGATAAAGCATCCGTAGTGGTAAGATGGCAGTGTGAAAGAGTGTGTGCCTAGGTGGTGGTGTGGAGGGACTGAAATGTTAACTTAGTCGAAAACTGCCTTAGCCACAGGGAATCTGCTAATGTACTCGTAAACATAAACCGAAAATCTCCCAAGTAAGTAGTAAACAGTTGCACATACTGTTGTAAGAAATTGTAATATTTGTATGCTAGGAAGTATGCCCCACATCAAAGTAAAATATTTCGAATATGGTCCATGGAACATGAAAATAATAAAGATGAACGTGTAATCAACCAAAGAATTCTTTTGAAAAGGGGCATAGTTATATTACAGGTGGCATGCTCTTTCTTTCTTCTAACGTCATAAATAACTCGTCCAGTTAATTAAAAGGGGATCGACAATCTAACATGGATCAGAACTATGACGCAACTCGACATTTTTCTCATTGGTAAACATTTCAAGAAGTAAAAGAAGCGAAAAGTGACAGATACAAATCCTAGGATCGGTTGGGGAACGAACCCAATACTTTTGGATCTATAAGCTAGCAGTTCACTATTTATTAAAATTAAAATCATTTAATGAGCTGAAATACAATAAGTTACAACGTTGTAAATATGTCTACGCAAAGCTTAAAAATCATCAGTACATCTTTCAAATTATTTACATTAAAGATGGAATTAATTACTTTTTAAACAAATTAACAAATAAATAAAAATGAGGAAAACAATACCACTGTACATTTTGGACCTGCAAGAATATAATTTTTTATCCAGATAATTGCTCTACATTTTCTGTGTACTATGTTGAAATATTTTCGAACAGCTTTTAGTTCTTAATTAGAGAAATTAAGTGGCAGAATTGCAACAATTTGCACAGGTTATGTTCTTTAGCAATAAAGGAAACAAAAGAAAAATTTGGAGTAGGAATTAAAATCCATGGAGAACAAATAAAAACTTTGAGGTTCACCGATGACATTCTAATTCTGGCAGAGACAGCAAAGGACCTGGAAGAGCAGTTGAACGGAATTGACAGTGTCTTAAAAGGAGGATATAAGATGAACATGAACAAAAGCAAAACGAGGATAATTGAACGTAGTCGAATTAAATCAGGTGATGCTGAGGGGATTAGATTAGGAAATGAGACAAAGTAGTAGATGAGTTTTGCTATTTGGGGAGCAAAATAACTGATGAAGGTCGAAGTAGAAAGGATATAAAATGTAGACTGGCCATGGCAAGGAAAGCGGTTCTGAAGGAGAGAAATTTGTTGGCATCAAATACAGATTTAAGTGTCAGGAAATCAAAAAATGGTTCAAATGGCTCTGAGCACTATGGGACTCAACATCTGTGGTCATCAGTCCCCTAGAACTTAGAACTACTTAAACCCAACCAACCCAAGGACATCACACACATCCACGCCCGAGGCAGGATTCGAACCTGCGACCGTAGCAGTCCCGCGGTTCCGGACTGAGCGCCTAGAACCGCTAGACCACCGCGGCCGGCTCAGGAAATCCTTTCTGAAAGTATTTGTATGGAGTGTAGCCATGTATGGAAGTGAAACATGGACGATAAATAGTTTAGATAAGAAGAGAATAGAAGATTTCGAAATGTGATGCTACAGAAGAATGCTGAAGATCAGATGGGTAAATCACGTAACTAATGAGGAGGTACTGAATGGAATTGGGGAGAAGAAGAATTTGTGGCACAACTTGACTACATGAAGGGATCGGATGGTAGGACATGTTCTGAGGCATCAGGTAATCAGCAGTTTAGTATTAGAGGGCAGCGTGGAGGGTAAAAATCGTAGAGGGAGACCAAGAGATGAATACACTAAGCAGATTCACAAGGATGTAGGTTGTAGCAGTTACTTGGAGATGAAGAAGCTTGGACAGGATAGAGTAGCATGGAGAGCTGCATCAAACCAGTCTCCGGACTGAAGACAATAACAACAACATGTTTTTTTATTGGAATATGAAATTCACGTGCATCACGGAAAAGTTAACGTGATATATTTATGTTAATGACAGGGATGATTTGCTCAGATCAGTTGTAGATTAAAGTGACTTCGCCAAATTTTTATTAATTAATCTGCATGGAAAAGGAAATTAGACATGATATGCGAAACCTATTATTTTCTTCGCTTTCACTTAAAAAGTCCGAAAAAGAGTCCAAAGTTACATCTAACAATACGCGGTGTGTGCGCCACTCCCATAAGCAGTCTGAAAACAGTGCGGATCTTAAGACTATTTACTACTGAGCCACGCGCGAAAATTAAATACCACGTGATATCCCTTCCCACAGTACACCGAACCCACAGGCAGCAATGGGATTAGGGCCACGTGAGTCGTGTGGCTGTAGTTTCAGGTATGACGTGTTGCAGCACGACCTTCACTGTTGCAAGGTCAGTACGCACTGCTGCAGTGTCGCGGCATCAGCGCTACCCCTGGCTGTCACTGCCGCCCGTCCGTCGATCAAGATCGTGGAACGCAGCGCCGTGTGGCGAGCGGCCGTTCGCTACGGCAGCTGGCGCGGCTCCCGTACTGCGCCCCTCGAGATACCGATCAACGGTCCAAGCTGCGTAGCCGCCCGGGGTAATTAGAAAAAATGAAAGTGTCGGGAAACGACCGCGTTCATTTCTTACCGGAGAAAGTAACTGCATGCATTTGTACTTGCAGGAAAGAGAAACGGCGCACCAAGTGTAATCGAATCTCCCAACTCCGGACCTCAGTTGTCCGAGACAGCTCTAACGTTTGCGTTCAGATGTGAGATAAGGAGCACCTGTCGCAGAGCTATCCAGTTTGTACATTTGTAATCATGTCACACGAAATAGACTCTACATCTGTCTGGCGATGTTAATAGCGTGATATTTAGCATCCACCGCAGTTACCGCCTGACCAGGTATTGTAAAAATGCAACACGAATTTGCGTCTCTTGCTCCCTTACAACATGAGCCTGCTTCACCGGTTTTACTCAGGAGTCAGCAACGCAGGCGTCAAGGGAAGAGAGAGGGGGGGAGAAAGAGAGGGGAGAGAGAGAGAGAGAGAGAGAGAGAGAGAGAGAGAGAGAGAGAGAGAGAGTGGGGGCATCGCTGCGAGACTATCAGCGCAAACTGGGCATTAAAACTGCTACAAATTAAAAATGGTTCAAATGACTCAAAGTACAATGGGACTTAGCATCGGAGGTCATCAGTCCCGTAGACTTAGAACTACACTACTGGCCATTAAAATTGCTACACTACGAAGATGACGTGCTACAGACGCGATTTTAACCGACAGGAAGAAGATGCTGTGATATGCAAATGATTAGCTTTTCAGAGCATTCACACAAGGTTGGCGCCGGTGGTGACACCTACAACATGCTGACATGAGGAATGTTTCCAACCGATTTCTCATACACAAACAGTAGCTGACCGGCGTTGCCTGGTGAAACGTTATTGTGATGCCTTGTGTAAGGAGGGGAAATGCGTAACGTCACGTTTCCGACTTTGATAAAGGTCGGATTGTAGCCTATCGCGATTGCGGTTTATCGTATCGCGACACTGCTGCTCGCGTTGGTCGAGATCCAATGACTGTTAGCAGAATATGGAATCGGTGGGTTCAGGAGGGTAATACGGAACACCGTGCTGGATCCCAACGGCCTCGTATCACTAGCAGTCGAGATGACACGCATATTATCTCATGGCTTTAACGTCTCTCAACAGATGGCGACGTTTGCAAGACAACAACTATCTGCACGAACAGTTCGACGACGTTTGCAGCAGCATGGACTATCAGCTCGGAGACCATGGCTGCGGCTGCCCTTGACGCTGCATCACAGACAGGAGCGCCTGCCATGGTGTACTCAACGACGAACCTGGGTGCACGAATGGCAAAACGTCTTTTTTCGGATGAATCCAGTTTCTGTTTACACCATCATGATGGTCTCATACGTGTTTGACGACATCGCGGTGAACGCACATTGGAAGCGTGTATTCGTCATCGCCATACTGCCGCATCACCCGGCGTGATGGTATGGTTTGCCATTGGTTACACGTCTCGGTCACCTCTTGTTCGCATTGACGGCACTTTGAACAGTGGACGTTACATTTCAGATGTTTTACGACCCGTGGCTCTATACTTCATTCAGTCCCTGCGAAACCCTACATTTCAGCAGGATAATGCACGACCGGATGTTGCAGATCCTGTACGGGGCTTTCTGGATACAGAAAGTGTTCGACTGCTGCCCTGGCTAGCACATTCTCCAGATCTCTCACCAATTGAAAACGTCTGGTCAATGGTGGCCGAGCAACTGGCTCGTCACAATACGCCAGTCACTACTCTTGATGAACTGTGGTATCATGTTGAAGCTGCATGGGTAGCTGTACCTGTACACGCCATCCAAGCTCTGTTTGGCTCAATGCCCAGGCGTATCAAGGCTATTATTACGGCCACAGGTGGTTGTTCTGGGTACCGATTTCTCAGGATCTATGCACCCAAAGTGCGTGAAAATGTAATCACATGTCAGTTCTAGTATAATATATTTGTCCAATGAACACCCGTTTATCATCTGTATTTCATCTTGATGTAGCAATTTTAATGGCCAGTTGTGTAGTTTAAGAAGTCGAGGGTTAAGATCGCTGCAACACTCCTGGAACCACAGTAGAAGAAGTAAACTCATAGATTGGCATGGGAGCGTCGCTACGAAGTCAGGCGTCGTAGAATGAGAAATTAAAACCCGAGTGGCGAAAACTGTAGGTGAATGCATCCTACGTTATAATATACAGAAACGCAGTAAAATCAGCACAAAAATCGAAGATCACAAAATTGAACAGTAAAGTGAAATCTACGCGGTCCAGTCGCATTAATGTGAACACCGTCTACGTTCGACGACAACATACAATAACAAAAGATGCCAGTGTTTGAAAACAACCGCGTTCATTCGTTGCCAGAGAAAGTTAACTGCATGCATTTGTACTTGCAGACAGCAGGTGACAGCACTAGCGGTGGAGGGTATGTAAAGCGGGTCGGGGGTCGAGGAAAACAGTGCAGCTGTCGTAACACAGAAAGGAAGCGATTTATCTGACATCTGAAACGGCAACATCATTGACTTTTGGGCCAAGGCTGGAACCATTTCCGAAATGTCTAAATTTGCAAACTTCGCTTGCCGCTGTGGTTAAAGTAAACCATGTATGGCAAAATAGCGCTATCCAAAACCGGTGCCGCGAAGATTGCGGCGCACCGCGAGCAGTAAATGACAGGGGTGAGCAACGGGTGCAGAGATGTGTACGGACGAATACACGTGCAACTGTTGAGCGACTGACGGCCCAGATGAACTAAGGGGCTACCTGCAGTGACGCCTCGACAGCCATTCAGCGAATGTTACTGCGTATGGGTCTCCGCAATATATTCCTGGTTAATGCAACCATGCTGAGTGATGTTCATTGGTAACGAAGGCCGGAATTTGCGCGCCAATACCGCAGCTGGATGTACTGGACATGCACTGAGTGGTGGACGTTATACTCCGTCGGACAGATGGCAAACGCCCTGGAACAATGCATGGGGGCTTAATTAAATAAAATGAAAATGCAAATATTTTTTAGTTTTTGGTAGCTGTCTGTCCGATTATGCTGTGTCTCGTAAACGGTTAGCCCTGACTAGTATTATTACGCAGTCTGACTGCATAGAACAACAACAAGAACGAAATGGAAATTTTCGTTAACACAATTAATTAATTAAGTCCCCAGCAACTATAAAACCTACGAAGCCAAAGCACAAGTATAACTGTTCTGTGTGTGCAAGTATAACTCAACGTACACATCTGGCACGGTTCTCCTTCAATAAGACAAGAAATTTTAAATATCATTTATACTGAAGTAATTAAAGAAAATAGAAATCCTATAATCACGCAAGAAAACCAAAATTACACTCTAATACAAGAACACAAGCCAGATGCTTTGTTGACTGCACCTGTAATGACGCATTATTTAGGACACTGAAATAATGAGAGAGAAAAGAAAATTTTTTTTTCTTTACCTTCATTTATATTGATGAAAAGCACTCTAGACATTGCAATCTCTCCACACCGACTCGCTACTACCACATCTCAACCAGGACTCTCCAATATCACATCTCAGCAAGCACTGCCTACTAGCACATCTCAACAAACACTCTCTGCTACGAGTTCTTAACAAGCACTGACTACTACGAGTTCTGCCCAAGCACTGACTACTACGAGTCTTCGACAGGCACTCTGCCAGTGGAGGCGGCTGAATAATACTCTTTGGCGCAATCTCTGGCGCAGTGGCTCAGTGTAGCCACCTTTCAACAATCGTCGGAAGGGTCCAGGTCGGAAGAGGAAGTGTTTCAGTTGGGGAAATGTTTTCGTGACATTCCCTGGGTGATTTCGTCATTCTAGAAGACACAATGGATCAACAAAAGTATGTATCTATCCTTCGGGACCACGTCCACCCCTACATGCAATATGGTTTTCCTCGGCTCGATGACATCTACCAGCAGTACAATACAACGTGTCACACAGCTCGTAGTGTGCGTGTGTGGGTGGCCCCCTGGCCACCAAACTCCCCGGATTTAAACCCAATAAAGAATCTGTGGGGCCACCTAGATCGGGCTGTTCACGCTATGGATCCTCACTCGAGAAATCCAGCGCAGCTGACCACAGCACTGGAGTCGTCATGGCTTCACACCCCTGTCCGTACTTTCCAGAACCTCACTGGTACTCTTCACGCACGTCTTGCGGCGATCGGTGCCGCAAAAGGTGATTATTGAGGCTTTTGACAGGTGGTCACATTAACGTGACTGGACAATGTCTAACAGTGTAAAACCTGAAAGTCGCCACGTTCTAAATAATCATAAATTGTTTTCATGTTGCAAATCATTGAAATCTGCTACAGAAGATTATAAATACCCAGTCTAGAAACAAAGAAGAGACGACACACTTCTTTAGTTCATATACGATGGAAACAAATCGTAAGAAAGTGCTCTACCCTTCTCCATAGGCATTGGAGACCAGGCAGTGTTTTGCAGAATTTTGGATAACCTAATATTTACTACCTAGATGTCAAAGGAATCTAAAATATTAAAAAATTGCTTCCTCTGCACACGCAATCGTGATGCTTTCGATCATGTCAAGATGGGGTCGTATAGAAATGTGGTCATATTTTTTGGGGACTTGAGATAGCGTCATAAATCACAAATTTGGCATGCTTGTATATTTTGAGTCATTGCCTACGGAAAAATTATACGTGACAACGTTTTTCGTTATTTAACCATGTACACGGTGATTCTTACACAACATAGTAACCGTAAACGAAGAGGAAACCTCAAAATACAACGTAAACAATTGCGTCTAATGTGATTAGACGTAATTGAGCAAATAAAAGAAAAACGAAGCTCCAGATCAAGATTATGTAACCGAATTTGTAAGACGTTTTCAAAGTATGAACAGATAATATCAATACAAGCTTGCAGGCTTTTGTGGCCGCTTTCATTGAAGGTAAAATCTTTTCTGCTGTCAAGCCGCGTCTTGTTACACTTCACTCTCTTCTACACGATTGACATTTCGACCCCTCCTCTGGGATCTTCTTGCGTTCTCCGTTAGCTGAAGCACTAGTGTCGTGTTCACTTATAAAAGAGAATTTACTTGCGCTTATGCCGAAGAAGTCGAGTTACTGGATAATATTCTTCCGGCTAGTCTCGGTGGACCATCGCCATTGGACAGAAAGCTAAACAGGCACATCAAGAGTGAGGGAATCTTTACCAAAATACTGTTTGCTTGTAATTAAACTTTCCTTATTTAACACGTTATAGCACGGAAACTAATTACCGTACGAGTACCAAACTTGGTACCATTAATGTCCAGAGTATGGGGTGCCGGATTTCCGTGCGTCACAACGCCACCGTCCAGTTCTAATGATGGCCACCAGGTGCCGTGATCAGTCACCGTGATTCATAGCCTCACACACCTCACCAGCCGCAGTGCACTTGTTGACGTGTCTACATGAACGTCGACGAAAGGAGCAGGGCATTACTGGTGGAGATCTATTATCAAAACAACAGTAATGCTGTAGCTGTATTTCGAGAACATCGCCGGCTGAAAGGATTACGGAAGGGTCATCTTTCCCCACCCGCTGTGCGCAGCATGATGAAGAAGCTCGAATCATCTGGAGAACTGGACGTCGCTCTGGGAAGAGGCCGACGACCGGTTGGACTACAAGTGGTTGATGAAATCGATGTTGCTGTGGCAGACAACGCTGCACGCAATTCCCGATCGTCAGGCAATGCGCGTGCTGTGTCACGACAGTTGAACATCTCGTGGTCCACTGTACGGAGGGAGCTTCGAACCATTCTCAAATGGTATCCGTACAATATCTAAATCGTACAGCAGCTTGCACCACAGGACGCACAACTACGAGTTGACTTCGCTCTCCACTTTCTCGCAAGGATTGAATTTGACGAGGGCTGGCCTGGACCATCCTATGGACAGAGGAAGCTCATTTTTCTGTGACGGGTGAGGTTAATGCACAGAACTGCCGAGTGTGAGGATCTTCACCTCTAGTCACTGTGCATGAAGTTCCTCTCTATGGTGAACGTGGCATCGTATGGTGTGGCTTCACGGCTACTTTCATCATTGGCCTATTCTTTTTTGAACACGTTGGCGCTCGAGCACCAAAGACGTGCAGTCTGACTGGACAGCGTTACTGCGATATGCTTCGCCAGTATGTCATACCCGCCCTACAGGAGAGAGACGCATTGAACTCAACAGTTATCACGCAAGATGGGGGCCCACCGCACATCACCCGTGCAGTTCACCTGCTTCTCCGAAACACATTCGGAAACGATCGAATTATCAGCTGATCGTTCCCATATCCTTTGCCGGCACGATCACCTAATCTCACTCCCTGTGATTTCTGGTTGTGGGGCTACCTGAAGAACAGGGTTTACCAGGCGAACATTCACACATATGCTGACCCGAAGCAAAGCATATCAAGAGAGACAGACAGCATACCTACAGACATGCTTCGTTCTGCTGTGCAGAATGCAATCCTACTCTTTAAGACTCTTTTGGACACTGATGGGTGCCATATTGAGCCCCTTTTGTAGCAGTAATGGTACCGGTCTGTAATGGTATGATGTACCGCAGCAGGAAATTGAAAGTGTTTCAGTTGAATTGATTCTGCGTTTTTATCTTACTCATATCCTTGACATTAATGTTACCAAGTTTGATCCTCGTACATTAATTAGTTCCCGTGTTATAACGTGTTAAATAGAGAAAGTTTAATTATAACCCGCTACTGTTGTGCCACAGAGCAGGCTTCCTGGTCGTTGTTTGTATTCCTCGCGCACCGTGGCTACGCGTTTACTTCCTTGATGTCGGGAAGCACGAAGTTGCAAGCCTACAGCCGTCTCCTCTACTGAAGTTACATTTTTTCATTAGAAAGGTCAATCGTTCATCAGACTTTTCATCTACAAATGTCGATATTCGTGTTGGAATCAACGTACTGCGCGCATTTCTCCTGATATTCCAGTACCGCAGATTTCACACGTTGTTTTAACAACACGCTGCGTTCCTGCTCCTTTACACGTTGCTTTACGGTGCTTTCCATTTCGCCTAAACAGATTCTGCTATATGAATGACACATTTGTGATAAGGCCCCATAGTAAAGAAGAGCTTCATATTTTCCACAATTTCTTGAATGAGATTTATCCCAAAGCCAACTTCACCTTGGAAAGAAGAGCTTCGTATTTTCCACACTTTCTTGAATGAGATTTATCCAGGAATCAACGTCTTGGAAGTAGAGTGAGGGCGGCGCCCATTCCTAGATGCCTTGACTATAGAAGATCTGTCAACACTCTAGGACACAGTGTGTAGAAACCCTACAAATATAACTAGGTATTTAAGTGCCACTTCGCACCACAACCCAGCGCAGAAGCAAAAAGTGCTCAACACTGTCTTCACATGTCTTTCGTATCAGTGACAGTAACAGTTTGGAATCGGAGTTGCATTTCTTATAGAAGATACTGAACGCCAACGGCTAGGATGGTTTGTTCATACACAGAACTTTCGAACGAAATGCATTAATTATGCTAATAAGGACGAGGAACCGACTTCTCATTCCGTTAGGTTTTCGTTCGTGTCTACAGTTATTGACCGCATCGGCAGTATTCTACGGAAAAATGTCGTGCAGACCAAATTTTTCCTTCAGAACAACATAAAAGACTTTTTTCGACGCAAATCGGATGCATCTGATTACCTCCACTATGCGGGAGTTCATGAAGTGTTGTGCGGCTGTGACTGAGTATACACGGTGGTCAAAAAAAAAGTTTGAAAAGCTTGTAACGATTATGCAGGGCACCTTGCGCTGATAAATAATTGCTAAGAAAACTTTGATACGTTGCACCGTTTCCGAATTAATTACTACTTCAGTTGGCAAATCAGGCCATTGCGCGCGCCGGTTCAAGCGGCCCGCAAGAGACTGTGGGGCCCAACGTGTTCTTCGTTTGGTTTCCAAAAACCGAAAAAGAGAACGATATAAAAATTGGACGTGGGTCGGTAGTAAGGGCCGAACCTGAGCCAAAGTCTGAGCATTCTCGTGCTCTATCACCTACGCTAAGAGCACAAGAGACAGTATTTGTATCTAATGCACCGCTTGCATTTGCGCTCGCAACGCCTGTCTGGCTAACTTCACTGCCAGCTAACTCGAAAAGGTACCGAATTTTTTTCTTTCAATTATTTCTCAGCACAACCTACCCTACAACACCCTGACAAGTTTCTCAGACTGTTTCTGACCACCCTGTATGCACTCTGCCACAGTTGCATGCCACTTCATAAACTCCCGCAGAGTGGAGATAATCATATGCATCCGCTTAGGCGAAAAGGGAAGGACTCAGAAGGAATGTGTTGAGGATCGGGAACGGCACATAAGATTAAAAAAGCGTGATATCTGCGGCAGCAGGATATATACGGCAAAGACACTGGTTCCAACGTCGTACGTGTTCTGCCAAGGAAACTAAGATTTATAGAAGAAAAAAATGCTAGAAGCGATAGAGATTTCCAAGAATGAATAACTTCAGTCGGGAAACCGTATTTCAGTATCGGCGCTTCCCGTTATCAAGGAAGTAAATGCACAGCCACGGTGCGCGAGGAATACAGATAATGACCAGGGAACCATCTCTGTGACACGGCAATAACATTTTGATAAACATTCTCCTGCCCTTGCTCCGCCTGTTTCGCTCTCTATCCATTGACGATGACCTACCAACAGTAGCAGGTAGAATTTTACCAAGAAACCCTACATTTTCCGCGTAAGCGCGGGAAAACTCCCTTTTATAAGTGAACGCGACTCTGGTGTCCTGAAGAAGTTACCAGCAGAGCGGTTGAAACGAAGACCGTTTAGAAGAAACTGAAGAGGAAAATAATGCGCCTAGCATTATAGAAGATTTTACCTAGGTTACACCAAGGGATATCACAGTACCTACAACGATAAACGATGATCATAATGATGGTTTGTATACGATCCATTGAAGGCGAATACCTTTCTACACCAACGTATATACACTGCAAGCCATATTTCGGTGTACAGCGGAGATAATTTTTGGTACCATTTTCTTCCTTTCCTTGTCCATTGCGAATCATGCGCAGGTTGAAAGACTGTCGGTAGGCCTTCATACGAAGTGGAATTTCTCTGTTGTTCGTTCCCATCTTGATGATTCTGCGAGCTGTAAGTGGCAGGAAGTAATATGCTACCTGAATATTCTTGGAACGTACACTCCCCAGAAATTTTGCAGTAAACCTCTCTGTGATGTTCAGCGCCTCCCTTGCGTATGCCACTATAGTTCGATGAGCACCTCTATAGCGCTCTCACGCTTGCTAATCGACCTCATTCCTGATCAAAATAAGCGGTGAAGAACTGTGTGTCGCAACACGCCGTCTAACATCTCTTGTCGTGGTTGGTCGACCGTTGTTGCCTCTTGGGATAAAATAAGGAAATATGTATTGTCCCCTCACCAGGAGGAGTCGCATCAGCTTTTACGGGCGTCAGATGGCGCCGAAACCACAGCCTGAACTACCAGAGCTGGCCCAGTTACCACCTCATAGTGAGGTTGCTGATGTGTGCGGCTAGGACTCCGTTGGTCGTATAGCGCTTGCGCCCACGGAAATTTCCTCTTACTGTGGCCCTTGACTTTCTGCCAACGAATATCGCATATACAGGGTGATTCAAAAAGAATACCACAACTTTAAAAATGTGTATTTAATGAAAGAAACATAATATAACCTTCTGTTATACATCATTACAAAGAGTATTTAAAAAGGTTTTTTTTTTCACTCAAAAACAAGTTCAGAGATGTTCAGTATGGCACTCTCCAGACACTCGAGCAATATCAACCCGATACTCCAACTCGTTCCACACTCTCTGTAGCATATCAGGTGTAACAGTTTGGATAGCTGCTGTTATTTCTCGTTTCAAATCATCAATGGTGGCTGGGAGAGATGGCCGAAACACCATATCCTTAACATATCCCCATAAGAAAAAATCGCAGGGGGTAAGATCAGGGCTTCTTGGAGGCCAGTGATGAAGTGCTCTGTCACGGGCTGCCTGGCGGCCGATCCATCGCCTCGGGTAGTTGACGTTCAGGTAGTTACGGACAGATAAGTGCCAATGTGGTGGCGCTCCATCCTGCTGAAATATGAATTGATGTGCTTCTTGTTCGAGCTGAGGGAACAGCCAATTCTCTAACATCTCCAGATACTGTAGTCCAGTTACAGTAGCACCTTCGAAGAGAAAGGGACCAAAAACTTTATTGGCTGAAATGGCACAGAAAACGTTCACCTTAGGCGAGTCACGTTTATACTGAGTTGTTTCCCGCGGATTCTCAGTGCCCCATATACAGACATTGTGACGGTTGACTTTCCCGTTAGTGTGGAAAGTTGCTTCATCACTAAACACAATCTTTGAAACGAAAGATTCATCTGTTTCCATTTGAGCAAGGATAAAATCACAGAAATCGATTCTTTTAATCTTATCAGCTGCAGACAGTGCTTGAACCAATTTCAGACGATAAGGTTTCATAACTAACCATTTTCGTAGGACTCTCCATACAGTTGATTGTGGAATTTGCAGCTCTCTGCTAGCTCTGCGAGTCGATTTTCCTGGGCTGCGAACAAATGCTTGCTGGATGCGTGCTACATTTTCATCACTCGTTCTCGGCCGTCCAGAACTTTTCCCTTTGCACAAACACCTATTCTCTGTAAACTGTTTATACCAACGTTTAATACACCACCTATCAGGAGGTTTAACACCATACTTCGTTCGAAATGCACGCTGAACAACTGTCGTCGATTCACTTCTGCCGTACTCAATAACACAAAAAGCTTTCTGTTGAGCGGTCGCCATCTTAGCATCAACTGACGCTGACGCCTAGTCAACAGCGCCTCAAGCGAACAAATGTACAACTAAATGAAACTTTATAGCTCCCTTATTCGCCGACAGATAGTGCTTAGCTCTGCCTTTTGTCGTTGCAGAGTTTTAAATTCCTAAATTTGTGGTATTCTTTTTGAATCACGTTGTACATCACACATACTACCCTGTCAATAGAACCACATGGCCACAGACCTAAAAGAAAACTTGGCAAATCTATGAGTCAATTTTAACATGTACCACCTGATTAACGGACACAATATCATCCACATAAATAGCTTAAACAGAAGTGCACCAATGTGATTTCCGTCCAATTAGAGACACTTCCTAGCAGTTGTCATTAAAAAATGGGAAACATTTTGCCAGCATTGCATGAAACACTAAAAGAATAGGCATCTGTGACAAGATACAGACTTAAGAATTCTGCAATTACAGTACACTATTCCCTTGTACGAGCAGTTGTTACACACTGGTCAGAAATGTTGATGAGACAAGTGCATACAAACAACCCGTTAAATCCACCCTAGTCATCAAAGATGGGATGTCTAGGAAACCTGCTTTCTGCATCGCTGTACAACATTCAAACAAATCGTATTAATGAGTTTTATTATAAAATGAAAACTGCAATACTTATCTTTGTGTTACACAGATGTGTCGCAAGCAAAGGGCGACACACAAAATAAAAAATCTCTTCAGTATAAACAATTCCCAAGTATGTGTTACATAGATTGTGCAAGAAAAATAAGTAGTTGTCGACG
Organism: Schistocerca serialis cubense; assembly: GCF_023864345.2. Lineage (NCBI taxonomy): Eukaryota > Metazoa > Arthropoda > Insecta > Orthoptera > Acrididae > Schistocerca > Schistocerca serialis. The sequence goes on from NC_064639.1 coordinate 594,421,086, forward strand.
CTGCTATGGAACTCTCGAATCTTGAAGTTCCTGTTCAACTGGGCGCGAGCAGTCAGGCGCGGCGCTTATGTCCGTTGTCGTCCTGGAGACGGGTCGGTCAGCGTGCGATTGGGTGACGTCGTCTCACAGCCATCTCTGCTCTATCGTTCCCGACTGGCGTGTCAGCGCTCGACTTTACGCCGTAACACACCTAATAGACTGGAAAGAAAAATCCTGCATGTAATTTATGGACCTATGAGAGAGGCAGAATGTTGGAGAACAAGGTACAGTGGTGACATACGAAAACTTCTACAACGTAAATATACGGCAAAATTTATTAAACAGCAAAGCATACATTTGTTACGACATGCAGAGACGATGAGAGATGACGAATAATGAAAGGCAAATTGTATTCCAGCAGGACGAAGGGCCTATCAAAAGCTAGATGACTAGGCAATGTGATGGTTGACTTTACCAAAATTCACATCCAACAATGGAAGAGAAAAGCAGAGAACAGATATACATGGAGTCAGATTGTTGGGAGACCAAGGCTCATCAAAAACTGTAGTGTAGAGAAGAAGGAGAAGAAGTTTGCTGGACGACGAATGACTGACTACAAAGTAAAAGCATGAGTTACATACATCATTAAGTTACACTGTAACTTGACAGAGAAAGTAGTGATCTTTCATTGACCCGCAGTCCAGTGGACATGTCGGCATGACTACTCCACGCTGATATACACGTTCTGATTAGTGGGAGAGCAGTGTGAATGAGTAAGAGTATTTCTGTATTTGACGATATGTTTGGTAGTATGTATGATTTAATTGTCAGTGCAATATTGTCTGCAGAAGGAAAAAAAGGTGGACAGTGCTTGGATATCGGCGGTATCAGTAATTCGATGGGTAAATTCGATAAGAGCCAATCATAATGCTCGATTCATTCACATTCTTTGTGCTGGGACATAGGAGCCTCTACATAGTGGATGGAACGTTTGTGTATTTTGAGAGCAGGAAGGGTAATACGTGATGTACTGGGTTATTCTGCATTATTTTCGTAAACAGGTTCGGTTAGGGTAAGAATTTTCGTGCAGACAAGCTGAGGCATCAAGAAAGCGAGTGTTAACGATTTTTGGGACACTATACAATTCCCGAGAGGTCGACTTGGCTGTTATTTTTTACAAAGCCATGTGACGTGAGAATAACATTGAGAACCTTTTAGATGGCGCGTCACCACGCAGGCGATTTGCAGCGAGGTGTGACTGACGCAGCCGCTATGTTCCATTAGGGCGAAAGCAGCCTGTGCTATTCTGACAACAACAGTAAAAACAAGTGCTGCTCAAAAGTATCTGCCTATGAGACCGGCGTGATCAGACCTTGGAATTTTGTGACATCAGTATAACCGTGACTGTATATTCAGAAATAGAGTCAACTGTGACATGCGTCTGGCAGTGGCTCGTGGCTGTGCATGCCTCCTGGAGCGTCTGTGCTCCCGTCCATTCACGTCAGCCACGGTGTCTAGCTGAACACGTATTTAGACAGGAATTTCTCAGGTACTGAGTATGAATGGGATGTCACCGTCTCATGCATGCGGGACCCGAGCGGGGGCCTGTGTTTGATTTGACACCTGACGGCTGCGTCACTTTGCAGGGGCTGCTGCTACCTCCTATGCGCTCTACTGGACAGGGGTGGCAGAGGGTGCTTAGGCATGTTGATTGCATTATCTTGCAAGCAGGTCTGTAGGCTGTGCTATGCGTTATTTCGACAATTTACGAGTACTGAGCGTCTCTACACATCACTGTGCTGCATTATGCATTATTTAGAAGGTGTCTGCAAGTGTGTACTGAAATTATTTCGTTAATTTAGGAGTTGTTTTCGTGTCTGGAGAGAGTTATTTAGAAGTAGTTTACAGGTCTGTGGGATGTGTGAGATGGCCCCAAGTATGTCAGTGCGTGTGTTTTGTATCAGTATGATAAATATACTCCATCCATAAATAAATTGTTCCAAAATAAATAGAGAGCCCTCCTTCCTTACTCCCCCCAGCAGCCCAGAGCAGGCTATTTTCGAGACATTTTGCCCCTGCAGACCACCATCTTGGATTACGTCACATGAGGGATGATAGCACCATCTGGTGGCAGTACTGTGAACTAAGTCGGTTGGACTCTAAATCTCGTTGTGGAGAGAGTGCCTGCAAAATAAAGACTTGTGTCCAGAGTCGTTTTGCCGCCATTTCCCCCCCCCCCCCCCCACACCATCATGGATTACGTCACAGGAGGGATGACTGCACCCTCTGGTGGCAGTATTGTGCACTAGGTCAGTTGGAGTCTAGATCTCATGGTGGAGACACTTCCTGCAAAATACAAACTCGTGTCCAGAGTCGTTTTCCCGCCATTTCCCCACACCATCTTGGATTACATCACGAAATGGACGACAGCGCCCTCTGCTGGTGGTACTGACTACTAAACCTCGTGGGGAACACACTGTTTGCCGACATCAAAGATAACTGTACTTGCGTCATTGCCTAATGTCATGGCCGCCATCTTGGATGAGAGCGCCCTGTGGTGCCTGTACTGTGTACTAGCTCAGTTGGAGTGTGAACCTTGTGGTGAGCACACTGGATGGTGGTGCTGCCTCTGATTGTTTAAATAAAGAGTGGTGCATGATTTGACAGCTGAAAATTGGCAGGCATATTTGAAGATTTTAGATGGATTATTATTTTGACAATTTAAGAGTTGTTTGGCTCTCTGGACATAAATTTATTGCATTATTTATGAGTGGTTTGGATGTCTGTAGGCTGTGCAATCCGTTATTTTGACGGTTTACAGTTAGCTGACGTGTGTGCAGAGCATTATACAGGAGTTATTTAGGAGTGGTTTGCAGGTCTGTATGCTGTGGGGCACGTCAGAGGGTGTGTTCTGTATCACTGTGATAAATATACTCCATTCCTAAATAAATTGCTCCAAAATAAATAAAGTACACTCCTTCCTCTCTTCACCAGCCCAGTGCAAGGTGAGTCCTTTTCCCATCAATCCCCAGGAAGAGGTGGCGGCCAGGTGACTTAGGTTAGTGGAGGTGAGCTTTGTTTCCTGCAATTTTCTCAGGTTGGTAGCGAAACCCCAAGTGGCCTTTCTTAACTGCCAAAATTCAAACTTGGCATCACGTCACATTCAGGAGTAACTGTTCATTGAGGAAGACTTTGTTCCTTGCACAGATCGTGTAATAAGGATGATGTGTGATGTACACTCTAGAACCTTTAGTAGGTGGATCTTTAAACAGTTGTGCATATTGATAACAGCCTCATAGTACTGTTGTTTCCCTATGGAGTTTGTTGCAAACCATCAGGCATAAATCGAAAACAATAATAACACTCATAAATAACCTAGGGACTGAAATAACTTACACTGTGTACAATCAGCCTTAGTTTTTCACATAAAGGAGTAAGGTATTCAGCCATAAAATAATTGATTCCAGTCATGTGGTGAATGCAATAGATAATGAAATTAACACAAACATGACAACTCCCTCCACTAAATAGAAGAATTTCTGAATGTATAATAGTATTATACACAATAGGAGGCAGCAAAGAAAGACGTTCAGAATGAATAAATAAATCGAGAGCAGTGCCGTCAAAAGGCTCCACAAACGTCTGCACTGTTATACCAAATGTAATGAAATATGAGCCGCTGGGAACCAAAGGGGTCTACGTCGAAAAAATTTAGTTTTTGAGCTATATCACCCAGTTTACTCACAATGGCCGGAAATTTGTTGTGGAGTAGTGTTACGACGATAACTCTGACCGGAACCACTTGAGAGCTCCAAATGCTTTCTTCTTCTCACGCCAAAGCGAAGTGCGTTCGCGGGAATAGTGGTATAAGTCAAGCGGCAAGGTCACATGGTCTTGTTGTTCTGTGTTGTTTGCAGTGTATATTTACGCTCTGAAATCAAAAAGGCGTTGTAACAGTGCTAGTAGCATTGTTTTCTTTCTTTGGATTTGTAATATCCAGAGTTTATTAAATCTGGAATTGTCTTTATAGGGGAAGTTCGTACTCCCTGTTGAAGTGTAGGTTAAAGCCTACACGGATCAAGCAGTGATCCCTCACATTAAATACATAAACCATAAATATTATCCCTCTCAACAGTGCTGCGCGACCTGTCACCGAAACAAAAAGGAAAGACATGATGTTACTTCTCTCGCATATCCCTCCGGTACATCACACTTTCTTCAACCAACTGACAACTGCAAGTTCGCCTCAGGAATCAGGACCGGGACATGTTGACATTTGGCAGAGGAAGATGACGTGGACGGTGCAATAGAGTAAACAGACATGCTTCATCATAAAGCATCTTGAAATATCAACAAGACAACAATTACATATTAAGAAATTTCGAAATTTGGAAAGACAATTTATTTGTAATGCGTAGATGAACGTATTGCTGAACTATTAGTCACACTCAGTAGGTAGCATTCTAGTTCAAATGGTCCAAATGGCTCTGAGAACTATGGAAGTTAACATCTGACGTCATCAGTTCCCAAGACTTGGAACTACTTAAACCTAACTAACCTAAGGACATCACATACATCCATACCCGAGGCAGGATTCGAACCTGCGACCGTAGCAGTAGCGCGGCTCCGGACTGAAGCGCCTAGAACCGCTCGGTCACACGGCCGGCAGCGTTCTAGTAATTAACAACAATTATGCAATTATTTTAATTTAATTTGTGAGAGAAAAGTGCATAATGTGAACAATAAGTGCAGACTCACACTTACTGTATCACGTTATGTTTTAGTTTTATAAAGTGCAGTTGTGGAAATTAAAAGACAGCGTATTGCTCTTCAGGTGTTCAACTTCACCGAAACTTTTATGATTAGAGTGGTAAAACTCTTGATTTATATCACTTTACCTATCAGTATGAGTAAACTTCTGAGAGAAAAAGTTCTACTCCAACTTTTAGGGCCTATAAAAATGAACTTAAGGTACAAATAACTAAAATGTCTGTTGTAAACGTAATTATAGTATTTCATTTTGTACATTTCATCAAATTAATCACGATTTATTGTAAAGCATGAATTTACACTAAACGAAACGCAAAACCTTTCATTTCTCAGAAGTGGGAAAAACTGAGTTATACTACTTTGGCTCTCAGTGGTTCATATCAAACTCAGGTATGATTCGTTTATTATCATGACCGTCATGTCAAGTGCTCAAAATGCTGAACTTTAGCATTGCTACACCGTACAAAAGATTCTAAAACTAAACAAAACTCTGCCCCAATAGGCCATGAAGGCCCAACGGTACGAACCGGCCGCCTTGTCACCCTCAGCCCACAGGCGACACTGATTGCGGGTCAGCACATCGCTCTCCTGGCCGTATGTCAGTTTACGAGACCGGAGCCGCTACTCCTCAATCAAGTAGCTCCTCAGTTTGCCTCACAAGGGATAAGTGCACCCCACTTGCCAACAACGCTCGGCACAACGGATGGTCACCCATCCAAGTGCTAGCCCAGCCCAGCCCAGCCCAGCCCAGCCTGACAGCGATTAACTTCGTTGATCTGGCGGGAACCTGTGTTACGACTGCGGCAAGGCCGTTGGCACAATCTGATTATAGAGAAACAGAGCTGCACGTTAACAGAACCACAGGCACCTGTTATAAGCCATTTTATGCCTTTGGGAGTCGTCGGTGTTTCCTAGTAGACCTGTTGTTTCAATTTTCGCCACAGATAAACGTACATAACTGTTAAATTTGGTGAATGTGCAGACGATTTTGCGTTTCATGAACGACCGATCCAAAGCTCTCCAAATGTTCCCTTCAGAGGATCTGTCAACACTGAAAGGTCTCTGTTTGATTCCTTTAATGTTAATTTCTTAAATCTGCTGTCATTTACGGCATACATTCCACTTCTGAATTTACTGTGGTGTTTCTGGCTCCATCTGGGAGGAGACTGAGCAGTGGAACGAGTTACTTTTACACATAAACAAGAGCGGTCTGTCACACTACTACACTTTAAAACACAGTTTATATGTAATTCATGTCACACAGTCTCATACGGAATCTACATCCGCTTTCTTTTATTTGCTGTATATGATAAGATACTGTCATCCCCCTTCCCTTCTGTGTGAGAGGATGAATGAGCAAATGTATTTCTAGTTGCATGCTTGATGGTAGCAGACAAGCCTGTCTGCTAGAGAACAGTAGGACCAACGTCGGAACAGGTAGCTACGCTTTCTAAAAGCAAAGAGCTTTCTACTCTTAGTATGGTCCTGTCCGTCCCTTGTCATGTTGGTATAGGAAGCTGCCTCTCTGGTCACTTCCGTTTGTATCTGTGGAAGCACCCTCCATAGGGGCCCACGGCAGTCTGTCCGCAGCGAGCGTCTGAAGTGGTAAGATCTCCGGCTAAGCGTGTCTCTGCTAAGTCCGTAGGACAATGGATTTCTTAAGTTCAGCCTAACTGGAAATTTAATCACCTTTGTTTCAGGTTTAGATCTAAAATATGTCATCTTAAATTGCAACGCAGTATAATTCGAGTGTGAAGTTCAGAATATCTTCCAGTAGTTGCTTTGTCACTACTTTCTGAGTAAAGTGGAACCACGATCATCAATCTTAAATGCGAATGTGCGTGAGATTATAACGTCTCGTCTTGACAATATTTTTCAATATAGCAACTTTTCTTTATGTTCAACCCACGTGTGGTGTACTTTGTGAGACCAGTACCACGTGCTTATACAATTGTTTGATCCATCAGGTTAATAGTAAGATGATAGTAACCAGTTTGAGGTTTTTCTTTTGTAAATTGCGTTTCGATCTAATTTAGTTTAATTATCAAAATTATTGTGGAGTTACACTCTTTGTGTAAACCAAGTTGACCACGTGAAGCATGTGGTGTAATCATCAAAGTATCCCTCAGCTATTCTTTTCGGGAATATTTCACAGAGAGTTAGTATGAATTTAGTATACCAGTATGTGGTAATTTCGTGACGAACAGGATTGCGCTACGAACGTAACTTCTTTAAGTGAAAATTGAATCGGTTGGTAGTGGTTAATTTCCTCCTGCATATGTTTCAACGTTCTTCGTGTGTTATTTTATGAATGCAGTGTTGTATGCAGTCTCCCAATCTTGGCTCCATATTTGATGTGTTCCGTAAGATTACAAACTCACCTTTTCACAATCCTAAATAAGGCACCAGTTTAGTTATGAATCAAGCTTAATGTGCTGAAATTTTAACGGAACAATGATCAATGTTAAAGTAAATGTCGAAATATAAACTGATTTATTTCTTTTATTTAAATTCTCTTTATATATATATATAAAATAATATTTTGCATAAATAATGCCCCATCAATTTGCACTTTTCGTAGGTAACATTCGGAGAACTGTAACCAATTGCTGAAGGCATTGCCATGAAGCTGTAGTTGCACCGAAATACGAAGAGTATGTAATGCGATGAAATGTAGTGTTTGCAGAACACCCGTTTCTTTTATGGCTCTCGTACTTCCGAGATGCCACTTGGTGACATCTGATATTGTGTTACTACTGCTAAAATGTTAGTTTCATTTCTTTCATCTCTTGCTCTTTTTTTCCTTGGCGTATCTTCTTCTGCCCACATAAAGTTTCTAGAACTTTTATAACGTCTGAAAAGACAGATCCAGAGTGCTTGGCACGATCTGGACACTCCTCGCCGTACAATCTCACCGCTGCTCTAATAGTTTGGCTACATTCACCATAACCGATATTCAGATTTCGGACCGTCGTGTACATTGTGAATGTCTCAATAGTTACTTGATTGTACAGCTTTAGAGGACAGACTAATGGGTTTCAAGCGCACATATAAACACAAGAACCATACGAACCATACTTGAGTTACGTGTTTGCTTGGATTTTGTGTAATAGGGCAGACGTTCGTGGAACATCTCCTGACGGCGGGACAGTGGGACAGTGGTGTGCGACGCTGTTATAATCTGGATACTATACTACATGTCATGTTGTTGAAGTTCTCTTCGAAGGCAGTTTCAAATGGCACAGAGAAAAAAAATCTATAGTTCCATTAGAAAAAACGAAGTCGTTATCGTAATTCGGCAACTACAAATGATAAAAATTACTTGTGGTTGTCAGGAAATTTGCCATATTGTCCATTTTAACTTGGCGAAAAATGCACCTCGATATATTTGTTCATTCTGGGTGGGTTTAAGGTGGACCGTCTTAGCTGCCTCACCTGTACACTGCTCTGCAAAACTTAAGGATTTAGTAGGTAATGTAACATGTTAACAAGTCGGTGGACGTGAATGGCATTGTGGAAGCATGTCGCCAGAAGTCTCCCAGTCGTGCACAGGAAGCTGGACGTCACATGGCATGACGTTAATGTCACTGTTAACACCAAATGGGTATGGCCGCACAACACGAGGCAGTTGAAGGAACGGGAAAAGACAGTGTTTGTTAATCAGAGTGCAGTTACGATGCGCTGTGGCGGTATTCTTCAATATAACATGGTCTGCAGACAACATTTGGATGATTTCACACGGGGAAGAAGCGTTGGGAAACTGGAAGAAGGGCAAAGTGTGACTAGTTTTGTTTCACGTGCATGGGCAGCATTTCGAGCCACATTCACTGCTCCCCAAAGCAGAGGAGATTGTCGACAATGCTCAACTACAGCAGGAGATGACAGCTACATTGTGGAACAGGCAAGAAGCCACCCACGTCAGAAAGTGAGTGTAATTGATAAGACGTTTAATAGGACTGCAGGTCCCGCTCTCTCATTCTTCACAATGGCACAGCGACTGCATGGGGGATGGTGGTGTCCTTGCCCGACGACCAGTACATTATATTTTGTTGACAACCACGTATCAGTGGAACCGTTTGATATGGTGACAAGAACTTAATGCAGGGACTAGACCAAGATTATATACATAAGCCATTTCCTCAAGGCTTCATTCGCATATGTATTCGATTAATAAACTGCACACTGTCTGTTTCTACCTCTTCCTCCCTCCCCTCTCTGCCTGTACTCTGTTGCCCATCTCCTGCTCTCTCTCTCTCTCTCTCTCTCTCTCTCTCTCTCTCTCTCTCTCTCTCTACTCACACCTCCCACGCCTAGTCATCTTCTCCTGTACCTTCTCCCCATGCATCTCCTCAACTGCGCCTTTCTCTGTTCATTCTCTCCTTTCTCCCTCTCTCTCCCTGTCCATCGTCTCCGGCCCCCACTCTCTACCATCCTGTCCCCTATCCATCTCTACCTTCCCCATTCCCATCCATGCTCATTCACACACGCAGCCCATGCAAACCAGATCGATAAATACTACTCCAGCACAACATCCCAATCATACTGGTCTTCCTACATACCAGGGGCTTGAAAACAGTTTTCTGGCCATGACGTTTAGGCTGCCTTGTCAATAATGCAGGACATTGCTAATCCAAACCAACACAGCTTTTGTGCAAGGCAGCCTACATGGGGGCTGGAAACCCGTTTTTTGCCCGTTACATTTAGGCAGCCTGAAAAGTGCGTTGATAAGGCAGGGTGATGCTATTCCCTTATGACATGCTGGTCATGCATGGCAGCCTATACAGCAGGGGTAGAATAAAATACAGTTTTGCACATATCTCTGCTCTTATCACAACTAAGAGATTGTAAATCTTACAGTGCTGATACACATGGAGTTTGCTGTTCCTGTACCAAATCTGAGTGAAATCGAAGCAGATGTGTGGGTGGAGTTCCTGTACATACAAACATACATACATACAGTCTCCTTTACATATCATGTTGTTATAATTAAAGTGTAGCTACTCACAGAGGCTAAGTGTGGAGTGTACTTATCATATGGCAGTGGAACTTAGTATCTATGCTAATGTGTTACCATGGAACCGATTTATGCTCGAAAGAAATTAGTTCCAATTTTGGCCACCAGATGTAAATCTGGTGTTGTGAATGCAATAAAATTGTATATAAATGTTTCGATGTGTAATAGATTAGGAACAGGACATGAGCAGACAATGTCAAACAAGAGTCAAATTCACAGTGTTAATTTTATTATTAACTGCCACTTACACAGTTCATTCAATATGAGCACCAGAGATGTCAACAAGATGCTGTGCAGTGCTAGAATTGCTCCTGGTCGCCAAAATTGGACCTAATTTTTTATAGTATAAATCGATTTCGCGTTAACACATTCGCATATATACCAAGTTTTGCTGCCATACGATAATTACAGTCGACACTGAACCTCCGTGAGTAAGTGCACTTTAATTATAACCACCCAGTATATATACAGGTAGCTACATTCTGTGGGTATGAGATTAGGAAACGAGACACTAATAGTTGTAGATAAGTTTTGCTGTTCAGGCAGTAAAATGATGATCAACAAAGTATGGAGGATATAAAATGCAGGGTGGCAATGATAAGAAAATCGTGTCTGAAGAAGAGAAAGTTGCTAACATCGAATGTAGATTTAAGTGTTAGGAATTGTTTTCTGAAAGTACTTGCCTCGAGTGTAGCGTTCTAAGGAAGTGGAATGTCGACAATAAACAACTCAAACAAAAGGATACTAGAAATTCTGAAATGTGATGCTCCAGAACAGTAGATCATTTGGCTAATGAGGAGGTAACAAATCTGACAAAAAATTAACTTGTGGCATAACTTCACTAAAAGAAGGGATCAGTTGATAGGACACATTCTGAGACATCAAACAATGACCAGTCTAGTACTGGAGGGAAGAGTGAGAGGTGGGTAAAAATTTTAGATGAAGGCCTAGACATGAATATAATAAGCAGGTTCTAAAGGCTGCAGTAATTATTCGTTATTCGGATAGTAAGAGGCTTGCACAGGATAGAGTATCATGGAGAGCTGTATGAAACCAGTCTTCGGACCACACACACACACAAACACACACACACACACATATATATATATATATATATATATATATATATATATATATATATATATATATATATATGTGTGTGTGTGTGTGTGTGTGTGTTTTTGTGTGTGTATGTGTGTGTGTGTGTGTGTGTGTGTGCGCGCAAGGGGTGGGAGAGGGGGGGAGGGAGTGTGAGGCTTTGAGAGTGTTTGCGAATTTTGCTTAAATGGTGTGACTGGCAGCTCATTATCCGCCAAAGAAAAGGATTGGGGCTCAAATTCCAATGCATGGCACTTATGCTCTAGATTTGTTTAAAAAATTGTTCTTATTTTCTGTCATCGGCTTAACTCACAATAAAGGCAGTAGAATACTTTAAAGTTGTTTAATTTTTGTGCGACAGTCAAGTTGCAGAAAGAGCTGTGTCAGAAACCCAGAAGATATTGGCTGTAAATTCGTCAGGTAAAAGCTTATTGCTCAAGGTTTGCTGTCTGCCTTTCTCGCAAAACATTTCTTTCCTCTAAACCTTCGGTGAAGAGTTTCGTTCCCGCGATATTTTCTTTTTATGCAAGGATTTATTGAAGCTAATCCCAGCAGAAGAAATACTACGCACGCGGTCCTGTTTATGTCCCGAAAATAAGAGAGTCGGTGGGCACTGCACTCTAAGGGCAGCAGCAAGGTGCATAAACATAGCGGTTTACTGCCGCCTGTGACCTGTTCCGTGTCATACTCCCGCGAAACGACTCGCGCTGTTCGATGCACGTTACGCAGCGAGCAAAAACTCAAGTTACGGCAGTGGGCAGGAGAGAACTAAAGTTTCAGCGTGAAAGTGCTGACGTGAACAAGTCATCCCCGCCTCCTCCCCTCTCTCTCTCTCTCTCTCTCTCTCTCTCTCTCTCTATCTCGCACACATTCACACACACACACACACACACACACACACAGAGAGACAGACACACAGACACAGACACACACACACACACACACCGACACATGGACACACACACACAAACACACGGACACAAACCCAGAGAGAGACAGAGGGATGAATGTTCATATACGCTAGACTGCTGGAGAAAGTTCCAGCATTCACAACCAAAAACAAAGGCATTGAGATAAAGAGGAGGACAATGTAAAAGAGAAGCGGCTCGAGATAAAACAAAAGTTGTGACAAAAAGACGAAAGTCGGTGAAAGGCTTACGGCACCTATCCTTAATTGCAACCAGCACACAGTGGCGAAAGGGTGCCGATCGACCTGGAATTCTCCATTTCGATTCTGCATAGCGGAGAAACAGTTTCTCTTGGCCAAAAAATGATAGTCTAGCGGATTGGAGAACTGCAGTCATATGACGAGATAAGGTGTCATTTTCAGCATTCAGTGTCGAATCTCTCTTCCGCATAATGTGTAGTGACGTAATATCAGTTAAATGATAGGAATTCTTCGAGACCTCGAACCGAGCCGTGGGTGACGGTAGGAAGACAGGATAAAGTTCCACCTCTCTTCGACAGGGATCTCATTCGAGACGGACCATTCGCTCAGTTGGGAAACATCAAAGCAGCCTTTCTGGGATTAGCCTCAAGTGAAACTATGGAAAACTATAGTCTATTTCAGGAGTGGTCACACCTGGCTCGGGAACTGTATGTAACTCTTGGCCCATTCAGGTGCTGTGAGGACCGGGCGTGAGTCGTGCTTCGGTAGCTCAGATGGTAGAGCACTTGCCCGCGAAAGGCAAAGGTCCCGAGTTCGAGTCTCGGTCGGGCACACAGTTTTAATCTGCCAGGAAGTTTCATATCAGCGCACACTCCGCTGCAGAGCGAAAATCTCATTCTGGAACCATCAAGCCATATCCGCAGCGTATTTTCATCCGGAAAGGAAGTCCGTTGAAGGTTGTTCGATAGGGACTGGAACAGGTCAAAATCTGAGAGCAAGATCAGGTGATGAAGATGGGTGCAGAATGTCTTCGCCACCCAACTCTTGTATAGTGCTTTTTGTCAGTCTGGCAGGATGCGGCCGGGCGTTATCGTTGAGTAGCACCACTTCACGTAGTCTTCCTGGTCGTTGCCCTTGGGCTGAGTCTGCAAGACGTCTCAGGCGCTGACGATAAACGCCAGTAGTAATGGTTACACCTCGAGGAAGAAATTCGTAGTATAGCACGCCCTGGCTATTCTACCAGATGCATGACATTATCTTTCGTGGATGAGCGCAGGTCCATGTACCGAGAAATGCTTTTTCTTTGTTTGGGCTCAACCATTCCTTTCTTTTCCTTATGTTAATATAAGAAAGTGTTACTCGTCACCAGTAACGATGAGGGATAGGAATAGTCGGCATTGTTCACGAACCAACTGATGACGAGTAAACTGAGATGCACATATGGCGACACGCTGATTTTTGTGATTTTGGCTTAGAGCATGCGATACCCATACGCCCAGTTTTGAACCTTTCCCAACGCATAGAAACGTCGCACGATGGTGGAATGATCACAGTTCATCACATTTGCCAGTTTTCGGTTACGCTGATATGGACCATTGAGGACTAATGCATTTAAATGATCTTCAGCAAGTGAACCTGAACGTGGGGAGTAAATAATGTCGATAGGATCCTCCTTAAAACGTGAGCGGTCCAGTAGCATTATTCGAATACATGACGCAAATGTTTCTGGTTGCCCTCGCTGGCGTCACCCCTCTATTGAGCTCAAACAGAAAAATAAAAATATATTGTAAATATTCCCATTTCTCCACTTGGCACTCCATTGTTAGCGTCCACTGCTCCACTCACCATCCCCAAATGACAACACTACAATGTGAAATCTCAAATAGTAACAATGAAATACAAATTAAAAATGGTTCAAATGGCTCAAAGTACAATGGGACTTAGCATCTGAGGTCATCAGTACCGTAGACTTAGAACTACACTACTGGCCATTAAAATTGCTACACCACGAAGATGACGTGCTACAGACGCGAAACTTAACCGACAGAAAGAAGCTGCTGTGATATGCAAATGATTAGCTTTTCAGAGCATTCACACAAGGTTGGCGCCGGTGGCGACACCTAAAACGTGATGACATGAGGAAAGTTTCCAACCGATTTTTCATACACAAACAGCAGTTGACCGGCGTTGCCTGGTGAAACGTTGGTGTGATGCCTCGTGTAAGGAGGAGAAATGCGTACCATCACGTTTCCGACTTTGATAAAGGTCACATTGTAGCCTATCGCGATTGCGGTTTATCGTATCGCGACACTGCTGGTCGCGTGGGCGAGATCCAATGACTGTTAGCACAATATGGAGTCGGTGGGTTCAGGAGGCTAATACGGAACGCCGTGCTGGATCCCAACGGCCTCGTATCACTAGCAGTCGAGATGACAGGCATCTCATCCGCATGGCTGTAACGGATCGTTCAGCCACGTCTCGATCTCTGAGTCAACAGATGGGGACGTTTGCAAGACAACAACCATCTGCAAGAACAGTTCGACGACGTTTCCAGCAGCACGGACTATCAGCTCGGAGACCATGGCTGCGGTTACCCTTGACGCTGCATCACAGACAGGAGCGCCTGCGATGGTGTACTCAACGACGAACCTGGGTGCACGAATGGCAAAACGTCATTTTTTCGGATGAATCCAGGTTCTGTTTACAACATCATGATGGTCGCATCCGTGTTTGGTGACATCACCTTGAACGCACACTGGAAGGTGTATTCGTCATCGCTATACTGGCGTATCACGTGGCGTAATGGTACAGGGTGCCATTGGTTACACGTCTCGGTCACCTCTTGTTCGCATTGACGACACATTGAACACTGGACGTTACATTTCAGATGTGTTACGACCCGTGGCTCTGCCCTTCATTCGATCCCTGCGAAACCCTACATTTCATGCGCGACCGCATGTTGCAGGTCCTGTACGGGCCTTTCTGGATGCAGAAAATGTTCGACTGTTTCTCTGGCCAGCACATTCTCCAGATCTCTCACCAATTGAGAGCAACTGACTCGTCACAATACGCCAGTCACTATTCTTGATGAACTGTAGTATCGTGTTGAAGCTGCATGGGCAGCTGTACCTGTACACGCCATCCAAGCTGTTTGACTCAATGCCCAGGCGTATCAAGGCCGTTATTAGGGCCAGAGGTGGTTGTTCTGCGTACTGATTTCTCAGGATCTGTGCACCCAAATTGCGTGAAAATGTAATCACATGTCAGTTCTAGTATAATATATTTGTCCAATGAATACCCGTTTATCATCTGCATTTCTTCTTGGTGTAGCAATTTTAATGGTCAGTAGTGTATTTAAACCTAACTAACCTAAGGACATCACACACATCCATGCCCGAGGCAGGATTCAAACCGGCGAACGTAGCAACAGCGCGGTTCCAGAGTAAAGCGCCTAGAACCGCTCGGCCACAGCGGCCGGCAATAAAAAATGACAGTCATACGAACCGGGATACCAACATGCAAAACAAAAACGCTAGGAACTTATGCTCCAATTTTGACCTTGGTACAAGTGTCTTGACGTAGCAACTGAAACAATGCAGTTGTTTTTAATCACTCAAAGAGTTCCTGGACGGCGCTGTGCTGGAGCGGCAGCCACCGCGCGCGGAGGTCGCAGCAAGTGAACCTACGCCGGGCGATACGGCGGGAGGAAGCGGCCGCCGGCTGCCGGCTGCCGGGTATCTGCAGATAGCCGCAGCCACCCTTCCCTTCCGGCGTCTCTCTGTGAGTAAACAACGGACCGCCGCGCCGCCACTGTACTCGCTCACCGCCGCCCTGTAATCGCCGCTGCGTCCTGTTGATTCACGCCAACTCACACTGCAATTTATTACGCGTTTGTTGTGTTAAGTGAACTCCTACTTCACTGTAAAGAGCTATTCTCTTATCGCATTGTCAACGTCATATGCCCTACTCAGCCGTGCAGGCGGACATCTGGGCGGTGCACTGTTCCACAACTCACCCGGCTGCAAAATAGCACGGTGCTTTTATTTATCGTGGACGTAATATAGCAACTGTTTTTATTACATTTTTTTCTTTTATGTTTCTCTTCTTATCGATTAGGCGCCCACATGAGAAAATACACTCTGAGACAAAAAAGTAAAAAGAGAAAGGAAAAAAAACAACAGACCACGAAGGAATTTTCCGAACAGGACGGAAATCGGTACATGTGATGTACATGTACAGGCACACGATCGACTACCATTTCACAAAAATTGGATGATTTATTCAAGAGAAAGACATTCACAAATTGCGCAAGTCAATAACGTGTTGGTCCACCTCTGGATCTTATGCAAGCAATGCACTGACAGAGTGGTTGGATGTGCTCCTGAGGGATATCGTGCCAAATTCTGTCCAATTGACGCGTTACATCGTCAAAATCCCGAGCTGGTTCGAGAGCCCTACCCATAATGCTCCAAACGGTCTCAGTTTGGAAGAGATCCGGCGAACCTGCTACCCGACAAAATCGAGCGTAGAATATCTTCGGCGTACCGCTGTGTTGTAGGGATGCTGAAGATGACAACCAAAGGGGTCCTGCCACGGAAAGAAAAGGTACCCCAGACAACCGTTCCAGGCTCTCAGGCCGTACGATGGGAGACCGTCGGGTTGGTAACCCACCACCATTTGGAGAGTCTTCAGACAACTAAGACGCAGCTTATCGGGGCTCTGTTCGATGCTGGACTCATCATTGAAGACAGTTCAGCTCCAGCCAATGAGATTTCAGGACTATGACGGCCTAGGAAACGGTGGGATACCAACCTGACTGTCGCACGCCATACGGCCCTACAACCAGTAGTGATGGTCTGGAGTGCCACTTGATTTCAAAGCAGGATCCCTTTGGTTATCATCCGCGCCACCCTTACAGTGCAGCGGTACGTCGACGATATCCTATGCTCCGTTATGCTGCCATTCAAGTCAGCCATCCTAGCCATCCTGGGCTTACATTTCAGCAAGATAATGCACTCCCGCACACAGCAAGAGTTTCTGCTGATTGTCTTAGTGCATGTCAAACCCTACCTTTATCAGCAAGGACGACGGATCTCTCCACAACTGAGAACGTTTCGAGCGTTATCGGCAGGGTCCTCCAACGATCTCGGGATTTTGGTGATGTAATGAGCCAATTGAACAGAATCAGGCACGATACCTCTCAGCAGACCATCGAACAACTCTGTCAATCAATGACAAGCCGAATAAGCGGCCGGCTGCGGTGGTCTAGCGGTTCTAGGCGCTCAGTCCGGAACCGCGCGACTGCTACGGTCGCAGGTTCGAATCCTGCCTCGGGCATGGGTGTGTGTGATGTCCTTAGGTTAGTTAGGTTTAAGTAGTTCTAAGTTCTAGGGAACTGATGACCACAGATGTTAAGTCCCATAGTGCTCAGAGCCATTTGAACCATTTGAACCAAATAAGCGCTTGCATAAAACCCAGAGGTGTTCAACGCGTTATTGGCTTGCTCAATTTGTGAGACTTGGTCTTGAACAGATCACAATTTAGCAGTTATATACAACCACTCGCACACAGAAAGATCAGCACCTAAAGACTGGAAAATTGCTCAAGTCACACCAATACCCAAAAAGGGAAGTAGGAGTAATCCGCTAAATCACTAACGTCGATTTGCAATAAGGTTTTGGAACATATACTGTATTCGAACATTATGAAGTACCTCGAAGGAAACGATTTATTGAGACATAGTCAACACGGTTTCACAAAATATCGTTCTTGTGAAACACAACTAGCTCTTTGCACTCATGCAGTAATAAGTGCTATGGACAGTGGGTATCAAAATGATTCCATGTTTTTAGATTTCCAGAAGGCTTTCGACACCGTTCCTCACAAGCGTCTTCTAACCAAACTGCGTGCCTACGGAGTATCGCCTCAGTTGTGCGACTGAATTCGTGATTTCCTGTCAGAAAGGTCACAGTTCGTAGTAATAGACGGAAAGTCATCGAGTAAAACAGAAGTAATATCCGGCGTTCCCCAAGAAAGTGTTATAGGCCCTCTATTGTTCCTGCTCTATATTAACGACATAGGAGACAATCTGAGTACCCGTCTTAGGTCGTTTGGGGATGATTCTGTCATTTACCGTCTTCTAAAGTCATCATATGATCAAAACGACTTGCAAAATGATGTAAATAGGATCTCTGTATGGTGCGAAAAGTGGCAATTGACCCTGAATAAGGAAGAGTGAGAAGTTATTCACATGAGTACTAAAAGAAATCAGCTAAATTTCAATTACGCGATAAGTCACACACATCTGAAGGCTGTAAATTCAACTAAATACTTAGGGATTGCAATTACAAATAACCTTAATTGGAACGATCACATAGATAATATCGTGGGTAGATCAAACCAAAGACTGCGATTCATTGGCAGATCACTTAGAAGATGCAACAGGTCAACTAAAGAGACTGCTTGCACCATGCCTGTCCGCCCTATTCTGGAGTATTGCTGCACGGTGTGGGACTGACGGATGACATCGAAAAAGTACAAAGAAGGGCAGCTCACAGACACGATACGTGAATTGGAGTGGCAATCATTAAAACAATGGCGTTTTTCGTTGCGACGGGATCTTCTCATTAAATTTCAGTCATCGGTTTTCTCCTCCGATTGCGAAAACATCCTGTTGGCACCCACCTACATAGGGAGAAATGATCATCACGATAAAATAAGAGAAATCAGGGCTCGCACAGAAAAAATTAAGTGCTCGTTTTTCCCGCGTGCCTTTCGAGAGTGGAACGGTAGAGAGACAGATTGAAGGTGGTTCATTCAAAAATGGCTCTGAGCACTATGCGACTTAACTTCTGAGGTCATCAGTCGCCTAGAACTTAGAACTAATTAAACGTAACTAACCTAAGGACATCACACACATCCATGCCCGAGGCAGGATTCGAACCTGCGACCGTAGCGGTCACGTGGTTCCAGACTGAAGCGCCTTTAACCGCACGGCCACACCGGCCGGCAAGGTGGTTCATTGATCCCTCTGCCAGGTACTTTATTGTGAATAGCAAAGTAATCACGTAGATGTAGATGTAGACTCATTGTTTCTTGCGATTTCCGCCCTATTCTTATAATTTGGTAATCCCTTCGTAGTGCGTCGTCTTGTATGAGTGTATGTGTGTGTGTGTGTGTGTGTGTGTGTGTGTGTGTGTGTGTGTGTGTACGAGGGCGTGCTGGAAAGTAATGTCTCCAAATTTTTTTGTGAGAATTCTTAAAGCTTTTTCAGTAAAACAGTCATAATCAACATTGTCCATCTTTATATCTCTTGTCAACGTATTTTCAGTCCTCTGCCGTTAGCGATCTACGAATAGTAGCGTGTAACGTGGCGATTTGTGATTAACTACGTCAGCGCGTGAGAAATAGCGTGCTGTAATCGAGTTTCGAATTCGAAGAGTTCGACCACACATTAAGCAGCCTGTCCTTCAACATGACAATACCAGACCAGACGACAGACGAGTGCTGCGGCATCTAGACAGTCCGGCGCTTTGGGTTCACCGTCGCCATCGCCCTCCGCACAATACCGACTTGGACCCATCCGAACTTCATCTGTTTCCAAAACTTAAAGAACACCTGCGAGGACTTCACTTTGATAGCGAGGAAGCGGGGTAAGCAGAGGTGAGGTTGAGGCTCCGTCATCAAAGTCAACCACTCTACAGTGACGGTATCAACACTGGTCTCTCGTTGGGAGAAACATGTCCGTCGCCAGGACGACTTTGTTGATAAGTAAATATGTAGGCGTGAAGAATGAAGGTGTATAATGTTAATAACGTCTGTTTAATTTACAAAAGCTTCAAGAGTTTTGTCATAAAAAAAAATCGGAGGCATTACTTTCCATCACGCCATCGTATCTCTGCTCCTATTCACTCTCATTTATCATCGACGGTAGAAGAAAAACAAAAAAATGTCATTCGATATTTTTGTACTGGTAACAACCGTAGCGAGTAGACCTAAGCTAGAAGAGCGCTTGCTTTTTCCTCACTTTAGCGGCGAAAAACTGATGTTATTTACATTATTTCAAGATCAAACGTTATTAATTATATACACGTCCACATATAGACAGGGGTAAGCAGAACGCAACCTACAAACTTTTAGGGATGGTATTATCGACCAAAACTAGAAAAACATGCCGAGTAAACACGGGCCCTTAATTGTGTACCTGAAGATCTATGAGCACTCGTTCAACGTCGATACTGTGAGACTACTGAACAAGTTGTGGCGTCGATAGCTACGATGCGACAACGTAGGTGCACGCTCTCGCAAGTTGGCACTACGAGAGAAGGCTAATTACGCCGACCACAGCGACCTCTGGCGAACGGTGTGGAGCTCAGCGAGTGTCGTCTTGATTTCTGCCCGAAATCATCAAGACCAGACGACCTAGAAATATCGCTTCTACTACCGAGTGGGCTACCTTGCTGTTGAGACTTTGTATCAGTAACGTTCAGTTAAAGTTTGGACAGCAAAAAACATTTGTTAATTTCGAGATTATACAGAACAGTCATCCTAACTTCACTGGATTAGACATGGACTACGGCTTCATACCTACGTGTTCATCCTAGCCAAAGTTACGTATACCCTTGATATTTACTTGTGTTTTTGACTCTACAAGTGGTCATAGCTCTTAAGGTATGCATTTTAGAACTTGCGTTCACCGTAAATTTTTTCTTGTTTTGGTCCATACTACCTCCTCCCACGACATGAGTCATGTACGTAGCTGTGGCTCTAGTCCCCTGTTTAGCAAAATTCGGTGTTATATTGAAGATATAGAATGTTACATGAACAAGCTTAGCGAATATACTGTAGGTAAAGTGTTCAGTTTGTTTTGTTAAAGTCAGATGCAGAAATGAACGGTAGAAAAATGTAAAAATGCAGCTAAAGTGTAGTTTACTGCGTCCGGAATACAAGAGGAGGATCGACTGCTTCACTTCTGGTTTCCACTGCCAAAACACTAGTGTTCCTGAGCTGTTCAGTGTGTGCTCCAGCAGCAGACTGCGTGTTTGCAAACTACAGACTCTCATGCGTCACAAGGAGCGAAGGTTAAACTGTTTTCCGTATTTTGTAATCACCACTGCCTGACGTTATGTGACAAAATGCGCATTTGTTTTATCACAATAATATGCGCGACAGTTCACTGCAATCCCCATTGTTCGCGTTGCCTGAGACCAGCAGTCTCTTTTGTGTCCCAGCTCGGCTCCTTTTCTTACATATCCTGTGGAATTTTTTTAAGTGTCTCTTCTCTCGAGGACTTCTATTATTTACCATTCTTTCCTGGCATAATTAACTTTTGCTCCAGGTTTTATTCATTCAGTACAGCCAGTATGTCATCCTTTTTATTGTCCTATTACTGCCTTTTGGCAGAAATTTTGTGAGAGCTGTTAACCATGTGTCAGAATAATAATAGGATTCATGTCATTGCAGTAACTACGTAGACTGCTATAACATTATTATTATTATTATTATTATTATCATACTCTTCGTTTCGGCGAAATAAGGAGCACGTTAACTCAACATTCTCTTTTTCCGAGCCTTTGCTGTTGCCCAGTATTCCTACATCCATTTCGAGTGCTGTTCTTTTCTCCTTTGGGTTCACATCTTTCCTATTTTCAGCTTCGGTTTTTTTTTTTTTTTTTTTGAAATCTTTGTGTCTTCGTAATTTTTCCTTAAGTGGATCAAGCAGCTGAATATCGTTACAAGAAATTTCCAGTTCTATTAGAATTTTATCAACTTCGGTGAAGTACGTTCTTCGATTCCCTTATCTCGAAAGTTGGTTAATATCCGTTGTAATATCCTTCCTAATCTCATTCCTGTCATGTTGTCATAAAGGGCAATCCTTCTTTTCCGAATTGGGTCACTTATCTTCTTCATCTCCGTAAACAGTTCATGGTTGTGACGCCTTCTATACTCACTGTTTTCTCCGATGGGACCGAGATTTTTCGTAATTTTGTTTCTGTCTTTGGCCCCTAGTCCCCCATTAGATCTTTCTTGTTCACGCTAAGAGTGTCTGCAGTATTTACAGCCTCTGGCCCAATAGCAGCGCAGTAGCGTCTAATTCTGGTAAGGGTTCCGATCTCTAATTGTAGATTCCCTTAGATAGTTGGTAGGTCATATCCATTTGTACGTGCGTGACACGATGCCCCCTTTCTTTCATAGGTTAGGCTCTATCCATTCATGTAGGTATTTCCAATTTCCCAATTGCTTAACTTTTTCTACTCTGACCTCCTGTTTCCTTGTCGCTGATTTTACGTTTTTCACAAAGTACGTCTTCTCCAAGGAGACTCACAGCCCAGTTTTCGTTTCGTGTCTCTGCTGCTGTATCACGGAGACAAGACCACTAGATCATTGTAAAAGGTTAGACCGTCGATGGTAAAATTTATATACCTATTCCATTTTGTACCCTTCAATGGTTCATTTCTATCTGCCATTCTAGGATGACAATTTCTAAAACATACGGTGGCGGGCCGGCCGGAATGGCCGAGCGGTTCTAGGCGCTACAGTCTGGAACCGCCTGACCGCTAGGGTCGCAGGTTCGAATCCTGCCTCGGGAATGGATGTGTGTGATGTCCTTAGGTTAGTTAGGTTTAAGTAGTTCTAAGTTCTAGGGGACTGGTGACCTCAGCAGTTAGGTCCTATAATGCTCAGAGCCATTTTGAACCATACAGTGGCGGAAAAACATCGCAGTAGAGTAATAAAGTTTTCGGAATACATTTGCCTAGGTAACACATTTAAATGATTAACATTGCAGTCACAGCTTATGTAAACGTGAAATAAGCCATTGCAGATGTGGAATGTTGGTACATTAAT
Source organism: Schistocerca serialis cubense (assembly GCF_023864345.2). NCBI lineage: Eukaryota > Metazoa > Arthropoda > Insecta > Orthoptera > Acrididae > Schistocerca > Schistocerca serialis. Next base: position 594,443,681 of record NC_064639.1, read on the forward strand.
AACCGGTGCAACCGACATACTGTTGACATCAAGCATACGAACAGGCATGCACTGTGTTGTACAGGTGCCGGGTATCAGTTTTTGGAATTCAGTTTCAGGGCTGTTACACTTGCTCGGTCAATACACGGGTGTTAACGTTGGTTGTGGGCAAGAATTATCCTGTAGGAAAACTCATCCCAGAATGCTGTTCATGAGTGGCAACACAACGGGTTGAATCAGCGGACTGACGTACAGTTCAGTAGTCAGGGAGCTTGGAATAACCACGAAAGTGCTCCTGCTGTCACACGAAATCGCACCCCAGACCATAACTCCAGGTGTAGGTCCACCGTGTCTAGCACGCAGACAGGTTGTTTGCAGACCATCAACTGCCCTCCTCCTAACCAACTCACTGCTATCACTGGTACCGAGGCAAAGCCAACTTTCATGAGAAAACACAACAGATCTCTATCCTGCCCTCCAATGACCTCTCGCTTGACACCACTGGAGTCGCAAATGGCGGTGGTTTGGAGTCACTGGAATGCACGCTACAGGGCGACTGGCTCGGAGCTGTCCTTGAAGTAATCGAACAGTTGGTTGTGTCACTGTGGTGCCAACTGCTGTTCAAATTGCTGCTGCAGATGCAGTACGATGCACCAGAGCCGTACACCGAACACGACAGTCTTCCCTCTCGTTAGTGTCACGTGCCCTTTCCGAGCCCGGTCTTCCTGCGACTGTTCATTCCCGTGAACACCGCTGCCAGCAATCATGTACAGGGCCTACATTCCTGCTAAGTCTTTCTGTAGTATCGCAGAAGGAACATGTAGTTTCTCGTAGTTCTATTACATGACTTCGCTCAAACTTAGTGAAATACTGATAGTAGCGTCTCTGTCACCGTAAAGGCATTCTTGACTAACATCAATTCACCATGTCCAACCCCAAAGGTAACCAACATTTACGACCGTTACAGCATGTATTCAACGCAATCCTGATTTGCATCCTCATAGTGGGGCTACTAGCGCCACTCTTAAGTGACCGGCGCGAAGTTTGAATAGACATAATCTTTAAGATGTAGGAACACGCCTACCAACTTCTGTTTCTGTCGCATAACTCCTCCTTGGTGCTGCGATTTTTTTTCTGTCGCTCCAGTTGAGGAGCAGCTTCACATATTGATTAGGAGTTTGCAGTATGCATCGATTTAGACCCCCATGAAGCATGGATCTCGACGTCGGTGCGGAGGCTTGCGTGCCAGATGGCCGCACCATAGGGGCAACCACAACGGAGGGGTATCTGTTGAGAGACCAGATAAATGTGTGGTTCCTGAAGAGGCGCAGGGGCCTTTTCAGTATTTCAGGGGCAGCAGTCTGGATGATTGACTGATCTGGCCTTGTAACATCAACCAAAACGGCCTAATGTTCTGGTACTGCGAACGGCTGAAAGCAAGGAGGAGCTACAGTCGTAATTATTCCTGAGGACATGCAGCCCTACTGTATGTTTAAATGATAATGACATCATCTTGGATAAAATATTCTGGAGCTAAAATAGTCCCCCATTCGGATCTCCGGGTGGCGACTACCAGGATGTCGTCATCAGGAGAAGCATAAATTGCGTTCTACGGATCGGAGCATAGAATATTAGATCTCTTAATCGGATAGATAGGTTAGAAAATATAGAAAGGGAAGAGATTGATTGAAGTTAAATATAGTGATGTTCGGCGACAGGAGGAACAGCTGAATGCAGTAGATAAGAAAATAGGAATGCGCGTAAGCATAGTGAACGCATTATTGTAGCCAAGATAAACACAAAGTCAACACCCACGACAGAAGCACAAGTTTATATGCCAACTAGCTCCGCAGCTGATGAAGAGACTTAAGGAATGTAAGAAGAGATAAAAGAAATTATTGAGATAGTTAAGGGAGACGAAAATTTAAATGTGATGGTCGATTGGAATTCGACAGCAGGAAAAAGAAGAGAAGGAAATATAGTAGTTGAATATGGGCTGGAGGGAAAGGAATGAAAGAGGAAGGTGATTGCTAAAATTTCGTACAGAGCATGGTTTAATAACAACAAAAACCTGTTTTAACATCATGAAAGAAGGCAGTATGCGTGGAAGAGACCAGGAGACACCAGAAGGTTTCAGATTGAATATATAATGGTAAGACAGAGATTTCGGAATCATATTTTAAATTGTAGGGCGTATCTATTGCCAGATGTGGACTCTGATCACAATGTGTTGGTTATAAACTGTAGATAAAAGCTAAAGAAATTGGAAAAAGGTAGAAACTTAAGGAGATGGGACCTGAATAAATTGAAAGAATAAAAGATTGTTGAGAGTCACGGAGGGACATTAGGCAACGTATGACTAGAACAGGGGAAAGGAACACAGTAGAAGAAGAATAGGTAGATTTAAGAGATGAAATAGTGAAGGCAGCAGAGGACCAAATAGGTAAAAAGACCAGGCCTAATAGAAATCCTTAGATAATGCCGGAGATATTGAATTCAGCTAACGAAAGGAAAAATTTAAAAATGCAGCAAATCAAGCAGGTGAAAGGGAACACAAACGTATAAAAATTAGATTGATGGGAAGTACAAAATGTCTAAGCCGGAATGGCTAGAGGAAGAATGTAAAGATTTAGAAGCATAGCCGACCTCGGTGGCCGAGTGGTTCTAGGCGCTTCAGTCCGGAACCGCGTGACTGCTACGGTCGCAGGTTCGAATCCTGCCTCGGACATGGATGTGTGTGATGTCCTTAGATTAGTTAGGTTTAAGTAGTTCTAAGTTCTAGGGGACTGATGAGATTTTAAGTCCCATAGTGCTCAGAGCCATTTGAACCATTTAGAAGCATACTCCACTAGGGGAAGGATACATACGACCTACAGGAGGCCTTTGTAAAAAAGAGAACCACTTTGAATATCTAGAACTCAGATGGAGAACCAGTACTAAGCAAAGAAGAGATTGCTGCAAGTGAAATGAACTTGAAAGCAATACTATAGAAAGGGAAGAGGACGTAGATAATAATGGCTTGGGAGATATGATACAGTGAGGAGAATTTGGTAGATCAGTGAAAGACCTAAGTCGAAACAAGGCCCCGGAAGTTGACGACATTCCGTCAGAACTACTGATAGCCTTGGAGAGCCAGCCATGACAAAATTATTCCACCTGGTGCGCAATATGTGTAAGACTGGGGAAATACCTCAGACTTCAAGATGAATGTAACAATTGCAACTCCAAAGAAAGCAAATCCTGACAAGTAAGGAAAGTACCGAACTATCAGTTTAATAAGTCACGGTTTCGAAATACTATGACGAATTCTTCACAGAAGAATGGAAAACTGGAAGAAGCCGACATCTGAGAAGATCGGTTTGGATTCCGGAGAAATATACACTATGTGATCAAAAGTACCCGGACACATGGCTGAAAATGACTTACAAGTTCGTGGCACCCACCATCGGTAATACTAGAATTCAGTATGGTGTTGGCCCATCTGTAGCCTTGATGAGAGCTTCCACTCTCGCAGGCATACGTTCAGTCAGGTGCTGGCAGGTATCTTAGGGAATGGCAGCCCATTCTTCACGGAGTGCTGCACTGAGGAGAGATATCTACGTCGGTCGGTGAAGCCTGGCACGTTCCAAAACACCCTAAAGCTGTTCTATAATATTCAGATCAGGACTCTGTGCGGGTCAGTCCATTAAACGGGTGTCATTGTCGTGTAACCTCTCCACCAGAGGCTGAGCATTATGAACAGGTGCTCGATCGTGTTGAAAGATGTAATTGCCATCCCCGAATTGCTCTTCAACAGTGGGAAGCAAGAAGGTGCTTAAAACATCAATGTGGGCGTGTGCTGTGATAGTGCCACGCGAAACAAGTGGTGCAAGCCCTCTCCATGAAAACACAACCACACCATAACGCCACCGTGATTCGTCACTCCACACAACGTTTTTCCACTGTTCAATCGTCCAATGTTTACGCTCTTTACAGCAAGCGATGCGTTTTTCGGCATTTACCGGCGCGATGTGTGGCTAATGAGCAGCCACTCGACCATGAAATCCAAGTTTTCTCACCTGCCGCCTAACTGTCACAGTACTTGCAGTGGATCCTGGTGCAGTGTGGAATTACTGTGTGATGGTCTGGATAGAGTGCCTATTACACATTACGACCCTCTTCAACCGGCCGGCCGAAGTGGCCGAACGGCTCTAGGCGCTTCAGTCTTTAACCGCGCAACGCTGCGGTCGCAGGTTCGAATCCTGCCTCGGGCATGCATGTGTGTGATGTCCTCAGGTTAGCTAGGTTTAAGTAGTTCTAAGTTATAGGCGACTGATGACCTCAGAAGTTAAGTCGCATAGTGCTCAGAGCCATTTGAACCATTTGAACCCTCTTCAACCGTCGGTTTCTGTCAGTCAACAGACGAGGTCGGACTGTACGCTATTGCGCTGTACGTATCCCTTCTAATGACTACTGAGGTCCCTGATATGAAGTACCTGGCAGTAAGTGGCAGCACAATGCAACTAATATGAGAAACGCATGTTTTTGGGGGCGTCCGGATACTTTTTATCACATAGTGTAGGAACGCGCGAGGCCTTACTGACCGTACGACTTGTATTAGAAGATAGGTTAAGGAAAGGCAAACCTTCGTTTATAACATTTTTACACTTAGAGAAAGCTTTTGACAATGTTGTCTGGAATACTCTCTTTGAAATTCTCAAGGTAGCAGCGGTAGAATACGGGAAGCGAAAAGCTATTTATAACTTGTACAGAAACCAGACGGCAATTATAAGGGTCGAAGGGCATAAAAGGGAAACAGAGGTTGAGAAGGAAGTGATACAGGGTTGTAGCCTATCACCGATTTTATTCAATCTGTACGTTGAGCAAGCAGTAAAGGAAACCAAAGAAAGATTTCGAGTAGGAATTAAAGTTCAGGGAAAAGAAATAAATACCTTGAGGTTTGCCGATGACGTAATTCTGTCAGAGGCAGCAAAGGACTTGGAAGAGCAATTGAAAAGAATGGACAGTGTCTTGAAAGGAGCATGTAAGATGAACACCAACAGAATCAAAACAAGGATAATGCAATGTAGTCGAATTGAAACTGGTGATGCTGAGAGAATTAGATTAGGAAATTTAATATTAAAACTAATAGATGAGTTTTGCTATATGGACGGAAAAATAACTCATGATGGCCGAAGTAGAGAGGATATAATGTGTAGACTGGTAAAGGCAAGAAAAACGTTTCTGAAGAAGAGAAATTTTTTAGCATCGAGTAAAGTTTTAAGTGTCAAGTATTCTTTTATTAAGCTATGTGTCTGGAGTTAAGCCACGTATAGAAGTGAAACGTGGACAATAAACAGATTAGAGAAGAAGAGAATAGAAGCTTTTGAAATGTTTTGCCACAGAAGAATGATGAAGATTAGATGGATAGATAACGTAACGAATTAGAAGGTAATGAACAGAAGTTATTTGCAGATGAAGAGGCTTGCACATGATAGAAGACCACAACAACAGACCAACATCGTTGTAGGAACCATCCTCCACAGTACAGTCAAATGTAGATATTACCGAATTATAATTGATTTCCACAAAATCTTAGGAAAGAGGACCAATATGTCAGATGGACTTAAACCGTTCCCTGGTAAAGAAAGTGCTTCTTTAAGTGAGGTTGATGTGTTAGAGAAAACTAGAAATGCAGGAGAGAACAAAATCTGGAGTGTACTGCGAAAGTGGCTAATACAGACTGCTACTGGAAGGAGAGCAGACCATTGCAGATGTGCGAACAAGGCTTAACTATTACTTTAAAGGCAATAATGGAAAAATTTTGGCTGCGACTGAGGAATAAAGGATGTTCGCGTTTATAGTTAATACCAATGGAAAATGACCAAACGTTGGAGTACTCACAGAGATCAGTAGATCTATGCATTTAGTAACACATTAATACAGTGATATTACAGAATACATGAATTTTTTTTGTACAGATCTATTCTCATTTGGATTCGCTTGAGAAAGGATGGTTACATAGTATGTAAATGTGATTGACTGGAGGTTATTGCTCGTCAGCCTGGATTAATGGAAATCCGATGCAGAGCAATCGTTTAGTTGGCACGACTCCTGTGGTAAAAGCTACAAGAAGGGCAGTGTATTTTTCCCCATTGTGATACCGGTACACAGAGGCTGGAGATAGAGAGCTTTGGATGTTATACTAAGCAGCATATCATCAAATGTGCAGCGCCAAGGCCTATTTGGTCGTCGCTCTAGAGATCTATTAGCCTTCCTTTACCTGTATTCACGCCGATTAGATTTATAGAAGAGCTGCGCGTTTTGTAACAACGTATCCAGCACGCGAATATTTTGAGTATGTTCGGCAAGCAACTACTCTGGTAGACGTTACAAGAAAGGTGTTGTGCACAATGTAGAGGGTCTTACTGTTGAGAAAAGAAATCCAGGATAGTGTGTTACATCTTCGCACGTACATCTTGTGAAATGACCGCAATAAGGAATTACAGCTAATAAAAAGAATTTACTTCCTTCATCTTTGAAGAGAGAGTTATGGTTAATGTCCTCTATATCACACAGCAATAACCAGATAAACGTGGGAGGAAACAGAGAGAGTAGCTATGGAGAAGTTGTTGTTGGAGTTCGAGGACCTATTTAATTATCATGGCACATTATTGGTGATACCCAAAACACAACACAGAATTCCGACTGGATATAAACCATATGTGCATAAAAAACCATACAGAGTCCCCCATAACTTTCAATCAATTGTGGAAGAGTTTATCACCCTGCAATGTAAGAATAATGGAGGAGCTGCAGTCGTCATTGCACCAAAGAAGTCGTCAGGCAGAATGAGGAAATATCGATTCTACTGTGATTATAGCTACTTAATCAGTAGAACGGTGCCTAATGTACACTCGAAGATAAAAAGAAAGACGCACCGTGAAGGAAATATCCGAGTGAGAGAACTCGTTGACAACTCTGTCAATGAATGCCAAGCTGAATAGCTGTTTGCATAAGCACCAGTTTGTGAAGCTCTTTCCAATCAATAAATCACCCAATTTTGCTAAAATTGTAATAATTTGGTTGTCTGTACATGTTAATCTACCGATTTCCACCCCATACCAGCTCTGGATAATTTAGAGCAATTTAAGTTTTTCCGTAACAGACCTAAACATTTTGTGCATTTTGGCTGGTAGACACTTACTGTGTGGATTTCCACTAGTGGATGTTCAGATACGTTTGATTATATAGTGTATGCATTGTCTAGATCACACTGTGCACTAAAGGCAGCTAAAAGGGGAGCAATTGCGATGCTTCTTGAGTATTGGCTGTTCTGTGTATCGAAGGAGTCTACTCTGCAAAGTGTCCTCTTTCTGACATTAGGTTTGTACACCACTAACACATTACACTCTGCTCACAACAATGCTGTCTTCAGAAATAAGTGTAAGCGATCGACTTGTTTATGAAATAACTTTATATTAGTTACTCCCACACACACCTCGCGAAATGACCACATTATGGAAGTAGAGTTAATACGGTGGTCTACCTACAGACATTCTTTCCGAACACCATTTGCGAATGGAACAGAATTGATGTTATAAGACAGTAACAACAGAAGTTCTGTATTTGGAACGAAATATAAGTAAGGGACTTATTTATTATATAATTTTCTTGCAACGCTTGGGGATAATAAAAGATATGTTTAACCAGTGAGAGAAATCTAATTGCGCCTCTATTGGAGACCTATGAACTTGGCGGGAGTCATTACAGTCCCTATGTCTTCATTCTACAGGACTTTCATTATTTTTTTAAAGTTTGCAACCACAGTGTGTGTGTGTGTGTGTGTGTGTGTGTGTGTGTGTGTGTGTGTGTGTGTGTTTGTGTGCAGCTCTATACTGGGGAAACTTTTTAGGGATTGTATGTCAGGGCGATGAAATGTTTATACGTCTGTGAGTTAGCATATACATTTTATCCAACTGTTACGTAAAGTGCTCTGCTAAGACAAAGTGGTAGAAATGCTCTGCAGCTCAAAATTGTGTGTGATAAGTGCTCTGTAGTAGCTCTCTGTTTAATATACATCGCACATTAGGTATGTTGAGAAAAGACGAATTTTAAGAGGCTTATACGTGACAGGTTTCGAACCCAGAGCACCCCTGGGTGCGTACAATGCGCTATCGCAATGACACTGGCATAGCGATTATTACTCAAATATGGTACAGCCAACGTAAAAATGGTCATTGTACGAGTCTTGCTACAAAGATTATCATACATAGACAAACGTCCGTTTTGGTGCTTCACATTTGATGTTTGTTCTGTGCGCCGGTGAAGTTTAGTGCCATTCCGGCAGATGGCAGAGCCTTAGTGCAGCGTCAAAATTGCGTCTACAAACGACTCACGTTACAAGCAGCGTGCTGGTATTGAATTCTTGTGTGCAGAAAAAGAAACCGTGGTGAACATCAATAAACGTTTGTGTGTAGTGTAGGGCGATGATGCAGTTGATAGGACAATTGGGTGATGCGTAAAGAAAGTTAGAGCCTCAGGAAGTGCAGAAACAGAGCCCCGCGACCAGCCACTCTCTGGACGTCCTGTCACAGCCACTGCTCCAGACATGCTGAATCGTTCGGATGCCATTAGTCGTGACGGCCAGCGCATCACAACTCGACAGTTGGCTCTACAGCTGCCGGTCAGCATTGGAAGTGCGTCTGCAATGATCGAGACTCTCCGATATTCAAAGAGGTGCTCACGATGGGTTCCACGAATGCTCACAGAAGACCACAAGTTTCAAAGAAAGGCCATTTCATCTGAATTGTTGAAGCTTAAAGATCCTCACGGGGAACACACTTTGAAAATGACGAGAGCGTCAGTCATGCAGTGAAAGCATGGCTATGCCTACAGGACAAGAGCTTTTACCGGCAGGGAATACATGCTCTTCCACAACGTTGGCGTACGGCCATCGAACGTGATGGAGACTACGTACAAAAATAGGGCATGGACAAAACATGATGATGTATATAGTCACCAAATTCTGACTGTTAAAAGTAAATGTGTTCTGAGAAAAAAAAGTGGGGCATTACTTATTGAACGACCATTGTACCTCGCCCATACCCCTCACACACATGGCTGCTTTATAATAGTTGCAGCAAGAGCACAGCACGATATAGATGTTCAGGTACTTTTGATCACATAGTATAAGCAGAATGCAGACCACACTAAAAGCTGCTAAAAGGCAAACAACTTCACACATGTGCTCTCCTCGAATGAGTTTTATAATTACAAATGGTTTTGTTATCCTGGAAGTATCAGCCCTCATTTAGATGTTGCCTTGGATGGTGCTGTGGACTTGAACAATGTGCAATCTGTTCTTGCTACTGCTGTGTTGAGTGAGGTGAGATATTTTTCTGTGTGTGTACCGGCAATGGCCTCTCGAACTGTCTGCACTTGTACTAGCAGTCATTTAGCAGAGCTTGTTGCAGGGCAATGATGACTGTGGGGCAGGGCGGTTGCAGCAGTGTGCACTTAGAATACATACCGCTGACCACTGAAGAAACTCTTCTTCATTTTTGGTTGTTTATAAGAAAGATGTTATTATTCCTATCGTGTGCCAGTGGTGGTATAACTGTGGGAACTTTTTTAACAAAACGTAAAGTATTAGTGTAATTTCTATACAGGCTTTGGCTTACCACGTAAAACCTGGACCATCCTCAACAGGATCAGGACGGGCCACGGTCGATGTGCGGACTCTCTACACAAATGGGGAAAAGCACCATCCCCAAAGTGCGACTGCGGCGCTGAGAAGCAGACGATCCGGCACATCATTGCAGAGTGCCCTCTGAGAGCCTACTCAGGTCAAACAACGGACTTCCTGGATGCGACTCGAAGTGCAGTTCAATATATTAAAAACCTAAATGTTAATTTGTAATTATACATACGTTGTTCATGACATAACTGTATTTAATTTTTTATGTCTTGTTTTTAGTGCCAAAGTTATAAAGTTATTGTAGCAGCTTATTTCTCTATAAACGTAATTTGTACTTGCCATACGCTAAATAAAATATATAGAAGATGTGTATTTGTTTAAATAACGCACTGTGGTAATACTTAAACATTAAAATTCTTGTACTTCTGTGAGTCTTTCGAAGACGATTTTGAAATATGGCTATTTAGAGTACTGGGAGAAAACCGACAATACTGCAACAAATAGCCCCCTGTAGTTACTTGCCCCAAAACTGTAGATATAGAAATGGAAGGTGATCTCACATTGGAGTACCGGAGAAAATCGGCAAAATTTCAACAAATTACACCAAAACTGTAACTAACTGCCCCAAAACTGTAAATACAGATGTAGAAGGCGGTCATACATTGTAGAAAATGTCATTTGGCAGCCATGACGCCGTTTTTGGGTTATAAAGAATAATAATTCTACATCTATCTACATCTACATTTATACTCCGCAAGCCACCCAACGGTGTGTGGCGGAGGGCACTTTACGTGCCACTGTCATTACCTCCCTTTCCTGTTCCAGTCGCGTATGGTTCGGGGGAAGAACGACTGTCTGAAAGCCTCCGTGCGCGCTCTAATCTCTCTAATTTTACATTCGTGATCTCCTCGGGAGGTATAAGTAGGGGGAAGCAATATATTCGATACCTCATCCAGAAACGCACCCTCTCGAAACCTGGACAGCAACCTACACCGCGATGCAGAGCGCCTCTCTTGCAGAGTCTGCCACTTGAGTTTATTAAACATCTCCGTAACGCTATCACGGTTACCAAATAACCCTGTGACGAAACGCGCCGCTCTTCTTTGGATCTTTTCTATCTCCTCCGTCAGACCGATCTGGTACGGATCCCACACTGATGAGCAATACTCAAGTATAGGTCGAACTAGTGTTTTGTAAGCCACCTCCTTTGTTGATGGACTACATTTTCTAAGCACTCTCCCAATGAATCTCAACCTGGTACCCGCCTTACCAACAATTAATTTTATATGATCATTCCACTTCAAATCGTTCCGCACGCATACTCCCAGATATTTTACAGAAGTAACTGCTACCAGTGTTTGTTCCGCTATCATATAATCATACAATAAAGGATCCTTCTTTCTATGTATTCGCAATACATTACATTTGTCTATGTTAAGGGTCAGTTGCCACTCCCTGCACCAAGTGCCTATCCGCTGCAGATCTTCCTGCATTTCGCTACAATTTTCTAATGCTGCAACTTCTCTGTATACTACAGCATCATCCGCGAAAAGCCGCATGGAACTTCCGACACTATCTACTAGGTCATTTATATATATTGTGAAAAGCAATGGTCCCATAACACTCCCCTGTGGCACGCCAGAGGTTACTTTAACGTCTGTAGACGTCTCTCCATTGATAACAACATGCTGTGTTCTGTTTGCTAAAAACTCTTCAATCCAGCCACACAGCTGGTCTGATATTCCGTAGGCTCTTACTTTGTTTATCAGGCGACAGTGCGGAACTGTATTGAACGCCTTCTGGAAGTCAAGAAAAATAGCATCTACCTGGGAGCCTGTATCTAATATTTTCTGGGTCTCATGAACAAATAAAGCGAGTTGGGTCTCACACGATCGCTGTTTCCGGAATCCATGTTGATTCCTACATAGTAGATTCTGGGTTTCCAAAAACGACATGATACTCGAGCAAAAAACATGTTCTAAAATTCTACAACAGATCGACGTCAGAGATATAGGTCTATAGTTTTGCGCATCTGCTCGACGACCCTTCTTGAAGACTGGGACTATCTGTGCTCTTTTCCAATCATTTGGAACCCTCCGTTCCTCTAGAGACTTGCGGTACACGGCTGTTAGAAGGGGGGCAAGTTCTTTCGCGTACTCTGTGTAGAATCGAATTGGTATCCCGTCAGGTCCAGTGGACTTTCCTCTATTGAGTGATTCCAGTTGCTTTTCTGTTCCTTGGACACTTATTTCGATGTCAGCCATTTTTTCGTTTGTGCGAGGATTTAGAGAAGGGATTGCAGTGCGGTCTTCCTCTGTGAAACAGCTTTGGAAAAAGGTGTTTAGTATTTCAGCTTTACGCGTGTCATCCTCTGTTTCAATGCCATCATCATCCCGTAGTGTCTGGATATGCTGTTTCGAGCCACTTACTGATTTAACGTAAGACCAGAACTTCCTAGAATTTTCTGCCAAGTCGGTACATAGAAATTTACTTTCGAATTCACTGAACGCTTCACGCATAGCCCTCCTTACGCTAACTTTGACATCGTTTACCTTCTGTTTGTCTGAGAGGTTTTGGCTGCGTTTAAACTTGGAGTGGAGCTCTCTTTGCTTTCGCAGTAGTTTCCTAACTTTGTTGTTGTACCACGGTGGGTTTTTCCCGTCCCTCACAGTTTTACTCGGCACGTACCTGTCTAAAACGCATTTTACGATTGCCTTGAACTTTTTCCATAAACACTCAACATTGTCAGTGTCGGAACAGAAATTTTCGTTTTGATCTGTTAGGTAGTCTGAAATCTGCCTTCTATTACTCTTGCTAAACAGATAAACCTTCCTCCCTTTTTTTATATTCCTATTAACTTCCATATTCAGGGATGCTGCAACGGCCTTATGATCACTGATTCCCTGTTCTGTACATACAGAGTCGAAAAGTTCGGGTCTGTTTGTTATCAGTAGGTCCAAGATGTTATCTTCACGAGTCGTTTCTCTATTTAATTGCTCAAGGTAATTTTCGGATAGTGCACTCAGTATAATGTCACTCGATGCTCTGTCCCTACCACCCGTCCTAAACATCTGAGTGTCCCAGTCTATATCTGGTAAACTGAAATCTACACCTAAGACTATAACATGCTGAGAAAATTTATGTGAAATGTATTCCAAATTTTCTCTCAGTTGTTCTGCCACTAATGCTGCTGAGTCGGGAGGTCGGTAAAAGGAGCCAATTATTAACCTAGTTCGGTTGCTGAGTGTAACCTCCACCCATAATAATTCACAGGAACTATCCACTTCTACTTCACTACAGGATAAACTACTACTAACAGCGAGGAACACTCCACCACCGGTTGCATGCAATCTATCCTTTCTAAACACCGTCTGTACCTTTGTAAAAATTTCGGCAGAATTTATCTCTGGCTTAAGCCAGCTTTCTGTACCTATAACGATTTCAGCTTCGGTGCTTTCTATCAGCGCTTGAAGTTCTGGTACTTTACCAACGCAGCTTCGACAGTTGACAATTACAATACCGATTGCTGCTTGTTCCCCGCACGTCCTGACTTTGCCCCGCACCCATTGAGGCTGTTGCCCTTTCTGTACTTCCTCAAGGCCATCTAACCTAAAAAACCGCCCAGCCCACGCCACACAACCCCTGCTACCCGTGTAGCCGCTTGCTGCGTGTAGTGGACTCCTGACCTATCCAGCGGAACCCGAAACCCCACCACCCTATGGCGCAAGTCGAGGAATCTGCAGCCCACACGGTCGCAGAACCGTCTCAGCCTCTGATTCAGACCCTCCACTCGGCTCTGTACCAAAGGTCCGCAGTCAGTCCTGTCGACGATGCTGCAGATGGTGAGCTCTGTTTTCATCCCGCTAGCGAGACTGGCAGTCTTTACCAAATCAGATAGCCGCCGGAAGCCAGAGAGGATTTCCTCCGATCCATAGCGACACACATCATTGGTGCCGACATGAGCGACCACCTGCAGATGGGTGCACCCTGTACCCTTCATGGAATCCGGAAGGACCCTTTCCACATCTGGAATGACTCCCCCCGGTATGCACACGGAGTGCACATTGGTTTTCTTCCCCTCTCTTGCTGCCATTTCCCCAAGGGGCCCCATTACGCGCCTGACGTTGGAGCTCCCAACTACCAGTAAGCCCACCCTCTGCGACTGCCCGGATCTTGCAGACTGAGGGGCAACCTCTGGAACAGGACAAGCAGCCATGTCAGGCCGAAGATCAGTATCAGCCTGAGACAGAGCCTGAAACCGGTTCGTCAGACAAACTGGAGAGGCTTTCCGTTCAGCCCTCCGGAATGTCTTTCGCCCCCTGCCACACCTTGAGACGACCTCCCACTCAACCACAGGTGAGGGATCACCCTCAATGTGGGCAGTATCCCGGGCAACCACAGTCGTAGTCCGATCAGGGGATGCGTGGGACGAGCTGGCCGTCCCCGATAAACCCCCATCCGGACCCCCACAGTGATGCCCATTGGCAACAGCCTCAAGCTGTGTGACCGAAGCCAACACTGCCTGAAGCTGGGAGCGAAGGGATGCCAACTCAGCCTGCATCCGAACACAGCGGTTGCAGTCCCTATCCATGCTAAAAACTGTTTTGCAAAGAACGTCTGAACTAATCTACAGAGAGCGCAAACAAATCAACAAAATTTAAACGGTTATTAAAATACAAGATTGCCTAATAAATGCAGTAATGCTGCTACTTGCGCACTGCTGACACTGCTCGGCGGCGGAAGGAGACTACGCGAATTTACACTATTCAGGTACTAAAACGCGATGCTACCACTCTCAAATACTATAATACGCCCGAAATTTATGAATTAAACAATGCAAGTACCAAAAACACGCAAAGAAATTAAGAATTAAACTATGTAACAAATGAGTGAGCTAGGAGTATACGACTTGCTGCTGCAGCTGCTTATCCAACGGCGGCAGGGAGCACACTGACTGTGACCAACCGACACTGGCCGTTCAAAACAAAAACAGAAGACAAACGACTACGCGAATTTACACTATTCAGGTACTAAAACGCGATGCTACAACTCTCAAATATTATAATACGCCCGAAATTTATGAATTAAACAATGCAAGTACCAAAAACACGCAAAGAAATTAAGAATTAAACTATGTAACAAATGAGTGAGCTAGGAGTCACCTAACAGTGACATAAATATAGAGATCACCACGTTTTGATAGCGCCCATAAATTATATTAAGACAAGTGGAATAACGTGTTGTTGTTGTTGTGGTCTTCAGTCCTGAGACTGGTTTGATGCAGCTCTCCATGCTAATCTGTCCTGTGCAAGCTTCTTCATCTCCCAGTACCTACTGCAACCTACATCCTTCTGAATCTGCTTAGTGTATTCATCTCTTGGTCTCCCTCTACGATTTTTACCCTCCACGCTGCCCTCCAGTACTAAATTTGTGATCCCTTGATGCCTCAGAACATGTCCTACCAACCGATCCCTTCTTCTAGTCAAGTTGTGCCACAAACTTCTCTTCTCCCCAATCTTATTCAATACCTCCTCATTAGTTACGTGATCTACCCACCTAATCTTCAACATTCTTCTGTAGCACCATATTTCGAAAGCTTCTATTCTCTTCTTGTCCAAACTATTTATTTTCCATGTTTCACTTCCATACATGGCTACACTCCATACAAATACTTTCAGAAACCACTTCATGACGCTTAAATCTGTACTCGATGTTAACAAATTTCTCTTCTTCAGAAACGCTTTCCTTGCCATTGCCAGTCTACATTTTATATCCTCTCTACTTCGACCATCATCAGTTATTTTGCTCTCCAAATAGCAAAACTCCTTTACTACTTTAAGTGTCTCATTTCCTAATCTAATTCCCTCAGCATCATCCGACTTAATTCGACTACATTCCATTATCCTCGTTTTGCTTTTGTTGACGTTCATCTTATATCTTCCTTCCAAGACACTGTCCATTCCGTTCAACTGCTTATCCAAGTCCTTTGCTGTCTCTGACAGAATTACAATGTCATCGGCGAACCTCAAAGTTTTTATTTCTTCTCCCTGGATTTTAATACCTACTCCAAATTTTTCTTTTGTTTCCTTTACTGCTTTCTCAATATACAGATTGAATAACATCGGGGACAGGCTAAAACCCTGTCTCACTCCCTTCCCAACCACTGCTTCCCTTTCATGTCCCTCGACTCTTATAACTGCCATCTGGTTTCTGTACAAATTGTAAATAGCCTTTCGCTCCCTGTATTTTACCCCTGCCACCTTTAGAATTTGAAAGAGAGTATTCCAGTCAACATTGTCAAAAGCTTTCTCTAAGTCTACAAATGCTAGAAACGTAGGTTTGCCTTTCCTTAATCTTTCTTCTAAGATAAGTCGAAAGGTCAGTATTGCCTCTCGCGTTCCAACATTTCTACGGAATCCAAACTGATCTTCCCCGGGGTCGGCTTCTACCAGTTTTTTCCATTCGCCTGTAAAGAATTCCCCGGGGTCGGCTTCTACCAGTTTTTTCCATTCGCCTGTAAAGAATTCGCGTTAGTATTTTGCAGCCGTGACTTATGAAACTGATATTTCGGTAATTTTCACATCTGTCAACACCTGCTTTCTTTGGCATTGGAATTATTATATTCTTCTTGAAGTCTGAGGGTATTTCGCCTGTCTCGTACATCTTGCTCACCAGATGGTAGAGTTTTGTAAGGACTGGCTCTCCCAAGGCCGTCAGTAGCTCTAATGGAATGTTGTCTACTCCCGCGGCCTTGTTTCGACTCAGGTCTTTCAGTGCTCTGTCAAACTCTTCACGCAGTATCGTATCTCCCATTTCATCTTCATGTACATCCTCTTCCATTTCCATAATATTGTCTTCAAGTACATCGACCTTGTATAGACCCTCTATATACTCCTTCCACCTTTCTGCTATCCCCTCTTTGCTTAGAACTGGGTTTCCATCTGAGCTCTTGATATTCATACAAGTGGCTCTCTTTTCTCCAAAGGTCTCTTTAATTTTCCTGTAGGCAGTATCTATCTTATCGCTAGTGAGATAAGCCTCTACATCCTTACATTTGTCCTCTAGCCATGCCTGCTTAGCCATTTTGCACTTCCTGTCGATCTCATTTTTGAGACGTTTGTATTCCTTTTTACCTGCTTCATTTACTGCATTTTTGTATTTTCTCCTTTCATCAATTAAATTCAATATTTCTTCTGTTACCCAAGGGTTTCTAATAGCCCTCGTCTTTTTACCTACTTGATCCTCTGCTGCCTTCACTACTTCATCCCTCAGAGCTACCCACTCGTCTTCTACCGTATTTCTTTCCACCATTCCTGTCAATTGTTTCTTATGCTCTCCCTGAAACTCTGTACAACCTCTGGTTCTTTCAGTTTATCCAGGTCCCATCTCCTTAAATTCCCACCTTTTTGCAATTTCTTCAGTTTTAATCTACAGTTCATAACCAATAGATTGTGGTCAGAGTCCACATCTGCCCCTGGAAATGTCCTACAATTTAAAACCTGGTTCCTAAATCTCTGTCTGGGTAATGATTCATAGTGATAAGCTAACTGGCTCGTAAATCATAGTAATTTTAGTAATTTAGCAATAGGATAACGCTCCATCATTTTTCTCACATACACTATGCTGTCAAAGTGTGTGACTTCATAAATCATAGTAATTCAGCCACCTAATATTTATACAGCGCCCAGCTATCCTAGATGAGTGGAGGGCAGGGGGAAGGAGAAAGCAGAGGTGGGAACATGAAAGGTGCCGCATATCAACATCTGGAAGTTAAATAATAAACAATAAGAGTATTGGTGCATTCTTTGTTTGAACTTGTGGAAACTTAACCGTGATGTCATTGTTTACACTAGGAAGAACAAATGAGCATGGTTTGTCTGCTTAAAGGCCAAGGCCAAGTGGCATCACTTTTTACACAAGGAGAACAACGGGCCCTTTGTCCCTGAATGCAGCCAGCCACGCCTGCTCAGGATTTTCGCTTTTTCTTGTTATGGAAGCCCAATTCAACAAGGATTTAAAATACGGCGATTCGATCTGTTGAGCCGTATGCCTTACTGAAATCAAAGAAGCTCATCACGAATTCCCTGTTCCTGAGTTTCAGATATGGAAAGATGGACTTCAGATTCGTAATCTGTTCAGCAAATGATCCTCCCTTCCTGAAATTTCGTTGGTGTTCTCCTAATAGTAGATCTATTTGATGTTCCGCCTTCTGTTTTAAGCTTTTGTGAGGGTCATATAAGTTTTTAGCAGGAGACAGACATCACAGAAGCTGTTCACATCTGTGCGGTACCATTTCTCAACTTATGCATTACTTGTTTTTAGTATTATTATTCTTATTAGTATACAGGAGGAGTCATCTAAGACCCATCACCCATTTTATTTCATGACTGTTCCAGACGTCGAAAATAGATTTTCTGCAACTCTAGTATACTGAGGAGCAACAACGTTTTGTGTCGATAATGCTCTGAACTCCGGTATCAACCGAGATACTGAAACAAGTATGTTTTGTTTTTAATGAAACCGCGCACTCCCCATAACAGCATTCAGTAGGTCTTAGAAAGACAACTACAGTGATATAGTGTTTGTTAATATTGACAATGAAACTTTTCGCAAAAGACGGTAGCGCTGTGGCCTGCAACCTAGTGTCGTCGTGTATACTAGGCTTAATACTGTGCATTGACGGTCTGCCATGGAGGAACGTAATGCGTTAGGATAACACGATCATAGTGGTACACAAGAATCACCATAGCTTTCACCATACTGGGGCTCTGACGCACTTTCGCGGCGACACATAATGACGGCATTTGTTGGGTTGGCGTTTCAGTTTTGGCTCGTAAGATGTGTCCCATGTATCATCCAGTGTTTCGATACGGCGTAAGAAAACCTCTCCTTCGTGCTCATAGCGCTCCAAGTGCGTCTGAGCAGCGTCGTAACGCATCCATTTCTGCATTTCCGCCAAGTCACGCGGAACCCATCGTGATGCAATATTTCGCATGCCCAGGCGTTCCTTCAGGATGCGAAGCACAGTCGTATGCGCTAATCTGGTTTCGTGGGCGGCTCACGAATCGTATGGCGTCGATCACTGTCCACTGAAGCGGCAACAGCATGCACTTCTTCTTCAGAGACGCTAGGACGACCTGCCAGATGAATGTCTTCCACAGTTTGCCGAGCTTCGTTGAAGGCTTTTACCCAACGTGTCACTGTCCAGTACGGCTATGCCGATTCCCCTCACGCCTCTTGAAGACCTTGATGACACTGTCGTGCTGTACGATCTCTGGCACATTCAATGTTGATCCAACCCCGTTGTTCTTGTTTCGAAAACACAGTGACACCGTTACGTTAGACTGTTTTTCCCTCGATTGTGCGCACGCCGTTGACGTGGGACGGGCGAGTCCAATTGCTCGGAGGTACGGTAGGTGTGTCAACAACGTGTACTATCAGCGACAATAGTAGATTCCATTGCATAGTTTCTCCACAACAGTGTTGCCACTATTTAAGTTCCAACCTATGTATATACATGAGACCTGTCTTTGCCAGGAGACGCATGAACGCTTCTTAAAAGAAAAGCACCTGCTCTCGGGCAATTGTGTCCCTAGGTACTACTCGATATTGCAATTAGATGGTACATACTTCAATAAAATTTTCATTCAGAGTGAGTTATGACATGTCACCCACAAAACAAATACTTTTCTTTTACACATTACTTAAGCAAATTGTTTACCATCGACTGCAATGCACCTTTGCAGTCACCATCCAAGAGATAGATGAAAATATGAAAGTAGACTCGTTGATACGACGTTGCATGCCGTGGCGTTTCGACGGCACATATCGTCTAGTGTAGTTGGCGCTTCATGATGGACTGCATATTAGGGTTTGATTTTGTAAAATATACAATCTAACATAGTCTCCAGTAAAGCGAGCTGTTGGAAGGCAACATGGTACTGAGGATGGGCTTGTGCTGGATGAGTGCTGGAGTTTGTGACCCCAAAAATGTTCTCATACTCCGAAGTCCCCGAACAAATCTCGTCAGGCTTGCCGCGCGAAGTGAATTTCCGCTTTACGTAGTAAAAAGTTTCTGTCCGCCGCTCGTAAGCCATGAGGTATGCGGTCTGGCTTTTCCGGATACAGCGTCGAGCCAAGTCCGCACGTGACTCACCGCTGTTTATTAAGACGAGGTGTCCCACTCACGATCGTCGCAAACAGTTAGCGACACGCGTAGTGTAATGTAACGTTGCCGTCAAATTTACCGGGCGCTGTCAGTAATGTTGTCCTCAAAACATTAAAACACTCAAACGCTGTTTCGTATCAGCTCTGAGACGTTTGAAGTCACGTCAAATCTCACGAGTGCCCGACTTCTATATTCATGCAACGCTAATGATGAGCGGCGCACGGGACAAAATTAGGCGCCATATTGCACCGCCTAATCACCGGGAAGCGTTCATAGGCCGACACGGATCAATTATCATCACTGCTACATTTATAAAACAGTCTTAACGAGGACCGCCTATGTCACTACGAGCCGCAATACAAGGTTCAAATGGTCATTTGTCCAGTGCCAATAACAGATGCTCTGTAGCTTGATTGATAGTACACCTAACTTCACCTAATGTTGGTGGGGAGAAAAGTTCATTTTTTATCGGTGCATGTTCTATTATGTCAGATTTGTTCATCAATAATTAACTCCTGATTCAGAACGTCATCAAAATGTTCCTTCCACCTACACATGATCGACCATTGATCTTTTAGAAATGTACTCGTATCACCAGACCAAAGTGGATTTCTACCAAAAATAGTATGACAATTAATTAATTTTATGGTTATGAAGAATTGTTTCATATTTTTGTCTGCGAGATATTGTAACTTTAGCTATTGGTATCCGCGATTCTTCAGCGCACGAGTAGTTCTTCCTACTTTTGCTTTGGTGAGATGAAAGGGCTCTTAGCGAGAGAGTCACGTCCTTTCGCCATGCTCGCAAGTACTGGAAGTAATGCTTCGTTGTCCATGTGGGTGACCAACTTCCGACTTCAGAAATCAGTAGCATTACCGAAACAGCACCTCCGCTTCAGCACGCCCACGGCTAGTTCACTCAAGAGGACAGCCGAACGAATCCTACCCACAAGCTTTGACATAGTTTGAACATCCCGCAGCTAGTCAGCCTCAGGAACAGGCATTCTCACCACTCAAATTCGCTTCTCCCGCTAACAGCCACCGTCTAGGAACTGCCGCTTTCTTACAGGATTTTTCGCAAGTTTATTTCCAACATAAAAAATTCCTGCAAAACGCCGCCATGGAAAACTCTCTAACTCATCGAGCTAGTGCGCCTCACCAGAACGGTGATTACAGTGTGAACCTTCCCTTATCTCACTTTACGCAGCTCGGGAAAAATCAGACTATCAGGGGTGGACAACGCTCAATTTCACCAGATACTGGATGCAAACCCTTGTGTCCCTATGAGCCAAGAGGGAGAGCCAAATTCAAAAGGGATGAAAATATAGCCGCAATTAAAATCCGAATCGGATCATTGTTCATACGTACAACCGTCTCATTAGACAAGGGGAATGATATGCTAGCAAACTTGCAAACCGTTCTTAAGCCATCGCTCTTGGAAATAACAGGTAGTGGATTAGACAGTACGTAACATCTAAAACTTTGCGTCGATCCTGAACTCAAAATCGTGGGCCGTAGACGAAACAACCTTGGCAACGTCTCTTCCCGACCATATGAAGTTTTGCTGTGGAGCCCTTACACATTCACCACACAGTCGCGATCTCTCTCCATGCGCTTTCCATATTTTTGGATGCTTGAAGAAAGATATTCGCGGCCCTTGATTTTCCGCGAACGGAGAGGTGCACATCTGGATACAATCATGGTTCCATAGGAAACTGCAAACATTTTTCAAGGACGGCATTCACCATCTTGTCTCACAATAGAATAAATTTATTAAAGGTTATGGTGGTTACGTTTGAAATTGACAGGAGTTTACTTACTTTCGTCCAAATTTCTCATTTTTATTTGAGTGCACTTACATACGAGGGGCGTTCAGTAAGTAACGCAACACTCTTTTTTCTCGGCTAGTTTCAGTTGAAAAAATGCCGAGTTTGTTGAGGGACGTCGTGGAATATTCCTGCTTCAGTCCTTGTAGTTTCATGAAGTTCCGATAGGGGGCGACGCTATATGTAGCCATCAAAATGGCCTCTGTAACGAGGGTGCGCTCCAAGCAGAGAGCTGTCATTGAGCTCCTTTTGGTTGAAAACCAGAGCATCGCAGATATTCGTAGGCGCTAGCAGAATGTCAAAGGAGACCTGGCGGTGAATCGTTAGGCGAAGCATCTGTCACTATTGGGACAAGGTCGCGCAAAGTTGTCCGTCCCGGGTTCGATTCCCGGCCGGGTTGGGGATTTTCTCTGCCCAGGGACTGGGTCTTTGTGTTGTCTTCATCATGTCATCATCATCATCATCCTCATTCGTGACAATGGCTCGATTGGACTGTGTGAAAAATTGGACTGTGAAAAACTGGGGACTTTGTACGGGCGCTGATGACCGCGCAGTTGAGCGCCCCACAAACCAAACATCGTCTTCATCATCTCCCGCTTGCCTGCCGGCCGCACACAGTTGTGACTCCTGCAGTGTTGGAACGTGCGGACACTCTCATTCGAGATTATTGAGGACCACATCTTACTGCTCAATCAGATGCTTTTGTTGGTAGTGCTGACACACTCGTCCAGTAATTGGGGTATTTAAAGGTATGTGACCGCTGAGTTCCTCACTGCCTAACAGAAAACCATAACGAGCAACAAAGGTCCATCTGTGCGGAGTTGCTTGCGCGTCACGAGGCTGATCGTGACAATTTTTTCTCGAATATCGTCACAGGGGATGAGAAAAATTTGGAAACTTGTGGTAAATTTCTATGGGACCAAACTGCTGAGGTCATCGCTCCCTAGGCTTACACCGTACTTAATCTAACTTAAACTAAGTTACTCTAAGGACAACACAAACACCCATGCCCGAGGGAGGACTCGAACCTCCGACGGGGCAGCCAGCGATCCGTGGTAAGATGCCCTCGACCGCGCGGATACCCCGCGCGGCATAGGCAATGAAATTTGCTTTCTTGGCTTCGAACTCGAAATAGAATGGCAATCCATTGAGCAATGCCACACTATCTCTCCTCCGACAAATAAGTTCAAAGGCGCACCCTCAGTCGGTTAAGTCACAGCGATGGTCATCTGGGACTCATGTCCTCCATCATAGTGAACGATCGACTCTGAAGTGTATTGTGCCACCACTAGGAAATCTGGCAACCAACTTCAGCCTGTCGTCGCCACAAATTGCAAATAAACTTGACCTTCTCCCTGATAAGGCCTCACTCAGATCTGCGCACCCGAGAGAAGCTCACAAAACTTCATTCGACTGTTCTTCCTCATCCATCCGACAGCCTGGATCTCGCACCTCCCGAGTTCCATCTCTTTGGTCCAATTGGCGGATGCACTCCGCGGGAAAGAGTACGTGGATGATGGAGAGGTTATTGATGCAGCAAGACGTTGGTTCCGTCGTCGACCAGTAGAGTGGTATCACACGCGCATATAGGCCCTCCCAGTAAGGTGGCGTAAGGCTGTCGGATTGAACGGAGATTATGTTGAAAAATAGCGCTTTGTAGCCAAAGAGGTGAAGAATAATATGGTGTATTGGAATCCTGAATGAAACCAAACCGGTTTCAGAAAAAAAGTGTTGATTTACTTATTGAACGCCCCTCGTGTAAATGACTTAGCAGATAACGTCGGAAGTTCCATAAGGCTTTTCGCGGACGATGCTGTCGTATATAGAGAAGTCACAACGATAGAAAATTGTAGCGAAATTGGGGAGGACTTGCCGAGGATCGACGCTTAGTATAGGGAGTGGAAACTCACCCTCAACATAAAGAAATGCAACATATTACATATATGTAGTTAGAAAGGCCCTTTTCTGTATAATTGGTTCAAATGGCTCTGAGCACTATGGGACCTAACATCTGAGGTCATCAGTCCCCTAGAAATTAGAACTACTTAAACCTAACTAGCCTAAGGACATAACACACATCCATGCCCGGGGAGGATTCGAACCTGCGACCGTAGCGGTCACGTGGTTCCTGACTGAAGCGCCTAGAACCGCTCGGCCTCACCAGCCGGCCTGTATAATTGCAGAGCTGCAGAAGAATCACTGTAATCATTCCGTAAAATATCTAGGAGTATGTGTATGGAGCGATTTGAAGGTAACAGCCGCATAAAATTAATTGCGGCTAGAGGAGATGTCAGGAATTGTAGTATGTCAACGAAAGAACTAGCTTGCAAAACACACGTTCGGGTAATACTTGAATATATCTCGCCATTATGGGATCCGTAAAAGATACGACAGAGGAAGTAGAGAGGACTCAAAGAACACCAGTACATTTCGTTACAGGAGTATTTATTAATCGCGAAAGCTTCACGGAGATGCTTAGCCAGCTTCAGTGGCAGACGCTGAAGAAGAGGCGTTTTGCATCACGATGTGGCTTACTGTTGCAGTTCCGAGAGCGTATATTCCTAGATGGGTCAGCCAATATACTGCTTCCTCCTACGCATATCTCGCGAAAAGACCATCAAGACAAAAGTAGAGAGAGTCGAGCCAGAACAGAGGCTTACCGGCAATTTTCTCGCGAATCATTCGCCACTGTAACAGGAAAAGGGGAAGTCTATTTTTACATCTACATCTACATAGTTACTAGACAATTCATAATTAAGTCCCTGACAGAGGGTTCATCGAACCACCTTCAAGCTGTCGCTCCACTCTCCAACAGCACGCGGGAAAAACAAATCCTGAAATCTTTCGGTGCGAGCTCTTGTTTCTCTTATTTTATTCAAATGGTTCAAATGGCTCTAAGCACTATGGGACTTAACATCTGAGGTCATCAGTTCCCTAGAACTTAGAACTACTTAAACGTAACTAACCTAAGGACATCATACACATCCATGCCCGAGGCAGGATTCGAACCTGCGACCGCAGCAGCCGCGTGGTTCCAGGCTGAAGCGCCTAGAGCCGCTAGACCATGGCGGCCGGCTCTTATTTTATTATGATGATCATACCTCCCTATTTATGTGGGCGCCAACATAAAAGTTAATGGATGAAATTTCATGAAAAGATACTGCTGCGACGAAAACCATCTTGTTTTAATGAGTACCAGATCAATTCGCCTATCACATCCGTAACACTCTCTGACCCATTTCGCGTTAATGCAAAACGAGCTGCCGTTCTTTGAACTTCTTCGATCTCCTGCGTCAATCCTATCTGATGTGGATCTCACACCGCACAGCAGTAGTCTACAAGAGGGTGGACAAGCATAGTGTAAGCGGTCTCTTTAGTACACCTGTATTTTCTAAGTGTTTTGCAATTAAAACTTAGTCTTTGATTCGCTTTCCGCACAACGTTATCTACGTGATCGTTTAAGTTATTCTTAACCGTAATTCCTAAGAATTTAGCTGAATTTACAGCCTGTAGATTTGTATTATTTATCGTGTAACCGAAATTTAGCGCATTCCTTTTAGTACTCACGTAGATAATTTCACACTTTTCACTATATAGAGACAACTGCCACTTTTCGCACCTTACAGATATCAAAATCATTTTGCAATTGTTTTTGATCGTCTGATGACTTTCTAAGACGCTAAGTGACAGTAGCATCTACAAACAGTCAAAGAAGGCTGCTCAGATTGTCTCCAAACTTGTTTACGTAGATCATGAGCAATCATTAAAACAAAGGCGATTTTCGTTACGACGGGATCTTCTCAAGAAATTTAAATCACCAGTTTTCTCCTACGATTGCGAAAACATTCTGTTGGCACCCACCTTCATAGCGAGAAATGATTATCACGATAAAATAAGAGAAATCAGGGCTCGCACAGAAAAATTTAAGTGCTCGCTTTTCCCGCGTGCCGTTCGAGAGTGGAACAGTAGAGAGACAGCATGAGGGTGGTTCATTGAACCCTCTGCCAGGCACTTTATTGCGAATAGCAGAGTAATCACGTAGCTGTGGATGTAGAGCAGACGGCCTACAAGACCTCCTTGGAAAACATCAGATATTCGACGAGTTTCCGACAATCACTACGCCCTGTGATCATTCTGATAGGAAATCACGAATCCAGTCGCACGACTGAGACCGTACTCAAGAGGCACGCAATTTGATTAGAAGTCGCTTGTGATGAACGGTGTCAAAAGCCTTCCGGAAATCTAAAAATATGGAATCTATTTGACATCCCCTGCCTTTAGGACTCATTACTTCGTGAGAACGAAGAGCTATTTGTGTTTCACGATATTTTCTGAATCCGTGTTGGCTGTCTGTAAATAAATCGTTTTCTTCGAGGTAATCCACAATGCTCGAACAAGGTACACAGTTTCAAATCCCTATTGCAAATCGAGGTTAGAGATGTGGATCTGTAATTCATCGGATTACTCCTTTTCCCTTATATTGTTCAAAATACCCTCCGCCACACATCGTAAGGAGGCTTTCGGAATATAGAGATAGATGTTCGTGTAGTTCTTATGCTTCACCCATACTTCTTCGCTCCCGGGTAGATGTTTCCGTGTCGTCCACTGCCCCGCTTTCTTGGTTTGCGACAGAGCACTTTGCATTCAGGGCGGGATTCCTGTAGGAAGTGCCAGTGAGGGCCCGGAGGTGAGGTACCCGCGCCGCCGGCTCTAGACGGGACGCAGACGCCTCGCCGCCACATTTGCATGTATACGAGCGGCGGTGATTTGTAGCGCGCCTCAACGTTTCAATATCGTGACTGGGAGCGCCTGGATGGGCCATTATGCGAGCGCCCGCCAGCCACCGCCACGCACTGCCGCACTTGTCGCCTCGCGGGAGCCGGCGACGCAACAGCCAGACGTAGCAACAGCCAGCGGTTCTCCTGTCGGCAGACAATGCATGCGCGACCCCAAACCAGAGCCTGCACACTTTCTATCCTCGCATGCCACTTCGAAAGGCGGACCTTCACTCTATTTCCAGTATCTGGAAAAGTATTTAATTTGGTACATGTGGTGTCTGTTCTTTCGAAGTATCCGAAAGAACAGAGAAATTCTGATCCTGCAGCCATTATGCATCAATACACAAAGAAACGATTAGCATTAACTGCTACTAGGCATTGGTTTAAATCAAAGGGGAAAGTTGAAAACTTGTACTGTACCTGCATTCGAACCCAGGCCTCCTGAGTACTAGGCAGATGCGCTTACTATCGCCCTATCCAGACACAGTAGTCATCACAAGTGCACGGACTACCCTAGCACGCCTACCTTCAGGATCAAGTTCTAAACTAACCCACACACTACTGTAGTGTCACTTGTCCATTGTCCTCAGTACTCAGCGGCATTTCGCCAGTTCCCGTAAGAGTTCCAGCGTGGTGAGCATCTGCTCTGAAGTGATACATTGGTCGCCCTCACCTTAACTACATATGTGGTGTCTATTCTTTCGGACATAGAGCACTATAATGCAGACGTACACCACGTTCGAACTTTTACGGGTATCGACGGAATGTCGTGAGTAATGAGGATGATGGGTAGTGGCACTACATTAGTAGTGCGTGGGTAATTTGAGACTCTGGGTCTGACAGGAGGCGTGGTAGGATAGGCCGTGCAGTTGCAATGGTCACTGTGTCCGGATGGCGCTTCTGCTTCGTAAGCAGGAGACCCAGATTCGAATACCTGTGTGGCACAAATTTTCACCATTCCTCATTGATTTAAACCAGTGCCTACTTGCAGCTAAAGTTGGTCATTCCTTTGTGTGTTTATCTGATTTCAAATTGTGGTCTTTCTCTTAGGTTCTGATAATACGAGTTTATCAGCAAGAGCAACAACACTCACATTTATTTCTCCTTCCTAGAGGTGATATGTTTCCTCCTTTCGCTTTCTCTGAAGTTGTAAACGTTTACAGAGAGGCGATTCGACTGAACTGATTATGTGGAACGGCATGTATGCAACTCATGTTGACAACAATCGCCACGACAGGACAACACTTCATTTAATGGCGGCAAGTGATTCTGTTATCGCACACAGTTCGTACCCCTCTGGGGCTTAACATCTGAGGTCATCAGTCCCCTAGACCTAGAACTACTTAAACCTAACTATCATAAGGACATCACACACATCCACGCCGAGGCAGGATTCGAACCTGCGACCGTAGCAACCGCGTGGTTCCGGACTGAAGCTTCTAGAATCGCTCGGCCACAGCCGCCGGCGAACTTCATTTAATTTCGACTTCAAAACAGCTGTCTTTTCCGTATTTCCTGCTAAACTGAACTTACTAACAGGAGCTCTGTGCTGTGTACACCTTGCTGAGCGTGTTTTTGTAAACGTAAGGTTGTTTACATATTTCATAAGACATTCAATGACCGAATATCATATCAAGACTCTTCTTATTCTTATTTAATGTCCTTTGGCGCAATTGATGGATGAAGATCATCCTACTACATTTTTACATAACTGGATGATGCCTTACAAGAGCGAAACATATTATTGTAATTATAAAAACAATTTTCCATCGAGACTCTTTTCATTCTCAAAGTCTCGTAAAGGTTTGAAGCTATATCTAACGTTTGTTGGAGGTCCCTAGAAAAATGGTTCAAATGGCTCTGAGCACTATGAGACTTAACATCTGTGGTCATCAGTCCCCTAGAACTTAGAACTACTTAAACCTAACTAACCTAAGGACATCACACACATCCATGCCCGAGGCAGGATTCGAACCTGCGACCGTAGCGGTCACGCGGTTCCATACTGAAGCGCCTAGAACCGCACGGCCACACCGGCCGGAGGTCCCTAGAGCTTTAATTCTCATACAGTAGATGAATGTGGTCTGGATTGCTTGCGTGCAATGAGTTATGCTAATTCAGCACACATACATGTTTCTAACTGTAATATTTCACTTATTGTGTTAAGCCTTTAATGTAAGATCATAGCTCGAAATGAGTAGATTACGGCAGCAATTTAAATTTTTAAATTCGCTCAATAACTGTATGAAATTCTGAAACTGAATTTTTTTATGCCGCTGGAAGTAATTAGATATGCAATCTGCAATTGAAACAGAGCTGTTTAGTGGTATAGATACCACAGAATAGGCCCTGACGTTTTTCACGATTTAAGAACTTTAACCTGTTTTACAGCCTGATGCACTTCTTTTCGCCGCATTCGCCCTTAACCTTAAGGTTTCTCACCGTATTTTAAATGTTTATCTATCTTATTTAATGAGATGACGGTCGACAATAAATCCAGCATTTGCGTAAATTAGCGTGGAAAACCTCCCAAAAAATATACTCTGGCTGCCCGGTGTACCAGACCACTGGTCGTTGATATGCCGTGCGAGTTCAATTCGGAAGTTAGCGAGCTGGTTTCGACTACATCAGTGTCTATGATTAAGAGTCAAAGTTTTTCCTAAAGCATTCTACCGAAAAATTAAGAACAGATATAGACTAGCCCATAAACCCGGCTAATTTTGATGCCAAATGGATTTATTATCAACGTTGGTTGTACTAATTTTTTAATGGCTTGTTTCGGTTCAATGTGAATCATTCTCAGCCCTGTAGACAGCAGTAAAATATCCAATCACCAAATGCTCTACGAAAATATACAATGCTATCATGCCATAGCCGGCCGAAGTGGCCGTGCGGTTAAAGGCGCTGCAGTCTGGAACCGCAAGACCGCTACGGTCGCAGGTTCGAATCCTGCCTCGGGCATGGATGTTTGTGATGTCCTTAGGTTAGTTAGGTTTAACTAGTTCTAAGTTCTAGGGGACTAATGACCTCAGCAGTTGAGTCCCATAGTGCTCAGAGCCATTTGAACCATTTTATCATGCCATACCATGATCACACATCAGATGCACCGGACGTACCTGTCTATACCGGTTACAGGAGTAACCCGTCTAACATCACCAAAATTTGCTTGCTACGTCTCATAATAAAATGATGGTTTCGTAGAATCCACGTTATTAATACAGACCACAAGGCTACTGCCAACCAGTGGCGTCTGGTACACTATGTGATCAAAACTGGAAATCACTTACAAGTCCGTGTCGCCCTCTATCGGTAATGCTGTAATTCGATATGGTGTTGGCCCGCCCCTAGCTTTGATGATAGCTTCCACTCTCGCAGTCATACGTTCAATCAGATGCTGGAAGGTTTCTTGTGGAATGGCAGCGCATTCTTCACGGAGTGCTACACTGAGGAGAGGTATCGATGTCGGTCGGTGACGCCTGGCACGAAGTCGGCGTTCCAAAACATCCCAAAGGTGTTCTGTAGGATTCAGGTCAGGCCTCTGTGCAGGCCAGTCCATTACAGGCATGTTATTGTCGTGTAAACTCTCCGCCGCAGACCGTGCATTATGAACAGGTGCTCGATCGTGTTGAAAGATGCAATCGCTATCCCCGAACTGCTCTTCAACAGTGGGAAGCAAGAAGGTGCTTAAAACATGAATGTAGGCCCGTGCTGTGGTAGTGCCACGCAAAACAACGAGGTGTGCAAGCTCTGTACACAAAAGACACGACCACACCTTAACACCAAACCCCACCGCCTCCGAATTTTACTGTTGGCACTACACACGCTGGCAGATGACGTTCACCGGGCATTCGCCATACCCACACCCTGCCATCGGATCGCCACACTGTGTATCGTGACTCGTTAATCCACACAACGTTTTTCCACTGCTCCATCGTCCGACGTTTACGTTCCTTACACCAAGCGAGGCGACGTTTGGCATTTACCGCCATGATGCGTTGCTTATGAGCAGCCGCTCGACCATGAAATCCTATTTTTCTCACTTCCGGCCTAACTGTTATGGTACTTGTAGTGGATCCTGATGCAGTTTGAAATTCCTGTGATTTGGTCTGGATAGATGTCTGTCTATTATACATTACGACCCTCTTCAACTGTCCGCGCTCACTGTCAGTCAACAGACGAGGTCGGCCTGTACGCTTTTGTCCTATACGTGTCCTTTCACGTTTCCACTTCACTATCACATCAGAAACAGTGGACTTACGGATGTTTAGGAGTGTGGAAATCTCGCGTACAGACGTATGACACAAGTGGCACCCAATCACCTGACCACGTTCGATGTCCGTGAGTTCCGCGGAGCGCCTTCTTCTGCTCTCTCACGATTTTTAATGGCTACTGAGGTTGCTGGTATGGAGTACCTGGCAGTAGGTGGCAGCACAATGCACCTAAATCAAAAACGAATGTTTTTGGCGATATCCGGATCCTTTTGATCACATAGTGTACGTTTGCCACATTTAGATAAAACATGTAGCTCACACCCAGTTAATAATAACTATTATTTGTATGGTGAGAACGCTGTTCTTGGAGATGATTAATTAAAATGTGATTCGTTGACGTTAAAAGATACCGTAAATGCATCATAAAATCTTAGTAATTTAAAGGACGGCGGCATCAATGTCCATGGCGTTGCTGTAGGCCAGTGTAAGTCGTGGCTCGCTTCCTCATGTGATCGCCGTATTGGTGTCGTGCCAGGGTCCGACTACTCGCCTGCAGTGGGCAGTGTGGCGCGCAGGAGGGCCTCTTCAGCCTCATCAGACGCGGGATACTCACATGTTACAGATGTCCCACCGCACCCTTTCTCTCATGTATGACCATACATCTGCAACAACAATCCCCTTAGTAAGCAGTCATAAATGTTGAAATAAGCATTACGAGTGAATTCGTCCTATCTTTCAAAATTAGGCTTCGACCTTGCTTTTTTTGAGTGTAAATTTCAAGCTCCCCTATAATGTTGAGGTACCGCTCCTTAGGAGTTCTGTGTAGAATGTCGAAATTTTGCTCAATGTTCGTCATCGAATGCTTTCAAAGCTGCTATATGTACCCCAAACACTGTTCTGTTTTGAGTGTGTGTGTGTGCTCACTGCATCTGGTTTCCAAGTTCCTCCCTGTTTGCTCTATATACTGTGCACTGCAGTCATTGCAACTGATCCTATAAACACCTTAATCCTGAAGCTTATCACAATAATTTAACTCCAAGGACATTATACCAAGTTTTGCAAAATTTTCATGTTCACTGTGAGCCCACGTTGCTAGGCAGCATCTATCTTCTCTTCTTCCTCAGCTCAAAGTTTCCATCCTACTTCTAGGAATATTCTCAGAAGTTACTGATGTGACTGTGGTCATTTAGCTCATCAACCCCTGAAGAAGATCCCAGCAGTAAGTTTGGAACTTTGACATGAGGGTGAACAAAAATTCGCGACCTGACGACTTGTACATATTTTAATATTAATGTCTCTAAATTAGTTCTCTGTCAATGAACGTCTGCCTGTAAGCAAACTGACAGAATTTTCAGTAAAAATCCTTCTTTTCATACTAGAATAAGTCATTTTTTCCAAAACGAGAATGAAACCCAAGCTGCCTTGATCGCTTTACTAGCGTTAATTTCCCAGAAATATATGTTGTTTTGTACAGAGAAGTACAACCAAGTCCCTCAAGATTTTCCACGTATTTCGCTGTCCCGAACTGAAACGCGTGTTGTTCAGGTGAACTATTTGCTTGCGAGAGAGCGGAGCTAGCTCGTCCTCTAGCAGTTTGCGGTGCCGTACAGAATTAAAGAGAAACCGTGAGAGCGCCGAGTTAAATGTGCTGGGAAAGAAACAGCCATTCTTCGTGACCTACATTTGGTGGTAACTTCATTAGCGTAGATTTCCTCGCTTGTTTTAAAGTCTTCTCTGTCCTCCGCTGCTCATAATACTGTAGCTGCTGCTGTAACTAACAACTGTAAACACGAATTGGCATGAGTAAAGATCCGCGAAGAGATTGCGAAAGACATACTACCTCTACACAGTGCGATTTCTTTGTCGGAATATTTTATCGCTGGTTTGGTTCACGACCGTTCCAGAGTAGATGTACTAAACTGCAATATTCGACTGCTACGGATCCCCTAATTAATAATTCGTCTCCTTTCTTGTGTTTTACTGGAGGTGATATCAAACACCTACAGCGATCTGTAGCCTCTGTTTATACGAATTTCCTTGCGTTGTTGTAACAACACACCACGTCCGTCACAGTGGTTTATATAGGCAATGACCTCTGTTCCCCTTCACTTTGTGCCACGAGAGATACATCCACATGGTGTCTCACTTAAGCTTTTTCACCTGAAACGACTGTCCATTCTAGCGAGACGTGTTAGAAATGAATATTAGCAAAATTATGCCAGCCACGCGTAGTTGAACTACAGCTGGAACTGATGTGTAGTTGCAATAACATACTCTTCAGCCGTACATATCCTTGGTTCAATCTAATCGCGAAAATGGGACAGGCTGATCCATGGATGGTGAATTGTGAAGGCTAGAAACGACGTAGAACTACATTCCAGGACAGTCGCACGACATGGAATAAAAGGCCTCAGTAGTGTGAACACATTGAATGCGTGGTGTGTCAGGATGAAAAGTTTACAAGGAATGTTACTATCGTCTGTCTAAGCATAATTCAAATTGAACACTATTGTAAATCGTATCATTTGTGTGTGCTGTGATCCTGTAATTTATAGTTCCTCCGTCTCTTTTGTGAGTAATTAAATGTTATTTGTTTTATGTGGTTATCAAGAAGGAAAGACTGAATTATCTTAATGACGGAAGTGGTTTTAAAAATCGACACAATCAGTGATCGTTGGTCCGATACAAACAGAATGATGCGTAACCGTGGAAAAAAATATAATTATTTCAACGCTAGTATCTGCATTGCGTAGCAGTTAAATAGATCGGACTTTGCAAAACAAATTTTCGATAAACACATGTTCTTTTAGAATGAGATTTTCACTCTGCAGCGGAGTGTGCGCTGGTTTCGCAGGAGAGCTTCTGTAAAGTTTGGAAGGTAGGAGACGAGGTACTGGCAGAAGTAAAGCTGTGATACCGGGCGTGAGTCGTGCTTCGGTAGCTCAGTTGGTAGAGCACTTGCCCGCGAAAGGCAAAGGTCCCGAGTTCGAGTCTCGGTCGGGCACACAGGATTAATCTGCCAGGAAGTTTCACATGTTCTCTTATTGATCATAAAACGTGAATTTGAGGCTGCAGCAATGGCGGACGATCAATAACATTACCGTATTAGTAACAGCGTCATTTTTCGCTCACCTATTACAGTCTTGAAAAACACATTTAAAAGCAAGGTTGAGACACCAAATATTAGTCATGTGAAAAAAGTACTTCAACTTTGGATCATATGTAATTAATCTAACTTGTACAACATCACCTTCTGCTTTTCCTGCAGATAGGAGAAGCGCCAGGAAGCAAATGATACAAAAGGAACTAAGCTAGACCTAACACTCGTTTTAAAACAAAAACGTAGCGAAAATATTTTAACGAGGTTATAATTCTACATCATCTCAGATCTTGGAAGGATGGGGATTCTCTTTCATAAATTTTCTGAATTTAATTCTTTACTATTATTCTCAATTCTAACTTTTACTTGATGACTCAGATGATGTGGTATAGAGTGGGTACCTGCGTGGTGAACGTAGACTTGCACTTAACAACTGCCTGTTTGTTATGTGACAATTTTTATAAAATGCACCAGATTCATAAATTAATTTTTTTGTGCGCCGTGCTACTAAATTATGAGGGCCCTTTTCTGACAAAACTACTTCCTATCTTTAGCAGTTGTTAACCATGTGGAGCACCTATCATTTGCCTTAGAACAAACTGTGCTTCACCAGGGTCAGCAAAAAAAAAAAAAAAAAATAATAATAATAATGATATTAATAATAATAATAATTTTCCTTCACTGCGGCAGCGGGGTGTCTGTGTAGCCGTCATTGTCGTTTAAAATGCATCGTTAACTGGACTCCAACCCAATGGCGTTATTCGGTATCACTGTATGTATAAAGCGCAGAACAAATCATCGAACATTCAGATAGAGATGATGTTAAAAACGGAAGAAAGGTTTTCGCCTGGAAGCAAAAATAAAGCAATAAATAGACTAAAAGCAAATACGCCACATTTCACAATTAGAAAAGGCAAAGCATTACTCATCACAGACATCTTGACGTGCAACGAAGAGAAACAGTCTGGAAGTCATTTGTTTTCAAGAATGAAAGAAGGTTGTTGTTGTGCTCTTCAGTCCGAAGACTGATTTGATGCAGCTTTTCATGCCACCTGTCCTGCGCGAACTTCATCTCTGCTTCACTACTGACACTTGCGTCCATTTGAACCAGCGTACTTTAGGCAAACCTTGTCTCGCTCCCTTCAGTACTGGATTAACTACTTCGTGTCCTACGAACCGATCACTTCAAAAAACGTTCAAATGTGTGTGAAATCTTATGGAACTTAACTGCTAAGGTCATCAGTCCCTAAGCTTACACACTACTTAAGCTAAATTATCCTAAGAACAAACACACATACCCATGCCCGAGGGAGGACTCGAACCTCCGCCGGGACCAGCCGCACAGTCCATGGCTGCAGCGCCTGAGACCGCTCGGCTAATCCCGCGCGGCAACCGGTCACTTCATTTAGTCAAGTTGTGCCATAAATTTCATTTCTCTCCAGTTTGATTCAGCACATCACCATTAGTAATCCGATCTACCCAGCAGTCCTTCATAGCAACACTTTGCAGAAGCTTCTCTGGTCCTCTTGTGGGAACTGTTTATCGTTCGCTCTCCATACAAAGAAGGAAGAGAGAGAGAAGAAAAAGTAATAGAGTATCAGCCTGACATCCATAAAGTCCTGGATCCGTGGGCCAGTTCCAGCTAATATTTTTAAATGGATCGTCTTCAAACATTTGTTAAATTTTGGTGTTTATACATTAACTTCAATTTTGTATAGAGGATGCTCTAAAATTCCCTTGACAAACTTCTAGGACCTGTAGAGGGAACTGAGCAGACAATATTTTGAATTAGAACATAAGTCTGGAAACGTGGAACATCCGGACCAACGATTTGAACACTGATGGAAAGTCCGAGGTGGTCCAATCGGATGGCCTCCGCGATCACAGAATTTGACTCCATTCGACTTTTTCCTCTGGGGTCCAAGGAAGAGTTTGGTTTGTGAGACTCCTGTAGAGACAGAAGAAAACGTGGTGACACGAGTTGTGGTCGCTTCAAGACAGTTTTCAGACACACAGATCGTGTTTGTAACAACATCATCCGTAGGTACAAAGTGTGCACCGAACTTGGTGGTCACCGCTTCGAACCATACTTGTAGTGGATTAGAATGCTAAACCTCCTTTGAAAAGGACGAAAACAGTTTAAGTTTAACTGTAAACAACAGTGTTTGTGAAAACTGATTAATTTTCCTTTTCGTTTCTTTGTTTATTACTGAGTGGAATTGTAAAGCAAGCGAGTAATAGCCCGCATCTCGTGGTTGTGCGATAGCGTTCTCCCTTCCCACGCCCGGGTTCCCGGGTTCGATTCCCGGCGGGGCCAGGGATTTTCTCTGCCTCGTGATGGCTGGGTGTTGTGTGATGTCCTTAGGTTAGTTAGGTTTAAGTAGTTCTAAGTTCTAGGGGACTGATGACCTAAGATGTTAAGTCCCATAGTGCTCAGAGCCATTTGAATCAAGCGAGTAATGGGTCACGCCTGGGCACGGAAACGGTACATTTCCGGACATCGGTTCCAATCCAAATCCCCTCTACAGGTCCTAAAGTCTGTAAGGGGAATCTTACAGCACCCTGCGTACACTGTTTACTAATGCAGTTGTAAAAAAATCAAATTTAAGAAAATATGCAGATAGTACAAAAGAATTGTTTGCGCCACCGTAATAGCTTAGCAAAAGAAAGTAAAATACTCCCGGGAACACGGAATTTTCCCAAGATCCCATGCCATCGAGCAGTAGCCAAGAAAATTTCTTGCGTGGTCTGCGGTACAGATTCACTACACGTCCTCAATGTTTTCCCAAAAATTGCCCTACTTATAACAAATTTTATTTTTCCTTGCCACTTCACATCACTTCGTAGCTATTGGATGTATTACAATTCGACATCCATAAACAAAGATGGTTCACCGAGTTCACTTGCGGAGTATCTATGTAGACGTAGACGCAGAGTGCATTTCTCATGAGTAAGGATGTGTAGAAAGTCGGAGGCACACACGTCACTGAGACCGACGACGAATTACGAGTCGCGACGCGCCTTCCCTTCTGCACACAAGCTGTGGGAACGGGAGCGTCGACTTTCGGCTCCGTCGCTATCTTCAAAGCGTCCCGCTGTTGTTGCTGCTGCTGCTGCCACAGCACAGCACTGATCGCGCTCTTATCGCCGGCTACACACAGCACACACCCTGTAATGACGGGGTAGAGCTGCTGGGCTCTGAACGATACTGCTCACACACTAAAGTTTGGCGTCCTGCAATAAGAACGTCACTGCGACTAAGATGACTGCAAAGTCTAATGTGCGTCTAGAAGACTGCTACGACTAAAGATAATACTGAGTTTAATATGTGTCCGGAGAACACAGTCCCCACCAAAGCAATGTGCCGGGAACAGTTGATACAAGACATTGATGACGTAACTGATACTTACAATCCTTTTGTAAACAAGATGAATAAAAAGAAAGATTCGGTGCTGCGGGGATATAAAGTTCGAAAAAGCTGAACTGCCGAAGAATGGAAACATGTAATGTATAATGTGGGGTCCACTTTTAGAGCCATACATACTAGCAACAGATCGAAACGATCTGTCTCCAGATCGCACATGTGTGCCCAAGTTATCTGTACCGGTCGCTCGTAGTTTCCATGAAGTCGGATGAATCACCACCGATAAATAGCACGTGTCTGGCTGTCTGAGCCCTATTTGTTTATCTTCTATGTGTGGTTGTCCGGTTCTGGTCCGTTTGCAGAGTCGTCCAGTGTTAACGAGTCACTCTGAAATGAAACGATCGCATGGCATTACTGGTCGGGAGACCCTATATGGGGTTGTCTGACTGCCTGGTGCAAAGTCTTCCTTCTTGACGGTACTTCGACGACTTGCGCGTCGATGAAGATGAGATGAAGTGATTAGGAAACCCAGACACACAGTCACCGAGCGAAGAAAGTCTTCGACTCGGCTGAGAATCTAATCCGGGACCCCGCGATCTAGGGGCAGCGAAAAACTAAACTAAAACAAGAGTTTTCTCTTACATTAAAACGGTATGCAAATACACATAAAACTGGTGTGCCTCATGCCCCATATTCAATTAACAATGAACTAACTAAAAGAGATAATAGTAAGGTTGAAAAACATGTAGTTACGTGTTTGTATGTCATGCTGGTTCAAAATGGCTCTGAGCACTATGGGACTCAACTGCTGAGGTTATTAGTCCCCTAGAACTTAGAACTAGTTAAACCTAACTAACCTAAGGACATCACAAACGTCCATGCCCGAGGCAGGATTCGAACCTGCGACCGTAGCGGTCTTGCGGTTCCAGACTGCAGCGCCTTTAACCGCACGGCCACTTCGGCCGGCCATGTCATGCTGAAGTGGTGGCCATGGACATCCAGGAATCACTGCCTTTGTGTGATGGCGTTACCAGCAACACGCTGTAATTCTGCAGGTGTGATGTTAACTTCTCCAGTAATGTTCTGTTTAAGATTAACTATTATTCGAGTATTGTCAGCAAACACTATGCCTTCTAGTGTGGCCCATAAATAAAAAGAACACAATGTTAAGTCCGGGGACCAGAGGCCTCTACTGGCAAGTCTGTCTTCAGGGAACACTTTGATTGGATGTGTGAGCGGTTGAAAGGTATCTGTTGGATTCCTTTCATGTTAATTTCTTAAATCTGTTGTCATTTACGGCATAAATTCCTCTTCTACATTTACTGTGGTGTTTCTGACTATCTGGGAGAAGACTGAGCAGTGAAACGTGTTACTTTTACACATAAACAAGAACGATCTGTCACACTACTATACTTTAAAACACAGTTTATATGTAATTCATGTCACACAGTCTCATACGGAACCTACATCCGCTTTCTTTTATATACTGTATATGATAAGATACTGTCATCTCCCTTCCCTTCTGTGTGAGAGGATGAATGAGCAAATGTATTTCTAGTTGCATGCTTGATGGTAGCAGACAAGCCTGTCTGCTGGAGAACAGTAGGACAAACGTCTGAACAGGTAGCTACGCTTTCTAGAAGCAAAGAGGTTCCTATTCTTAGTATGGTCCTGTCTGTCCCTTGTCATGTTGGTATAGGGAGCTGCCTCTCTGGTCACTTCCGTTTGTATTTGTGAAGCACGCTAGGTAGGAGCCCAGCAGGTCAGTCTGTCCGCGGCGAGCGTCTGAAGTGGTAAGATCTCCGGCTAAGCGCGTGTCTGCTAAGTCCGTAGGACAATGGACTTCTTAAGTTCAGCCTAACTGAAAATTTAATCACCTTTATTTCAGGTTTAGCCCTAAAATATCTAATGTTATCATAAATTGCAACGCAGTGTAATTCGAGTGTGAAGTTCAGAATGTCTTCCGGTAGTTGCTTTGTCACTACTTTGTGAGTAAAGTGGAACCACGTGTTGATCAGTAACTCTAACTAAGATCATCAATCTTAAATGCGAATGTGCGTGAGATTATAACGTCTCGTCTTGACAATATTTTTCAATATAGCAACTTTTCTTTATATTCAACCCACGTAGGGTGTACTTTGTGAGACCAGTACCACGTGCTTATACAATTGTTTGACCCATCAGGTTAATAATAAGACGATAGTAACCAGTTCGTGGTTTTTCTTTTGTAAATTACTTTTCGATCTAATTTAGTTTAATTATCAAAATTATTGTGGAGTAAACCAAGTTGACCACGTGAAGCATGTGGTGTAATCATCAAAGTAGCCCTCAGCTATTCTTTTCGGGAGGATTTCACAGAGAGTTAGTGTGGATTTAGTATATCAATGTGCGGTAATTTCATGACGGACAGGATTGCGCTACGAACGTAACTTCTTTGGGTGAAAATTGAATCTGTTGGTTGTGGTTAATTTCCTCTTGCATATGTTTCAACGTTCTTCGTGTGTTATTTTATGAACGCAGTGTTGTATGCAGTCTCCCAATCTTGGCTCCATAGTTGATGTGTTCCGTAAGATTACAAACTCACATTTTCACAATCCTAAATAAGGCACCAGTTTAGTTATGAATCAAGTTTAATATGCTGAAATTTCAATGATCAATGTTAAAATAAATTTCCAAATATAAACTGATTTATTTCTTTTTAATTAAATTCTCTTATATATATATATATATATATATATATATATATATATATATATATATATATATATATATCACCGGTTGTCGTATGACTATTAAAAGATTATAATTAATGTTAGTCTGGTTGGGAATTTGGTAAGCTAGACTGGATATCTGATGAAACAGTTGCGCAGTAATGCAAGGTTAACTTCCCCAGACAGCTCACTGCTTTTAAACCGCTTTTATTGTCTATCAGCCGGCCGAAGTGGCCGTGCGGTTAAAGGCGCTGCAGTCTGGAACCGCAAAACCGCTACGGTCGCAGGTTCGAATCCTGCCTCGGGCATGGATGTTTGTGATGTCCTTAGGTTAGTTAGGTTTAACTAGTTCTAAGTTCTAGGGGACTAATGACCTCAGCAGTTGAGTCCCATAGTGCTCAGAGCCATTTTTTTTGTCTATCAGCACCGCTTTCATAACAAATTAATGCAACAACATTACACGGTTGCTTCATCTTGTCGGAATACTGCATACAGCTTATCTACATCTGTTAATTGTGCATAGAATGAGTCAAGGATCTCAATATCTGGCACAGTTTAAGGTGTAACTGAAAAGCATGGGGCCAATAATGCGCATGCCGCACAACACACTTCAAATGCGCATGCCGGACAGCACACTCCAAAAACCTATCTACTGAGTGGAGAGGTTCTTCATGCTGAATATGTGGGTTGTCCTGCAGCTAGTGTCTGCAATTCTGGGAGTCTACATAATCTAACAAATGAAACCAGGCCTCATCTGACAAGAAGTAAAGCAAGCAGTTGATGTTAACAGCCAGTTACAGTAATGACCTCTTTTCTTCCTGGTTTTCAGATTTCAACTCTTGCACCACACTCACACGATAGGCTTTTAATTTCATACCTTTTAATACACGATGACACGATGCACAAGATACACCAACCTGATGCGATAACCTCCTTATCGACATTCAGGAGCTTCTCATAATGCTCATGCAAATTTCGTCTACAGTTTCAGGGCTCCTCATTGTCTGTCGCCAATTCCTCTGCACATTCCGAACAGATCCTACAGCGCACCATTTCTTGTGCACATCTCGAATAGTCGTGGTCGTGGGGAGTTTCCTAGCACGATACTTGAAACATTACTTTATATTCCTTTATGGAGCCTGTCTTTTGTAACACTCCGCAAACATCAATTTGCTGCTCTAATGCAAACTACCGCATTTCTGAAACAACTCAACAATATAAGCTTCTCACAACAACTGACACACAAACCCACAGCTGCACTCAGCTTTCCGATCAAATGCAGTGTAGCCAACTTTCGAGGCAATGTTACCACTTCTCAATCAATTCGACAAGAGATAATTAACTGGTACGGAAGGTATACCAGTTTTATATCAGACACCTTGCACAAAACATTGACGCTCTTGTATTTTGTACTGGCAAGCATTCTGAACCTTGTGTTTCAGACATAGGAATCGTAGGAACCATTCCATTGAACCATCGCTGTCATTGCCTTAATCAATTTAGATAGAGAATGGGAAATGTTACTGTTGATGGCTGGACGCGGACTAGAGCCGCCATCCTACCGATTGAGCGTCTAATGTCTGACCACTGTGTCACATTCGCTTGATTATAATCTAACGGTTAACACTTTTAATACCTTTTTTCGGTAAGTAGCATGTAAGTTTTAGCAGATTCGCCGAAAAAAGTAGCTGACAGGTGGCAGCACTGTTGCCAGCTTTCACCTGCAAAGCACGAACGGCTGCAGGCGAAAACAATAGCCGTCTATAGACATGCGACAACACTGACACAGCAGCGTTGCCGTAGAGACGTAAACGAAATCGAGTTACCTAACTGGTCGAGGTAGACGCGAGAAGCAGCCAAACCAAGTCTACTGCAACTGTCAGGGAACGTCTTTCGCCGATTCTGCTATAGGTGAGACACTTGCTTACTGGCTAACATACAGTTCCTAACAACATCGTTGCACTACAAATTTTATCAATTTCAACCCCAGTTCCTTTGCCTTCCCTTATCATTCTAAATAAGGAGACCTAAGCTACATCATCGACTACACCTCAGCACTCATTGACCGGAAAACTAACTTGGTAATTTTCCTTCCATGTGGCTTGTTCTATGAATATCTGAAGGTTGTCACCTCATCGTCTTAAAGAAAGAGATTTCGGAACCAGATTTTAAATTGTAAGACACTTCCAGGGACAAATGTGGACTCTGTCTACAATTTATTGGTTATCAACTGTAGATTAAGACTAAAGAAATTGAAGTAGGTAGAATATTAAGGAGACGGGAGCTAGATAAGTTGAAAGAGCCAGAGGTTGTTGAGGGTTTCAGAGGTAGCATTAGGCAGCAGTTGACTAGAATAGGAGAAAGGAATACAGTGGAAAACGAATGGGTATCTTTCAGAAATGAAATTATAACACCCCACCCGTCACTTATCTGGTTTTGGCGTGTGTTCACCCCAGCTAATTGACTAACAGATCAACAGAGAGTGCAAAACTGCCGCAATATCAGATAATGCAAAGAAAGTAATAAGGCCCTGCGACTCCTGATTGAACTGCGGTGGCAGTGGTGACATTAACTGATTCAGAATTGATCCCTTTTAATTAAAAAGGGGTGCAAATTGATGTTATATTCAGCTATTGAACACCAGATGCAAATGTTGAACATAAAATTAATTAAGAAAGTGACTTGGGATTTCAACTACCTGATTGAAAACACATGCAGTCGATTAGCACAAATTTATTTTAACTCACGACCTTCAATCATCACATTACATGACTCTCCTAACAGACAGTTGGAATAAATTGCGATTACGTTGAGTAAAACGCGATAAATCAAAATTAATTCCTATCGAGTGACCCAGGCGTAATGCAAGTGCAAGAAGAATTCTACAATACACAACCCATGAAACCCCGTGGAAACTTTGCCGGCATGATCCAACAAATTAATCAGTGGCCTAACTCAAGCCAGAGCGGGCGCAATATCACCGAATTCAGCGGGGCGGGGCGGCGTCATTGTGCGGACGTCGGCCAGCAAGGTTGCACTCTTCTGTTCACTTCTAGCTATCTTATTCAGTACATAGCTGAATGAAAACTTTCTATCTCCAAGCTCAATCTTTCCGTTTCCTAAGTCATAAACTTCAGAGATGGTCACTCTCTCTCAGGCAAACTGAGTAAAGAACGCCACATCCGCACTCTTGGCAAGCTGGGAAAGGAAGACCTCTATGGAGACTTCTGCCAGTCCGCTCTTAGCCTCGGTTTCCCCCTCCAGCAAAATCACTTACGCCAATTGCAGCGCAAGTCGCGTTAATTATGCGTCGCTTCCCAGTGCCGACCAATGCCTGTTCGGGGAAGTGAACAAATTCCCACAAAATTTCTGTTCCTCTTGACTTCTGCTATTTAGCTCCTCCCAGGCCACTCATCAAGGTTAGCATCTGCATGAAACACCAATTTTTCCGAAATTCTGACTCCCAGGAGAGTACTTCAAATTCCTTGGTCCTACGTTCCCATAGGAGACTGGTGTATTTCATTCTGTCGCTCTTCATCTGATTTACTTCAGACTCTGTGGATCGTGAATTCAGCGTGAAGTTGCTATAGTCACAAACACGCATATTTTGGCCTCTGTTGACCGCTGCACTGTAGCTTTGCGCGGCTTTCTCGCATGTTTCACTGAAAACAGGACGACGGACATTTATCAACAGGTGTACAAGTTCTCCGTCTGTTTCCCGGTACACCAGCATGGGGTCAGCCACTCCCTCACTGTCACTCATCTTAAGGTAGCTTGAGGCCACGTCCTGTTACAGCTTTCTCAGAGTTTGAGCTTCCCTAAGCTGCCTATTGTCGCTTCCCTTCGCTGCTCCCCAGCCGCGTGCTGCCACCCGACCATGGTCAACTCTGAATACTTCCCTGGGATAAACTAGCCTCCAGTAAATCGACACATTTCCACAAAGTTTTCATGTGGTGTGAATTACTTTAAAACCATCACCCAACATTAATTATTCCAATACGTCCATACTATACCCTCTACTAGACGCATTGTGCCTTGTCAGTCATTTTTCTTCAGCCCTACTGTTCGCTCAATGTGAGTTCGGTGATCTTTAATGACTTCATGTAAGGGGCATCTTACAAAATAGTGAAGGCAGCAGAGGATCAAATAGGTTAAAAGACTGCGCCTAGTGGGCTTCCATGGATAACACAGGAGGTATGAAATTTAACTGATGAAAGGAAAAATTAAAAAATGCAGCAAATCAAGCAGGTGAAAGGGAACACAGACGTCTAAACATGATTGACAGGAAGTGCAAAATGGCTAAGCAGGGGTGGCTAGAGGACAAAAGTAAGGATTTGGAAGCATACATCACAAGGGGAAAAATGCCGCCTACGGGAAAATTAAAGACACCTTTGGTGCAAAGAGAAGCAGCTGTTTGAGTAAAAAGATCTCAGATGGAAGATTAGTCCCAAGAAAGAAGAGAAAGCTGAAAGGAGTACATAGAGGATCTATAGAAGTAAGATGTACTTGAGGGCAATATTAGAGAAATGGAAGAGGACATATATGAAGAGCACATGCGAGATATGATACTGCGACAAGAATCTGACCCTGCACTGAAGGACCTAAGCCAAAACAAGGCCCCAGGAGTAGACGACATTCCGTCAGAACTACAGATAGCCTTGGCATCAGCCCTGATAAAACTCTTTCATCTGTTGTTCAAGATGTATCAGACAGGCGAAAT
The DNA here is from genome assembly GCF_023864345.2 of Schistocerca serialis cubense. Lineage (NCBI taxonomy): Eukaryota > Metazoa > Arthropoda > Insecta > Orthoptera > Acrididae > Schistocerca > Schistocerca serialis. The sequence continues at coordinate 594,488,216 of NC_064639.1, forward strand.
ACCCTCAGATTTCAAGAAGAATATAATACATCCAATTCCGAAGGTTCAAATGGTTCAAATTGCTCTGAGCACTACGGGACTTAACTTCTGAGGTCATCAGTCCCTTAGAACTTAGAACTACGTAAACCTAAATGACCTAAGGACATCACACACATCCATGCCCGAGGCAGGATTTGAACCTGCGACCCGTAGCGGTCGCGCGGTTCCACACTGTAGCGCCTAGAACCGCTCGGCCACCACCGCCGGCAATTCCGAAGGAAACAGGTGCTGATAGGTATGAACGTTACCAAATTATCAGTTTAATAAGTCATGGCTGCAAAATATTAACACGAATTATTTACAGAAGAATGGAAAAACTGGTAGAAGCAGGCCTCGGGGAAGATCAGTTTGGATTCCGGAGAAATGTAGGAACACGCGAGGCAGTAGTGACTGACCTAAGAATTCTTGTAGAAGATAGGTTAAAGAAAGACAAACCTACGTTTATAGCATTTGTGGACTTAGAAAAAGCTTTCGTATTTCTTGACTGAAATACTCTGTTTGAAATTCTGAATGTAGCAGCGGTAAAGTTCAGGGGGCGAAAGACTATTTACAATTTGTACAGAAACCAGATGGGAGTTATAAGAGTTGACGGGCATATAAGGGAAGCAATGGTTGAGAAGGGAGTCAGATTGGGTTGTTCCCTACCCCGATGTAATTTAATCTGTACATTGAGCAAGCAGTAAAAGACACCACAGCAACAGTTGGAGAAGGAATTAAAGTCCAGGGAGAAGAAATAAAAACTCTGAGGTTTGCCGATGGCATTGTAATTCTCTCAGAGACAGTAAAGGGCTTGGAACAGCAGTTGAGCGGAATGGACAGGAGGATATGAGATAGACACCAACTAAAGAAAACAAGAATAATGGACTGTAGTCGAATTAAAACAGGTGATGTTGAGAGAATTACATTGAGAAATGAGAGATTGAAACTAGTAGATGAGTGTTGGTATATGGGTAACAAAATAACTGATGATGGCCGAAGTAGAGGGGATATCAAATGTAGACTGGCATTGGCAAGATAAGCGTTTCTAAAGAAGAGAAATTTTTTAATATCAAATATAGGTTTAAGCGTCAGGAAACCTTTTTTAAGGTATTTGTCTGGAGTGTAGCTATGAATGGAAGTGAAACGTGGACAATAAACAGTTTAGAGAAGAAGAGAAAAGAAACTTTTGAAATGTGGTGCTACAGAAGAATGCTGAAGATTAAATGGGTAGATCACGTAGCTATTGAGGAAGTACTGGGTAGAATTGGGGAGAAAAGAAATTTGTGGCGCAACCTGACTAGAAGAACGGATCAGTTGGTAGGATACATTCTGAGACATCAAGAGATCACCAATTTTGTACTGGATGGAAGTGTGGGGGAGGGGGGCGGAGGGTAAAAATCGAAGGGGAGGCCGAGAGCTGATTACAGTAAGCAGATTCAGCAGGATGAAGGTCGGAGAGGAAGAGGACTGAGCAGGAGAAAGTACCATGGAGAGCTGCAGCAAACCAGCCTTAGGACTGAGGATGAAAACAACAATAGCAACAACAACAAAATTCACCCAACTTCGTAAGACTATATTTTCTACAGGAATAAAGATAGGAAATTGAGATGGAATTTAAATTACGCACCAAACTAAATGTTTACCGTTGCGCCCAGTCGTAAGTTACCAGCTTATTTGGCTAACGGCTGGAGTCCTCACTAGTATAACTAACTCGGTTGCTGGATCATTGGTTCGACAATGTGTGTCGATTGGAGATGCGAAAAATGCTTTCCCCATTCTCCGATTCGACGATTGCAATTCAGTTAGAGTTCTGCGGCATGATTTTCGCTGAGATGTACAACGTTGAAGATGGCTCGGCCTTGAGGACCATGCGAGTTTCACATTTCATGCAAAGTCGCTTGATCTCACGGAATGTGGTCTTTTTTGTGGGGGTTTGTGAAAGACTTCATCCACGTGTATCTTCTTCAGACAGCTTTGGGTACACTGCGATGGCATATAGCATCAGTAGTCACCGAAGTAATTCCACTCATATTCGAGTCTGAATGTCGTCTGGATGTTTTTCGTATACCCGATGTCCGAGGGCTCTCTCAACTCTTGTCAAGTGTAAATTAAAACTTTGATCCAAAACGGAAAGGTAAAATGTAGACAAAGGTTGTATGTATCTGTAAAACTTATACCCTTTTAAAATAGGCTAATACTTTTGAAAATACACACTTTGTTGTCCTATATGTTACTTAAAATTCATCCCATATTTCTTTCTTCATTCGTGTAGAAGACGTGTTCTCATGAAATCGGATGAACCTTTTGGAAACACCCTGTAGTACCGACGCGAGCGTATCAGGACTAGCACCCCAAATGTGACGAAATTAAAATCGTGCTGTAGGCTTACTGTTCCTACGAGAAATTAGTGCATACATCGTACGTGAAACTTGTATGACCTTTCTGTATTAATGCTCACCACAAGCGCTTTCGTTCAACTCTGAGGCGAGCAGGGAGTCGTCGCATGCCCTTTGTAAGAGTGGGCTGAGCGATGTCGAGAACGTGCTTCCGTTACTGCACTTTTCGTTGAACTTGCCGTTCAGACGAAAGAAGTGCGCTGGGCAGCGTCTCGCTTTCACACAATTTGTTTGTTGAAAAACATTCTCCGTGAGGCAAGTGCGACGGTATTCCTCAAGAACAGCCTGCTTCGAAGAAAATGTTTCTTAAAGCACCTTTTAGAAAACAAGTCTTCAGAGCAGCAGCACTTGACATTCCCCTGCCACCAGAACCAATAGCCCGCATCTCGTGGTCGTGCGGTACCGTTCTCGCTTCCCACGCCCGGGTTCCCGGGTTCGATTCCCGGTGGGGTCAGGGATTTTCTCTGCCTCGTGATTGCTGGGTGTTGTGTGCTGTCCTTAGGTTAGTTAGGTTTAATTAGTTCTAAGTTCTAGGGGACTGATGACCATAGATGTTAAGTCCCATAGTGCTCAGAGCCAAGCCAGAACCAATCATAAAGCGTTGGGGCACATGGTTGTTTGCAGTGATTTACTACACCGAACATTCCGCTAAGGGCATCGTTTCTACCTTTGATTCTAAAAGTGCAGCCTCAATTCAAACACCCCATGATGTTCTGAACACTCCAGAAATCGGAGCAAATCTTGCGTATATATGTGCTCATTTTTCTCATCATCCGACGCTGATTGTTTTTAAGGAGAGAGGCAGTTCTGCTCTTTGTGGTTTACTAGGGGTGTTCAAAACTATACGCAGTTCCTAAACTTGATTCTGTCCCAGGGAGAGATGACGAAAACGTGAAGGAAAAAGTTCAGTGCATACTTTCAAAAAATCCAGGATATGAACAAATTTGTCAAATTGAAGAAATTTTAACTGGTAATCGCAATGAACTTCCGAGCACCACCTCGCTAATAGCAGATCAAACAGCGCTTTTGCACATGCACTCTTAAGTTCCTGTGAGATAATGGAAGTTTCTCCCGCTACAAATACATTTTGCGGGGTAATAGGAGACGGCTTACCTTCGAACACCTGAAAAATATAGTGATTGTGTACTGTAACAGAAGGGATATGGAAAAGCAATTGTGAGTATAGTCTCTTTTCGTAAATTAATATGAAGTATTAGTTTTCTTGCATATTTTGTTAATATTCCCCTGTGAATCAAATCCAGGCATTTACTAAGTCCTTTTTCTACTCAAACGATGCCAATTAATTCTTATATCGTTTTATGCCAACAGTTTACGCGTATATTTTATGAGCATATTTTAGACTTTTTGGTGCATATATGCATATATATTTAAGGGATTATTACTGCATGAAAATTCGGACCCTTGTCATTACCAGTTCATTCTTCCATCACCTACTTTGCATTCACTGTTCACTACCTTAGCTCGTCTTTGCCGCTTCCCCTACCTACTCGGCACTTTAGACCTTCAGCTTGTAAGTAGGCTGTTTAGGTTTTTATGTTGGTAACGGCACGTAGCGCTCTGTATGAAAATCACTGACTGTGCTGTGTGCAGTCTGTGGCTGGTTGGACTCGTTGTTGAAATATTCACTAGTGTAGTGTTGGGCAGTTGGATGTTAACAGCGCGTAGCGTTGGGCAGTTGGAGGTGAGCCGCCAGCAGTGGTGAATGCGGAGACAGAGATCCCAGAGTTTTGAGAGGTTACTATAAGCGGACGATCACGACGTGTGTCCGCCAGAAAAAGGAAATTTATAAAGATGGATGTCATGAATTGATATATATGATGACTTTTGAACATTATTAAGGTAAATACATTGTTTGTTCTCTATCAAAATCTTTCATTTGCTAACTATGCCTATCAATAGTTAGTGCCTTCAATAGTTAGAATCTTTTATTTAGCTGGCAGTATTGGCGCTCGCTGTATTGCAGTAGTTCGAGTAAAGAAGATTTTTGTGAGGTAAGTGATTCATGAAAGGTAGATGTTGTTGTTAGTCAGGGCCATTCTTTTGTAGGGATTATTGAAAGTCAGATTGCGTTGCGCTAAAAAAATATTGTGTGTCAGTTTAGTGACGATCAGAATTAGTAAAGAGAGAACAGTCTGAGTACGTTCAGTTTTGCTCAGCTGTTCGAAAATCAAATAATGTAGAAGTTTACTAGCACAGTCATTCATAATTTTTCAAAGGGGACGTTTCAAGCTTCATCTCTAATCCTTCATCACACTTAGACATCGAATCAATACATTTGAACATACAGAGAACAATGTAAGACACATATGGCAAACCATAGATGAAAAGAACTTTTTAGGTAAAGTGAAAAAAAGGAGATAAAGTATGTGGCGCACAGCCCACGACATTACTACTGGCCTGATTGTAGGTAAAGAACAGCCTTTCTTGGCCGCAGCACTAGGAGCGGAAGGATAGCAGAACCGTCGCCCCGGCCGCCTCTTATCACAGGGAATGATGCCCCCTATTCATATGATACTAGGCACGCGAAACACACAGACATTCTCTTAACCGGTGGTGCGGTATTTTGTAATATTTCAACTACAGAAATGTGTAGTACTTCAGACCCATGTTAAATTAGGCCAGAAACATCTGTGCCAAACGCAGGAATACATGAAAAACGTGTAGGCGGACGACACTTCCAGATATAAGCGGAAATCAGACGGAGTTTCTTTATGCAAGAGTAACAAGTCAATATATTTTGTAACGATCTGCTTTTAGATCTAAAACGGAAACCAAAATTGTAAATATATCTCGTTCTGTACCACTGACGTTTTAAATCAATAAAACAAGGCGCATGTGGTAACGTAAGTACACATTTTTTAGTGGTTTTTAAAGACGTATTTTTATACGTTTACCTTCACACCGAAAACTAACTCCAACAAACTCGGTTCACGACTGTTTTCAGCTCGAAGTATAGTTTTTATCTATTTTACAGTTCTTTGAAATCGCGTGTTTGAAAACTAGTTTGGGGAAGTTTTGTCACGAGTTTGTAGTTTTTGTTCAGTGAGCAAAAACACGGCGGAGTTGGCTGACAAGCGCATGTCCATTGCCGTGTCGTTTGTTCTGTATCTTTCTTGGGTTTAGATAATGGCGACTCCCGGTTGGCTCACACAAGTAAGTATTCAGTTTTTATTAGAAAATGAGGTTAGGAAACGTCTGTCGGATCCTTCTGATTCAACAATTTTATGATAAAATTATTTCAATCTAACAATTTTTTTTTATTTTAAGGCAGTGACATTAATGCTATTTTTGGGTCTTAAAATATATTTTCGTTGCTTCCTTTCAGCAGGAAATTTTGGCAAGGTACAGTGTATCTGGCTATGCCCGAAATACCTGCCAGCTACTATGGTATTCTGAGACTTTGGGTACCATATCTTCAGATAAGGGGAAGGAATTGAATAAGCAGTACATAGTAATGTATTCAGAATTTACAGAAGGTAAAATATCAGCATCTACTTTTACAAAATTACTGTGTACATTCTCGATAACCCAGAACAGTCTAGGTACAGTTTCAGTAATCTTCGCCAGCGATATTTGATGAGAACACAGTAAACTTGTATAACCTTCATCTGTTGCCAAAAATAGAATGGTTGAAAGAGGGTGTTCTGCTGGTGGTACTGCAGCTCTAAAACCTGTGTCTTTCCGTTGAAATGTGGTCCTGCTAGCCTCAAGAGTTCTTTGGAATTGCCCACATGTCATTCTGACATGGTTCTTGAAAGACAGTCTCTAACGGCCATGGGTTTCTCTTTGTAACAAAAACTTTCTGGACCACATGCGTCTTTTTTGGTTTGATTTTCGTGACAAATAATTGTGCCAAGAATTATACCACGAAATGCTAATGCATATTCACAATTGGAATTCATTTTTTCCTGTAAAAAAAATTAAAGAAAAAGAATGGAAAAAGCGGAACGCCGAATGTGTGTGTTACAAGAGTTTGAAGCTGCTGTCAACATTTTGCAACAGTTGGCAACACTACCTGGTGGTCTCCAGGGTAGTGTTACAGGCCCTTTGCTGTTCCTCTTCTACATAAACGATTTAAGAGATAATCTGAGCAGCCGTCTTAGGTTGTTTGCAGATGATACAGTCGTTTATAGACTAGTAAAGCCATCATAAGATCAAAACGAACTGCAAAACGATTTAGAAAAAATATCCGTATGGTGCAAAAATTGGCAATTGACCCTAAATAACGAAAAGTGTGGGGTCATCCACATGACTGCTAAAAGGAATCCGTTAAACTTCGATTACTCGAAAGATCAATGAAATCTAAAGCCCGTAAATTCATCTAAATACCTAGGAATTACTATTATGAACAACTTAAATTGGGAGAAACACATAGAAAATATTGTGGGGAAGGCTAACCAAAGACTACGTTTTATTGGCAGGACATTTAGAAAATGTAACAGATCTACTAAAAATACGCCTACACTACTCTTGTCCATCCTCTTTTAGAACACTGCAGCGCGGTGTGGGATTCTTACCAGATGGGAGTGACGGAGTACATCAAGAAAGTTCAAAGAAGGGCAGCATGTTTTGTACTATCGCGAAATAGAGGAGAGATTCTCACTGAAATGATTCAGGATTCGGGATGGAGATCATTAAAACAAAGGCGTTTATCGTTGCTGCTGAATCTTCTCATGAAATTTCAATCACCAACTTCCTCCTCCGAATGCGAAAATATTTTGCTGAAGCCGACCTACACAGGGAGAAACAATCATCATAATAAAGTAAGGGGAATCAGAGCTTTCAAGGAAAGATATAGATGTTCATTTTTTCCGCGCACTGTACGAGATTGGAATAATAGAGAGTTGTTGTGAACGTGGTTCAAAAATGGCTCTGAGCTCTATGGGACTTAACATCTGTGGTCATCAGTCCCCTAGAGCTTAGAACTACTTAAACCTAACTAACCTAAGGACTGCACACAACACCGAGTCATCACGAGGCGCCGGCCGCGGTGGCCGTGCGGTTCTGGCGCTGCAGTCCGGAACCGCGGGACTGCTACGGTCGCAGGTTCGAATCCTGCCTCGGGCATGGTTGTGTGTAATGTCCTTAGGTTAGTTAGGTTTAAGTAGTTCTAAGTTCTAGGGGACTTATGACCTAAGATGTTGAGTCCCATAGTGCTCAGAGCCATTTGAGCCATCACGAGGCAGAGAAAATCCCTGACCCCGCCGGGAATCGAACCCGGGCGTGGGAACGTGGTTCGATTAACCCTCTGCAGGCACTTAAATGTGATTTGCAGAGTATCCATGTAGATGTAAGTTTGACGAATTCAAAACAGCTGCAGGACTGCTAAACGTACAACAGTTGTGTGTGTTTGTTTATTGGTACTGGATTTCGGTGTGAAGGAACCTTCAAGGGATCAATTCGCGTCGCGGACGGTGGGGTACGAGGGTCACTCCAAAAGAAATGCACACTATTTTTTAAATCTAGCTTTTATTCTACATGTTTAAAGTTTTACAGTGTGTAGATACATCCTTTAGGAACAATATTTTCATTTCTCCACATAATTTGCATCCCTCTCAACTGCCATCTTGGAACCAGCGCCTGTATACCCGCACGGTAAAATTGTGGACCAACCTGTTGGAGCCACTGTTTGGCAGCGTACACAAGGGAGTCATCATCTTCAAACCTTTTTCCACGAAGAGAGTCTTTCAGTTTCCCAAAGAGATGATAGTCACATGGAGCCAGGTCAGAACTGTAAGACGGGTATTTCAGTGTTGTCCATCCGAGTTTTGTGATCGCTGCCATGGTTTTTTGACTGACATGTGGCCGTGCATTGTCGTGCAACAGCAAAACATCCTGCTTTTGCCGATGTGGTCGAACACGACTCAGTCGAGCTTGAAATTTCTTCAATGTCGTCACATATGCATCAGAATTTATGGTGGTTCCACTTGGCATGATGTCCACAAGCAAGAGTTCTTCGGAATCGAAAAACACCGTAGCCATAACTTTCCCAGCAGAAGGTGTGGTTTTGAATTATTTTTTTTCCTTGGTTGAATTTGCTTGATGCCACTCGATTGATTGCCTCTTCGTCTCTGGTGAAAATTGATAGAGCCATGTTTTATCACGTGTCACAATTCTTCCAAGAAATTCATCTCCACCATTCTCGTACTGTTCCAAAAGTTCGCTGCATCCGGTTTTTCTTGTTTCTTTGTGAGCCACTGTCAACGTTCTGGGAACCCACCTGGCACAAACCTTTTTTAACGCCAACACTTTCAGTATTCTGCAAACACTTCCTTCCCGTATCCCAACGTAGCGTGACAATTCGTTCACTGTGATGTGTCTGTCAGCAGTCACCAATTCGTTAACTCTCTGCACATTGTCTGGAGTGTGTGCAGTGCGAGGCCTGCCACTGCGAGGACAATCCTCAATATTGCCGTGCCCGCTTTCATCACGTAACCTGCCTGCCCACCGACTAACTGTCCTGCGATCGACAGCAGCATCTCCATACACCTTTTTCAACCTCTTGTGGGTGTTTCCCACTGTCTCGTTTTCACAGCACAGGAATTCTATGACAGCACGTTGCTTCTGACGAACGTCAAGTGTAGCAGCCATCTAGAAGACACGCTGTGACGGCGACATTCACGGGAACAGGTTGAACTAAGAAGGGAATGGTCATGCCGAAACATGTATTGCTTTTTTTAGCACTGTTATTTAACTCTGCAAAAGGTCCGTATGCAAAATTGTAGCTGCTGAGATGAACTGGAAGTCATCTAAAAAAATCACGAACGTGGCTGTTTTTCCTGCTGGGGGCTTGCAGTGACGGCAGGCCACCCCTGGAAATGGCGAGTCGCGAGCGTTGTGCGCATGGTCGGGAAGTGCGGCCGTCTTACCGCGGCGTTCACTTAAGAGGAATATCGCTGCACGGTTTTGGTGGAAAGGAGAAACGAATATTCGTTTCTGTGGCATGCGCGTCCTTTTAATTTCTGGTACGTATTTCGAAACATACCGCCCTGAAACTGGTTAGAGATGTGAGAGATGTTATGCACATGTTCATCTATACTCCGCAAGCCAATTTACGGTGAACATTCCATCTCCCCTCACAGGTGATGGCGAACCCTGTAAATGTTTTGCTGCTTGCCATGGAGATATACCACAGACGCCAAATGAAGCAATCAACAGAAAACACGCGTGAAGGCTATGTGTTGTGCGACATGGTTGTTAAACTTCTAGACGAGCATGTAAATGGCGCAGACATGTGGCTAGAAACAACTGAAACACTCGATATTGCAGACTGTGAATCTACAGACGGCGAAGACATCGCCGACAGTTGCACTCATGAAGACTCTTCGAGTGATAGTGCCACGTACCATCATCAGTTATCTCCGAAAGTAACACGAGCAACTACAATTACCTTATCAGACAAAGAAAAAGCGGTGACGTATTGGTTAAACGAAAGTGGTAAGAAACGCCTACGTGTCAGTACTGTTCAAAGTACCGCTTTGTCCATTCTGAACGTGAATTATATAGATGGAAAATGGAAGTCGCTGGACGACGTAAGAGTCGACTGGAAATTGCGACGGAGATAAATGCGCGACTTTTTGAGCCCGGCGCGACGAACGTAATTCAACCTTTAGACACAGAATTTTTCCGTCAGTGGAAGGCATTTTACAGAAAACTAACACAGAAAATTATTGTGTGCAGATCACTGCAATTTCCTGTCTATCACCGTGAAAATATTCTCAAGCTGCAATCAGTAGTACATTATCAATTTTCCTCCACACGGTTTCAGAATTTGATTAAATATGCGTGGCACTCCTCGAAATATACTGATACTAGACCTGATTCATTCCCAACACCAGCCCAGTTTTGTCTACGGACATCTAACAACGTCTGTGATTCGCAGGGCCGTCATATGTCGTCTTTGCTTGTATGTTCTTGGTGCACAAAAAACCTATGTTTTGAACATTTTATCAATATTTCGCATTTTTGCGGTAATTACAAGAAATAAAATTTGGACGTGTTCTAAACCGTATATTTATTTGTGTCTATTTCATAGCTATTTGGAAAGAATGTTGTAGATAACATATCAGCCATATTTGTCAACGAATGTTTAATTATTATACGATCGCTTTCACTAGGGGAATCAGCTCTCTCACTGCTGTGGCAAGAGAGCGGCGCGTAGCTAACGCCACCTTGTCCCTAGATGGCGTTGGTATAACGTAGCGAGAGAGGTCAGGGCTGTACAAGAGGCAGTTATAACCGTGGAAACCGTGCGACAATAATGTCTTACTTCATAAAATTGTTTACAGGCGTCCAGGTCATGTCAGCAGCTAAAATTCTGCATACAGACTTCTTGCAATGTTAACTCACAGTGGTAAAAAAAGCAACACATGTTTCGACATGACAAGTCTAACCATTCCCTTGTGAGTTTGAAAACAAGCGGGAAGGATGTATCTACACACTGTAAAACTTGCACATATGCAGAATGAAAACTGTAGTTTTACAAAAATACTGTGCATTTCTTTTGGGGTGACCCTCGTACAACGTGACAGAAGACATAGGGGTGCAGTGGCGCGGCACGGTGTATCAGTCGGTGGATAAGGACGCATAGCAGCAGCTTACGGCGTCGCGTAGCGTGCCTTCCGGCGCGACGCCGCCCCCCACCACTGCGCAGCTTCCGCGCGCCGCCGCCTCCGCTCAGGAAGGCGCGGCAGGACGTGGAGGCGGCAGCGGCAGCGGCAGAACAACAGCGCCACGGCACGCCACACGGCGCTCGACAAGGCTGGCGGCCGGCCTTGGCGGACGACTTCGCGGCGGCGCCGGCGCCTGCCACAGCCCCAGCCAGCGAGTCCTTTAATGGCCGCGCGGCTCGCCCCGCCGTCTGGCCGAACCGCAGCACGCCGTCTCGTGCGGCGGCGCGCCTCGCTTCCACACCCACATACGGAGGGTGGACAAAAGTATGGAAACACCGAAAACACAATACGGTGGCATTCAAATCAACTTGCAGTCGTCTCGGGATGAATAAATACAGGTTCTGAACGGTTTTCAAGGAAATCTAATACCATTCTTCCTGGAAACGTTGGACAGTTCAGCTCACGATGACGGGGGTGGATGGCAGTCACTTACCCTTCCCTCGAAAGTAGTCGATAAAGGCTCCGTAACAGAGAGGTTTGTTGACTGCGGTGGCTTGGAGAGATGGAACGAGTCATCTTCGTTCTCATTAAACCAGTCCTGGACGAAGCGGGATGTGTGAACAGGGGCCCAGTCGTCTTAGATCACTTTATGACCACTGGGGAATAAACATGGCACTAACACTGAAGAGTCTAAGGCAGGTGTCTCCAAACTTTTTAGTCCGCGGGCCACATTGACTCCTCCACGAAGTCATAAGGGCCAAGCTCTACCTTGTGGGATTAAAGCACCCTAGCACTCCATGATCACCGTAATCCCGTGGTGCCAGATGTTAAGCTTGGCGTTCTGCCTTGCGACAAAAGGGAGAGCTGCGACCCAACCCGATGCGAAAGCGAAGGGTGCGTGGCACAGGGGGAGCTGTGTCAAGGGACCGAACACCAGTCCCTTTCTGTTCGCAGGGCACAGACCAGCAGGTGCTCTGCATGCCGGCGACCTCGTTTGTCGGCGTGGGATCACGGTGCGAGTTGGCAAGGGTGCTTCGCCGCGCCCCTGGGTAACCGGGGCGTGTTCTGCCAAACCCAGGAGGTGGTGACATCGCCTGGGCTAGGTTAGATGGGCCCAGACCGCCGAACGACTGGGGGACCGACCCACCACCTGAGTAGGAGTGGGTCCTTGGCCTTCAGGTGGAAGCTCGGGCAAGTAGGCGGCGAAGGGCGAGGGGTGCATCCGCCTCTCCGGAGTGCGGGGTGCAGTTGCCGAGGAGCGTCGTGTGAAATCGTCGACGACGAGGCCATCGATGGGGACCAGTGCGCTGGCGACGGCGCGCTGAACCCTGCAGCTCGAAGATTCCCTTGGCCTTGGGGCGAGGCCGGTGGGAGAGCTGCCTCATGTCCCCCCCCCCCCCCCCCCCCCCCCCCCATGCCAGAGGAGCCGGTCCGGGGCAAGAGACGGGCTCCCATCTTTATCACTCGTTACTCATTATGGCGACAACTGAAGCGAGTGATTCTTGTGCGACCAAACGCGCTTCTACTGCGCCTGATCCCTCTCCCCAGGACGAGATGGGACAGGTAGAAGGTGAATCAGTTACACAAAGACATGGTAGAATCTCAATGCTCTTAGAGCAGAACGTGAAAAATGGGAAAATAAGCCAAGCGGCCTTAACAATCATTAAAAACGAACTTACTGCATGGGCCATCGCCCACGCAAAATTAGAAGGCAGAGTGGAAGAACTAGAAAAAGAAAAGAGCAGATTGAGAAACCAACCAACCAAGACTTGGGCGGCGGTGGCTGCGCAGGCGCCAACCAAGCCGCATACAACAAAAGAAAGCATAGACAAAGCAGCCAAAAGAACAGACACTGCGGTCTTTCTCAGGACACTGCCTGGGCAAGACACCAGTGTTAAGAAAATACAAGAGTTGTTCACTAAAACTATAAACCCGGCCAAAGACAAAATCAAAATAAAACGAATTAAACCCAGCAGAAACTCAGTAATAGTAGAAGTAGCCTCAGAAGAGGACAAAGATAAAATATTGAATAATCAAAAATTAAACTCACTAGTCAAGTGCGAACCACCCAAGAAAAGGAATCCCCTTGTAATTCTCTATGACGTACCAACTATTATGACAGATGACGAACTGACGAATACTATAAAAGAGCAGAATTTTGAAGACATAAATGAGGAGGAATTCCGAAAGAGTTTTAAATTGAGATTTAAGACGGGGCCTCGGGGGCGTGATGTGGTGCATCACGTAGCTGAGGTCACGGCACCGATGTGGAGAAAAATCACAGCAATGGGCAGATTATACATAGGATTTCACTCCATCAACGTCAGAGACTACATCGTGGTACCTCGCTGCCACAACTGTGGTGACCTGGATCACATCCTAAGGCTGTGTACCAGGGAGTCGGCTTGCACGAAGTGTGGCACAAGTGGACACAACCGCAAAGACTGCAAAGCAGCAGCGGTTTGTGTCCCTTGCAAAAACCGAGGGAAGAAGTCATGCGGAGCCTCGGGACGCAGTTGCCCAACATACAGAATGTTGGAACAACGACTTATCTCGAAAATCGATTATGGCTGATCACAGCCCACCAAATAGGATGCCAAAACATAAATCCCCAAGTAAGAGGAGGCGGGACGCTATGAGGGCAACTAGGTTCAAGAACTTCCTAGTGGCGCTTTCAAGTGCCACTAAGATAGAAATAATAGACAAGGCCATACAAACGGAGCCTTATATGATAGATAAAAATATACAAACAGATCTCCCAGTAATGAACATAGATCCCGCCCCTCGACGATGGGAAACAAAGCCGACAATCCATCCAAAGCGGCAAGAGCATCCTAGGACAGAAATATCTCAGATAAAACCCAGAGAAAAACCCGTCCAAGATAGTGCTGTCACAAGCACAAGCTCGAAGCCCACAATGCAAAACACTCCGGTGGTCAGATTGCCACCCGTGGACCCGGTAAGGGTATATCCCAACATCGAGTACACGATGCAACTGGCCAGACTGGAAGAGCCGATTACCCTGGCCACTGCCTTACGGCATGTGGTCCGTGTAGGACACGAAGAGGGAAGAAAGGTAACCTTCTCGGTAATGGAGGCTGTAGATAGAATACAGCTCAAGTCAGTGAATCTCCCCACTGATTTCGGAGCCCTGCGGGACTTACTGAAAAAAGTTTTTGAGCGACGCGGTGAAAAGTTTGACCTTCAGGACATTTACGTACAGGCCGTACTGGCAAATGGACGAATTGCTTTCGACTGGAGTAAGACCTGGCCAGACGACCATATGCACACATATTTTCCATGACGACAGAGATAACAATTGGACAACTGAACACGCACAACAGTCGACTTGTTATGCAGGAGCTCCGTAAAGAGGTGGAGGAGAGGAGACTAGACGTGCTCTGCCTACAGGAGCCGTACTCCCAAGCTGGAAAAATAGCTTTTGCTGCTACAACTTGGCAGATTGTCAGCGGAGATGAGGATCCTAGAGCAGCAATAGTAATAACAAATAAACTCCTGAGGATAACTACGCTCTCACAATTCGCAACTCGTCACTGCAACGTCGTGGAGCTCCAGTCACCAACGGGAGTAATTATACTCATAAACATGTATTTTCAATACGGAGATGAAATAGAAGAACACCTGGAACATCTGGCAAGAGTCACCACGGCGTTGCGGGGACGAAAAATAATAGTAACAGCTTACATCAATGCAAAATCCCCCCTATGGTACAGCGGCACCAGAGACGCGAATGGAGACAAAGTAGAGGACTTTCTAATGGCTTCACAGCTCGTGGTGGCCAACAAGCCGGGCAATCCTCCTACCTACACAGCAGGACGAGGACAAGGCACGAATATAGACGTTACCCTTACATCACACAACGCAGCCAATCTAATAAAGAATTGGACAGTTATAAGCAATGCCACCACGAGCGACCACAACTTAATAACCTTCACCTTAAGTGAAAGAGAGTGCCGCTGGGCCATGGGTTGGGAGGTGTAGTATAATTATAACAAAGCAAACTGGGAACTTTTAGCGAGGGAGTGAGACATTCCTGCATTACCAGAAGGTGATGTACACGAAGACCTAGACATAGACAAAAGAGCCGAGGAACTGGTGGCCGCAGTACATAGAGCGGTGAGGGCTGCCGTACCAACCAGGAGGAAGGCCGTGGCGGCCTCGCCAGCACCATGGTCGCCCGAATTAGAGGAGTTACGTCAATCTGTTAGAAGGCTAAGAAGAAACTACCAGCGCAGTGTCGTCTGGCTGGAAAGACAAAGATGGCAGTTACGATACAGGGAGGCAAAGCAAAGTTTTCAGAAGAAATTACGCGAGGTGAGACTGCGTAGCTGGGAAAGCTATGTGCTGAACCAGTTGGCCTTAGATCCGTGGGGTCTCCCTTATAAATTGGTACGGGAAAAAATCCGCTCTCCCCTGGAGTTATCAACTGTCAGGCGAGGGGATGGGATGACGGAGTCTTGGCAGGAAACTGCTGAGGTCCTTCTCCAGTCCCTGTTGCCTGACGACAATGCGGATGGGGAAACTGAAAACCAGAAGCAACTGCGTGATGCATATTTAATGGATTACAACAACAACACGGCAGTCTACCCATTCTCGGAAGAGGAGGTGGCTGTGCAAATAAAATCCCTCAAAAGAGGGAAAGCTCCAGGACCAGACGGCATTGTGGCTGAGGTGGTGCAATTTCTGGCACCCCAGTTGGTCGCGCCGCTAACTCACCTCTTCAATGAATGCCTCCGACAAAGAAGGTTTCCCAAGAAGTGGAAAAACGCAAATGTAATTATAATTAAAAAAGGACCGGATAAAGATCCAACTGAAGTCAAATCTTACAGGCCAATCTGTCTATTAGACCTATTTGGGAAGCTCTTGGAGAAACTGCTGGCTGACAGATTGACGGCTCACCGGATACTGTGGGGGATGAGCAGCAGGCAGTTCGGCTTCAGGCCGGGGCGGTCGGCATCTGATGCCATCGCTCTGGCGGCCGAGGTCTGCGGCTCGACCCCGCATAAGTATGTCGTCGGCATCATGGTGGACATCAGTGGCGCCTTTGACAACCTGTGGTGGCCTTCGCTCTTCTCCTGTTTACGGGAGAAAGAGTGTCCAGGGCCGCTATATGGGTGTCTGAGGAGCTATTGTAAGGATGGGGAGGTTTGGCTATCATCCCCTAGCGGGAGAATTGGAAAAATAATCACTAAGGGGTGTCCCCAAGGTTCTGTATTGGGGCCCCTGTTTTGGGACATGCACATGGAACCCTTATTAGACGAACTGCAACAAAGTGAAGAAGTGCTAGAGGTGATAGCCTACGCAGATGACCTCCTCCTGCTGGTCGGTGGTCGTAGCCGAGAGGACATAGAGCCAAAAATCGAAAGGGCCATTGACAGACTGCACCAATGGTGCCTTAAAACGAAAATGAAAGTTTCCCCGACTAAGTCTACTTATCTACTACTAAAAGGTCAGCTTATTAGAAATCCCACTGTGAGAATTGATGGCTCACCAGTTCTTCGGCGACGTGAGGCGCGATATCTGGGAGTCATAATTGACGAGAGATGGAACTTTGGAAAGCACATAGAAACCGTAACACAGAAAGCCTTACAGTTATTAAATAATCTCATTTCCATTGGACATAAACGATTTCATCTCCCCCCTCATCTCATCAAACTTTATCATAATAGCATCCTGACATCAGTAGTGGGTTACGGCTCGGGAGTCTGGGCGCACAGGCTCACACGGGTCGTGCCCGCCATGATAGTGAGAAGAGCCCAGAGAAATATGATATTAAGATCAGTAGGGGCCTACAGGACATCACCAGGGGGAGCTCTGTTAATTATAATGGGGCTCTGCCCGTTAGATATTAAAATAAGAGAACAAGCCGCATGGTATCGGGCGAAAAAAGGAGATGGGGGAAAAATAATAGATATCATGGGTGTGAGAGTAGAGGATAAGAGGGAGATAAGAAACAGAGGGGAGGAACTGTGGCAGAGGAATTGGGAGGAAGATGAAACGGGGAGAAGAACATTCCAGTTCCTACCTAATGTTAAAGAACGCGGGACCATGAATTATTTCGAACCCACACGAGGACTCATCCACATTCTCACTGGTCATGGACCCTATCCGACATACTTATGTCGGTTTGGGAAAAGGGCAACCCCCGAGTGTGACTGTGGCGCGGCGGAAGGAACTCCCGAACATGTGGTTTTCGAGTGCCCTCTCTTCAACGACGTGGCGACAACATATAGAGACATACTTCCACACAACGAGACATACGACCTTCTAAGACAAGAAGACACTTTTCATACCTTGAATGCTCTGGCAGAAGAGGTATCACGAAAAGTTCTAATAGAGTACCTTAGGGATCAAGAGTAAATACCAAATTCTCAACCAACCAACCGATTAAGACCTGATCCGAATCCCATACCGCCTGTGCGTGGAATGGCCGACTTCCATCAGTTGGAAACCGCCACGTACGGGATTAGGGGGATGGGATCAATCACACCGACTATGACAAAGCACCAACTATGACGTAGGTTAAGTTAGTAGAGTAGGACTTAGATTAGAATACTAACATAGGAAACTGCAGCGATTACTAACCTTGGCCGGCCCAGTGCCAGGGGCACGCTCCTCGGGGTTAGCTCGGGGAGCCTGGCCATTCCAAGTTGGTTTGTACTTACTGGCACACCTGTGACGCTGCAGTTAGTAGTCATTCTTAGTTTAGAAGTAGGTAAAATTAACTGCCCATTGCTACCGTAGGAAATTAACACTAGCTCAGGAACTTAACAAGTAGTAGTTCACTAATACAAATTGTAGGTAAATTAAAGTGTCCATAGTTACTGTAGGAATTCAACACTAGCTTAGGAACTTAAATGTAGCTCACTAACACAAATTGTAATATTAGCTGCAAAAATATTTTTCAGATTCATGTAACAATTATGGCCCACCAATCATATCAGGAGGTGGGCTAAATATGTATAATTAATATTGTTGTTAATAAAGAATTTTAAAAAAAATATATATATATAAGGCTAAAGGAAAGATGAAATCGCAAAAATCTAAGGTTGTGAGAACAGCTAGCACTGAAACGAACAACGATTTTTATTTAATTACATAATTTTGATTGGTGGACGTACTTGACCGAAATTCTGGCGTATTTTATTCTGGGGAATTTCACCGACATAAAAATATATCACTGCACTTTCTGTATGTATTTTACAACGTAATCAAAAGAAAGTGAAACCTTGCTTATGAAGCATCTTCCATAATGATTGATTACTATGGCTAGTCGCCGAAGTGGCTTCCAGTTGAAAGACTTGCACCAGACTCGTGAGTAGAATAAAATGCAAAGAATATTTTTACTTAAAATGTTTTCACCAATCTAGTCTATTGACCGTTCTTTTTTTTCACTATCGCACGGAGAATGGTCTGTCTGTTTATTGTGGACAGCCACAAGTTTAACCACGACCTACCGCTTTGTAAAGATAGAGCTCCGACAATGTCACGGTGTACTGGTCGCGATAGGCCTCGAAACTCAATTGTTGGCAGTATAGGTACCACCTCAAATATTTGGCGGGCCGGATACCGGGGATGTCCGGCCAGCTAACGCGGGCTGGTTTGCCGGCCCTCGCGGGCCGGTTTCGGCCCGCGGGCCGTAGTTTGGAGACCCCTGGTCTAAGGTACTGGCACATCTCCCTAATATCGTGCAGAAGTGCCAGCGTGCCATGGACTGGACTAATGTCCGAAGTAGTGCTGGAGGGAACTTATGCCATGAATCCTGCACACCTGTCCATAAATCCGTAAGAGAACGAGGGGGTGGACATCTCTTCTGAACAGCACATTCCAAGGTATTCCAGATATGCTTAGCAATGTTCTTGTCTTTGGTGGCCATCGGAAGTGTTTAAACTCAGAAGTGTGTTCCTGGTACCACTCTGTGGCAATTCTGGACGTGTGAAGTGTTGCATTATCCTGCTGCAACTGCCCAAGTCCGTCGGAATACACAATTGACATGAATTGAGAGAAGAAAGGATGCTTACGTACGTGTCGTTTGTCAGAGTCGCATCTGGACCTATCGGGGCTCACATATCACTCCAACTGCACACGCCCCACACCATTACAGAGCCTCCACCAGTTTGAACAGTCAAAAATGTTCAAATGTGCGTGATATCTTATGGGCCTCAACTGCTAAGGTCATCAGTCCCTAAGCTTACACACTACTTAACCTAAATTATCCTAAGGACGAAAACACACACCCATGCCCGAGGGAGGACTCGAACCTCCGCCGGAACCAACCGCACAGTCCATGACTGCAGCGCTCTAGACCGCTCGGCTAATCGCGCGCGGCCTTTGAAGAGTCCCCTGATGACATGCAGGGCCCATGCATTCCTCAGGTTGTCTCCATACCCGTACACGTCCATCCCCTGTACGATCTGAATCGAGACTCGTCCAACCAGGCAACATGTTTGAGCCATCAAACATGTTGATGGGCCAAGGCGAGGCGTAAGGCTTTGTGTGGTGCAGTCATCAAGGGCACATGAGTGGACCTTTGGTTCCGAAACCCCATATCGATGATGTTTCGTTGAATGGTTCGCACACTGACACTTTTTGATTGCCCAGCACTGAAATCTGCAGCAATTTGCAGAAGGGTTGCACTTCTGTCACGTTTAACGATTCTCTTCGTCTTCGCTGGTCCCTTTCTTGCAGAAGCTTTTTCCGGCCGCAGCGATGGTGGAGATTTGATATTTTCTGTATTTCTGATATTGACGGTACACTGGTGAATTGGTGGTACAGGAAAATCCCAACTTCATCGCTACCTCGGAGGCGCTGTGTCCCGTCGCTCTTGCGTCGACTATAACACCACGTTCAAACTCTCTTAAATCTTGATAACCTGCCATTGCAGCATTAGTAGCCGATACAAGAATTGCGCCAGACATTTGTTGTCTTGTATAGGCGTTGCTGACCGCAGCGCCGTATTCCACCTGTTTACGTATCTCTGTGTTTGAATACGCATGCTTTCACCAGTTTCTTTGACGCTTCAGTGTAGAATAGACTTGATCAGCCAAAATGGTCACATAATCCTTTGCAGTAATGTGACCTCGCAGAGTACCCGTGGGACCAACTGGAATACAACGATATGGCTGCCCAAATCGTCGCCGAACTCCCTCCATGTTTCACTCTTGGGACGAAAACTCGACCACTAGTTGGCAACAGTGTGAAGCGTGCCTTATCCGAGCAAATAACTTTCTTCCACCGCTCCACAGTCCAAGTTTTACGGCTTCGGTGCAACGTTTTCCTCTTACTGGGCATTTGCATCACTGATGAGTGACTTTGGAATTCCAGCTCGCCCTCCGATTTCCCGCTTATGAACCTCCCTTCGTTTTGTTTTGGCGCTGACAGGGTTCGTGGGTGCGACATTCAGTTCTCTGCAACTTCTGTTGTCCTCTTTCGTTTTTTCTGTCACAGTCCTCTTCAATGAATATCGGTCACGACTACGCGACATTCACTTTCCTCCGCGTTGTGAGTTAGCGGAGGACGCTTTTTTGCTTTCACCGTGCGCGGTATAGATCCTCGTAGCGCCGCCTCTTGAAACACCAAACACTTCGGCTACCTTGGTTACGAAAGCACCTATCATACGAGCACATTTTAAGTCCACATTTGAAGTCACTTAGCCCCGACCTACTGTACTCGCAGCCACACATAACACTGTTCAAATGGTTCAAATGGCTCTGAGCACTATGGGACTCAACATCTTAGGTCATAAGTCCCCTAGAACTACTTAAACCTAACTAACCTAAGGACATCACACACAACCATGCCCGAGGCAGGATGCGAACCTGCGACCGTAGCAGTCCCGCGGTTCCGGACTGCAGCGCCAGAACCGCACGGCCACCGCGGCCGGCTACCACTGTTCTCACCACGACTGACCACTTGGAACGTAGTGAGGACGTTGCACAGATGTCTGACGCCAAATGTAACAGCTGAACCTACTGACTTGCATATCATCTATCATCTGCATTTATATTCGAGCATGCATTTCTCGTGGTATTTCGATATTGTTGGCGAAACCCTGTATATAGGTACCTCGTGGGCTCCCGAATTAACAGGGACAGTTGGAAGTTCTATGGATGCCACTACAATTCGTCGCATGATGCATTGTTACAAATGACTGTAACAATTATAGAGAACAGGGGTAACAGGGATGTGAAAGCAGCTATTAGTATCTCGTATAGGCAGCTAGGCGGGCAAGACATGTTTGCAGTAGGCCGATATGAATACAGGGAATAGGTCAAGTATCTGTACAAAAAACGGGAACTGTGCTTCAAAATAATTTCTTAAAATCATTAATTTATAATGCAAATAGTTAAGCAATGTATAACTTATAATCATTCTTGTGAGAGAGTAAATTATTTGAGAGAGCTCTTTTTTTTATTTGAACGTTGTTAACAACATGGATGATGTCATTTTAAACTACTAATTCATTTTTTAAACATTTGAACTACGTGACTGTAAGTATAGTAAGGGGACCGCAACTTCCCTTTCCGCACATGGCTGAAAGATATACCCGTGACTCGTGATTTCCGTCTGTTGACACCCTCTGTTAGAGTAGCCCAATAGTCAAGAGTTAAAGTATGCGAATTTAAAGTCAATATAAAAAAAACGAACAATAATGAAACTGAGTGTTACACCGTGAACAGTTTGTCGTGCACTTCATCCTTACTGTCCCTAACGAGACAAATATTGGCTACTGGTGTATACAGTAAAAGTAATGGTTCGAGAAGCTCCTATACCGTTGGGTCAGAACAGTATATTGTGTACTGGTGTATTTACATATAAAATCTACGAATCAAGCATTTCTGTAGGTGCACAATCGTGCCTTATACAGAGACCCGTGAGTCTCCATGTTCTGCTAGACATCTTGCACAGCGCCTCAGGAGTTATGCTTCGAAACGCGTCGTCAGTACTTCTGTCAATTCATTAGCTTGGTACAGACGTCAAGTCACATGGTATTTGATTATTCCCCGCAGTGGATCATCTGGAGGGATAACATACGGGCTTCGTGGTGGCCACGTCTTTGGGCGTGACTATGTCATTGGTATTGAAGATGTTGCTGAACGATGCCCAATCGAGCAGTCCAGAAATTGTCCATCAAGACACTCACGAACGTGAATATCAAAATGTGCTGCAGCTCCGTCCTACTGCAACCGCGCAAGATCCATGATTGTCATGTCTTCGAGCTGAGGCATTAACTATGTTTTCAACACATCCAAACAAAAATTTCCATTCAATTACTCTTCAAAAATAATGATAAAATCGCGTATACGGATGACTTCCCGGTGCGTATCGTGAGACGCCTATAATGGAGATTTTCCTTAGATCATAAAAGACATTCCTCCTATGTAAATAACGCTGTTCGTCAGCTTCGAAAGAGCGATACTAACAGAACAACAACTTATTTCCCCAATTGTTCAAAGTCGAGATGTGTACAGGGACATCTCGACCAGCCTGTATGTACAAGGTTATGGAGTGTTTCGCTTCGCATGGGGCTGACTTACCAGCTGCTAAGAACCACCGATTCAAAATGCTTCGGTATTTCGTCGGCGCATCGAAGTGCCTCTGATGTGGCGGCTGTGAGTGACGCAGGCTTCCAGAAGAGCATCAAAGGCGCCGCGCCCAGAGAGCTCCACGTGCTCTGGGCGATAATGTGTCGGTGTGCTGTTTGGTTTGTACTGTGCGATTAAAGCACAGGGCAAATATGGCCAGTAGCAGCGGCCGCTGGGGAAACACGGCCGTGTGTAGCCTTATCACTTAAACACGCGCGAGAACAAAGTTCCAGCTGCTGGTCTGGACCAGTCCAAGTTAAACAGTTTAGCACACATTTGTTCAAGACAGCGCAGACAGAGCAGACCCAAGACGAAAGCGCCGTACAACTTCGCTTCCGAAATGCACCAATACACAGATGCGTAGTTGCAGTTATAATTAGAAATTGCCTCACAATCACGAATCAGAAACTCGGTATTATTGTACACTGCATATTCTGTAAAGGGAATATATTTTTGTAAAATCAAGTACTCAAGGAAATAAATAGCACTAGATGAGTAAGTTTTTATTTTTTATTTTTTTTATTTATTTATTTTTTTAAACCTCTTGGGTATGTATGGTGTCCCAGGGAGGAATAGGCAATATTTGTGGGCATGGCATGAACTACCTTCCGAACTAAAAACGTCTGGTAAACATGGGCTCTAAAATGCATATCTTAAGGGTTTTGAACACTTGCTCATCTTCGATATTGTGAAACATAGCTCTCTTACTGAACAAGTGCTCACAGCTCTTAAGATAATGCCTGCATCTCGTGGTCGTGCGGTAGCGTTCTCGCTTCCCACGCCCGGGTTCCCGGGTTCGATTCCCGGCGGGGCCAGGGATTTTCCCTTCCTCGTGATGGCTAGGAGTTGTGTCATGTTCTTAGGTTACTTAGGTTTAAGTAGTTCTAAGTTCTAGGGGACTGATGACCATAGATGTTAAGTCCCATAGTGCTCACAGCCATTTGAACCATTTTTTTCCTTAAGATAATGCATTTTAGACCCCATATTTACAAGACTTTTTTGCTTCGAATGGTCGTACGTATCACATCCCTGAATACTGACAATTACTCTAGGGCTTTGGTTCCGAATCTTTCTGAGACCATTACACGTGTTCGTAGTGAGGTATTACCTAGTACACGCCTCCCCCACCATCCCCAATATTAGAACCTAGTTAGACTTCAGAACGAAAAACAATTTTACAATCAAATGAATACCCTTAGCTGCATACAGGCGTTGATATAAGTCACCGGGACAGTTGAAAATGTGTGCGCTGACCGGGACTCAAACCCGGGATCTACTGCTTACATGGCAGACACTCTATCCATTTTTAATATAATTTTGTTTGTCATTGTTTGTCGCGTTTGTTCGGGGCGAAGGTCTGATGACACCCGTTAAGTTCATCGTTGATCCGTTCACTCTGTTTTTTTTTTTTTTTTTTTTTTTTTATTACCGAGGGCAACCATCCCTCTGACAGAACACGCTGAGCTACCGTGCCGGCATCCATCTGAGCCACCGAAAACACAGTGGATAGTGCGACTGCAGGGACTTATCTCTGGCACACCTCCCGTGAGACCCACATTCCCAACTTATTGTCCCGCACTATATTCATAGTGTCCCTGCCCATTATACTCATTACTCGCGGCTTGTTGCCGATTCCCGTAAGACTTCGGGAACCGTTTGTGCATCCGCACGGAAGAAGAAGACGGTGAAATGGCCGGTTAGCCCTTTCTTTGAACAACCATGACCTGTTGAGTCAATGAGACAACTTGTATATTTCTGTACCTCATTTAATGGAAATGATACCCTTGTAGGATCCTTTTTTCGTCTGTCTGTCCGTCTGTTAAGTGCCCTTTTTCTCGGGAGTTATAGAGGTATAAAGTTGAAATTTATGTCAAATACTACGGCCTAGAGTCCCTTGGCAGTGTATGAAATATAAGCCTCTAAGTCCATGCAGTCAAATGACACGATCATTACGTCAGGTATTTTGATGCAAACTCACTCGTCAAAACCTATATCTCCCTACACAAAATTAAGGTAGTGTGATACCCCAGAGCGGGAGGCCTACTCGGACTTTTCCGATTTTGTTATAGAATGGTGAAGCAATTCTCAGTGCATTCTGAGAACCGCGTACAACTCCTCATCAGAATGGGAAGGTCACTGTCCACATAGAGAATATACAATTTTTACAAAACATTCTTCCTCTGCAACAGTTCCTCGTGACACCTCTCACGCCCATTTATGATTAAGCAAGCCAAAATGCGTGCACTATACTTACTGATCGTATATCACTTGATTGCTTGACTGCTTTCTTCTGAAATGACAGAAATTGTAAGACTTCTTGCTATCGGTTGTTTGTGTCTGACCACTATTACTACTACTACTACTATTAATAATAATGATAATAATAATACTTTGTAGGTCCTATAGCGCTGTGACAGCCATTACGTAGTTACTATTCCGTTGTACTGTGAATTGAGTCTCTTGTTATTTCGAAGTGAATAATAAAGCAGTTTCTCACTCATTGTGAGAACCGCCTGTAACTGGTGAGAGATATATAAGAATATGTGACATATATGTCTCAATTTTACTGTTATATATGCATGGTGCAAGATAAAAAGTATGTGTGCAGTTGGTGGACTCGTTCACAAACTGTAACCTCCACCACACTGTGTCAAGCCGTAATGCTAATATTTGATAACGTGCAATTATTTGTAAATTATGTAATCATTATTAAAATCTTACGAACCAGTGACAATATTAATGATCTTTTAAAAATAATTTAGTTTCGTGACCAAAACGCAGTTCAACCAGCCGGCCGGAGTGGCCGTGCGGTTCTAGGCGCTACAGTCTGGAGCTGAGCGACCGCTACGGTCGCAGTTTCGAATCCTGCCTCGGGCATGGATGTGTGTGATGTCCTTAGGTTAGTTAGGTTTAATTAGTTCTAAGTTCTAGGCGACTGATGACCTCAGAAGTTAAGTCGCACAGTGCTCAGAGCCATTTGAACCATTTGAGCAGTTCAACCCTTTTGGTTTTTTATCCCTCAAAAAATTTCATTTTCCCTCTCAGGGCTGAAATTATCCCCAGATGTGGAGCCACTGTTTTAGTGACACCCTGTATATATAGGTTCTGTACTACTGAGGGATCTAACGAAATGCCATATATTACGTAAACTATGCCTCTAATGCATCTCAATATCAGACAGATGAATGAATACTTAAAATAAAAGCACACCGGGCAAAAAAATATTCACTCCCAGAAGTGGAACACCGCCCCTTCGTCAATAATGGCTTCATTTCGGAGAGGAGTAGAATCCACAAGTTTCTCCAGGAACATCATGTCCTGCTGAAGACGCTCAGTGACGATTAGATCCCGTGGAGCTACCAGACTGAGGGCTGATGTCGACTGCTATTTGCCTCCCGTTGTTGCAGACAGTACCATACATTAGCGGACAGTCGACGTACGAGAGCGTGGCTGAGTTTGCGTCACACCTCGAAAGTGTCTGTGCAGCTCTGTCAACACGACTGTTGTCATCTTGGAAGAAGGCAGATTCCGCAGCATACTCATGATGTAGAAGAAAGAGTAAAACTTGGTCGCCGATAACAACACGCTAACTTGAAAGAGTATACCCGAGGCGTGACATTCGTCGGCGCTCCCTGATCTTTTAATGGGCAGTTACAATTAAATTTTGAAAATTCAACAAATTTCTTAACATAATGTACACTCTTCATATGAAATAGATTCCCTTTATCAAATACTGTAATAAACAGTTTTAAAATTCTCACAGATCTCGCAGTAGCTGGAACATGTACGAGTCTAGCAAAAAAATCGTCCCAGTTTTATATATTTAATTCTATGCACTAATTTCTAAAAAAATAATTATCACTGCCTCTGCTACATATAACGAATTACACTGACAAAAAAATGTTCAAATATGTGTGAATTCCTAAGGAACCAAACTGCTGAGGTTATCGGTCCCTAGACTTATGCACTACTGAAACTAACTTAAGCTAAGAACAACACACACACGTTTGCCCTAGGTAGAACTCGAACCTCCGGCGGGAGGGGCCGCGCAATCCGTGTCATGACGCCTCTAGCCGCGCGGCCACTCCGTGCGGCAGTTACACTGACAAATCTGCTGATAGTGAGTGTACAAAAGTAACTGCCACAACTGTATTCAGCACCCTATTGATGGGAGAAATTTTGTACAAAATGAAGAAACCGCAGGACAGTTGCTTAGTCCACAATACCCAACAAAATATTGTGGATTAAGCAACTGTCCTGCGGTTTCTTCATTTTTCAAAACCGTTAACAACACTGAAGAATACTTTAAAATAAAGTAAATGCAACATAAAGCCGCAAACTGGACATTAACCAAGTAGAATTTTCCAACTATCACATCATAATTAAAAAAAGGCTGACATCTCGTACACTGTAGTTCTTGAAACCTTTCAGAACATTTGGTTCAAAGAATCCCACCTATCCTAGGTTTATTACATCCTTCTAAAATTAACTTGTTACAGTTAAAAAAATGTTCTCTACAAAAATCTTCACTACTTCAGATTTATTTATTTGTTTATAGCATGGCCATGCGACCGCACCGGTCGCAGGTTCGAATCCTGCCTCGAGCATGGATGTATGTGATGTCCTTAGGTTAGTCAGGGTTAAGTAGTTCTAAGTTCTAAGGGACTGATGACCTCAGATGTTACGCCCATAGTGCTCAGAGCCATATAGCATGGCCACAACAGGAGACATTAAGAAACATGTATAGTTCACAATTACGTGTTTAAATATTTACTCACAAAGCTATTATGTTTAAATTCTGAACATTAATTATTCAATAATACTAAGAGAAGAACATTTAAACTATAAAATTAGTTCTATAATTAAAACAGATACATTTAATCAAAGTTCAACATCTAGTGATTGAAGTCAATTGATAGCCAGAGACAGCAGCATTAATACGGAAGTCACTGAATGGTTCTGTGTACTTTTTCAAAGGATAGTCTCTGACACTATGCTAAACGATTTGTTCCGGGGCCGCACAGTCGCATACTGAAGAGTTTCGGAGTCCCCACTTATGCGTCGTACATATGAACCTGGTGTGAGCGTTTCTTATCCTGTACAGTCTTGTCCACTCACTTCTCTTTAGTTCAAATCCTGGTAGAGTGACAGATGGATCTTTGAACACGTCGATGTTTTATTGCTGCACACTGGAAGAATCGGAAGGTCTTCAAGGTACTCAGCATGGTGCAGCTTTCTCCATTCTCGGTTGGTTGCTTCTTAGCGTCGCAATTCATATCAGTCTTGTTTTCGTAATATAGTAGCATGCAGAGTTGAGTAACGTCTAATCACTACCATTCCAGGAAGACAGCCCATGTGACCAAAATTACTGTGCATCAGTTTCTTGCGACGAAATGCCTGTGCTAAAGACGAAATGATATCGAGGAAATTCATCGTAGACAAATGGTGAAAATTATTTTCGATAAAGGAAATTACTTAAGAACGCACATTATGTTTTTCATTTTGAGATTCTTTTCTCGTTCCGATTTAACTATCAATATAGCCTCCCGCAAATGTGATTCACCACATCGTTATTAAAAGCCTCCATGAAATCTCTGAAACCTGAAGATTAAGCTTTCGTTTCAAAATACGCATAGATGGTTATTCTACCGTTAAATATTACGTAATACGCGAGCAATGGATGTGAAGCTACGATTAACGTATTACTTTCAGCGGAAGGGCCAAAATAGCGACGAAAATATTCGACATTTCGCTACGTTAAGAAACTGACTTGAATTTTAAAGGTTGATCTTGGAGCAGATGTACTTGGTTCACACGAGTATCTTAGAAATAAAACCGGTATCGTGGAACTTTCACAACTTTTCCCTGATCACCCACTCTAGTTGCTACGTGCCGCTCGCTGCCATTACTTTTCCATTGTATAAGTGTCCAATTAATCCACCTCTTCTGGATGCGTGTTGCTCGCAACGTATGAGGCTACTCAAACAGGGGTAGGCGTTACACGTTCCGTCAATTACCGCGTGGCCGCTCGCTGACGTTAGACAAGATACGTGGTAGCTTCTCGTTTCTCTTCAGGTGCTAAACCTCGCACTCAGCAGTTCTTGTTCTCGAGAAGGTTTGCAATTGATACACCAAAGTAAATGTCGCGGGAGTTTCCTTCGGGCCATGACGGCGAAAGATGACAATAACTTCAGGAATTTCGAATTTGTCTTTGCAACTACTGTACTACGAGTATTTACCCGCCTTTTACCATAACCATTTCGTTTTATTCAGTTAAAACATTGTCAGCAGTCGTATTTTCGTCCGATTTTCTTTTCGGTCGGACCCGCAGCATAGAATAAGTCATAATATGACGTTTTATAATGAATTTATTCCAGTTTTATCAAGCAAATTTGTAGATGTTGTAGTTGATGAGTCTACTTTATAAAATCCGCTTGATAAAAGTTGTACGGAAAGGTCCGTTTGCATATATACTGACGTCTAGTTGGAACAGACGCCCATATTCCACAAGTGAGTAAACTGTCGGCTGTCTATTAACTGTTAGACGTGAAACACGTATGTAACGCAGCAGCGATGGCGAGGCATTGTAGCATCTGTGACCAGAGAGTTTGCGCTTGACCGCGCGAGTGTTGCGAGCGGCTCTCAGTCCGTCAGTAGTCGTTGCTCAGTCTGTTAGTAGCTGTAGGCCAGTGCAGTACAGTAGTCGTTGCGAGTCTGTCTGAGTTGTCGTTGCGAGTCTGTAGCTCTGTCTAGTTGAGAGCAGTACTCAGTCTGTAGTCGTCATGCAGAGCGGTCGGTCAGTAGTAGCAGCCCAGTGCGGTTGTGTGATGTAGGCGGTCGGCAACACTGGTCAAGATGAGGAACAAGGTATACTGTTAATTAATATAATCATTAGATAATGAAAAATTTTATTTATTGTAATTATTCTCCAACAAGTCTCCCAATAATAATTTTTTATTTCAAAAGCATTTTCTCAAAAATTTAATTTTTTATTGAACTCAAGATTTCGTTGCACTTCCCATTTCATTCCACTTCTTTTGAAGAAAAATTCCACTAAAATCACAAAAAAAGAGAATATTATTATTTGCAATGCAGTTCCTCCAACCGGTGCGCAACAACAAGAGCAGATATGTGACATCGATTTATTCTGAGGTAAGACTTTAATTCTGATTGTTTTACACAGGGCCAAAGACCGATATTTCGGTTTAATTGTATTTTCTTGTCACTGAACGGACTTTAAATTTTGTGAAGAAATTATATTTGAGTCAGATTGCGAATTTCACATTTTTGTTGCCATTGTCAGTACATTTCATTGTGGGCAGGTTACGCATAGAGCAATGTCCATTAGCATCCCTAAATAATATTGTCAATTATTATAAATTTTGCGGGGAGGTTACACTCGGCTCCCATTTGTATTAAGTATTGTCTTTTCTTTTTCTTTTAAATTACGGTGGGGAGGTTACACTTGGCGACCCTGCCAGGATCGAATTTCGTTGAGAGTCTTTTGAGCGACAGTCAGATATCTGCTCTTGTTTGCTTAGATATAATTAGGATTTAGCGCAACGCTTTTAATAATATTGTGACATTCTCTCTACAGGTCAACGGCAATTTGTTGCTTTGTTGTATTTGTGTGTTGCTTTTGCATTGTGTTGATTTGTTTTGTGAAAAATTTTGACTATTGTAAAAATGCCGCGAAAGACTGTGAATAGTGTATCGCGAAGTATTGTGAATGAAATTACCGACTTAAACAACGTGACCGATAGTAATTGTGATACGCAACGTAATGATGACAATCCTGCGTTCACTAACAATCAGTGCATTCCAACCACTAATGATGACTTTCACCTTAATGATGAACAAACGAACTCAATTGTCTCGTCTGTTAACTTGACGACAATTGATGACGCAGAACGCTCTATTGTAATGAGCGCTGCAGAGCTTAACACACCCGATTTGGAAAACCCAAGTAACGAACAGACAAATTTGTCTAATGAATATGAACAGATCACACAAAGTACGATGGATCTATTTAATTCCGAAATAGTGACCGACAGTATACATACGGCTGATAAACCTTTTTGTAAATTACAGAATGACCAAATGGTCATACAAAACGCGACAATTGTAGAAACACCATCAAACAGTACTGAGAATAGAGTAGGTAATGTCACCTTGGAGCAATTTATGGCAATATTGATAGATATCAAACAACAGAATGAGAAAACAGACAACAATTTCAAACAACTTAGGGAAGATAACAAACAAGATAACGAAAATCTCAAACAACAACTTAATGAACAGGTCAAACAACTTAGGGAAGATAACAAACACTTAAATGAGAAACTTGACAATAATGACGAAAATCTCAAACAACTTAATAAAAAATTAGACGACAATTCCAGACAACTTAGTGAACAAATTACAGCCATTGCCGCGCAGTGCCATGACACTAAGGAACAGTTGCGCGTGGAAATTGAGGCTTGTTCACAAAAAAATAGCGAAGAAATAAAGTCGGTTGCGCAAGAATTAAGGGAAATGCAAACAGCCGCGACAGATACACTCAGAGAAGAAATTAGCGGAGTCGCCAAACAGTGCTCTGAAAAAGCTACACAATTACGGGACGAGTTTAGAGCAATGACGGTAGAACTTTCGCGCACTATGGACGCAAAGATAGACGCGAAATTCGAACAGCAGAACACTCAGATTAACGAGCGCTTTAATCAGCACATACAGAACAGTGATACGCGTTTCCGCAGATTTATTCAGGATCAAAACAAAGTAAAACGACAAGTCATGGAAACAATCACTGCACAAAGACAAGAGGACAAACGTAAAATATTCGCGAAAGCGAAGACGTATGTAGACAATAATATTACTACAGTGTCCGACAAAATTAATACCATAGAACAATTGAACGCGGAATTGCGGGATGAAATTTCTGACCTTAAATCAAAAACAGATACACACACAGTAAATATTCAAACAGTGACAGATAGATTCGAACAATTAGATCTAACACAGGATTGTGATGTTATCAAAGCTGATGTTAAAAAACTGAGCGAAACTACGCGCAAGTTGCAAAAACAGATTAATGCGTCTGATTCTAAAACCGATGATCAGGTTAAAATACTGACTGAAAAATGTGATGAATTGGCCAGTCGTATTGATGTTATCGAAAATACTAATGACAATAAATCAGACGATACTGCACCGGTTTCTTTTAACCAAACACCTGAATTTCAAAATTTACAGCAGGCAATTAATGAGATCGATTCGTCTAACAACACGTTACGTCGGAAGTTATCAAATTTACAACAAGAAGTAACAGAAATGAAAAGTATTTCAGTTAATAACACATCACAGAATCCGCCACTTTGCGAACATTTGTCTGACTCACGCAGCGTGTATAATGTGAGCAATTTACAGGAACTACGCGACTTAAAATCCGAAAAGCCACGCGACTTAAAATCTGAAAAGCTACGTAACTTGAAGTACGAAACGACACAGACAAACAGATTCACACACAAACCCGAACGTGTTCTCAAGTTCAGTGACGAGAGCGTTGATAATAAGCAATTTGTATTTGTAAGAAAATGTAAAGAATTTAATAATGACAGAACACAGATAAACGATTTACACTGTATACGACAATTTATCTTTGTACTTTCACCGCTATTACCTGTAATGCAGAAACTAGCTTTGAACCAGAGGCGACAATTTGCTATTGTATTTTCATCAGCATTACGTATTATGCAGAAACTGGAATTAGCAAGAATACAGCGTTTTACTTTTGGAATTTTACCGCTATTGATTGTAACGCAAAAACTAAAATTTATTCTCAGTGCGTAAATGACCTCAGGGGATTCATTACGCTTTAATGAATATGTGCCGTAGCGAGCATAGGGCCCCGAGCTGTAGTAGTGCTGTTTCATCTTTAGTTTTCTGCACTGCTGCCTTCTCTTCTACTATCCTTTATATCTATCAAAACTGCTCTTTAACTATTGCTCTACGTAGTATTAAGAAACGAGTAATGAAAACCCGATGTGACTAACTTTTACCGAATGTGACAATTTTCATTAGGCACTCCAGAATCACCGTAATTTTAATTACAGATAAAATCGTAATCATCAGTATGTGTAAAATTATCAGCAATAGGAACCATTTTTTTTTTGTAACAATAGACGTTTTTCACCGCAACAGCATGAAAGTCAGCCGCTTAGCATACCTAACCAACAATGCAGTCTACAAGGTCAACCAAACTTTAATGTTTCGCCGCGTGCACGTATAGTCCCACCCCCAACAAATAGTAACGCATGGCAGCAAAGAAATAACTACGTACAGGCAACACACCATTTCAATTCGTATCGCAATACGCCGTATAGAAATTACTATCTTGACAGACGTAAAAATAACGAGCACAATTTTCAGCGTACATTTAATAACAGTCGATCTTATCAGCAGCAACAACATCAGCAACAACAAATAATCATGAATGAAACAGACAATAGGTGTCATCCATAGCGTAACACGTCAGTAAGAAATAACAGAACAGTTTATATAGTGGATATGCCACAACATTCTCCCGTAAATAATAACACGTACGATAGATTTTAACCAGATACAGCACAGATTGCATATTACAGTAACGCAAACATTACTTTTGACACGCAGAATTTTGTTCACGAGAATGTTATTTGAAAAATGCTCTGTTGAATGCACCACTATTATCGCACCCAGATCTTACTAGAAATTTTTCCATTGCCACTGACAGTTCCAACACCGCTTTAGGCGTACATATTTTCCAGGAAATTGAAGAAGATGGTTCAATAGTAATCAAAAACATCGCATTTGCAAGCCGCATTCTGTCACCTGCCGAACGAAATTACTCCGTTACAGAACTTGAAACATTATGTGTTGTATGGGCTTTTATGAGATTTAGGCACTTTCTTTATGGCAGACATACCACAGTTTACACAGATCACAGAGCGATACAATTTTTACTTTCAGCCAAATTCACTCACGATAGATTAAGTAGATGGAAACTGTATTTACAGGAATTTAATTTTACGATTGTTCACATTCCCGGCACACAAAATGTTATAGCAGACGCACTATCGCGTTCTCTCGGCAACAATCAGCAAGACGTAGCAACCAACTTCTGCAAAACAAATTTTAGTGTCATGTACATTCAGCAAGTTGCATTTGAAAACTTTATTTCATCGTCATTACAGGACATAGCAAAGGAGCAAAATAAAGACAACGTGTGGAAAGAAATTAAACACCTTTGGCAAGATAGGAATAATGTTACGATTAGAAACCACTACACTGTACGCAATGACATTCTGTTTCGCCGCTCTCATCCTGACAGCAACATTTGGTTATTATGCATTCCTGACGAACTGGTTAACAAATTAATTTGGTACACTCATTTAAGTTACGCACATTACGGAGCACGAAAATGTTTTCTTATACTGAGACAGAACTGTTATTTTACTAACATGGAAAAACGTATACGACGAGTTTTAGCGTCTTGTAAAATTTGCCAGAAAGCTAAATCAGACACCACTTCACATATTCCTCCTTTATATCCCATTATACCTGTTAAATTAAGACACATGGCCGCAGTAGATATTTTTGGTCCGATTCCCAGAACTAACAGAGGTTTTTGCTACATTTTTGTCGCTGTTGAGCTCACTTCAAAATTTGTTACTTTCACTCCGTTACGCAAAGCTACTGCCAAAACTGTTTCAAATGCATTTGTAAAACATTTTCTATCTCATGTAGGGCATGTAATGAAAGTAATTTCCGACAATGGATCACAATTTCGTAGTAGTGTATGGACACGCATGTTACGAGCTAGAAACATTTCTCCGATTTATATATCCAAGTACCACGCTTCTTCGAACCCCTGTGAAAGATTAATGAAAGAAATTGGTAAACTGTGCCGAATATACTGCCACAAAAGACATATTGATTGGGATACACACATACTCTCATTCCAAGATGTAATTAATTCCATTCCAAATAAATCCACTATGCTATCTCCGACTGTTATACTGAAAAACGTTGAACCACCGAACAAAATTAAAGAATTAATAGAATTTCCCAAAAGTCGTCGCCTACGACACCACGAAATAATTGACATTGCGCTGAACAACATCAAACGTGCCGCAGAGCGCCGGAGAAGACAGCAAAAACAGGTTTGTACACGCCGCGTCTTTCACGTTGGACAGAAGATAGTAGTACGTGCACACTATTTATCCAGCAAATTAAAAGGTAAGTGCAGTAAATTTGAACTTCTATACACAGGTCCATATCGGATTCGCAGCATCCCTCACCCCAATGTTGTACACGTCGAAACTTTGAGAACCAGAAAATCGAAAGGCAATCACCATATCTCAAACATTAAACCGTTTATTGAGTGAAACCACTGTATGATTCAACACACTATGATGTCATTTACTAATGCAATTAATTCACCTGACTAATTACTGATGATTATCGTATTTTATCTTGGCAGGTGCCCGGCAAGGTAAGGTTAGCAGGTCGCTTTTCTTGTCGTTACACATCAGACCGTGCACATTTTCCACTTTTTTTTGTGTATATGATTGTACTCCAGTTTTGTTTGTATGTACTGTGAAATAGTTAAGATATAACACACACCAGTTGACTTTGACATTTTTTTTTGCCATATGACATCTCAACATCGTGACTGTTTTACATTTTTTTTTTTTTTTTGCTACTGCATTGTATTATTCTGTGTACATTTTTGCATCTGAACACTGTCAACGTCTTTAACATATTACGTTTTCTGTCAGGTTATGCTGTATGGTTAATTGTGTCACCATAAACCAGTCATTATTTAGTGGGTATATGATTTAAATGCAGGACATTAATCTCTGTCATCAATTTCAGTAAGAAATGATGCGTGTAAGAGATAAATTCAACAGAAATGGGAATTTCACCTACGGAATAAACGATAGAAGATGCAATAACTTTATGAGGAAAAGTAAATGGATCAGGATTAACAAGCATTAACAAGACTATACTATACTCATCACAGAATAGCAGTCTTAACTAATTTTTTCTTTCAGAATACAAGGTGATTGATGCAGGCTGTCAGAGAGAACTACACATCTTAGTTTTAGTGATGAAATATGCTAGAGATAAGGAATAGTTATGTAATGAGTAATGAAGTGATTTTTTGCAGATGATAATGAATACTGATGAATAATGATGAAGGATATGATGTTATGAATAATGAAGTTTTTCTTTACAGGTGATGATAATGGTGAAGTTATGATGATATGGATAATGAAGTTTTTTTTCTTTACAGATGAGGATAATGTTGAAGTTATGTATTTATGCTACGTAGTTATTTAAGTATTTGTTGCAGTTTGCTTTGACAGCAGGTGTTACATTGCATAGTAGGATGACTGAAAGTTTTGGAAAGGACAGCTATGGAACACATTTTTATACACACTTCACTGCCTGTTAATTCGAAGTTCACTACTTTTCAGCATAGTGTGCGTTTCTTCTTTCAGGTCAATAATCCGTTTTTGTATTTTTTCCAGGAGAAGTTTTTCATGACACTTACTAAACCTGTTACTTATTATACCTGTTCTAGTACTTGCATTTTTATATTTTTTACCCATTTGTGTCTATCGTTTATAAATGTGATCACATATACTGCCTTGTTACATAATCTTGCTACAGCTGACTCATGACGAATGACGTTACCTATCCTCATTTGCAGCAATAGGTCAAAAGCAAAAAGTATTATGCCTCAGCAATTAATTATCGATCCCAACGCAATGCATTGCTAACAAAAAACATGTATTACCAGTCCCACATAATGTCACTAGTTTATGATAATTCTGAATAATACTGATCAACTCTGAATAGCATGTCACTTGAGTAATGACCTCTTAATGAGACTATATTCAAAATAATGCTTTGTCACTAGCTAATAACTGCCACTGTCTATTATAATGATACTACGTATAATGCCTGTGATTATTAATGATTTGCCTGTAATTAACTGATTTTAATAATGACTTTGTAATGGTCTGAATACTACTGAAGGAGGAACACTGTTTATTGTAATGTTACCACTTATAATGCTTGTGATTACTAATGATTTGACTGTAATTAACTGATTTTAATAATGCCTTTGTAATGATCTGAATACTACTGAATGAGGAACACTGTTTATTGTAATGAGTACTTGTAATGCCCATGATTATTAATGCTATGACTGTAATTAACTGATTTTTAATAATGACTTCGTAATAATCTGAATAATACTGAATGATGATTTTATTCAATACTTGCTGGCCACTGAGTGCCAATAATTAATGTCACTCCACGAATTGTTATTAATTATGCCATTGATTAGCTCTTGTTTCCAATGTTGATACTTTGTAATTTGAAATGAATGTGACTGTTTAATAATGCTTTGTAATTAGGAGAAGGCTAATAATTCTTAATATATTGGAATTTCAAATGATTAATTAACGATGCCATACTTTGTTGTTGGAAATGAATGTGACTGTTTCATAATGCTTTGTAATTAGGAAAAGACTAATGATTCTTAATAGATTGGAATGACACATAATTAATTAACTATGGTACTGTTTAATAATGCTTTGTAATTAATTAAGGCTAATAATTCTTACTATATTGAAATGACAAATGATCAATTAATTAACTGTAATTAGACAAATGATTAATTAACGACAAATGATTAATTAACTGTAACTAGACAAATGATTAATTAACTGTAATTAGACAAATGATTAATTAACGACAAATGATTAATTAACTGTAATTAGGCAAAGGCTAATGATTATTGGAATGACAAATGATTAATTAACTGTAATTAGGAGAAGGTTAATGATTCTTAATTATACTCTGTAACCGAAAAGAATCCGATTATTTCATAATGCTTTGTAACCAGGAAAAGAAGGCTACTGATTCTATGTACAACAATTAATGAGCATTTTTCTGTAATACTACATACTTGGTACAGAAATGTTCAATAACTGGGCTATGAATGCCACAAACTACTAGTTAAGTCTGTAATTGTCAATATTATGTGACTTGATGTCCTTCACCTCATAAGCTGACTACCCTGAATTATTGCAATGTCCATTTGTCCTGTCTATCCCAGTGATCATGGAGCACTATATTTGGTTTTGCACTAATTCTACGTTGGTGTGCCTTGTAAGAGTGTGGTGTTGACACGACATGCTGTCCACCACCGTGAGCAATGAAGACATTATTATGGTCCCACTGTTTGGTGTACCTAATGTACTGCCAAAATGAAAACATGGAACATTACTACGACAGTTCAGTGTCTTGGCTACACTGATAAATTCTGATGGGAAAAGAACTTCAAGTTGTGTCACTTGGTGTTGTACTTCTGTGGAAAGATATGGACTTTCAGAGCAGCTGTGTGCAATCTAAAGTGCTACAACCATGATGCAATCCTTCCCTTTCCTATCCTGATTCTTGTCACATAAAGAAAAAATTTTTTTGGTAACATCATTTATGTTCATAGGTTATACATTTTTCGATTCGCTGAACTCCAATGCGAGTACACTTATGTCACTTGTCAACATAATATTTTTTGCCAGTCTGTTTATTTGTTCTGAATATGCTAAAGAATTTTTTCAGTGCCTGTGCACTTTATTATCTGTCAAATAATTTGTATATACTTTTCTGATTTGCTACTATGTTTTGTACTCACTTTTTGTCTTTGTCTGATATATTTTGTACTTAGTGCATGTGCACAACATATACTTTATGTACTACATCTAATTATTCTTGCCAGTCTGTTTATTTGTTCTGAATATGCTAAAGAATTTTTTCAGTGCCTGTGCACTTTATCTGTCAAATAATTTGTATATACTTTTCTGATTTGCTACTATGTTTTGTACTCACATTTTGTCTTTGTCTGATATATTTTGTACTTAGTGCGTGTGCACAACATTTACTTTATGTACTACATCTAATTATTCTTGCCAGTCTGTTTATTTGTTCTGCATATGCTAAAGAATTTTTTCAGTGCCTGTGCACTTTGTTATCTGTCAAAAATTTTGTATATACATTTTTCTGATTTGCTACTATGTTTTGTATTCACATTTTGTCTTTGTCTGGTATATTTTGTACTTAGTGCGTGTGCACAACATTTAAATACTCAGTAAGTTGTAGAATTTTGTTAATTAAAGAAAAATTTTGCCGCGATTGCCAAGTCCAAATGACTCACCATCGCTGCCAAATTTTTGCCCCCCCAGTGGAGGGTTATGAAACACGTATGTAACGCAGCAGTGATGGCGAGGCATTGTAGCATCTGTGACCAGAGAGTTTGCGCTTGACCGCGCGAGTGTTGCGAGCGGCTCTCAGTCTGTCAGTAGTCGTTGCTCAGTCTGTTAGTAGCTGTAGGCCAGTGCAGTACAGTAGTCGTTGCGAGTCTGTCTGAGTTGTCGTTGCGAGTCTGTAGCTCTGTCTAGTTGAGAGCAGTACTCAGTCTGTAGTCGTCATGCAGAGCGGTCGGTCAGTAGTAGCAGCCCAGTGCGGTTGTGTGATGTAGGCGGTCGGCAACACTGGTCAAGATGAGGAACAAGGTATACTGTTAATTAATATAATCATTAGATAATGAAAAATTTTATTTATTGTAATTATTCTCCAACAAGTCTCCCAATAATAATTTTTTATTTCAAAAGCATTTTCTCAAAAATTTAATTTTTTATTGAACTCAAGATTTCGTTGCACTTCCCATTTCATTCCACTTCTTTTGAAGAAAAATTCCACTAAAATCACAAAAAAAGAGAATATTATTATTTGCAATGCAGTTCCTCCAACCGGTGCGCAACAACAAGAGCAGATATGTGACATCGATTTATTCTGAGGTAAGACTTTAATTCTGATTGTTTTACACAGGGCCAAAGACCGATATTTCGGTTTAATTGTATTTTCTTGTCACTGAACGGACTTTAAATTTTGTGAAGAAATTATATTTGAGTCAGATTGCGAATTTCACATTTTTGTTGCCATTGTCAGTACATTTCATTGTGGGCAGGTTACGCATAGAGCAATGTCCATTAGCATCCCTAAATAATATTGTCAATTATTATAAATTTTGCGGGGAGGTTACACTCGGCTCCCATTTGTATTAAGTATTGTCTTTTCTTTTTCTTTTAAATTACGGTGGGGAGGTTACAGACGTAACTTCTAGTTGTGGAGAATTTTTTCGTGAAATACTTTTAATAGCTACTTTGACAGTTAATTCTCGTTGGTGCTTTATGTTTAGAGTGTAATCTTTGGTAGTCAGCGACGTTAGTTGGGTTTCATTCACAGACATACATTACTAGACTGGCAATACCGGGCAATACGGTATTGATGTCACTGAAGCCAGCAGTTTAGAATAGCAATACGACGGCGAGAGCAAAGGCTTGTAAACAGCTGTTTATTTACTGAGAAAACACTCGCAGTAAATGGGAATATACTGTTACAACTACGTTACCCTTAGAGTTTTGACATAACGGTCTATACGTGCGTCGTGTTTGCCTCTAATTTTTCGTACAACAGACGGAAGATAACAAGGAAAGGAACTTGTCTCAGTGCAATCATAACTATAAACATCTTACGTATTTTTGCTTTTTTACTGTATGTAAGCCTAAAAAATTACGTTACAGTATGTCTTATCTGAAATATCGGCACTATTTAAGTCGTCGTGTAGCTAGGGCCTCCCGTCGGGAAGACCGTTCGCTTGGTGCAAATCTTTTGAGTTGACGCCACTTCTGTGACTTGCGTGCCGATGGGGAGGAGATTATGATGATGAGGGCAACACAACAGCCAACCCCTAAGAGCAGAAAATCTCCGACCCAGCCGGGAATCGAGCCCGGGCCCTTTGGCATGACATTCCGTAGCGCTGATCACTCAGCTACTGGGGTGGGCAGTATTGAAGTAATTTATGTCTATTTCGGAGGTTTCGTATTCTAGTATTAAAAGACGCAGGTCAGTGTTCTTTCAACCAGTTTTGATCAACTTCTGCTTTTCTTCGTATAGCGTGCTCATTATGAAAGTGCTCCTATAAGTGGGATGTGCTATATGTCGTTGATAACAAGTGTCTTTATTCACTTGAGTGTTCTAGCGAAAACTACAGTAGGCTTGAAACGTGCACATATGTAAATTAATTCTCCCCTCGTAACACGAGTCTGCATTGTATCTGTTAAACTCAACCAGTACGCAAACATTTGCTCAACTCCAGAAATTCTTTAAGCCACCTCGTAAAGCCATTTCGTCTCATAAAATCGTGTCAGTGCCACACACCAACTTCCCGACGCCGCCATCTTACCTCCTCACCAAACGTCAAGCTTCGGTAAAAGTTACGTCTTTGCCATTCTAGTGATGTATGTCTGTGGTTTCATTAAACTATCATTTTGTTATGAATTGCATCTGTCGTTACCTTTTCTCGTTTACTGTGAGAGGTGGCATGAGCCCCCTCTCATATTTCTATCTTACGATTTTCGTCTCTAATTGCATGCAGTGAAAAGTCGCTATTCCTTCACACGCGGACTTCCCACGCAGCGTCTCTCGTCACCCGGGTGGTGCAGTCACAGGCGGGCTCTGCTGTTCTCGAGAGGGTTAAGCCGACGGGTGTGAGGGAGTCGAGTGAATGCTTTGCAGACGCCGACATTGTCAAAAGATACGCCCGGAGGGGTCTGAAGTAGCGGCTGGGCTAGAGGTTCCGTTACTTCGCAGAATCTTAGCGAAAACACTTTCTGGCGGGCTACCAGCGAGGCGTGGGAATGACTTGTGTACCCAGGCAGTTGTGGCGGGAAAATTCCAGCGCTTTCTGCAAAGTAGTAACTGTGATTGGCTGGCTCAGGGCATAGCTCCGTGACGTAGCAAAATCAGCGCAGAAATTGGCGCCAAGAATCTCCATTGGTGTAATGGTAGTGCTCCGGCAATGGAGTGGAATTTTCCGCCGGTTTTCGAGTTGCTGATTGGAACGTTTAACCACGGCCACTGTCGTGGGGGCGGGAATGTTGTGTGTTCGGACTGTACGGGTGCTCTAGGTAGTCGGCTCTCGCCTTTCGGTCGAGGACGTCGAAGCAACCAGCCATCGACTCCGGTACGCCAGATTGTGTTCTGGCAGTTAAGAAGACAGTTTGGTAATGTATGTCCGCAGCACCGGCAGATAGGGATTTTCCTAGGTGATAATCAGAGCTCAGCAGAGTGCGCCTGTTCGTCTTTTTCTAACTTTGTTCTGTCTTGAGTAGCAGCAATTAATGTTGGGTTAGCTGTGTGTCTTTCTTAAGATTTGAGTGGCAAGGAATTGGCTCCACATACCACTTCGTCATAAACCTCACAATCTAGTTTAGGGACAACTTCACCTTCACAGCGTTTGTTTGTGTATCCAATTTGAGCCAATTTGATGTATTATACATGTTTCATGTGTTTTTGTTTATTATTTTGTGTTTAGTCTTAATAAATCATATTGTTATTTTGGACAGAACTTTCATTCTGTTAATCTGTAGAGCAACCCATCATTTCTCACTACGTTAATGAAACCTTCCTTTATTTAACTTATTTATCAAATTAAATTATTGCAGGTGTCAAACTCTTTTCTACTCCACTTGCCGGGTTGATTACAGTCAGTTCGCGTATATTTTTTAATCCTTGTGGAACAGCAAAAGTCGGAGTTAGAATAGGGGGGGCTTAGTGCATCATTTACATGTGTAGATTCTAGAATTTAGTGTTAAATACACTGCTAGCCCCGGCACCTCGCAACTGTGCGTTTTTATTGGTTCTCGGTTTCCAAAATGTCAATAAAATTTTCTATATACTTTTTATGTCTAAGATTGATTAGTGA
This sequence comes from Schistocerca serialis cubense, assembly GCF_023864345.2. Taxonomy (NCBI): domain Eukaryota; kingdom Metazoa; phylum Arthropoda; class Insecta; order Orthoptera; family Acrididae; genus Schistocerca; species Schistocerca serialis. The sequence goes on from NC_064639.1 coordinate 594,530,751, forward strand.
TTTTGGATGACTTTTCGTGTGCCTATGTCATTATATCAATGAAACTCAACTAACAGCACTGAGTAGCAAAGATTACATTGTAAACATAAAACATCAACGAGAATAAACTGTCAATCTAGCTGTCAAAAGTATTTGACGAAAAAATTCTATGCACGTAGAAGTTACGTGACTTATAACAGTCTAACAATAAATAGACAGACGACAGTTTACTCACTGGTGGAATATGGGCGCCTATTCCACCTAGACATGTAAACTGACCACCAAGCAGAATTTTTATGAACGTAAATAGACTATCCAACTGTAATACCTACAGGTTTACTTGAGAATGTCGCTATAGCCGAATTGAGCGTCTCGTAAGGAAGAAGGACTGCTAATTAAACTGTTTGCAGCATACCTGGAATATTTCGTTACAAAACTTTTTATTTTAACTTACATCTCGAAGTGCCATCTACATGCACGTTTTCGAAGTATTCCTACGTTTGGTGCTGATGTCTTTGGTCTAATTTCTCTTTGGCTTGCAGCACTACATATTTATTGATATAAAACGCAGCAGAATATTGTGGCATTACCGTTTGGCAAGGAGAACGTAAATATACATTAGTGCTGCATTATTTTGTCGACTTTTGCATCAAGAAATGTGTAGCGCTGTAAGCTAACGCGTAATAGTCCTAAAACATCGGTGACAAGCGCAGGATACCGTCTAATTCCGCCTCTTGTGGCTTCAGTTCGACGAGGAAGAGTCCACAAGTTTCTTCAGGAATTCTACATCCAGGTGAAGCAGTTCGTTGGTGGTCAGCTGTTAAATTACGCAGATACTGAATGCTAAGTTTAACCCGCTGTTCCGAATAGTTCCAAACATTCTCCATTGGATTAATATCGGGTGATTCAGAATGCCAGGCAAGGTTCTGTAGGATGCCGCGTCTTCGTGAAACCAGAAAGATATGCACACAACACTGTGAATACGACTTTTATGTTGGAAGACGGAAGTATGTACAGCACACTCATGTAGAAGACGTAGGAGAAAAGGAACATTTGATCACCGAGAATGTTGAAATAAACATCGTGGTTCACGGTAACCTGAATAAGTGGACTCAGGTCATAGTGCGAAAACAAAACATCACCGAACCCTCTCCGTCCTTAGCTATACCACGGGCACACACTGCGTGTTAAACGCCTCAGTAGCCCAACGGTGCACTCGACACCTTGGATCAGTCGAAAAGAGGAGACATCGCTACTCCTCGGACCACACTACACACGCCTAGGCAACTGCAGTCCAATTTCTGTATTGTTTGGCGTGTTGCAGACGTACCATTTTATCTGCCGCTGTGAACAATGGCCTTTTGCGAGACAGACGGCTCCAAATGTCCACTGCATGCAGTGATAGACTTGCATTCACTGAGATCAGCGATTCCTGTCGGGTGTGAAACCATTTGTCATTGACAAGACGTGCTAGTCATCTCCCTTCCGCGTCGGCTATGCTATCTTTACAAACACTTATCCCTACTACATGGCTACGAGTATTCTCCATTCGTCATATACAGGGTGTTTCAAAAATGACCGGTATATTTGAAACGGCAATAAAAACTAAACGAGCAGCGATAGAAATACACCGTTTGTTGCAATATGCTTGGGACAACAGTACATTTTCAGGCGGACAAACTTTCGAAATTACAGTAGTTACAATTTTCAACAACAGATGGCGCTGCAAGTGATGTGAAAGATATAGAAGACAACGCAGTCTGTGGGTGCGCCATTCTGTACGTCGTCTTTCTGCTGTAAGCGTGTGCTGTTCACAACGTGCAAGTGTGCTGTAGACAACATGGTTTATTCCTTAGAACAGAGGATTTTTCTGGTGTTGGAATTCCACCGCCTAGAACACAGTGTTGTAGCAACAAGACGAAGTTTTCAACGGAGGTTTAATGTAACCAAAGGACCGAAAAGCGATACAATAAAGGATCTGTTTGAAAAATTTCAACGGACTGGGAACGTGACGGATGAACGTGCTGGAAAGGTAGGGCGACCGCGTACGGCAACCACAGAGGGCAACGCGCAGCTAGTGCAGCAGGTGATCCAACAGCGGCCTTGGGTTTCCGTTCGCCGTGTTGCAGCTGCGGTCCAAATGACGCCAACGTCCACGTATCGTCTCATGCGCCAGAGTTTACACCTCTATCCATACAAAATTCAAACGCGGCAACCCCTCAGCGCCGCTACCATTGCTGCACGAGAGACATTCGCTAACGATATAGTGCACAGGATTGATGACGGCGATATGCATGTGGGCAGCGTTTGGTTTACTGACGAAGCTTATTTTTACCTGGACGGCTTCGTCAATAAACAGAACTGGCACATATGGGGAACCGAAAAGCCCCATGTTGCAGTTCCATCGCCCATGCATCCTCAAAAAGTACTGGTCTGGGCCGCCATTTCTTCCAAAGGAATCATTGGCCCATTTTTCAGATCCGAAACGATTACTGCATCACGCTATCTGGACATTCTTCGTGAATTTGTGGCGGTACAAACTGCCTTAGACGACACTGCGAACACCTCGTGGTTTATGCAAGATGGTGCCCGGCCACATCGCATGGCCGACGTCTTTAATTTCCTGAATGAATATTTCGATGATCGTGTGATTGCTTTGGGCTATCCGAAACATACAGGAGGCGGCGTGGATTGGCCTCCCTATTCGCCAGACATGAACCCCTGTGACTTCTTTCTGTGGGGACACTTGAAAGACCAGGTGTACCGCCAGAATCCAGAAACAATTGAACAGCTGAAGCAGTACATCTCATCTGCATGTGAAGCCATTCCGCCAGACACGTTGTCAAAGGTTTCGGGTAATTTCATTCAGAGACTACGCCATATTATTGCTACACATGGTGGATATGTGGAAAATATTGTACTATAGAGTTTCCCAGACCGCAGCGCCATCTGTTGTTGAAAATTGTAACTACTGTAATTTCGAAAGTTTGTCTGCCTGAAAATGTACTGTTGTCCCAAGCATATTGCAACAAACGGTGTATTTCTATCGCTGCTCGTTTAGTTTTTATTGCCGTTTCAAATATACCGGTCATTTTTGAAACACCCTGTAGATAAAGTGGACAATCCCGTGTTGATACATCAACGAATCGGGCAACTTCATTCACGGTGTGATAATGGGCACAACCTGACAGACATCTCCTTTATGCCATTCTGCATGTCTCCAGATTGACCTGTCTTTCTGAGTTGTGTCCATTAAACTGACTGGCGCATATACAGCACTTCACTGGCATGGTTTACTTCAGCGTTGGAGGGTCGCACGACCGCCTGCTACCATGTCTATACCATATGCAGCGCTCCACAACCAACCGAGTGCTCTTTTGAAAGCGTGTATAACGTTTTGTACTCTTAGTTTGTTTAGGATGGCAACGTTACATAGAACAGCCTGCCCAACCACTGTGCCACAGCGGAAGTAGAACGCATGCATGCAGGTGTGAAACAGTGCCGGGGAGGTTGTCCATGATGCTACTCCAGACGGGTGTAAAAATGAATGTGCACAATGGAAAATAATAAACGCTAAAATGATTATTTGGCCCTGTCTGACTACCCCGTGAAGCAGATCTTAGGATCTATTAATGTTCTATTTTACGAATGCGCTATCTAATACCACTTACGCGATACGACTGACATATACGTACCAAATTCTAGAAGACATTACTTTCAGAGATGATCTACTGTGGCGTGCAATCTCGGTGGAAATAAACTAACGCGATCACAGCTGTTTAGCTTTATAGCCCTAATAAGCCGAAGCAATTTGCGATATCACTGTATGTACTGCGTCCAGTGCGTCGAAGTGATGGTTCTGGCACTCGTCTGCCACGGTGGAAGAACTCCAGCCACAAATAAACTCTTTCAAACACTAGGGCGGCAGAAGGCGGTCCTCTGAGTAATACACTCTAATACTGTCCTCTCCTCTCTGTGTTCTACATACGAGAAACGCGAACTCCCAGTCACAAGGACGGAGTTCAGATAACGTCTCAACGTAAGTACAGGCAGAGGAAGTGCTCTCAAGTACTGAACACTGCATACTCAACGACGACTTCGAACCCGGAGGTAAAGTCCAGAATCGTATAGGTTCGCAACAGTACAGTGCCTAACTGTTCTAACTGTAAACTCTCCTGAGAGCAAAGAAAGCAAGTCTGTCTGTACCAACAAAGCTATTACCGAGCGGCCGTCACACACGGGCGCTCACAACGGAAGACCTCGTCTCTCCACCGCTGGCTTCCCAGCAAGGCTCGGCTCCCCACCCTCGTAATTCCGAAAACGAATCATATTCCCGAAACCACTGAATATTCTACCTCTCTACAGATTCTTCCGAACGCCGACCAATCATATTTTAGTCTTTTGTCGTCCAGTGCTGCAAGTTTGCAAGGAAAAACTTGTACAATGGTACGCTTCTGACCAAAAATCCTTAGAAATAACCCAGCCTGCGTCGTTTCCGCGTTGCCGTTTCTTCGTTCCTCTCACCTGCGTCCAAGATTTGCAGAGTTCTACATCTACATCTACATCCAAACTACGCAAGCTCCCTGGTGGTGTGTGACCGAGGGTACTTTGAGTACCTCTATCGGTTCACCCTTCTATTCCAGTCTCGTATTGTTCGTGGAAAGAAAGATTGTCGGTATGCCTCTGTGTGGGCTCCAATTTCTCTGATGTTATCCTCATTGTCTCGTCGCGAGATATACGTAGTAGGGAGCAATATACTGCTTGACTCCTCGGTGAAGGTATGTTCTCGAAACTGCAACAAAAGCTCGTACCGAGGTTCTCTCTTGCAGAATCTTCCACTAGAGTTTATCTATCATCTCCGTAACGCTTTCGTGATTACTAAATGATCAACGAAGCGCGCTGCTCTCCGTTGGATCTTCTCTATCTCTTCTATCAATCCTGTCTGGTACGGATCCCACACCGGTGAGCAGATTTCAAGCAGTGAGCGAACATGTGTACTGTAACCTATTTCCTTTGTTTTCGGATTGCATTTCCTTAGGATTCTTCCAATGAATCTCAGTCTGGCATGTGCTTTAACGACGATCAACGTTGTATGGTCATTTCATTTTAAATCACTCTTAATGCCTACTCCCACATAATTTATGGAATTAACTGCTTCCAGTTGCTGACCTGCTGTATTGTAGCTAAATGATGAAGGATCTTCTATGTATTCGCAGCACATTACACTTGTTTACTTTGACATTCAATTGCCATTCCCTGCACCATGCTTCAATTCGTTGCAGATCCTCCGGCATTTCAGTACAATTTTCCATTCTTACAACCTCTCGATATACTACAGCATCATCGGCAAAAGCCTCAGTGAACATCCGATGTTATCCACAAGGTCATTTATGTATATTGTGAATAGCAACGGTCCTACGACACTCCCCTGTGGCACACCTGAAATCACTCTTACTTCGAAGACTTCTCTCCATTGAGAATGACATGCTTCGTTCTCTTATCTAGGAACTCTTCAATCCAATCACACAACTGGTCTGATAGCCCATATGCTCTTACTTTGTTCATTAAACGACCGTGGAAAACTGTATCAAACGCCTTGCGGAAGTCAAGATGCACGGCATCTACCTGGGAACCCGTGTCTATGGCTCTCTGAGTCTCGTGGACGAATAGCGCGAGCTGGGTTTCACACGATCGTCTTTTTCGGAACCCATGTTGATTCATACAGAGTAGATTTCTAGTCTCCAAAAAAGTCATTATACTCGAACATCTCCAAAATTCTTCAACTGATCGACGTTACAGATATAGGTCTATAGTTCTGCACATCTGTTCGACGTCCCTTCTTGAAAACGGGGATGACCTGTGCCCTTTTCCAATCCTTTGGAACGCTACGCTCTTCTAGAGACCTACGGTACACCGCTGCAAGAAGGGGGGCAAGTTACTTCGCGTAAAATCGAACTGGTATCCCATCAGGTCCACCGGCGTTTCCTCTTTTGAGCGATTTTATTTGTTTTTCTATCCCTCTGTAACCTATTTCGATATCTACAATTTTCTGGTTATCATTCCGGTCCTACAACAATAGCGGCTGGCCGTCACCCTATTGTGCTCCAGAACTCAGGTGCCACAACGTCCGTTTAACTACTTCCTGTTTTTAAGCAGGACCAACACCTGTGCGGGCCTTCCACCCAGAGGTTGAGTTCTGCCTGCCGTTTCATCTCCACTGGCGTTCCTACCTCTACTAGTATAGGTAATCATTCATTTCACCGTTGTGTTAATAAAGACACTCCGTCACCTTTTATACAATGTTGTTGTTGTTGTTGTTGTCTTCAGTCCTGAGACTGGTTTGATGCAGCTCTCCATGCTATTCTATCCTGTGCAAGCTTCTTCATCTCCCAGTACTTACTGCAACCTACATCCTTCTGAATCTGTTTAGTGTATTCGTCTCTTGGTCTCCCTCTACGATTTTTACCCTCCACGCTGTCCACCAATGCTAAATTTGTGATCCCTCGATGCCTCAGAACATGCCCTACCAGCCGGTCCTTTCTTCTTTTCAAGTTGTGCCACAAACTCCTCTTCTCCCCTATTGTGTTCAATACCTCCTCATTAGTTACGTGATCTACCCATCTAATCTTCAGCATTCTTCTGTAGGACCACATTTCGAAAGCTTCTATTCTCTTCTTGTCCAAATTATTTATCGTCCATGTTTCACTTCCATACATGGCTACACTCCATACAAATACTTTCAGAAACCACTTCCTGACACTTAAATCTATACTCGATGTTAACAAATTCCTCTTCTTCAGAAATGCTTTCCTTGCCATTGCCAGTCTACATTTTATATCCTCTCTACTTCGACCATCATCAGTTATTTTGCTCCCCAAATAGCAAAACACCTTTACTACTGTAAGTGTCTCATTTCCTAATCTAATTCCCTCAGCATCACCCGTCTTAATTCGACTACATTCCATGATCCTCGTTTTGCCCTTGTTGATGTTCATCTTATATCCTTTCAAGACACTGTCCATTCCGTTCAACAGCTCTTCCAAGTCCTTTGCTGTCTCTGACAGAATTACAATGTCATCGGCGAACCTCAAAGTTTTTATTTCTTCTCCATGTATTTTAATACCTGCTCCGAATTTTTCTTTTGTTTCCTTTACTGCTTGCTCAATATACACATTGAATAACATGGGGGATAGGCTACAATCCTGTCTCACTCCCTTTCCAACCACTGCTTCCCTTTCATGCCCCTCGACTATTATAACTGCCATCTGGTTTCTGTACAAATTGTAAATAGCCTTTCGCTCCCTGTATTTTACCCCTACCACCATTAGAATTTGAAAGAGAGTATTCCAGTCAACATTGCCAAAAGCTTTCTGTAAGTTTACAAATGCTAGAAACGTAGGTTTGCCTTTCCTTAATCTTTCTTCTAAGCTAAGTCGTAAGGTCGGTATTGCCTCACGTGTTCCAACATTTCTACGGAATCCAAACTGATCTTCCCCAAGGTCGGCTTCTACCAGTTTTTCCATTCATATATACAATAAGCGTTAACAATTATTTACGAGTCGTACGTGACAATACCAGTCTCCTTTAAATATTCATACATACGATGTACAAGCTATCAAATGACACGTAATTGTGGTTGTAGTTCACGGCAAAGTATGTGGATGAGTGCTTGTAAGGTGCGAAATTATAGCCATCTTACAGTTGAATTACGGTCTTACGTTCGAATGACGTTGCCGCCGGCGCACTGAGGCCAGAGGCGGACAGCTGAGACAGAATGAAGTACAAGCATACAGCGTAGCGCCAGCGGAGGTCGCCGTCACCCGTTCTGGTCAACGTGGCGGTGCTGGGGCGTGCGGCTGACCGCGGCCGGCACACTCAGCTGCCTGCGGCTTAATATTCTCCCCCACACTTCCGCCGGCCTTATAAGGGCGGGATTTCGGCTGGCTGTGGCGTCACAGTCCGGCTGCAGTCACCACAAGTGCGTCACAACCGGAAGAGCCTCACACTCACCTCATCATCACCGGATGAATAAATCGACAAATGCGGTGCCCATCCCGTCATTTCTTGCCAATAGTCGACATTACGCTACGTGTGTAGCTTTGGTGGCTTTTCAGCCCAATTTAAGGCTGTTTCTCGACCTCATAGATCACAAGTGTCCCATATAATATTGTTGGTCTCGACATTCCCTACATCATGTGTTATATTGTTTTTGGAAATTTGTGGTAAGTTCCTATGGGACCAAACTGCTAAGGTCATCGGTACCTACGCTTACATACTACTTAATCTAAATTAAACTAGCTTACGTTAAGGACAACACACACATTCATGCCCGAGGAAGGACTCGAACCTCCGACGGGGGTAACCGCGCAAACCGTGGCAAGGTGCCCTGGACCGCACGTCTACCCCGCGCGACTGTTATATTGTTAATGGCTATTGTTTATACCCTGTGTATTAGAATCTCGTAGACATCCAGGACAGTAAAGACAGAGATCCCGCTCAGACTGGATGATGATTTTCATGATAAGGATTTTAGGGCGCTTCACTGATGGATCAGCAATGTTTCACGTAAAATACATAGGAACGAGTGTGGTTAAAATCCATGAAAACAACAATAAACTGTCAAATCAAATAGAAACAACAAATAAACATAACGGACGAGATGTAAAATACTGCGTGACAAATTATCCAAGCTATAGAGTAAGGTTACCCTCGCTGAAAGATAACGGCTGTGGGGTTATCCACGAAGGGGCACCACTCCATTTTCTACGTCCCCTACGGTAGTACTTAATACAGACGTTTAATGAGCGATAGACTGACCGACGCCGTCCAATATCACGGCCTCCCCGTTCGCCTTACTTTAATCTCTCATATATTTATGGCTATGGGGATATATAAATATATTGGTGTGTTGCGCGCCATTGACAGTGTGCACACGTCACAGTAGTTTGTCTCTCACGTATGTGACCAACTCTCGAGGCCACCCACATTTGTTCGCGAGTGTTGTTGATTCTTAGGGAAGGAATGCTTAAGGATGTGTGAGGATGAAAGGTAATCCCACTGAGTACTTCCTCTGTGGCAACAGACAGATGGCAATCATAGCACAGTAGACTATATCTTAACAAATATTTGCCGGCCCGGGGTGGCCAAGCGGTTAAAGGCGCTACAGTCTGGAACCGCGCGACCGCTACGGTCGCCGGTTCGAATCCTGCCTCGGGCATGGATGTGTGTGGTGTCCTTAGGTTAGTTAGGTTTAAGTAGTTCTAAGTTCTAGGGGACTGATGACCTCAGAAGTTAAGTCCCATAGTGCTCAGAGCCATTTGAACCATTTGAACAAATATTTGTGCACGAGTGTTTAATTTCGATCAAAACTGTAATACGAGCCGGCCGTTGTGGCCGAGCGGTTCTAGGCGCTTCAGTCTGGAACCACGCGACCGCTACGGTCGCCGGTTCGAATCCTGCCTCGGGCATGGATGTGTGTGATGTCCTTAGGTTACTTAGGTTTAAGTAGTTCTAAGTTCTAGGGGACTGATGTTAAGCCCCATAGTGGTCAGAGCCATTTTTTTTGTGATACGCAACATTAAAAACAACGTCTTTTGTATGGAGCGGATAACACGGTAGCACTTCGGTAGCGTCTCGGTTTGACGTCGAAATATCGTGCAATTTTGTCACTCGCCTCAGGCATGATACCTGAGAATTTTCTCTTCGATGCTAGAATCTTCAGTTTCACATGAATAAACCCTTAATACGACGAAAGTTTATATCCTGCAGCCTATTCTTAAAGTTAGTATATAAGAAAGAACTACATCATGCCAAATAAGGGTGACTGGGGAACTATTTCCGAGACAATATCAGGTACTTTTTCCAATACTAACAGTCGGTGTGTGATCCTAGTCCTAGTCCTAGAGAACTTCTACGCGCACCTGTCTGGGTCGTCCCTGTTGAAAGTACTATGCTGAAGTTTAATAATATTGAGAAATAAAAGCGAATCACTTTTTCAGTCTTTTCATAATATTAATTATGATGATATTCAGTGACCCATAACAAATAGCCGACAACATTTGCAACGTCATTAAATACTCGACACTCTTTACGATGCTCATTCATCTTCACATACCAGGTGTTTGAATAAATTTTGTCTTGCAATATTAAAGGTGAATCGAAGTTTCGTCATCAGTTACATAAAGATGCTTTTTCCCAGGCACAGTTTACAAATGTCCCTCATCAAGAGATTTCGATGCAGAGATGACGTAAGCATTCTCAAAGTCCTCATATGAAAAAAATTTTTAGGACGTATTTATCTATCCAGATAACAAACATAACATCTGTAAGTAGGCTGTTTAGGTTTTTTTTATTGGTAACGCCATCTCTGTATGAAAATCACTGGCTGTGCTGTGGGCAGTCTTTGTCTGCTTTGCATTGTTGTAATACTCGCCATTGTAGTGTTAGGCAGCTGGCTGTGAACAGCGCGTAGCGTTGTGCAGTTGGAGGTGAGCCGCCAGCAGTGGTGGATGTGGGGAGAGAGATGGCGGAGTTTTGAAATTTGTCATGAACTGCTATATTTATATATGATGATATCAAGGTAAATACATTGTTTGTTCTCTATTAATATCTTTCATTTGCTAACTATCCCTATCAGTAGTTAGTGCCTTCCATAGTTTGAATCTTTTATTTAGCTGGCAGTAGTGGCGCTCGCTGTATTGCAGTAGCTTGAGCAGCGAAGATTTTTGTGAGGTAAGTGATTTGTGAAAGGTATAGTTTAATGTTAGTCAGGGCCATTCTTTTGTAGGGAATTTTGAAAGTCAGATTGCGTTGCGCTAACAAAATATTGTGTGTCAGTTTAAGCACAGTCATGTATATTTGTTAAAAAGGGGACGTTTCACATCTAAACTATCAAATGGTTCAAATGGCTCTGAGCACTACGGGACTTAACTTCTAAGGTCATCAGTCCCCTAGAACTTAGAACTACTTAAACCTAACTAACCTAAGGACATCACACACATCCATGCCCGAGGCAGGATTCGAACCGGCGACCGTAGCAGTCGCGCGGTTCCAGACTGTAGCTCCTAGAACCGCTCGGCCACTCCGGCCGGCTCTCAACTGTCACACCAGTCTTAATATGAAGGTCTTTGGTTACCATACCATGAATTTTATTGATCACACTTTCGGAAAAATTGGATAAATAAAAGACATGTAATGTACATAAATGAGGGAGAAAATATCTTCATTTTTTTAAATGCTGGGCATCTATAAAAAGAACTATACACGGTATCCAGGGGTAATGGTCAACATTCTGTAATATGACAGGTCATTCGAGGCAAGAAAGTCTGGGAAAAAGGGACTCACAGTGCGTATCTTTTAGAACTAAGAGCAGTTCTTCATTTTCGATACTGTGAAACAACCCTCTCCTGCTACAAGCTCTTTGCATTCACATATTTTGTGGGTTGGCAGTGTGGACTAAAAACAGAAAATATCTGGTAAATATCGGCTCTAAAGTACATACCTTAACAGCTCATCAGCATTTTCGCTACAGCTTTGTTACAAATGTGGTAGTGCTCATAGCTCTTTAGGTATGTATTTTTACATCAAAGTCTACATCATATTCCACAGACCATCTAACGGTGTACGGCGAAGGGTACTTTGTTACCTCTAATGGTGCGTGGGAAGAATGATTGTCAGTAGGCCTCTGTATTAGCTGTAATTTCTCGAATTTTCTCGTTCCAGTCATTTCACGTGATGTGTGTAGGAGGAAGTAAAACGTTGTCCGACTCTTCCCGGAAAGTGCTCCCTCGAAGCTTCAATAGCAAACCTCTCCATGATGCACAATGCCTCTCTTTAGCGTCTGTCAAGGGAGTTTGTTGAGTATCTCGGTAACACTCTCGCACCTGCTGAATGACCCCGCGACGAAACGTTCCGCTCCCCGTTGGATCTTCTCTGCCTCTTCTATCTGTTCTATCTGGCAATGATCCCTGATTGTTGAACATTATTCAAGAGTCGGCGAATAAGCAAGCACCTTGTAAGCGACCGCCTTCGTGGATGAGGTACATTTTCTTAATATTCTTCTTGAGAATCTCAGTCTGGCATCTGCTTTTCGTCTTAGGAAAATATTGTTTCCAGCAATTTGTCATCAATTGTGTAGTTATACAGCAATGGACTTATATTCCTATGTATGTGCATTGAGTTACATTTATTTACCTTCAGGATCAACTGTCATAGCTTGCATTATTCATCAATCCTCGACAGGTCATTCTCCAAATCAATACTGTCTTCTGGCGTTGGTGCTTTCTTATAGATAGCCGGATCCTCGGCAAACACTTTGAAAAATCTTCCGACGCTTTCTAGTAGATTATTAGATCTGTCGATTTTGATCCTTTACGAGTGACATGTTGAGTTCTGTCTGTGAGGTAGTCTTACATCCAGTCGCAAATCTAGTGCGATACTCAGTGAAGTCATATATAGGGTGTCCCAGCTATCTTGTCTACCCAAAATATCTCTGGAACAATAACAGCTATTGGAAAACGACTTTCACCGGTATCAATGTAGGGCTGGGGACCATGAATGTACATATTTGGAAACAATCTAAAACGAAAGCGTATGCGTTTTTTAACACAAACTTATGTTTTTTTAAATGGACCTCCTATATTTTTTCTTCAGAAATCCATAGCATGACAATGCACATACACAATAGCGTTGATTGCATCGCAATATTCACATTACATCCCGAGATATTAAGACGCGAAGTTGACACTTGAAACACCCGACATGCGCTGCTAGCGCACGTCCTGAGGCTCAGGCGTGAACCCCATGCTGCCCGTAATCGCGATGTGATTGACATGCGTAATCACACTTCCATACTTATCAAGAGGTCCGAAACGAATAATACGGTCTGCTACCATCCTGCATTAACGTCGTACATTCCAGCAGGTATTTATCCCATAGGCTAGGGGTGATGCGGTTCTATAACATATCTGTGTACCGCAACGTTAGTTAACTTCGCTTATCGTTAATCCGTTACTAAAAAGGTAATGCCGTTCAACGTTAAAACTGTACTTTACTGTAGATCTAGCGCAAGTGACAGTTAATCATTCACTCGTAATAGTAAAATTCATGTTGACGGTTTTAGTGAAACGAGCAAGTGGACTAAACGTTTTACCGTTGTTTAGGTAAAAATGTTTTGATTTGGGAAGTTCAGATGGGACATAGAAATGAATGTAAACATGTTTAACTAATTAGTTTTATTATCACATAATTATCAATGTTATGTTTATCTAATGCGTTAAATGACAAATTGTTGCAAACAAATGTTTCTTAACATCACTGGGCAAAATCGCCCTTTGTAGGAACTTGCACTGTGATACCAGCACTACATACTAAACATAGCGTTCACATCTCATGCTCAAAGTGATGCCCATTGGCTTGCATACATAGGGTCACTCTGCGGATGAAGGATGCCCTACTTCGTGCTACTGTTTCCTCTTTGATGGCTGTACAAGCATCAATAATGCGTTGCTTCGTGTCCTCTGGTGTTGTTGGTTCATGTTGGTAAACAGCATCCTTCACTACTCCCCAAAAAAATAATCCAGCGGTGTAAGGTCCGAAGATCGGGCAGCCACCTAACTGGGCCACCTCGTCCAATCCAGCTACCAGGGAACTTACGGTTCAGAAGTCGTCGTGCTCGTAAGGCGTTATGTGCAGGGCATCCGTCGTGATGATACCACATGACCAGTCTCCGGTTCAGAGGTACGGTGTCCAAGAGAACAGGAAGATTGTGTCGTATAAATCTGGAGTATTGTCTGCCATTTTGGATGCCATTTATAAAGAAAGGTCCGATAATGGTATCTCCAATAATCCCACACCAAACATTAACTTTCCACGGACGTTGATGCTCTACCTGACGGAGCCATTTTGGATTGTCTGCGGACCAATAATGCATATTCCTCATATTGGCAATTCCTTTTTCCTTTGTTGGAGAATGATGCCTCGTCGGTAAAGAGAACATCTGCAAAAAAATTTCGATTAGTCAGAAGTTTTTGCTGAGCCCACCGACAAAATGATACCCTATTGCGGAAGTCATTTCCATGAAGATCCTGGTGTAAATGAACATGGTAAGGATGAAATTTATGACGTTTAAGAATACGCTGTGCACTTGATTTCGACACACCAACTCCACGTTCAATTTGACGTGTGCTGATTTGAGGATTCACAGATATGGTAGCGAGCACAGCAACTTCAGCACGTTCATCTGTGCGTGTTCTAGGACGATGTAGAGGTCTTGGATTTAAGCTTCCCGCTTCACGTAGACGAGATGTGAGACGACCAAACATCCGGCGCGAAGGCGATGGCTTGTCAGGGAATCGTCTTCTGTACAGTCGTTCTGCCTGAACAGCATTTCGTCCACCTACAACAGGGTACAGTACAGGTATGTAGAGTAGGGTAGAAAACAGACATATTAACTTAATAATCATAATGTTCGCTAACAGTACTATCAACAAACAAGCAATCTCATAACGTATTTCCCGTCAACGTACATTCTCCATAGATCAGCAGCATTTCTACCATATCTTCATGTGTATACATTATACTGTACAGTATAAGTTCCACAACACGACGTTTATTCACAATGTGTACTACCTCCGTGCCGTCACTAGATTACTTTGATGCACGACTACACTGGCAAGCGGTGTACTGCACGCCAAAGCAATAACAAATGGGATGCTCGGAGGGTGGTGGAGTACAGGAGTTTGCATGGGTCGCAAATCATAAACAAGGCGAAGTGGTAACTGTGGCAGTAGTGGGAACTACGTTGGACACTTGACTAGGTAGAGCCAGGCCCTGCGCGACAGGCACAATGGGTCATATAACGCATTAGATAAACCTTATTTTGGGTGTGCAGGATAAATAAGACAACCTGACGGGTGTACAACGATCGGTACTGGTTCATATTGTGTACGTAGATACGTAAAACGTGCAAGAGGTAAACCATTATGTGCTTATGAGAGTTGATGGCAGCAGACCGTATTATTCTTTTCGGACCTCTTGATAAGTATGGAGGTGTGAGTACACATGTCAATCACATTGCGATTACGGGCAGCATGGGGTTCACGCCTGAGCCTCAGGACGTGCGCTAGCAGCGCATGTCGGGTGTTTCAAGCGTCAACTTCGCGTCTTAATATCTCGGGATGTAATGGGAATATTGCGATGCAATCAACGCCATTGTGTATGTGCTTTGTCATGCTATGGATTTCTGAAGAAAAAATATAGGAGGTCCATTTAAAAAAACATAAGTTTGTGTTAAAAAACACATACGCTTTCGTTTTAGAATGTTTCCAAATATGTACATTCATGGGCCCAGCCCTACATTGATACCGGTGAAAGTCATTTTCCAATAGCTGTTATTGTTCCAGAGATATTTTGGGTGGACAAGATAGCTGGGACACTATATATATATATATATATATATATATATATATATATATATATATATATATATATATATATGACATTGCTGTTTAGTGAAAGAAAATTTTCTTTTACTAAACGGCAATGCGGGACGGTGTCAAACGCTTTCCTCGAATCGAGGAATATAGTACGAGCTTGGGCGCCATTGTTTATGGAGGAACAGAGAGAGCTGATTTTCGCAAGATCTCTGTTTGCGACATCCATGTTGATTTTAATAGAGTAGATTTTCGTTCTCCAAAAACGTCGTAATACGTGACCACAAAACGTGTTTCATAATTCTACAACAGAGTGACTTCCCCGATATAGGCCTTTCAGTCGCTAGATACCCTTTGTTGCTGCAGCGATGTACGATAAACTGATGCTAGAAGAACAGCATTTCTATGGCATAATCTTTGGAGGATCTTATAGGTATCTCATCAGGTCCTGATGCCTTTCCACTACTAAGTGATAGTAATTGCTTTTCCGTTCCGCGATCGGTTATCTCAATATCTGCCATTTCGACGTTCGTACGATGATTGAAAGGAGGAACCCTGTTACAACCTTCCATGGTGAAACAATTTCGGAAGACCTTATTCAGTATTTCGGCATTCTCTTTGTTACTTTCCATTTCGGTACTAACAAGGTCAGTGAATGAATGAACAGCGGATTTCGAACCGCTTGCTAGTTTTACGTGAGACCGAAACCTCTTAGGGTTTTTACTCACACGGGTCGACAATGGTTTTACTGGATTTTAGAGCCCATGTTTGCTAGATCTCTTTCTTCAAATGACCGTTCATGTCATATCCGTAAATACTGACCATTCCTCCACGGACAGAATGCTGGTAAAAAGCGAAGTTCAGAAGTGAAATATCTGAGCAGAGCAAGAGATCATTCAAGAGTCTCCTTCTTCTTCTTCTCTTCTTCTGCCAATCCATGATTAATCCTTATGGCCGTTTCCGGGCTCACCGTCTCTTTCTCGACCTTTTCACACTTCTTCCACCAACATGATTCTATTCCATCGTGAGACGCCCTGCTAAACCCGCAGGAGAGGAAAGGTAGTTTAAATTGTGGAAAGGGACCAAAATGAGGGGCTGTCAGTTACACCCGAACATACAACTTTATTATTTGATTGATCAAACATTACAAGAGCCCAAAAAAATTTTTTTAAACACACAGCTTTAATCTTCGGGACTTAATTAACGGCTGAAAGCCACGTTAATTTAAAAACGGCTGAAGGCCAATAACTTAAAACGCAAACATAATCAGAAATTTTAAGGGCAAGCCTTATCTTACAACAGTTCTTTACTTCGGCTGAAGACCCAAAGAATCTGAGATTTTCAGAGCAAACAATTTGATTCAAAATTCGGCTGAAAGCCCAACACTTAAGGCTAAAAACATTACATTAAAAAAAAAAAAAGCAAAGGCCTTACGTAAAACAGTTCTTAATCAGACAAAACTCAACCAAAACAGAAATTTAAAAGGCAAACCCTTATCTTAAAACAGTTCTCTAGTTAGGCTGAAGGCCCAAAGAATCTGACCTTTCAAGAGCAAACAAGTTAAATTCAAATCGACTGAAGGCCTAACACTTAAAACTCAATAACATTAGTATTTTAAATGGCAAAGGCTTTACGTGAAACAGTTCTTTAATTTAGGCTGAAGGCCCTAAGAGCAAAACAACTCAAATTCAAAATCGGCTGAATGCTCAACACTTAAAATTCAACAACATTAAAATTTTTAAAATGCCAAAGGCCTTACGTGAAACAGTTCTTTGAACTAAGCTGAAGGCCTTAAGAGCAAAACAGCTCAAACTCAAAAATCGGCCGAAGGCCCAACACTTAAAATTCAACAACATTAAAACCTTTAAAATGCCAAAGGTCTTACGTAAAACAGTTCTTTAAATAAGGCTGAAGGCCTAAAGAATCTTACTCTTTAAGGGCAAAACAACCTTAATTTAAAAAAATCGGCTAGAAGCCATACAAGTACAAAGAACAAGAACAAATAAAAAAAAGGCAGTACATCCAAGGGCGCTCAGAAGTTCCGAGGGTCGGCCTGGAATTCAAACACTAACGCTCGCTTAGGTGAGACAGGCAGTCGGGCCAACCATTCAAGATCCGACGACAACCCAACCGACCGACAGTCAACGGACCCTCCGACAAGATAACTTCCCACTTCACCTGACCAGGGCACAACAGGGAGTTCAACGGAACAACGTAGAAGATATTGGCACCCACAACCAATCATACATGAAGCTGTCAAACTGCACACCGTGCTGGGCAGCAGCAACACAATGAGGGACTATACTGCCTGAAGTTTACGTCAACGGCCAGGGCAGGTAGCCGGAGCGTTAACGGCCACAGGGCAGAAGATTCCGCTGGTGCACTTCAATCCAAATACAATGAAACTCCACCGGAGGGTGGCTGGAATTTTCCAACTTGAAACCCACGTTGTTGCTCGCGGGAATATCCCAACAGCCGACAACGAACTCCAAACGACACAATGTGAACAGTCTTGACTTGCTGGTAGATTAAATCAAAACTCAACTTTGGTGTCCAAGTTCAATGAGCCAGCCACGGCTCACAACGCTTCAGTTCATGGTTGTACTCCCAATTCTTTCCTTAGTTCTTCATTTCTTGTCTTCTCTTGTATAGCGTTTCACTAATCTGAAGAGGCGCGCGGAGTGGCCGAGCGGTTTGAGGCGCCATGTCACGGATTGCGCGGACCCCTCCCGCCGGAGGTTCGAGTCCTTCCTTGGGCATGTATGTGTGTGTGTGTGTGTGTGTGTGTGTGTGTGTGTGTGTGTGTTGTACTTAGCATAAGTTAGTTTAAGTCAAGGGACCGGTGACCTCAGCAGTTTGGCCCCTTAGAAATTCACACACATTTGATCTAAAGAACTTAATTGCTCGAGAGGAATTCACATAATACTGTAAACGAAACAGTGAGTTAGAAGCTAGAAACAGGACAACTGCAGGGGGTGGACAATACACGATTTCAAATCAACTTTAGCTTACAGATTGGTAAGACGAAGAGGTGAAGGAAGGGAGGAAGGAAGATCTCTGAAGAAATGAGCAAACAATTCGTATAGAAATAGGATTAAAATTTAATCCACAGCAGATTCTACGTATATCATGCACGTAATATGAAGATTAACGCTCTCAAGTAACATCGTCTACGAACACAGCAGGGCCAAACTAAGCGACTGTTGTTAAGATAAATTCCGATCGGAAGGTCCTAAGGCTGACTGCCCACCCGTGACGGACGTTGGCCGGGGTGGTTACCCGGCCCTATTATCGCATTACTGCTTCCGTCGCGATGCCCACTCCTCCGCTCATTACGGACAATAGCTGCCAATTAGCGGCTCGGCGATCCGGCGTCTGCTGAGGCGCCGTCTCGAAAGCAAGAGGGCGTCGCCGTCACCAGACGTCGGGACCGGACGGGTGACGACTACACTGAGCGGCGCGCCTGCGCAGACGAGCCTATCCGGTGTGCACAGAACTAATTGCGGCTACGGGGAATATGCTTATCTTGTTTCTTTTCTTACGTCGTTACTCTTTCGCCTTGTTTAATGCCGTCCTCCTTCGGTTCCTATCTTTTCATCTTGGCACAGCCACTAGCCTTAATATGTCCTAAAATTTTAAAATATTGTAAATGGTTGGAGCAGCAACCGTAGGAGGAAATGTTTTTGTAGAAATAATAAACAGCCAATCAGCTGGAAATTGTAAGATTTATTTAAGCCCTTTACCATCGTTTCAACGTTTATAAAAACGTCTTCTCCAAAAGGAAAAACTGACAACCGAAACAAGTTAACAGAGAAATACGTGTCAGTTTGCACTGGATGATTTTTCCTATCTTCTACAATCTCTAGGGATTGATCGATGAGAGGATGCAGAACAAAAAAGGTCTGATGAACTTATGTACGGAAATGCATGGTTTCCATGCTAGAGACCGTTTATTCAGTCATACATTGTTACAGAGACTGCGCTCTAATACGCGCTGTACCATGCAGCCACAGTTACATTATGTGTTGAAAATGGTTTCCATGTGTCTCGACGCTTGCATGAACGCGCCTTAGCGTGCTCTGTCTCACTCGTTCATATCGGCCAGGCTGCATCCGAACAGTGACAAAGGCAGCATGAATACGCTGCACCTATGTCTCCACATCTGGAATGGGCTCTGCATACACGACAAGATGGCCCTGTAATCAGAAATCGCACAGGCTGAGATCCTGTGAACGAGCAGACCCCCTCATCCGATTCTTTGACCAGGGAAGACACGATTGAGGTGCGTCCAGATGTTAACGACGAAGTGGTCTGGAGCACCATCATGTATCAGCTATATAACCCTTCGAATTATCAATGGCACTTCTTCCAGCAGTGGAGGCAAAGCCACCCGCATGAAACGCCGAAAGTTCGGGCCTGTTAGGAACATGAAAGAAAGACTGGTCCCAAAATACGGCCGCCAATTTTCCCCGCCGACACATTCCGGCGGCACCGATGCTAATGATTCGCTGTAACCCTACCATTCGGGTTCTGCGTACTATCCCACAGAAGACTACTATGAGAGTTGAAGATACCACTCCGCGTAAAGTTGACCGAGTCTGTGAATAGGATGGATGACACAAATCTTGGCATCGTTGTTGCCTGGTGAAGTAACCAATGACAAAACTGCTTCCGATGTGGAAATCTGTCGCTAGTAAGCCCTTCACATGCTGTAAGTGATAAGGGTAGTAACAATTGTCGTGGAGAATGTTGGTCGATTGGCCTACCTTATACCGGCGAGCCAGCTGCCTGGTACTGACGCGGCGGTCGCGTTCCACAGCGTTAAAAACGCTTTCCTCCAAGTCTGGTGTCCGAACATTTCAGGTACGTCCTCCATGATTTCCTACTTCCTGAAACGACCGTGTCGCAGGCAAACGGTAAAACACTTGCAAACATTAAATGCTATGGTTGTTGTCGGCGGGTCCCCGAATACAGTACAACCTTGCTGTCCGCCGCCCTTTACCATTTGCCTTTCTGTAAGTAAACACCATTGTTGGCAAGCTCTCGATTCGAATACGGAACCACTGTGTACAACACTGTATCACATCTACTACAAGGTGAGTCAGACAGAGAAGCGAATCGGATAGAACATTACCAATTACGGAAGATGGAGCTAGGGCAGCCGGCCGAAGTGGCCGCGCGGTTCTGGCGCTGCAGTCTGGAACCGCGAGACCGCTACGGTCGCAGGTTCGAATCCTGCCTCGGGCATGAATATGTGTGATGTCCTTAGGTTAGTTAGGTTTAACTAGTTCTAAGTTCTAGGGGACTAATGGCCTCAGCAGTTGAGTCCCATAGTGCTCAGAGCCATTTGAACCATTTTTTTTTTTTTTTTTTTTGAGCTAGGGCATGACGAATGAGGAACAGTACCACCCTCTAGGAGGAAACCATGCATACTGTAACTGTGGCTGCGTGGTACAGCGCTTGTTAGACCACAGTTTCTGTAACAATGTATGACTGAATAGCTGGCCACGGTGGCCGAGCGGTTCTAGGCGCTTCAGTCGGAAACCGCGCGACTGCTACGATCGCAGGTTCGAATCTTGCCTCGGGCATGGATGTGTGTGATGTCCTTAGATTAATTAGGTTTAAGTAGTTTTAAGTTCTAGGGGACTGATGGCCTCAGATGTTAAGTCCCATAGTGCTCAGAGCCATTTGAACCATTTATGACTGAATAAACGGTCTCTAGCATGGAAACGATGCATTTCCGGACTAAGTCCATTAGACCTTTTTTGTTCCGCATCCTCTCATCGATCAATCCCAAATACAAAAAAATTATTCAGACTTACAGAGTTATATGTTGTGGCACAGGTACATTAAAATATAGCCGAAAGGCGTCAGTCAAATATAAAATTTCACCTCAGTTATTTTTACCGCAAAGACCTTTTTTAGGTGGTAACCTATTATTTTTGCCATTTTATTAATTTTTAATATTCACACAGCTAAATATGGTAATTTTAATTTTAACGGACAACAAGCATGTTGTGCATGTTTTAATGATTATGGAGGTGAAATTTTATATCTGACTGATGCCTATCGGCTTTATTTTAACGTACCTCTGCCACAACGTGTAATGCAGGAAGTTTAAATAATTTTTCGTATTCGTAACAGGATAAAATCAGTGTTAATTTGTCAATATTTCCTTCTGAAGAAGACGTTTTTAAAAACGTTGAAATCATGGTAAAGAGGTTTAAACAAATCTTCCATTTTGCAACTGATTGGATGTTTGTTATTTCTACAAGAAGATGTCCAAATCATTTTTATGTAGCAGCTGACTATTAAAAGTGCAACACCGTAATAGGAGCTTGCAACGGTCGTCCTATTAGACTGAAACGTACTAGGCGCTGTAATATGTAAGGGCCAAAGAAAAAGTTTCCGTTACAAGGCCGCACATTCCAGAATTGGTATACCAATCAGGCAAAACCGCATTTCGGAGATCATTCCACTGACGCACCAGCCTGAAATTGTCATTTGGTAAAACATCGTATACTGATGCGTGAAGAAGTCTGCAAGTACCTGCTGCACACCCTCGTCCGACCCTTCCTTTTTAAGGGACCGAAGGCGTGATAATCGCATGGGGAGAGCTTAGGACTATAGGCTGTGTGCTAGAGGCTCTCGCACTTGAGTCACCGTAACTTCTACGTTGCGACATTTGCTATATGAGGGATGTGTGTTATAAGAAAGCAGCAGCACCCATTCTCGCAGTTATCCCAGACGTTTTACCTTAATTGCACGTAGTAATTTCTCCAGCGTCGCGCAGTACCGTTCCCCAGTGTTGGAGACATCAGATTCCTTGAAATCAACAAGCAAGGGGCCTGGTAATCAAAGAACAGGGTGACCATCACATTTCCAGTAGATGGCTGGCTCTTGAACTTCTTGGGACGATGGGGCGAAGGATGAGACCACTGCATCGTCGGCGCTTTCGACACGGGTTCGCAGTGATGGCACCAGCTTATGTCACCTGCAACAATGTGCTCAAGGAACGTGTTGTCTTCAACAGTAACACGCTGTAGATGCTTCAGGAAAACAGCCATCTGGTTTTCTTTTTTCCGGCATTCAGTGCCCGAGGCATCCGCCAGCTACAGACCTTATGGTAGCGTAACTGCTGCGGGGTAATGTGTTGCACGCTACCGAAGCTGATGTCGAGATCCTTTGCTACCGCACGAATGGGTACGCGTCGGCCCGCCTTAATTGCGTCATCAACCGACCGCTTGTCGTTGCCGGTAATGGATGAGACTGGTCTCCCAGAACGACCGGCGTTTTGTGTCTAATCGCGGCCAGCGCGGATCTCGGGACATCACTCCACAACTTTGGTTTTCGACATACACACTACCCCATACACATTCTTCATTCTCCGATTGATGTCCGGTGTTCGTCCTTCAGGAGCCAACAAAGAAATAACAGCACCCTGGTCCTGTTTGGATGCACTTGCTAATAATGTCACCATAGTTCACGTTTCCGAATTTACCGCGGACACGTCCGAAAATCACAAATGCCATACTAAACCATTGCTTATATGTCGTGCTTACCAGCATCGGAGTCGCGCTACGTTGCATACACGCTGCAGCAACGCCCTCAGTTGGAAACTTTTTGATCGCGCCTGATACAAATGACAAGAAATTTCAACTTAACCGCAAAAATTAGGTAGGAGTAACGTCTTCTTTATTTTGTATGCGATTAAAGATAACGCAGCGGATTTCCCGTTCAAAACCGCATTTCTAATGGCGGTTATTTGCGAGAAGATGAAATTATGTCGTGTAGGAAGAAAGAACATCTGTCAACACGTGACAGAAGTCAACAGTAACAGTTCTGTTGCCCATCGAGACTGCCGGTTTTTCGTCCCACAACAATGATGTTTCTGTTGGCTGGGATCAAATTCAAACCCATTCAGAATCTCAGCGGGCCTATGCAACTTGTATCCAATGGACAGACAAATACTATCCGATCAAAGGTAACCAGACACCTATTAGTAGACACTAATATGAGCTGTGCCCACCTTCGCCTTTATCACAGTTTGAACACTGGTTATGACCGTTTCAGTGAGGTGTCTGAAAGTCTGTAAAGGAATGGAAGCCCATTCTTCCTCAAGATCCGAAACCGGAGAAGGTCCTGGTGGTGGACCCAGAGGTCTGGAGCGAATTACATCTCCTAACTCGTCTCAAAGGTGTTCCAATGGCCTCAGATCGGGACGCAGCAGGCGAGTCCATTTCAGGAACGCTACTAAGCACAAGCCGATACCTCACAGCATCGTCTCCGAAATGTTCCTGTACATTATGCAGTACACAATGCTGTAAAATGTGTTCATAACCTGCTATATCCCACAGTGCTTGGAGCCATTTTTTGACAGCGTGCCCAACGACAGCACCGGACACTGGAGTCGCAACATATCGCCTTTTCTACATCCACATGGCTGATCTGCAATTCACAATTAAATGCCTGGCGATTTCTTAAGCCCAATTAGGAGACCACAACCTAGTCACCAAAAACAGGCCCGTACCTTAACACCACCTCCACTGTTGCAACTACACGTGATGGCAGGTAACGCTATCCAGGCATTCGCCAAATTCTATCCTCTATGGGATTGCCACAGTGTATAGAGTGAGTCATCGCTCCAAATCACTCGTTTCCAGTCACCCACCGTCTCATTACATCACCTCGAGCATCGCTTAGCACTGAGTACAGAAATGTGTGGCTTTCGAGGAGTTGCTCGAGCATTGTACCCCATTTGTTTCACCTCCCTACAGACAGTTATTGTGCTAGCTGGACTGCAGGTAACATTTTGCAACCCACGAGTGATTCCTTCCGCTGACTTCGTGCGACTTCTTACAACAGTTCCTGTCCGTCAGTACTCGAGGTCGACCTGGTCTCAGTCTAACAGTAGCTGTTCCTTCACGTTTCCGCTTCATCAAATGTCGACCTCAGCAGCTTTAGAAGGTTTGAAATGTTCCTCATGGATTTGTTAGTCAGTCAACGTTTGAAGTCGCTGTGTTGTCCCGACGGAGCCACGCTGCTTTTATTGCTTCCCTAGTGGCAACACAATACTAGCCGCCTCCTAGTACATTGGTGGATCTGCCTCTGTGACAACTAGTAGTCAATTCCCCATTATACAGGGTGCTGCAAAAAGGTACGGCCAAACTTTCAGGAAACATTCCTCACACACAAAGAAAGAAAATATGTTATGTGGACATGTGTCTGAAAACGCTTACTTTCCATGTCAGAGCTCATTTTATTACTTCTCTTCAAATTACATTAATCATGGAATGGAAACACACAGCAACAGAACGTACCAGCGTGACCTCAAACACTTTTTTACAGGAAATGTTCAAAATGTCCCCCGTTAGCGGGGATACATGAATTCACCCTCCGTCGCATGGAATCCCTGATGCGCTGATGTAGCCCTGGAAATGGCGTATTGTATCACAGCCGTCCACAATACGAGCACGAAGAGTCTCTACATTTGGTACCGGGGTTGCGTAGACAAGAGCTTTCAAATGCCCCCATAAATGAAAGTCAAGAGGGTTGAGGTCAGGAGAGCGTGGAGGCCATGGAATTGGTCCGCCTCTACCAATCCATCGGTCACCGAATCTATTGTTGAGAAGCGTACGAACACTTCGACTGAAATGTGGAGGACCTCCATCGTGCATGAACCACATGTTGTGTCGTATTTGTAAAGGCACATGTTCTAGCAGCACAGGTAGAGTATCCCGTATGAAATCATGATAACGTGCTCCATTGAGCGTAGGTGGAAGAACATGGGGCCCAATCAAGACATCACCAACAATGCTTGCCCAAACGTTCACAGAAAATCTGTGTTGATGACGTGACTGCACAATTGCGTGCGGATTCTCGTCAGCCCACACATGCTGACTGTGAAAAATTTAAAATTTGATCACGTTGGAATGAAGCCTCATCCGTAAAGAGAACATTTGCACTGAAATGAGGATTGACACATTGTTGCATGAACCATTCGCAGAAGTGTACCCGTGGAGGCCAATCAGCTGCTGATAGTGCCTGCACACGCTGTACATGGTACGGAAACAACTGGTTCTCCCGTAGCACTCTCCATACAGTGACGTGGTCAACGTTACCTTGTACAGCAGCAACTTCTCTGACGCTGAAATTAGGGTTATCCTGAACTGCACGAAGAATTGCCTCGTCCATTGCAGGTGTCCTCGTCGCTGTAGGTCTTCCCCAGTCGCGAGTCATAGGCTGGAATGTTCCGTGCTCCCTAAGACGCCGATCAATTGCTTCGAACGTCTTCCTGTCGGGACACCTTCGTTCTGGAAATCTGTCTCGATACAAATGTACCGCGCCACGGCTATTTCCCCGTGCTAATCCATACATCAAATGGGCATCTGCCAACTCCGCATTTGTAAACATTGCACTGACTGCAAAACCACGTTCGTGATGAACACTAACCTGTTGATGCTACGTACTGATGTGCTTGATGCTAGTACTGTAGAGCAATGAGTCGCATGTCAACACAAGCACCGAAGTCAACATTACCTTCCTTCAATTGGGCCAACTGGCGGTGAATCGAGGAAGTACAGTACATACTGACGAAACTAAAATGAGCTCTAACATGGAGATTAAGCGGTACCGGACACATGTCCACATAACATCTTTTCTTTATTTGTGTGTGAGGAATGTTTCCTGAACGTTTGGCCGTACCTTTTTGTATCACCCTGTATAGAGGTGTCTGGATACTTTTGATCGGACAGTTCATTGTTCGTTTGACCGTGCAGACCCGTACAGTCACGTCACTTAGCTTGAGTCAGGAAACAGGCTTGTTTACAGCAAAACCGATATCCACAAGGCCAGTGCCGACCTCTGTAACAGCGATGTCTGTCAACATAGCGATATTGTTGCCGCTACCCTTTACGCGACAGCACAGAAAGTCTCTATGACAGCGCGCCGCACCGGCCGCTGTGGTCGAGTGCCTATAGGCGTTTCAATCGGGAACCACGCGACTCCTACGGTCGCAGGTTCGAATCCTGCCTCGGGCATGGATGTGTGTGATGTCCTTAGGTTAGTTAGATTTAAGTAGTTCCAAGTCTAAGGGACTGATGACCTCAGATGTTAAGTCCCATAGTGCTCAGAGCCATTTGAACCATTTTTGATTCTGTTAGCGTACGCAGTTCGTGCTTCGGAAAGAAAGTACGTATTGTAGCTTCACCGCTTGACTGTTTGGAGCCATTTTTTGACAGCGCGCCCAACGATAGTACTGGACATTGGAGGGGCAACACATCGCCTGTTCTACATCGACATGGCTGCTCTGCAATTCACAATTAAGTGCCAGGCAGAGGTTTCATTGAATCACCTCCAAATTATTTCTCTACTGTTAAAAGGCGATAGGCTTTTACTTTATTGCGTTCAGTCTCTGATCCAAATGGCGGTTTAGTTCACGGTTAGCCGACAGGCAGCCATTTTATGATTGAGCAGTTCGTGTGAACCCACTCTACACACATGCGCATTACTGTTAAACGCCGAACTTCCTCAGCGAGGTTCTTCTTCAACGTGTTCTCAGCCTTCCAAAACTGGTTTGTGCCAGCGAATAACTTGTGATCTTGATAAGGAATGCTGCCCATTGGCCTGTTTCAACTTTTCCAGTGTCACACTCACGGATTATCCAGGTTCAACACAAAATTTGATTACATAACGTCGCTCTAAATTTCGCTGTTCCACTTTCGTAGCACACTACAAAAACACAAGTTCACTGATGGGGCTGTCAGAAATCACGTGATGGCTGTAGGGAGCTGAAACTCGGACTGAGCGCCTGTAAGGGATTAATGCGCAGGTGTACAGCGTAAGCAGAACAACAGCGCTGCCCGATCGGTCGCAGTACTGTCAGTGTCATTACTTTTCTCACACATCTCGTATTTTTTACTTCACCCTTACGAGTAGCGCCAAATTTCAGCGACAGTGAGGAATCGGCTGCAATGGATTCCGCACCAAGTCCAAAGGAACAGGTGTCCTGCAAGATTTCCACAGCCGTTTCTAAAGATGATGAGCAGCTTTCGAAATGAGTAATTGTGAATGACGAAATGACATTTCCTTTGTGTGGAAAAGTCGATTTGATAAACCTCGCAAAGCGGTTCTAGGCGCTACAGTCTGGAACCGCGCGACCGCTACGGTCGCAGGTTCGAATCCTGCCTCGTGATGACTGGGTGTTGTCTGATGTCCTTAGGTTAGTTAGGTTTAAGTAGTTCTGAGTTCTAGGGGACTGATGACCTCAGAAGTTAAGTCCCATAGTGCTCAGAGTCAAACCGCGCAATATCACTAACGCCGAACGTGACGGTAAACGTGTTCTATGGTTTTTCTAAACGTCTCGTTTTTAGCTTATTTTGCCTTCACCGAGTGTTCGACCTCAATACACGTGGACCTAGACACATTCTACAGCTTACGAAAACCACAATTCGTAGCAAATGAGAATGCCAGGGGACGAAACAAGACGAGAGCTCCACACACTGGCATTCTGAATCTCGGTGGAAGTCTACCTGTATCGACAATTGGCAGATCAGTGTGTTCCTCGTCCATTGTCCGCGGGCAGGGACTTTTCACTCGCCGGCTCTCTTACTCTGTCTTTTCCACCTGTGAGTGATCATCAAGGATGGATTTCGTTTTCACGAATATCAGTCTCTGTTTTCAGAACTGAGAGAATCCTATACCACAGCCACTGTGGACGTCGCGTAGACCTGGCTGAAAGGCTTTGGCGGAATTGGCACCAATACTTGAATAAGACTAAATTTGCAAATAAACAGAAAATTTTTAAAAAAGTGTACGTCTGTTAGTAAGAGGTATCTTTTTGCTCAAGGTAATACAAGTTGGTGAGACGTACTTAAGAAGCAGAAGGTCTCATAAATATATCCTGCGACAAAGAAACTCGAGCGGCAACGCATTAGGCGTGGCCGACAGGAGCTGTCTAACTTGAATTGCGGTCGTTCGCCGCGTGAAATATGTAGTCTCTTGACTCCATTTCCTCTTCACGTAATCACAGCCTTTGTAGAGTATATTTATATTCAGCACTGCAAGGGGAACCAGGTAATAAAACGCTTCACAAAAAAAAAATTGATCCGTGTAAATCTCGAATGCCCTTTTCTGGATACGTGTCAGTTCAGTGTTTCCTTGAAGTACAGTCAGAACTGTAGGTTCATGTAGGTTATGTGTCGCTATATGGAACACCACCGCCTTCCTAATCGGGAAAGAAAACCTTGATGTTCGTCAGACTCGTATTAGGACATTCATATAGAGGAAAATTTGTAACCTTAGCCTTCGGCCATGAAAACCTTTATCTTCAGAGTGTATCTCTGATGAGCATATACAAGGCCATTACTCTCCTGTATCGATCTTTCGATGTGGAACTCTTGCCACGAGCAGTATTTTGTTTTAAAAATATCGTTTAAACTACTGAATGGATCGGTTGACAGGACACACCCCGAGGCACCGAGGAATTGTTAATTCGGTAAGGTAAGGAAGATGGGACGGCTAAAAACTGTAGAAGGAGAACAAGGATTGAATACAGGAAGCAGGCTGAAATAGAAGTAGGAAGCAATAGTTATGCAGGGATGAAGAGATTTGCATAGCATAGACTAGGATGGAGAGCACCATCAAACCAGTTTCAGATATGGTTCTATATTGTTCACAAGTTTTATACAAACATTAAACAGAGCTCAACCTAGACAAATATTAAAATCTTCGGTCTTGCGGTACGATTTGTATTCGTATTCCTGTCTCTGTCAAGGACTGGTATAATAATTTCATATTGTTGCAAATTAAAATTGTAAAACAAACTAGCAGCACTTACATTTATTTATTGCTTGTTTTGCCTGTCCAGATTGGGGCCATAAGTACCTCACTCATCTGACCAAGAACGACACATACTAAAAAATATTACATGAAAGTTAGAATAATTATAATCTGCATTATTTATAAAAATAATAATTGGTGATAATAATAATAATGCTAACAGTGAGCATTAAGAACGATACTGATTACTTTAGTACATTTGAAGCCATGTTCAGTATTATCAGAAGTGGAGGGCATAATAAAAGAGAGGCACTGCCAGGGATTTTTCCTTGGTAGGACAACTAGAACGCGATGTGATCAGCTCGTGATGTCAACTGAGAAGCTACTTGGATGAGAAGTAGCGGCTCCATGGTCTGAAAGTCAAAGCAAGGGTTGGGAGAGCGGTGTGGTGCCCCCAAGCCGCTCCATGCCACATCCGCATAACGCCGCACAGCAGAGGATTACAAGACGGCCCACCGACATCACTTGGATCTACACAAACGGTCCTTAAAACTACAGTACCTTGGAAGCGAGATGCTACAGACGCCCAAACTGACGTGACTCGTACTACATGTTTGGGTACACACAATGTAAGTAGAGTACCGCCATCAGTTTTCTGGTCAGCGAGAGGCTCGAGTGCTTGTCGTGTCATAGTACTGCTGAGCACGTCGTTAGGGATCCCACGACTGCCATACGAAGCTGGAGTCGACAGTTTCAGGAGGGCCATAACGAACCTTGCCTGATTGCATTCGTCATCGTTACATGGACCTGGCGTGGTGGCAGGGGCTGCCACTGGATATACAACACGATCGCCTCTGGTTCACGCAGCCCCTAATTTAGGCGTGTTAAGGCCGGTATCCGTCCCACATCTTCGAGAGGTCTGTGACTTTGTCTTTCAACAATGTAACGTAAGATCGCATGTTCCCCTTTCTGTCCACCTACTTCGATAGAGTGTGCTCAACTCTAGTGGTAGAAATAACCAAATGAAAAAAATCGTTTCTGTCTGTTGTTGAGGTTTGCATATGAATTATTCATTTCTTTCTTTTTTTTTAAGTGGAACCAATGTATGGGGGCAATCAAATAGACACAAACAATTGAGTCGGTTTGTAGATCGACGTATCGATTGGACTATCCGTTTATCCATATCAGCAAAGCCAGTCTGTGGGAGCAGCTGAATGAAAACAGTGGAATCAGTTGGTTGTAGTTTCACGCACTGATAGGATTATTTGTTTCATTTACTTCGTGAGAAAATAGTCTGGAGAGAAACTGAATAAAAACAGTCGACGTAGTGCAGAGCATTCAATTCTGAGCTGAAACGTTGGCCCTTTTTGCCAACTGAGCCGTGGCAGGGTTGCTGGCGTCCCTTTTCGAATTCCTGGAGCTACTAGCTCGATCTATCCTGTGATGTCTCTCTGGTTTGAGGCCACTAAGATCTTTGCTCGAGGTTGTTGATGGCGGACGGGGTGTATTGTGGCGTGGCGAGTTGGGGAGTGGTAACGGAGCAAAGAGAACGGCGTTGAGAGGTCCGCTCAGCGACAAAGGCGAGTACTTGCGCAAGCGTCTTGCGCAGGGAGTCCGGCGAGTGGTTGCTGGGCATATCTGTGGGCCGATTTGAATCCGTGGCTGACTTCGAGTGCCGTCTTCGTGCGTTGCCTCGCGAGCCGGCTTTGGGACGTGGCACACCTATGAGAGAGCTGAAACCAGGTGCGCTGTGCTGAATTGTAGGCCTCCTTTGGAGCCGGCAAGCTTCAGCTTCGATTCGCGACTTCAGATATCTTGAGCCGATGGTGTTTCCAGAGCCGGAGCTATAGCGTGTTTCTTCTGTGCTGTGGCCGGACCCCCCACCCCACCTTCGTCACGCAGTACCTAGTTAGTAGGGTTTTAGCCGACTTCCCTGCCAGACGAGATAAGTACCGAGAAAGGTGCTTGTCTCGTACTGCCGGGTGCCGGTTTCGAGATGCATTCTGGCATTGCGGACGTCATCGCTCTGTTAATTATATTGGCTTAGGAGCTGCCTGAGTCTCAAAATTTGCAATTGCTGAGGCTATGTAATCGGGTTTGGCAGCGTAGTTTTCCTTCGGGCTTTTCGCCGTCGTTGTACGGGCGCTGTCTTGCAGTGAGGCGGTACACCGTTTGGCTAGTTATTGTTGCTTTCACGTAATTAATCTTGCTGTGCTAAGGTAGTAACAGGAAATGGCACATGATGGTACATGGCCCCTAACTTTTCGCCTTACATCCATTTATCCATAACAATTTTTGTTGATTGCATTCTGTTATCGTGTGTCGTCACTATTATTGTATTTCCGATATTGGCTTTCCGTTGACTGCCAGTTAGTGACTTGTGGTCCGCTCTTTGGCCATGTTTATGAGCAGGTGTTTTCTTAATAGTGAGTTCTGCGTCTGTATCAGAATGCCGAAACGCTCACTGTTCTCAGTGCACTGGGTTTCCGCTAAAGAAACTGAGTGACAGCCGTCTGCCTGGAACGCACTTCCGTTATAGACGCAATTTTCGACGCTACGTATAGCGCCACCTCGAGTCGGAACTTCATGAAACTCTAGGGGCTGAATCGGGAATATTCCACGATGTCCGCAACAAATTCCTCAGAAGTAACTGTCAGAAGAGACGTAACTGTCAGCCTCTGTCAGTCGGAGACTGAGTGAAAAACTTTCGTACAGCCGACGTCACCGCAGAGATTAGTTACATTCTACTGAAAAAAGAATGACTGAACGAAAAAACAATCGGCTGGCCAATCGGATATTAAAATCGGCCGGCCGTGCCGTCACTGTCAGAGTACTTGCTAGTCCAGCATGTCCTCTAGATCTCTCACCCAATAAAACTGTTTGTTCACGGTTTGCGAGACCCTGGCACGCCAGCATCCGGAAGCCACTACGACTGATGAACTCTAGCACAGGGATAGGGCAACACAGCATGGCGTATCCCCCATGCGTCATTCAGGCTCAGTTCGAGGTCCGCAGGGTCTGAGCCACGGGTGGTGCCAGATCTGCCAGTACCGTGAAGTAAACTTCGCTCCCTCCCAAATCATGTACAAGTTCAGTTAAGCGCTCTTCCTAACGCATTGTATGGCCGCAATCAGTGAAACTGCGCTATTTGCTACCCTTCTTGGTGCCCAGCAGTGTAACTACAAGGTCAAGTCAGATTAATATGGCCAATGCCTATGTTCAAAGTCAATGTGCAGTTATCATTCTCAGACGGCAGGTGGCAGCACAAGCACTGGAGGATTTATAAAGAGTGTCCACGGAAACGCAGAAAATAGAGTAGTCGCTTGGTAACGCGGAAACGGAGCCATTTATCTGATGTTCGAAAGGACATAGTCATTGGCTTTCGCGTCAAAGATGGAAGCATTTTAGAAACAGCTAAGTTTGTAAAATGTTCCTATGCCGCCGTACCTTAAGTATACCGTGAATGGCAAAATGACGCTATCCAAAACCGGTGCCGACGCAACCGAGGTGCACCATAGGCCACAGATGACAGGGGTGAACGAAGTGCAACTGTTGAGTAATTCACCGCTCAGATGAACCAAGCGGCTACCAACAGTGTCTTCATAACGACCGTCCAGTAAACGTTGCAGCGTATGTACCTCCTCAGTAAGCGCCTAGTTCGCGTTGGCTGCTGCTCATCGGTGAATTTGGGCGCCAATAACGCAACTGGGCGTCCGCTGAGTGGTGACAGGTGACCTTTTGACATGAATCACGTTTTACGTTCCATCAGACAAGCGGCAGTTGGCGTGTGAGGCGTGAAACGTCTCAAAGCAATGTCCCTGCATGCGTTATGGTCTGCGAATGTTCTCGTGTCATTCCCTGAGCGGTTTCGTCGTTCTGGAAGGCACAATGGATGCAACTAGCCTTGTGGACCACAGTTAGGCTTTTGATAGGTGGTCACGTTCATGTTACTGGACAACGTATATCGGTACGGGCATTTGAAAGAGACGTGACTTCCATGGAGTAAAGAATGCCTCGAAAGTAGATCGGAGCGGGCGCGCCGTGTGGCTGCGGTGCGGCGTTCCGGCCGTGCCGTCCGCGGGCGGCGGCTGCAGGGCGCGTGGGCGGCGCGCCGCCCGCCGGCATCCCAGACACGCCGACTCGGCCGGCCGCCGGCCGCAGACCCAGCAAGTGTCGCCACGTTCTGCAGCCGCATAACTGCCGCGTCCCCAAGAGTCCTTATCTTTGTCACACCTAAGGCCCGCACTCAGTCTGGCACTTACACCATTGGGTTAGCTCTCGGTGCACTTAACGATCTATCAGGGCACGCTGAGAAGTAATATTTCCGGATTTTTTCTGTGAAAACTCTTGAAGCTTTTTAAATAAAACAGAAGTTATTAACACTCTACAGCCTTATTACAGATGCCTGCAGATGTATTTTTTGACATAGTGACCATAGCAAGGAACACATTGCTCCCAACGAGCCACCGGTTTGTTGATGCCGTCACTGTAGAATGTTTAACTTTGCTGACGGAGCCACAAAGTCACCTTTGCTTGCGCAGCATCTTCACTGTCAAAGTGAAGTCCTAGATGGTGTCCTTCATGCTTCGGAAGCAGGCGAAGATCGGGTGGGGCCAAGTCGCGACTGCATGGGGGATGATCGATGAAGTGAACCCAAGACGTCGGATCGTTGCACATGTTGCAGCGCTCATGCGTGACCTGGCAATGTTATGCTGAAGGAGAGGGTGCTTCACGTGTGGACGAACTCTTCAAATTTGAAACTCGATTACAAAAATATGGTTCAAATGGCTCTGAGCACTATGGGACTTCACTGCTGAGGTCATCAGTCCCCTAGAACTTAGAACTACTTAAACCTAACTAACCTAAGGACATCACACTCGTCCATGCCCGAGGCAGGATTCGAACCTGCGACCGTAGCGAAACTCGATTACAGCATGCTATTTCTCAAGCACCGACAAAGTTACCTTACACGCCGCCGTGTTACTTGCAACAATTGGGAGTCCTCTAGCGGTTTAGGTAGAATGTTAATAATGTTTGTTTCATTTAAAAAGCTTTGAGAGTTTTCACATAAAAATTCGGAGGCAGTACTTTTCAGCAATACCTGGTAGTTATCACGTCCATACTAAAATGAGACACAATGCGTTGTTACGGCAAAATCAAGAAAAAAGGAAGAAAAAGAGGTAAGACTGAAAATATCACACTTTCTCCCTAAGAGATTAGGAAGGGTGTTCGTTAGCAAACAAAATCTTTAAAGCTTTTTCTTTGGTCACACTGTCAGACAAAGTTGATAACAATTCAAGTAGTATCTGCCACTGACTTCTCGCCAGTGGGACCGTATCGATCCTTTTCTTTTCAAAAGAAAGAAAAAAACATAAAAAACTGGGAAAGAAGACCATTTCCCTCGACTCTAAACGCACACTATTGTCATCGTGTCATTTCGTCCAAGTGGCATCGTAGGATGAGGAAACTACTACTACCAGGCAGACGTCTGCAGAGCCTGTTGCTAATATTGTTTATGTGGAAACAGTGGTATGGCTTCACACAGCTGCCATTTACACTACTGGGCCATGTTCAACAGTGGAGTTTTGGCTACTACTTCGCTACGGCAAGCAGGTGTTGAAGCAAATATGCTACATCGGTGTGCAAAACTTAAGAACGAAAATAGATTTCGCATAATGTGTGGCTGCCAAGTGTCATAGCTCGATGAACCTCAGACCATAAATAGAAACAACTGCTACAGTATAATACAGAAGCTAACTGAAATAAACGTGGAATGAGACGTAAGGAAATGACACTCCAATTCAAAGACAATAATTACAATCAAGACACCGGATTTGTAATGATGATCTCCTTGACATTACAAAAAGCGGGACATGGTTCTTAGTAGGGTCGGACGGCAATGCATGCTCTGCAATGTGATCTCAAGCTGGCCACAATGTTGCTAAGGAGTTCTTGTGGTACGGCCTTCTGTTTCTCCACTAGCGCGGTTTATAAACTACCGGCAACTACTAAATTAGCAATACCCTGATTATGTTACTCCTGTGAAAGGATTTTAATTGGACCGTGTTCGTGCGTATAATGATTAAGGTATGGTAGTATTTTCGCTTCTCTAAGGACTTCTACTGAAAGGAAGCAGTAGTAGAACAAACGAGAATCGAACCATTGTTCTATCAGTAATCAAGTAACCTGTAATCGTGTAAAAGGAAACGGTCGCCTAATTAGGAAAAGGGGTACCACGCACTGACTCGGTTCATAAAGAAATTTAATTATTCGGAGCGACTTTACTTAACACTGAAATAACGTTTTAAAAACAAGTTACCAAGCACTAGCGCAATTCATCAAGCGAGGTAACAGTAGTTTGGCTAATTGGAAAATATTGTCCTTGAAATGGTTGTCAGGTAATTACTTTCTCAATTCCTATTATTATTTGTGTTCACAAGAAGCATTCACATTATTATACTATTTAGCTCAAATTGATCTAATATACACTCCTGGAAATGGAAAAAAGAACACATTGACACCGGTGTGTCAGACCCACCATACTTGCTCCGGACACTGCGAGAGGGCTGTACAAGCAATGATCACACGCACGGCACAGCGGACACACCAGGAACCACGGTGTTGGCCGTCGAATGGCGCTAGCTGCGCAGCATTTGTGCACCGCCGCCGTCAGTGTCAGCCAGTTTGCCGTGGTATACGGAGCTCCATCGCAGTCTTTAACACTGGTAGCATGCCGCGACAGCGTGGACATGAACCGTATGTGCAGTTGACGGACTTTGAGCGAGGGCGTATAGTGGGCATGCGGGAGGCCGGGTGGACGTACCGCCGAATTGCTCAACACGTGGGGCGTGAGGTCTCCACAGTACATCGATGTTGTCGCCAGTGGTCGGCGGAAGGTGCACGTGCCCGTCGACCTGGGACCGGACCGCAGCGACGCACGGATGCACGCCAAGACCGTAGGATCCTACGCAGTGCCGTAGGGGACCGCACCGCCACTTCCCAGCAAATTAGGGACACTGTTGCTCCTGGGGTATCGGCGAGGACCATTCGCAACCGTCTCCATGAAGCTGGGCTACGGTCCCGCACACCGTTAGGCCGTCTTCCACTCGCGCCCCAACATCGTGCAGCCCGCCTCCAGTGGTGTCGCGACAGGCGTGAATGGAGGGACGAATGGAGACGTCTTCAGCGATGAGAGTCGCTTCTGCCTTGGTGCCAATGATGGTCGTATGCGTGTTTGGCGCCGTGCAGGTAAGCGCCACAATCAGGACTGCATACGACCGAGGCACACAGGGCCAACACCCGGCATCATGGTGTGGGGAGCGATCTCCTACACTGGCCGTACACCACTGGTGATCGTCGAGGGGACACTGAATAGTGCACGGTACATCCAAACCGTCATCGAACCCATCGTTCTACCATTCCTAGACCGGCAAGGGAACTTGCTGTTCCAACAGGACAATGCACGTCCGCATGTATCCCGTGCCACCCAACGTGCTCTAGAAGGTGTAAGTCAACTACCCTGGCCAGCAAGATCTCCGGATCTGTCCTCCATTGAGCATGTTTGGGACTGGATGAAGCGTCGTCTCACGCGGTCTGCACGTCCAGCACGAACGCTGGTCCAACTGAGGCGCCAGGTGGAAATGGCATGGCAAGCCGTTCCACAGGACTACATCCAGCATCTCTACGATCGTCTCCATGGGAGAATAGCAGCCTGCATTGCTGCGAAAGGTGGATATACACTGTACTAGTGCCGACATTGTGCATGCTCTGTTGCCTGTGTCTATGTGCCTGTGGTTCTGTCAGTGTGATCATGTGATGTATCTGACCCCAGGAATGTATCAATAAAGTTTCCCCTTCCTGGGACAATGAATTCACGGTGTTCTTATTTCAATTTCTAGGAGTGTAGATGGATAGTTGTAGTCAGTTGCTTATTGTGTTGTGGTCTTCAGCCCATAGACAGGTTTGATGCAGCTCTCCAAGCTACTCTATCCTGTGAGAGCCCCATAATCTCCGAATAACTACTGCGACCTACATATTTCTCAACCTGTTTACTGAATCTCCTTACTGTTTTCATCTCTTGATCTCCATCTACGATTTTTACCACCCACACTTCCCTCCGGTACTAAATTTGTTAAATTAGTGATCCCTTGATGTCTCTGAGCGAGCCCTATCAACCGATCCCTTCTTTTGGTCAAGCTGTGCCACAAATTGCTTGTCTCCGCCATTCTGTTCAGTACCTCGTCATTTTTTATTTGATCTACCCATCTAATCTTCAGTACCCTTCTGTAACACCACGTTTCAAACGCTTCTGTTCTCTTCCTGTCTAAACTGTTTATCGTCCATGTTTCACTTCCCTACATGGATACTTTCCATACAAATACTTTCAGGAAACACTTCCTTAAACTTAAATCTATACTAGACGTTAACATATTTCTCTTCTTCAGAAAAGCTGTTCTTGCAGTTGCCAGTCTGCATTTTATATCCGCTCTACTTCAGCCATCATCAGTCATTTTACTGCCCAAATAGCAAAACTCATCTACTAGTTTAAGTGGCTTGATTCCAAATCTGATTCCCTCGGTACCAGCTGATGTAATTCGACTACTTTCTGTTATTCTTGTTTTCCTTTTCTTTGTGTTCATCTCATATCCTCCTTTCAAGACACTGTTCATTCTGTTCAATTGCTCTTCCAAGTCCTTTGCTGTCTCTGACAGAATTTCAATGTCATCAGTTTTTATTTCTTCTCCCTTGACTTTAATTCCTATTCCAGATTTTCTTTGTTTCCTTTACTGCTTGCTCAATATACAGATTGAATAACATCGGGGAGAGGCTACAACTCTGTCTCACTCCCTTCCCAACCACTGCATCCCTTTCATGTCCCTCGACTCTTATAACTGCCATCTGGTTTCTGTACAAATTGTAAATAGCCTTTCGCTCCCTGTCAGTATTGCCTCACGTGTTCCAGTATTTCTACGGAATCCAAACTACTTCTTCAAAGTGCAGATAGAATAACATCGCGGATAGTCTGTAACGCAGTTGCTACTCGTATGTTTTGTTTTGAAAGCAACCGTACGTCCGTTAAGTAAGCCAGTCAGTCAAACTACAGCTCTCAGCGGATATACAACTACAGCGCGGCAAGTGGAGTGTTTATCCTTTTCTCTGTTATTGTCGTAGTATATTTATTAAATTTCTGTTTAAGAGGTTTAATCTTGCGTTTTTGTAACTGTAAATTGACTCACTCTGTAGCGCAGTAGTAACTCATTGAACAGCCAGCTACATAGCTCATTAACGCATCAGTGTCCATTGGTGACACATCAAGAGGGTAGCAAGTTGCATATCTAATATTCTGTCTGCTTTTATAGTTTACATCTTCATACAGCCTTGCTAGGATGGCTAGGATGTGTGCATGCCGCGTGCGGACGCAGGAGGAGCTGGCTGCCGTTCGCGAACAGCTGAAGGAGCTTTTGGCTACAGTCAGTCACCTTCAAGCTGCTGCCTCCGGGTGTAGCGGTGGTGGAGAATGTGTCGCGTCGCATGTGACACTTCAGTAGTCACTTGTCTTGTCGATGGGCTCTGCTTCCGAGGCACATCCTAGTGCACGCGACGCGGTGGATCCGCTCTCACAGCAGAGTAAGTGGCGGGTGGTAACGCGTTCGCGTCGCTCGAGGCGAAGGGCCAATGTGGAGACTGGCCGCCTGGCCTCGCCCATTCACGCTGTGAGTAGACAGGTGGCCGCTCACAGGGGGGAGGTGTTAACTAGTTATTGAGAGCTCCAATGTTAGGCGCATTATGGATTCCCTTAGGCAGGTAGCGTTCAGGGCTGAAAGGAAAGCCAATGTACACTCGGTATGTCTGCCGGGGGCCTCATTCGAGATGTGGAGGCGTGCAGGGTGCGGTCATCTGCATCTTGTGGCTCGCGGCGGTACCAACGACGCCTGTCGCAAGCGTTCTGAGGCACCTTCAGTTCGTACAGGCGTCTGGCGGAGAAGGTTAAGACTGCTGGCCTCACGCGCAGGGTGCAAGCAGAGCTTGCAATTTGCAGCTAAGTTCCCAGAGTTGATCGGGGTCCTTTGGTTTGGAGCCGAGTGGGGGATATCGACTCTGCGACGGTCATGGCTGCAAATTTCTAGACCTGGGTTATGGTTAGGGGTTCGCAGGACTCGCCTTGATAGGTCAGGGGTGCACTACACAAAGGAAGCAGCTACTCGGGTAGCAGAGTGCTTGTGGAGTGCACATGAGTCTTTTAGGCTGGGCATTAGTTTGGGATGCTCTGATGAACATTCGCCAGTCGTTGTACAACAAGGGGAGTCAAACGGAGTCGTGAATAAAGACACTTCTACTGTCATAATTTTATCAGTAAACTGTCGAAATATTCGTAGTAAAGTTACCGGTACCGAATTTACTGCCTTCCAGGAAAGTTCTCGCGCTCAAGTTATTCTTCGGACCGAGAAATGGCTGAAACCTGAAGTGGAAAGCTCTGAGATATTTAGCGAGTCCTGGGACGTATATCGGAAAGACAGATTAGAGGCTGTAGGAGGAGGAGTGTTCACTGCAGTTGACAAAAATATTGTCCCTAGTGAGGTTGAAGGTGAGTGTGACGGTGAAGTTATCTGGTCGCGTATGACAGGTATAGGTGAGACCTAATTAATTGTTGGATGTTTTTACTGCCCATCCGATTCTGCTGTGATGGTTAGAGTTGTTCAAAGAAATTCTACGGTCCGTAGCTCGTAAATACCCAGATCATGCAATACTAGTTGCAGGGACTTTAATCTAACAACTACAGACTGGGATGTCTTTGGATTCATAGTGGTTGGTACAGACAGACAGTCATGCGAAATACTTTTGAATGCGTTTTCTGAGAACTGTCTTGTGCAGCTAGCTCGGCAGCCCACAAGCAATAGCAATATCTTAGACCTTGTAGCTACG
The DNA here is from genome assembly GCF_023864345.2 of Schistocerca serialis cubense. NCBI lineage: Eukaryota > Metazoa > Arthropoda > Insecta > Orthoptera > Acrididae > Schistocerca > Schistocerca serialis. The sequence continues at coordinate 594,570,863 of NC_064639.1, forward strand.
AATAAGCCGGGCCTTATCGACAACGTCAGTACAGAAACAGGGATTATCGATCGTAATGTCATTACAGCAATACGAAAGTTAATAAATCCGTCAAGAAGGATAGGAGAGTGTTTCTGCTAGATAGAGCAGGTAAGCAGTTGTTCGTATACATAGATGTAGAGGAAATATGGACCAAATTTAAGCACATTTTAAATCGTAGTCTGGAGTCTTGTGTGCCTAGTAAGTGGATAAAGGATGGAAAAGACCTACCTAACGAAATTCGGAGGATGCTGAGAAAGTAGAGGCTGTTGCACTCTCGGTTCAAAAGGGAGCGCATAAATGACGACAAGCGAAGGTTACCAGAGATTCGGGCGTCTGTGAAAATATCTATGTGCGAAGCATACAACTACCACTGTCACACCTTAGCAAAAGACATGGCAGAGAACGGGAGGAAATTCTGGTCTCATGCAAAATCGCTAAGCGGGTCTAAGGCTTCCATTCAGTCCCTTGTTGACCAGTCCGGTGTGGCAGCTGAAGGTAGCAAAACGAAATCCGAAGTTTTAAGCTTCACGTTCAAGAAATCGTTCACACAGAAGAATCGTACAAACATACCGTTATTTGACCATCTAACAGGTTCCCGTACGGACGACATAGTAATAAGCATCCCTGATGTAGAGAAACAACTGAAAGCTTTGAAAAAAAATCATCAGGTCTGGTTGGAATCCCAGTTCGATTTTATAAATAGTACTCTACAACATTGGCCCCTTACTTAGCTTGCATTTATCGTGAATCTCTCTCCCAGCACAAAGTCCCAAGCGACTGGAAAAAGGCCTAGGTGACTCCAGCATATAAGAATGGTGAAAGAACGAAACCGCAAAATTACAGACCAATACTTCTAACTTCTTTTTGCTGCAGAATACTTAAACATAGTCTCAGTTCGAATATAATAAATTTTCTTTAGACAGAGAAACTTACGTCCACGAATCAGCATGATTTTAGAAAGTATCGCTCGTGTGAAACTAAGCTTTCCCTTTTCTCACATGATATACTGCGAACTATGGATGAAGGGTAACAGGCAGATTCCATATTTCTAGATTTCCGGAAAGCATTTGACACTGTGCCTCATTGCAAGCTGTTAACGAAGGTACGAGCGTATGGAATAAGTTCACATATGTGAGTGGCTCAAAGACTTCTTAAATAATAAAAACCAGTATGTTGTCTTCAATAGCGAGTGTTCATCGGAGACAAGGGTATCGTCAGGAGTGCCCCAGGGAAATGTGATAGGACCGCCTCTGTCCTCTGTATACATAAATGATTCGGCTGACAGGGTGGGCAGCAATCCGTAGTTGTTTGCCGATGATGCCATGGCGTACGGTAAGGCGTCGCAGTTGAGTAACTGTAGGAAGTTACGTCTTAGACAAAATTTTCAGTTGGTGTGATGAATGGCAGCTGGCCCTGAATGCGGAAAATCGTAAGTTAATGCGGATGAGTAGAAAGGACAAACCTGTAATGTATTACTAGTGTCCTGCTTGACTCAGTCAAGTCATTTAAATATCTGGGCGTAACGTTGCAAAGCGATATGAAATGGAACGAGCATGTGACAATTGTGGTAGGGGAGGCGAATGGTCGACTTCGGTTTTTTTTTGGGAGAATTTTAGGAAAGAGTGGTTCACCTTTAAAGGAGACTACATATAGGACGATGGTGCGACCTATTCGTGATTACTGCTCGAGTGTTTGGGATCCGTATCAGGTCGGATTCAGGGAAGACATCGAAACAATTCAGAGGCGGGCTGCTAGATTTGTCACCTGCAGGTTAGAACAACACGTAAATGCTTCAGGAACTCAAATGGAAATCCCTGGACGGAAGGCGATGATCTTTTCGAGAAACTCTATTGAGAAAATATAGAGAACCGGCATTTCAAGCTGAGTGCCGAACGATTCTACTGCCGCCGACAAACATTGCGCGTAAGGACCACGAAGATAAGACACGAGAAATTAGGGCTCTACAGATGCACATAGACATTCGTTTCTCCCTCGCTCTGTTTACGAGTGGAACAGGTAAGGAAACGACAAATTATAGTACAAGGTACCACCGCCAAGCACTGTACGGTGGCTTGCGGAGTGTGTATGTAGACGTAGATGTAGAACCCTGTAATCCTGTCTCACTCGCTTCTCAACCATTCCTTCCCTTCCATGCCCCTCGATCCTTATAACTGCCATCTGGTTTCTGTACGTTGTAAATAGCCTTTCGTTTCCTGTATTTTACCCCTGCCGTCGACAGAATTTCAAAGAGAGTGTTCCTCCCAACATTGTCAAAAACTTCCTCTCTAAGTCTACCAATGCAATAAACGTAGGTTTACCTTTCCTCAATCTATCTTCTAAGAGAAGTCATAGTGTCAGTATTGCCTCACATGTTCCTGCATTTCTCCTGAATCCAACTTACTCTTCCCCGTGGTCGGCTTCAATCAGTTTTTCCACCCTTCTGCAAACAATTCGTGTTAGTATTTTGCAGCCATGATTTATTAAACTGATTGTTCGATAATTTCCGCACCTGTCAGCACCTGCTTTCTTTGGAATTATAGTTCACATTCAGCCTTCCCTTCTTTGCTTAGGACTGGTTTTCCATCATCTGAGTGAGCTCTTGATGTTTATGCAGGTAGTACTCTTTTCTCCAAAGGACTTGCGGTATCTATCTTTCCCCTAGTGATATATGCTTCTATTGCCTGTGTTTGTTCTCTAGCCACCCCTGCTTAGCCATTTTGCACTTTCTGTCAATCTCATTTTTTACTCGTTTGTGTTCCCTTTCGCCCGCTTCACTTTCCGCATTTTTGTATTTTCTCCTTTCGTCAAAAAAAAAAAAAATGGTTCAAATGGCTCTGAACACTATGGGACTTAACTTCTGAGGTCATCAGTCCCCTAGAACTTAGAACTACTTAAACCTAACTAACCTAAGGACATCACACACATCCATGCCCGAGGCAGGATTCGAACCTGCGATCGTAGCGGTCGCGCGGTTCCAGACTGTAGCGCCTAGAACCGCTCGGCCACTCCGGCCGGCCTCTCCTTTCGTCAATTAAATTCAATATCTCTTGTGTTATCCAAGGATTTCTACAAGCCGTCGTCCTTTTACCTATTTGACCCTCTGTTGCCTTCGCTATTTCATCTCTCAAAGCTAACCATTCTTCTTCTGCTGTATTCCTTCTCCTGTTCTTGTCAATTGTTGGCAAATCCTCATTTCGAGACTCTCAACAAACTTTTGCTCTTTCAACTTAACTAGGTCCCATCTTCTTAGTTTCCTACCTTTTTCAGTCCAATAAATTGGGGTCAGAGTCCACATCTTCGCTGGAAATTTCTTACAATTTGAAATCTGGTTCCGAAATCTCTGTCTAACCATTAAATAATCAATCCGAAACCTGCTGGTATCTCCAGTCCTCTTCCACGTATACAACCTTCTTGCTTGATTCTTAAACCAAGTGTTAGCGATGATTAAATCGTGTTCTGCGAAAAATTCTACAAGGCGGCTTGCTCTTTCGTTCCTTTACTTAGTCCATTTTCACCTTCCATTTTTCCTTCTCTTCCTTTTCCTACTATCGAATTCCAGCGCCCATCATTATTAACTCTTAACTATCTGAATAATGTCTTTTATCTGATCATGCATTTCTTCAATCTATTCACCATCTGCGGAGCTAGTTGGAATATAAACTTGTAGTACTGTGGTGGATGTCGGGATTTTGTATATCTCGGCTACAATAATGCGCTCACTAAGCTGTTCGTAGTAGCTTTTCCTCGTTTCTGTTTTCTTATTCGTAATTAAACCTACTTCTGCATTAGCCATATTTTATTTTATATTTATAACCCTGTATTCACCTGACGAAAAGTCCTGTTCCTCCGGCGACCTATCGATTTCCCTTTTCAAATTTTCTAACCCACCTGCCCGGTTTAGGGATCTGAAATTCCACGCTCCGATCCGAAGAGCGCATGTTTTCTTTCTCCTGATCATGACATCCTCCTGAATAGTCCCCACCCGAAGATCCAGAATATTTTACCCAAGAAGATTCCTTCGTCATCAATTAACCATACATTAGAGCTGTATGCCCTCGAGAAAAATTACGACTGTAGTTTCCCCTTGCTTCCAACCGTTCGAGGTACCAGTACAGCAAGGCTGTTTTGGTTGATGTCACAAGCCCAGAATAGCCAACCATCCAAACTGTTACCCCTGCGCCGGTCGGAGTGGCCGAGCGGTTCTAGGCGTTACAGTCTGGAACCGCGCGACCGCTACGGTCGCAGGTTCGAATCCTGCCTCGGGCATGGGTGTGTGTGACGTCCTTAGGTTAGTTAGGTTTAAGTAGTTCTCAGTTCTAAGGGGACTGATGACCTCAGAAGTTAAGTCCCATAGTGCTCAGAGCCATTTGAACCATTTGTTACCCCTGCAGCTACTGAAAAGGCTGCTGCCCCTCTTCAGTAACCACACGTTTATCTGGCTTCTCAACGGATACCCCTCCGTTTTCGTTACACCTACGATACGGTTGTCTTTATCGCTGAGGCACGCAAGCATGGTTCAAGTTTATTATAGCACACAAATTTTAGATTGCTGCCAAGTGCACTTCATTAATGCTGTAACTATAATATGGGCAATGTGACTCAGCAATTAGCATGGTGATCCAGAATCTAATCTATCAGTAGACTTAGATCAAGGCTGAACATTTTAGGCACACCACAAGAAAAATTGTTAACTATGTACACATGAGATTTTAAACATTGTTACTTCCAAAGTTGTTCAGTAATTAATCCCCATGCTGGCCTTTCAAAGTCCACTAGAGAGTAATAATTCTGAATCATCACAATTTTTGCAGTAACTGTGGTACTATACTGAGATTTCAATAAGAACGATCTTTAAACTGAATACTATAAATCTTTTCTTGGGAACTGAGCTTTGGTGAAACTTTAAAAAAATTTAGTGCAGAGTACATGGAGTACTTCCAAATTTACGCTCACTGAATAATTATGGAATTTACTTCTCCACAAAGTTTATTAACTGGAGAGAAACTTTACTGAAGTGACTTTTCAGTTCAATAAAATAGGATACTCGGAAATATTGTAGCATCTGGGATAGGACCTTGGATAAAATACGCGTACTCAACACAAAGTTTACAGAAGACAAACTTATTATCGAAAAAGAAGTTGGATCACAAGTCCATGCAATTATATAGTACTCAACTGACAATTTGAAGTGGAGGTGATGGCAATGTCGATCTGATGTGGCTGTTCAAAAAGGATGTCAAGGGTATCTATGGCTCTTGCGGTGCAACATGCTCTCAAAATTCTTTTCTTAGCGTCGGATTTGTGTAGTTCAGAGCCAGCCAAAGTATGCCATGAATAGTAAGCCAAATTACTTCCACATCCAAGGCTATGTTAGATGATCTTGCTGTTCTTCCTGCCTCGTTCAGTCCGCAAGATGCGAACACTTGGCCTGCTGGCCACCGATTCAGCCTTGTCACAAAGGCGCCTTGCAATTCATTCGACCGCCAGTTCCACCTTTTCCATTCCCACCTACCCATTTTCGTTGCGGAGGGACTTGCCTCCAAGTTCTATATGATTCTAAACCTACTTTCCCTATGCATGAACCAGCATTACAAGTAACGTTTTAATATTTCCACTTCTTCACAAAACATTATTTTGAAATTGCATACATATATTAATTACATTGGCATAACTAATAATAAAACTTTTATATAGACGTTACATCAAAGAGCATGGTCGTACAGAAGTTACATTAAGTAAAAAGAGACAAAGAAGTTAGATAAAACAACTACAGGTAATATCGATTACTGAGTAACAGGTTGATAACAATCGGATAGTCGTTGGTGAAAGTGGAAGTGCTGCAATATATCTGTCCGAAATACAACACACGTGTTTGATAGGATTCGGGATGGGGAGAACGGGCAGACAATTCAAGAGCTCCTCCGCTGCGCAGTTCGATGCTGTCGCGCATTGTTATCCATACAAAAACGAAGACAGAGCCGAATGCATGCCTGAAAAGACGCCCATGGAGAAGGAGTACAGTATCACAGTAACGATGACCAATGAGTGTGCCGTGTTCAGAGATTCAGACGTGAGTACGCCCATGCACCATAATGCATCTCCACACCACACCACCTACCTCAACAGAAGGATCATGATCGACAAAGCTGGACGTAATGAGGTTTTTACTCTGCAGCGTGGGCGTCAGTCGTGCTTTGGTAGCACTTACCCGCAAAAGGCAACGGTCCCGAGTTCGAGTCTCGGTCCGGTACAAAGTTTTAATCTGCCAAGAAGTTTCAAAGCTAGACGTATTCTCATACGGCGAGAGATGGGAACACGTAATACAGCCACGTACATAACATCCTTGGCATTTGAATTTAGCACCCAATGAAAGCACGTCACCGGATGTCTAGAAAAAACGTAACATTGGGTGACAGTAATTTCTTTAAACAGAGGCAAAATTTCACGAAATCCATGCAAAAAAAAAGATCCTATTTTTAAAAACCTTTTTAAGGACGAAAAGCGGAAAGTATATTTCAAATCACGTCATAATGAAGAATCTTATTCGAAATGATTGAAATGGCCGAATATTATTTTCCAAGTCTAGCCCATAATCGCAAAGTCGCAGCCGTGATCAGTGGGATGATGGCGGCACGAACCCCCAATTTTGATATCAAACGGATATGCAGCTTAATTAATCCATGGGTGGGGTCATGGGATTCCGCCAGTTGGCTCATGGGACTCCGCTTCCTCCCCCTCCCCATCCCCAATCCTCCTTCTCCCTCTCACACACCTACCCCAATGCCGGATATTTCGAACTGTGGCGGGAATTTCGGCTTTTGGTGGGAATTTCGAATTTTTGTGAGAATCTCGAATTTTAGTGGAAATATCAAAAGTGGAGGGAATTTTTTTGTCCCAAGGCTGTGCCGAAGTCACACCCCACCCTCCTCCCGCAAACTGGCGGGAAATTCAAAATGGCAGTGTCCTTTCCGGGACTCGAATCCCGGTCCTTCTGGATGGAAATCCCAAGTGTACCTCCCCAACACATGGAAACAGTTCAGATCCAGGAGAGAAAGCTTTGGTTAGTGTACTTTATTTATTTTGGGTGGTAAACTGAAGTAAAGATCGGTCCTAATTACAGAATTAATCATAAAGTTAAGTCGGAATTACACATCTTTGTGTATAGCGTTACACAAGGAGTGCCTGAAATCACGAAACAGCTCAAAAATTTACGATGTTATACAACTGTCTTATACTCCTGGGAAAAAATATCACAATACCACAGGAACCTTTCCCGGGTTCGATTCCCGGCGGGGTCAGGGATTTTCTCTGCCTCGTGATGGCTGGGTGTTGTGTGATGTCCTTAGGTTAGTTAGGTTTAAGTAGTTCTAAGTTCTAGGGGACTGATGACCATAGATGTTAAGTCCCATAGTGCTCAGAGCCATTTGAACCACTGGAACCCAGTGGCAGACGTACTCGGACTGTACATAGAATGATTCCTTCACCTACAAGCTGGCGGCGTCACAGCCTATTGTATATGTTGGTATCAACAGCCCTGATCGCCTGGACTACCTGGATCTCTCGGTATGACCGGCCACGCCTGCCCTCTGGGGTGGGTTCCATGGCTGCACGCAGAAGCAGTAGTAGCTGCCTGTTGCCTGAGGAGCGGACAATTGAAAATGGGTTTTGGAGAGTTTCCGGAATTTCATTGTTGGTCCAGTCTTCCAGAGAAATACATTTAACGGCATATAGGAACCTTCCATCTGTGACTGATTTCCGCAGACTGGAAACAATATTTCACTGCCACCAGATCTCTTTGTGGACCATCAGTGACAAGCTATGACAGGCCTGTGTCCCTACCTATGGTTGGAGAGAAAGGGATGAGAGCTGGTAGTGGGAGGTAAATGGTTCAATTGGCTCTAAGCACTATGGGACTTATCTGAGGTCATCAGTCCCCTAGACTTAGAACTACTTAAACCTAACTAACCTAAGGACATCACACACATCCATGCCCGAGGCAGGATTCGAACCTGCGACCGTAGCAGCAGCGCGGTACCGGACTGAAGCGCGTAGAACCGCTCGACCACAGAGGCCGGGTAGTGGGAGGTAAGACTGGCTCTAAGTTGGTCAGTTCATGACCGAACATCGAGGAAAACACACATGCAACTGCCACCCTTCACTCCAGGTGCCATCTTTTGGTGTCGTTTTTCGTCGTACTTGCGTTTTTACGATGATTTTTCCCCAGTACATGTGTTTCATTATGACCCATTGTATACGAGTACTGGTTTCTTTTTCACGACGATTTCGAGTCTAATTAGTACAGTGAAGCATTTCCCATCAGTTGGGGAACGTATATTGGCCTTCATGAATTTCGAGGACCAGGACTGCATGGTGACTGCCGAGCAATGCAGCAGGAGGCATCTGTATCGAATTCCAACGTCAAACAGCGACAGATACAGTTCTCACCTGTATGCTTACAGGTAATACACTTGTTACAGTCATCTCTGTCGAACACAAACATCTCGTCAGTTGAACATATTTCCAGCCAAAGATAAAGATAGCACTTTCCACTAGAGCCTTTTCCCCCCAGCTTGTAGGTGTAGGGATCATTCTATGTAGTTTGAGTACGTCTGCCTCTAGGTTCTTGTGGTATTGTGAAATTTTTTTCCCAGCAGGATAAAACCAGTTGCATGACATCGTCAATTTTTGAGCTGTATTGCAATTTCAACCGCTTCTTGTGTTACGCAATGCATATAGATGTATAATTATGAACGATCTTTATGATCACTTAGATGGGTAGAACACATAACTAATGAGGAGGTACTGAATAGGATTGGGGAGAAGAGGAGTTTGTGGCACAACTTGACTAGAAGAAGGGATCGGTTGGTAGGACATGTTCTGAGGCATCAAGGGATCACCAATTTAGTACTGGAGGGCAGCGTGGAGGGTAAAAATCGTAGAGGGAGACCAAGAAATGAATACACTAAGCAGATTCAGAAGGATGTAGGCTGCAGTAGGTACTGGGAGATGAAGAAGCTTGCACAGGATATAGTAGCATGGAGAGCTGCATCAAACCAGTCTCAGGACTGAAGACCACAACAATAGATAATTAGGACCGATCTTTATTTGGCATCCAAAATAAATAAAGTACATTAACCTAAGCTCTCTCTCCTGCATCAGGACAGTTTCCCTGTGTTGGCAGATTCACCGGGGCTTTCAATTCAAAAGGACAGGGCTTCGAGTCCCAGAAAGGGCATCGCCATTTTGAATTTCGTGCCAAGTGGTGGGTGGGGTGGGGCGTCAGCACAGCCTTGAGACAAAGAAATTCTTTGCATTTTGGAAATTCCCGCCATTTTCTGAATTTCCCGCCAAAATTGAAAATTCCCGCCAATATTCGAAATTCCTGCCAATAGGGTAGGTAGTGGGTGGGGGGAGAGGGAGTGGGAGGGGAAGGGGAGGGGAGGGGGAGGAGGGGTGGGATAGTGAGGGGGAGATTTCAGGGTCCTAAGAGCCACCTGGGGAAATCCCATGACGTCATTCGGGAGTGAGGATAGTGGGGGAAGGGGATAATTAACTGATCAATTTAATTAATTTGCACATCAATTTGATATCAAAATTGGGGTGGTACCATCATCACCCTACTACTATGGTGTTCTATTATAAACTCCAAATGGACAAAGGAAGACAATACATTGCAAACCGACACAGTCTGAAAGAAGGTATTGTTAGTTTTGTAAGGAAAATAACATTCACAATAAAGTGGGTTTAAATGAGAAATATTAATACTTTTCTACAGATTATTGTTATTAATTGTAATGACCAAAGTTATTGAACATCTTTTCGTTTTTCAATTTATTTTGTTAAAAGAACTGTTAACTTATTTTAACATTAGATTATTTTAGCAGTTAAGAAAACTGGGCACTAATTGTTATCATATTTGCTTAATTGTAAGGTTGTATACTGTTTTTATTATAGTTTAGGCGAGTTTGAGGTTGATCTCGTAAAGACTGACTGTAACTGATTATTAAAAAAGACTCAGAATACCGAACTGACTATCTCTGTTTAAAATTGCTACTCCAACTTTTAGGGTAAAATGTCTTCCTACGAAGTGGTTCTGGCAGAATGAATAGCATGATATGAAAAGGACAGAACCTCGATACAAACCGACAAATTCATTGAAGCACACCATCAAAACAAAGAAACATATATCCAATAACATCACTTTAAGTGCATTCATCCAGGCGACGAATGAAAGCTTCCATCAACTGAATCAACATCTTCAAAGGGATCTCCTCGACAGCTGTACGTATTCTTTTCCTTCAGTTCAGCCACTGAATGAGGAAATATGGGGTACACTTTACCCTCTAAGCAACCCCACATCAAGAAATCAGGAAGAAGTCAGGAAGTGCAAGCTGAAGATTCGTTAGGCAACAGTATCCTCTTCATTTAGTTTCTGTGCCACATGTAGTCTGTATGAGTGGAAGTGCTGGTTACCAAAGATGTTGCGCCGCAGGGAACGATCTGTCATCATTGGAGCCAAGGAAAGTCTGGCAGGCAGCAGAACGGTGGGGACTTCGGATGAGTGCTTGGGGGCTTGGGGGTCCCCCTCCACTAGCTCGTCGGCCTGTTGCTTCCTTCTTCTCCCTGAACTTCCTTCTTTGCACGAGATGTAGTACTCCTTCTTCTCCCTGAACTTCCTTCTTTGCACGAGATGTAGTACTCCTTCTTCTCCCTGAACTTCCTTCTTTGCACGAGATGTAGTACTCCTGAACTGTTACCCACAACGTTCAGTCGCCCCATTATCCGGGACTTTATCATGTCGTTCCAACTCGACATAGAGGCGAAAAAGTCGCTGAACTATTATGGAGTCTCGTTACTTTTCAAATAAGCCTCGACAGTAAATGCTCGGTACTCTGAGCCCCTCAAAGCCGTAATTACAAATGGCAGCCCCTCCTCAAGTGTGCACGCATAGATATACCACGCACATGCGAAAGCGACTCGAATTCCACTATTCAATTCACTCTCATTTAAGTCCATATCACCATACACGTACACGGGTCCCACTAAATATTTTTAATACTAATGCCTGTAAAGACACAACTCACAGAAAATAGTGGATGGTGTCTGCTGAAGATTAAGGTAACGAGACAATGATATAATACATTTATTAGGATATAACTTGTAAAAAGTATTCTCTATGTTGTTGTCGTTAGTGGACATAAGACTCTCAACCTACGGCGCTCGTATCACGCACATCCTATCATCAAGCACAGAGCAATGAATTTAAAACTTCTTCGGCTTTTTGTGCCCAGCTGAGATCTGTCGCTGGCATTGGCATGCACGTTTGATACAATGAACGACTAACTTCCTTAAAATCTGATACTCATGTATACATACTCTCCACCAGCAAGCTTAATTTCAGTTTTTCTAAAATAAAATGAAAATGATCAATGGCTTTATGTGGTTGTCTACTACTGGAACCTATTATATGCATTTGGTAAGTAATATGAGTATACCGGCAGTTTAACAAATTACCACATCAGACGCAAAGTAAGAAGCAGTTTTCAAGAAATATTTAAAATCGATATGGCTCTCATATTTTGCGCTACAATAATAAAAATGTCGACGTCATGCTTTACGGTATATCGCAGCTAGTGGGAGAAAACACTGCCTCCTCCAGCTAAGGGAAGTCATTAAACTCGCGTGCCACCAAACAGTTTAAGAACGTCTTCAATTGTATCCACAGACATGCTGAGAACGGAACTTTGAAGAATCTACACAAAGACAGTGTAAAGAAAAACATTATTTTCTTCCCTCTGGCAAACACAGTTTATGTTAAGACTATGAAACAGGAAGGTTCCTGCTTTCAACAAAACTTTGCCTTAGATCCGTTCAACAACAGTGTCGTATGAGAAGACACACTAGCTAAGCAGGCAAGTGACATAGGACGACCAGTGGTGGGCCTGCTAAGCAAACATCGCCACATCAATCGGAAAACAAAAATAAAATAATATAAGGCAGGAGCACCAACATTTTTATATATCATTTCACTCCGGGTATCCAGATCTTAAGAACCTTTCTTTGATTCAATTTAGACACTATTCTCTTGTGTCCCTATAAATTAGAATACATAATATCAATTGTTCTCAAATATTTTGTAAAATGCCCGTTTATGATATCTTAGTGTATTTAAATAAGATCACGATCTTCTTACATAAACCAAATATTTCGACGTGTAGACTGATTCTTCCGTCGCTTGTAGTTAGAACAATATAACAATAAGAGAAAAGCACTATGCTGCGTATGTTCTACAGGATCCTATAGAACATTCGCAGTATAGTGCTATTCATTTACCGAATATTTTGGAATGGATATTGATCAGAATGATGGCACAAATCGGTGAATTAGCTCAACACAGCAAATATACCTAGGAAATACTGTTGGTTCAATATACCAGTAACATGAAGATTCTCGATACTTAACTTCGATTCACATAGTTGTACGTAAAATTTGCCGATTAATGCTACTTAGATTTGTAGGACGCACGACACGCGTTTCTCTGTGCTGGTTCTTACCTTTCAGGAAGTCTACAGTATATCTCCATCAAAAGTAACTCGTACTGTTAACAGAAAATATAGAGATGACTGAAACAAGAACAGGACAATTTATTTGCTTTCGTAAAGGAGGAGGGTGGAGAGGGGTGAAGGACGGTTGAGGTGGCGATAACAACGAATTAAATGTGTTTGTAACACTTTACTGAGAATAAAAAATGAAAACAGCAATGGGGCGATTAAAAACTAACTCGATGGCTATTCATAATTCGTACTATCTCCATGTAGTTAGATACGTCGACAGACTTACGCATCCATCTGAGAGGAAACAAATAGCTAAGAACATTAAGCTAAATGACCTCTCTAAGACTGTGTTTCTAGACAATACAGATAATAAATTAATAATTTATCGTAGACCATCAATGTAGATCGTGCATGTTTTTAGGGTACATTTCCTTCAAGAAAATTCATCAATAAATAATATTCATAGAATTAATAGGTAATTAGTGACCATCAATCAGTAAAATTCCAAACTTGAACGTTCTAGGTGGAAACATTACATTTTATCGATTGTACAAAATGTAATTCTATTCTAATTGAATAACAGACATTTGTCTGTAACATCATCAAGAAACACAGCAAATTGAAATTACTTGTTCAGTCTCAGCACTCTTAAGCTTCACATAACTGTCTCAACTATTTACAGACATTTGTCTCACCGTCCGTGTTTTCTACGCCTGGAAATTGATTCACTTCCCTTCTCGTAAAATCAGTATCGTAACAGTTTGTAACTGCCTTGATGTTGACAGGATGCTAAATTTAAAATTTTCTGATACAGCTAACATAAAAAAGTACTAGAAAACGAGGGAATATCGACTGGAAGTATAACCAGCAATACAAGAACCGTTCCTTCGAAGATGTTATGCCTGCCAGTGCACACTGGCATCGAGAACACTCTATGTTCTTATAGCGCCTGTCCGCTATTTCAAAGAAGAGCAATTTATATGTAGTAAAGCACCAAGAAATAGTAGGACTGAGTCTCCCAGCGGATTTGTTTGGGAGGATACTTTTCAAGCGATCTCTTACCCAAACCGTATCTCAGATTAAACTTGTGCTCGTTATTTTCAGAACGCTAGGAGTGCACTATATCTGTAACACTAGACACACGAAGTTCTTTTCACGTTTGTTACTCTGCGCCTGTCATGTATCCTCATGATACAGATAACACTGAAAGAAATAATAGTCCGGAAGAATTTAGAAGCGTATTTATTATCATTTGTACATGTATTTGCTGGAGAAATTGCTAATTAAAACATGACATTCGTGTAACTGGATGAAAATTCCTCACACAGTGCGAGTTCTCACTGGAATATATGTGGCGTCCAAACTTTGTACAAAGAGCACATCAGCTACGAATTTCCTTGCAGCTTTTCATCTGAAAAAAAACTTTACTATCCGAAATTTCGTTCTGATGTAATGTTTCAAAGACAGTGAGGGTAACTGGTGACATCAGTAACTATTGCGTTTATTTTACACGCAAATAGACGCGTTTTGCTCATTTACTAAACTGCCTCCATTGATGATATATCTGTAGCGTGGAAATAATTTTGCTGTTACCTAGCCTAAAAAATACATTTTTCTATTAATTTTTTTAACATTTTAGCCACACTTGTGATAAGCCTCTAATTGGATTTCTCTCCTTCTGAATAACTTTTCAAGAATAATTTCCTCCATTAGCGACAGAATTCCCTGTATCCTAATGTCTAGATGGTTGTCCCGTTTTTCTACTTCTATTCAATATCCAGTCCGTAATACGTTTGGAAGAGTTTCTTCTTCCACCCTTTTGACATCCTTTTTCTGTTGAAGGATGGAAATAAACAAAAATATTGTCTGTGAAGACATCTAGGAGCTTCATGAACGTGAAAGCACAAGTTTCTTTTCGTCAGTGTGAAAAGTTTAACCTCATGATCGGCACTCCCTCCACTAGCTCGCAACAATCTTCTTCTTCTTTTTTCTTTTAATTTAATCGCCTTCTGCGTTCTCCATAGCGAACATTCTCACCTCCACAATAGGACAATTTCAGACGCTCACCAGCCACTGATTTGAATACTTCGTCCTCGTAAACAGCACCAGTCCTGATGTCACTGTTGTGTTTCGTTTGTTAAAATAATTGATTTCTTTCCGAATGTAATTAGCACCAGCCGTTTCAGTTTTGTTCACTTTTAACAATTCACGCTCTGCTCACAGCTAAATGAGAAAGTGCTCCCAGCCATAACAACACTTCTTACGAGGTGCAAGTGCACAATGGTGGCTGCATCGCGACGTTGGCGTGGTCCATTAAAAGAACCTGCAATCCAAATGACTTACCCATATTGTTGTTTTACGAGGCTTTAGTTCTCTGGCTGTTAATCACAGCATACGCTGTGAGGGAGCCACGTGGAACTATGTGAAGGTTGTTTCTGGCACCTGTCGTAAATAAGGAATTACGATTGGCTTTAAATGTCGTTCACATGCGACTCTTCCACGCAGGAGATATAAATTTTATACAGTGGTCTAGGACATCTGTTCCAGCATTGCACACCACACTGCACAAGATTTATAGCTGCCGGAGTCACAGAGTGCGGCTGTCTACGTAACGGCGGTAACCGAGTTCCGCGTTGTCTCCAGAGGATATTTGTGCACTGCTTTCGCATGGCACGTTCTGTTCGATTTTATCACCTCTAATTTTGGCAATAACACCTCGAGCACAGTTCCCTGAGTCGGTGGTGCCATCTGTACCCACCGCACGTTTAATAAAAACCACTGCCTGTTATTAGCTGCGACAATCAAAGCTTTATGTTTAAGTTTCTGAGTTCCCATGAAGCTCTCATTTTTTTTCTCCGTGAACTCTCTTTCTTTCTTCGGTATATTTTGTTCCTGTTTCATCCGCAGTTATGTTCTCTGACTGCATTTACGAACTGTCAGTTTTTTGTCTATACGGATGTGTCTGTAAGTTCTGAGGAATTTTTCTGGGGTCTTTCTTGATATTTTTGAGTTTTAGTTTTCAGTCATCCGTGTATGCTAATATTCTATGGATACGTTTTGTTTCTGGGTGTCTGTCGCTGGGTCCACAAAACTGATTTTTTTATACATAGCTGCTGCGAGGCTGGAATCATTTGTGTGTTTCTCTTTCCTGATTTTTAATCTGTAGCCATCTTCTACTCTGCCTGTGCCAAGAATCATTCTCACAGTCTAAAGTTCCTCTTCGAGGATGTTTCCCACGTACCGTTTTGTCTGAAGTGTGAGACTTTAGATTGCACGCAGGGCCTCTTGTTTGATAACTTTCTTGCAGTGTCGATTTTTTTTGTGTTGCTGTTTACTTTTATGTCATCAGTTCTTCCATAGCTCCTCTTCAGTTTCGATAGGCGCATTCAATGTGCTATTTTTTCTCTAATCAACAGGAATAAGGATCTCACCTAGATATTTGAATACGAGACTGTCGATCTGACCATACTTTGTGGTCAATTTTTCGATGTTCAGTTTTGAACTAACGAACTCAGTTTTTGGAAGGAAATTATTATCTTTTCTATCTGTCCTCACATAAAATAAATAACGAAGCACAAAAAGTTCGATAGTATAAACAATTATTATACATTATACTATGGATAATGAAAACCATAGCATCTCACCTACTTTTTACGCAGCTGTTTTTTCTCATTTGTACTCTGTTTGGGAGGCTTAAATATTCTGTTATACCTTATAGGCAATATGAGACGAAATTACCTCTTATATGCTTCTGAACAGTAGTTTTATGTATTTTTTAAAATATCAGTTTTTCCTACACTTCTTTATTCTATGTTATATAGAAATGTGTCTAGTTTTATGGACCCCTTTTTGTAAATTTCGACTATGTCACATTTTGTAACTTGTTCATGTGGCCATTTAATAATGTTTATCATGTATCATTGTGAATAACTTCTGTATTCCGTGTACTACATGGCAGCTTATCACTAAACTACCATGAAACATGTTTCATAATGTTATGTGCACATCCCCAGGGTCAATGCAGTCGACACTTTAATGCTACATAATAAACGCAGGAAATATTCAACATTACTCTTCTCTTCCCTTTCTTTTATTCCAGTTAGGGCCTGTCGTTTTCTGCAGCTGTAGATAACTGTTTCTAGCAACAAGGGAGTTGACTTGAAGAAACAAGAAAAGTAGTAAATCCGTTCAAAGCTGAAAACTGTCCTTGATACCAGGTCAAGAACGCAGAATTCACTTCGTACCAACTATCTCCTGTAGAGACAGTCTTGTTCCAGACACTGGGAGAAATCGTTTTAGGAAAGATAAAAATCTAAGCCAGGTGCAGTCTTCAGAAACGGTAGAGTATCAGAACCACCATTTTTCTCGGCAGCCATGCCACGGAAGAAAGTTCGTTTAAAATCCTTGGAAGCAACTTTCTGATTGGCATTTCCTCGTGTGTGGCTACGTGTAAACCTTTCAGTTGGTGAGCTTCAGTTTGCTGTGATGGAGTGGGAGAGATTTTGTGCCTTCCTCCCCGTACCTCGGCACTATTGGTTAATAGTAAAACAAAAAATGCCCGCATCTCGTGGTCGTGCGGTAGCGTTCTCGCTTCCCACGCCCGGGTTCCCGGGTTCGATTCCCGGCGGGGTCAGGGATTTTCTCTACCTCGTGATGGCTGGGTGTTGTGTGCTGTCCTTAGGTTAGTTAGGTTTAAGTAGTTCTAAGTTCTAGGGGACTTATGACCACAGCAGTTGAGTCCCATAGTGCTCAGAGCCATACTAAAACAAAAAATGCTAATAATTAGCCAGCAATGCCAGTGAACTTTCATCAGGAGCCAGCTGCACAGTTTGAATGTTAGCAGCCAGCTAGTTGCTTCCATCTTGCACTTTGGCGATTCTACTGGTTTTGGTGGTTTAACCATTTTTGCAGTCAGTAGTCATATTCGTGACTCATTCTCATGCTCGTACTTGTCCACCTGTTCCAAAGTTGGATATAAAAATCGTAATTCCTTACTCATTTAATAAATGTTCGTTTACTTGTCTCAGTGGATAGTTCATATGTTGATGCTTTATTATGTCGATGCTTTACGGTAATAAACCTGTTTGTTACGGCGACTGCTTGTTTCTGTTATGAAGAGATCATCCCTTCACTCATTAATACGTCCATGTGTGGTGAGGCACCTACTTTTTAATGTTTGATTGGGCCACCCCTATTAATTATCATTCAGTAAGACATTTCCGTTGTGCAACATTGTTGTTTCATTAAGATTGGCATGGTCTCATTGGGACCTTCCCTTCTCTGTTTGTCAACAGAGATCGGACTTATAGCCTCTTAGGGGAATGCTAAGCAGCTCAGCAGCCGCCCCACACTGAGAAGTTATTAACTATTAACATTTTTTTAAGAAATCCTCACTAAATAAACATGTTTTTTCCGTCCTCCCTCTCCCCCCCCCCTCCCACCCCCACCCCCCACACACACACATAAACAGACAGACGAACCTTCAATGATAGAGTTACTGTAGCTTACTCCCTTAAGACAGAATCTTTATGCGCTTTTCTCTCTAGAAATCATTTCTTTTCTCTTCACACAATGATGAACACAGATGTTTCATGCTACGGTGTTTCCTAAGGCTTTTGGATCAAAATTTTGCAGAGCTAGAGGATCCTAAACTATTCTGAGATAAGAAATCATTGTCGTAAAATAAGCATTTCAGGTCGAGCGAGGTCTTCAGAGAATAATGCGTGTGACACGTGACCTGTCGCCAGACGAAACAACACACAGAATTCGTGCGAACAAACAAGTGACTGTAAGTGACATATTTTTCACGTGAAAACTGTGGTGTGTACTGTTTCCGAATCTATAAGTATCACACGTAGAAACGAAACTTTACTATTCCAGATTAATTGCGCTGAAGACGCCTTTCATACCAGAGGCTAAACGCGTCTGAAACATAAGTATATATTCTACCGCAGCAAGAAAAAGGCGTTTCAGTTTCTAAATATACATGCTGTGTACAATGGCTATAGAAATAAACTTGCCACATAATTTACTGGTTTTATATGCCCAACAGTCTTTGTTATCGATTTTTGTTGATATTTAACGCAGGAGACTCCCATTTTGAACACTCATACAGCGTATATGTCTGCAACCAGAAGCATGTTTAATGTTTTAAATGTCGCATACGCGCTGATCTTCAGCAGTGTATAATTGATATTTCTCGTCGTTTTATCGTTGAAGATCTACTTTTACACCTATTGCGTGTGGCGGAGGGTCCACTGGGTCCACTGCTTTTCCTGTGCTATTAGCGAAAGGCAAGCGATAAAGCAAATGTCAGAAATCTTCCACATGGACTCTAATTTATCTGACTTTCTCTTCGAGTTCATTTGTCGAGATGTACGTTGGAGGAAGTACCGTGACTCTTCCTGGATCGTCCACTCTCAAAATTTCAAACGTAAAGCACCTCGTGATGCACAACGCCCGCCTTACAATGTCTGTCACTCGAGATGGATGAAGTCTCTGTGACACTCTCACGATTTATAAACAGACCCATAGCGAAATGCCCAGTTTTTCTTTTCTCTGTCTCTTATGTTACTCTTTACCTCTAGTGGACATAAATATGCGTTTCTTCTGTTTTTATAACTACGTTCTAGATTTCGAAGAAATATAAATGACACGTCTTACAATTTATAATGTTCTAAAACATATTCAGGTTATGGCAGAATGTAACGAATTTATAGAACTCATAATGAGCCACGCTAACGCCCACATGAACATATCGCGATCTGCGTAAGAATAACATCATCATGAGACGGTCTGTGAACGTAGGGTATGTACAGGATGGCGCACGAAACGTGTTACCATTTTCTTTTTAATATAAACTTTATTGTCAATACAATCTGAAAGAAATGCATACTACAATGAAGAGCCGTCCATGGAGATTTGTTCTAACTCAGCACATGCTCAATATGTCCACAATTTCGTTTTCTAACTTCCTTCAAACGAACACTGGAGTTAGTGATTACCCTACGGCACATGTCTTCCGTAATTTCACTGCAAGCTTGAAGAATAAGTCTTCTGAGCTCCATTAAATCACGTGGACGTTTCGGAAATTTTTTTTTCCTTTGGGATTGAGGTCTGGACTATTGGGGGGGGGGGGGGGGCAATTTTGTCCGTCATTGAAGCGACTTGGAAACCTGAGTGAAATGATCCGCATGTCAAAATGCTCATATAAAAACCCCAACACAGTGTTTGCAGTATGTGGCCTTGCTCCATCTTGAATGAACCACTGCATGTTGAAGGGCAAGGCAGTAGCAAGAAGCTGTGGAATGAAGCTATTGCGAAGCATGCTCAAATAAAGCTCGCTGTTCACAGTTTCTTCAAAGAAAAAGGGTCCAATAAGTCCGTGACAGGAAATTGCTGCCCACGCTGTAATCCTCGGAGCATAATGTTGTTCATGAAGCACTTGTGGGTTTTCAGTGGCCCAAAAGCGCACATTTTGGTTGTTAATCACACCGTCTAAATGAAAATGCGCCTCGTCTGAAAACCAAACGTTGTTGAGAGCATCTTCCGTATCCTCCGCCCACTGAGCAAACAGTAGTCTCTGCTGCTTGTGTTCTTCAGTGAGCTTCTGTGCACAGGTCACCTTTTATGGGTACATACGGAGATCACTTTTAAGAATGCATTGAACAGAGCGTCTGGATATTTCCAGTTGCACTGCTGCCCTTCTACACGATTTCCCGGGACTTCTCTGTACAGCAACTCGTACCGCTTCATTATGCTCCGGCGAACAAACAGGCTTAGGCCGAGGTCGCTTCGCTTCCAATATTGTTCCTTCCTGTACAAATTTATCGTACAACCTGTGGGTGGTCTGCTTGCAAGGGGCCCATCGTGTGTTAAACTGTTGTCGAAAACGCCTCTGAGTCACAACAAGGTTTTTCGTTTCATGAAAAAGTAACACAATTGCCGATCGTTGCTGAGTCGCCAGTCTTCCATTGTCAGCCATTGCTGCTTACTAGTCTCCTAGCGGCAGCACCGTGAATTACACGTCATTTCGTAACTCATTTGTTTTTCCAAGGTCTGCTGGTACTGCTGTAGAGATCCCAGCGGGATATCTAATGTGCGTCGTAAATTGTGAAGGAAACAATTGGTAACGCAGTTCATGCGCCACCCTGTATGATCAGATGGATCAATCATTCAGAATCACAGGTCCGCATGGGGGTCATGATTTTTTCCCTTGAGTAACTGGAAATTAAACTTTCTAATATAACTGACGTATTTTCTCCTCCTTAAGCTTTCAACGTATATCCAAGATTAATATAAAGAAATTACTTCAATTTCTGAAACAAATTAAGTGAACTGAAATATATCTTACACAACAGTACCTACGAGAAGAAACCTGAAACATCCTCCTTCTCAGAGGGCTTTCTGACTTTCGCTAAAGTACAAGTAGCTCATTCATTGAAAGTTTCGGCCACTATTGTCCTCGAACAGAGAAAGGGGATCGTTAGCAAAGGAGACATTCAAATAATTGATGCTTCCACGGAAGGCGTGGACTGTTTTAAACCATTCGTCAAAAAATGAGAAGTTCTGTAGAATTCTCTACTCATGTAGCTCTCAAACACAGGTTCAAAAAGAAATCACTGGATCAAGTTTTCTTTAGCCCTGAGTAAAATAATTAAACAAATAATTCAGAGCAGTCATGCGTAACACATTCCCAAGTGTGCCATTAAGTCAAGATATGGGAAACAAAACAACAATATACCGGAATCGACATGATGGAAAATAAACAAAAGCAGATGAGGCTTTCTGAATGAACGTTAAAAAAAAAGGGGTAAATGAATAAGAAAAACAATTTTAGTAGTAAATATTGGAAATAAGTATCAAATTTAACAGAAACATAAAGTTCACAAGTTTTCATTTTTGCCACTCTATGAGTTTCAGTAGAAGAGAAATCAAGAACGAAGTATTTACCAGAAACTCGCGCAGTTCTCAGTATTCGTCAAGCTTTTAGGAACAAGTACTTAATCATCTTTTTATGTCGTACTTGTCGTTTTCCTCTATTGCTTGATCCTCCAGATTTCGTTTCGGTATTTAGCCCATTAACTCATGCATTTTCACGCCCTTTCTCCTAAATTTTTTATGTATGATAACTGTTAATCTTGAGTCAGATTATGTAACCGATATTACATTTTGGTTTCTTCGGGCGTCTCACATGCTGGAATTCACACAGAGAACAAAGATACCATCATACAACGCAAACAAAGAAAACATAATAGATTCAGGTTTAGGTAGTAACGGAAAAAGAACAATGTGCAGAGCTTCCATCAATATTTTGTACCACATGGAGAAAATTCATGCAAATATCGACTTAATTCGTCTTTCATCATGACTGCAATATTGGTGGGACTTCTAATCAACAAAAGAAAAATTGTGTAGCAGCCTCGATTGGACTTCTAATCAACGAGGGCAACAAAACTGAATATTAGTCTCATAGGAAGAATGAGCCGTATTTTACAATCAACACCTGCATTTATAACTGTGGCGTACCGCTACAGCATTGTGCGTATACAACGCTTTTTATCTGGACTTGGAAACTGTTCATATTCGCATTGACTGCGAGGATTGGATTCCAAAGTCCATTCACGCGAGTGGCAAGCCGTTACCCCGTCACCGACACAGAGGCAACAAACAAACACTCAAAACATTAAAACGCACACCGAGCGAAGTGGCACAGTCGCTCGAACACAGGTCCCGCATTCGGGAAAACGACCGCTTAGATCCTGTCCGGCCACCCAGATTTTGATTTTCCGAGATTTTCCTAAACCCCTTAATTTAAAAGATGCAGTGGTCCCCCTACAAAGAACACGTCCTTTCTTCACTGCGAACTTGTTCCGTCTCTAGAAATGCCATCGTCAACCACACGTTAAACCCTTATGTTCCTTCCATAATAATGGCAACATGCAGTGAACTAGATCTCTAATAAAGAGCAGGAAGAAGATAATTTGTTTCCGTACTTACTGTACCTAATTAACTCATTCTCCCCTTTCACGTTTATGAAGCCACAGTAAGTCAGAGTAATTGGATATTCTCCACGCTTAGGAACTTGCAGCAGAGTTAACATCATTTTGGAAGACGTTTCGATAGTTTTCTTACCTGTCTTCCTTAGGTCTGTCAAGTGCAGACTGCAGTTTGATGCCATCTGAACTGCAACTGCGGGACCGATGACCGTCGCAGTCTGGTCCCTTTAACCCCCACAAACCAACCAACTACAACTGCGAGCACTCCGCAGCTCGTGGTCGTGCGGTAGCGTTCTCGCTTCCCACGCCCGGGTTCCCGGGTTCGATTCCCGGCGGGGTCAGGGATTTTCTCTGCCTGGGTGTTGTGTGATGTCCTTAGGTTAGTTAGTTTTAAGTAGTTCTAAGTTCTAGGGGACTGATGACCATAGATGTTAAGTCCCATAGTGCTCAGAGCCATTTGAACCATTTGAATTGCGAGCAACGTATCTCTGTGCTCGACAGACCTAAAGGAACACAGATAAAAAAGATGTCATATATCGTCCAAAATGACATTAAATTAGGTGTAAACATGATAATCTGGAGATTACCAATTTCTCTCCGAATGAATTGGGATCCATGATTATTGTGGCTTCTTCTGTCACGACCTTAATACTCTGTAAGATGTATAAGCTGGAATAATAGACGCCTTTCGTATAGCTAGAGCGTCTAAGTATTCAGATTGTTCCTTATTTCGCCAAGATTTACATGGACTTTTTAAGTTCTCGTCCCATCTCCAAATTAACTCATTACAATATCCACTCGATCAATATTTCACCACAGGTGGTACAAGTCTTCGATAATTGATCGCTTTATTAAACCATGTGTGAAAATCATACGTACAAACACCGTAAGATTAAATAAACGAGGGCTTTCTTTTACTGATAAGTAAGAGTTGTTAACAATGCGGAATCCGTACAAAGAGCCCCTCACGGACTTCTGTTGATAGCTCCAGCGGAAAACCTTCGTATTTCGATTAACAAAAAAGCCAAGGTATTTATAGAGTGAACATCGGTCTCGTCAGTCCGTATTGAGGAAAATGTTGGATTAAGAAAGCACCATTTTCACATCATATACCTCAAACTTCATATTTCTTCTTCCTGAACTTTAACTTCTATTTTAAATTCAGTTGGTTCCTCTTGTTGCTTGCTTTTATATCCACTGATCAATATCTAGAACAGGTTACATTCTGTCTCACTCACTTCTCAACTACTGCTTCCCTTTCGTGTCATTCGCCTCTTATAATCACATTCTGGTTTCTGCACAAGTTGCAGGTAATCTTTCGCTCCCTTTATTTTACCCCTTCAGAATTTCAAAGAATGTATTCTAATCAACAATGTGAAAATTTTCCCTACATTTACAAATGCTATAAGCTTAGGTTTGCCTTGGGTAGGAAAGTCGCAGGGTTGTAATTGTCGTTCCCGGGTGTTCTGACACAATTAATCAGATTTCAGATATGATCAACTTTCGTGCTGATGTGATTCTTCAGTTTATCCCGCGTATTTGTTGATCGAACAGTCCACGGGTGTACTGCCGGTTCACTGTGTCCAACGGGTTTACATTTGTTTCCTTTGCTTTATTAAATTATCAATATTAAATTACATTTTTGTTTCTTGAAATTTCCAAAAAAAATGTTCTCTTTTTTCCCATTTGATAGGAAATTTTCTTATTTGCTATTCTTATTTTACTACATTTTCTTACTTTCTATCCTTATATACCAATGATATAATGAGGCATTGCCTTGGTGCAGTCTTTTAAGTTCACAGTTTTCTGTGTTGTATTCTATTCACTTTTTATATTTGTTAGCTTACTTACTATTTGACAATTTTTTATGCCATTTTCAGGGTAGTTGTGAATTTTTGCTTTTAGTTACTATTTTATCTGCGCAATTGATGTAGATTATGCACTATTTATAGGTTTTAAACATTTGTTACTTTTGATCTCCCTGGTTTCGTTTCATTTTTTTATCCTTTTATTTTATTTACTCTTTTCTTTCGTCAAGGTATGGGGGTGTTGTATCGTTTTCGGTGAATGGAGTCGTGGTTGGGGCTACGGCTGGAAAGATTTTTGAGGTGTTCTTGGCGATTGTTCTGGCTGGTACTGTGTATTTGCTTTTTCGTTTTCTTGGTAGTGTGAGGCGTGTTGCGAGCAAGTCCTCCGAGTCTAATCTGTTCCGGAGTATGTGCCTCCCACACATGGCTCTGAGGCTAAAGAGTTTGGACTGGAGGGGTAGCGTTCTTGTTTGGTTGTACACCTCTCAGGAAGCTCCTCATTATTCGTCTTTCTGTGGCATGTATTTGGTTCCTTATTGTTTTGATCATACCTCCACTGCAGCAGTTCCATATTCTAGCACTGGACGAACATATGTTTTGTATGTATGTAAGGCTGTTCTGCTGCTGCATCCATTTATTCTGCCTTGGACACTCCTGATTAGTACTTGCCTTTTTAGTGTTTTTGCCTTCATGATCTTCAGATGTGTTTGCCACATTCACAGGTATGTGGCTGTGTTATATATCCCTAGAGGGCTGCTCCTCAGGGTCAGGTGCGTGTCTCTTTCTTCCTATAGTTTCTTTTGGATCATACGGCAGTGATGGAAGAGGACCGTTTGCGCTTTGTTGCCATTCAGTATGACCCTCCAGTTGGCCATTTATCTTTCTAGTTTTGTTAAATATCTTCTGACCTTATCTTGTATAGTTGGGCTCTTGTTCCCCGTTAAACAGTATGCCGTATCATCGGCTTACAGGGCTACTGTTTCGCCACTGGTTTGGGGCAGTGGAGTGTCGCTGTTATGTAGAGAGTATAGTGTGGATGACAGGATAGTTCCCTGTGAGGCTCCGGGCAGCCGTGTGAAGATTTCTGATGTTTGATTGCCGACATGTTCACTGCATTTTCTTCCACATAGCTGTGATTTGATGATTCGTTCCATTTTGATGGCGATGTTTTGGTTTTAATTTAAAGTTTCACTAGGAAGCCGTTGTGCCATATTTTGTCGAACGCATTTTCTATATATAAAAATATGGTTAGAATGCTGTGGTTTTTGTTGAAGGCGTTTGTTATTTTTTGGTAAGCTTTAGTAGGGGGTCAATGGCTAAGTCCTTCTTTCGGAAGCCTGCTTGGATTTTTGGGATGAGTTTTTTTTTTTTTATCTGCTAGTTTTCCGAGGTTGTCCGTTAGTATTCCGTTATACGTACTGATCTGTAGAAGCTCGAATCGGTTTTTGGCTTGTCCATCTTTGGGATCACGATGAATTTACGGCATTTCCAGGCTTCTGGGATGGTTTCAAATTTGATACAATAGCTGAAGATTGCGTGCATGTGTGGGATGATTGCTTGTTGAGACGTCATTCTGAGGTGAAACCGTCTGATTTTGTTTTCACCTAGAATGCTGTTTCTTCCTGTCATGATCGCGTCTGCTATTTCTTCTTCGGTTATGTAATTTGTTGCGTTGTTTTCTTCTGTTTCTACAGACAGTTCCGTAAGTTTGTTTGCTAGTTTTAGTTCCATTTCGTTTCGGAAAAGTCTTGGAATTTGGCGTCTTGTGGAAAGGAGTGTGTGTTTTCTAGGTTGTTCTAAAAGCTTCAGTTATTTCCTTGGTTGGGGGGGGGGGGGAGGGGGTCAGTTGTTGTTTATTATGAGGCTTTCTTCCGTACTTTGGTCATGGTCTTTCAATTTATTAAACTGTTTCTAAGACATTCCTCCATTCTTGAGGTTGATTATGCTGAACGCATTTTCCCAGTGTCTTTTTCTGTATTCAGAGATTACTCTTTTCATTTGGGCAGCCATTCTATTCCAAACTGGTCTGACTGCTGGATTTGTTGGTTCGTCGTATTTCCCTGTACAATCCTTTCTTTTGCCTAATAATTTCTAGACCTTCCTGGCGAATTGTTTGTTTTCTGTTCTCCGTGACACTGAACACACTGGATAGAGCTACTGCCTATGATAACTCAAACTGTTTAAATAAACAATGCATGCAAAATAAAGACTTATGTCTATCCTATCCAGCAGCCCAGCACAGACTGAGTCCTTATCCCGCCAATTCAAAGGAAGAGATGGTGATAGGGTGACTTAGGTTAGTGGAGGTAGTCCAACTGTCCTTTTTTCGCGCAATTTTTGGCGCCAAATTTTTCCCGCCATTTTTTGGAGAGGGGCAGTGAGGGGGGGTGGGGATGGCGTTAGGTTAGTGGAGGTACCAAAATGACCTATTTTGCCGCCAGATTTTTGATATTCCCGCCATGACGTCATTGCGACATCGCCACATCTATCGCCGCCATCTTGGATCCGCCAGCTTGAATAAATTTGGCCACATTGCAGAGTGGGGTGACAGTCTCTTTGCCCTGCTATTTCACTATTTCCATTGTTATTATTTCTTGTATCTCCCCACTGCTGGTGCCTTGCATTGGGTTCTGTATTGTTTTGTGGTATGGGTTCAAGTGTCTCAGGAATTCTGTTGGTTGTGGTTGTCTTTGCGAGTTGTAGAGACATGCTATCGTTAGATTCTGTCTTCCGTTGGTTGTTATTTTTAAAATACCGTCTTGTATATGACTGAATCTTTGTGGGATGGGCGCGTGGCCGACTTATATACCCTCACCCCCGTGAGCCGTTCCTTCTGTTGTCGGCGGCCGTGGCAGCATGTCAGCGGTCGCGGGGAGCTATCTGTGTTAGCGTTGATGTAGGTGTTCTGTCCGCCCTGGTCACCAAATCATTTTGTCTGATGAGAGTCTTGGAGACGGAAGAACTCACGTGGGAAAAGGCAGCCACTGCCTTTACGCCATATACTGGCGCACTATCAGGAAAAATCGGACGCCTGCTGAAGAAGCGCCAAGTGAAAACTGTCTCTTGCGCGCCCAATAAAAGACGAGTGTTATTGGATAGTGTCAAAAATGATCTCGGTTTGCGGAAGGCAGGCGTATACAAGATTCCCTGTTAGTGTGGAGAGACATATGTTGAACGAACAGTGCGCACCATTGAAGATCGTTGCCGAGTACACCAGAGGCACACTCGACCGACGGATTTTGTAATTCATTTGGGTCCAACAGTTTACTGACATCAGCGTTTCTGTACGCCCCGTTTGGATGTCTACGCTCACTATATCGGTCCCCACTAGGTCATTGTGTGTCGCTGCTGGCCGATCTGAGTTTTATGGGCCACTTTGAATCCACTCCCGATGGCTTCTCCGTATCTATAGGGGTTGCATTCACGAAGTCGGCCAGAACGGCTACCGAAATTGCTTAGTTGCCAAAAATAATTATCAACAGTAATTTTTGGAACCGTATGGGCACCATTTACTTCTAACACCATGATCTCGCTGAATAAGCAGCAACGCAGTGGATAGCGACGCCGAAAGATAATCTCCAAACATGAAAATGTTGGAATTCGTCAGCTTTTAAGTCAGTTAGGAAGTAAGAGGGGCTTTCAGTAAGTAACGCTACTTTTTTATGAATATCAGTCAAATTGAATAAATAGCCTGTTCAGCCACATTACCGGGAGGGCCTGGACGGCCGCATGGTACCGCTCTACTGTTCGACGTCGGAGCCAACGTCTTGCTGCATCAATACCCTCCTCATCATCCACGTACTGCTTCCCGCCGAGTGCATCCTTCATTGGGCCAAACAGATGGCAGTCGGAAGTTGCAAGATCCGGCCTGAAAAAAATGGCTCTGAGCACTATGGGACTTAACTACTGAGGTCATCAGCCCCCTAGAACTTAGAACTACTTAAACCTAACTAACCTAAGGACATCACACACATCCATGCCCGAGGCAGGATTCGAACCTGCGACCGCAGCGGTCGCGCGGTTCCAGACTGTAGCGCCTAGAACCTCTCGGTTACTCCAGCTGGCGCGATCTGGCCTGTTAGGGTGAATAAAGAAGGACAGTCGAATGAAGTTTTGTGAGCTTCTCTGTGGGACGAAGACTTGTCATGGAGGAGTAGAAGTTCGTTTCGATTTTTGTGGCGTCTAACACGCTTAAGTCGTTTTCTCATTTTCCTGGGGGTAGCACAATACACTTTAGAGATGATCGTCGCACCATGAGGGGGGACATCAAATAGAATAACCTCTTCAGAATCAGAAGACCGTCGTCATGACTTTAACCGTCTGAGGGTGTGGGTTTGAAATCTTTTCTCAGTGGATAGGTGATGATGGACCACTCCGTGTGCCGTTTGTTTCCAGTTCGAAGTGATGAACCCATGCTTCATCGTCTGTAACGACGTTCGACAAAAAATTGTCACAGACGCTATTTTGAAGGCTAAATATAGGCCGCCTCCTATCGGAGCCTCATGAAACTATAGGGGCTGAAGCGGGAATATTCCACGATGTTCTACAACAAATGCCGCAATTTTTTTCAGTCGAAATTGGCCGAGTAAGAAAATGTGTTGCATTAATTTTTGAACGCCCCTCCTATTAACTGAATAAACTACTGCACTAAGGATTGAATCACTAGACACTAGTCTGTTTCTTCTCAGTCTGATGGATGGCGCTCACTTCTGGCGATCTCAGCGATGCAGCAACCTCGGCGGCTAACGAACAGCGCATCCCCACCAACGCCTAATCTTTCGACTTTCATGAAATCTACGGACTAGAAAGGCGCTTTAACATGAGTTTGGAGGTTGACAACCAAATGGGATAGTCACGAGCAGATTGGTAGAACTGTTTGTAATCAAGAAAGTTTTAGATTTTTTTCTACTTTGCTGAAGAAAACGCCCAAAGTTGCGAAATTCAGTTATCTTTATTTAACTGATGACCAGTTTCTGGTATCAGCACCCATTCCCAACACATCCAAACAGAAAAAATGGTGTATTCCATGGTAGCACGTAAACCATGTTAACATGTGAAATGTATTCGCAGTTGCGATAATAGACAACCATCAGCTGTATAATGGAATGACGACAATGAAAATTTTTGCTCGACCGTGTCTCGAACCCAAACATTCCGCTTATTCCAAGAGGTCGCCTTCTCAATAGGCTATCCGAGAACGCTCCACGGCCACACTGAAACTTCCATCTGTCGTCCACCATGAGTCCTATAACCTGCACTCATGCATCCATTATGTATATTCCCGTACAGGGGAGACATTTTAAGTGAAAGCCGCTTGCCTGGTGTCGCAGCATAACTACGATATTGCATGTCCAAAGGAATATTGCGAGGTGCTCCTGGACAAGACAGGCTCTGCAATATCGCATGTCAATACTGTACATACTTGTGTCTAAGTCAATTTTTTGCGTCAGGATTGGCTGGACAAATGCCAGAGGTCACTGAAAACCTTAACTTCGACACAAGTATGTACAATATTAACATGGTTTGCGTGCTATCACTGAATACACCATTGTTCTGTTTGGATGATTAGAGAATGGGTTCTGATACCCGAAACCAGTCCTCAACTAAATAAAAAGAACTGAATTTCGCAGCTTCGGCTTTTTTCTACATCAAATTGATTAACGCAAGTCACTGTCCTGTTATTAACCATGCATGCTGGAAATCCGAAGGTTCCGATTTTATTTTTCTTTATTTATTTATTTTATTTACACGTCAATTTCCGTAGAACCAAATTGAGGAGCAAATCTCCAAGGTCATGTAACGTGTCAGTGCATGAAATTACAACATAAAAGTAATAACAGATAAAAATAAATGTTCATGAACTCGAACAAAGTCAATCCATAAGTTTAAGGAAACGCAATGAACAATAAGAATCAGCTTAATTTTTCAAGGAACTCCTCGACAGAATAGAAGGAGTGATCCATGAGGAAACTCTTCAGTTTCGATTTGAAAGCGCGTCGATTACTGCTAAGATTTTTGAATTCGATTGGTAGCTTATTGAAAATGGATACAGCAGTATATTGCACAACTTTTTGCACAAGAGCTAAGGAAGTCCGATCCAAATACAGGTTTGGTTTCTGCCGAGTATTAACCGAGTGAGAGCTATTATTGGTAACAAGAAATGACAGAAAGGAATATATATATATATATATATATATATATATATATATATTGAGAGGCCAATGTCAAAATACCCAGACTCTTGAACAGGCGTCGACAAGAGGTTCGTGAACTTACACCACTTATTGCCCGAACCGCCCGTTTCTGAGTCATTTGATATTCGAAAGTGGAACGATCGGAAAATAGTGTGAAAGTGGTTCGATGAACCCTCTGCCAAGTACTTGAGTGTGAATTGCATAGTGTTCATGTAGATGGTACAGGAGAAGAAACAGACATTTGTTACCACTGAAAAGCATCCTCTGCCATCCACTTTATAGTGATTTGCGGAACTTGGTCACAACGTAGTTCCACTTTTAGTTACTGGTCGACTGCAGCGTTTATTGTACAAGGAAGACACAGTTCGCGGCACTCTCCACTACAGAGCGTGACGCTAGTTTTCCAGGTTGTAGTAGCTTCGTTCACGCCCGCCTCTCTGCCGTTATTCTGCTTTGTGTGCCTCGCCGTTGTCCCGCAGCTGCGTCACTCATTATCACCCTTCCGTGAGACCAAGACCAGCTGAACAGTGCTTAATCCCAGCGGCGCATCGCCGCCTGCTCACCTAGTTCTCATCGGGACGATAATTTCTGGTGACACAGCAAAGCTTTTGCCCCGAGGCAAAAACATCGCCTCGGTCGGTCAGATAGAGAAGGCATTTAGTGGCCGTGCGGTCAGGCGCGAAGGCCGTCCCTCCCGGAAGCGACCGCCTGACAGATGCACAGCCGCCAAAGCCCACCCTCCAGCGTCGTTCAGCATTCAATGTTTCCCACAAGACAACAGTGACAGACGCCACAAGTGCATTCAATACAATGCCCTTCTGTGCTGCCAGGTCAAGTCGCCTTTCCTCTGTTGCACGATTTTAGTTGATTGTTTGTTCCACGGTCACTTATTTCAAATGAAAATTTGTGGTAAGGTTGTATGGGACCAAACTGCTGACGTCATCAGTCACTAATCTTACGCACTACTTACTCTAACTTACGCTAAGGACTCGAACCTCCGACGGGGGGGGGGGGGGGGGGGGGGGGGGAGGGGGGGGAGCCGCGCCGACCGTGACAAGACGTCCAAGATCACAGCAGCTAGCCCGCGCGGCTCACTTATTTCAAAATGACGTAGAAATGCAGTGACAGCGGTATAGACAACCAACTATAATCGCTAAGCAGAGTAAAGGCGACTGGACCTAATGGGATACCTAAGCGATTACAGAAAGAGCATTCAAAAGAATTTGCTCCTCTCCAGCAGCAGTGTACCGTACGTCGCTGGAGGAGCGAAGCGTTCCAAATGATTGGAAAAAGGCGGAGGTCATTCCCGTTTTCAAGAAGGGTCATCAAACAGATGCACACAACTGTAGGGATACAGTGGGATGTGACGCCTCCCATTGCTGCCCACTGGCACTTCCACGATCAGCGGAAGTGTAATGTACTTTTTCTATGCCCAGCCAGTATTCTTCAGCTTGTCAAGATACGTGAAAGAGAGGCGACACAACACTACCCGTTATTGCAGTCAATATTTATTGATTATGTCCGCTCTTTGCTCTAATTTCAGACTCTTTCGTTTACAAGTTTTGATTCAAATTATTACTATCGGCTAGTGGTGTTGCTTAGCAGTTGCCGCCAAAGATGTTCATTGACAGGCACCATAAGCCCGATTCGCGTTTCAAAATAAATTGATATCTTTGATTTGCGTAGCGCATGCACACCGAATTACTTCTTTCAGAAATCACAGGGTTCATTTAATACAGTACGATGTTTTGACCGTTGAAAATTTTTCCCGCTAGTATTAATGTGGAATGAACTATTGTTATTATTATTATTATTATTATTGTCCAGAGATAATCCAATACGCGGCTCACTTCTCGTGATACACAGATCGAAATCTTACAACACTATAGCTTTTCCTTCAATCGATTTTCATTAACACAGTTTCTTTGATATGATTCTGTGCTATGAATGGTCACACTTTAGCCAGATCGTAAATGTCCAAACAAGATCCATAACCGAAAGTCAAGTTGTGACGCGATGTTTGAATAGTAGCTTCGGCAACAACTGATGCTCTTAAATTGGAATTAATGATATCGATCCTTTATGGACTGAGATGATCGCTGGATGATAGCGTTATCTCAGTTATGGCAGTTTTCGTACTTTTGACAATAACGAACAGAAATTTACGTTTAACTATTCGGTCTTCCAATGAAGTTAACTATTTCACGCAGTGGTGCATGTCTTAAGAGACACGAATACTCAGGACTCAAACGCTAAAAGCTCGGACAGTAAAATCTCTAACACGAAAACTGCCAGGTGGTAGAAAATCGCAGACGCTAAAGACGTTAACAATTCGTGCGTTGGGTTTATGTAGCAGTTGTCAAACAAAAGGGACGTTCGTTAGAAACTCTTTGAATAAAGCCCCTTGCTACTTTGCATATAATACTCTATTCCATTGGCTCTTATTATTCTTTATTTAATTTTCTCTACTTTAAAACGGGAATTCGCGATTTTATGTGAAATATGGGAATTGTTCATGGCCAGTTCGAATAAATTTTAGGTTCAAAAAAGACCAGATATGTAACGAGGGGTTACAAAGGACATGAATTCACTTTTTACGTACCACTAATATTACATTTATGTGACCTAACTAAATCATTTTAAAGTAAAAAATACATTTAAAACGCAAAATTTTACTGAAAATCACGAAAATGAACGAAGTGTCCATATAACTTTGTCCTCCCTTACAGCGATCAAACCTCTAATTCTCCTTAGTACATCCATAATTCATTTCTTCGATATATTCTCCCATTCGTATGTCCTGTGCAACGCTCTTGACAAGTTCTTTCAGCATCCAGAACTTGTTTCTGTGTATACTTCCCTTTGCAGTTTCCTTCTTCAGACCTTGCCAGGTATTTTCAATTGGGTTCATGTTTGGGAAGTTCCCTGGTCAGTCCAAAACATGAGTTCCAGTCTCATTCAAATACTTAGTCACAGATTTTGCCTTGTGTCATGATGCAGGATCGTCCACAAAGATGTAAATGTTGTCGGGAAACCGTTCCACTACCTGGGGAAAAGGCCGAGTTTCCAAATATGGCGTGTACTAATCTTGATGCATCGTCCCTTTCACAATACAAAGATGTACTTTCCTTTGCTACTTATTACAAACCAAAACATTACTGACAGACGCTGGGGTCGTTGAATTATGCAACCTTCGTGGAACTTTTCATGGCCCCTGCGTCTCACAAATTCCGTTTTGTCTTGCAGAATTTGGGTATTTGTTTTGTCAGAGAAGCAAACCTGAAATAAAATCGCATGTCACATTTCGAATCTCTGTTATCATAAAAGAAGGATTAGCATGATATTATAATTTATTTACCTTCTTCCAGGCGTCCCCGTCCAGTTATTGTACTTTTCGGCCCATTCCAGTCGTTTTGGGTTAAGTGTCCGTTTCTTGGCAGGACGACGGTGTCGTAACTCCACTTCTTAGAACCAGCACTACAGAGTGTGGGGGGATACAAGCACTCGACCATCCTCCAGAATTTTGCTAACCACTCGTATCGGTTTACTTCGGTTTCCGCTACCATTCGTCTTATTTCTCCGTCTGTTCTAGGTAATGTAATACGTTTTCGACTACAATTACCTTTCGACTGCGTTTGGAGATTTATTATTTTTCACTTTGTTGCTTATATCTCGAACTGTGGATTGTGAGACTCCTTCTGTATGAGCAATATCTCGCTGGATATATTGACAGTGTGACAAAACAGTCGATATTCTGGCCTTTTTTCCGTGGAGTGAGTTTACCCATATCTGAAAACAGTCACAATGAAACCATTTTCAGAATTAAGGAACTCATTAAGTTTTAAAACATGCATGCATTGCATAAGAATGTAACGAATTACATAAAATTTGATAATAATTGAAAAACTTACCCATCTTCTGAATATAATACGCTGTACTTCACAAAAATAGTTCTGATAGTCATAACTATTCAGTATTTCAGAA
Organism: Schistocerca serialis cubense; assembly: GCF_023864345.2. Lineage (NCBI taxonomy): Eukaryota > Metazoa > Arthropoda > Insecta > Orthoptera > Acrididae > Schistocerca > Schistocerca serialis. The sequence continues at coordinate 594,605,422 of NC_064639.1, forward strand.
AATATTGAAGTGACAGTCTAAATGTCATAAATTTGTCAAACAAACAATATAAGTTTACTTGTTATTCTACAGTGTTTGAGAAACAATACGACACATGTATCATTGTTTAGTGTGGAGCAATTCCAAAGTAAACCTCAAAACTTCACGAACTACGAGGTGAGTGTATTAATTTGGCACCCCACTGTATATTGCTGACGTGGGCATGTTGCAGAACTTTAGAACATGTTTCACGGTCGTGTATTATGACATTTCTGGTGACTCCACAAAAAACGAGCCTGTGAAACCAAGCTCGCTCTCTTCGTCCACGAGACGCAGAAGTCAGTAGGTACCGGCGACCACGCTGATGCCTTGGTCCTTAATATCCGGGAGGCGTTCGACACAGTTCTCCACTGTCGCCTAATGAACAAAATACGAGCTTACGAGATATCACACCAGCTTGGTAATTGGACTGAAGAGTTCCTAACAAACGGAACATAGTACATCATCCTTAAGAGAGAGAAATCTTCAGGCTAAAAGCAACTTCGTGTGCACCCCAAGAGCGTACTATCACTACTTTTCACAATATATGGTGTTCATAAGTTAATTATGCAAAATTAGCTTTAATTGCGAAAAACGTAAATAACTTACACAAATGTTTGATACAGCACTAAGTGCGGTATATGTTCAAGTTTTATTTACAGACGTTCAATTTGGCTACCTTTTGTAACACGACAAATGTCTGATATGCAATCAGTTTGCTGTCAAATCCCACGAAGCAAGTCATGACGTATGGTGGCAACTGCTTGTGTTATCCGTTGTCGCAGCTCGTCGACGTTTCGCGGAAGCGGAGGAACAAACACTGTCTTTAATGTAACCATATACACAGAAGTCCTTTGTGGTTAAATCAGGACATCATGGTGGCCAGAATATTGTTTCACCACTTCCAATCCAACTCGGCACATACATACGAAGAAAATACGCGACAACTTCACGATCATAATGTGGTGGCGTCTCATCTTGCTTCAAAATAAATTATCTGCCTGTATCCTGTTGTAACTGACTCATTAATGTTTAAGCATGTCCGTGTACCCGGACTACGAATTTAAGACTGCCAAACTTTCTCAACTGCTGCGTCAGAGACTGCTGGCCGACCCTGATCCGACGTCCTATGTGATGCACAGCCAGTTTCGGCGAAACGATTGTATCAGTTAATAGCGGTTTGAGGTGGTGGCTTGCGATATGTAGTCCGGAATAGCCTCTGAACTTTGCTAGCGGATTTGGATTCACGAAACCATAAACAACGCTGTGCGGACTCTACACCGTTATACGACTCCATGATTACTGTTGGGATAACTCGTTCGCGCATGCCACCTAGCGAGAAAGTAGATAACTAAAAGTGTTAAGGCAGGAATAAAATTTGAAGATATAATGCGTTTAGTGCTGTATCAGACATTTCTGTGGATTATTTATCCTTTTCACAATTAAAGGATACTTTTGTATAAGTAATTTATAAACAGTCTGTATTTATAAATGACCTGCTGGATTACCTCAGAAGTTCCATGAGGCTGTTCGTGGAACCTATTTTCTGGTTTTCTCGAACAGTGAGAACATAAAAAATAGAAGGGGTAGGGAGTCATGGGGGTCACACACGCAGGTATCACATCCAATACCTATTTAAAAACAAAAGCAAAACAAGGATAATGGAATGTAGTCGAATTAAGTCGGGTGATGCTGAGGGAATTAGATTAGGAAATGAGACACTTAAAGTAGTAAAGCAGTTTTGCTATTTGGGGAACAAAATAACTGATGATGGTCGAAGTAGAGAGGATATAAAATGTAGACTGGCAATGGCAAGGAAAGCGTTTCTGAAGAAGAGAAATTTGTTAACATCGAGTATAGATTTAAGTGTCAGGAAGTCATTTCTGAAAGTATTTGTATGGAGTGTAGCCATGTATGGAAGTGAAACATGGACAATAAATAGTTTGGACAAGAAGAGAATAGAAGCTTTCGAAATGTGGTGCTACAGAAGAATGTTGAAGATTAGGTGGGTAGATCACGTAACTAATGACGAGGTATTGAATAGGATTGGGGAGAAGAGGAGTTTGTGGCACAACTTGACTAGAAGAAGGGATCGGCTGGTAGAACATGTCCTGAGGCATCAAGGGATCACAAATTTAGCATTAGAGGGCAGCGTGGAGGGTAAAAATCCTAGAGGGAGACAAAGAAATGAATACACTAAGCAGATTCAGAAGGATGTAGGGTGCAGTAGGTACTGGGAGATGAAGAAGCTTGCACAGGATAGAGCAGCATGGAGAGCTGCATCAAACCAGTCTCAGGACTGAAGACCACAACAACAACCTATTTAAACTCCCACAGAACCCGGAAATTGCAATAAATTCCTAAAACGCGCCTTGATAAGCATGAAAAAACATAACTGGTGCAGTACTTTATTATTCAAATCATTATTGACACAGGTGTAGGTTTCCAAAAAAACATCGTTTATGGTGGAGGAAATTAACAAACTATAGTTACCTTGAGGCCTACTCTCAACTTGCTCTACTTAGTCATTTCAATCTTTATAGAAGTTTATTTTCACCAGAAGCAAACTGTACAATACTATCATTACAACAAACTTGATTCAGAAAGGCTCCATTAACAAGATTTTTCTATTCTCATTTGATAGAAAAGAAACTCCTAGCCTCGCTCCTCTTTCAGTTATTAATTTTCTACTGACCACGAGGTCACTGGAGACACAGAACACACGCTCGGACAAGAAAAGGATGGAGAAGGAAATTTGCCATATCCACATCCTTGCAAATATCCAATTTAATTTACGCAATTTGAGCGACTGTGAACAAACTGTGGCAGTATAGATAAGATGGTTGAGTCAGAAGCAATTGATCTGTACAGATGAAAGGTGAATGTTATCCGAGAGACATATAATTAAAATTGAAATAAATGTAAAAGTTGAAACATGAAGAGTTTGAATGGATCTTTGCTTGAAATGCTAAATAAGATAAAAAAGTGTAGAGCTCGTAACTGTGCCCAACTAAAGAGTAATTAATGAACTATGTAGTGTGCAGAGCACGATAGTCTAGAAAATTCAGCGAAACACTGTTGAACTTTGTGAGTTACGAACAGATACAAAATATTATGACTGGGGTTGCACATTTATGTGCCACGTAAAAAACAAAAACATTAATTTAAAGTCATTAATCTTATTAAACCAAAGGAAGCCATTACTGATTTTTGCAGTCGATAGTATTGATTGGTGAGATTATCTTATTACAGACCAAATATTCCGGACTTTGTGCTGTTCTGTGAATAGAATTGTGTATTTATTTAACATTTTCCTTACTGGCGTTCGGAATTTATTATCCAGTCTATCAGTTAAATTTGAAACTGCCGTCTGCATCTTATAACCGCCACATAGTGACATACGAAGCACGGTGGGAAAAGGTCAAAGGTAAAACGGCATCCAGCTCCAGCTTTGACGCCATGAAATTGTACAACTACATCTACATCTACATGACTACTCTGCAATTGACGCTCAGGTGCCTGGCAATGGGTTCATCGAAACACTTTCGCGCTATTACTCTACCGTTTCACTTTATAAAGAACGCGGGAGAAACGAACACTTAAATATTTCTATGCGAGCTCCGACTTCTCTTCTTTTATTACGTTGACAATTTCTCCCTATATAAGTGTGTGAACATTGGAGATTGAAATTTAGTGAAGAGATCTCACCGCAACGAAAAAATTACCCCCCCCCCCCCCCCATTTTCGCGTATCGCATCCGTGTCTTTTACGCGTTGTAGGAAACCCACGTTTAAAGCTCTACGCAAGTACGAAAAATTTTAGTGGCATATTAGTCACCAAACCACTAGACAAGGGCCTCAAATTCAATATTCCATTGTAAATTACAAGGATTTTCTGCCAGATTTCAAGACAGTTTCACTGTTAAAAGCATCTCGCATGGGAGTTCACGCTAAATTCTATAAAACTTCACCAAACATGAAGATATTGCGTTCTTTTAAATTTAGCATGTTTCTTCGGTCGCTCCTGCAACAGTGTTCGGAATAGTTTTGTGTACCACGGTAGGTCAGTTCCATCTCTTATTAATTTATTTGGTATACGAGTAAATCTCTCCATTTGTGCCCTTTAGTATTTCTTTGAATTTAAGCCACATTTGATCTACCCTTTCATAGTTGGTTCAAAAAGGAAGAAGACTGTCTCGTACGAACTTGTCATGTGAATTTTTATCTGTTTTTCGAAACAGATGTATTTTGCATTAATTTGTTGTGGGTTCGGATGTTACGATATTCAGCTCGCTACAACGATCTTGTGGTTACTAATCTCTGTATCCGTCATGGCGCTCCCTATTTGCTCGGGGTTATTTGCTGCTGAATGTTGAGTATGTTTTCTCAAACATTTATACTTCGAGTGCGTTCCAGAACTAATCGTTAAAAATTATTTCGTGACAATGCATTTTATATAATTTCGGACGATTTTTTATTCCCGCTACCGACTTTATATGTGTAATTTTTTCAACATATCGAAGGTAAATTGAAGTCACCACCAACGTTAATTGTATAAGTGTCAACGGCGGCTGTCCTACTTGCCATGACGATTTTATGGAAGTTTTTGCCATAAATGTGAACGTAATTGCGAATATGATAAATGTGCTCAACCTCTATATTATCGATGTTATCATATTCTTCGTAAGACTGAGTCCAGAGATGTTGCTCGGAGTAAGTCAGAGACTAGCAGTAGCAGCGTGGAGAGTCTAGCAATGTAACTGGTTTAACAAGATGGAAGTTGGCCCGCTGTGTAGTGGAAGCAGCAGTACTGAAAGACATTGAGCAAATGAGATCATATTAATGTAAGAATGATAAATGCTAACTTGAAGGTAATCCAGTTTTTATATTTGTAATTGTGTAGCTTCTTATTGTTAGAACATTGCGTATGGTTGAAGTTTGTTGTAGAAATTTTGTAATGAAGCGCATGGCCTTGTCTTGATAGTTGAAACAGATGTCAAGGATGGCAATTGCACATAGGAGAGATATTAAGGAATATTTTGATAACTTATGTGTGAGAACTTTATGAGAAGGTGTATTTTTGTCATGGCTTAATGAAGCATAGTTAAACTTGGAGTCTTTGTTCTCCTTTATCATTTTATGAAAATTGGTAAGATACCGTCTTGCACTGCACATCGCAACTACGGCAAATGAAATTTGATTTTGGACAGTCACATCATTATTCCCAATAACAACAAGTTGCAGAGCAGACGAATGTTCCGTGCGCACAGATGGGCCAACAAATTTAATTTCCATCAAAGTTCATGTCCACTGTGAGGTCTAGTTATTGTCAGAGTATATTTGTGAAAATGGTGTTGTATCAGTTCAAAGGCTGAATACCAGTAGAATATTTCAGTAAAGTGCTATCTTGTGAATTTTCAAAAACAGTTTTATCAGAAAGTCAGATGTGTTAACTTCTATGTTCATCTGCTGTGTAATTACAAAAACAGTTATGCTACAGTGATTGTCTGCAAGACTAAAGATAAAGATTAGCAGTATTCAGGGCCAACATTTTAACCTGAATCATTTTGTTTTGCAGTCAGATGGCATATGTAAATTTCATTGAAAACGGATTGTTCTCTCGCAACGAACTGTTTGATGTACCGGCTAGTTTGGATTTCACATCATTTAGCTCCATACATTTCCGTTCCACATTAAATTTACACATAGTTCTGTTGCCCTGCACCGAAATTTACGCCAATTCGCTTTCAAAATAAGTTTTACACGTTTCTCAGATACAACTTGAAACTTACGAGTACCAGTTTAAGTACATAAGACCCTTTCAAGTGCAATACCTATATCAAATGAGACTCAAGTCTTATTTCAGCTGTTCAGTAACTGCATCATCTGTATCGGGAGGAGCCGGCTTCGGTGGCCGTGCGGTTCTAGGCGCTCCAGTCCGGAGCCGCGCTGCTGCTACGGTCGCAGGTTCGAATCCTGCCTCGGGCATGGATGTGTGTGATGTCCTTAGGTTAGTTAGGTTTAAGTAGTTCTAAGTTCTAGGGGACTGATGACCATAGATGTTAAGCCCCATAGTGCTCAGAGCCATTTGAACCATTTTTTTTTTTTTTGTCCTGTGTTTGACATACACCCGTTGAGACTGAAACCCTTTTTGTTCTTTCCCAAGACCCTCTAACCTAAAAACAATGTGTGGCATGCACTTCCACACAGCCCCCACTACCCATGTAATCACCGTCTGTGTGTAATGGAATGCTGAATTATGAAGCGGGGCTGTATGCCCCACCACCCGATGGGCAAGTCAAGTAATCTAAAGCCTACATGCTCACAGAACTGTCTGAGTCTCTGATTCATACTCTTCAATCGGTTTAGTAACAAAGCTCCAAAATCGATCCTGTCGAGGATCCAACAGAGAGTGAGCTCTACCATCCTCTCACAAGCAAGAATGACTGTCTTTACTAATTCATGTAGCTACCCAAAACCAGAGAGAATTCCTTCCAATCCAAAGCAGCACACACCGTGAGTATCGACATTAGCCGCCACTAAGCCATTCATGGCATCCAGAAGGACCTGTCCCCCCCCCCCCCCCCGTCGCCCCCCCCCCCAACCCCCAGTATGCACACGAGTGCACACTGGATTTTTTCCCCTCCTTGGTAGCCTCCTGCTTCCTTAACATTGGAGCGCCCAACTACAAATAGTCTCACCCTCTATCACTGCCCGTATCTTGCAGGCTAACAGGCTTCCTCCAAAACAGGAAAAGCGGCTGCATCTGGCTCAGAATTTTCGTCAGCCCCAGATAGCACCTTAAGTCTGTTTGTCAGATGGACTGGAGAGGGCTTTCGCTGCTGCTGCACCTTGGGATAACCTCTCATTCGACCATGGCTGACGTGTCAACCTCAGTGCAGGCAGTAACAGGGGCATCAACAGTAGTGGACCGATCGGGGGACACATGGGATGTGTTGCCCGTCTGTTGGATCTGTGCGAATGGTCCCCCACAATGATGCTCACTGGCAACACCCTCAAGCTGCTCGACCAAAGCCCGCACTGCCTGGAGCTGTAAGTGAAGGGCCACCAAGTCAGCCTACATCCGAGCACGACAATCACAATCCCTGTCCATACTAAAGATGGCTCAACTCTACGTTACATACTGTATTTATCAGAACGTAGGACTGTGCCTAGTAAGCACACAAACACACAGTAAATCTAACAATTAAGCTAGCAACCACACAGATAGCTGAAAATAGGTTGTTGCTGTTCCGAACTCGTAAAAATAATTCACAGATGAACGCTTTACTCGCCTATTCTGTAGTGTGAACGGAAGCAGTCGCCTTGCTGACAGTCTAACCGACACTAACGTGTTTAAACCAAAACCAACACACACATGTGGCGATAGAAGCGGCAGTAATCTGTATTATACAGCTGCTAAAACGAAAGGCTGTCCCTAGTAAGCACACAAACACGCAAAAAATTTAAGACTTAAACTATTAGCCACACAGGTGTCTGAAAATAAGTCGTTCCTGTTAGGGTCTCGTAAAAATAACTCACAAACGAACGCTGTACTCGTCTGTGCTGTAGCAAGAACAGAAGCAGCCGTCTTGCTTATCCTACACTCCATTCAAGTAAAATTGAAATAAAATCTGCAGAAACAAGTTATAGTGAAAAAAAGTTGTGGGTGAGGCCGAAGTCGTTTTACCTTTCCGTCAACAAGATAAAAAAAAGTATTAAGCATACTATATGAGTATAAGTAACATCTTACCAGGAAAGTACTTGGGCTCGAACAAACACAAATACACCAAAATCGTGTGAGAAATAATGTAAATGTCTCTTATTGCACTAGTGATACTCCCGCATCTGCAAGACTCTGCAGTCGTCCGTTAGAGACCTCTGCGTATGCCGTGCCGGACTGCACACTGACCTGCCGGTACGCCAGTCGGGACCAGTACAGACGGTGCAGTGTGCCTCTGAAGTTGCGGTTTGTGACGTTATTTGTGTATTGAAGCGTCAGATGGCTCGGCGATTGGTAATCAATCCTGCTAATGTATTGCGATTGGTTGAGATGAAGTTACGAACAACCCTTCTTCGTGAAGATGGTATTGGTGTAGAAGACGAATCCTTCACATGTTTTCTGATATATATTATAGTGCAGAAATATGAGCATAAGTTAGAAACAGATACTGTTGTAACACTGACACATAATGATGATGACAGGGATGATAATGGCGAACAACTCATTGCAAATGGTAGTGCTACGACAAGTGTGGGAAGAGGCGATGGAAGCAGTGACAGTGAACACCAACTGTGTCCCAAGAAGAAGGTTAAAGTTGCAAGTATCATCACGGCGTTTGATGACAACACACTGGAGAACATGTACGATGATTATTACGCAAGAGGTTTCGACACATACGACAAGCTTCTGAAAAGATACCCTAAACTGAAGTCCAAAAGCAATATTATAAACATACTGGATTACGTGGCAAAGAAAAGAGAAGGAAAGACAGTTTTCAAAGGAAATCGTACACTGCTGTTCAAGACCATCAAGGAGCGTGTAATGGCGAAATTCGATGATGCGTGAGAATGCGGTTCCGCCATTCATTATTGGCATTTACAACATTGGGCATTGGACGTAGCCAGAAATCTCGGGTGTACGAACTTTACAGCTTCACAAGGATTTATTACTAATTTGAAAAAGGAGTTTAGGATAGCATCACGCCGTATCACTATGCTCCAAGCACGAAAAGATAAGGATGACGAAGAAGAGCTGATTGAAAGAGCTCAAACGTTTGTTGCTGACGTCAATGAGCATATCACGAGAGAAAACATCGATATTAGTTCTGTATGGAACTGTGATCAGAGTCAGTTCAGCTATGAACTTTCTTGTGACAGAACACTATCCATGAAAGGGGAGAGAAACACTGTCGCGATGTTGCAATCAGTTAACTGTGCAACACATAGTTACACGATCGATGTTGCTATATCAATGGACGGACGATTGACAGACAAACTCTATATTTGCTTCCAAGAATCCAGTGGAAAGTTTGGACCCCGCGTGTCAAGGGAAATAGAAACGCGGTGCCCTCCAAATGTCGTCGTCGATGCAAGTGTGAGTGAGAAGCTGACGAAACAACATCTGAAGACGTTTTTTTGTCAGTTTTGAATCCACATTTGTCGAGAAAGTCATTAGTACTTTGTGACTCCTGGTCTGGACATAAGGATGAACGAGTACTACTGGAAGCATCTGGCGGAAAACATGTAGATTTAAAAATCATTCTGCCTAAAACTACAAAATATGCACAACCTCTGGATGTGTATTTCTTCAGGCAATATAAAATATATGCTAAGAGAATAACAGACTTCATTAAACTACGTTCCAGTAATATGCAGCCGAAATTGCACGACAGATTGTTTATCATGAATACGCATTCTGTCATTTACAATGAGTTATCTGCGGGAGTATACAGACCAATGCTCCATTACGCGTGGCAGAACGCTGGCTACGATATTGGTGAATCAGTGAACAACTTCAAAAGTGTCATTGACGTGTCGTTCAACACTGATGTTATAGAATGTGCAAATACGCCATGCGATCAACTTGCATTTCTTAACTGTGTAAGAGGTATGCGCTATATGCGCTGCCTAACAGGCAAGACTTAGGAGAGTCTCTGACCAGAGAGCAGTATGTAGTTAGTTGTTGCTTGTCGCTAGTCGGCAGTAGTCAGCAGTAGTCGGCAGTAGTCGACAGTAGTTTGCGTGAGTCGGCAGTAGTCTGCGTGAGTCGGCAGTAGTCGACAGTAGTTTGCGTGAGTCGGTAGTAGTCTGCGTGAGTCGGCAGTAGTCGACAGTAGTTTGCGTGAGTCGGCAGTAGTCTGCGTGAGTCGGCAGTAGTCGACAGTAGTCTGCGTGAGTCGGCAGTAGTCTGCGTGAGTCGGCAGTAGTCGACAGTAGTTTGCGTGAGTCGGTAGTAGTCTGCGTGAGTCGGCAGTAGTCGACAGTAGTTTGCGTGAGTCGGCAGTAGTCTGCGTGAGTCGGCAGTAGTCGACAGTAGTTTGCGTGAGTCGGTAGTAGTCTGCGTGAGTCAGCAGTAGTCGACAGTAGTTTGCGTGAGTCGGCAGTAGTCTGCGTGAGTCGGCAGTAGTCGACAGTAGTCTGCGTGAGTCGGCAGTAGTCTGCGTGAGTCGGCAGTAGTCGACAGTAGTCTGCGTGAGTCGGTAGTAGTCTGCGTGAGTCGGCAGTAGTCGACAGTAGTTTGCGTGAGTCGGCAGTAGTCTGCGTGAGTCGGCAGTAGTCGACAGTAGTCTGCGTGAGTCGGCAGTAGTCTGCGTGAGTCGGCAGTAGTCGACAGTAGTTTGCGTGAGTCGGCAGTAGTCTGCGTGAGTCGGCAGTAGTCGACAGTAGTTTGCGTGAGTCGGCAGTAGTCTGCGTGAGTCGGCAGTAGTCGACAGTAGTTTGCGTGAGTCGGCAGTAGTCTGCGTGAGTCGGCAGTAGTCGACAGTAGTTTGCGTGAGTCGGCAGTAGTCTGCGTGAGTCGGCAGTAGTCGACAGTAGTTTGCGTGAGTCGGTAGTAGTCTGCGTGAGTCGGCAGTAGTCGACAGTAGTTTGCGTGAGTCGGCAGTAGTCTGCGTGAGTCGGCAGTAGTCGACAGTAGTCTGCGTGAGTCGGCAGTAGTCTGCGTGAGTCGGCAGTAGTCGACAGTAGTTTGCGTGAGTCGGTAGTAGTCTGCGTGAGTCGGCAGTAGTCGACAGTAGTTTGCGTGAGTCGGCAGTAGTCTGCGTGAGTCGGCAGTAGTCGACAGTAGTTTGCGTGAGTCGGCAGTAGTCTGCGTGAGTCGGCAGTAGTCGACAGTAGTCTGCGTGAGTCGGCAGTAGTCTGCGTGAGTCGGCAGTAGTCGACAGTAGTTTGCGTGAGTCGGTAGTAGTCTGCGTGAGTCGGCAGTAGTCGACAGTAGTTTGCGTGAGTCGGCAGTAGTCTGCGTGAGTCGGCAGTAGTCGACAGTAGTTTGCGTGAGTCGGTAGTAGTCTGCGTGAGTCGGCAGTAGTCGACAGTAGTTTGCGTGAGTCGGCAGTAGTCTGCGTGAGTCGGCAGTAGTCGACAGTAGTCTGCGTGAGTCGGCAGTAGTCTGCGTGAGTCGGCAGTAGTCGACAGTAGTTTGCGTGAGTCGGTAGTAGTCTGCGTGAGTCGGCAGTAGTCGACAGTAGTTTGCGTGAGTCGGCAGTAGTCTGCGTGAGTCGGCAGTAGTCGACAGTAGTCTGCGTGAGTCGGCAGTAGTCTGCGTGAGTCGGCAGTAGTCGACAGTAGTTTGCGTGAGTCGGCAGTAGTCTGCGTGAGTCGGCAGTAGTCGACAGTAGTTTGCGTGAGTCGGCAGTAGTCTGCGTGAGTCGGCAGTAGTCGACAGTAGTTTGCGTGAGTCGGCAGTAGTCTGCGTGAGTCGGCAGTAGTCGACAGTAGTTTGCGTGAGTCGGTAGTAGTCTGCGTGAGTCGGCAGTAGTCGACAGTAGTTTGCGTGAGTCGGCAGTAGTCTGCGTGAGTCGGCAGTAGTCGACAGTAGTCTGCGTGAGTCGGCAGTAGTCTGCGTGAGTCGGCAATAGTCGACAGTAGTTTGCGTGAGTCGGTAGTAGTCTGCGTGAGTCGGCAGTAGTCGACAGTAGTTTGCGTGAGTCGGCAGTAGTCTGCGTGAGTCGGCAGTAGTCGACAGTAGTTTGCGTGAGTCGGCAGTAGTCTGCGTGAGTCGGCAGTAGTCGACAGTAGTTTGCGTGAGTCCGTAGTAGTCTGCGTGAGTCGGCAGTAGTCGACAGTAGTTTGCGTGAGTCGGCAGTAGTCTGCGTGAGTCGGCAGTAGTCGACAGTAGTCTGCGTGAGTCGGCAGTAGTCTGCGTGAGTCGGCAGTAGTCGACAGTAGTTTGCGTGAGTCGGTAGTAGTCTGCGTGAGTCGGCAGTAGTCGACAGTAGTTTGCGTGAGTCGGCAGTAGTCTGCGTGAGTCGGCAGTAGTCGACAGTAGTCTGCGTGAGTCGGCAGTAGTCTGCGTGAGTCGGCAGTAGTCGACAGTAGTTTGCGTGAGTCGGTAGTAGTCTGCGTGAGTCGGCAGTAGTCGACAGTAGTTTGCGTGAGTCGGCAGTAGTCTGCGTGAGTCGGCAGTAGTCGACAGTAGTTTGCGTGAGTCGGCAGTAGTCTGCGTGAGTCGGCAGTAGTCGACAGTAGTTTGCGTGAGTCGGTAGTAGTCTGCGTGAGTCGGCAGTAGTCGACAGTAGTTTGCGTGAGTCGGGGCAGTAGTCTGCGTGAGTCGGCAGTAGTCGACAGTAGTCTGCGTGAGTCAGCAGTAGTCTGCGTGAGTCGGCAGTAGTCGACAGTAGTTTGCGTGAGTCGGTAGTAGTCTGCGTGAGTCGGCAGTAGTCGACAGTAGTTTGCGTGAGTCGGCAGTAGTCTGCGTGAGTCGGCAGTAGTCGACAGTAGTCTGCGTGAGTCGGCAGTAGTCTGCGTGAGTCGGCAGTAGTCGACAGTAGTTTGCGTGAGTCGGCAGTAGTCTGCGTGAGTCGGCAGTAGTCGACAGTAGTTTGCGTGAGTCGGCAGTAGTCTGCGTGAGTCGGCAGTAGTCGACAGTAGTTTGCGTGAGTCGGTAGTAGTCTGCGTGAGTCGGCAGTAGTCGACAGTAGTTTGCGTGAGTCGGCAGTAGTCTGCGTGAGTCGACAGTAGTCGACAGTAGTCTGCGTGAGTCGGCAGTAGTCTGCGTGAGTCGGCAGTAGTCGACAGTAGTTTGCGTGAGTCGGTAGTAGTCTGCGTGAGTCGGCAGTAGTCGACAGTAGTTTGCGTGAGTCGGCAGTAGTCGGCGTGAGTCGGCAGTAGTCGACAGTAGTTTGCGTGAGTCGGTAGTAGTCTGCGTGAGTCGGCAGTAGTCGACAGTAGTTTGCGTGAGTCGGCAGTAGTCTTCGTGAGTCGGCAGTAGTCGACAGTAGTCTGCGTGAGTCGGCAGTAGTCTGCGTGAGTCGGCAGTAGTCGACAGTAGTTTGCGTGAGTCGGTAGTAGTCTGCGTGAGTTGGCAGTAGTCGACAGTAGTTTGCGTGAGTCGGTAGTAGTCTGCGTGAGTCGGCAGTAGTCGACAGTAGTTTGCGTGAGTCGGTAGTAGTCTGCGTGAGTCGGCAGTAGTCGACAGTAGTTTGCGTGAGTCGGCAGTAGTCTGCGTGAGTCGGCAGTAGTCGACAGTAGTCTGCGTGAGTCGGCAGTAGTCTGCGTGAGTCGGCAGTAGTCGACAGTAGTTTGCGTGAGTCGGTAGTAGTCTGCGTGAGTCGGCAGTAGTCGACAGTAGTTTGCCTGAGTCGGCAGTAGTCTGCGTGAGTCGGCAGTAGTCGACAGTAGTCTGCGTGAGTCGGCAGTAGTCTGCGTGAGTCGGCAGTAGTCGACAGTAGTTTGCGTGAGTCGGTAGTAGTCTGCGTGAGTCGGCAGTAGTCGACAGTAGTCTGCGTGAGTCGGCAGTAGTCTGCGTGAGTCGGCAGTAGTCGACAGTAGTTTGCGTGAGTCGGTAGTAGTCTGCGTGAGTCGGCAGTAGTCGACAGTAGTTTGCGTGAGTCGGCAGTAGTCTGCGTGAGTCGGCAGTAGTCGACAGTAGTCTGCGTGAGTCGGCAGTAGTCTGCGTGAGTCGGCAGTAGTCGACAGTAGTCTGCGTGAGTCGGCAGTAGTCTGCGTGAGTCGGCAGTAGTCGACAGTAGTTTGCGTGAGTCGGCAGTAGTCTGCGTGAGTCGGCAGTAGTCGACAGTAGTCTGCGTGAGTCGGCAGTAGTCGGCGGTAGTCGGCTCGTGTCGGCAGTCTGCTCTGGTCCGGACTCTGGAGGATGAGTATTATTGTTTAAGGTAAAGAAGCAGCCTTGCGCATATCTAGTAATGTATGTGAATTGTCATTCCAATTTTTTTTAAATGCCACAATAATAATTTTTATAATATAAAGTAATTTTTTTAAAAAAAGCATTCATTTCAATTTAAAGATTTTATTCAATGGATTATCTTTCTGTGGTGTCACCGCCAGACACCACACTTGCTAGGTGGTAGCTTTAAATCGGCCGCGGTCCATTACTACATGTCGGACCCGCGTGTCGCCACTTTCAGTGATAGCAGACCGAGCGCCACCACACGGCAGGTCTCGAGAGACTGACTAGCACTCGCCTCGGTTGTACGGACGACGTAGCTAGCGATGCACATTGACGAAGCCTCGCTCATTTGCAGAGCAGATAGTTAGAATAGCCTTCAGCTAAGTCAATGGCTACGACCTAGCAAGGCGCCATTAGCAGTATATTGTCTGAAACTATAGAGTCTCACTTGTACCGTCAATAGCGATGTACCAAGGATGGATTAAAGTTAAGTATTCCAGCAGCTACGTACTTTTCTTTATAGCATTCATTACGTATCCTGTTTCAGACCTCACGCCATCCTTCGTGAGCTTATAGCGTGCATTGCGGTCCCCTCAAACCACACTGTGTCGGCACTTCTGTCGACACATCACTTTCCTTTCATGAATCACAAAGCATAGGCCAGCATTGCACGGAGCTGTGCCGAAAATTTTTTATGTAAGAGCAGATATATTCGCAGTTTTTATTGAGGTAAGAATTTTTGCTTTTTTTTTTTTTTTTTTTATTCAGAGTACAGGGCCGAGGCGCAGCGTTGCTGTCGTCATAAAATTTACCGGGTTACTGAACTTTTTTTAAATTATTTTGGTGTTTAGGAATTTTCTGTTTCGAACTTTACATTAAATGAGAAAAGAATTTTGTGGGTACATTAAATGTGAATGCATTTCTGCACAGAGATTATAAATGGGAGCCAATTTTGTCCAGAGGTTTCAATATTTAAAATTCATTTTTTATTATTATTTCCGTGGGGAGTTTACACTTGGTTCATTTTCATTTTTATATTTCTGTGGGGAGGTTACAAGTGTGCGTTCTGCAGTCATTCGTATTGCTCGGAGCATTTTATTGGCATTCCGCATTTACATTCATAGTTAAGATTGCTGCATTGCGTGTGCGCGTCTACAATTACATTACAGTGATATCTAGAGCATGACTGCAGAGTTTTGCAGAAAAACGACACCCACCAGCACATTCAGAGGTACATAATGGTCCTGTAACCAAACGTTCATACAGATCTGTTTGTTCGAGCCCAAGTACTTTCCTGGTTAGTAAGAGTAACATCGTAGTAAGAGTATAAATAACATCTCTGTTTAGACAGTGTGGCCGGCCCATGGAGGTAAGAATAAGGGGAGATGGCGCTACGTATCCCAGCCGTACTACGTTTTGAAGCCATGGGGGCGTGGCTCGCTGCCATGCTCTGACCAAAACATTGCCAGTGTGCTATAGCGCTGCGTGTATTACAGTCGCTAATTGCACCATATACGCATGTAACGTCATCAGATTGGTTGTTTCAAAGTTTTTGTTTAAAATAAAATCTCGTAAAGGCGAAATTCAGAGTTTCTTCTGATTCAAACTACTTTTTAATGTAATATTACGAATAGCTAGTCTTCAATGTAAACGATACAATTTTTTTAATTCAGTAATAAACGTGTATCACAAACTAAATAATAGAAACTGAAAACTAAGTTAGCTATACCCTCCCTCCAAAGCCCCATAAATACATTTTGTTTGTAATACGTACTGGGGCATTTCAGTTACGTTACACTACTGGGAAACACTGTTCATTACCACCAATATTTACTGAAATACGGTACATAGAATGGCAAATCTACACAGTGTCCTGTTTAGGCCTATACTTTACGCCAGTTAATGTAGTGTTAGCTTTTAATTTGGTACATGATGAAGACAAAGTGAGTTACTCAACACTTCGATTATCGACGATACGTACGTATTATACTGAAAACTAAGAATTTAATTCTTTGAATTAATATACCTTTTGCAAATGTTTTGGGTGTGTAGGGAAAACTGATGGTACAGCATTTTCTCAGAGCCTTACTGTTGAAAGGGAAGTTCGGTCTATGTCCTCTTCTCGGAAATGCTGAGAACATATAGTGCTCCATTTAGATGCACGCCAATTCTTCCTCCTCACGGCATTCTCCCACAGAGCTTTCCGACTTTCATTTTTAGGAAATCTAAAATCATACAGGAGAAAAACACGCTATAGTACAAGTACCGATGTATCACACGTTCATTCACAATGAAGTTGTAAAATCACACTTAACGAGACAACTTACACATGAAATGTTATTCCCTTCGATTTCGCATCACAATCAGAACGATTCGTACATCCGAACGCCACACAAGTCACCATAATAGCGCAAAGTCCTTCCAAAAGCGAGCGACAAGCCTATGCACACAAGCTTACAGCAGAAATGTTTTGGTCGGATTGAGATGGCTACCCTCGGCTTCACATAGCTTCGCAGCTGTGACGTCACGGCGTCTCCCTCTATTCTTACCTCCATGGGCCGGCCATAGTAAACGTTACACAGAAGGTACCTGATGCCTGAGAGGGCTTGTTTACTACAGTTCTGTAACTGGCTGTTGGATTGGGTAAAAGTAAAACTACAGTTAAATGATCTCTGTTACATTCTTTCGCAGCATAACAAATCTGCCTCGGGCAGTCTGGTAATTAGTAAGTCGAATGTCTACCCTGTTTCATGCATTAATTTTAAATGATCTTTCTTCACTATATCACCAGATAGTTTTACTTTCTATTCAACTGCCATTGTAATCCTACCAACTGGACTTTGGAATTGGATAAAAAATATACATCAAATATTTTTAGAGGTGGTTATATCTAGGATACCTTGTGATGCTGCTTTCCGCTTCAACATTCTAACCCAGCAGTGCGTTATTGGCAGGAAAACTGCGCGCTTCCCGGAATACACATCCTCCTTGCAGTGTCGCTGAAGTAAATGGAAGCGTTCTTCTCTTGTTACCCTGTAGCTCGCGGGCGTTGCGTCTGTGAAACCTGGCGCGGCCAAGAATCTACGTAACAAGCATGCAGTGCAAACGTTAAATTGCCGACTGGCTGCTAACTTCCTTCTCACATCCTCGTCGCTGTGACACTAAGGCAGAAACCAGGTACTGTTAGGTGTACAGGAGATGATGAGACTGTAGTTTCAGTTGGTATTTGCTTCTCGTCATCGAACAGTCGAAAAGCTACTGTGGTGCAAATCTGTGCTTCGCTGTTCGTGTAGTGTAAGTGATATAAACATTTCATTACATTTGTGTGTCACAAGTTTATCGCTAGAACTTCTTCCAATTCGGGTGGGATGATACAGCAACCAACGATAAACGTTTCGAAGAGATGAACTGTGTTGGCTGTAAAACAGTCTTTATTGTTTTATATTTTGTCAATAACGCGTTTCGCCTTGTTTAAGGCATCTTCAGATCGGCTGGCACAACAGGGTTTAAACACATAGCCATGCAAATCTCTTAGCAGGTATTAAAAACCGTTGTCAATATTTTAAGAACACTGCATGGTGCCCTGCGCTCAACACTATACTGTATTACATCGGGGCAACACGCATCGTTCTTCGAGTGCCAACGGCGTTTGCCTGCTAAGACATTTGCATGACCTATGAGTTTAACAATTTTTGTGGCAGCGAATCTGAAGATGCCTTAAATAAAAACAAACCCATCATTGGCAAAATATAAAATAATAAAGCTATTTATCTTTTCAAAAAAAAGTTTATCGCTGTTCTTTAATGACGTGGTGAAACTATCTTACCACCAATTTCCTCAGAAATTGTCACCCTCATCACCCCATTCTCTTCATTCCCTCACACTACACATGCAAGCCATGTTGTTCTATCCGTAGTCTACACTATACTAAATTGCAAGGGAACCAGCCAGTGATTTAGACCGCAGACACGAAGCTCATTAGTCAATATTCCCTATCACGTTCACATAATCGGAAAAAGTCACCCCAGGACAAAATGGAAATGCCGCGTGGCTAGGGCCTCACGGCGGGTAGGCCGTTCGCCTGGTGCAAGTATTTCGATTTGACGCCACTTCGTCGACTTGCGTGTCGATGGGGATGAAATGATGATGATAAGGACAACATAACACCCGCTCCCTGAGCGGCGAAAATCTCCGACCCAGCTAGGAATGGAAAGAGCCCTCTTATTTACACATAACATTAGTTATTCCACAATATACATATCTATTATATTAACAAGAAAGCACCAAAACCCTTCAGAAATCAAGAAGGCGATAAATACGTATTAGCAAAAAGCTGGATGCGAAGTGGAAACCTTCCAGTTCACAGTCCGCATCTCTATATTCGTATACTATACTTCAGTTAACAGATCTCATATGAATCTACGATGTCCCAAATGCTTTAACCACTATGTGTGATTTCCCGTCGTTTTATCACAATGTTCAGTCACATTAATGTGACCACCTCCCAAAGGCCTGAATAACCACGTTTTGCAGCGAGCACCGCTGCGAGACGTGCAGGAAGAGAGACAGTCAGGTTCTGGAAGGTACCGACAGTAATGTGGAGCCATGCCGACCCCAGTGCCGTGGTGCTGTGCTACGTTTTTTGGTTGAGGATCCGTGGCGCGAACAGCCTGATCGAAGTGGTCCCACAGATTCTCGATTAGGTTTACATCCGGGGAGTTTGGTGGCAGTGTAGTGCCGTAAATTCCTCCTGGGGCTCTTCGAAGCATGCCTGCACACTGCGAGCAGTCTGACACGTTACATTGTCCTGCTGGCACATGCCAACGTGCCGAGGAAAAACAAACTGCTTGTAGGGGTGGACATGGTCCCGAAGTATCGATGTGTTGATCCACCGTGCCTTCCAGAATCCAGAGAATGCTCTGAAAACGTACCAAAGACCATAACGCTCCCTGCTCCGGCCTGGAGCCATTGCTTCCATACAGGCCAACGACTGTCTGTCCGATGGAGCATAAAGCGTGATTCATCTGAAGTGGCCACCTGTCATCACTCAGTGAATATCCACCTACGGTACTGGTGCGTAAATTCTAGCTTTCGTCGCTGATGAACAGCAGTCAGTATGTATTCTTGAACCAGGCGTTTGCTACAGAGTCGCACATGTAGCAACGTTCGCTGAACATTCGTTGAGGAGGCACTGTTGGTAGCCCCCTGGTTCAGTTGCTCAACAGTTGTACGTCTATTGGTTCGTACACGTCTCCGCAGAGGTCGTTCGCTCCTGTCATCTACAGCCCGTGGTGCATCACAGTTACCTCGGTGCCGGCTTTGCGTAGCGCGATTTTGCCATGTACCGTATTATTTAACCACGGCGGCATACGAACTGTTTACAGACTTAGCTGTTTAGGAAATGCTTCCACACTTGTCCCGAAAGCCAATGATCATGCCCTTTTGGACGTCAGATATGACGCTCCGTTTCCGCATTACGACAACGACTGCGCTGTTTTCCGCGTGCCTCTCGGAAGGGCTTTATACAGGGTGTTACAAAAAGGTACGGCCAAACCTTCAGGAAACATTCCTCACACACAAATAAAGAAAAGATGTTATGTGGACATGTGTCCGGAAACGCTTAAGTTCCATGTTAGAGCTCGTTTTAGTTTCGTCAGTATGTACTGTACTTCCTCGATTCACCGCCGATTGGCCCAATTGAAGGAAGGTAATGTTGACTTCGGTGCTTGTGTTGACATGCGACTCATTGCTCTACAGTACTAGCATCAAGCACATCAGTACGTAGCATCAACAGGTTAGTGTTCATCACGAACGTGGTTTGGCAGTCAGTGCAATGTTTACAAATGCGGAGTTACCAGATGCCCATTTGATGTATGGATTAGCACGGGGCAATAG
Organism: Schistocerca serialis cubense; assembly: GCF_023864345.2. NCBI lineage: Eukaryota > Metazoa > Arthropoda > Insecta > Orthoptera > Acrididae > Schistocerca > Schistocerca serialis. The sequence continues at coordinate 594,625,180 of NC_064639.1, forward strand.
CCGTGGCGCGGTATGTTTGTATCGAGACAGATTTCCAGAACGAAGGTGTCCCGACAGGAAGACGTTCGAAGCAATTGATCGGCGTCTTAGGGAGCACGGAACATTCCAGTCTATGACTCGCGACTGGGGAAGACCTAGAACGACGAGGACACCTGCAATGGACGAGGCAATTCTTCGTGCAGTTGACGATAACCCTAATGTCAGCCTCAGAGAAGTTGCTGCTGTACAAGGTAACGTTGACCACGTCACTGTATGGAGAGTGCTACGGGAGAACCAGTTGTTTTCGTACCATGTACAGCGTGTGCAGGCACTATCAGCAGCTGATTGGCCTCCACGGGTACACTTCTGCGAATGGTTCATCCAACAATGTGTCAATCCTCATTTCAGTGCAAATGTTCTCTTTACGGATGAGGCTTCATTCCAACGTGATCAAATTGTAAATTTTCACTATCAACATGTGTGGGCTGACGAGAATCCGCACGCAATTGTGCAATCACGTCATCAACACAGATTTTCTGTGAACGTTTGGGCAGGCATTGTTGGTGATGTCTTGATTGGGCCCCATGTTCTTCCACCTACACCCAGTGGAGAACGTTATCATGATTTCATAAGGGATACTCTACCTGTGCTGCTAGAACATGTGCCTTTACAAGTACGACACAACATGTGGTTCATGCACGATGGAGCTCCTGCACACTTCAGTCGAAGTGTTCGTACGCTTCTCAACAACAGATCCGGTGACCGATGGATTGGTAGAGGTGGACCAATTCCATGGCCTCCACTCTCTCCTGACCTCAACCCTCTTGACTTTCATTTATGGGGGCATTTTAAAGCTCTTGTCTACGCAACCCCGGTACCAAATGTAGAGACTCTTCGTGCTCGTATTGTGGACGGCTGTGATACAATACGCCATTCTCCAGGGCTGCATCAGCGCATCAGGGATTCCATGCGACGGAGGGTGGATGCATGTATCCTCGATAACGGAGGACATTTTGAACATTTCCTGTAACAAAGTGTTTGAAGTCACGCTGGTACGGTCTGTTGCTGTGTGTTTCCATTCCATGATTAATGTGATTTGATCAGAAGCAATAAAATGAGCTCTAACATGGAAAGTAAGCGTTTCCGGACACATGTCCACATAACATATTTTCTTTCTTTGTGTGTGAGGAATGTTTCCTGAAAGTTTGGACGTACCTTTTTGTAACACCCTGTATACCCCACTGCTACTGCTGCTCCCGGCCTTCTATGAGTGGTCATTGCACGTTGATGCTGAACACAGGCGATGGTCACATCAATGTGACTTGACAGAGTATAATAATTCGCCTCAAAAAATACCGGTTATCGAAAGAATCTCAATGACTTGGTGCTGTGAAACAGCATTACGGACTTCAACTGCAGACCACTTATTGCAGTATGGCGTCTGCTAAATTACGCTTGTGACGTAGAAAGCTGCCTTGCATCTCAGTAGTCTCCGTTTCTCTCCACACTACAAAATTCTTAAGTGTCTGATTCCGCCTTTCACGCCTTGGGACCGCCCCTCAACGTAGAATTTCATGTTGTGAAATCGCAAAAATCATCCAGCTCCCAATCCGCGTCTTCTTTCATTTTCCGTGTGAGGATAGCTTATCTGGTCTGAACGCATTTGCGACAGCGTACCTGTATTTCATCAGTATTTCATATGTAACGTCTTCGTCCTTCAACCATGTATGTAGGCAGTATGTAATACAATAGTTCCCTTTATGCGTAGCTGTCCAGCTCTTAGTCTACTCTTTATAGAACAAAAATCCGCTTAAGTTGGCAGTAATTTACTTAATGTATTCCACGACCGTTTTCGAGGCTTAAAGCTTCATTTTCAGGTGCCACCAAATAATTATGGGAACATAAATGTGTGTCAGTCGGGCGTGTCAGTTATGTGGGGTCACACCCACGTCAAACAAACACATTGGAGCCTAAGACGAACAACCACAGCGTTACCCTGGACAGCATAAGACTGAATTGTCTAGTGAGTGTGCTCACCCATGACTGACTGGCCCGACCGCCGCACATAATTATTTGGTGGTACGTGAAGATGGAACTTTGTGCTTCGAAACGGGTAATGGGAAAAGTTAAGAAAAATATTAGTACCTGAAGGGAATTTTTATTTTATAAATATGTTCCTCAGTTGCGGGTGTTGATCTGGTCAAATATTTTGTACATAATCTAGTGGTTAGCGTTGATGCCTCAAGCACGCGAGGCCTCGACTGTCTAACAAAACTGCTACCTTATGGACTTGTGGGAAGAGTATAAGAGGGCAAAACACGATAATAAATGTCGGGAGATCTTTCAGAGCTTCCTTCAGATCCCAGATCCCATTGGACGCCACTGCCCCCCCCCCCCCCCCTCCTCGTTCCCACAGGGACGCCTTTTGCAACCCATGACCCGCCGCCCACACACACAAAACGCACACCATTTTCTTCGCTGCCATCGTTCTCCCTCCCCCTCCTCTCCTCCCCCCCCCCCCTAGCACACCATCATCAAAAAATTTTTATATCTCCTCATTTAAAAGTGTATCTTGTGTTCTCAAGTGCATTGTGTCTTTTCTTGGTAATTTGGAAATTTGTGGTAAGTTTCTTGGGACCAAACTGCCGAGGTCATCGGTCCCTAGGCTTACACAGTAGTTAACCTAACTTAAACTAACTTACGCTAAGGACAACACACACACTCATGCCCGAGGGAGGACTCGAACCTCCGACGGGGGGAGCCGCGCGAACCGCGGCAACACGCCTCACACCACGCGGCTGAACCACGCGGCTGTCTTTTCTTTAATGCAAACAGAACGCGTGGCGGAGCAAAGATCACTCATCATTGTACGTTTTCAATGTACTTGAGTCCTTTTTTGTGTTCAGTTTTCTCACTGGTTTCAGTAGGCCCGCCACAAATTCATCTCCAGTCCCGGCCGGAGTGGCCGTGCGGTTCTAGGCGCTACAGTTTGGAACCGAGCGACCGCTACGGTCGCAGGTTCGAATCCTGCCTCGGGTATGGCTGTGTGTGATGTCCATAGGTTAGTGAGGTTTAAGTAGTTCTAAGTGCTAGGCGACTGGGCCGGCCGAAGTGGCCATGCGGTTAAAGGCGCTGCAGTCTGGAACCGCCAGACCGCTACGGTCGCAGGTTCGAATCCTGCCTCGGGCATGGATGTTTGTGATGTCCTTAGGTTAGTTAGGTTTAACTAGTTTTAAGTTCTAGGGGACTAATGACCTTAGCAGTTGAGTCCCATAGTGCTCAGAGCCATTTTTTGCTAGGCGACTGATGACCTCAGAAGTTAAGTCGCATAGTGCTCAGAGCCATTTGAACCATTTTTCATCTCCACTGCCAACCTTTTCGTCTCAGAGTAGCACTTGCAACCTACGTCCTCAGTTATTTGGCGGATGTATTCCAACCTCTGTCTTCCTCTATAGCTTTTACCCCCTACAGCTCCCTCTAGAACCATGGAAGTAATTCGTGCTGTCTTGTCGGTGTTTACTATCTGTACCTTTCCTCGCCGATTCTGCGGAGAACCTCCTCATTCCTTACTTTATCAGTCCATCTAATTTTCGACAGTCTTCTGCAGCACCACATCTCATCTGCCCCAGTTCTCTTCTTTACCGATTTTCCCACAGTCCATGTTTCACTACCATTCAATGCTGTGCTGCAAACGTACAGTTTCAGAAATTTCTCCCTCGAATTAAGGCCTATGTTTGATACCAATAGAATTCTCTTGGTCAGACATGCCCTTTTTGACAGTGCTAGTCTCCTTTTTACGTTCTTCTTGCTCCGTCCGTTATGGGTTATTTCACTGCCTAGGCAGCAGAATTCCTTAACTTCGTCTATTTCGTGACCACTAATTCTGATGTTAAGTTTGTCGCTGTTGTCACCTCTGCTGCTTCTCATTACTTTCGTCTTTCTTCGATTTACTCTCAATACGTCTTCTGCACTCATTAGACTGTTCATTCCATTCAGCAAATCCTGTAATTCTTCTTTACTTTCATTAAGGGTAGCAATGTATCAGCAAATATTATCTCTCATTTTCTTTCGCCTTGAATTTTAGTGCCTCTCTTGAATCTTTCTTTTTTTACTTCCGTCATCGTTTCTTCGACGTATAGATCGAATGATAGAGGCGAAAGATTACATCCCTCTCTTACACCCTTTTTAATCTGAGAATTTCATTCTTGGTCTTTCAGTGTTATCGTTCCCTCTTGGTTATTGTACGAGTACATATTATGTATTACCCGTCCTTTCCTATACTTTACCCCTATTTTTCTCAGAATTACGCATATGTTCCACCATTTTACATTCTCGAACGCTTTTCCCAAGTCGACGTACCCTATGAATTTATCTTGATTTTCTTCAGTTTTACTTTCATTATCAGTCGCAATGTCAGAACTGCCTCTCTAGTGCTCTTACCTTTCCTAAACTCATCGTTATCTAGACATCCTGAATTTTCTTTTCAATTCATCTGAATATTTTTCTTATCAACAACTTGCACGCATGAGCTGTTAAGTTGACTGTGCGGTAATTCTCGCTCTTGTTGACTCTTGCAATCTTCGGAAATGTATGGATGATCTTTCTCCGAAAGTCTCATGTTATATCGTCAGTTTCACACATTCTACACTTTCAAGAACAGTCTTTTTGTTGCTACCTGCACCCATTATTTTAGAAATTCCGATGGAATGTTATGTGTACCTACTGCCGTATTTGATCTTAAGTCTTCCAAAGCCCTTCTAAATTCCCTATCGACGCCTGTTTCCTCTTCTACCACATCACTAGACAAGTCCTTCCCCTCTTAGAGGCCTTCCATATACTCTTTTCACCCATCTGCTCTCTTCTCTGCATTTAACAGTGAATTTCCCACTGCACTCTTTAAGTTACCGTTCTTGCTTTTAATATCACCAAAGATTGTTTTGACTTTACTGTATGCTGAGTCAGTCCTTCCGAAAACCATTTCTTTTCGATTTCAAGACGTTCTTCATGCAGCCATTTCGCCTTAGCTTCCCTGCACTTCATATTTATTTCATTCCTGAATGATTTGTATTTCTGTGTTCCTGAATTCCCTGGACATTTTTGTACTTCCTTCTTCCGTCGATCAGCTGAACTGTTTCTTGTGTTGCCCATGATTTATTCGCAGTTACCTTCCCTGATAGTATTTCTTTTCCTTCCAAACATCTGTGACTGCCCTTTTAAGAGATGTCCACTCCTCTTGAACTGAACTGCCTACTGAGCTATTCACTATCGCAATATCTATAACCTCAGAGAACTTAAAGCGTATCTGTTCTTCCTTTAGAATTTCGGTGTCCGACATATTCGTATGAATGTAGTGTTTCTGTGCATAAACGTGCTCTCTCTCTTTCTCTCTCTCTTTCTCCCTTTCCCACTCACTCAGTCTGTCTCGCTCTCTCTCTATCGATCTCTTAAAACTGATTAGTTTTTTGTCTAATTGTAATATGCCATATTTTTAAATGCAAAGTCTCTCTCTATGTCGTTTTCGATAAATTCTGTTACCCGTCTGTCTAAATTAAAAGTGCCGTTTTTTTCATATTTCTGTCAACATGTAACGTGCCAATATATATAACATCAGTATCACCTTAGCAGTTTATACCACAGTTACCACAGGCTCTCCAACTATTTCTTCCATCTGGCCATGATGGTTGACATCTATTGCAATGTCGGCTTTTTCTGCATTGGTAAAGCCCATCGTCCACTCACGACCTACTGCTTGGACCGTCACGCACTAACTGACTAGTGAATCACAATGGCCTCTAGGAAGACACAAGCACACTGTAAGCAAACATAACATCGTATCTAGCAACTACGGAGGTCGAATGACACAAAGAAGTGTTGCTGTGGAGACTTTGTACAATACAACGTCTCGTAAACGACTCGCACAAGATTCATGCGAAACCACCACTGATATTCTTATGCACCCTACTTGTAGTTTGTTTATTGTGTTGTTCCATTTTAGAAAAATACCTTTGATTATCCACATGGATGACCTCACACACTCCTTTATTTAAGGTCAATTGCCAATTTTCGGACTATACAGATGTCTAAATCATTTTATAGTTGTGTTTGGTCTTCTGATGATTTTACTGGACGGTAAATGACAGCATCATCCGCAAACAATCTAAGAGGGTTGCTCAGATTGTCTCCTAAATCATTTATATAGATTAGGAACAAGAGAAGGCCTATAACACTTCCGTTTTACTCGATGACTTACGTTACTACGAACAGTGACCTTTCTGATAGGAAATTACGAATCCAGTCGCACAATTGAGACAATACTCCATACGTATGCAATCTGATTAGAAGCCACTTATGAGAAATGGTATGGAAAGGCTTCTGGAAACCTAGAAATAGGGATTCAGTTTGAGATCCCCTGTCCATAGTGCTTATTATTTCATGAGAATACAGAGGTAGTTGTGTTTCACAAACGGTATTTTCTGAATGCATGCTGACTGTGTGTGAACAGATCGTTTCCCTCGGGGTAAGTCATAATATTGGTGCACAATATACGTTCCAAAATCCTACTGCAAATCGACGTCAGCGGTGTGGGTCTGCGGCTGCTCCTCGTCACCGGCTCCTGCTGTCGCCAACGAGTAAAAACTGAGCTGATGATGATCTGATAACAGACCGAAACCGGTCACCAAACGAAATATATACAGCTTACGTGTGTTCTAGACTGTTTAATAAAATAATATTAATATAACTTCATTAATCGCTGTTCTCCTAAGGACAGTGTTTAAGAAATTCGAATTATTACATAATATTTAATGTAAAAAGTTCATGAGAGGAATAATGGGTAACAAAATGTTGTTAGAGAGTTAAGCAGTTACAAATAACCGTAAGTAAAAATAGATAAAAAATAAGGTTGTTATATTACTGGTAAACAGCTAAGTGGGCCGGCCGAAGTGGCCGTGCGGTTAAAGGCGCTGCAGTCTGGAACCGCAAGACCGCTACGGTCGCAGGTTCGAATCCTGCCTCGGGCATGGATGTTTGTGATGTCCTTAGGTTAGTTAGGTTTAACTACTTCTAAGTTCTAGGGGACTAATGACCTCCGCAGTTGAGTCCCATAGTGCTCAGAGCCATTTTTTTTTTTAAACAGCTAAGTAAAAACGAAAATAACTAGCCAGAGAGTTAAAACACACACAAATAAATAAAAGTTATAAGCGAGTAAAATTAAATAAAACATTTATGTTGCTGATAAATCTTTATGTAAATACGAAAATAATTTAGGCAACCAGTAATTAATAATATAGGTAAGTTGTGCTATCATTGTATTAGTTTTGTATTACGTGTCAGTGTGGTTTCAGAATATGAGTCAGAGACAGCTAGACTGTTAGGGTGAATATTTACTTAAACTTGAGGAGGAGGGTTACACTCACAGTGTGTCTGCATTACAATCAGGGAGTTACACACAGTCTGAACACGTGAAAGTTCACCATTTATGTAATTACGTGTCTCGTTATTTTTGTAATCATATGAAGTTTCAAACCTGTGACGTCGCTGGAAGTATGTCTTATCTCTGACTGGACGTCCACGCTCCCGGATCCACTAAGAATACAGAGTACACTGAGGGGACAAAAGTCATGGGTTAGAGACATGCACCTATACAGATGGTGGTAGTATGGCGTACACAAGGTATAAAAGGGCAATGCATTGGCGGAGCTGTGATCTGTACTCAGGCGATTCATGTGAAAAGATTTCCGATGTTGTTATGGCCGCAAGACAGAAATTAACAGACTTAGAATGAGGGATGGTAGTTCGAGCTATACACTTGGGACATTTTACTTCGGACATTGCTAGAGAATTCAATATTCTGAGATCCACAGTCTCAAAAGTGTACCGAGAATACCAAATTTCAGGCATTACCCCTCAGCAGGGACAACGCAGAGGCCGATGGCCATCAGTTGACGATTGACAGCAACGACGTTTGAGTAAAGTTCTCAGTGCTAACACACAAGCAACACTGCGTGAAGCAACAGCAGGAATCAATGTGGCACGTACGATGAACGTGCCCGCTAGGGCAGTGCGGCCAATTTTGGCGTTAATGGAAATGAAATTTGTGGTAAGGACCATGGGACCAAATTGCCGAGGTCATCGGTCCTTAGGCTTACGTTCTACTTAATCTAACTTAAACTAACTTAAGCTACATCGACATCTAAATCTACATTTACGTGATTACTCTGCTACTCACAATAAAGTGCCTGGCAGAGGGTTCAACGAACCACCTTCATGCTGTCTCTCTACCGTTCCACTCTCGAACGGCACGCGGGAAAAACGAGCACTTTTCTGTGCGAGCCCTGGTTCCTCTTATTTTATCCTGATGATCATTTCCCCCATGTAGATGGGTGCCAACAGAATGTTTTCGCAATCGGAGGAGAAAACTGGTGACTGAAATTTCATGAGAAGATCCCGTCGCAACGAAAAACGCCTTTGTTCTAAGATTTCCACTCCAATTCACGTATCATATCTGCGACACTATCTCCCCTATTTCGCGGTAATACAAAACGAACTGCCCTTCTTTGTACTTTTTCGATGTCATCCGTCAGTCCCACCTGATGCGGATCCCACACCGCACAGAAATACTCTATAATAGGGCGGACAAGCGTAGTGTAAGCAGTCTCTTTGGTAGACCTGTTGCACCTTCTAAGTGTTCTGCCAATGAATCGCAGTCTTTGGTTTGCTCTACCCACATTATTATCTATGTGATCGTTCCAATTTAGGTTATTTGTAATTGTAATCCCTAAGTATTTAGTTGAATTTACAGCCCTCAGATTTGTGTGACTTATCGCGTAATCGAAATTTAGCCGATTTCTTTTAGCACTCATGTGAATAACTTCGCACTTTTCTTTATTCAGGGTCAATTGCCACTTTTCGCACCATGCAGATATCTTACCTAAATCATTTTGCAAGTCGTTTTGATCATCTGATGGGAAGGACAACACACACACGGGTGCCCGCGGGACGACTCGAACCTCCTACGGGGGGGGGGGGGGGGGGGGGGGAGCCGCGCGAACCGTGACAAGACGCCCCAGACCACACGGCTGCACCAGGCGTTAATGGGCTATGGCAGGAGACAACTGACGTGAGTGTCGTTGCTAACAGCGCTGCATCGGCTGCAACCCTCTCCTGGCCTCGTGACGATATCGGTCGGACCCTGGAAAACCGTGGCCTGGCCAGATGTCCGAATTTCAATTGGTAAGAGCTGATGCTAGGGTTCGAGTGTGGCCCAACGAAACCATAGACCCAAGTTGTCAACAAGGGACTGTGCAGATGGTGGTGATCCCTTAACGCCGCGCGGGATTAGCCGAGCGGTCTCGGGCGCTGCAGTCATGGACTGTGCGGCTGATCCCGGCGGAGATTCGAGTCCTCCCTCGGGCATGGGTGTGTGTGTTTCTCCTTAGGGTAATTTACGTTAAGTAGTGTGTAAGCTTAGGGACTGATGACCTTAGGAGTTATGTCCAATAAGAAAACAAAAAGAAAAAAAAGATTCCTTAACGGTGTGGGCTGGGTTTATATAGAATTTACTGGGTCCTCTGGTCCGACTGAACCGATCATTGACTGGAAATCGTTATGTTCGGCAACTTGGTTACCATTTGCAACCAATCATGGATTTCATTTTCCAAAGCAACGATATAATTCTTATACATAGTCCCACTAGGCAGCAGTTGCTCGCGTTTTGTATGAAGAACATTCTAGACAATTCGTGTGAATGATCTGGCCGTCCAGATCGTCCGACATGAATCCTATCGAACATTTGTGGGACCTAATCGTGAGGTCACCGGCAACACTTCCGCAATTATGGGCGGCTATAAAGGCAGCATGGGTCAATATTTTTGCAAGGGACTTCCAATGACTTGTTGAGTCCATGTCAAGTCGAGCTGCTGCACTTCGCTGGGCAAAATGAAGTCCGATACGATATTAGGAGGTATCCCACGACTTTTGTCACCTCAGTGTATGCGCCGTAAGCAACTGCGATGCTTATACAATGAGAGCGAACAGAGCCCCCGCAGCGACTGCTCGTCGCGGGGGTCCGAGGCGCAGGCCTGCGCTGGATGGCCGGCAGCGGCCGTCCACATACGGAAGGCGGCGGGCGGCCCACTTCCGAGAAGCGCAGTCGCCAGCCATTGTTGTCGCGGCCGCGCAGACCGCAACTTCCATCCTGAGGCGTGCTGCGGCCGGGGCCGGGGCCGCCACTTCCTGGCTGCCGCCTAGCAACGGCGCGCTGACACTCCGCTGTTTATCTGCCGGGGCTCACAACATAAAACGGTCTTCATTTTTTGGGAGTCCACTGTCGGTTCGCAATCAATATATATACCGGGTGATCAAAAAGTCAGTATAAATTTCAAAACTCAATAAATCATGGAATAATGTAGATAGAGAGGTACAAATTGACACACATGCTTGGAATGACATGGGGTTTTATTAGAAGCAAAAAAATACAAACGTGCAAAAAATGTGCGACAGATGGCGCTTCATCTGATCAGAACAGCAATAATTAGCATAACAAACTAAGACAAAGCAAAGATGATGTTCTTTACAGGAAATGCTCAATATGTCCACCATCATTCCTCAACAACAGCTGTAGTCGAGGAATAATGTTGTGAACAGCACTGTAAAGCATGTCCGTAGTTATGGTGAGTCATTGGCGTCGGATGTTGTCTTTCAGCATCCCTAGAGATGTCGGTCTATCACGATACACTTGCGACTTCAGGTAACCCCAAAGCCAATAATCGCACGGACTGAGGTCTGGCGACCTGGGAGGTCAAGCATGACGAAAGAGGCGGCTGAGCACACGATCATCACCAAACGACGCGCGCAAGATATCTTTCACGCGTCTAGCAATATGAGATTTTTTTCATTCTAATAAAACCCCATGTCATTCCAAGCATGTGTATCAATTTTTAGCCCTCTATTTACATTATTCCGTGGTTTATTAAGTTTTCAAATTTATACTGACATTTTGATCATCCCTTGAGCCCATTTAGGGAGCGCGACGGAACTCATTTAGCAGTTTCCAGTTCTTTTACTCTCGATAATGTTTTATTCGTGTTCCGAAGTTCTTACGTCAATCGTGCACTTTTTTCGGCAGGCTTCTCAATAAATCTGTGTTCATGAGCTAGGGTTCTAAATTTCGCCAGTTCAGTAACTTCTCCCAGATACATAACTTTGTCTACTTGAGAGATTTTGCTGGATTTGGTGAACTGAATGGTGTATCTTTATCCGGTTCCTTCCATACAGTACGTCATTTCGTAAGAAATTTGGAGCCCAGCTCAGGCTGCTATTTCACGTAGTTTCTCCACAGACTGGACTGCTTCTTGTCTGATATCGGAAAGCATTGGAATATCGTCCACAAATGCTAGACAATGGCCGGCCGCGGTGGCCATGCGGTTCTGGGCGCTTCAGTCCAGAACCGCGAGACTGCTACGCTCGCAGGTTCGAATCCCGCCTCGGGCATAGATGTGTGTGATGTCCTTAGGTTAGTTAGGTTTAAGTAGTTCTAAGTTCTAGGGGACTGATGACCTAAGATGTTAAGTCCCATAGTGCTAAGAGCCATTTTTTTGCTAGACAATGAGGACCAATTTTATTTTGGTGAATTCTGTCAATACCTACACCTTCACTTTCATTTTGTAATTTCCTGAACACTTTTTTCAGGACTTAAATAAACAGTAAGGACTATAATCCAGGTGCCTCGTCTGGCCTCTGATTTCGAACGTTCAGGAAGTTTTCTCAAAAATTTTAAGTTTTGACGTTTCAGTGGTCATGGTGTGTTTCATTATGTCTCTTGTGTCAACTTGGACTTTCTCTTGTTTATAGCACTCCGTCTTCAGGCCACAAGTGGCCCATCGGGACCATCCGACCGCCGTGTCATCCTCAACTGAGGATGCGGATAGGAGGGGCGTGTGGTCAGCACACCACTCGCCCGGTCGTTATGATGGTTTTCTTTGAGAGTGCACCCCGAAAAATGGCAACAGCGCATGGCGGCTGGTGTGTTTCATTATGTCTCTTGTGTCAACCTGGACTTTCTCTTGTTTATAGCACTCCGTCTTCAGGCCACAAGTGACCCATCGGAACCATCCGACAGCCGTGTCATCCTCAACTGAGGATGCGGATATGAGGGGCGTGTGGTCAGCACACCACTCTCCCGGTCGTTATGATGGTTTTCTTTGAGAGTGCACCCTGTCGAGCCAAGATACTTTTGTTAGCAGATACGAGACGTGCCTCAAAAACAAAAGCGCCACCAGGTCATCGACCGTTTTTTTATTTGTCCTCCTCCTGCTGCGGAGACATTGCGGAAAGTGTGCCATCGTTAGCCCGACATCTTCCGATTCCCAACGAATACTCACGATACTTCTAACACTCGATTTTGGACTTCTAATACCTGACGATGTCACTTCGTAGCCTTATACATGAACTGAAAACAAAATAAACTGTGGTACTGCTGTATGGAAATATTGACAGTTTTATGGGAATAAGAAGTCTTTCTTCCTTATTCGTGGCATCACGGTGTATTCTCATATCAGACTGATGAGTGATAATCAGAGAAGTATCAACTTCTTGCGACACATCCTTTTTTACTGAACCAGACACCGTTCGTCATTGTTATACAAATTTCAAAGATTTTTTCTGAAAATATTATACGGTATTACTCTATCTACTTGCTTTCAGATGCTGAACGGGTTCGTTCGCTGAGTGTTTTGCGTACAAGGAACGCTTGGTTCGCAATGTCTCATTACAGAGTAATTCGTCTCCTTTGTTATACCAGTTACCTTACACTAAGAATATATTGGCAGAATTAGAATTGCTTATAACACGGAATGTCTGTCTTGGTTATAGAAATGACGTTTAGTATTCACAAAGGGCTCTCGCTGATGACAACAGAGAAATATGTACCTTCATCATTTCGCCCCAAGGCTTGATATTCGAAAATGAACAGAAAATAATATCAAAAACTTAGAAATGTAATGTGACACCTTAGATTAGCACTGAAGTTAGCCACTCAGGCCGTTCCGCGCTCAAATTCAAGCGGCCCGCCAGAGGCGGTGTCACCAAATGTGTATTTCGTTTGGCTTCCGAAAACTGAACAAGAAAGTAAATGAAAAATTGGACCTGAGAAGATAGTAAGGATCGAACTAGAGCCAAAAACTGAGCATTCTCGTGCGCTATCACCTACGCTATGAGAACAAGTGTCACTAATAGTATTCGGCAGGCCGCTTGAATTCGCGCACGATGGCCTAATTGACTAACTTCAATAATGATCTAAGGTGCAACGTATCGAACTTTTTTCTTGACGATTGTTTCCCAGCAGAGCCTATCCTGCAACATCTTTACAAACTTTTCAGCCTGTATCTTACCACTTGTGTGCGCACTATGGCCAGTTTTCCACGAGGAAACTAACTGAACATGTATGAATTGTTGCGTGCAACGAACTCTGTTGGAAACAAAAGACAAGGGTACACTGAAAAGTACATTAAGCCTGAAGCCGTAGAGATGAGAGAGCATTTAACTGTGTTAAGTCAATATAAACGATTTCACTAACATACATTCTGTGTTGCTCACATTCTCTCTTGAGCGCAGATATTACCACTGATATATAGTCACGAAGGTAAGTGAAATAAGAAATAGAACAAATTACTTTGTACACATTATCATTCAGTAAAGGCTAATGGATACCTAGACTTTCTTGATCAAAACTGTCAACCGTCAACACATCAACGCCAATCAGCCTCTGACAGCTTAGCGCTAGACTTCGCACTCGCCAATCTCGCCCAACATACGGATACTGTTGATAGTGTAGAAGACTATCTTAAAAATAACTGTTTTAGAATAACGCATAAGACAACGTCGTCATTATAGTCGTTGCACGATTTAATTATCAGTAGAAATAATAATACTAGAAGTATGTGAGTGTGTGTATTTATGTGTGTGTGTGTGTGTGTGTGTGTGTGTGTGTGTGTGTGTGTGTGTGTGACAGAGAGAAACGAACACAGATACGAGTTGAGAGAAAGAGTAAGATAAAGTGTGTTATTGACGGGATTATGTCCAAGGATGAGTGGAATATGGGTAGCCAGGTGAAACACACAAACAGATCGAGTAATAGACACATACAGGGATTGCACAAAAGTGTTGAAACACCGGGAGAGATGCATGTTTGTTCATAAATACAGATACTAGTCAAGACTGCAGGTTGTGCTGTTGTAATTGACAAGGTTCAAATGGCTCTAAACACTATGGGACTTAACATCTTAGGTCATCAGTCCCCTAGACTTAGAACTACTTAAACCTAACTAACCTAAGGACATCACACACATCCATGCCCGAGACAGGATTCTAACCTGCGACCGTAGCAGCAGCGTGGTTCCGGACTGAAGCGCCTAGAACCGCTCGGCCACAGCGGCCGGCTCGAAGTACTTCCCACACGCACGTACACACCGGTCCCAGCGCTTCTTCCACTGGTCAAATGTTCTCTGAAAGTCCTGTTCTTTGAGGGTGTTTATCACCGCCAGCGATGTTCTTGAATCCTCTCTATAGTGTCGAACCGACGGCTTTTCAACTTGAAAGGGCACGGCCAACTTCCTTCCCTAATCCGATGAGACCGACGACCTCGCTGTTTGGTCTCTTCCCCCAAACAACCCAACCCAACCCCTTTCAACTTGAGTATCAGTTTTGGGAATAGCTCGAAGTCGCAAGATGCCAAATCCGCCGAGTACGTTTGGTGGGGTACAACCGCCATGTTGTTTTTTGCCAAAAAGGTCCTGGTGAACAAGGACGAGTGACAGGGCGCTTTGTAGTGGTGCAGCAGCCAGTTCCCTTGACGCCAAAGTTCGGGCCGCCCCCCGTCGCCGCACGTTTTCATGGAGCCGTCGCAAAACGTCACAGTAGTACGCGGAATTCACTGTTTGGTTGGGTGGGACGAATTCTTTGTGCACAGTTCCCTTGGTGTCAAAGAAAACAATTATTATGCTCTTCACCTTGCTCTTCACCTGTCTCGCTTTTTTGGGTCTTGGAGAGCACGGCCTCTTCCACTGGGACGATTGTTGCTTTGTCTCCGGGTCATAACCGTAAATCCAGCTCTCGTCGCCGGTGATAACCCGTGACACTTTTCCCGAGATTCGCACAGAATTTGATACACACGCGCTGTTCTGCTCGAGGATCTATCGCAAAATCACCACACACCAAACACAGAGTATTAGGGCAGTCACTGTGGACACACAACACGCCTTCCCAGCTGAATGCCACTACGCACACTGACTCATCAGATATGCAGCCCTCGCCATCTAGCGGTGCAAAGATCTACTCCTACTTTCCAGTCCCGAAAATTTTGATTCCACCTCGTACGCTGCTTACGGAGAGACCATCATCCGACAAGTCACAGTACAGACGAAAGTGTTGAAACGTCCCCTTTTGAACAATTACAAGACTGTGCTTAAACTGACACACAATATTTTGTTAGCGCAACGCAATCTGACTTTCAATAATCCCTACAAAAGAATGGGCCCTGACTAACAGTAAACTATACCTTTCACAAATCACTTACCTCACAAAAATCTTCGCTACTCAAGCTACTGCAATACAGCGAGCGCCACTACTGCCAGCTAAATAAAAGATTCAAACTACGGAAGGCACTAACTACTGATAGGGATAGTTAGCAAATGAAAGATAGTAATAGAGAACAAACAATGTATTTACCTTGATATCATCATATACACTCCTGGAAATTGAAATAAGAACACCGTGAATTCATTGTCCCAGGAAGGGGAAACTTTATTGACACATTCCTGGGGTCAGATACATCACATGATCACACTGACAGAACCACAGGCACATAGACACAGGCAACAGAGCATGCACAATGTCGGCACTAGTACAGTGTATATCCACCTTTCGCAGCAATGCAGGCTGCTATTCTCCCATGGAGATAATCGTAGAGATGCTGGATGTAGTCCTGTGGAACGGCTTGCCATGCCATTTCCACCTGGTGCCTCAGTTGGACCAGCGTTCGTGCTGGACGTGCAGACCGCGTGAGACGACGCTTCATCCAGTCCCAAACATGCTCAATGGGGGACAGATCCGGAGATCTTGCTGGCCAGGGTAGTTGACTTACACATTCTAGAGCACGTTGGGTGGCACGGGATACATGCGGACGTGCATTGTCCTGTTGGAACAGCAAGTTCCTTTGCCGGTCTAGGAATGGTAGAACGATGGGTTCGATGACGGTTTGGATGTACCGTGCACTATTCAGTGTCCCCTCGACGATCACCAGTGGTGTACGGCCAGTGTAGGAGATCGCTCCCCACACCATGATGCCGGGTGTTGGCCCTGTGTGCCTCGGTCGTATGCAGTCCTGATTGTGGCGCTCACCTGCACGGCGCCAAACACGCATACGACCATCATTGGCACCAAGGCAGAAGCGACTCTCATCGCTGAAGACGACACGTCTCCATTCGTCCCTCCATTCACGCCTGTCACACCACCACTGGAGGTGGGCTGCACGATGTTGGGGCGTGAGCGGAAGACGGCCTAACGGTGTGCGGGACCGTAGCCCAGCTTCATGGAGACGGTTGCGAATGGTCCTCGCCGATACCCCAGGAGCAACAGTGTCCCTAATTTGCTGGGAAGTGGCGGTGCGGTCCCCTACGGCACTGCGTAGGATCCTACGGTCTTGGCGTGCATCCGTGCGTCGCTGCGGTCCGGTCCCAGGTCGACGGGCACGTGCACCTTCCGCCGACCACTGGCGACAACATCGATGTACTGTGGAGACCTCACGCCCCACGTGTTGAGCAATTCGGCGGTACGTCCACCCGGCCTCCCGCATGCCCACTATACGCCCTCGCTCAAAGTCCGTCAACTGCACATACGGTTCACGTCCACGCTGTCGCGGCATGCTACCAGTGTTAAAGACTGCGATGGAGCTCCGTATGCCACGGCAAACTGGCTGACACTGACGGCGGCGGTGCACAAATGCTGCGCAGCTAGCGCCATTCGACGGCCAACACCGCAGTTCCTGGTGTGTCCGCTGTGCCGTGCGTGTGATCATTGCTTGTACAGCCCTCTCGCAGTGTCCGGAGCAAGTATGGTGGGTCTGACACACCGGTGTCAATGTGTTCTTTTTTCCATTTCCAGGAGTGTATAAATATAGCAGTTCATGACAAATTTCAAAACTCCGCCATCTCTCTCCCCACATCCACCACTGCTGGCGGCTCACCTCCAACTGCGCAACGCTACGCGCTGTTCACATCCAGCTGCCGCTGCCCAACACTACAATGGCAGACAACAATGCAAACTACCCACAGACTGCACACAGCACAGCCAGTGATTTTTCATACAGAGGTGGCGTTACCAATAAAAAAACCTAAACAGCCTACTTACAGTGTTTTGAATGATCATGACACACACTCACTGAAGAGGACTGTGACGAAAAAGAAGAGGACGACAGCTGCAAAAGTCATTGCAGAACTGAATGTCGCACTCGCATACCCTGTCATCAGCATCAAAACAACACGAAGCGACTTTCATAAGGAGGGAATTGTATGTCGAGCTGGAATTCTAGAAACCACACATCAGTCATGTAAAGGCGCGTAACAGGAATACATGGTGCCGAAAAAAAAAAAACTGGTCTATGAAGGGATGGAAGATAGTCATTTGGTCGAATGAGTATTTTTTCACAGAGTTTCCAGCTTCTGGCACAGTTTACGTCCCAGAAGTGAAACATGGGGGGAGGAGTTCAGCGATGATATGGGCAGCCATATCGTGGCATTCCATAGACCCCATGGTCACTCCGCAATGTCGCATTACTGCCAACGATTATACGACTATTTCGGCTGATCGGGTCCATTCCACGGTGCAGTGTTTGTTCCTCAGTGGTGATGGTTTGTTCCGGGATGACAGGGCCTCTGTTCACACAGCTCACATGGTCCATGACTGGTTTTGTGAGAATGAGTCAAAACTTTCCTGGGCACCACAGTCACCAGATCTCAATATCACTGAGCCTTCGTGGTCTACTCTAGAGATAAGGGTGTGTGATCGCTATCTATCTTCATCATCGATATCTGGACTACCACTATTTTGCAGCGAGAATGGTATAAGAATCCCTTGAAAACGATGCAGGACCTGTCTTTATCCATTCCGAGACGACTGGAAGCTACACTACTGGCCATTAAAATTGCTACTCCACGAAGATGACGTGCAAAAGACGCGAAATTTAATCGACAGGAAGAATATGCTGTGAT
Source organism: Schistocerca serialis cubense (assembly GCF_023864345.2). Lineage (NCBI taxonomy): Eukaryota > Metazoa > Arthropoda > Insecta > Orthoptera > Acrididae > Schistocerca > Schistocerca serialis. The sequence goes on from NC_064639.1 coordinate 594,643,422, forward strand.
ATGCTGTAAGAGGTATGTGCTGCCTGCGATATGTAAGCTATAAGAGAATATGAGACCAAAGAGCAGTGTTGACTGCAGTACGAACCGTGTAGCAGTAGCAGTTAGTTGTTGCTAGCGAGCAGTCGCCTGTCTGCGCTTTTCAGTCCTGTCTGGTGTATCATGTTGGCTGGGCCGGTCGGGTGCAGCGATGCCGGAGCCTGAGTATTATTGTATAAGGTAAAAAGCAGCCTTGCGCATATCTAGTAATGTTATGTGAAGTCCCATGTAAATCTTTTAAAAATGTCCTAATAATAATCTTCGTGATATAAAGTAATTTCTAACAAACATTCATTTCAATTTAAAGAATTTACTAATTTCTTCAATCCATGATAATTCCTATTGTTGCAAAAGAAAAATCAATTGCTTCCTTTCATAAATGACAAGTCTATCGGCCAGCATTGCACAGAGCTGTCCCGGAAAATTTTTATATAAGAGCAGATATATTCGCCGTTATTATTGAGGTAAGAATTTTTCCTTTTTTTTTGCAGGGCCATGACGCAGCGCTGCTGTCGTCCAAATTCTACCAGGTTACTTAATTTATTTTTTATTACGAGGTTTAGGAATTTTTCTGTTTCGAGCTTACATTAAATGGGAAACAAATTTTGTGTGGAGGTTAAATGTGAATGAATTCCTGTAGGGAGGCTATAAATGGGAACCAATTTTGTTCTGAGGTTACACAAAAAATTAGAATCGCTATCCATAATAATTATTTAATTACAATTTTTCTGTGGGAAGGTTACACTTGGCGACATCCGGCCAGGATCGTATTTCTTTGTGAATCTCTGAGAAGTAGTCATATATCTGCTCTTATTTACTTAAATGTAGTTTGCATCTGGCGCAACGCATTTACTAATTTGTCACTCTTTCTTTCACAAATCATCGGCAATTTATTGCTCTTTGTTGTAATTGTGTTTGTTCCATTTCGCTTTGTCTTTGTTTCATACTGTGGTTAATTTTGATTTGTGAAAAATGCCGCGAAAAACTGTTAACAGTACATCGCGATGTGCAAAGAGTGAAATAGCCGATTCGAATAATTTGACCGATAATACTAGCGACACTCAGTGTCTTAATGATAATCCTCCATTTACAGACAATCAGTACGTACCGACCACTAGTAATGATTTTGATCCTAATGATGAACAAACAAATTCAATGATGTCCACAGTAAATGTAACAATTGATGACGCGGCACGTTCTGTTACAATGAACGCTGCCCAGTTTGACACGCCTAATTTGCAAAATTTACGTAGTGAACAGATAAATTTTTCTCACGAAGATGTACAATGTAGTCAAAATACGTCAGATTTATTTGATTCCGAGGTAGTGACCAACAGTGCACAGCCAATTGGCGAACCTTTTCAAGAATCAGAGAATGGCCAAATGGTCACACAAAACGTGACAAATGCAGATACACCATCACACAGCATAAAAAATAGAATCGCTAATTTTGGCTTGGATCAAGTTATGGCATTATTGCTACAAGTTACTGAATCGAATAAACAAATTAATGAAAATCTAAAACAGTCGAAGAAAGAACAAGACAACAATCACAAACAACTTAGTGAAAATCTCAAACAACAAATTAATGAAATTAATGAAAAACAAGATCACAATTCCAAACAGCTTAGTGAACAGATTACAGCCGTTGCCGTGCAATGTCATGATACTAAGGAACAATTACGTGAGGGAATTAAGGCTTGTGCTAGGAGCAGTAGTGAAGAAATTAGATCTGTTGCTCAAGAATTAAGGAATACGCAAGCAGCTACAACGAAATTACTTAAAGATGAAATTAGTGCAGTCGCTAAACAATGCTCTGAAAACGCAATACAGTTACGCAACGAGTTTAAATTAATGCCAGCAGAACTTTCACGCACACTGGATGCAAAAGTAGACACGAAATTTGACCAACAGAACAGCCAAATTGACGAACGTTTTAATCACCACCTACAAAACAGTGAAACGCGTTACCGTATATTTATACAGGAACAGAATAAAGTAAAGTGACAAGTCATGGAAACAATTACTGCACAGAGACAGGAAGATAAGCGTAAATTGTTTACGAAAGCAAAAACATACGTAGACAACAATATTGCTACAGTATCAGACGAAATTAATACTATCAAACAGTTGAACACCGAATTACATGATGAAATCTCTGATCTTAAAACAAAAACAGACACACACACAGTAGACTTTCAGACAGTGACCGACAGACTTGAACATTTACAACTAATACAGGATCCCGATGCCATCAAAGCAGACGTTAAAAAATTGAACGAAACCACACGTAAAATACAAAAACAAATTAATGCTTGTGGTAATAAAAACGATGATCAGGTAAAAGCACTGACTGAAAAATATGATGAATTGGCCAGTCGTATTGACGTTATCGAAAGTAATAATGACACCAAATCAGACGATACGTCACTTGTTTCGTTTAATCAAACACCTGAATTCCAAAATTTACAGCTGACAATCAGTGAGATAGGTTCGTCCAATAATACATTACGTAGAAAATTGTCAACTTTACAGCAAGAGGTAACAGAGATGAAAAATGTTTTAGTCACTAACACGTCACAGCATACGCCACATTCCGAACATTTCTCACACTCACACAGCCTGTATAATTTAGGTCATTTACAGAGAGTACGCAACTTAGAATCCGAAGAGACACAGACAAACAGATTCTCATGCAATGCTGAACCTGCTAAGACATACAGAGACGATAATTTTTATTACAAACACTTTCTATCTGTTAGGAAATTTAAAGTGCTTGATAATGACAGAACACAGATTCACGCTTTGAACTGGATACGACAATTTATTTTTGTATTTTCATCAGCTTCGCCTGTAATGCAGAAACTAGCATTGGACTGGATACCACAACTTGCTTTTGAATTTTCACCGGCATTGCCTGTAACGCAAAACTAAAATTTATTTGAAGTGCATAATAGACCTCAGGGGATTCATTACACTTCGAAGAATATGTGCCGTAGCGTGCACAGGGCCCCGAGCCGTAGTAGTGCTATTTCATCTTTAGTTTTCTGCACTGCTGCCTTCTCTTCTACTATCCTTTATATCTATCAAAACAGCTCTTCAACTATCGATCTATCTAGGATTAGAAACGTGTAAAGAAAACCCGATATGACAAGTTTGACCGAAAGTGACAATTTTCATTAGACACTCGCCAAATAACAACCACCAGAAATTTAACAAAATTTTAATCATCAATATGTACAAAATTATCAGCAACTGGAAACAAATTTTGGTAACAATAGAGGCTTTTCCCTACAACAGCATCAAAGCCAGCCGGTTAGCATACCTAACCAACAATGCAGTCTGCAAGGTCAACCAAGTTCAATGTTACGCCGCCTGGACGTATAGCGTCGGCTCCACCAAAAAGTAACGCACAGCAACAAGGAAATCAGTACGTACAGAAAACACACCATTTCAACTCATATCGCAATGCACCGTATAGAAATGACTATCATGACAGACGTAAAAGTAATGAGCACAATTTTCAGCATACGTTTAATAACAGTCGGTCTTATCAGCAGCAAAATCATCCGCAACAACATATTATCATGAATGAACCAGACAGTACATATCATCCCGAACGTAATACGTCAGGACGAAATAACAGAACAGTACAAATAGTCGAAATGCCACAGCTTCCTCCCGCAAATAATAGCACGTCAGATAGAATTTGACTAGATACAGTACAGGTTGCATCTTCCAGCAACGTAAGTCATACCTTTGACACACAGAATCTTGTTCACGAAAATGTTATTAGTTTTGACGACATCCGATGCACACTTTTGCATGAAAGACAGAATCATAACGTATGTAGACGACATTCTTATTGCAGAAGCTAACTGGTCTGAACACAATCTGATTCTTGAACAACTGACACGAACTTTTCGTGCACAAGGACTCACAGTTAATCTCAGTAAATCGCATATTGGCAAAACTTCTATAAAATTTCTTGGACATGTAATTTCAGCAGAAGGCATTGCGCCTGACCCGGAAAAACTTCAAGCTTTACGTGACATTACTGTTCCTACGACGAAGAAACAACTACGCAGCTTTTTGGGTTTAATTAACTTTTTTCGTAAATTTATTCATTACTCTGCTTTAGACACCCCTACATTATGTCAGTTGACGGCTAAAAACACTATTTGGTCCTGGGATAGCCAAGCACATTCTGAATTTGTGAATCTGAAAGAAGCTTTTTGAATGCACCACTTTTATCACATCCAGATCTTACTAGAAATTTTTCCATTGCCACCGATAGTTCTAACACCGCTTTAGGCGTACACATTTTTCAGGAAATTGAAGAAGACGGTACTACAGTAATTAAAAACATCGCCTTTGCGAGTCGCATTCTGTCACCTGCTGAACGCAATTATTCTGTCACAGAACTTGAAACATTATGTGTTGTATGGGCATTTACGAGATTTCGGTATTTTCTTTATGGAAGACACACTACCGTTTACACAGATCATAGAGCTATACAGTTTTTACTTTCCGCAAAATTTACAGACGACAGCTTAAGCAGATGGAAACTTTATTTACAGGAATTTAATTTTACAATTGTTCACATTCCCGGTACACAAAATATTGTAGCAGACGCACTATCCCGTTCTCTCAGCAACAATCAGCAAGACATCACAACCAACTTCTGCAAAGCAAATTTCAGCGTCATGTATATTCAACAAGTTGCATTTGAAAATTTCATTTCGTCGTCATTACGAGACATAGCACAGGAGCAGAGTAAAGACAACGTATGGAAAGAAATTAAACACCTTTGGCAAGATAGGAATAATGTTACCATTAGAAACCATTACACTGTACGCAATAATATTCTGTTTCGCCGCTCTCACCCTGACAGCAACAACTGGTTACTATGCATTCCTGACGTAGTTGTTAACAAATTAATCTGGTATACTCATTTAAGTTACGCACATTACGGAGCCAGAAAATGTTTTCTTATACTGAGACAGAACTGTTACTTTGCCAACATGGAGAAACGTATTCGACGAGTTTTAGCGTCATGTAAAATCTGCCAGAAAGCTAAGTCAGATACGACTTCACATATTCCTCCATTACATCCCATTGTACCTGTTAAATTGAGACACATGGCCGCTGTAGACATTTTTGGTCCGATTCCCAGAACTAATAGAGGTTTTTGCTACATCTTTGTCGCTGTTGAACTCACTTCGAAATTTGTTACGTTCACTCCGTTACGCAAAGCTACTGCTAATCCCTTTCGAATGCATTTGTAAAACATTTTCTATTTCATGTAGGGCATGTATTGAAAGGAATTTCCGACAATGGATCACAGTTTCGATCTGCTATATGGACACGTACGTTACGAGCTAGAAACATTTCTCCGATCTATATATCCAGGTACCATGCTTCTTCGAACCCTTGTGAACGACTAATGAAAGAAATTGGTAAACTGTGTAGAATATACTGCCATAAAAAACATATTGATTGGGATACACACATACTGTCATTCCAGGATGTAATTAACTCCATACCAAATTAATCTACTATGCTATCTCCGACTGTTATAATGAAAAATGTTGAACCACCTAACAAAATTAAAGAATTAGTATCCATTCCTACATCTCGTCGACTACGACACCATGAAATAATTGACATTGCGCTGAACAACATCAAACGTGCCGCAGAGCGCCGGAGAAGATAGCAAAAACAGGTTTGTACGCGCCGTGACTTTCACATTGGACAGAAGATATTAGCACGTACACACTATCTATCCAACAGAGGAAAGAATAGATGTAGTAAATTTGAGTTTCTATATGCAGGTCCATATCGAATTCGTAGCATTCCTCACCCCAATGTAGTACACGTCGAAACTCTGAGAACCGGAAAAAGTAAAGGCAATCACCATGTCTCCAATATTAAACACTTTATTGAATGAACATACTTTATGAATTATCACACTATAATGCCATTTCCTGATTTTTATATGACCATTTATGCAGTTATATTTATATGAACACATACTGATGATTATCGTATTTTTTCTTGGCAAGTGCCCGGCAAGGTAAGGTTAGCAGGTCGCTTTTCTTGTCGTTATATATCAGACCGTGCACATTTTCCATTTTTCATGTATATATGATTGTTTTCCTGTTTGTTTGTATGCACTATGAAATGTTTAAGATGTAACAAACACCAGTTGACTTTGACATTTTGTCTTATCATATGTCAACATCGTGACTATTTTACATTTTTTTTTTTTTTTTTTTTTTGCTACTACAGTATGATACTCTGTGTACATTTTTTTGCACTTGAAAACTGTCTATGTTTTTGACATAATACGTTTTCTGTCATGCTATGCTGTATGCTTAATTATATCACTAGAAACCAGTTTTTATTTAATGGGTATATGATTTAAATGCAAGACATTAATCATTGTTCATCATTTTCAGAAAGCAATAACGTGTAAAAGAAATAAATTAAACAAACCACAGTGGATTACTATGAAATGGGAATTTCACCTTCGGAATGAACGAAAGAAGGTGCAATACCTCGTCATGAAGAGTAAATGGATCAGAATTAACAAGCATTAACAAGAATATACTATACACATCGTATGATAGCAGTGTTAACTAATTTTTTCTTTCAGAATACGAGGCGATTGATGCAGGCTGTCAGACAGAACTACACATCTTTGTTTTAGTGACGAAATATGCTAGAAATAAGAAACTCTATACTATGAATAGTTATATGAAGTAAATGGTAATATGAATAATGAATAATGAAGTGTCTTTTTGCAGATGATAATGAATGAATATGCTAATATGAATAATGAAGTTTTTCTTTGCAGGTGATGATAGTAATGAAGTTATGCTAATATGAATAATGATGTTTTTCTTTGCAGATGAGAATAATGATGAAGTTTATATATTTACTATCAGTTAAGAGATGCTATGTAGTTATTTAGGTATTTGTTGCAGTTCGTTTTGACAGTATGTCGTATGTCGCATGATATAATGATTGAATGTTTTGGAAAGGACAGCTAGAGTACATACATATTGAGTACACGTTTCATTACCTGTTAATTCGAAGTTCACTACTTTTCAGCATAATATGCGTTTCTTCTTTCAGCTTAATAATCCATTTTGTATTTTTTCCAGGAGAAGCTATTCATGAAATTAATGTGCTATAAGCAGTTAGTCATTAAACCTGTGCTAGTACTTGCATTTTTTTTACCCATTTGTGTGTGTCATTCAAGAATGTGATCACATATACTCTACTTGTTTCATAACCTTGCTACAGCTGACTCATGACGAATGACGTTACCTATCCTCATTTGTAGCAATAAGTCAAAAGTAAATATTTTCATGCCCCAGCAATTAATTATCGATCCCAACGCAATGCATTGCTAACACAAAAAAAGTACTACCAGTCCCAAATAATGCTATCAGTTTAAGAGAGTTCTGAGTAATTGAATGTTGTTTTCTAACCACAGACCTTGAGTCATAGTTACAGTGTGTTACATTTCAAATATGTCCTATGTCACTTGAATGATGAGCTCTGAGTAATGTTTTCTAACCACAGACCTTGAGTAATAGTTACAGTGTGTTACATTTTTAAATATGTCCTATGTCACTTGAATGATGAGTTCTGAGTAATAGTGAATGATATTTCGCAATAATGCATACATGCTATGCCAATAATTTCTGTAAATAATATTTTTGTTATACTCTATAAATGCTATGCCAATAATTAACTCTCATTTTGAATGATGAGTTCTGATGGTTTGTCACTGGCCAAAGAGTGCCAATAATTATTTTAAATATGTCGTATGTCACTTGAATGATGAAAAATGTTTTGTAATATTCAATACTTGCTATACGTTTAGTAACTGGCCAATGAATGCCACTGTTTCTTATATTTTAAATTTGTATTATGTCACCTACATGCTATTATATATGAATACCAGTAGCTTGATGCTACACTCGTTAGCTCCTGTTTTGAATGATGACTTCTGATGGTTTGTAACTGGCCAATGAGAGCCAATGATTACTATAACTAGGTGAATTATGCCATTCATTAGCTCCTGTTTTGAATGATGACTTCTGATGGTTTGTAACTGGCCAATGAGTGCCAATGATTACTATAACTAGGTGAATTGTGTTAATACTATGCCATTCATTAGCTCCTGTTTTGAATGATGACTTCTGATGGTTTGTAAGTGGCCAATGAGTGCCAATGATTACTATAACTAGGTGAATTATGTTAATACTATGCCATTCATTAGCTCCTGTTTTGAATGATGACTTCTGATGGTTTGTAACTGGCCAATGAGTGCCAATGATTACTATAACTAGGTGAATTATGTAAATGGTATGCCATTAATTATCTCTTGCTTTGAATGATCACTTTTAAATAATGTATAAAAATGGTTTGTAACTGGCCAATGAGTGACAATGTTCACTGTAATCAGATGATTTATGAACATTGTTCTGTAATACTTCATACATAGTACATTAGTGTTCAGTAACTAGTCGATGAGTGCCAACAATTAGTCAGATTGGTTGATAGACTAGTGTAATTCTCAATGATGACTAGCATGAGACTTAATGTCCTTCACCTTCTGACCTAATTACCAGAAATTACTGCAATATACGTTTGTCCTGTCTATCCTTATGATCATGGAGCACTATATTTGGTTTCTGCACCAATTCTACGTTGGTGAATGAGTGTGGTGTTGACACATCATGGTGTCCACCACCTTGAACAATGGAGATGTTATTATGGTTCCACTGTCTGGTGTACCTAATGTACTACCAAAATGATAACATGGAATACTAATAAGACATTTCAGTGTCTTGGCTACACTGATTAATACTTCAGGGAAGAGAACTTCAGATTGTCTCACTTGGTGTTGTGCTTCTGTAGAAAGATATGGACTTTCAGTGCAGCTACGTGCAACCTAATGTGCTACAACCATGATGCAATCCTTCTCTTTCCTATCCTAGTTCTAGTAAAATGGTAAAAAAAAATACTACAGTGCGTATGCACTTTATGTCATTTGTTAATATGATTTGTACTCATTGCGTATACATTTTGTCATTGCTTGATATGTTCTGTACTACAGTGTGTATGCACTTTATGTCATTTGTTAATATGATTTGTACTCATTGCGTATACATTTTGTCTTTGCTTGATATGTTCTGTACTCAATGCATGTGCACTATATTTCATTTCATGTTATGCACTTATATATATGTATATACTCTGTGACTGTAAACTTAGTAAATTAAGAAAAATTGCGTATATATTTTGTGATTTCTTGATATGTTCTGTACTCAGTGCATGTGCTCTCTATTTCATTTTATGTTCTGTACTTATATATATGTATATACTCTGTGACTGTCAACTTAGTTAATTAAGTAGATTTTAGAAAAATTTGTTGCTCATGGCAAGTCCAATTGACTCACCATCGCTGCCAAATTTTTGCCCCCCCCCCCCAAGTGGAGGGTTATGTAAGAGGTATCTGCTGCCTGCGATATGTAAGCTATAAGAGAATCTGAGTCCAAAGAGCAGTGTTGACTGCAGTACGAACTGTGTAGCAGTAGCAGTAAGTTGTTGCTAGCGAGCAGTCGCCTGTCTGCACTTGTCAGTCCTGTCTGGTGTATCATGTTGGCTGGGCCGGTCGCGGTGCAGCGATGCCGGAGCCTGAGTATTATTGTATAAGGTAAAAAGCATCCTCGCGCATATCTAGTAATGTTATGTGAAGTCCCATGTAAATCTTTTAAAAATGTCCTAATAATAATCTTCGTGATATAAAGTAATTTCTAACAAACATTAATCTCAATTTAAAGAATTTACTAATTTCTTCAATCCATGATCATTCCTATTGTTGCAAAAGAAAAATCAATTGCTTCCTTTCATAAATGACAAGTCTATCGGCCAGCATTGCACAGAGCTGTCCCGTCAAAATTTTATATAAGAGCAGATATATTCGCCGTTTTTATTGAGGTAAGAATTTTTCCTTTTTTATTCAGAATGATCTTGCAGGGCCATGACGCAGCGCTGCTGTCATCCAAATTCTACCAGGTTACTGAATTTATTTTTTATTACGAGGGTTAGGAATTTTTCTGTTTCGAGCTTACATTAAATGGGAAACAAATTTTGTGTGGAGGTTAAATGTGAATGAATTTCTGTAGGGAGGTTATAAATGGGAACCAAGTTTGTTCTGAGGTTACACAAAAAATTAGAATCGCTATTCATAATATTCATTTATTTATTAAAATTTTTTTGAGGGGCGGTTACAATGCAAATGATTAGCTTTTCAGAACATTCACACAAGGTTGGCACCAAATGGCGACACCTACAACGTGCTGACATGAGGAAAGTTTCCAACCGATTTCTCATACACAAACAGCAGTTGACCGGCGTTGCCTGGTGAAACGTTGTTGTGATGCCTCGTGTAAGGAGGAGAAATGCCTACCATCATGTTTCTGACTTTGATAAAAGTCGGATTGTAGACTATAGCGATTGCGGTTTATCGTATCGCGACATTGCTGCTCGCGTTGGTCGAGATCCAATGACTGTTAGCAGAAAATGGAATCGGTGGGTTCAGGAGGATAATACGGAACGCCGTGCTGGATCCCAACGGGCTCGTATTACTAGCAGTTGAGATGACAGGCATCTTATCCGCATGGCTGTAACGGATCGTGCAGCCACGTCTCGATCCCTGCGTCAACAGATGGGGATGTTTGCAAGACAACAACTATCTGCACGAACAGTTCGACGACGTTTGCAGCAGCATTGACTATCATCTCGCAGACCATGGCTGCGGTTACCTTTGACGCTGCATCACAGACAGGAGCGCCTGCGATGGTGTACTCAACGACGAACCTGTGTGCACGAATAGCAAAAGTCATTTTTTCGGATGAATCCAGGTTCTGTTTACAGCACCATGATGGTCGCATCCGTGTTTGGCGACATCGCGGTGAACGCACATTGGAAGCGTGTATTCGTCACCACCATACTGGCGTATCACCCGGCGTGGTGGTATGGGGTGCCATTGGTTACACGTCTCGGTCACCTCTTGTTCGCATTGACGGCACTTTGAACAGTGCACGTTACATTTCACATCTGTTACGACCCGTGGCTTTATCCTTCATTCGATCACTGCGAAACCCTACATTACAGCAGGATAATGCGCGACCGCATGTTGCAGGTCCTGTACGGGCCTTTCTGGATACAGAAAATGTTCGACTGCTGCCCTGGCCAGCACATTCTCCAGATATCTCACCAATTGAAAACGTCTGGTCAATGGTGGCCGAGCAACTGGCTCGTCACAATACGCCAGTCACTATTGCTGATGAACTGTGGTATCGTGTTGAAGCTGGATGGGCATCTGGACCTGTACACGCCATCCAAACTCTGTTTGACTCAATGCCCAGGTGCATCAAGGCCGTTATTACGGCCAGAGGTGGTTGTTCTGGGTACTGATTTCTCAGGATCTATGCACCCAAATTGCGTGAAAATGTAATCACATGTCAGTTTGTAAGTAGGCTGTTTATGTTTTCTCTATGTAAGTAGGCTGTTTAGGTTTTTTATTGGTAACGCCACCTCTGTATGACAATCACTGGCTGTGCTGTGGGCAGTCTGTGTCTGCTTTGCATTGTTGTAATACTCGCCATTGTAGTGTTAGGCAGCTGGCTGTGAACAGCGCGTAGCGTTGCGCAGTTGGAGGTGAGCCGCCAGCAGTGGTGGATGTGGAGAGAGAGATGGCGGAGTTTTGAAATTTGTCATGAACTGCTATATTTATATATGATGATATCAAGGTAAATACATTGTTTGTTCTCTATTAATATCTTTCATTTGCTAACTATCCCTATCAGTAGTTAGTGCCTTCAGTAGTTTGAATCTTTTATTTAGCTGGCAGTAGTGGCGCTCGCTGTATTGCAGTAGCTTGAGCAGCGAAGATTTTTGTGAGGTAAGTGATTTGTGAAAGGTATAGTTTAATGTTAGTCAGGGCCATTCTTTTGTAGGGAATTTTGAAAGTCAGATTGCGTTGCGCTAACAAAATATTGTGTGTCAGGTTAAGCACAGTCTTGTATAATTGTTCAAAGGGGACGTTTCATATGTCGACCCTTAGCCTAGGATACCTCACTGGAATCTTCTGATTTTTTCTTGTAGTTTGTGTATTTAGTGTAGCTTTTGTTTATTGCTAGCGCGTAATTGTAGAGAGAATCTCCTTTGTAGTTGTAGTTTTCATTGTTGTAGAGTAAAACAGTTGTGGCATGCATGTAGATTTGCACCAAGTATTTCGCAGCTGCAATTAACTAGACATTATTTCCATTGCTACGTTATTTTATTTTGCTCTTCAAATTGTGTTTTTCTGTGTTGTCGTGTGAAATACTGTGACAATAATGGCGTGTGAAAAACGTAATACTAGGCTCCAAAGTAAACTGAGAAATGACAGTGAAGACGAAGGCAGTGTGTTAGCGCCGCAGAGTAATGAATTAACTGATGTTCAAAGTAGTAATTTGGTAATCGTGCATAGGGAAATGGAGCGGGCGGCAAACAATGGCACGGACAGTGAAACAATTAGTGAAGAGGGAAGCATTATCGATCGATCGGTCGGCAACAGCTCGCCTCAGGAATCCGAAATGACAGGACACAATTTCGCAAATACTGTAGATTCAGGTTTTGGGTTATCACCGTTTTCTCAAATAAGTCAAGACGCATTTTCTGCTTGTCAAAATGTGAATGTTGCCGGTGCAAATGCACTGCCGAAAAGCGTAGAGAAACAGATTCCAGACACTAATACATTATTATTGCAATTAATGCAACAAATGGAACAAAATCAGAGACAAATGGGACAAAATCTTAAAAAGTTAGACACAGTGGAACAAAATCTCAAAAAGTTAGACACAGTGGAACAAAATCTCAAAAAGTTAGACACAATGGAACAAAATCAGAGACAAACACAGCAAAAGCTTCAAAAGTTAGACACAATGGAACAAAATCTTAAAAAGTTAGACTCATTGGAGCAAACTCTTGAACGAACACGTGAGGATTTAACTGCTGAGTTACATCACATTGAATCGAAATGTCAAAAAGTCTGTAATGAGGTAAAAACACAAATTTGTGAGCATTTCCAACCTATTTTTTCGCGTCATGAAAATGCACTACAGAATCACGAAGCAGCTATAAAAGAACTGCAAACTATTGTTTATGAAAATCATGAGACCTTGCAAGCAAAATTTGACTCAGTTGCATCTACCGATACGGTTATGCAACTTGCAAAAACTCAGGAAAACTTAAAGGTCACAGTAGACACGACTGCAACACAAATGGACACTCTGAAACTTGGTTCAGAAAAACATAGAGAGGAAATGATTTCACTATCGGATAAAGTAGCCGAACTTTCAGATCAGTTCACTAACTTATCTACAAAGGTAGATGATGATCTGAATGACACAACACCTGTAGCTTTCATGGACACTGAAGAGTATGAACAAATTAGAAAATTCAAACAAAATCAAAATCAAATCAATACACAGTACAAAAGAGAAATCCGGGAAGTGCAAGATCAGTTGGCACAAGTAGTACAAGAATTACGTATTTCTGAGGACACTCGCGCCCCAATACGGGAAGAGGGACATACAAATACGGAACAGACACAAAATAATAACACAGGGCATTTCGGAAGTTATGAAAGAAATTGGCAATGTGCACCGAATTTTGAGATGGAACGGCTGACACGACCTAACAATGACCGATATGCGACTCGCCGACATGATGATTTTGACTATAAGCTGTTCATTACTACACGTAAATTCAAAACATTTAAGAATTCTGGCAACGACATTCATCCACAAGCATGGCTCCATCAATTCTCTCATTGTTTTCCTCCCAACTGGTCGTTAGAACACAGATTAGAATTTATGTGTGGCTACTTAGAGAATGAACCAGCTGTAAGAATGCGATCGGTCATTCACGATTGCCACAGTGAGGGAGAATTTTACCATGCCTTCCTCTCAGCATATTGGTCTCAAGCTACACAAGACCGTGTAAAACATAACATCATAATGATGAAACACTTCGAACAATCTGAATTTTCCAGTCTTGTGAAATATTTTGAAGACATGTTGCACAAGAATCAATACCTGTCAAACCCATACAGCCCCTCAGAACTCATCCGCATTTGCTTAATCAAACTGCCTAAACATTTACGACATATTATTTTAGCAGGACGTTGCAAAGACGACATTGAAGCTTTTCAGGGACTGTTACAAGAATTAGAAATTGACACTGACAATCGCGGAACGCGAAACCAGGAACACAACAATTACAGGTCACATCCGTCGCAAATCCGCGATGAAAGAAGTAATAACTGGACACGACAAGGCTATTCTCACAACACAAATCGTGACCAAAATAGACAACACCCGTATGACAACCGTTGGCAGAGTAGTAATAACTACAGGGAAAGATCACCTCTCCGTGGTAATGACTATCACAGAGACAATCAGAGAAACAGACAATATGGGAACCAAAATAAATATTATCAGGGGAGACAGAATAACTTTAGACGCAACGGTCCAGCGCGCAGTTTCGATTCAGGGAGAAATTCTCCACCACGTGACCGACAAGAAAGAAACTATGGCATCTACCGACATGACGACAGACGATATGATCGTAACGATAGACCTGAACTGCATCAGAACTGGCGGGATTCAAACAGAGCAGGGCCCTCTCGTCACGGTGAATTTGTAGAAGTTAGGTCTCCAAATCCCAATAACGGCGCGCGCCAACAAAGAGACAGACAATGACTCGCACAGCAGGCAGCCGCGTGCGCCCGCTGGCTCAGGGAAAAATAACATTGACGCTAACCTTGAGCAAGATTCCAGTATTCTTTACGGACGAATACCGCATGATAATTGCATTCAAGTTGAAATTCTGCGTACTAGGAAGAGTAAAGGTTTACACCATATTTCACATGTAAAACCGTTTATTGAAAGATAATCTGCTTTTTAACTTTGTCTTTGCCATAAAACGTTTCACTTCACGTTACTAGTATGCTTTAGAAACTGTTACCATGCAACAATGTTTGAAGTTAAATATCCAATCAAGAACCAAGAGAACTTATTTAAACAGAAATGACGAATGCATTGTTATAGTAAACAGACGTCACAGTGTTATTGTGTGTGTACATTCTTGCTTGTTTGTTGCACGATTACGTAACGACTATAAGGCTCACATACTTAGAACATTTACCAGTACTGCTAATGAGATTTTAATGCAACATTTTGGTTTATTTGAAAATACATTCTGAATTTAAAGTGCTTTCTGAAAGATACCAGATGACACAGAGGTTAGTTTATGCTACAGCTACACGATTTTTATCACGACGCTACTAATGAGTGACAATTTACAATGTTGCTTTTGCGGTGTATCTGTTTTATATCTGCACAGTTTTCTGAATTCTTCTGGAAATCAAAACATGTTTTATTAGTAACTTTTGTGGTATAGCTACAAGGAGACAGCCTTTTCCATAGCACAACAATACGTTACAGCACAGTACTTTCATCATCACAACAACAAGCGTAATAACTAAGATATCTCTACGCAAAGCATTTCACTTTTGTTTATCATGAGGTAAGTACATTGGCTTCTGCAGAACTTAGCTTTTGTAGGAAAATAACTACGACACTTTCACAGAGATTATCTTACAACAATATGCACATTTAGCGCTACAGGACACGCATTTCAGTGATTAATTTTGTACTTAAAACATTTATTTTTAAAGATTTTTGAATTACAAAGAAAGTTTTCAGTGATACATTTCATTTCATTGCTGTAATCTGTAACACCTGAGGGTATAATTACATTAATCCTCAGGGGGGTACACGCTTACTTTGTGTACCATGTGTGTGGCAACCACAAGGAACCCTAGCTAATATGGTATTTGCTTATACAACTTTACACATCGGTACCATATTTCTCTAACACACAAATTACACAGCTATCTGATCATTTAACTGAGAGATAAACATGTTTTTTACTACGTCAGTGACACATGTTTACGTAATTACACCGTTGGATAACTTCACACTTATGAAACTGTATTTTGTCTGTACTTTGTAAACTGTTCATATTTTTTCGGAATCATTGTGATACTATGAGAGCTTTGAATGATGTATTTGGTATGAGATCATGATTTTTAAAGTACGTTTGAGGCAGCTGACACTTTTGACATGAGCAGAGAATTATTTTAGGCTTAGAAATTATTGGAGGAAGTTACGACGACTTTGAGATTTGACTGAAGTGTTATGATGTTATTATTACGACGACGATGTGTATTATGTTGTTGAGGAATGTTTATTACGCTACGTATTTCTCACGATGAAATATTGAAGAAGTGTCGACGAATATGTATATGTATAATGAGGTAAGGAGTAATGAATAGTGGGTAGGGACTCTTGACTTGTGAAAAAGGATGTTGGAAACCAAGAATCGTACTTTGAGAGTTATGACATGTGTGAATCATGTGTGAATGTATCACAATGCCACTGAACATTTTTTGGACACTGTTATATTCATAGGATTTTGTTTCTACAGATTTGCAACGCTAATTCTTGACCTGTGAAGTATTTTTATGTGAGACTGTCACTTTAGCGAAAATTGCTGTCGTAAATATTTCCGTACGAAAGTTAAGTGACCACCTGCACGTAATGCGTCGCGGGCACCCAGCTGTGTCAGACGCCTGGAGAAAAAGTCATTAGCGCGTGCCTTTCAGAGCACAGGAAGAAAAAAAAAAAAGAAAGGGAAGGCCACTATCCTGGCCATTGTCATTCCTTTAGAGAAAGCATCGCAAAAACGACACGGTCGAACTTGAAAACATATGATTACACTAGCTCTTAATTTACGATATTTACTGAAATGCCTAATAAAATGACAAGAAATATTTTTACATCTGCACACCTGATTATGACAAGCGTCTTTCTATGAGAGTTGAGAGAATTTCTACTAACTTACGAAATGTCACATGACTACTGAATGATATTTTTATGCTTTGCTTTTCATAGTTGCTTATTTCATTTGACATCTGTTTTCCAGCTGTGTTGCAGCATTGCTTTTATAAAATAAAATGCATTTGCTAATGTGAACACTTTCTGTCAACAGATCTATTAAATAATTATTTTATGATCCACATTCTTTAAAAAAGGAGCACTTGGAAAGGAAAGAACAATAAGAAGGAACTAGTAACTGCATTCATAATTTTCTTTTCAAGTAATTGGTAACTTTTTGGTA
This sequence comes from Schistocerca serialis cubense, assembly GCF_023864345.2. Lineage (NCBI taxonomy): Eukaryota > Metazoa > Arthropoda > Insecta > Orthoptera > Acrididae > Schistocerca > Schistocerca serialis. Next base: position 594,660,774 of record NC_064639.1, read on the forward strand.
GAATAACTTCTTGTGGTGCACCACTTTAATTACTTAGACATTAAGATGTGATTATACATTTGCCTTATCTGCATTGTTATCTTTAGTGTACTATTTTTTCTACTTGAGCTATGTCATGTTTCGATATAAGCTGCTGTTTGCCAGGCATAGTGCTACTGAACTTTACTTTGTGTTACTCTGCTAAGCCAGATTTATTTTTTTTTTTTGCTGCACAGTGCCCTATATGAGTTGTAATATTGCAATTGCTTTGGCATTTGTATTTTTGTCATTGATGTTTGTGTTAATTGTTTTGTGCTGCTGCATTGCCTCGTCCCTTAGTTTAGCATCTGAGCTCAGTAGATTTAAGTTAGCTTAAGAGGGGGTAGACTATATGAGAAACTGACTATGGAGAATAGGTAAAGAATGCATTGCGAAGTTATATAAAAAGGATTTGGGCCCAAATGAGTATTGTACAATCAGAAATAATTATTTTGAAAGAAATATGAACAGAATACAGAAAGCATGCTTGGATAAGATTTTTTTGGTGGAAGCAAAGGTTGAAATAAGACGAAAGATCTATAGAATGAAGTTTTGGGATGGACTGCAGTACCAAATGTTACACTGAAAACGAACCCTGTCCTTTCCTTTTGTATTATCCCACTATGTGTTTGTGTACCCTTGAGTATTTGTTTTCTTCCTGTCTCTGTGTAGTTTCATAGAATTTTTTCTTCTTTTAATATTAAGCTACATTCACTATGATGAGGAATACTGTTATCCTCGAATATAATTGGCATTAATAATATGTTATTTACTTTGTAAAGATGTTTAGACATTATTTACTCTATTTTGTGTTAATGCTAATGTGTGAAGTTGATGTTTCAAAAGTTATTGTGATCTTTTATGTATGTACTCATGTCATAATTCCTGTAACACTGACGTATATGTCTATTTCTATTCTTTTGTAACGCCTGTTTTACTACAAATGTTATCTGTATTGTTATGTTCTTTAATGATGTATTTTGTACCTTTGTTATTGTATTCTTCTGTTATAAAATTGTAATTGTCACCAGTTCATGATATTATTAACTTGTAAGTTCCATTTCACTGCACACGTTTCTGTTGGTCATAGTATATGGACAATATGTGAGAAGTAGGGACTGATAGTGTTTGCACGTGTGTTGGTAATTCAGCAAGGGACTGGATAACAGCATTGCTGGTTCTAAGGACAATTAAAAGAAAAACTTTCTGAGTGCACAAGTGGTGGTTTATGGACTTGCTATATTCTCTGCAAGAATCTTCGATGGTGATTGTGCACCTGCACAGTCGCAACGGATGGCTGCTGGCCGTCTCTACCAGGACTACAGTGGGTCTGCACCTCTGGTGGCCCACCAATACCATTATCTCTACAAGGACTACAGTGGGTCTGCATCTATGATGACCTACCAACGCCATTATTTCTACAAGGACTGCAGTGGGTCTGCACCTCTGGTGGCCCACCAATACCACAATCTCTACCAGGACTCCAGTGGGTCTGCTCTGTGATGACCTACCTACCAATATTCTTCCAAACTTCGAATGACTCTGCTGTGGGTTTGCTCTGTTGTGGCCCATTACCTGTCTGGATGTCGAGAGTCAGCACTGTCTTTCCGTTGGAAGGTCAACACTACTTCTTCAAGACTGCATGGAAATCCACTACTTCTATGTGCATTTTCTTTTACTGCTTGGACTTTGAGAAAAACTCTGCATTTTTACTGTGATGAACAATGTGGACTGTCTTTATGGACTGTGAGAAATTTTGATCTTTTGACCAACATAATATTAATAAGTGTGTGCATTTTATATCTTTGTTACTGTAATTGTGAAAAATTTTTGTCAAATCTGTATTGGCCAGTGCCCAACACCATTTGTAAAAATTTTTGTGGGGAGCATGGGGGCTATGTAAGTAGGCTGTTTATGTTTTCTCTATGTAAGTAGGCTGTTTAGGTTTTTTATTGGTAACGCCACCTCTGTATGACAATCACTGGCTGTGCTGTGGGCAGTCTGTGTCTGCTTTGCATTGTTGTAATACTCGCCATTGTAGTGTTAGGCAGCTGGCTGTGAACAGCGCGTAGCGTTGCGCAGTTGGAGGTGAGCCGCCAGCAGTGGTGGATGTGGAGAGAGAGATGGCGGAGTTTTGAAATTTGTCATGAACTGCTATATTTATATATGATGATATCAAGGTAAATACATTGTTTGTTCTCTATTAATATCTTTCATTTGCTAACTATCCCTATCAGTAGTTAGTGCCTTCAGTAGTTTGAATCTTTTATTTAGCTGGCAGTAGTGGCGCTCGCTGTATTGCAGTAGCTTGAGCAGCGAAGATTTTTGTGAGGTAAGTGATTTGTGAAAGGTATAGTTTAATGTTAGTCAGGGCCATTCTTTTGTAGGGAATTTTGAAAGTCAGATTGCGTTGCGCTAACAAAATATTGTGTGTCAGGTTAAGCACAGTCTTGTATAATTGTTCAAAGGGGACGTTTCAAGTTCTAGTATTATATGTCCAATGAATACCCGTTTATCATCTGCATTTCTTCTTGGTGTAGCAATTTTAATCGCCAGTAGTGTATTTTGAATGCCAACGGGTTTCCTGCAGAGGCATGGCAATGTGTTGTGTTTTTGAAGTTTCCATGTTTTTTTCGAACTCCTGCAGTCCGCTGTAGTTCTCGAAATGAAACCAATACGAAATCAACAATTACGTAAGGCGGGGCTCTGCCGTATGGCAGCCGCAGACGAAGCACTCTGGTGCCGCACTTAACTCAACGGCACGGCGAGTTTGCCGTGGGTCCGGCCTCGATGGAACTTGGAGCATTCTTAACGCCTCCATCAACAGGTCGAGGGGGAGAGCGCTGCCCGGAGTAGGCCGTGCCCCGAAACGGAACGAGCGGGGGGCCGCTATCTGCGGGACACGTCCGTCCTCTCCGCTGGACAGGCAGCCCTTATCTGCGAGGCGGCGCGGCCATATGGCTGTCCTAGAGGCACCGTTACGGTCGCGACGCGCTCCCGGGAACTCACACCCCAACCTATCGGCCCGACGGAAACTCCCCTCTCGAGACCATCTTGTCTCATACAGAAACGAACCCAAGCCATATTCAAGCACCAATGGCTTCGTCTTCAAATATTTCTGAAGTTTTACCACAAAAAAATCACACTTGCATCACTCATACATGTTCCTCCGAATATATACAAGATGGTCATAACTAAACTGAAAAGCTTGCAAGGCAGGTTGTGCTGAGAAATTATTGTTAACATAAAAATTAGATATGTTGCGCCGTTTACGAGTTAATTAGCAATGAAGTTACCCAATCAAGCCGTTGCGCGCGATAATTCAAGCGGCCGCTCAGATGTAGTCAGTATTAGTTATTCTCATAAAGCAGATGATAGTGCGCATGATTGCTCAACCTTTGGCTCGCGTTCGATCCTCACTACCGCCCCACGTCCAGCTTCTGTATCGCTCTCTAGTTTGGTTTTGGGAAACCAAACGAAGAACACGCTCGGCGACACCGTTTCTGGCGGGCCGCTTGAATTTGTGCGTACAGCGGCCTCATTGGCAAACTTCATTGCTAATTAACTCGTAAACGGAGGAACTTACCGATTTTTTTCTTAACAATTTCTTCACAGCACCACCTACCCCTTACAAGCTTTTCACAATGTTTATGATCGCCCCGTATATGTATCACTAAAAATGGATGGACCCAGCATGCAATAATTTCAACCAAATTTGATTAACATCTGGTAATTATCAGGGAACCATCACTATCCTGTCTTTGTGACAGGAACACGCGTGTGGTGAAACTAGCACAAACGATAAGAAAAAACGGATTGGGAATCAACGAGTGTCCCGAATTAAATTTCAGGAAGCATCCTAGTGCTGTCTGATTTTACGCAGCAATGTGAATATCATCTGTTAGTACATGCAGTATTGTGCTTGTGTGTCGTAAGTGACAGTTACCGGGCCGGCCGAAGTGGCCGTGCGGTTAAAGGCGCTGCAGTCTGGAACCGCAAGACCGCTACGGTCGCAGGTTCGAATCCTGCCTCGGGCATGGATGTTTGTGATGTCCTTAGGTTAGTTAGGTTTAACTAGTTCTAAGTTCTAGGGGACTAATGACCTCAGCAGTTGAGTCCCATAGTGCTCAGAGCCATTTGAACCATTTGACAGTTACCGTTTTGAAACAATACATTAAAACAGATATGTGATTTTAGTACAGCATGTACATTAAAGATAATATTTTAGTTTAAATTTTTTCCCTGGTGTTCTTTGGCGTTGCGTAACGGTCCTGTAAAGAGAGGGTCGTTTCCCAACGAGGATGACTAGGACTCGGACACTCAGAGCCTAGTTCTCACTCTAACGAAACGAACAGTTATGTAATTTATTATGTAGAACTTCATTTGTACAGTAATTGTGCCTCACCTTGCAATAGAGATCCCATAGTCACGTTTTTGTTTTTTTTTGTTTTTTGCAAAAATTACTCATGCTAGAGCTTGAATCAGATTTCTTCTGGACAGTGAGAAATTTAGTACGGGAAAAGAGATACTAAGGAGGTCCTCATCATCTGAAGTACTTTCAGCCGTCCACAGCAGGTTTTCAGGTTCTTAAACTGAGAAACGAAAAAGAGATACGTGTTAATGGAGCAGATCTAAACCGCTTTCGTTTTGGTGACGACAACTTTTTTCTGTTTTTTCTCTAACACACGTAAACGTCATAAAAGATTAGAGGAACTTAGTAAAATAAGTTTAAGAATCAATTATACGCAGCCTGACAAAAAGGTGGAAGACGAATAAGAGGAAGAGGAAACAAAATGAAATTAGACGAACTGAGAACGTACGAGTACGTGATGTTATTTGAGTGCTTACAATATCGAGTAGAATCTACTGAGAACTTGGCAGAACGAACCCACTTCTCAATATAATGTTTTCTCCCTCCAGCCCGGATTCATAGACCGATTCGGTTGGAAAAGCTGTGATACAGCCATTATATCCTCTCCTGAGGCAATGGTCCTTGATATCCTGGTACTAGGATGGGACTGACGTTCGAGCTGGACCCACACATATTCTATAAGGACTAGACCTGCAGATCTTGTTGGCCATGGGAGTACCTCACGCAGGCTGTTCATAGAGATATGTGCCATGTATGGACGGGCTTTGTCCTGTTGCACAATTGGCACCACGACACTGTCAAATAACAGTGAACACATGAGTACGCAGGAAGTTCATGACGTACTGCTATACCGACAGCCTTTCCTCAAGGCATGAAAATGTCATAACCGATGCCCCCCCCCCCCCAAACCATGTCATTAGGACTAACACCTGTGCATCTCCAAAACATTTGAAGAATGATACCTCTCCCCAGGTCGCCACCATAGTCGTCGATGATGGTCATTCGAGGTAGTGCAGAGCTGCGAGTCTTCGCTGAACACAATGCAACGCCATTCATCAGGAGTCTGTGCTTTCCAATAACGCGCAACCATTTTAGTTGAGGTTCAACTAGAGCCTGTGCACGGGACGGCCGTTCCCTAGTCAACTGCTGCTATCCTCCAATTAATGGTGCGGTATGACACTGGGTGTTACAGGGACGTATTACTTGTTCTTGGATGGCAGGCGCAGACGCTTGGTGCACAGTAAGGCGATCCTCCCTCGTGGTGAGCAGACCGGGTCGACCTAACGTTGACATGTCCTCGCGTTCCCATGCAGTCCAACATCGGGCCTCTGTCACATCCGATTGCCCGATAGATTCTGGATATTACACAGTTCTACCAGCCGGCAAATGGAGACCCTCAATGACACCCCTTTCAAACTGTCCACTGCGCTCACCCAACAACTGACGCTGTTAGCGCGTCTAGTATATCCTACCAGCTTATTAAAAAAAAAAAAAAAAAAAAAAAACGCTGAATACGAACAACACTTATGTAGTCTGATGGCAGTTCTACCTATCACAGAGAATTACAGTCATTTACATACCCGTCGACGCCTTAATACGTGTAAGGAATTACAAAGACATCCGATCATGTCTTCCAGATTTTTCTTTTTTTCAGTCAGTGTAATAAAACTGAAACATCGTGCATCGAATGTCACGAAAAGAAAATGCTAAATGTATTTTAAGAATGGAGTCTTAAAATCAGTTTAGGAGTACTCATGTTTAAGGGAGATCGACAGGATAGAAAGTGAACAGAGGAGTAAGCATAACACTGTACGCTCTGTTAGCAGTGCGGTCTGACGCACTGATTTCCGGACGGCAAGGCGTGCCGGTCCCCCGGCACGAATCCGCCCGGCGGATTAGTGTCGAGGTCCGGTGTTCCGGCAGAGTCTATGGGTGGTTTTTATGGAGGTTTTCCATCTGCCTCGCAGAATTCGGGCTAGTTCCCTTTCTTCCGGCTCAGTTACACTACGTCAGCAGTTGCTGCGCAAACACTATCTGCACGTAGGCGTACACCATGATTACTCTACCACGCAAACATTTGGGGTTACCCTCGTCTGGTCTGAAAAGTTCCCGGGGAGGTCCATGGGAGGCCGAACCGCACAATAACACTGGGTTCGGTGTAGGGCGGCGGTGGGGTGAGTGGACTGCTGAAGCCTCTTGTGGAGTTGTGAACCACTGAGGGCTACGGCGGGGACGAAGCCTCTCCGTCGTTTCTAGGTCCCCAGTTCAATACAATACAACACAAGAATAACATGAACTGCTTCCGGTAAACCAAACTGTGTAATAAAAATTTGCCTGTGATGTATCACGTGTATTAGCAGTTTTGACGTACGTTATTGAGTCACGAATTTTTAATTTAAAAACCACTCAAACACAGAGGGGTGTTCAAAGAGCGAAGGCAGTATGCAAGTTCGACTTCAATTACTGAATTATTTTATTTTAATCATTTGGTTTACCATGTTCCTTGAAAGTTTTAAATTTAGTTTTTTCACCTATTTACGTTTTGGTGTAACACACTTTATGCAGCAAACACGGATTTATGTTTCTTGCATTTCCGTAGTGCCAGAAATCACGTAAGAGCGATAAACGTCCTGTACGAGCCCGCACTCATTCTACAGGATGATTATGCTAAATTGGGACAAACTGCAGAGGATAAACTGTAGAGGATAAGGAGGAAGAATACTCATTTGGATGTACTGCTGCAAATGCATTCCGAGGAAGGTATACCAACTTGAAGGTGGAGGTAAACCATCTTTGACAGTCAAGGTTTGGGTGATTAAAATCACACATGAGAACACACCAGGCAAGCGAATTTGTTGTGTCTGTGCTAGTGTGTTAGCTCCACAATCTAGGGGATTGTAAGCTAGAACATCATATTACTCTTCGTAACACCAAAGGCAAGAGGAGGCTGCGTCACCCACATAAAGTGGAGATATTCCTCATCTGTGAGGCGCCCTGGAAGGATGACTGGACTCGCGAGGCGGTCGCCAGTAATCTCCGCCCACACAATGAGGCTGAACCAGTACTGATGGTTCGCTGCCACCATATCATTGGGATTCACCGTAGCCGACACGTTACTATTGTGAAGGGCAACAGTACCGCTCGTTCTAAAGGTATGAACACGTCGACGGCTATAAAGACAGCATAGGTCAATATTTCTACAGGGGCTTGCAACGACTTGTGAGTTCATGCGAAGTCGAGTTACTGCACTACGCTGGCAAAAGGTTGTATCCCATTACGTGTGTTACCTCAGTGTACTGTTCAATTCTTCATCAGTATTTTAAACATCAGCCATCAGCTGTATGTGTCACTGTTAACGAATAATAATTCCAGAAAAACGACTCCAAGAATAACCGAGCAGTGTTGAATCCAAGCCTGAAAGGGAAGAGCAAAGTGGACGTTAACTGTTAACAACAGCAAGTACCGTGGGTGAATGGGGACAAGTTTGTTTCCATACGACATATACAGCGCATACGCTCAAAATTCACGCTGTTGTAGAGATATTTTTGTTACAAAACAAACAAAAAAATAAGTGGGAGGTAAGAAATCAAGTTCAGTTACTCCGATACGAACCACTTATACCAAAAATTCAGAGAATATGCCTGAACAACAATTCCCGCAATTCTGCCGCTGCAGTTCTGGTCCACTCTGTACACGTATCAGCTTAGAAGTTCCCAAGGGAAAAATAGCATGAGCCGAGAAGTGTATTGACAAAACAGTAACGTTATTTATTTCTAATTTCTGCTACCAGTCACTTTTTTATTTTATTTTTAATCTAACATAATACAACGCGTTTCGAACAAGGTTCTGTTCATCTTCAGGCGTTTATACATATATACATACATACAGAGAAATTTTACTTAAAAAGAAATAGTCTTAAATTAGATTAATCTAGAACTCTTTGTCCATTGTTTGCTACTGTAGCGGCTGGTGTGGCATTTGGGGGGGGGGGGGGGGGAGAGGAGGAGGGCAGTGTATGGCTAGAAATCAAAATCAGTGATGTCTTCTGCTGGTTTTCTCCCTTGTGGTTAACTAAGTATGATATCACAGCCTGTATAGGATGCAAGAAGATTTGTATCAGTTATGTGTTACGAAAATACTATTTTCGTATATATCACAGTCTTTATAGGATGCAGATTTGTATCAGTTATGTGTTATAAAAGTACTATTTTTGTAAGACATAACTGATACAGATGTATCTGCATCCTATACGGGTTGTGATATTATGCATAGTCAACCACAAGGAAGAAAACCAGCAGAAGACATCATTGCTTTCGATTTCTAGCCATACACTGCCCTCCTCCCCCCCCCCCCCCCCCCCCCCCACCAAATGCTACACTAGCCGCTACAGTAGCAAACAATGGACAAAGAGTTCTAGATTAATCTAGTTTAAGACTGTTTCTTTTTAAGTAACATTTATCTGTATGTATGTATATATGTATAAACGCCTGAAGATGAACAGGACCTTGTTCGAAACGCGTTGTATTATGTTAGATTAAAAATAAAATAAAAAAGTGACTGGTAGCAGAAATTAAAAATAAATAACGTTACTGTTTTGTCAATACACTTCTCGGCTCATGCTATTTTTCTCTTGAAAACTTCTAAGCTGATACGCGTACAGGGTGGACCAGAACTGCAGCGACAGAATTGCGGGAATTGTTGTTCAGGCATATTCTCTGAATTTTTGGTATTAGTTCGTATCGGAGTAACTGAACTTGATTTCTTACCTCCCATTTATATTTCTTTTTGTTTTGTAACAAAAATATCTCTACACAGCGTCAATATTGAGGGTATGCGCTGTATATGTTGTATGGAAACAAACTAGTCCCCATTCACCCACGGTACTTGCTGTTGTTAACAGTTAACTTCCACTTTGCTCTTCCCCTTCAGGCTTCGATTCAACACTGCTCGGTTATTATTGGAGTCGTTTTTCTGGAATTGTTATTCGTTAACAGTGACACACACAGCCGATGGCTGATGTTTAAAATACTGATGAAGAATTGACCAGTGCACTGAGGTAACACACGTAATGGTTCAAATGGCTCTGAGCACTATGGGACTTAACATCTAGGGTCATCAGTCCCCCAGAACTTAGAACTACTTAAACCTAACTAACCTAAGGACAGCACACAACACCCAGTTATCACGAGGCCGCACGTAATGGGATACAACCTTTTGCCCTCGTAGTGCAGTAATTCGCCTTCACATTAACTCACAAGTTGTTGCAAGCTCCTCCAGAAATATTGACCTATGTTGTCTTTATAGCCGTGGACGCGTGCATACCTTTAGAACGAGCGGCACTGTTAACCTTCATATTAATAACCTGTCGCCGGCCGCGGTGGCCGAGAGGTTCTAGGCGCTTCAGTCCGGAACCGCGCGACATTTCTCTGTATGTATGTATATACAGGGTGTTACAAAAAGGTACGGGCAAACTTTCAGGAAACATTTCTCACACACAAATAAAGAAAATATGTTATGTGGACATGTGTCCGGAAACGCTTAATTTCCATGTTAGAGCTCATTTTAGTTTCGTCAGTATGTACTGTACTTCCTCGATTCACCGCCAGTTGGCCCAATTGAAGGAAGGTAATGTTGACTTCGGTGCTTGTGTTTACATGCGACTCATTGCTCTACAGTACTAGCATCAAGCACATCAGTACGTAGCGTCAACAGGTTAGTGTTCATCACGAACGTGGTTTGGCAGTCAGTGCAATGTTTACAAATGCGGAGTTGCCAGATGCCCGTTTGATGTATGGATTAGCACGGGGCAATAGCCGTGGCGCGGTATGTTTGTATCGAGACAGATTTCCAGAACGAAGGTGTCCCGACAGGAAGACGTTCGAAGCAATTGATCGGCGTCTTAGGGAGCACGGAACATTCCAGCCTATGACTCGCGACTGGGGAAGACCTAGAACGACGAGGACACCTACAATGGACGAGGCAATTCTCCGTGCAGTTGACGATAACCCTAATGTCAGCGTCAGAGAAGTTGCTGCTGTACGGTTAACGTTGACCACGTCACTGTATGGAGAGTGCTACGGGAGAACCAGTTGTTTCCGTACCATGTACAGCGTGTGCAGGCACTATCAGCAGCTGATTGGCCTCCCCGGGTACACTTCTGCGAATGGTTCATGCAACAATGTGTCAATCCTAATTTCAGTGCAAATGTTCTCTTTACGGATGAGGCTTCATTCCAACGTGATCAAATTGTAAATTTTCACAATCAACATGTGTGGGCTGACGAGAATCCGCACGCAATTGTGCAATCACGTCATCAACACAGATTTTCTGTGAACGTTTGGGCAGGCATTGTTGGTGATGTCTTGATTGGGCCCCATGTTCTTCCACCTACGCTCAATGGAGCACGTTATCATGTTTTCATACGGGATACCCTACCTTTGCTGCTAGAACATGTGCCTTTACAAGTACGACACAACATGTGGTTCATGCACGATGGAGTTCCTGCACTTTTCAGTGGAAGTGTTCGTACGCTTCTCAACAACAGATTCGGTGAAAGATGGATTGGTAGAGGCGGACCAATTCCATGGCCTCCACTCTCTCCTGACCTCAACCCTCTTTCATTTATGGGGGCATTTGAAAGCTCTTGTCTACGCAACCCCGGTACCAAATGTAGAGACTCTTCGTGCTCGTATTGTGGACGGCTGTGATACAATACGCCATTCTCCAGGGCTGCATCAGCGCATCAGGGATTCCATGCGACGGAGGGTGGATGCATGTATCCTCGGTAACGGAAGACATTTTGAACATTTCCTGTTACAAAGTGTTTGAAGTCACGCTGGTACGTTCTGTTGCTGTGTGTTTCCATTCCATGATTAATGTGATTTGAAGAGAAGTAATAAAATGAGCTCTAACATGGAAAGTAAGCGTTTCCGGACATATGTCCACATAACATATTTTCTTTCTTTGTGTGTGAGGAATGTTTCCTGAAAGTTTGCCCGTACCTTTTTGTAACACCTTGTATGTACAAACGCCTGAAGATGAACAGAATGTGATCGAAACGCGCTGTGTTATGTTAGATTAAAAGTAAAATAAAAAAGTGACTGGGAGCAGAAATTAGAAAGAAATAATTCTCCCACAGAGTCACAGTTACAAACATAGCCGCCGGCCGAAGTGGCCGTGCGGTTAAAGGCGCTGCAGTCTGGAACCGCAAGACCGCTACGGTCGCAGGTTCGAATCCTGCCTCGGGCATGGATGTTTGTGATGTCCTTAGGTTAGTTAGGTTTAACTAGTTCTAAGTTCTAGGGGACTAATGACCTCAGCAGTTGAGTCCAAATGGTTCAAATGGCTCTGAGCACTATGGGACTCAACTGCTGAGGTCATTAGTCCCCTAGAACTTAGAACTAGTTAAACCCAACTAACCTAAGGACATCACAAACATCCATGCCCGAGGCAGGATTCGAACCTGCGACCGTAGCGGTCTTGCGGTTCCAGACTGCAGCGCCTTTAACCGCACGGCCACTTCGGCCGGCGCAGTTGAGTCCCATAGTGCTCAGAGCCATTTGAACCATTTTGAACAAACATAGCCATTATGGCAGAAATTAAAACAGTAACGCTTTTTTTTTGTTTTAGTTCTAGTCTGAGAGAACCTTTTAATGAAGATAAACACACCCACAACAAAAAAGAGCGTTATCGGCCTGAATAAAGGCGCACTTTTACGATTTGGTGATCCTGCCACTTTATTTCACCACGACGGTAGGATAATAAAGTTATTTGGATAGTCACTTCCCTACGACGCGCGGCGCCTACTTCTGTCTTATCTCAGCCAGAGGCCGCCCGAGAGTACTCTTGACGGCGCCGATCGGGCGGCGTTGAACACCTCTAATCTGGCCACAATAGGGCGCGCTCTGCGTGCGTCACAGCGATGGGCCGCTGACCGGGACAGCCACACGTAGGCGACGGCGGCCGACCGCGGACAACACCCAGCAGCAGGGCGCGTCTCTCTGTTCTCGCCTGTCCGTCTGATGCTTATGTATTCCTAAAATTCAGCGTTCTTTCGCCCATGTTTTGCCTTTTAGCTCTGTCCCGCACGAATTTGCGGGTCAGCTTGTAAAATTACTTTTGTTGGCTTGTTTTCACTTCTGTGTTTCATCCCCATGCGCGTCAGTCGTTAGCGTATACCTATAGCAGTGGCTACATTTCGAGTTCCAATTGCCAGCGGCGTACTTCTCTACAAAGAAAACCTAGTACTTTAATTCTCATTGACTGTTCAGTCTCAATTACACATTTTTAATTACATTACATGTTTCGATAATTCTGAATCATCTTCAAATCTAAGTAGCTGCGTCAGCAACCCATCTCCTCTATTCAAAACCGAATACCAGAGTTGCGACACCAAGCAAGACACATCGTTGTTTTCCATTATACTGTTTAAATAAACGACGGTATTAACGTTTTATTACAAAGAAGTGTAATAAACACAACTCACCGTTCTTTGTATTTTCTTTGAAATTACGATGTTTATTTTGGAGCAAGTAACATCTCTCACTCTCTTGGGATTAATTATTTTGCTTACATTTTATCCATCACCTCCACAATTGTGACGGTAGTAATACAGGGTTAAGAAATCCTAATTAAAATTCAATTTCATGTTAAAAAGAATTTATTGCAAGTGGGATATTATTAGTTTTGCTTCTCAGGTGCCAAATAGTAAATTTCTTTTGCCCGACAGGAAATAATTAGTACCTCGAACGAAACGTCAGACATCAGTTATCTGCCGCGCATGGTTAGCCGAGCGGTCAGGGGCGCTGCAGTCACGGACTGTGCGGCTGGTCCCGGCGGAGTTTCGAGTCCTCCCTCGGGCATGGGTGTGTGTTTGTCCTTAGGATAATTTAGGTTAAGTAGTGTGTAAGCTTAGGGACTGATGACCTTAGCAGTTAAGCCCCATACGATTTCACACACATTTGAACATCAGTTATTTGTCTGAAGTTAACAGCGCTGCTGTTGACTGTCAATACATTACAGGTGTCGGTGATTGACATAAAAGAAACATCTTCAGGAGAAAGCACCAGTAAAGAAAGTTCTCTCAAAAGAGTAAAGAATCCTAAACTTTTCGTGCTGTGCCAATATCCTATTGGTGATTGTACACAACAATACATAATACCAAAACAGCCCCATTAGGTGGGTCGTCGGCCTTCTAAATCGAGGATGACACAGCTGCTGAGGTAGTTATGCGGAGAGGCGATGTTTCCAATACAGAGGAAACGGTGTTCAGAAGGGTGGTGGCGTGATCGTTGCTGTGAAAAGTAGATTATCTTGTAGCGAAATTGAAGTAGGTAGTTCCTGTGAGTTAGTATGGGCAGAGGTCATTCTTGGTTACCGGAATAAAATAATAATTGGGCCCTTCTACCGACCTCTCATTTCAAATGATACAATTGCTGAAAGATTCAAAGAAAACTTGAGTTTCATTTCAAACACGTATCCGACTCATATAATTATAGTTGGTGGTGACTTTAATTTACCCTCGATATGTTGGCGAAAATACGTGTTTAAATCCAGGGCTACACATAAAACGTCATCCGTAATAGTGCTAAACGCATTCTCTGAAAATTACTTCCAGCAATTAGATCATAATCCCACGCGAATAGTAAACGATTGTGAAAACACACTTGAATTCACACCTAATAACAAGCATCAAAAAGAATATAGGGATTAGTGAACACAGGGTTGTTGTAGATAAATTGAATATTGTAACCCTCAAATCCTCCAAAAGCAAATGAAAAATATACCTATTCAAGAAATCAGATAAAAATTCGCTTGACGCCTTCCTGAGAGACAATCTCCACTCCTTTCAAATTACCAGTGTAAGTGTAGACCAGATGTGGCTTGAATACAAATAAATAGTAGCGACAGTAATTGTAAGACTCATGCCAAATAAATTAACAAACGACGGGGCTGATTCCCTTTGGTGCACAAAATGGGTCAGAACACTGCTGCAGAAACAACGCAAAAATCATACCAAATTAAAACGAACGAAAGCTGTCCAAGATTGACAATCTTTTGCAGAAGCTCGAAATTTCGCATGGATTTCAATCCGAGATACCTATATTAGCTTCCACAACGAAAATTTGTCTCAAAACCTGGCAGAAAATGCAAAGAGATTCTGGTCGTACGTAAAGTATGCTAGCGGCAAGACACAATCAATGCCTTCTCTGCGCGATAGTAATGGAAATGCTATTAACGACAGTGCTAACAAAGCAGAGTTATTAAATACAGCCTTCCGAAATTTCTTCACCAAAGAAGAGGAAGTAAATATTCCAGAATTCGAATCAAGAACAGGTGCCAACATGAGAAACTTAGAAGTACAGTAGTGCAGCAACTTAAGTCACTTAACAAAAGCAAGTCTTCCGGTCCATAAGTCTACCAATTAGGTCCCTTATAGAGTATGCTGATGCAATAGCGCCATACTTAATCACATACAACCGCTCGTTCGACGGAAGATCTGTGCCTAAAGACTGGAAAGATGCACAGATCACACCAATATTCAAGACAGATTGTAGGAGTAATTCACCAAATTACAAGCCCATATCATTAATGTCAATATGCAGGAGGATTTTAGAACATGTACTGTGTTCGAACATTATGAATTACCTGGAAAAGAACGGTCTATTGATACACTGTCAATACGGATGTAGAATACATCGTTCTTGTGAAACACAACTATCTCTTTACTCACACGAAATGTTTAGTGTTATTAACAAGGGATTTGAAATTCATTCCGTATTTCTAGATTTCCAGAAGGCTTTTGACACTGTGTCACACAAGCAGCTTGTAGTGAAATTGAGTACTTATGGGATATCGTCTCACATATGTGACTGGGTTCGTGGTTTCCTGTCAGAGAGGTCACACAATTCATAGTAACTGACGAAAAGTCATCGAGTAAAACAGAAGTGAGTTTTGGCGTTCCCCAGGGTAGTTGCTGTTCCTTATCTTTATAAACGATTTAGGAGACAAACTGAGCAGCCGTCTTAGGTTATTTACTGATGATGCTGTCGTTCATCGTATAGTAAAGACATCAGGAGATCAAAATAATTTGCAAAACTATTTGGAAAAGATATCTGTATGGTGCGAAAATTGCTAATTGACCGTAAATAATGGAAAGTACGAGGTCATCCACATGAGTGCCAGAAGGAATCTGTTAAACTTCGGTTACACGATAAATCAGTCAAATCTAAAGGCTGTAAATTCTACTAAATACCTAGGAATTACAATCACGAACACATTTAATTGGAAGAAAATGTTGTGGGGTAGGCAAACCATAGACTGTGTTTTACTTGCAGAAATGTAACGGATCTACACAGAGACTGCCTAGACTACGTTTTTCCGTCCTCTTTTGGAGTACTACTGTGCGGTCTGGGACCCTATCAGATAGGGTTAATTAAGCACACCGAGAAAGTTCAAAGAAGAGCAGCACGTAGGATGTGAGGTCCACCAGTTATGTAAAACACCGTTTTTTCTCAGTACCCAAACGTGTTTCAGCACCACTGTGCCATCATCAGTGGGTTTCCGTTTTATTTAATTTGTAACGTGAAACGTTTTTACTAAATGATTACAAAGTTATGTGGATATTTAGTTCAAACAATAGTTTGTTTCTTTTTGTTAATACCTTTACACTTGGTGTGCATGATTTTTCAGGACCACTTTTGTATTATTTATTACAGGTAGCTGATGCATCACCACTTCACCATGATGCTGAAAATAAAAGGGCTTGCCACACGAAAACGTAAGTAAAAACGAATACAGGCGCGACATATCGCGACAAACTAAATTACTCCCAACAAAATTTCTCATCATCATCGTTTGGTTGCAGACTACCATCCGCACGAAACAACTGAAACGAGATTCGCCCGACCAAGCAACACGTTTCTACTCATCAACAGTCCAATGCCGGTGTTGACGGGACCGGACGAGGAATAAAGCTTTGTGTCATGCAGTCATCAAAGGAACGCAAGTGGACCTTCGGCTCCGAAAGCCCATACCGATGATGATTTATTGAGTGGTTCGCATGCTGGTAAGGTGGCCAGCGGAAGTGTTTAAACTCAGAAGAGTGTTCCTGGAGCCACTCGTAGCAATTCTGGCTGTGCGGGGTGTCGCATTGACCTGCTGGAATTGTCCAAGTCTGTCGGAATGCACAATGAACATGAGTGGTCCAGCACTCAAATCTGCAGCGATTTACGGAAGGATTGCACTTCAGTCACATTGAACGATTCTCTTCAGTCTTCGTTTCTCCTGTTCTTGTAGAATCTTTTTCCGGCCGCAGCGATGTCAGAGATTTGATGTTTTACCGGATTCCTGATATTCACCGGTACAGTCGTGAAATGGTCGTATGGGAAAATCCTCATTTCATTGCTACCTCGTAGATGTTGTGTCCCATCGCTCATGCGCCGAATTTAACACCACGTTCAAATTCACTTAAATCTTGATAACCTGCCACTGTAGCAGCATTAATCGATCTAACAACTGCGCCAAACAGTTGTTGCCGACCGCAGCGCCGTATTCTGCCTGTTTACATATCTCTGCATTTGAATGCGCATGCCTATACCAGTTTCTTTGGGGCTTCAGTGTATACAAGACGGCTGCCGTGCAACATGGCACGATCTTGTGCGTTAATAACAACGAATGGTGAAGTATATCTTCAATACTAAAAATAAAACGATAAAATCGTCGTGTCCGTCTCTCTGTTTGAACATGCTAATCTCCAAAAGTACTAGCTTAATCTTCATGGTGTTTTTGCAGGTAACTTGAGTATAGCTTCATTTCATCAAAATTATTATTTAATATTATAAAAATTCTTGTATGTATGTTTCACATCTGCTCCGAAACAAGTGGTCCGATTTCAAAACATGTCACTTACTGTCTCGAAAGAATCGTTGTGGGGATGAGTACTTACCCATCAAATGGAAGGGCTGGACGTGGAATAGAAGTGTAGGACACGACGCGCGATTGCCCAGATTTTATTCATCCCGTATTTGTGTATGACAGCATTTGGCGACTTGCAAAAAACTTTATAGAATTTCAGACATTTACGAAACTGTTTGTCGCTGGCATCCCCCACCCCCCACACAAAATGTTGAAAGGAAAACAGTTTATTGCTTACTACATTTTCGCGGCGCATTTTCGGACCAGGCAGGACGTTTTAATTTATTTCCTCTTTAATACTAACTGTATTCACGACGTATTTTCCAGTGTTCACACATATCATGCATACACCTGCAAAATTATATCATTGTACGACAAACAATTTAAGATATATGACGTCATAAACACTGAGATGCGTGAAAAACTGTCTCACCACGCTTGACTTTTAAATTTATTATTGTTAACCCGCTGAAACGATTTCAATGAAATCTGAGATAGGTTGAACCCTGAGCAAGAATATAGGCTACCTTAGAATGTGTATAGTACAAGATACTTACTGATTTGAAGAATATTACGTGAATTAGGGAAACTAATTACTCTTTGGAAAAGCTGTGGAGTATTTGACTTTTGAATTTTTATCATATTTGAGAAAATGCTTTTATCGGTTGATATGTGCTACGTGATATGAGTCAAAATGCAATGCTTAAACAATTTCCACTGTGTTTAATAAATACTTCCATACTATTTGTTGCATAACCAGACATTGCATAATGTATACACAGCTGCTATGCACCCATCCACTATTCGAGAAGGAGAGCATTGTAGCCGCCCTCCATCGATCTGCTGTCGTCGGCTTCTCTGACGTAAGATATCGATGTTGTTATCTATTGTATATACCATACTTCTCATTATATACACACATCAGATGGAGCAGCCACTAACATCTTTACTGTAACGGTGACTAAATTTAGGGTTTTCTTAATAATAATTAATGTTGACATTTTGCACTGTCGATCACCTTTCATTGCTGCGTCACCCAAGACAAGATAGTTAATAACGTCTTTGGATTTTAGTTATTATTTCAACTTCCCATTTCCGACGTTATTACTTATCTGCACTGTTTCTGATTTTGTATTATTTCTGTCCGACAGGAAATGAAATGTTAAATGGCTTTTAACTCACAATTTCCGCTTCGTAATGTTTTATAATCGAACCTTCCATCATCACCCGGAGATACTTTTTGCAGCTTGCCAACGATTATCGTTGTCTAAAACACACGCTATTGTGGTGATCACTTTAGTCTTTTATTAACAACATTTCATAATAATTAAATGATCATGAATGATTTCGTTTTGTATATGGAGAAAGGGAGGGTTGATCCTACAATTACTCTCAGCAATTACGGCAACTAAAATGTTCGTGATTTTTATAGTTCGTCACTCAAAGATCTTATAGCAAGGACTATCATCCATTACTACGACACAGTCATTCAAGCTTCGTACGCTATTTCTTTCACAAAGCTAAATGTGCAATTCCGTTCTTACATTCAATTTGACGTTCCTTCGTATAGTCCACAGATCCTGTTATCGGTTATTCGGCATGTAATAGAGTTTAATACTGAGCGCTACTTTCTCTCTCGCACTTCTTCAGATATTCTTAGTCCGTGACCTTACAGCAGAGATCTACCTAGACCTCGGTATGTTTCAACTTAATTATGTCTCGTATAAATTAACTATAGTCACTTTTCTTGCAGTTTAAGAGACATGCCCTGATCCCTTCTGTAGCATATCACACGGAAATTCCAGCTATATCGCAATCCGCAGCTACGTAGACGTATTCAGAACGCAAAAAGCAAGACAAGGAACTAACAATACCCACGCATGGTTTATTTAGTAGCTATAGAAACGAAAGTAGCCGAGTTGAGCCCTCTTTGATTTCCCTGAGGCGCTACTTTGCTGCGGGCGTTATTCTGGTGAGCTATTATATATCGATAATTACAATTAAAACTTTTTCAATGCTTTTAATTATTTCCGATATTATCGATCACCTCTCCCCTATATGAGAACAAGCCTGATAATATTGTTCTCAATTAAAAGAGCGTTCAAAGCACTGAGTGACTTGCAGCAAACTTTACACACAATTTCACATCTTTACGAAACTTTTTCTCACTTACGATCTCCACGAAACGATGAAACGAAACAAGTTTATCGCTTACTACATTTTCGCTGTTTATGTAGTAAAACTGCCACGTCAGACATGACTTCACGCCGTTTAAATTTATTACTTCCTGGCTACTAACGCTTTTCGCAAGAGATATTTAGCAGACACTATCCACATAGGCCTATGCCGGTAGATGTACATACAAAATTATATCAGTGTATGACAGAGAGAAAGGTGGAGGAGGAGATGGACAAAAGAAGGGAAGAGGAGGAGATAGACATGGAGAGAGGGGAAGAGGAGATGGATAGAGAGAGGGGAAGGAAGAGATGGAAAAAGAGGAGAGAGTAGTAAATAGACAGAGAGAGGAGCAGGAGGAGATGAATAGAGAAAGCGGATGGAGGAGATGGACACGACAAGCAATAGGAACATCACGTTCTCATTTCAGTATTCTGAGGAAAGCAAAAACTATTTTACACTCCAGAAGAGGGTAACAACTTTGAACTCACAGCACAACGAAGTGAAAAGACAATGTACCGCAGTACAATCAGCGTCCATTCAACCAAGTATGAGCAACCTATGAGCTTCTATTTTAATACGCACAAGCACACGGCTCCATTCCTGCACGCGGTGTAATAGCGACCAAACGATGCCACTTTAACTAAGCTTCATCACTGCAAGTAAACTGAAATGGCGTCACCCATTTCGTTATTCATTGTAGAATCTTCACAAAGCATGGCCCACCACCAGACAAAGGCGGTCTTCCTTCCAAGCCTAGACTCTTCCAAACACAGCACCATAGTCTACCATCCAACTCTACCCGAAACAGGGTGCTGAGCAAATAATCTTTCAAAACAAGAACGACCTCATGGGCTGCATCCCGCGAACAATTTCCCTTGGTCGCAAACGATCTGAATCCCCAAAGATGTAAAACTGCTTCAGTGCCATGCAGAGGGCTCTGAGCACTATGGCACTTAACTTCTGAGGTCATCAGTCCCCTAGAACTTAGAACTACTTAAACCTAACTAACCGAAGGACATCACACGCATCCATGCCCGAGGCAGGATTCGAACCTGCGACGTAGCGGTCGCGCGGTTCCAGACTATAGCGCCTAGAACCGCTCGGTCACCCCGGCCGGCGCCATGCAGAGAGGTTGCTGCCGTGCTTATATCGAATAATCGAAACTGATTACAGCAGACTCGCGTTAAGTGTTGCAAAGATAAAAGTCGCGATTTACTAAATTCAGATTATAATGGGAAAAATGAAAGTGGCGACTGAATGGGCAACTGTCAGAGAAAAATGCAGAACTGAAACTGCCGCCTTGCTAAAACGATGCGGAGTTGTGAAAAATGGTGACGCTGGAGCAGCGCGCTCTGGGATCTAAGGTCAGAGCTAAAGAAGCAGCTGTCCCCTGGCTGCGGCACTTGGCTGACGCTTTAATGGTTTCATTACGGCGGCGACGGCCAGCTGCTGGCAGTGCACTGGTTCTCCTAGTCGGCGGTGTGGCCGCCGCATTTACATGTGTTTAACGGCACGCTTCCAAAATGAGCAACTTAACGTCTGCTTTGGTCTAACGACTATAATAAGAGTACTACAAACATTAATATTTAAATTCAGTTGCCTCGCCGGTGCATTAAAAAATAATGACCTCGTATTCGGGTGTTCTGCTCGCTGTTTACATGTAAATGGCGCCAATGTTTGCGTCGCTGTCCTGTTGCTTCGCAGATATCGGCACTCACGAAGTCAGGCGAGAGGAACGGAATGAAATTAGCTGATCCATTTTCTTATCTAATTGCAGTATAGATCAATGTTACGCAATAACACCTGCCACCTCTCTCAATTACACTGTCTCATCATGCCTTTTTTTCTACTGCCACTATCCCCATCATATCTCTCCGGCTCAAAAATTTCACGGGGGAAGGTTAAAATTTCGTTCCAAAATGCGCCCTCCTCCATACCTAGGTTTTAAAATTCGTCGATCCGAGAGGGCCCAGAACCCCCTAAGCCTATGTATAGTCTCCACTCATGTGTATTTTTCATTTCCACTGCCTTCTCTCACTTTTCCCCCCATTCCTTCTATCTTCATCCCTCTCTCTTTGTCTTTTACTGCCACTGTCTCTCACTGTCCATCAATATCTCGTCTCTCTTTGACTCCACTGCTATTCTCTTCATTCATCTCTCTCTCTTTCAGTGCAACTTTCTCTTCTCCCTATCACTTTTCCTTTTTCTTTCTCTCCCTCTGGCATTGCCTCCTCTCTCTTCCACTGTCATTGTCTCTCTGCTACTCTCTTTCAACACAAAAAACATGACTACTTTCGCAATCCAAGTTCTTTCGTGAGCAAGGCGAAATGAGGATTGAGGCAGCTGGTTCCCTACTTTTCTGTCGGAGTCGTTTAAAGGGGAACATTTCCACCTTTTTAATGCTCCAACAGGAGCACTTTTCCGCTTGTTCCCTTCTTTTCCCTGCTACAGCACGCTGTGCTGCTTATATAAAAAGAATTCTATAAGTCATTAAAATTTTGACCGTTTATATACTTTCATATACGCAAGAAATAAATACGCATATTGACACAAAATCTTTTGCTTTACATTTTTTTTCTGTATGCCTTGTTCATCGATAGCAACTCTTCGAAAACGCCCGGCTTATGATTTGCCTCTTAAAAGAGTAAAAATGTTATTGGGCATATTTTATTGAATTTGTAGCCTTTCCAGTTTTACATAAGTTTTACTGTATTTTTAAGTTATTTTCGGTCATTGGTAAGACCATTTTAGCTAATTTTTTGTCACCACTTTGAGCATATTTCTATAGGCGTGAAATGCCCATTACGTAGAGACAGCGCGTCATGAACTTTTATAGGTGAGAAAATGCTGACTGAATTCAATGTTCGGTGACTTCCGAACCTTTGCCGTGTGTTCACTATTACGTGAATATCTTACGTGCATAAGTATGATAACTTCTCGATTACGATAACGGATCATTATATCGAAAAATTTGCAAGGTTCCCCGAGAACATCATCTTAAAAACATATGGTAAAAATTTCGACAATTTGCCATAAACAGAAATCATAGAAGAATGATTTAGCCTGTAATGTATGACAGTTTCCGATAGGTATACTAATAGTCGCTAGACCAAGGACTGCCCAAATCTTGACCGCTTATTTCCGTGATCAATAGAACCCGAGTGCGGACCATTGAAAATTCTCATTTTTGCGCGCGGCTTTTTGGAACATATTGATACCGTGCGCTGTTGTGCACGAACCGACTTCCACAGGCAAGTTATTTATTCCTGTAAAGTCCGTTTTACGCGAGCGACTTTCTGGTCACAATCTACTACTCGAAGCGCATGGGCCTTTCGTACCCTCGTGTAAATCATCAACCAACCACGCTGCGAGTGTTCCTGTGATGTAGATTATCTGTAGATTGTGCCGAATGCGGAGGTCAATGAGTATGCTGCACGCTGAGCATGCGTAGGGACAAGGGACTATGGCGGGGTCCGCTGACGTTGTAAGTTACAGCCCATTCTGATCGAGGTCACTCCTATGATAGAAAACGGATTTTGTGTTTTCGTGTGTTCTTAATCTTTGCTATGATGTCTGTTTTGATTTCGTGGCACACTGAAAAGTTACACAAGGTCCTGGTATTTTTTCCTATCCACTGGTGTCCTACAAGAGAGGACTAGAAAAATATTTTTCGTTGTTATCTAGCACTTCGCAAGAAAGCAATATATAAAGGATAAAGCAAAAGGGCGCTTTTTACTTTGTTCTACACATTTTCTTATGTGTTCACAAGTAAAAATTTTTCTCGGGCAAATAAATGCACTTGTTCTGAAGTGTTTGGATGACTTTACCTATTCTTTCAGTTCTCAAAAGTGTAGAGAATTTACCACACGACCTTTTTCAATAACTTCCGGTATGAATTCTGCTTTGGTCATTAATAAATCCTATTTTCACAGTTTGTTCATACATTTTGTTACTATATTTCGATTTTTCCGTAAAAAAAATAGTCAGTCATTATCTCACTTTCAACATTCAGACACGAAACTGCACAGCAGACAGCTCTCACAACACTGGCAATTTTTGCGCTGATGTTAAACGAAAATGAACATTCAGTACACACGAGACTCAGTACGGGAATAAAACACGAGGAGCGATACATTAGACGCATACGTCTCGAGAAGCCAATTGAGAGAAAAATGTCGATCGTGTAAAAACCAAAGCACATGTCTCAGTGGTTGCTGCTTCTTCTGGCAAAGGTCTTCCACATATTTCTCTCAGAAACCATTCTTCTTAAGAACTCTTCAGTTCGAATATCAACTGTCTATAGAACTGTGAAGCTTTGAACACTAGAACCACTCCTCAGGAGAAATGCTATCTTCAGGTCACGGCGAAAGCACTTGGTGCGATACAGCAGTGTATCTGACCGCGGGGCTATAAACACTTCATTCGGTGAACTTCGCGTGCTGAGAATGGGGACGGCAGCTGGCTTGAGGACTTGACACTGATAAGGAGCAGTTCGTGATGGCTTCGGGACTGGGTACTTGGAATACAGAAATGGTTACGCTCGTTCCGTCACCGACTGGTGGCTTCACTTGTATTTATTGAAGGAGGAGGCATCTATGTTGTACAGTACACTTGTGAGTTCCGGCACAGAATAAACTAACCTGCGATGCAACACTCTCATCATTTTCCAGTTTTCTCTGTCTTCCCTTGTCCGAGGTTGAAACAACAGTACTCAAGGATCGGTCGGTCGAGATTTTTATACCCCTTCTTCGTAAATGAAATTACACATCACGCAGGACGAGATCGCGATCGTAGATGTAGCACTTGATGATTTTGCTGCATGATGTCGAATATCATGCTACGGAGCGTCTTGATCCTAAAAAGTGTGTTCAGATATCTCCAGTTCACTGAAAGTGTAGTTGAACGTAGACTAATATGATACAAGATAGTTTTGGTTCAAATGGCTCTGAGCACTATGGGACTCAACTGCTGCGGTCATTAGTCCCCTAGAACTTAGAACTAGTTAAACCTAACTAACCTAAGGACATCACAAACATCCATGCCCGAGGCAGGATTCGAACCTGCGACCGTAGCGGTCTTGCGGTTCCAGACTGCAGCGCCTTTAACCGCACGGCCACTTCGGCCGGCAAGATAGTTTTCCATGTTATCGTGCATGCTATGAAACCATGCTCTTTCAGGGCACAGAAGCATTAAAGAGCTATGCAAAACAAGTGTTTTTAAATTATTTATTGTAATGAAATATCGATAATAAACGTGCTCCATTCCTTGTTATATGTATAAATTTTTAAATCCCAACATAAGTTTTATTCAACGTAATACACCACGCATGTCCACTGATAATGTAAAAGTGAAAAAGGTATGGAGGGAAGCTAGTGGTAAGTTCAAACTATGAGATAGTCCCTGCGGCGTGTACAAAATATAGGGTAACAAGTAGCACACTGTTGGTCATAGATTTTTTTGTCTTTTCCTTCGAGGAGAAGGTGGAACAATTTTAAAGCTGTCTTTTGAATAAGTTAGGGGCCTTTGAATATAACGACGTTCCCGCAATTGTTTTTGGAATTTCCTCCTCCCACTTTCGATAGTCGCTACTAAAGTTAACGCAACTAATTCACAAATGTCTACTTTCGAAAACAAACAGTAGGTAGTTGGCGTTCCTGCTACGGCCGACAACTGTCGCTGGGGGTCTGTCCAGTCGCAGATCACGTTGCTGCGGACACCGAGTGTGATCTGAACGTGCACCAGGCCGCCGTTCAACCCCCAAGTGTGACGTAACGTCACTTGCCCTAGAGTGGGATTTGCCGTATGTCGTAGCGATGACTAGAAGAATAAATTCCCTGCATCTTGCTACAAGAAACAATACCACAACTCTGAATAAAACTCTAAATGGCGCTAAGCACTATGGGACTTAACATCTAAGGTCATCAGTCCCCTAGAACTTAGAACTACGTAAAACAAACTAACCTAAGGACATCACCCACAGCCATGCTCGAGGCAGGATTCGAACCTGTAACCGTAGCAGCAGCGCGGTTCCGGATTAAAGCGCCTAGAACCGCTCCGTCACAGCAGGCCGGCCGAATAAAACTCTGAATAAGTGCGGAGTGATATACAGGGTGATTCAAAAAGAATACCACAACTTTAGGAATTTAAAACTCTGCAACGACAAAAGGCAGAGCTAAGCACTATCTGTCGGCGAATTAAGGGAGCTATAAAGTTTCATTTAGTTGTACATTTGTTCGCTTGAGGCGCTGTTGACTGGGCGTCAGCGTCAGTTGATGCTAAGATGGCGACCGCTCAACAGAAAGCTTTTTGTGTTATTGAGTATGGCAGAAGTGAATCGACGACAGTTGTTCAGCGTGCATTTCGAACGAAGTATGGTGTTAAACCTCCTGATAGGTGGTGTATTAAACGTTGGTATAAACAGTTTACAGAGAATGGGTGTTTGTGCAAAGGGAAAAGTTCTGGACGGCCGAGAACGAGTGATGAAAATGTAGCACGCGTCCAGCAAGCATTTGTTCGCAGCCCAGGAAAATCGACTCGCAGAGCTAGCAGAGAGCTGTAAATTCCACAATCAACTGTATGGAGAGTCCTACGAAAAAGGTTAGTTATGAAACCTGAACGTCAACTACCCGAGACGATGGATCGGCCGCCAGGCAGCCCGTGACAGAGCACTTCATCACTGGCCTCCAAGAAGCCCTGATCTTACCCCCTGCGATTTTTTTCTTATGGGGGTATGTTAAGGATATGGTGTTTCGGCCACCTCTCCCAGCCACCATTGATGATTTGAAACTAGAAATAACAGCAGCTATCCAAACTGTTACGCCTGATATGCTACAGAGAGTGTGGAACGAGTTGGAGTATCGGGTTGATATTGCTCGAGTGTCTGGAGGGGGCCATATTGAACATCTCTGAACTTATTTTTGAGTGAAAAAAATCCTTTTTAAATACTCTTTGTAATGATGTATAACAGAAGGTTATATTATGTTTCTTTCATTAAATACACATTTTTAAAGTTGTGGTATTCTTTTTGAATCACCCTGTATATCTTTCTTAGTCAAAAGTGATCACTAATCTACGTCACCTAATAGGTATGTAATGTTGCCAGCCTGCCTTATTTCTGCATCTAAATCCATGCTCCGCAGACCGCTGTGAAATTCATGGTAGAGGATACGATCCCTTCATTTCAGTTACCAGGGCTTTTTCCCTTCCGCTCAAGCGTGAAGCGTGTGAAGCAAACTCAAACTCGACCCTTATAAAGTGACGGCAGTGCAGTAATTGACCGATTTGGACACTGTTGCTCGACATCAGAGCTGCAACTGACTACTGCGATAATAGTAATCGTAGCACTAGTATTCATTCGTGAATGACTTTTAGAACAATACTGAACGACGAGGTACTGCAGTTTACAAATATAAAAAAAAAATAAAAACATAACTCGTCTATACAAGCATTTACACATTTCCAAGTGTAGTCTATCAAGACTAGAACATGTAGTCGGCCATGGAGAAAGAGAGCTTGGTGCTGAAATGCATTTTTGTTTCTGTCGAAAGAGAGCAACATTTATCGGAATTCGCAAACTATCAGAACAGTCAACACTAGAGTTCTCAACATCCTCATAAATTACATCAAAAGCTCCTGCATGATGTGGAAACAACAGTGCCCTGTGCAATTTTACCACCAAACCATAACTATTGACACGTATGTGAAAAAATACAGTGCAACTAACAATATAGTGCAACTTCTTTAACACCTAACCAAAAAACTACTGTTATTGTATGCAGGATAATTAAAAAGAACACATCTCCACTGTTTCTATTACAGTATTATGAAATGTATTTGATGGTAGGGTATTTCTGAATCTTTAACGAAGTTTCACGCCGCACAGTGCTTTGGCTATGGGTGCGCCACTTACTCCATCTCACTGCACACGGAAGTTGGGTTCTGCTTCTCAGTGCTGCTAAGCTGGGATCCGCATATCCCAGGTAACACCCATAAGCTACTTATAACCGGTTACTTATCTCAAAGTCACTGATAAGACTTCCGATCTATCAAGTAACATCTAAGGCAATTGTGGTAGTTATATTCACGGTCCCTCCCCCCCTTCCCCATTCCCCAGCCCCACTCCCAGCAACACCCAACCTGCACACACATCTAGGACTATTGTATGTAGTACAGTCAAGGTCAGGATGTAACCCTACATCACGCCCACGCCAGTAGGGCACCTGTGTGTGATACATTCAATACCACGATGTAACACGACATGAGCCACATGGGCGCCAGGCACTTGTGTGTGTTACAATCAAGGTCACCCTTTCCAACTGGACCAGTATGCGTCAAGTTACACCCTCCCTTCCCACTTTCATTACTAGAGCAAATGCATGGGCAGCGTCATTCCTGGTTTGTGCACTGTAGTGAAACAACCGGGTTTGTTAGAAGCAATAGCAAATTAAGTTCTGGAATATCGACAATAGTTTTCTCTCTCTACAGCAATTGCATTAGCCTACTCAGTTGTATTCTGTAGTAAAAGGGCTGCGTTCCTTTTGTAAATAACAACAACGATATAGGACGTTAACTTATAGTTTTTTATTTACAATAATTCCTTTTTTGCAAGACAATTTTGCTGACAATATTTTTGTTTATCTGCTAGCGACATTTTCCCCATTGTTATTTACAAAACTTTTTCTAATTTTTGGTTCATTAACAATAATTTGTAAGGTTTATGTACAGTAAGGATACCTTGTAAGTAGGCTGTTTAAGTTTTGATATTGGTAACGCCACGTAGCGCTCTGTATGTGCTGTGTGCAGTCTGTGGCTGGTTTGCATTGTTGTTGGAATATCTGCCATTGTAGTGTTGGGCAGCTGGATCTTAACAGCACGTAGTGTTGCGCAGTTGGAGGTGAGCCGCCAGCAGTGGTGGATGTGGGGAGAGAGATAGCGGAATTTTGAGAGCGGACGATCTGCACGTGTCTCATTAAGAAAGAGTAAATTTGTAAGACTGGATGTCATGAACTGATATATATAATATGACTTTTGAACAATATTAAGGTAAATGCATTGTTTGTTCTCTATCAAAATCTTTCTTTTGCTAACTGTGTCTATCAGTAGTTAGTGCCTTCTGTAGTTTGAATCTTTTATTTAGCTGGCAGTAGTGGCGCTCGCTTTATTGCAGTAGCTCGAGTTACCAAGATTTTTGTGAGGTAAGTGATTTGTGAAACGTATAGGTTAATGTTAGTCAGGGCCATTCTTTTGTAGGGATTTTTGAAAGTCAGATTGCGTTGCGCTAAAAATATTGTGTGTCAGTTTAAGCACAGTCTTGTATAATTGTTCAAAAGGGGACGTTTCAACCTTACATACATAGTATAAAGGCTGTGATTTACATTTTTAAAAATAGTATTATCAGGTGCAGAGATACGTATATATACTATTTATTTGCAATCTATTATACAATATACAGTGTACAGTATATGGGAAATGGGAACTGGCAGCAGCAGGTAAAGAAAACCACTCACATACACACACAGACGTATACAAAGTACGAGTGTCTTCCAATAAGTAATGCCCCACACCTTTTTCTCAGAACATATTTATTGTTAAGAGTCAGATTTTGGTGACAATATTCATCAAAATGTCTTATCTATCTCCTATTTTTCCACCTAGTCTCCATAACGTTCTATGGCCCTACGCCAACGTAGTGGATGAGCATGTATTCCCTGCCGGTAAAAGCTCTTGTCTTGTAGGCGTAGCCATGTTTTCACTGCATCACTGATGCTCTCCTCATCTTCAAAGTGTGTTCCCCGTAGATAATCTTTAAGCGGTCCAAAGAGATGGAAGTTCGAGGGTGCCAGGTCAGGACTGCAGGGTGAATGAGGCCATGATGTCCAGCACATTTTGGCGATTTGTTCTAGGCTCTCAGACTTGTGTGTGGCGTGGATTATCGTCTTGGGGCAAGATTTCTGCTGGATTCTTGTCCGATCGAGCGCGTCGGGAACGGTTCTAGAGTTTTCACGTACTCTTCGGAACTGATGGTTAACCCTCTTGGCATCACATCCACGAGAATGACGTCATCACAGACCAATAATACTGTCACCACGACTTTTCCAGAAGAGGGGGTTGTCTTGAATTTCTTCTTTTGTAGTGAATGAGGATGATGCCACTCCATGAACTGCCTTTCTGTTTCCGGCTCAAAGTGGTGTAGCCACCTTTCGTCCCTCGTAACGATCCGTGACAGAAAGGCCTCTCAAAACGCTCCAACAACTCAGATGAAATGCCTTGATCATTGCGGATGCTGACCGACAACTGTAGAGCACCGATCGGCACGAATAATGGTAACCGCACGATTCAGCATATTGGAGCAGTGGCTGTGACAGGACATCCCGAGCGTCACTGATCGTGGACCTCTGTTTCGGCATTTCCTGAGGCTGTAACTTTCTTTACCCATCGTCTAACTGTACTCCTATCAACTGCAGCATCGCCATACACTGCACACAGTTGTTTATGGATGTTCACCACGGTTTCTTTTTCTGCACACAAGAAATCAATAGTAGCATGCTGCTTGTAGCGTGATTCGTACGTAGACGCCATTTTCACAGTGTACTGCGACTCTGCCATCTGCCATAACGGTTCGAAACTTCACCGGCGCACAGAACGAACATAAAAATGTGAAACACCGACAAGGACGTCTATGTATATTAATGGATTTTTTAAAAAATCTGGGGCATTACTTATTGAACGACCCTCGTACATCCATTATATACACTTCGCATGCATATGCCGCGTTCTGTCAGTCAACTCAGACATGTGTACACACACCTATGACAAAGCGGTTCGTCCAACTATGCTGCACACACATCCACTATTTTTACAAATAAATGCTGGAGCATCTCGATCCCGTTCCCACAGATGAACCATTTGTCATCATGAAGCGAGACTGACATTCAGCAGCAGTGCAGTACACGCCCGATGTCCTCGTGATCGGAAGACTACGTAAAGCACCACATACGAAGCACCACAAACGCCCCCGAACAGGCATTTCTTGCAGTCTACTATCGTGAGAGCCTTTGAGACCCTACGATGCACACCCTTAGCCCACCTTTACATAGCACCTGTATGTGTACACTAAGCATATATTTTTAGATGTAAGTCCCACAAATTTCACAATCGGCGACGGATTCGCCACGTGTTTTATCAGGCCGATAATAATCTCGTTTGGGGGGTTATAAGGATTATTGGCCACATATCCAGACAAGTCAAATGCATTACTGTGGTAACTAATTACTTCATACCGATTGTAGCCTTTCACATAGTAGATGAATGTGTCTGTATCTGTACAAAGCAACTTGGTATCATCGAAGCATGGCTTTGCAAATTAATAGTGAAATCGACCCATATGGAATTTAGAGGCGTCCAGAAAATACATACTGATATAGACTGACTTCGTGACCTGCACCAAAACCTTAGCCACCTCACGGTGACTAGTCCTTGATTGGAGACCGTGAACCACTTAAAATTCAGCCTGGCTATATAATCTCTCGTGCCAAAATGCCCCTCCAAGTAGCACACTAAATGAGTTTTGTGCTGATTTTTAACATTTTTCAGGCTTTAACCGAAAACAGAATAGTTTATTAATTTAAAAAATTATTTTCAGAGTCGCACATCGTGTAGGCTCTCTTCATGGTATTTACTTCAATGAACTCAGCTAGTGTGAGTGTTTGAAAGGAGATGCCATGGGTTACATCCCCAAACACAGATACTGTTGGAGGTTTCTTTATTGGAGAATGTTCCTCTGCTTATTCCCCTGCTCGGAGACGCTGAACTAGGCACTCTGGACACAACGGCAATGGCAGCGTGCGACGTGCAAATCAGTAGCATATGTCATGTCTGCCTCCATCTGATATCCTTCCTACTATCCGCGGCCACATCTTAGAAGTAATCCAGTCTGGCGGTTTTCTCTTTGGACTGCCATCAGAATCCTCCAACCAGCAGAGATTGCTGTTTGGCATGCCCGTATAATAACTTTAAATCCAAGTAAATCATCAGTTGGTCTGTAAGCCTCCTCGCTCAAGCGCAGGTTATTTGCATTGCCTTACCTGTGCACACACTGGTAAAGACCTCCACGAACCCTGCATTCGGAAAAGAGCAACAAGTCAACATCGGTCAACAGTTGTATTTCTTAATATTGCGTTCCATGAAAGCCCTGGTGCAGTGTCACAGATGGCGGGATCCAGAGTGTATGAGTCCATGTGCACACTGCGGAATTTCTTAAATTCTGTGAGCAATTGTATGCCAACGTTCTCTTGTTGGGTAACAGATGTTGCTGCTTTCCTAATCATCCAATTGTGATACTGATTCTTCAACGAGATTACACCTGATACTTATCAGTATCAATTTTGTTTCTCTGCAGATGTGGTCGTGTGCAGAGGCAAGCTTGCACATTCAATAACTTCACAACCGGACCCTACAAGCATGCGTTCTTTACCCCAGCTTGGTGCACAGACGATGATAGCTTTGTCACATCCACAAACATCGCGAGCAGGTCCCTGCGCTCCACGACAGGACATGATGATGTGTTCATATCATCCATCAACACAGAGCTCAGCTGAGTCCATCGCTTCCCGGACCATCTTGACATCATCTGGACTATACAGACATTGGCAATCACTTCGCTCAATACCTATCAGCAGCCCAGTTTGTTAATTATTACCAGATAAATCATATTGGTAAAATGGACTACTCCATGCTTGTCTGCACTTTTGGGAACCAGATCTCACAAGCTTGCATTCACAACTACAATGCAAGCTACTGTGATCCTGCCAGTTTCCTCAGTGTGTCAAGCTGGTTAGGAAAGGGAGCTTCTCAGGTCCGTCAACGACCCATGGTATTCCACAATTAGGTGGAATTCTGCGCACTCACGCATGCCCCAAAGCAAGTAATAATGCTGGTGAAGAAAAGAGCATTGTCTACATTTGGGGGGATGATGGTGTGATATCATGGGGCGAGATAACTGAAGAATGGTTCAGAAATTTTACCGAGATTGTCACACAGGGTCATTTTTCCGAGGGAAGAGGGTCTGGTAAGGCATTCAAATGGCTTCAAATGGCTCTGAGCACTATGCGACTTAGCTTCTAAGGTCATCAGTCGCCTAGAACTTAGAACTAATTAAACCTAACTAACCTAAGGACATCACACACATCCATGCCCGAGGCAGGATTCGAACCTGCGACCGTAGCGGTCGCTCGGCTCCAGACTGTAGCGCCTAGAACCGCACCGCCACTACGGCCGGCTAAGGCATTCAACTGTATACCTTTCCTATATGTGTAATAGCATGTTTCTGACGCAGTTAATGGGAGATTTAGTTTCATCCCTCTTCTGGATGATATTGCCAAAAAGCACGTATTAAAGTCCAGAATCTAGAGGAGGATGGTGGATATCTAAGGGCAAGAAGCAGCACTACGTCTGGATCAGAGTCAAAATAAATAGGCAAGGCAATTTTGTCAATGATGCCACAACTAACTAATTATAAAATCTGCTCATTGACTGATCTAACCAGGAACCGGTACCTACAGAAATGGTGGAAATACCTACTGTGGCAAGAAAGTTCTTAAAGTTTAAAAATGCCCACCACCATGAGTACTGCCCCTTCTTTGTATATTCTGACTTCAAGTGCATACTAGCTCCTGTGGTGCATTGTGAAGGTGGCCACACTGGATCCCATTATGCCTTCACTGAACACCACGTACCATGTGTGGCATTGTATGAAACTGTATGCTTGTGTGACTCCAACCTCAGTCACATTGATTAATAAGTCAGGGATAATCCTATGAGATAGTTGCTCTCAGAGCTCAAAAAACTTCCAGTGAGTGTCAATGAGATTTATAGCAAGAACATTCTCATGTCCAGCTCGCTAGAGAACGATACAAGCAGGCAGTTGGCTGCCATATTTGTGGGCTGCCACTGGGTAGAAAAGCAGAATTTTTACATCAAACTTATTAGAGTCACTCACGGCATCTCCTTCGAGCAGTCACACTGGTTGAAGGTGTACGTTGATGTAAACACAGTGAAGACGGCTGTCACAACATATGACATTGAAAGGATTTTTTTTTAAATTAATTAGTTTTCTATTTTTCAGTCAGACCACGAAAATGTTAGAAACCATCGCAAAATTCACTTAGTTTACTGCTGGGAGGGCCGATATGGCTCAGTAGATTATATCGCCAGGCCAAATTTTAAGTGGGCCACGAACTTCGATCAAGGACTAGTAGCTGAGCCAATGGCTAAGGTTTTGGTGCAGTTCACGAAGTCTGACTATGTCGGTATGTGTATTCTGGATGTCTCCGAACTCCATACGGACCGAAACCGATTTCACCTCAATTTGCAAAGACATACTTCGATGATACCAAGTTGCTTTATATGGATACAGAAAGTTTAATCTACTGTGTGAAACGCTGCAATCCATATGAAGAAATTACATACCACACTAAAGCATGTGACACGTCTGGATATATGGCATAATCCTTATGACATAACACATCGAAACGAAAATATTATCGGCCTGATGAAACATGTGGCGAATTGGTGCCAATTGTGGAGTTTGTAGGACTTATATCTAAACCATGTGCTTGCTGCACACATACGGGTACTACCTAAAGGCGGACTAGGGGCGTCCATCATAGGGCCTCAAAGGCTCTCAGATCGTAGACAGCTAGAAGTTCCGTCTCGGGGGCGTTGGTGGCGCTCCACATATGGTGCGTCAAGTAGTCTTTCGATCATGAGGGCATCAGGCATGTACTGCATTGCAGCTGAATGTCAGTCTCGCTCCATGATGACAAATGGTTCATCTGTGGGTCTGTGGGGACTAGGTCAGGACACTCCCGTACTCACATCACTTGAGTATGTGGATGGGCATTTATTTGTAAAAATAGTGGATGCGTGTGCAGAATAGCGGACGAATCGCTTGTCATAGGTTTGTGGCTGTGTGTGTATGTGAGTGGTTTCTTCAACTGCTGCTGCCAGTCCCCCCATCTTCCATATATTGTACTCATTGTATAATAGAGTGAGAAATGTATATAGAAATGAAATACCAATAGAAATGAATGATTAAATGGGAAAGATAGTGGGTAGTTTATTCTTCTTCTTAGCTAGATTTAGTGTAAATAAATAAAATATATGCATTCTTGCACCTGATAGTATTAGTGTTAAAAATGTATATAAGCATTCTTTATACTATGTAGATAATCACTGTTGTATGTATAGAAATAATGTTTACAGTACATTAACCTTGCAAATTATTGTTAATAAACCAAAAAATTTAAAATGTTGTAAATAACATTGAGAAAAATATTGTTAATAAATAAACAAATACTGTTAACGAAATACATTGCAAAAAAGGAGTTATTGTTAATAACAAATCACAACTTAATTTGTCATATCATTGTTATTATTTACAAAAGTAACCCAAGCCTTTCACTACAGAGGACAACTGAGTTGGCTCAAGCAGCTGCTGTAAAGAGAGAAAACTATTGTAGATATTCCAGAACTTACTTTGCTATTGTTGATAACAAACCTGATCGTCACACTACAGTGCACAGAACAAGAATGACAGAGCCCATCCTTTTGCTCTAGTAATGAAAGTGGGAGGATGGCGGTGCAGTTTGATTGATAGTGGTCCAGTTAGAAAGGAAGAGGGGAGGGGGTTTACCTTCAAATACAATTACCCGAGATATGTGGGCAGGTTCAGAGTTCCTGGGGAGGGGGGAGGGGGTATGACTGCGAATATAACTAGCGAAATTGCCTTTGGTATTCTTGATAAACCAGAAGTCTTATCAGTGACCGTAAGATAAGTAACCGTTTATAAGCAGTTTATTGTTCTCACCTGCAGGGCCGCCCCCCACCCTTCTTACACTGCGACTGTTCTCAAACCAAACGCGCCACATTACACCAGAATCTGACATCGACAGTCTATGTTCAGTGTTTGCCCAGACCGGACTTCTCACTATACATCTTATCAATGTTTTCTTTCCTATTCCATTCATGTACTGATTGAGGTAAATAAGTGTATGCATGCGTCTGTATGTGTCCTAATCTGTCTTAGTCTCCAGTCTTACTCTCGCGATCTCTATGCAAGATATTCGAGGGGATTTCATTAATAAGTGCCACGTAATTTCTATCGATCGCTGCACTACACTTCAAAGTGACGCAGATACATAACACTATTTTTCATAGGTACCAAACCAATGTAAACTGAGATCGGAATGTTCTATTAATCGTTCAATTCCTATAGGCTAGAAATCTGATCCTTCGACACAGAGCCATTCGAGAATTGCTATGTGAACGTTCTCATAGTTGGAAAAATCTCCCTGCCTCGAGGTGTTCTTACAGCTTGCCGAGAAGATGCGAGCCGCATGGTGGAAGGTCTGGATTTCTCGATCAGCATTACCGATGTCTCTGTGGCCTTGTTGGAATCTTTGGCACATATCACTGCAGCTGGACGCGGCTTTGCATTTGGTCCATACACTGCCGGTGCTTTGTGGTAAATTCGTATGCAGTATAGACTTTTGCTCACAAGAACCCTACAGCCCCAAGCGGTTTAACTTTGGAGGACGTGTCCAGTTGCCGTGCCATTTGGCGCACTCACTGTGTTGCACTTGTCTACCCTACCTCAGCAGAACTTTTACTGCGGGAAGTCCGGAACATGTACTCTCTTCCGACAATGTGCCACTCTTGTTGAGCAATGATATTAGTGCGGGACGACACGTGAATCTTAACTTCTGAGGTCCGTACGTACGATGGTGGCCAGTCTTTCATGAATTCCAGAGATGTACATTTCAGTTCAGTATGGACTGTACCGACCTTTTACGATCCTGAAAGAGCGTCTCCGAATTCATTCCATGTCTGCTGTCACGCCTGCTTGGTCAAGACTCCAACAAAAGATTGAAACAGTACTCTAGAACTGCTCGCACTAGCATTTTGTACGCGAATTTATTTACAGATGAACTGCATCTTCCCAGAACCCTTCCAACAAATCCGTCTTCCATTCACCTTCCCTAATACTGATTTTACTGTTCATCTGGCTTCCGGTCTGTGGTACATCATGAGCATCTTGATTAGATGTAGCAGTACTGGAGTTAATACAGCGACTATATCATCTATCATCAGTTGACAACTGTGATCATTCTCCTGACAAGTTCTGGACAACAGCAAATGATAGCGGACGGGGGTGTGTAAGCTTTTGAGTTATGTAAGTTGGCCCTGTTAAACTGACATGAATAAGACGTAGCCCGTCCAAAATCATGATTAGGGAATTCGTCACGTGCGTAATTAAACAAGAACCACAATTAATTAAGTTTATTACATTAAAGTGCACATTAAATCATCTGACAAACTCTGACAATTTCACACTACTACCTTGGCAGATCTGGGTGAAGGATCTGGGGTCTGATGCTAATAACTGCACCCCAGTATAAAAAAATAATATTCCTGAAGTTGTGTAGTAATTGCTGAAATGTTACTATTGAAAGGCAGATAGCGTCGTAGAAGGGTATGCGCTTACAACTATGCCGAGAGTTAAAAACATATTGATCGTAAGATGTGTTAGCAGGTATTCAGCATGGAGCTTGAAATTACTGAAACTCAGTAAAAGTGATTTGACTGTCCTTACGGTTCGTCTCGCTGTTGCGGCTACATCACACCTTGTTAATCTGCAGGTGGAGGCTGAACTGGTTGCAGAATCAGTCATTGGTTTCGCCCCGACAACTTGCATCTGCGGCTAAGTTCAGTTCAGCCCTAAATATCTCTAAGTCCTGCGCTCATCTGCTCGAAGAGGCGCTCGGCTGGCGAGATCGGCTCCTGGCTGCAGATAAGTCTGGCAGCGAAGGCTGGCGGAGAAGCGATTCCGTTTGCTTCCGAAAAGGAAGTCTTGGGTTTTCGCATTTTCCTTCCTTATGTAATTTTCATTGGCTGAGCTACGGATATTCCGAGCGTCGACCAGTAAAAAGATGCCTTAAAACATGCTGGTCACCCGCCTGACTGATTTCAGGCGGCCAACGAGATCCAATGCTCCCTTGCTAACTTGCAGCTCAGTTTAATATATTCACTGCGTAATCCCTAATTTAAAAGAACCATACGTACCTCTCATGAGTCAGTGAGGATTAATTATTCTGATTTGATAAGTCCTTGGTTTTTATCAGGCAAAATAACAAGGTAGCTTCAGAAGTGTATATAACACAATGAACCATTCCTATATTTTGGACGAAATTATGGAACGGTGTAACATATACGAATAACTAATCTTGGAACAGTTCTACTAGCTTTTTATTAATACCCAGTATCTTGTTTCGCTTGAATTCTCTTCAGACCACCTGTTAAATAGGAATAAAATGGATAAGAATATGAATAAAATAACAGTATAATGAAGAATAAAATTCGCAGGTAAGCTTTACAATCTCTATAGTGAAGTGGCACCATTGTTGAAACAGTACATTATGACTAATCAATCAGGGACGAGGCTGGTGGTTGTACGAGGACATGCTGAAAAGCAATGCCTCCGAATTTGTGTGAAATGTCTTAAAGCTTTTTAACTAAAATCAACGTTATTAACATGCTACATCTCTGTTCTTCACGTCAACGAATTTGCAGCCCTCTGCCGCTAGAGGGATCCAAATTGTACCGTGTAACGTGGCGGTCTGTAACGTAACAATGTCGGTGCGTGAGAAGGAGCGTGCTGCAATCAAGTTTCTAACTCAATGAGTTCATCCACACATGGAGCACTCCCTCCTTCAGTGTGACAATGTAAGACCATACACGAGCGCTACGACATCTGCAACAATCTGACACCTTGGGTTCACTGTCATCGATCGTCTTCCATACAATACCGATTTGGCCTCACCCGATTTTCAACTGTTTCCAGAACTTAAAGAACTCCATCGAGGTCTTCATTTTGGTAGTGATGAAGCGGTGCAAGCAGAGGTCGTGTTGTGGTGCCGTCAACAAAGTCAAACATCGTACAAAATGTACTCCTCGTCAGGATGACTATGTTGAGAAATAAATATGTGAACATGAAGAATTGTAATGTAGAATGTAATAAGGTTTGTTTTATTTAAAAAAAAACTCTTAGAGAGAAAAATTCGTAGACATTACTTTTCTGCAAGTCTTCTTATATGGTTACCCTCCATCAGTCTTACGTTACGTAGAAAGGAAATTCATAAAAGGAAGCCTGTCTAGTACACGTAAAATACACGATACATTTAGAGACAAATTAGTTAGAAAAATGCTGCATGTACACCGCTTGGTTGCTTGACGTAAACAAAGAAGAGTGACATGTTATTATGTGGTCACCAAGACAATGGCAATCGATTGTGTTTGGCGCAGAGATGAATGCCTGCGGCCGTTACCGTTTGTGACAAAGATTAATAGCTGTGTGACTCACTTAAGGACCCCACATACGAGCGACGAATTGCTAAAACTATACCATCTGTACCAATCGCAGATTGGAACGAAAGATAAAATTGTTCTATAAATAACCAGCAATCTTTGATGCTCCCCCCATAATGTGGCTACGCTAAACAAACGGTTAGCCAATCAGTTCTGTTCTAATGACTGATATAGATAATATCCTACTGTCATAGTGCTAATTTAAACAGTTGGTTCACATTCATGTAGTTGCAGAGTTTGGTTCGTTTAGTATGGCGATCTGAAATAAGTATCATAACAAATTAAAAACAGGTAAGTTCTTGGAGCTACTACTTAATAAAGTTGATTTCATATCAAAAACTAACAGGCAAAAAAAAAACAAGTCACATAATGTAAGGACTATTTTTAAGAAGGAACACAAAAAGGGGGAAAATTTTTATGTGTCGGCAAGTGCACAGAAGAAATTTAAGCACTACAGCTGTGGCATTAACGCGGTCTGATATTTCTAAATTACAACACAGACCCTTTTTCATTAACAGCTCGTTCGATTAATGAGGTAAGTAAATTAACTTTTCTTGATTATTACCCGTTTTAATAAAATTAGTTCATCTGCGGTAAAATGTGAGGTATCAAGTGATTTAAAGTCCACGTTAACTATTTTTTATGTTTAATTGTATTGATTACAAATAGAAAATGGAGAACAGCACAAGTAAAGCCATTATATGTAAGCTTCTGAAAACTAAACGGAGTTTGTTTGTCACCGTACTCTGTCAGCATCGTTTAAGTATTCAACTTCTCAAACTAGCTGCATTGAAGCATTTAATATAGATCTACTTCGTAAGACTACCAATAATTCGTATGAACATCGTGCTTTGGTCACTCCTCCGTCGTAATTTTCCCTTTCAAATCATTCCAATGATGAGGACATCTCTGGACTGTTTCAGCATAAAAAACTGTGAAGCCTACAAAAAAATTACAGCAGACTAGACGCTCTGTAGATTTAAACGAAATTGAGTCTTGACTACTCAAAATCATGCAACCATTATTCCAAATATGTATTCCACAGTCGATAATTTTTTCGTAATGAGAAATCCTTGTCTTCGTCAAATACGTAGGCTATTGTGTATCCATCCAGAAAAGATTGTGGAGGTAATTCTGAAGTGAAATTCACAAGTTTTCGTGGAAATATGTATTTTCATTAGATCATCATCAGATATGTGTTTATTTGTTGGCAAATAGTATCTGACTGTGAAATTACTTGTAATTGAAAAATAAAATCCCGCGTCAGTTGGATGAATAATAATGACACATGTTTGTCGCCGTTTGTTTCCAAAGACTTAAGAAAATTACAATTCGCAATATCTTCCCACAGCTATTCTGTAGACGGGAACCAAAAAAAAATAAATACAATGCCGGTATTACGTCTTTCAGGAAACAGAAACAGAGTACATACAACAGTGGAGTTCTCAATTGGGGAAAGACGAACAAGAAAAGGAAGGAAACCAAGGCAGGGAGGTCTAGACAATTAAAGAGGAAGAGAGAGGGAGGGGGAGAGAGAGAGAGAGAGAGAGAGAGAGAGAGAGAGAGCGGCTGAGAAAACCCTCGCGCAGAAGTTATTACGGAAACTGTGGCAAAAATAAGAATTTACGGCAGAAATGTTCACGAGAAACTTAGCTTGTGAGAAATGTACCTTTAAGCTCAAGGTTTGTCAAATATGCAACGTTTGGCCACTGCAAGACTGATAAATGTTGTTCTGCTTGAGAGACAGGTAGAAAAATCATGCTTTAATTTCAAAGTGCAAAAAGATTATTCACAGATAGCTATGAAAGAGATACTGATGTCCAAACCTTTGAATGTAAGCAGTTTTAAATTTTAGTCCATTTTAAAATAAAAGATAGTAAGCTGAAGTTTCCCTTTCTGTCTCTTGGGTGACAATAATCTTTTAGAGTTCTGAGTATTGCCCCGCATGATTCTGGGATAATCATCCTCCAAGGATTGCGGCAGTATAATTGGTGCAAACGTAAGATCTTCCATAAATCTGTCAGTTGCTAAAAAAACCGTAAAGGTGCTGTGAGGACCTCGTGAGCCGATAGTGACAGCCTTATATACTTGGTTGTCAGAAATAGTCTGAAAAGCATCTAAGGGTATTGCAGGGTAGGTTGCGCTGATAAATAACTTAAGAAAAAAATTCGGTATGTTGCACAGCAATGAAGTTCACCAATCAAGTCGTTGAGTGCGCAAATTCAGGTAGTATCGGTTGTTCTCATAGCGTAGATGACAACGCACACGACTGTTCAGTCTTTGGCCCGGTTTCGATCCTTACTACTGTTCAAATGGTTCAAATGGCTCTGAGCACTATGGGACTTACCATCTTAGGTCATCAGTCCCCTAGAACTTACAACTACTTAAACCTAACTAGCCTAAGGACATCACACACATCCATGCCCGAGGCAGGATTCGAACCTGCGACCGTAGCGGTCGCGCGGTTCCAGACTGAAGCGCCTAGAACCGGTCGGCCACACCGGCCGGCCGTTACTACTGTTCCATGTTCAATTTCTGCATCGCTCTCTTGCTCGGTTTTAGGAAACAAAACAAAGAACACCTCTGGCGACACTGTCTCTAATGGGCCCCTTGAATCTGCGCGCAGAACTAACTGATCGGCTAACTTCAGTACTAATTAAATACGAGAAAGGCAATCTGTATCGAACTTTTTTCTTAACGGTTATTTCTCAGCACAACCTATCCTACAACACCCTTACAAGCTTTTCAGATTGTTTCTGACCACCCTGCACACAAACTGAGAAGTGGGCGCCATCGTCAGAGACTCCTGTAATTATGATACCACATACTACTTTCGTGACTGATATGTACCACTTTTGTAATTCACCATTGGAAGAATAGTCTTGAACTACATATGTCTGTGTAGGCTGTCATGTCA
Source organism: Schistocerca serialis cubense (assembly GCF_023864345.2). NCBI lineage: Eukaryota > Metazoa > Arthropoda > Insecta > Orthoptera > Acrididae > Schistocerca > Schistocerca serialis. The sequence continues at coordinate 594,702,596 of NC_064639.1, forward strand.
TTACAGGAATTTTATAAACGAGGTTATTGCCGCTTGCAGGGCTATAAAAAAAATAAAAGCGATTGTAAACTATGTGTTCCTGTTATCGTCTTCAGTCTGAAGAGTGGTTTGACGCAGCTCTCCATGCTACTCTATCCTTTGCAAGCCTCTTCATCTCCAAATAACTTCTGCAACTTACATTCCTCTGAATCTGCTTACTGTGAAGATCTCTTGGTCTCCCTCTACGATTTTTATCCCGCACACTTCGCTCCAGTACCAGACAGGCGATCTCAGAAGGTGTGCTATCAACCGATTCCTTCTTTTAGTCAAGTAATGCCACAAATTTCTTTTTTCCCCAGTTCTACTCAGTACCCTCTCATTAGTATCACAATCTACCGATCTCAATTTTAGCGTTCTTCTGTAGCACGACACTTCAAAAGTATCTGTTCCCTTTTGTCTAAACTGTTTATCATCCATGTTTCACATCCATACATGACTACACTTCAGACAAATACATTCGGAAAAGGCTTCCTAAAACTGAAATCTATAATCGACGTTAACAAATTTCTCTTCTTCAGAAACGATTTTCTTGTCATTGCCAGTCTACATGTCACATCCTTTCTACTTTGACCATCATCAGTTATTTTACTTCCCAAATAGTAAAACTCACCTAATACTTAAAGTGTCTTGTTTCCCAATCTAACTGCCTCAGCATCACCCGATTTAATTAGACTACATTCCATGTTCCTTGTGTTACTTTTGTTGATGCTTCTTTTATGTCCTCCTTTTAAGACACTGTCCACTTCGTTCAACTGCTTTTCCAAGTCCTTTGCTGTGTGACGGTCAATCTCGAAGTTTTTATTTCCTCTCTCTCAACTTTAATTCTTTTTTCAAAGTCTTCTTTTGTTTCCCTTACTGTTTGCTCAATGTGCAGATTAAATAACATCGGCGATAGGCTACAACTCCCTTCTCAACCACAGCTTCTCTTCCATTATCTCTGATTCCTATAACTGCCGTCTGGTTTCTGTACAAGTTTTAAATAGCCTTTCGCCCCTGTAGTTTACACTTGCTACCTTCTGAATTTCAAAGAGAGGATTCCAGTCAACAACATCAAAAACTTTATCTTAGTCTAAAAACGCTATAAACGTATGTTTGCCTTTCCTTATCCTGTCCTCTGAGGGAAATCGTAGGGTCGGTATAGCCTCGCGTGTTCCTACATTTCTCTGGAGAGGTCGGCTTCTGTTTATATGCTCTTGGACACTATTTCGGACAGTTTTCCTTTTTTTGGTCTTCCAGGTTTCCACATTTCGTGTACGTTTTCTTCCTCGCTACTTTAATAGTGATGGACTATCGTCTACGATTCCCTCTCTCAGACCTATAACAAATAATATAATACAAATAGCTGTTACAAAAACAAAAAGTAAAAATAAAATTCGAGACAAATAAGTACGTTATGTTACATTAGCAGTCTCAAAACATGTTATCATAACAACGTGACCTATGTTTCGCAGTACGTTTTTAATTGCGTTCGTTTATCTTTATTTTCTTGTAAACAGTGATCTGTGTCCATAGTAACGATTATTTGGTGTAATAGAGCTACAGAACTTTGAAACACGGCATTCAGTGTGTGGACTTGCTTCACTTGTCGTCTGAAATAGCAAACAGCTGTTTCAGTTGCCAAATAAAGTGCCGCCATCCGACACTACACAGCTCAGCTGGGGACTTCATTTACTAGTCTGCGGAAAAGATTCCGAAACGCAGAGTGTACTACTCCTCTGTTATCAAAACACAACTTTCGTAGACTTACACAACTACTACTCTGATCGCCTCATTTATAACCCTTTACTCACCTGGGGTTGCAACTATGGTAGCGCTATCTATATCTTTTGGGCACATATATAACAGCCAGTATTTCTTAAGAAAAAGAAGGGTACAAGAACGGTCATTAACTACTGAAATTAAAACCAAGCGTTACCTTATGAATTGACACTTTGCCAGGAATGCATAGATTCTGAAAATGTTTTTACTTACTTTCAACTAAGTCTATACCATCAGCCCTTGAGAAATAAAGTACTGAATCATCTTATGTCACAGATGAAGAATGTGTGTGTTGATGGTAGAACTTTCTTTGGTCTTCGGCAGTATACTGTGAAATTCAGAACTGAAAGGGAACTATGGCAAGGAGATTTCATGTCACGAAAATTATTTTAAATAGTCTTAGAGGAAGCGTCTGGATCAATAAGCCTGGAAAATGAGAATGGGATACGTGACAGTGTAGGCTATATGAAGTAAGTTCATTTTGCTAATGACATTGTACCGTTTGCCTCCCGCGTAGATAAATTTCACCAGCAAACTGATAGAATTAATAAAGAAAATTTGAAGTAGAACAGAGAATTAGTTATAATAAGACTAAAATAATGTTCAATGCAGTTGCAGTAGTTATTCGGAGATGAAGAGGCTTGCTCATGATAGAATAGCGTGGGGAGTTGCATCAAACCAGTCTTCGGACTGAAGACCACAGCTACATTGATGACCAATTAATTATTCATAAAAAACAGTATACGTTAACAAAGAATTCATAATGACTACTTCTGCATGAAGAGAAATTGAATTTATTTAGTGTATCGCACCACGGTGCATTTTAATATTGAATTACGTTACATTGTTTCTGAACACTTAATATCTAATCATAACCCAACATCTACTCCTTTTAGATATATAGTGTGTCAGAGTTAAATATACTCGTATAGTAATATAAAGTGCAATAACTTGACAAGTAACTGAGACATTTACTGACGGTATGCTTCTACAAGTACGGTTATTCAAAATGCTTTTAGACGCCTAATACACCTTGATATGCGCACCATTAGTGGCGCGACAGACATTAATCTGAATTCCACTTATCACCAAGTGTTTAGCAGCATTTCAAGCGTAATATTTGCGATAGGACTAGCAGATCACGAAATGCTGAGTGGTACACTTGATTCCTGATAAGCCCAGTGAGGGGCATCTGTTGAGAGGCCAGAGAAACGCGTGGTTCCTGAAGGGGGCAGCAGCCTTTTCAGTACTTGCAGGGGCAACATTATGGATGATTGTCTGATCTGGCCTTATAACATCAGCCAGCGTGGTCTTGCTGTGTGCTGGTACTGCGAACGGCTGAAAGCAAGGCGGAAATACAGCTGTAATTTTTCCGGGGGCATGCAGCTCTGCTGTATGGTTAAATGACGATGGCGTCCTGTTGAGTAAAAGAGAAAGACTTTAGCTCCAAGAAAGAAAGCACACAGAACACCGTCTGCAGAAAAATACACGCAGCTACTGAAGCGCCTTTACGTGATCAAAGCAGTTACGCGCATGCTCACGTGATACCAACTGCCGCAAGCAAACACAGGAAACATTTCGACTTATCATACTAGTAGAAGGTTGGTTTGTTTGGGGGAGGAGACCAGACAGCGAGGTCATCGATCTCATCGGATTAGGGAAAGAGGGAGAAGGAAGTCGGCCGTGCCCTTTCAAAGGAAACATCCCGGCATTTGCTTGGAGCAATTTAGAGAAATCACGGAAAACCAAAATCAGGATAGAAAGACGCGGGGTTGGACCGTCGTCCTCCCGAATGTGAGTCCAGTGTGCTAGCCACTGCGCCACCTCGCTCGGTGTACTAGTAGAAGCAAACAGCCAGTAAATATCTCAGTTGCTTTTCAAGTTATTAATTTTACATTATTATGCGTTTCACCTGGACACCCTGTAATTGATGAACTGCTGGTTGTGATCAGGAATTCCTCATGACGATGCGCTCTGGCACTGCAATCTTCGTCGATGTGCTGGATAGTCTGGCTCGTGGGCGCCGTACTCGCATGTCGGTGAGGACAGCATTCCCCATTTAACAACTGATCTGCACATCTTCCATGTCCCGTTCTCGGTCGGAGGAGAGTTAACCATGTCTTGCAGGTCTGTCTCAATGATACAAGGTGCTAACTGACATGTTACTGGGGCATTCTGGAACCGTTTTCTCCTCCGGAATTGGTGATGTTAGCCTCAGTGAGGTTGTCGGGAAGTGCAAGAGGAGAATGCCTTGAACCAAGTAAGTCTTTTGATCCTGAAATAAGGGATTTTATAATGCACATGTAATCCAAAGGTTTGCTAAGATCTTGTTGTATTCCCGACCGAAACTTCTCTCCTTCGCAGATAGTACGTGACTCAGGACAGGCAGCCAAATGATGGAAGTAGACCTAATCGTTTCCGAACTGATATGCTCAGTATTATTAAGTTGGACACCACTTTTGTTATGATGAGCGCTGTTTAGCCATATCTGTGCACAGCTCTCCGCCGCAGAGTATACCAGGCCGAGTGCCACAGTCCGCACAATTGTCGCTGATGGTCCCCAAGTGGTTCCACAAAGTTCGAGATTATGTCTTGTTCTCAGCTTAGTTGCAGTTTTTTTGAGTTGCTTTTTAAAAGACGGAGCGTTATCCAGCGTGACGCCCAGATATTACCCCCTGTTGTAGTTAAGTCTTGTGTCTACATGATAGACTTCCAGTGCTCTGTTGGACTGTCTTTTATTAAGACGGAAGCAAGTCCTTCCTGTCTTAACAACGTTCGGGCTAAGCCTCAGGGAAATTGAAGACAACGAGTGAATGGGAAGCAAATGAAATAAAGAGTAAAAATTGATCTAGAATGCTTTTGGTAAAATGAACAGTTTTCAAAATAAAGATCCCATTGTGACTGAAACAGGCAGTTTACATTGTGTGTAATTAGTTTCGATGTCTGGCTATGTGAAAAGGACTTTTATTGAAGAAACGTAATTACGATACTAATGGAAATTAAATGGGGGTGTACATGGCACAGAGCCAGCCGAATGGATGGCATATTAACCAAAGAAGTTCCATGCTGAGTCCCAAGAGATAAGAAACGACAAGAAACACTACTTATTGGGTGGTGGGCAGATGTCAGCAAACACGTAGGAGTGATATGGATGTGTACAGCTGAAGACTGAAAAGTCTAGAGTAAGCCTTCATCCAGCAGTAGACAGTAGATATCAAACGGTTGATGATAATAATGATGAACAAGTAGAAGAAGAATAATTGTTAGGTTCATAATCCCATTTTACCAGAATAGTTGATATGTACTCCTGATCTACCGATGCGTCTTCCACTTCTGTCTTTGGCTTGTGCCGTTTTTCCTGCAGATACGCGGGGTCGGCATGGTCAATCGGAAGTGGCAATGTTAGTTGAAGGGGTGGCTGGATGTCCTTCCTGCCACCACCCCATACCCCCTAGGAAGGAATTAGTGTATCCCAACTGTCTGTGTCAAGTGTAATCCATGGAACAGTGCGAAAGTGTTCAGATGTCTGCGAGCTGTGGAACTGAGGCGGAACGTGGGGACCAGCCCGGTATTCACCTAGGGGGATGTGGAAAACCGCCTAAAAATCACATCCAGGCTGGCCGCCACACCGGCCCTCGTCGTTAATCCGCCGGGCGGATTCGATCCGGGGCCGGCGCGCCTACGCAAGTAAGCAGTGCGTTAGGGCGCTCGGCTAACCTGGAGGGTCATGCGTCTTCCCCTTCTCGCAGTATACAATTACCGATGCCAGTAGTCACTCTAGTAGAGCCTTAGATCAGTCCCAGCACTGAAAAGGCTACCGGTAGTCGTTCTTCGCTAGACGAGCTACAACAACACATCCAATTCAGTTATAGACTCCGCCGGAAAAAAATTAGTACACGTGGAAAGACAATATCGATTTTGATCCGATGGTGGTATATGCCACATGGGGTATAGTAGATGTACTCATAATGGTTTTGACGTCGTGCGCCAACAGATAGCGTAATGGCATAGCTACCAAAGTGCTATTTCTGTCTACGCTTTAATAGGAAATGCTCGACAGCCAGAGGACCCAATGTGGTGCAAATGTGTGAAGCAAGTAGGCAACAATGCCACGGAGACGCACTAGTGCTTCCTACAACCAACTGAGCGAGTTTGAATGGAGTTAAATTGTGGCCTTCCGAGTGGCGGGATGGTCTTTTCGGAGAATTGCGACACAAGTTGTATGTTCAACGATACTGGTATCAGCGGTGGCGGGAACGCTCTCACACACATAGACGAGGATCTGGATGTCCACGCTACACAGACGCCCGCCACGATCATCGTATTGTAAGGGCAGCAGAGGCCGATCGTACAGCTACCACAGAAATGATAAGAGGGCTTGTGAGCCCACACGTGTCAACACGAACTATTGCGAACGAGTTATTACCAATGGAACTACAGGCAAACACACCTCTAACCCGTCTACCACTCACGCCAGAGCATCGACGTGCACGGATCGACTGTTGCCGTCAGAGATCGCTTGTAAGATCAAATGGCGCGCAGTGTTCTTCAGCGATGAAAGTAGATCTTGCCTGCACGCAAGTGACGGTCGTTTGCGCATACGGCGTAGACCTCGTGGGCTCTATCTTGTAGAGGCCTCACCCCAGGTCTTCTGGTCTGGGGTGCGATAAGCTACAGCTATCGTTCACCTTTGATGTTTCTGGAGGGGACGCTAACCAGCGCTCGGTACGTGCAGAATGTTGTTAGACCCGTTCTTTTGCCATTCTTGCAACAGGAAGGTGATTTGCTGTTCCAACAGCATGATGCTCACCCACACAATCAAATGTGTTCTCCAAGACGTGCAGCAACTTCCCTGGCCAGAATGATCTCCAGATCTCAGGGCTTGTCCCCAGTCAAGCAGGTGTGGGATAGGATGGGACGAGAAATGACTCGTCAGCCAACAACTCTTATAGAACTATGTGAACAGGTCGAGCAGACGGGATGCCAGTGTCAGCGCCTGGATTAGCGCTTATGGAAGCTACACCACGTACTAATATATATGTTTCGCCACGGATCGATACCTGATATCTCAGAATCGCTTGTGCTGTTGATCTGTAAATGTATTCATGTACACCATACGCACTGTTGCAACAAGAGATCTTGAGTGAAACGGAAACCTCTAAAAGAATGAGAATTTCACTCTGCAGCGGAGTGTGTGCTGATATGGAACTTCCTGGCAGATTAAAACTGTGTGCCGGACCGAGACTCGAACTATGATTTGTTCACATTCTAGTAGAAAATGTAGCAGATGTTAAGTAAATGGACATAAGTGTACCCCGATGATTTTGTGCGCAATTTTGGAAGTGGAGTCATTGCCTAGTATACCTCAAATTGAATGGAGCGCCCACGTCAGTACAGCTGCTGTACTTCCAGGCAGGTCAGGCCCTCGTGAAAGTGAAAAGAGCTTGGAGGTAAGTGGCAGTGAGGGTTTGCGCTTTCTTCTCAGCACGCGGTCGCGTTACCACGCTTTTACTCCAGCAAGGACACACATTTACCGCCCAACCGTTTACCATGGCTTATTTGCGTCCGCACTCCACTCCTCAAGAAAGAGACCGTCTAAAGTCTGACTGAGACACATTTGCATCAGATCGAAGTCGTGTTCGCATTAAATTTGTTTCAGATCAGAGAGTGTGTCTAAAATTCGAAAAACAATTGCATATCAGAAATTGCGTAGTACACCTTCGATTTGTTTTCCTGACAATTCAGTATCTCAAGATAGTACCAAAGAAAACTGTAGGGAGAGAACTATCTTCACAGAGACCTCTACCCTTTTAGGAACCGCAAAGTTTTCCTCCCAGCCACATACTTTGATGACCACAGCTCTTTCATCTTTCATTCCTTCACTCTTTTTCTCATATTTTTTCTCTTTTGCTCTCTTGCTTTCCTCTTCTGTTCTGTTCCTTTCCTTTTCTGTTCTGTTCCATTCCTCTTCCTTTCGTTTTCTTTCTTTCCTCTTCTGTTCTTTCTCTCTTACGTTCCTTTTCTCTTCCGATCCTTCTCTTCTCCTCCTCCTCCTTCTCTTTCTCCTCATTTCTTTCATTCCTCATATTCTCTTTCTGCTTCCACCTTCCCTCCTCCTTTCTTTCCATCTTCTCCTCATACTCCTCCTCTTCTTTTCAGCCTTTCTTTCTTCCACCTTCTCTTTTCTTCCTCCTTCTCTTTTCTTACTCCTTCTCTTTTCTTCCTCCTCCTCCCATCCTTCTCCTCTTCTTCTTCTCTGCTTCTTGTTTCTCTCTTCCTTCCTTCTCCTTCTCTTTTGTCCTCCTTTCTTTCCTGTTTCCCCTCTCCCTCCTCGTCCTCCTCCTCCTCCTCCTCCTCCTCCTCCTTCTCCCCCCCTACCCATCCTCCTCTCTGCCACTTCCTCCTTTCTTTCTTCCTCCTATTACTCTTTTTCCTCTCCTCCTTCTTATCCCCCTCCCTTCTTTCCTCTTCCCACTCTTTTAATTCATCCTTCTCTCTTTCTCCCTCCTTTCTTTCCTCCTCCTTCTGCCACTTTCTTTCCTTCTCTTCCTCTTCCTCTCATTCTACCACTTAATCCTCTCTTGGCTCAAATGGCTCTGAGCGCTATGCGACTTAACTTTTGAGGTCATCAGTCTCCTAGAACTTAGAACTAATTAAACCTAACTAACCTAAGGACATCACACACATCCATGCCCGAGGCAGAATTCGAACCTGCGACCGTAGCGATCGCTCGGCTCCAGACTGTAGCGCCTAGAACCGCACGGCCACTCCGGCCGGCTCCTCCTCTTTTCTTTCGTTCTCCTTCTCCTATTTTGTATTATCATTTTTTCCTTTGTAATGATAGGTAACTTGCTATTTCAAGTGCTAAGTCAGTAATCATTTATTTGTTAATGAAGCGTTCAAGGGCGTTCTCCAGCAGTAAGTAGATAAAGTAATTTCCTAGTAGCTCCATTTGCTGTGCGTTGGACTGAAACAATTGGTTTCGATAGTGCCCTAGCAATTCTCATGTTTTCATGGAATGTTGTACCTTTAACGAGTTAGCGAGGATCAGTATGTAGGCGTACATTAAAGTAGTAGCATTCCACAGAAATCCGGTGATGACCAGTCACTAGTCGAAACTGATCGTTGGAGTCATAATGGAACAGAACTTGCTGCGTAAGTGCTAATTACTACGTTATCAATCATTAATGTATAGGGTCTCTCAGGAGGAATGGTCGATTTTTAGGGATGTTGTAGAAACGCTCATCTGAAACAAAAAACTTCATATGAACATATGCTCTATTCCGTACAGTTTTCGATATAGAACACTTTTAGTGTACATTTCTTTTTGCACTAGTGGAGCGCTTATATGTGTCTTAAACACCCAGCCTCCTTAACGTTCTATTCTAGCCCATCGTACCTCACTGATTTCAAACTCTTTGCTCGGGTTGTATTTCTACCATTACATGCGCAGTTGTCAGTTTTTTCAGTAAAATAGTGCGATATGTTGAGAGTGTATCAGAGAGAAGTATCAGTTAACTCTGTTTGTACACACGGTGGGAAAAACGCCACACATCTACGCCAATTGAGAATATACAAATACTGTGTGTGTTTATGGCTTCTGCGATGGTATTTCTCCTGCTGCTGCCGATGAATACCATCGGCGCTTGCCGAAAGGACGAATTCCCGATCTTAGAGTGTTTACTAGAGTATTCAGCATACTGGGTGAAACAAATATACTCATTCTAACTGCTTCACAGGAGAAAAAAATGCAAGTTACTGCTGATGAGTAGGAAAAACAATCAAGTAACATTCGAACACAGCATTAGTACGGTACTGCTGGAAACACACATATCGATTAAATACACTTATGTTAAGAAAGAACAAAACACCTTGAACTACAAGGGATAGGATGGACATAATTGGTTCAAATGGCTCTGAGTACTATGGGACTTAACTGCTGAGGTCGTCAATCCCCTAGAACTTAAAACTACTTAAACCTAACTAACCTAAGGACATCACACACATCCATGCCCGAGGCAGGATTCGAACCTGCGACCGTAGCGGTCGCGCGGTTCCAGACTGTAGCGCCTAGAACCGCTCGGCCACTACGGCCGGCGGACGTTCATAATCACAAGACATGTATATTAGTATATTCTGCAGACATGAGTAGCATTTCAAATACCTTGGTTCAGCGTGCGCCCTTTTGCCTAGTAGGCACGGGGTCCTCCATGAGTCCTGTTAATTTGTTCCATGGATAATGGCATAAACGCGAAAAGACGCGAACGGCGTCCTGTGGCATTGCCATCCATCCATGCTGCATTCACCTTGTTTCCAAATTAATCTGTGGTGGCTGGCATTGGGTCACAACGCTGCATCCGTCGTTTCACCGTATCCCACCCATTTACGATATTGGCGACGAGACTGGTGATCAGGCGGACCAGGGAAAAAGGTTGACAGCTGTGACACGTAGCTAACACTGGTCACAGTGCTCTGAACATACACGAACTGTGATTTGTGGTTGTACCGAATAGCACCCACACCATATGGCCTTGAGTTGGCGCTGTATGTCTCATACGAATGCAGTCACTGTGATGCCGCTTGCCCCGTCTGTAGCGAACCAAAATGTGGCCATCATTTTCAAACAAACGGAACCTGGATTCGTTCGAAACCACTGTCTGATACAGTTCATGTCCTCACTGACGTCGTTCCATACACCATTGCCGCCTAGCACATTCGTCAAAGGTAGGCGGAGAAGTTGATGCCACGTACGTAACCCATTACGTAATAAACGGCGACGGACTGTCACCACTGATAGTGCATGATATGTTAGTGTTCCACTGTTGCGCAGAACCAAGGACGCAGATCTGTCCTGCAATGCCATCCGGATGAGTTGTCGATCGTATCGGGGAGGGGGCGAGGTGGTCTGTGTGGTGCAAACTGACCCATCTCATCGTGATCTACGGCCTTCCGCTGAACCATTCTGCACACACACATTGCACTGTCGAAACACTTCGTACCACACGAGCAGCAATTTCCCGGACGGATACATCACGTTCACTCTTGCCAATAATGCACCCTCTTCGCGCGCGCGTCTGCGTGGCATCCTGCCTGTCTGCTCAAGTCACTCTGATCCATTACCTTCGGTTTATAGCGACAACGAGAGCCGCAGGCACGTTTTACCAGTAGGCGGTGTAGTGCCGCGATATTGATGTTGGCCGGCCGGAGTGGCCGAGCGGTTTTAGGCGCTACAGTCTGGAACCGCGCGACCGCTACGGTCGCAGATTCGAATCCTGCCTCGGGCATGGGTGTGTGTGATGTCCTAAGGTTAGTTAGGTTTAAGTAGTTCTAAGTTCAAGTGGACTGATGACCTCAGAAGTTAAGTCCCATAGTGCTCAGAGCCATTTGAATCATTTTTTATATTGATGTTGACCTTGAACCCGCGCCCCGATAAGGTTCAAACGTCAATCATTTCTGCCGAACATATTCATGTACGTGTCCTATGAATATGAACGTCCTATCTCTAGTCGTTCAAGGTGTTCTGTTTTTCTGAACATGAGTGTATCCAGGCGTAACGCAAAGCGATATGAAATGGAATGAGCGCATCAGGTTGGTAGTAGGGAAGGCGAGTGCTCGACTTCGTTTTATTGGGAGAATTTTGGGAAAATGTAGATCATCCATAATGAAGACGGTGTATAGAAAATTACGCGCCACGCTATAGAATATTGTTCTACAGCTTTGGAACGCCACCAGGTCGGATTAAAGGCAGACTTCCAAGCAGTTCAGATGCGTGTTGCTAGATTTGTTACCGGTAGTATCGACCAGCACGCAGGTATTACAGAAATGCTTCGTGAATTCAAATGGGAATCCCTGGAAGGAAGACTTTTCGTGTGGCACTATAGCGTAAATTTAGAGAACCGCATTTGCGGCGGTCTGCAGAACAAATCTACTGCCGCCAACGTACATTTCGTGCAAGGCCCACGAAGATAAGATGCAAGAAATCAGGGCTCGTACAGATGCTTTTAGACAGTCATTTTTCCCTCTCTCTGTTTGCTAGTGGAACAGGAAAGTAAATGACTAGTAGTGGTACAAGGTACCCACGCCGTGCACCGTACAGTGGCTTCCGGAGTGTGTAGATGTAGATGTAAATGTAGATGTAGACGAAGATCTAGAACAGGTGTTCTTCCAAGATCCCATCTTTTCTTCTAAACGTGCAGTTCAACAACCTAAGCAAAAGCAGCAGTATATTGCTGAAGTGGTACGGCGTAGTCCTAGTATAACAATGTATATTAAATGCGTTCTTTCCTGGAAACCTTTCGCCATAGCGCATATGCCAGTATGAAGTTTTTTGTTTCAAATGGTCGTTCGTGACAATCTGTATTCACCATTCCTCCTGGGACACACTGTAGTGTCTTCGTTCTGAATTGTTGTTATGAACAGACGGAGGATAAAGCTTGATGAAAGTTTAATAAATAAATGTGTATGTCATGAGTGATAAGAATCAAATATTCGTTTCAACATTTATATAAATGACATCAGCCATAACTCAATGCAGTTTAATCAGTTTAACTCGACAAGGAGAGTTTTAAATACTTAAATATGTGCAGACAGTGGCTTAATACTTAAAGAATCAGAAGACGGTTCACATTATGCATCTTTTAAATAACTCATACAATAAGTAAGATGAAATTTCTTAAGATGAAAGAAAGATAATGGTGTTTTGTCGCAAACATCTAGTTCGACGTAAAACTGTCTTAGATTTGGTATTTCATCAAATACCGCCATTCAGCCATCTGGCTGTCATACTGCACACAATGCTAATAAACATCTTGAAATAAAGCTGACCAGATTTGAACACAAACGCTCAAGAACAAAATCATGCAAGATAAGACGAATTAGGAGACGCACAGTGGTATACAGACAACCATTTTCCTCGCTCAACGGGAAAGAAGGAAATCGATAGTTCAAAAAGAACATTGATAATATTTTTACAATTTACCCTTCGCGATGCACTCTTCAGTATCTTGCAGAGTATGGATGGAGATGTAAAAAGTTTTATAAAGCTATGTGCCAAAAAAATACAGAGTGCCGAAATTAAATTACTAAAAAAACAATACGTTACTCTAGAACGGAATAGGGAAGAAATAATACGGCAGAAACTAGTGGTGGTGGAGCCTTGCAAAAAACAAACTGGGGCTGCAGCACTTCCTACACTAGCTCTGGATTATAAAACACATGGGAGGAAGAACATCGGAATACTTACAAGCGAATGGACGAAATCTTTGGAACCGGGACAAGCTTAGAAACCTAGTGAAGTGATGAAGTTCAGAACTTATTTTAAGGTTCAAATGGTTCAAATGGTTCTGAGCACTATGGGACTTAACATCTGAGGTCATCAGTCCCCTAGAACTTAGAACTACTTAAACCTAACTAGCCTCAGGACATCATACACATCCATGCCCGAGGCAGGATTCGAACCTGCGACCGTAGCAGTCACGCGGTTCCGAACTGAGGCGCCTTGAACCGCACGGCCACCGCGGCCAGCCTATTTTATGAGAGACAAATGTATTTAAGGTAGTAAGAAGTGTCAGAATTGCTGTTCGTTCGTGCAGAATAAGAATAAACTACCAATTAAATATTTCAGGAAACTGCAACAATAATTTATTTGAATACTTAACATTTTTTTAGTGAAAAGAAAATATTATGTCAACATTAGTAACCAAAATGATGAATCACGTGTAACGATAAAGTAAATAAAGAAAGAAGAATGAAAATAAATGCCTGTGGTTATCAACTTCACTTTGGAAGAGAGAATAAGGTGCCAGCTTACATAAATGCTGTTTTTAAGATCAGCTCTTCTCTGCTCACGTAAAAGAAGCGAAAGAGTCATCTCTGCAGAAGTGCGTCGGAAGCGATAACTTACTGCAAGTTCAGTTCCAAAAAACATTGTTAATGCAGTGTAGCAGAACAAAACAAAAGTACGTTACAAAGCGTATGTAAAAAATACATAGAACAAACTGATCAGAGTTCTGACAAGTCAAATTACGGTACGCAGACTGTAAGTACTCTTCATTTTTTATCTTCGGAATTGGAATAACAGTACGTCGGTACGCATGCGAAGGCATCTGCTACCTAATATATTCCAAAACGCCCCACATAAAAACGGGATTTTTCCGGGGCACATACTTTTGGTTCTATTGGTGGTAGAAAGGAAAGGTCAAGTGGTTTGGACAGCCCTTGGGCTGGGAAGCATTTGTATACCAAACAGAAGGATCGTCTTGGTGTCATTATTCTGCAAAACAGGGTCAAAGTATGAATACTACACACTTACTTCTGCTTAGGTAAATGGAGCAAATCGGTTGTTTCCTTTTGCATTTGATGTGGTCAACGGTGGACCTTAGGGAGTGTATGGAAGCACCAGTAGTTCATGGCTTATTCCCCAGGAAATCAAAAAAAAACAGCGTTTTTTACCATTTTTCGTACCAAAAACGAGCAGCAGATCCCAAGACGGCAAATGGATCAATTTTTTGTATATCCCTAAGATCCTGATCTCCAACAGTCTGAAAATTTTCTGGTATCTCTATCCGTTTCTGTGGTACAGAGGTTCAAAGTTACCCTATTTGTACAATTAAAATACGCATGTAAAATCCGGTGTAAGGTGAAAACATAGCTTATTAAATGACATAACAAGAAAAATATGCTTTAAAGTGTCTCCGTTATCATCACAAAGGTTCTGGAAACCCTGAAGTACATGCAAAATTTTTGTGGACGTAAAATTCAGTTTGAGTTGTAAAATTGTTCCACGTAAGTAAACTATCAAAATTTTACTGACCCATAAAGTTGTTTTCGTATGAAATACATGCCCTGAGAACCAGCAGAAAAATGTTCCTATCAGAGCACATAAAAGATTAATGTGCTGCAGTTTAAAAGACTGACTGAAAAGTGGGGTACCATCTGCCTCTTTCTATATTACTCAGCATCTTTAAAAACTTTCCCAAATATTTCGTCACGCGAACATAATCGCCATTTTTTATTCTAATAGAGAAGGAAACAGTGGCCGTGGGAAAGCGACGGAAAAATGATAAATAGTGGACGGTAGTAGACAATGATTGTGGTAGACAAAGAGGCCGTGTGAGGGAAAGAGACGGACACAGTGGCAGTGGAATATTGTTGACATTGAAAGAACAGTGCCAGGAAAAGAGTGAAGGAGATAGCGCCAGTGGGAGAGGAATAAAGAGAAGGAGGATGTGGAAGCGGGTGAGAGCCAATGATAATGGGAGACAGATTCTTTGATAGTGGCAAAGAGGAAGAGAGAGATAGTGGCAGGGAGAAGAAGAAGCAGTGGGGAGGAATGGATGAGATAGTAGCAGTAAGAGGCATCAAGACAGTAATAGTGAATGGAGACAGTAGTAGCAGGACAGACCGAAGGAGACCGTGACTGTGAGACAGAAGACAGTGTAAGTTAGAGAGAGCCAAAGGGTTAATGACAAGGAGTTGGGCTGAATAAGTGCATGACTACTTTTTGACTATTGACAGCTCTCTCAACAGTTTGCAGACAGTATTCACATACAGACAGTATCCACATATACCACTGAATGCAGCTGCAAACTTATATCATTGTACGACACGTAGTTCAGCACGTGGCCAATGATAAAGGCAGGCCTAAGCACAGTCGGCCGACTCAAGGAGGTTAGAGTCTCTCTTGTAACGCCATCACCCCTTATTTTAGCCTCCTTGACCGGCACGAACTCTTGATTTGTCAAAGATTTGTTGAAACTTCTTTGACCAAACTGCTTCACTGCAGCTATACACGATCGTAAACGTGTTCGTCATAGTTGTTTGGGAATGGATGCCGAACAGTCAACAAGCTTATGTTGGTGGCGAGTGCACTGCTTGAAAAGCAAGAGAAGTGGAAACGATAGCGGGTGAAACCGTGGATAGCGAGAGGAGGTTCTCGATGTGTTGACCGAAATTGCTGGTCGCAGGTGATGCTCCAAAAACGACCAGCTTTGCGAAAGAAGCGACACTTTCTGCGCAACCCACCCATCATTTTACGCGACAATGCGCGGGCGCATACAGCGCAAGCTGTGGCTACTCTGTTCGGTCGATGGGACTGGGAAGTACTGTACCATCCATCACACTCCCCGGACTTAAGTCCTTGTGACTTTGATTTGATTCCGAAGATGAAGGAACCACTTCGTGGCATTCGCTTCAGAACTGTTCCAGAGATTCGACAGGCAGTAGACCGTTCCATTCGCACCATCAACAGAACAGGCTCTGCTAACGGTATACTACGCCTTCCACATCGCTGACAACGGGTTCTACACAAAGCTGGTGACTACATTGAAGAACAGTAACAGATGCAAACATGTAACTCTTTTGTATCGGTTGTGAATAAATACGGAACACTATTTAAGTTCCCTCCCTCGTATAAGATTCTTCATAAGAAGTAACTGAGATATCCTGTTCTGAGTCCATAGCAAGAGTACATAGCCGTAATGGGAGCTGTAGACCGGTTCGACCAGCGGTGAGAAAAATGTGTTATTGGCAATAGGTCGCTCAAATGTTATCATTGTCTTTCTTATTTTCTTTTAGATGTTGCAATAGTAAACAGTTGTGGAACGGTAATAATGGAGGGAAAAATGATCAGCTTTCTTTCCATCTTGTTTTTGTAAGACAGCTGGGAGCAAAATAAAGAGAAGGGGAAGGTAATAATTCAGCACAAAATAACCATAAGTTTATGGACCTGTCTTATTGAAAACAAATCATGGGAAATAAAATAAGAAAATAAAATAAGATTACAGCACCCAATAAAATATATAAATGTAAACATATAGAGACACAGTGGCCATTACGATACACAGATTTACATGTGGCCGTTATTTAGATATATGGAAGGACATCAAAAGAAAAATAGCTTTGCTAAAACAAACTGATAGTAAATATGTAGAAATCTCCGACTCGTTGGTTCCAGATCAAGTAACTCATCCCTACATGAAAAACAACGCCATATGTGGTTTTTCTGGAATTATGTCAATTATATTATTAACAAGAAAGCAGATTACAGTCTACTCGAGTTCCAAATGTATATAGAAAAAGAGTATTTTCGCACACTCTCATTAAAAGATCAAAAAGTACAATTTGGAAACATGCTAAACATCCATTTCCAAAAGCCGGGTCTAGGATAACAAACATGTAGTTGCTCAGTTTATTGTTGTGGAACTTGTAGGAGTGACATCAACAAGTAGGGGATAGCTGCTGAGGGCGGAGTACAGTAGGGACTTCATGGGCCGCCAGGCCGCTACGGTAGCCGTGAAGGCCTCACCAGAACCCTGAAATGTCATCCCTTACACGCTGGCCAGGTGACACTGCAAGTAATTACGAACGAAAATGACAAAGTACTCAAAAAGGAATTAAAGCTCGAACTAAAGACTCGAGTGGTTCATGGTGTGGGTTCCTGTAGTCATGTCCTAGTTCATGAACCACGGGCAACGTACGAGTATGAGTGGCCAAGTAAGTGGTCCCGACAGTTGGGATACCAGTTACTTTGGAATAAGGCTGGGCATCTCGGACATATTCTAATTCGTGGTCGCCTTTGTGCTTATACGGCAAACACTACCAAATCCACCGGTTAATCCCTCAACCGTTAGGGGTAAAACTCAATGGGACTCGGGGCAAGTAAGGCTAGCAACCTGCATCCCCGGTACTTTAAATATGATGTTGGCAACAATCAGAGCAAAATGCCTCGGCCCTTTGGAGGTGACGGAGTCCCACCTCTAACTGACAAGCCAGGGACTCCTAAGATACGATTTGGCAAACAAATGGTAATGAGATGGGGAGCTATTAATATCAATGGGGGATACTCTGGGAAGAAGGTAGAGTTGGCAGAGGCTGCAAGTAAGATGGGGCTGGACGTTTTAGCTGTTAGTGACATTCGGGTAAGGGGTGAGAAAGAAGAGGAAGTGGGAGAATACAAGGTCTACCTGTCAGGAGTCAAAGCAGGAATAGCACAATGGGGTGTAGGCCTTTACATCAGGAAAGAAATGGAATCCAGCGCAGTTTCAGTGAGGTATGTAAACGAACGACTGATGTGGATAGATTTGACAGTGTCTAGCAATAAAATTAGGATTGTGTCAGTATATTCGCATTGTGACGGGACAGATCAAGATAAGATGGATAGTTTTTATGAGGCACTCAGTGATGTAGTTGTTAGAGTAAAGGACAAGGACAGTGTTCTGCTCATGGGTGAGTTTAATGCCAGGATTGGAAATCGAACAGAAGGGTATGAACAGGTTATGGGTAAATTTGGAGAGGATATGGAGGCCAACAGGAACGGGAAACAACTCTTGGATTTCTGTGCCAGTATGGGCTTAGTAATCACAAACTCCTTTTTTAAACATAAGAACATTCACCGGTATACTTGGGAAGGCAGGGGAACCAGATCTGTCATTGACTTTATAATAACAGATCAGGAATTCAGAAAGGCTGTGAGGGACACACGTGTATTCAGGGGATTCTTTGATGACACTGATCATTATTTAATCTGCAGTGAAATTGGGATTGTGAGCCCGAAAGTGCAGGAGGTCAGGTCCATATGTAGGAGGATAAGAGTGGAGAAACTTCAGGATAAGGAAATCAGGCACAAGTACATAACAGCGATCTCAGAGAGGTACCAGTTAGTTGAATGTAGTCAATTACAGTCATTGGAAAAGGAATGGACAAGGTACAGGGACACAGTACTAGAAGTGGCTAAAGAATGTTTTGGAACAGTAGTGTGTAAAGGTAGGATGAAGCAAACAGCTTGGTGGAATGACACAGTCAAGGAAGCCTGTAAAAGGAAAAAGAAGGCGTATCAAAAATGGCTACATACTAGAACTCAGGTAGACAGAGAAAGTTATGTTGAAGAAAGAAACAAAGCCAAACAGATAATTGCAGCATGCAAGAAGAAATCTTGGGAAGACTTTGGAAACAGGTTGGATACTATGGGTCAAGCTGCTGGAAAACCATTCTGGAGTGTAATTAGCAGTCTTCGAAAGGGAGGTAAGAAGGAAATGACAAGTATTTTGGACAGGTCAGGAAAACTGCTGGTGAATCCTGTGGATGCCTTGGGCAGCTGAGGGAATATTTTGAAGAGTTGCTCAATATAGGTGAAAATACGATCAGCAATGTTTCAGATTTCGAGGTAGAATGGGATAGGAATGATGCTGGAAATAGGATAACATTTGAGGAAGTGGAGAAAATGGTCAGTAGATTGCAGTGCAATAAAGCAGCTGGGGTGGATGAAATTAAGTCGGAACTCATCAAATACAGTGGAATGTCGGGTCTTAAATGGCTACACAGGATAACTGAAATGGCCTGGGAGTTGGGACAGGTTCCATCAGACTGGACAAAAGCAGTAATCACACCAATCTTTAAACATGGAAACAGAAATGATTGTAACAACTACAGAGGTATCTCTTTAATCAGCGTTGTGGGTAAAATATTCTCCGGTATTGTTGAAAGGACAGTGCGAGTATTAGTTGAGGACCAATTGGACGAAAATCAGTGTGGGTTTAGGCCTCTTAGAGGTTGTCAGGACCAGATCTTTAGCTTACGGCAAATAATGGAGAAGTGTTATGAGTGGAACAGGGAATTGTATCTATGCTTTATAGACCTAGAAAAGGCATATGACCGAGTTCCTAGCAGGAAGTTATTGTCTGTTCTACGAGATTATGGAATAGGAGGCAAACTTTTGCAAGCAATTAAAGGTCTTTACATGGATAGTCAGGCAGCAGTTAGAGTTGACGGTAAATTGAGCTCATGGTTCAGAGTAGTTTCAGGGGTAAGACAAGGCTGCAACCTGTCTCCACTGTTGTTCATATTATTTATGCATCATATGTTGAAAACAATAGACTGGCTGGGTGAGATCAAGATATGTGAACACAAAATAAGCAGTCTTGCATATGCAGATGACTTAGTTGTGATGGCAGATTCGATTGAAAGTTTGCAAAGTAATATTTCAGAGCTAGATCAGAAATGTAAGGACTATGGTATGAAGATTAGCATCTCCAAAACGAAAGTAATGTCAGTGGGAAAGAGATATAAACGGATTTAGTGCCAAATAGGAGGAACAAAGTTAGGACAGGTGGACGGTTTCAAGTACTTAAGATGCATATTCTCACAGGATGGCAACATAGTGAAAGAACTGGAAGCGAGGTGTAGCAAAGCTAATGCAGTGAGCGCTCAGCTACGATCTACTCTCCTCTGCAAGAAGGAAGTCAGTACCAAGACTAAGTTATCTGTGCACCGTTCAATCTTTCGACCAACTTTGTTGTATGGGAGCGAAAGCTGAGTGGATTCAGGTTACCTTATCAACAAGGTTGAGGTTACGGGTATGAAAGTAGCTAGGATGATTGCAGGTACTAGTAGATGGGAACAATGGCAGGAGGGTGTCCACAATGAGGAAATCAAAGAAAAACTGGGAATGAACTCTATAGATGTAGCAGTCAGGACGAACAGGCTTAGATGGTGGGGTCATGTTAGACGCATGGGAGAAGCAAGGTTACCCAAGAGACTCATGGGTTCAGCAGTAGAGGGTAGGAGGAGTCGGGGCAGACCAAGGAGAAGGTAACTGGATTCGGTTAAGAATGATTTTGAAGTAATAGGTTTAACATCAGAAGAAGCACCAATGTTAGCACTGAATAGGGGATCATGGAGGAATTTTATAAGGGGGCGCCGGCCGCGGTGGCCGTGCGGTTCTAGGCGCTCCAGTCCGGAGCCGCGCTGCTGCTACGGTCGCAGGTTCAAATCCTGCCTCGGGCATGGGTGTGTGTGATGTCCTTAGGTTAGTTAGGTTTAAGTAGTTCTAAGTCTTAGGGGACTAATGACCACAGCAGTTGAGTCCCATAGTGCTCAGAGCCATTTTTTTTATAAGGGGGCTATGCTCCAGACTGAACGCTGAAAGGCATAATCAGTCTTAAATGATGATGATGATGATGATGATGATGATGATGATGACTAAAGACTCGAAGAATTTAGGTGGACTTTAAAGATTCTTGAAGCAGAAATCCATAGGTCACCGATTCGAATCCGGCCCGGAGGAAACATTTTTATAGCTGTAGCTCGGAAGGACAATTGACATACAATCTGACGGTTGTCCTTCGCGCGGTACAGCAATCCTCCATCTCCGGATTGGATCTTCACCTGGCCGACGGTCATTATCGCAAGGAGGACGTGCCATGAGACAACTATGATTATTCTTAGAGATAAAATGAGTAATATACGACTGATTGAGTATTAATACTGTAATCAGTTATATTCAGGCTACGATGCAGTTTTTATGTATGTTTTGCACTGCTCAAAGTTTTTTTATACGTGGTATTATTTTGTACTCTGTGGTGACAAATAAACAAACTTGATAGAGGTTAAAAAAAAAAAAGAAGGTCGCTAACGCACGCTTGTGCGGTGACGTTCCACCTGGGTGTACGCCGGTTCGAATCCTGCTGATGGCGACATATCACCAGACTTTGCGCCAATGTCCTGTTTTAAATACCAAACCTCTCTTCTCAGTGTCAAATGAAGTGAGGGCTTGAGGATCCGTCCGTCGCTTGGCGGACCCTCGGCGCTATTCCCGAGGAGTAGGCTATGTGCTAGTACCGACAGTCCCTTCTCTCATCATCATCATCATCACACAGCACACACACGGACACACACACACACACACACACACACACACACACACACACACAATACATACACGTAGTATCACAAACATTGTAATGGGGCATGGTGCAAAAAAAATAACATAAACAAAAAGACATTAATGTTTGGTCACGATAACTTGACGATTGCGCTAGTGCCGGCCGCGGTGGCCGAGCGATTTTAGGTGCTTTAGTCCGGAACCGCACGACTGCTACGGCTGCAGGTTCGAATCCTGCCTCGGGCATGGATGTGTGTGATGTCCTTAGGTTGTTAGGTTTCAGTAGTTCTAAGTTACCCACCAGGTTAGCCGAGAGCGCTAATGCGCTGCTTCCTGGACTCGGGTCGGCGCGCCGGCCCCGGATTGAATCCGCTCGGGGGCTTAACGACGGAGGCCGGTGTGCCGGCCAGCCTGGATGTGGCTTTTAGGCGGTTTCCCACATCCCACTAGGTGAATACCGGGCTGGTCCCCACGTCCCGCCTCAGTTACACGGCTCGCAGACATCTGAACACATTCACATTATTCCATGGTTGGTTGGTTGGTTTTTGGGGAAGGAGACCAGACAGCGAGGTCATCGGTCTCATATTCCATGGATTACACTATCAGACAGATGGGGTACACTAATTCCGGCCTGAGAGGTATGAGGTAGCGGCAGGAAGGGAATCCAGCCACCCCTTAAATTAACCTTGCCAGATTCGATTAACCCTGCCGACCCTGCGTCATTGCGGGAAAATGGCACAAGCAAAAAGAAAGAAAAGAAAGTAGTTCTAAGTTCTAGAGGACTGATGACCTCAGATGTTAAGTCCCATAGTGCTCAGAGCCATTTGAATCATTTTATTGTGCTAGTGCTACCAGAAGCGGAGAAACTCGGCACCACTTGAAAGATATTCATTTGTCTCCGAGCGCTGCCAACGTCAAGCTGTCCCTAGATGCGAAGCATTACGAAAGGCTTGTGTTACTACCAAGTAACATCTGTAAGCATTTGCTGAGGTGTTTACATTAGAAGAAAATCTTAATCACGTTTACTTGTTCGTGTCACCGGGGCAAGACTATTTCAGGAACTTTCTGCAGGTACTTGTTGAAGAAGTGCATTTATTCTTACAAATCAAAGCAGTTTTCACTGTTGTTGCATTAACATTAATGAATAAAAATCGTGACGAAACATAAAAATAAAAAATAGAAAAAAATTAGAGGGGTACATATTGATACCAGCAAGAAACACTGCACAGTTAACTAAAATCATAGCATTTCACTTAGACTGAAAACTTTGAGGATGTCATAAGCATATTTCTAACATCGCTTGTCTATCGTATAATCGAATATCCGATAACAGGAAACAAAAATGCGGTGCAGTATCTGTCTTTCAATTATTCTACGATTTTTGCAAGCAGCATTTACTACTTTTATTACGAATGTAATACATTTATGTTTACGCAACATTTAAACAAATCAGCTAAAATTTCAAGACATCTGCACTGCCTTTCTGCTTTCTCTTCTGGCGAAACAAATTAATCGGTAAACTTATTTAGCACTTCCTTGACCGGTGGTGCCAATTACTTGTGTTCAAAGGTACCAATTATACATTTGCTTCGGTCCATCTGCCTTTGTGCAACTCTCATTTTCGACATTGACATTTTAGCGTTGGTACTGAACAGGCACAGTTTCTGTAAGTTTGGGAAAAACTTCCACAAAATGACAAACTCCCAAATACTTGCAGCAAGATGGAAGAAACAAGAACACTCTGCAGCGGAGTGTGCGCTGATTTGAAACTTCCTGGCAAGTTAAAACTGTGTGCCGGACCCAGACTCGAACCTGGGAACCCGGCCTCGCACACAGTTTCAGTTTGTCAGGAAATTCCGTGCAAGAACCTGTTTTCACTAACTTGCGAATTTCTTGACATTGACGAAACTACCGGATGTCGATGGAGGGGCAGGGGGGGGGGGGATGTTTGCAGATGTGGTGGATCGTATATTCAACCTGACTTTGCGGCTGTACTGACAATGCTCCATACCACAGCTGGAAATTTTACGGAATAAATGTGAATTCAGTATTACGATGTTACATTGGTTGCGAGACAGGCAAATAAACCACGACGACTCAATGAGGAAGACTGAACTGTTGTTCGAAAAGGAAAAGAACCAGCCGTCAAAGTGTACGTAGTGGATAAAATCGCCGAGAGCAGAGGCCATAAAATACTCCTTTACCGCCCTAGAACTGCGATCTAAATCCGACAGAATTGGCATCGGCCAAAATAAAACACAGTTTCGGGGAGAACAATGTCACTCGTGACATGTCCAAGGAAAGACTGCAGAATCTTGTTAATACTGATTTCCTTTCAGTTACTGCACAGGACTGGCAAAGTTACTGCAGAAAAGTAGAGCCGGCGGAGCATGAGTAATGGAGACGAAATGGAATAATGAAAATGGTCATCGATTAAGTTATCACCAATACCGCGCCATCAAGCTATGATGATGATGACTGTCTTGCATTAAACACAAATGACAGCGATCTTTTAGTGAACATCATTTTGACAATTCTTTCAGACTCAGTTAATTACACTTTGTAAACATTACTGCTGTGCTGCATTTAATAAATGCAATGCGCAAACAGATTCTAAAAACCAGTTTTTTACCTTCGATTCGTAGTGTCGTAAGTTATACAGTCATCTACTTTCATTTTTCATTATTTGCGATAAGTAAATAATACGAACGTTGGAGGTAAGACTCTCGAGCGTGAATACGTCAACAAATTAGGTGATGACCGATCCGACGGAGGTCTCACTTAAGCGGGCAAGATTTCCGCGAGTGCCGCCTCCGATTTCGTGTCAAACACAAAACGGGGGCATTGCTGCAAGCAGCCTACGCTGCCTTCCCCTCACCGCACCTCAACACTCGGTAGCCGGGGGCTCAGTCGTTCCCGACAGCCACTGCGCCAATCGACAACTTATCGTGGACAAACAGTTGTCACAAGTTAAAACCACCAAACGAATTTACAAGTGTTTTATCAATAAATACGAGCCGAAATCCGTATTATTTTAGCAAACAGTCTAAAAGAAAGACAATAACACCTTTACTGGGTTTATCTGTTGCAGACAAGAAAAAACTGCATAAAACCGCAAGGCCACGCAATGAGGAACTGAAACAATTTAGCATACCTCGCGCATTAAAAGCCAAACAATGAACCTGTTGGCTTCAGTTGATACATTCTACGCTAGATCGCTGCACCGCACAGATTTGCGACTTCCATATACCTAGGGTGACCAGACGTCCGGATTAATCCGGACATGTCCTCCTTTTTAGCTCTTTGTCCGGGATCCGGGCGGATTTTTACAGTGTCCGGCTTTTTCGCAAAGTTGAGCGTAATATTGTTAAATTTACAATTCGTCCCGTTCTATTGCTCTTTTCTTAAATACTTTAACTATTGGCACAGCCTTCGTGATAAACACGCACGAAGGCGGTGTTAGTAGGTGGAACCAGGATTGTCGATATTATCATTGATCGACCTATAAGCGACTGCAAATATCGATTATTTAAAATTTTCGTTTCGTATCTTCGCTTTGTATTGGCTTGGCTTCCTGTAGCGCACGTGTGATTTGTGAGTGTAATTTTTAAACGAGTGAGTTACGTAAAATATTTGGGTATGCCTAAACGAAAGCGTACATTTTCTGATGTCCTTTCCTGCAAATATCCGGCTTTCAAGAAAGGGAGAAATGAATTTGAAGCGGAATGTAAGATATGTGAAGCTGGAACGTACGTCTCAGTGGCCAATAAAGGTAAGAAATAACTCGACAGATTAACTGTCATGGTTTTATTTCATTGTTTCATAGTCATTCAATTTATTTTTATTCGGAAGGTTGAAGTGCAGTTTACATGTCGTCAGCTGCTTGTAATATCTCTTTATATTCGATGAATTATTCAGATACAATTCTACCCTTGAATGACGTTTACTAATTTTCTATCTTCATACTCGCAGAATCCATGCGAAAAGTAGCTCATACAATAGCTATGCCATGAGCGCATAAGTATTCTATGTAGTACTCTCTCTGGTGGTTGTTAGAAAAAAAAAAAAGAAAGGGAGCTTCCGAGATTGTCTTCGTGCCGATTAGCCTGAGCTTGGCTTGGAAGAACTGTAATCTGATTATTGAGATTTATGACAGAAGATAACTGAGACGAAACTGTACGATTAAAAAGGAAATATATATAGATTGCTGGTTCAAATAAAAGGTGTGTATTGGAAATTTGAGAATTAATGATATTTATCGATATATTGCGTAGTTGTTAATCAGAAGGGAACTTCCGAAAGACTGGATACGAACCTGCATTTAATAATCCAAGAGCTCCATTACTTCTTCGGAAAGTTAAACTTCATCAAAGCCAAATATCCGCTTGATATGAGGTTTCCCGACTGATTATACAACGCTCCCAAAATTACGAGGCATTTTATTTGTACAGACTAGCAGACTGCCGCAAAGCACGAGCCTGCAGAGAAGAAGAATCATCGCCTGATTTCATTCTAACAAGTAAAATTTCAGAATCATTTTGAGTGACTGAGCTATGACTGTGTTTCCTATCATGAATGATTGATTGCTCGAACGAATTGAGAGCTACAGAATTACGTAGAAAAGATAGGAGGAAAAATTACATGCTGCTTGAATTTTTACATGTCGTCAGCTGCTGCTTGAGTTGTAGATGTTGGTAGCGGTGCGTCGAATGAAGGGAGGTGAAGGGTCTTACGTTTTTCGCTTTGTAAACAATTCCGTGTTGTTGACATTACAAAAAAAAATTGACGCCACACTGTCACGACAATCAATGTTTTTAATTTTTTTTATATATTGCTCAGCTAACCACCACCAGACCGTCAGTAACACTTAACCACTAGTTTTACCGGTAATTCCCGGCATTCACGTGACTTGTCCAAAGCTGACGGGTGGGGTGGTATCCTCATCTGCAGTTGACCCGTTTGACGTGTCCTCTTTTTTCTTCCTTTGTCCTCCTTTTTGAAGCTGTTTGTCCTCGTTTTTAAACAATTGCATCTGGTCATCCTACATATACCTGTAACATCAGGAAATTAACATACTTGTATGTAGGACACATATATCCCACCGGTCACAGAAAGGTTATGTTGAATGTACTCCAGTATTATATTTGGATTTAACATGTCGGTTTGAGACATTATGCATGTTAATAGCTTTGATTGTCACGCATATGGTAGATGATGTGACATTATACCTGAATTTGGTCCGTTACGCAACGAAACTAGTTATTTAATAAGGTGACAATACAGCTGTGTGCAAACGATTATTTTTTCTAAAAATGTTTCTTTTTTTTCCCTTGGACTTGACGCTCTGAATCCAGGGTGGAATATGCGTCTGAACTCATGCACATGACCATATGCTTCGGTGGTAATGGACGCTCAAAGTTTCTATTTTCATTCGTCTGAACTACCAACAGCCAGGGAGAGAGAGTGAGGCGCTGCAGAATTGTACACCGGATGTTGTGAAGACAGTCTAAGTACACTACTGGCCATTAAAATTGCTACACCACGAAGATGACGTGCTACAGACGCAAAATTTAACCGACAGGAAGAAGATGCGGTGATATGCAAATGATTAGCTTTACAGAGCATTCACATAAGGTTGAGGTGGCCGGGGTGGCCGAGCGGTTCTAGGCGCTACAGTATGGAACCGCGCGACTGCCTCGGGCATGGTTGTGTGTGATGTCCTTAGGTTAGTTAGGTTTAAGTAGTTCTAAATTCTAGGGGACTGAGGACCTCAGAAGTTGAGTCCCATAGTGCTTAGAGCCATTTGAACCATTTTTGAACAAAAGGTTGGCGCCGGTGGCGACACCTACAACGTGCTGACATGAGGAAAGTTTCCAGCTGATTTCTCATACACAAACAGCAGTTGACCGGCGTTGCCTGGTGGAACGTTGTAGTGATGCCTCGTGTAAGGAGGAGAAATGCGTACCATCACGTTTCCGACTTTTATAAAGGTCGGATTGTAGCCTATCGCGATTGCGGTTTATCGTATCGTGACATTGCTCCTCGCGTTGGTCGAGATCCAATGACTGTTAGCAGAATATGGAATCGGTGGGTTCAGGAGGGTAATACGGAACGCCGTGCTGGACCCCAACGGCCTCGTATCACTAGCAGTCGAGATGACAGGCAACTTATCCGCATGGCTGTAACGGATCGTGCAGCCGGATCCCTGAGTCAACAGATGGGGACGTTTGCAAGACAACAGCCATCTGCACGAACAGTTCGACGACGTTTGCAGCAGCATGGTCTATCAGCTCGGAGACCATGGCTGCGGTTACCCTTGACGCTGCATCACAGACAGGAGCGCCTGCGATGGTGTACTTAACGACGAACCTGGGTGCACGAATGGCAAAACGTCATTTTTTCGGATGAATCCAGGTTCTGTTTACAGCATCATGATGGTCGCATCCGTGTTTGGCGATATCGAGGTGAACGCACAATTGAAGCGATATTCGTCATCGCCATACTGGCATATCACCCGGCGTGATGGTATGGGGTGCCATTGGTTGCACGTCTTGGTCACCTCTTGTTCACATTGACGGCATTTTGAACAGTGGACGTTACATTTCAAATGTGTTACGACCCGTGGCTCTACCCTTTATTCGATCCCTGCGAAACGCTACATTTCAGCAGGATAATGCACGACCGCATGTTGCATGTCCTTTACGGGTCTTTCTGGACACAGAAAATGTTCGACTGCTGCCCTGGCCAGCACATTCTCCGGATCTCTCACCAATTGAAAACGTCTGGTCAATGGTGGCCGAGCAACTGCCTCGTCACAATACGCCAGTCACTACTCTTGATGAATTGTGGTATCGTGTTGAAGCTGCATGGGCAGCTGTACCTGTACACGCCATGCCCAGGCGTATCAAGGCCGTTATTACGGCCAGAGGTGGTTGTTCGGGGTACTGATTTCTCAGGATCTATGCACGCACATTGCGTGAAAATGTAATCACATGTCAGTTCTAGTATGATATATTTGTCCAATGAATACTCGTTTGTCATCTGCATTTCTTCTTGGTGTAGCATTTTTAATGGCCAGTAGTGTAATACAACAATGTCCATGATGTTTAACTAAATCCAAACATCTGAAGATTAGTTAGACACTAAATGAAAACACTATCGAAGACGCGTATTTTTTAGGCATAATTTCTTGGCCTGGCCATTCATATCGGCGCACTAGTCCATAAGAGAATGTCACGGGCGCTATACTTTTGACTTCCTGCGTAAGGGTTCTGCTGTTGCGCGACGAGGTGGCCCGAGAGCTTAAGTAACTACACGAATCAGACCCTTGGTCACAAAAGCCTGCTCATGCCTGGTGTAGAGGACAGTCTCGTGAAATCAGATGAATCATTGTGAAACACCGAGTATTTACGCCGCTGACACTTGTTTGGAGGAGTGGCCTGAGAGGTGCTCCTGGCGGCCCGCGGCTACCTCTCAGTTGCTAACGACCCCTTCCTGACAGTCCATCAGCCGTACAAGTCCCCCCACACCCCATCCTCCCACACGCAGGCTGGGATGTGACTGTCGTCACAGGAAGATCGTGCGCAGGCCCTCCTGCGTGGCGGCGACAACGTGTAAACCCCCGTCTCTTAGGGTGTCCACAGGCGCACAGTTACACGAGCGGCATACGAGCAGCACTCCAGTGTTTGCCCAAGGACGTACAAACACGGCGGGGGCTCGCAGCCGACGACGGGCGGCGCGGCAGCTGATGAAAGCGTGTCGGCCCGCCAGAGAGGTTTAAACAGGAAATGCCGGCGGCCACTCCAGCCGAATGGTCTTAGGAGGAGGGCCGCCGGCAGCGCCCCGCCTGCAACTCGCCGGCCGCGACACACTTGGGAGCCGCGAGGGCCTGCCACACTCGTGGCTAAACAAGTGCGTATCTCTCTCTCCGAAGTTGCCTGAGTAGCCAATATGGAGGGGCGTAAAACTGCAATGGAGGTTATTACAATAGGTTTTTTTTCTTTTTTCGACGGTCCAGGCCGGCCGAAGTGGCCGTGCGGTTCTAGGCGCTGCAGTCTGGAACCGTGACACCGCTACGGTCGCAGGCTAGAATCCTGCCTCGGGCATGCATGTGTGTGATGTCCTTAGGTTAGTTAGTTTTAACCAGTTCTAAGTTCTAGGGGACTAATGACCTCAGAAGTTGAGTCCCATAGTGCTCAGAGCCATTTGAACCATTTTTTTCAACGGTCCAACATCGTCTCTCCATAAATGAACATCTTCCTCAAATAAGGTTGCATATCACATTTTTGATAGAGTTGAGTTTTTGCTGGAATAATGTGCTATATCACGTGAGACATGCTACCATAACAACAAAAAATGGTTCAAATGGCTCTGAGCACTATGGGACTCAACTGCTGAGGTCATTAGTCCCCTAGAACTTAGAAATAGTTAAACCTAACTAACCTAAGGACATCACAAACATCCATGCCCGAGGCAGGATTCGAACCTGCGACCGTAGCGGTCTTGCGGTTCCAGACTGCAGCGCCTTTAACCGCACGGCCACTTCGGCCGGCTCCATAACAACAGACTTCTTTGTAGTTTTAAAGTGCAATATCCAGGAATGACGTTGTATATCAACGAAAATGGCGGAAGTGGCTTATAAAGTTTCAGTCCTAAAGATGCTATGTCGTTAAACAAAAGTATAGAAGGTCTAACAATACCACCACTTGCAAAGTAGGTTAGAAATCAGATTAATAATGTTGCTCACGCAGCATATGTTCGCTTTATCGGGCAACAACAAAGTTATTGACTGTGGATGGTATCGTCAGAATGGCAATAATGAAGTCACTGTAAAAAAGTCATTAATTTTGGCACTTATCTTGAATGGATTCCCACGTAGATTTCGTCGAAGTTGTTCTGGCTCATCTTGTTGATTCAAGAGTGATTCCACTTTGACTGCTAGAAGGTCCAGATCTGTATTTTAGCAATATTTGAAGACCTAACAAATGCGTTTTTCAGGAAATTCTTAATGATCAAATAATCCCAGATCAGAACAATGGTACGGTAGAAATAATTTTTGACTCGGTGTTCACGATGCACATTTTTATTAGACTTCTTGTAAATTCACATATACTTTTTCTTAATTGTCACATCATCAAGAAAACAGTTTTGTATCAATTTTCATATATTTAATTTCCACTTTAACCAAGCGCAAGACTTGACTGTTCTTTTACAAAGCGAAATAACATCTTAACTTCTGCAAAGTGAAACAAAGCCTGCTCTGTGCGCATTCGCGCCAAAACGGTTACAAGTAAGTTAAAGATTATGATAGTCTCACAGAAATGAATACACACAAGAACCATATCATTGTAATATATCGATACATCGGAGTACCTATACATTAATAAAACCAAATGTGAATATTGTCACAAAAATATGTCTGTTACTTCGCACAAAAGTAGTACGATATTACTGGTATCGAGAACTGGGGTTGGATTGCCGTAATGGTCACGTAAATAAAGAACCATTACAAAAGGAAACATACGCATCCAATTGGAAGCAGAATGTCAGGTAGGAGGAACAGTGGAAAATCTTATAAGTCTACTGCTGGTAATGATGTGCCTGAAAAAACTACATCAAAGATGGTACGTGAAAGAACATAGTATATCATTAGAACGTAAATCTCGTGCGCTACAATGATTTGCTTGGTCTGACCGCTGGTTTGCGCAAAAACACAACTGCTGTGTGATATCTTTGTACAATTACCTTATTTTGATCGGATATTTCAGAACAGTAGTTTTGTCAACCCCCGTTGTCAGTTTTGTAAAGGCCTCGTCGCTACTACTGTACAGGCCGAGATGCCACTGTTGTTACGGTAGGCTGAATTTGTTGAGTTCGTGAAACGGCTTCTGGTGCAGTGCGCCGCTAAGACAATTTCTCCCTGCCACTATTGCACAGCTACGCCCCAGGGTCAGGTAACAAGATAGGAGAATGAAGGTTCTGCAATACTCCAACAAATTAGTAGCAAAGTCACACAAACGAGTTAAAAAGGTTTACTTATCTTTGTGACTTGTCTAATAATGCAGTCTGCAACACTGCACGTAAAATAACACAAAAAAGGCCCTCAATGGCTGAGAGCCAATAATCGTAGGTAAACTTCACAGTACATAGCAAATACAATTTACAACTGTCTGTTCACTTCTGAGAGTTCACTAAACGACATCCCTATCTAGGTCAGCCCTGGACGATGATCTATAACCGAGTGGGCTAGAGCTGCTCTTCTATCTTCCGTGTAGGCTTCTATCCGTTGTCGACCGGTCATTCGCGGATTGTACTCGGTCGGCAAATGGCCGAGGCGAAGTCGATACCTTCATCCTCCGAGCCTCCCGTGGCGCTGGTGGAACTCGTGAAAATGGCGAGTCTATATGACACTGGCACCAGCTCGCATCTTTGTGCCTGTGGTGCTTTTGCCCCTGCTGTGTCTTGTTCGGACGACACAGCAAGTAGAGTGTAAGTTTATTGTTTCAGGGTGTAGATTTTTGTTTCGGAGCCGTACTTCTGAATTAACTAGAACAAAAAATGCAGTACGATTACCTGTGAATGGAAGTATGCAAAATCTCGAGCTGGTTTAACGAAAGCAAATGAGCCGGAATATTTTTGCTGTGTCAGTGTTCTTGAAGCAATTATGTCTCTGATCTTAAATTAAAAACTACTAGTTACGTGAATGAACATCAATCTACATCTACATCTACATGGTCTCTGCAATTCACACTTAAATGCCTGACAGAGGGTTCATGGAATCATTTCCATACCACTTCTCTACCATTCCACTCTCGAATGGCGCATAGGAAAAAGGAACACCTAAATCTTTCCGTTCGAGCTCCGATTTCTCTTATTTTATTAAGAGGATAATTTCTCCGTACGTAGGTGGGTGTCAACAAAATATTTTCACATTCGGAAGAGAAAGTTGGTGACTGAAATTGCGTAAATAGATCTCGCCGCAAAGAAAACCGCCTTTGTTTCAGTGACTGCCACCCCAACTCGCATATCATTACAGTGACACTCTCACCCCTATTGCGCGATAACACGAAACGAGCTGCACTTCTTTGCACTTTTTCGATGTCCTCCTTCAATCCTACCCGGTAAGGATCCCATACCGCACAGCAATATTCCAGCAGAGGACGGACAAGTGTAATGTAGGCTATCTCTTTAGTGGGTTTGTCGCATCTTCTAAGTGTTCTGCCAACAAAGCTCAGTCTTTGTTTCGCCTTCCCCACAACATTATCTATGTAGTCTTTACAATTTAAGTTGCTCCTAATTGTAATTCCTAGGTATTTAGTCGAATTGACAACCCGTAGATTTGTGCGATTTATCGTATATCCATAATTTACCGGATTTCTTTTAGTACCCATGTGGATGACCTCGCACTTTTCTCTGTTTAGTGCTACTTGCCACTTCTCGAACCATACAGAAATTCCCTCTAGATAATTTTGTAATTGGAATTGATCGTCTGATGATATTACTAGACGGTAAATTACAGCGTCATCTGCAAACACTCTAAGGGGGCTGTTCAGATTATCACTTAGATCATTTATATAAATCAGTACAGCAGAGGGCCTATGACACTACCTTGTGGAAAGCCAGATATCACTTCTGTTCTCCTCGATGATTTACCGTCCATCATTACGAACTGTGACCTCTCTGAGAGGAAATCACGAATCCATCCACACAACTGAGACGATACTCCGTATGCACGCAATCTGATTAATTGTCGCTTGTGAGGAATGGTATCAAAAGCCTTCTGGAAATCTAGGGATATGGAATCGATCTGAGATCCCTTGTCGACAGCACTCATTACTTCATGGGAATAAAGAGCTAGATGTGTTGCACAAGAACGATATTTTCTGAATGCGTGTTGGTTATGTATCAATAAGTCATTTTCTTCAAGCTGATTCATAATGTTCGATGTAGATGAGCCAAATGCAGTGTATCTGCGTGTTAATCATAGCCGGGCATGTCGTTCTCTACTAAAAACAAAAGAGAAAATCAACTTCAAGTGAACGTCCCTACAACTGTGCAATGCCTGCACAGCCTCCTTAGTACGTTGCGAGTGACAGTCGTGATCAGGGTAGTGTTCTGTGTAGCTGTGGCAGCGTTTTGTCGCAGCGATCGTGGCAAAATTGTTCGAGCTCGTGTGGTGGGAGCATCATTCGTTGTTCAGGGAGTATCTTCCTAGTAGATAGTGTCGGAAATACCATGCGGCTTTTCGCGGATGATGCTGTAGTATACAGAGAAGTTGCAGCATTAGAAAATTGTAGCGAAATGCAGGAAGATCTGCAGCGGATAGGCACTTGGTGCAGGGCGTGGCAACTGACCCTTAACGTAGACAAATGTAATGTATTGCGAATACATAGAACGAAGGATCCTTTATTGTACGATTATATGATAGCGGAACAAACATTGGTAGCAGTTACTTCTGTAAAATATCTGGGAGTATGCGTGCGGAACGATTTGAAGTGGAATGATCATATAAAATTAATTGTTGGTAAGGCGGGTACCAGGTTGACATTCATTGGGAGAGTCCTTAGAAAATGTAGTCCATCAACAAAGGAGGTGGCTTACAAAACACTCGTTCGACCTATACTTGAGTATTGCTCATCAGTGTGGGATCCGTACCAGATCGGGTTGACGGAGGAGATAGAGAAGATCCAAAGAAGAGCGGCGCGTTTCGTCACAGGTTTATTTAGTAACCGTGATAGCGTTACGGAGATGTTTAGCAAACTCAAGTGGCAGACTCTGCAAGGGAGGCGCTCTGCATCGCGGTGTAGCTTGCTCGCCAGGTTTCGAGAGGGTGCGTTTCTGGATGAGGTATCGAATATATTGCTTCCCCCTACTTATACCTCCAGAGGAGATCACGAATGTAAAATTAGAGAGATTCGAGCGCGCACGGAGGCTTTCAGACAGTCGCTCTTCCCGCGAACCATACGCGACTGGAACAGAAAAGGGAGATAATGACAGTGGCACGTAAAGTGCCCTCCGCCACACACCGTTGGGTGGCTTGCGGAGTATAAATGTAGATGTACCGGCCGGGATGATGTGCGTCTTGTTGGATATACAGTGATCAACCAATACATTAGACCACTGCCGACGGTGGATCTCGCCCGGTGGCATTGCGGGCATGTGACGCGGTTGCGAAATTATTTATCGCAGCAGACAGGGAACGCGACGAGGTAACAAAGTATGTAAGAGGAGCAGACAAGGACGAAGGGCTGCAAATGAGGTATGCTTCTTTGACAAAGGGCAGATTATTATTACGCAGAGACTGTGAACGATTATCTCGAAAACGGCGAAGCTGTTCGATGTTCCCGTGCTACTGTCGTTAGCATCTACGGAAAGACGTAGAAGAAATAATGAAACTACCACTATGGGCTAAATCATTGGGCGTGCACGGCTCTTCACAGACCGTGGGGTTCGGAAGCTTGTCTGCTTCGTAACAGAGGATATACAGCTCTGTGGCAGCTCTGTGGCAGCTCAGTCAAAATAGCACAACGCTGGTTGATCGGTTTAAAGGTGGGAGAAGGGACCAAACTTCGAGGTCATCGGTCCCTTGTTCCTAATAAAACAATGCAACAAGTGTGAAAATAAAACGGACGAAACATATAACACAAAACGGAAAGAAAGGAAAAGCCACATGAACGAAGGGAAGGCAACGAACACTAAAAGAAACAAAAAAGGGCAAGAAAACAACAGAGAGACGCTAGAAACAGAAAAGAGTAAAACATGAAAGCAGATTACAGTGGCTGGCCTACCAAGAGAATAAAAGGCAAAGTCACTCAATCTGCAACACATGGAAACCTCCACTCTAAAAGCTCGAGGGTGGAGGACACACAGGGACAAAGGACATGCGCTAAAACTTACTTAGAAGTATAAAACCCACTCTCACGGATAAAACGTAAAACTAAAGCTGCTATGGAAGTATTGTCGCCCAACATCGAAGGGTGCTGGGAAAGTTAAAAGTCTGCCGCAGAGCGGCGAAAAGTGGGCAGTCCAGCAAGAGGTGGACGACTGTCATTTGGGAGCCACAGCGACACTGAAGTGGGTCCTCGCGACGGAGTAGGTAACCATGCGTTAGCCACATATGGCCAATGCGGAGCCGGCAGAGGACAACTGATTCCCTGCGAGAGGCCTGCATGGAAGACTTTCAGACATTCCTAGTCTCCTTAATGACACGCAGTTTGTTGTGTGTTCTGTATGCCATTCCGTCTCCAAAAGCCGGGAAACCCTGCGGTGTAAGACAGAACGCAGGTCAGCTTCGGAGATGCCTATCTCCAGAAGCGATTTCCGCGTCGCTTGTTTGTCAGCAAGTTCGTTACCGGGGATTCCGACGTGTCCTGGGGTCCACACAAACACCAAGGAACGACGGGACTGTTCCAGGGCATAGGTGGACTCCTGAATGGACGCTACCAGAGGGTGGCGAGGGTAGCACTGATCGATAGCTTGTAGGCTGCACAACGATAGTACACGCACAAGTGTTTCGGAGCACGCCGTTCATTATACAGTGTTGAACATGGAATTCTGAAGCATACCTCCCGTACGTGTTCACATGTTGACCCAATGACACTGTCAATTACCATTAAAGTGGGCATGGGGCCATCAGGATTCAACCGTCGATCAATGGGTACATGTTGGCCCTTCGGGTGAATCACATTTTTTCTCCACTATGTCGACGGTCGTCTCCACAAACGCCGTCACCGAGGTGAACGGCGACTGGAAACGTGCAGCGCGCCACAAACGCAGTCTGGTGGGAGCAGTATTATGCTATGGGAGACATTATCCTGCGCTTGCATGCTATGATAGTAATCGAAAACACGTTGACAGCTGCGAACCACTTGCATCCTTTCATGTTTGACGTCTTCCCCGGCGATGTCATGTTTCATCAGTATAATTGTCCGAGTCCCGGAGCCAGAACCGTGCTATAGTGGTTTTAGGAGCATTATAGTCAACTCACGTTGATGTCTTAGCGACCAAATTCGCCTGATGCAAATCCTATGAAACCCACCTGGGTCCCTATCGTGAGCCATTACCGCGTACGCAAATCGGCGACCGGTTATTTATGCGAATTACATGACTTGTGCGTAGACGTCTAATGCCACAAACCACCACAAACCAACCAACAAACTGACAAACTGTCAGATACCTGATTTGAGGTTCAAATGGTTCAAATGGCTCTGAGCACTATGGGACTTAACATCTGAGGTC
Source organism: Schistocerca serialis cubense (assembly GCF_023864345.2). NCBI lineage: Eukaryota > Metazoa > Arthropoda > Insecta > Orthoptera > Acrididae > Schistocerca > Schistocerca serialis. Next base: position 594,739,287 of record NC_064639.1, read on the forward strand.
ATCAGTCCCCTAGGACTTAGAACTACTCAAACCTAACTAACCTACGGACATCACACACATCCATGCCCGAGGTAGGATTCGAACCTGCGACCGTAGCGGTAGCGCGGTTCCAGACTAAAGCGCCTAGAACCGCTCAGCCACACCGGCCGGCCTGATTTGAGGAATCAGCGATGTATTTCGTTCCAAAGATGTACAAACAAACTATTAAGCAAGTGTTCATAATGCTTTGGCTCATCAGCGTATGTCAATACCGTGATGTAATATACCGGGAATTTCATGTGATCAGATCTTGTGACTGAGTAGTTCAGTTTATTTTTCCTCTGTTTAACTTTTTCTTTGTTGTTGTGTCTTGTCCTGTACGGAACTATTTTTTTAGTTCGGTAGTTAATGAAATGAAAACTTTCTATTATTTCAGTATGTCAGATAATATGTTCTGGAAATCTTTCCATTATTTTTGCCACTGTTAACAGAAAATTAACATTTTGGATATGCAAAGCTATTTCGCAATGTACCTTTACAGGATACGCAACGTTCTTACACAGAAAGCTACGTAAAAATTAAGATAACTTTCTAAATATGCTAAACACACGTTGCTGTCCATGTGTTACTTGATCATACATAATAAATGTATAAATACATAGTACCAAGGACAACAATTATTTTTACTTCCTGAAAAATTATGGAATTGTTATGTACGACTTTCTTTGAGGGAGGTCTTCGAATGTTATGTCATTTAATCTTGTAAGTACATTGTTGAACCTAAACACTATGCTGCCAGTTTCTCATTCGCCTATTTCCACCAATGGCAAGAAGTAAAGCAAACACCAATGAAGGACGTCTATTTCCATCAACGACAGGGAATAAATCAAACACCAAAAAACACATCTAACACATCTCCTCTCATCCTCATTAAGTATCAGATTATGATGGTTGGTTGGTTGTTTGGGGAAGGAGACCAGACAGCGAGGTCATCGGTCTTATCGGATTAAGGAAGGATGGGGAGAGAGATCGGCCGTGCCCTTTCAAAGGAACCATCCTGGCATTTGCTTGGAGCGATTTAGGGAAATCACGGAAAACCTAAATCAGGATGGCCGGACGCGGGATTGAACCGTCGTCCTCCCGAATGCGAGTCCAGTGTCTAACCACTGCGCCACCTCGCTCGGTCAGATTATGAAATCAGCTTCTTCCACTAGTATAGAAGAACTCCTGTTTTTCTCATCCAGCAGTCAGTACAACGCCCTGAGGAAGGTCATGTGTAACAATGGCCGAAAAATCGGATAGTTTCACATATGACAATGTGGTCACATACCATGAGGAACTTTACTGACAGTGATAATTGCCGTGGAAGCGTACACTTGTATTATGACCACTTACTTAATAGCTTGTTGGTCCATTTTTGGAACACAATAAAGCAGCTATTCTGTGTGGAATGGACTCAACAAGTCCTTGTTAGTAATCTGCAGCTATTTGGCACCAGATGACTGCACACAGGTCGCGTAACTCCTTTGAATTACGGACTGGTGGTTTGTGCAAGCAGGGCTTTCGCCCTATAAATATGTCCCATCAGGTTCTCGTCAAGTGAACTTGGTGGATAAGATCTCAACGTGAGTTCACTGATCACACTCCTCGAAAAACTGTAGCACTATTCTGACATTGTGACATGGATAGTTTTCCTGCTGGAAGATGCCATCGCTGTCGGGGAAGACGTCGAAAATGAACGAATGTAGGTGATCCGTAATAATTTTTACGTAGTCCTCCATGAAGAGGCGGATTTACGTCGATTAATAAGGCATGATTGAAGACCCTCGTACTTGTGAAAAGACGAAGAAGATTGAATCACATAATATTGGAATACCCCAAAAAAGAGTCACGACATATGAGACACCAAATTAGTTGAATGTTGTGGTGTACAGAGGCCGCCACTGCATTAGCACTGTGTTGCCAAAAAAGATCAGAATGTTCATGTACTCAGGCACCGGAAAAATGACATTCTGCGTATAAGCCAAGTTGTGTTTTTCTTTTTTATGCTTCAGGCGTCTTTAGAAAGGCATTTTGGGCCATGTTTGGAGCCAGGTAAGATCTTGGGGTAGCACGCAACCCACATATTTGCAGAAAATATACCAATAACGAATATTGTGAAATTGTAACTTAAGTGACGCCATTCGGAGTGAAATATAAAAATAACCTATTGGCCATCATTGCCATGGTGCAATATCAAATTAAATGTGACGTTATCCCACTGAAGGTCACAGCTATCAGTTGTATAATACTGGTAGAATATTAAACAGTCTTGGGTAGCAATTTCTTTTCCTTTATTTTATTACCGGTTTCGATCTATAAAGTCATCAGATATATCTAAAAAAGAAACATCAATTGTGCAGATTTATGAGAGAGACCATTACAATAGCATACAACAGAATTGGAAAAGAAATATGTGTATAAATTACATGAGAAGCAGCTAAGAGGCAACATACTGCTATATAAGAGACAGAAACCTACATCCAAGACAGGAACTGTTGAGAGATGTAAAGACGCAATAAAACTATACAGGGCGGACATAAGCACGTAAGTCCAAAAACCCAATGCTTTACCATGCATAATACGGCGTAGCAAACCGTTGGCATTCAAAACAGTTTTCAGTCGTCTCGGAATGGATAAATACAGCTCATTCTTCTTGCAAAATAATAGCAGGTTCAGAAAATGATAATGGAGGTGGATAGCAGTCGTGCATCCTTCTCTCCACATTAGACCATGAAAACTTAATAATAATGAGTCCTGTTTACTGTGGTGGCCGGGGGACATCCGACAATTCATCCTCGCCCTCACTAAACCAGCCCTCAACAATGGTTGTCGTCTTGGAACACAGCATCACCATTGGGGAACAAATATTGTACCATGGACTGGAACTGAAAAAAATGGTTCAAATGGCTCTGAGCACTATGGGACTTAACTTCTGAGGTCATCACTCCCCTAGAACTCAGAACTACTTAAACCTAATTAACCTAAGGACATCACACACATCCATGCCCGAGGCAGGATTCGAACCTGCGACCGTAGCGGTCGCGCGGTTCCAGACATTAGCGCGTAGAACCGCTCGGCCACTCCGGTCGGCTGGACTGGAATTGATCAGCCCAAACTGTCACACAATCCTTGGCAGCAATAGGACTTTGCAGAATAACCATGGGGCCCATGGAATACTACAATATGGCTGCCTAAATGGTCACCGAACCTCCGCCATGTTTCACTCTTGGGACGTAAATTCAGCCAGAAGTTGGAAACAGTGCGAAACAAGACTCATCCGACCAAATGACATTCTTCCATTATCCCACACCCCATGTTTTACGGTTTCGGCATAACGCTTTCCTGTTAACAGGCATTTGAATCACTGATGAGTAGTTTTGGAATTATAGCTTGCCTTGCAATTCCCTGCTTATGGAGCTCTCTTCGTGTTGTTTTAGTGCTGACAGGATTCGCGGATGCGACGTTCAGTTCTGCAGTGACTTTTGCAGCTGTCGTTCCCTTATTCCCTCAATCCTCTTCAATGGTGGTCCGTCGCTATCGTCCGCGTTGCGACTTATCGTATGATTGGAGGTATGAATTAAACAACGCTTTCATTCACAACTTTTTCGTGTTTTATTAACTACACGATGTATTTCGGACCCTGTGGGTCCATCGTCAGGTGTAATTTGTCTCAATACATGTTTTATTTCTTCTCCTGAATGAGGTGACATGTACTAAAACGACGGAGAAAAGAATGTTTGCCGGTACTAAAACGTTGAAAATCCTTTCCTTGGATTATGTGGTAAGTTTACACTGTTCATTTTCCACTATTTTGCACATATTGCCCGCGTTCGACTTACGAAATTCATAACCTAACATTAAACCTTTTAGTGACAGGAATATGCATTTCACCTCATGTTGTTGTTGTTGTGGTCTTCAGTCCTGAGACTGGTTTGATACAACTCTCCATGCTACTCTATCCTGTGCAAGCTTCTTCATCTCCCAGTACCTACCGCAACCTACATCCTTCTGAATCTGCTTAGTGTATTCATCTCTTGGTCTTCCTCTACGATTTTTACCCTCCACGCTGCCCTCCAATACTACATTGGTGATCCCTTGATGCCTCAGAACATGTCCTACCAACTGATCCCTTCTTCTAGTCAAGTTGTGCCACAAACTTCTCTTTTCCCCAATCCTATTCAATACTTCCTCATTAGTTATGTGATCTACCCATCTAATCTTCAGCATTCTTCTGTAGCACCACATTTCAAAAGCTTCTATTCTCTTCTTGTCCAAACTGTTTATCGTCCATGTTTCACTTCCATACATGGCTACACTCCATACAAATACTTTCAGAAATGACTTCCTGCCACTTAAATCTATACTCGATGTTAACAAATTCCTCTTCTTCAGAAACGCTTTCCTTGCCATTGCCAGTCTACATTTTATATCCTCTCTACTTCGACCATCATCAGTTATTTTGCTCCCCAAATAGCAAAACTCCTTTACTACTTTAAGTGTCTCATTTCCTAATCTAATTCCCTCAGCATCACCCGACTTAATTCGACTACATTCCATTATCCTCGTTTTGCTTTTGTTGATGTCCATCTTATATCCTCCTTTCAAGACATTGTCCATTCCGTTCAACTGCTCTTCCAAGTCCTTTGCTGTGTCTGATACAATTACAATGTCATCGGCGAACCTCAAAGTTTTTTTTTCTTCTCCATGGATTTTAATGCCTACTCCGAATTTTTCTTTTGTTTCCTTCACTGCTTGCTCAATATACAGATTGAATAACATCGGGGATAGGCTACAGCCCTGTCTCACTCCCTTCCCAACCACTGCTTCCCTTTCATGCCCATCGAATCTTATAACTCCCACCTGGTTTCTGTACAAATTGTAAATAGCCTTTCGATCCCTGTATTTTACCCCTGCCACCGCCTCATTCAGGAGAAGAAATAAAACATGTATTAAGACAAATTACACATGACAATGGACCCACAGGGTCCTAAATACATCGTGTAATTAATAAAACGCGAAAAAGTTGTGACTGAAGGCGTTGTTTAAACACTGTTCTCACCACGGCTGACGCTTGCAACGAGTTGAGGACATTGCACAGGTGCCGTTCGTGGTCGTACACAACAGCGCAACTTGCAGGCTTAACTAGCATCTGTATTTATCGCGGAGTTTCCATATTTTGGAGCAAACCTTTTATAGGACACAAACACAACATCCATGGTGTATCGCCAACATCAGCATACTGTCCTTGCAGTAGCAAGAATTGGCCTCTAGGTGTCGCTCCATGCTCACACAGTTTACCGTCGTGTGTTACTACAGCATTGACATCAAACAGTAAAATGCTGCATAATCGAAAACAGCTTGAGTTAATAATAATAATAATAATAAAAAAATAAAGCTACCATCTGCACTGAAATAATCCTTGCAGTGAATGTGAAAGAGTAGCAATGGAGGATAAAAAATCACATTTTCTTCACGTGTATGCTGTACGCGAAACACCAAACTGAATTCTTACAACACTTTGTCACTAATTATCATTGATTACCACAATTTTCGTTCAGCAAAATGATATATTAATGATGTAAGCAATTATAAAGTTTTAAAATGCATCGTTACTGCTCCGTGAAGTTCTAGAGAAGACCTAAAACACAAAAGATTTGTGTATAACTTAACAGGACAAAAAGCGAATATGAACTTTAAGAAAAATGGCGATAACAAAAACTCAGCTAACAACGAAATACGCAATTAATGGCGAGAACAAATATTGTCATAAGCACTCATTAACGCATCACGTAGATACAGAGCGTCTATAACCCTGATCCATTAACAAAAATGGTTCAAATGGTGTAATATTTCTGGCTTATTCAGCCATCATATTAGGCTCCAGGAAGCTATTCCCAGGGCAGTGGAGATGCAAGAAGCATAGAGATGACGCAATGTGGGATGAGGTACCGGTGACAGATGTTAGATTCGGTACCATTCCCGTGAGAAAGACCGCCTGCATGATGCTGCTGCTCTGTGATTGGCTGCTGTGTTCGGCGGTAGGGCGCCAAAACGTTAAACTTTAGTTGCTATTATTAATTAAACCTGTCATCCAAATTACTTCATTTTTTTAAATAAACCTGTCTCAACAGCCAGCTATCAATCAGTCATTTCAAAATTATTAAAATCAAAGTATTACTAAAACAAAAGACTGACGATATTACTGCCGATGCACTTCGGTGGCGTTCGGGTCACGCCTTGCTGGTTTGGCGCGCGAAGTGTCTCGGGCAGTCCGGCTCTCCAGTTCTGACCGTTCCTGTAGACAGACATGTTGTCTGTTATAGCAGTATTTGTTTCATGCAATTTTATTTACTACAGTTCCGACCGTCGCTAGGTACAGACATGTTGTCTGTAGTAGTAGTATTTGATTCATGTAATTTTATTCTCCAGTTCTGACAGTTTAAGTAGACAGACATGTTGTCTGTGGCAGGATGTATTTCATGTTATTTTAGCCAGACATAATGACTGTGGAAAGATATGTTCAATACTTTGTGATCAAGAATAGTCTCTCATGTCTATATCAATAAAAACGCGAATGGCATCCCAAATGAGTTATAGTTTATTCGTAGCAGCAGTTCCTTGCGAAGTTAATTTCAGCCTCAAGATAAAGAATCCACGACCTGCGTGCTGTTTTCTGCGCTGCGGACATCATCATCATGAAGACAGGAGGTTAGTGAAGTGTACAAGAACTTATGTATTCCACACAGTGCAGTGGAAACAACTAGGCGCCTCACGTGTACTGCATGCACAGAACAAATGTGCTCAGTGACACGTCATCTGCACTAACGCAGAGGAGGTAAAGAAGGATGAAAGTATTAACACTATCTCACTTTTATTTCTTTTTCTTGCCGTAAAGGCTCTGAGCACTATGGGACTTAACTTCTGAGGTCATCAGTCTTCTAGAACTTAGAACTACTTAAACCTAACTAATGTAAGGACATCACACACATCCATGCCCGAGGCAGGATTCGAACCTGCGACCGTAGCGGTTGCGCGGTTCCAGACTGTAGCGCCTAGAACCGCTCGGCCACTATAGGCCGGCGATCCATTAATACGGAAGTTGGTGACAATCGTGTAACGGAGCTAAATTCCTGTGGAATGTGCTCTCCACCCATCACTGCGTAGACAGGCAAGCGTTGTACGGCAGTTACGACTATTTTTAGTTCCTGTAGTGGCAGGGGGGAGACGACTGGAACAAACGAAGAAAATTCAGTGGAGAACGAAGTGGGAATTTCCTACAAAAAAAGAGCGAGAGCGTGAAAGCAGTACGAGGTGTGGACTCCATTAGGCCGTTAAACTGCTCGGCTTCCAAACACACGGCGGAGGTGAGGAGTGGCGGTTTCTGGAAGGCTGCCAGCTGACGGCGCCAACCTTCGCAAGGACTCGGCTGCGCAAGCCGCCGCCTGCCGCCTGCTGAGCACTTTCCCCTGAGCTGCGCGGCTGTCGCAACGGGACGGGACGGCTGTGGCGTTGCGGAGCTGTGGTGCTGCCGTGCGCCCAGTCACGGCCTCCTCCCCTCCCCCCCCCCCCCCCCCCCCCAGCTACCTGCTCACACACACTGGCCCGGCCCGCAGCAGCGCCTGTCATTAGCGGACACTGGCGCATCGCATTCCGCTACACGCGAGGTGGCTAGCGGCAACCTGGAAACTCGACATAAGGCGCTCTAAGAAGTTGGGTTCACTTAACAATATAGCAAACGTCAACTTGTTCTTGACATTTTCACACTGTAGATTGTTGTTGTTGTTGTTGTTGTGGTCTTCAGTCCTGAGACTGGTTTGGTGCAGCTCTCCATGCTAATCTATCCTGTGCAAGCTTCTTCATCTCCCAGTGCTTACTGCAACCTACATCCTTCTGAATCTGCTTAGTGTATTCATCTCTCGGTCTCCCTCTACGATTTTTACCCTCCACGCTGCCCTCCAATGCTAAACGTGTGATCACTTGATGCCTCAGAACATGTCCTACCAACCGGTCACTTCTTCTTGTGAAGTTGTGCCACAAACTCCTCTTCTCCCCAATTCTATTCAATACCTCCTTATTAGTAATGTGATCTACCCATCTAATCTTCAGCATTCTTCTGTAGCACCACATTTCGAAAGCTTCTATTCTCTTCTTGTCCAAACTATTTATCGTCCATGTTTCACTTCCATACATGGCTACACTCCATACAAATACTTTCAGAAACGACTTCCTGACATTTAAATCTATACTCGATGTTAACAAATTTCTCTTCTTCAGAAACGTTTTCCTTGCCTTTGCCAGTCTACATTTTATATCTTCTCTACTTCGACCGTCATCAGTTATTTTGCTCCCCAAATAGCAAAACTCTTTTACTACTTTAAGTGTCTCATTTCCTAATCTAATTCCCTCAGCATCACCCGACTTAATTCGACCACATTCCATTATCCTCGTCCTGCTTTTGTTGATGTTCATCTTATATCCTCCTTTCAAGACACTGTCCATTCCGTTCAACTGCTCTTCCAAGTCCTTTGCTGTCTCTGACAGGATTACAATGTCATCTGCGAACCTCAAAGTTTTATTTCTTCTCCATGGATTTTAATACCAACTCCAAATTTTTCTTTTGTTTCCTTTACTGCTTGCTCAATATACAGATTGAATAACATCGGGGAGAGGCTACAACCCCGTCTCACTCCCTTCCCAACCGCTGCTTCCCTTTCATGCTCCTCAACTCTTATAACTGCCATCTGGTTTCTGTACATATTGTAAATAGCCTTTCGCTGGATTCAATACTTCCTAGATAGAATTCAACACTTTGTTCTTAACACAGCGAAATCGGCAGATATGAAAGTAATTTTGTGTGTACCCAAAGGGAACTGCAGCGGGTTATTACTGTTTGCACTATACACTAGGGTGACGAAAGTCATGGGGTACCTCCTAATATCGTGTCGGACAACCTTTTGCCCTGCGTAGTCCAGCAACTCGACGTGGCGTGGACTCAACAAGTCGATGGAAGTCCCCTGCAGAAATTTTGAGCCATTCTGCCTCTACAGGCGTCCATAATTGCGAAACTGTTGCCGGTGCAGGATTTTGTGCATGAACTGACCTCTCGATTATGTCACGAGAATGTTCGATGGGATTCACGTCGAGCGATCTCGGTGGCTAAAACATTCTCTCGAACTGTCCAGAAAGCTCTTCAAACTAAACGTGAACAATTGTGACCTGATGACATGGCGCATCGTCATCCATAAAAATTCCATCGTTGTTGGTGAACGTAAAGTCCGTGAATGACTACAAATGGCCTCCAAGTAGTCGTACATAACAATATCGAGTCAATGATCGGTTCATTTGGACCAGAAAACCCAGTCCATTCCATGTAACCACTGACCACGCCGTTATGGAACCACCGCCAGTCCAAGATGCTACTCCAGGCGGGTGTAAAATGAATGTGAGCAACGGAGAATAATAAACGCTAAAATGAAATTTGGCCCTGTCTGACTACCCCTGAAGCAGATCTTAGGATATCTTAATTCTATAAATTACAATCTAAACATAAATGAGTGATGAAGGCAACTAATCCTACTAAATGATAAACGTTGTTCCTGCTTATATATTTATTGTAGATTTAAAAAAAACCTTTATATTACAAAGTTTACATTTCCTAAGTAAAATTACTAATCAATTGCCCAACTCTGCCCCTTATTATAACTGCGCGGTCTAATATCAATAACGCGAAATGATTGACATCATCTACGTACCAAACACTAGAAGACACTACTTTCGAAGATGATCTACGGTGGTGTGGAACCTCAATGGAAAAAAACTAACGTCATCAGAGCTGTTTAGCTTTTATAGGCCTAATAAGGTAAAGCAATTTGCGATATCACCGTATGTACTGCGTCCAATGCGTCGAAGTGATGCGACGACGGAAGAACTCCAGCCACAAATAAACTCTTTCAAACACTAGGACGGCAGAAGGCGGTCCTCTGATTAATATACTCTAATACTGTCTTCTCCTTTCTGTGTTCTACAGACGAGAAACGCGCACTCGGAGCCACAAGGACGGAGTTCAGATAACGTCTCAATGTAAGTATAGGCAGAGGAAGTGCTCTCAATTACTGATCGCTGCGTACTCAACGACGACTACCAACCCGGAGGTGAAGTCCAGAATCGTATAGGTTCGCAACAGTACAGTGCCTAACTGTTCTAAGTATAAACTCTCCTGAGAGCAAGGACAGCAAGTCCGTCTGTATCAACAAAGCTGATATCGAGCGACCGTCACACATGGGCGCTCACAACGGAAAGACCTCGTCTCTCCACCGCTGGCTTCTCAGCAAGTATGTGGATGAGTTCTTGTAAGGTGCGAAATTATAGCCATATTACACCAGATTGCACAGTACGTTGTTGACAACCTTGGTCTGTGGCTTCATGCGATCTGCGCCACACGCGAACCTTATCATCAGCTCTTGTGAACTGAAACCGGGACTCATCCGGCCTGGCCACGGCTTTCCAGTTGTCTAGGGTCCAACCGACATGGTCACGGACTCAGGAGAGGCGATGCAGCCAATGTTGTCCTGTTAACAAAGGCACTCGCGTCGGTCGTCTGCTGCCGTAGCCCATTAACACCAGATTTCGCCGCACTTTCCTAACGGATACGTCCGTCTCATATCCCGCGCTAATTTCACGTAGTGTTGCTTCTCTGTTAGCACTGACAACTCTACGCAAACGCGTCTGCCTTCGCTCGTTAAGCGAAGGCAGTCGGCCACAGCTTTGTCCGTGATGAGAGGTAATGCCTAAAATTCGGTGTTCTCGGCACGCCCTTGACACTGTGGATCTCGGAATATTTAATTCCCTAATTGTTTCCGAAATAGACTGTCCCATGCATCTAGCTCCAACTACCATTCCGCGTTCAACGTCTGTTAATTCCCGTCGTGCGGCTTTAATCACGTTGGAAACATTTTCGTACGAATTGCGGGAGTACAAATGACCTTTTATAGCTTGTGTAAGCAATACTACCGCCATATGTACATGTACATATCTCCATCCCATGACTTTTGTTGCCTCAGTGTATAGGGCACTGTTTGCACTATACACTGCAAAAACACGAAGTTAGAATGCAACAACCAGAAAAATGGCATATGGGGTGACACAAAATAGGCGTTTGCCGACTCTGATTAATCGTGTGCCGTAAATGATCCTTCTTGTGATGTTGTTGTGTAGCAGCTCTGAAAACATTATATTAATTACTGCAGCGCAGTGTATTAGCTGTTATGAATCTTTAGATATTAGAAGGAATATTATCAAATCAAACTTCCTGGCAGATTAAAACTGTGTGCTGGACCGAGACTCGAACTTAGGACCTTCGCCTTTCGCGGGCAAGTGCTCTACCATCTGAGCTACCCAAGCACGACTCACGACCCGTCCTCACACCTTTAATTCCGCGAGTACCTCGTCTCCTACCTTCCAGGCTGTGGCTAAGCCACGTCTCCGCAATATCCTTTCTTCCAGAAGTGCAAATTCTGCAAGGTCTGCTGGAGAACTTCTGTGAAGTTTGGAAGGTAGGAGACAAGGTACTGGTGGAATTAAAGCTGTGAGGACGGGTCGTGAGTTGTGCGTGAGTAGCTCAAATGGCAGAGCACTTGTCCGCGAAAGGCAAAGGTCCCGAGTTCGAGTCTCGGTCAGCCACACAGTTTTAATCTGCCGGGAAGTTTCATATCAGCGCACACTCCGCTGCAGAGTGAAAATCTCGTTCTGGAAATTATCAAATCAGTTTACATGGTGGCATCATTTGAAGACAGCTGTATGGTAGCTAGCTACATTAGGAGGACGCTGCCACTTAGCGAATAACCCAAGATTTGTTAGGTGCATTTTCACTACCATATAGTTTTTCCAGTGACTTTTCTCTTCGTATTCACTCACAAAGCTCACCCACCGATGTCTCAATTCACTAGCACTAACACCGGAACAGCATCCGTTTATTGCAAAGATATTTTATGCTAATTCTAAACGTAGCGTCGTGGTGAGACGCGCATTCGACCGCAAATTTGGTCTAAGAACACCACCATCCGGAATGACCATTTCTCGGTGAGATTACAGTACGCAACTGACGTTCAATTATGGTGACCAAATTTAAGCATTCTTTGATGCTGATGCTACTCAGGACGATCAGCCTCAGCTGTGACCCTAGAGAATGTGCAACGACTGCGAACCTGTGCAAACCTTACTTCCTAAAGATGGACCAATAAACCGAAAAACAGTTAGTAAACTCAATAGAAAAAAATAGTTTAATTGTTATTCAACCGTAAATTTATAACTGTTCTACCAAGAAAAATGGAAGAATCCATAAACAAGATTAACCTTTTCCCTTACAATATTCAATTGTGCGAACCTTTGAAGGACAGGGATGTGGAGTGGCGATCATCTTTTGCAAATGAGATGACTGAGGCCCTTGAAAATGGAACAGTCGGTAAGGATCAGATCTGGTTTAGTGATGACACACACTTCCATATGCATGGGTACGTCAGCAAACAGAGCTGTCGCCACTGAGCTACTGTCAGTCGACACATTCAAGCTTGCGCTCCGTTTTATCGTTTTATTGTGAATAAATCGCTGACTGGCGCGCAATGAGTGCACAGTGTATTACTGGGCCCATTTTTATTGAGGGAACTGTCACAGGAGACACATACAGACAGGCACTGGAACATGAATTTGTACCGGCTGCAGGACGTCGTCGAATGCTCTGAAATTACTGGTACGCGCAGGATGGACCACATCGACACCGTCTTACGGACGTCTTCCATTTCCTTCATGCGACGTTCACAGATCAGATTGTTGCCCACAACGTCTTCGGATTCAGTGGACATGGTGCGTAACGGCCGTCTTACAGTCCCGATCTCAACCCATGTGATCATTTCTTGTGGAGTCATCTAATGGACATAATCTTCAAAGATGCAGCTGCAACACTCCAGCATCTTCATACTACAATTTACAGAGAGATTTGTGGAGTCGAAAAAGGCGTTCTTCACAAAGTTCGATGTTCTACACACTCACTGCTGCCAAACGAAAACACTTTGAAAATCTTCTGTTTTAAATTTCAGGTTCCCTGCTGTAGGATCAATATTATGACAAGAATCTTTCATCCCAGATTATGTCGTAGTAGCCAAACACTTTCTAACACAATTTTGCGCCATCCTCTACTATATTCTCAAAATGATTTAAGATCCGTACTCAAGAACTGGAAAGCAGTACAAGCCACGCCAATGGTCAAGAAAGGAAATAGAAATAATCTGCCGAATTCCAGGTCCATATCACTGACGTCGGTTTGCAGTATGATTTTGGAACATATACTGCATTCAAATGGCTCAAATGGCTCTAAGCACTATGGGACTTAACATCTGAGGTCATCAGTCCTCTAAACTTAGAACTACTTAAACCTAACTAACCTAAGGACATCACACACATCCATGCCCGAGGCAGGATTCGAACCTGCGACCGCAGCAGCCGCGTGGTTCTAGACTGAAGCGCCTAGAACCGCTCGGCAGCCACGCCCGGCCTGCTGCATTCGAACATTATGAATTACTTCGAAGAAAGCGATCTATTGACACACAGCCAGCGCGAATTCAGAAAATACCGTTCGTGTGAAACATGACTGGCTCTTTATTCATATGAAGTGATGAGTGCTATCGACAGGGAATCCCAAATTGATTCCATAGTTTGACACCGTTCGTACTAGTGGTTTCCGATTAAATTGTGTGGCTATGGAATATCACATCAGTAGTGGATTCGTGATTTTCTGTCAGAAAGGCCACAATTCACAATAAATGAAGTTATATCTTACATTCCTCAAGAAAAAGTTATAGGCCCTTTGCTGTTCCTGATCTACGTGAACGATTTAGGAGACAATCTGAGCAGCGTTCATAATAGCAAAGCGTTTTAGTGAAGATGTCCGTATGGTGTGAAAAGCGGAAGTTGGCTCTAAATAGTAAAAAGTGTGAGGTCAACGACATGAGTAATAGAAGGAATCCGTTAAATTCCCGTTGTCCGATAAGTCGCACAAATTTAAAGGCTTTCAATACAACTGAATACCTAGGATTACAATTACGAATAGCTTAAAGCAGGAATGATCGCATAAACAATGTTGTGGGAAAGGCGAACCGAAGACTGCGTTTTATTGCCAGAAAACTTTGAACAGAAGCGAATTTGCAACAGCGAACGAGAGTTCTCTCTGGTATAAACACAAGGCGCACGTGCACAAACGGCTTTTGGTTGTGTGTGGGTCGCATTCGCAGATATTCGTTTGCGATCCGCTGTTTGTCAGTTTTCGAGCGAACCACCAAAAGAAGGTTCGCGTCCTCTCCGCTTCGGCGCTATCTGTCCAGAAAGCTTTCACCTGCTGCCTTGTCTAATTTTGTTGTTGTCGTAAGTTGCGTGAGCGATGGAGTGAGCTGAAGAAGAATATAGAGGCAGAAGCCAATAGGCAGTTTTCCAATATAGATACGATACGTACTTCCGTGATGGAAGAATACACAGCGCAAACACCGAAGAAGTAGAAATATGATAAGTAGAAAATTGCCGAAGTGCTCAGAAGTCCAACTGGGGACGTGAGGAAGACTAATCTATTGCACCAGACGGGAATGGAGTGAATAAGCACAACCTACGTAATTATTTTTATCAAAAAGGAAAAGCACAATAAATTTCTGTGAAAGTAAGCAAGTGCTAATACATATCTATAATGCAGATTAAAATTAAAAATACACGAAAGACTGGTCATTCTCGCTGCTTACGTTCATGCTGATTGTAATTACATGGCTGACGTATCACTGTTAGCGATTTTTGAAGATAAAGAAAAGTGATTACCAGCGATCACCCTTTCTGCCCTCTAACAAATTATATGGCGGATTTTATCAAGTAACAAATGTGACAGGTAATGTGTATATTTCACATTTCATTAATCATATTTTATTGACGTTATCTTCCTTATGTGTACTTTAATAAAATCATTGAAGCTCTTCGCGCACATCTCTATAAACATCCAAACTATCTGATTTATCATGAAATCTATTCGCAAATTGTGAACACAGTACCACCACAGCTACACAACTGACTGGAAACATATGAAAATTTGCGCCAGACTAGGACTCGAACCCGAATGTCCTGCTCGTCGTGAGCAGTCACCTTAACAATTGCCATCAATTGCTCCATCAGGTCCCTCTCGTATATGTATATATACACATAGAGTGAGAGAGATCTTTATGCCTATATAATGGTGTACATTGCTTGCGTGTCACTAGTCTCTCAGAAGGAAGTGTGTCATCTACATGGATATGTCTCTTCTTTTCTTTATTATGTTACAAATGAGTGGTCACCTGAATCACCTCCACATCTTTGTTCCTTCATTTAGCCTGTGGTGGATGACTGAAACGAGTGAATGAGAGATTTCGTGAGAGTAGCCAGTAGCTGTCTGTTAATGTAGTTCCGTCTGCTGCTCCAGTTTTACCAACAGCTTTAGGGTAAGTAGAAAGGTATAGAGGTCTAGCTTGATCATCAGAACTGGTACAATAGCAAACAAAAGAGTTGCGTTGGCAGATAAGGCGTTTGCATCTTATCTCTGATGCCCTCCTCACCCGCTACAGGGATAGCGGAAGAAGCTGACGTCTTATCTGTCAACATAACTCTTTTATGTACTGTTGAACCAGTTCTGATGGCCAAGTTAGACCTCTGTGCCTTTCTACTGTCCCTAAAACTGATGGCACAATTGGAGGAGCGGACGAAACTTCATCAACAGACACCTGCTGACTACTGTCACGGAATGTAACATTGACTCCCGCACTGTGATGCACCACAGGTTAAATGAAGGAACAAAGATGTGGAGGTGATTCAGGTACGCACATATTTGTAACATAATAAAGGAAAGAAAAGACATATCCACGAAGACGGGCCGGCCGGTGTGGCCGAGCGGTTCTAGGCGCTTCAGTCTGGAACCTCGCGACCGCTACGGTCGCAGGTTCGAATCCTGGCTCGGGCATGGATGTGCGTGATGTCCTCAGGTTAGTTAGGTTTAAGTAGTTCTAAGTCCTAGGGGACTGATTATCTCAGATGTTAAGTCCCATAGTGCTCAGAGCCGTTTTTGACCCACGAAGACAACACACTTCCTTCTGAGGGACTAGTGGCACACAAGCAACAGATACCGTTATATAGGCATAAAGTTATCCGAGCACGCTTCAAGGACCTATCCAAGTCTCTACAGTGCTCGCACAATTACGTAACTCTCGCTCAGGGAAAGACTTATTTTTATTTTTCTCGCCAGGTTGCCTTGGCTTTGGCATGAAATACGATAGTACAATGTCTGCATATGACAGTGTAATGCATCGAACTGTATACAAGTAGACACTGACAAATACAAACATTGCACTAATGTATCTGATATATAGCCGCTACTGAAATGGAAAACAAACGCTAACATAAATGTCTCCGATTGCTAATGGCCTGAGTGTTTCTTCAGTTTGTCTTGGTCCTCGGTAATTAGTGTTCCGCTTTTAAAATTTCCACTCCAGTTGTAATGAGAAGTCAGCAAAAAGCGTCAGTCTACATATGTGCAACGCTTTGGGTTAGTGTCAAGGAAAGTCAGAACTGCAATTCAGTGTTAAGCGCATTATTTCCATGCATTTAGGCTACAGGATGTTTGGAAATTCCCATTACAGACTCCTAAAACTTTAAGAGGAGAGTGAGCACATAATATTTTGAACAGTAATCCATGTTCGGACACGTACCGTTTCAGTACAGATGTATTGAGGAATTGAATTAGGCGTGACACAGTACAATAGCAATTCGAAGGAAACGTAACGAAACATCCATACTTCATTTAACCACATTTTTTTGTGTTAAACCTTAAACAGTACGTGTTTACATTATTCTAAAACAAAAAAAAAAAAAAAACCAGCATACTCTACGTACAGATCGCTACTGACGCAATGCAACAGCGGCTCGATGTGGCGACCACCAACGTTGTTACAGACATTGAAACTACGAAGCATGTTTTGATACATTCCCTCCATCCCAGCCGGCCGGTTTGTCCGAGCGGCTTTAGGCACTTCAGTCCGGAACCGAGCGACTGGTACGGTCGCAGGTTCGAATCCTGCCTAGGGCATGGATGTGTATGATGTCCTTAGGTTAGTTAGGTTTAAGTAGTTCTAAGTTCTAGGGGACTGATAACCTCAGATGTTAAGTCCCATAGTGCTCAGAGCCATTTGAACCATTTGAACCCTCCATCCCACCTGGTGTCTCTTCAGTTTCTAGTGCAGCGACCAGAACTCAAGCCAGTAGATCTTTCTCTGTCTGTACAGAAATTCCGTAAATTAAACTTTGCATACGACCCCACAAGAAAAAGTCCATAGGAGTTAAATCCGGTGATAGCGGTGCAACGCGGTTGAACCATTTCCGCCTCTCCATCTTCCACCATATCGTCTGTTAAGATGTTTCCAAACCGCACGTGAGGAGTGAGGGCGTACACCATCATGCTGATACCACATTTCCTGACGGACAGAGAGGTACATCTTCCAAGAACGGGCCCAGCACATTTGTAGGAAGATCAAATATGCAGGATCAGTTAGTTTGAGTGGAAGGAGGAGTGGCCCAGTCACATGACCATCCAGAATACCTGCCCACACATTAATACAAAACCAGTGGTGAAACCCCTGAACATGCATGGCACCAGGGTTTTCGTCTGCCCAGACATGGCTGTTCCGCTTATTCAAAACACAGTCCCTAGTGAGCTTCATTCGTCTGTGAACAGAACTCGATGTGGAAACAGGGGCGAGTCGATGCAGCTGTGAAGGAACCACCGGCAACAGGCAACGGGTTGTGGAAAATAGCCTTTGTAAGAGGTAAGGATGCAACTGGTTCCCACGCAGCACGTCCCAGACGATGCTGTGACTAACACCCATTGCACGTGCAGTTGTTTGAATAATTGTTGATAGGTTCTCTTCAGCGCGATGCAGTACATCTTCTTCTAACTCGGCCGTGCGGCGTTGCCGTGGAGCACCACAGTCCTGCCCTTTTACGGTGATGGCACCTGTTTCTCGGAGCCCCTGCATAAATTGGGCAAAAAGTTTATGCGATGGCGTGCTACGTTACGGAAAACGTTCGTGATGCAACCGACTAGCAGTTCTTCCGTTATCTCGAGCTGCGTCATACACAAGGAGGATGTCTGTGTATTCCGAAAACGTGTACGGACCCATGTTTAATGTATCGGAGACGCACAGGCATTGAATAGGTCTCGCAACAAGGCAGACGTTAAGTGCCATCAGGTGACACAGCTTCCTGTCCACCTTATTGCATACCAAGACAGGTAGCTCTTGAGACTTTTCTTTTTTCCTCAGTAGACGTGGATGCGCGAACTTAAACCATCGTAGAATGGAAACAGTACGTTTCCGGACAGGGGTTCTTATTCGGACTATTATGTACTACTCCCCTCTACAAGTCCTAGAAATCCTCGCTGTATGCAAAAACTACCAAACATGGCTTGTTAGCTACGCAAACACTGAAATCAACATGTCGGCTGCTCGATTATCTCGTATTCTCCTCCGTAAATGTAAATACATATTCGCAGGTAAAGGTATGGATGGTACACACTAGCGAATCCTTGTGCATTGTTCGCGCGAATGTGCATCATTCGGTCGTGTTCGCTTGTGATCGCTTCGTTGTAAGGTGGCCTTTAGAAGACGCAGCAGATCTACTGAAGAAACTGCCACATTACGCTAACGTGCCCTCTTCTGGACTGCCGCTGCTCGATATGGGATCCTTGTCGGATAGAATTGACGAAGGACATCGAAGAAGCTTCATATTCTCGCGAAATAGGAGAGTGTTGCTGTGAGATCTTTTCAGGAAACTGGTGTCATCAACTTGATCTTCTGGATGTGAAAATATTTTCTTGACGCTCACCTGCATAGGTAGAAACGATAATTACGTAACAGTAAGAGAAATCAAAGTCACAAAGAAAGGTTTAAGGACTGTATTCGTTTCTCCCGCGTGCTATTCGAGAGTGGAACTGCAGAGAAACACGCGGTTAGTTGGTTGGTTGCTTGGTTGACCTGGGGGGGAGGGGACAAAACAGCGAGGTCATCGGTCCCCACCCTCCCCGGAGCTGAAGCTTGCTTTGGTCAGTGGCGGCTGGTATTTGGTGTTGGGCGTCCATTCATTTCTTTTATATAACAAGCGACAACATCTAAATTTCAGTAAAATAGCGGAAGACCAAAAGACAGAGATGAACCAAAGAGATGGTAAATTCCTTATTGCGGAGCGTGAAGTAAAAAGATGGTGACAAATGTATTAGAAGTGCTTGAGTAGCCTTGTACGTAAATGAAACGTGTATGGTAAACAGCTCAGGCAAGAAGAGAGTAGAAGTCTTTGGAGTGTGGTGCAACAGAAGAATGCTGAAGATTAGATGGGTAATAGCGTAACTAATGAAGTGCTGAATAGAATTGTGGAGAAAAGAAATTTGTGGCATAACTCGGCTAAAAGAAGAGATCGGTTGATGGGACACATTCTGAGACATCAAGGGAAATGCGACGGGTAAAAATTATAGAGGGACATCAACAGATAAGGAGGCTGCAGTAAGCAGGTTCTGACGTATGTAGGTTGCAGTAGGTTCAAATGGTTCAAATGGCTCTGAGCACTATGGGACTCAACTTCTGAGGTCATTAGTCCCCTGGAACTTAGAACTAGTTAAAGCTAATTAACCTAAGGACATCACAAACATCCATGCCCGAGGCAGGTTCAATTGGTTCAATTGGCTCTGAACACTATGGGACTTAACATCTGCGGTCATCAGTCCCCTAGAACTTAGAACTACTTAAACCTAACTAACCTAAGGACATCACACACATCCATGCCCGAGGCAGGATTCGAACCTGCGACCGTAGCGGTCTTGCGGTTCCAGACTGCAGCGCCTTTAACCGCACGGCCACTTCGGCCGGCTGCAGTAGGTTCAGATGTATGTATGTTGCAGTAGGTATTCAGAGATTAAGAGGCTTGCACAGACAAGCACATGTTGGCATTCTCATCGGAAATTTTTTGTGTATTGAAGGTTAGATACATATATACTCCAGAGCCCGTCCTACTGTATGTCACAAAGTGTACTTCTGGTCGCATTATCGGTTCCGCCATTCTCTGTTAAAATCACGAACGTGGCGTGGGAAGAAAAACTGCCGAGAAACCTGAGCTCCAATTTCTGTGATTGTCTCGTCCTGATCATTTCGCGAGATGTATGGCAAGGAAGTATCATATTGCCGTATTACTCTTGGAACGTACGCAGTGTCAACAGTAAACTTCTACGTGATGCAGAGTGCTTCTCTGGTAGCGTCTGCCACTATAGCTTGTTGAGCACTTCAAAAACCTTCTCGCGCTTGCTGAACTGTTCCGTGACGTAATGCGCCACTCTTTGTTCGATCTTACCTGTCTTTTCTACTAATCCTGCCTTGTAAAGGTCCCAGGTCCATGAGCAATACTAAAGAATCGCCCGAACAAGTGTTTTGTAAGCCACTTCTTTCGTGGAAGAATTCCATTTCCTTACAATTTTTCAATGAATCTCACCATGCCTTCCGATTATCCTAGTTTTCTGTGATCACTCTACTTTGGGTCGATCCTGGCTATTGCTCCTAGGCCTTTCATATCCAGAGATTTATGGCTAACAGAAGCCTAGTAACTGTTTCCAGTGATTTGTCATCTATATAAATAAAAATGTAAGTGTCCGTTTGCTCAAAATCATGTATCTCCCAAAGCCCTTGAGCTTTTGCTTTGAAATCTTGACATAACGTTGCATTCTAACACAGGCGTACTTATAGGTACCTATTTCTTTAATACGTGCACATACATACATACATAAACACACACACATATAGATATATAAGTTGTATTTATCGCTTATCGGTTTATGATTAGAATACTGTTACAGAATCTGAATTTGCAATAACAACAATCAATAACACTCAAGGTCAGAGAGAGAGGGGAAGAGGAGATGGACATAGAAAACGGGAGGAAGGAGATGGACAGAGAAAAAAGGCAGGAGGAGATGGAGAGGTAGGGGGGAGGAGAAGATGGACAGATAAGGGGGGAGGGGGGAGAAATTGAGAGGGGGAGAGAGGGGGGCAGGAGGAGCCAGAAAGAGAGGGGGGAGGTGAAGATGGATAGAGAGAAGGGGAGGAGGTTATGGACAGAGAGAGGGGGAAGGAGGAGGAGATGGAGAAAGAAAGTGGGCGTGTGAGATGGGCAGAGACAGGGGAGAGAAGGAGATTAGGGCGTATATCCAATTCCTATGTATAATTGAAATGTGTGCTTCCTCTTTTCTTTCTTTTCCATATAAGCAGTCTGAGCCACAGCTAGTTTATAATCTGACCGAACAATAATGGATCTGTTTTTCTGTTTACGTGCTATATGTTACATTTATTCTCATTCGGAGTCAGCCTGCAGTCCCTGCACCAACCATCGATCCTGTGAAGGGCTTCCTGCAGTTCGCTATAGTCTTCTGGTGTTCTCGTCTTCCTACAGACAACAGTTTCGTTTGCGACGCTTTCGAAGTTATCCACTAGATAATTTATATTTATACTGTTAAGCGGTAACGGCCCTTTAACACTTCTTTGAGTACTCCTGAAATTACCATTCTTCTTCTTCTTCTTCTTCTCACAGCATTACAACCCTGTGTGGGTTTTAGCCTCAACAACAAGTTTCCTCAATTCTGCCCTCTCCTGCGCGGTTCTCCACCATCGTTGAACTCTGAGAGATTTTATATCTTCTCCAACACCATCTATCTACCGTTTTCATGGCCTTCCTCCCTGTCTTCTTGGGGTTAGCCTCCATTCAAAAATCTTTTTAGTTATTCTTCCAGTACCATCCTGAGGACTTGTCCAAGCCAGGCTATTCTTCTACATTTTATAATTCTTACGGTGTCAGTTCCTTGTATGAGGTGGTCCAGCACAGTATTCGTCCTAGATCTCCAGAAACCATTATTATCCTGAGTGCCCCATAGATTTTACGCAGTGCTCTACGTTCAAATATCCTGAGCTGCTGCCCATCAACACTCGTTAGCGTCCATGTTTCGCATCCGTAGATTATAACTGGCCTGATCATGATCTTATATAGTTGCAGCTTGAGCTGCCTGTTTAATAACTTAGAGGCCAACAATTTCTTAAACGTGTGGAAGTATCTATTAGCACGTAGGATGCGCAGTTTTATTTCAGTTGACATGGAATTTGTACTGTTAATACTAGAGCCCAAGTAGTCAAAGTTCTACACATGTTCAAAATTGAAACCATCTGCTGATGATTTGTTGCGGTCTTCAGTACAAAGACTGGTCAGACGCTGTTCTCCACTCTGCTATCTACTGTGCAAGCCTCTTAATCTCTGAATACCAACTGCAACCTACACTACTGGCCATTAAAATTGCTACACCAAGAAGAAATGCAGATGATAAACGGGTATTCATTGGACAAATATATTATACTAGAACTGACATGTGATTACATTTTCACGCAATTTGGGTGCATAGATCCTGAGAAATCAGTACCCAGAACAACCACCTCTGGCTGTAGTAACGGCCTTGATACGCCTGGGCATTGAGTCAAACAGAGCTTGGATGGCGTGTACAGGTACAGCTGCCCATGCAGCTTCAACACGATACCACAGTTCATCAAAAGTAGTGACTGGCGTATTGTGACGAGCCAGTTGCTCAGCCACCATTCACCAAACATTTTCATTTGGTGAGAGATCTGGAGAATGTGCTGGCCAGGGCAGCAGTCGAACATTTTCTGTATCCAGAAAGTCCCTTACAGAACCTGCAACATGCGGTCGTGCATTGTCCTGCTGAAATGTAGGGTTTCGCAGGGATCGAATGAAGGGTAGAGCCACGGGTCGTAACACATCAAAATGTAACGTCCACTGTTCGAAGTGCCGTCAATGCGAACAAGAGGTGACCGAGACGTGTAACCAATGGCACCCCATACCATCACGCTGGGTGATACGCCATAGCGTACAAAGTCACGCTTGTTGCCGGATTCGAACCCGGAACTGAAGACGTCTTGATTATGAAACAAAGACGCTACTCTTAGACCACGGCTGCAAGTCTCGTGTCGCGAACAATTAGATTTCCTGAGTAAAGGTGCGTGACGTGTCCATACGAACTTTATTTCTGTCCTCTCGGGCGCTAGTTGTGTGGAGCCATTGAGGCAAGGAAGAAAGATTACAGTTTAACGTCCTGTCGATAGTAGGGCCGTTGACTTCATGCATAGTTTTAAGTACAGACTCCAGTACCCTCCATTTCCGTATGAACATGACAGTTAAGGCACAGCAATTCATGCGAGCTGCCATATTGCGGAACGATAAATCGAATACCCGATGTGCCACGATCCTACCGACACGACAACGATATTTCAAACGCGATTTGTAAGTGATAAACCTCCTGCGTAGTATTTCCTTACATACAAAACGTAGATGGCGCTGCTAGTACGTATTTGGTCTGTTGCAGTGAAATTCTAATCTACTTACACATCTACTCGTGACTGTTCTGCAGTTCACACCTAAGTGCCCGGCAGAGGTTTCGCCATCATCAAACTATTTGTTCTAGTCACATTAATGTAACTACTTTCGAAGGCCTGAATAGCCACCTTTTTAGCGCGGACGTGCAGGAAGTGCTTCAGTGAGGTTCTGAAAGGTACCGCCAGGGATGTGGAGTCATTCTCCAGTGCCGTCGCCAGCTGCTCTAGGTCTCTCAGTTGAGGATCCATGGCCCCATGATCCTAGAGATTCTCAATTGGATTTAGATCAGGGGAGTAAGGTAAACTCATCCTGGTGCTCTTCGTATGACGCAGGTACACTACCACACGTTGCATTGTCCTGCTGGTTGATGCCATCGTGCCGAAGGAAAAAAAAAATTGCATGTTGGGGTGGCCATGGTCCTCAAGGATTGATGCATACTTGTGTCCATTTATGTGCCCTCCATAATGACGAAGTCAACCAGCAAATGCCACGAAATTCCCAATACGCTCCTGTCTCCGGACCCGACCCTTCCAACGATTGTTGCAGTCGTACACGCCATTGGCTATCTATCCGATGGAGCATAAAACGTTTCATCTGAAAAGGCAATCAGTCACCACTCAGTGGAAGTTCAATTGCGGTATTAGGATGAAAATTCCAACCTTCGTCGCCGATGAAGGACAGTCAGCGTGGGTGCACGGAACGGGCGCGTAATGCAGGGGACCATACACATCAACGTTTGCTGAACGGTCGTTGAGGTAACCGCTTGGTTCATCTGGGCGGTAGCTCCTCAAAAGTTGTACATCTGTTTGCCCGTACACATCTCCGCAGTCGTCGATCATCTCTGTCATTTATGGCGAGTGGTGCCGATGCTGGTTTTGCATAGCACCATTGCCATGCACGGTGCACTTTAACGTTGGCAGTACGTGAACAGTTTACAAGCTTTGTCCTTTCGGAAATACTTCCATCCTTGGTCCGAAATCCAATGATCATGCCCTTTTGGGTGTCAGATAAGTCGCTCTGTTTTACGTATTACGTCAACGCCTGTACTGTTTTCCGCGTCGCTGCCCCCCTTCCCCTCCAGACACAAAAAAATGGCTCTGAGCACTATGGGACTTAACATCTATGGTCATCAGTCCCCTAGAACTTAGAACTACTTTAACCTAACTAACCTAAGGACATCACACAACAACCAGTCATCACGAGGCAGAGAAAATCCCTGACCACCCGCCCTCCAGACACACTTTATATACCCTCCCCTGCTAATGCTGACACCTGCCGTCTATGAGTGGTTATCGCACGTCGACGTCGAACATAGACGTGACTGGACCCCGTATTTCAGCGAGCGATATGGCGCAGTGAGTTGGACTCGCATTCGGGAGGACGACGGTAAACCCGCGTCCGGTCATCCTGATTAAGTTTTCTGTGATTTCCTTAAATCGTTTCAGGCAAATGCCGGGATGGTTCGTTTGAACGGGCACGACCGACTTTTCCTCATCCTTCCCTAATCAGAAGGGTCCGATGACCTGGGGAAGGAGACCAGACATCGAGATCATCTGTCTCATCGGAAGGACGGGGAAGGAAGTCTGCCGTGCCCTTTAAAAGGAACCATCCCGGCATTTTGCCTGGAGCGATTTAGGGAAATCACGGAAAACCTAAATCAGGATGGCTGGACGCGGGATTGAACCGTTGTCCTCCTGAATACAAGTCCAGTGTCTAACCTCTGCGCCACCTCGCTCGGTTACAGCTCCGGCTGAAAATGTATACTTGAGGAGGGCTTTTAAAACAGATAACTTATTAAGTGCGGCAATGATTACAAAGGCCAACGAAAAATTATTTTTGGAAAACTTCTTTTTACTTTGATAGCTGATCTTTATAGATTTTTATAAGCTGAACCCAAATGTAATCTTAGTTTTTTTTTTTTTGTATCACAAATAGTTTTCGAGCAATACGCTTTTTACTATATAGTATAAAAATCCTGTGCTACACGGTAAACGGGGAAATTAATAAAACGCTTTGTTACAGCATAAGCATGGTTTGTATTTAGAATAAGTTACTTAAAACAATGATATATGTTAAATATGTGTTAATAGAGATTTCACTTGTCAGCTGGAATTGGTTTGTATTTTCTTTCTCTTTTTTCTTTGAAGCTTCTTGTGTAGCTTTTTCTACGATGGCTCGCTTGCTGAACTTCTCGGTGAAGTGACCAACAGTAGTCCCCCATCATGTTGGTGTTCCAGCGGCCTTGGCAGCGTTTTTCCATCACTTTAATGTCCTCGTTAAAACGCTCTCCTTGCTTCTCACTAACATCTCCCGCATTGTCCGGGAAGTAATCAAGGTGACTGTTCAAAAAGTGAACTTTCAGGCTCATCAAACATCCTAAAGTTTTAAACTTCTTTAACATTGTAGCTATAATAGAAACATATTCTGGATCTTTCTCATGTCCTAAGAACTTTGTAACGACTTGCTTGAATGATACTCATGCTTCGTTCTCATTTAAGGTCAATGTGGATTCAAAGTTAACATCAAACATCTATTTTCTAATGTCAGGTCCGACAAAGATGCCTTCTTTTAGTTTAGCTTCTGAAAGGTGTGGAAACTTTGGGCAAAGATACTTAAAACATGATCCATCTTTAGGCAAAGCCTTTACAAACTGTTTCATTAGGCCTCACTTTATATGTAGTGCTAAGAGTGCGTTTTTTGGGTCTACAGTGTTGATCCCTAACCAGAGTGTCCAACAGGTATAGATGCATACATGTTACCATTGTGTAATAAAGGAGCCTTTAAAGTAGTTTCGAATGAATCAATAAACAGTTTCCAGTCTTCCTTTTTTTATTCAGTACCAAACTCATTCATCAGACCAGGGGATGTCTGAGCAATACACTAAATCACCTTCCTGCTGAAAAAACTTGGAAAGTTGCTGCTCTCTCTTTCTATACATGAATATGCTGGTTCCAACTGCCAATAAATTCTTTTGTTTTAATCTAGAGCCAAGCAATTCAGCTTTTTCTTTCGTTAACCAAATCGTTAAGCTCTGTCTGAGTAAACAATTTGGACTCTAGACTTTCTGTATTACAATGGAACTCATCATCATCTGGTTCATGTAAATCAGATTGTACATCAGAAAATATTCCTGTTGGAATAGAATTTAAATCATTTGGTGGCTCAGGAACCGGCAAATCTACACCATGCCCCACTCGTCGGATGGCGGTTAGGGTAGCTTATTACCTTCTTGTTTTTCGAATTATGATTAGTAATATCAACACTGCAAAAGTAGCAATCATTGGAATGATTTCTTGGCTCCCTCCGTATCGTAGGAACAGTAACCCTAAAGGCTTTTTTCTCCTTTTCGGACCATTTTCTCAGATCTTCAACACACACATAACATACATTATGTGGTGCCCAAGATTTATCTTGATCACCAAGTTTAGATCCAAAGTATGATAGATAAACCTTTTTTACATAGTCTGTAATGTTTCTTTGTTGTTTTTTATTCACAAATTCACCACAAAAATCTGTCAGCAGAGTTTTTACAACCACGATTAGACATTTTACTGAGCACATGTACAGGAAACGGGAAAGTGAGGTTAGGTTGACAGTAAACAAAACAGCCAGCCGGTGTGGCCGAGCAGTTCTAGGCGCTTGAGTCTGGAACCGCGCGATCGCTACGGTCGCAGGTTCGAATCCTGCCTCGGGCATGGATTTGTGTGATGTCCTTAGGTTAGTTAGGTTTAAGTAGTTCTAAGTTCTAGGGAACTGATGACCTCAGATGTTAAGTCCCATAGTGCTCAGAGCCATTTAAAGAAAACACCATCAGTTAACACAGAAATAGACTCGACCTTTTTTGCCAGCAAATGTTTTTCATCAGTGGTACCAACGTCATCTACATTCATTACTCCTCTTTTTTAAAATTATTTTAACTATATAAAAGCTGTTAACTTTTTTTAAAAACCGCTTAATTTAATAAATTTAACTGTAAAATAAGAAGAAATGGTGGGTGATACTGTTTTCTAAGTAGCTAATTTTGATTTCGCGCCCTAAAAGACATGAGAATGGGCTGTTGTCAGCAAAATAGATTTTTCATTGTTGGCTTGTGGTATTTATATAAGGAGATTTTTAAAAACAGCTGCGAGTATTATTAACTTCGTTTATAAAAAACACTCCCCTTGTGTGCTAGAATATTTTTTCTTAGTTTTCAAGAGGCGTTTCGCCTTTTCTGTGAAATATATCTTACGTGTTGTAATGTTATGTGAGCCTCACTGCCCATTTCTTAACTAATTTTATTCTGGGACAAAAATGGCTCTGAGCACTATGGGACTTAACTTCTGAGGTCATCTGTCCCCTAGAACTTAGAACTACTTAAACCTAACTAACCTACGGGCATCTCACACATCCATGCCCGAGGCAGAATTCGAACCTGCAACCGTACCGGTCTCGCGGTTCCAGACTGTAGCGCCTAGAACCGCTCGGCCACTCTGTAATAGTTACCAAACATTTATGTATACAAATTTTCTGGAAGTGAAGAACAGAAATATCTTTTTTTTTTTTTTTTTTGGAAAAGGGGGTGAACTACTTTGTCGTCGCCGGCTACCAATCGACAGAACTGTAAGTGTACAAAGTCCTCTAAAATGCAGGAAAGGAAATGCATTCTCTATAGTTTTCATTCTGTACGTAAAAAACTCTCCTAATTTCTTGATTGCAGTAATTGGATTATGTTCTTGTATAATAGTATGGTGCTGAACTCCACTGACCAATTTTGAAGCAGCAGTTTGAAGGAAGATTGTGTGCCAAGAAAAGCAGATTGCTGTTTGGTCTTATTTACTTACAAAAGTGGTCCCTTAGGTATGGAAAGCTACGAAAACTTGGGCTCAAAGCTATCCGCAATACGGCCAAGTAACTAACAGAGTCGTATTTTAAACCTTAAAGAACAGTTACTTCCTCCCAATGATAATACGTCACCAACTGGTGCAGAAGCTGATCATCAAGGAGGCAGCAACCAAAATGCAGGTAACAGTTATTACTTAAAGTAAAAATCTCAATCAAAAATCAGTCTCTCTCTCTCCAAACGCATATATAAGTATTCATATTATTAAGATAAAAGTTATTTTATAGTGTGTGTCCTGGATACTCAACAGTTGTTTTTACATATTTTAATCACAGATTTACAACATTTCATGTCCTGATTTTCACGGAAATCAAAAGGCACATACCATTATTTTTTTAGTGTTTTGATTATTTAATTTCTCACGTTGAAACTGCTTCATACGTAAGCATAAATGCAAAACGCCATTTCTACAGCAACGTATCTATCATGGCCGAATCGACAGGATGAAATAAATAACTATGAGCACCGAAACTTTGAATACAAAACACAAACAGGTTCAGAATAGTCAATACTGTGAAGCAAAATAAACCAAGCAAGTAGTTATTGTCCCATATATTATGCTAATACACATAACGTGCAAAATATTCACATTAAAACCAAACCAAAACTTCAAAAAAGGAATAAAAAATTATACATCAACAAGAATATTTTTTTGATTAAAAGAGATGTAGATATTATCATCAAAAATCTTGTCTTATTTGGCACTACTGTAGTTGGCAGGTAGGCAGCCAGGCTAGAAAACCAAGTGTTTATGGCTCATCCGACAGTTAACGTGACGGACACGTGTCGAAACACCTTATGTATACGGGAAAAAATCAGGTTTTTGATTCTTACTGGTGAAATGGAACTACGTATTTTTGTTTCCGGCCTTTTTGAATGGATGAAAAGTGGAGGACAGCGATATGATGCTTGAAGAAATTTACAGAAAAACTTTTCGTAAAAAATACACAAGAGCATGCTTGATATGAAAGTCAAGACTGCACAGACATCAGTGTTTCCGTGAACGTTAGAAAACAATATCAAAATCTTAGATGGAGAACCAGTACCAAGCGCAGAAGGGAGAAAAGGAAGATAGAAGAACTTTTATAAAGGGGCTGTACAATGCAAATGAACTTGAAGGTACGTTCCAGAAAGAGAAGTGGAGTCAGATGAAGATGGGATGGGAAATATAACACCGCGAGAAGAATTTGACAGAGCACTGAAAAATCTAAGTCGAAACAAGGATCCTGGAGTAGACCACATTCTCACAAAAGTACTGGGGAGAACCGGATATGACACGATTATTCCACGTTATGTGGGAAACGTATGAGACAGGGGTAATACCATCATATTTCAAGAAGACTGTAATAGTAACAATTCCAAACAAAGCAGGCGTTGAGAGGTGTGAATATTACCGAACTATCTGTTTGATAAGTCATGACTGAAAAATATTGATTCGAATTATTTACAGGAGACTGGAAAATTTGGTAGAAGTCGTCAATAGGGAGGATCAGTTTCGTTTTCGGAGAAATATAGGAACACGCGAGACAATACCGAATCAACGACTTATTTTAGAAGAAAGGTTGAAGAAAGGAAACCCTATGTTTATAGCATTTACAGACTAAGAGAAAGCTTTTGCCAGTGTTCACTGTAGTGCACTCTTTGAAATTCTGATCGTAACAGGGGGCAAATGCAGGGATCAAAAGGTTACTCACAACTTGTACAGAAACCAGACGACAGCTCTGAGAGTCGAAGAGCGTGAAAAGGGAGCAGTGTTGGGAAGAGAATGAAACAGGATTGTAGCCTATCCCCGCTGTTATGTGAAAGAAATCGAGGAGAAATCTGGAGATGGAATTAAAGTTCAGAGAGGAGAAATAAAAAGTTTGAGTTTTACTGAAGACGTGGTAATTCTTCCGCAGACGGCAAAGGAAGAGCAATTGAAAGGAATGGACATTATCTTGAAAGAGGGATATAAGAAGAACAACAAAAAAGCAAAGCAAGGCTAATGGAATGGAGACGTATTGCATCAGGCGATGCTGAGCGAATAAAATTAGGTAGTGAGTCACTAAGTAGTAGATGAGTTTTGCTATTTGGACAGTAAAATAGCTGACGATGGGTGAAATAGGGAGGATGTCAAATGTTAACTGGCTGTGGCAAGAAGAGCGTTTCGGAAGAAGAGAAACAAATTACATCGAACATAAATTTTAGTGTTAGGAAGTCTTTTCTGAAAAGCAAACAGAACGTGAAATGAGCTCCACAAAAAGTGCTCCTGTCCAAAATAAATGTTACGTTAATTTTATTGTACTGCTTTGAATTGAGAGAAGCCTTTTTCTCGATACACACTCCGTTTTGAAAATTATCTTGCGCTGTTCGGAGGAATGTCACACAGAAGAATACCCAGTTTGTCGGAAATAGTGTAACTGTAGCCCTAAACCAGAATATACTGTCTACTACGTATCTCTTTACTGCAGGGCACTTCCAGAGGAAGTCCACAATGTCCACTTTTTTTCTTTACAGATTCCGTGAATTTACTACGATAAATGGAAAATACTAATGGATATTACTTTTTGTGATTAAAACAGATACTTCTGTCAAAATGATATTTCCATCTATAATATATTTCATTTGCTTGTCAATATACCGCATTATGTCGCGGAAACTATTTGCGGAAATTTTTCGGTTGTTAATATCTTCTGAGTAAACGCGAACTTTCAGCGTCAAATAATTAAAAAAAAAGGTTAAGAGCAGTAGCTTGTAACCCTCTTATGCTCCAGAACTAATTGTATTGCATCGAGACACGGTTGCGTGAATTGATTTACTATACCGACAATGCCAAATTGATAACAGGATTGTGAAGATATCTGATTCAGCCTCAGTTCGAACTTACTAAGGCGTAGGGGAGAGTCTTGTACCTAAGAACACTCTTCAGAGTTACGCCTCCAGCCAGCCCTGTAATAGAAGTTTAACATGTATTTTTGTCCATCTCTAAATGATAGCGTTCACTTTATGTGTGCTGCAGCCTTTTTCTGAAATTGCAGAAATTACTCTGGAGAAGTCCAGTTTTTAAAATGTGAAAAGTATGTCTGACCATCCACATGTTATGTAACTAGTTTTAAAAACAAACACAACTGAATAATTAACAATATCCTTCGAATATGTAAATATGTTATAGAGTACTTAAACATGTAGAGCGCATAATAGTTATAAAAGCTGCTCAAAACACAACCTCATGTTCAACAACAACAAAAACAGCAGAAAATGTTGGAAAGTCCTTATGGGGGTTTCTTGTGTGTATTCCTTCAAATGATTCTAAAATCAGTCACTAGACTGGGAAACATCGTGTATTCCTAACTCACTCTCAGCTACTGACAAGCGGGACAATAGGTAGGAGCTGCTTGTTTCTGTAAACTCCGTTTATATTTTATTGTCTTCCAGTCGTCGTAACCGGTATGCTTCATTGTGCTCGAAGTCACAGTATCTGAATAGTATTCTGAGCCTAGAATAATGGACGAAGTTATATAAAAATGCACATAAACAGTCCCGACCGCAAGAAATTTTTTTTTATGAGTTTACCTGTATCGGTCTGTTTTAGACCATCTTCAGACCTGACACCATGATGGTAGACGGTGGTGGAAAACGGAGCAGGAGTTTCTTGCAATTGTGACTGTTTATGTGCATTATTATTTTGTAATAAAAGGAAAGACCACCGCTGTTCTCCAAGAAAAATGTTCTCAGAAATTAATAATTGATGATGTAGTAAAGAAGAAAGCAGTGAGTGTTTCTGTGATTTCTTAAGTGTAAGTGACGTGATAGGCTGATGGCACGTTTTTA
Organism: Schistocerca serialis cubense; assembly: GCF_023864345.2. Lineage (NCBI taxonomy): Eukaryota > Metazoa > Arthropoda > Insecta > Orthoptera > Acrididae > Schistocerca > Schistocerca serialis. The sequence continues at coordinate 594,771,520 of NC_064639.1, forward strand.
GGGTGATTTGTCAGTCTTTCTTTCGATTGGCACGAAGTGTGGATGTCGTACGCCTCTTTTCAGTATCGAGGGTGATTTGTGAGATATGGAGTATCAAGAGAGGGTCCACTATCCTACAGTCCAGCCAGATAGTCAACATTTCAATGATGTCTTTTAAGATGACAATGTGCGAGCATGCCACGTTCACCTCGCTAACGCCTTCCTCCAGAACGCAGTAATCAACCGAATAGAGTAGAGTGCTGTATTTGTTGATATTAACCAGTTTGGACATGCCTTTTACAAGAACGATATTTTCCGAATCCATTCTGACTATATATCAATAGATCGTTTTCTTCAGGGAATTCATAATGTCTGAACATAGTATGTGTTCCAGAAATCTACTACAAATTTACGTCAGGGATATAGGTCTATAAACCATCAGATCATTTCTATTTTCTTTCTGGAGTACTGCTGTAACCTGTGCAGCTATCGAATCTTTAACTAAAGGTCTTTCGTCCAGCGAGCGGTTGCATGTAATGATGTGGGACTATTGTATCAGCATACTCTGAAAGGAAACTAATTGGCATAATATCTGAACCGAAAGACTTGCCCTTATTAAGTGTTTGAAGCTGCTTCGCAACTCAGAAGATATGTGCTTTTAAGTTACTCAACGTGGAAGAGGCTCTTAATTTAAATTCTGAAAATTTGCTTAGTCTTTTTTTAGTGAAGGAATTACGGAAAACTGTGTTTAGTAACACTGTTTTAGTGGCACTTTCATTGACAATATTATCAGTGTTATCTTGCAGTGAAGGTATTGATGATGTCTTGCTGCTGGTGTATCTTACATATGACTAGAATCTTTTAGGGTTTTTTGCCACATTTCGAGACAGAGTTTCAGTGTGGAAGCTATTAAAAGTATATCGCATTAAAGTCCATACTAAGGTTCCAGCTTCAGCAAAATGTCAATCTTGGATATACAGCGTTCTCTTGAATTTGGTTTTTTTCTTCGTTGCTTCTACAACACTGTTCTGACCTATTTTGTGTACCGTGGGGGATAAGTACCATCTTTTATTAATTTATTTTGTATAAATCTCTCAATTGCCGCCGATACGGTTTCTTTGAATTTAGGGCTACGCCTAAATAGTTAGTCGTGAAGGAGTAGAGACTGTTCCCTAGGAAGGCATCAAGCGAATTTTTATCTACTTTCTTAAATAGATAGTTGCTATGCAATTTCATTTTGAGTGTTGAAGGCAAATTATTAGGACGCACAGCTACGCATCACGCTAGGATGCACATTAATATGAACATGCGAGATCTTTGCTTTGACAAGCGAAACCGTTATACGGTATAATAACTGTTGTTTTTTCGGTATGATAACTTGTTTTTCGGTTGAATAAACACTTCTAATGTGGATATGAAAAATGGTTACTGTCACAATCGAAAGTCACTTTTCCGCTTGCATAAACATTTTTAAACACGATAAAATAAATGGCTGGTTTTGATTTGTTAATACGGTACCAGGAAACTGCACTTCATCTACGAAAGAGATGACTTTCATAACAATGGTTTGGCCTTTAGTAAGATACTATTCAAAAATGTCAGGTACAAATCAGTCCACACACTTTGTAGTGATATTTTTAGCCTGAAACTTACAAATGCTAGAGAATTTTTTTTTTCACTTAGAGGAGTAATTGCCAAAGATAAAAATCGCTTTAAATGATATGATAACGTCCCAGTGCCGACTGGCCGTCGAAGACCAACTATATGAATTCTTCTTGTCCCTAAAGAATGAAGCTACCAGGGATCGCAGTATGCAGAATGAGTCCGCCGTACCAGCAAATTCCCAGAGATTTACCAGCGTGGTTCGGTGAGTGTTTCGATAACAGTAGCCTCTAGCGTCCTGTGGATCGTTAAAGTGTAATTCATTCGGTTTGTAACTTCAAATACCTTTGTGACTGAAAATTCAACCGCAGTTGTTCAAGTGCGTGCAATATAGGATGTGTGTCGCAGTGGTAAAGAAAACTTTCTAACTGACTCATCTTATCCGCTGTTGACGACACAGTTAAATGCCCTCCTGCCTCTATAGTCTCAAGTTTGAACTCTGACAATGGGAGGATATTATCATGTGTACAGGAGCAGATAACGAAAAGTAACAAAACAGAGAGTAACGAAAGGACCACGTTACCGTGAAACACACAATGCAGCGCTGTTCACAATGTCGACTGCCATGATCTCGACAGACTGGACAACTGCTCTCACTGGCTGCCTCGCACGCTCAACTGCGTACTCTTACGTACCGGACTGTAACGGGCTACACGTGGTACTTTCATTGCGTGATCCTGTATACGCGAGTGTATTCTGACGTTGTTAAGGTTCACGAAAAGGCAAGAGGTCATTTCAGCGTGTTTGTCTGCAATGTGTTATACGGTTAAATGAAAATATTTTCTCTGTGTATGGCTAACATTTTACCTCCTGTTCATTTGTATTAAGTAAAAGGAAAAGCTGTCCTAACCCAAAAGGTTGGTTTGAACACAGCAGTGCTGCGCTATGCACGTCCCTACTGGAGGTGCCCTGGGCTCTCTCCGACCCTTTAACCAACCCACCCAGGCAGTTATAGGCGGACTTACAAAAAAAAAAAAAAAAAAAAAAAAAAAAAAAAAAAAAAAAAAAAAAAAAAAAAAAATGGTTCAAATGGCTCTAAGCACTATGCGACTTAACTTCTGAGGTCATCAGTCGCCTAGAACTTAGAACTAATTAAACCTAACTAACCTAAGGACATCACACACATCCATGCCCGAGGCACGATTCGAACCTGCGGCCGTAGCGGTCGCCCGGTTCCAGACTGTAGCGCCTAGAACCGCACGGCCACGCCGGCTGGCGCCGACTTACAGTTTAATCTCAATGCATGGTTGGTATTTTTCACATTTTAAATCATCGCAATAGGTGAGAAAAGCGATAGCTAGCGCGTATGTAATCTGAATGCAATACAGTCACTTACATATGGTCCCGTCACTTTAATGTGACCACCACCTATGATCGACATCAACGTACAATAACCACTCACATTCGGCATGTGGCAGTACTATTCTCCGCCGTCAGGCCACAAGTGGCCCATCGGGACCATCCGACCGCCGTGTCATCCTCAGCTGAGGATGCGGATACGTGGGGCGTGTGGTCAGCACATCGCTCTCCCAGTCGTTATGACGGTTTTCTGTGACCAGAGCCGCTACTATTCGGTCTAGTAGCTCCTCAATTGGCATCACGAGGCTGAGTGCACTCCGAAGAATGGCAACACCGCATGGCGGCCCAGACGGACAACCATCCAAGCGCCGGCCACATCCAACAGTGCTTAACTTCGGTGATCTGACGGGAACAGGTGTATCCACTGCGGCAAGGTCATTGATGGCAGTACTACTAGTGGAGAGTAAATCAGCTCTATCGGGAGAACGGAGGAGGAGGGGAGGAAACGCGTGAAACAGAGCAGTCGTTGTCGTAATGCAGAAACGGAGTTGGCTTTCGGGCCAAGGGTGGAAGCATTTACGAAACGGCTATGTTTGTAAATTATTTGCCCGTTTCTGTGGCTAAAGTATGCCATACATGGCTAAATGGCGTAATTTATAAATGTTGTCGAGGTCCACCATAGGCCATAGATGACAGGGGTGAAAGACGGCTGTGGAGATGTCCATAGGCGAATAGACGTACAACGTTTGAGCAACTGACTGTCCACGTGAACTAAGAGGCAGCTATCAGTGTCTCCACAAAGACCATTCAGCAAACGTTACTGCATTTGGGCCTGTGTAGCAGGCGCCTGGTTCATGCACCCATGTTTACTGCTGTTCATCGGTGACGAAGGCTGGAATTTGCACGGCAATAACGCAACTGTTTGTCCACCGAGTGGCGACAGGTGGCCTTTACAGGTGAATCACGTTGGCGTGTACGGCGTGAAACGTCTGAACGCAAACACAACACCCGGAGGAGGGAGCTTTATGGTCTGAGGAACGTTTTTGTGGCAACCACTGGGTGATCTCGTCACTCCAGAAAGCACAATCGATCAATACAAGTATCCTTGGGGACCATGTCCACCCCTATAAGCAATTTGATTTTCCTCAGCACCATGGCATCTACCAGCAGGACTAAGCAACGCGTCACACAGCTGGCAGTGTCCGTGCTTGGTTCAAATGCACCAGGACGAGTTTACCGTACCCCCCCCCCCCCCCTCCCTGATCATGAACTCTGCAATCGAGAATCTGTATGACCACATCGATCGGACTGTTGGCGCCGTAGATCCTCAGCTGCACAGCACTGGAGTCGGCACGGCTCGACAAGCGCAGTCGGTACCTTCCAGAACCTCGTTGTCTCTCTTCCTGCACGTCTCACGGAGGTCTGCGCTGCAAAAGGTAGTTGTTCAAGCTCCTGGCAGTCATCACATTCATGTGACTGGACAGGGTATAACAGGCTAACAAATAGAAGGGGATCATTCGAAAGAAAGCCGCTGGAGATCAAGGATTCTTAAAAAAAGACCGTCTCTGGAAAGGTGTAAGTTGGTCCTGTGTGGGATTGCTAGTCCCAGTGGATAGGGGAACACTCAAGAGATACGGTGGATGCCGTAGAATTTAAAGACTTGCAGTTGACCAAAAACTAGCACCTGCTACTTTCCGGTATACTCTGGGGCTGCAACTCTGGCCGATAATACTGACTCTCCAAGACGACTCCTGAAGCGCGGGGTTACCTCTCCAGACCTGCGAAAACAGGATCGGTTGAACCTACCGACACCAGACTCCCCGTTGAACGTGAGATAATGCCATTGTGGCGCGTGATGTTATACGCTCGCAAACAGAGGGATACAAGAACAATGACAACGTTTATTTTTCTCCTGTACTGTACTTGGAATGTTCGTTGTGATGACACACCGGTCTGTACCGTAGCTCGAGCTCTAGGTTAGGCCGGAAAGTTATAGTCTGATTGCGAGGTGGCCAAGCCAACAACAGCAGAAATGACACAATAGTTGAGGTGCTATAGTAAACTGTAGCGTAGCCCGTGCACTAGATTATGTTCAACATGACAATTGTGAGATTGCGAAGCCAATGAATGTCACATCATAACAGTAAGTCTTGTTATGGTGTGTATTTTACGCATAATGGAATTCGAAGAGTGATGTAAGTCCGCTACCCTGATGACGTCATACTTCAATGCAGACGACTGGTGTTAGGAGATACATTACTTCCAGAAAATCAAAATATTTCGGATACAAGACCCAAAAAGGTATCGGAGAACAGTAAAAAACACGTACACGAAAAGATCTCCCAACAAAAATATAGCTGCGAGGAATCAGAATGAAAAAGCAAGTGAAGAGCTTGCAGTGCTCGAGAAGCGAGAAACGGAACGATCAGAAGGATCCACGTTAGAGACGAGAAGTTTCTCAGTGGAATTTGGACTCACTCCCAGTAGAGTTCAAATCCCCTGTATTCGATGATTTAGAACCTAAACCACATGGTACTTTTTCGTATTTAATCTGGAAACGCTAGGGTTATTACGACGTCTCTTACATCTAAATGGTCTCTATGTGAGCATCTTCACAAGATTTTTATTGAAAGTACCTTCATCTCATTACCTCCGGCACCCCAATTTACGGCTCAGTTAGTAAATTTACTTCGGTATAAAAAGAGTGAGCATCTGAGTGCGTCCATATCCGCCATGGTTTACGTATTTTTCATGTTTTATACTCATCTTGTCTGCTAACTATCCGATTCAGACGCTCTTGTGCGAAGCCCACTAAGGTTAGCTGCTTCTTTGAGTCTCACACTCACGTTTACAATGTGTCAGTACTACATTCCACTGTACCTGTTCTTTCCTTTCTCTGTTGGAATAATAAAACTAATGAATATGTGTGTGTGCACAGTTAAGAATTCTATGTGCATAGCCGTGGGAGTAGTGTGTGTAGTCTGCTGCTGTGACAGTAGGACCGGCTTCAGTAGATACTTGGCGGGCAGCAAAGAGCTTTTTGTTTGTGTTGCTGGGAGCTTCCGTGTAGTTTGGCGCAATGCAGCAGGCGTGCTCTCTCGTCATTTCGGTTCGACGGATAAATCCCGCTCTCATTAGGGGAGCTCTTTACTGTTCACTGGGAGCTTAGTAAGATCGGTTGCACGTGAGTGCTCCTCCTCCATAGTTTAGTTAATGTCTGTATGTCTGCTTTTATCTCGTAGCTTTGTAGTATCTTAGCTTCAGTGGTGAATTTTATTCAGTACTGCGATTGCTGAATACTTTGAAACTTAGGTTTAGGGTGTTGCTGTTTGTGTCAATCAAGTGTTTAAACACGTGGAAGTGTGTCGAAGTAGGTGACAATTCATTTCAGTCACCTTTTCATTTTTCTAATCAAGAGTGAATTTGTGATACATGTTACCACTGTGAATTTGCCAATGATTTTTCAATCCATTTTATCCTGTTGCTTCTACTGTTCAATACTTACCTCTGTTCGTTACCAGACCGTACTGTTCAATACTTACCTCTGTTCGTTACCAGACCGTTTTAGTATTCATGTTTAAGGAACTTTATCTCTCACATCTTGTTACCTTTGCGATAAATTCAGTGCAACTCTAATCCGATTATCCTGAAATTCCTGTTTGTTTATTACTTGCCCTTGCTCGTTATCACCATGTGCTCATGTTCTGATTTGCGAGCTTTTTGTGCTCTAGCTTCCGTAATCGTCCTCGTATACAGTGTATTTCAATTAAATGTGTTTTTTTTCATGTTTTGGTCTTCTTGTAAGTATTTAAAAGGAAATTTAACGTTTTCATTCCGAGTGTTAAAATCGAGGGAGCAGCACCTCTTCACTGGAACATTGCGCTCATAATGCAGGACCTTTGTTCTTTTATTTTCTCCTTATGTAAACATCAATAACTGCATGTGGATGTTAAGTGCCTGTACAGTCAACCAATCCTTTGGTTATTTCCGTCCCATAAACCACGAATTTAGCAACAGAAATAAGGTTTAAGATTTATCAAGTATGGAACTTCAGATACATCAGGTGTCAGCAATCGTCATATTTTCTTTTGCTTTCAAGTGTTTTAAATAATATGTTGTTGTAGTGGTCTTCAGTCCAGAGACTGGTTCAATGCAGCTCTCCAAGCTTCTCTATCCTGTGCGAGCTTCTTCATCTCCCAGTACATACTGCAACCTACATCCTTCTGAATCTCGATGTTAACAAATTCCTCTTCTTCAGAAACGCTTTTCTTGCCATTGTCAGTTTACATTTTATATCCTCTCTACTTCGACCATCATCAGTTACTTTGCTCCCCAAATAGCAAAACAGGGGTTGTTCAGTTTATTGCTTTATTTTCCATTCCCTTTTATTGCGGTGAGTGACTGCCGAGTTGAAAGCCTTCGAGCTGACTGGGAAGAGATAAGAGTTTTCTTAAAAGGGACAGGCTAGACCATAAACTTGTTAAACGGCCCAAAGATGAGTTCCAGCCCCGTAGCCAACGTGGCTTTAGTGCTTCCCCATACCACGCACTGCGGGTGGACGGCAGGACAGCACCTAACAAACAGACGGTATTGTTCAAAAACCCTCTGAGAAAGATAAAAATCTAGCCAGATGTTGCTTTCCAGAGGCCTGTGTGAAAAATTTCATTGGCTCAAGAGCCACGCTACATCGTTCATAGTGTTATTTTACATAGAGTGTGTGTTTCTCATGTGTGCCTACATGCAAGCCTTTCAAGAGGTCTGTTTCAGAGTCGTATTGTGGAGTGGGAGAAGTCTGCTTGCTTCCTGCCCACGCCGGAGCACTATTGGTTAATAATAACGAAATCTGCAATAGCAATCTTTTGTTTAACGTCTTTACTAAATTATTACTGGACGGAACTCGCAATGTTTGTCACTACTGTCTGATGAGAACTTGGTTCTGGAAAAAAGCCAGATTTTAGAGCCTTAAGAAAGAGAACAGAACCGGGCCGACAACAGAAGGTTAAACACGATCGATGAGATGATCCTTGCTGTCATATAGAAGGTTTTCTCCGCCTTAGCACTGACAAGAAGAACTACCCATCGCACCCACCCTCAGGCTTAGTGGTAAGATGGCTCACTGGGTAGCCTGTCAAAAACTGAACACAGATCAAGCATGAAAACAGGAAGGAGTTTGTTCAAATCTCCCTCGTGCCTCACATTTTTTCCCCACAAAATTATGAACTGTCCGTCCTGTCATTGACGTGTCTGTTTGCTGGATTTAAAGGTATGTCTATGCCGTGGTGTAAGGTCCGTTTACAACAATAAAGTGTAAATAAGAATCTCCTGACGTATGTATCTCCCGTTTTCTCTGCACTCTGCACTCTTGCGTTCCATTCTGGAAGTTTTGACTCTTGTATTCCTTTATTATTACAGAGTTCACACCCGTTTATTCGTTGTTTCCGTTTCTGTGAGAGTTGCATGCGACATCTCGGGTGCTCTCACTATTCATCCACCACATTACAAGCGACGGTAATATGTTCTTGCCACATGACTCATATTCATTAACCAATGTATAGTATGAAAATTGCCAAGACGGCAAAAGGAGAACAGAAACATCACTGACCTGACGGAAAGTTTGTAATTTTGTGACAAATATGGGGCATGACAGAGATTTGAAGACGGATCTCCGGTTTGCATTACACCACCGTGACCACGCAACCACGATGCCGCGAGTCTGGCAATTCGCTCGATGCTAAACATCTTGAGACTGAACCGTTCACTTTTTTTTTTTATTTTGCTTCTTTTTCACAGTTCAACACTCCTTCTTCCTGTTTTCATGCTTGATCTGTCTTCACTTTTTGACGGGCTATCCATTGGGTCATGTTACCACTAAATCTGAGGGTGGGGGGAAGGGGGGAGGGGTGCAACGGGGAGTTTCGCTCGTGAGTACAGAGAAGGAACTGAACGCAGAATCTTCAGCCGTTGCCGCTCCTGCCTTCCGCATTCACAACTTGAGTTTATCACGCACGTAGGCGATCTTCATGGCGTTTATACCTATTTTTCTATCTTCTCTATGTAATTCGCTAATCACTCACGTGAACCAAGTTTAGATTTTGCAATTATGATCCTCTTTCCAGTTATTGAATTATGTAAATTGAAAGTGGAGGTGGGGAAGAAATGAAAGGAAAGGGAATAAACTCATTGTATCACTGCATCATCACATCATCAGTGCTTTGCAAAACTACGCAGCGAAAAATAAGACTACAATTATCTGTGTATAATGAAGAAAGAAACAAACACGTGCTAGCATACGGCTTTTTCTAATGTAGACGTAAAATAAAGTAAATATTTCCGTAAGTGAAGACCAACAAAATGTTAACGAACTGACTGCTGATGATGCTTTACTTCGACAAAGCGAAACGCATCTGGACAGAAAAAACACGCATTTTCTTGTAATTGTAATGACTGATCAAAAACCCTCAGGAATAGTAAAGCAACCACGGATAATATGGCCACACAACTGAAGAAACTCACATGCTGATGTTTTACGACGATAAATCTGATTGTTATAGTGACCACTTGTCTCTGTTACACTACTAGCCATTAAAATTGCTACACCACGAAGATGACATGTTACAGACGCGAAATTTAACCGACAGGAGGAAGATGCTGTGATATGCAAATGATTAGCTTTTCAGAGCATTCACACAAGGTTGGCGCCGGTGGCGACACCTACAACGTGCTGACATGAGGAAACTTTCCTACCGATTTCTCATACACAAACAGCAGTTGACCGGGGTTGCCTGGTGAAACGTTGTTGTGATGCCTCGTGTAAGGAGGAGAAATGCGTACCATCACGTTTCCGACTTTGATAAAGGTCGGATTGTAGCCTATCGCGATTGCGGTTTATCGTATCGCGACATTGCTGCTCGCGTTGGTCGAGATCCAATGACTGTTAGCAGAATATGGAATCGGTGCGTTCAGGAGGGTAATACGGAAAGACGTGCTGGATCCCAACGGCCTCGTATCACTAGCAGTCGAGATGACAGGCATCTTATCCGCATGGCTGGTTTGCAGCAGCATGGACTATCAGCTCGGAGACCATGGCTGCGGTTACCCTTAACGCTGCATCACAGACAGGAGCGCCTGCGATGGTGTACTCAACGACGAACCTGGGTGCACGAATGGGAAAATATCATATTTTCTGATAAATCCAAGTTCTGTTTACAGCATCATGATGGTCGCATCCGTGTTTGGTGACATCGCGGTGAACGCACATTGGAAGCGTGTATTCGTCATCGCCATGCTGGCGTATCACCCGGCGTGATGTCATGGGGTGCCATTGGTTACACGTCTCGGTCGCCTCTTGTTCGCATCAACGGCACTTTGAACAGTGGACGTTACATTTCAGATGTGTTACGACCCGTGGCTCTACCCTTCATTCGATCCCTGCGAAACCCTACATTTCAGCAGGATAATGCGCGACCGCATGTTACAGGTCCTGTACGGGCATTTCTAGATACAGAAATGTTCAACTGCTGCTCTGGCCAGCGCATTCACCAGATCTACCACCAATTGAAAACGTCTCGTCAATGGTGGCCGAGCAACTGGGTCGTCACAATACGCCAGTCGCTACTCTTGATGAACTGTGGTATCGTGTTGAAGCTGCATGGGCAGCTGTAGATCTATACGCCATCCAAGCTCTGTTTGACTCAATGCCCAGGCGTATCAAGGCCGTTATTACGGCGAGAGGTGGTTGTTCTGGGTACTGATTTCTCAGGATCTATGCACCCAAACTGCGTGAAATGTAATCACATGTCAGTTATAGTATAATATATTTGTCCAATGAATACCCGTTTATCATCTGCATTTCTTCTTGGTGTATCAATTTTAATGGCCAGTAGTGTATAAGCAGTTGAGCTCTCCTCGCATTAATACATATATGTGAATGGTGTGGTACCCATACCTTAATGCTTTATTGGGCCATCCCTAATAATTATCATTCCAGTAACACATTTCCACTGTGTGAATATCATTTCCTTAAAATCGATTTGCATGACCATATGTCGTTATCAGGAGAAAGAAAACTGGCGTTCTACGGATCGGAGCGTGGAATGTCAGATCCCTTAATCGGGCAGGTAGGTTAGAAAATTTAAAAAGGGAAATGGATAGGTTGAAGTTAGATATAGTGGGAATTAGTGAAGTTCGGTGGCAGGAGGAACAAGACTTCTGGTCAGGTGACTACAGGGTTATAAACACAAAATCAAATAGGGGTAATGCAGGAGTAGGTTTAATAATGAATAGGAAAATAGGAATGCGGGTAAGCTACTACAAACAGCATAGTGAACGCATTATTGTGGCCAAGATAGATACGAAGCCCACACCTACTACAGTAGTACAAGTTTATATGCTAACTAGCTCTGCAGATGACGAAGAAATTGAAGAAATGTATGATGAAATAAAAGAAATTATTCAGATTGTGAAGGGAGACTGGAATTCGAGTGTAGGAAAAGGAAGAGAAGGAAACATAGTAGGTGAATATGGATTGGGGGACAGAAATGAAAGAGGAAGCCGCCTGGTAGAATTTTGCACAGAGCACAACATAATCATAACTAACACTTGGTTTAAGAATCATGAAAGAAGGTTGTATACATGGAAGAACCCTGGAGATACTAAAAGGTATCAGATAGATTATATAATGGTAAGACAGAGATTTAGGAACCAGGTTTTAAATTGTAAGACATTTCCAGGGGCAGATGTGGACTCTGACCACAATCTATTGGTTATGACCTGTAGATTAAAACTGAAGAAACTGCAAAAAGGTGGGAATTTAAGGAGATGGGACCTGGATAAACTAAAAGAACCAGAGGTTGTACACAGATTCAGGGAGAGCATAAGGGAGCAATTGACTGGAATGGGGGAAATAAATACAGTAGAAGAAGAATGGGTAGCTTTGAGGGATGAAGTAGTGAAGGCAGCAGAGGATGAAGTAGGTAAAAAGACGAGGGCTAGTAGAAATCCTTGGGTAACAGAAGAAATATTGAATTTAATTGATGGAAGGAGAAAATATAAAAATGCAGTAAGTGAAACAGGCAAAAAGGAATACAAACGTCTCAAAAATGAGATCGACAGGAAGTGCAAAATGGCTAAACAGGGATGGCTAGAGGACAAATGTAAGGATGTAGAGGCCTATCTCACTAGGGGTAAGATAGATACCGCCTACAGGAAAATTAAAGAGACCTTTAGAGATAAGAGAACGACTTGTATGAATATCAAGAGCTCAAATGGAAACCCAGTTCTAAGCAAAGAAAGGAAAGCAGAAAGGTGGAAGGAGTATATAGAGGGTCTATACAAGGGCGATGTACTTGAGGACAATATTATGGAAATGGAAGAGGATGTAGATGAAGATGAAATGGGAGATACGATACTGCGTGAAGAGTTTGACAGAGCACTGAAAGACCTGAGTCGAAACAAGGCCCCCGGAGTAGACAATATTCCATTGGAACTACTGACGGCCGTGGGAGAGCCAGTCCTGAAAAAACTCTACCATCTGGTGAGCAAGATGTATGAAACAGGCGAAATACCCTCAGACTTCAAGAAGAATATAATAATTCCAATCCCAAAGAAAGCAGGTGTTGACAGATGTGAAAATTACCGAACTATCAGCTTAATAAGTCACAGCTGCAAAATACTAACACGAATTCTTTACAGACGAATGGAAAAACTAGTAGAAGCCAACCTCGGGGAAGATCAGTTTGGATTCCGTAGAAACACTGGAACACGTGAGGCAATACTGACCTTACGACTTATCTTAGAAGAAAGATTAAGAAAAGGCAAACCTACGTTTCTAGCATTTGTAGACTTAGAGAAAGCTTTTGACAATGTTGACTGGAATACTCTCTTTCAAATTCTAAAGGTGGCAGGGGTAAAATACAGGGAGCGAAAGGCTATTTACAATTTGTACAGAAACCAGATAGCAGTTATAAGAGTCGAGGGACATGAAAGGGAAGCAGTGGTTGGGAAGGGAGTAAGACAGGGTTGTAGCCTCTCCCCGATGTTGTTCAATCTGTATATTGAGCAAGCAGTAAAGGAAACAAAAGAAAAATTCGGAGTAGGTATTAAAATTCATGGAGAAGAAATAAAAACTTTGAGGTTCGCCGATGACATTGTAATTCTGTCAGAGACAGCAAAGGACTTGGAAGAGCAGTTGAATGGAATGGACAGTGTCTTGAAAGGAGGATATAAGATGAACATCAACAAAAGCAAAACAAGGATAATGGAATGTAGTCTAATTAAGGCGGGTGATGCTGAGGGAATTAGATTAGGAAATGAGGCACTTAAAGTAGTAAAGGAGTTTTGCTATTTGGGGAGCAAAATAACTGATGATGGTCGAAGTAGAGAGGATATAAAATGTAGGCTGGCAATGGCAAGGAAAGCGTTTCTGAAGAAGAGAAATTTGTTAACATCCAGTATTGATTTAAGTGTCAGGAAGTCATTTCTGAAAGTATTCGTATGGAGCGTAGCCATGTATGGAAGTGAAACATGGACGATAAATAGTTTGGACAAGAAGAGAATAGAAGCTTTCGAAATGTGGTGCTACAGAAGAATGCAGAAGATTAGATGGGTAGATCACATAACTAATGAGGAAGTATTGAATAGGATTGGGGAGAAGAGAAGTTTGTGGCACAACTTGACCAGAAGAAGGGGTCGGTTGGTAGGACATGTTCTGAGGCATCAAGGGATCACCAATTTAGTATTGGAGGGCAGCGTGGAGGGTAAAAATCGTAGAGGGAGACCAAGAGATGAATACACTAAGCAGATTCAGAAGGATGTAGGTTGCAGTAGGTACTGGGAGATGAAGAAGCTTGCACAGGATAGAGTAGCATGGAGAGCTGCATCAAACCAGTCTCAGGACTGAAGACCACAACAACAACAATGGAGTGCTTACCTTCTTTCAAAGTCACCAGAGATCGGATTGCAGCATCATAGGGCATGCTAAACAGCACAACCATAATCCCACATTTGGATATCACGGGCAATTCTTTCCACTGATTCCGTGCTACGTCTTACAGCCACCTTCCACAATGCCTGACGCCCCTGTCTGTTACTACCTAGTATCTGCCTGGTCCTGTTTAACTGTGGTTGTTCCTTCGCATATCCACTTCACAATCAGTTCGCCAACAGTCAGGCAAGCTTAAGAAGGGTTAAAACGTCACTAGCCGGCCGCTGTGCTTCAGCGGTTTAGGCGCTTCAGTCCAGAACCCCGCGGCCGCTACGGTCGCAGGTTCGAATCCTGCCTCGGGCATGGATGTGTGTGATGTCCTTAAGTTAGTTAGGTTGAAGTAATTCTAAGTCTAGGGGACTGATGACCTCAGATGTTAAGTCCCGTAGTGCTTAGAGCGATTTGAACTATTTGAAAGCGTCACTGATGGATTTGCTGCTCATGTGACTGCCAATGATTAGCCCACGTTTGAAGTCACTGATCTCCCCTGACTGATCATTCTACTATCACCGGTTACCTACTGACAGCGCAGTACTTCTCGCCATCTTTTATGCTTGCTGTTCCGTGTCTGGTGATATCTGTTGGTCAATTCCGCATTATGTAGGGATATCCGGATACTTCTGATCACATCCTGATCCCTGAGGCATGAAGAAATATTCAATTTTGTAGTAGTTACTCAGGGATTACGTGGCTTACGCAGGATAGTCTAGCGTGCAGAGGTGTACATAGCCAGTCTTGGGACTAAACCACAACAACAGCTACTTCAGTCCTTCGAACTAAACCACAACAACAGCTACTACAGTCGTGTCACATCGCAATGGCACCACCTCGCGGACGTTTGTAAAAGCTGTGAAATGCCAGCCTGTTGGGTAGCTCCAAAGACAATAATGCTGTTTTCCAACGAGAGGCTTTTCTCTTTACGGAAACGGTGGCTGGTAAGACAAACTGATTGCGCCTCAAGATGGAAAGTAGCGCCAGTGGGTGGAAGCAGCTGGCACCAGTTCCGACGTGTCTGGCCGGAGCCGAGCAGTGGGCAGCGCGCAGTGAGCGGCCCTAATGACGCTCGCTCTGCCCCGCCCCTCTCTCGGCCAGTAGCCACGTCCATTACCCTCGCCTCCTCGCAGCTCTCCTTTCACAGACGACTCCTTTTCTTTTTCTCTCCCTCCCTCCCCCAGTCCCCCGACTTCTGTCGACTTCCTCCACCGCCTCTCATTTGCCTGAGATAAACATTACATCTCACTCCGCGCCTCGAGTTTATCAGCAGACATAACATCCCGTGTCATCCTCCCCGGCGGAGTGCCGCCTCCGGTGGGGGCGATAAGAACCAGTAGAGCCCTGCTCTGCTGTGCCCACCCCTCTACCCCCCCCCCTGCCCCCCGCCGCCCCTCTTCACTCCTCGTGTTCCACACAGCTTCTCACCAGCTGAGTGCAGCGCGCTTACCCTGCTCTTGTTCCGACCGGAACCGTACAGCGCTAGTTGAAAGAAGTAAGGAAGATTAGGGTTTAGCGTCCCTCCGAAGACAGGGTCGTTAGAGACTAGAGCACGCACTTGCATTGGGGAAGGAAACCGGCCGTGTCCTTTACAAAGGAATCATTCCGGAATTTGCCTTTAGCAATTTAGAGAAACTACAGGAAACCCATATCTGGATGGCTGACGGGGATTCTAACGCCCGTCCTCCACATGCGAGTCCAGTGTGTTACCAGTGTGCCACCTAACTCTACATCTACATTTATACTCCGCAAGCCACCCAACGGTGTGTGGCGGAGGGCACTTTACGTGCCACTGTCATTACCTCCCTTTTCTGTTCCAGTCGCGTATGGTTCGCGGGAAGAACGACTGTCTGAAAGCCTATGTGCGAGCACGAATCTCTCTAATTTTACATTCGTGATCTCCTCGGGAGGTATAAGTAGGGGGAAGCAATATATTCGATACCTCATCCAGAAACGCACCCTCTCGAGACCTGGACAGCAAGCCACAGCGCGATGCAGAGCGCCTCTCTTGCAGAGTCTGCCACTTGAGTTTGCTAAACATCTCCGTAACACTATCACGGTTACCAAATAACTGTTCCCTCTGAGCAGCCATAGCGTACGGATCTCCGTACCGGCACGGTCACAGGAGCTCAGTCCGTCAGTTCACCTGATGATGGCGACATGTATGATCTCCGAAATATTGTGCCCGTTGGACACTATAGACCGGCAGCACACCCGTGGATATTTTGATGACTACATTTTATGTTTCTAACCCAATTAGTTTAGAAAATAATGGTACCTGAAAGTCAAAAAATGTAGTTTTGGGAAAAATCAATTTAAAGTTTAGTATTGCAATTTCAGTATAGTTATTGACGAGAATTACTTACCACTAAGATTTTCCTGCATCATACTGAGCCTCATCTGAACCTTACTAATCTTCTTTTCTTCTCTT
This sequence comes from Schistocerca serialis cubense, assembly GCF_023864345.2. Taxonomy (NCBI): domain Eukaryota; kingdom Metazoa; phylum Arthropoda; class Insecta; order Orthoptera; family Acrididae; genus Schistocerca; species Schistocerca serialis. Next base: position 594,787,863 of record NC_064639.1, read on the forward strand.
GGTCCCACTTCTTTTCTGCCTAGCTTCTTTCCTGCATTGTAAATTACCAATTTCTGTTTTGCAGATTCTGTCTTTAAACATTTACACCAAAGATTTTGCAGTGTTCCACTAGATTTTATGCCCAATACTTCCAAAAATCCGGTTTTCTTGTTACATTGTCATTGAAGCATAAAACAGCGTCATAAACACCATATTTGAGGGTTGTAATCTGAACAAAAATGGTTTTCGGTAACTAGGTCGAAATGGTAGAATTCACACATTCATTTACATTTTGCGTTTTTCCATGAAGACATTTCTTCAACAAAGTATCTTTACAAAGATCTCTTAGTACAGGTTTAATTTCATTCATTACTGCTGAGATGTTACAAACTTCTACATCACTTCCAAAAATTTTATTGTAAATGATAAATTTTGCAGGTGGAATGAAAATAATGCACATACGAGTTTGCATAACTCAATCCGTTTACCAATAGATCTGAGACCATGTTATTCTCATACAAATTATTATTTGCCATTTGTGATGTAATTATTGTAGCAACTGCACCATATTTTGTACAATATAACATCAAGTTTGACACACTCCCTTTGCGAAAACACTGATTCTCTGCCAAGGATACGTCACCACCACAAATTTCGCAAACAGTATTTTTGGAAAGGAAATGACAGAGCATGCTGAAGTTCACCCTCCTCAATATTTCCAAACGAGGGTTCATCTCCACAAGCTGACTTGAAGACACTGCAGTTTCTTTCTTGAGGTGCTGATTATCTTTACGTCTGACATACTTGGTTCCTTTGACCCACTAACACCATTTACTTTTACGTATTTATTTCCTCTGAATTTTAATTTAGGCGAGAATTTCTTTATTCGCGGCATTTTATGAACAAATGCAAAACCAGAGAAAATATAAATCAACACTAAATTCACGCGCAACTAACTTCACTGAGTACAATCAACAGCGTTCGAAAACAATAACAAACACGATCGTAGCGATGAGTATCGATAATAGATACAGGGTAGGAAACCTTGATATGATAAAGCAGTAGAAGCAGGAAATAATGTTCATGGAATAAAAGAAACCTGTCCATTATCTCGGCATGGTGCAAAACGAAGGCGTGGCATTTAAAAGCCAGATCGCATAGAGCGTCAGTAAAAGTTTCATAACTCGCGGAAAAATTGTCGTATTTATATGAAACAAAAATTGTTTTACGTTGGAAATAGTGAGTATTTCAAATACGCAAAAATCTAAAAACCGTTATTTTTTTCAGCCCATTTGTCTTCGGTCCCCCATTAATGCAACTTGCTCATAAAATATAGTCCCTGTTGAATCTAAGACAACGGAACATAAAAAGGGAGAAGTAATTGCCCAGCAGCAAAGTACATTAATAATTCATAGTTCATATTAGAGTGACTGCGGAAGTAAACAGTTATACAGACACACAAACAAACAATCGCTTAATACTGGTTGATGCAGTGCGTTAATAGCTGATTCTTGGAGAACAGTCAAAGCAATGTCTGTTTTACTCCTGCCCTTTTACATCTATCCTACCACTAACAACACATCAAAAGAATACAGCTCGTGTAACACTGTGCAGAACGAGTTTTGATTGTGTCAATGTAACAAGCAGCATTAATATCAGAAATGTTCACATTTGAATTTAATCATTACGTCAATTTGTTCTACATTTGACTCTTGAAAACAATACAGTGAAAATAAATCTTTAAAACCAAATCCTTCCTGATCATTTGGATTTACAGTAATAATCACTTACTTCCGGTCCGAGCTTTCTGAACGTCGTGTCTGACCATGAACTCGTTAAATAATCTTAAACTTTACTTTGAATTTTCCGATGCACAAGAAAGCTGAAAATGGTCTATATTAGTGCATGTTCACTACAGTAACTAAAATCCACGTCTTATGAACTCAATTTACTACAGAACTTTGCAATTGAGTTTTGAGGAACCAAAACTATTAACTTTTACTACATAAAATTGTTTCTGCAATCCGTTAACATTGCTCCACTGATCATTAGTGCCTACGTGAAAACCAATTCACTTACGACAGAGAGTAACATAGTGCATATGTGTGTCCTTCCTCAGGTGGGTTCTTGCTTCATTACTGTGGCTTTTCAGGGCTAATATCTTGTGTGACACAATGTTTCTCCAAGAACTTAAATCACCTCCAGTTTTACTACAATATGCATTTATAAACCCAACCAATTTAACAGTCACACCCTTAGCGCCACTTCGCAACAGAGCGTATATTACAAATCCGATTCACGCTGCACTGTCTCCACACATCGGCACTCCACAGCAAAAGATACATTCCACTTATTTTACGTCACATGGTCTTCGCACAAAAAAGAAAACTACTTTTACATCAAGCATTTCAGCCTCATTTGCTCACTGAATTGCCTTCGCACAGGAAACTATACTGCAGTGCATTGAACCGCCAAAGAAACTGGTATAGGCATGGGTATTCAAATACAGACATGTATAAACAGGCACAATACGGCGCTGCGGTCCGCAACGCCGATATAAGACAGCAAGTGTCTGCCGCGGTTGTTACTGTTGCTACAGTGGCAGGTTATCAAGATTTAAATGAGTTTGAACACAGTGTTATAGTCGACGGACGAGCGATAGAACACAGCATCTCCGAGGTAGTGATGAAGCGGGGATTTTCCTGTACGACTATTTCACAAGTGTACACTGAATATCAGAAATCCGGTAAAACATCAAATCTCCGACATCGCTGTGGCCGGAAAAAGATCCAGCAAGAACAGGACCAACGACGACTGAAGAGACTCGTTCAATGTGACACAAGTGCAACCCTTCCGCAGATTGCTGCAGATTTCAGTGCTGGGCCATCAGCAAGTATCAGCGTGCGAAACATTCAACGAAACATCATCGATATGAGCTTTCGGAGCCGAAGGCCCACTCATGTACCATTGATGACTGCACGACAGAAAGCTTTACGCCTTGTCTGGGCCCGTCAACATCGACACTGGGCTGTCGATGACTGGAAATATGTTGCCTGGTCGCACGAGTCTCGTTCCAAATTGTATCGAGCGGATGTACGTCTTCGGGTATGGAGACATCCTCATGAATCCATGGACCCTGCATGTCAGCACGGGACTGTTCAAGCTGATGGAGGCTCTGTAAGGGTGTGGGGCGTGTGCAGTTGGAGTGATATAGGACCCTCATTCGTCTAGATATGACTCTGAAAGGTGACACGTACGTAAGCTTCCTGTCTGATCACATGCATCCATTCATATCCACTGTGCATCCCGACTGACTTGGGAAATTCCAGCAGGACAATGCGGCGCCTCACACGGCCAGAATTGCTACGGAGTGGCTCCAGCAACACTCTTCTGAGTTTAAACACTTCCGCTGACCACCAAGCTCCCCAAACATGAACATTATTGAGCATATCTGAGATGCCTTGCAACGTGCTGTTCAGAAGAGATCTCCACCCTCTCGTACTCTTACCGATTTATGGACAGCCCTGCAGGATTCATGATGTCAGTTCCCTCCATCACTACTTCAGACATTAGTCAAGTCCATGCCACGTCGTGTTGCGGCACTTCTGCGTGTATCAGTTTCTTTGGCTCTTCAGTGTATATCACTTTGCGCCACAATGTCCTCCAAAGTACTACATTACATCGCGCAATAAATAAATAAATAAACAAAATAAAATAAAAACGTGAAAATAACAATTTATCCAGTTACGCTTGGTTGTCTGCCAACTATATCTACTAATGAAACTATAGTAAGTTTACATAAAATAATCTCGTTTTTCTCTTATTGCAAATAAGTTAAAGAAATTTTGGGATCATTAACAAATTTTCCCAAATACATACTTATTACAGAGTTACAAAACGCATTACGTAAGATCAACATAGCTCAGTATCATATGCATGTCTCTGGAATGGATTTTTATTTCTTGTTTTGACTCACAGTCTCACGCACATCTAAAAATTATATTTTTCCGGCCATATATGGTGCGGGCATTCATTCGCAATTTCTAACGCGACACGATTCCTTGATACTGTACTGATAGAGGTTTTGATGTTTCACTCTCCCTCCGTTGAGAAAACGGACAGAACGTTGATACAACCATGTGAAACTGTCAGCAAAGCCCTTCTTTGGAACGTTGTTCAACTCGCGCGTCATATTGGCTTGAATGTCGGTTACGTCGTCAAAGCATTCACCCTTCGTATGAACGTCTGCACCTTACACTTTATGGTAGGTTCTTATTGACAACACCAAGTCCCATCCAGTCGCACCGCCAGTCTGGATAGGGCTGCTCAGCAGATCACTGTTCTGAACGACTCACAGAGACGCATCGCTTTGGGAGTGTTCGCCGCTCACGCGTTACTGTTTACAAGGTCATTGATAATAGTAAAATCAGAACCGGGGACAAAAAAAGAAATAAAGCGAAGCTGAAAGGCATGGCTTCCGATGCTGTTGTACAAATTGTATGTGACCCGTCTCTCCCTATAGCTTACCCCTTCTTTTTCAGAATTTCGAACAATTTACACCATTTTACACTGTCGAACGCTTTTTCCAGGCCGACAAATCCTATGAACGTGTCTTGATTTTTCTTTAGTCTTGCTTCCATTATTAACCGCAACATCAGAATTGCATCTCTCGTGCCTTGACCTTTCCTAAAGCCAAACTGATCGTCACCTATCGCATCCTCAACTTCCTTTTCAATTCTTCTGTATATTATTCTTGTAAGCAACTTGGATGCACGAGCTGTTAAGCTGATTGTGCTCTTACCGTCTTCGGAACTGTGTGGATGATGCTTTTCCGAAAGTCAGATGGTAAGTCGCCAGACTCATACATTCTACACACCAACGTGAATAGTCGTTTTGTTGCTGCAGCGGTCGCAGGTTCGAATCCTGCCTCGGGCATGGATGTGTGTGATGTCCTTAGGTTAGTTAGGTTGAAGTAGTTCTAAGTCTAGGGTACTGATGAACTCAGATGTTAAGTCCCATAGTGTTTAGAACCATTTGAACTCGTTTTGTTGCCACTTCCCCCAATGATTTCAGAAATTCTGGTGGAATGTTGCATATCCCTTCTGCCTTATTTGATCTTAAGTCCTCTAAAGCCCTTTTAAATTCTGATTCTAATACTGGATCCCCTATCTCTTCTATCTAGTTCTATCACACCAAATCACAAATCTTGCCTCTCACAGAGAGAGACTGTCAATGCATTCTTTCCACCTATCCGCTATCTCGTCACCGAAGGTTGTTTTGACTTTCCTGTATGCTGAGTCTGTCCTTCCGACAATCATTTCTTTTTCGATGTCTCCACATTTTTCCTGCAACCCTCCCCCCAAACCTGTTCCCATTCCGCAGGTGATTACATCAACATATGATTACTTGCTATTGGTAATGCCAGAAATTTGTGCCTTTTGTTGAAACACACCTATTTTTGTTTATCCAGCCACCAAATTATGTTTCTTGCATATTTATTTAGGAAAATTAGTAACTTGTAGGTATATATTACACTTGACACCATTCCTCTGATTATAACTGACAATGGGTATTTAGATAGCATATTATGCATACTGTTCATCATCATCATCATTATTATTATTATTATTATTACACCTGATACCATTTTTTGTTTAATAAAGGATAATCTGTGGTTATGTTACCATACTGTGGAATGTGTTCACCATTGTTACTCTGCTTAGCTATCATCCTGCTCTTATTATTATGTTAGTAATGCACACTATGGCATTATTACATTATTATTGCCTCTTAAGCACCATATTTTAACTATTGATCGTTACAAACATATTGTAAATTCAGTGTGACAAGAAATTTTTTTTCTTGTCATGAAAAATAATTTTTAACCATGTACTACTCCCCCTACCATCTAGCCCCCCTCATCTTTCCACCCCCTCTCCCTATACATTTCCTAATCCTCGATTTCTTCCCTTCCCGCCTCCCTTCCCTCATTACCTCCTTCCTCCTTCACTACCCCCAATACAGCCGCCCTTTCCCCCTATACTTCCACCCTTCCACCCCCTCCGCTGGTTTTTAGACTGGTTGTTCTGTGGTGTGTACATTAGTATTTTGTATGGCTAGGCTTAGACTGATTAGTAAATGGTATGTATAAGGTGTAAATAAAAAGATCATCGTGTACAGGGAGCGAGCTCATCGACGGTCATTATGTATTGAGCGCCTTGTAGCATATAGTGAGTCTAGGAGGATCAAAAATGTTTGTTAGCATTATGTTTTTCCATACATGTAATTTATATTTATGAAATGCGCCATATCTTTGTATATGAGTCAGGTGTAAAGATTTACCTTTCTGATTCCCATAGTGCACAGTATGCATTTTAAATTGTGTAAAAAAATTTCATGAGATTAATTTCAAAATATTTCAATATATCGCCGGTTGATACAATGGCTCCACCTGATGTATATACGGCAAGTCACAAGGGCTTTGCAACACCTCAGTTTAGCCTATGTGAGGTCGTCGGCATGTAATTTCAACTCTATTTGTGCTATGGATGTTGTACTTTTACCTTTTATTCATTTGACAACCTACCTGGGAGCATTCTGTTTTATAAATGATAAACTATGTGGAGTGTTATAATGTGTTTACACTTGTTCTCGAAATGTCGACCACTTATATATGATAACATATACCCAAATGTATGTAAAAGTTTTAGGGCTCTGTCCTTTCCCCTCTCCTCTACCTCCTGTACACAGCAGATACGCCCCAACCCCCCCCCCCCCTCCCCTCCAGTACAGCTCCTACAGTATGCCGATGACACTGCGGAATGTTCTCGCTTCTACCCTTCAACAGTGCCAACGCCTTCTCCAGAATCACCTTGACCTTTTTGCCACATGGTGTAACCAGTGGCTCCTGAAAATGAATCCTTCCAAGACCCAGGCAATCATTGTGGGTCATACCACTCACTCCTTCTGGCTCCTTGATTTCTCCCTTACTACCTGCGCCCATCTTGTCCACCTCTCCCCCACCCTCACCTATCTTGGCCTTACCATTGACCATCACCTCACCTGGATCCCTCATCTCCACTCTATCCAATCCAAAGCTCACAACCGCCTCTGACTCCTCAACTCCTCTCTGGCCAGACATGGGGGTTGAACCCCTCTACCATCCTCCATACCTACAAATCCTTAATCGGTCCTATCCTCTGTTATGCCAGTCCCGCCTGGGTATCCGCGTACCCCCACATTCTATAAGTCCCTCCAGATCCTCGAGTGCCATGCACTCCCCCTCGCCTTCAGTATACGCCTCCCGCCCGCCACATGGATCCTCTATGACCTGATTCCTTTCCCCCATCTGCTCATTTTCCTCAAACATATCTGCGACCTCTCCACCTCCCGCCGCCTTGATTCCCCTCATCCCCTGGTTGCTCCTCTCCTCTCCAACCCCCGCCCTATCAACTCTGATCCTCACCTCCCCCTTCCTTCCTCTGTCCTTTTCCCGGGCTCCCTCCCCCCCCCTTCCAACCTGTATTTTCCCCGCCTGCCCTCTCTCTGTCTCCCTTCTCTCCCCTGAGTCTTTTTTGCTCTCCCCTCCACTGCCTTTCGAACTCCTTCTCGCTTCTGCCCAGCCCCCCCTTTTTTATGTCCCTTCCCTCCATCGGCTCCTCCCTCTTTTCCTTTCCTCTCCTCCCCTCCCCCTTTTTCCCCTCACCAATCCGGGTCCTCACCCCCCCCCCCCATCTGCCACTGTGTCGCCTGTATAGTGCTGTTTTAAGTGAGTGTTCAGTGTAGTGCGTCCCCTGTCAGCGTTGCGAACAGTCACCATACTGTCGCTAGTTGTGTTTTTTTTTATCTTGTGCGAACAGAAACCAGACCGTTGCCGTTTTTTTAATTGTGCCTGTCTATTTACTATGTGTTTTAATCAGATCGCCGACCGTTTTGTTTTTATATTTTTCTTTGTATCTTTTTCTCCATGTTTCAATTTTTTAACAGTCGCTGTCTTATCGCCTGCTTTTGTTTTTTTGATATCTCGTAATTCTGTTTTTTAACTTTTCTGGCTAGGGAGGCTAGGGATCGAAATCCGATTAAGAAAAAAAAAGTAAAAGCTTTTGTAAAATTTGGGTCATACCAAACAATGGTTGTATTTTGTTCAGATTACTGATTACCTATTTTCTTTTCGTATATTGTAATGCCATTCTGAAGATGACAGCACGGTTCTGTCGAAATTAGTAATTGGAATAAAGGTCTAAAAATCAAGCGATCTTGGCTTTCACAAAAAATATATTACCCTTTTGCTTACGTCCAATAAATTCTATTCCTAATATATGACTTTTCCACTTATTTTAAGCTGTGGCTCAAATTAGCTGTGTGATCCAGCCATTTAATAAATCGATTATGTACTGTGATTCATTTTATAGGAAATAAGACAAGTAATGAAATTGTTGGATAAGGACATGAGAAACCCAATTATTGCCTCTGCTATGGTAGTAAAAAGAAAAACCTAGTCAAGCTAGAAGCCCTTCTCCTAGATACTTGTACTGCTGTCGTAGGTCTTGGCTTTGTTTCTTGCATGTATATTATAATCCGTTCACTATGCTGTTTATTGCAGATTACGTGCAGTCTTACTTTCTTATTCACTATTAGATCTACCCCTGCGTTACCTCTATACCATTTTGTCTTAATAACCCTGTACTCTCCTGATCACAATTCCTGTTCTTCCTGTCATCACACTACATTAATTTCTCTGTATCTATCTTCAAACAATCCATTTATCTTTTCAAGTTCTCCAACTGACCTATCCTGTTAACAGATCAAATATTCCAAGCTCCGACCTATGGAATGCCAGATTTATTTTTTCGTGGCGACAACATCCTCCTGATAAATCCTTCCTTGGAGATCCGAAAGGAAAACTATTTCACATCTGGAATATTTCCCCCAGAGGAAGTCATCATCATTAAGCCACACAGTACAGTTCTATGTTCTCTGGAAATATAAGGACTATATTTTCCCTGTTGCTGTCAGTCGTTCACAGTACCATCGTAGCATGCCAATGTTGGCTAGTGTTACAAGGTTAATCAGCCAGTCATCCATAATATTGCACCCATAACTACTGAAATGGCTGCTGTCCCTCTTCACGAACCGTAAATTAGACTGACCTCCCCTAATACCTGTCCCTTGTGGTTGCACGTACGGTATAGCTATCTGTATCGTTGAGGCACGCACGCCACCTCGCCATAGCAGTGTCCATGGTTCGTGGGACGGCGGTTTATATCAACTGCGTTGAATTACTTTTTAGTCACTTTAAAGGACGAGTTATGTTGGAAAAACAATTGTATTTATTGTCCTAAAAGTTACTGTATGTACTTATCTCTTCGGCATTACTTATATTTTGCCGTAAATGTAAAGAAATCAACTGATGTAGTGTAAACGCTGAAATGTGTACAGTAGAAAGTAAAAAAGAAAAGGTGTAAACAGGGCTGGTAGGTTAGCTATGTGCACCAAGTAACTTATCGCATTAAGGTGGCAGAGTGTGACCCGGAAATAACCGAATCCATTTGTGGTCATGCGCGGATTGGGAAACAAGCGGAACGAGAAGCCCTGATCACCTCACCGTGCGTCAGTATTCTGGGCTGTGTTTGAACCCTCTCAGCTGTGTATAGCGTCTCACGGAGTGAGGCATTAGGCAGTTGCTGTTTACCTGCGAGTCCAACATAACAGGGGCGTTAAGGTTGTTGCTCTTCGAGGGGAGCAGGCTACGTGCGCGCATCATGTTTCACCCTGCCTCCCCCTAACTTTCATTTCCATAACAATCCCTACCAACAGAAACAACACTCCACCCTATCTCAAACCACAAACGTCGCAGCTCAGCACAGTACAGTTACACCTCTACAGGTGGGGAGAAGGCGAAAGTAAATCACACCCACTACTGCCTTGGGGCTATCGCATGGTGTCATTGACCTCAGTCGGACAGAAGCTAGTTGAGAGTGACCTATACGAGTTAGTGGGTTGGACGTCATGGAATCGTACTTTCGCAACAAAAACTCATCGAGATTTATGATGCCCATGACAATAGGGAATTCTAAAGGACAGCATAACAGCGGATAAGGCATTCATATACGGATATCACAATTTATTTAAAGAAGTTGCAAAACTTGTCGTTTTATTTATGAAACTAGCAAATCCTGCAATGCTTCGCATTTGATAAATATGTATGTAAATTAGATATACATCATAATCTCCTTCTCCCCCTCCAATCTGTCCATCTCCTCTCCCTTCTGTCTACCTCCTGCATCGCCGTCGGAATGTCCATTTCCTCCCCTCCCCACTCCCCCCTCCCCCCTCTGTCCATCTCCCCCTTTCTCTGACCTCGAACCATGCAAAACCTTGATTGGAAATTGAAGTCGCTTAAAATAATTGGGTAAATTGGTTGGGTTCGGTTGTATTGGGGCATGATGGAAGAGACCTCTTCAGCAGCTGCAACTGTGAGGAAAGTAGCTTCAGTGGCAGTATTTGGCTCAGTTTTAATCTGCGAAAGGACAGACTGTAATTTCGGACGATTCAGATTCGATAGTAATATTCCAATCGTAAGTCGATGAGCCAAAAATACAACCTTCCTATTATCTGTTAAAACCGTCTGGGAGGAAGAAAACAAAACAAGGCATTGTTGTGTATACAATTCTTGATTAAAATTATATATAAGGGAAAAGATTCTATAGGGCAGAAACAATCTGTCCAATGGATTAAATGCCTTACTATTGTAGTTAAAACAGACTGTGAGAAAGGAAACTAAATCGTATATTTTCACAGACTCAGTTTTTGGTCTTTTTTTGTTTTCACAGTCGGTTTTAACAGAAAACTGTATTTTGTTGTTTACGAAAATGAATAGCCTATGTCCGGAAGAAGGTTAATTAGATCATCGAGTAAAAATGTGAAATAAATTGGTCGAGAACTTTTCGGAGTTTTGCTAACAACATTTCCCTCTTAATTATTATATATTTATATGTTGTACATATTTTAAAAACATGTAGCCTATGTCCGTCCGAACGTTTATTATGGCATCACGTAAAATTCTGAAGTAAATCTGTAAAGAACTTTTAGAGGTTTTTGGTAACAACTCTAAACACGATTTGTATTTATGTAGTAGTATATATATGTAGATTTGATGCAACGGCACAGCTTACAAAGTCTTCAACATTTTGAGCCGGAGATATTGATCATGTCCTTGCTATGCTTACACCTAGCAAGCAAACGGGCGAGAACTGTTAATGTGAGATCTAGCGGCAGCACAGATCGAGAGGCGAAAAAGAGCAACGTTTTCAATTCTTTGTACAGAAACGGAGTAAATAAGCTTCATTCTAGATCTTCTTCCAGTAACCTTGAAAAGGAAAAACGACAGTCAATGCTCTGAATAACAAGAATGTTTTGTTACTTCATAATTACAAACCTTTCAAAAACATTCTTAAATTACTTTTCATCCATTACAGACAATTACAAGTTAATCGACGCATGACTTATCGCTATCTGACGAGCCTAGCGTGATTCTTGCAGAAATTCATATCGTTCTTACTTGCCACTTTTGGGTTTACTGATACGGTGGGTGACTACACCGAAAGAGCCCTTTAGGTACAGGAAAGGTTGCCTTAAATATGACAACGCAAGAAACGATGGTGATTCGCTTTCCTTATTACGATAGAGCTACTGCCCGTCACAGCCGCAAGGCCACGAGCAGATAATATTAAATCGGTGCCACATGACCTCTGCGTAGTCAGCTATCGAATGCGAACTGCGTACCAATGTTTGTTACTCGATACAAGTGTCCTGCGCGAGCGCGCGCACACACACAAACAAACACACTATATTATATACCGGGTGATCAAAAAGTCAGTATAAATTTGAAAACTGAATAAATCACGGAATAATTTAGATAGAGAGGTACAAATTGACACACATGCTTGGAATGACATGGGGTTTTATTAGAACCAAAAAATACAAAAGTTCAAAAAATGTCTGATCAGAATAACAATAATTAGCATAACAAAGGAAGACAAAGCAAAGGTGACGTTCTTTACAGGAAATGCTCGCTATGTCCACCATCATTCCTCAACAATAGCTGTAGTCCATGAATAACGTTGTGAACAGCACTGTAAAGCATGTCTGGAGTTATGGTGAGGCATTGGCGTCGGATGTTGTCTTTCAGCATCCCTAGAGATGTCGGTCGATCACGATACACTCGCGTCTTCAGGTAACCCCAAAGCCAATAATCGCACGGACTGAGGTCTGGGGACCTGGGAGGCCAAGCATGACGAAAGTGGCGGCTGAGCACACGATCATCACCAAACGACGCGCGCAAGAGATCTGTCGGACATTTTGTGAACTTTTTTTTTTTTTTTGGTCTAATAAAACCCCTTATCATTCCAAGCATGTATGTCAATTTTTATCTCTATATCTACGTTATTCCGTGGTTTATTAAGTTTTCAAATTTATTCTGACTTTTTGATCACCCGGTATATATATCTGTATCTTGGACAGCATGAAAAGTAAGTGACCAGCCTGCGTCCGTGGCGCGGTACATGTTTCGAGTAGCCTGGATGGCTATGTACCAGGACCACAGTCATCGACGTGGTTTAACAAGAAAGGTTACTCAACCACTGTCGGAATCTTCTGATGCGGAGCCCCATGTTCGGCAATGTGCGCAAGGGCGTGCTCCGAAACACTTGTGCACCAGATCTGCCACAGATCACCGCCTGTTCAGCTTCACAGAGCGGGTAAAGCCTTCGATCTCCACGTTCTGTTATGACTGTGAAACACATCTCGTCAGCTGCAAGTTCTTTGCTATTATGTACGACCTACAGTCCCGTACGAACTCGTACGGGACTTGGTAGATTAATCTGCCACGAGTAATGAGTATCATGGGCAAACATCTATTAGGTGCACTACGAATGTAGTGGTGTGGACATGTTGGGAATGTGGATCTCACGGGAGGCGTGCAAGGGATGAGTCCCTGCAGACGCACTATCCTCTGTGCCCTGGGTGGCTCAGATGGATAGAGCGTCTGCCATGTAAGCAGGAGATCCCGCGTTCGAGTCCCGGTCGGGGCACACATTTTCATCATGTCCCCAATGAAGTACATCAACGCCTGTTTGCAGCTAGGGTGTCCATTTAATTATCATTTCAGTTGATATTCGTTTGACCCATGGCAGCGCCATCTAGTGGGCCAACCCTAGCACCATCTGGTTTTCCCCTTCAAGCTAGACGAGTTTCGTTCTTTGTACTTTTTTCGTTTGATGCTTATTTCGTGAGATATTTGGCCCGGTCACTATTAATGGACCACCCTGTATATACACGGTCCAGTCACATTAGTGTGATCTGCAGCTACGTCCAAAGTAACGTGCATTACCCACTCACAGACCGCAGGTGACAACATTAACAGTGGAAGATATACGAAGGGTGTCGTGGGGAGGGACGGGGGGGGGGGGGGGGGGGGTTCGAGGCCATGGAGAACAGTGCGGTCAATGTCGTAATGCGGAAACGGAGCGATTTATCTGACGTCCAAAGCACATGTTCACTGGCTTTCGGGCCCAGGATGGAAACGTTACCAAAATGACTAAGTTTGTAAACCGTTCGCGTGCTGCTGTGGTTAGAGAAAACCGTGAATGGCAAAATGGCGCCGAGGCAACTGGGCACACCATGGGTCGTAGATGACAGGGCTGTTTGCACCATACTGTGTACCAATGGTTAATCACTGTGCACAATGTCAGTCATATTATCTATGTTCTCTACGTAGTCATACCTTGTAAAACGACTAACAGTCGATGAGACCAGAAATATGTTTTTTCGACGATGACATGTCACAGACTGGTCAGATATACTGTAACATGTATGCAACGTTTTCAGATACGTGGTGACTTCTTGTCCCTATGACCTGCACTCTATGATGAGTGCTTTATTTATTCTCAGTTCAGCATGTACTTGAGAATGTCTGTAAAACCGAAATTACGATTGTGTAAGTGTGAAATAAATAAACAATTTATAGTCAAATGGCGGAAATTACATTTGAAAAGTTCTACGTGACTGTCCCCCAGGAATGAAAAAACATAATTGAAGTTGGATACATGCCATTCTCAGAGTGCTGAATCACGTTTTTAAATATATCGTTTTGAAACAATTCGTCCGAGAACTGGTAGGGGCAATACGACTATGAAAAAATGTATACCACATTGGCGATGACCCTTCGGTTTCGACTACTGGGAGTCGGTACAGAAGTTTGGTGTACCTGCTCAAAGTACAGGCCTACTTCTCATAGATGTACCTCTTGAAACCTGGCTTCTGCGACTCATTTGGTGGATAGACTCGAGTAATCCATTACAGCTGTTTTAAATAAAAATCAAATGGTTACGTTAATATTTTATTGTGGTTCACTTGTATAGTGATAAAGCTATGATTTTTTATGAATGCGTTACATCTACGACACAATAATGGCTCGGAAAAAGTAATGCATACAAAGACGAGAATTAAAAAAATAAAATTAAAAAAAAAAAGAACTGGCCATGTGCGAGTGGGACTGGGCCACTGAGGGTTCCGTAAAACTTAATTATGTATATAGATGATTCATCCACCCAGGGAATCCGTTATCGATGATGATACTGGCAAGATATCGGTCCCGAGAATTGCAAGACCTGACACCAACCTGGACATACAAAAAGAGGTGAGCAGGGGACTTTAGTTTATATATATAAAGAGAGAAGACGTAACAAATTTTTTTAATTTACTTACTTAAACATGAATACAACTTACATTCTATGTATGCATGCAGTAATATTATCCTATTATGCTTCTGACAGATTATGAATGCAATGTAGTTTCTAATGGAAAAAAGATATTTTACGTGATATAATTCAATTTAAAAACTTTCAGATATTTTTACTTTATTGTACACTATGCGATCAAAAGTATCCGGACACCTAGCTGAAAATGACGTACAAGTTCGTGGCGCCCCCCATCGGTAATAATGGAATTCAGTATGGTGTTGGCCCACCCTTAGCCTTGATGACAGCTTCCACTCTCGCAGACGTACGTTCAGTCAGGTGTTGGAAGGTTACTGGGGAATGGCAGCCCATTCTTCACCGAGTTCTGCACTGAGGAGAGGTTTCGATGTCGGTCGGTGAGGCCAGGCACGACGTTGGCGTTCCAAAACATCCCAAAGGTTTTCTATAGGATTCAGGTCAGGACTCTGTGCAGGCCAGTCCACTACAGGGATGTTACTGTCGTGTAGCCACTCCGCCACAGGCCGTGCATTATGATGATGCAATCGCCATCCCCGAATTGCTCTTCAACTGCGGGAAGCAAGAAGGTGCTTAGAACATCAATGTAGGCCTGTGCAGTGATAGTGCCACGCAAAACAACAAGGGGTCCAAGCCCCCTCCATGAAAGACACTACCACACCACACCATAACACCACCACCTCCAAATTTTACTGTTGGCACAACATACGCTGGCAGATGACGTCCACTGGGCATTCGCCATAACCGCACCCTGCCATCGGATCGCCAAATTGTGTACCGTGATTCGTCACTCCACACAACGCTCTTCCACTGTTCAATCGTCCAATGTTTACGCTCCTTTCACCAAGCGAAACGTCGATGGCATTTACCGGCGTGATGTGTGGCTTATGAGCAGCCGCACGACAATGAAATCCAAGTTGTCTCACCTTCCCCCTAACTGTCATAGTACTTGCAGTGGATCCTGGTGCAATTTGGAATTCTTGTGAGATGGTCTGGATAGATGTCTGCCCATTACTCATTACGACTCTCTGCAACTGCCGGCAGTCTCTGTCAGTCAACAGACGAGGTCGGCCTGTATTCTTTTGTTCTGTTAGTGTCCCTTCACGTTTCAACTATCATAACGGAAACAGTGGACCTAGGGATGTTTAGGAGTGTGGAAATCTCGCGTACAGACCTATGACACAAGTGACACCCAATCATCTGACCATTTTCGAAGTCCACGAGTTCCGCGGAGCACCCATTCTGCTCTCTCAGGATGTCTAATGACTACTGAGGTCGCTGATATGGAGTATGTGGCAGCACAACGCACATAATATGACAAACGTATGTTTTTGGGGGTGTCCGGATACTTTTGATTACATAGTGTATTATGGAACCTTGTTTTTGGGAAATTTCATGATTCTATGTCAACAGGAAGAACCCTATAGGTTTTGAAGAATCAGTTTGCGAGTATCAAGGCATTTGATACAAGTAGCCATATCTTATAAAGGATTGACTTAGAACCTTGCAAACCTCAAAAGGACAATACAGCTTAGCATGTGACATACATTTCAGCTTCATACATCTATCCGTTCCTGACAGAAGCGGGTTTTACCAGACAGACAGATAACCGAATAAGAGGTGACAAAAAATATTTTTTTTATGATATAATTATGGATTAACAGCTTTTGAATGTTTTCTTTAACTTGTATTGTGAAGCCTTCCTTCTTGCCAAATTTCATGATTCTGATACGAGGGAAATTCGCTATAGGTTTTGATGAGTTAGCGAGGATCAAGATATATGGCATAAATGATTTCATTGACTAAGAAGCTTAAATGTTTTACATCGCCAATCGACTGCAGGACTTAGTGTGTGGCATAAATTTCAATTTGATACACCAACCTGTTCCTGAGAAAAAAGGGGTCTTAACAGACGGACTGATAGATATACAGACAGACAACAAAGCGATACTATAAGGGTTCGGTTTACCGATTAAGGTACACAACCCTAAAGAGAAAGGCAGTTCATTAGTTGCTGCCCATGAACACGGAAACACGTGTGTACTGTTTTGTGTATTAAACCAGCCTGTTTTGTGTATTAAACCAGGGACGTAGAAACGGCGGTGAGGCTTTGCCCTGCCGTAGCCCTCAGTGGTTCACAACCCCACAACAGGTCACAGCAGTCCATCAACCTCACTGCCACCCCACACCGAACCCAGGGTTATGGTGCGGTTCGGCCCCCAGTGGAGCCCCCCCCCCTCCCCCCCGGGAACATGTCATACCAGAGACGAGTGTAACCCCAAATGTCTGCGTGATAGAGTAATGATGATGTACGCATACGTGAAGACAGTGATTGCGCAGCAATCGTCGACGTAGTGTAACTGAGGGGAACCAGCCCGCATTCACCGAGGTAGATGGAAAACTGCCTTAAAAACCATCTACAGGCTGGCCGGTAGGGCACACCGTACCTCGACACTAATCAGCTGGGGACCGGCACGTCTTTCCACTTGGGAAGCAGCGAAATAGACCGCGTGGCTAGCCGGGCGGGCAAACACATGTGACCAAGATTCAGAAAAGTTAAGAAATGTTTTGAGCCTATGTAGAACAAAGCTGTGGCTCAGTACTGCAAATGTTATACTAAGGCGGTAACAGTGAGAATGGTCTTTTTCAGATTTAGATCCTTGCTTGTACGAGGCGTATTTAGAAAATAAGGTCCGATTTGGCTCGAAATGGAAACCACTGAGAAAATCAATTGGAGCTTTGCACGGATGTGTTGGGCAGTGTCTTTGGTGTATCTGTCGATCGCTTCACGTCGGGCTTTTCAGTTCAGAGTGCAAAGTGATCATGTAGGAACGCCTAAAACAAAAGCGTCTCCCGCTAAGTATGTGTATCTGGTGAGAGATTTCGCCTGAAGCTACACAGCCCACATAACATAAATGTCATGCGTTTCTTTCTTAAAGACAGTTCTCAGCCGCATTCTGCAGAGGCAATCGAGACGCTCCTTCTGCAGTACTTTGTATGCGAAGCGTTTGATCACCTACAATACAGCACTTAATTGGCTCCCTCTGATGTTAGTCTCTGCTCATATGAGCTGATGGCTACAAAGAGTACATTTTGACATAAACAACGAAAGGCAGACCAGCGTAGAGAATTAGTGGAAAGCACAGGCGGCTGCTTTCTGTTGCGAGGGTACTGGAAAGTTCCAACAATGCCGTGACAAATGTCTAAGTCGGGCGACAGCTATTTAGAGGGGTAACTGGAACTATTGCGGAAAAAAGAAATTGATTTTCACTTCCTGAACAGGCCTCGTATTAATTTCTCGTTCCATTGCTCTGGTCTAGATGTATGCATAATATTTATGGAAATCATAGTTGCCTCGTTTGCCCGCTTCCTATTCCTGTTGACGACAAACAAATACAGTGTAAAGCTTTGTGTAGAGATAGACAGGTTTGATGGAGCGCCACTATTTGGGTCATCTTTTGAAATGAAGCGCAGTAACATTGCTTCCCCGCTCGATCTCTATTTACGAGGCAGTGCAATATCTAGTGATTTGTGGGTAATACCTACAATTGGAGAAGGCATTTTCATGAGGCATTCAAAGACTTGTGATGTAGCTGTCTCAGTTTTACCGCTTTAGGTCCACGGTACGATGTGTGTGTTAAGTCGCTGAACTCTGTGAGGAAGATGCTGATGATGCTACACTCGTTTCACAACCTGTAACCTCCACCACGCTGTGTCACACGTTAATGCTACGAGTAGTATTTGAAAGAAATGTGATTATTGGTGACTTATATAATTTATATTCCAGTTTTATGAAATAGAGATAATTTAGTTTCTCGAGCGACCCACTAGTGAAGTTGTTTGTCTTTAACCCTCAGATAAATTTCTTTCACTTTCCCCACTCCCGAAATGATAATTCCCCCCAAGAGTCGCAACCATTGCTCTACATCCATTATAAAATTGACCGCTAATTTATATTTCAGTGAGACTTCCCTTATCATACAAACGTGCGTAAATGGCTTTACCCAAATGGATTCTGTGACGTCAACCAGTGGGACGGCTCGACATTGTAAACATCGAAAAACGGTTGGTTTTAGAGACATAGAATTCTACATCTGCATCTGTACTCTTCAAACCACCGTGAGGCGCATGGCACAGTACATCCCATTGTACGAGTAATTAGGGTTTCTTCCTGCTCCATTCACGTATGGAGCGCGGGAAGAATGAATGATTGAATGCCTCTGTGTGTGCAGTAATTATTCTAATCTTATGCTCACGATCCCTATGTGAGCGATACGCTGGAGGTTGTAGTATATTCCCAGAGTAATCATTTAAAGTCATTTCTTGAAACTTTGTTACTAGATTTTCTCGGGATAATTTACTTCTATCTTCCAGAGTCTTCCAGTTCAGTTCCTTCAGTACCTCTGCGACACTCTCCCACGGATTAAACAAACCTGGGACCATTCCCACTGTCCTTCTCTGTACACGTTCAATATGCCCTATTTGGTATGGGTCCCACACACATGAGCAGTATTCTAGAACCGGTCGCACGAGTGATTTGTAAGCAATCTCCTCTATAGTCTGATTGCACTTCCCCAGTATTCTACCAATAAACCGAAGTCTACCACCTGCCTTACCCACAACTCAACCTATCAAATCATTCCATTTCATATCCCTACAACATGCTACACCCAGGTATTTGTATTAGCTGACCGATTCCAGCAGTGAGTCATTGATATTATAGTCATAGGATACTAAGTTTCTTCGTTTTTTGAAGTGCAGAATTTTACATCTCTGAACATTTAGAGGAGGTTGCCAATCTCTGCACCACGTTGAAATCTTATCAAGATCTGACTGAATATTTAGGCAGCTTCTTCCAGACAGTATTTCATTATAGATAACTGCATCATCTGCAAAAAGCCTGATTTTACTATTAATGTGTCTGCGTGCTCATTAATATACAATACGAACAGCAAGGGTCCCAACAGACTTCCCTGAATCACACACGAAGTTACTTCTACATCTGACGACGACTCTCCATCCAAGATAACATCCTGTGTCCTCCTTACAAAAAAGTCCTCAATCCAGTCACAAATTTTACTTGATACCCCATATAATCGTAGTTTTGACAATACGAGTAGATGCGGACTGAATCAAATGCTTTTCGGAAATCAGGAAATATTTCATCTACCTGTTTGCCTTGATCCAACTTTTCAGTATGAAGATGTTGGAAGAATCAATGTTGTTGCAGGTGATCCACCATTATTGGAGTTTTCTGACGAAGAAAATGCGGCTGTGGACACAACCGACAGCGACGGCAGTCACTATAACAACGACTGCGTTTGTAATAATAATAATAATAGTAATAATGGCGTGTGACGAGGGCCTCGCGTCGGGTAGACCGCTTGCCTGGTGCAAGTCTTTCGATTTGACGCCACCTCGGCGACTTGCGCGTCGATGGGGATGAAATGATGATGATTAGGACAACATAACACCCAGTCCCTGAGCGGAGAAAATCTCCAACCCAGCCGGGAATCGAACCCGGGCCGTTAGGATTGACAGTCTGTCGCGCTGACCACTCAGCTACCGGGGGCGGACGACTGCGTTGGTAATGGTGATTGCAATGGACTGCGCGAAATCTGCAGCAAGTAAAACTGTAAGAGGGCACAACTGCGACCAAAGCTACAATGATAGTACGACGCCAGCCCAAGATCTCAGTTATGGATCACGTTCATGCATAGTTTTCGTTTCATCAATAAGTATCGAGTGACTAATTATATTACAAACAGAGCATCCAACCCCGTGCATGCTTCATGCTACGCACTCCCAGTCGGAGATTTCCCATCTAACTGCTTCCAGGAACAAAAAATTTTGATTTGAAATATTTGATACGTTTAAAACGCTGTCATGATCTGCTCATTAAGGGATACTGCATAATATTACATTAAGGGTTTAATACAGTGAAACAAGTACTACAGTTAAAATCTGTGTGTTTCTCCTGAGGAAGTGGAACTCACTGTGCACAAATACCCAGACTGCTTTTATTCAATATTTGAGAATGAGAGCAATTAGTAGCTTGCAACAAACGTTACACATAATGTCAAAGCTTTACGAAACTTTTTTTCTTGCTGACACACCCTTCAAAATGACGAAAGGAAGAGAGTTTATCCTCACTACGTTTTCGTTGCTCATGCAGTAAAACTACCGCATGAGACATGTTTTAATTTATTACTTCTTCACTACTAATTCTATGCGCAATTCATTCAGCAGACGGAAACCACATGTACCAGCGAATGTACCTGCAAAATTATATCATTGTACGATGCTAGTTCAGGAAATACGTCGTAAAAATCTGAGGTGCGTGGAAAAAAACTAGCTTTTGCTTAAAACGGAGCGCAAATTACCCAGAATGCATCAGGTGTTTGATAGACAGCATTTGGCAAGTTCCAACAAACTAAAAGTAATTTCAAATCTTTTCTACCGTTATTCTCACTTACATGCTTAACGTCAGGTATTTGACACATTAATTCATTTGCAAAGTAATCAGAAGCTGGAGGCAGTTTTATACATGCGATATCGATTCTTCAAAGAATCGGGGACCTGCTGCGCTGAACAGGGCGTAGCGTGAGACTGGCGGCGGTGGCGGCGTATCGCTCATTCTAGACCGAGTAGTACCGTCTCAAATATTCATTCCCCATTCTCGACTTCATGCCTAAAAATGCCACTTTAGAATTCTTTGTCGTCTGCATAATTTTGACACTTTTCATTAAAATCTTTAAGTAAATACGCAGTTTTTTGTAAGTAAAATACAGTATTTTGTAAGTAACTGATGGCAAAGAGGGAATAAGACGCCAGTACTAGACGCTTGTAGCTCCACGGAAGTGCGTGCCGCATATCCCGAATAAACGGGGCAAACACTGGAGCTCCCTGTTCACTGTACAGACGAGAAATACGAATACAAAGTAAAGAGCAAGCGCTGCAAATTATTATATTTACTGGCTATTTAGCCCAGATATATGAATAAGCCATTCTTCATATCAGTAGCGTACCATACTAGGATTATTTCTCGAGGTAATCGAACGTCAAAATCTAAGTGGCCCAACCTCATGTTCAACATAAATGCATGTTCTCTCAGGAACATGCCTTTACTCCAATACAGGCTGCTTCAAATGATTCATCCTATTTCGCAAGATGGTCTTACGGATAAATACAGACAGAAGCTACGAAGTGAATTTTTAACTTTCACACTGGAACTAAAAGTTTGCTCTGACTTGTAAGCTGTTGGTTCACATGGTTACCTGTGGACCCCCCGGTGCAGTTACAGTAGGTTGATCACTTGTTCGTTGTTCACTGGGAGGCGAGACGGCAATAGTATAGGAAGTTTTCCCATCTCCGTTCCGACGGATGCATCTCAATTACGATGGCGCGGCGCGACTTTTGTCGACAACACGTCATCGCACCTACTACAGCGTACGGTGCGCACAGATCTCACTTTGCGACTTTTTGTGAAGTGAAAGTCTACGACTATGTGGCTCCCCTTCCGAGAACTCCGGGTGATCTGCGACGCCCCGCACGAAGACGAGTGGATGCAATAACTTCAGACGTGCAAAAATTTGACAACCATGTAGACGTTTGTAATGCCTCCACTGGAGAGCACATTGAACATGCGTGAAAGGTAAATGAAAACTTCAGTCCTAAATGTAAGAGTAAAAAGTACCCCAAGGTAGTATGTGCTTGCATGTATAAGATACACCCTCGTAAAATCAATTTTTTTAACCTAAACAATCTTTTTAATCCTCATTCCACATACAAGATACACAATGTGATCAAAAGTATCCGGACACCCCCCAAAACATACGTTTGTCATTTTAGGTGCGTTGTGCTGCCACCTACTGCCAGCACTCCATATCAGCGTCCTCAGTAGTTATTAGACATCGTGAGAGACCAGAATGGGGCGCTCCGCGGAACTCACGGACTTCGAACGTGGTCAGATGATTGGGTGTCACTTGTGTTATACGTCTGCACGCGAGATTTCCATACTGCTAAACATCCCTAGGCCCACTGTTTCCGATGTGATAGTGAAGTGGAAATGTGAAAGGACACTTACAGCACAAAAGCGTACAGGCCGACCTCGTCTGTTGACTGACAGAGGCCGCCGGCAGTTGAAGACGGTCTTAATGTGTAATAGGCAGACATCTATTCAGACCATCACGCAAGAATTCCAAACTGTATCAGGATCCACTATAAGTACTATAACAGTTAGACGGGAGGTGAGAAAACTTGCATTTCATGGTCGTGTGGCTGCTCATAAGCCGGTAAATGCCAAACGACGCCTCACATGGTGGCGTCAGTGGGCGATTGAACAGTGGGAAAACGTTGTGTGGAGTGACGAATCACGGCACACACTGTGGCGATCCGATGGCAGGGTGTAGGTATGGCGAATGCCTAGTGAACGTCATCTTGCAGCGTGTGTAGTGCCAACAGTAAAATTTGGAGGTGGTGGTGTTATGGTGTGGTGTGGTAGTGTTTTTCATAGAGGGGGCTTGTACCACTTGCTGTTTTGCGTGGCACTATCATAGCACAGGCCTACATTGATGTTTTAAGCACCTTCTTGCTTCCCGCTGTTGAAGAGCAATTCGGGAATGGCGATTGCATCTTTTAACACGCTCGAGCACCTGTTCATAATGAACGGCCTGTGGCGGAGTGGTTACACGACAATAACATCTCTGTAATGGACTGGCCTGCACAGAGTCCTGA
The DNA here is from genome assembly GCF_023864345.2 of Schistocerca serialis cubense. Taxonomy (NCBI): domain Eukaryota; kingdom Metazoa; phylum Arthropoda; class Insecta; order Orthoptera; family Acrididae; genus Schistocerca; species Schistocerca serialis. Next base: position 594,811,352 of record NC_064639.1, read on the forward strand.
CCTGAATCCTGAAGAATACCTTTGCGATGTTTTGGAACACCAACTTAGTACCAGCGCTCACCGACCGACAACGGTACTTTTCCTCAGTGCAGCACTCTGTGAAGAAAGGGCTACCATTCCCCAAGAAACCTTCCAGCACTTGATCGAACGTATGTCTTCGAGAGTGGAAGCTATAATCAAAGCTAAGAGCGGGCCAACACCACATTGAATTGCAGCATTACCGATTGAGGGCGCCACGAACTCATTAGTCATTTTCAGCCAGGTGTCCGGATACTTTTGATCACATAGTGTACAGCGGTTACACAACAGTAGGCACACTCACATTAACGTGCCTTATACTGTGTAGTGAAACCGATGGCATTCAAGACATATTCCAGTAGTCTTGGAATGGATAAATGAAGGTCTTCCAGCAAAATAGTGGCCATGTTCATGTAACGACGATGGAGGTGGATAGCGATCACACACCATTCTCTCCAAAGTAGACCACAAAGGCTCAATAATACCGAGGTCTGGAGACTGTAGTGGTCAGAGAAGATGCGATAAACGATTTTCGTGCTAATAAAACCAGTCTTGAACGATGCGAGCTTTGTGAATAGGAGCATTGTCGTCTTGAAATACAGCCACAACTGTGGAACAAACATTGTACCACAGGGTGGACTTGATTAACCGAAAAGGTCACATAACGCTTAGCAGTCATGTAACCTTGCAGACTAGCCACGGGGTCCACGCAATAGCAGGATATGGCTTCCCAAATCATCACCGAACAGCCGCCACGTTTCACTCTTGGGACGTACACTCAGCCAGAAGTTGAAAACAGTGTGCAACTACACTCCTGGAAATGGAAAAAAGAACACATTGACACCGGTGTGTCAGACCCACCATACTTGCTCCGGACACTGCGAGAGGGCTGTACAAGCAATGATCACACGCACGGCACAGCGGACACACCAGGAACCGCGGTGTTGGCCGTCGAATGGCGCTAGCTGCGCAGCATTTGTGCACCGCCGCCGTCAGTGTCACCCAGTTTACCGTGGCATACGGAGCTCCATCGCAGTCTTTAACACTGGTAGCATGCCGCGACAGCGTGGACGTGAACCGTATGTGCAGTTGACTGACTTTGAGCGAGGGCGTATAGTGGGCATGCGGGAGGCCGGGTGGACGTACCGCCGAATTGCTCAACACGTGGGGCGTGAGGTCTCCACAGTACATCGATGTTGTCGCCAGTGGTCGGCGGAAGGTGCACGTGCCCGTCGACCTGGGACCGGACCGCAGCGACGCACGGATGCACGCCAAGACCGTAGGATCCCAGGCAGTGCCGTAGGGGACCGCACCGCCACTTCCCAGCAAATTAGGGACACTGTTGCTCCTGGGGTATCGGCGAGGACCATTCGCAACCGTCTCCATGAAGCTGGGCTACGGTCCCGCACACCGTTAGGCCGTCTTCCGCTCACGCCCCAACATCGTGCAGCCCGCCTCCAGTGGTGTCGCGACAGGCGTGAATGGAGGGACGAATGGAGACGTGTCGTCTTCAGCGATGAGAGTCGCTTCTGCCTTGGTGCCAATGATGGTCGTATGCGTGTTTGGCGCCGTGCAGGTGAGCGCCACAATCAGGACTGCATACGACCGAGGCACACAGGGCCAACACCCGGCATCATGGTGTGGGGAGCGATCTCCTACACTGGCCGTACACCACTGGTGATCGTCGAGGGGACACTGAATAGTGCACGGTACACCCAAACCGTCATCGAACCCATCGTTCTACCATTCCTAGACCGGCAAGGGAACTTGCTGTTCCAACAGGACAATGCACGTCCGCATGTATCCCGTGCCACCCAACGTGCTCTAGAAGGTGTAAGTCAACTACCCTGGCCAGCAAGATCTCCGGATCTGTCCCCCATTGAGCATGTTTGGGACTGGATGAAGCGTCGTCTCACGCGGTCTGCACGTCCAGCACGAACGCTGGTCCAACTGAGGCGCCAGGTGGAAATGGCATGGCAAGCCGTTCCACAGGACTACGTCCAGCATCTCTACGATCGTCTCCATGGGAGAATAGCAGCCTGCATTGCTGCGAAAGGTGGATATACACTGTACTAGTGCCGACATTGTGCATGCTCTGTTGCCTGTGACTATGTGCCTGTGGTTCTGTCAGTGTGATCATGTGATGTATCTGACCCCAGGAATGTGTCAATAAAGTTTCCCCTTCCTGGGACAATGAATTCACGGTGTTCTTATTTCAATTTCCAGGAGTGTAGATTCATCAGAACAAATGACATTCCTTCATTGGTCCATAGGCCAGGGTTTATGGCTTCGGCATAACCTTTTCCTGTTGTGGGCATTTGCATCACTGAAGAGTGGTATTCGAATTCCAGATCGCCCTGCAATTCTGTACTTATGGAGCTCCATTCGTGTTGTCTTGGTGCCGTCACGGTTCGTGATTGCGACAGCATTATTTCTGCATTGACTTTAGTAGCTTTCAGCCTCTTATTTTTCGTCCAGTCGCCTTCAATGATCCTGTCACGATCACTCAACACACGCTTTCACCCGCGTTGTGGCTTGGCGGATGATGTTTTCCCGCTTTCTGCGATGTGTTGCACGAGATCCTGACTTCCCCAACATTTTTTTGTTTACCGACGAGTGCAGCTTCCATCGAGATGGACTTTACAACACCCGTAAGTTTCATTACTGGGGAATCCTCACGTCACGTACGTCCACCAGGAAGGATTTTCGCTCGAAATTTGTGCAGGCAAAGTGAGTGACCATCTGATTGTGCCAATCCGTCTACCTCCTCGACTTACCGGGGCAAATTACCTTCACTTTTTGCAAGAAACTCTACCCAGCCTGCTGGAAGATGTTCTCCTGGACATATGGCTACACATGTGGTTGCAGCATGATGGGGCGCCCGCACATAGCAGTCGTGATGTGTGCAGATATTTAAATGGACTCTTCAACGGCCGGGTAATTGGCAGAGGTGCTCATGGGACATGGTCCCCGCGATCACCAGACCTCATGCCACTGGACTTTTCCGTGTGGGGATTCTTCAGGGTTCCAGTTCACCCACCCAGACTCGAGCCACCTAGAAAATGGCTCGCATTCAACACGCCGCCAGTCACATCAGGGCGATGCCAAGAACCTTTGAAGAGTTCGGCAAAACACCGTCCGACGTTACCAAGCTTGTGACGCGTCAGAGGGTCGCCAGCTCGAGAACCTGCTTTAAGTAAACAATATCCTAGTTACAAAAAAGGTCCTTTTCAGGGTCGACACAATTTGTGAAAGACTTTGTGTACGCGTACTAAGAGCTGTTGACGGGTTTGTTCCCGGTATGTCTTATCATGAAACTACAATGGATGTGTCGGGACCCCGGCGGATTCGCCCCCAGAGTGGAAGGCTGGCGCGCTACCACCGAGCATGCGGGCCGCCTTGGATACATTGCGGTCTCCGGCAGGAAAAGCCTTCGCGGTCATGCGTTGTCCAGAGCATCCTGCAACAGGGCAATCTCGCGGCCAATCGAAACGCGTGGCGCCAAGTTTCCGTAGTTTAAAAATTGTGCCTTGTCGACCTACACAACGTTAGTATTTTTGGTTCCTACCGGCATCAGCTATCCAGGGTTAAAATTTCGTGACAGAAATTTTTTTTCGATCCTGTATATAAATGACCTAGTAGACAACGTCGGAAGTTCCTAGAGGCTTTTGTGGATGACGCTTTATACCGAGAAGTCACGACGCTAGAAAATTGTAGCGAGATGCAGGGAAATCTGCAGAGGATCGACGCTTGGTGCAGGGTGTGCAACTGACACTCAGCATAAATAAATGTACATAGGAAAACTCTTTACTGTATGATTACAAAATTACAGAACAATCAGTGGAAGCAGCTACTTTCATAAAACATCTAGGAGTATACGTATGGAGGGATTTGAAGTGGAACGACCTAATAAAATTAATCGCGAGTGAGGCAGATGCCAGACATGGAGCCACTGGAAGAATCGTCAGGAAATGTAGTCCATCAACAGAGGAAGTATTTTAAAAAACACTCGTCCGACCAATGTTTGAATATTGTTCATCAATCCTGACAAAACTCTACCATCTGGTGAGCAAGATGTATGAGAGAGGCGAAATACCCACAGACTTCAAGAATAATATAATAATTCCAATCCCAAAGAAAGCAGGTGCTGACAGATGTGAAAATTACCGAACTATCAGTTTAATAAGTCACAGCTGAAAAATACTAACGCGAATTCTTTACAGACGAATGGAAAAACTGGTAGAAGCCGACCTCGGGGAAGATCAGTTTGGATTCCGTAGAAATATTGGAACACGTGAGGCAATACTGACCCTACGACATATCTTAGAAGCTAGATTAAGGAAAGGCAAACCTACGTTTCTAGCATTTGTAGACTTAGAGAAAGCTTTTGACAATGTTGACTGGAATACTCTCTTTCAAATTCTGAAGGTGGCAGGGGTAAAATACAGTGAGCGAAAGGCTATTTACAATTTGTACAGAAACCAGACGGCAGTTATAAGAGACGAGGGACATGAAAGGGAAGCAGTGGTTGGTAAAGGAGTGAGACGGGGTTGTAGCCTATCCCCGATGTTATTCAATCTGTATATTGAGCAAGCAACAAAACAAACAAAAGAAAAATTCGGAGTAGGTATTAAAATCCATGGAGAAGAAATAAAAACTTTGAGGTTCGCCGATGACATTGTAATTCTGTCAGAGACAGCAAAGGACTTGGATAAGCAGTTGAACGGAATGGACAGTGTCATGAAAGGAGGGTATAAGATGAACATCAACAAAAGCAAAACGACGATAATGGAATGTAGTCGCATTAAATCGGGTGATGCTGCGGGAATTAGATTAGGAAATGAGACGCTTAAAGTAGTAAAGGAGTTTTGCTATTTGGGGAGCAAAATAATTTATGGCGGTCTAAGTAGAGAGGATATAAAATGCAGACTGGCAATGGCAAGGAAAGCGTTTCTGAAGAGAAATTTGTTAACATCGAGTATAGATTTAAGCGTCAGGAAGTCGTTTCTGAAAGTATTTGTACGGAGCGTAGCCAAGTAAGGAAGTGAAACGTGGACGATAACTAGTTTGGACAAGAAGAGAATAGAAGCTTTCGAAATGTTGTGCTACAGAAGAATGCTGAAGATTATATGGGTAGATCATATAACTAATGAGGAGGTATTGAATAGGATTGGGGAGAAGAGAAGTTTGTGGCACAACTTGACTAGAAGAAGGGATCGGTTGATAGGACATGTTCTGAGGCATCAAGGGATCACCAATTTAGTATTGGAGAGCTGCGTGGAGGGTAAAAATCGTAGAGGGATACCAAGAGATGAATACACTAACAAGATTCAGAAGGATGTAGGTTGTAGTAGGTACTGGGAGATGAAGAAGCTTGCACAGATAGAGTAACATGGAGAGCTGCATCAAACCAGTCTCAGGACTGAAGACCACAAGAAACAATGGGATCCGTACCAGAAAGTACTGGTAGAGGAAACAAAAGATCCAAAGAGCGGCAGCACGTTTTGTTGTACTCGTTTAGTAACCGTGAAAGCGTCACGGAGATGCTGTCAAGTCCAGTGGCAGACGCTGCAAGACGGCGTTCTGCATCACAGTATGGTCTACTTTAAAGTTCAGAGAGCGCACGTTCCTAGATGCGTCAACCAGTATATTGACTCCTTCTACTCGGGAAAACGCCAGCAAGATAAAATTAGAAACGAGATCGCACGCAGGTTTATCAGCAGTCGTCGTTCCCGAGAACCGCACGTGACTGGAACAGGGGAAAAATATGATCGTATGGCATTGCTGGCCGGGAGGCCCCATCCGAGCAAGTTCGGCCGCCGAGAGCGAGTCTTATTTTAGTCGACGCCACACTGAGCGACTCGCGTGCCGGTGATGAGGATGAAATGATGATTGAGACAACACAACACCCAGTCCACGAGCGGAGAAAATTTCCAACCCGGCCATGAATCGAATCAGGGCCCGCTGCATGGGAGGTAAGCACGTTATCACGGTACTGTCAATTTTTTTCCAGTCTTTGATACCAACATAAAGTCATTCTAAAATGACAGGTTTCAGTCAGCAATGACCATCTTCAGATCTGTTCTACACTATGTCCTAATGTGATAAAGCCGTAATGACATCGTCAAAACATATAAATAAACTCAAGGTGTGTCCATTGATGAGAGGTTAAACTGGAAGCAACACATTGATGGTCTGCTGAAACGTCTGAGTTCAGCTACGTATGCTATTAGGGTTATTGCAAATTTTGGTGATAAGAATTTCAGTAAATTAGCCTACTATGCCTACTTTCATTCACTGCTTTCGTATGGCATCATATTCCGGGGTAATTCATCGTTGAGTAGAAAAGTATTCATTGTTCAAAAACGTGTAATCAGATTAATTGCTGGAGCCCACCCACGGTCATCCTGCAGACATCTATTTAAGAATCTATGGATCCTCACAGTAACCTCACAGTATATAGATTCACTTATGAAATTTGTTGTTAATAATCCAACCCAGTTCAAAAGTAATAGCAGTGTGCATAGCTATAACACCAGGAGAAAGGATGATCTTCACAATGCAGGGCTAAATCTGACTTTGGCACAGAAAGGGGTAAATTATGCTGCCACAAAAGTCTTTGGTCACCTACCAAACAGCATCAAAAGCCTGACAGATAGCCAACTAACGTTTAAAAATAAATTAAAAGAATGTCTAGATGACATCTCCTTCTACTCATTGGCTGAATTTTTAGATATAAATTAAGGAGGGAAAAAATCTTAAACATTACTGTCATGCAATATTTTGTGTAATATAATGTCTTGTACAGATATCTTTTATTAACCTGGCACGTTCCACATCATTACGAAGTGTCGTATTCATGATCTATGGAACAAGTATTAATCTAATCTAATCAGCAAAGCGTCGACACGTAGAACTAAAATATGGTGTAAAATAGGCCACATCGTCCACGCTATTTTGCGTCACTGTACATAACTTCAGTATATTTTGTACAGTAACGCCAGTTGCAAAATGACTGTGTGGACAATGAAGCCTATTTTACACCAAATTTTAGTTCTTCGTGACGATGCTTTGCTGAGTGTGTTTATCTACAGTATTTTGACGACGCCATTACGGCTTTAGCACATTAGGACATGGCGTAGAGCAGATCTAAAAATGTTCATTACTGACTGAAACCGGTCATCGTCTAAGAACTTTATATTGTGCTCCAAGACTGGAATAAAAAAAATTTTTGAAAGCACGTTATCATCCAGCTCAGAAGACGGACTGGAACAGGGAAAGGGTGAAATTGCACTGGTACACAAAATACCCGCCGCAACACACCGTAAGGTAGCTTGCGGAGCATATACGAACACGAAGACGTATTTCGAACTTCGCACCTACAACGGTTCAAAGAAGCTGGAACACGGACATTTTGCAAGGAGGACACTGGCAATGCAAGAGTTAATGCCACCTGCACATAATCCAGTAATAAACTGAAAAAATCTTATGACTGCGAATATATATATATATGCTACTTTTGTTCCTTTTTTTTAATTAATGACCAAACAGCTGTATTTATTTCATTCCATTCCTTACAATCGATTTCAGAATGACGTGGCATCAGCCTCAGGCACTTAATACTGGAATCTACGTATTACACAACTGCAAACGTATCATGTGCCCAAGAGGTATCATCTATCTCTAAACATATGTACTTACACCTTACCTTCTCCAACGTTAATGCGTGGACGCTGCCTCACGATTATATTATACACTTGCATGTATATAATGTATCGACTCTAGCATTAAGTGCTTGTGGGTGGTATCACGTGGCCTTGAAATCGATTGCAAGAGCGGGGAGCAATACACATGGCATTTTGAGCAGAAAAACTATTGAGAAAGGAAAGAAACAGTTTCCACAGTGACAAGCTTAGTAATTGAAGTTCCCATCTCCTCTGTTACAATGTAAGGAACAAAATCTTTTTATCTTGGCTCAGGGCACACACATTCGACAAACTTGTGTTTGTGGTAATGCTTCAGGTTTGTTATTAACCATTACTGCGCCCACGTGCCGGTGAAGTTCTCGTGAACATTTCAGCGCCACTAGCCGCCAGATGTCTGCTAATGGATTTGGTTGAAAAGTTTTTTAACGCAACAAGTCCACCACCTCGCTGAATGCGGTGCTCTTACAGGCCTGTCGAAGTGAACAACGCTCTGTTTAAAAACTCCCCTACCATATAGCGAGTGATCGCGCTATGGCCGATAGGAATATGCAGGGTGTTTCAAAAAGAATGACCTATTTTCAAAACTCCACATTTATTGATAAAAACATACGGTACTACAAACATGGACTAAATTAAAACACACAGAAAATCTTGAAGTTTTGGCTATGCTACTACAAATGCTACCAGCGGCAGCATGATCATCATCTTAAACGATATCTAAATTCTTCATAAGGTTTACACAATGTATATGCTTTTGCGGAAGTTACGGCGCCTGTCCCGTGTTCTTCACTACGTCTACGTCACGAGGGAGATAAACACACTTTCCTTCACATATCCTCACAAAATAAAATCGCGCGAGATTTTGTCTGGCGATTTTGAAGGCCACGAATGCAGTCCTGTGTCCTGGGGTTTCTTACGTCCTATCCAGCGTTGAGGCAGAGTGTCGGTGAGAAAGTGACGTGCGTTGTTGTGCAGGTGTGGTGGAGCTCCATCCTGTTGGAAAATAGTCATCTGAGGCGTCCTGAAGTTGTGTAAAGCGCCAATTCTGCAGCATTTGAAGATGCTGGACAGGGCGCACAGGACCGCGACACACTGGCCTGTATTCTTGGCCTCAGACATGCGACTTTTTCTTATCGAGATATACGAAGAAAAGTGTGTTCATCTACCCTTTCCCTCGTGACATAGAAGTAAGAACAGAGTAACAGACTACATAACTTCTGTAAAAGCAGATACACTGTGTAAAGTTATCGACGAATTTAGCTATCGTCTAGATGTTGTTCGTGCACATAGCATTTGTAATACCGTAACTAAAGCTTTAAGATGTGTTTTGCAGTGTACCCCATATCTGCGGTACGTTTTTATCAATAAATATGAAATTCTGAAATCAGTCCATTCTTTTTAAAACACCCTCTAATGGGTTCCAGCTGTTATTTTAGCTAAACAATAAATACTGTTCTTCAGTTTCAATTTCCAGTCTGTAGCAACTTCCAGAAACACTAAACCAAAATACGTCTAATGGTGAAAAAATTGCACGCACAAATCGTCGGGTCTCAACAAGTGATTCGATAACAGCTGACCAAAGGAAAGAAGTAGGGAGTGGAGGGCATGTGGGAGAACAGATTTATGCCGTAAATGCATTCAACACGAGCCGCGTTGTCAAAGAAGTGCGTAAAACGAAAAATGTATGTCTGCGCTTTAGAATTACATACTCCTACGATACTTTACTGCTTTCTCAGAGCAAAAACCTTGTTATTAAACATTTTGTAGTGTTCCTTGACCAGCCATGCAAGAGCGTTGTGGTTTCCACGACGAAGCCATGTCACCTTACCTGTAGTGCTGCATAAGTTTATTCAGTTCCACCGGTGAATCGATACCGCATGTCAGCGGAAAAACACCTTGTAAATTTCTTGTGTCTGTAACGTTATGCATACTGTTCTGTATCTCCCACAAGCAAGTTTCCATTATCATATTACTTGCCATAGGAAGTTCCACGAGTTCGCGGCAGAGATAGCCGACGGAAGTTGATCAAAACTTGTTTCTCGGAAATACGAAATTACTTTGTGTCAACAGTGCAAGTCTGCATATGGGCCATCAGTATTGGCGAAACTCTGTGCAGCTCTAAACCACTGTGTAATCGAATTATTACTGATTGAACAACCCAAGGGTGTACGGCCGATTCACAGTGACCAGTGGGCACAATACACTAGTGGCCAGTCACATCGTCATCGTCAGGCGCGGTGACGTTAGTTCATCAGCGCTTCTGACGATAGTGACATGTCCGGTGGCCAAAACATTGTGCCCGTTGGGCACTATGAACCGGAAGTACAACCGTGGACTGCTCGACCAACAAATAAACCGAGAGAAACTGCAATATCACAATAATAATTACTATTGTTATTGTTCATCATTCTTGAGTGCACTGGAGTCGACGGAAACCTCGTTAATCCCTTTCTCTGTGTAACTGATAAACTAATGTACATACACCTAGAAAGGGGGCAGGATACAAGCATAACCACTGTAAGTACACAAGGCTCTTTTTTAATTAAGAGTAATAAGGAAATATATTAAAATTTCGTAACAGGTGTATTGAGAAACGGTTGTCTACACTATACAAAAAAATTTAAAAAAAAAGCAACTGCCACAAATTAGTTACATATTTTTATTTGAAGATGCATCATAATGCATTCGGACTCTGAAAATTCATCTTCCGGAAAACGGCCATACAGTTAAAAAAACCTTGTGATTTATTAGTGTTCTGTCCTAAGATGTAAAAACATGTGAAGTAAAGTGATAAAAACTGAAGACAATAGCAGTCCACATTAAAGAGCTTTATCCTCAGTGAGTGCATAGTAATCAGGTGTGGCGAGTTTTGAAAATGCGCCGTGCAAACTAACATTTACTACATTTCATTTTCGTTGATTTTTTGCACAGAAGCAATACTAGTGCAAGTGAAGTATTCATCATGCACACCTACTACCCTTACAAACAACGACTGCGTCGTCTGAAACATATCCATGTTGGTGTTACGTGCTTTAACACACAATAGTGCAAATTCATTTTCAGACAGTTTGTTAATGTCCACCACTTGCGGTTGGTTGCTGCATGTCTGTTTTATGTATCACATAATTTGGCCTGCGGTTGTGTTGCTTGCTTGTAACATTCAGTGCCTGCCAAAGTTTTTCAGCTCACTGTGACTGATGAGCTACATTTCCCCTCAAAAGTGACTTTTACTACTATACACCAACGATCCACCACGATTCTTTAAAAAAACGAGACTACCTTTTGATTACAAGCATGACAACGCAACGCTGTAGAACCCATACGATAACGCAACTGCAGCTAAAAATAAATATAAAGTGAAATAAAAATTTCAGACATGTGGATCGATCGCTGTTACGGTAAGTAGTATTAAGTAAATTTTCAGCCGGCTAAGAAACAAAACTTATCATTAACGTCCCATGTGAATATTGGCACGGGATGAAACTGCAGCGCACATTAAGTGTAACCTCTTGAGAATGCTTCGAAACGCATACATTGTCGTAGTATGGTCAACTCTGAGTAATAACTGTACAATTGAAGTTACTTACCTTACTCATTACAATGGTCATCGCTGGTTCAAACGTAAGTGTCCATACTTAACATTTCAGTCACCTAGAAAAGTGACGTCTGTAACCTGCAATCAAGCAGCTAGGAAATATATTGTTTCACAATCCATGTTACACACTTCTAGAGGTGGTAGAGGGAACTTAGTACATGAAGTTTTATAATATAGGAACTCATGTCCGGAAGCGTCATCCAACGACGCTACATAGCTCAAAGGTATAGGCGCCGGCACATGCAAATATATGTACATATATACGGTTATTCCGTGATGATGTCACGAACTTAGAAGGATGATGAATAAAGGACAAATGTGTCAATCTGAGGTAGTAGGGGTCTCTGTGCCGGGACTTAAAAACAAAAACAGTTCCGTTATTTCTGACAGTGGAATACATGTACTGGTACCGTTGTTTCTACGCTTGTAGGGCAGGCAACTTTCAGAAGTAGTAGTATGGGCCAAAACAGAAAAAAATATATATAGTAAACATGGGCTCTAAAAAATGCATACCTTAAAAAGGTAAGAGCAGTTGTTCAACAGGAAAAATTTGTTTCACAGTAGCGAACATGAACAAGTACGCATAGCTCCTCAGTATGCATTTTAGAGCCCATGTTTACTGGAAAATTTTTCCCTTGTTTTCGTCCATACTTTGTACTCCATATTACCACCTCTGAAAGTTGCCTACCCAACAATCGCAGTTACAACAATACCAATATATTTATTCCACTGTCAGATGTATCAGAATGATTTTCGCTGTAACTTTCGACTCGTTCGTACCCGAACCAGGGGTCCTTACCTCAAATTGATACATTTATCCATCTCAATCATCCTAGAAACTTTGTAACATCATAGGGTCACCCTGTACATACAGACGGAATTCTTGGTAAAATAAAGCTTTATTTGCTGTCAGTTATAATCGAAACGATTAGTGTCAGGCAACATAACACTAAGGCAGATGACTATAATTTCATTTCCATTTTTGATGATTATCGGTCATCTTTCTGCTTTCCGCATGTTAGGACAGGGATGGCAAACTCACCTTCCCTAAGGGAGAAATCATTCACAAATTTTGCCAACACAGAGGCTACGCCGCGACTGGGCGCACTTCGCTTCACAAAGCGTTCGTAACCCTGGTTGGGAAGATTTTCAGTTACAAACATATTTCACATTGAAAACATGCACGAATACCACTAAACACATCGCAGCAAATTCCCGTGGTTAGCATATGTTCACTACTTTGGCCTGAAAATCATCTCGAAAATATCCACCCTTAATGAACACTTGAATGAACCTGGGAACTAACGATAATGATATTCAGAATATAGGTGCAACGCAGATTTCGACCCCGAATCACATTCCACACCAAAGTGAAGTCGCAGTTTCTTTGCGAAACGATGCAGTAGTGGGGAACATCCCTTTGACTACGACGTCAGAGAGGTATCGAAAGGCCTACTGGTGAAGTATATCCGCAGTGTCGTTTTCAAAGGAACTTCCCGGCATATGCCTCACATGATTTAGAGAGACAAGGAAATTCGTATGGACGGACGGGTTGCGAAAAGCTGCCCTCCCTGATACATTCCCAAGATGGGCACACATATGACAGTTCGTAGTGGGGGCGGAGGATCGGCTTTAGACCTGGGGGTATGGAATATTTACAATGTTTTGGAAGACGAATGGTGACTTGTTACTAAGCATAAAAGAAGTTCCAGTTTAGACTCCCATAATACCGACTTTTAATCCATTTTCGTTAAAAAGGCTGACTGCATTATATTTTTGACACCAACCTTACTGTACACTGTGATACTCAAGGCTGTTTCGCATCCTACCAGTATCACGTTACTAAGCTGAGATATGGAGAACTGTCCTACTATGAACATTTAAGTGGTCTATTACATATACCACCCAATTAATATGAAACGAACTACAGACATGTATAAATGAGATGGTGAAGCTGAAGACTGCATCGAAAACAAATCTTCACTATGTTCTGGTAGTGTTACAGGACCTCTTGTAAAAACGAGTGCACCGAAAAATCACTGAATTTTAACACACTGAAATTTATTTTAGTTTAATGATACAATAATAATTGGTAACATTCAACCGTAATTAATGTCCTACACAACTCAACAACATGGTTCGAGGGGAAGTGTTGTTATCAGGTTGTAAAACTTCCCGTTTTAACCACATGAGAAGTTTTACAACCTTGTGACGAAGGCATTCTCTCTTGAAACGCGCTACTGAATTGCGAGAATGGTGAAAATTACTGTTCAATGCTACCAATTATTACCGCAAAAACAAACAATCGTTACCGCAAATCTGTAATAGCTAATATTAAATTAGTTTGATGATAGTACACGAAGTATTTGAATACTGCAGTGGAGGAAAAAAGATATACTGCGAACACAGACAAAAAACATGCGAATGAGCAAACCTCTTCCCTTTAAGATGATTTATATCTGGAATATCAGAATGCGATTGTTGACTGGCAATATGGGGTTACCCAGTCCACAAAGGAGATTGCTTACACATCACTCGTACGACTCATCCTAGAATATCGCTCTAGAGTGTGGAACTCGTACCAAATAGGCCTTACAGGGGATGTCGAACGTATTACAGAGAAGGGCAGCACGAATGGTCACAGGTGTGCTCGATCTGTGGTTGACTGTCGCAAGGATGCTGAAGCAGCTGAACTGGTAGACTCTTGAAGATATATACTACGACCCCTAACTAATGCTCCCATGCGAATCGGAGGACAAGATTATATTAATTACAGCACGCATGGAGGAATTTAAACAATCATTCTTCCCGCGCTCCATACATGAAAAACCGTAATAACTGATACAGTGACACGTACCCTCTGCCATGCACTTCACTGCGATTTGCAGAGTACAGATGTAGTAACTGATTACAGTAATAAGAAACATTGTTTTGATGGAAAAATCAGCTAACTTTTTCAAATGTCTAAATTGGATCATCATATTTCCGGTTTACACTTAATGAATTACGTAAATCCGATGCTAGTGAGTCAGGAATCTGTTTACGATGAGACATAAATTGAATTTTTCATCTGGGGGACTATCTATCAGTTATTTTACTTGTTTTAACAAGCAATTATCTTGGGCAAAACACACGATGTCTGTTCTACATTGTGTGACAAATGAATACATATTAAGTGGTATCAGGTATTCGCTCAACACACTCAAATCACTTTAACAGAATACTGAAATAAGTCTTTGTTAATACAAACTGCTATAAAATTGTCCAAAAAAGAGGAAACTAAGATCAAAGACCAAGTTAAAAATCTTAATTCAAAACAATATGCAGAAATCAAAAATGCACTGCTAATACTTAATTACGTTGGTGAGAATTTTGAAGTAGCTCTTTTTCTCGCAGAAGAAAACTGTTATACAGTTTTCTGGAAGGAGTATTTACTGCTGAAGTAATTACTATTTTCAATTTTTATGTTTGAAACTTTAACTTCGCTTACCTCCTACGTTTCAATAAAACTGGTAAAAAATAAGTTATTGCTGAGAGTCGCGCACTGAAAACCCACCGCGCGGTAAACTTTGTTCTCTACAACAGGCGAGACGGTGATAAGTTATTTAGACACATACATAACAAAAACAAAGGCACAAAAATTTTATTAAATCCAGACACAACACTACCAAGTAAAACTTCATAAAGTCACCTATGAAGAATTTTCTTCATATAACAGACTTCACCTTCCCCCCTAGGAAAAAAAGGTACAACATCTAATGGAAAAGGCGGCAAAGGACCCAGTTGTACCTATGGTTCTCGACCCACTTTTATCGTGTTGCTAGTCAAAGTCTAAACTTCTATAAATTCGCACGCGTTCGCATGTGTATCGATGTAACCAACGTGACAGCAAAATAATATGTATCAAATGAAGTAAGGACATGAAAGAATCTTGTGGCTAAAAGCCAGAGCCAGCCTTGTCGAACATTTCCTAATCGTAAACCAACCCTTTGATTCATATTGCGACATGCAGTAACGGAAAGTACAACTACTAAGTTAAAAGTACCAAAGACACTGGAAATTAACGAGCATATGACACAAAAACAGTTTCATTATTCCACGTCCAAAATTACGAGTAACTTTTGCATCACGGAAGAACTGTGTAAGTACTGAAAAATCAGTTTCAAAAATGCCACTTTCTATTAAATCTTTACCTTACTACCTTGTAACTTTAAAATAGCTATAACTTATCTATCACTAAATACCTCTCTCTGCCCCACGACAACTTTTCTGCCATTGCGACACTCACTTGTCTCAAGATTGTAATGGTCTGTACACATCGTATGCGTCGTGTTTTGAAAGTACGAGGAGCAGCGTATTGTGTGTTGACGTCCAGCTGTGCCGCGCACCTGTGAACTCTTATCAACTGTCAGTTACGTTGGTTATTCCCACGTCGTTCTCCGCGGCGCGGCGCAGCACAGCACATCTGCATTTAATGCTCCTTAAAACGACGGAACACGGTTAGCGCAAAAATAAATTTTGCAGCAAACATAGAAAGTTTATTTTTTGTCGCCTCTAACAACTTTGGCAAAAATAAACACAAGTAATTCAATTTACACTTCTTTCACAGCCACAGTGGAAACTACCCGCTACCCTCACATGCGTTGCAAGGACATTTCTTTTCACCACGGCCAGTTTTGAGGATTTCCTACCAATCCTTCTAGTGGTGTACATAATGGTCATGGTTGATCACTGTATAAACATGAAAAGTTCTAATATTTTAAAGCAAGTTACATTTCCTTCAAACGTATCACTCAAATTGAGGCGGCTTACGCAAATAGATTCTCACACGATACCTCACTAGATCTAAAGCGCCTGCGTCGCTAAAATAAAGGGAACGCAGCCGTTACGAAAACATCAGATCATACATTGCGTCCAATAATCCCATAATGGAACTACCATCAGATGTGTAATGAGAGTGAATATAGGATAACATAAAGAGTCAGTGTAAAACACAAAATTTTGTCAAAATCTGCGTGCATAAAAATCAAATGCACGGCTACCTTTACAATTGTATTCCACAGTATGTAATTTACGGGCGTTACATGAAAGATCTATTTTTATTTTCAACATTTGACTGATTTTGCACCACATTGATATGTCTGAATTGAACAAGCTTGCCCTGTTAACAACGATGTGCCTCTGACATATTACGCATCACTTTTGGGTTGCAATTCTGAAGAAATTAAATCTTGTTGCCTACTAAGTTTTCATTTGGGTAACATCCTAGGCAACGTCCTTCACCGTGGCTACAAGGTACAATGCCTCACTGTCAATTTTTGAATTAGCACCAGATTCATACTTACAAAGATAGCATGTACAAACAAGCAGTAAACTAGTACAGCTTCTTGCCAATTACAGCTGCGACATTATAGGAAAATAGCAGCCACAACACGGCTTTTGTGTGACTTCCTGCAGAAAGCTACTTTTTTACAATTACTTATGGTACTTTGCCATACTTTTCCATAATCTCAGAACTTCTGTATAATTTGTTGAAAGGCTGTTAGTAACTGCAATTTACACCATTAAAGCAATAAAACACTGCTAACTTAAAATTGTTAATCACAGGAAGTTTGGAGGCATAATCTCATCTTACAGGTGAGAGAGGTTTAAGGTGCACGTGCAAGCTCACCAAGAAAAGTACACAGCACAAAGTAATAATGCATTTCCATAGCCATTAACATTAGAAGAAAGTCTAAATCCAAAATTGTCGTCAGAAATACTGCACTATGTGTCTGAGGACTTCGTGAATGTTTTTACTGTACAAAATACTATTCACTCTGACCATCAAATCGGTTGAAGTCCTTTCATCAGTCTTACGTCACTTTCTTCTCAGAAGTATTCACATGGGAGAAGAAATATTTGTACACAAAAATCCATTAAAGAGTACTGAATAGACCAGTCACAGAATACAAATCACACTTGCAAAATATCTTAGCAACAGCCATTAAAGAATGGTGCAATAACTGAAAACTGCATTGATTACTTCATCCCACAGTTTAAAACAATCAAGCCCCCACAAAGATTGATATATATTTTATAACATTTTCAATAAAATAAATAAAAATTTTCTGATAGTGCACCACATTATAGGTACATCACAGTACAGATATAAAGATTTAAACAGACTACCTGTAAGCAAGAAAATCTGTTACCTTAGAACTTGTCATCAACTACATGAACTGACTCATTAACAGAAATGCAAGGTCAACTCACCTGGTTAGATGCCAATTCCACGGAAACAACAAACGTGCAGTTTTCAATGCACAAGTGCCAACATCCAGTGTCATTCAGAAATGAAATCACCCACACAAGTGTAGCACTTACATATGATCACACCACACTGGACCAATATGTCACTTTCCCCTAACAAGCCAATTCCACTGTAACTACAGTAACAGCCCCAAGGTGATAAATATATTAATATTTTTGTATTTCGTCACATCTTCAATATTTGAATAAATACTGAAAAACAATCATCTTAGCCGGCCGCGGTGGTCTAGCGGTTCTAGGCGCGCAGTCCAGAACCGCGCGACTGCTACGGTCGCAGGTTTGAATCCTGCCTCGGGCATGGATGTGTGTGATGCCCTTAGGTTAGTTAAGTTTAAGTAGTTCTAAGTTCTAGGGGACTGATGACCACAGATGTTAAGTCCCATAGTGCTCAGAGCCATTTTTGAACAATCATCTTCACTTTAGCCAAATTTCACAAACTTAATTGTCCTGTCATCTTCCCCTAATACTGACGAGTCAATGCATTGAGAACATGACAGTTTGCTGAATTGTAAGAGATACAATATTTTTAATAAAAGCTAATAAATAACTATCAATTCTAAAAAGGGCTTTCGAAGCATCCGATCTGAAAAGAATCCGTAACAACATAACAACCATGACTAATATATTATCTAGTTTCTGCCAGTACTATTACCTGACCCCCCCCCCTCCAAAGAAAATAATCAACTGCATTCTTCCCTATGTGCACTGAAAACACTATGAGAGTAGGTGAATGACGTTATAATGAAAATCTGAAAATATTTTGTTAAATATTCCTAGATCAAGAAACTAATAACCGACATGCAGTGGCTTATATACGTTTAAGAATACATTATACCATATAATAAAAATTTAAACATTTAGATATTAACAATAAAAGAGTTATGATACAGTGCATGTGTTGTGCACAACGACAGCTCATAAACAAGAATTGACATCTAGCACACTTCATTCCTTTACACAGTATTATGAAGAATGACGCGAGTACAAAATTCAAATTCTGGGCCATAATGTTAAAATCTCTTGTCCTGCATGTCTATCCTTTTCCCAATGCCTCCACTGACAGATAGTTATATGCATTGTTTTTATTATCTCTATTCCATCAATATTTGGAAGTATTGTATTAAACGGTGTGTGACACTTCAATTCATATGGCCAACTTTAACATCTGATTAATTTTTATGCGTGCGAGCCAGCTGAACTTTGAAAACAAAAAGTAAATGCATGAATTAAAACTGACATTTCAATAGCCCAACATATGAGTAAAACAAATCAATTATTCTGTCATTTGTAAAATAGGAGATTCCATCAAGTATATAAGCAAATACTAGCCTAGCCCAGTAATGTCTACACAGGATACTCTCACTATGAACAGAAAAACACAAGCATCTTTCATTTTTAGTCTTAAGTGGCAAACAACAAAAACACAGCAGCCACCAGATATCAAAAACACAGTGACAAAAAAATTGTACTTCATGCCACAGAAGAAGAACCTTATTTGTTGCCATTGTGGAAACTACAAGCAAAGATTTTCTAATAGCAGCATAATTGTAGTAGTATCATTGGATGATATACTAAACAGTGTTTCATTTTAACTATTCCTCACATACACTTCTGTCAGTCGTATGCGACATATGCAACTAATATAAGAGACTACGACAACAACATTATTCTCTCTGATTTCTTCAGACAAGTTTACATCAGGTTGTCTAATGTCGTGTGAGTATAAATTCATTTTGTATGGGTCTATGATAACAAGGCACTATGGATAAAAATAAACACAAAAACTTTATAAAAACCATGTATTAAAACATACTTTGTTCTTTGTTACACAATTAAAAATCTATGCATTCTGCCATCATCAAAGTAACATGTAGATCTTGAGTCCACATTAATTTATGCTGGCTAATATTACAGTAATATCCAACACATTTCACTACTATTTACATACAATGTTCTTATTTTGGTTGGAAAAAAGAATACTGACAACACAGCAGTTGAGCTAACAAGGCTATTAACCTGTAAAGATAATATGGAAATAACTTTACAAAATGTTAATTGATAATGACAGTCCTGAGCTAGTCAGAAGAAAGTTTTGATATAAAACTCTGTACCAACTATAGAGTATACAGACCATTCCTTCACTCTTTTGCAGATAAAACTCTACCAACACAAAACAAATTAGAGATTCATTAATAAGCTACATAAATCCACATGTCCCCATGTTTGGCCACCAGGCGTAGACAGCTTGGAAAAGGTTTAGTTACAAGAACTCAACACTGTGGTAAAAGTTTTTGAACTAGAAGATCAGAACAAAATCAATTAGTTAATTAGTGACATCATCCTGTTTGTAGTATTTTCTCATGAACAGCTCTTAACATGTGAAACAGCAGCAAAGGGGAGAAGCTAACTACACTCAATTATTCAACTGACACTGCATTACATAAAGATCTGGCAATAAAAAATATATATACAATGAAATCCTAACATTAACAAATAAATTATTATAACTCAGCAACATAACATTGTAGAAACCTTTTAAAGTATGTAATGCAACATTATACTAATATTAGTTCAGTTCTCTTTGGTAGCAAGTAGGAAAAGACTTCAATCATTTTCCTTCATCAAGACTTATTTATAAATTAACCCAATATCACAATTCAATGCAAAACCTAAAAATCTGACTAGCTCAATCAATATGTACATACAAACAACACTTCTAGTGCTGCACTACAGCAGTAAAGAGCTACAACAATTCAAGTTACATCACTGCTGTGTTTTCAGTATCAGACCAGTCTTTCCCAGCCTCAACTGCGTTAACTGGCTCACATAAAGCCCATTACAAATTGCACCTCCCACAAGAAAGTAAAAAGGATTTATTTAGTTCTAAATTTTAAAAATCATTTCATATTCAAAATCTGATATGGTACAACCCTTTCCTTGTATACCTACAAAATCAGACGGATTCACTGTATGTGGCTGCAGTGCAAAGGAGGTTACAAATTAATAAATAATCACGCATAAAAAAGTCAGGGCATTTTCAACAAATTGTTCTGCTGTCTACTTTCATATTATATACAAAACGTGCAACACTTTAGGAATATATACGCAGACAAAAATAACAAAGCACTTTCGAAAGTGGACCCAACCTGATTTTTTTTTCTTTTTTTTCACATTATAACCTCCTACCATTCTGTTCGCACAAGTAGGACTTTGTTTGCTATAGTAACTGTGAATAGATAGATAGATATATGTTTTACAATACCAGCCATTAATTATGTCCTCACTTCACTCTTGTATTTACATTCACGGTAAATATCACAAGTTAAACATGATTTCAGTGCACTCCCACACATAGAAAAAAAGAAGTTTTGCTTTTAACCACTAAGTACATATGATGGCTCAAAATTTAATTTAAATCCGAATGTAGGTACATACTGAATCATTTTTGATATATCCATGAACAAGTACCATACTTTATGGTTCTGTCACAAAACGGAGATGACATCCTCGCAGAAACTAACAGCCTACTGTAGAAAAGAACGATTCAAGATAAATGCAAAAATTGCATATACAACCGGTTTTATGAACAAGGAAGTTCCAAATGATTATTCACATCAAAGGATAACAGTCTAAAAGCTAAGACTCGGCACCATAGTTATACAAACAACTCTGCTCTCACTAAATATGCTGTCTGTACACAACGGGTACGTGCTTAAAGTATCAAATTATATGTAAAATTCAGCACCAACTATAAAAATGTAGGACGTTAGATTGATGTGCACTGATAATAGTGCAGTACCATCAAATGTGGCACAGTGACTGACACTGATTAGGCCAGGCTGAATCGATGTAGTGAATCACCTCAATAAAATTCAGTGAATGAAATATGACTATATAAAAATTAAATAGAAAATATTTCAATGTGACTGCTCGTGCAGCGGATCTGTGCACACTTACTGAAACTTCCACAGTGTAGAGTACAATGGAGTGAAATACTGCACACCTAAAAATTGTGGCCAACTGGGTTTTGAAGCAGCACTTGCGGAACCTGCTACATTCGCAAGAATGCACACCACCAGACACATAGGAAGTGCAGGTTGAAACACAGAGCGTCATCTTTGTATCAAAAACCAACGATTTGCATTGGAATCAAGTTGCATAATTTACAGCAGATTAACAGTAGACTGCTTACACACATTTAGGCTGCTAAAGAAATGTAGTTTCTACCTTAATACACTGCGGGTATTTTCAAAATAAGCGATAATCTTTTTGTAATATCTGCATAACCCTTACTACAGCCCCGCAGAGAGCAAACATAGGGCTTCTGTACAATGTCTAAAAGGCATAAATTTACAAATCAAAGGAAAACATGGGAAACACTGATTTAATTTCTAAGGAAATACACGTATGTAATACACACCAAAAACAACGACAACGATCTAAAAAGTTGGCCAGTCAAGTGGAACAATACCAGTTTCAAATGCGATGTAGGCCCTAATTGTAATTCTGCATCACTTTACAATTCTGTACACACCATATATCGTCAGTCGATATGACGTTCCTTACAGAACAGTGCAGCAGCAGTAGCTCTTCTTTTCTTTTTCGGGGCTGAAATTCATTTGCCTGACTATTTCGGCAAACATTTCATTGACATTTGTCCTGTTTTTGGCACTTGCTTCCACAAATGGGCATCCCCACATCTGCGCTAAACCACTACCTTCACTCGTCGCTACCTCCCTCTGGTGCTCGAGGTCTACCTTATTTCCTACCAGTAATATAGGTACTTTTTCTGTCCCTTTAACGCGAGTGATCAAGTCCTTCATTGTTTTGATGTCTTGGAACGTTTGATGGTTTGTCAGGCTATACACCACAACAAACCCTTGTCCATTCTTGATGTACAGGTCGCGCATACTCGCGAACTGTTCTGTACCGGCTGTATCCAGAATTTCCAGCACACACGGCGAATTGTCGACTTCTATTTCCTTCCTGTAGAAATCTTCAATCGTAGGATCATATTTTTCCATGAAACAACCAGACACAAACTGGACGGTGAGAGCACTTTTGCCAACCCCGCCCGAACCGAGGACGACAACTTTGAACTCGCGCATTTCGGTTCTTTCACGGTCAGATATTCCTCACACAAATTGAAAACTGCACACTACTGACCAAAATCTCTCACTGAAACGCTAATAACACTCGAAAAGAATTTAAGCCACCAGGAACACGAGCCATCGCACACTTAGCTCTTCACTCCTGTCGCCATCTTACAAGACTGATTTTTGCAGCACAATGCAGCGCCGCTTGTGGACTTTCGACAGTCAACGCGCACATTGGATGACACCTAGCGGTCTCTAGCGGTGAATTCAGTAACTGCTACAGCGGATATGACGATTCATAGATCGCCACCGCTTCACATAGTAAACATCAGAGTACTCTAGTGGCAAATGTAGAAAGTGAAATACTGTGGCTGTGACGTATTGTCACGTGACCGTGTACAGTGCGGATTGCATCATCATAATAAGCAGAAAGATACGGAGGTGTCTGCAATTTGTTTGTAAAGGTAGGAAAGTATTTATTTCGCCCTTTGGCTCCCAAGTACTAATTAATTTCCACATACTTATTATAACGCTTTCTGCAATTGTCTAATCGTTTATTGTATTATGTTATAATTAATATCAGATTCGTCAATCTCTGTTTGCTTTTCTTTCTGTAGCAGATGACACTCCCAGTAACATTAGCGTATGCGGCTTACCGTGTTCCTGCTTAGTGTAACTTTGTAACATGTGTGTAGAACATAATATCGTAGCGTACAGGTTGCGTCAAAGTGTAATCTAGGAAGAGCTAAGTGTAGAGATTTTTTCTCTTTATCAAACCAACGTCTAGAGTTAGGGTTGTGCATATTTCCATTCGCTTGTGAAAAGTATTGCTTTACTCCCTCCTTGACATAGTGTAGCACTTGTCTGAAGCAGCTTCGTAAAAAGAATATTAACGAGCGAACCAACATTTGCATAGATCCTCTAAGCTTACACAAAGTTAAATAAATACGATGAAGTTCGCAGATTGGTATCAACTAAGAAAGCGTGCAAATTAATATTAATTGTACTATTGTAATTATATTTACACAGTGTCAAATATGAAATATTACGGACCTACTCTGTTCACCTAGAGATTGTCGTCATAAACGTAAATAATTATTGACGCCCTAACTATTCCAAGAAAGAATATTTAAATAACAGTAGTTCACCATGAGTAAATTTTCACCATTTGTGAAAAAGGCAATCTGTTGTTACTAAAAATTTTTTATCGTTGCATTTCGTTTGGAAACTGTTACTCAGACTTTTCTTCTCGTGTGAAAACTCAATCTTACTGACACGAAAGACTGTCATGTGTAAGTCTGTATGCTACTACATACAGCACTAGAGCCATTGTATGTGATTTAAAGTTGGTTTAAAAAATATCCTGTGTGATATGTATTCTACCTTTGTGCCCCACGTATTTTAGTCTCTTCTTGTGAGTATGTGAAGTATTACACATGTTGGGCATACAAATAGTGGTGCTGAGTTTCTTTAAAGTAAAGTGTCAAGCAGCTTTTTTATTTTGAAACATTAAGATGTCCTTTCATGGTGTGAATGTAATAAAATGAAAAATAAATATATAATGTCTAAGGCATCTATACTACAAAAAGATATGTTTGATTACATGAAGAAATGTTTCGTAAATGCATAACAGTGCAGAAATGATGTGTGTAGTGTTCAGTATTTTATCAGTTTCTTTCCAAATTGAGAACTAGATGGTTTTCATTGTTTTGGTTAATGAATCGTGCTTACCCTTTAAACAGCTTCATATGTGGCTGTGGTTATTTCTGGGCATTCATTGCAAACATATGTTAAGCAAACTGTATGACCACCACCATTGTGACACTCACCCATTTGTTATGTTTTTGTTGTGAGTTGAGCAGAGTATAGAAAAGTTACATGTGAAGGACAAACAGTGGGGAATATGGCGTACCAGAATGTCATATGCTGTTTGAGAAATGATTTAATTCTGCAATGCAATTATAGATAGTCAAGCAGAAATTCAAATTGAACAGTGAGGTAGACCTGCAAGGATGTGGATTAAATACTACCTGAATGACAAAAAGCAGAAGGTTTCGTGTAATATCATAAATGGATTGCTTGTACCTTCTAAATTGAACACTGTCAGTTGTGGAGTCACACAGGCCTCTACACTTGGTCCTCAACTCCATTGATGACCCTTCAAATGTGTACCAGTGTAGAGACTCATTATACACTTTTTGCTGGTGTTAATACCATTATGTTAACAGTTGACAATAATCTTGAAGAAACTGTAAATACTGTCTGTGGTGATGTGCTAAAGTGGTTTGATCTACATATACTCTTTCTAAATGCAGACAAAATACAGTTTATTCAGTGCCCTCTTTTTTTTCAGCCATGTGACTGGTTTGATTCAACCTGCACAAATTCCTCTCCTGTGCCAATTTCTTCATCTCAGCAGTAGGACTTGCACCCAACATCTTCAATTTTTTGTTGGATATATTCCAATCTGGGTCTTTCCATGCCCTCTATAGCTCCCGCTACTTCCATGGAAGCTATTCTCTGATATCTAAACACTCATCCTGTCATCATGTCCCTTCTTCTCAATACTTTCCACATGCATTCTGTGCACATTCTTAGGAATTTCTTCCTCAAATTATGGCCGATATTTGATGCTAGTAGACTTCTTTTGCTTAGGAATGTCTTCTTTGTCTGTGCTAATATGTTTTTTATGTCCTCCTTGCACCATCTGTCATACTCTTATATTGCTTGCAAGGTAACAGAATTGTGGTCCTAAATTTTGATGTTAATTTTGTCACTAATCTCAATACTGCTACTCCTCATCTTTCTTTGTTTGCTCTCATCCATATTCTGTGCTTAGTAGACTGTTCATTTGGTTCAGTAGGACCTGTAATTCTTTATCACTTCCAGTGAAGACAGCAATGTCATCAGTGAAGTTCATCATTGATACTCTTTCACCCTGAATTTTAATTCCACTTCTGAACCAATCTTTTATTGCTGTCATGACTGCTTTGATCACTGCTGCTACGGTTCGAATCCTGCCTCGGGCATGGATGTGTGTGATGTTCTTAGGTTAGTTAGGTTCAATTAGTTCTAAGTCTAGGGGACTGATGACCTAAGATATTATGTCCCATAGTGCCCAGAGCCATTTGAAATTTGGTCCTGAGTAGAATGAGCATTGCGGTGTAGCAGACACATCCCGTACACAGCTTCCTGTGATGCTTTTTCTTGACAGCCTCTTGTGACCTCACCAGGAGGTTTATGTATGCTCCTGTGGTGGTTTTCCCATTACAAGCGCAACATTTTAGCACCATAGCATGCCAGTCTCAAAAAGCACTGAGCATCAATTTGGCCAATTGTAGTTGGGCCTTCACCTTTTTCAACTGTGGGGATTCAAATGTTCCCACTACTATCTTTACTGTTTGGTCTAAGAGCTGTAGTGATACACCCATCTCTCATCCATGGTGATTAGGTGGCTACGGGAGTCATCAGGATTGGTCTGTCTCAACTGCAACATCTCCGCTGATCCCTTGGTGTGAGCAGTCACAGAATCGAGGGGGTAATAACCTTTGTCATTCTCAGTATGTTTTGCTGGATGTTGAAAGCTGAGCCGCAACTGATTTTCACTTTTGCCATTATTACCTTGATTGTGATACACAAGTATTTGAGCAGTAGAGCCTCAGAGATAATCTGTCATTTCATTTATCATCATTCAGGCATATTTGACAACACTGGAAGCCACTTTATCATTTGATGACATGCTATTGCTATACACTTTCACCAACTCAGCACAGATTGTTGCTGTTGTTCCTCTTCAAATGCAGAAAATGGATTACCACATGATACTCCACTTTGCCAGTGGGCTGCACCTGGTATGCTACAGAACTGTGATGTGGGGAGTTCAGTGTTCACCAGGACTGCTGGCAGGTTCTTGCAAACACACTATTTTCTTCAAGATGAGAATTGATACTTTATGACTATCACATTTAATTATGGTATTTGTCTTAACATCTCCCTCATAATGACATGTGGAGTGTATAATTTATAATGGGAGTTGTAAAAGGACTCATATTTTTACAGGAGACAATCCTGATCTAACCTAGAAGAAAAAGTCTTATAAACATATGTCTAGAAACAAATATTTGAGGTATGTGTCATTTTACTTGTGTTGAGAATGGTCAGTACTCAGTGGCATAGGCTGTCTTCCTATTGCTCACTTATTGGCTGTTTTTGTCTCACTACATAGTTCTCTGACTGTGATCCTATTATCAGGCATAGCAACAACCATCTCATACACCAGCAATGCTATATATATTATTTTGAGTTTGTGTTGGCATCAGACAAGATTAATAATTCTTTGGAGTGTGAACAACATAAACAGTGAACTGGAAAAGCAGACTGTGGTTTATGTAATGGCATTAATTGTCATGTATATATCAAGTGCACAGAATGAGAGCCTTGATGCTGCTACAGTCCACTTAAAAAAATGTTAATCATATTGTGTCGGTCACTTGCAAACACAGGATTAATCACAACAAGAACAGGGGAACACGATGCGCCTTGCACAGCTTACATGCTGAGCATGGAGGAGCAAGTGGTATGGTTGATTGAGTTTTTATTTTGTCATTTTAATTTGTTTTTGTACATATCTTGTACTGTATGAATCAAAGAATAAAGTATTGCATCGAGAAAAATACTAGAAAAAAAAAAAATTATGCATAAGGTATACAATATTATTAAGTTTGTAGCATTTTTTTGTGCATGTTGGAATTCCGGTTGCTGTGGGTTTATTTATCAATTGTCATTTTTTAAATTGTTGTTCACTGTTTCTATCTGAGCTTATGTATTGTCATTTTGACGTTTGGAGATAGTGAATGAAGCTGTGGAAGCTAGCAAATGTAGTACCATATGTAGAAATCGGGACTTTTTCGATGTATTCTTCTGTTGGAGTTCAGTAGAGGGGCAACAGTGGCAGAGGCAGCCAGAAACATTGGCACACTGTGTGGGGATAATGCCACTGGACAGAGCATAGCAAGAAAATTGTTTTCTCATTTTAAGCAGGACCTATTTACATTAGTGATTCTCCACATCCAGGAAGACCTTCGGCGTTTAATGAAGATCGCTTAAATGCATTAATCTACAATGACCAACATCAATGGACTCGAGAACTGGCAGATGTGATGAACTGTGACTATTCCACCATCATATGATATTTTCATGCCCTGGGGAAGGTTAGAAAGTTGCATGCTCTGAGCCAAAATCACAAAAATGAGTGGGTGGCCATATGTGAATCTCTACTTGCTAGTCATCAGTTGGCTCATGAACAACACTTACTATTCCTATCCTATATCATTAGTGGTGAAGAGGAATGGTGTCCTTTTGCTAACATAAGGAAAAGAAAGTAATGGTTAAGCCAAAAAAAAGTAGCAGCTCCCTGTACAAACACCTGTGTGCATCCACAAAAGATAAAGTAATGCATCTCATGGAACAGCAGTGGTGTGGTGTATTACAAATTGCTTCCCTGAGGTATAGCCATCACTGAAGTGATGCTACTCCATGATAATGTCCTCCTGCATTCTATTAGACTGACAAAAAGTGCTGTACAGGAATTGGCTAGGAAAGTCATTCACAGCCACCTTATTCACCACATCTTGCACCCTCGGATTTTCACCTTTTCCACTCTCTATCAAATAACCTTCAAGGAACTTTCTTTCTGGGTGAAAATGCCCTCCAAACATGGCTCGACGAGTTCTTTACCTCGAAACCACATGATTTTTATAGTCCCAGAATCCAAAAGTTACCCCAGCACTGGCAGACTGTTGTAGATAGTGAAGGAGAATATATTATTGATGACTTTAATCTCTGTTATGTGTATTTGTTGTGTTTGTTAAACTTATGGGAAAAAGCTAAAAACTTACATTCAAACCCAGTACATACGTTAGCATACACTATTAATGTCATTCGTCATTCATAACACAATACGTCTTTTACGAAAGTTATAGCTCTAGAAATCCACTTAAATTATATATAGTATGCTTTACGAGGAATTATTCCTCTTGAATATATGAGGTTGTCAGTCTCCTCTGTTACATCCAGTGAAAGTTTATTGTAAATTCTTATTCCTGACTGGATAACTCCTTTTTACACTATATTAAGAGTTAGTGAGCCTTTGTGAAGGCTGTGCTTCTGCCTTGTGTCCTGATTGTTATTCTGGATTACAGATATCATCAATGAGTAAATGTCCTGACTTGTATCACTATTCAAAGCGTCTGTGCTTACAGGGTATCCAGTTTGTTACACCATAGATCAACCTTACAGCTCATGTTTGTAGTTCAAAAACTTTTCCCACTGTTACAGTCTTTCCCCCAGAACACCATACCGTATGACATCAATGAACTGAAATATATGAAATTTGACAACATTATTATGTACCTGTTAACATATACCAAGTGAGGTAGCGCAGTGTTTAGCACACTGGACTCGCATTTGGGAGGATGCCGGTTCAAACCCACATCTAGCCGTCCTGATTTAGGTTTTCCGTCATTTTCCTACATTACTTCAGGCCAATGCCAGGGTGGTTCCTTTTAAAGGGCGTGACTGACTTCTTTATCCCTCCTTTCCTAACTTGAAGGAACCAATGACCTCGCTGTTTGGTCTCTTCCGCCAAATCGGACAACCAACCTGTTGACATATGGCAAAACAGCTCTTAGTGCAAAGCATGCTGACTTCAGTTTCTTGAACAGCTGATCTGTATGTTCATTCAGTCTTAATTTATTATCCATTGGTATGCCTAGAAATCTTGTATGACAAGCTTCACTTATTTGATGACCATCTACATTACTAAGTGACGACCCAGAACCTGGTACCAGTTGCAGGTTGTCTGCCTAAAGCTTCCAGGGTAACAAAAATTTGGTTTTTGATATTTTGCGTAATTACTGACAAAATTTAGAAAATGTAAAATGCTGCCATTGTTAACTCATTAAGAGGTACAACCTTACGTTAGAAGTTTAACAGAAAATACAAGTATTACAGATTCATCCCTAATTTGAGAATGAGAGCACTTTGTGACTTCCAACAAATTTTACACGTAATTTCAAATATTTGTGAAACTTTTTCCCACTGATGCCCTCCCACAAAATGATGGAAGGAAAAAAGTTTATCGCTTACTACATTTTTGCTGTTCATGCAGCATCAGACATGATTTTTTACGTTATTACTTCTTTACCACCATCTCATTTCAAAACACAAATTGCACACAATGTCCAAATATACCATTGAGTTTACCTGCAGAATTATATCATTGTACAATGCATAATTCAGGAGATATGACTTCATAAACATTGAGAGGTATGTAAAACTAGCTTTTGCTGGAAATGGAGCAAAAATTACCCAGACTATATTCATTCATTGTTTGATAACAAGAGCAGATAGCAACTCCAAACAAACTTTAAGTATAACTTCAAATCCTTTACAAACTTTTTCTCGTGTATGTGCTTAACATTGAGTATTAAAACAATAACTCATTTGTAAAGTAATCAGACATTTGAAACTGTTTTTTACATGGGAGTTTGGTTCCTTAAAGAATTGGGCATTTATGTGTTAATATCTATTCCAAGAGCTTGTAGCTTGTTATTTCCTATCTGAAACTGCATTTCTGTGAACCATTTGTATACTTGTTGTGTTACTGTTTTAGTTGTAATCTGCATTGTGGGTTACACACCGTTGACCTAGATAAATTTATCATCAGCAAACATTACTATATTTGCCTTAATGTTTACTGATGGCGATAGGTCATTGATGTACACTAAAATGATCAGTGGTCCATGGAACATGCCTTGGGGAACACCGTATTTTGTAGCTCCTCATTCTACTATAGATCTGATTTAAGCTTTCCACGCTGCTCCATCCCAGAGGAGCCTGATCTGTTCTGGAAACAATGCTGCAAAATACAAGCTCTGCTTCCCCTACTCCCCCCCCCCCTCCACCTCCCCCAATGAGGCTAGCTCTCTTCACTAAGACCCGAGGATGGCTTCTGAACCCAGGTGACAGGTGTCACTCATACTTGTACGAGACACGATTTGCAGCCGGGTGCACGTAGTACGCTTAATGATACTGCAGCAGAGTGTGCTCTGTCTTGGACATGACAGCCCTCATCCCTCAGCAAACAAACAGGGTGGATGCTGGGTTTCTTTCACAAACTACTTGCTTTTTTCCTAATGAGCCCCATCATCCGTCTAATCTTGGAGCTCTCAATGGTAAGCAATCCCACAGTCTGTACTTGTCTGGATCTTTCAGCAAGTTTGGCCTCAGTCCCAATGGATGAGGCATCTCATGCTGGCTTAGATGTACTTTCGGCAGTCAAAGTACCTAATACCTATTTTTAAGGTGTATGGGAACATCTGTGCGGCCAGTACTCACTTTCACTTTCTGTCCAGACGTTCACAACCCCACCACTGTTTGCCATTCACTATTAGAACTGTATCAACTAGCCGGGACATCCAAATCTGAGGGCACTGAAACATCAGAATCCCATGTGACACTACAGGCTCCAGAGGTGCCGAGGCATTCATCTCAGGTGCCGCAATGCCACAGCAGGCCTGGCCAGGCAGCTGTCTGAAGCCTGTTAACCGTGTCCAACACAGCTTCTAGCTGTTTACAGACAGTGGGCAATTCCGTCTGCATCCATAAACAATCAGTGTAGTCACTATCTATCAGAATCAGTTTTCATCTGCACCACAAGTAACATAACACCAACCCAGTGAGTCGCTGGGTGTAATCTGGATTTTACTGCTGTGTTACTCCTCAGTTCTTACAACTCTCCAGAGTAAACTCACACAGTGGAAATGCACTAAAATTCCTGCAGAAACATTGAATAAGTTAGCATACACTGTAGTTGAAGTCTTGAATGGTGGTGGTTGAGTTTAGGCTCATTCTGCATACCTATGTCATGCATTCTCTGACAGCAAGTAGTGTTCTGGGTGCCCTGATGTGAATGTTGTAGCCAGTGTGGGCATTAAACATGACCGTAGACTGTTATTTAGAGAATTTTTATTCCATTTGTTGGAACTGCAAATTCTACAGAAACTTCTACAAGTGCAGAGCATTTATAGCTGCATACCATGATTGTCACTCTAAACCAGCAATGTTGCAGTCAGTCACTTCTTTGCAGAAGCACATGAAAAATAAATTCTCGCATTCGGGAGGACAATGTTTCAAACCACATCCGACCATTCTGCTTTAGGTTTTCCGTGATTTCCCTAAATCACTTCAAGCAAATGTCAGGATGATTCCTCTGAACGGGAACGGCTGACTTCCTTCCCCATCCTTCCCTATTCTGATGGGACTGATGTCCTCGCTGTTTGATCCCATCCCTCAAACCAGCCAACCATAAATTCTGTAGTTAGAAAAAAACTGCGTCTGCTGGGCTTTCTGGCTGTGGCTATGCTAGATTGAACCCATATCAAATTTACCTTCTTCATGTTCTGTAGAAAGAAAACATAGAGTACAATGGCACATTCTGGATACACCTGAAGCATAGAAGGGATGGTTGATATAACATGAACACTCCAGTTGTGAAGCCTGTTCCTGTCTTATTTATAATGCGTACACATCATCAC
This sequence comes from Schistocerca serialis cubense, assembly GCF_023864345.2. Lineage (NCBI taxonomy): Eukaryota > Metazoa > Arthropoda > Insecta > Orthoptera > Acrididae > Schistocerca > Schistocerca serialis. The sequence continues at coordinate 594,843,675 of NC_064639.1, forward strand.
CAGTTTTTCTGATGTAGTGTAACATTTGTGGAAGTGTTACTGCCTATTCCTGTATTCATTCATCCAGGAACATCTCATGATGATACGCGATCTATCCATCACAATGCAAAGAAAATAAATAGTTCCAATATTCATACACACAGAATATACACTTGTGTTTTGGAAGGCTAGGACAGGTGATCATCTATTGCCTTGCTGGAGGATCCATTGTGGTATTTGCCTGAAATGATTTAGAAAAACCATGGAAAACCCAAATCAGGATGGTCAAACTGAGAGAACTCCATCCCTCTGAAAATGAAGTCAGTGTCTTAACAACTGCACTGCCTCATTCAGTTGGTACCTATTGCACTTGATCATACAGTATTTGCATCAGACATAATGTAAAGCATAGTTTTGCAATTCACATACTATGGACACGTGCTAGTGACTCTAGGATAATAAACATTCATGTCTCCATGTCACCTTTTTGGTTCATCTGGAAAACCAAGTTAGGTCTCTCTGCCCCCCTCCCTCCCCCATGAGTGAGATGTTGAGCTCTGGAGAATGACAGGATATTACTATCATATACGAAGACCAGTACCATGTCACTGACCTTGCTCTGCATGTAAAGCACATAAACTCAACGAAAAAGTCAAAAAAGTCAATTGCAGTAGAACTACTGTTTACATAACACTTCTGAAGAGGTGAATGCAAGTAAAAGACTTCAGAGAGCAATGGAACTGGTGCTAAATGACAGTGTTCAATGTGCTTCAATACATCTGCTGTAGCCCAATGTAGTTTGTATTTATGAAAAACTTTAGGGAATTGCACAAGCTAGATTGTTTTTCTTCCAATTTTGAACCATAATGGATATTCTGTAATAGGTTAGGCATTCGTGTTATTATTTTGTATTGGATGTTAAAGCTGCCCTTACACCATATTAGTCGTTTTGTTAATAGTATTTTTTTCTAATTCTTGTATCTTCAGTGTCTGTCCATCAAGTGTAAGTAGTCGAGCCAGGTGACAACACCTTAGAGGTCGAATCAGTTATGATGGTATATGGCTCAAATTACATTAGGAATTAAAAACAGATTTATAGTAGATAATTTTCAAACTCAACCAGAAAAAGAATTTTCTCAGCAGATAACACCATGTGAAGAGATTAGGTTGCAGCCCATCACATCTATAAGTCAGAGGATTATAAGTAGTTGTGTGGCCATGTAATCAAAGATAAGAGAGAGACAGTAAATTAATACATAAAAGAAAATACACTTAATGTGTCATTAAATTAGTTTATCACTAAAAGTACCATTCCAGCCAAAACTTTTCAAGATTAGATATTCATAAGTATCATAACATGTAATCTCTAAACCACTACTGAGTTAGTTAGTCATGTGTTCCATTGATCAATAGCACGGGAAATCCATTAAGATGTGGAACATGTCAAATGCACAAGAAATGCCCACAGGAAACAAGGTTGTGTTTTTTTTTTTTTTTTACATTATAGTGTTAAACCTAAATATTTCTATTATCTATCCCATTCTCTTAAATGGCACAAAATGCATATGTTATGTCTCCAGATTTATTTACTCATATTCAAGAATTGATCTATGGTATAGAAGCAGTTGTCAAGGAGGTATGATTACAATTTGTTTTTGAAACTATTACTGCTGTCTGTCAGACATTTTATTTCATCTGGTAATTTATCAAAAAGTTTTATAGAAGCATATTTTCCCCCTTTCTGTGCCAAAGATAGGTTAAGTAAAGGATAGTGTAGGTCTTTCTTTTTTTCAGGTATTGTAATCATGAATGTCGCTGATTATTTTAAACTGGTCCATGTTGTTGAGAAAAAATTTCATTATTGAGTAAATGTACTGTGAAGCAGTTGTAAGAATGCCTAACCTTTTAAACACATGCCTACAAGATGTGAGACTATGACCCCACAAATTATTCTAACTACTTTCTTTTGAGCAGTGAATACCTTTTGCCTAAGTGTTGAGTTGCCCCAGAATATTATTCTGTATGACATCAGAGAGTGGAAGTATGCAAAGTATGTTAGCTTACTAATTTCTACATTCTCAAAATTGGCAATTATTCTGATTGCAAAAGTTGCTGAACCTAGTCCCTTTAGGAGATCCAAAAATGACTTTTCCAATTAAGATTCTCATCTATATGTACACCTAAAAACTTAGCATGCTCTACCCGGGCTACTGACTTCTTTTGGTGTGTTATGTTTATTGAAGGAATTATACTTTTTGCAGCAGAAAATTGGATGTACTGTGTTTTTTCAAAGATCAGAGCAAGCCCATTCGCAAAAAACCAATTAATAACTTTTCCAAAGACCTTATTTGTATCATTTTCTATTAGACTTTCTTTTACTGGATTAATAATTTTGCTTGTATCATCAGCAAAGAGTGTCAGTTCAGCATCTTGTTTCACATAAGAAGGGAGGTCATTCACATATATCAAGAACAGGAGGGGACCCATGATCGAACCTTGTGGAACACCTAATGTATTTTCACCCCAGTTAGATGAAGTGGCAAACTCCTTTGAATCACTTAAAGCATATAAAGAGACTTTTTGCTTCCTGTTCTGTAGATATGACTTAAACCACTCATATGCTGTTCCATTTTTACCATAGAATTGTAATTTCTCGAACATAATGTCATGGTTCACACAATCAAATGCTATGGATAAGTCACAGAATATTCCTACTGGTGACATTTTACTATTTGAAGACTCTATTATATGAACAGTGAAATTGTATATATCTGTATCAGTGGAACAGCATTTCTGAAATCCGAACTGCGATTTACTAAGTATCCCATTACTGTTGACATGACTAAACACTCTTGAGTACATTACTTTCTCAAAGTGCTGTAAGTAAGGATACTGGCCGGTAATTATTGACATCTGTGGTTTCACCCTTTTTGTAGAGAGGCTTGACAATGGCATATTTTAATCTGTCTGGAAAAATATCCTGAGTCAGTGATGCATTACATATGTGACTGAAAACATCAACTGTAATTGCTTCTCATTGTTTTAATAAGTTGTTAGAGATGTCATCTACTCCAACAGAACATTTATTTTTCAAAGATTTAATAATTTTCCTTATTTCACAAGAGGTTGTTAGATGAAACTTAATCTGACAAAAATTTTTCAAAAGTGCCTCTTCTATGTACTGCCTGGCTTTTTCTTTTGAACTATTCTCACCAATTTTTTCTCCTACACTTAAGAAGTGATTGTTAAATACATTGGCTACCTGTGTACTGTTGGTTATGATGGTCTCATTCTGTTCACTCTGATCAGCGACTAACTTAATATTCAGGTGTTCTTATTCTTTGTGCAGGAGCAGGAAGGAGACATGTCATATCAACCTAGTGGACAACCTGGTTATCCACCACCATACTCTGGTATGACTAAATAACTATTCCTTATGCTAAGACTATTTAGATGTACTCCTTCTTATCTGGGTTTCTTATTTCTGAGTGATGTAGTAGAGGTTAAACAACATACCAAATTTTATTCTGCTTCTGAATTCATACTAGTTGTGTAAGAAATTTATATAGGTAAGAGATTAATTATAATATTTAACACCAGTCCTCAGAAACTTAAATTTGACTGTATATGAACTTCACTTCATTTATGGGAATTCTTTCATATCTTCCATGTTCAGTTTAATCACGCATTCACTCCCTCATTCCCTCATACTGTCTAGATCTCATCAAGGAGTAGCACTTTTAGGGGTGAAGAATGAGTAAAGATGTTCATCAACAAAAGGCATACAAACATGATCTTTTAACTACGTTAACAATGAACTGTCACTATACTGCCTCACACTTTCATTCTCATGTCAGCTAAATTTAGTGAAATAAATTAAAAAGAAAGCTGCTGCATTGAAATAAGCTCCTGTTTATCTCCTATTAGTAGATTGATATTCTCTGTGTATGTCACTTTTTTTCCAAAGAACACTATTGTGTCTGTAATTATTGGTCACAGTTACAGTACATCACTATTAGTCATGCAGATTTACAGCAAATACTGCTGCTTGCCATGTAGGCAACAGAAAGAGGGGCTAATCATGTTTTTATTTTTCTCTTGAGCAAGGCTGGGTTCCTATTTTCTTGCTTCATGTTAGATTAGAGGAGGTACCTTTACACCAGAGTACATAACTCCTATCTGAACCCTAGAATGGGAAGCAGAGCTTACATGAAAATTATTTTTGTGTCTTCTATTGTGATTTTGTAGTTCACAGCACAGTAGATGTACATTTTTATTGTCAGCAGCAATAACCATCAAGGAGTAAATCTACTGAGAACTGACTGTAAGAATTCAAAAAATCTTAAAAAGGATTCTGCAAGATGATGGCAATCCTCTTTGCACAAAGTTGTTACTGTTCAGTTCTATTAAATAAATATGAGGTTATGTTGAAAAGAAAAGCCTCCAGATATTTTGTGTGATGACTCTTAAATCTCTTTAAATAAAACATTATTAATGTTCTACATATTTATTTCTCAACATAGTCCCATGGTGACAAACACTTTTCTCCCAACAAGAGACCATTTTGTTGATACCATTAGTGTAGAATGTATGACTTCTTCATAGAGCCATAATCTCACCTCTGCTTGTACTGCTTCATCACTATCAATGTGAAGTTCTCAAATATTTTCTTTAAGTTTTGGAAACAGATGAAAATTGAATGCGGCCAAATCAGGACTGTGTGAAAGATTATCGATGATGTTGAATCCAAGGCATCGATGTGTTGCAGATGTCGCAGCACTCATGTGTGGACTGGCATTGTCATGCAGCAGGAGAGGGTGCTCCATGTGTGGATGAACTCTTTGCATTAAAAATGTTGTTACAGCATGCTGCTTCTCACGTACCAATATTGTTATGTGACACACCGCCACGTTACGCACTACAACTCAGAACCATCTAGAGGCAGAGGGCTGCAAATATGTAGACAAAAAATAAAGATATAAAACATTAATAAAGTTAGTTTTATTTAAAAAAACATGAAGAGTTTTCACATGAAAAATTCGGAGGCATTACTTTTCAGTATACCCTCATAGTTGATTTGCTTATGCTGCATTGCCTCAGGTGATAATTCCACTGGTTAATACAAAATATGCATGATTGTTTTAAGGCACTGAGTGATGCTTCTAAGGACAAAACATGCTGAATCGAACTCCTGGATTAGTTGTCAACATACTGACTGCATTTTAAGTTGTTGGGTCCCAAGGATCTTGACAGAGTGTGTGTCATTTAGTGTATGACCATTATTAGTGTCTACTTTCGGTACTAGGTCATATTTGCATGTACAATATCATATAGTATAAGTCTTTGTGAGACTGAAACTTCAATTTTTTTGCTGTGATCCAGGCGTTGGCCTGTTCTGCTATCAATTGAGCAATAAAAGTTTGACTTACGATACTTGATTAGTGTGCTTGTGTTCTGATCTGCTATCTAAAGCCATTGAAGTATTGGTTATATAGGTTAAGAAATGGTCCCAGTACCAATCCATGTGAGATCCCATATGAAATGTTCCCCATCCTGAGGTTAGTTTCATGCCTGTGATACTGAGACAGTCTGCTTTCTACTACGTGGGGAGGACTACACCCATGCAAGTGGTACACCACTAATGCCATAACATTTCATTTTGCCAAATATTTTATGATACACAAAGTGAAAGGCTTTGCCAAATCACAATTACTGGCAGGATATTTTTTTCTTCTTTAGCTCTGGCAGGTCTTCATTTGTGAGGTCAAATGGTAGTTGCTCCATGGAAAATTCTGTATGAAAATCAAACTGAGAGGCAGTTAATAAGTTGTTCTCCAAAAAATGGATTAGCATTCTATCAAACGACATTCTCAAAATAAGGAAATACATCCCAAGTCATTGATTGATCAAAAAGTTGGCTAAAGGGTAATCCTATAAATACTGATAAAGGTTTTAATATAAACCTATAAACACTTCATAACCAGGTAAATTATTACTTTTTAGCAATCCAGTGAATTTTTTAATCTCTTTAGGGGTGGTTCGTGCAACATCTGCACAAGCAGAGACGGCCTTAGGCTATTCATTGGCCAGGTGTTACCATTACCTTAGCACACTCAGGTGATCTTGAAAATTAGGTTGATCAGCTAATCTAGACATAGTATTCAAAAATACATTGCTATATAAACTTTTTTCAGGAATTGCACACACCACTTTTGTAGAATCTTCTTTTATTTTCGTGCATACAACACTAAAACACATAGTTAGTCATTAAATTTTCCAAATAAAAATATTTACAGAAAACCTATGTTCCACACTTTAGCATTCATGATGTCATTAATGTAAATTCATTTTAAAGGTGGGCCCAATTAAACATGTAGTCACAAGTGCATAGAAATATCTTACTCATATAAAATGATCTGTTGCCCATGTTTATGTGTAAAATAAAATTAATAAGTTAGTAGCTGTGAGTACAAATTAACATTAACTAAGTGATGACTGATCAAGTGCTCAGCCTTCGCCCCATCCTCCATCCCTCCTTCACCACAACTGGCACCTGGATGGAGTGCAGCCCGTCTCTGTGTACAACTCAATCCAATGACTCAGAAGCTTCATTTGTCTTTTTAGTAGTTTTCATACAGAAAAATTCATAAAGGCATACAGTGTGGTCAAGTTTTACACAATAATTAGTTACGTAAATGGTACAGAAAGTAAGGAGCTTGCTTAGCAACTAAAAGATGATTTATATTATTACATAAGAAAAACAGATATTTTGATGATTAGTTTCTAAGAATTATTGAACTGAATCAAATTCATTTTATTTTGGGCAAGTTTCGAAAAGTCCGTTATATTTAGTTAATGGTACTTAATGATCTAAGTATGCTAACTTTATGAACAATTTTATACTTAAGCACTTACAGTTATTATTGATCATAGTAGATCTTAAAGAAGGCAACAGCAACAAATTAAACTGTTTCTGCCGGCTGCGGTGGTCTAGCGGTTCTAGGCGCTCAGTCAGGAACTGCGCAGCTGCTACGGTCGCAGGTTCGAATCCTGCCTCGGGCATGGATGTGTGTGATGTCCTTAGGTTAGTTAGGCTTAAGTAGTTCTAAGTTCTAGGGGACTTATGACCACAGATGTTGAGTCCCATAATGCTCAGAGCCATTTTTTAAACTGTTTCTGGTGTAGTATGCATGAATACCACACCATATTTTAAATTTCTATAAAGTTTGTCTGACTTGTATTGAAGCACCAAAGAAACTGGAATAGGCCTGCGTATTCAAATACACAGATATGTAAAGAGGTAGAATACGCGATCAGCCTTGCCTATATTAGACAAAAAGCGTCTGGTGCAGTTGTTAGATCAGTTACTGCTGCTACAATGGCAGGCTCTCAGGTTTAAGTGAGTTTGAACACGATGATGTAGTCAGCACAAGAGCGATGGACACAGCATCTCCAAGGTAGTGATGAAGTGCGGATTTTCCTGTACGATCATTTCACAAGTGTACCATGAATATCAGGAATCCAGTAAAACATGAAATCTCTAACATCAGCTGCAGCTGAAAAACCTACAAGAATGGAACCAACGTCGACTGAAGAGAATCACTCTGTGTGACAGAAGTGCAACCCTTCCACAAATTGCTGCGGATTTCATTGCTGGACCACCAACAAGTGTCAGCATGCAAACCATTCAACAAAACATCATTTTTATGGGTTTTTGGAGCCGAAGGCCCACTCTTGTAGCCTTTATGACTGCTTAACACACAGCTTTACACCTTGCCTGGGCCTGTCACCACCAACATTGGACTGTTGATGACTGGAAACATGTTGCCAGGTTGGACGATTCTTGTTTCAAATTGTATCAAGCAGATGGATGTGTACGGGTATGGAGACAACCTCAAGAGTCCACGGACCCTGCATATCAGCAGGGGACTATTCAAGCTGGTGGAGGCTCTGTAATGGGATGGGCGTGTGCAGTTAGAGTGATATGGGACCCCTGGTACATCTCGATACGACTCTGACAAGTGACACATACGTAAGCATCCTGTTTGATCACCTGCATCCACTCATGTCCATTGTGCATTCCAATGGACTTTGGCAATTCCAGCAGGACAATGTGACACCCCTCATGTCCAGAATTGCTATGAGTTCCTCCAGGACCACACTTCTGAGTTTAAATACTTCTGCTGGCCACCAAACCCCCAAGACACGAACATCATTGAGCATATCTTGAGATGCCTTGCTACATGTGGTTCAGAAGAGATCTCCAGCCTCTCATACTTTTACAGATTTATAGACAGGCCTGCAGGATTCATGGTGTCAGTTCCCTCCAGCACTACTTCAGACATTAGTCGAGTCCATGCCATGTCGTGTTGCAACACTTTTGCATGCTCGCAGGGCCCCTACACGATATTAGGCAGGTGCACCAGTTTCTTTGGCTCTTCAGTGTATAATGCACACTTGAAGAGCAGTGAGCACGTGTTTAGTAGAAGAGATTTGTTTCACAGTAGTGAAGCTGAAGAAGCACTTTGTACTTTACAAGCTGGGGGCTGTCATTATACAAAGGCATTTAAATTATTTTCTGTAGGACTCTCTGCATGCTAATTGTAATGTGCATCTGACTGCTTTCTTCAGGCATCTGAAAGTATATCTAGTTTCTGGAGAAATACACCAGGATAACACTGCAGTGATATTCCGTACTGCAGCTGGGAATGGAAGAAAGCAAAAAATCAGAAGAGTAACAACTATTTGTTCTCATTGAACTTCCATTTGTACAATTAAAAAGTACCCAAGCTAGTTTCCTGCTGAGATAATTCATGTGTTCTACCCTAGAGTTTTTGGTTAATCACCAGTCCAAGCAGTTTAACTGTGTTGTTTTCATTTCTAATGATGTTAAGACTATACATGGTTCCTTCTGTTGTTGTCTGATTAACTACATTCTTAGGTTTATACAATTTGAAAAAAAAATTGAACAGGAAAGGTTCAAGAACAGAGTCTTGGGGTACTCCTTGTTTTATTGGAACTGTTGCTTTTTTCCGGTAAATAATTTTTAGTATCAGCATATTGTTGTATATATGATATAGGACAAGTCAGGAAATGAGATTTGGTAAATCAGTTTACTTATGATGCTCCAGAAATTCAGAGACAGACTAGATGCAGTGGTCAAGCAAGAACTATTTCAGCTTCACTTTAAATGTATTTAATTTTGGTATGCATTTTAAGTAAGAAGGCTTCTGTTGTGTAACACAATTTCAATATGATAAACTCCAATTTTGCATAAGTTTGTTCTTACTATGTTAACATGCAGGTTAAGCTTCTGCTCGTTTCATTTGAGTGTAATCTATAGTTATGTTTGAAGATGTTTTCTTTTTTAAGATGCTCCCTTTTGTAAAAGTTAATATCTCATGTCTATACAAACAAGGAAGAGCAGTATTTTCAGACTTAAAAAAAAAGGGTCTGTAGGAATCTCTGCATTCAGCCAACTTGCTTTGTCACTCTAATAATCTTTTTCTGATTTTTTTTTTTAATTTTGTAAAACTCCCCCAAAAATTATTCCATAGATGTGCAGTGACTGTATATTGCCATAGTACATCATGACCTCTAATGGGCAGCATGTATTTTGAGTGAGAGTTTGTAACAGTAAACATAAGTCTGTTCAGTTTGTACTCGTATTAAAATTTTTAATCTGCATCTCCCACCTGAAATCCTCTTGAACATGTATGATTAAGAAATTTTGTATGTCTCACATTTGAGACATTTTTTCCCTTCAGTGATGGAAATGAGGTTTGCAGCATGGAGATTTTGTGTTGTATGAAGGTTAACTGCTACAGTTTATTGTTTTTTTTCTTATTTTTTCCCACTCACTGTGTGATCTGATTAGATTATTAGTGTCATCTGAAGTTTAGATCTGCAATTTACAGATAGCTTAAATTGGATAGGTCTCAGAAATGACCCTTATGTGACTCCATACTCAATTTTTGCTCATTTCTTTAAAAACTAGATATTCTGTGTGTTTCATTGTCTTTGTATTTAATTTCTGTAATCTGTTGATTATCATTTAGGGATGATTAAACTTACCACTGGCCTCTAGTTCCATAATTACTTAACTTATGCAGGAGAACATGATTATCAAAATAGCGAAGGCCTTACTAACAAGGAGCGGTCCCCAACAGTGGGATTGACTTATTGAAACCAAATATACGGTGATGTAGGATAAGATCCCAGGTATCACACCCTGCAGCCTTTCACCGTAGTGGGCCATTGTTTGCAAGTAATTGAAGAAGAAAAAAAATCAGAATTTTGCGTGATGCTCAGTAATGTTAAAAAAGTCATATTATCTAGACTGGTTGCGTGGTATAGTGGATAGGATAATTGCTCCACATGTGGGATGTTATGGGTTTTTGAACATCATCAGATGCAATAATTTTTATTTTTATTTTTAAAACTTTATCAAAATGTGTTTGGTCATAATTTTTATCCAACTAACTGATTTAAATGTAATTTTTTGTTTTCATTTCTTTGTCACATAATTTTAATTATAATATCGACTTCTTCATTTGCTCTTATTTCTCTTCCTGTCATTCTTTTTCCACTTTTAATCTTTGTTTATTAGCTTCTAATTAATTTTATGTATTAATGTCAATTTAATTTCTATTGTTTTATCACCTTGTTTTTTCATACACATTGTTGTGTTCATTATACATACTTCTCATTTTGCTTGAATTTAATTTTACTTTTCAAGCCTTCTTCCATTTAAATCTTAATAGGTATTTAGGTTATGTTTTAAATATTTGTATGACAATTACTGTGCAAAAAAGTTCTACATCTAGTAATGAAAAATACATTTTTCACATCATTTGCACAGTCAATATAAATATATTATTTCATCTTTTGTTTTTTAGCTATTATGTTGGGATTTTCAAATAATTGAATATTATAATAGATAACTTCATATTCACAAAAATTCCGATTGAAAAAAGAATAAAATAAAGAAAGAATAAAACAAATGAAAAAGTTCATACGGTGATTAAAATGAAGTGACAAAGGAAAAGAAATTAAAAATGGTATGTAAACCAATTAACTGAATAAAAATGATGATCAAAGAAATTTTGATAAAGATTTAAAAATAAAAATATTTACTGCCACTGTCAGTATTCAAAACCACACCCTCCTGCATGTGAAGCTATAATCCCATCCACTGCATCACACAATCAGTCTATATAATACCACTTTTTTAAATGTTACTGAGTATCATGCAAAATTCTGAATTTTTTTCATCAATTACTCACAAACGAGAGCCCACCATGATGAATAGTTGCAGGGTGTGATGCCTAGGATCTTAACTTACATCACAGTAAATTTGGTTTCAAAAAGTTGATCCCACTGCTGGGAACCTCTCTCTTTGTATAATCAAGAAATATGACAGATATGTTTTGTTTATCATCCAAAGCTGTTAGCATTCCTTTTAAAAAAAGTAAAAGTTGCTGACTAGGTTGACTTTGTATCTCTGAACACATGTTGTGAGTCAGTCATCAGCATTTCTTTATTTAAGAACGTTGTTAATCTTTAAGGCACATCTTTTTCATAATTTTGAGGCCTGACAAAGCTGAAACTGCCCTATTTTTAGTGATTTCACATTTGGTGCCTTTCATATGCAGAGGTGTTACTTTTAGTCTGTTTGTAAATACAACACTCTCAAATGATGAATTTACTGTGTCTGATAGTGGTTCTACAATAAATGTTGTACCAGATCCTTAGATGTTGCTGGATGCATGAATAATGTATTTGCATGAATTTTTAGATCTGACTGTACTCTCTTATTGCCTGGCTGTTGTCATAATGTGTATTTGTCAACTGCTGCTCTATATTTGAGAAATGGTGGTTGAAAGCACTGGTCACATGTCACGGGTCGGTCAGTTTATTGTTATTCTTAATTAGCTCTAAATTGGTGTGATCATTGCTCTTGCACCGATTTCTCTTTTTACAACTTGCCAGACTGTTTTAACTGTATTCTTGAAATTAAACATTAGCTTCTAATTTTCTGTTTTTTTAAATAACTTGTGTTAGATACTTTGGGATTTTTTGAAGTGAGTAATGAAATCAGGACCAGTGTTTTGCTTGGAGTATTCATGCAATCTCCTCTTATTTGTACAATTATTATTTTTTAAGCAGAGTTAAGTGTAGTAGTTTTCTTGGAAAACACTATTTCAAACAGTTTTAAATGTGGCCTTAAACATGCTACGTTTGTCATTGCTATTGTTACAGTTGTATGTATACATCATTCTAATATTCCCTCTTCAGGAGGGAACAAAAATATTCCCCATTTTCAGTACTGAAATTCATTGTAAGCATTTGGGTGTAGTGATTGCTAAAACTTGTATTTACCTCCTATGTTTTATGTGCATTTTTGCAGGTATTTAGCATCACCTAGTTATGATAGATGTAGAAGTTGCTATTTTCCCAGCTGGTTCCATTAATGTTGGGCTTATATACAGTGAATGTATACTATTGTCTTTGAATTTCTTGGATTTTGAGAAATCAGCATTGAAGACAGCACATATGGTTATATTTTTCTTGGGAGAGTAATTTTCTTCCCCATGTCCTTCCTTGTGAATGAAAAGCACTTGTTGTCTCCATCTGGTGACCTGTACACATGGAAAGTAATTGTATTTTGCCTTGATAATACAACTATAGATGGTTCTATATATTTTTCATTGGACAAATTATTGTGTTTATATACAGTCTTAGACATAAAACCCAGCTGCTGGCTGGATACTGCTGAAAATAAGTCAGGGTCATTCATTTAAGGCAGCTGATATATCCGGTCATCCCTCAGAATTCTAAGTTTGGCCATATGCACGATCTGGCAGCGCTGTAGGGTGTGGAAGTGCATGGAGAAAGTGCTGTATCTGTTCGTGGTCTTGTGGTAAGCATGACACAATGTAGATATAAAGCCTTGAGATCGAGTCCACTTCATTCTCTGTATTTTTAAATCACACTTCGGTTGGTTGCCAAAGTTATCAGTCTGATGCAAACTCAAGGATAATTCACTTCACTTTTTAACACACCTGTAACAGCAAAAGCTTCCAGAAATTATTTTGCCAAACAGCTCATTACTGCATGAAGATCAGAACAATTTATGCTTGTCATGCTACAGTGACTGCTGACTATTGGCCATGTGTCATCTGCCTCCTAATGCCAGGCGCCATCTGCCAGCATGGAGGTATGAGTGTATTTATAAACTATTACATATTGGATTTTGCTTGTTTGAAAATTGTGAACATTGTTCAGGAGATGTAAAATAGACTTGCAAGTGGAAAAAGTCTAACATTTGCAATATATTGTTAGCTTTAGGTTTAATTGAGAGATGAAGGCAGCAGAGACAGCTTAGAACCTTTGTATTGTGTGTGGACAGAGTGTCTTTGCACAAAACATAACAGAAAATGATTTTATTGTTTCAATAAAGATTATTCTGGCAGGAATGATTTTCCACATTCAGGAAGTGTCAAAAACAGACGTGTGTGATGAACTGTGACCATTTAAGCATCATGCTATATTTGCATTCAGTAGGCAAGGTTCAAAAGTTGAGTGTAGGAATACTACATACTCTAATTAAAAGCAACAAAAATCAAAGGGGGTGACTGTTACTGCATTTTTGCTTGAACATCATCAGTTCATTCATTGAGCATTCGTATGCAGTGTTGTTACTGGTGGTAAGTTATGATGCCTTTATGTTAACTTCTTAGAAGAAATTAATGGATGAGCCATATCCAGAAAAACATTGCAGTGTAAGAAAAATGACAGACAAAACTGCATCGTGTATTGCTATTACACAATAATACACTATGCTGATTTCAAAAACAACTATTCAGGAGATTATTTGGTATGTCATCTCTCACACTCTTACTATTCTGATCTTATGCCCTCAGATGTTTATCTTTCCCATCCCTTATCAAACAAACGTCAAGTAAATTTGTTTCCAGGCAAAAATCTTCCTTCAAACCCAGGTTGACATCTGTAACCAGTCAGTTTCTACAGGCATGGAATCAGTAAACTACCCAAGCATTGTCAGACAATTTTAGGTAATGTTAGAGAATATAGAGTTCATGAAGGATAAATATTTGCAGTTGTGTTCAGTATATTAATGGAAAACCCTCTTAAAATGTGCACAGTGCAAATACAAATGAAATACAACTTTCCATGATAACCTTACAATGAAAGTCTATTTTAATGAAACATTAATACATGTAACATGAGCATGCCTATATCTGCATGAATTAGTAAGATATTATTCACTTCAGGCTTTGAAGCAGTTAGTGTTTACTTACTGTTCAGCCATACTCAAGTAGAATGGAAGTGTGTAATTTGATAAATAAAATTACTTATGTACAAAAAGTGTAAGTTATGTCAGCAGAAGTGAAAAGAGGTATTATCAGTTGTGCAGTGTAATAACGTTTTCATCTTTTCACTATGTAGTACTAAAACTAGTGAGGTAATATTTGCTGGAGAAGTTTTCTTAAGGTTTCCTTATTGAATGTCGATGTGACTGCTTTTTGCTCTGTGATGAAATGGCTAAAAATATGGCCTTCAGCAAGACTGGAACTGTGAATCAACACAGCCTTCATTTGACAGGTGATCACTTTAACTCAGAGCTAGCTAAACGCCCCTCTCCCTGTTGCCCCAATGGTGACTAGAATAGATAAATTGCAGCATGGAAGAAGAAATTTGTTGCACTTTCAACATGGAATGACTTTCCTGGACTCAAAACTATAATTAGATAATCTTATGTCTCACCTTAAGTGAAAATTGCAAAGCTTATTCAATGGTAATGACATGTAGAGTCAAGTGAATTTAGCAGAATAATTCTGTGCCATTCAGGAAGTAACTCATCACTCACAGAGCTGCCAAACTTATTTTGCATTGTTACCAAGATTCAATTATACTTCCAGCAGAAAGAATACCAGACGATGTTGCCTTGAGGGGGCTCATAAGTGAATAAAGCTTACGTTTCAAAGATGTCACTGCTGGGGGTCAGAATACCGAAAGTAAATGTTACTGAGTTTTATTTCCATTTCTGTAACTGACTATAGGCACTAGAGCATAATTACTTATAATACTTAGGTGCACCAACTGTTAATGAAATACAATAACTGTTATAGTTATTTCTGTTTTTCTGTCTTAAGTATACTGAATACTGAAAAGCTCATTCACCAGAAAGGATTCACATTTCTGGAGCGTTCCGGTGGTTATACTGTAAATATTATGAGTAGGCATCATGTCTTTTGGTCATTATACAGTTTGAAAATATTTTTCATAAGAACAGTGTGGTTATCTCCAAAACAGAGGAATGCAAATGAGAAGATAACAACACAGCATTTACTGCAAAACTTGAACATCCACAGAGAGACTTCATAGGCTAGGAGTAATATAGTTCCAAATCAGGTAGCTTACTTTGCATTGGAACCATATGCCACATCTGAAAAAGCAGTCTCCGAAAGGAACGGAGAAAATTAATACAGCTAATGTGAAAGGAGAAGCAGTTGCCACCAGAATGAGGAACAAGAACACAGAACGTCTATCCCAGTCATCCTTAAGCAAAGCCATCATTCAGTCTATAAATACTGAAAGAATGACAAAACTCGCCTACTTGTAATGATTGCAGTATTATTACTTCTGATGCTTTGCCAATAAAACAAAAAGCGTCCATGTTGAAGGGCCTTTTAACTTGCTGTACCCTTAAGACAGAGAGAACCCAAGTAACAACTGGTTTCTCAAGCTCAGCATGGTGCTGAGATTCTATGAAGTGAAGTGTCTGTGCAAAGTGATATTAATTTAGCCCCTGACGTTTTCATATGAACGACACCTCTAGGCTACCATAATATTCAGATGAGAATTATTGAGTTGTAATGCGACAGCATAGATGGACAGGCAGTTGTAGAATTTGCCGAGAATATCCTTTCACCTCCGATTCATAACGCCAAACTACCAGTATGTTAGATTATAGCTCAGAATTAATTTCTGGCTTTGAAAGAATTGCTCGACACTGTGTGAATAGCATCAAAACCTCTGCATCCTGTGCAGAACTCAGATCTATTATGTGCCAATTAGTTGCAGAAAATACAGTGTATGCATCTTTCTGCCAACAAATTAATTTCTTTCAAAGCAGACTTGCACCCCATCGTGGAGCTGAGAAAACAGGTGTTACAGCCTACCATACCATCGTTCATACCCGCTACCTCCCTACAGTCACCACACTGATTGCGGATGTCTCATAACGTATGACAATGAACGCAGGTGTATACCTGTAGCACAGTTCCACGATGATGGCACAAATTTTCAGGGATGATGGAGAAAAGTAATTCTTTGAATTTGAAGTAAGGGACCCTGGTCTGGAAATGACAGAGTCGAAAATACCTCTGATAGTGGGCCTGTTATACTGCAAGCCCCTTGATTTTCATATTTTGAGAGGTGGCAGTATGGACCAAAACATGACAGAAATGATCACTGCTGAGCAGTTCTTTCATAGGCAGTAATTAAGTCTAGCATTTGCTGGTTTCACTTTCAACGGATTTTTGAGCCTACATTTTCTGTCAATGCATATGGTTTCCTACACGTAGCTCTTCTTGATTTTGAACTTTACACTGTTTGTAGCTTACAAAGTCTTTCTGTGGATGTTCAAATTTAGCAATCAGTTTTGTGCTCTCTCTTTATTAGCGTGGTTTACTTTTGGAGTTAGTGCCAATGGCAGTGATCTCAAGAAACATACCGGGTGATCAAAAAGTCAGTATAAATTTGAAAACTTAATAAACCACGGAATAATGTAGATAGAGAGGTAAAAATTGACACACATGATTGGAATGACATGGGGTTTTATTGGAACCACCACATATTTTAGGACACGTGAAAGATCTCTTGTACACATCGTTTGGTGATGATCGTGTGCTCAACCGCCACTTCCACCATGCTTGGCCTCCCAGGTCCCCAGACAGTCCGTGCAGTTATTGGCTTTGGGGTTACCTGAAGTCGCAAGTGTATCGTGATCGACCCACATCTCTAGGGATGCTGAAAGACAACATCCGACGCCAATGCCTCACCATAACTTCGGACATACTTTACAGTGCTGATCACAACATTATTCCTCGACTACAGCTATTGTTGAGGAATGATGGTGGACATATTGAGCATTTCCTGTAAAGAACATCATCTTTGCTTTGTCTTACTTTGTTTGCTAATTATTGCTATTCTGATCAGATGAAGCGCCATCTGTCAGTTTGAACTTTTGTATTTTTTTTTTTTGCTTCTAATAAAACCTCATGTCATTCCAATCATGTGTGTCAATTTGTACCTCTCTATCTACATTATTCCATGATTTATTCAGTTTTCAAATTTATACTGACTTTTTGATCGCCCTGTATTTTATAAAGATGTGCTGCCTACTAATGATGCACCACTAGAGATTCTCCAAAATTGTAAGTGGCATCTGGTGAAGTGCCCTTTTTAGCTTTCAGTAGGCTTAAGAGGGACGAACTCAAATAACTGTGACAGTTATTGATTTATGACCTTTGATTTGAAATTGGTGCATGTGAGTATTATTAATAATTATTCTGTAGTCACTAAACCTGAAAGTCAGATAAGACTCACACACATATCCTTTGGGTATTCTGGCTCTCAGCAGGATGTCTTCGAGAAACCCACTGTGGTCACTTCACAGCCTATTCCAGGAACATATCGGATGGTATTCTTTCTGTTATAATTGAATATTGGCTACAACGCAGGATGTGTTTGGCATCTCTGTGATCAAAGATTTACTTCATGGTTTATCCTCATAAATTTAATTGATATATTTGTATCATTTCCATAGAATAATCTGAGAGGTTTTCACATAAGGAATGAAATAAGGTTACTAATTTATGGTTTTGAGTCCAGAAAAGACATTCCACCTGAAAATTCTATCTATCTCATGTTTTATCTTGTGATTTAGCTGCCCTAGACACTACTGGCACAATAAGGGAGAGGGGAAATACCATAACACTTCACTAGTTCTGAGGTAACCTATAAAATGAAGGCTGCTGTGGTTTGTGTTTACAGTCTTGCTGAAGGGCAGGTTTTTAGGCATTTTGTGACAGATACAGGCAGCCAGATCGAAAACCAGTAAGAGAATCTTATTTATTTTGTTTTTGAAATGTCCCTTTTCCTATTGCTTGAGAGTGACCCAGGACAGCAAGTACACATAGACTGCTTTAAAGTCCAGAGTCAGTAATATTTCATTAATTCATAGCAATATGGGCACAATGTAATTACAGATACCTTATGTTTTATTAAACAATTGAAAATCAGGGATGGGCTAATGACAATATTAAGAAAAGGATAGATTGCTACTCCACCATATAGCGGAGATATATATAGGCACACCAGAAAAACTGTCAAACTACTATGTTTTATTAAAATAGACTTTTGTTGCAAGGTTATTGTGGTACATTGTATTTCATTTGTATTAGTACAGTGCATATTTTAATAGTGCTTCTGTTAGTTGGTTGAACACAACAGTAAACATCAGAGAGAAATCAATCATCAACAATGTATTCCCTCACGTTATCTAAAACAGTCTGACAATGCTCAGATAATTTACTGATGCCAAGACTGTGGAAACCTACTGGATCTGTGTTATAGATGTCATCAAACCAATTTGGAAGTATGTTTTTATCTGGAAATTAATGTCTTGACTGTTTTTCGTTAAGGAGCAGGAAAGGTAAACACTTGAGGTCATAATTAGTAGAATAATAAACAAATGACTTCCCAAAAAAAATCCTGGATAGTTTTATTTGTGAAATCGACTGAGTGCATTATCATGTAGTGGCAGCATGTGATGGAGTTCTGTATGTCGTTCTTCTTACAATGTGGCCGAAAAGTGTTTCTAGTTGGTGGCATCAAATGCCAGCTGCAATGGAAACACCACTAGGGAGCAGTTCATAGTACACAATAACATTTCTGAGACACAGGATGCAAAATATTATGTTCTTACTGCCCTTTGCTCAAGTGTATCTTGTTTGTTGGTGCCCAGCTATTAATTTCTTCCTAAGAAGTTAACATAAAGGCATCACAACCTATCACCAGTAACAATCTGCAGAGTAATACTCAGTGAGCAAACTGATGACAGTCAAGCAAAAATTCAGTAACAGTCATCCCCTTGATTTTAGTTGCTTTGCATTAGAGCAAGCAATGCTCGAACTTGTGACTTTTGAACCTTGTCTATTGAATCCAAATGTTGCATGATACGTAAATTGTCTCAGATCATCACATATGTCAGTTTAGTATCTTCCTGAATACGAAAAATCATTCATTCCAGAATGACCTTTCGTGAAAGAAGAAAATCCTTTTTTAATGTGTTTTTCAAAAAAGCACTAGTCCCATACACAATACAAAGTTCAGAGCTGCCTTCACTGCATTCTACACACATCAAAAAAAGTTTTGCATCACCTCCGTTCTGAGAGTTCCAGAACCTGTACAGAAAATTGGAATAGAAATAAATATCATTTCCGCCTGTTTTATTGCTCATGAAAACCACACATTGCATGTTGTACCACCATACAGCGAGACCTTCAGAGGTGGTGGCCCAGATTGCTGTACACACCGGTACCTCTAATAACCAGTAGCATGCCGTCTTGCATTCAGGCATGCCTTTATTCATTGTGACATACTATCCACAAGTTCATCAAGGCACTGTTGGTCCAGATTGTTCCACTCCTCAACAGCTATTCGGTGTAGATCCCTCAGAGTGGTTGTTGGGCTATGTCATCCATAAACAGCCCTTTTCAATCTATTCCAGGCATGTTTGATAGGGTTCATGTCTGGAGAACATGCTGGCCACTCTTGTTGAGCGATATTATGCTGAACACAAGATCTGCATGATGGGGGCATGAATTGCCGTCCATGAAGACGAATGCCTTGCCGTATGCTGCTGATATGGTTGCACTATCGGTCAGAGAATGGCATTCACATATCATACAGCCATTACGGCACCTTCCATGACCACCAATGGCATTCGTCGGCCCCACATAATGCTACCCCAAAACAGCAGGGAACCTCCACCTTGCTGCACTCGCTGGACAGTGTGTCTAAGGCATTTAGCCTGACCAGGTTGCCTCCAAACACATCTCCGGCATTTGTCTGGTTGAAGGCATATGCAACACTCATCGGTGAAGAGAACATGATGCCAATCCTGAGCGGTCCATTCAGCATGTTGTTGGGGCCATCTGTACTGCGCTGCATGATGTCGTGGTTGCAAAGATGGACCTCGCCATGGACGTCGAGAGTGAAGTTGCGCACCATGCAGCCTATTGCGCACAGTTTGAGTCTTAACACGATGTCCTGTGGCTGCATGAAAAGCATTATCCAACATGGTAGCGTTTCCGTCAGGGTTCCTCCAAACCATATTCCGTAGGTAGCAGTCATCCACTGCAGTGGTAGCTCTCGGGCGGCCTCAGCGAGGCATGTCATCTACATTTCCTGTCTCTCTGTTTCTCCTCCATGTCTGAACAATGTCACTTTGGTTCACTCTTAGTCACCTGGCACTTCCGTTGTTGAGAGCCCTTCCTGCTACAAAGTAACAATGCGGACACAATCGAACCGCGGTATTGACCGTCTAGGCATGGTTGAATTACAGACAAAACGAGACGTGTACCTCCTTCCTGGTGGAATGACTGAAACTGATCACCTTTCGGACCCCCTCCATGTAATAGGCACTGCTCATGCATGGTCTTTGGGCAGGTTTAGTGACATCTCTGAACAGTCAAAGGACTGTGCCTGTGACACAGTATCCACAGTCAACGTCTATCTTTAGGAGTTCTGGGAACTGGGGTGATGCAAAACTTTTTTTGATGTGTGTATTAAACCCAAATGAAGAACATGTTACAAATGTTAGGCCTTTTTTCTACTTGCGAGTCTATTTTGCAACACTTGAACAATGTTCAGAAGTTTCAAGTATGCAAACTCCAATATGTAACTGCAAGATGAATACTACAACTTAAAATAAGAAAATTACTGTTGATAAATAAACTCACAGCACTGCACCATGGTTGCCCGGTCAGGCAGCAGGTCAGTGGCGGGTCACATGTCACCAGTAGCCAGTGACCTCTGTAGAGTGAGGAAACTCTCGAGAGTAAACTGATCTTAACGCTGCCATGAGCTGTTTGGCAAAATGGTTCCTGGACATTTTTGCACGTACATGTGGATTAGAAAGTGAAACGAATTATCTTTAACATACCGTCAGATTGACAACTTAAGTAGTCAACCAGAATGCTATTTAAAAATTTAGGGAATGGGGTAGACTCATACTCAAGATTTTATGTCTACATTGTGCGACGCTTACCATGAGACCACGAGCATATACAGCGCTGTAACAGCTTATGAAGAGGGACTGCACTTACACATCCTACACTGTTACTAGATCGCACATATGACTGGACTTAAAGTTCTGAGCTGCAGCTTGTTATAATGGTAACCTTAAGCAAATGACTCCAATTCAGTCTCTGTGGCAGCTGCCTAATGGCTGTGCTTTATTTCTAAGAGTGAACACTATTGACGTCAATATTTTCTCTAACATATACACAGCTATCCCAAGACCTAACATTTCCCAGAAAATATGCTTGCAAGTTTCACTTAAGTGAGAAATATCAGCTCTAACATATCTTGAACAACCCACAGAACAAGCAACAGTACTGATGCTACTACCTGAAAAAACAGCCGAATGCCACCAGCATTGCCTGACTGCAGCCAGAGTCACTCGAATGCTCTGGTTGCCATGCTCAGAAACAGACATGTTCGATTCACTCTGTGTCACCATGCTCCATGCCGCCCTGCTTGCAGCATCACTATAATCATGCATCGGTATTATTTTAGCTATTGTGTTAAGTGAAATTTAAGTCACCATATTCATATTAAATCAATCAATCAATCAATCTTGGTATTGTTTCCAGCACAGCCAGGTTACCCTCCATCAGGTCAACCTGGGTTTCAGCCTCCCGGTGGCTACCAACCTCCACCAGGTGGGTACCAGCCGGGTCCTGGTGGATATCAACCTGGCGGATATCAACCTGGCGGATATCAGCCTGGGGGATACCAGCCTAGTCCTGGTGGGTACCAACCCCAGGGGTATCAGCCTCCAATGGGGTACCCTCAGCCCACAGGGTACCCTTCTCCAGGACAACCCTACAGCCAGCCAATTGCACAACAACCAGTCAGTGGCGGTGGAGCACCAGGTATGTTAATGAAGTTGTTCTTCTATATCTTCTCTGAAATTTTGCTGTGGCCACAGGAGTGTGCATTTGGGTGTAAGTGTGGTTGTGTGTGTGTGTGTGAGAGACTGACTGTGTATACTACTGCTGGAAAAAGACTTAATGCTCAAAAGCTACTGCTGTTTTCTGTTATGAGCTACTATGCTTCTCTCATTGCTACAGGTGAGTGGTTGCCTTTCCCTGATGTTACATATTGCTCCCTGTCTATTTACATTATCCGTAGCGTTTGATGCAAGCCGTAAGCACTAGACATATTGCAAATTATATTCGCATGCTACCCTTTATTGGAATTTGACCACGAGCCGCGACCCTCACTCCTACTAATCGATGTCACTCACACTTAAACCAATCAGTGTACATATATCTGTGTGTGTGTGTGTGTGTGTGTGTGTGTGTGTGTGTGTGTGTGTGTGCGCGCGTGAGTGCGCGCTGTGATAAACCTTTTGCATTTCCTTTATGTTTTCGTCTTCCTTAAAGGCAAAGAGACAAGATGAAGCGGTAGCCCATCATAGAGCCTATGCCTACCGTCATGTATTTTTTGACTTTCAGTTGTTAATAAACAGAGGATTTTTTCTGGTACCGGTAGGAGGAAGGAGGGATTCGCGCTCAGCTAGTGAAAGAGTGAGAAGCACGTCAATTTTTTAGCGAGTAATTGTAGACCGCCATTTTGGGGTCGCTATGAATAAGTGAGGAGTGTGGATTTCATATGTGCACCGTTTAGAAAAATACAGTATTGTTTTATTAACAGAATGGTCGTGTGAGTTGTTATTTCAAATAGTACAATAATTACAATAACTGAAGCCCACCTGTGTACTTTGGAAAATTACGAAGATCCGATAAGCTTAATAGGAACACGGTCAAGACTTCAAAGGTGAACGCGGCGACCAAACGTAGTATTATAAAGAATGGTAAGCACAAATCTACAGCGGAGAAAGAAACTACTCCGCCCTGCAAAATAATATGAACTAATACGGACTTATTTCCAGGCATAGCTCAGCTTATTGTGCTTGTCATTCACGCCGAAAAATTAATCTCATTAATTCAATACATTTTAAAAAGCCACGCATTTTATTATCATCTATTCCATTATTTTATTATACTATAGAGTGGCGACCGTGACAGGACATAGTAAATCACCTACCACACACATCCACAGGGCACACACCGGCCGAACTAATGTTTGAAAAGATGGAGCTAGATGAATGGGCAAAACCGATACCTAAATTAAGGCACAAAGACGTAATCTTAGAAGAGAAAGTACAGCGAGCGCTAATAACATTGGAAGAGCAAGCTCAGATAAGGAAAGGAATTTACGACAGGAAATTGAAAAACGTAACAGAATTCCAGATTGGACAGGAGGTACTACTAAGAACGCATCCGAAATCATCGAAATTAAAGGCATTGAATAGAAAATGGCAATTGTTATATGTTGGTCCGTATATCATTGTTGACAAGCCACATCCGGGGTGCTACTTGATAGGAAATATAAAAAATGGTAAAATAAAAGGCATGTATCCACATAAAGATTTGCGGAAATTTATTAAATGAAAATTCAAATCTCATTCTGTCCTTATCTGTTGCATCAGTAAAGCGCGTGCACTCATATATGCTTTCAACTGCTTGATATTCTGTGTACTCGCTTTCGGTTAGTACTGTCATTAAACTCATTTCTTACCAAACAGATTAATGCCAGTTGTTGAATTTTAATGGCAGCAATTTGTCACAGGGAAGTAAATAACCAAAATATAAAAAAGTAAACTAATAAACTGCTCACAAATCACGTGCAAAAAGAAGAGAGAGGTACAGTTTGTTAAAACATACATGTTCCTTGCACCTCTGAAACACTTTGAACATTCAAAATAATCAGTAGGGTAGCCAGCCAAACCAGAGCAATTGGAGCTCTGAATGAATTGAATGTTATCATTGAGAAAATAAATGTTAAATGATAGTGTATTTAGAAATGATGTTAATTGTATTAACTAGATAACATCTGTATTTATCACCAACTCACTTTTTTCTGTTGCAGTATTTGTGTTATTTACAGTTTGTCGTGTCTCATTTATTTGTTCTTTACCTTGTGTGCTTTACTTTCATCCTAATAATTTTGTGGTGAGGTATTGAATTCCATGAAGTATAATGCCATTTTTCTTTTTACGAAATCTTCATTGCTCAAAAGCTTGCTGTAAGAATGATACATGATTCTCATCCATGCCATGTTGTATACATTCATTTGAAAAGTTGGAGGGGACAGGGCTATATGAGATGAGTGGAATAAAGCTGAACAGGTGAATGCCAATGGCTGTTTGTTATGTAGTTGACTGGGTTTGCAAATGATCAGCTTTGGTTTGCGAATGATCAGCTTTGTTATAATTCCATAATGCAAACTACCAGAGTGGAAACAAATGACAAATGGGAATAACAGATAAGAAAGATTACTTATTATCTTTTTGGTGTATTCAAGAAAATGAAACTTCGACAGAAAAGTTTTGGCCAAATCGCTACACTAGTAAGGGCCAGTTGCACAGTCGCCGGCTAGCAGACACTTAAGTTCAATTCTGTGAGTAGTGCAGAAAACATGTTGTACGAACACGTATTAAGGCCTAACAGGAGAATAAATGTGGGATAACTAAACTGCTGATTGTGGCAGGGTTAGTGAAGCTAACCAGAGAATGTCTTGACACTGGCTGGAATAGTTACAGAATTAGTGATGACAAGATTGTTTGTTACAATGAGGAAGGAGAAGAAACGGGGATATCACACAAATCATGGAGGAATATGATGATTCCAAATTTATACAAAAATTTCATAGTACTACTTTTTGATCTCATGCTTGAGAAGCTGGATCATATGAATGAAATGTGAAACTATTTCCTGACATAAAGCTTTTTTGCTTTTAGTAGGTCTAGTAGGCTTTTGATATTGATATATCGTGAATTATATTCTGTTGTGCTATAAAAGTGACCATTTGTGCCAAAACAGTCTCATTTATTTGGTGTGTGTCACAATTGCTGTGATACTAGAGAGGCCTGTTTCATTTCATCTAGCAGACAGTGACAAAACAGACGTAATTAGATCGAGAAATAACACCAGTCTTGGGTACTATTTCTGTTAACAGTATTTTCAGTATTAGACAATGACATTTCGATTTTTCATGTAGGAAAATGTTTGACGTACTTTGATGAGGTAGTAGATTCTTTTGCAGGAAGGGAAGTGTGCCATGTAAAGTTGTAGCAAGATTAGAGAGAAAAAAATGCTAGGACCTAAGGATTGAAGGGCTGTCTTGCTTGTCTCTTGTCTTTATGGTTTTATGTATCCTATATTTAATATTAAGTCACAACAAAACTGCAAGTTATTAGCTAATAGGCAATAAAGAATGCAAATTTTCTGAAGAGTCCTTTTTCTCCCGGTTACAAATAATCCAGTACTAATTGTGAGGGTTTTTTTTTAAAAAAAAAGAAGGGAAAAAAAAGGAGTGGCAGGATGCCGAACTGGCCAACTGGGAGCAGGAGGGGCACCACAGGGCATTTTAATTTCCACTGTCATGAATATAGTTTGTGATGGCATCCATTACAAAATATACACATTTGCATTCCACAGAGTGAAATACAGTGATGTACTATAGAAGAATGCTGTGTGAAGAGATGTGGCACTGCACTTTGGCCCACTTAAGACCAAATAACATGTCTTACATTTCCTTGAGCATAAATGTTTTGTGTATCAGACTTTTCAGAAAGATTTGCACTACAAAATGAACATTTTTAGGAAAAGTTGATTCTTTTAAATTTTTGGCGTCCTATCTCAAACGCTTGCAGGGGGGTTTGGAAATATCGTAGATCCAAGGCAGGTGCACAGAGCAGTCTGAGTTGTAGTGGGGAGCTGAGTAGTCTCCAAGTGACACATGTTTACGTTTAGTGATTTTGCTGTTTCCTCTTCGTTTATTGCTCTCACGTCAAATAAAAACAAAACTGATTTCTGTGGCCAGGAGCTATCAAGTGAATTAAAATACGTTCACATAATTATGGAGGGCTAAAATTTTATTAGTTTCAGATCTTATTTTATTTCCACCTTTCTGACGGTCAGGCATTAATTGTCTTGCAGAACAATGAAGTTATTTTTGTTGGTTTGCTAAAGAAAATTGACTTTTATTAATATTTTCCACTGAGGCAGTCAGTTTATTTGAAACTAAGTGTTTAATTCCATGCTATTGTCTAGTTTCAACTGTTCGCTGCATTCAAATGGACCTTTTCATCTTCTAGGACATAAGATATAATGCCATAATAAAGAACCAAACATAAGATAATACAGTACTGGTACTCCAAGAAAATTTACATCCTAAAAACAGCACTGAAAAGCTTAATATCAGGTCGAAGCCAACTTCATTGGGAGTCTGGACATGCGAATGTGCACTATAAGCCGAATTATTAATTTTAATATGGTTCACGAAACTGTGATGCTCTTGGAGCATCCTCTTGATGTCTTGTTTCTTTTATGACATAATGTAAAATCTTTTTAATGATTTACATGTATGAACGTACAGGTTTCCTACGTCATCATAGCTGCGCAAATGCTTTGACACCTGTAATCTGGCACCTCTGGAAACTGCTGAAATGAACCTATTTCTAACAGGTCTCGAAAAAATATTGCGAATGATGGTTTGAAAAGCATTACTTTCAAAGTAAATTTCCTTTTATGCAAGATGAACTATGTGTGAGAATGTATGATGAATTTCTTAAATCACAGAGTTTGACTCTCATTTAAAAGTCAACTCTTTGAGGACAAGCAATTTAGAAGAATTTTGAGCCAAAAGATTGGAGATTTATGTTGTTATTAAACATTTTACTGGCACACTTGTGTGATGTGTTTTAAAGTGTAACATGTGCAAAAAAGATCTAAATTATATGTTAAAGCTTAGCTTCTCTGGCAGCTTATTAATCCATAAGTAGTGGAGAGCGAGCATGGTAATTACAACAATAAATAATCACTCACACTCCCGTCACTTACTATGAATACTTTTATTCTCGCAGCGTATACACAATGCATGTAGCATAGAGCACGTACAACAGAGAACTGATCTGGCAAAGATGCCTTTGTTCTTGCTGTGGTAGGGTAGCGATATTATTGGGGGGTGAGCCAGTTGTTCTACGTTCTCGCAAATCTTCAAGATGAATATTGTATGTAAAAGCTTTGCTTTTCTTGTAGCAACACAAAGTATATTCAATCATTAACTTTTCCTATTTGTGTGTTCGTGCTACTTAACAATTATGTTGCTATTGGCTGACTACATCACATGTCCTATACTCTGAATATCCGCTGTCGTCGACTGGCAAGATCACGTGTCTGGCTTACAAAAACACAGCGCAATCTCGAATTCAATGCTTCGGAAAGTAACATGCGATGTTTGGTGGAAGATGCATTTATACTTTCATAATATGAAAATATGCACCGTACATGTTGTTGCACAGTGAAGATCTTGTGGTTTTTTGTTTTTCCCTCGAGTTTCATTTTCTAAAGTGCCAAGTAATTCTACGCCGGTGTATAAAACCATAGCCATTCAAAGGATTGATAACTTTTACAGTTTTGAGGGAAAGTATACTGTCACTTAACACGGAAAAAGCGTATTTTCACCTGGGAAATTGGGGAAAAAATCCAGGAATTGTTTTTCCTTGCGTATACACCCTGTAAATGCCTTCTCTGAAAACTTCGTAGAACAGATAGTTAAGAAATATATTACATCTATTGGCAACAAATATACATGACCTCTTTGAGGAAGTATCAGGAGCATGAGGCAGTTACTGCAACAATGAGTACCTGAATACATAGGGCAACTAAAACAAGCAGAAAGAATTATATATTCAGAAAACTAGATAGAGAGGAGGTTGTGCCACATCTCATTGAGGAATTTGAAACTTTTATCTCAGAATAAGAGCATTTAGAGGAACTGTGACTCAGCCGTAAAAGGATAAATGACCATTCATTGGATAGAACTGTACCCAGTAGAACAGTTCACAATGGGAGTGATCCTCCATGGTATACAATCACTGTAAAGAAACTCCTAAGGAAACAGAAAGTACTGCAACAGGTATAAAACAAAGCACTGGGCTATAGGGGGAGATACTGAAAGAAATGTGTTCAGGAGTCAAGAGAGCAATGCTTGAAGCGTTTAATAAGTAATGTTGCTTTACAAAGGAAAACCGAGGTGTATTGTCCCAGTTTAATTCTTGCACCACTGAAAATATGAGTGAAATATGTATTAGTATCATTGGCATTGAGGAGCAGCTGAAATTGTTAAAATGGAGCAAACCCACAGGACCTGATGGAATCCCTATCAGATTCTATACCTATTTTGCGGCTGATTTAGCCACTCTCATAACTATGATCTATCATAGATCCCTCAAACAAAAAACTGTGCCCAGTAGCTGGAAGAGAAGAAGGCTGGCAGGATCGACAAAACTACTGTCCAATACCCTTGACATTCATTTCTTGCAGAATCATAGAACATATTCTGAGCTCAAACATAATGAGGTATCTCAAACAGAATGACCTCCTCCATGCCAACCAGCAAGGATTTTCAAAACATCAATCATGTAAAAAACCAACTTGCACTTTTCTCACAATATCCTGAAAGTCATGGATCAGGGCAGTCAGGTAGATGAAGTATTTCTCGATTTCCAAAAAGCATTTGACTCAGTGCCACATCTACACTTATTATCAGAAGTATGGGGTATCAGATGAAATATGAGACTAGATTGAGGATTTCTTGTTAGGTAGTAGCCTCAGATGTTTTGCAGATGATGCACCTGTCCACAATGAAGTACAGTCTGAATGGAACTTTACAAATATTCAGTCAGACGCTGATGAGATTTCAAAGTGGTGCCGTAATTAGTAACTTGCTTTAAATGCTCAAAATTGTAAACTTACATAATTCACAAAATGAAAAAAAGACATAGGATACTATGTATATAATAATATCAGTTAGTCACAGTTGGAGTCTGTAAACTTGTACAAATACTTGTGTGTAATGCTTAGTAGGAATGTGAAGTGGAATGATCACATAGGCTCAGTTGTGGGGAGAGCAGGTAGCAGACTTTGGTTTATTGCTAGAATACTAGAATAAAGCAATCAGTCTACAAAGAAGATTGCTTACAAATCACTCATGCGACCTACCCTAGAATATTGCTCAAGTGTGCGAGCTCTTACCAAATAGGAATGTATAGAGAGAAGGGTAACACAAATAGTCACAGGTTTGTTTGACCCATGGGAAAATGTCACAGAGATGCTGAAGGAACTGAATTGGCAGACTCTTGAAGATAGGTGCAAACTATCTTTACTCACATGAAATGTTGAGTGCTATTAACAATGGATTTCCGGAAGGCTTTTGACACTGTACCACACAAGCGGCTTGTAGTGAAATTGCGTGCTTATGGAATATCATCTCATTTATGTGACTGGATTCCTGATTTCCTGTCAGAGAGGTCACAGTTCGTAGTAATTGACGGAAAGCCATCGAGTAACACAGAAGTGGTTTCTGGCATTCCCCAAGGCAGTGTTATAGGCCCTTTGCTGTTCCTTATCTATATAAGTGAGTTGGGAGACTATCTTAGCAGCTGTCTTAAGTTGTTTGCAGATGATGCTGTTGTTTATCAAATAGTAAAGTCATCAGAAGATCAAAAGAAAAGATATCTGTATGGGACGAAAGTTGGCAATTGACCATAAATAATGAAAACTGTGAGGTCATCTACATGAGTGATAAAAGGAATCTGTTAAACTTCGGTTACATGATAAACCATCCAGATCTAAAGGCCATAAATTCAACTAAATATGTAGGAATTACAATTACGAACAACTTAACTTGGAAGGAACACATAGAAGATGTTGTGGGGAAGGCTAAACAAAGACTGTATTTTATTGGCAGGACACTTAGAAAATGTAACAGATCTACTAAGGAGACTACCTACACTACACTTGTCCATCCTCTTTTAGAATACTGATGTGCGGTGTAGGATCCTTACCAGATAGGATTGACGGAGTACATCGAAAAAGTTCAAGGAAGGGCAGCACGTTTTGTATTATCGTGAAATAAGGGAGAGAGTGTCACTGAAATGATACAGGATTTGGGGTAGACATTATTAAAACAAAGGCATTTTTTATTGCAATTGGGTCTTCTCATGAAATTCCAATCACCAACTTTCTCCTCCAAATGCGAAAATATTTTGTTGACACCGACCTACATAGGGAGAAATGATCACCATGATAAAATAAGGGAAATCAGAGCTCGTACGGAGAGATATAGGTGTTTGTTCTTTCCACACGCCATACAAGATTGGAATAATGGAGAATTGTGAAGGTGGTTCGATGAACCCTCTGCCAGGCACTTGAATGTGATTTGCAGAGTATCCAAGTAGATGTAGATGAGAGCCTACTTACAAAGTTTCAAAACTGGATTTAAATGATGTGCCTAGGAATATACTACAAACCCCTATGTAACACTCACATGGAGATTATGAGGACAAGATTAGATTAATTACAGCATTCACAGAGACAATTAAACAATCATTCTCACTGCATGCCATCATTATTGGAATGTGAAGAACCCTAATAACTGGTACAGAAGGACATACCCCTTGCTATGCACTTCACAGGGGTTTGTTTAGCTAGGTTACGTATTAGGCACTGTCTTTCTAACCATTGCCATTTGTTAAGTGGTGTTCCCCCACCACTTTGTGTTAATTACCCTTAACCTTTGACAGTTTGCCATTTCCTGGTGGAATGCCATTTTTTTAACCACTCACATTCCAATTGTTGCGTACTGTCTGAGTTATCAGCTATTTTAGCGAATGATGCGTAGGCTGTCGACTGCGTTTTACTTTTTATCCATCATAGCATTATGGCGAAGGACATTTAATCTTTAGTTCAGAACCTCTGCTTCTCTATGACGTATTTGTAGTAACACTGTTCACGTTTACGTCGCACTTCACTTAGCGTAGACCGGGACTGTGTCCTATGCATGCCCGATGTTAACTGACTGGGCACGGCCCGTGCTGCCTGAGTTGTTGTTGTTGTTGTTGTTGTTGTTGTTACGCCGGCAGAGGTCATGTCCGAATTCTCGCGTGCCCTCTGGTGGACGGGACTCTACTTGCGGCAACTACCGTCCGTGACGCGCCGCGCCGATGTGCGCCTCCCGCGATCTTTCCGGTGGCTACTGCACTCCTCCTCCTTTGGGGGGTGACGCCTCTGTGATCCACTGCGTTGGAAGGTGGTGCGTCGGGCAGGAGCGATGACCTCCACATCCATTGGAAGGCCGGAGTCGAGGGGATCTGCCAACCCTCGAGCCGGAACCTTCGAATACGGTTGGAAGTGACCCACACGAAGAGGCTCCTGTCATCCCACCACCGGAGCCCGGGACAGAACGGGCGACAAGCTGTCGAACTCCGGATCCTGTTCCACCTCAGGAGGAGCAAGACCCAGTGGCGGGGACGATGGGGAAGGGACGACCACAGGTGAACCAGCCTCCTGAGAAACCGGGCCTGCGAGGGGGACCGGCTCTCGCTGGGGCATCGCGCACGAGGGCGATACCGGTGCTGGAGCTACTGGAGGCTGCCAAGTCTGAGAACCATCGCAGGGCGGCAGAGTCACACCGGGGAGAGGCGGTAACGTCCCCTGGGAAACCAACATGGGTGCTGGCAATGGGGAAGCCGGTGTCCAAGAGGTCGGAGGGTGGGTGCCCAAACGTGGACATAGCTGATTTTGGTGTCGGCGTACCACCCGGTCCCCCGCCTGCAGGGTATAGAGCCGGCGGCCATTTCGGTGCAGGACCACCGCTGGTATCCAATGTGGATTGCGACCAAACCCATGTGCCCAGACCGACATACCCAGTGGAAAGCCAGGTACTCCGTTTTGCGAAGACTGGCGAGGACCAGGCCGGAGGAGGTGCAGCAGAGTCCTAGGTTGGCATCCATGGAGGAGCTCTGCGGGGCTGCGGTCTCCCATTGGTGTGGTCCGGTATGCCGTCAGGAAAAACGTCAATGCCTCCTCCACAGGAAAGTCGTGCACATACTTTTTTATCTGCGTCTTAAATGTGCGCACCATGCGCTCGGCTTCCCCGTTCGATTGTGGATGGAAGGGGGGAGAGCAAACGTGCCGAATACTGAAGCGCCTACAAAAATCCTGGAAGGTCTACGAAATAAACTGCGGTCCATTGTCCGAGACCAGGGTGATTGGCAGACCTTCCACAGAAAAGATTTTTATTAGTGCCTGGATTGCAACTTCTGAAGTGGTTGAGGAGCAGCGAACCACACATGGGAATCGGGAATAAGCATCAATGACAATGAGCCAAAAGCCATTGAGAAATGGGCCCGCAAAATCGATATGAACACGTTCCCATGCATGGGTTGCCGGCGGTCATGAAGAGAATGCTGCCATGGGAGATGCCTGTTGGCTTGCACACTGGGAACAGGCGGCCACCAAGTGCTCAATTTCTCTGTCAATACCGGGCCAGTACACATGTCTGCAAGCCAAGGTTTTAGTATGGGAAACACCCCAGTGCCCCGCATGTAATAACGTGAGGACCTCCCTTCGTAAACTTGCAGGAACAACCACGCGAGGAGCTGTATCATCGGTAGCCAGAAGGAGAACTCCGTCCAAGACCGAGAGGCGGTCTCGTAGAATAAAATAATTATGAAGAGGGTCCGAGGCCTGGCCTGGAGGGCGG
Source organism: Schistocerca serialis cubense (assembly GCF_023864345.2). Taxonomy (NCBI): domain Eukaryota; kingdom Metazoa; phylum Arthropoda; class Insecta; order Orthoptera; family Acrididae; genus Schistocerca; species Schistocerca serialis. The sequence continues at coordinate 594,876,651 of NC_064639.1, forward strand.
GATGACCACCCCTGCTGAATGAGGCGAACTACCTGCTGGAGAACCGGGTCAGCTGCCGTTTCCCTGGCGACTTGAGAACTAGTGATCGGGAAGCCGTCAACCGCTTGGCGGGACGCCACATCCAAATGAAAACACATAATCTCCTCTCGATTGAACGTAGGATCCGGGCCCACCGGAAGACGGGAAAGAGAGTCGGCGTTGGCATGCTGTCCGGTAGGGCGAAAATGAATGTCATAATGGTACTTGGAGAGGAACAAGGCCCAGCGCTGTAGTCTGTGGGCTGCCCTATCCGGAATCTGAGAGTCAGGGCCAAATAACGATATTAACGGCTTATGGTCAGTGATTAACTGAAACTTCGTGCCATACAAGAAAGGGTGAAACTTGGTAACAGCATAGACAATGGCCAAAGCCTCTTTTTCCACCTGGGAGTAATGGGCCTGTGCGGGACTAAGAGTTTTAAATGCAAACGCCAGTGGTTGCTCAGAACCATCTGCGTTGCGATGGGCCAGGACCGCCCCCACCCCATACTGCGAAGCATCGGTAGCCAGGACCAACAGCTTAGGGGGGTCAAAAGTAGCCAAACAAGGCGCTGACGTGAGAAGGCCCTTCAACGAGGTGAACACTCGCTCGCATGCAGGCGACCAATCAAAAGGAACACCCTTGCGCAGAAGGCAGTACAGGGGGCGGGCTACGGTGGAACCCCTGGAAATGAACCAGTGGTAATAGGCTATCTTGCCTAAAAAAGCTTGTAACTCTTTCAGCGAAGCGGGCCGAGGAAGGTTGACGTTACCTTGGAGCAAACTTCCCAGTGGCTGGACGCCGTGCCGAGAGATGGTGTAGCCCACATACTCAATGGACGGTTGGAAGAAGTTTGACTTATGCAGGTTGAAACGCAAGCCCACAGACCTGAATTTGAGAAAGAGGGTGTGAAGGTTATGTAAGTGTTCCTTCGTGCTGCGGCCTGTGACAATTATGTCATCCAGGTAATTAATACAATGAGGGATTGTCGACGTGATATGCTCAAGATAACGCTGGAATATCGCTGGGGCACTGGATATTCCGAAGGCCAACCGCTGGTATTGGTAAATGCCAAACGGGGTGTTGACGACCACCAGCCGTTTGGAGTCCTCATCAAGTGGTATCTGATGATAAGCCTCTGAAAGATCGATTTTCGAAAAATATTGGCCTCCCGCCACAGCGGAGAACAATTCATCAGCACGAGGCAAAGGATAGGTGTCCACCACCAATTGGGAATTAATGGTGGCCTTGAAATCGCCACAAAGACGTAATTTTCCCGAGGGCTTCCTTACAATAACGAGGGGCGAAGCCCACTCACTAGAAGAAATGGGAAGAACGACCCCTAGGGCTGTCAGCCAGTCTAGCTCTTCCTTTACCTGAGGGCGGAGAGCCAAGGGGATCTGCCTCGCGCGGGCGAGCCGATGCCTTCAACGTTAAGTGAGCTTCAAAATCTGAAACACGCTCCAGGCCCTCCTCAAAGATATCGTGAAAGTCTGAGATCAAAGATTCCAAAGATTGATAGGGAATGTCTTCAGAGTCCAACTGTATGGCGTCAGCGATAGAAAAACTGAAAGCTTGAAAGGCATCCAGGCCAAAAAGGTTATCGGAGCTTGCATCACTGACAACAATAAAAGTAATAGGCTGAGTGACTGATTTGTAAGTCACGTCGGTAGTGAATTGACCCAGTAGGGGAATGAACTGTTTACCATAACCGCGTAGACGCCGGTAAACTGGCACCAACAGGGGCGATCCAAGCTCGGAATAAGTTTGTGCATTCAACAACGAAACTGCCGCGCCCGTATCAACTTGCAGTTGTAACCGGTGCGACAGAACCAAACACCTCGATAAAGAGTTTGTGTGCCGATACGTTGGGAGCCTGGCCCGATGAAACTTCCTGAATGTCAACGTCCATGTCCTCTGTACCTGCTTCCTTCGATTCTTTTGAGGCTGAGTGGCAAACTTTAGCAATGTGATCTTTTTTATTGCATTTGCGACAAACGGCCCAACGCTGGGGGCACTCTGACCAATCATGATGTATATAGCACGACGCACAGGACGGCAACGGGGGCCGGCGGCCGGAATTCTGTTTACGCGCTGTGCGGGAGCGGCGGTAACGGCCGGATTGTACCACTCGCATATCGTCCACCCTGGACACAGTGGACGCGGCCGCGCCGCCCTGAACCGCCGCGACGTCGCACCACGCTTCCAGCTGTTGACCTGCGGCGTGAGAGACTTCATACGATTGAGCAATGGATAGGACTTCCTCAAGGGAAGGGTCTTCTAACTGCAGGGCCCGTTGCCGGACCTCCCTATCAGGGGCCGAACGAACAATGATGTCGCATACCAAAACGTGGGCATACGACTCTTGCGACTGCTCTGTGACAAAATGACACTTGCGACTGCTCTGTGACAAAATGACACTTGCGACTAAGACCGTGCAGGGTAGCGGCCCACGCCCGGTAAGACTGATGGGGCTGTTTCTTGCATTGATAGAACTCGACCCTAGCCGCCACAACATGCGTGCGGCAGTGATACTATGAAGACAGCAATGAACACAATGCGTCAAAAGACAAGGACGAGGGTTCCTGCAACGGCACTAGCTGCCGCAAAACGTGATACAGCGAGGGAGATATCCAAGACAAGAAGAGAGCACGACATACCTCCGCATCGGCAACATGAAACGCCTGGAAATGCTGCCGAAGGCGATGTTCATGTGCATCCCAATCCTCCGCCGTCTCGTCATACGGGGGAAAGGGAGGAGGGAACGGCACTGGAGCAGACTGCGTGGAGAGCAACACCGGAAGCACTTGTTTCATGGTGGCCATGAGCTCCGTCTGCTGCTCAACCAAAACCCTCACTAAATCCTCCATGCCGTGGAGAAGCTGTGAAACCTGAACAACGACGCAACACGCGAAAGAACGACCCTACTCGTCACCAGTTGTGTAGTAACACTGTTCACGTTTACGTCGCACTTCACTTAGCGTAGACCGGGACTGTGTCCTATGCATGCCCGATGTTAAGTGACTGGGCACGGCTCGTGCTGCCTGAGTTGTTGTTGTTGTTGTTGTTGTTGTTGTTGTTGTTGCTGCTGTTACGCCAGCAGAGGTCGCGTCCGAATTCTCGCGTGCCCTCTGGTGGACGGGACTCTACTTGTGGCAACTACCGTCCGTGACGCGCCGTGCTGATGTGCGCCTCCCGCGATCTTTCCGGTGGCTACTGCAGTATTCTATGGACCTTTCTCCAAGCACCTGTTTTTAACTATCTTGCCTTCTGTCGATTGGGCTTCACTTGTAGTTGCTTTTAATTCCTTTTTTTGTCTTCATGTTTATGGTTCTGACATGGGCATGCACGGCTTACATTTTTGTGCCCTAAAACAAAACAGTGGTTTGCAGAATATGGATGTAGATTAAGATTATTCTATGCACAAATAGGGCTGCACAATGCTACAACAAAATTTTTGATCACCTACCCTGTAATATATGTCTGACAGACAACAAAGGTAAATCTGAAAACAATCGTACAAATGGTACATGGAACATGAAACTAACAAACTAGCTCTAATCACAGGATGACTGTTGTTTGTTTTTCTCTTTATACATCAGGTTTTTTCCTTTGTTCTGTCCATGTTTCTTATTCTTATTTTTTCTACCTAGGGAGCTTTCAATGTAGTATTTTATTCTTAAAAATGTTTTGTTCCGTTATTTTAGACTCTTTGGTGGTGTTTCTTTCTAGTTCTTTTCTTAGTTCTGTAATCCATTCTGTGGTTGATTCCGCTTTCCAGAAATGTATGAATGTTAGTTTTGTTAGCTTGTTCTCATTGGTTTCTAGTTTATATTACAATATTTTATCATCACAATGAAGCTTCTATTTAATACATAACCATTTTCATGATATTATTATCAAAAGTGCATGTTACAACTGTTCTTGTTGGAAAAAGAACATTGTCTTTTTGTGAGTAATATATATAATTGGCCCAAAAATGTATACTTTCATCTTAAATGGACTTAGGCCTGTAACTGCTTACACATACATAAATTAATCCTTCAGAGTGGTGATGGTGGGTTGCGGTATTGTTATCAACGTTACATTTCTTTACAGCCATACAATTCTCAAGTCATTGTGAATAAAAGAATTTATGCTAATCAGCCAGAACTTTAAGAACACTCCCCTAAAAGTATGTTGGTGCATACACAGCACAAAAATGCTGTATGTTGTTATGGTTTGCAGCCAGAAGTAAATTGCACAAGACTTCTGTGTAACACCACAAGGATATCAGTAGATTGTATATAAGTTCTGGAATTGCATTCAATTACATCTGAGGTTAGTTTGATAAGGCTAATGTCTGGGAGAGGACATCAGCCAGAATTCTTCGATATGCTTCTCAAATGATTTCAGTATGATGGTAGGCATTTTATGTGGAAAGTTGGTCTGCTGGGAATACCATAATTGTTGAGGAAAATAGCAGAAAGTAGGGGATGCAAGTGGTCAGTAATTGTATTTGCATGTTTCACAGATTTTTTGTGCCTTTTTTAGCATTAAAGTTTCCAGGAATGTAGCTTAGTATAGCCATAGTAAGCCTCTCAAATTCCTGTGATGCATTTGTTGAGCAAATGTTCTCCTATAAGATGCCAGATCCTTCCATGACCATAAACTTAATGTAACAGTTAAGGTAACTATAAATCTTTATCCCATTATTCAATGCTGCGGTAATGACGGTTGTAACTGATGATGTCATCAGGTTAAAAAAGTCACTAACACAAGTATCCTGTTGAGCAACTTTAACAAAAGTGCACAATGAACAGTATACTCAAATACTTTGCTCATCCTGTAATTTTGTCTGCTCTCAGTAGTGTCACCATTGTATGTATCCTACTCTGCTGTGCAGAATGAATGAACCCTTGTCCACTGATTTCTGTGGCCAACACTTGGGCAAATTGAACCTGATAGCTAGCAGCTTCACTGTCATTCATTCAGATGCATCATGTAGTAATCATAGCAGCTTATGAAAATTTGATAAGTGTCATCATGTCTACAATACTCACTACAGTTATCTTATCAACATCAATGAATAAGTGAAACATGTTCCTGGTCTCTCTTTATTCTTTCCCACGACATTATTAACTTTTAACAGAGTTCTAATTGTTTCAGACGTTGAAGTATACATCACAAATTTCTGAGAATGTACACATGCGTAAATTATATTTGTTTGTAATGAACAAATAGAAGAGTATAGCTAAGTAAAGATGAGACAATCTGCTGACCAGGTGCCAGCATGTTCGTAGACACACATAAAGTTTCACAATATGGCATTACTTAAACTAGAAAAAAAGAAATAGTACTATTTGGGGAAAGTAAACCATTCAAAGACTTGTGGTAGCATCAAAGATCTGAATCAGTACAAGCATAACGTGACAGCATTAAAGTGATATTGGTTTTCATCTTGTTCTATTTTACTGTGTATCCTTTGATTGTGAATGCTGGGAGACATTTCTGACTAGTCTTTTTAAAATGTCATCTCTCCTTTGCCAACCACAGCAACTCTGATTTTAAAGACTAGCTACCCTGTCACTTTTTGTACATGTCTCTACGTTTGCTGCCCACACAATTATTTCAGTCTGTTCTCTAGCTTACAGGCAGTCCTGATCCATCAGTAGGCGCACAAACAGAATTGAGAACATTGCTGAACTTCTAGGCAAATTCTCCTTCAGAGGTAACAGTGCCAACATGCTTGTGTACCTGCTCATGCTCACACCCACACACACACACACACACACACACACACACACACACACACACACACTCCTTCTCGCTACAGCATTGTGTTGGCATTAAAGCTCTACTGGTGTGAGGTGGGGTTGTAAGGTTTGGATCAGTTTTAAGGGGTGGATTGTGACACTGGTCATGTGTGTGTGAGTTCTCTGTATATGAATGTATGTTTCTACATCTGAAGGAGGACTTTGTTCAATAGCCAACTGATATCCAGCACTCTACTTTCAGTGTTCCTGTCTGCCACTCTACGCCTGCTCTGTGTTGAATTGAAGGCGATTGTATTTCACTTCAATCTCTTGCTCTTTTTCCAGTAAAGGGTCTGTTAGATTAAAATCTAAACTTTGACAGAAACAGCTACAACATGTAGGAAGACATCGTCTATCCACACACATGAGAATTTGAAAAGCCCTTCTCTTTGGACCAAAAAAAAAGAAATTTGTACTTCCAGTCATTGATTACAGCAATATTGTTCTGCAAGGACTTTTTCGCATTGCTCGCAGTTGGTGGAAATTCCTTTGTGTGGTATATTTATAGCATTTATGATTTTGAATTATATTCCATTTTCTTACACGTCATTATTTAGATCATGTGCTGCAAAGTGCAGAGATTTCCACATTCTCTGTCTAATTTACTGTTTGATATTTGTACAGTCTTTTCTGCCTCACCTAAATGTGCTTATCAAAACAGCACAGCAAAAGCACTTATCTGCATCAGAGCAATATCCCTTCTGCCACTCTACATCATACAGTTGCCTTTTTGTAAGTCACCGTTCACAGCAGGATCTTCATTACAATACCAGAGAACTCACTCATATCTTCTTCTTCAAAAGGCAGCTAATGATTCATGTCCTAAACAATAATAATATTTCATCTTTATTTTAAATGCAACCTTTATCCAATTACAAGTGACTATCTGCATTTTCCACCAGATCTCTCTCATAAACCAAAGCCAGTAACTGAAACATTAGAACTTGCTAATACCTTGACCATCTTAATTTTGTACCTTTCCTCATGTTTACATTAGTTTTTACTTAAGGTTCTGTATTATTGTTGTGAATATTAGTGTTACTTATTAGCTACCAGTGTTATTCCACATATCATTAAATATTTCACTAATGCTGGTATTATTAGATTTGTTTCTGTCTTAAATGTGCCTTAAACTGTTTTAAATCATATTTTCACTATTACAGCATTCACATTTGTGCTGTCTCGACTTCATTGAACAGAAAGAAACTAACAAGGGCAGGTCACAATGTTGGGATCACAGATTTACTTCAAACTTTGTACACCTTAGTGGGCTATTACAACAACATAATGTGCAAGTAGTAAGATACACTACTATGGCAATTCTGAGAAAATCACAAGAGTAGTTTTATGGGTGTATTATGTAACTGATGTGCTTGTGCGAAGATTCCAGATGTAAGAAGTGGTGGTGGTTAAACGGTTAACATTAATGTGTTGCAAGAAGTTCATGGACAAGGTGACAGTTTGAATCCCACCAACACTTATTTTTTTCGTCACTGGTTACATCATTTAATTTACATCACATTTGAGAGGTAATATAATGAAAAGAAACCACATGTATTTTCATGGAGTTCTAATGAATTTCATATGTTATTTGAGTATTTACTAAATGTAATTAAATTTTCAAGAACAATGGACAGGCTTGGAAATTCCAAGTCAAAGCTAGATAAATAATAATGCAAATAATGTTATTCACAATCATTTGTATAATAAGTATCAATGTGCCCAACCGCAAGGGTGATGGGCAGTTGCTCGTCAAATGTGCTGTCGACATCCCAACTTATAGGATGTTATTTGTCACACACACATGGAAAACATCAATTAAAACTTCATGCAAATACACAAGGGTCTTTTTTTCATTATATTACTTCTCAAATGTCATATAATTTAAATAATATGACCAGTGATGGAAAAAAAAAATAAACTAACAAGTTAGCTCAAACACTAACCACGTGACAAACATGAACTTTGTTGCCGGACACCTGTGCACAGATACAGAAGACACATTATAGACACATAAAACTTCTCTTGCAAATTTCTCAGAATTGCCACAGTAGTGCACCTTGGTACTTGCACGTTTTGTTGCTTTAATGGACTACTAAAGGCGTACAAAGTTTGAAGTAAATCTGTGATCCCAACATTGTGGCCTCCCCTTGTAAGAACAACTCATGAAAGGAACATTTATAGCACACCATTTGTGCACTCCAAAGAGTATGCATCACATTAGTAACTGTCATTAATTAATTAAATGGTACTGAAAAATCTTTGTATGTGGAAAACTTTGGCCTGATCTGTGACTTGGTATGAAAGCCATAATGTGAGCAGGTAAAAAAAAAAAGGGAAGGAAGGATTGAAAAATTGGCAGGAAAGGCTGTATTTTCAGTAAACAGGATAGACATATGTCACACTTCGGAGCTAGAATCATGTATCCAGAACAAAATTTTCACTCTACAGTGGGTAGAGCTCTTGCCCGAGGTAGGCGATGGTCCCAAGTTCAAGTCTCAGTCTGGCACACAGTCTTAATCTGCCAGGAAGTTTCATAGAATTGTGTAATTCAGGCAAGAAAAATGTTCAGACTATAAGGGAATATTTGCACTAAAAAATAACTGCCCACGCCAAAATAGATAGGTAGGTAATTAGTTACATGTTGTGATGCCAGCCAGATTCATTTTCCTTGATCTCCCTATAACTCACTCAAGGTGAGTGATGGGATGGTTGTTTTCTAAGGGCACACTCAGTTTCCTTCACCATCCTTCCTCAATCAGTGTTCATATTTTTTAGAGAAATGTGTAGCTTGAGTTTTTTTTGGTTTATTATCTTTGTTAGTGGAGGACTGTGTCCAAAAGCCAAGCAGTTCTTATCTTCTTCATTAGCTACAGAAAGGAAAGATGTCCAAAATTTTCAAAATTCCTTTTTTTTTATTGCATCAAAGAAGTCCAGTTGGGTAGGCACATAGTTTACTGCATATACAGAACTTGGCCACAGTCATTGAAGTGTCTCTAGCAACAGGTATAATTCACTGCTTGCTGCAGAAAGGGAAAACTGAGAAATCGGGAATGATATTATATTGTTAGTGAGGTGATAGACATCACAGAAGGAAGACAAATTTAGTTCTTTACAGATTACTGTATTTAGTGGCCGAAATTCTGGGAAAAAATGCTTGCCTTAGTGGAAAAGGTGTTCCAAAGCAGCAAAATATTTCTTTAGCCCCATCAAAGTATCATTTAGTTTCAGCAAAGATAACCCACAGGTAACTCAGTGTAAGATAAACCATCAGTGGCATGCAAGATGATAGCTTTTATTTAAGGAATACTCCGATGAGTCTTGAACTTCTCAAGGAAACTGCCTACAAAGCTGAACTACCTATAAATACCATAAAGTGGATGATATTTTAAAAAGTTTAATTTAGGTCCCAGAAAAAATATGCAAACAGTTTTTGATGTTGCTGAGCAACAGTCATACAATAATTTTTAAATGAACTAACTGCCATTTGACTGTATTGTTGTTTATTTAACTAAGACCTAGGTTTTGGCCTTTTGTGTCATTTTCAAGGATTGAGTTTATGTCCTGCAATATATGTTAATGTCATAAACGCAATCACTTGAAAATGGCATAAAAAGCCGAAACTGAGGTCATAATTAAATAAACAACAATACAGTCAAATGGCGGTGTGTTCATTTAGTAATAAAGAAAGATGCAATTTTGGAATGAAATTTTGACATATCTGACAACAAGGAGAGATGAAACTGAAAAAAATGTATAAGTTCATGAACTTATTTTGATGTAATAATGTATAAAATTTAATTTGAGTAAAATACATAAATTAAATTTGTACCCTAAAAATGTAAGGCTTTTCATTTATATTCCACGTTGTTTACTGTAAAAAGGGAACATGTCCAGTTGCAAAAACAAATTTTAAAAGGTGAATAAAAATCACATTATGTGAAGCACAGAGCAACTGCATATTTTTAGAAAAAATATAGAATAATTTTGCTTCCAAGATTTTGTATAAAGCAGTCTTTTGTTTCTCCTCTAAAATTTGTGGAAGTGGACGTGTTCCTTTTCTGCAGTTAGCAGTTCATGCATATTCACTGCACAAAACATCCTCTATTTGTTGAGGAGTGTAACATACACTTGCAAACAGATAGAGGAGTGTTTTGACAAATGTGATACTGTTGTGAAAAAATGACAGGCTTGCTCTGTGGAAGTGGGGTACATCGTTACAGTTTAGGTTACATATTAATAAATTGTCAAGTACCCATAATGTTTTGAGGATGACAGACATGATGTGATTATATCCAAGCTATGTTATTCCATAAAAATTCAACATTCAGCCTGTTTGAAAGATTGTCAGCTAGCTCTTAATCGAGATAATTTTTAAGTTGCATATTTAATTAAATATAAAAATTTAGCAGGCTTTGACGACAAGATTAATGAGATTTGCTGTAAATGTATTTATTTGTTTATCATTTGATCACTGTGTCGATGGTGGTGGTAGCAAGCAAGTCAGTGCTTAAAAACAGTTCTACTGCCATACAGTTAAACCACCAACGAAACTAAATTCTCTTAATCAAAAGACATAAGCATTTACACAAAATTTACAAATGTTAGCTTTAAAACTTCTGTTGCAAGAGTATAGTCAAAACAATCATTTCCTTTTTTGTGCATTATTTTTCATGTGAAAAGCCTATCATTGTTTTTATTATTAAAGGTCATAGAATCTGTGCCTGATCAGAGTTATCTCATTTGTTATTTAAAACCCAGGAACATTTAATAGTCCCATCCCTATATATCTATGCGAGATTATTATTTTTAAATGGGAAACCAGAATTATTCATGATATATCATTTAGATCAATCAGGTAGTGCAAGGAATAAAGATAATCTTACACTTCCTGTCCGATAGTTAAATTTATATGGTCAGACTCCCTAGTGTAGGAGAATGTAAATCTTCAGTAGACTAAAAGATAAAAACATTCAGAACATAAAAAAGAAGCTACATGATCCTCTGATACAGAAATGTTTCTATGCAGTGGAAGTGTTCGTGAAGGATGATCTGATAATTGAAGCAGGATGTCATTGATCATTAACACTGTTATGAAATATAATTTTATTCTCAGGAACAAATACTAACTCAGAATACACTTCCATCTCATAAATTGAAATTGTATAAAAGTTTATTGCATTACTTATTTTTGACATGTTTTGCACTGTTATCTGATGATTTATAAGTGTGTGTTATGAGATGGATAAATCACTATTCTTTGTTCAGATTTAGCATGACCAGGCACTTCTTTCATAGGGCACATATTATATCAGTTCGAAAATTATCATTTACCGTACTAAGTTGCTATGATGCAAACATTGTTTAAAGTCTGCATAAATGCTCACAGAACATAACTCAAAATAATAGATGGAAATTCATGGTATCTTTCTATCAAAACAAAAGCACTGTAGAAATTCTACTTACATTATTTAATTTTAAGCTTTGCAAACATTTCAGATAGACACCACACCGATTTCTCCTTAAATCTTTGCACTAACACTTAAAATCCGTCATTTGCTGATGCTGATTGTACCACTACACTGTGTATATTTTTTATTAACATAATTTAAGAGAGAGAAAATTTAACATGTTATGTGTAAACTGTATTCCATAATTGACACATTAGTAACATTATCTCTACACTTTCTTGTGTATAAACTGAATTACTTTATTCTCCAAAGTATTTAAATCATAACTTGTATGCTTTACATGTAATATGTGATACAATCCCATAATATAATTTCTCCCTTAAAAGTTGCGTGGAGACTGGAGGTATACAGTTGAGCAGGATGTGTGTTGCCTGCTGCACCTCTTTAAGTGGCTGTTCCTCCCATCAGTCTAATAATAGATGTCGCAATGGCCACTTACATTGCCAATTGCTCCATCACAGCTGTTGGTTCTCTGTAGTAGCAGTTACCACCATGTGCTTCTAGATATCTTTCCATGTTAGCTTTGTGTTTATATTAAAGTCATACAAATTTTGTTGATAGTGCTCTCTCTCTGTTACTGAATACTCGGGAAATGTGTCTTTGTAAGCTTCACTGTTTACCCTTGTTGGGGGATATTTACTATTGTCCTGTAGTGATAAGGATGTACAAAGGTTGCAGATAAGAAGTAGACAAGCAGGAAATTAATGCCACACGTAAGAATGTGAGGATGTGACACTGAGTATTATATGTTGTGATCAGTGAATGAAGTTGCATATTGGGTGTCCCTTGTGTCACAAGATAAGCATAAAAAATTTTTATATAATAATTACTTTAAATTTACACTGATAGGCTCAGTGACTCATAATTCATGATAATGTGTACCACACCAGATGCAATTAAAATTCTGCATAGATAGCCAGCTATTTGTCACCAAAAAGTTTAAGAATTTATTATCTTTAATGTTGCATGGCACATGATCATTTGAAATTTCTCAATAATATCAAAATATTTTTAATCATTAAGTGAATGACAGAATGTTTACTGAGGAAAAGCATCCTTTTGAATCAGAGAAAAATTGCGGAGATTACAGAGTTGCTTGGAAAGCACGAAGTGTGAAACACATTGCTAACAGTTTACAGAACAAGTGTAAACAGATAAATAACGTTAAGAAATGTGTTCTTAGAAGAATTTGGAAATATTTATCTGAATTTTCAAGAAGTGTTCCAGATGATGTGTTGCTGGGAACAGCAACTGACATAGCATATTTTAAATTCCTAACAGATGAAGAAAAAAGGTCAGCATTTATTAAAAAGATAATAAGGTTCAAAGAAGTAATACATAGAAATTGTGCTAATGATTTGGAATTAATGTTTATTTTGTTAGTATATGCATTTGTTAGGTATTTATTATGATATACTATAAGTATTGATGGTTTTATGTAAATTTACCTGATGAAAGAAGAGTTTTATCAGTTTTTGGGCATGCAACTGGGTCATCATTAATGCTCTATTATTACTACAGATAATAAACATCCAGCTGTTTTAAAAGAACATCAAGTTGCAAACTTCCATTCCAGTTTTTCCATGTTACCCTATATATAAACAAGTTATTGTTTTCATCTAATGATAAACATGATAATCTTGACAACTATCCTTTAATCTGTTTGTTGCTGTGTTATACGATAGTTTCTTCATTTCATTGTATTTCTGATTATTTCTTTTCTCTTTCAATTTTTTTTTTTCTATGCTGTTCCATCTGTTATCAAATGAAGTCTTTTGAATTCCATACAGGCCTAATTTTTTCTAAGGTCACATTTCATCGTAGAGGTGTTTCGTATAAATTATTTTCTTTGTTCTCTGTATGTGGAAATCTTGTGATTTTTGTCGTTTGTCTGCCCACTTTGCCATCTTTAGGTAAGACCATTCTTCATATGCTGCTGCTGCTGCTGCAGTTGTTGTTGTTGTTGTTGTTGTCATTGTCATCATTTTCAGTCCAAAGATTGGTTTCATGCAGCTCTCCACACTGCTCTATCCTGTGCACACCTCTTCAACTCTGAATACATACTGAAACCCGCATCCATTTGAATCTGCTTAGTCTACTTGTCTCTTGGTAACCCTCTGCAATTTTTACCCCTCCCCATTACCAACACACTTCACCCCAGTACTAAATTGGTGATGCCTTGATATTTCAGAATGTGTCCTATCAACCAATCCCTTTTAGTCAAGTTATGCCACAAATTTCTTTTTTCCCCAATTCTATTCAGTACCTCCCCTTTAGTATCATGATCTACCCATCTAATATTCAGCATTATTCTGTAGCTTCCCTTCTTTTATTGTCTGATTTGCATATTGTCCATGTTTCACCTTAGTACAAAGCTACACTCCAGACAAGTGCCTTCAGAAAAGACTTCCTGATGTTTAAATTTGTATTCAGCATTAACAAATTTCTCTTCTTCAGAAATGCTTTGCTAGCTAGTGCCAGTATACATTTCATGTCCTCCATATTTTGGGCATCGTCACTTATTTTACTGCCCAAATAACAAAACTCATGTATTACTTTCAGTGTGTCATTTCCCAATCCAATTCCCCCATCACCTGATTTAATTTTGCTACTCTTCATTGTCCTTCTTTTGCTGTTGTTGACAGTCATCTTATATCCTCCTTTCAAGGCGCTGTCCAGTCTATTCAGCTGCACTTCCATGTTCTTTACTGTCCCAGACAGTATTACAGTCAGTGTCTTTGGCAAATCTCAGTTTTTTTTTCCTTCTCCCTGTTCTTTAATTTCTTCTCCACACTTTTCTTTGGGATCCTTTACTGCTTCCTCAATGTACAGATTGAACAACATTGTAGATGGGCTACAGCCCTGTCTCACTCCCTTCTCAACCACTGCTTCCATTTCATGCCCGTTGACTCTTAGAACTGCTGCTTGGTTTCTGTGAAAATTGCATGTAACCTTTTGCACCCTGTGTTTTACCCCTGCTAACTTCAGAATTTCAGAGAGTGTATTCCACTCAACATTGTCAAAAGCTTTCTCTGAGTCTACAAAATCTATAAACATAGGTTTGTCTTTCTTTAACCTATCTTCTAAGATAAGTCGTAGGATCAGTATTGCCTCGCCTATTTCAACATTACTCCAGGACCCAAATGATCTTCCCCAAGCTCATCTTCTACCACATGCTATTGGTCACTGTTTTGGTCTTACCCGTTTTTCATATTTATCTCTATATTTTCATATATAAATTTCTTACTGGTTAAAAAATTCCTTCTACCTTACATGCTGGGTGTTCTGCGGCTTGTATTTGTTAAAAGACATCTTGCTGTAAACCATGAGCTAAGTGTAAAAATATTGAATTGTCAGACAGTGACAATAGTGCCTAATACAATGAAGAAGATTGGCCATTTAATATTTGACTGCTATAACATGTCCACACAACAACCTGTATACCATAAAGATCCACATTGATTTTAACATCATAAAGATTTTATTCTTAGCACTCTTGCCATTTGATATGGGCATACAAGATATACATTAGTGATGATTTGTTGTTTTCCATTGTTGCTGTATTTCGGGGTTGTCCAATTCTTACTTGAGTCTGGTACTACTTTAAGTCTCGAAAATAGTTTCAACTTTCGTGTATTTAACTGTGTCACAGTTTTGCAACGTTGCGGTTTTATAAGAGTACACCTTTCCCATATTTGAAAGTTGAAGCAAATGTTCCCCACTGAGAATCAATATTTTCTTTAGTAACTGAGGAAGGCAACTTATTCTTTGAATAATGGTAAATAATATCCTGTAATGCTGCAGTGATATCCTACCTCTTGTTTCTGCACGCTTGTGTGTATTATCTAGTATCTCTTTCTTACCACATATTCCTCATGGTGTACAGCAAAATGTCTTTTAACAAATTCTTCTACCTGGTTTGATCATATGACAAATTCTATAACAATATTGGAAATACCTTGATGGAGCAGTACGTAAAAAAAGGGAAAGGTAATCCTCATCTATAGTGGATTGATGAGTGGAGTACAGAAAAACATAACAGAAAACAGCATTCACACTAGCTTTGGAGCACTAGCTCGTTTTCTAGCAGTATTACATACATCAACGCGAACATCCAAACACACACTCCTGTGGCCACGACATTAGTCTTGCTGTTATCATGGGAGTGTACGTTTGGGTGTCTATGTTGTTGTATGTGTGGATGTGTGTAATACTGCTAGAAACAGAGCTAGTGCTCAAAAGCTACTGTGAATGCTGTTTTCTGTTATGTGTTTCTGTGCTCTGTGCATCGGTCTGAGTTGTTGCCTTTCCTTTATTTTATGTGTGATAACTTCTGTCACTTCTGTGTGTGGTATGAGATGCTGTATTTTTTACAGATCTGTAGTTGAATTATATCAGGTAATGCTCCGGGAATTAGGTTGGGGAATGAGACACTGAAAGCTGTAGATGAGGTTTGTTACTAAAGTGGCAAAATAATTGAAGGTGGAAGAAGGAGAGAGGCTATAAAATGCAGACTAGCAGTAGCCACAAAGTGCTTCTGAAAATGAGAAATTTGTCAACAATAAATATAAATCAAGTGTTAGGAACTCTTTTCTGAAGGTAGTTGCCTAGAGTGTAGCCTTGTATGGAAGTGAAGCATGAACGAAAACAGTTGAGACAAGAAGAGAATGTTTCCGAGATGTGGTGCTACAGAAGAATGCTGAAGCATAGTTGGGTAGATCAGGTAACTAAGAAAAGGAGGGGGGTGGAGGGTTACTGAATCAAATTGAGTTGATAGGCTTTACCCTGAGTCATCAATAAATCATCAATTTGTTAATGGGAATTTTTGAGGGAACTTTGTAGAGGGAGTAGTAAAAAAAGTAAAGCAGTCCTCAACTTGAAGTTCGGTTTGAACACCACAATGCTTTACTAGGTGTGGTCCTATTGGAGGTAGTAAGCAGTTACTTTCCTCCAACCTTTGCCCTAGCAGATTCAAATGGATGTAGGTTGAAGTAGTTATGCAGAGATGAGGAGACTTGCAAGGATTAGACTATTGTGGAAAACTGCATCAGTCATCATACTGAAGATCACAACAATACTAAATACTGTATTATAATATATGGTATTCAAAGAAGTGGTGGCTCTGAGAGGATCATCAACTCTCCACCTGTCACATCCCGTCTTGGACAACAGCAAGCGAGAACCCTTCTCCTTAGCCTGTGACTGTAAACACACACCTTTGTGAAAGTATCATTTGCACTCTGGCTACTGCCCAATAATGTAATAACAAAATAGCAGTTATGAGATGTATATCATTGGCATTGCTTATGTTACAACGTTGTCTTCATTTTCACAACTACCACTGCCAGAGCTTATTTTGTTCAGCAGTGGAGCTGTGGCTGCTACTTGTCGATAGTGTTGTTGGACTGAAAATGCTGAATGATATACGCTGAAGAAAATGTTCTATTAGCAGAAAAGTGTCAGAACTGGAAACTAGAGTGATACTACAACAGTGGGAGAGACTTTCAAAAAAATCTAGTTGCTTGGTTTCCTTATCAATTTGGTATTTATTTGTGGAGTCAGTCTGTAGTTGATAAGGTTCCTTGGCATAGAGTTTTTTCTAATCCTAAGCAGATTAATAGGCTCAAAAGTGAATGTCACCAACTTGACCTTGTATTGTAAGGAGAAAAAGCACTTTTGCAAGACATCAGTCCCAGCAATAGATCCAATGTGAAAATTTGGCCATAATTCTGATAGTATGCAGTTATGGCCTTCTGAAAGTGCAGCCTTTAACCTCCACACATTGTTTGTCAATCACTCTGCCCCATTGCAGCAGCCAAATGCCCAAGTGGGAAGTACTTTACAACGGAGTGACAGTCAGAGCCCTCTTGCTTGTGGCATGTTGACGGCAAGGAAGAGTATGGGAGAGATGGAAACGTCTGTCCACTGTGTTTGGGAATCTTGCTTGAGAACATAGTATTCTACACAGAAAATAGTAAGTAATATGAGAGCACATAATATAACCACCTCATGCACATATACATTCAATATTATTTTAACAATATTCTCTTTGTTCTGCAGTGATATATACACCTCACAGTCAAAATGAATAAACCAAGTCAACTGTAGTATTATTATGAAATAAAGTGAAGCTAAAGATTTTCAATGTGTCATTGGATCATGCCAATGTCATTGAAGAATTGTGTATCTCCTGCAAATGTACTGCACGGTAACAGTGTGAGCATTAAAATCTCAAAACAGCACTGTTGGTAATTAAATAGCGCTATGATGCTACTTTAATGACACACTCATTCGCTTCATTCATTTACATTGCATTTGTGAACTGCAACGTAAAACTATTCACAATGAACAAAGCATGTTATCAATGTCCAAACAGTATTTCACAGAACTATTACTCACTCCACCATACAGTACTTCACACTCGGGCATTAATTAGCTGCAGTGAGGTGGAAGCAAGTGACAACCTGTGTGCAGACATACTTCAAAGCTGTGTGTTCAGAAGATCATTACTGTGTAATATCATAGTTACAGCACAAATTTTCATGCAGGAGCAATTGCTGGGGCTGATATTTTGGAAGTCTGCTTTTTCCTTCTTGAAATATGACATCAGTTTGGTGATGTTTTCTTCTCAATATACCTCTGCTCCACTTACCCTTCAGTAGACTTACGAGCACTGACCATATCATTCTTTTTGTGTAGTCATGGTTACTTCACTTTGGAACATCTGAAACTTGTACTGTATTGTATGTTAACCGGGGACCTAGAAATGATGGAGAGGCTCCGTTCCAGCCGCAGCCCCCCCCCCCCCCGCCCCCCCCCCCCCCCCCCCCCAGGGAACGTCTCACACCAGACGAGTGTAATCCCTATGTTTGCGTGGTAGAGTAATGGTTGGGTATGCGTACGTGGAGAACTCGTTTGCGCAGAAATCGCTGATGTAGTGTAACGGAGGCAGAATAAGGGGAACCAGCCCGCATTTGCAGAGGCAGATGGAAAACCGCCTAAAAACCATCCACAGACTGGCCAGTTCACCGGACCTCGACACAAGTCCGCCGGGCGGACTCGTGCCAGGGACCAGGCGCTCCTTCCCGCCCGGAAAGCCATGCATTAGACCGCACGGCCAACCGGGCGGGCTATCCTCTTGTAACTATCTCTTTCTCTGATTAAACTCCTTTTGTTTTTCATAGTCCACCTTAGAAAATGTGATTTTCAGCACTACATCTCCATATTTCTGTGAGTGTCTTTCAGTGGCATATTAGGAATTACTTGACTTCTGAATTACAGTTGGAAAACAGCTGCTTTCTTGCTAATATTTTCTGAAATTTGTCAAAACACCTGTTATATGTGATCGTGTAATCCATCTATGCTCCAAAGCTTTCCAGATTCATTAGCTGATCACTTGCTATTACTTCTTCTCAGTTTGTGCACAAACACTTGTCCTTACTACGTACTGTTCTTAAAGCACGTACTTAAAGTTCTTAAAATACTGTTCTTAAAGTAAACATTTCACATTCTCTACACCATATAGCACAAGTTGGTTATAATTAACCTTTCACTACTAGAGCCAGTATTGACGAAAAACTGTTTACTGTACCAGTGCCCAACTTTATAAGAATAATGATGATACTGTGGGCTGCAAGATTTGCGTTGTTAGTAGTGTTAGTGTCATGACTTGCCATTAAGCACTGGCACTGGTACATTGATGTAGGATAGAAACGCAAGCATCAGTTTGCATTACAGTTGCAGACAGTGAATGTGGGTCTAGACAAGGTGAATAGGGCTTTACTTGTAAAACTTTTTTTTTCCAAAACAGCAGCAATAGTACTGATGCTCTTCATGAGTATTGATGCATTAAAGGAATCAACTGACAACCTTGGGAATTGCTTCTGAGAGGGGTCATCGGCCAATTGCACCACAAATTGTTGAGCAAGTTACTGTTGTCATGGCTGAAAATGCTAAACGCAAAGTACCATCATGAAGCAGTGCACGAGCTGTGTCATGATAGCTGAATATTCCACTGCGCACAATCCGTAAAGTGCTGCAAACAGTTGTGAAACAGTATCTCTAGTGCAACTCCAGGCTGTCATGGATACAGATGGTTGTCACACTGAGCAGCATTTGTAACATGGTACATGAACGTGGGACAGTTAACAAAGGTTACTGTTTCATGTGGGATTTAAAATCTCTTTATTCCAATGGTTTATTTGTTACTTCTTTTCTGCCTGTTTGTTCAAATGCTCCCACAAAGTTTCATGGTCCTATCATCTCATGTCACAGAGTCCCACTCAAGTAGTGAAACTTCAATTATACTTTAAGAGCACACAGGCAAATGAATATAAAATAAGTGCATGTAGAGGATCAATGTACATCAGTTCTGTTTCGCAAGATGAAGTAGCTAAAGCAATAAAAGGACTAAAAAATTCCAAATCGGCAGGTATTGATGGTATACCTGCAACAATGTTAAAGAAGAGCGCATCAAACCTAATTGAAGTAATCACACACTTATGCGACTGCTCACTTCAGGCAGGCACTTTCCCTGATGTGTTGAAAACATCAAAAGTTATTCCTGAATATAAAAAAGGGGATAAAGACAATGTAAATAACTACAGACCCATCACAATTTCCTCCTGCATCTCTAAAGTACTGGAAAAAGTTACGTATGAGAAACTTATGAAATTTATAAATAAAACAGCATCCTATGTAATGAACAACATGGATTCAGAAATAAGAGGTCAATGACAACTGCTGTCTATGAGTGCATCAATTCTGTCCTAAACCTGATGGACAAAAAAACAGGAAACAATAGGAGTCTTTATTGGCTTGTCAAAAGCTTTTGACATGGTGGACCATAAAATTCTGCAATCAAAGCTAGAAAGATATGGTATTCGAGGTCTGTCCAACAAGTGGATCAGTTCCTTCCTGACTAATTGTATGCAGGCAGTGTGCGTCAAGCACACAAATATTGAACTAAAAACTGTATATAATCACTTATCTGACTACAAACAAATAAAATGTGGTGTACCCCAATGATCAGTATTGGGACCCCTTCTGTTTCTTCTGTACATAAATGATCTAAGCTTAAATGTTGATGCACACAAAACAATCATATTTGCAGATGACACCTTGATTCTACTAAAAGGAGACGACGATGAACAGTTACAGCAGACAGTAAACATGGTCACGAAACAACTTAGCAGCTGGGCACAGAGTAATCAGCTTGTAATAAACAGTAAGAAAACCGTTGCTCTAAAATTCCACAATGTTCCTAACAAGGACATGTTTATCCCACCAGTCTCTATCAATGATGAACCAGTTGGTAACAGTACTGAAACCAAATTCTTAGGACTTTGGCTGCAGAGTAACATCAGATGGAATAAGCATATTGAATATCTCAATGCAGAACTGAGCAAAACATGTTACCTTCTTTGTTCATTAAAATCATGCTGTAGTGAGAAAACAATATTGAATGCATATCATGTGTACTTTCATTCTCGTCTTAGATATGGGGTCACCTTCTGGGGAAACTCTAAAACAGCTAATAGCACTTTTAAACTACAAAAAAGGGCCATTAGAATCTTGTTTGGGTGCAAGCCTAGAGACTCTTGTAAACCCCTGTTTAAGAAATCTGGTATTCCTCCATTACCATGTGTATACATTATGGAAACCCTTTTGTTCTTTAAATTAAATGTAATAGGCAAGGACCAGAGACTGCAAAAAACTGTGATATACATGAGCACTTTACCAGACAAAACAGAAACTTACATATGGCTCAAATCAGCACAGCACTGTGCCAAAAAGATACTTTTCACATGGGAGTTAAGCTTTATAACAAACTCCCTGAAAACATAAAAGCTGTCACTGAGGTCAATACATTTGGAAAATCTCTAAAGTCATATTTACAGCATCACTGCTTTTACTCCATTGAAGAATATTTAAATTTATGAAATGTGTTATATAAATACTTACGTGTAAAGTGTATTATTGTAAGCTTAAATATGTATGCCTTGAAATGACTTTCAGCCTGTATATTTATAACTTGACTTGTCCAATGTCTTATGCATAAGCTGCTATGTAGACAACAGGACCAATAAAATACAATCTACAATCCTGTACTCTTGTGTAGCTGTTTTTGTTTCACATCACTGTTTGTTCAGTGTTGTATTGTTGTGTGTCCTCTGAAGGCTATTAAAAAGTACATCTGTATTTAACATGTTTCTTGTAGTAGCCATTTTTGCATGCTGCACATCGAAATTTTTATTTTTATTTATGCATCCAGACATGTTTTGCCTTTTTTTACAAGGCATCTTCAGTGGGTGTCCTGAAATATTACAAGATTTGTCCATTTTTGCACATAGGTTATGGCTTCACATCTAGGCTATAGATTTAAAAACAGTTCTGTAATGTTTTTTTATGAAATGGAAAGGTACTTACAGGTAACTTCTAATTCCTTACCCGTAATTACCTTTCCATTTCATAAAAAAACGTTAAGGAACTGTTTTTAAATCTATAACCTAGATATGAAACCATAACCTATGTGTAAAAATGGACAAATCATGTACTATTTCAGGAAGATGCCTTGTAAAAAAGGCAAAACGCATCTGGGTGCATAAATAAAAATAAAAATTTGATGTGCAGCATGCAAAAAAAGACATTTTCTTTGTAAACAACTACAATTTACATATGTATTTATATCACTTTTGTGCCATGTGAACATTTCACATCTATTGTTATTCAATTTATAAAGTTGAAACATTTACAATGTAGACATTTTTGAAAAGTAGGTTTAAATTTATGATCTCCTACCATCAGTTGATCAAATTTAAATGCAAATTTGGACATATATAAATCGTATCTTAATGTAGATCAACCAAACAAGAAAAATGTCATTCCCACCTGATCACATAAAGAAGAAATGCACCTGTAATGCACAAACTCACTTGTGGGACGTGTCAGAAAGTTGAGCTTTCACTGATATGAAACAGAAAATAGTATTAACATTATTTTTATAAACTATATATTACAGTATAGAAGTTGTACTGTATGTTAGCTGTTATTTCATAAAAGTCTGTTTTTTCAGGTTAGTAGCTGCTGTGAAACAAAAGCAACTTGAAGACTCAGCAAACCTGCTATTTGATGCTTTTGCGACAATGTAAAATACCAAAACTTTAGTTTCCTAGGTATTCATTTGCCCTTTTTTTATAATTTGTTTTCTGTTGTTGCTTGGAAAATGAAGATAGCTGTGTGAAACCTTTTTTCCATATTCCATGTTTCAAATGAAGTTCACTTTATGTATAAAAACTTAACATTGTCTGTTCTATTCCTTTCAGGCGACTGGATGAATATGCCACAAGGCAATCCCAATGTACCGCCAGGCCTCGAGTACCTTACACTAATTGACCAGTTGCTTGTGCATCAAAAAGTTGAACTACTGGAAGGTAAGCTGCAACATTTACAGATGAATGAGTTGTTGAACTTGTACTAGCAGTTCTGAGATATTCATACCATTTCTTTTTTTTTTTTTTTTTTTAATCATTTTGCCATAGGTTAATAACATGTGGTGAACTTTGTCACCAGTGGAAAGCTGTTACGCACTGAAACGGCAGTTAGTTGATCTTGTTGTTGTTATGGTCTTTGGTCCAGAGACTGGTTTGATGCAGCTCTCCATGCTACTCTATCCTGTCCAAGCTTCTTCATCTCCCAGTACCTACTGCAACCTACATCCTTCTGAATCTGTTTAGTGTATTCATCTCTTGGTCTCCCTCTACGATTTGTACCCTCCATGCTGCCCTCCAACACTAAATTGGTGATCCCTTGATGCCTCAGAACATGTCCTACCAACCGATCCCTTCTTCTAGTCAAGTTGTGCCACAAACTTCTCTTCTCCCCAATCCTATTCAATACTTCCATACGTGGCTACGCTCCATACAAATACTTTCAGAAACGACTTCCTGACACTTAAATCTATACTCGATGTTAATAAATTTCTCTTCTTCAGAAACGCTTTCCTTGCCATTGCCAGTCTACATTTGATATCCTCTCTACTTCGAACATCATCAGTTATTTTGCTCCCCAAATGGCAAAACTCCTTTACTACTTTAAGTGCCTCATTCCCTAATCTAATTCCCCAGCATCACCCGATTTAATTCGACTACATTCAATTATCCTCGTTTTGCTTTTGTTGATGTTCATCTTATACCCTCCTTTCAAGACACTGTCCATTCCGTTCAACTGCTCTTCCAAGTCCTTTGCTGTCTCTGACAGAATTACAATGTCATCGGCGAACCTCAAAGTTTTTATTTCTTCTCCATGGATTTTAATACCTACTCCGAATTTTTCTTTTGTTTCCTTCACTGCTTGCTCAATATACAGATTGAATAACATTGGGGATAGGCTACAACCCTGTCTCACTCCCTTCCCAACCACTGCTTCCCTTTCATGTCCCTCGACTCTTATAACTGCCATCTGGTTTCTGTACAAACTGTAAATAGCCTTTCGCTCCCTGTATTTTACTCCTGCCACCTTCAGAATTTGAAAGAGAGTATTCCAGTCGACATTGTCAAAAACTTTCTCTAAGTCTGCAAATGCTAGAAACGTAGGTTTGCCATTCCTTAATCTAGCTTCTAAGATAAGCCATAGGGTCAGTATTGCCTGACATTTTCCGATATTTCTACGGAATCCAAACTGATCTTCCTCAAGGTACGCTTCTACTAGTTTTTCCATTCGTCTGTAAAGAATTTGCGTTAGTATTTTGCAGCTATGACTTATTAAACTGATTGTTCAGTGATTTTCACATCTGTCAACACCTGTTTTCTTTGGGATTGGAATTATTATATTCTTCTTAAAGTCTGAGGGTATTTCGCCTGCCTCATACATCTTGCTCACCAGATGGTAGAGTTTTGTCAGGACTGGCTCTCCCAAGGCTGTCAGTAGTTCTAATGGAATGTTGTCTACACCTGGGGCCTTGTTTTGACTTAGGTCTTTCAGTGCTCTGTCGAACTCTTCACGCAGTATCATATCTCCCATTTCATCTTCACCTACATCCTCTTCCATTTCCGTAATATTGTCCTCAAGTACATCGCCCTAGTATAGATCCTCTATATACTCCTTCCACCTTTATGCTTTCCCTTCTTTGCTTAGAACTGGGTTTCCATCTGAGCTCTTGATATTCATACAAGTGGTTCTCTTTTCTCCAAAGGTATCTTTAATTTTCCTGTAGGCAGTATCTGTCTTACGCCTAGTGAGATAAGTCTCTACATCCTTACATTTGTCCTCTAGCCATCCCTGCTTAGCCATTTTGCACTTTCTGTCGATCTCATTTTTGAGATGTTTGTATTCCTTTTTGCCTGCTTTATTTACTGCATTTTTATATTTTCTCCTTTCATCAATTAAATTCAATATTTCTTCTGTTACCCAAGGATTTCTACTAGCCCTCGTCTTTTTACCTACTAGATCCTCTGCTGCCTTCACTACTTCATCCCTCAAAGCTACCCATTCTTCTTCTTCTACTGTATTTCCTTCCCCCATTCCTGCCATTTGTTCCCTTACGCTCTCCCTGAAAGTCTGTTCATCCTCTGGTTTAGTCAGTTTATCCAGATCCCATCTCCTTAAATTCCCACCTTTTTGCAGTTTCTTCAGTTTTAATCTACAGTTCATAACCACTGGATCGTGGTCAGAGTCCACATCTGCCCCTGGAAATGTCTTACAGTTTAAAATCTGGTTCCTAAATCTCTGTCTTACCATTATACAGGGTGTCCCAGCTATCTTGTCCACCCAAAACATCTCTGGAACAATAACAGCTATTGGAAAACTACTTTCACCGGTGTCAATGTAGGGCTGGGGCCCATGAATGTACATATTTGGAAACATTCTAAAAGGAAAGCATATGTGTTTTTTAACACAAACTTATGTTTTTTAAAATGGACCTCCTATATTTTCTCTTCAGCAATCCATAGCATGAGAAAGCAAATACACAATGGCGTTTATTGCATTGCAATATTCCCATTACATCCCGAGATATTGAGACGCGAAGTTGACGCTTGAAACACCCGACATGCGCTGCTAGCGCATGTCCTGAGGCTCAGGCGTGAACCCCATGCTGACCGTAATCGCGATGTGATTGACATGTGTAATCACACCTCCATACTTATCAAGAGGATGGCAGCAGACCGTATTATTCGTTTCGGACCATCGCGATTACGAGCAGCATGGGGTTCACGCCAGAGTCTCAGGACGTGCGCTAGCAGCACATGTCGGGTGTTTCAAGTGTCAACTTTGCATCTCAATATCTTGGGATGTAATGGGAATATTGCGATGCAATCAACACCATTGTGTATGTGCTTTGTCATGCTATGGATTGCTGAAGAAAAAATGTAGGAGGTCCATTTAAAAAAACATAAGTTTGTGTTAAAAACACATATGCTTTCGATTTAGAATGTTTCCAAATACGTACATTCATGGGCCCCAGCCCTACATTGATACCAGTGAAAGTCGTTTTCCAATAGCTGTTATTGTTCCAGAGATATTTTGGGTGGACAATAGCTGGGATACCCTGTATAATCTATCTGAAACCTGTCAGTATCTCCAGGCTTCTTCCATGTATACAACCTTCTTTTATGATTCTTGAACCAAGTGTTAGCTATGATTAAGTTGTGCTCTGTGCAAAATTCTATCAGGCGGCTTCCTCTTTCATTTCTTAGCCCCAATCCATGTTCACCTACTACGTTTCCTTCTCTCCCTTTTCCTACTACCGAATTCCACCCACCCATGACTATTAAATTTTCGTCTCCCTTCACTATCTGAATAATTTCTTTTATTTCATCATACATTTCTTCAATTTCTTCGTCATCTGCAGAGCTAGTTGGCATATAAACTTGTACTACTGTAGTAGGCGTGGGCTTCGTGTCTATCTTGGCCACAATAATGCGTTCACTATGCTGTTTGTAGTAGCTTACCCGCACTCCAATTTTTTTTATTCATTGTTAAACCGACTCCTGCATTACCCCTATTTGATTTTGTATTTATAACCCTAAATTCGCCTGACCATAAGTGTTGTTCCTCCTACCACCGAACTTCACTAATTCTTACTATATCTAACTTTAACCTATCCATTTCCCTTTTTAAATTTTCTAACCTACCTGCTCGATTAAGGGATCTGACATTCCACACTCTGTTCCGTAGAACACCAGTTTTCTTTCTCCTGATAACAACGTCCTCCTGAGTAGTCCCCGCCCGGAGATCCGAATGGGAGACTATTTTACCTCCAGAATATTTTACCCAAGAGGACGCCATCATCATTTAACCATACAGTAAAGCTGCATGCCCTTGGGAAAAATTACGGCTGTAGTTTCCCCTTGCTTTTAGCCGTTCGCAGTACCAGCACAGCAAGGCCGTTTTGGTTAGTGTTACAAGGCCAGATCAGTTAATCATCAAGACTGTTGCCCCTGCAACTACTGAAAAGGCTCCTGCCCCTCTTCAGGAACCACACATTTGTCTGGCCTCTCAACAGATACCCCTCCGTTGTGGTTGCACCTGCGGTACGGCTATCTGTATCGCTGAGGCACGCAAGCCTCCCCAAACTGTCTTTGTGTAGCAAGAAACATTTTCGGAAACTGATTGTTATGTGGACAATGAAACAGGCAATTTATTATTGGTCAGATGCTATTGGGTTTTCATCTCTTTTTTTCAGTGTCCGAACATGAGAGACAAGATACATTGCATGTTTCTGTGTATTCTGAACTCATTGCTTGAAATTATAATTATGTGAGGAATCTGGACAAGTAAAAATTAATCACATCACCTGATTAGGGATTTCTTTATGAGTTATTTAGTGTTCCATTTCCTGCCCCCTCACACTTGAATCAAGGAAGAAAGTGAGTGAGTATCCTCATTAATGCAGCCCTGAGATATCTCAAGTGAACATTGTTGATAAAATACTATAGGCCATTTTTAAAATAAAACATTTATGTAAAACCTCAGAATTACACTCCCCCACAATATTTCATAAATACGATGAAGAAGACACAACACCAACAACTTATTTTATCATCTGTGGCACTGAAAATGGTAATTCTTTGGTTGGAATGTCAGCTGGTTGATGTGTGGTCACTCTAAATCTTCCTTTCATTAAACTAGTTAATGAATGTAATGGTACCTTGTCTCTGTGTGTTTTGAACATTCATAAAATTCTGGCCCATTGATAAACTTGATAATGATTTTGTTATCTATTTGTGAAATAGGAACTCATGATTCATCAACAGCTGCAGTTTCTTTCAGAAGTTGCTCTAACCACACAAGTGATTTGGAAGTTTACTTTCAGCCACATATTCTCTGTCTTTGAAGAAAGACCAACACGAAGCTGTAATTTAACTTTTTACGCAAAGGGATCGCCATCAAACTTGAGTACAATTCTACTATTTGATTGTCTTGTGCATTTATCCCCACCATGGTCAACATCACTATAAGCTTCAATACTACACTCATCATTCTTCTCAAACTTAGTGCCATGTGTAATTGTTTAAGTAAGATATCTGAGTATTTTTTGAGCAGTGCGAACTACACCTATGTTGTTGAGTCTTAAATTGTGGATACAACATTAACAGCAAATGATAAATTTGGTTTTGTGCCCTGTGTTAAATACAACAAACTTACAAATATTTCTTGACAGGGTTCATTATTGTTAAAAAAAGCGTGACTCTCCAAGTAACCAACGTGGTTCGTTTGGTAAAGATAATGGTCTTACATCCATCGCACCATATTTGTTTAAAATTCTCTTCACATATGCAGACTGATTTATTTGGGTACAATTGTCAAATTCCCTGATTTGCAAGCCAAGGAAGTAATGAACATTTTCTACTGTGATCTGAAAACATTTATCACAATGTTCAATAAATTTAGTTGTTGCATTCCTGGAACCCATAGCCAACCCATCAGTAATGTAAAATAGCATTACCAGGTTTTCAAAGTAGAACATAAATGATTCTGCGTGGCTCTACCATAAATTACATTCACTGAGAGATTTAAAAAGAGATTCCTATTAGTATTTTGAGGCATGCTTAAAACTGTGCAGATTCTTCAGCAATTTAGTGCAACACCTGTACCGTCTGGTTGATAGTATGTAAATTTCCCAAAAATACCATTGAGAAATGACATTCTTACTCAAATTGCATTATACACCATTCATTTTGAATTCCAGCACTCAACAGGGCTCTCATCATCTTAAATATTGCTGTGAGGTTAAATGTGTCAACAAAATCTGTTCCAAATCATTGAACATATCATTTTGGAACCAGTCAAGCCTTATATTGAACCACTGCATTATTTGCATACAGTTTTCTGACAGAAACACATCAGTCTTCAATCATAGTTTGTAAACTAGTTCCTATGTTTTGCTTTTTTTCAGTGAAATTATGTCTTCCTCCAGTGTTGTCTTCCATAAAGTGCAGTAATTGAATGTTTCCATCCAGTTGAGAGAGCAAGCCTATGTACATCTTAATTATGGAACTCCTTGCCACCAGCTTTGACATAATTCCTTCACAGCTGTAACTTGAACTAGAGTCTGTATTGTTTTAATTGACCATGATAATTTTTCTTTACCTTCATCTTCATGTTGTGAAAGGTATGTTACCATGAAACTGGAAAAATCATCCTTGAAAACAGCAAAGTATTGGAAACTCTGTAAATTATTTTTTTATGATGGTCCACAAACATCTGTGTAAACTAATTATCCAGGTTTAGTAGGTTTCACCATTCTTTCACCAAATGCCAGCAGATGTTTCTTGCTGTAGATACATGTCTCACAAAATCTGCTGTCAGTCATTGTCTTTTTACCACAATCCTTCAAAAACTAGTGCATGTAGTACTTATTTTGATAACCCAGTTTTTCTTACCATCCGTATAAGGTATCATCACTTTCTAAAACAAACAACACAAGACTATTTGTGAGAAACAACCATCACAGCCAAATGATAAAGCTCATTTTCGACACTGGATGCAGCAACAGCATTTGCTACACTATTTGTGCCAAAGACCCATGATTGCCAACATTTTAATTATTTGATCTATTCCTTTCTGTGCAGTGCTCTTAACACAGAAAGAATCAATTTCTGTTGATTGAATACCTGCACATAAATTTGACTTGCACCAAATGTTCCAATTTCTACTCTATTTTTGCCAATATACAGCTGTCTTGGAGTTTCAAATGGCTTATGCATGGTGTACCAATCATGTTGATTTGTTTTATAATGTATTGCACCACTGTCAGTGTTCCATTTGTGAAAGTCCGGTTTGTTTGTATCTACAGAAAAATTGTTTTGTCACACCATTAAAACTATCTTCTCAATTTTTGCCCCCCTGTGGGTTCGGGGGTAAGAATAGGCCCGCGGTATTCCTGTCTGTCGTAAGAGGCGATTAAAAGGAGTCTCAAACATTTCGGCCTTAATGTGATGGTCTCCTAAGGGGTTTGACCACTACCTTTCAAAATTTTCTGTTAGTGCATACCATTTGGGGAAGGACGCATACCATTTGGGGAAGGATGCCTTATGTGGTGTATTATATATCCATCTTGCCCTAAGGTCTGGCACACCCGATATTGTCATGGAGTTAGACTTACACCAAGCTTCCGGCCACATCAGCTGCAGTGTGTTCCCGGTAGCATACATTCCCTCCATTATGCTCTTCCACCTTTGCCCTCGTGATGTACATGGATATTCGACACCCGACATCCAGCACGGTAGCCAGTCCGTTGTGGTGGGGTCGTCATGTACCCTCTTGGTGGTAGCCCCCTGACTACACAGGGATCGCACTGCTGATGCCTGAGCTGCTACTTCCCCACGTATGCCGAGGAGTAGATGCCTATCCCTCTGGGGCATTGGGACTCCCGGCAAAGACCATCCTGCCAGGTGGTCTTTGCTGTGGCTGGGTGGCGCCTGTGGGGAGAGCCCCTGGTCGGAGTGGGTGGCATCAGGGCGGATGACCCGCAATGAAGCGTGGTACATCATCTCTCGCTGGTGGGCTTCCACCAGCAGTCTCTAAGCGATCGAGGTCTAACCTCAACGAGAAGAAATTTGATCCGAGATCTTTTCCTTCCCTGGCCACTCCATGGGAGGAACATATGGCCAAAGAACGCAGTGCTGATTATTCACCCCGGTACCTAGTCTGTACGCGAGTTGATGGTAAATCATTTATGCCAACCAAGCCCCAGTTTTTTGTGGAGCATTTAGAGGACAAGTTCGGTGAGGTGGAGGGCTTGTCTAAAACGCGCTCTGGATCAGTTCTAATCAAGACAGCATCCTCTGCCCTGTCACGGAGGTTGCCCACTTGTGATAAGAGTTTGCCCCATAAGAGTTTAAACATGGTCCAGGGTATTATATTCCACAGGGATCTTCTTCTGCAGTCGGACGATGAACTACACACCAACCTAGAACGATGAGGTGTTCACTTCGTCCGGCGTGTCCATTGGGGTCCGAGGGATAATCAAGTAGCCACCGGTGCCTTCATCTTGGCATTCGAGGGTGATATCTTACCCGAAAAGGTCAAGGTGATGGTTTACCGCTATGATGTGAAACCATATATCCCTCCTCCAATACGGCGTTTTAAATGCTAAGTTTGGGCATATGTCTTCCCGATGTACTTCCAGCATCACATGTCGAGATTGTGAACGTCTTTCGCATCCCAATACTCCATGTGCTCCACCTCCCATCTGTGTTAAATGCGGAGAACACCGTTCCCCCTGCTCGCCGGACTGCAGGATATGGAATATAAGACCCTGGACCACCTGACATACTCCAAGGATGGGCAGAAATATGAGAGGCTCCATCCTGTGCCAATGACATCGACCTATGCCGCTGCTGCAACGATGGTTCTCCCATCTCCCGTGTTGTCCCGCACGGTTAGCTCTGTGATCGGTCAGCATCCACCAGCCCCCTTCAACCTCCCCCCCCCCCCCCCCTCTCCCAACCATCGGGGACATCAGTTCCCCCTTACCAGCCGGAGAAGTGTAAGACTTCTTCAGCTACTCTCGCCAGGAAGGGGTCCCTTGGGGACCTCCCTTCGCAAGTTCCGACCAGCGGAAATGCGGACACCCGCAAGCGGCTGAAACAACCACCAGTCGCTGGTCGTGGGGCCTCACGGTCGTCGTCCGTCCCTGAGACGGACCCAGTGAAGCCCTCCCAGCCTGAACCACCGAAGGCACAGCGAGAGAAGCAGAAAAAGAGGAAAGCCCCAAGAATCCCGACATTGCGGTGATACCCGTCCCACCGCTTCCTACATCCTCTGCGTCTGAAGACGAGGTGGAGATTCTGGCATCCCCTGAGGACCTCGATCTCGCTGGTCCCTCAGACGCCATGGATAGCACTAGCACAGGTGCTCAATCGGAGGCAGCAGGTGACCCAGCGGCGTAATCTGCCTTCCCAGTCCCTTCACGCCTTTCTCAGCCATGGACGATACTATACTCCAGTGGAACTGCAGCGGCTTCTTCCACCATCTAGCTGAGCTCCGACAACTTATCAGGCTTCACTCTTTCTTCTGCATTGCTCTTCAGGAAACTTGGTTTCCAGCAATGCGAACCCCCGCCCTCCATGGCTATTGGGGTTATTATAAGAATCGGGCAGCTTATGAAAGGGTGTTTGGTGGCGTCTGCATCTATGTCCTTCACTCTCTCCACAGCGAGCCTGTCCCTCTACAAACACCTTTAGAGGCTGCTGCTGTTCGTGTGTGGATGCCACAGGCTGTTACTGTCTGCAGTCTTTACCTTCCACTGGATGATGATGTAACGCAGCATGTCCTGGCTGTGCTGATAGCCTAATTGCCACCACCTTTCTTGTTACTGGGCGACTTCAACGCCCATAACCCTCTTTGGGGTGAGTCAGTGACAACAGGTCGAGGCGCCACCATTGAGCATGTATTGGCACAGCCCGATCTCTCCATTTTAGATGATGGTGCCTTCACACATTTCAGTGTGGTGCATGGCATGTACTCCGCCATCGACCTTTCGATCTGCAGCCCTAGCCTCTTACCTTCTGTCCAATGGAGTGTGCATGACGACCTGTGTCACTACTGACCACTTTCTGATCTTCCTGTCACTGTCACAGCGTCACTCTTCTGGGCGCCCTAGCAGATGGGCTATGAATAAGGCTGACTGGGACTTGTTCTCCTCCATTGCCGCTATTGAGCCTCTCTCCATTGATGCCATTGATGCGGTGGTTCAGCAGTCACCGGCATCGTTACTGCCGCAGAATCTGCCATTCCCCATTCTTCTGGGTCCCCTAGGCGGAGGACTGTGCCTTGGTGGTCGCCTGCGATCACCGAGGCGATTAAAGATCGCCGGCGGGCGCTCCAGCATCACAAGCAGCATCCATTTTTAGAAAACCTCGTCGCCTTTAAACGGCTCAGTGCGCGGGCCCGCCGTATCATTCGTCAACACAAGCAGGAGTGCTGGGAGTGGTATGTGTCCACCATTGGCCTCCATGTCTCTCCATCGCAGGTCTGGGCCAAGATTCACCGCCTCTATGGCTATCGGAACCCTATCAGTGTCCCTGCGCTCTCACTGAATGGAGCAGACTCCGACGTAATTGCCAACCTCTTGGCAGAGCATTTTGGTCTGAGTTCCACTTCTGCGAATTACCCCTGGCCTTCCGCTCCATTAAAGAGCGGATGGAACGTTGGAGCCTTTCTTTTCGCACCCACACTTCTGAATCCTACAATGCTCCATTCAGTGAGTGGGAATTTCACAGTGCCCTAGCCGCTTGCCCTGATACCGCACCTGGGCCAGATAGCATCCACTGTCAGATGCTGAAACACCTTTCAGTGGACTGCCAGCAACGCCTCCTCGACTTTTACAACCGTCTATGGGTCGAGGGTGAGTTTCCGTCACAATGGCGGGAAGGCATTGTCATCCCCGTTTTGAAACCTGGCAGCAACTCTTTGGAGGTGGACAGCTACCGCCCCATTAGCCTCACCGACGTTCTTTGCAAGTTGCTCGAACGGATGGTGAGCTGGCGATTGAGTTGGGTACTCGAGTCTCGGCTCCATCTCAGGGTGGGTTCTGTAAAGGCCGTTCTGCCACCGACAATCCGGTGAGCCTGGAGTCCGCCCTCCGTATGGCCTTTGCCCGCCGTCAGCAGCTCATCGCTGTCTTTTTGACATGCGGAAGGCGTACGATATGACGTGGCGCCATCACATCCTCTCTACACTTCATGACTGGGGTCTTCGGGGTCCGCTGCCGATTTTCATCAGAAATTTTCTGTCGCATCGCACCTTCCGCGTGCAAGTCGCGGCCTCCCATAGTTCCTCCCAAGTTCAGGAGAACGGGGTACAACAGGGATCGGTCTTAAGTGCCTGTCTGTTTTTAATTGCAACTAACAGGCTCGCTGCGGCAGTGGGAACGTCTGTCTCCGCTTCGCTGTATGCTGACGACTTCGGCGTCTACTGTAGCGCCATTGGCATTGCCGCTGCTGAGGGTCAGCTGCAGGGAACTATCCGCAAGGCGCAGTGTTGGGCTGTAGCGCATGGGTTCGAGTTTTCTGATGCCAAGACCTGCGTTATGCATTTCTGCCGGCGACGGACTGTTCGCCTGGAGCCACGGCTTTATCTTGACGCCGAACTTCTTGCTGTGTTGGAGACACATAGGTTTTTGGGTGTGGTTTTTGATGCCCGGTTGACTTGGCTGCCACATATTCGGCAGATTAAACAGATGTGTTGGCGGCATCTAAATGCTCTGCGATGCTTGAGCCACACCAGCTGGGGCGCCGACCGATCTACCCCCTTACGGCTCTACCAGGTGTTAATCCAGTCCCGTCTGGATTATGGGAGCCTGGCTTATGGCTCAGCATCCCCATCTGCGCTGCTGGTGCTAGACCCAATCCTACACAGCGGAATACGCCTTGCCGCTGGTGCTTTCCAGACCAGCCCTGTGGACAGCATACTTGTGGAGGCAGGTGTCCCTCCACTGCGGGTACGGCACCAACGTTTACTGGCCGCTTATTCTACACATGTTCGTAGCTTGCCCGGCCGTCCTAATTATCGTCTCCTGTTTCCGCCGTCAATCGTCCGTCCCCCAGATCGTCAGCCATGGTCGGGTTGTACGATCGTGGTCCGCATCAGAGAGCTTCTCTCCGTGTTTGGAG
Source organism: Schistocerca serialis cubense (assembly GCF_023864345.2). NCBI lineage: Eukaryota > Metazoa > Arthropoda > Insecta > Orthoptera > Acrididae > Schistocerca > Schistocerca serialis. The sequence goes on from NC_064639.1 coordinate 594,911,052, forward strand.
TTTTCCCCCTTCCACCTTCTTTTCGGGCCCCATGGTGTGTGCCCCACCCTTGCCTTCGGCTCAACTTGGCACAGGGCCCAAAGGACTCAGTCTATCCATCCGAGCCATGTATCTGGGCTCTGGCATTTTTTACACTGACAGTTCGATGGTTGCTGGTCGTGTTGGTTATGCTCTCACTCTAGGGGACCATTACAAACAACGATCCTTGCCGGCTGGCTGCAGCATTTTCACTGCTGAGCTGGTCGCCATCTTTCGTGCCCTAGAGTATATCCAATCCTGCTCAGGTGAGTCCTCCGTTATCTATAGCGATTCCCTGAGCGGTTTACGAGCTATCAACCAGTGTTTCCCTAATTCTCGTCTAGTGATGGCTATCCAGGAGTCCCTGCATTCTCTCCTGTTGTGGCCACTCTGTGGTCTTCATGTGGACCCCAGGCCATGTTGGGATACCCGGCAATGAAACTGTTGGCCGCATGGCGAAAGAGGCCACCAGTAAACCATCTCTGGACATTGGCCTCCTGGAGACTGATTTGCGAGCTGTGTTACGCCGCAAAGTTTTCGTGCTTTGGGACGCTGAATGGCGCGATATGACCGCGCCTATTAAACTCCGTGCTATCAAGGAGACGACGACTGTGTGGCGCTCCTCCTTGCGAGTCTGTCGCAAGGAGTCTGTCGTCCTCTGCCGACTGTGCATTGGGACCACACGGATGACGCATGGCCACTTATTGCACCATGAGGACCCCCCTCTATGTCGCTGCGGTTCGGCATTGACAGTGGTCCACATTTTGTTGGCCTGTCCACTCTTAACTGTGCTCAGGCAGACATTTGCGCTGCCTGACACGCTCCCTGCCCTTTTAACTGATGACAATGCTATGGCGGGCTTAGTCTTGCATTTTATTCGGGCAGGGGGCTTTCATCACTCAATCTAAGTGTTTGTCCTTCTTTATTGATTCTGGCCTTTGGCCAACGATTTTAGTCTGAGTTTTTAGTGTGTTTTTTCTTTCAGTGGTTGACTTTTCCTTTTTTGTCTCTATGGTCGGCCAACCACTGTCACACTCTGTGTGCTTTTAATTCAATTTGTCTGTTCTCTGTCTGAGTCTGTGTTGTCCTGTGTCGTCTGTTGTCTCCTTTATTCGTTTTTACTCTGTGTGGGTGTTTTTCAGTTGTGGAACAAGGGACCGATGACCATAGCAGTCTGGTCCCTTTAATCCCACAAACCAACCAACCTCAATTTTTGAAGTATCTTTGTGGCTTAAATTTCTTGAACTTCCCATTGATGTTACACAAGTTGACAGAATAATACAGTCTTTTCCTTTGTGCGTGCTAGAGCATTTGCAAGCTGCTGTTTTTCTCACATCCAAAACCGAACCTGTGTCACTTTGTTTTGATATGTGACCTACTTTGCCACATGAAAAGCATTTTCTTAAATGAGACATTTTATACATGCGTGCTTCAGATGCAGTTTGATCGTGCCATTGTTGGTGTTTGTTAACCTACATTTTTGACATCATTCCTTAGCAGCACAATCGTATTCACAATCTGTTATTCACAACTCATAAAATAAACACATTTTTTAAACTTACTGAATGTTTTGTCTTCAGCAGATAAATCGTCCCATGTAAAATCAACGTAATAGGACTCTCTGAGCAAAGTTTGCAAAAATCGTGCATGATATCAGTGTAAAGAAAAAATCTGGTGTTAGTGAGAAAATTAGATATTTCCTTGCCTTTCCATTAGCCTTCATCCATGCAGTAAGATCGGTTTATTAATTTTTCAGCACTTTCTTCTGATTTAATCAATTAAAGTATTTCATCACATTCGGTTTTTGTTTCAATATTATGAGAAATAAAGTTGCTACTCACCATATAGCGCATATGCTGAGTCACAGATAGGCGCACCAAAAAGACTCTCACAGTTAAAGCTTTTGGTCATTAACACCTTCTTCAACAATAGATACACACACACACACACACACACACACACACACACACACACACAAAACTGCAGTCTTAGGCAACTGAAACCACACTGCGAGCAGCAGCACCACCCAAGCACAATGGGAGTGACGACTGGGTGGGGTAAAGAGGCGGCTGGGGCAGGGAGAGGGAGGGGATAGTATGGTGGGGTGGCAGACAGTGAAGTGCTGCAGGTTAGACGGAGGGCAGGGAAAGGTGCGGAGTGGGGGGGGGGGGGGGGGAGTAGCGGAAAAGGAGAGAAATAAAGAGACTGGGTGTGGTGATGGAATGACAGCTGTGTAGTGCTGGAATGGGAACAGGGAATGGGCTGGATGGGTGAGGACAGTGACTAACGAAGGTTGAGGCCAGCAGGAATGTAGGCTGTATTGCAGGGAAAGTTCCCACGTGCGCAATTCAGAAAAGCTGGTGTTGGTGGGAAGGATCCATATGGCACAGTCTGTGAAGCAGTCATTGAAATGAAAGATATCATGTTTGGCAGCATGTTCAGTAACAGGGTGGTACACTTGTTTTTTTACCACAGGGTCGGTGGCCATTCATGTGGACAGACAGCTTGTTGGTTTTCATGCCTACATAGAACGCAGCATAGTGGTTGCAGCTTAGCTTGTAGACCACATGAATGCTTTCACAGGTAGCCCTGCCTTTGATGGGACAAGTGACGTTAATGACCGGACTGGAGCAGGTGATTGTGGGAAGATGTATGGGACAGGTCTTGCATCTAGGTCTATTACAGGGGCATGAACCATGAGGTAAGGGATTGAGAGCAGGGGTTGTTTAAGGATGGACGAGTATATTGTGTAGGTTCGATGCAAGAAGATATGTAATCAAAACATTGGCGGAGAATGTAATTCTGTTGCTCCAGTCCTGGGTGGTACTGAATTACAAGGGGAATGCTCCTCTGTCACCGGATGGTGGGGCTTTGGGGGTTAGTGGGAAACTGGAAAGGTTGGGAGGATAATTATGATGAGTGAAGGCTTCAGTGAGACTCTCGGTATATTTCGAGAGGAACTGCTCATCCCTGCAGATGCCACAACCACCAGTGGCTAGGCCATATGGAAGGTACTTCTTGGTATGGAACGAGTGGCAGCTGTCGAAGTGGAGGGATCACTGGTGGTTAGTAGGTTTGATATGGACGGAGGTCTTGATGTAGCCATCTTTGAGGTGGGACTCAACACCTACGAAGGTGGCTTGTTGAGTTGAGTAGGATCAGGTGAAGGAAATGGGGGAGAAGTTGTTGAGGTTCTGGAGGAATGTGGATAGGGTGTCCTCAGATTCAATCCAGATAGCAAAGATGTCATCAATGAATCTGAACCAGATGAGGCGTTTAGGATTCTGGGTTCCTCTAGATGGCCCATGAATAGGTTGGCATAGGATGGTGCTGGTACTGCGAATGGCTGAAAGCAAGGGGAAACTACAGCCGTAAATTTTCCTGAGGGCATGCAGCTTTACTGTATGATTAAATGATAATCGCGTCCTCTTGGGTAAAATATTCCGGAGGTAAAGTAGTCCCCCATTCGGATCTCCGGGCAGGGACTACTTAGGAGGACATCGTTATCAGGAGAGAGAAAACTGGCGTTCTATGGATCGAAGCGTGGAATGTCAGATCCCTTAATCGAGCAGGTAGGTTAGAAAATTTAAAAAGGGAAATGGATAGGTTAAAGTTAGATATAGTAGGAATTAGTGAAGTTCGGTGGTAGGAGGAACAAGACTTTTGGTCAGACGAATACTGGGTTATAAATACAAAATCAAATAGGGGTAATGCAGGAGTCGGTTTAATAATGAATAAAAAAAATAGGAATGCCCGTAAGCTACTACAAACAGCATAGTGAACGCATTATTGTGGCCAAGATAGACACGAAGCCCACGCCTATTACAGTAGTACAAGTTTACATGCCATCTAGCTCTGCAGACGACGAAGAAATTGAAGAAATGTATGATGAAATAAAAGAAATTATTCAGATAGTGAAGGAAGACGAAAATTTAATAGTCATGGTTGACTGGAATTTGGTAGTAGGAAAAGGGAGAGAAGGAAACGTAGCAGGTGAATATGGATTGGGGCTAAGAAATGAAAGAGGAAGCCACCTGATAGAATTTTGCACAGAGCACAACTTAATCATAGCTAACACTTGGGTCAAGAATCATAAAAGAAGGTTGTATACATGAAAGAAGCCTGGAGATACTGACAGGTTTCGGATAGATTATATAATGGTAAGACAGAGATTTAGGAACCAGGTTTTAAACTGTAAGACATTCCAGGGGCAGATGTGGACTCTGACCACGATCCAGTGGTTATGAACTGTAGATTAAAACTGAAGGAACTGCAAAAAGGTGGGAATTTAAGGAGATGGGACCTGAATAAACTGACTAAACCAGAAGTTGTACAGAATTTCAGGGAGAGCGTAAGGGAACAATTGACGGGAATGGGGGAAAGAAATACAGTAGAAGAAGAATGGGTAGCTTTGAGGGATGAAGTAGTGAAGGCAGCAGAGGATCTAGTAGGTAAAAGGACGAGGGCGAGTAGAAATCCTTGGGTAACAGAAGAAATATTGAATTTAATTGATGAAAGGAGAAAATATAAAAATGCAGGAAATAAAGCAAGCAAAAAGGAATACAAACGTCTCAAAAATGAGATCGACTGAAAGTGCAAAATGGCTAAGCAGGGATGGCTAGAGGACAAATGTAAGGATGTAGAGACTTATCTCACTAGGCGTAAGACAGATACTGCCTACAGGAAAATTAAAGATACCTTTGGAGAAAAGAGAACCACTTGTATGAATATCAAGAGCTCAGATGGAAACCCAGTTCTAAGCAAAGAAGGGAAAGCATAAAGGTGGAAGGAGTATATAGAGGATCTATACAAGGGCGATGTACTTGAGGACAATATTACAGAAATGGAAGAGGATGTAGGTGAAAATGAAATGGGAGATACGATACTGTGTGAAGAGATCGACAGAGCACTGAAAGACCTAAGTCAAAACAAGGCCCCAGGTGTAGACAACATTCCATTAGAACTACTGACAGCCTTGGGAGAGCCAGTCCTGACAAAACTCTACCATCTGGTGAGCAAGATGTATGAGACAGGCGAAATACCCTCAGACTTCAAGAAGAATATAATAATTCCAATCCCAAAGAAAGCAGATGCTGACAGATGTGAAAATTTCCGAACTATCAGTTTAATAAGTCACGGATGCAAAATACTAATGCGAATTCTTTACAGACGAATGGATAAACTGGTAGAAGCCAACCTCGGGGAAGATCAGTTTGGATTCCGTAGAAATATTGGAACACGTGAGGCAATACTGACCCTACGACTTATCTTAGAAGCTAGATTAAGGAAAGGCAAACGTACATTTCTAGCATTTGTAGACTCAGAGAAAGTTTTTGACAATGTCGACTGGAATACTCTCTTTCAAATTCTGAAGGTGGCAGGGGTAAAATACAAGGAGCGAAAGGCTATTTACAGTTTGTACAGAAACCAGATGGCAGTTATAAGAGTCGAGGGACATGAAAGGGAAGCAGTGGTTGGGAAGGGAGTGAGACAGGGTTGTAGCCTATCCCCAATGTTATTCAATCTGTATATTGAGCAAGCAGTGAAGGAAACAAAAGAAAAATTCGGAGTAGGTATTAAAATCCATGGAGAAGAAATAAAAACTTTGAGGTTAGCCGATGACATTGTAATTCTGTCAGAAACAGCAAAGGACTTGGAAGAGCAGTTGAACGGAATGGACAGTGTCTTGAAAGGAGGGTATAAGATGAACATCAACAAAAGCAAAATGAGGATAATGGAATGTTGTCGAATTAAATCGGGTGATGCTGAGGGAATTAGATTAGGGAATGAGAAACTTAAAGTAGTAAAGGAGTTTTGCCATTTGGGGAGCAAAATAACTGATGATGGTCGAAGTAGAGAGGATATCAAATGTAGACTGGCAATGGCAAGGAAATCGTTTCTGAAGCAGAGAAATTTGTTAACTTTGAGTATAGATTTAAGTGTCGGGAAGTCGTTTCTGAAAGTATTTGTATGGAGCATAGCCATGTATGGAAGTGAATCATGGACGATAACTAGTTTGGACAAGAAGAGAATAGAAGCTTTCGAAATGTGGTGCTACAGAAGAATGCTGAAGATTAGACGGGTAGATCACATAACTAATGAGGAGGTGTTGAATAGGATTGGGGAGAAGAGAAGTTTGTGGTACAACTTGACTAGAAGAAGGGATCGGTTGGTAGGACCTGTTCTGAAGCATCAAGGAATCACCAATTTAGTATTGGAGGGCAGCGTGGAGGGTAAAAATCGTAGAGGGAGACCAAGAGATGAATACACTAAACAGATTCAGAAGGATGTAGGTTGCCGTAGGTACTGGGAGATGAAGAAGCTTGGACAGGATAGAGTAGCATGGAGAGCTGCATCAAACCAGGACTGAAGACCACAACAACAACAGGATGATGCCATGCAGGTGACCATAGCTGTACTGCAGATTTGTTTGTAGGTAATGCCTTTGAAGGAGAAGTAATTGTGGGTGAGGATGTAGCTGGTCATGGCGACTAGGGAGGATTTTGTTAGTTTGGAATCCACAGGGTGTCTGGAAAGGTTGTGTTCGATAGCAGTATTGCCTTTGGCATTAGGAATGTTAGTGTACAGGAAGGTGGCATCAATAGTGACGAGCAGGGCACCATGTAGTAAAGGGACACGAACTTTGGAGAGTCGGTGGAGGATATGTTTGGTATCTTTTATATAGGAGGATAGGTTCTGGGTGATAGGTTGAAGGTGTTGGTCTACAAGAGCAGAAATTCTCTCAGTGGGGACACAGTAACTGGCCACAATGGGGTGTCCTTGGTGCTTAGGTTTATGGACTTGTTGGCATGTAGAAGGTAGGAGTGCGGGGAGTGGTAGGGGTGAGTAGAGAAATGGACTCCAGGGAGAGGTTCTAAAATCCTTAAGCCTATCCCACTCTAGTACTTTTAGGCTTGCATGTTTTAATGTGTCGCAGAGTGGCTGGCTTTTCCTTTTATTCTCGTGGTCTGCCAGCCACGGTCATCTCCTCTCTTATTTTTATCCCTTCCACCTGTTTCTTGCTTCTCTCTGTGGCTTTCTTTTCCTGTTTTGTCCATTGTAATGTTGCTTGTCCTTCTGTCATTCTTCTTGTTCTTCCTTTCTCCTGTTATTGTGTTGTATGTGTCTTTTCTTTTCTTCTTTTCCTAGTGTAATCATTTTACTTGGAGCAAGGGACCAATGACCTCACTATCCTATCAAAGACAGGGCTACCTGTGAAACCAGCTGTGTGATCTACAAACTAAGCTGCAACCACTGTGCTGCATTCTATGTAGACATGACAACCAACAAGCTGTCTGTCCGCATGAATGGCCACAAACAGTGGCCAAGAAACAAGTGGACCATACTGCTGCTGAACACGCTGCCAAACATGATGTCCTTCATTTCAATGGCTGCTTCACAGACTGTGCCATATGGATCCCCCCCACCAACAACAGCTTTTCTGAATTGTGCTGGTGGGAACTTTCCTTGCAATACATCCTACGTTTCTGTAACCCTCCTGGCCTCAGTCTTCTTTAGTTACTGACCTCATCCATCCAGGCTGTTCCCTCTATTTCCCTCCTTTTCCGCTACTTACCCCCCCCCCCCCCCCTGCCCTCTGTCTAACCTGCAGTGCTTCACTATCCACCAACCCCACCATACTATCCCTCCCCCTCCCTGCCCCAGTCTCTTTCTTTACCCCCACCCAGTTGCCACTCCCATCATGCACTGGTGGTGCTGCTGTTCACAGTGTGGTTTCAGTTGCCTGAGACTGCAATTGTGTTTGTGAGTTGTGTGTGTGTGTGTGTGTGTGTGTGTGTGTGTGTGTATTGTTGACAAAGGCCTTAATGGCCGTCCTCAGCTCGTGGTCGTGCGGTAGGGTTCTCGCTTCCCACGCCCGGGTTCCCGGGTTCGATTCCCGGCGGGTTCAGGGATTTTCTCTGCCTCGTGATGACTGGGTGTCGTGTGATGTCCTTAGGTTGGTTAGGTTTAAGTAGTTCTAAGTTCTAGGGGACTGATGACCATAGATGTTAAGTCCCATAGTGCTCAGAGCCATTTGAACCTTAATGGCCAAAAGTTTTAGTTGTCTTTTTGTTGTGCCTATCTGCAACAGCATCTCCGCTATATGGTGAGTAGCAACTTTCCTTCTCATAATATTGTTACATTCCATCCTGGATTTTCCATTGTTTGATTTTTGCGTGTTGGTTATTGTCTGCATTACAATTCGCCGGGTCCATCCCCCCACCCCCACCCCCCTTAAAAAAAAGTTTTTTTGTCAGATTTTCAATTTGTTGGCTTTCCTTTGTCATCATCTCATCTTTTGCACTTCAGTAACATTAAGTATCCATGAAAATTGTTCAAATCTGTCGCACTTTATGCCTGCAAACTTTACCAACCACACTCTGCTGCCATGTTAGTAAAACTCTATAGGCTGTTTTTAAAATAAGACATTTATTTTAAATTTCAAAAGTACAGCAGTAATGAAAAACCCATAACACATCCAAAGTACAGCTAACTAGGAGTTTCTACAATGTCTAGTCACTACTTCAAAAGAATATTAATGTATGTAATAACATTGAAACCAAAATTACTTTCACAATCTCAAACTTTGTGACCACCACAGAAATTTCTTTAATTACTTTTAGCCTCTGCTCACAACATACTTTTTAAAGGGATATTGATGTGTAAGTAGGGTCCTGAATCTGAAAATACTGAATACTGCTGAAACCACTTCACAATTGCGAAATATGTATAGGAATTGGAAATACAACCTGAGCAAGGGGGGGTAAAGGAAAAGGATGGGAGAGGTCTAGGAAAAGGGGTACCACCACATGGGATGAGAAGGAAAGACTGATTGTTGGAGACTCTCCCCAACAGTCAGTCTTTCCTTCTCATCCCATGTGGTAAGTCTCCCCTGACCTGCAGTTCTGGGTGACTTTCCTGAAACCTACCCCTTTTCCTAGACCTCTCCCATCCTTTTCCTTCACCTTCTTCCTCTTCCTTCAACCCTTCTGCCTGAAGAAGGAGCCACTGGCTCTGAAAGCTTGCCTAATTACAACCCTCTTTTATGTGGGTGATCTGCCACTGCTTGATGAGTAGATTTTTTTATTTATTCAATTAAATTATTTTGTCAAAAACTGAGTTTTTTGTTGAGAATTTATTGGAGCATCTTGTAAAAAATTGAAAGAAATTAGTCAAGAACTTTTTGAGATTTTTGTAACAAAGTTAAACAACAGGTTCACTTTATGTAGTAGTGTAGATAACATTCACTGTGAAAAGTCACATCTACTAATGAAACTTAAATTACGGGTTAAGCTTAACTGAAAATTTTAAAGCATATTTGGAATGTATTTTCAAAAGGTGGGCACAAATTAGCCGCCAGCTCCCCTGTTATTTCAAGGGTTAAAACAGACTCTATAATTGATGATTTCATGTGCAATACTGAACTCGAGAAATTTCTCCATGTGAATATGTGATGTTTTCTGCATCAAGCTCAGTATGTCATTGTCAGTGTGTATCACATATACTTTTTCAAATGCACTTTTGTGACACGCAAAGTGTAGCAGTACAAGTGTGCAACTTCAATCATAAGACACATGAAGGTTTCAGATTGGCTATGTAATGGTAAGACAGAGATTTTGAAACTAGATTTTAAATTGTAAGGCATTTCCATTGGCAGATAGCGGACTCTGACCACAATTTATTGATTATGAAATGTAGATTAAAACTGATGAAGTGGCAAAAAGGTGGGAAATTACGAAGATGGGACCTAGATAAGTTGAAAGAATGAGTCTCAGAGAGAGAATTAGGCAATGATTCACTAGAACAGGGAAAAGGAATACAGTAGAAGACTACTGCGAAGCTTTGAGTGATAAAATAGTGAAGGAAGCAGAGGATCAAATAGGTGAAAAGGCAAGGCCTGACATAAATCCTTGGATACCGTAGGAGGTATTGACAAATTGATGAGAGGCAAAAATACAAAACAGTGCCAAATGAAGCAGGCAAAAGGGAAAAAAACTGTCTAAAAAACGAGATTGACAGGAAGTGCAAAATCACTAAGCTGTAATGGCTAGAGGCCAAATATAAGGATTTAGATGATTTAGAAGGATATTTCACTAGGGAAAGATAGATACTGCCAACAGGAAAATCAGAGAGACCTTTGGAGAAAAGAGAAGCAGCTGTATAAATATCAAGAGCTCAGATGGAAGACCAATATGAAGGAAAGAAGGGAAAACTGAAAGGTTGACAGAGTATGTAGAGGGTGTATACAAGGAAGATGAACTTGAAGGCAATATTATAGATGAAGAGGACATAATGAAAAGAGATGAGGATGTTATATTGTGAGAATAATTTGACAGGACTGAAAGACATAAGTGTAAACAAGACACCTGGAGTAGATGACATTCCATCATAAGTACTGATATCATTGAGAGACCCAGCCATGACAAAATTATTCCATCTGGTGTCCAAGATGTATGATGACTCGTTACTGCCTTTAATGTTGTTGTTGTGGTCTTCAGTCCCGAGACTGGTTTGATGCAGCTCTCCATGCTACTCTATCCTGCGCAAGCTTCTTCATCTCCCAGTACCTACTGCAACCTACATCCTTCTGAATCTGCTTAGTGTAGTCATCTCTTGGTCTCCCTCTACGATTTTTACCCTCCACGCTGCCCTCCAATGCAAAATTTGTGATCCCTTAATGCCTCAAAACATGTCCTACCAACCGATCCCTTCTTCTAGTCAAGTTGAGCCACAAACTTCTCTTCTCCCCAATCCTATTCAATACCTCCTCATTAGTTACGCGATCTACCCATCTTATCTTCAGCATTCTTCTGTAGCACCACATTTCGAAAGCTTCTATTCTCTTCTTGTCCAAACTGGTTATCATCCATGTTTCACTTCCATACATGGCTACACTCCATACAAATACTTTCAGAAACGACTTCCCGACACTTAAATCTATACTCGATGTTAACAAATTTCTCTTCTTCAGAAACGATTTCCTTGCCATTGCCAGTCTACATTTTATATCCTCTCTACTTTGACCATCATCAGTTATTTTACTCCCTGAATAGCAAAACTCCTTTACTACTTTAACTGTCTCATTTCCTAATCTAATCCCCTCAGCATCACCCGATTTAATTTGATTACATTCCATTATCCTCGTTTTGCTTTTGTTGGTGTTCATCTTATATCCTCCTTTCAAGACACTGTCCATTCCGTTCAACTGCTCTTCCAAGTCATTTGCTGTCTCTGACAGAATTACAATGTCATCGGCGAACCTCAAAGTTTTTACTTCTTCTCCATGAATTTTAATACCTACTCCGAATTTTTCTTTTGTTTCCTTTACTGCTTGCTCAATATACAGATTGAATAACATCGGGGAGAGGCTACAACCCTGTCTCACTCCTTTCCCAACCACTGCTTCCCTTTCATGGCCCTCGACTCTTATAACTGCCATCTGGTTTCTGTACAAATTGTAAATAGCCTTTCGCTCCTTGTATTTTACCCCTGCCACCTTCAGAATTTGAAAGAGAGTATTCCAGTTAACGTTGTCAAAAGCTTTCTCTAAGTCTACAAATGCTAGAAACGTAGGTTTGCCTTTTCTTAATCTTTCTTCTAAGATAAGTCGTAAGGTTAGTATTGCCTCACGTGTTCCAACATTTCTACAGAATCCAAACTGATCTTCCCCGAGGTCCGCTTCTACCAGTTTTTCCATTCGTCTGTAAAGAATTCGCGTTAGTATTTTGCAGCTGTGATTTATTAAACTGATAGTTCGGTAATTTTCACATCTGTCAACACCTGCTTTCTTTGGGATTGGAATTATTATATTCTTCTTGAAGTCTGTGGGTATTTCGCCTGTCTCATACATCTTGCTTACCAGATGGTAGAGTTTTGTCATGACTGGCTCTCCCAAGGCCATCAGTAGTTCTAATGGAATGTTGTCTACTCCCGGGGCCTTGTTTCGACTCAGGTCTTTCAGTGCTCTGTCAAACTCTTCACACAGTATCTTATCTCCCATTTCATCTTCATCTACATCCTCTTCCATTTCCATAATATCGTCCTCAAGTACATCGCCCTTGTATAAACCCTCTATATACTCCTTCCACCTTTCTGCTTTCCCTTCTTTGCTTAGAACTGGGTTGCCATCTGAGCTCTTGATATTCATACAAGTGGTTCTCTTCTCTCCAAAGGTCTCTTTAATTTTCCTGTAGGCAGTATCTATCTTACCCCTAGTGAGACAAGCCTCTACATCCTTACATTTGTCCTCTAGCCATCCCTGCTTAGCCATTTTGCACTTCCTGTCGATCTCATTTTTGAGACGTTTGTATTCCTTTTTGCCTGCTTCATTTACTGCATTTTTATATTTTCTCCTTTCATCCATTAAATTCAATATTTCTTCTGTTACCCAACGGTTTCTATTAGCCCTCGTCTTTTTACCTACTTGATCCTCTGCTGCCTTCACTACTTCATCCCTCAGAGCTACCCATTCTTCTTCTACTGTATTTCTTTCCCCCATTCCTGTCAATTGTTCCCTTATGCTCTCCCTGAAACTCTCTACAACCTCTGGTTCTTTCAGTTTATCCAGGTCCCATCTCCTTAAATTCCCACCTTTTTGCATTTTCTTTAGTTTCAATCTGCAGTTCATAACCAATAGATTGTAGTCAGAATCCACATCTGCCCCTGGAAATGTCTTACAATTTAAAACCTGGTTCCTAAATCTCTGTCTTACCATTATATAATCTATCTGATACCTTTTAGTATCTCCAGGATTCTTCCAGGTATACAACCTTCTCTTATGATTCTTGAACCAAGTGTTAGCTATGATTAAATTATGCTCTGTGCAAAATTCTACAAGGCGGCTTCCTCTTTCATTTCTTCCCCCCAATCCATATTCACCTACTATGTTTCCTTCTCTCCCTTTTCCTACTGACGAATTCCAGTCACCCATGACTATTAAATTTTCGTCTCCCTTCTCTACCTGAATAATTTCTTTTATCTCGTCATACATTTCATCAATTTCTTCATCATCTGCAGAGCTAGTTGGCATATAAACTTGTACTACTGTAGTAGGCATGGGCTTCGTATCTATCTTGGCCACAATAATGCGTTCGCTATGCTGTTGTAGTAGCTAACCCGCACTCCTATTTTTTTATTCATTATTAAACCTACTCCTGCATTACCCCTATTTGATTTTGTATTTATAACCCTGTAATCACCTGACCAAAAGTCTTGTTCCTCCTGCCACCGAACTTCACTAATTCCCACTATATCTAACTTTAACCTATCCATTTCCCTTTTTAAATTTTCTAACCAACCTGCCCGATTAAGGGATCTGACATTCCACGCTCCGATCCGTAGAATGCCGGTTTTCTTTCTCCTGATAACGACATCCTCTTGAGTAGTCCCCGCCTGGAGATCCGAATGGGGGACTATTTTACCTCCAGAATATTTTACCCAAGAGGACGCCATCATCATTTAATCATACAGTAAAGCTGCATGTCCTCGGGAAAAATTACGGCCGCAGTTTCCCCTTGCTTTCAGCCGTTCGCAGTACCAGCACAGCAAGGCCGTTTTGGTTAATGTTACAAGGCCAGATCAGTCAATCATCCAGACTGTTGCCCCTGCAACTACTGAAAAGGCTGCTGCCCCTCTTCAGGAACCACATGTTTGTCTGGCCTCTCAACAGATACCCCTCCGTTGTGGTTGCACCTACGGTACGGCCATCTGTATCGCTGAGGCACGCAAGCCTCCCCACCAACGGCAAGGTCCATGGTTCCTTTAAATAGATTCAAAAACAGTAATTTCAGTGATGTAATATAAATTTAAAAAAAGGAGTGGGTATCACCAAGCGATGGTTGCACATTTTGTTGTCTGCAGTACATGTGGCTAAGGGTAGTAATACAACCAGTGCTTCATACTGAGTTTGGTGTGAAGCTAAGGTTGCAACATAGAGAAGGGAGATTAACCATCATCAAAAACTTTTAAATGTTCACGGGGCCTGTGTCCGAGTGGCGTAGGGCCACATGACGATGTCGTCGTCAGTAGATTAATGATTGAATCATCCTTTGCATAGCTTGCATGAAAATCCTGCAAAATACAAATAAAATGACCAGTTCAAGTATCTGAGAGACGTGTAGCAAAAGACGCAATGAAAAGTAATGACTGAACATGAAAAGTGTTTGCTCATTAATGTCCACTAACAATATGCCGTCAATGCATCTCTTCCAGCCATGATCCTATGAAAACACGTCACACAAATTTGAAATAATATAAAAGTGACATGGTTTTTGTTATAAATAAAAGGCAGAATAACTTTAACTTCATACAGTGTTAAGAAAGCCTAATAATCATTTACATAATAATCTTCACAAAGAGCACAGTTGAATGGCATCCATATCTTATGAGAGTAAGACAATGAAAGACAAAACTCAGAATAGATATAAAAAAACATCCAAAGCATAAAAATGTCAGGTGAACAAAATTGGTCCATTTAATATATTTGAGGTTATACGAGTTGATACATTCACGTAAATGCATAAATTTAAAGTAGAGCACAGTTGCTTTGTTTACATAGTTATTTCACAAATAGTTCTTACATACAAAATAGGAAAAGAAAAAAGGTAGTAATACAGTGAGACAGTTGAAATATACTCAGGCTTCAAGAAGAATGTAATAATTCCAATTCCAAAGAAAGCAGGTGTTCACAGGCATGAATATTATTGAACTATCAGTTTAATGAATCATGACTGCAAAATACAAGTACTAATTCTTTACAGATGAGTGGAAAAACTTTTAGAAGCTGATCTGAAGAAAGATAAGTTTCGATTCTGGAGAAATGTAGGAACATGCAAAACAATACTGAACCTATGACTTCTCTTGGAAGATAGGTTAGGAAAAGGCAAATCTACATTTATAGCATGTGAAAGACTATTTACAATGTGTGTAGAACCCAGATGGCAGTTACAAGAATTGAGGGGCATGAAAGGGAAGCAGTGGTTGAGAAGGGCGTGAGACAGAGTTGTAACTTATCCCTGATGTTATTCAATCTTGACATTGATCAAACAGTAAAGAAAACCAAACAAATGGAATGTAATCAAATTGAATCAGGAGTAGCTGAAGAAGATACAATAAGAAATGAGACACTATAAGTAGCAAATGGGTTTTGCTCTTTGGGTGGCAAAATAACTGATGATGGCTGAAGTATGGAGGATGTAAAAATGTAGATTGGCAATAGCAAGAAAAGTGTTCCTGGAGAAGAGAAATTCGTTAACATTGAGTACAGATTCAAGTGTCAGGAAGTATTTTCTGAAGGTATTTGCCTGCAATGTAGCCATGTATGCAAATGAAACGCAGATGATACACAGTTTTGACAAAAAGAGAATAGAAGCTTTCTAAATGTGCTGCTACAGAAAAATGTTGAAAATTAGATGAATCAAACAATGGAAAATCCAGGAACACACACACACACACACACACACACACACACACACACACACACACACACCGTTGCAGGGGTGTGTGTGTGTGTGTGTGTGTGTGTGTGTGTGTGTGTGACCACCATATGGTGATTAGCAACTTTCCTTTTCATAATATTGTTGAAGATTAGATGGGTAGACCGCATACCTAATAAGGAGATACTGATTGGAATTGGACGTACAAGCAATTTGTGGCAGAACTTGACCAAAAGAAGGGATTGATTGATCAGACATGTTCTGGGACATCAAAGGATCACCAATTTAGTATTGGAGTGATGTGTAGGGGGTAAAAATCGTGGAGAGGATGTAGGTTGTAGTAGTTATTTGGAGATTTGAGGCTTGCACAGGATAGAGCAGTACGTAGAGCTGCATCAGACCAGTTTTTCGGCTGAAGACCACAACAACAGTGGTATGAATGTGTTCTTTCCTAGGTTTGAAACAGAAACTGCTTGTGTAATTTGATGGAGCTAGATCGTTAATGCACACAAATTTGCAAGGTACATGTGAGTAGACTTCTAAATATATTATAGTCTTATTTACATAGACTGTTATCAAAGCTACATAGAAATATGGACAACTCGTCCTAACCCTACCATATTAAATATATAAAAATAAATGAAAGTGAGCAGAGTCATGCTGTGGCTGTGTAAACTTGTTACCATTAATTATCCCCTATTACTATAGTACTGTTAAGTACTCGCTTTGCCCACAACTTTCCAGTGTCTTAATTGCTTTCACAAACCTTCATCTTATAATTCATAAGATTTTGTTGCTTTGCTTGTGTTGAAAATATTTAGTTCCTCAAAATCATCTAGGGCAAAAATGACAAAATGAAAGATGAAACCTTTTGCGTTTTATTTAACAAATCAGTGGTCAGCATAACATATTAAAGAATAATGGGGCTGTCTCTGGCTTGTGAGATGAATGTTAACACTAGTTTGTGTATAGTGGTCATGCATATCATTATTGGTTTAATGATGTCAACAAACTGTTGCCTGAGAGAAAATAAAATTGTAAAGTAAGAATTCATTCATTTATTCATTGTGTTCTGTTGGTCCTATTGTGAAGAAGAACCATTGTGGATATGAAACAAGGTGAGATATGTGTTAAAAAATTGGCCAGGTGATAGTAGGACTCGCACACTGAGGGCTCTGCACAAACTTAATTATGTATATAGACCCTTTATTCGTTCCAGGAATCAAGAATATTGACAGTTTTTTGCCTGTCATTGAAATTGATACTGGCAAGGTATCAATCTCAAGGATTCCTAGACTTTTGAAAATGTTTTAATTTCACATTTGAAGTCTAATAACAAATGACAAAAAGAAATATTTTTGTCAGGTGGTATAATTATAAATTATTTCTCCCTTTACTTGTAATGTGAAACCTTGCTTCATGCCAAACTTCATGATTCTAAGTGAACAGGAAGTGTACCCTGTGGGTTTTGATGAGTAGGTTTTCGAGTATCGAAATATGTGACATATCTTTTGATAGAACTGCTTGAAGCTTAAAACTTTTACATGCCAAGGGCCATAGTCCTCAAAGTGTGACATAAATTTGAACTTCATATGTCTACTCGTTCCTGAGAAATAGTGTTCTTAACCCTCGAGTGGGCGCATCTATGTATAAAGTGCACCAGTCACAAATAACATTGTCTTGTACTGTTCCATTGTTATTGTACAATTGTGAGCCTGTACCTACTTCTTCATTATTGATTCAGCTAGCACAGTAATAATTTGTGCTGCGATATGTCCAAGTGATCAGCAATAGTATACAATAAACAGCGAGACAGGCGAAAAAAAATTACGACCCGGGCAAGAAAATGACCCTGCTTCCAAGCTAGCAGCACAATACCACAGTGAGACAGTTATGTATAAGATAATTAGTAATCAAGTAAGTGGATGGCAGAGTCTGATGCAACTACATTGTGTACAAACAGAGTGATCTAATGAAAACTTTATTTTATTATTGTTTAATTGAAAAATGATTTATCTCATATATTATTTTATCATTGTTTAGTTACACAAAGATGTTTACTGTGATTTTGCTCGTAAATGATTACATTGGTAACATAAAGACAGCTATTCTTTACGTGTGTACAAAGTGCACCATGCACACGCTCATGTTATGAAAAATGGTACGCTTACTCAAGCGTTAACAATCGAACAGACAGGTGGACAACAGATTGATCTTATAAGGCTTCCATTTTTACAGATTGAGACATGGAGTCCTAGAAAGATGAGCGTATATATTAAAAAAGATAAGGAATGGTTAGAAGATAAATCTGTACAATTTTTTACAAAAATAAATTATCACTGTGCTGCCGTATACTATTTATGCTTACTCAGGCTAAATTTTTCAAAGCACAAGTATCAGAAAAACCGTGTCCATGTGATGGATCATCATTGTGGCATCAGAACAGAAAATGATAAGCTTGAAATACTAAATCCTGTCATAAGAATTTGCTGCGCCAAAGAATGTGTTAACACAGTTTCTATTTTTGATTGTTGCATGGACATGAAAAAGTAAGGTACAGAACTAAGAGACCAGGAAATTGTAAAACAAATTAACAATATTATGAAAAAGATAGATCGCTACTCACAGTAAAGATGACACTTTGAGTTGCAGGCAGGTGCAATGAAATGGATGCTACACATTGCACTTTTAGCCAAAGCCTTCTTCAGAAAGAAAACACACAAGGAAACACACTTCACACAGACATGACCACTATTTTTGGCTTCTCCAGTCAGATTACAGTTCTGCCACGTCAAACTGAAGCAGCAATCCAAAGTGCGGCAGAGAAAAGGAGGGATAACAGGGTACAGGTGGGGTAGTGAAGTCATTGCTGCCTTATGGAGGGTGCAAGCACTAGAGGGTTGCAGGACAGACATAGCATTTGGAGGCACTGGGCGCGAGGGAGGGGGCAGCGGAGTGGGAAAGGAAGGAAGCAACGGTAGATGATGGAATGTTCTGCTGTCGTGACACAGGTAGTGTGCTGCTTGAAAGTTGCACATTGTGTCAAGCATTCTCAACTATGACAACAGTAACTTCCTCATCAATTTGTGGCACAATTGGGCATTGTCCTCTCCCCAGGAGTAATTCCCAAATTGCCTTTCGATTCAATCTTTCAAATAAAGTTCTTCAACACCAGCACAGAAAGAGGACCTCACCGTATTCCTTTAATAGGTCAACACTTGCAAAGAGCAGCAGTGCTGTTGCTGTGCTGTTTTGATAAAATAGCTGTATGAGTAAAGCCCTGTCCACTTTGAGCAGGCTATTAACTGTCAGCAACTGTAATGCATGCTGATGCATGTGTTTCAACCTTGCGTAACCATACCAGTTCTGGTGCCTAATTGCAAGTCATGACACAAACACCACTGCAAGTCCTGCAGTAGACAGTGTGAACATCATTCCTGCAAAGGCTCAAGTAGTGAAAGTTTAATTATAACCACCCTATATATTGAGTATGCAGAAAAACCTCTCTCTTCTTCCAGAAATTTTTTGGTCACAATATCCCGTGTGGCTGGAAAGATACAGGTGGATCCAGTCTTTAACAAAAGTTGCAGTGCAAGTGCCCAGAATGAAGATGTTTGCCAAATGAAAATACAGACAGGTTTCATAAACATGACTGCACATTTCACTGGATAGTTTTGTTAAGAGAGCAAACACCGTGATACTAGATCCATATTCAGGATGACACAATTTCAAATTCCTGTCCGGGTACCCAGATTTAATTCTCCTGCAATTTCCCAAAATAATTTAAGGCAATTCTGAAATAACATGGCTGACTTCCTCCTCTCATCTGAGCTAATACTCCATTTCTAACGACCTCATTGTTGATGAGGTGTTAAAAGTCTGATCATCGTTTCATCAAACACTGCAGTAAAACGATCTCACAGGAGTCTGATTCTGTAGTCATGTTCTGTAAAACAGAAGCAAACTGAAAGCCAGGTATATAAAAATGGGTCGAATGAGTCTGTGTTGCATATTATCATTCCAGTGTACCCATGTGAGGACTGCCATTCATGGCATAGCTTTTGGAATATTTTGATATCTCTCTGGCACAGGCATGATGACAATGATGTTAGGGGGCCTTCTTCAGCTGCCATGCATCTACATCATCATTGGTACTTCTCAAAGCCTGTTAAGGGGCAAGTAATATGTTGCAAGTGCACTATCAGTACATCACCATACGAGCTCAAATTACTCTGGTTTACAATTTTGGTAATTTCATGGGATGTTACATGATGCTCTTACAGTTACTAAATGAAATCAAGATGAAACTGTATTGTATTTTTTGTGATCTTTAAACATAGTACACAAATTACATCATGATATCAGTCAAATCAGTAATGATATGATGGTAGATGATGGACAGTGCTATGATGGTTACTTTTGAGTTGTACTGTACATTGCTTCACATAATGGGTACAATCTGAAAGGAGATGCGTATTAAAGAGTTCAGAAAATAAATAAATTATAGATATTTCCAGAAAAAAAACATACACAATGAACTAAGGAATATTTGAACTCTGCAAACAGTATCATCACCACATTATTCTGGTAGGTTACAGGCTCTTACACTTAAAAATTTATACTCATTTGTCCTTTTACACACACTTGCATATATAACAAAAATGGATAAATTGACTTCACACATACGCCTCATGTTGTTCAGCCATCCTGCTGCTTATTGTGCCAGATCATATCCTAAGAATTCCTGTATGCTGTAAAAATAGTCCTCTACTATGATTGATCCTAGATGATTCTAAAATTCTGTAGCTCTGTGATGTTCTTTATTAGTGTTGGGAGATAATACCATAATTTTATTCTCATGTATGTAACACCATTGCTGCACAGTTTTTTGAATTTGTGTTTCAACACTGTCTCCTATCACCTCCTTCAGGATTACCTACCATGCTGTGTATTGTTCTTCTGTTGACATGCCTGAAATGAGCACCATCCGGTGCCTTGTGTGCAATTTTAACATGTATGGAAATATGGGTGTGTGATTTGCATTTATTTATTTAGCATTTGGCAATACAAACTGAACTTCAACTTTAGTGTTTAAAGTTATGTGAGCGTATTTTTGTGGTGAGATGTATGCAAATATTTCATCTCCTTTATTTAATCTTATGATTCAATGCTAATAGTTTTCAGTGCATAGTCTATTAAAGGGCACTACTGTAATGACTACGACTTTGATGTTGAGACTAGAACACATCGTGCATAGTAAATAAAAGATTTGAACAGCCATCTGAGGTGGTGTACAGATGATGCTGTTGTTTATCATGTAGGAAAGTCATCATCAGATCAAAACTAATGACAAAATGATTTAGGAAAGATATGTGTGTAGTGCAAAAATTGGCTGTTGAGACTAAGTAATAAAAAGTATGAGGTCATCCACATGAGTGTTAAAAGAAATCCATTAAACTTCAGTTACATGATACATCAATCAAATCCAAAGCCCATAAATTCAGCTAAATACTTAGGATTTACAATTACAAAAGACTTAAATTGGAATGAACACGTAGAAAATGAAGTGGGGAAGGTGAACAATAGACTGCATTTTATCGACAGAACACTTAGAAGATGCAACAGATCTACTGAAGAGAGTGCCCACACTACACTTGTCAATCCTCTTTTGGAGTACTGCTGTGTGGTGTGGGATCCTTCCAGATGGGATTAACAGAGTACGTTGAGAAAGTTGAAAGAAGGGCAGCACATTTTGTATTGTCGAGAAATAGGGGAGAGAGTGTCACGGAAATGATACAGGATTAAAACAAATACATTTCTTGCTGCTGCAGGATCTCCTTACAAATTTTCAATCGCCAACTTTCTCCTCTGAAAGTGAAAAATTTCATTGATGCCAATCTACATAGGGAGAAATAATCATCATAAATAATGGAAATCCGAGCTGGCACGGAAAGATACAGGTGTTCTTTTCTTCCACACACTGTTCAAGAGTAGAATAATAGAGAATCAGCATGAAGATGGTTCAATGAATCATCTGCCAGGGACTTAAGTATGATTTGCAGAGTAGCCATGTAGATGTAGATGAAAAACTCAGATTGGACAAATCCTTTATAGTCCACAGCTCGTGGTCTCACGGTCACGTTCTCGCTTCTTGAGCACGGGGTCACGGGTTCAATTCCCAGTGGGGTCAGGGATATTCACATGCTTCAAGATGACTGGGTGTTTGTGTTATCCTCATCTTTTCATCATCATTCATGAAAGTGGCAGATTGGACTGAGCAATGTTTGGAATTTGTACAGGCACTGATAACGGCGCAGTTGAGCATCCCGCAAACTAATCATCATCATCATCATAAATCCTTTATAAACATAGTTACAATGACATTTTATCAGAATGCAGAAGATCATTCATTTAGGTGCATGGGACTTCAGGACAAGATAGAAAACAGCTTTTTACATCAAAGTCAATGTAATTATGCAGCCTTTTTATTTCTAAAAGGGTCTGCATGCTACTAAAGCTCAAAAATTCAGTGTCACACTATGCCAAGTTGTGCAAAAATATAGCCCCTAAATGAACCTCTATTTTCACTTGCCATATTGGTGTTATGGACGTGAAAATAAAATTGACTGTAATCTTTGCCAACAAATCTAGGGCCAGTGTGAGGTGGATGCCTACTCGTAGTTACTTGTAGCTATGACCAATGCCAATGATTGATTGCCAGTCATGCAGTCAAATGATAATGGGTCTTCAGCTTATTTATGTACAATCTCCTACAATTTCCATTTTAATTGTTATACTTTTTGTGAGTCAACTGCCAGTGCTTACATCAAGCATCAGTCCACTGCAGATATTCCTGCATTTAGCTATAATTTTCTGGTGTTTCATTTTCTCTGTATAGAACAGCGTCATTTATGAACAGCCTCGAGGAGCTCTATTATCCACCAGATTGTTTCCAAATATTTTGAACAGTAATAGCACTGTAAAACTCTCAAGGGTGTTCTTGAAGTTTGCTTTTACACGAGACAAGCGTTCTCCATTAAGAATAATCTGTTGGGTTGTAATCAAAGAGCTTGTCCAATATTCCATAAGTGCATATTTCATTCATTAGATGGCATTGTGTAACTATAAAAAGTTCACCCACAGAAAATGCATTGAAAATGTGTTCCAAGTGCCATTAAAAAAAAAAAAAAATTAGTGTCCTTGAGAGACAGACACAAGTGCAGAAGAAATGTGTGCAAACAAAATTACAAACACAAGTAGGCCTAAACATACAAATAGGACAGAAACCTTCTGTAAACATATACACAGATTGTCATGGGTGTGGTCTATCAAAAATTTTATGTTCTTGTAGTTATATGCACTTAACATGAAAATGAGGGGAGGGGGGGGGGGGGGGGGGGGTTGCCAACGATGTTTATAGGAATGATTTCTCATTTGTCTAGTGGTGTACAAAATCTGAAGGTAGTACTGGACTCTAACAAGAACAAAAATATGATCATCATTGAAATACCACATAGATATGACCTTATAAAAGAGTCATGTGTAAATAGAGAAATTATTAAGGCCAACAAACAGTTTGAGGAGATCTGCAAAATGTATCAAAACACTCAGTTTCTATCTGTTGACGGCTTACAGAGAGACAGTTTCACAAAGCATTGAATGCACATAAATGGAAAGGGTAAGCGACTTCTCAGCTATAAAACTCTGGAAATGTTGACCGCAGATAGCAAAAGAATAAATCATGTGTCTAAAATAGCAGAACCAATTGTTGGGTGCCAACCACAAACAATAGCACAGCAGCAACCACCAACTGCAGCAGCTACTGCTACTTTAGCAGAACCAACACCAGTGGCAGCTAAATCAGCATCAACAAAAACAAAAGTATTATCAGAAGCAGCAGCAGCAATAACCGAAAAAGCAATGTCATCATCATCCCAGTCAACAGCAGCAGAGCCACAGTCACAAGTGGCAGCAGCATCCCCAGAATCATTATTGTCAGAAAAACAGGCAACAAGAGAAGAATCAACATCAGTAATGGAAAATGCTACATCAACACCATCAGAAGTAATAGAAGCCACTCATCCCCCTAAGAAGACAAGAATTTCACCTCCATGCCATCTTAAGGATCAGTCAACACTGGAAAACTCATCAAGTGTTCATATACTGAGGAAGAGGAAAGCAACTGTTCCATCCCATCTCAATGGTTTTTTGCTGAAGGGCTACAGGAACACCACAGAAAGATAAATACAAGGGAAACTTAAACTGCACTATGATTTCGATAAATGAACACTGGCTTAGCAATCAGGAACTAAAATTAACTGTACCATTTGGATATGTGATGGCAACTAGCTACTGTAGAACAGGTACTAAATGTGGTTGTGTATCTGTATATGTTAAAAATAGTGTGAACCTAATCTATGAAATTGTAGATGGAAGTGGTCTGTGCATAGAAGCAAAATTTGAAGCTGCAGCCATAATGTTGCCCAAACAGGAAATTATAATAGCTTCAATATACCACCCACAAAAACACAATGAAGACCTGTTTGTGGAGTTCCTGGAGAAACTGATACTCTTGCTACTCAAATACATAGATTACAGTAATTAGTTTAAAGAATAGAAATGTTGACCACTTGCTAAATACAGTAAGATCCCTGAACTTCAGGTGGGTAAATGACAAACCCACAAGACAGGAAGCATGTCTATATAACATAATATGTAATTTTCATCTAAACAAAACAGAATTTGACACAGTCAAGCTATGGCTCAGACAAACTCTTTAACAGTGAAGCAACTGAAACTTTCACAGACTGGAGAAAAATTATAATACCAATTAATGAATCAAAGCTAAACAAGTTGATAAGTAAAGTGAATTTAATAATTGAGATAAAATAATAACTACTGCTGGTGCAAATGAATCTACCACCAAATTTTTAGAACTGTTAACTGAAAATTTTGAACCATGTTGTCCTAAATAAAATATTGAAGCAAAATCGTTACACCAAACCA
The DNA here is from genome assembly GCF_023864345.2 of Schistocerca serialis cubense. Taxonomy (NCBI): domain Eukaryota; kingdom Metazoa; phylum Arthropoda; class Insecta; order Orthoptera; family Acrididae; genus Schistocerca; species Schistocerca serialis. Next base: position 594,935,510 of record NC_064639.1, read on the forward strand.
CAAAATTTAAAAAGCTGGCACACCTCACATCTAAGTAAAATAAGAATCATAATGCTACTATATCATGATAGATCTAAGCACAATAAAGTATATGAAAGTGAAAAAGATTTACGGGTCTAAAATCAAGGAGCTAAGTGCAAAGTATATTATACATATATACTGAACTCAGTGAGTAAATGCAAAGCTGCATGGGAAATTATTAAAACAGAAATAAACTGTGGTGATAAAGTATACCATATAGCAATTCCACCTGCTATTCTGAATGCACATTTTGTCAGTCCTCAATCAGATAACAGCATAATGGCGGATGTGAGTAAGACAAGAGGCAATGGCAGTATTTAAAGCAAGGTTATATTGGTCAGCACAATACTCTTAAAGTCCAAATTATGCTGACATGAGCTGTGTAAGTAGTTTGTGTGTTCGTTGACTGCATTTAGCTTGTTATCACACTAGTTCCAAAGGAATTTCCACATAGTGTTTGATTTAGTCTGTGTGTCTATTAACGTCTCTTTGTGATGCCAGTTAGGTCAGTTTTATTTCTTTGAAATTTCATACTATGTACCATCATGAAGTATTCCATAAGTTGCTTAGCCAATAAACTGTCTCAAACATACAGAATGCAGAAGATGAAACATAAAATTCAATGTCAGCTCTTACAACATGAAAAGAAACTTAGAAAAAATATCAGATAATGTGTCATATGTTGCAGCTGATGATGGTGAGTACGTATAGTCTCATATATTATCAGGTGGTAAAACACTGAAAAATGATCAGTGGTGATCTGTTCCTTCAAAAGAACAGACACCACACAGATCAAGCAGCTGTGAAATACTATGTGTAAATGGAGGGGGCTCACTGCTGCCAGCTGCAATGGGACATTGAGTGGAATCAGTGGTGACGAGCAAAAGTGTGTACCAAACTAGGATTTGACCCCGGGATCTCCTGCTTCTTGGACAGGTGCGGTAGCCACTGCACCATCCCAGACACAGCATTGTCGCAACTGCATGGATTATCTCGGTACATCTTACAGCCGATTCACACTCCCATTGTGTGCCACGTATCTGCAGTTCCTGTCCATTAAACTCCTGTTCACTACCCAGAGATTCCCACAGGAGCTCAGACGTCTTTCATGCATTCACACTGAAGGAAATGGATCTGTTGCCCAGCCAAGCTTATACAATTTATTTTTTTTTTTTTTTTTTTTTTTTTTTTTTTTTTTTTTTTTTTTTTTTTTTGAGTGCGTGGTGTGTGTTCCTTTGAAAGAACAGACACCACGCAGATCCAACAGCTTTGAAATACTCTATGTTAAATGGAAGAGGGATCCCTGCTGTCAGCTCAGCTGCAGTGGGACATTAAGTGGAATCAGCAGTGACAAGCAAAAATGTGTACCAGAGCAGGATTCAAACCCAGGATCTCCTGCTTGCTAGGAAGTTGCAGTAACCACTGCACCATCTGGGACACAGTGTTATCGCAACTGCATGGGTGATCTCGGTATGCATCACAGCAGTGATCTCCTGTCTATTTTCATATAGCATTTCACAGCTGCTGGACCTGTATGATATATGTTCTTTCGTAGGAACAAACACCTTGCATTCATAAAAATAATGATGAGCCTGGCTGGGATATGGATCCTCTTTGTTCAGTGTGAATGCATGAAAGACGTCAGACCTCCTGTGGGAACCTCTGAGTAGCAAACAGGAGTTTAATGGACAAGGACTGCAGATAGGTGGCACACAGTGGGCGTGTGGATCAGCTGTGAGGTGTACCGAGATAGCCCGTGCAGTGACGATAACGCTGTGTCCCAGAGGTGCAGTAGTTATTGCACCTGCCTAGTAAGCAGGAGATCCAGGGTTTGAACCCCAGCCCGGTACACATTTTCATTTTCACTCGTCGCCACTGATTCTGCTTAATGTCCTGCTGTAGCTGAGAGCTGTGATCCCCCTTCCATTTACACATACATTGTATTCTGTATGTAACAAAAGCATGTTGATATTGGTAACTTTAACTCATGTGATATGTGTTGTATTGCAGCATTGACTGGATTTGAGACAAAAAACAAGTTCACTATAAAGAACAGTGCTGGCCAGAAAGTATATTATGCTGTGGAGGATTCCGATTGCCTGACTCGCAATTGTTGTGGTCCTCTGAGGCCATTTGATATGAAGATACTGGATAATTTTAGAAATGAAGTGATTCATTTGAATCGTCCTTTGGCATGTGATACATGTTGGTTTCCATGCTGTCTTCAAGTAAGTACTCCTTTGGTTATTTCATTCATAAGGTATTTAGAACTTTAATGCAGAATGAAGTGGCACATTGATCATGAAGAACACTCGTTAATCAAAAAATGTTTCAAATCCTATATGAACCATCTAGTATTTCCACTAAACACGTAAGGCAAGATTATTTAATTTATGACCTGTTGTTGCACTTGTACACATCAAAGAGTTTTAGTTCCCAAAGAAGAAAATGAAACTGGTAGCATTCAGTCCCCTTCCTATTGTGGTTCAGAGTACAATGTGTTTGTATGAATGCCTCCACAGATAGGTTGCTCGTTACATGGCCAAAATGATAAATGTGTATCAACATAAATATTTTTGTACAGTAACTAACACTCCACAATGTTATCAGTTTCTGTTTCTATCATTCACTGTGTGCTTCATTGTTTACTCTTTGCCGGCATGCTCAGATAATTTTAAACAAATTGATTGTTTTTTGTATAATGACAGAAAAGAGTAGAAGATGCACCAGGCAAGAATGCAGTGGAACTAAAAATAAAAGTGACTGTGTTTTGACAGACGATAAATAAATTCCAAAATGAATCTTCCAGAACTGCTTGACAGATTAAAACTGTGGACCAAACCAGGCCTCAAGCCTGGAACCTGGCATTTCACTGACGACACTGTTTCCAACAGACCATACAACCTGCATCACAGCTCTCCTTATACCAGTACCTCTTCCTTACATTCCACATTTCACAGAAGTTTTTCTTCATACTTTGTGAGATGAACAGGAGTAAAGCTATGGGAGCAGGTCATGAGTTGTGTAGGGATTGGTCAGTGAGCATGAGAATTAACCACAAATATTCAAGTTCCAGGTTTGATTCCTAGTCTGACACATTGTCTTTTTAATCTGTAAAAAACTTTCATAAAGAAATTCTAAAAGACATGACAGTCATGAACCCTTCTAGAATTTCATATGACCATAGGCTACTGACATGCACTCTACAAATAGATGTACTGTGTGTCGCAGGAGGAATGGTCAGGGTTATGATGGGAATGCTCATTTGAAGCAGTAAACTCCATATGAACATGTGTCCTATTGCGAATGGTTTCCAAAATAGAATACATGAATGTACATTTGTTTTTGGGCGAGTGACATGGATGTATGTATGTGTTTTTGGCATACATGTTCAGTAACTTAGTAGATAAGAAAGCAGTAGTGTCATATCTCAATAAAGAATTTGAAACTTTCAACACAGGACAGGAGCATGTAGAAGAACCATGTCTCAAGTTGACCAAGACCTGCTGGATAGATATGTACCCAGTTGAACAGTTCATAACGGGAGCGACCCTCCATGGTATACAATCACTGTAAAGAATCTTGTAAAGAAACAGAGACCACTGCATAATAGACAGAAAACAAAGCATAGGAGTGTAGATAGAGAGATACTGAATGAAACATGTTTTGTTGTCAAGAAGCTTTCACTGACTACCGTAGCAGAATATTGCCAAAAGATCTTTCACGAAACCCAAAGAAATTCTGGTCCTACGTGAAGGCTGTTAGTATCGCCAAAGTTACTGTCCAATCACTTATGGACAAAGCAGGAACTGAAACTGAGAGTAGAAAAAGAAAAGCTGAAATGCTTAACTCCATTTCCAAACATTACTTTACAATGGAAAACCCAGGAGTGTTGCCCCAATTTAATCTTTGTGACACTGAAAAGATGAGTGAAATAAGTGTTTCAGTGGTGTTCTTCAAGGCCCGATGGAATCTCCATCAGGTTGTGTACTGAATTTGCAGCCGAGTTAGCCCCTCTTCCAACTATAATCTCCTGTAAATCCCCCAGACAAAAAACTGTGCCCAGTATTTCAAAGATAGCACAGTTCACACAAATTTACAAGAAAAGTTGTGCAAGTGATCCCCAACACTACAATCCAGTATCTTTGACACTGATTTGTTGTAGAGTCTTAGAACATATTCTGACCTCAAACATAATGAGATATCTCAAACAGAATGACCTCCCCCTGCCAGCCAGCATGGATTCCGAAAACATCGATCATGAGAAACCCAACTCTCACTCTTCTCAAGAGTTACCAAAAGCTTTGGATCAAGGCAGTCAGGAAGAGGCTCCATTTCTTGATTTCCAAAATGCGTTTGACTCAGTACCACATCAGTGTCAAAAGCACTGACCACATGAGGTGTTAAGCAAAATTTGTGACTAGATTGAGAATTTTTTGGTAGGAAGGATGCAGTATGTTATCTTGGATGGAGAGTCCTCATCAGATGTAGAAGTAGCTTCAGGTGCACCCCAGGGAAGTGTGTTGGGACCCTTGCTGTTCATTTTGTATCTTAATGACCTTGCAGACAATATTGATAGTAAAATCAGGCTTTTCGCAGGTGATGCAGTTATCTATAATGAAGTATAATGTGAAAGAAGCTGCATAAATATTCAATCAGATCTTGGTAAGATTTCAAAGAGGTGCAGAGATTGGTAACTTGCTTTAAACATTCAGAAATGAAAAACTGCACACGTCACAAAACAAAAAAACAAAAATGTTTTACCCTATAACTATACTATCAATGAGTCACAATTGGAATAAGCCAGCTCCTAAAAATGCCTAGGTATAACACTTTGTAGGGATATGAAATGGAATGATCACATAGGTGCAGTCAGGGGGAAAGCAGGTGGTAGGCATCCATTTACTGGTAGAATACTGAGGTAATGCAGTCAGTCTAAAAAGGAGATGGCTTACAAATCACTCCTGCGATTCATTCTAGAATATTGCTCAACTGTGTGGAACCCCTATGAAATAGAACTTCATCTCAGAGTAGCACTTGGAACATATATCATTAATTATTTGCTGGATGTATTCCAATCTCTGTCTTCCTGTACAATTTTTACCCTCTACAGCTCCCTGTAGTATTACCATGGAAGTAATTCCATGATGTCTTAACAGATGTTCTACCATCTTGTCCCTTCATCTTGTCATTGTTTACCATATATTCATTTCCTCGCTGATTCTGTGGAGAACCTTTCTGCCTGCACTAGTCCGCTTTTTATGTCCTCCTTGCTCCGTCCACCATTGGTTATTTTGCTGCCTAGGTAGCAGAATTCCTTAACTTCATTTACTTCATGATCACTAGTCCTGATATTAAGTTTATGACTGTTCTCATTTTTGCTACTTCTCATTACTTTCGACAGATCCTGTAATTCTTCTTCACTTTCACTGAGGATAGCAGTGTCATCAGCAAATCATATCATTGATATCCTTTCACCCTGAATTTTAATTACATTCACTGAACCTTTCTTTTATTCCTACCATTGCTTCTTCTATGTATATATTGTACAGTAGACTACATCCCTGTCTTACACTCTTTTCAATCCAAGCATTTTATTTTTGGTCTTCCCCTCTTTTTATTCCTTCTTGGCTCTTGTACATATTGTATGCTACCCATCTTTCCCTACAGCTTACCCTTATTTTTCTCAGAATTTCAAACATCTTCCATTTGACATTGTTTAACACTTTTTCCAAGTTGACAAATCCTATGAACATGTCTTGGTTATTCTTTAGTCTTGCTTCCATTATCAACCACAATGTCAGAACTGCCTCTCTGGTGACTATTTTTGCTAAAGCCAAAGTGATTGCCAACTAACACAGCCTCAATTTTCTTCTCCTTTCTACAGTATATTGTTCTTGTCAGCAACTTGGATGCATGAGCTGTTAAGCTGATTGTGTGATAATTCTCACAGTTATCGGCTTGTGCAACTTTGAAATTTCATTTTGTTGCCACTTCCTCCAATGATTATAGAAATTCTGATGGAATCTTATCTATTCCATCTGCCTTATTTGATCTTAAGTCTTCAAAAGATCTTTTAAATTCTGATTTCTAATAACGGATCCCGTATCTCTTCCCTGTCGACTCCTGTTTCTTCTTCTATCACGTCATCAGACAAGTCTTTCCCCCATTATACAGGCCTTAAATGTACTCTCTCCACCTATCTGCCCTCTCCTCTGCATTTAACAGTGGAATTCCCTTTTCCCTCTTAATGTTGCCACCTGTGCTTTTAATTTCACTGCCGGCCGAAGTGGCCGAGCAGTTCTAGGTGCTACATTCTGGAACCGTGCGACCGCTACGGTCACAGGTTCGAATCCTCCCTCGGGATGTGTGTGATGTCCTTAGGTTAGTTAGATTTAAGTAGTTCTAAGTTCTAGGGGACTGATGACCACAGCAGTTAAGTCCCATAGTGCTTAGAGCCATTTGAACCTTTTTTTTTTTAATTTCACCAAAGGTTGTTTTGACTTTTCTGTATGCTGAGTCAGTCCTTCTGACAATCATTTCTTTTTCGATTTCTTCACATTTGATATGCAGCCATATCATCTTAGCCTCCATCCACTTCCTATTTATATAATTCCTAAGTGACTTGTATTCCTTTATGCTTGAATTTCCTTGAACATATTTGTACGTCCTTCTTTCATCAATCAACTGAAGTATTTCTTCTGTTACCATGGTTTCTTCACAGTTATCTTCTTTGTACCTATTTTTTCCTTCCAGCTTCTGTTATTGCCGTTTTATGGATGTCCATTCCTTTTCAACCGAACTGCCTACTGAGCTATTCCTTTTCACAGTAACTATAGCTTTAGAGAACTTCAAGCATATCTCGTCTTTCCTTAGTATTTCTGTACCCTGTTTCTTTGCGCATTGATTATTTCTGACTAATCTCTTAAACTTTAGCCTACTCTTCATCATTACTAAATTTTGAACTGAGTCTATATCTGCTCCTGTGTACACATTAAATCTAATATCTGATTTTGGAATTTCTGCCTGGCCATGATATCTAACTGAAATCTTCCCATGTCTTCCAGCTTTTACCAAGTATACCCCCCCTCTTGTGATTCTTGAACAGAGTATTCACTGAAATTTATTCCAGAATTCAATTAGTCCATTTCCTCTCTCATTCCCAATACCAGGCCCATATTCTTGCGTAACCCGTTCTTCTGTTCCTTCCTTACAACTGTGTTCCAGTCTCCCATGCCTATTACATTTTCGTCTCCCTTCGCATACTGAATTATCTGTTCAGTGCCCTCCTATACTTTCTCTCTCTCTTCATCTTCAGCTTGTAACACCGGCATGTGTACCTAACTGTCATTGTCAGTGTTAGTTTGCTGTTGATTCTGACAGGGACAACCCTATCACTGAACTGCCCCACTCTCTCTCCGCCATACATTCCTATTCATAACAAATCCTACTTCTGTTGATACTGCTCTATACTCATCTGACCAGATATCCTTGACTTGACTCCATTTCATTTTACTAACCCCCACTATATCCAGATTGAGCCTTTTCAAGATTTTCTAGCTTCTCCATCATGTTCAGAATTCTGATATTCCATGCTCAGACTCATAGAATGTTATTCTTTTGTTGGTTATTCAATCTTTTTTCACATGGTCACCTTCCTCTTGGCAGTCCCCTCCAGCAGTACTGAATGTGAGACTGGTCTAGAATACTTTTCCAACGGATAGATCATCATGACACTTTTTCAGATATGGGTGCACATTATGTGTCTGTAATGCAGTGGTTTCCATTGCCCTCTGCATTCTCATGCCAATGATCATTGCTAATTCTTCCACCTTTGGGGGAATTACCCAAATGCAAGAGAGTGCCCTGCACCTCTGTCTACTTCTCTGCCCTCTTTGACAGGGCCGTTGGCTGACTCAGGGCAACTTCTTATGCTCAAAGTCTTTGACTGCCATTGCTGATAATTTTTATTCTAAATGTAAGTGGTGGTGGGGTTCGAACCTAGGACCAAGGATGTTTTGATAACTAATCAAAGATGCTACCCTTAGACCAAGGCTGCAACTAACAGGGGATATGAAGGACAGCATGAATGGTTACAGGTTTGTTTGACCCGTGGAAGAGTGTCATAGAGATACTGAAGAATCTGAACTGGCAGACTCTTGAAGATAGACATTAACTATCCTCAGAAAACCTACTCACAAAGTTTTAGGAACTGATGATGACTTTGTGAATATACTACAACTCTCTACATATCACTCACATAGGGACTATGAGGACAAGATTAGACTGATTGCAGTCTCATGGGGGCATTTAACCCTTCTACTACCAGGGCTTTTTTCTCTCACTAAGTACCACTTGGGTCGTATAGACCCCAAGGAATTTACATCAGATGTATTGGCAGTATTTTAATGTACTAACATAAAAACATAAATTACAGTTGCTCAGTGTAACAGTAATAACTATAGTTTCATAGCTGTTACATTCAAGAAATAAAAGGAAATTTAGGTTGGTGTTATATCGACACCTGTGGTACTCAGTGCAAAAAACCAGGCCTAAATGTTGTTGGATCCATTGGACAGAGAGAGAGAGAGAGAGAGAGAGAGAGAGAGAGAGAGAGAGAGAGAGAGAGGATATCATATATTGGGGGGGGGGGGGGGGGGGGGAAGATTTAAAAACAAGGGAGATATGATTTTCAGTGTGCTTATGGGGTCATATTGACCCCAATGGTACTCACTGCAGAAACCAAGAATAAAACTTAATGTATTGTAAATATAAAAATGAACAAAACATCATTGGATACAATTGACTTAGAAGAAGAAAATTGTGTATTTTGAATGTATATATTTCCAGTGTGCTTATGGATCAGATTGACCCCAATAGTACAAGAAGGGTTAAACAATCACTCTTCCCATGCCTCATATGCTAATAGAATGAGAAGAAACCCTGTGACATACTCTCTGCCATGCAATTCACAGTGGTTTTGCAGAGTACGGATGTAGATGTATATGTTAACCCATTGAATGCACAATTATCCTTGATGTGTTCTGAGTGAAGTAGTGAGAGAGACTGAAAGAGTATAAGAGAGAAGCATCAGTTGACTGTGTTTGTACATATGCTGGGTAAAATGCCACGCATCTGAACTAATGAAGAATATGCAGATATGGTGTATTTTTGTGGCTTCTGCAGTGGTAGTGCTCCTGCAGCTGTCGAAGAATACCATTAGCGTTTTCCATCAAGTTGAACATCTGATCATAGAGTTTTCAGCACATTGTGTGAAACAGATATTCTTCCATGTTCCCATTTTTCTTCTGAACATGTAGTTCAACAACCTTTGCAGGAACAGCAACACATTGTTAAAATGGTGCAGCATAGTCCTACTACTGGTACATGACAATTTTCTGCATGTATGAATGTCCACAAACACCCGAATGGTAAACAGTACATGCAGAAAACTTGTATCCATTTCTGATACAGTGTATCCACAATCTTCGCGTTGGTGACACTGCCACATGACTTGATTTTTTTCATTGGTTAGATGGCAATCATCCTTTTCTTCCATTAATACTACTCACTAATGCAGCCACATTTACATGGAATGGAATCAACAACACACTTCATAATTGTCAGTGGGCACAGGAAAACCTACACGCTGCAATGGAAACTAATTTCCAAGTTTGTTTTTTGAACAATGATTGATGCAGCATGATCAGTAACATTTTAGAAGAGTGAATAATGGGACAGAATTACTTGGAGTTTTTGGAAAACTCATTTGTTGAACACCTTGAGAAAGTTCCTTTGGCCATGTGGACTGCAATGTACTTTCAACATGATGGTGGCCCTCAACATTGTACCTGACTTATGAGAGAACATCTCAACCACGCTTACCCAAATCACTGCATTGGTTGTGGTAGTACAATTAATTGACTATGAAGATTGCCAAACCCTACGCCATTAGATTTTTGTTTAGGGAGTTGAATGAAGTCTGAGGTGTACAAACGAAAGGTGAATGCAGAAGATGAACAACTTGGTCACATCATGGAGGCTTCTGCCCTCATTAGGGAACAAACAGAGGCACTCAGACAAGCAGCACAACACATTTTCCAGAGAGTGCACAAGTGCATTGAAGTTGATTGTGGGTTATTCAGACATTTATTGTGAGCTGTACAACAGCTCTAATGTAGCGTGTACAATAATACTTAGAGGTGAGTGTGTTAAAAGAATGTATTTTTCAATTGATGTTTTGTAAAATGCATGTTGCAATGTTTAGTACCTGTTGCACATGTGTAAGCCTGACTGCATATCGAAGAATACAGAAAATACATAACAGTGTGCATTATGTGTGTTCTGTCTCGGAAGCCATTGAGAATAGGGCATATTTCCATATTCAGTTTTCAGCTTCAGTTGATTGTTCATCTTATATCCCTGAATATTGACTACCCCTCCTGGGACAGACTGTAGACCAAAGTAAAAAAGCAAAGCTTCACGTTATGGCCCAGACTGGCCAATCTGGACCAACCAACCACCATGTCATCCTCTGCCAGTTCTGTCATTTGGATGCAGTATGGAGGTGTAGTGGATCAAAACACAGTGCTCCTGGTCGTTGTTGGCTTTCTTGACCTTGGAGCCACTACTTCTCAATCAAGTAGTTCCCTCAGTACCATGAGGCTCAGTTCGCCCTGTTCCAGTCCTACCACCAAGGAAAAGTCCCTGGCAGCACTGGGAATCGAACCCAGGTCCTCCACATGGAAGCCAACATATTGAGGTGGATAAATAGATATGTAGTTAGAAAGAAACTGGGAGTAGGTGGTCAAAATAGTATATTACTAGAATTTAATTAAGAAAGTGTTGTACTGGATCAAATTAAGCAAGTAATTCAGCATCTTAGAAAATATGGACACAATAAAAGCCAACAATTATTTGATGGAGGTATTTAAGCAAATAGCTAAATGAGTTTGAGGTATGAAGAAGGCAAGTCTAAAAAAAAATGTCAATTGAAACAAGGTAATTATTAAAGAAAAATGAGAGTTTCACAAAGACAATAATATCATAAAAGAATATGCTATATAAAACAGAATTATTTGGAAATGCCTTCACAAGAATGTGAGAAGATCTGTTTAAAATTTGAAATGGAAGTGATCGAAATCCATAAGAGGATGAAGGAATCAAATAGAAAATTCAGTTGGGTCAACATCACATCTCACCAGTTATGATGGCAGCTGTCAAACTAATTAACAACCATATGGAAAATTCTTTAGATGTCTGTATAACTGAACTGACAAATGGGAAACAAAGACATTTAATTATGAAAATAATGCCATTCTGGAAATTAGTAGTTGATGGCGTGTAAAAGAGTATTTGAAGTATGAAAAAACAGAAGGGCCAATAGGCACCAGTATGTCAGCAGAAATTATTAAATCTGGAGGAAAACTAATACAGTAACAAACTTGTAGAATTAATTACAGAATGGCTGCATATTGTAACAAATCTCTATAACTGTAACAATGCTTAAGTCTTATATTTCTCAAGATAAAATACAAACAAGACACACAGCAAGATAGAACAGTGACTGTCACCAGGATAGTGGAAAATTCAGATTTGAAAGACATGTCAGAAAAGGAGATTCCATTTCTAATCTCATCTGTTTTTGAGGAAGCTCAGATCCTTTGACTGAGATAACAAAGAAGGAGTACAAGTGTGTGATATAAAAAAAAGAAATTAAAACTAACATGGATTGGATTTTATAAACTAAATGTCTTCCAGTGTGCGAGAAACAGAAAGTTTACAATATTGTCTTACAAGTTTTGACTTATGGCAGCACCCTTGCGATTCCTCACTGAGCAGTGAAGAGATGCATGTTTGGAATTATTAAACGAGACAATTAAACGTAGAAATGTATTTTGAAACTAACTAGACTGGAAAACACAATTGTGATGTAAATGAAAATGAAATAGTGATGTGGAGAACACTTAGTCAGGCAGTGGATAGTAGATGGATCTAGGAAAAGACCAAAGCATAAACCTAATGGAATGTGGGTGGATGGGATTAGAGAAAGTACCACAGTAACTAAAGCTCTTTGAAGCCTTTGTCAGACAGTAGATGTTAAAAGGTCGATTATGGTGATGGTATATTAACTCAACTGCCAAGTGTCAGAGTACAAATTCAAAGCTTTATACCCCCATCTCTCTCTCTCTCTCTCTCTCTCTCTCTCTCTCTCTCTCTCTCTCTCACACACACACACACACACACTCACTCACTCACTCACTCACTCACTCACTCACTCCTCCCCCTCTCCCTTTCTGCCCTGTACACCATGCCCACTCCATCCCTCCCCCCTCCTGCCCTTTCTGCATGCCTTTGGCCTCTAACAGTGGTATGTTTATGATGGATATTTCAAGTAGCATCACCATTTAGAAACAATATTATATCATAATTAACCCTATAGCTACTACTGGGCAGCCAAAGTTGCAGCATGTGTGAAATATTCATTTTACCTCTCTTCCTGTTTCCTTCTTCTGAAACTGCCATTGAAAGACCCTTCCCTCAGCCCACAACTGTAAAATGATGCTGTTACGACAATCTTACTTCTATTACAGTAGTATCATAATGAAATAAGTATTATCTAACAGATCCCTGCTGTTAATACTTGTGGCAACACTGTACTTGATTTACTTGGTTGCCACTGGCATGACTCACTCAGATTTAACAACACAGCTGTAATTGCTACACCACTACAGTATTACTAAATTGTAATATTTTTGCATTGGATGTCGAAGTGCTATTCTATTTGTGATGCTACCATTCCTTTTCTTTCAATTAGTCCTTTCCTAATTAGGAATTATCTGCGTTTCACAGTGCAGCATCGGACATTGGAAAGTTAACAGCCACGTGCTGTATCTGCTCATTAATACTTTCATCAAAGTGCAGCTTATTATGTGATTGTGCATACAAGCTAGTGCACAAATAAATATAAGTAATTTGAATTTTGATTGCATAGAGATGGAAATATTATCTGAACCATTCACCGTTTCATCATTTTGAGATGACTGTACAAGAAACCTTAGCGTAACCCATAAAACAATATAATAAAATCACTTGAATCTGTCTACACTTAAGTACATGAGCCATCATAATATAAAAACACTTCAGTAAGTATAAGGAATTACTACCCAGAAGATAATTGTACAGTTAACCTGCATTTGGCTGAAGGTTGGTGTTTTAATCAGAAACTTTTAACTTATTTATTTATAAGTTGTTACTGTCTGCAAAAGTAAGTGGAAGTTCACTTTATCGTAATGATATGATAATAGTGAATATAGTGAATGTAATTTTTATGACATTCCTTGATACTTTAAAAATATTAGAATTCTGTCACATGGAAAAAGATGTACCATTTCCCTGATTTCAGTTACGACAATGCCTACTCTTTGTAATATAGAATTTGGCATATTATCTTTTGATGTCTACTTCTTGGCATAGTTCACAGCTAGATGATATTTTAGGTGGAGAAAGATAGATCTTTAGAATTATGAGTGCTGATCATCTTTTGATGTTGTAAATTGCTTTTCCATGCTATTACTTTGTTCTAGTAACTGTTGTTGAACATGGGAAATGATATTAGTTAAGGGCAACACAAGTTTGAAATCACTCACACTTTGTGAATAAAAGCACATTGTGCACTATGCTGTTAATAATAATAATAATAATAATAATATAATTATTCAAAAATTCAATTAGCATACTTTAACTTTCAGTAATGGCTGCTGTCCGACTTGTTCACAGTTTCTGGTAACACTCAGAATAAAAACATTTCGATGTTCAGTTGCTGTGCTGAGCTTTAAGTTTGCTTCCATTGAAAATGCCACATAAATTTCTAACAGCTGTACCACTTTCACTTATGGCTCTTGAAGGTAGCTTGCACCGCTTACAAGCTGCTGAATACATAATATGAAATGCTAGCCAGCATCCATTGGAAGCCTTTCAATGTCCATATTAATGTCGTGATACTGGCTCCTCATTATATGCAAATATAGAGCCACAGTTAATCCACTTTGACATTGTACAGCTATTGAACATACTACTTTTTCACAAGTTGCATTATTAATACAGTTTGTCGAGGCACTATACTGTCTGCTCACTCATTTGTACAGAAGTGGCTTTGCACTGTGAATCTTAAGAACAGACATCTTTCTATCACTCCTAAAGAACAACTTCATAAGCAAGACACACACACAGACCAATGAGAAAGGTGGGCTTACGTAGTGTCCTTTGTCCTGCCATCTTACTTACGTCACATCCAAATAATCCTAACCGTTTCTCTCTCTTTAAATATGTAATTCTTTTTACAATATAATTTAGTTCTTTGTTTTACATGTAACAAAACCAACATTTTGACAAATAATTCATTTTATATACTACACAGAAAAGAATGGCTTATATTACATATTTTTCTCACTAGGTGGCAACATCCTTCAGTACAGTTCTTAGCATGTGATGTCGCTCTGCCTTATTTCATATTATTTCCACTAGATGACATATGCTTATGTTTAATTTTGACACTCACTTTCAGACAGATCGTCTGGTCTACATGTGTTGCCATCTCATGAAGTGAACATCATTTTTGAGGTAACGATAATCGGTATGCGTACATGTATCATTACATATTCTTTTTAGGGCTTTCATATTCTGCTGACTGAATTTTAGAGTGCGAATATGACAGTGGGAGTGCTTTTCATAGAAAACCTCAACCTTCGTTGCTCTCAGTGTGATACATGAAGCAGTTTATAAACTGTAGCAAAGCAAGAGCATGTTATCCCCAATGTGGCCAATAAAACACTTCAGTTTTCAAACCAATCATCATGTTGCTGATCTTTGTTATATTTAATTACAGCAAGATGGTAACAGGTTAGTTATAATACACCAAGCCCTTTTGTTTCAACTGGCAGTATGTTGAATGAGCTGAGTTTTTAAAACTTCTTTAATGTGTGGCCTGCTCCTCAGACTGTTATGGACAAGATTTTATGCATTTCTGTACTGATATCTTGTGACCTTATGTGATAAGTAGCTATGATTTTTTTCAGTTCTGATTTCTCTTCATCTAATTATGTGTCGACAGTGTACATTAAACAAAGATTACAGTACACATTTTAAATTAATTTATTTTAAATTTGAGTGCTTGGAACAAAGTCATTACTCTTGCCACTACATTACCGCCATCACATCATCAACAAGAACAAGTTATGCTTTCAACTTAGCATACAGTCCATTACATTTATCATTAGAGCATTGTTTTAATCATAAGGCTTTACTTTAATTTCGGAAATAGAAATTACTTATAAACTAGTATATGTTAAGTCTTTCAGTTTGTTAAACAATAGTGTAGGGCATGTATCTTGTTTGTCTCTTGTCGTGTCTGAAGCTTATTTTGTATGTCCACAAACATATGTGTATGTATACATATTTATTAACATATGTTTCTTTCTTTCCTTCTGCAGAGCATGGAAGTATCATCACCTCCAGGAACTACTGTTGGATATATTCAGCAAGAATGGAGCATTCTGTCACCTCAGTTTAGCATAAAGAATGCAGCTGGTGATGTTGTGCTGAGGATTGAAGGCCCAATTTGCACATACAGTATTTGTGGTGATGTAGAATTTAAGGTAAGGTCAACTTGTCAAATCTGGCCATGGGATTTATAGATGCTGCACGTGTGCTATCTACGTAGATGTCTCCAACAACTTCAGTACTCTAGAGACGGTGGAGAAAAGTGTACAGAAAATATAAGTAGTTAAGCAACAGGTCTAACAGGACAGAAAAAACACATGTTAAGGCTAGTAGTATTCAGAAGGTGAAAGACCAAAAAAGGCACTTCTGCTAAGGCATCTTCACGGGAGGGTAATGGCAGAAGGAGAACAAAACTTCCTGTGTGTAGTGAACATCAAATAGCTAGTATTTTCTTGCCAAGTGAAGGTTCTGCAAAGTCATCTCTGATTTAGGCTTTCTGGAGACAGTTCTCCATTGGGAAGATATTTTAATGATGTTTGAGGGAAGGGGATTTGACTGTAGCCTTATCTAAATGGTGACATGATGTAAGTCATTGAGAATGCTCCTTACACTAATATGAATTCTCTCTCTCTCTCTCTCTCTCTCTCTCTCTCTCTCTCTCTCTCTCTCTCTATCTCTATTGGCGATATTACAAGCCATGGATGAAACATGCTGTCAGATGAATAAATGTAATATTTGAGTAGGTGCTAAAAGGATGGAGTAATTATACATGAATCTGACTGATGTAATGCTTAAAACCACATATGCCATCATCTCTATCTGAGCATTTTAGTAGGAGTAAAAATATTTTCTATATAAACTGTGTTCCATGTCTACAGTTTAGAATGGGGTGTTCATTCTAGTGCAGAAGTTTTTTACAGGTTGCCAGCAGATACCAAGCACACTATTATACAGTCAGATCTTCATAAAGATTTCATAGTGGTTCAGAGATTAGCAACTTGCTTTAATGTTAAAGTTGTGCTCCTCACTAAATGCAGAAAATTAGACTACAATATTAGTGAGTCACTGTTGGAATCAGTCAACTCATACAAATACCTGGGTAACAATTTGTGGAAATATGAAATGTATTGATCACATATGCTCAATAATAGGTAAAGCTGTGTAACTGACTTTGATTCATTGGTAGAATATTGGGAAAAAGCTGTTGGCATACAAGGGAGACTATTTACAGCACACTCATGCACCTGTATTAGAGAAGAATGAAAAATTCTCCTATCATAGCACAAAAAAAGGTGAATATGTCCAGGACAAAAAAGGTGAATACATTCTGGATGGAGTTAGGGATACAAGAGAAAGGAACTATGTAGCTTTTCAACTTATCTGGCAGCTTCAAAGATATTTAAATCAAAACATCTTCACATATTTGCATGTTTTTACTTCTTATGTTAGTTCACATGTCTTATCCCTCCCCCAGAAAAACTTTCTTAGCTATTGCATGTGTGCTCTTCATCCATATGATATTGTGTATATTGTTTACTATGACTGTCAAATCTTCTGGTTTTTGGGCACAAGATCAGAGACTTCATCCTATCAATTGCAAGATGCAGGTGTGCCAACACCTTGCACCTGAGAGAGCTCATTGAGCTGGGGAAACAGGGTTAGATGGTAGTTTGAGGTACACTGATGCACATTCGCCAATTCATATGCAGCAAGGGAAGTCAGACTCAAAATTGTATCAGTAAATTGTCGAAGTATTCGTAACGAAGTTCCTGCTCTCCAGGTCAATTCTCATGCTCAAGTTATTCTTGGGATCGAAAGCTGGCTGGGACCAAAAATGAGAAGTCTGAGATATTTAGCGAGGAATGGAATGTACATTGAAAAGATAGGAGGAGGAGCATTCATTGCAGTTGACAAAAATATTGTTTCTATTGATGTGGAAGTTAAGTGTGACAGTGAAACTATCTGGTTGCATGTAACAGGTGTAGGTGAAACCAAGTTAATTGTTGGATGTTTTTACTGGCCAGTCAATTTTCCTGTGACAGTTGTAGAGTCTTGAAGAATGTCTGTAGTCAGTAGCTAGATGGAGGTGACTTTTAACATACAACATAGAATGGGATGTCTATTGATTCATTTCGAGGAGTACAGACAGACAGTCATGTGAAAATACTTTTGAACATGTTTACTGAAAACTGTCTTGAGCAGCTAGTTCAGCAGTCCACACACAGTGGACATGTCTTGGACCTTGTAATTACAAAGAGGCAGGACCTTATCGACAACATCAGTACAGAAATGGGTATTAGTGATCATGATGTCACTATAGTAGCTATGGTTACTAAAGTTAATAAATCAGTTAAGAAGGTGAGGATAGTATTTCTGCTAGAAAGAGCAGATAAGCAGTTGAAACTTCCTGGCAGATTAAAACTGTGTGCCCGACCGAGACTCGAACTCGGGACCTTTGCCTTCCGCGGGCAAGTGCTCTACCAACTGAGCTACCGAAGCACGACTCACGCCCGGTACCCACAGCCTTACTTCTGCCAGTATCTCGTCTCCTACCTTCCAAACTTTACAGAAGCTCTCCTGCGAACCTTGCAGAACTAGCACTCCTGAAAGAAAGGATATAGCGGAGACATGGCTTAGCCCCAACCTGGGGGATGTTTCCAGAATGAGATTTTCACTCTGCAGCGGAGTGTGCGCTGATATGAAACTTCCTGGCAGATTAAAACTGTGTGCCCGACCGAGACTCGAACTCGGGAGGTTCGCAGGAGAGCTTCTGTAAAGTTTGGAAGGTAGGAGACGAGATACTGGCAGAAGTAAGGCTGTGGGTACCGGGCGTGAGTCGTGCTTCGGTAGCTCAGTTGGTAGAGCACTTGCCCGCGAAAGGCAAAGGTCCCGAGTTCGAGTGTTGGTCGGGCACACAGTTTTAATCTGCCAGGAAGTTTCATATCAGCGCACACTCCGCTGCAGAGTGAAAATCTCATTCTGGAGATAAGCAGTTGTTAGCATCCCACACAAGGAACTGACAGTATTTAGTTCCAGTAAGTTGGATGTAGGGATGGGCAGAGTTTTAGCAGATTGTAAATCATGATCTGCAGAATTATGTGCCTGTTCAGTCGGTTAAGGATGGAAAAAGACCGACTGTAGGTTTAATAACAAGGTTCAGAAACTGCTGAGGAAGCTGAAAATATCTATGCATGAAGCATGCAACTATTATCACCGTCACACCTTAGTAAAAGATCTGGCTGAGAACTCGATAAAATTGTGGTCCTATGTAAAATCACTAAGTGGTTCTAAGGCTTCCACCCAATCACTTTTCACATGTCATACTGTGAACTCTGGATGAAGGGCAGCAGCAGATTCCGTATTTCTAGATTTGCAGAAAACATTTGACCTAGTGCCCCATTTCAGGCTGTTAAAGAAGATACAATCATATAGAAAAAGTTTACAGATTTGTGAGTGGCTCGAAGACATCTTAAGTTATAGAACCCAGTATGTTCTCCCCAATGGTGAATTTTCATCTGAGACTAGAGTATTGTCAGGAGTTCCCCCGGGAAGTGTGATAGGACTACTATTATTCTGTATGTACATTAATGATTTGATGGACAGGGTAGGCAGCAATCTGCAGTTGTTTGCTGATGATGCTGTGGTGTATGGGGAAAGTGTCATCTTTGAGTCACTGTAAGAGCATACAAGATGACAGAAAGATTTCTAGTTGGTGTGATGAATTACAGCGAGCTCTAAATGTAGAAAAATTCAAGTTAATGCATATGAGTAAGAAAAACAAACCTGTAATGTTTGGATAAGCATAAGTAGTGTCCTGCTTAACACAGTCACATCATTTAAATATCTGGGCATAAAGTTCCAAAACAATATGAAATGAAAAGAGCATGCGAGGATTGTGGTAGGAAAGACAAATGGTCAACTTCAGTTTATTGGGGGAATTCTAGGAAAGTGTGGTTCATATAGGATACTAGTGTGACCTGCTCTTGAGTACTGCCCAAGTGTTTTGGGATCCATACCAGGTTGGATTAAAGGAAGACTTCGAAGCAGTTCAGAGATGCACTGCTAGATTTGTTACTGGTAGGTTTGAACAACATGCAAGTGTTACGGAGATGCTTTGAGAACTCAAATGGGGATCCCTGGAGAAAAGGCGACATTCTTTTCGAGGAACAAACAGTATTGAGAAAATTTTGAGAACCGGCATTAGAAGCTGACTGCAGAACAATTCTGTTGCCTCCAACACACATTGCTTCTAAGGACCACAAAGATACTAGAAATTAGGACTCATATGGAGGCAAATAGACAGTCATTTTTTTCTTTGTTCTGTATGCGAGTGGAAGAGGAAAGGAAATGACTAGTAGTGGTACGGGGTACCCTCTGCCATGCACCATAAGGTGGATTGCGGAATATCAGTTTAGATGTAGATGTAGAGCTCATGAAAAAGTGCAAATGTGTCAAGATGTTTTGATTTAAATGTCTTTGAAGCTGCCAGAGAAATTGATAAGCTAGTTCCCTTCTTTTAAATCCCTAGGTCTGCCCAGGACATACTCAGCTTTTTTGTGCTATGATAGGGGTATTTTTCATTCTGGTTCCCAACTTCTACTCTACTATAATTTTAACATTAGACTGCCATAGCTTGGCAGCCGATGTAGATTTTTGTTGAGGAGGAGGAGGAGATTAGTGTTTAACGTTCCGTCAACAACAAACTCGGATTGAGGAAGGATGGGGAAGGAAAGCGGCCATGCCCTTTCAAAGGAACTATCCCGCGCATTTGCCTTAAGCAGTTTAGGGAAATCGTGGAAAACCTAAATCAGCTTGGTCAGATGTGGGTTTGAACCATTATCCTCCCTGCATTTTGTTGACTCCAGTGACAACTGATCAGGTGTAGGCTATTTATTGCCTTTCAAACCATGTTACTTATATCATGTCAATGGATAAGGCTCTCACAAAACAACAAGACAAACATTAGTTACATATATTTGTCTACCTCAATACAAAATTTGAACCAGACTGAAACACAGAACTGGCACAAGTAAAAAAACTCACAAAAAATGTGTTTTTTGCATATAAAATCCAAATGAAGCTAGATTTTTGAAAGCAAGATTTCAATTTTATCTTAATAATGTGTTTTGATTTATTTTAATCACTTTAAACTGTTTCTGGGCATTCAGTTCATGTAAGAATGAATGTGTCTTGCTACATTTACCTCGACTTTACTTCATTATATCCCGGCAATGGATAAAGATTATTTGATTTAAAAAAAATTCGCTTGGATTGTATCCATTTATCTTACTTAGTGCAGAGTTTGAACTGATTCATACAAATTTAAAGTATAGAAGTGGCACACTGAAAAAAACCTCCCAGACCAACATATTTTTTGCACATATTTTCATGTAAAATCCAAAAGGTGCAAATAAAAACTGATTTGCACAATTTGCCTGGGCACCAGCTCCAATTCATTGTTCAAACTATGCTTAATATACTGTATCATAGCTACAGTATGACAGGGGTTTGAATGGCTAAACAAATGGCAACCACTCTGGGCTAAACCAAAAACTTTGTGCCCCATGTTCCTAGGTCAAATAGGAACTAAGAACAATAACCCACCCAAACTGGGATTCTGCGTGTGGCCTTCTCAAACATATTTGTTACAGCACTGTATCAATACTGATCAAGTGTGTGGAACTCATATGAACTAGGGCTAACTGGAAATATTGAATGTGTATGAAGAATTGTAGAACATATAATCACAGCTTTGTTTAACTCGTGGGAAAAATTGAAAACTGGAAATTGAAGACTCTTGGAGTTAGATGTGGACTATCCCACGAAAGTCTACTTACATAGTTTCAAGGTCTTTTCTTGGAGCATTATGTTCCCCCAGCTGTTTTTAGCTTTCCCAACCTCACAGCAGCAACACCCCATTTAAATGCCTTCTCAATTGCCATCTAGTCCAGTCAATGAAGGAAAATTAGGGGAAACCATTCGTGTAGTCATAAATTATTTTTCTGTGGTAGAAGGGAGAGTCATGAACAACATACTAAAAATTGTGATCAGTGGGGAGTGAGTGTGGGGGGGAGGGGCTGTTTGAAGGTCACTTTTTGCATTTTTCTTGAATAACATGAATACCAGTGCTTGTACCAAAAATGTTTCCCAGTACAAAATTAAATTACAATAAATTTCTTACAAAAAAGGCTCTGTTCCTTTTTGCTCTAGGGCTAATAGTCTCAGCATTTCAGGAGATGAAAAAAATCGCAAATAATGAAATATAGTGCTTCAATGGTTTAAATCAATATTTATTGATAAATGAAGTGGGTTAAAAACAAATGTTAAAAATGTGTACCGCATGTAGATGCATTAGAGCCATGTTATGGGATAAATTGTGTTCTGAGTGCATAACAGTGAGGAAAGAATAAGGGTGAAGAGTGGTCATCTTGTGCACCAGCTTTAGCATTCTTCCAGGAAAGGTAATTTCCTCCTCCATGAGCACTGCTCGCTTTTCAGTTTACTATACCTCTCCACCATTTCCTGTGTAATTACCTTATGTGAGTTCTCAAAATAGTTTCATTGAGCTCGTGTTGGGGGAAGTGCAAGTAATCATAAATGAATATTGAATACACAATGAGATTTTATCCAGAGAGCATATTGGCTATGGCATTAGAGGAATACCTTCATGTTTTACCATGTTACCATGCAAATGAGGTCATAGGATCAGCGTTGTTGTGCTCAAAATGGAAGGGATTGACAGGGTTGGAAGCCAATCGCAGAAGGAAAGATTAAAAGTTCTCTTATTCCTGCCATTCTAATGGTTATTAATTTCCAGGTCTGTGTAAATGAAGAAATAAACCACATTTAAAATTCCCCTAAATGAAATTCTTGATATTTCTTAATTCATCAACATTACAAATGGTCATGGAACACTCCCGTATCTCATTCGACAGCTTTTTTTAAATATGGTTAATGAAATGATAACAATACTTCTTGCATTACTGATAATATATAAATGAGGTGGTACCCTCTTCAGCTATACTAGAAATTTGGAAAATAATAATTTTGTTTCCCAAGTGATGCATTTCAATTTTAAAAGCATAAATTACTCACAGATGTTCAGGAGAATTTGTTGAATTATGATTGTTAGAGGCATTTATCGAACTACGGAAGAGAGCTGACAGTATGCAGTCCATGGTAACAACACTGTAGATCACTGTTGCCATCTAAATTCTAGATAAGGCTCATCCAGACTCTGCTCCTGGGGCGCTAGCATCTGCGATCTCCAGAGGTCAGCGCCAAGGGCGAATTCGTATGTTGTTGCAGTGGCCAAGCCGTGTCACTTAGCTGACCTTGCGGTTTGCCCGCCATGCCTTGCCATGACGCTGTAATATGCTTTGTACAGAATACGTACCACTGCGCCAGCAGCAATCAAAAGCATTGATGTGACACAAAGCCGTCAGTCAACAGATGTAAGGCTACAGTGGATAGAGATGGATGGTCAACAACATCTGCATAATTTAAACCTGAGTGGGAAATTAATTTCTTTTGAACTGTTGTCAAAAATCTTGCCAAATGTTTATTATTTCATCGGAATCTCATGAATTTAAAAAGTGCTTGATTGAACAGCACTTAAATAACCGTCATAAAGATCAGTTCAGAAATTTGTCGCAAAAGGAACACCAGTCAGAGCTTGAAGAACTGAAAGAAAATTTCATGCAGCATTACAGTGAAGTGTTTCCTATCTTGTGACTCTTTAGCATTTATAAATATGGTAAATAAAACTGTATTTTATAATCTGATATGTCACGTAGCAATTTGCCAGTTATCGAATATCAGATTATCAACAACAAGAAACATTTCTTTTCAGTTAATTTTTATATTTGGGTTGCATTAAATCATGTCACACAGACATAAGAAAAAGTTTCAGGTACATTAGTTTTTGCCACTTTCTGAAAAGCCATCACAAACACTCCCTCGGACAGCAAAGTGTCGTTAAGAGTCATTCTGTGTTTTTGTGTATTTGTGTTTTGGTGGATGGGAAAACAAATGTTATAGTTTGCTCAATGTTTTCAGTTAATTAAAACACAGATATTCCAATAGATAAAAATTTATTTTGCAACCACATTTTGCTGTCCTTGCTAGTGTCTATGACCGCTTTTCAGAGGAACTGGGAGAAAAATTGTAAAGTTGTAAGGTTTTTTTTGCCATGGTAGGAGCATAAAGTAGGTGGGCAAAGTTTGCGTGTAAGTTACAAATGCTTGCTGAGAATTGCGAAAGCAGGGAAACCCTTTGCAGCTGAGAATCTCATCAGAGATTGCCTGGTCGACTTGGCAGCATATATTTGTCTAACAGACCTCACGGAAAATTTTTAAAAAATAGCTCTTTCATCTCAAAGTGTTGCTTACCAAGTCGAGGATATGGCCTTGGATATGGAGCAGCAGTTAATGGAGAGAGCGACAAACTTCCTTTCATTTTCTGTTGCTCTTGATGAGTCCACGGACATTGTGGACACAGCTCTTCATATTCATTCGGAGTGTCAACGACAATCTGTGTGTCGCCAAAGAATTTCTTGACCTTATACCATCAAAAGACACAAACACCGTAGTGTTTTGAGAATTTCTGTGCATATTCTAGAATCACTCGGCCTTCTACCATCTCGAACACACGATATTTTAGATGTGAGTGGGAGAAAGGAACCCTATCTACTGCGTGTCACCTGTCTGTGTGTGCAGGTTTGAAGTTTGTCATACAAAGATGGTAGACACGGTGATCGAACAGCACCGACAAGTACTTGTCGGTCAGTCCATGGAAGTCATAATGAAGGCACACGGCAGCACCAAGGAACTTCTGTGTTATTTTGGGTTGTTATGTAACTGTGGCTATTGTTAGTCACGAAAGAACAATAGAGTGAAAAAAGATTTTTAGTAACTTTTCACTTGAACTTGCTAGAGGCAAGACGTGTGTATGATTCCTGTATAATAGAGTCGTGGTTATAAAGCCAACTCTGTTGTAACTGTAACTTAATTGTTTCTAATGTGAGGTGACATGGGTGACTTACAAGAAGTCAATTGTTTATGTGAGAAGTGTGTATTTTGTTCTTTGTGGAAGTTCAGATATACCGATAGTTGTTGAAAAGTATTATTTGAGTACCTCATTATTTCACAAAGAGAGAGAGAGAGAGAGAGAGAGAGAGAGAGAGAGAGTCTTAAAGGTTCCTGTGACTAGCATCATTCTGAGGAGAAGGAGTTTCTAGAGATTCCAGAAGCCGGCTATCCAGAGAAGAAGATCAGTTAAGCATTCTCAACTAAGTCAACTTGTGTAAGAGGAGTGAGGAGTTTGCACTTACACTCACACACCCTTACTCATCAGAAATGTTAGACCGCGGGTTCGGATATTTTTCCAGCCATGGAAAATGTGTTCAAGTTAATTGGTTTAAAATGGGAATGCCTGACCAGTGTAACAACAGATGGAGCCCTGCCCTACATCTACATCTACATCCATACTCCGTAAGCCACCTGACGGTGTGTGGCGGAGGGTACCTTGAGTACCTCTATCGGTTCTCCCTTCTATTCCAGTCTCAAATTGTTCAAGGAAAGGAGGATTGTCGGTATGCCTCTGTGTGGGCTCTAATCTCTCTGATTTTATCCTCATGGTCTCTTCGCGAGATATACGTAGGAGGGAGCAATATACTGCTTGACTCCTCGGTGAAGGTATGTTCTTGAAACTTCAACAAAAGCCCATACCGAGCTACTGAACATCTTTCCTGCAGAGTCTTCCACTGGAGTTTATCTATCATCTCCGTAACGCTTTCGCGATTACTAAACAATCCTGTAACGAAGTGTGCTGCTCTCCATTGGATCTTCTCTATCTCTTCTATCAACCGTATCTGGTTCGGATCCCACGCTGCTGAGCAGTATTCAAGCAGTGGGCGAACAAGCGTACTGTAACCTACTTCCTTTTTTTTTTTTTTTTTTCGGATTGCTTTTCCTTAGGATTCTTCCAATGAATCTCAGTCTGGCATCTGCTTTACCGACGATCAACTTTATGTGATACAAGGGATACGCACTGGATTCCTGGGTTATGTCAGGTCAAAAATGCCTGAAGTCAGCTGTTCCTAATTCGTGGCAGTCCATTGTCTGATACATCAGGAGGCAGTTTGTGCGAAGGTTGTCAACATAAAAAATATTATGGACACAGTTGTTTGAATGGTTGATTATCTTCACTTGCATGGACTCACCATTGCCAATTTAAAGAATTTCTGGCTGATTTCAAAGCAGGATACCTGGACATCCCCTACCACACCTAAGTAAGATGACTGAGCAGAGGGAAGGTGCTTCATCGGTTTTTCGCCTTGAGGGATGAAATCAATACTTTTTTGAAAATGAAATGACATCCAGAAGAATTACTTCATAATCCTAAGTGGGTGGTGAATTTGACTTTTTTGAGTGATCAAACTGGTCATTTAAATACTTTAAATATTTCACTCCTAGGTGAAAATCACTCTGCTGTTGATTTAGTACAGATGACTCGAGCATTTTTTTTTTAAAAAAAAAAAAAAAACTATTTTGTGTGAAAAATAGTTGTGTGGGGAGAATTGTGGACACTTCCCTGCATTAGACTGTGTTAAAGAAGATGTGGATTTTTCAGATTATGTTCAGATCATTTGTGGATTACAAGAAGAGTTTGAAAAGAGATTTTTGGAGATAAGTGAGCTTCAGCCAGACTTAGATATATTTGTTTGCCTGTTTTCCCTTCGGGCAGAGGATGTCTCGTAAGTGTTTCAACTAGATCTGATTGACCAGCAGTGCGGCATCCGCCTGAAAGACCTCTTTCTTATGTGTAAAACTTCAGATGACTTTTACAGCTGTTTTCCACAAGAAAAGTATCCTCTTTTACCCAAGCACATAGCCAAAGTTCTCTCAATGTTTGGTTCCACATATGCTTGTGAGTGCTGTTTCCCCCTTTTAAAGATTGCTGAAACTAAGAGCTGTACACTACTTAGCGATAAAAATTTGGCTATTTCTTTGAGGTTAGCAATCTCCTGGAATATTGTACCAAACCTAGACAAAGTCATTGCCTTGAAAATGAAAAACTTGTAAAATGTTGGTTGTCTTCTTTAACAATATTGACTGTAAGGATTAAAGGTCTTTATAACCTTATTTCTATTTTTTTAATAAGTATTCAAACTTGGTCAATTAAAATTATTTTGTACAAAACAGCAATTAAAATTATTGTGTACAAAACAGCAAACTAAGGATCTGATTTCTAAACTCTGAAAAGGGATACAAAAACCTGTAACATGAAGTACAACAAAAAATATTTACTTGCAACAACTGACAGTAAGAATGAGACTCTGTATCCTTTGCAGAAAATTATTTCTAAAATAGAATGTTTATGACTCCAGTTCATTTAAGAAACTGATATATCTTTCAGAAGACACCTAGTGTACATATGATGAGTATGCATGTGCAATACTAATAGAATCAGCCTGTAGGTCAGAAAAATTCTAAGTCGTTCTTTGATTCTTGTTTTGGAAATTGTTTTCTAAAGCTTTGTGTAGTAATTCTGCCACACAAACCCTAATTGTTACCTAACTAATAAATGGTTTGCTTGTTTTACCACTCATTGACCACTTTTACAGAGTGCGCTTCCTCTGTTATTTTGTTCATGTTGAATCTGACTGTCGGACAGTCCAGCACAGAGCAGTGCTGTGCGGTTTCACTCGCTCCACAACTCTCTCTTGCTCCTATGCCGACATTAGCAACACACACGGGGTGCTGAGCTACCCTGCCTTGCGCCCACCAGGACAATTCCTGTATGAGCCTATTCTAGATATTTCTACAGTTATGCCATGTGGGTTCTGTTACCAAATCATTTTTGATGACATTCCATCTTTGAATTGAGACATTAAGCTCAGTAGCTCCCTTGGTACTGTTCAGTGGTGTTTGGCTAATTGCTCCATGTCCTCATCTCAGACACTACAGTCTACACGTACTTATCGCTGTCATGTATGGTAAACATTTAAAAAGGAGACACATGATTCATGCTACACATTGAAACTTCAGTCCCCCACTTAACAGTATCGTATAACCCTACTTCTTTTTTTCACAAAGTCATTTATCTACATTATTTCCTTCATCAAATAGGGCACCAGACTAGCTGAGGAGCCATTACTGGTAAATCTGATCCCTCCCAAATTTCTGGCAGGGTTCAAAATCCACATCAAAGTCTTTTGTTTTGATACAGTGTAGAAGATCCATAATTTGCTATGTACTAATTGAAGATACATGCTGTCAAGAGCTGGAGCTCTGCTGCCTGAAGTGGGAAAAATATTAGGTAGTGAAATATTCAAAACTCTACCATCTGGTGAGCAAGATGTATGAAACAGGCGAAATACCCTCAGACTTCAAGAAGAATATAATAATTCCAATCCCAAAGAAAGCAGGTGTTGACAGATGTGAAAATTACCGAACTATCAGTTTAATAAGTCACAGCTGCAAAATACTAACACGAATTCTTTAGAGACGAATGGAAAAACTAGTAGAAGCCGACCTCGGGGAAGATCAGTTTGGATTCCGTAGAAACACTGGAACACGTGAGGCAATACTGACCTTACGACTTATCTTAGAAGAAAGATTAAGGAAAGGCAAACCTACGTTTCTAGCATTTGTAGACTTAGAGAAAGCTTTTGACAATGTTGACTGGAATACTCTCTTTCAAATTCTATAGGTGGCAGGGGTAAAATACAGGGAGCGAAAGGCTATTTACAATGTGTACAGAAACCATATGGCAGTTATAAGAGTCGAGGGACATGAAAGGGAAGCAGTGGTTGGGAAGGGAGTGAGACAGGGTTGTAGCCTCTCCCCGATGTTGTTCAATCTGTATATTGAGCAAGCAGTAAAGGAAACAAAAGAAAAATTCGGAGTAGGTATTAAAATTCATGGAGAAGAAATAAAAACTTTGTGAGGTTCGCCGATGACATTGTAATTCTGTCAGAGACAGCAAAGGACTTGGAAGAGCAGTTGAATGGAATGGACAGTGTCTTGAAAGGAGGATATAAGATGAACATCAACAAAAGCAAAACAAGGATAATGGAATGTAGTCTAATTAAGTCGGGTGATGCTGGGGGAATTAGATTAGGAAATGAGGCACTTAAAGTAGTAAAGGAGTTTTGCTATTTGGGGAGCAAAATAACTGATGATGGTCGAAGTAGAGAGGATATAAAATGTAGGCTGGCAATGGCAAGGAAAGCGTTTCTGAAGAAGAGAAATTTGTTAACATCCAGTATTGATTTAAGTGTCAGGAAGTCATTTCTGAAAGTATTCGTATGGAGTGTAGCCATGTATGGAAGTGAAACATGGATGATAAATAGTTTGGACAAGAAGAGAGTAGAAGCTTTCGAAATGTGGTGCTACAGAAGAATGCTGAAGATTAGATGGGTAGATCACATAACTAATGAGGAAGTATTGAATAGGATTGGGGAGAAGAGAAGTTTGTGGCACAACTTGACCAGAAGAAGGGATCGGTTGGTAGGACATGTTCTGAGGCATCAAGGGATCACCAATTTAGTATTGGAGGGCAGCGTGGAGGGTAAAAATCGTAGAGGGAGACCAAGAGATGAATACACTAAGCAGATTCAGATTGATGTAGGTTGCAGTAGGTACTGGGAGTTGAAAAAGCTTGCACAGGATAGAGTAGCGTGGAGAGCTGCATCAAACCAGTCTCAGGACTGAAGACCACAACAACAACAACAGTGAAATATTGTAAAGCCATTCAAAATTCATTCAGCATTGTGCACAAAACAAAAAAGGCTGCATGTTAAACTTTTGTGATAATTTCACAGAATGTATTTTGTTCACCGTCGTATAGAAAATTACAGGTCCTGTACCACAAAAAAGTATGAAAATTTGATTTTTGTTACATTAGATACCAGCTTTACCAGCAGAAGTAGCCACCAAAACATTCTGTATCCCTGTTGTCAATTTTACAACAGCAAGGATTGATTTTGTTCTGGTAACTTGGAAACAACAAGTAATTAAGTAATATTCTTATATAACTAATAAAACTAGATGTATGCCATTATTTATTAGGCCTACTTGTTCATTCTTAAGACTACTCTCACTGTATCGGTGTGGTGGCTGGTGGGAGCTGCCATTTTCATTCAAGTTGGAAGATAGTGGATTAACTCTAACACATATACAACAAATTCTAATTGCTGTCAACCTTAGCTGTGTACTAAGAGTATCTTCATTGAACATATCAGTAAATTTCAACAATTTTAAATTCTACTACATAAAACATTTCTGGGACTTAAACTCCTCATGCTTTTGTTTACATACATGTAGGTACACTGAAGATTGTTGTTGGTGCTGACCGGAGATGTTCTATTCCTATCAAAATAGCTACTTATGTCAGCCCTCAGATGAGAGTCATCTTAAGATGAACAATTAGTATGGCAACATTCTATCATAAAATATACTGCTATGAGAATAACAGATCAAACACTCTTTTGAAGAAAAATCATTTAAATGTGCAGCATTGTGTGCAAAGATTATGGTAAATCATCTCTCTGATATCTTTGCTTTATGTGTCTCACCTGTATTACAACATGTACATTCAGCAGTCACATGTGTTGGGTATAAAATATCATCTCCATAAAAACTGAATAGTGATCTATTCAACACATTATAATATGCTCCACTGATCAGTTATATTGATCAACTACTCTTGGGGCTAGTTTATTATGTGATCATAACACTGTATTGAAATAAAACTTTCATCAGTGTCACAGCACTCAGTAAAAACATGAAAATGATTAGTTTACATAATCTTGTTGGAACTCCATATGTGTGGTGTGTATTGGTGTTAATAATTACAGATAAAGCATCAATATATCAGTTATTATTCCTCATACTTCAGTGCTATCATTAACTATCGAATACAAATATGAGGTCAGTCGAGTGATGCAAACAAAAATTCCAAACTGCAAAAGATAACCATCAGAATAATGGCTAATTCTAGAAGAGCAATTAGCTGTAGGCATCTATTCAAAAGACCATTTTACAGTATAAGTTTCTACAGTATAATACGAGTGTGATCCCAAAATTAAGGTCTCCTATTTTTTTATAAGTACATAAACCTCTTTATTTCTACAATGATGTACTTCAGTTTACAGCTTGAACATTTAGCTATTTTCGACTTAATCACCATTTCTGTTGATGCATTTTTGTAGATGCTGTGGCAGTTCTTGCATGCCCGTGTCATACCAGCTCTCCGCCATGCTGTTCAGAAAGTTATGAACCTCTTCTTTCACCTTTCTTCTTTCAGGTGTAAAGTGATATGCCCAGGTTTCGTCACCCATGACAATTGAGTCCAGAAAGTTGTCCTGTTCTACTGCAAGGTGGTGAAGAAATGCACGGGAAGCATCAACTCGCTGCATGTGGTCCTCAGTCAGCATGCATGGCACCCATCTTGTGTGCACCTTCCAGTCGTTCAATGTTTCCGTTAAAATTCTGTGAGTGGTGCTTCAGGAAACCTCAGGAACCAACGTGCAGAGATCATCCAGTGTGATTTGCTGATCTTCACGCATGCTTTGCTCATCCTTCAACACTGTCTCCTCAGCAATTGACGGTCTTGCGCTCCTTTGTTCATCGTGAATTTTGGTCCGACCAGGTGCAAACTCTCTACACCACTTATGAACATTTTTGACATTCATGCACGACTCACCATACACTTCCATCAATTGGCGCAGTGCCCTTTGCATTCAAAAACCAAATAACTACGCGCAATTCGCACTTGGCGGTAACATCCAATGGGAGCTCCATTCTCAACAGCTGCCAAGCCAAGACTGAGCGCCTAAGCGCGGCGTGCACGTGTTTACATGCAGCATTTGAAGCAATCTTCATAACAGTGTGACCAACTGCCACACAAACAGAGTTCTGTACTTATTAAAAATAGGAGACCTTACTTTTGGGATTACCCTCATACTACTGTTTGCATGGGAATATACAAACAAGTTCAATAAAAATGAAGATATACATAACCATGCTACTAGAAACAGTATAAAGTTAAGAGTTCTGCAACATACACGGCTAAACTTGAAAGGATTAGTGCTTATATGACAATAAAGTTCTACAACTGTTCACCATTTCATATTTCAAATATTTGTTTGAAAGAGAAATTTAAGCAAACAATAAAACTAATCCTTGTAGAAAGTCCTTTCTATTCAATCCATAACTAACACTAAATGCAAAAAATTGGAAATTAGCATACAATGCAATGAAATTAAAAGGTGCATAGATAGAGAGGGAATAAATTCAAAATGTGTTCTTATGTATGATAAAATAGAAATAGAATGTGTGTAGATAGGTTGTCAAGGATGTACAAAATGTGTTATTATATATGATGTTATTGTATTTAAAAATTGTGTTGTTGTTGTTGTCGTGTACTTCAGTCTAAAAGCCTGTTTGATGCAGCTCTCCACACTGCTCCATCCTGTGCGAGTCTCTTCATCTCTGAATAACTACTGCAACCTACATCCTTGCATTTCAAAAGCATCTATTCTCTTCTTGTCTAAACTGTTTATTGCCCATGTTTCACTTCCAAACATGGCTATATTCCAGACAAATACTTCCAGAAAAGACTTCCTAACACTTAAATCTATATTTGAGATTAACAAATTTCTCTTCCTCAGAAAGGTTTTCTTGCCATTGCCAGTCTGCATTTTATATCCTCTCTACTTCAGCCATTGTCTGCCCAAATAACAAAATTCATCTACTATTTTAAGTGTTTTGTTTCCATGTTAATCCCCCCAGCATCAAGTGATTTAATTCAACTGTATTCCATTAGTCATGTTTTGCTTTTGTTAATTTTAATCTTATATGCTCCTTTCAAGATGCTGTCCACAACGTTCAGCGGTTCTTCCAAGTCCTTCGCTGTGTCTGACAGAATCACAGTGAACCTCAGAGTTTTTATTTCTTCTCCCTGGACTTTTAATTCCTACTCCATATTGTTCTTTGGTTTCCTTTACTGCTTGCTCAGTGTACAGATTGGATAGCATTGGGTATAGGGTGCAACTCTGTCACACGCCCTTCTCAACCACTGCTTCCCTTTCATGCCCTTCGGCTCTTATAACTGCCATGTGATTTCTGTACAAGCTGTAAATAGCATTTTGCTCCCTAGCTACCTTCAGAGTTTCAAAGAGACGATTCCGGTCAACTTTCTTAAAAGCTTTCTCTAAATCTACAAATGCTATAAACATAGATTTGCCTTTCCTTAACATATCTTCTTAGATAAATCGTAGGGTCAGTATAGTCTTGCACGTTCCTACATTTGTCCAGAATTCAAACTGATCTTCCCTGAGGTTAGCTTCTACCAGTTTTTCCAGTCTTCTTCTCTAAAGAACTCATTTTAGTATTTTGCAACCATGACTTATTAAACTGATAGTTCAGTAATTTACACAAATGTCAGCACCTGAACCAGAATTATTACCTTCTTCTTGAAGTCTGAGGGTATTTCACCTGTCTCATACATTTTGCACACCACAACAGAGGGGTATCTGTTTAGAGGCCAGACAAACATGTGGTTCCTGATGAGGGGCAGCAGCCTGTTTAGTACTCACAGGGGCAACTGTCTAAATGATTGACTGATCTGGCCTTGTAACATCAACCAAAACAGTCTTGTTATGCTGGTACTGTGAACAGCTGAAAAGCAAGGGGAAAGTACAGTCATAATATTTTCCAAGGGCATGCAGCTCTACTGTGTGGCTAAACGATGATGCCATCCTCTTGGGTAAAATATTCCAGAGCTAAAATACTTCCCCATTCAGATCTCTGAGCATTGTCCCTTACATTGTCATTACTGCCAGGGCTCTCTGACATTGGAATAGCACCCCAGCATTGGATGTAATGGGAAAGTCTTATAATTAAATGTTTCCCTGTGACATTTAAGTCTCTTCACGATCTACGATATGATCGAAGCAGAAGAAATGAATTAAAATTTGTGCTGTGGCCTGGACTGGAACCCACGTCTTCTTGCTTGCTAGGCAGAAATGCTAACCATTACACCACCACAGCACGATGCTCAGCATTGCTGCATGAACTACCCGGAGGCAGTTGTGGACTCCTACCAAAATTTATTGGTTATGAACTGTAGATTAAAGCCAAAGAAATTGCAAAAAGGTAGCAAATTAGGTAGTTGGGACCTGGATAAGTTGAAATAACCAGAGGTTGTTGAGAGTTTCAGAGGGAGCATTAGACAATGGTTGAATAGAACAGGAGAAAGTAATAAAGTAGAAGACAAATGGATAGCTTTGAGAGTGAGGTAGTGAAGACAGCAGAGGATCAGATAGGTGAAAATACGAGGCCTAGTACAAATCCTTGGATAACACAGGAGATATTGAATTTGACTGATGAAAGGAAAAAATATCAAAATGCAGCAAATGAAACTGCTGAAAGAGACTACAAAAATTTAAGCAAATGAGATTTACAGAAAGTGAAAGGTGATTGAGTAGGAATAGCTATAGGGCAACTGTAATGATTTAGAAGCATGTTTCACGAGGAAAAATATAGATACTGCCTGCGGGAAAATTAGAGAGACCTTTGAAGAAAAGAGAACCAGCCGCATGAATAGCAAGAGCTCAGATGGAAAACCAGTCCTTAAAAAAGATAATTAAGTAGTGTATGTAATAATTATTGTGTTAAACTGACTGCGAATATGTACTTGAATGTGATCCATATATGTACATCCACAGTTGCTAAATAATAATAATAATAATAACTCTGCCTTGTATGATAATTTTCTCTTTCAAGAACTGTACTTTCACTGCAAATACTTCAGCAAAGATTACAGTTGCGTATACTTGCAAACTTGTGTATATGTGTGGAATGTTATGTTGCAACGCAATGCTATATTTTTGTCACACTTCATCTTATATTCTTTACTGATGAAGCCATCTCTGGTGATGAGGTATGAAGTACTATAGCTGGAGTTGTGGCTAATAACATCTCATTTATACATGCATTTTTCTTTGAAAGTCTTGTTTTATTGCACTCGGAAAATATATATATATATATATATATATATAATGGAAGGAAACATTCCACGTGGGAAAAATTATTATAAAAACAAAGATGAGGTGACTTACCGAACAAAAGCGCTGGCAGGTCGATAGACACACAAACAAACACAAACATACACACAAAATTCAAGCTTTCGCAACAAACTGTTGCCTCATCAGGAAAGAGGGAAGGAGAGGGGAAGACGAAAGGAAGTGGGTTTTAAGGGAGAGGGTAAGGAGTCATTCCAATCCCGGGAGCGGAAAGACTTACCTTAGGGGGAAAAAAGGACAGGTATACACTCGCACACACGCACATATCCATCCACACATACAGCTTGTGTCTGTATGTGTGGATGGATATGTGCGTGTGTGCGAGTGTATACCTGTCCTTTTTTCCCCCTAAGGTAAGTCTTTCCGCTCCCGGGATTGGAATGACTCCTTACCCTCTCCCTTAAAACCCACTTCCTTTCGTCTTCCCCTCTCCTTCCCTCTTTCCTGATGAGGCAACAGTTTGTTGCGAAAGCTTGAATTTTGTGTGTATGTTTGTGTTTGTTTGTGTGTCTATCGACCTGCCAGCGCTTTTGTTCGGTAAGTCACCTCATCCTTGATCAGTTCAAGAGTCGGTGGCAAACATGAAAGGCAAGTTCCTGGTTCACAAACCAGTCTGGCACACTGTTTGCATCTGCCAAGGAGTTTTGAAACAGCGTACAATCATCTGCAGAGTGAAAGATTCTTTCTGAGAATGTTCAGTGTTAGTACAAAGTCAAGATTACTAATGTTTTCAAAATATAAACTTGTCTTGGAAATGAGCATTAAGTATTGCTCTTATCATTCTCGGACAACAGTATTTTTTTTTAAAATTTTTATTATTTTTTAAAACACACAACTCCTGATGTTCTCCCACAACATTTCCACCTCTAAGTTTTACATGCTTCTATTACAAAGGATGTAAATAGGAATTTATAATTTCTGCCACCAACAGTTTTCCTTTGTTGGCTGTTGAACGGAAGTGCTTTAGACATTCCCAGTTCTAAGGTTGCAGAATTAGTATCAGAAAATTGATCAAGATGATGATTAAGCAGTGTCAAATAATGGAGAAACTTGCAACTAACATTTTTCAGTTTATTTTTACTTAATAAAACCATGAATTCCTCTTGCTCATAGCAGTTTGAATAAAATTTGCAAGGGTAAAAGAGGAAGAAGTTGTGCCAGATTGTTTTTTAAGGATGTATACAGGGTGGTCCATTGATCGTGACCAGGCCAAATATCTTACAAAATAAGTGTCAAATGAAAAAACTACAAAGAACTAAACTTGTCTAGCTTGAAGGGGGAAACCATATGGCGCATGGTTGGCCTGCTAGAGGGCACTGCCATAGGTCAAACGGATATCAACTGCGTTTTTTAAAATAGGAACCCCCATTTTTTATTACATACTCATGTAGTATGTAAAGAAATATGAATGTTTTAGCTGGACCACTTTTTTCGCTTTGTGATAGATGGCGCTGTAATAGTCACAAACATATGGCTCACAATTTTAGACGAACAGTTGGTAACAGGTAGGTATTTTAAATTAAAATACAGAATGTAAGTACGTTTGAACATTTTATTTCGGTTGTTCCAATGTGATACATGTACCTTTGTGAATTTATCATTTCTGAGAACGCATGCTGTTACTGTGTGATTACCTGTAAATACCACATTAATGCAATAAATGCTCAAAATGATATGCGTCAACCTCAATGCATTTGGCAATATATGTAACGAAATTCCTCTCAACAGCAAGTAGTTCGCCTTCCATAATGTTCGCACATTCATTGAAAATGCACTGACACATGTTGTCCGGTGTTTTCGGTGGATCACGATAGCAGATATCCTTCAACTTTGGTGAACGTGTGGGCCATGGTATGGTGCTTCGATGACCGATCCACCTGTCATGAAATATGCTATTCAATACCGCTTCAACCGCATGCGAGCTATGTGCCGGACATCTGTGTTGGAAGTACATTGCCATTCTGTCATGCAGTGAAACATCTTGTATTAACATCAGTAGAACATGATGTAGGAAATCAGTATACATACATACTATTTAAATTTCCATCGATAATATGGGGGCCAATTATCCTTCCTCCCATAATGCTGCACCATACATTAACCCACCAAGGTCACTGATGTTCAACTTGTCGCAGTCATCGTGGGTTTTCCGTTGCCCAATAGTGCATATTAAGCCGGTTTACGTTGGCACTGTTGGTGAATGATGCTTCGCTGCTAAATAGAATGCGTGCAAAAAATCTGTCATCTTCCTGTAATTTCTCTTGTGCCCAGTGGCAGAACTGTACACGACGTTCAAAGTCATTGCCATGCAATTCCTGGTGCATAGAAATATGGTACAGGTGCAGTTGATGTTGATGTAGCATTCTCAACACCGACGTTTTTGAGATTCCCAATCCTCGTGCAATTTACCTGCTACTGATGTGCAGATTAGCCATGACAGCAGCTAAAACACCTACTTGAGCATCATCATTTGTTGCAGGTCATGGTTGATGTTTCACATGTGGCAAAACACTTCCCGTTTCCTTAAATAACGTAACTATCCGGCAAACGGTCCAAAAACTTGGGTGATGTCGTCCAGGATACCAAGCAGCATACATAGCATATGCCCGTTGGGCATTTTGATCACAATACCCATACATCAACACGATATCGACCTTTCCTCCAATTGGTAAACGCTCCATTTTAACACGGATAATGTATCACGAACCAAAGACCGTCCGCACTGGCGGAATGTTACGTGATACCACTTACTTATACGTTTGTGACTATTACAGCGCCATCTATCACAAAGCGAAAAAAGTGGTCCAACTAAAACATTCATATTTCTTTACGTACTACATGAATATGTAATAAAAAATGGGGGTTCCTATTTTAAAAAACGCAGTTGATATCAGTTTGACCTATGGCAGGGCCATCTAGGGGGCCAACCATAGCACCATCTGGTTTCTCCCTTCAAGCTAGACGAGTTTCTTTCTTTGTAACTTTTTCATTTGAAGCTTATTTCATGAGATATTTGGCCCGGTCACTATCAATGGACACCCTGTATACATATGTGTGTATACATAATACGTGATTGTATTTAGTATTTGTTAAAACTTAATTGCTCACTCAGATCCCAGTATTATTGGTCTGGACAATAGTCTCTTCTCAGCATTTGAGATACAGGTTTCTTATACTCTCTTCCAAACATGCAAATAAAATAAAATAAAATAAGGAATCCACAGTCAACCATTGACTGCCACACTAGATATTATTTGAGCAAGCAGCATGATATACATGTAGTTGTCACACAGAGAGGTAATATGCATGAGGTGCAAACCATAATGATATTTTTCTTGCTCCACTGTGTTGAATTGGGAGTTACAAGGCAGAAACCTACAGAAGACTGTCAGCAGTTTGTAAACCACAACTTCATTTAACAAAGAATGCAGTACTCCATAGTATAATTGGGTGGGATGAGCAGTAGGTAGGACCATAAATAAGACTGAACACTTAGTTTAGTCCACTGCTCAGGACCTCAGCTATACAATGAGTGATTACCTCTACACCTTCCATTGTTTGTATTCCAAACAGGGCTTTCCAGTTTTGTACAACTTTAC
Source organism: Schistocerca serialis cubense (assembly GCF_023864345.2). NCBI lineage: Eukaryota > Metazoa > Arthropoda > Insecta > Orthoptera > Acrididae > Schistocerca > Schistocerca serialis. Next base: position 594,973,724 of record NC_064639.1, read on the forward strand.
TTCACAGACTGATACAAGGTAAAGTCTGTTGCATTTTGTGCTTTGAGTACTATCATTGGGTGCTGATACCTTGTTATGAATTTCTTTCAGATTCTATCCAAGGATGGCAGCTCACAAGTAGGAAAAATATCGAAACAATGGTCAGGTCTTTTGAGAGAGGCATTCACAGATGCTGATTACTTTGGAATTACATTTCCAATGGATCTTGATGTGAAAATGAAGGCTGTGATGTTGGGAGCATGCTTTTTGATTGTAAGTAACAAAAGTTGTGTTAGATTGTTAAGTTTTACTAATAACATCACCAATGATTATATTTTAGTTACAAGAAGAGTCAACAATTACGACAGAATTAGATCAGAAAATTAATACCTTGATTGAGGGCGTGATGCTTAGTAGAAAAAGTACTGCAGAATATAATGCAAGATATCTTAGTATAACAAATTATTGTCAATCAGAAAGTTTTGAGAAAGTAAGGCAAGTCACAGTTCTTTTGTAACTGACCATCTTGTCTTTCAATGTAGTCTCTTTGTGTCATTTTCTCCAGCGTACCATCTCCAGCCACTCCCTGAAGCTCCCGCAGTATCCCCTCTTTAAGATAGGTTATTCAGCATAACTTTATGGGAAGTCACAGGTGCTTCTGAGAGCCCAAATTAAGGCATGTTCAAGGTCCCCCCCCCCTTTCCAGAAAAGGAAAATAACATGTATGGCTAGACCTGATGTGCTGTGTAAATACATGATGGTCTGTGTTTATCTCTTCATGCCGCCTTTTTAGCAAATACTGTTGTCAAAATAAAGTAAGATCCTGTGCCTGGTGGAGACTGAGTACGGTTCATTTCAAATGATAGAGGCTGTATCCTTCGCTAATAATCTCTCTATTGATGGAACATTCAATATCACGCTTTGATCCCTTCTTCTTTAACTGATTGTAATGGTCATACATCATTGGACCTTTCACAAAATTAGATTGGATTATAAACTCAGCAGTCTTGAAACTTTTCGACTGATATTCACATGTACACCACTGTTCAACACATAAAATTTCATGGAAATTAATTTGGTACCACTAAATATAAAACTAACATTAAGATGCATAATAAGATAATTGTGCAATTTGAAAATTGTAAACATTATAGCACAATTATCTTTAAATATTGAGCTCTGTGCACAAGCAGTTGGGAGCACTGCTTGAGCATATCAGAATTCTCACAGTGTAGTATCATCACGTGGTACGTGTTTTTATCATGTAATCACTAGCACTGTGGCCAGGTATCAAAGTGCTTCAATGGGAACTGTATACAAAAAATATATCTGAATACGAGAAACATGATTGACTATGTGAGATGCTAGTGGAAAGTTTGTGTGCCATATTAGTAGGCCTGCAATCCAGCTACACAGAGTAATATTGTACACTATTCACATAAAAGTTGTCCAAAGAAACGTTCATTAACTCCTAGAATGAAAAAATGGGTGCTCGAACCATTGATACAGCCAACCAAAATATTGCTTCAAGCACTATGTATAAAACTGGGATTTATGAAGAATTACGTAATGGCATACATACATCAAAAGACCCCCAGGCCCAGTTTCGAAAAAATGAAAGCAAGTGTGGTTGTTATTCACAGACCAGAGAACTCGTTAGACACTCAATTTGATTTAATGTGATAAGGAAAGGAGAACACAGCATAGGAATCTTTTAAGATTTTTTCAAATAGTTTTCTGGGAAGCATGAAATCTAAAAACTTAAAATAACTGTTGGAAGGTCCAATGTGCCCATATGAGTAACAGCAATTCAGCACTTTACTGAACTTTTGTTTTGGCCATCATACTTGCAGCCCAATTGTGGTGATGTAAGTGATAAACAAGGTGAGTGGGTCAGTGGGATATTTCACTTGTGGAGTAAAGGTAGAATGGGAAATGGAGTGCTGTCATCATTTAATTGAATATTATTAGATGATAAAGACAGATGTTGCTGCAACACAGCACCAGAGGCAGGACAAAAAGGGACACTCTTAACATGTAGACTGCCACACATTGAGTGATGGATGTTTCACCAGCAGGCCAGGGCAAGCAAACAGCATTAGGTGCAAGGCTCCGCTGCAGCCACCATCAGCGTGTGAGATACAAGCAATATCATTCTCATAAATGAAAACAAATTAGTAAATTTCAACTTCATTTTTTAAACTTCATTTTCAGGTTCTGTGACCTAGCAAATAAAAGGAAAACATTATCTTTGTCATAACATTAAGCTTTTCAAAATTTGTACAACAGTGTACCACATAAGATAAATGTGGTGTAAGAAGCCTACCCCATTTGGCTGAGTCATCATGCTTAAAGCATTGTTTTAATGACAGATCAAATGGTCTTTATGAGGAGCAGTGACTACTATTGCTCATTAACATGTAGAATGAAAAGAACTTATTCTCTTGGGCCACAGCCTTCTGAGAGCTGTTTCATTATGTATTATACTGAGAAAATGTGAATTCCCTCAAGGAAAATATCAAAAATCACATTGGTAAAGTTGCAGTATAATGTTCTTCATTACTTTATCAAAATGAGTTAATGATTCATGTTGACGTCATCAAAAGATTGCAATATGTGTAATCAGTTTTCTGTCAGAAGTAGCTTCTCAAATACAAAAGATATTGATTATATACATAACAAAATATATTTTACATGCCATCCTCATAAACTTGGAAACACCTACTGTTTCTTTATGTTGTTATTGTTGTGGTCTTCAGCTCGAAGACTGGTTGTATGCAGTTCCTATCATGTCAAACCCTCATCTCTGCCTAAGTTCTGCAACCTACATCCAGTTGAATCTGCCTGTTGCATTCAAGCCTTGGTCTCCCTCTACAATTTTCACCACCCACACTTCCCTCTACCAGAAAATTGATGATACCTTGATGCATCCGGATGCATTCTATCAAGCTAACCCTTCTTGTAGTCAATTTGTGCCATAAATTTCTTTTCTCCCTTATTTAATTCAGTACCTTTTCATTAGTTATCCAATCTACTCATCTAATCTTGACATTCTTCGGTACCAACGCATTTCAAAGAGCTTTCATTTTCTTCTTGTCTGAACTGTTTATCATCTATGTTTACTTCAGTACATGCCCCTGCTCTGGACAAATACTGATCTTTTTGTAGAACTGAAAAATGACACCCCAGCTGTGCTGATGTAAAAATTAACACAGGGGTTCAGTTCCTACAGGACCAACATCCACTGTACATCTTAAATTATGAAAAAACTAACTGAAAAGGCGTATAAAGGAGCAAACTAATGTAGACACAAATTTGATATACCAGATGGTGAACACATTTTGATAGCCTGCAAGACTGCAGTTCAACAGTGTTGCCCAAATCTACATGTTAGAATTATTAATAATATATATCTTCATGTATGTTGTTAGAGCACTTGTGTCATGAAGTATTGTGGGAAAGGAATCGGAGTAGATTATCACAATCATTAGCTCAATAAATCTCGGTAGTACATAGTTAGAAAACTGCTTACAAATATAACATAGGCTTGAGTTAAAAGATGTTCAGTGTTTAATCTGGTTTTAATGACTGGTGCACTTTTAAGATGCAAAGTCAGGAAGATGAACTAATTTTGCAAAACGAAGTAATTCATACAAATGTGCAGAAAATGTCACATATCATTAAGATGCAATAGTGCATTCCACAGTGACTTGTAATTAAGAATGAGTTTTATTATGCGTAATATTCATTCCAGAGACTGTATTGAGTGATATATTGCAGTACTTGAATATTTCAAATCTTAGCTCCAGTGAAGTAACGGAATGAGACCTAACAAAGATTAAAATTCAGGGAATGAATCGGGACTGTTGATTGAACCCTGATCTTTTGTTCTCTTGCATTCTCGGGTTATTATTGTATGTACAAATTTTATTTGTTTCTGTTAATATCTTTACTGCTATAAGTTATTCATATTTTGTTGGTTTGACCTCACTCCATGCTTTTGATATATCTGCAGGATGTAATGTTCTTTGAGAAGAGTGGTAATAAGGAAACTGATCGCCCTGGAATGTTTTAGTCGTTATAATGAAGACTTTGATGTTTCTAGAGAGTTTCTCAAGTTGAAGGTAAAGTAAGAGTCATATTGCGTAAAAAGGTGTCTGAAGGCATCTGGGATGCACAATGCTTCTGAAAACTAACATGATCATAATCATTGTGCCACAATAAATGTCACTGCTTCTGGCATTGTTTCACATAGTGATGGAAGTAACCAGTGCTAGTTAATGAAATAGCTTTGCTTGAACTAACATGCAATGGATTTTTTGTTACTGTCCTATTATTGTTTGTCAGTCCGGTCTGCTGTCTAAACTGACACTATGGAAAAATTCCTTACTTCAAAGTCTTAACTTATCAGTATGGTGTTGGGATTTTCTCTCTCTCTCTCTCTCTCTCTCTCTCTCTCTCTCTCTCTCTGTGTGTGTGTGTGTGTGTGTGTGTGTGTGTGTGTGTGGAGAAAATGAAGCACATAACGTATATAGGGTGTCCCATTTTAATCTATACCAGCCAATATCTCTGGAGCAGCACAATTTTGCAAAAAAAAATCTTGAGTAAAATTTGTAAGGTTTGAAGTGGGTCATGGAATGATTACCTCAAAATGACCTTGAACCCTGTTTTCAAGATCAAATTAAGGTCAAGTTCATTTTTGCAAATGGTAACCCCAATTTGTTATGCCATATTCGTATTTTACATGAGAAATATGCATTGTTTGTAGGGAACATATTTTTTTCCCCAAAAAAAAACCAATGGTTTGTGACCAGGGGGCATTTATTTGTAACTTTCCAAGGTTACCAACAACTCTAGAATGAAGCTAGATCATGAAAAATCTTCAGTGGAAATCTCGTATGATTTCTGAACTCTGTCCACTGGTGAAATTTTCATGAACTTCAAATGGCCTTAAAATTCTTCAGTAGAGATTAACCCGAAAGCAAATATCATCGGCATTAGCGAAACCCAATGTGCACCACTTGAACGGTGCCAAATCAGAGACCAGGATCGTGCTTGTGCAGCACAATCAGAGAAGTGAAGGGTGGAACTTTGAGGCTACCTAATAAGCATCATTGTCGGGAAATTTGAAATCATGACTGGGGGTTCAGAGAAATTTTACCTATGGAGACTCTGAAAATTTCTCGGCTGTGCTCACTTAGAATGATTCTTGACTGGCGTGATCTTATAAATTTTTCTCTTATGGACTTAGAAAAAAATGAATGTTAAGGGATTTAGAAAAATTCCACCTCGTCGAATTCTGATGAATTTCACCTCATGGGACTCAGAACAATCTCGTCTCCCGAGACTCTAATGAATTCCTGTGGAGTGAAACTTTTCCAAATCCATACAAGCAAAATTATTCTCCACATGAATGTTTGGAGCTCATAAGAGAAAAATTTATCTGAGTCACCTTGTCTCGCAATTGACTTTCTCAGTCCTGTCTTTCATTTCTGTCTTCTCTCCATATTTGAAAAGGCCAGATTACTGTGGGGTATTTCATTATTTTATTATTTACATCAATATCAAGATATGTAAAGGCACCCTCTTGAAAGACACATATCCATTAGACACCTAAGTAATTTTGTGAAAGATCGCAATTGATTACTGTATGTTTTGGCCTCACGTTGTGGCATAAACAAACGGGTCGTGTACGCTGTACTAAGTCAGGTGCCCTGCAACCTGCTTGCTGGATGTTTTGTTGAAGGAAGAATCTAAGAAAGCCATTAATAGTAAAAGTGATCACTAAAAGTTATTTTTCGACTCTAATCTGTCTGAAATGGCTGATTATATGCTGTTCAAAATAGTGAGAATGATAAAAATTGTTGGTGAGTGTCTTGATAACTATGCAACCATGCACAGATTGTATGTCAAAAAGTGTCCTGATGCTGATCATCCCACAAAGTTTACAAGTAGATCTCTGGTAGGATGAGCTGAAAGAGGTACCTTGATAAGGCAGAGACAAAAGACGGGCCCAAGAGAGGCAATTGTGCTGGGAGTTTGTGCTATCATCACTGAAGATCCACACCTTTCAACACGTCAGATTCAGGGAATGCATGGCGTGCCTCGATCAACAGTAGCTCGAGTTTTTAGATATTTTAAATTCCACTCATACTGCTTACATATCACCCAAGCAATCGAGCCTGGGTATCCTTAGAGATGCCTGGCATTTTGTCGATGGGCCGATATGCAAATACGTAATGATCCCTTTTTCTTCGAATGCATTCTCTTTACAGATGAGTTAAACTTCGATAACATGGGAGGAGTCAATCTCCATAATGCACACTACTGGGCAGAAGCAAATCCTCGCTGGCAATGAGATCACCAAACACAGAGACGGTGGTCAATCAATGTCGAGGCTGGCGTAGTTGGAGATTATGTGACAGGTCCTATTTTTTATGGCAAAATGTTGAACGGCTTGTACTATCTTAATATTCTCCAGAATCTGGTGCTTCCTTTACTAGAAAATATCCCCCTAGACATACGAGCGCATCTGTGGTTTCAACATGGCAGTGCCCCTGCACATCAGGTCCTACCTGTCAGAAGGTACCTCACTGCAGCTTACCTGAATCGATAGATTTGTATTGGTAGTGCAATTCATCAATTCCCACAAAAATCACCAGGCTTAACACCATTGGACTTCTTATTATGGAAGCTGTGAAGCAGAACGTGTGAAATAGATTAAAACTGTGTGCTGGACCGAGACTCGAACTCGGGACCTTTGCCTTTTGCGGGCAAGTGCTCTACCAACTGAGCTACCCAAGCACGACTCACGACCCGTCCTCACAACTTTAATTCCGCCAGTACCTCATCTCCAACCTTCCAAACTTCACACAAGTTCTTCTGCCAGGAAGTTTCATATCAGCCCACGCTCTGCTGTAGAGTGAAAATATCATTCTGGAAACATCCCCTAGGCTGTGGCTAAGCCGCATCTCCGCAGTATCCTTTCTTCCAGGAGTGCTAGTTCTGCTAGGTTCGCAGAAGAGCTTCTGTGAAGTCTGGAAGGTAGGAGACGAGGTACTGGTGGAATCAAAGTTGTGAGGACAGGGTGTGAGTCGTGCTTGGGTAGCTCAGTTGGTAGAGCACTTGTCCGGGAAAGGCAAAGGTCCCGAGTTCAAGTATCAGTCCAGCACACAGTTTTAATCTGCCAGGAAGTTTCATATCAGCGCACACTCCGCTGCAGAGTGAAAATCTCATTTTGGAAGCAGAAGGTGTACTCCCCCCCCCCCTCCCCCCCCCCCCCCCCCCCCCCCCCCCCCCCCCCAATGATGCCAAAAGATATGAGATAAAATATTGTGGCGGCTTTCCAGGCAATCACCCATCAGACATTGAATGTTGTTGAGACCAGTTTCTGACAGAGTGCAAATGTACATTAGGCAAAATGGGCAGTTGATCGAGCATCTGCAATCCCAAATTTCCAGTGAGAACCATGTTAATCAGCCGTTTTCAGGGCTAATGCTGTACGAAATCCGCTAGGCATCCTGCATATGGTGCACGTTAGGTTCCGTGTTCCACAAATGCCAACGGTATTTGCTTTGCAGTTAATCCCTACTGAAGAATTTCAAGTTCACGAAAATTTCACCAGTGGACAGAGTTCAAAAACCGTACAAGATTTTCATTGAAAATTTTTCCCAGTCTTGCTCCATTCTCGAGCTAGTGGTAACCTGTGACAGCTACAATGAAGTGCCCCCTGACGACAAATCACTGGTTTTTTTAAAATAAACGTTCCCTACAAAGAACACATACTTCTTTTTGCATAGAGTATGAATGTGGAATAAAAAATAGGGGTTACCAATTGCAAAAATGAACTTGACCTTGGTTTGACCTTGAAAACAGGGTTCAAGGTCATTTTGACATAACCACTCGATAACCCCTTCAAACCTTACATCTTTTACTCGAGACTTTTTTTTTTGCAGAATTGTGCCACTCTAGAGATATCTGCCACTCCAGAGATGTCGGCCGGTATAGAGTAAAATGGGACACCCTGTATAATTTCATGACAGGTTTTCGAAGGTGGAGTGTTACTCATTAAAGGAACCTGCAGGCATGCATTTAACATATACTGCTACAGGATATTGTGTTTTAAAAAAAGACAAATGAACAGAGAGACATTCACAACACGCAATAGGAATACATTTTTCATCATGGCTAGAAGTGTAGAGAGAAAATGAGTTATTCAATCTACAGAGAGCTGGCTACATTTTGTGCAGTAGAGTTTGAGAAGATGGTGGTGTATATTATGAGAGAAAATCCATCACTAAGCAGCTGTTAACTAACTATGAAGTATACACTTTGAAGAGTGAAATATGGAGTACAGCGGTGGAGCAGCAGTTACATCCCTATCATAAACAGAGTGTGTGGGCAATATGGGAATAGTTTTTCACCAAATTAGAATAAAAATTCAAAGCTTTTGATGATAACCTTGTCATCTTGTTACTGGAAATCATGTCAGCATGAAAAGCATTACATCTCATGAAAAATTCTGCAATTTCCTTTTCTTTTCCAGAATGTCAACATATTCACTATTAAAGATGTGTGTGGTGTTTGATTCCACTGTTAAGCTATACAAACATATTAAAGAATAAAACATTGAATGCGTGTACAGTTTTATCTCTGTTGTTAGCTATCTTCCATCGTAATTGATGATATGTGACATGTATACAAAATAAGCTCTAGTTAGTCATCTGCACACTGTTTTGTTTGCAGTTGTTACTCCTGGCAAACAGTGTGTTTCGTCTCTGAGCCATTTCCTTATAATTTTGTTCAATTTAGCTTTTCGCATCTTGTTCTTATTGTTGCTTGCTTCAATTCACGCCTTTTCTTTAATAGTTGCACCTTATTTCATTTGAGATTCCCTCTCTCTCTCTCTCTCTCTCTCTCTCTCTCTCTCTCTCTTTCTGCCACTTGGTGCATTTTAATAATTTTTACCTTCACTGGCCACACTGTGCTGTTGCCAAAAAACTTTGCCTTAAGTCTGAAATAAGTGGTAAAAAAATGTGCTTATCTGTTAAGCAGTATGTCTAAAATTAAAAATCTGTTGGCATGCTCAATTTAATTTCTGCTCATAGATGTTCAGCGTAATTTGATTCAACTATTATGCAGTTAAGGCTAACGATGTTTGCTATACTGCTCTCTTACAGATAATTGTCCTTTCTTGGTAATGTGTACCTGCTAGGACTATGACTTGTATAGCTGCATATTGCTACCTACACACTGTTGCTTTATACGTGGGTTATTCAGAAAGTAGGAAATGTTTTGGCATTAAAAAAAAAAAAAAAAAAAAAAAAAAAAAAAAAAAAAAAAAAAAAAAAAAAACTAAGTACAAGAAATACATTTTACTATATACATCTGAAAGAGCAACTGACATACTGCTTCTGCACATAGTCACCAAACACATTGAGGCTCTTATCATAGTGGTGGACAAGCTTTGAAAGACCTTCATCGTAAAATTCTGCCGCCTGAGACTTCAGCCAGTGAGTCACGCCTGCCTGGAGTTCCGCATCATCATCAAAGCACTGCATTGCAAGCCAGTTCTTCATCTTGGGAAACAAGTGGAAGTTGTGTGGTGCAAGATCTGGGCTGTAGGGCAGATGAGGGAAAATTTCCCATTTGAATGAATTAAGGAGTTATTTAGTGCAGTTTGCCATGTGAGGTCGGGCATTGTCATGGAAGAACAAAATTTTGCTCTTCTAAGGCTGTGCAAAGTTTGACAGTACCGGGCAGAATTTATGGTTGCTCCATGTTTGAGAAAATCAATAAGAAGCACATCTTGCCTATCCCAAAACACTGTCACCATCAGCTTCTTTTCTGACAAGATTTGCAAACATTTTCTTGGTTTTTGGGGGGACCTTGTGTCCCCCCACTCCATGGACCATAATTATGTCTCGCCATTGACGCGTTTCACCAAAGCTCTCATCACCGTTTACGATTTGATCCTGTAATGAATCACCATGTTTGTAGTAGGCCTCCAGAAATGTCAACGTTGCCCCCATTCACTGTTCTTTACGGTGCTCTGTAAGCATTTTGGGCACCAGTCGTGCACAAAATTTGTGATAGTCCAGCTTTTGAGTGACAATTTCAAACAACAAAGTCCATGAAACTTGTGGAAAGGAAGCAAAAGTTCCGCTATTGTGAAGTGATGGTTTTCACGAATCGTTTCATCAACTTTAGCGCCAAGAGCATCAGTCATAATGCTTGGGCGTTCATTCTTCTCTTCATCATGAATGTTGGTTTGGCCATTTTCAAACTTAATGCACCATTTCCAGATGGAACATTCACTCATTACATTCTTTCCGTACACTTCTCACAGTTCACGCTAAATTTCTATAGGTTTTAGGTTTTTTACCAACAAAAACCGTATCTTCGACCGCACGTCACAACCAGCGGGATTTTCGATTGTAGTGCACATTTGAAATTTGAATATCGAAAAACTAGATGCACAGAGACATTCCCACTGTCACGGATGGATGCCAACTGAGCTGCTGAGCATGCACATACCAAAATATACGCGATTGGCGCATGCCTAGCGGCGTCAGACGGAAACGTTCCCTACTTTCTGAATAGCTCTCCTATTTCTTGTTCGTTTGTTTCTTTCACAAATTTCTTTAATTCCTGTACTTGCTGCATTTTTCCTTATATCTCACTTTTTCATACCATGCACACTTAGCCTAAAGTACTGTATGTTATTTTGTTGAGTGCACACTGTGATAGCTGACTGCTTATAGTTCTTCACAAATATTGACAGGTCACATTTTTCTAATACAGTAACTGATTCTTATTCAGATTAATTATGAATGTTGTAATGCCAAAAGACAATTAAAAATTATATTTTGTTCTTAACAAGCAGATTTTAAGGTTGAATTTTATCTGTCCTTAAAACCTCTGGTTTTCTTTATGTGAACTTCATTTGTTGCTAACCTGTTTGCATAAAGAAGCAGCATATACAAAAGTATCAGTAGTAACAATATTATGAAAAGGATAGATTGCTCCTTACCATAGTGGAAATGTTGAGTTGCAGATAGGGACAACAGAAAGACTACTAAACAAGTGAGCTTTCAGCCAAAAGGCCTTCTTCCGAAGTAGACAACACAGAGATTTATGCAGACACTATTCACATACGCATGACCCTGCGGCATTTGAAGTTCCTGTTTCTCTTCTTCCTCCCTGTGTGCTCCTGAAGGCCTGCCCACGTGTCTGGCGCATAACGGATGACTGGATAACGTGTAATTTCCAGCCATTGGTCGACAGGTAGGGTTCACACATACCCCTGGTACAGGTCAGGCCCAGGGAGGCCTGAACTGCTACCTTCCAAATTACTGATTGGTCCCTCTGTCAGGTGTTCAGGAGGTGTGACCTGAGGTGTGAACAATCACCTAAGACAGATGCACCCCCTTCTGAATGTGGCCCCCAGTTGGAAGGAGCGCACCATCGGAGATCCTGGCAATCATGGGGGATTTTCTCACAATGAGCCAATCATCTTCACAGTCAACAGCTACAAAACGTAAACAGAATGAGGCTAATGATTCAAAGACCCTCTCAGCTGCACGATGGTTCCTCATGGTTTCACATACTGAAGGCGGTCAGGCTTTTGCTATGATAAATCTGTTTATTATTCAGGAAAGTGTTGATACAATTGCTGGCCCTGTGAAATCCTGCTCTTGTTTACAAAATGGGACTTTGCTTTTGGAGATTACTTCTGGTTCTCAAGCGAAACAGCTACTTGCAGCTTCGCTCCTCCCCAACTATCCTGTTCATTTTGAGGCCCGTCAAACACTGAATTCTTCCTGTGGTGTTATTTATGCCAGGCTCCTCGATGGTCTGACCAAGGCAGATATCCAAACATACCTATCTGATCAGGGTGTCATTGCAGTCCATTGGGTGATGGAAAACCTAGATACCTGCATAGTGCCCATATGCATTCTCTTTTTCAGTTTTGATAGAGTGGTTCTTCCGTCAGGGATCAAAGCAGGTTATGAAGTTATCACAGTAGATTGTATATTTTAAACCTGCTGCACTGTTACCAGTGTTTTAGTTACAACCGCACTTTAGAGTCCTGTAGACACCTAGCCAGGTGTTAACCTGTGATAGGGATGCTCAAAAGGGCAATTATCCGCCACCTCCTCCCCCCTGTATCAACTTCAGTGGTGACCATGCCGCTACTTCCTGCAATTATCCTGTGTATCTCGATGAGTGGGCTGTCCAGGAGATCCAGGTGAATGAAAAAGCCATCTGGCACCTACAGTGCTGTTCTTGCTACATCTTGCTCCATAAAGGACATGGCCACGCAGACATGCAGCCTCAAATTTATCACTGCATTTGTGAAAGTGCCCAGTGTCATGGTAGTAGCCCCGTCTCCTTCTCCAGCTGTGCAACATGCCACCTGACATTCACCTCACTGGACAAAGTCACCAGCTACACAACAGGCAGGCTGGAAAGTACAGAAGGAATACTTTCATGAAGACTTCCTACATCCCTCCAGACAACCAACATCTGAGCCTTCCTGTGCCAACTGGAAAGGCTCCAAGAAGTCAAACAAAGGCAAACAGTCTTCTTCGGCGTCTCGAAGATCCTCTTCGATGGTGTCGCCATGTGATAGCCTCGCCCAGCCAACCTCCGTGTTGCTGGTGTGCATCACCAACCATTTTTCTGCCCTGGACTCTGCAGGCGAACAGAAAAATGCTGACGCTTCTGTAGACCTCACAGAGCAGGATCCTACTGCCCCTGTGCCCTGTAGCAGTGAGTCTTCGAAGGCTGGCACTCAGCAGCTGCTGAGGTGACACCCTTTTATTTTTTCCTCATCATGACTCTCCTCCAATGGAACGTTCGTGGTCTTCGATCCAACAAAGAGGATTTATGGTTGCTCTTAGAACTGCAGTGTCCACTTGTTCGCTGCCGTCAGGAACAAAATTGCGTCGTCATGACTACATTGAGCTCTCGCATTTCTTCCTGATCCTTTTTGGCCTTCCCACCGAGGATGTTGTTCCATCTCATGGGGGAGTCATGCTGCTCATACAGGATCACATTCATAGTCAGCCCATCTCCCTGACCTTCAAGCTGTTGCAGTTCAGCCTTTCCTTCCTCACTTGACCTTTTCCCTTTGTACCATTCACATTCCTCTGTCATTTGATGTCACCAGAGCAGTCTTCCTCCAGCTTATTGGTCAGCTGCCTCACCCATTTCTGCTGCTTGGTTACTTTAATGCACACCATCCCCTTTGGGGTTCTCCCAGAACCTGCCTGAGAGGTGCTCTCTTGGCTGGCCTTCTCAATCATCTTAACCTCTTCTGCCTTAACACATGAGCACCCATGTTCCTTTCAGACTTCACTCTGACCTATTCCCATTTGGACCTATCCTTCTGCACTGCCCAGCTTGCCCATCATCTTGAGTGGCCCATTCTCTCTGACACATACACGAGTGAACATTTCACGTGTGCTCTCTGTTTGCTGACACCTGTCCCACCTATTTGCACACCCATATGGCAGCTTACTACTGCTTACTTACTGCATTCATTATAAACAGTTGCATGCACAGTGTCATTGTGTTATTTGGGATAGTAAAATAGATAGCTGGATTTTACCGTTCTTTTATCAGTTCCACTCCATCTTCTGTTGTGTGGGCCAACCTTTGATGGCTCTCTGGGACCAAGATCCAATCCCCAATTTCCGGCCTGACAGTAGCAGACGATGTCATCGTGGACCCTATTCTGTCTCCAACACCTTGGGCCACTATTTTGCAGAGCTTTCAAGCTCCTCCCACTATCACCCTGCCTTCCTCCATTGGAGATGAGCTGAAGAGGCTCGGGCAGTGCTGCCATTACTATGAGGGAGCTAGTTAATGCTCTCACTTCATCCCGATTCTCCACCCAAGGCCAGATGATTTTCACACTCAAATGTTGCAGCTCCTTTATCTTGTAGGCAATCACTTTCTGCTTCATATGTACAAGCGCCTCTGGGCAGAGGGCACATTTGCCAGAAGATGGCGTGAAGCCACTGTCAAACCCATACCTAAGCCCAGTAAGGACAAACACCTTTCTTCCAGCCACCACCCCATTTCTCTCACCAGCTGTATTTGCAAGGTGATGAAACTTATTATTCACGCCCGGTTGGTATGTTGGCCCAAGTCTCGCAATTTATTAACCACTACACAGTGTGGATTTTGAATGTGCCATTCTGCAGTTGACCATCTCGTCACTTTGTACACCCATATCATGAATGGTTTTCTGTGGAAATCCCAGACTGTGGCTGGTCGCTGTGTTTTTCGATTTGGAAAAAGCCTACGAGACCTGCTGGAAGACTGGTATCCTCCATATTCTCTACACGTGGGGCTTCGAGGCCACATGCCTCATTTCTTTAAGGAATTTTTAAAAGATTGAGTTTTCAAAGTATGTGTGGGTTCTACCTTGTTGGACACATATATCCAGGAAACAGTGTGCTTCAGGGTTCCGTCCTGAGCATCATCTTCTTTGCTATCACCATTTGCTATTACCATTAACCCTATAATGGCCTGTCTCCCATCAGGTGTCTCCAGCTCCCTTTTTGTTGATGATTTTGCCATCTGTTGCAGTTCTCCACAGGCTTGACTCATTGAGTAGAATCTTCACCGATGTCTTGATCATCTTTACTCTTGGAGCATCGACAATGGCTTTCATTTCTCCACTGACAAAACCATTTGCATGAATTTCTGGTGTTGCACTTGGTTTCTACCACTGTCTTTACATCTTGAGCCTGTTGCTCTTTCGGTCGTTGAAACTCTGAAATTCCTGGAGCTCCTGCTCAATAGGACATGGTTCTCCCATGTGTCTTACATGGCAGCCCACTGTTGCAGTCCCTCAGTGTTCTAGTGTCCTCAACGGTACTTTCTAGGAAGCAGAGCGAACCACCCTCCTCCGTTTGTACCAGTCCCTTGTCCATTCGAAACTAGACTATAGGTGCTTCATTTATCTGTGCATCTGTCTCTCAATACTATCTACCATCATGGCATCCATTTGGCCACTGGTGCATTTTACACTAGCCCGGTTGAGAGTATGTATGCAGAAACTGGCGAACTGCCGTTGACCTACTGCTGTGACTTTCTCCTCAGTAGAAGGCATGCTGTTTGTCTGCCATGTGTGGCCACCCATCCTATGCCTCCTCCTTCTATTACTCCTTTGGTCACCAGTATGGGGCACATCCCTTTTCTCTGTTACCTCGCGGAGTTCACTTTTGGCTCTTTCTTCTCTGCAGTTCAACTTCATGCTGCTTGCAACATTCACTGTGGGTGTGAATCCCAGTGGATGTGAACCCTTCACCTCCTTGGCTTCGTGTGGCGGTCCTTGTTCACTTTGGCCTTCATTCACTTCCTAAGGACATTACTCCAGCCTTGCTCTATCGCCTTCAGTTTCACGACCTTTGCATGGAATTTTGCGATAGTACCTTTGTGTACACCGATGGTTCTTGGCCTGACTGTGTGTCAGGTGTGCCTTCGTCATTGGCGCCGACTTTTTTCAGTATTGGCTTTCAGAACACTGCTCAGTATTTACAGCAGAGTTCTTCGCCCTGCATCAGGCCACACAGTACATCCACTGACACAGGCTTTTCAATTGCGTCATTAGCTCATACTCTCTTAGTGCCCTTCAGAGCCTGTGTGTGCTGTACACCATCCATCCCTTAGTGCTACAGGTGCAGGAAAGCCGTCACTTGCTCACTCTTGATAGAGCCACTGTGATGTTTATGTGGGTTCCTGATCGTGTTGGTCTGACAGGAAATGAGGCCACTGACACTGCTGCCAAGGCTAAAGTCCTCATGCCTCAGCCCGCTAGTTCTTACATTCCCTCTGATCATCTCTGTATTGCTATCTGTCAGCAGGTGGTGTCACTTTGGCATCACCACTGGTGATGCTCCAGGTTATTAAGCCTCTCCCAGTGCCTTGAACAACCTCCTCTCAGCCCTCTCAACATGAGGAGATCATTTTAACTAGGTTGCTTATTGGGCATTGGCATTTTAGCCATCACCATTAGCTGAGTGGTGCTCCCCCACCGCTTTGTCCACATTGCTCTCAACTTGTGGTGCTCCACGATTTCCTGACAGAATGTCCTTTTGTTAATCACTTACATTCTTGTTTGTTTTTGCTGTCTGAGCTATTGACTGTTTTAGCGAGTGACACATGGGCTGCTGACCGCATTTTACTTTTTATCCATCTCGGCAATATGGCGAAGGCAATTTAATTTTTAGTCCTGGACCTCCGTTTCTCTTTGGTGTATTTTATAGACCTTTCTCCATGTCCCTGTTTTTAGCTGTCTTCTCTTCCGTCGGTTAGGATCAATGTATAGTCATTTGTAACTCCTCACCTTGTCTTCGTGTTCTACAGTTTTCACATGGGCATGTTTTCATGCCCTAAAACAAGACAGACAAAACAAACACGCACACACATGACCACTGTCTCTTGTGACCAAAGACAATGGTCCTGTGTGTGTGTGTGTGTGTGTGTGTGTGTGTGTGTGTTATGTGTGTGTGTGTTGTGTACTTCGGAAGAAGCCCTCTTAGCTGAAAGCTTACTTGTTTGGCAGTTTTTTTTGTTGTACCTGTCTGCAACTCTACATCTCCACTTTATGGTGAGTAGCACTCTACCCTTTTCAGAATATTGTCATTATTCCATCCTGTATTTTCCATTGTTTGAAGGTACACGCAAGTGGAAGATGTTCCTTAGTTTTAACAGCTATTAGGATTCTTCAAGTCTTGAGACCTATGGTATATACTTCAATGGGGTAATCAAAATGCACAATAGGTTACAAACTCACTGTTTATTTAGTGACATGCCTTGTTCATTGAAAAAAGATACAGTGTTCACAAGTGAGTATATTTATGTATTTTGTTGTTTTATATGCAATAGAACATGAGGTGGAAGTAGTACAGTAACACGACAGCAAGTAAAGCCTCTGTAGTTTTATTGATTTCTATGTGCCACATACCAGCCAGCTGTAGGTAAGTGGTTCTCTTTCCTCATTTTCATTTGTCCGTTATCTTGATGCATATCTGAAAGTGGACTGTAACATACCAAACAGTACCTTCTAAAATAAACAATAGGAACCACTCATCAACAGCTGATTGATGAATGTTGCATGGACACACAACAGAATAAAACTGCAGTAGCTTCCACAAGTCTGTCTTGAGTGAAAATGACTGTTTATGACTAGTTGTCGAGGCACACAAATGTGGACAGAGAAGAACTGATTTTGGCAGCATGGAGGGGAAAGAGATGTGGGGCAATCATGCAGGGTGAATGGTTAGCCAGGCAAATGGAGTGGCACAATTCCATGATCACAGGGATGAATGGGATTTACACAAATGTGTATGCAAAGAAAGTTGGCAGTTAAGGATGAATAATTATTCAGCAGGTACAGTACCAACATAAACAATTAAAAAAAGAAAAGAGGATTTAAAATATATTCTGACTACAGGAAAATTGTTGGTTTCTCCACTTTCACCCAACCAAGTTCCTTCATATATTATGAGATATGAATATAGTGCGAGTCCTTGATCTGTGTGTTGTAATCTTGCTTGTGTTGTTGTAATCTCACTCCACCATAAATGTATCGAAAGTATTTAATTTCAACTATTTTCCTAACTTTTTGTAAAATAATGAAAAACAATAAAATGCTATTGTTCCATATAGTTTTGGGGAAAAAAAATTTATCTACTGTTCATAATTCTGTTTCAGGATTACATGTTCTTTGAAAAATCTGGCAATGCTGAACAAGATGGCATTGGAATGTTTTAAAGTATGCACCATATTATATTGTTTACTAAAGCTAACAGAATGTTTAACATGAAGTAAGGAATATTGTATTCATACTTACCCAGTAACACATTCGTTTGACATCACAACAGTTTCCTCATCAGCTTTCAATATTTGTGTCAGGGAGTTTGTTAATGTTGGAGTAAGTTCAGTGACATCTATAAATATATCATTCAGCCATAGCACTTGTTGAGAAATAAATGACATTGATGTACAGTGAATTTACTCGAACAGGTGATCATTTTTGTAGTGCGTGAAATGTTTTATGTGTGGAGAGTGACACCTGTCCCCAAAACAACAGAAATTATATGTATAACCTCTTTTCTGTGTCTTGATTGTGGTGTTGTAGATACATCCCTGATCCTTCAAATGCAATCCATGCTGTGAATGGATGCAAGTTTATCTATACCCTGTCTTGATTGTGGTGTTGTAGATACACCCCTGATCCTTCAAATGCAATCCATGCTGTGAATGGATGCAAGTTTATCTATACCAAAGATATTGGAACTGAATATGTATTTACACTATCTGTGATTCACCACATTCTCAGTAGGAGACAGATTTGCTGTTTTAAGCTCAACAAAATACTTGCATAATTCTTGAAATTTACTTTGTATAAATGCATGCAACACAGAATATTTGTCCTGATACAGGATGTACTGTAATATTGTCACTACAGGTATATTTCTTGGTATTGCTTTAATATCAGTACCTAAGAGACCCATAGTTTTAATATGTGGAGCAGCACCATAAGTTTTGAAGCATGTATGATTTAAGGAAGTGAATTTTGAGAAGGATCCATTGCACTGAGTGTTGATCTATCCCACTGAAACATGAAATCAATACCTTTATGGAAGTTTATCACAACTAATAGAAGTTCAATGCTGCTGATCACTTATCTGCTGCAGCATGAAACAAGCATTTATTTAAACATGTCCAAACAGTTTGTGAATGCTAAATAACAAAAGCAAAAAATTGCAATTCTGAATATCTTTTCCTGACTGCAGTGAAAGCTGGTTTGTATATATTATTTTGTAGATTGCTCATATAACCTATCCTGGTAGTTCAATAAAAAATGAAGTGCATTTGAAGTGTGTTTCTGATTGTTTCATTCAATTTGAAGACAAATGTTTTAGAAATAAGAAAATATTGTATATTTGGAGATGTTACTAGAGTACTGCTAATAATGTTATGCAAGTTGTGGGTTCCGCTTGTAGTACTGGAATACAAATTTCCCTTTCTTATAATGTTTGTCTTCAGTCAGATAGTACTGATAGTTTTATTGGTTGAGAGTCACTGATTGAAATATATTATATTAAATTTTCCTTTATGTTATCCTTGCATTACAAATTTTATTTCACATATTTAAATCATAAAATCATTATTTTTTTCTTAATATTTCAATGTAGAAGTAATTAGAGAGTTTACAAATATATATTTGGTGTCATAGAAACCCTATGTTATTTTTTGGAGACTTTAGGAATTGTGTATAACAATAATGTTGTAGTTAATACCTTAAACTTTTAAAGCTTTATCTCATGGTCAGTAAAAATTTAGTGCATCCTGTTGCTGATTTTGGTTTGTTGCATTACCTAGACTGAAATTTCATGGAATCTGCATATTAAGTAATGATAAATATGAGTGTACTTCCACACTTCTTCAAAAATTTGTTGTTGTTTCAAAACACAAAAGGAAATATGAAACATTAGGTGTTCCTGCTTGTACTTTAAGTTGAAATTATATTTAAATCATTATTGGTACATAATTGCAAAATAGGTGCTTTTTACAGAAAATAAATATATGTGAGAAATGTTGATGTACTAATGTATGAGCTTGGTTTTATACAAACATAATGACCTATTTATCTGTAGAGTTTATGCAGTGTAACTGGAAAAACAGTGTTGTTTCCTGCCATATGACACAGAAGTTTTACCTATCATTAGTCCAGGTAGTTTCTGGTGACATTGTCTTCTCTATATGTTTTCCACATGGACAGTTAAAGCTGGTACTAATATGTGGCACTTTTGTGCAATTTGAAAAAAAAAGTATTTTATATAAATGTAACACAACTTATAAGCAAAGCATACTTGTTATTCTTAATGACTGTAAAGTGATGAGCTTTGAGCAGGAAGCTTTTGCTCTAATCCAAATAGGGGTTAGAGTAACAAAAATGAACAACAGTTTGTCAGAGTGCAAGCTAGCCTACGTGAAACTGGAACCTATACACATATTATTCAAATTAAGCACAGTGAATGTTGTTTGTAGATTATGATTATATTTATCCAATTAGTGTCTTTATTCTTCCATTGACTGTGTATGAGTAGCTTTGGATGAAGCCAACAAAATGGAAAAAATGTACTCCAATGGAACACTTAATTTCCTATATGGTACTATGTTTTTTGTGCCACAGAATATGGCTGTGTTTGTTGTTGTTAGTACTTGCTTCTCATTTTAGGCAACTAATAATTAATATAATATTTTTGGTTATATACGGAACCACAGTAGTCTCCTTATGTTATATGTGGACAACCCTTTATTATATAGTTAGACGGAATCTGCTAGTTTTCAAAAGTGTACCCCACAATAATATTCTGTTACTTTATGGATATGCTGTCTTTAACAGCAGGGTCAAATGGACATTTAATATGGAATGCCATACTGTGTTAGCTCTACAACAGATACATTTCCATTTGAAGTTCTTATTAACCAAAGGCAGCACAGGCCTTATATTTGGCAAGTGTTGTTTGCACAAACTTTTTTATTGAAGTTGTATGTGTTGTTTTTGCTGGTCTTTATATAATAATTTTTTTTCCACATATGAACCAAAAACTATGCTTAATACAACGACAACAGAGGCAGTTGCTGATTTTAATGTGTGCTTCTTTTGTTTCACTCGACACAACAAATGATGTTATGCAAATCAGTTCAACGAGTAAATAATTGTTAAGTCAATTACTATGAGACTTTGCATTCGTGTTAACTATTAAAGTGTGTCCAAATTTACTTATGAAAAAAAAAAAACTTTTGTATATAAAGGTTTTGGTACATAGTAGTGTTTATAAATTTTTGTCACAATTATATATTGAACTTTTTGTGTTGTAATAATGAACTAACTGTTGAAACTGTATTCTGTTATAAATAAATCATTATTTCCATACTATAAGAAGACAACAATTTCTTATTTTGTCCAAAGCAACAGGTATTGACACACTCACTAATATCCTCATTGTCAGCTTGACAAAGGAGCAGACAATAAAATTGTGGTTAACACACATCAAGAGAATTGTTTGCATTTCATTTTCCATACGTTTTCAGATGACTTTACATCATTGAACAAAGAAAACCATTCCCAGTAATTCATTTGTGTCTCCATCCTCTGTATTATAGATGATCTGTAAGAAAAAGGAAGGCAACTGATGTCATTTGTTAAAAGTTGCTACATTTATTTGCTCTTCACAGTGGTACTTTGTCACATTTTATTGCTGTATCCCATAACACAGCTATAAGAAGTTATTTAGAAAATTCACCAAAGTACAGTCTGATTTGCTGACAGTGTATAGTTAAAGTTAGAACAGTAGTAGTGAGACACATCCATGTAGGAAAGGGTGGCTGGGGAGGGGGTGGAGATAAGAGAAGGAACTCATTCCTACACCTTGTAGAATTCAGGGTACAGGCATCTTGGTCATTAGGCCTACATAATTCCCATGCATGCACCTCTGTAAACAACTGTCTTTGATTCTAACTAAATTGAAGGTTTAGCCTGTTCTGGCATTACACGTCTGAGCACGTGAAAAATGTGGCTTTAGTAATAGCTAAATAACTTAGATTAATTTGGTTATCATACTGCCCTCAGGAAATTGTGCATTTTCCTTCACACAAACTAGCTTTTCACAGCCATGTTGTGCTGAAGGTGCTCGCTTCATATACTGACACACAAAAAAATATTCATTGGTCAGGAAGGAAGCATACATTTTCTGTCATCTAGTTTGAAAAAGTATTGTCTTCAGCAGTTGTTACATTCTCAAACTGTACAGAGTGGCAACACTTCTCAAAATGGAATGATAGAGTTACAAATACTGCACACCACTAGTATAATTACACAATAATTTTAGAAACTGTGAAACTGCTGCTCAAGTAAATTCTACCTGCTGATTTTAGTAGTTTTGAGACATTTCTGACATTCATCCAGATAAATGTAGTGCATTTGAAATTAGTTACTACTTTTGACGGTGGCTCACCAGAGGGGAAGTGACACCATTGGCCAGGTAATACCAATGATGTATTGACTTTCCCTACCATGCCACCAGCGATACGGTTGGTAAAACACCACTGTTGCCATACCATGGATATATGGTACCACGTGGTGTTGTGCGTTAGATTCATGTGTGTTCGTCAACTCTCATTGTATTTTCTGGCTTTGAAGTGTTCTGCAGCCATCAGGTATTGTGAAGAACAAGTGTTTTGTGTTGGCATTGCACTAACAACAACAGCGCAGCACATGTGAACGCAAGATTTGCATTAAAATTTGTCATCCAAGAAGACCTACATCTGCTTAAAGTTAATATTCTGCTGCAGAACATTCCCCTAAATTTAACAATAGTAATGGACAATGCACATACTACTCTGTTGCGTTGTATAAAGCTCCAAAATGCAGTGTAGGAAATCGGATATTTTGCTCTGGGTGGAAAGAAATGTTCCACTGGATATAGTTGAATGTAGCATGTGTAAGGCAGAGTTCATGGAACTTGTAGTGCTGTACAAGCAAAACACTCCTAGCTACCAGGTTGATGAACTGGCTAATGCTAAAGGGCACAGTTTAATCAAACTTTCTCCATATCTTGCTCATTTAAATCTGACTGGGAATATATTGGCGTAGGTGAAATGGCAAAAAGCAACAAGAAATTTATGCTCATTGAAGTTGAAATTCTGACAAAGCAAGTCACCGTAAATGTTACACCACAGAAGTGATCTTGAGTTGTCAGCCATACCAAGAAGGTAGCTGATGACAGGGACTCTTGAAGGACTGTGATGACTTTTGAGAAGTACATAATTTCCCATGTTGGTATGTCAAAATCTGCTCCTTTTGCCAAAACACATCAGAGCATCATTAAGATTGTAATGGAACTGAAAAAGTAGTTGCAACAGAATTCTGAAACAGTATAATATTAAACTAGCAATTGAGGGCAAGAAAAGTAAGTAGTTTATGAAAAAGCCCACTCTCAGTATAAAAATTGGCGTGTAACTTATGTTGTTGCAAAAGCTAAAGCAATTCTTGTTTCAACAGCTATCAATGGTCTGTGAAAATTGCATTATTTTGCTGAAAAAAATATGTTGTTGCTTGAATATTGTAGTAGATACGGAAGTTTCACATATTAATCAAAATACAAAATACTCTCCTCTTTGCATGCTGTCGTATGCCGAAATCTTGTTTTGATATCTCAGACTGTTTATGAGATATGAGGGATTTATGAATACTTGATTCTGGCCTTTTTGCTGGTGCGTGCGTTTGTGACAGTGTGATCTTTACATACATTCCATTTTCTGGAGAGAAAGAGAGAGAGAGCTTTCCAAGTTTAAAGAATAACTCAATATCTTATCTATATTTGATATTCAGCCACATATTACATAACAAGCAAATTCATAGTGACTCTTATTTTTCACTGCAAACTTTAAGAATTTCTTGCAGTAGTTTACCTAATATCAAAATATCTCAATAACTATGACCATTAGTGTTATGATAGGCAGTTCATTGTACAAGAATCAGGTTTATTGCTGAATAATTTCTTTAAAGTTGTTTGAGAAAGATGGAAGGTCAGCCAGCTTATGCGGTTTGCTGTGTATGCAGACAAGCAAGCCTGACTGGTTCTGCACTGAGTAGGCCCAGCATTATCACAACCTAGTGACATGCTCAGCACATGCTGGCAACTACGCGTCCCTTCACTCACCCTGTATTGAACTGTCAAAAATCACAACTAATTTTAAATGGACTATAATACTTTTTACCCAAACAAGTCCAAAAATACAAATGTTAGAAAATATAATAAAGGAAAATAGTGCAGTACACTCACCATCATGATCAAATGTAAAGTTTTGTCAGTAAACAAAGCGTTAGACATCACACTGAACATTTATTTATTGCTTCTTCACTATTGAGTTTTGATCAATGACACATTAGAACTGGTTATTTTCCAGTCTTCTGTTAGTCCATCTCCTCATCCCCCCCCCCCCCCCACTCTCTCTCCACCATTTCCTCAACCCCCCCCCCCCCCCCTCCCGCCACCTGTGTCTATCTCCTCCTCCCCACTTCTCTGTCCATTTCCTCCTCCTCCTCCACACCTCTCTCTCCATCAGTTAGTTATCAGCCCCACCACAATAGCAGGCTGGTTCCTGCCAGCACACACTGTCTTTCCACCTAATAAGTAATGTCTTAAATTGAGCCAGCTGCTTAGGAGGAGCTTTCTACCTCCAACTTTACCAAAGCATGCACATTACAAATATTTCACATGTGTGTAACATAATTTATACAAATCTGTAAATGTATTTCACCTGTTTCTGTAGCGAATTTCACCATACTCTTTCATTTACATGCAACTTAATCTTCATGACGTCATATCTCCTGAACAATCTGTCATACAATATGATTTTGCAGATACATTCACTGGTATCTGTAAATACTGTGTGCATAATGTTGCATGTAAAATTAGTGGTAAAGATGTAATAAATTAAAATATCATGCATGATGAGGCAGTTTTATTACATGAACATTTTGTAGGGGTTTTCAGCAAGAGAAAGTTTTATAAATGTTTGAAATTATGTGTAAAGTGTGTTGCGAGTCTGCAAGTCTACATCTACATCTACATTTATACTCCGTAAGCCACCCAACGGTGTGTGGCGGAGGGCACTTTACGTGCCACTGTCATTACCTCCCTTTCCTGTTCCAGTCGCATATGGTTCGCGGGAAGAACGACTGTCTGAAAGCCTCCGTGCGCGCTCTAATCTCTCTAATTTTACATTCGTGATCTCCTTGGGAGGTATAAGTAGGGGGAAGCAATATATTCGATACCTCATCCAGAAACGCACCCTCTCGAAACCTGGCGAGCAAGCTACACCGTGATGCAGAGCGCCTCTCTTGCAGAGTCTGCCACTTGAGTTTATTAAACATCTCCGTAACGCTATCACGGTTACCAAATAACCCTTTGACGAAATGCGCCGCTCTTCTTTGGATCTTCTCTATCTCCTTCGTCAGACCGATCTGGTACGGATCCCACACTGATGAGCAATACTCAAGTATAGGTCGAACGAGTGTTTTGTAAGCCACCTCCTTTGTTGATGGACTACATTTTCTAAGCACTCTCCCAATGAATCTCAACCTGGTACCCGCCTTACCAACAGTTAATTTTATATGATCATTCCACTTCAAATCGTTCCGCACGCATACTCCCAGATATTTTACAGAAGTAACTGCTACCAGTGTTTGTTCCGCTATCATATAATCATACAATAAAGGATCCTTCTTTCTATGTATTCGCAATACATTACATTTGTCTATGTTAAGGGTCAGTTGCCACTCCCTGCACCAAGTGCCTATCCGCTGCAGATCTTCCTGCATTTCGCTACAATTTTCTAATGCTGCAACTTCTCTGTATACTACAGCATCATCCGCGAAAAGCCGCATGGAACTTCCGACACTATCTACTAGGTCATTTATATATATTGTGAAAAGCAATGGTCCCATAACACTCCCCTGTGGCACGCCAGAGGTTACTTTAACGTCTGTAGACGTCTCTCCATTGATAACAACATGCTGTGTTCTGTTTGCTAAAAACTCTTCAATCCAGCCACACAGCTGGTCTGATATTCCGTAGGCTCTTACTTTGTTTATCAGGCGACAGTGAGGAACTGTATCGAACGCCTTCCGGAAGTCAAGAAAAATAGCATCTACCTGGGAGCCTGTATCTAATATTTTCTGGGTCTCATGAACAAATAAAGCGAGTTGGGTCTCACACGATCGCTGTTTCCGGAATCCATGTTGATTCCTACATAGTAGATTCTGGGTTTCCAAAAACGACATGATACTCGAGCAAAAAACATGTTCTAAAATTCTACAACAGATCGACGTCAGAGATATAGGTCTATAGTTTTGCGCATCTGCTCGACGACCCTTCTTGAAGACTGGGACTATCTGTGCTCTTTTCCAATCATTTGGAACCCTCCGTTCCTCTAGAGACTTGCGGTACATGGCTGTTAGAAGGGGGGCAAGTCATTCTCAAATACTGGATGAATAAAGTCTGGTACTTGCACGTTGTGTACTACACTTCATTTTCACCCCCAACTCCACCACTTTGGTAGATGGGCGTTTTTTATCCCCACAGCGACCCTTTCCAGACAGTAAGTGATATCTGTAGTAAATTTGTTTGAAATCGGTCCATTGGTTTAGGAGGAGATGTGGAACATATGCATACATACATACATACATTTTTATAATATGTATGAATTTTTTTTTTAATTTTCAGTGTTGAACAAACAAAACTCCAAGCCCCAATGGAATCCTTTTAAGATTCTATACAGAATTTGTGTCTGAGTTAGCCCCTCTTTTAACCATAATTTATAATAGATACCTCAAATGAAAAGCTTTGCTCAGTAGGTGACATAAAACACAGGTCACAACCATCTGCAGGAGAGCAGCAGAAGGGTCCCACTGTATCCCTTTTAGCCCTATTTGAAACAGGTCCCATATACTTGTTCTTAGATAGATCAGATATTTTGCAAGCAAGTCATCCACATACTTTACATATCACAGCTATGTGATCGTCCATTTAATATTCCCATAAATTGGCACAGTCAGATATTTGTATTACTTGGCCGATTCCAATTGTGACATATTGGTATTGTAGTTGTAGGATACAGCATTTTTTGTTTTTTGAAATGCAAAATTGTATATTACTGAATGTTTGAAGCAGTTGCCAATCTTTGATCACTATGAAATACTATCACTATCTGCCCTAATAATTGTGCAGTTTTTTCCAGATACTATATTGTTATAGAATATTGCATCATCGGCAAAAACTCTGAGGTTAGTATTAATGTTGTATGCCAGATGATTGCGTTGGTCCACAGCTCAGGAAGTAAGATGAGAAAGTGCAACTTGGGTTTTGCATGCCCAATAATTTTGTAATCCATCTTGGTTGGTGTGGCAGTCATTCTGTTTTACATAACTCATTACTTCAACATGAGCTTACAGTAATTAAGTTTCAATTATTGGTAATAGAATCTGTTTGAGACACAACAAATCTAGGTACTGCAATTAGCAATAGCTGATATTTTGTAAGAGGAATTACATTTTCATCAGTTTGGAGGATAATAAATAACTAATTGTGTTAGTGAATAATGTTTGTTCACTACATACTTGTATAGCCAGTGCAGCTTAACATAATCTCAGTCTCTTCTACTGCAGTTTATATCATGCACAAGAAACATCTTTTGCTGAAAAATAATGACTACCCTATCATTTAGCTAAATCAGTAATATCACATAAGAATCATAAATCTGTCATTTTTTATTTAAACCACTAAAAGTACATAATCACTTTTTCCTGCATAAGCTACTATTGATAATATGTCTGGAACATTAAAAAATAAAAAATCACAAGAACTGACAAGTTCAAAAATTACCACAGAGTAGTGAAAAATGCTTGACAGTATGAAGAGTGCTTATACTTTTTTCTCATGTTGGTTGCTGTAACACAATTATCTTGGACCAAGATGTGGTGTGGACCAAGATGTGGCTAGTCTTTAGCACTGTATAAGCTGTACTTGTCACTCCATGGTCAGGGAGAAGGAACAGATGACCTTGAAACTCAAAGCTGATTTGACAGTCACATAGGAGGAATTAGAACAGGTGAGAGCTACAATTGGCAGCAGTAAGACTTGGACTAGGGTAAAACTCAATTGAAGTCAAATTTGCCAACTCTGAAAAGAGATTTGAGAGATGCTGCCAGTCTGCCAGCTTTAGTTTAGTTTTTCTCCAGCAGGTTTAGGGCTCTGGAGACTGCAGATAGACATCTCCAACAGAGTTAGGCATCTAGAGACTATTGACACAAGTGTCAAGTCAGCCCAATTTGTTCAGGATCACTTTGACTAGACAAGGGAAAATTAAGGTTGTTACTGGTAATCAGAGTGTCAAAAAGACCAAGAAGATCCTTCTGCTAGAGATTAGTCACTGTAGGGGTATCTGAACTAGCACAGAAGTCACTGGGTAGTGAATACCAAGAAACTGACTTTCAAGCCACGTACAGCTCTCTATGATGTCACCTGTGATTTAGACTCGCTGTGGAAAGATCTTGATAAAGAAGATCAGTTTATGAATTATAGGATGTGCTGGCAACCGTTTGAACCATAAACTCAATTACACAATTGAGGATGACATCAACATCACTGGGAATGTCCCTCATACTAAGGTGAAGACTGTGTAACTCTTTCAGCAGTACACCCAGTCTTACACGAGTTGTTCCATTAAATGTGGGGCTATCACACAGCTGTGTGATTGATGCATCCCCATGCATTCTTTTTGTGAGATAGGTGCAACCAGTTGGTATCTGATATCATCATAATACTTTGGTCACTTCAGGAAAATAATGTGCACTACACATTCAAATATTTTGACATGTTGCAGATTTTACCAAATCTAAAGTAAATCATTTAAATTTTGTATAATCTGATTTTTTAATTCTATTCTGTAAGTTGACCCTTTCAAAATTCAAATTGAGAGTGTGTTAGTATTCTTGCAGGTCTTCAGTCCTGAGACTGGTTTGATGCAGCTCTCCATGCTACTCTATCCTGTACAAGCTTCTTCATCTCCCAGTACCTACTGCAACCTACATCTTTCTGTATCTGTTTAGTGTATGCAACCATTGGTCTCCCTCTACGATTTTAACCCTCCACACTGCCATCCAATACTAAATTGGTGATTCCTTGATGCTTCAGAACAGGTCCAGGTCTTGGTAATGGTTGGATTACTGTTGCTTTTGTTGCATGTAACAATGCAGGTAGACCTGGTTTGGAGTCCTTTGAAACTCGTGAAATTTTGGCTTACCGTACTATACCTGTATCTGAGATTATTATCTCGGGTGAGGGTTCTTATCTTATGCCACATGCGAGTTTAACTTTGACTTGTCGTAGACGTCTGAAGATAAATTCTGATTCTAATATTCACTTATGGGTTAAGGCTCATGGTTCTTCCTCTTTGGAAGATTGTCGCATTGTGGGTGACTGTACTCTGTATAACCATTGAAAGCAGTCCTTCTTCTAGTCAAGTTGTACTACAAACTTCTCTTCTCCCCAATCCTATTCAATACCTCCTCATTAGTTATATGATCTACCCATCTAATCTTCAGCATTCTTCTGTAGCACCACATTTCGAAAGCTTCTATTCTCTTCTTGTCCAAACTAGTTATCACCCATGTTTCACTTCCATACATGTTTACACTCCATACAAATACTTTTAGAAACAACTTCCTGACACTTAAATCTATACTCGATGTTAACAAATTTCTCTTCTTCAGAAACGCTTTCCTCACCATTGCCAGTCTACATTTTATATCCTCTATACTTCGACCATCATCAGTTATTTTGCTCCCCAAATAGCAAAACTCCTTTACTACTTTAAGTTTCTCATTTCCTAATCTAATTCCCTCAGCACCACCCGACTTAATTCGACTACATTCCATTATTCTTGTTTTGATTTTGTTGATGTTCATGTTATATCCTCCTTTCAAGACACTATCCATTCCGTTCAACTGCTCTTTCAAGTCCTTTGCTGTCTCGGACAGAATTACAATGTCATCGGTGAACCTCAAAGTTTTTATTTCTTCTCCATGAATTTTAATACCTACTCCGAATTTTTCTTTTGTTTCCTTTACTGCTTGCTCAATATACAGATTGAATAACATCGGGGAGAGGTTACAACCCTGTCTAACTCCCTTAGCAACCACTGCTTCCCTTTCATGTCCCTCGACTCTCATAACTGCCATCTGGTTTCTGTACAAATTGTAAATAGCCTTTCGCTCCCTGTATTTTACCCCTGCCACCTTCAGAATTTGAAAGCGAGTATTCCAGTCAACATTGTCAAAAGCTTTCTCTAAGTCTACAAATGCTAGAAATGTAGGTTTGCCTTTCCTTAATCTAGCTTCTAAGATAAGTCGTAGGGTCAGTATTGCCTCACATGTTCCAATATTTCTACGGAATTCGAACTGATCTTGCCCAAGGTCAGCTTCTACCAGTTTTTCCATTCGTCTGTAAAGAATTCGCGTTAGTATTTTGCATCCGTGACTTAGTAAACTGATTG
The DNA here is from genome assembly GCF_023864345.2 of Schistocerca serialis cubense. NCBI lineage: Eukaryota > Metazoa > Arthropoda > Insecta > Orthoptera > Acrididae > Schistocerca > Schistocerca serialis. The sequence goes on from NC_064639.1 coordinate 595,003,856, forward strand.
TTCGGTAATTTTCACATCTGTCAGCACCTGCTTTCTTTGGGATTGGAATTATTATATTCTTCTTGAAGTCTGAGGGTATTTCACCTGTCTCATACATCTTGCTCACCAGATGGTAGAGTTTTGTCAGGACTGGCTCTCCCAAGGCCGTCAGTAGTTCTAACGGAATGTTGTCTACTCCCGGGGCCTTGTTTCGACTCAGGTCTTTCAGTGCTCTGTCAAACTCTTCACGCAGTATCGTGTCTCCCATTTCATATTCATCTACATCCTCCTCCATTTACATAATATTGTCCTCAAGTACATCGCCCTTGTATAGACCCTCTATATACTCCTTCCACCTTTCTGCTTTCCCTTCTTTGCTTAGAACTGGGTTTCCATCTGAGCTCTTGATATTCATACAAGTGGTTCTCTTTTCTCCAAAGGTCTCTTTAATTTTTGTGTAGGCAGTATCTGTCTTACCCCTAGTGAGATAAGCCTCTACATCCTTACATTTGTCCTCTAGCCATCCCTACTTAGCCATTTTGCACTTCCTGTCGATCTCATTTTTGAGACATTTGTATTCCTTTTTGCCTGCTTCATTTACTGCATTTTTATATTTTCTCCTTTCATCAATTAAATTCAATATTTCTTCTGTTACCCAAGGATTTCTACTAGCCCTCGTCTTTTTACCTACTTGATCCTCTGCTGCTTTCACCACTTCATCTCTCAAAACTACCTATTCTTCTTCTACTGTATTTCTTTCCCCCATTCCTGTCAATTGCTCCCTTATGCTCTCCCTGAAAGTCTGTACAGCCTCTGGTTTAGTCAGTTTATCCAGGTCCCATCTCCTTAAATTCCCACCTTTTTGCAGTTTATTCAGTTTTAATCTCCAGTTTATAAGCAATAGATTGTGGTCAGAGTCCACATCTGCCCCTGGAAATGTCTTACAATTTAAAACCTGGTTCCTAAATCTCTGTCTTACAATTATATGATCTATCTGAAACTAACAGTATCTCCAGGCTTCTTCCATGTATACAGCCTTCTTTTATTATTCTTGAACCAAGTGTTAGCAATGATTAAGTTGTGCTCTGTGCAAAATTCTACCAGGCGGCTTCCTCTTTCATTTCTTAGACCCAGTCCATGTTAACCTACTACGTTTCCTTCTCTCCCTTTTTCTACTACCGAATTCCAGTCACCCATGACTATTAAATTTTCATCTCCCTTCACTATCTGAATAATTTCTTTTATTTCATCATACATTTTTTCAATTTCTTCGTCATCTGCCGTGCTAGTTGGTATATAAACTTGTACTACTGTAGTAGGCGTGGGCTTCGTGTCTATCTTGGCCACAATAATGCGTTCACTATGCTGTTTGTAGTAGCTTACCTGCACTCCTATTTTTTTATTCATTATTAAACCTACTCCTGCATTACCCCTATATGATTTTGTATTTATAACCCTGTATTCACCTGACCAAAAGTCTTGTTCCTCCTACGACCAAACTTTGCTAATTCCCACTATATCTAACTTTAACCTACCCATTTCCCTTTTTAAATTTTCTAACCTACCTGCCCAATTAAGGGATCTGACATTCCACGCTTCGATCCATAGAATGCCAGTTTTCTTGCTCCTGATAATGACATCCTCCTGAGTAGCCCCTGCCCGGAGATCTGAATGGGGGACTATTTTACTCAAGAGGACGCCGTCATCATTTAACCATACAGTAAAGCTGCATGTCCTCAGGAAAAATTACGGCTGTAGTTTGCCCTTGCTTTCAGCCGTTCACAGTACCAGCACAGCAAGGCCGTTTTGGTTAGTGTTACAAGGTCAGATCAGTCAGTCATCCAGACTGTTGCCCCTGCAACTACTGAAAAGGCTACTGCCCCTCTTCAAGAACCACACGTTTGTCTGGCCTCTCAACACATACCCCTCCACTGTGGTTGCACCTATGGTACGGCTATCTGTATCGATGAGGCACGCAAGCTTCGCCACCAGCGGCAAGGTCCGTGGTTTCTTGGGGGGGGGGGGGGGGGTGTAAGATATTATAATATTATATTATTAATTATAATATTTTTGTTGATATATTTGCTAATTTGCTATTCAGTCACACTTTTTGTCACACTACATATGGTGTGGTGTACGTCTGAATGTTTCCAGTGGTTAATACTATGACGAAGCAAAGAGCCTGTCGAGTCCTTGTAATTTCCATTATTTTTGCTAGATAATTTTAAGATAAATATTTACAAAATAAAAAAACTGCAACATAACTACAGACACAGTTCCAGAAGTATTGATACCCTTACAACAATTAGTGGAGAAACAAAAGAGCTTGGCTGTAGACCTTGCATCTTTGTGTGCAGCTGATAGTAATCTCGGAACTAAGATGAGCACAGTTTCCAATACTGCAGACAATCTCAGGATGATGCAATGAGATCATACTGTTGTGTGCTGTGAAAATGTACAGTTTCAATTTCCATCTGCTTGCAATCCCAACAATCAAGCCTCCGTGTGTTTACCTCCCACCACCCCTCGCAACTGTGCTATCAAGACTGCCATAACGTGGACTGACAGTTCCACAGGGCCACACCCTCCTAACACGGCAGTGTTTGACACTCGGCCAGACACAAGTGCACATGCTCAACGAGCATCACGTGTTCCCGAACTGATGGCTCCTACCCCACCCCTTGTGGACAGTGCCTCAAACTATGCAACTTCAGCTCCTGCGCACCACCGTGCGACTGCCACTGACAACACAAAAACTGCACTCGCGCCAAGAGTTTCGCCCGCGACCTTGCTGCCACAGGCCGCACCCTCGGACAATGGACTCACTAACGGCTCACGAGCTCTAACGAGCTCATCCAACCACGGTGCCACTGCTTCGGGCCGGTGGCCATCTTGTGGCATTGACTCCTAGTACACTTCACCGCCTCGGCTCCTGTCGGATCTGCCGAGTGGCTCCGAGCACCACAACCACGCCTCGCCTTCCCCACCTGCCACACACTGTAAACAAACCACCACCCGTGCCGCCAGCAACATTTCTGTCATCACCAACGGCATGGTTCGCCTCACGCCAGGTCCCCTGATCTCCAGTAAACGACGTCGACTTTGTCCCGAGCACCTCTCCGACCTCAAAAATCAGATTTCTGAACTACTAAACTCCTGCATGCGCATACATATGACACCCAAGAAAGACGGGTCCTGGCACATGTGCGGAGACTACCGTCGACTAAATGCATGACCAATTATGGACACCTACCCCATACCTAACATTCCCTCGCAGGTGCGACCACGTTCTCTGTCATTGATTGCAAACGGGCCTACCACTAGATCCCCATGGCACCTGAAGACATCGAGAAGACAGCAATCACCACCCCGATCGGGTTATTTCAGTTTTGATTCATGCCCTTCAGTCTGAAAAAAGCAACCCAGACCTGGCAACGCTTCATCAACGAAGTGCTATTCGACCTAAAATTCCGCTTTGCATATCTTGATGACATTCTTGTGTGCAGCTCCCCTGTCAAGGGCAACATTCGACATGTGCAAACTGTTATGAACACTCTCACGGCAGCAGGCATCGAGACCAACCAGGACAAATTGTAGCTACATCAACTTGCTGTCACTTTTCTTGGTTTTCGGGTCTCTGCCGACGGCATTTCACCGCCCCCTGAGAAAGTACAAACAATACTAAACCTACTCAGACCTTCGTCATTCAAAGAGCTCCGGCACTTTATGGGGACGGTTAATTATTATCGCCGGCATCTACCTCGGGCTGCGGAGATTCAGGCTCCACTGACGGACGCCTTGGCAGGCATCAACACTTCTGGATCTTGGCCCGTTCCATGGACCCCTGCTATGACTGACTCTTTCACTGGCCTCAAAAATCTCACATCCTCATCCCAATGCGCAGCTTATCATCACCACAGACGCTAGCGATACTGCCATCGGTGCTGTCCTTAGCCAGACAATCGATGGCCAAACTTCACCTCTGCAGTCCTTCTAGCGCAAGCTCACCAATGCACAACAGAAATATTCCACGTTCGACAGGGAGTTGCTCGCAGTCTATGAAGCGATTAAGCATTTTAAGACTGACATTGAGGGACTCCCTTTCTATGTTTTAAAGGACCACAAACGACTGGCTGCGTCCATTACAAACCCACCAGCTGACCCGCCTCCTCGCCGCTTCAGATACATGGACTTCATATCTCAGTTCACCACCGATGTCAGACACATAAAGGGTGCTGACAATATAGTTGCTGATTTCCTTTCACGAGTCGACACCGTCCATTCGCTGTTAGACCTCTCTGAACTGCCTAACCTCCAACCCGCCGACGAGGAAACACGAAACCTGATTTCAACTCTACTTCTTCACTACACTTCATCTGCACCACCTTCCCTGGCATTTCTGGTGAGATCTGGTGCAGCGACAGTACGGGCATGTTACGCCCCCTCCTCCCAACCACACTCCGTCGAGCTATCTTCAATGCATTGCATAATTTAGCCCACCCCGGTGTTCGTGCATCCGCCTGCCTCGTAACGGAGCACTTTGTATGGACAAATGTCAACAAGGACTCCCACCAATGGGCACGCTTCTGCATCACGTGCAAACACTGCAAAGTACACAAGCACACTTCACCCCCCCTCGATGCCTTTTCGATCCCTCCTGGGCGTTTCCAGCATATTCACATTGACATTGTCGGCCCTCTCTCCCCCTCTAACAGCTTTCGTTATGTTCTCCCGTCTATTGATCGAACAACTCGCTGGGTCGAGGCTGTCCCCCTCCCCAATATTACGGCAGAAACTGTTGCTCGAGCTTTCATCGAGTCATGGGTATTGCATTTTGGATGTCCAGCTATCATCACGACTGACCAGGGCAGACAATTTGAGTCGGCCCTGTTCAATGGGATTTGTAACATTTGTGGCATCCGGCGCATCCGTACCACAGCATACCACCCGCAAAGTAATGGGCTAGTCGAGCGCTGGCACTGCACTTTCAAGGCGGCTCTTCGATGCGACCACTCTCAATGGACGGAGGCCCTTCCCCTTGTGCTAATCGGCATTCGCGCAATCTGTAAGGAAGACCTCAAAGGCACAATAGCCGAGTTCGTATACAGCCAGAACATTGTTCTTCCTGGCGAACTTGTGAGCCCTTCCGCTTCTCTCCCTCAGTCTGACTTACCTTCCTTCACGGACCACCTCAGACGCCACTTCATCAACCTCCATATCCCTCCGCCTGCCAGCCATTCCTGCCATAAGGTTCACGTCCTGAAATCTCTGGACAATTGCGAGTACATCATGCTCCGAGATGACACTGTCCGTGCTCCCCTCCAACCTCCATATACCGGCTCGTACCGAGTTCTCCGGCACTCAGCCAACACCTATGACATCCAGATGAAAGATTCAGCTGTTACAGTCTCTCTCAACAGACTTAAGGCTGCTCAAGTCAAGCCTTCTTCTACCCCCCTTCAGGCCACGACCACGCCACTCACTGTCGTGGCTCACGACGCTCCGACCATTCCCTGCACGTCAGACTTACACACTCGATCGAGTGACTTCCAGCTCCAATCGTCGAGCTCTCCTCTGACCTCGCCGTTTACTCCGGTCTCATGCACTCTGTCGAGTGGCCACATGCTCCCCACATCAAGCTTACCTATGTTCACGCCCTCGCTGCCGGGCCCTTCGCCGGTCCATTCGACCTCTCCACCGTCGCCTGCCTCGCCCTGTCGAGGTTTCTCACTCCCCCCTGTCTTGAACGTGCCCTCGCTCGAGGTGTTCGTGCATGTCCCCCCAGACATAATCTATGACATCTCAATAATACTGCGCGATTATACACTGTTCGTCGTGTGTTTCTCTTCATCCAGTGCTCATGACACAACCTCTGCCATTCCTTGCCAACTGGTGAAATGTGTTCCCCCCCCCCCCCCCCCTCCCCGCCCGACGTCGACTTGGACATGCTTCGTGTGTTCGCCACACCCACCGGAGACATCATCATCGTTGCTCCATTCCACCTGCAAACCACCGGCCTACCTGTTGCCACACAACCAGCATGCCCAGTACTACACCCGGCTCGCTTCAATGACTTCCAGGTTCGGTGGACGAACCTTCCTTCACGACATCTACCCACACAGCTCCCTGGCGACGCTGTCGAGCTGACTGTGGTCCGGCTCCCGCGGACCACCCCTGCTGACGCCATAGTCACCGCCCCCCCCCCTCCTGCCTCTCACGGGGGGGGCTATGTGGCGCCGATGAAGTCGATATGCATTCATCTTTGGACTCTAAGCATTATCTTTGGCTGTTCCGCCATGTTCAAGTCAGTTCTTTGTGATCCTTGTATGTGTTAAGGTTAATAAATGAACTATTGCTAAATGGGTGTGATTATTGGTGCACCCAAACCGGTAGTCCTCCTCACTATCAAAGAGCTACACTGCCTGTCAAAAAATCAACCTTAGTTTGGGGTACTAAACACACTCTCAAAACTTCAAAGCAATTTTTTTTTAGAATTTTTGCAAGCTGCATCTAACTGTTTTGTCTGATTGATATTTGAGTTCTGAACCTCATGCACCATAATTATAAAAAATTACAAAAATCCAGCTGCCATGTGGTTTCCTTGTCAGTAGCAGTCCCATACACTTCAGCAATCTACTTTGGAACAAATTGCACTTTCCCATTATCCTGGCAATGGACCAGAATCTGTTTTATCTCCATTTGAGCATATGTGATCATGCCATTTCACATCCATACAAAATGCTACACACGGTTATTTGTACAAAATGACTGATTCCATTTCTGACTTATTGATATGGTAATCTAACTGCATATTTCCACAACAATGTCAGATAGTACCAGTACTTCATTATGGGTAACTACATCACCTGCTAAAAGTCTGAAGTTACAGTTAATGAGGGTCCCAACACACTTCCCTGGGGCACACCTTGAGTTATTTCTACATCTGTCACTGACCCTCCATCCAAGATAACATGCTGCATCATCTCTATGAAAAAAATTCTCTGTCCACTGTCACGAAGAGTGTAAGTGGCAGTAGTTTTTATGAAATTAGTGCAGTAATATGTGATTTATGGAACAAAAATGATGAATAAATAGATGAGTGACCAAATGAATTTTTATGTTACTCTCTTCCTTGGTCAGCGGGGAAGGCTATTGCCTGTAACCATTATCCAGTTCTCTATTTTCCAATTGCTACTCAATGTTGTGGCAACTCCTGTCTGGGCAAACTTCAAAATCTGTGATGAGGTAGGCAAGCTAGCTTATGTGTGAAGTCCTGCCAGGACAGGACTACTTCCAAAATTGGATGGTGTAAAACCCCAGTCCACCATAGTCCTGAGTTAAATTACCCAATACTGTGGCCCAGCACTATACTGTCTTGTTCATTTATGTAACTATTGCCAATAGCAAGACAGGCTCGATGCCAGCTATTGGTCTCATGTGGGCCAACCAGCTTCATTTGTCTTGAGCCCACCATCTGCTAGCTGCTGGTCTATGAGCCATTGCTAGAACTAATGATTCCAGAGCTTGAGCTCTTTGATGGTAACTTCATCCAGTCTCCAGACATCTTCAAGGGGTCCTGGGTTCGCAGCCTGACTGAGCACCAAAGTGGTCAGCTGTTCAGCATGTGCCTGCTGAATACCTGATATCAGTCTTGTGTCTGCGAGTACACACCATTTACTGCCACTTCACTGATGTAGCAATTATGACCTGTGTCCTGCCTGACACTGCTACAGCCGAGCATGCCACCATGTGCTATGTTGAGATAGCAGCTTCTACCTGGGAGTCACTACCATCAACCTCGACATGAGTGTCTTACTGAATAAAGAATTTTATAGCCAATTGAGCTCTTCCAATTCCAGTACTGCCAGGTATCTCATAGTATACAACCGAGCAACCAGCGTTAATGGTGTCTGCACCCCTGATTGCATTGTATCATATTCCTGTGCCATCAGTTTCTTTTACAGTTAGATATGTGACATTTCCATCAATGATAATTTCCACACTGAAGTACAGCCTTGGAAAAGCCAGCCATGACAAAACCCTTCCATCTGGTGTGCAAAATACCATCAGATTAAAAAAAAAAAATTGTAGTAATTCCAATTCCAAAGCAAGCAGTTGTTGACAGGTGTGAAATTTACTGAACTATCAGTTTAATAAGTCATGGTTGCAAAATACTAACATGAGTTCTTTACAGAAGAATGGGAAAATGGTAGAAGCCAAACTCAAGGAAGATCAGTTTGGATTCCAGAGGAATGTAGCAACACACAAGACAATACTGACCCTACAACTTACCTTAGAAGATAGGTTAAGGAAAGACAAACCGAAATTTATAGCATTTGTAGACTTAGAGAAAACTTCTGACAATGTTGACTAGAATACTCTCTTTGAATTTCTGAAAGTAGCAGGGGTAAAATAGGGGGATTTAAATGCTATTTACAACTTGTACAGAAACCAGATGGCAGTTATAAGAATCAAGAGTTATAAGAGGAAGGCAATGGTTAAGAAGGGAGTAAGATGAGGTTTCAGCCTATCCATGATGCTGTTCATTCTGTACATTGGAGAAGCAGTAAAAGCATCCAAAGAAAAATTTGGAGTAGGAATTAAACTTCAGGGAGAAGAAATAGAAACTTTGAGATTTGTTCATGACATTGTAATTCTGTCAGAGACAGCAAAGGACTTGAAAGAGCAGTTGAACAGAATGGACAGTGTCATGAAAAGAGGAAATAAGATGAACATCAATAAAAGCAAAGCAAAGCTAATCAAATGTAGTTGAATGAAATTAGGTGATGCTAAGGGAATTCGATTATGAAATGAGAAACGTAAAATAGTAGATATGTTTTACTACTTGGAAACAAAATAACTGATGATAGCTGAAGTAGAGAGGATATAAAATGTAGACTGGCAATGACAAAAAAGCATTTCTGAAGAAGGGAAATTTTTTAACATCAAATGTAGATTTAGTGTTAGGAAGTCTTTTCTGAAGGTATGGAAGTGAAACATTGATGATAAACAGTTCAGACAAAAGAATAGAAGCTTTTGAAATGTGGTGCTACAGAAGTATGTTGAAGATCAGGTGGGTCAACTGCATAACCAACAAGGAGGTACTGAATAGAATTGGGGAGACAAGACATTTGTGGCACAACTTGACCAAAAGAAGGGAATGGTTGATAGGTCACATTCCCAGACATCAAGGGATCACCAGTCTAGTACTGGAGGGAAGTGTGGTGGGTAAAAATCAAAAAGGGAGACCAAGAGATGAATACAGTAAGCAAACTCAGAAAGATGTAGTTTGCTGTAGTTATTCAGAGATGAAGAGGCTCACACAGGATATAGCATTGAGGAAATCTATATCAAACCAATTTTCAGATGGAAAACCATAACAGCAACAACAACAACAACAGCAGCAGCAGCAGTACAGGTTACATTTGCTGGCTCATCAGTAAGTCATTTTTTGTAGTATATGTGATTATCATTTAATTTGTGAACAGACCCTCAGTCTTAAGCTTCTCACTCCATGCCCAGTTATGCAAAGTGTGTGATCACCAAATAAAAATAAAATTTGGGGCAAGCTATTATGAGTTGCCTTCTTAAGTGGAACCAAATAACAGCATTTTTAAATTCAAGATTTCTATGGCTGCTGTCAATTTCCTTAAAGTACTGTTGAATATTAAATATTTAAAAACTAGAATAGGAATATAACCAATGTTTCATTCATACTTCAGTGGTCTATAAAACACCCAATGATACACTGGGACACAAGTTCTATCAATAATCAGTTCACACCAATGGTGCTTACATACCAAATACTGCTACCATCACATCCATCACATGACTCAGAAGTACTCTGTCTTGCACCTGCTGAATGTCCAAGCCCACTGCATTTATGATACAAAGCATATCTAAACAAGGACTTGTCTCTCTCTCTGAGTCAGTGGATTAGAATAGCTATTACAAAGCCTATCAACAAGTAAAATAGAGAAAATGAAATACCAGAATAGTCCCTGGTGGTGCACTTACATTATGTTGAGGGTGTCAGTGAATGCTCAGACATTCTGCTTCAACATGGAGGCATCAAACCAATTTTTTTTTTTTCTGAGAGCCCAGAATTTGATAGGATATAATAAAAATGCCATAAAAGCTCACTACATCACAGATGTATACAAAATGTATTGCAAGTGTGATGCTTCCCACCTGCGGAAAGCAGGAGAAGCTGTGAACAGCCATAGCCTTCCAGGAAGCCCTACTGCTTGTGAGCGGCCATGTGCATACACATGCAAAATAAGAGAGACAGTAGAATTCCTGAAACAGCCTTACGACATCCAAAGAGAGGACTGCAACATGATCATAGTTTAGTGTTTACCAGCAATCCTCGTATCACAGGTGAAACGCATTCATTAAGCAGTGCCCTCACTGGACATTTCCTTGATTGAAAATGAAAATTTCATTGCCATGATGGCTTAAACAGATTGTGTAGGTGGAGCTCATGTCGTTTTCCATTACAGTCAACAGGAAAGCACAGTCCTCACAGGCTTATCACTCACTGGGCTACCAATTACAAATAAGCCACATAACATATAAATAGTCTTCCATATCCATCCTCACACTGTTTTCTGAAGAAGAAAACAACAACACAGCAGAAACACCTGTTATTTTAGTATTTCATATTACGACACGTCAGAAGGACGCCCAGAAACATCGGAACATTCAGAAGGATTTTAATATAGTATTTTTAAGTTCCTCCTTATCATCTTTATTAGTCATTAAGGCAGGGAATGTGAGGAACAGTTTTTCAGATCTCATATTTTTTTCTTTAAAATGATGATATATAAAGATGGTAGCATATCCAGTTATCTGAAATAGTCACATTATTTGCATTGGCTTATGCTATAAAAATGTTCATTACAATCAAGGAAAAGTGTGTGAATGACTTTGCTCAGCTGACCAATGAATTTTGATGATTGGCAGTAGGGTGACAACCACAGGCAACAAGTTTCATTGCTTATTAATTACATCTGGTATTCACTGGAGACTGTCATTTATGCTGAAATGTGCTGCTGACAAGTAAAAGGACTCATTCACTTTCTGCAAATCTTGCCACAATGTTCTCACACATATTCAGATTTTTTTAGCTGTTTAAATTTTATATGGCTTTCTACAACAGTTCACATATGGCTGTTTTGTAATGTCATATATGTTCTTCCATTAGGTGATTATTTTGGTCTTTTCTTATCCCTTGGATTCCATAAAAGAAACCTTCGCTGATCCATCTGCAATCCTTTGGCTATGTGTCCTGTCCACCTCTATTTCATTTTCATTCCAGTTATTATTAAGTATTCCAGTCCAGTTTGTTGCATGATACATGTGTTCGTTTTTCGGTCTCTCCTAGTGATTCCCAACATGCATCTGCCTAATAGTGTGCTTCTGAGTGTTCTGCCAAGTTGTTGTTTCTATTTTATGCACAATATTTTGAAGAATGACACAGCCACATTCTTCAGGTGCAATGAGTTTTGCTGTTATGTGTACTAACTGCCTGGACTCCAAGCAGACTGTGAACTCATTGTTCGTCTCATGCCACTGTTTATAGTCGAGTTCAAGTGCTGAGAAACATCCTGAGACATCAAGGAATTATCAGTTTACTACAGAAAGAGGTAGAGAGAGAGAGAGAGAGAGAGAGAGAGAGAGAGAGAGAGAGAGAGAGAGAGAGAGCCAGAAAGACAGACAGACAGAGACTGGATGGGCGGGTGGTCGGGTGGTCAAAAATTTAATTTAGAAGACCAATGGACAAATACAGTTAGCAGCTTCAAATGGATGTAGGCTGCCATAGTTAGTTATCTGAAGATCAAGAGGCTTGCACTGGATAGAGTATCATAGAGAGTTGCATCAAAACAGTCTTCAGTCTGAAGACCACAAAAACAATAGATTATTAAACATAATGAACAATACGACCACTCAAAATTAAATATTGACTAGGAAAGGTGTTGGAATAGTTAATGATACCCTTAAGGGGAACCTGCAAATTATAAATTGGAATTGTGAGTGTACAAGGCAGTGAATATGAACTCTAAATTAATTGAATCCCTCATAAAATTTATCAGCACCTTTGCAAAACTGTTTCCAATTGAAAAGTCTGAAATAACGCACTGATGCTGTACCAAAAAGAAGCTACTAAATTATCATGTAGCAGGAAGAGAGGACAACACAAAATGATCAAGATAAGCACAGAGATCAGCTTCTTTCATAGTATAGAAGATATTGTTACTTACAATCAAACAGCCATAAAGGCTTGCATTTAATAAGTTCCAAAAAATAAAACTGGTGTGGAATGCAGTTAGATGGGAAACTGGAAAGTCTGCCAAGGAATAAGATGATCTAATAATTAAAGATAATGACCAAATGGTCCATGACAGTAAAATACAGCAAGCCTCTTTCACAATCAATTTCCTAACGTGACAAAGAAACTCTGTACAGACAGCCAAAGAAAAACCACATGCAACAGTCAGTGCCACAAGCATACAGTTACTTTGAGATCACTCCAACTTCTTCCAGAGAAATCAAGAAAACCTTAAAAGTAATTCTCATCATCTGATAACATTTCAAGCAAAATATTAAAAGCACGTTCTTCTGAGACAGCTATAATACTAATCCATGTGCGTAATGCATTACTTTCACAAAGTATCTATCCAGACTAATATATGTCATTTTTAGACTTCTCATTAAGAAATTTTGTGGCAGAATTCCCTACCAGGTGACAGGGAACATCCAAATAACATAGTCAAAATGGTTGATCATATAAATGATTTATTTACAAACCACAATACAATGTCACGTCCATATTTGTTCATGGCACGGAACGCACTGCGATCATTGCTCCATCCACAGATCCACAGATATAGCTCTCCTCACTCCTCACTCACAGTTGATGTGTGTCACTATCAATATCCCCAAAGAGCCCCCCCCCCCCCCAAAAAAAATCCCCTTTTTATTGTGAGCATTGGAGGGAAGATGTGAACTGTGCTGAACCAGTATGCACAGAAGTGTGTGACAAGCCCTGTCATGGCTGGCTGCAGTGCAGGACACAGTTAGACCATTTCTTGGAGACATAACATGTGTTTTGCTGGTGCTGTAGAGTGTATAGGAAATAGGTGGCATGGAAGACACCCATACCTAGACATACCTGGACAATGGTGGCTTGTACAGGGCCTGTGGGAGTGATGACAATGGGATCATCTCTGCAGCGGAGCCAACCTTGTCCTGAGGCGGAGCTGTAAGCAGTGATTGTGAGAGAACCCTTGGGTTGTAGATGGTGAGGACACCATCTGATGAAAGGTGGGAGGACTTGGAAGCATAGTTGATGTCACTGAGGAGAGTGTGAGTGTGGTTGAGGCATTGGATGTGTACAGAGTTTCTTGGTCGCATGTCTTCATTGCAAAGTGTGAGCCACAGATCATTATTGATGAGCTTGATGGTGATCTCATCTGGGCTGAAGTTGCTGAGATCTAGCTGAGTGGTGGCAGGGGCTGATGTGCCAGACTTGGCTATCCATGCATTGGGTAGTTATAGGTTGTAATTGTCATTCTTCATGGCATTCATGGCAATGTTCTCTTGAAGAACCCAAGCTGGTTTCAAGCAGTTAATTGAAACAGCCATTCTTTTGTCATTAGTCAAAATGTCAAATGGATGTGTGTGTCTCTTTTATGTGAGACATCTTTTAAGGGGAGCTGTGGGTGGCGTCTGTAGTGCCAGCCGCACCATGTCGTCTCGTTGCATGACATATTCACAATTTGAGACCGCTGTATATACGAAGACCGTGGGTGCAAGTGGGGAGCAGTGGAGTGACACATGAATAAGTCTAATGTGGACCTTCACTTCACTGCATTGCTGCACTAGAGCAGGTAAGTCTATCTGCTCATGGCCTTGTGTGGGTAGGACAAAGTCAGTGGTGAGAACTAGTGATAATACCTCAGCGAGGGACACTTGTAAGTCATCCTTGAAGGCTGTTCAGATGCTGTAGAACCCCCCAAGGTAGTACTTCAATCCACAATTCTCTGTGACACATAAAGACAACTTTGAGAGTCCAATGCTGCTTCTCTATCGACTAGGTACTCTACGGGTGACAAACTGCTGTGCAATTACATTTGATTCTGCAGAGGTTACACAGAGCATCAAAGAGTGCCCATTCAGACTGGCAGCCATCATCTGTAGTAATCATATCTGGTATGCCAAACCATATTAGCCATGCCTCTACAAAGTTGTACATGGCGGAATCCACCGTAATGTGCTTGAAGGGAAGCACTTCAACCCACTGTGAGGCTTTGTCAGTGAAAGCAGGTACTTGAATCGCTCAAACTCTGAGAGGGATCCAACAAGTTTGATGTATGTGTGCCACAAGCAGACTTTCAAAATTTCAAACTGACCTAACTGCAGTCTTCTGACTTTACAGCACAGGAACAGAATGCAAGCCTTTGCCCAGGTGCGGCAGTTCCACTTGATGTTGAGTCACATGAAGCATTGTGTTATGAGGCAGACTGTGGGTCTGATCCCAGGGTGAGAAAGGCTGTAGGGTTGGTCAAAGATTTCTCATTGCATTGTTAGCAGCACAAATGGCTGAATCCTGTCGAGAGAGATGTCTCTTAGAATTTGGTGTTTTAGTCCCCAGAACGGTGTGTCATTCAAGTCATAGGCTGGTAGTGTCATTGCAGATCAGTCACACTATGCTCACATCATAGCTGTAGTGTTGCGGAATAGTAAAGAGTTGGAAACGTGGAATATTGTCAAAGTTTCATTGCCTATGCCAAGAGCCAGAGGCAGTAGGTTGGCCAAGAGGTAAGAGGGTTGCACATGTATCGGAATGTGTCGTCACGCAGCGGCAATGGCGTGGTTACACACAACAGGAGAGAGAGAATTGCTTAGCACGTGGGTTTGTGTTAGATGGAGACTTTCGTAGAGTGTAAGACAGAGGTATAGCATCAGCTGTACTGCATTTCACAACTTCGCTTAAGTCTGTCATAACAACACATAACTCTGTCTCAAGAACACCTAAGGGGCGAGTAAGACAGATAAGTCAGCAGTATAAGTGGAACGAATGCGTTCATTACAAATGAGCATGAATTCAGGATGTCGCTCGTGCTTCCTATAAATACGCCAGCTTTGATAGCAACAAGGCACTCACAGTTAGACTTGCAGTTAGATGTGTACTGGGAAGTTGCGTAGCGCTCAGCTCGGTGATCGACATGTTAATCTTTATTAAGGAGATGTTGCAGTAAGGGCGGCCCATCCAGCAGGAGACGTGAGGGAACAGTACCAGCTCTGGACCTCTCTGCTGTCGCTCTCAATCACCAACCCAGGATCAGCAGACATCGGCGGCAGACTCGCTCGCCGCCAATGCTGACCACATCAGTGAACCATCGTCGAGATCGTGTGGGGCCTAAGCCCTGTGCATCCGCCGTCACAACCGGGTGAGCCAACGACGCTGGGGGATTGCAGCCCGTTCCGCCCGTCCACCATGGACGAGCCACCAGGAGGAGCAGGGAAGAAGATGGGATGGGATAGAGTACACTCTGCACTACGAGAACGCCTCCCATGCCGACGGCGCCAGGTCTCCAACCCGGAGCCTCCATGCGCAGTGACCAGCCAGGCGCCACCAGCCAGACATGGCCGAAGTACGAAGTAAGGACATTCCTCCGCTATGTCACAGCATGCAGCGCTGCGCTAGTAAGACTGGTGCAGCCCGGAGCTGGTGTCATCGCTACGAGTCAGCGAGGACTCGGGGAAGGTCGTTGATATCACCAAGCTCAGCCAGCCTGTGTTATGCAGGCCACATTGTACTCGGCAGGAATAAAGGTGTTATGAATTAATAATGTTTCTTTGGCGTTTCTGACGCATCCACAGTCATTTCCTAGCATCCTGACAACTCGAGGGGTCACCACTCGGCCTCCAATCCACTGTAGGTGACCGGGACCATACGCCTACAGGTTTGGTGTCAGAAGTCCTCACGCCCACCGCATACTGATTTGGTATCAAAAGTGTTCGAACCGCCCACTACAGCACTGGCCTGCAGATCTGGTATCTGGAGTCGTTGACACCACGACTGCAGGACTGACACCACAGAGTTGCGGTCAGAACTATCAACTCTACGCAGCCTTGTGGTAAGTGCACAAGGCGATTTTTGTTAATAACTATGGATGCATGTTCTTTGTTGGGAGTGCAATTTGTGAAACCTGCAGAAACAGTAGATTTATCTGAGTTTAAGGGAAACATTTGGGAAACGTACTTGGTACCAGTCAGATGTACTGCGTGTAATTTAACGGGGCACGGGGAGCCATGCACGAAGTTTGTACCAGTAGAATGTTCAATTTGTAGACGGTTTGGTCATGCAGCGCACAATTGTAGAGAGTGTTGCTGGGCAATAACAAGGCAGAAGGATTAATTTTGTTTAGTTGTGCATTGTGCGTCTTGTTTGTCTTCTTGTGTGTAGTGCTCAACTGTGACAAAGGAGGTGAGTAGCTTGTGTAGTTATTGTTCTGAGGAGTAAATTCAGTATAGAGTAAGTTGTTGGTAAGTTGCACAAATCATGCCAGAAACAAGATCCGTTAGTACTGAAGTGAGTATAGCTGCTCTGATGGAGCAAGTCTCAAAATTGTTGGAAGAGAACGCACAGCATAAGTTACGTCGTGTAGAATTAATGACGCAAATGGAGACCTTGTGTTCGGCGCAAGAGTCGCAAATGGATTCAAGTGAGTGCAAGTCAGTAGCAATGTCCAACCTTGCAATATATCCTTCAATAACTAACCTGATCACTCCTTTCTCGGGTAAAATACAGAGGATGTCACAGCGTTCATTAATGATGTTTTGGCAACAGCTGCAATGAGCAATTGGTCGGACATAACTACGTTCCGTATGGGAAATTTGCAACTTGCAGGGGAAACCAAGACGTTCGTGATGTGCCATGAGATGCTTAGTAAGGTGAGCATGTTTGAAGAATTGGCAGATGGGTTACGACAAAGATATCGTAAGCAGAATAGTGCAAGATTTTTTAGGGAGAAGTTAGCTAATTTGACACAGAAGGTCAATGAGACAGTGGAGTCTTTTTCAGATAGGATATGGAAAATTAATTCACAGACCTATCAATTATCGGGTAATCCTGATGCGGATAGTGTATTACTACGAGAGGCAGAAAACAGAGCTCTCGATGTATTCCTCAGGGGAATTCCTGCAGAATTTTCTTGTAGGGTTATGATGGATAATCCTGGGGATTTAGCTGCAGCACTGTGTATTACAATGCATCTGCAGGAGATAGACATTGCAACAAGGGTTCGCAATGATAAACGCTTCTTTGTGTCAAAGAGGAATTGTTACCGTTGTGGGAGGAAAGGTCATGTGAAGGCTCAATTCAGACAGCCGCAGTGCTGTGCTTGTAAACGCTACGGTCACCAGGTGAATGAGTGTCGTAGTAAGCAGAATGGTAACGGGAATAAACAGGAAAAGCGTTAAACAGGAACGGGAGTGTTTCTTCCATCGGAAGACATTCCCAGTAAGCAGAAGTACGGTGAAAACTAGTACAGAGATGGATTGTTGCTTGATGGGTGTTGTAAGGAATAACAGATGTAAGTTTTTGATTGATACAGGGGCACATGTATCTGTTGCTAGTCTAGACCTCATGGGTAGGAGAAGACTAGGTACTCCTAGGTATAGATTACGTGGAGTAGGGAATAATGAGTTGCAATCATTGGATACAACACAGCTCGTTTTTAAGATTGGAACTGTAGAGTTCAGAGAGCAAATGGAAGTGTTGCCAACTGTGGGACAAGGTTATTCTGTGATTCTCAGACTGGACTTCCTCGATAAACACCATGCCAAAATTAGTCTTTCACAGCGTACAGTTGAACTTAGTGGAAACTTGTTTTCAATGGGTACAAGAGCTGTAAATGTTTCTATGTCGCGAGGTGCATCTGTTGCTAAGATGTCACCAACTGAACCGCATACAAGGGCATTAAAGATGATTACGCATGTCAAAGTGCCTTCGGGTACAGGGAAGTTAGTTTGGTTGTCAGTAGGTACCGATGTACCATAGCAGAGACTATGTGTGGTGGAGCCACTGCAGAGCAATGAAGCATTGGATGAAATGCATTGTTTTATTAGGAGGAGTGTTGCGTGCGTAACGGATATAAATGGGGGACTGATGATTCTGGTCAGTGTAGATAATTTTGGGGCATATGAAGTGGATCTCCCAAAGGGATAAGTGGTAGCAAGCTTGGAAATACTTGACGATGAGCATATAGGTGAATCCCAAGGTGATTATAACATCAAGCAAACCATCAAGGCATCTGTACTACGTGATAAGATTCGTCATTTGGAGAATGGTGATCGGAAAGCTATGGAAGCTTTGTTATTAGAGTATTTAGATTTGTTTAATTCAGAAGGTCCATTACCAGCAACTCCTATTACACAGCACCGTATACCAACTGGCGATAGTCTGCCGGTCTATAGAAAACCATACAGGATAGCAAAACACCCATAACCACTAGTGGAAGAATTTATTAATCAACAGCTAAGGGACGGCTTTATAGAGAACAGTGAAAGCCCGTGGTCTGCCAACATAGTGGTAGTTACTAAAAAGTCATTGGACGGTACTAAAAAGTATAGGTTTTGTTGTGACTATCGTTTTTTGAACACACGAACTGTAACAGATGCATATCCAATACCAACATCCCGGAAACATTGGACAATCTAGGTCGGTGTAAATATTTTTCAACACTAGATCTAAAGAGTGGGTACCATCAGATAAAAGTAAATCCCGAGGATAGATCAAAGACGGCCTTTACAACAAGCCTTGGTCACTTTCAGTATCGCAGAATGCCATTTGGGTTGAAAAATGCTCCCGCTACTTTCCAGCGTCTGTTAGATGGTTACTTCAGGGACTGAAACCAAAGATTGCTATGGTATACCTTGATGATATCGTTACTTTTCGCGTAATATAGAAGAGCATGTGGAACGACTGAATGAAGTATTTAGTAGGCTAAGAGCGACAAATCTTACACTTAATGTCAAGAAATGTCAGTTTGCTCAGACGCAAGTGACTTATCTTGGGCATGTTATCAGTCAGGATGGGGTAAGAATGGATCCTCGTCTAACGTCGGCTGTGCGTGGTTTTCCAGTACCACAGACCACTAAACAAGTTCAGCAATATGTTGGTTTATGTAATTACTACAGACGATATGTAAAGGGGTTCGCGGAAATTGCACATCCATTAACAAGATTGTTAAAGAAAGGTGTTAAGTTTGAATGGACAGCACAGTGTCAGGAGTCATTCGAGATGCTCAAACAGATACTAACATCAGACCCAGTATTGATACTTCCTGATTTCAAACAAGAGTTCATACTATCTTGTGATGCTAGTAATATTGCTGTAGGTTGTATTCTTTCTCAGAGGGTTAATGGACAGGAACGTCTAGTGGCTTATGCTTCCAGGCAACTGAATAAGGCAGAGAAGAATTATTCAACTACAGAGAAAGAAATGTTGGCAGTGATTTAGGGTATCTCGTATTTTTGCTGTTATTTATAAGGGCGTAATTTCAAAGTGATTAAAGATCACACAGAATTGAAGTGGTTGTTGGGGTTGAGATGGGCACTGAAACTAAGTGAATTTGACTATGAGGTAATTCACAAACCAGGGGTAAAACATACGAATGCAGATGCACTCAGTAGAAAAATAGCAGCTGTACAAGTTTTGGGCATAAGTGAGAAGGAGTGGCTAAAGGCGCAAGCCACTGACAGAGGGTGTCAATTGTTCCAAATGCAACCGCAGTTTGAAATGCAGGATGGGTTGCTTTGCTGGAAGACAAAGTGCGGACTACGCGTCGTAGTACCGGAGTCGCTGAGGGAAGAAGTGTTGAAACAAGCGCACGACCATATATTGTCGGGTCATGGTGGTAAAAGAACGACTGATAGATGGGTAGCTGAAAGGTGGAAGACACGTCGCAATGATGTAGAGCAGTATGTGCAAAATTGTATACCGTGTGCACAGATTTAAGTGATCAGAAAATTCAGTTAGAGAGATTACCTGATGCGGATCGTCTGTTCGCATTCATTGGATTAGACATAATCGGAGCATTTAACAAGACCCAAGCAGGTAATCGATACATATTAACAATATTAAAGTATTTTTCCCGATACCTGGTAATGGTAGCTATTCTAGATCAGAAGGCAAGCACTGTTGTGCAAGCCTTAGTAAATAACTGGTTGCTGAAGTATGGTGTGCCTGATACTATAATTACAGATCAGGATAGTAACTTTATGTTGGAGCTGATGAAGCAGTTATGCCGTTTAGAGAAAGTTAAGAAATTGCGGACAAGCCCATTTCATCCTCAGTCGAATGGACAAACAAAACAGGTTCATAGGACGTTAGTTAAGATGATTAGTCATTACGTAAATTCAGAACAGACGAATTGGGATGTGTATTTAAATCTGTTGACAAGCGCATATAACGCGAAAGTTCATACAGAAACGGGGCTCTCTCCGTATGAGGTAATTTATGGTCGGAATATGCCATCACAATTTGATGTGCTCAAACCTCAGGTAGGTTCACAGGATGAGTCAGTGAAGAATTTCGCCAAGAAATTGAGAGAAAATTGGCAAAGGGTATGGCGTGCTAATACTAAAGCTTTGGAGAAACAAGAGAGTATTGGGCAAAGAACAGGTAAACTGCCGCAATACAGAATTGGTCAATGTGTATTGTTGGCTAATCCTTATGTTCTGAAGGGTAAAACGAAGAAGTTTTTGACGAAATATTCTGGACCATATCAGGTAAATGAAATAGTGTCTCCAGTGAACATAAAGTTGCAGTTACCAACCAAGTCGTCAGTAGTTCATGTGAGTAGGATTAAGCCATCTAAGGGTGCAGTGGATGCATTACCACAGATTCCTCCAGCAGTAACAAAGGATGTGAGGGTACCAAAGCTAAAAGAACAGCAGAGGAAAGTTCCTTATGCACTTAGGTCTAGGGATAAGTAGATTAAGTGTCCTCGGGGAGGAACATGTCATATTTATTGTTATTAGGTAATAGGGTATGTGTAGTTTTTACTTGTCATTTGTGTGCTTTAGACATGGTAAAGAAGGGAGCGATTGACATGGCTTCCTTTTCCTTCAGGTGCCATGCCAGGATGTGGCGCGGGAAACTTTTCGTCAGTCTGGTACTGCTACACTGTTACAGAGGAGAGTTGGTGCAGGTGCAACCACTAGATAAGGGAATTTTGTTTGCAAGACAATTAGATGTGGTATTGTCAAGCCGCAGGTGGACAATTGTGTTCACGTATAATATATGGGGAGTGAAGAATGATGTACGGACACTACAGGATAGGTTTATGGCACTACACGCGACCACGGAGAAGGAGGGGTTGTTTCAAGACATACGGAACGAGTATCAGGAATTGAAGCTCTCATACGAAAAGCTGAGAAGGCAGCTGCAACAAGTAACGGAAGTGGTCCCGCAAACTCTCGTTCACAGGAAACGAGGGTGGTTGGATGCAGGGGGAAAATTGCTGAAAACAGTGTTTGGAATCGCAGACGAGTAAGATATAAGGAACTTAAATAGTATGGTGAGGGAGATGCAGGAGTTGGCGGAGGAGACGAAGTCGAAAGCTGATTGGCACATGACACATATAGGTAACATGGAGCAGGGGATATTCATTGTCACTAGAACAGTGCGGGAGTTGATGTCAGACCTGGAATGGTATGCAGCAAATACCAGGAAAGTGTTGAATGGGGATATGGAGGCTATACAGGCGAGATTGAGCCGAATAGACGGGAAAATACAAGTAGCAGCTTTATTGAGGGCATTAGCAGACAGGGTGGATGATGTACGTGTCCCGAGGAGATCACGAATGTAAAATTAGAGAGATTAGAGTGCGCACGGAGGCTTTCAGACAGTCGTTCTTCCCGCGAACCATACGCGACTGGAACAGGAAAGGGAGGTAATGACAGTGGCACGTAAAGTGCCCTCCGCCACACACCGTTGGGTGGCTTGCGGAGTATAAATGTAGATGTGGATGTAGATGTAGAAATTGGAAGCGTTATATGAAGCTATGCATCACACAGTGGATGGGCAATTGAGTGCCACTTTGTTAGGTCCAGATCAGATGCTGAAGGCATTGCTGAAAGTGCAGAAAGTATTCTCGGAAGGAGTGCGTCATGTCGTGCCTCCAGCGAAGAGGGATTTACCATTAGTCTATTGCATGTCTAAAGTGAGAGTAATTACAGATGAGGTGAGTATACACGTAGAAGTGGAAATACCAGTGATGGGTATCAATTCACGGTACCAGTGTTATACAGTACACCCGTATCCAATTAGATGGGGTGCAGTTGGGAAGTGGGTGCAAGTGCAAACTCGGGAAGTGTTGTTAGTGGCAAGACAGAGCTACGGAAGATTTGACAGACTGTTTCAAGGGAAGTGTTTTTATTTGTCCAACAAAGGAGGTGGTAACCCACAATCATTTGTGTGAGATGCAGTTGTTCTTGGGGAATATGGGAACCTTAGAATGTGCAAAGAAGGTGTTACCGAAATTTCAGAAGGTTGGGGAACATTGGATTTACTCTGTGTTTGAACTAGAGACCGTAGTTGCCACTTGTTACAGAAATGGTAGATTGACAGATATATCAAAGTTTGAATTGCAGGGGAGTGGGTTATTGATTAATGGCACTGGATGTGAAATAGAGGGGAAGCATTTTCACCTGCCAGCTACTTTCACGGGTACAATAATGATTAACATGACACAGCCTATCTTATATTATCCAGAGGAACCACCACACATATTGCCTCACCAGAACGAGTCCTTGGATCCCACATTGCTACAATCTTTAGATAGCCTGATTATCTCAGAAAAAGAACAGATCTCAGTTAATCATCTACTGCAGCACGTGCAGCAATATCGGGAGAAACGTAAGCAAAACACAATTATATTTGGTGTGTCAATGACTAGCATAATCTTAGTTCTAGTGTTTATTTGTGCAACTTACTTTTGTAAATGGAAAAAGATGTCACGTTCTGAAATAACAACTGTACATCAAATACCTATGGGATGGATTGGGAATAGTGGAATGTAATACAAATAGATAACCAATGATAAGATTGGAATCAGTATTAAGTGCAAATAGATTATTTGCGCATAAGAAAAGTTTGACAGTGTTGAAGGAGTAGTTGTAAGATACCTGTAGAGTATAAGGAAGTATGGCATGCACAACCAGTAAGTCCAGAATTGTAAAATTCAGGACGAATTTTCTTAAAGGAGGGGGATGTGTAGTGTCGCGGACTAGTAAAGAGTTGGAAACGTGGAATATTGTCAAAGTTTCATTGCCTATGCCGAGAGCCAGAGGCAGTAGGTTGGCCAAGAGGTAAGAGGATTGCACATGTATCGGAATGTGTCGTCACGCAGGAGCAATGGCCTGGTTACACACAACAGGCGAGAGAGAATTGCTTAGCATGTGGGTTTGTGTTAGATGGAGACTTTCATAGAGTGTAAGACAGAGGTATAGCGTCAGCTGTACTGAATTTCACAACTTCGCTTAAGTCTGTCGTAACAGCACATAACTCTGTCTCAAGAACACCTAAGGGGCGAGTAAGACAGATAAGTCAGCAGTATAAGTGGAACGAATGCGTTCATTACAAATGAGCATGAATTCAGGATGTCGCTCGTGCTTCCTATAAATACGCCAGCTTTGATAGCAACAAGGCACTCGCAGTTAGACTTGCAGTTAGATGTGTACTCGGAAGTTGCGTAGCACTCAGCTCGGTGATCGACATGTTAATCTTTATTAAGGAGCTGTTGCAGTAAGGGCGGCCCATCCAGCAGGAGACGTGAGGGAACAGTACCAGCTCTGGACCTCTCTGCTGTCGCTGTCAATCATCAACCCAGGATCAGCAGACATCGGCGGCAGACTCGCTCGCCGCCAATGCTGACCACATCAGTGAACCATCGTCGAGATCATGTGGGGCCTAAGCCCTGTGCATCCGCCGTCACAACCGGGTGAGCCAATGACGCTGGGGGACTGCAGCCCGTTCCGCCCGTCCACCATGGACGAGCCACCAGGAGGAGCAGGGAAGAAGATGGGATGGGATAGAGTACACTCTGCACTACGAGAACGCCTCCCATGCCGACAGCGCCAGGTCTCCAACCCGGAGCCTCCATGCACAGTGACCCGCCAGGCGCCACCAGCCACACGTGGCCGAAGTACGAAGTAAGGACATTCCTCCGCTACGTCACAGCATGCAGCGCTGTGCTAGCAAGACTGGTGCAGCCCGGAGCTGGTGTCATCACTACGAGTCAGCGAGGACTCGGGGAAGGTCGTTGATATCACCAAGCTCAGCCAGCCTGTGTTACGCAGGCCACATTGTACTCGGCAGGAATAAAGGTGTTATGAATTAATAATGTTTCTTTGGCGTTTCTGATGCGTCCACAGTCATTTCCTAGCATCCTGACAACTGGAGAGGTCACCGCTCGGCCTTCAGTCCACCGTAGGCGACTGGGACCACCGGGGCGCCTACATAGCACTGATCAGTGGCTAGCTTCTCACAGTCAAAATGGAGGGAGATAGTATTGACTCACAATAAGTAGTCCACAATGAGACCGTCTGCTCTGTGTAGGTGACGTATATCCATTGTGTACTAAGTAATAAGATCCAGTTGTCAGTAGTGTCAGGGGTTGACATCCTTTGACAGGTGCCATATAGCATCAATAAGCACTTTATAAACTGTAAAACCTGTAAGATGACATCCTTTGATATCATCTTGTCAGTGTATCATGGCTTTGTAACTGGAAAAAAGCTCTCAGTCAAACGCTAACCATTTTGACTGAGAGGAGCTAAGTTTTCGCGAGAGGAATCAGAGGGTTGTACCTCTCTGGTGAGTGGCTTTTGAACTACAGTGCCAGTGGTGGTGTGACTTACATCTGTTGTGATGGTGAGTTGTGCATCTAGAATGAGATGGGCCAAAGTGATTGCACATGCAAGGCAGTCTTTTGCGAGTTCGTGTGGTTTTCGTCTTTACGGTCCTCTCGATCTTCATTTTTCTGTGTTTGTAAAGCTGCTGCTTGAGGTAGGTGTCGCCAGTAAAAGTTCAAAATTTCTGGAAAATGATGGCGTTTATGATAATTCTTGGGCAATGGGAACAGTGTTATGATGTCGGTCTGATCTGCGGTCAGTCTGACTCCTGAAGTGCTAACTAAGTGTCCAAGAAAGGTAACTTCTGCTTTCCATAACTCAGATGTCCTCATTGATCACTACACCACAGTGAGAACTTGGTCAGGGTGTCAGTCATGGTCTTAAGGTGTAACTAAAGAAATGACAATGTTGTCTAAATAGGTGTAGCTATAATAAAAATGAAAAAGAGTCCCAGCAATGAATTGCTGCCATATCTTAGTGGCTTTCTTTAACCCAAACAGCATGAAAAGATATTCAAAGAGGATGAATGGTGTGATAAGCACAGTTTGTGCAATATTGTGTTGCACATAATAATTTGTAGATAAGCTTTTTACTGTCAGCTATACTGAAAATGGATGCACCAGCTGGCAAGTGCATGAAGTCCTGTATATTGAATAAAGGGTATCCATCATATACCACTATTGGCTGTTGAGGACCCTGTATTTGCGGCAGGGTCTCAAAGTTCTGTCTTTTTTCAGTACTAATTTGAGGGGTGATGCCCATGGGCTGTCAGCTGAGTGAACAATGCCTGCTTGTAACATTTCATCAGTCACTGGCCTAGCAGCGCCTTAGTTAACCAGGACAAATCAGAGGGCTTTGTGACGTACCAACAGCCGAGCTGCTGTCAGGATATAATGCACTGTTCTGTTACGTGTTGCACACACTTGTGCCTTCATGGTGGGAGTGAGGCCATGTCCAAGGCACCGTGCATTGAGGTGGAATGTGTAATACTAATTTTAATGTTGCTGTGTGTGCCGCATTGCAGCTGGGAGGGTGGGCAGAGGGGTGTGGTCAGTCAGAAAGGGTGGGGTAACATGCACTTCCTCATGTTCATCAGAGCCATGGGTGCATGAGATGGTGATGAGGTGGTCATTTAACAGTGTGAGTGCAGCCATTGTGTCCCCGATGCATCGTGGGAGAGATGAGATATCAGCAGAGTTCCTCAAAAGTTGTGCAACAGTCATCATCGTGCTGATGAGCTGAGAGTGGTTCTTCTGCTGCCACGATACACTCCTGAAGGTTGTCGATGTGTGTGAAGTTGTCATCCTGCTGCCCAGATTGGCAGTGCATTATGTTGAGAAGGGATGTAGTTGGCAGGGCAAACAGCCCTAGAATATGGCCTCCCATATCATGGTGTAGGAGTGAAGTGTGTTGGATGTCCAGTGAGAGGTGAAACTGATGGAGGAAGCTGATTTCAACCACCAGTTCCATGATGCCTGTGAAATAGAAGATCCATGTGAGATGGTGCTGAGGTGACAGTTGTAAGGTGCGTGGTGTGGGTCTGTGCACCTTGGACTTTGAATTATTAGCCACAGTGAAGTTGTAGTGCTGATGTTTTGTTGAATGTCACTGTGCTCCCCAGTGATATTGAGTTTTTGTCAAATTCAGTGTCCACCAAAAAGTGCTTTCTTGAATTAAGGTCGAAGATCTAGAGCCAGCATACCAGGTGTGCAGTCAAGCGGGCACATGCCTGAGTCATCTGTAGTGACTGTCAGCAGCTTCATTCTCTTTGCATGGGCTGAGGTGCCTAAGGCAGCTCATGTCTGAAGCTTGGGAACACACAGGGAGGATGGCATGCAGCATTGATGAAATGGGCATGGTACCAGCAGGGGAGGTTACCATGAGAAAAATATTGAATAATCAATGGAAGGATAACATTCTATGAGGTGGGGCGTGGAATGTCAGAAGCTTGAATGTGGTAGGGAAACTAGAAAATCTGAAAAGGGAAATGCAAAGGCTCAATCTAGTTATAGTAGGGGTCAGTGAAGTGGAGCAGAAAGAAGACAAGGATTTCTGGTCAGATGAGTAGACGGTAATATAAACAGCAGCAGAACATGGTATAATGGGAGTAGGATTTGTCATGAATAGGAAGGTAGGGCAGAAAGTGTGTTACTGTGAACGGTTTAGTGATGGGGTTGTTCTCATCAGAATCAACAGCAAAACAACCTCAACAACGATAGTTCAGGTATACGTGCTGTCGTTGCAAGCTGAAGAAGAAGAGATAGAGAAGGTGTATGAGGATATTGAAAGGGTAATACAGTATATAAAGGGATATGAAAATCTGATAGTCGTGGGAGACTGGAATGCAGCTGCAGAGAAACAGGTTACAGGAGAATATGGGCTTGGGACAAGGAAAGAGAGAGGAGAAAGACTAATTGAGTTCTGTAACAAGTTTCAGCTATGAACAGCAAATACTCTGTTCAAGAATCGTGACAGGAGGAGTTATACTTGGAAAAGGCCAGGAGATATGGGAATATTTCAGTTAGATTACATCAAGGTCAGACAGAGATTGCAAAATCAGATACTGGATTGTAAGGCATACCCAGGAGCCGATGTAGACTCAGATCACAATATAGTAGTGCTGAAGAATAGGCTAAAGTTTAAGACATTAGTCAGGAATAATCATTTCGCAAAGAAGTGGGATGAGAGAGTACTAAGGAATGATGAGATACGGTTGAAGTTCTCTAAGGCTATAGGTACAGCAATAAAGAATAGCTCAGGAGACAGTACAGTTGAAGATGAATGGACATATCTAAAGAGGGCCATCACAGAAGTTGGGAAGGAAAACATAGGTACAAAGAAGGCAACTGCAAAGAAACCATGGGTAACAGAAGAAATACTTCAATTAGTCAATGAAAGGGGGAAGTACAAAAATGTTCCGGGAAACTCAGGCATAGAGAGATGCAAGTCACTGAGGAATGAAATAAACAGGAAGTGCATGAAAGCTAAGACGAAAATGGCTGCAGGAAAAATGTAAAGACATCAAAAAAGAAATGAGTGTCGGAAGAAAGATTTCAGCATACAGGAAAGTCAAAACAACCTTCAGTGACATTAAAAACAAGGCTGACAACACTATGAGTGCAGTGGGAATTCCACTGTTAAAAGCAGAGGAGAGAGTGGATAGGTGGAAAGAATACATTGAAAGCCTCTATGAGGGGGAAGATTTGTCTGATGTGATAGAAGAAGAAACAGGAGTCGATTTAGAAGAGATAGGAGATCCAGTATTAGAATTAGAACTTAAAAGACCTTTAGAGGCCTTAAGATCAAAAAAGGCAGAAGGGATAGATAACATTCCACCAGAATTTCTAAAATCATTGGGAGAAGTGGCAAAAAACGTCTATTCATATTGGTGCGTAGAATGAATGAGTCTTGTGACATACCATCTGACTTTTTGAAAAGCATCATCCACACAATTCCAAAGACAGCAAGGGCTGATAAGTGCGAGAATTACTGCACAATCAGCTTAACAGCTCATGAATCCTAGTTGCTTACAAGAATAAAATACAGAAGAATGGAAAAGAAAATTGAGGTGCGCTAGTTGACGATCAGTTTGGCTTTAGGAAAGGTAAAGGCACAAGAGAGGCAATACTGACATTGCGGTTAATAATGGAAACAAGACTTACGAAAAATCAAGACATGGTCATAGGATTTGTTGACCTGGAAAAAGTGTTCGACAATGTAAAATGTTTGAAATTCTGAGGAAAGTAGGGGTAAGCTATAAGGAGATATGGGTCATATACAATATGTATAACAGCCAAGAGGGAATAATAAGAGTGGACGACCAAGAACCAACTGCTCATATTAAAAAGGGCGTAGACAAGGATGTAGCCTTTTGCCCCTACTTTTCAATCTTTAGATTGAGGAAGCAATGATAGAAATAAAAGAAAGGTTCAGGAGTAGAATTAAAATTCAAGGTAAAAGGATATCAATGATACAATTCGCTGATGACATTAGTATCCTGAGTGAAAGTGAAGAAGAATTACATGATCTGCTGAATGGAATGAACAGTCTAATGAGTACAGAGTATGGATTGCGAGTAAATCGAAGAAAGGCAAAAGTAATAAGAAGTAGTAGAAATTAGAACAGCGAGAAACTTAACATCAGGATTGATGGTTACAAAGTAGATGAAGTTAAGGAATTCTGCTACCTAGGCAGTAAAATAATCAATGATGGATGGAGCACAGAGGACATCAAAAGCAGACTAGCAATGGCAAAAAGAGAAGTCTACTAATATCAAATATCAGCCTTAATTTGAGGAAGAAATTTCTGAGAATATATGTCTGGAATACAGCATTGTATGGTAGTTAAACATGGACTGTGGGAAAACTGGAACAGAAGAGAATTGAAGCATTTGAGATGAGGTGCTACAGACAAATGTTCAAAATTAGGTGGACTGATAAGGTAAAGAATGAGGAGGTTCTGTGCAGAATCGGAGAGAAAAGGAATATGTGGAAAACACTGATAAGGAGAAGGGACATGACATATATGTGTGTGTGTGTGTGTGTGTGTGTGTGTGTGTGTGTGTGTGTGTACACACTTGACTAATGTAGGTAGAATGAAGGGAAACAAGGATTGGAGTCCTTGACATACTCTGTGGGGAGGATGAAAGGTTTACCACATAGTAACTCAGCTAAAGATGGCTGAAGATCCTCTTTGAAGGTGGTATGTATGCCCAAGAGGACCTACAGCAATGCTCAGTCACTGGTGTGACACATGAGCACCGTTTTCAGGGTGTGATACCAGCACTCCACGAGTCCATTACTTTGTGGGTGGTAGGCGGTGGTACAGAACTTGGCAATGCCACATAGACTACAGAGCTTATCAAAAAGCACCGATTCAAATTGCTGACCGTGATGTGTAGTGATAGATGATGGGCAGCTGAAGCAGGCTAGCCAGGTGCGAATGGAAGCATGGGCTAGAATCAGCTGATTGTCATGAGGAGAACTGCCTCCACTCACGCACTAGTCTACTTGATCATAGAAAGAATCTATTTGAAATTTTCTGAAGGAGAGAGGGGACCAATCGGGTCGAGATGTACCTGGCAAAACTGTTCTTTTGGGATGCTGAAGTGTCCAAGATGAGGTACCACTTGTTGACCAGCCTTGCTATATTGGTAGGGAATGCATGTGCACGCCCAGGTGCGCAGTCACTTTTCGATGTTCAGCCAAACAAAATGCTCCATAAGCAGATGTCTGGTGGCTTTGATACCTGCTGGACAAGGTCGTGAATGGCACTGAAAACTGTGTATCATGGGGCAAAAAGAACTGTGAGATGTGGCGAGCTGGTAGCCGTGTTGCACAACACTGGAATAGCTGGTCCAGACGGGAGTCTGGATTCAATGATAAGGGACGCAGATGAGTCTTGTAACAAGTTATGTACATTGTGGTCATGTTACTGTAAGTGAGCCAACTCATCCAAATCAAGTGTCAATGCTATGCAGTTAATTCTCGACATGTGGTCTGCAAATATAATGTCAGTACCTTTAATGTTATGGACATCTGTAGTGCACTGAAAAGTGAGGTCCTTATGTCAAAAACAATGAGGAGGAAAGTCGGCAGCAGTGTTACATACGGCATCTGTGAGGGAGTCGTGGTCTGTAAAAATGGTAACCTCATGGCCTTCAATGTCTTCTCAGAAGTTATTTATTTATTTATTTATTATTTATCGTATAGCAATACAGACACATAAGAAAGAAACAGACAAGTCAGTAATATCACAAACGTTAGTAATTGCAAACAAACATTACTAATATAACAAAGTTTAAGGATTACATACAAACATCAAGTCTATTAATATAATCTATTGACTCTGGAGTTGCGAGCAGGAAGTCGTCGGGGCTCCCATTATAGGCTCTTCTGGAACACTCTTCAACAATGTGGCTGATGGTCTGACTTTCTCCACAGCCACACTGAGGGGATAGTATTTTACCCTGTTTATACAGGGAGTAAGCACATCTGCCATGACGAGTTCTAATCCTATTTAGAGTGGACCATGTTTTGCGTGGTAGGTCAAAACCAGGTGGTTTTTGTGTGATGCAAGCCATGTTATGATTTTGTCATTCGTTTCATTTTTATTTCACTGCCTCCCAAATAGCATGTAACTCCTTGTCAAAAGCAGCCTATTTAAGCCGGCAGGAGAACAATTTCTCAGAGAAGATTCAAAGAGGTTGTGAGATATTGCTTATATGTTGCCGAAGCACAGCACTAACAGTGGAGTCACTAGAATCAATGATAATAGAGATCTGTGCATCAGCAATAGGATGCATGAGTGTGACAGCAGCGGGGAGCGGGAGCTCAAGATTTTCAAAAGCTTGTAATATAGCCTCATACCAGTTCATTCCACGTGATCTGGAAGCATTCTTGCCTGCTAAAGTGTCCATGAGAGGTGCTAGAAGTGAGGAAGCATGGGGTTTATGGTGCCTGAAAAAGTTAACCAGACCTAGAAACCTTTGAAGATCACAGTAGGTTTCAGGGAGCAGTAGGTTGGAGATGAAGCTAACATGATCAGAAGTTGGGTGAATGCCTTTGGTGGTAACGTCATGATCAAGGAAGGTGATATTAGTTGAGTTTTATTATGATTAATTTTGACACCATTGTCCATGAGGACTTGTAACAGATGTAATAGGTGTTTCATATGTTCGTTGCCAGGAGAGGAAAAGGTAAGGATGTCAACCAGATGTCCATAACAGAATGGCAGTGGGAAAAGTAGAGAATGAATAAAGTGATGCCAGGTTTGGGTGGCATTTTTCAGTCCATAAGGGCATGAAACAATATTCAACTATACTGAATGATGTAATGATGGCCATTTTGGGGATGTCATCAATGTACATAGTTATTTGATGGTAAGCATAGTGGCAGTCTATGGCGCTAAACACCCATGCGCTGTTGCGCAAAGTCTTGGATGTGTGGAATGGGGTAATTGTCAATTATTGTTGCATGCATTCAGTTTGTGGTAGTCTGCACAACCTGTAGGTCCCGTCTTTTTTAGGGACCAGATGGATAGGTGAAGACCAGTTACTACAGGAGGGACGGACTATACCTGTGTCTGACAGTTCCTGCACAGCAGCCTTAGCATGGCACAGTTGTCAGCTGTCAGGTGCCTCAGCTTGTAATGGATGAGAGAGCCTCCGGTGGTCATTAGCCTACGGCAGGTACCATTTGAAATAGCCAAGATGTGTGAAGAGGGCAAGGGGGTATCGCACACGACAAAATAGAAGAAGAGTCGCCGACCTGTTGAGTCTTTGGAACTACAGTGTGTGTGTCATTGCCGGAGGTGCAGCAGGCTGTATCATGGTGGGGACAGACCAGCAAATAATTGAGGATGTAGGTTGCAAGTGCTACTCTGAGATGAAGAGGTTAACACAGGAGAGGAATTCGTGGCAGGCCCCATCAAACCAGTCAGAAGACTGATGACCAAAAAAGAAAAACCAGCAGGGTTGTACCCTTGAGGCAACAGTAGCAGTCAGTATAGTGTCCCATTGAAAGGGTGGTACAACTGCACAGCCTGATGTTCGGAGGCCAGGTCTGAGGTGGTGACATCACTACAGGCCATCCTCTGCTCTGCGTGAGGCAGTCTGGAGTAGGCGGCTGAGTGCTAATGTGCTGTGACTGTATTGTGTCTCTGTGATTTATAAGGTACCTATGTCATAGCACCATACACATTCTGTCTACAAGAACCAACCATTTCTCTAAGGGTTTAGCTTTGTGTGATATCATTGTCAGTTGTAGCTGTGGCAGAAATTTAACAATCCAGAGTGTCCAAAGCGCCGCATCCAGCATGAGGTTAATGTCCAGTGTAGATTAGAATAGTTGCCAACCTCTGATGGTATTCTATCATCCAATTGTTCATCATAAATAGCCCATTTTAAATGCTGTTCAGGTGTCCAGGAAAGCTGTTGTATCACTGTTGATTTGGCTGTGTCATGCTTGTTGTGGATAGATGGTGCTGTGGTGATGTTGCTGATTAGGTCTGCGTGTTCTGCCAGGAAACAAATGATGGCGACAAATCATGTGTTATTGTCAAGAATGCTTAATGAACTAAACACACATTTCACAGGTTGAATGGGGGCAGTGTAGGTTGTGAGTTGAGCCTGTGAGGTAGATAATTGATGTGATGCAGTGCAGTTACAGTTGGAAAAACTTGATTTGGTGATGAGAAACTTTTATGAATGCATGGTGTCTGTTCTTTCAGACCTATCTAAAAAAACAGACACCTCACAGAATCCAGAGTTGTGATATCTCTTATGTAGATTGAGGGTGGCGGGAGGGGAGGGGGGAGGAGAAAGGAAAGGAAAGGGAAGGAATTAATTGATGTCAGTTGCATTGGGACTTTATATGGAAACAGCAGATATCACATGGAATTTTCAGCTGTGATACATTTTATGTAAATTGAAGGTGGAGGGGGGGAGAAAGGAAAGTAAAGGGAAGGAGTTATTGATGTCAGCTGAATAAGGAGTTTATGTGAAATCAGTGGCAATTAGCAAAAATGTGTGCTGGACTGGACGTGAACCTGGGATCTCCTGCTTAATAAGCAGTTACTTTAACCACTGTACCATCTGGATACAGTGTTTATTGCCATTCCATGGACTATCTTGGTTCACCTCCCAACTAACTCACAGTACCAACCCAGTACAACCTATCCACAGATCCTGTCCGTGTCCTCCGTGCTCGCTACTTTGAGATTCCCGGCAGGAGATCGAACATAATTGTGCATCTGCACTGAAGGTAGAGCATCCAGTACCCATCAAGGTGAATTAATTACATGATGAATAATTACATTTGACCTCCTGTGGAAATCTCAAAGTAGCGAGTATGGAGGACACAGACAGGGACTACAGATAGGTGGCGCTAGATAAGAATGTGAGTTGGCTGGGAGGCATGCTGAGATAGTTCACACAATTGTGATAAATTTTGTGTCCAGATGGTGCAGTGGTTAATGTAACAGTCTAGTAAGCAGGAGATCCCTGGTTTGAGTCCCAGTGCAGCACATATTTTCAATCATCACCGCTGATTCCACATAAAGTCCCGACACTGGTGCTGTTGATAATTCCTTCCCTTTCCTTTCCTTTCTCCACCCTCCAGCTACAACTTACATAAAATGAGAGTTTGTTGAGATCACAGTGTGGTAAGAAATGTGGCACCCGGTACATTGCAACAACTGACTGTCTATGTAGGTATGTGCAAAATCAGTAAATGTCCAGTTATTTTACTCGGTGCGGTTGTCGCAGTTGACTTGTGAAGCATATCACAGTTTGAAATAACTTCCACTTGTTAATTTTGTGCACACATTTGTGGATTTGCAGTAGGATCTTATTCAAAGTCCGGCAACAAGATGTCTGTTCCCTGCTACTGTCACAGCTTATCAGGAATTGTGTTGGCTGGTAACATTTCACTCGTATCCATAGTAAATTTATGTTTTATCACAGTGATTGCATTGTCAGTACAAGTCCTTGCATTAATCCCAGATGCTGTGTTCCATGTAGCTGAAAGAGCTGTATTCACAACAAGAGGTGGCTGCATTGTTAATGTGTATTAAGGCAACTGCTACAAGAACTTGCACAGTGCATATTGTGATTGATGTGAGGTCACCACTATGGTGGAATTCCCTACCAGCGATAGGGAACATCCTCAATAACATAGTCAGAACAGTTGGTCATATAACTGATTTATTCACAAAGCATGATACAATGACACATCCATATTTGATCATGGCTGAGAACGAACTGCCATAATTGCTCTGTCCACAAATCTACCTCTATTCACTCACCAGCGATGTGTGCTGCTATTAATCTCCCCACAAGGTGTTAGGAAAAGTACTAATAACTATCAGTCCATCTCCCTATTAACTTCCTTTTTAAAAGTTTTGGAAAATGTAATGTACTTAAAAATGGCTGAGCATATTTAAAAATACGAAATTATGATTTAATCTCAACATGATTCCCAGAAAAGCATACCACTGAACATGATATCTGTCATTTCAATGACCAGCTATTATAACATATGAATAACAAAATAACCAGCTATTATAACATATGAATGACAACTGATAAGATTTCATTTACCAGGATTTTTTGTGATCTGTCTAAGGCATTTGACTAAGCAAATCACAACATTCTTCCAAAGACACTTGGAGTTTGTGCCTTGAACAAGAGGTCTATTTCATATTTAACTGACACTAAGCAAAGAGTCATTTTAGGCCATTCAGAAAATTTTCATGATGAATGTATTTCTGAATGAGAACATTACTACAGGTATTACACAGCATCAATACTGGGGCTGTTTCTAATCTTGTCCTCTTAAATTAAAACTTTCTTTCTTACAGCAACAATGCAGAGATAGTGATCTTTGCTAATAATTCATTTACCATAATGTTTCTCAATGATACAGAAACAACAGAATAAAAATAAACAAAATATTCAGAAAAAATGGTGATTGGTTCTCACTAAATGACCTACCATTTAATTTAGAAAAAAACACAGTTCATTAATTCCTGTACAAGGCAGGACATTAAACTGAAATAGAAATTACATACTTCAGAAATTCTCAAACACTTGAGTTCAGCAGCATTTTCTCTGTGAGTAATTGCTGGTCCTGATTAAAGAAGCATCATAAAGCAGGTTATTTGCATATCAATACTTTCATTCATTAATGTCATATGGAATAATTTTCTGGGGCACCTCTACCCGTAAGGCACAAAATATTAATTGCATATAAATGAGATATGAGACAAACTTGTGGAATTCTGCCAAAGTTACAAACTGGGCATCACAAATACCTTCTTCAGCCATGTTCCAAGAAGAAGATATAATATGGAAAATGTGTGGTGATATTGTGGCAACATCAGTAGATAGTAGCGGCAGTCAACTCAGCATGAATCGAGCACCACCACTGTGAGGATAAACTTCTTTGATTTCTTTTGGGCAGTCTGGGCTTTCAGTTACATTTTGTATGTTACCATTATGTTTTCCTGTGAGCATTGTGTAAAGACTGTGTTAATAAAGTGCATTTAAGTGAAAAATGTGTTTCTAGTGCTTTCTTCTAAGATGTTGCACTAGAATACCCATAGTGGTGACTCCATTATTGTGTTCCACATCACACTGACTTTCCTCAGTGATTATCACTGTCTGTTGTGAACAGTGTTTCCTACACCAGTGCCTCCTGGACATATTACACATTGGTCATCATGTGCCAAACCCCTATATTCAAGCGCAGTGCAGAGTGTCACCGCTGCCACCACTGCCCCCCTGCAGCAGCCATCTTGGACATTACAAGTTATAGCACTATGAATGCCCAACTTGAACAAATAGTGATCAAACAGGATCCAGGTGTGTCCCCACACCAGACTGTGCAGCACATGAGCATCTACCTCTCAAAACTTGTTTCATTTTTTGGCCTTCAGGCAGTGTTGCTCCGTCCCCTTGATTTGAGCATTCTGGACTCTTTCACAATATAATGCCCATGGCTGTCCCTACCATGCTGGTCATGTCTTCCACATCATCCACATTTGCACCCACACCATTTGCAACTTCCACATCTGCCACAATGTGTGACACTCCAAAGTGCCTTAGCCATTATGACCCAGACTTCGGAGACTGTGCTGCTGTCGCATGCTGCCCTCAATCATCTGATACACAGTTTTCTACTCCATTGGTGGCTCAGGCCTCACCTTGAGGTCACTGCCCTAAGCTTCCCACCCCTCCCCCCCCCCCCTCCCCTGTCAAGAACAGCCCTCTCATGTAGTTTGCTCTAGTGGACCCTATTCTGGACATTAGCGACATCACGAGTGATGATGGATGCTTTGTATCCCTTATTAGACCTCTGCACACTGACTTGGAACTTATCAGTGATATCATCTTGACTCTGCCTCTTCCTCCCCCCCCCCCCAATTCCTCAACACAAGGCAGATTATTGATGAGCATCTTTCTCATTCACTGGAGGAGGCACTTCATCATGTAACCCATGTGTATTACCAGCGATAGGGTGCCCTCACCACTCTGGCATCACCTAATTGCCCTTGTCGATCCTAACATCCTGCTGGACACCACCTTGTGGGCCATTTGAATCATCAAGCTTTGATGCAACATCCAGTTACAACTCTTATCTTTGTCTTCAGAACCAGTGGAATTTAGACTTCAGCATGTGGACCATATGTATCAAGTAGTGTGACACTGCCAGCTCATCACTTCTGTAAGACCAGATTCTGCCTCCTGAACTGGCAGTCTTGCTTTGAATATGGCTACCCTCCTCATAGCCCACACGAAGTAGACCAGGCGAAGTCTCACACATCACACTATGGAGCAGTGCAGCCACCAGCCACTGCACTCCCTGCTCCTCACTCCTCATCCTCTACTCTCGACCGTTCCCAATGCAGTGCGGCGGCATACATCGAAACTTCACATCTTGCTCCCCGCTCCATCTAAACACTGTGTTGGTTCCTTGTGAACTTTGGGGACACTGCTCGCAATTGCCGCCCCCATGTGCAATGGAAAACTTGTCGTGCTGGATGCATAGGCACCACATTACACACTTCTCTAAGACACTGCATTCAACATCAGTCATCGTCCAATGATCACCGCACATCTGGAGGCCTCTACATGCCTGGCAGTTTAACCAATATGCACTTCCTGGTCGACACCAGCGCAGATGCAAGTGTAATCCTGCCAGCTCTCGCAAGCATCCTACCCTCACCTGGTACACTTTGGGTGGCTAATAATTCAGAAATCAAGGTAAGGCACAGCTGTGTTACAGCTGCAGCTCACTCCTGATCTGCAGTTCCCATGGGTCTTCCACATGGCAGATGTTGAGATTCCTGTCCTTGGAATTGACTTCCTTAAGCACTTTGGCCTCTCTCCAGACATCCAGTCTATGGCACTGTTGCGTCATACTTCTCCACATGCATATCAGGTACCTTCACTTGGGTGTTGCAGCCCCCGTCTCACTGTGGCTTGCTCATCCATCCATCATCCGAGTGTATTCTTCTGACAGCTCAACTCGCCAACTCCCTCACCAAGCTCTTACTCCAACGTCATGACATCAATGGCCTTCATGCCAGCAACTTCACATTCCATCAGCTGGTTGTGTACACTTCTGACAACCTGATTTGTGCATGTCACACAACTGGTCTGTCCCCACCATGATACAGCCTGCTGCACCTCCGGCAATGACACACACACTGTAGTTCCAAAGACTCAACAGGTCGGCGACTCTTCTTCTATTTTGTCGTGTGCGATACCCCCTTGCCCTCTTCACACATCTTGGCTATTTCAAATGGTACCTGCCGTAGGCTAATGACCA
Organism: Schistocerca serialis cubense; assembly: GCF_023864345.2. Taxonomy (NCBI): domain Eukaryota; kingdom Metazoa; phylum Arthropoda; class Insecta; order Orthoptera; family Acrididae; genus Schistocerca; species Schistocerca serialis. Next base: position 595,042,096 of record NC_064639.1, read on the forward strand.
CCGGAGGCTCTCTCATCCATTACAAGCTGAGGCACCTGATAGCTGACAACTGTGCCATGCTAAGGCTGCTGTGCAGGAACTGTCAGACACAGGTATAGTCCGTCCCTCCTGTAGTAACTGGTCTTCACCTATCCATCTGGTCCCTACAGGTTGTGCAGACTACCACAAACTGAATGCATGCAACAATAATTGACAATTACCCCATTCCACACATCCAAGACTTTGCGCAACAGCGCATGGGTGTTTAGCGCCATAGACTGCCACTATGCTTACCATCAAATAACTATGTACATTGATGACATCCCCAAAATGGCCATCATTACATCATTCAGTATAGTTGAATATTGTTTCATGCCCTTATGGACTGAAAAATGCCACCCAAACCTGGCATCACTTTATTCATTCTCTACTTTTCCCACTGCCATTCTGTTATGGACATCTGGTTGACATCCTTACCTTTTCCTCTCCTGGCAACGAACATATGAAACACCTATTACATCTGTTACAAGTCCTCATGGACAATGGTGTCAAAATTAATCATAATAAAACTCAACTAATATCACCTTCCTTGATCATGACGTTACCACCAAAGGCATTCACCCAACTTCTGATCATGTTAGCTTCATCTCCAACCTACTGCTCCCTGAAACCTACTGTGATCTTCAAAGGTTTCTAGGTCTGGTTAACTTTTTCAGGCACCATAAACCCCATGCTTCCTCACTTCTAGCACCTCTCATGGACACTTTAGCAGGCAAGAATGCTTCCAGATCACGTGGAATGAACTGGTATGAGGCTATATTACAAGCTTTTGAAAATCTTGAGCTCCCGCTCCCCGCTGCTGTCACACTCATGCATCCTATTGCTGATGCACAGATCTCTATTATCATTGATTCTAGTGACTCCACTGTTAGTGCTGTGCTTCGGCAACATATAAGCAATATCTCACAACCTCTTTGAATCTTCTCTGAGAAATTGTTCTCCTGCCGGCTTAAATAGGCTGCTTTTGACAAGGAGTTACATGCTATTTGGGAGGCAGTGAAATAAAAATGAAACGAATGACAAAATCATAACATGGCTTGCATCACACAAAAACCACCTGGTTTTGACCTACCACGCAAAACATGGTCCACTCTAAATAGGATTAGAACTCGTCATGGCAGATGTGCTTACTCCCTGTATAAACAGGGTAAAATACTATCCCCTCAGTGTGGCTGTGGAGAAAGTCAGACCATCAGCCACATTGTTGAAGAGTGTTCCAGAAGAGCCTATAATGGGAGCCCCGACGACTTCCTGCTCGCAACTCCAGAGTCAATAGATTATATTAATAGACTTGATGTTTGTATGTAATCCTTAAACTTTGTTATATTAGTAATGTTTGTTTGCAATTACTAACGTTTGTGATATTACTGACTTGTCTGTTTCTTTCTTATGTGTCTGTATTGCTATACGATAAATAATAAATAAATAAATAAATAACTTCTGAGAAGACATTGAAGGCCATGAGGTTACCATTTTTACAGACCACGACTCCCTCACAGATGCCGTATGTAACACTGCTGCCGACTTTCCTCCTCATTGTTTTTGACATAAGGACCTCACTTTTCAGTGCACTACAGATGTCCATAACATTAAAGGTACTGACATTATATTTGCAGACCACATGTCGAGAATTAACTGCATAGCATTGACACTTGATTTGGATGAGTTGGCTCACTTACAGTAACATGACCACAATGTACATAACTTGTTACAAGACTCATCTGCGTCCCTTATCATTGAATCCAGACTCCCGTCTGGACCAGCTATTCCAGTGTTGTGCAACACGGCTACCAGCTCGCCACATCTCACAGTTCTTTTTGCCCCATGATACACAGTTTTCAGTGCCATTCACGACCTTGTCCAGCAGGTATCAAAGCCACCAGACATCTGCTTATGGAGCATTTTGTTTGGCTGAACATCGAAAAGTGACTGCGCACCTGGGCGTGCACATGCATTCCCTACCAATATAGCAAGGCTGGTCAACAAGTGGTACCTCATCTTGGACACTTCAGCATCCCAAAAGAACAGTTTTGCCAGGTACATCTCGACCCGATTGGTCCCCTCTCTCCTTCAGAAAATTTCAAATAGATTCTTTCTATGATCAAGTAGACTAGTGCGTGAGTGGAGGCAGTTCTCCTCATGACAATCAGCTGATTCTAGCCCATGCTTCCATTCGCACCTGGCTAGCCTGCTTCAGCTGCCCATCATCTATCACTACACATCACGGTCAGCAATTTGAATCGGTGCTTTTTGATAAGCTCTGTAGTCTATGTGGCATTGCCAAGTTCTGTACCACCGCCTACCACCCACAAAGTAATGGACTCGTGGAGTGCTGGTATCACACCCTGAAAACGGTGCTCATGTGTCACACCAGTGACTGAGCATTGCTGTAGGTCCTCTTGGGCATACATACCACCTTCAAAGAGGATCTTCAGCCATCTTTAGCTGAGTTACTATGTGGTAAACCTTTCATCCTCCCCACAGAGTATGTCAAGGACTCCAATCCTTGTTTCCCTTCATTCTACCTACATTAGTCAAGTGTGTACACACACACACACACACACACACACACACACACACACACATATATGTCATGTGTTCACGTGCCTCCTTCCCACACCTACACAACTCCATGCATTTTCATTCACGACGACCTCGCCATCTGCGACTATGTTATGCTTCATAATAACTTGGTCAGAGCGGCTTCACAGCCCCCTTATTCAGGCCCTCACAAGGTACACCTTTGTTATTCTCCTCAATGGTAAGCCATAAACTGTATCCTTATACAGTCTAAAACCGGCCTTGACAACTGAAGACATCACAATGTACCACCCTCCATCCAGTGAAGTGTAGCGACTCATCGTTCGATCAAAGCCTACCAGCCATTTGTCAAATGTCTGCTTGTGTCTGTGTATGTGTGGATGGATATGTGTGTGTGTGTGCGAGTGTATACCTGTCCTTTTTTCCCCCTAAGGTAAGTCTTTCCGCTCCCGGGATTGGAATGACTCCTTACCCTCTCCCTTAAAACCCATATCCTTTTGTCTTTCCTTCTCCTTCCCTCTTTCCTGACGAGGCAACCATTGGTTGCGAAAGCTAGAATTTTGTGTGTATGTTTGTGTTTGTTTGTGTGTCTATCGACCTGCCAGCGCTTTTGTTTGGTAAGTTTCATCATCTTTCTTTTTAGATATATATACAGAAATATATAGATATACAGGGTTATTACAAATGATTGAAGCGATTTCACAGCTCTACATTAACTTTATTATTTGAGATATTTTCACAATGCTTTGCACACACATACAAAAACTCAAAAAGTTTTTTTAGGCATTCACAAATGTTCGATATGTGCCCCTTTAGTGATTCAGCAGACATCAAGCCGATAATCAAGTTCCTCCTACACTTGGCGCAGCATGTCCCCATCAATGAGTTCGAAAGCATCGTTGATTCGAGCTCGCAGTTCTGGCACGTTTCTTGGTAGAGGAGGTTTAAACACTGAATCTTTCACATAACCCCACAGAAAGAAATTGCATGGGGTTAACTTGGGAGAGCATGGAGGCCATGACATGAATTGTTGATCATGATCTCCACCACGACCGATCCATCGGTTTTCCAATCTCCTGTTTAAGAAATGCTTCTGCTTTAGCCTTTTCTGTAAGATTTTCCAAACCGTCGGCTGTGGTACGTTTAGCTCCCTGCTTGCTTTATTCGTCAACTTCCGTGGGCTATGCATGAAACTTGCCCGCACGCGTTCAACCGTTTCTTCGCTCACTGCAGGCCGACCCGTTGATTTTCCCTTACAGAGGCATCTATCGCTGAATGGAGTTAGGAGTTCGTGGATCTTTGTTGAACTTCGTCCTGAAGTGTCGTTGCACTGTTATGACTGACTGATGTGAGTGCATTTCAAGCACGACATACGCTTTCTCGGCTCCTGTCGCCATTTTGTCTCACTGCACTCTCGAGCGCTCTGGCGGCAGAAACCTGAAGTGCGGCTTCAGCCGAACAAAACTTTATGAGTTTTTCTACGTATCTGTAGTGTGTCGTGACCATATGTCAATGAATGGAGCTACAGTGAATTTATGAAATCGCTTCAATCATTTGTAATAGCCCTGTATATGAAGAGACTGTGAAAAGACCAGAAATATAAGGTGATGGGACCTGGATAAGTTAAAAGAAGCATATGTTGCTGAGAGTTTGAGAGGGAGCATTAGGCAGTGATTGACTCAAACAGGAAAAAGGAATGCAGTAGAAGTCGAATGGGTAGCTTTGTGAGATGAAGCAGTGAACACAGCAGGGGATAAAATACATAAAAAGACAAGGCTTGATAGAAATCCTTGGATATCACAAAAGATAATGAATTGTATAAAGGTACATCACATGAAGTAGGACAAACAGAACACCAATGTCAAAAAATGAGATGACAGAAAGTACAAAATAGCTCAGCAGGAATGGCTAGAGAACAAACATAAGTCTATAAAACCATATATAATTAGGGGAGAGATAGATACCACCTACAGGAAAATTAATGAGACATCTGGAGAAAAGAAAAGCAGCTGTATGAATATCAAGGGTCTGGAGGAACACCAGCACTAAGCAAGGAAGTGAAAAGTGAAATATGGAGCTGTATTTAGAAGAGCTATACAATGGAAATGTACTTGAAGGCAGTATTGTAGAAAGAGGACATAGACGAAGATGAGGTATGAGATACGATACTGAGAGATAAATTTGACAGAGCATTGAAAGATCTTAGTTGAAACAAAGCTCCATCTTGAAGGGATAAATTTGATCATGTTGCCATTAAATGTTTTTCTAATAAAAGGTCAAACGTTGCACTAATCTGCACTACTGCACTAATCTGCCATATTAGAATCTAGAGTAGATGACAATCCCACAGAACCACTGATAGCCTTGGGAGAGTCAGCCACAACAAAACTTTAACACCTCTTATGCATGATGTGTGAGACAAACGACGTTTGCCAATCAGTGGCGACAACAGTAAGTAGCGGTCAAAATTAACAGATCGCACATGTTAGGCAATTAGCTTGGACCTCGGTCAACATAACCTCATTCAAACATTAGTCAATTTTTGACTGCATCATAAAGTTATTCTCGATTGAAAATGTCAGTTTACGAGTTTAATTCTCGTCATTTGCAGGAGTTGTTACTGTTTTGTTTCAATATGAAGAAAACAGTGGCTGAGTCTCATTAAATGCTCTCAAGAACATATGGTAAGGACTCTATTAGTGAAAGAACGTGTCGTGAGTGGTTTCAATGCTTCAAGAATGGTGATTGTTACATCGTAGACTGGCATAGTGGTGGAAGAGAGAATGTTTTCAAAGATGCAGAACTGGAGACATTGCTAAGTGAAGATTCATGTTAAACTTACGAAGAACTGGCACAATTAGTGGTAGTGACACAGCAAGCCATTTCAAAATGTCTCAAGGCTATGGGCAGGATTCAAAAAGAAGGAACTTGGGTCCGTGTGAGCTGAAACCAAGAGACGTTGAACGGTGTTTGTGAACAGTTGCTTCAGAGGCAAAAACTGAAGGGATTTCTGCATCGCATTGTGATCGGGGAAGAAAAATGTGTACATTATGATAACTCTAAATGCAAAATATCATAGGGATATCCCGGCCATGCTTCCACATCAACGGCCTAACCAAATAATCATGGCTCCAAGGTCATGCTCTGCATTTGGTGGAACTAGCTCGGTGTCATGTACTATGAGGTGTTAAAACCAAGTGAAACAATCACAGGTGCTCGTTATCGAACACAATTAATGCATTTGAGCAGAGCCTTAGAAGACAAACGGCCACATAACAGCGAGAAGCACGATAAAGTGATCTTGCAGCACGACAACGCCCGACCCCACGTTGCAAAAGAGGTCAAAATGTACTTGGAAATGTTAAGATGGGAAGTCCTACCCCACCCACTGTATTCTCCAGACATTGCTACCTCTGACTATCACCTGTTTAGATCACTGGTGCATGGCCTGGCTGACCAACACTTCCGATCTCATGAAGAAGTCACAAATTGGATCGATTTGTGGATCACTTCAAAAGATGAACAATTTTTTTGATTTGCACACTGATGAAAGATGGGAGAAAGTAGTGGCCAGCGATGGAAAATACTTTGAATGATACATGTGTAACCATTTTGTTTCTTTAAAGTCTCAAATGTTGGGGAAAAAACAGCAGAAGCGAAGTTGTACACCTTGTACTAATTAGAATTCCAAAGAAAGCTGGTGAGGACACGTGTGAAAATTACTGAACTGTCAGTTTAATAAGCCAGAGTTGCAAAATACTAACACAAATTCTTTACAGGATAACAGAAAACTGGTAGAAGCAAACCTCGGAGAAGATGAGTGTGAACCTGGAGAAATGTGCAAACATGTGAGGCAATGCTGACCCTACGACTTATTTTAGAAGAAAGTCAAACCTAATTTTATAGATTCTGTAAATTTGAAGAAAGTTTTTGGCAATATCGACTGAAATACTTCCTTTGAAATTCTGAAGGCAGCATAGTTAAAATATAGGGAGCAAAAGATTATATAGAACTTGTATAGAAACCAGATGGCAGTTATAAGAGTTGAGGAGCATGAAAGGGAATCAGTGGTTGAGAATAGAGTGAAAGAGGCTTGTAGCCTATCCCTGATGTTATTCAATCAGTACGCTGAACAAGCAGTAAAGTAAACCAAAGAAAAATTTAGAAAAGGAATTAAAGTTCTATGACACAAAATAAAAACTTTGAGGCCTGTCGATGACATGGCAATTCTGTCAGATAACAAAGGACTTGGAACAGTAGTTGAACAGAATGGACAATGTCTCGACAGGAGGATACGAGATGAACATCAACAAAAGCAAAACAAGGGTAATGGAATATACTCTAATTAAATCAGATGATGCTGAGGGAATTACATTATTAAATGAGACTAAAAGTAGTAGATGAGTTTAGTTATTTGGGAGGTAAAGTAATGGATGATGGCCCAAGTAAAGAGGATATGAAATGTAGACTGGAAACAGCAAGAAAAGCGTTTATGAAGAAGCGAAATTTGTCACCATTGAATATAGACTCAAATGTTAGGAAGTCTTTTCTGAAGGTATATGTGTGAAGTGTAGCCTTGTATGAAAGTGAAATGTGGATGATAAACAGTTCAAACAAGAAGTGAATAGAAGCTTTTGAAATATGGTGCTACAGAAGAATGTTGAAGGTTAGATGGATAGATCATGTAGCCAATGAGGTGGTACTGAATAGAATTGGGGAGAAAGGAAATTTGTGCCATAACTTGATTAAAAAGCCAAACTGTGAAGTTTGAATGTCCTAACACAAACCACTCAGAAATTATAACGATTTTGTTTCACACAGTTCAATAATTGTCACCCTGAACACACACACACACAAATGTGTTCTATTCACCAAGCAGTGGTAGAACATGCACATAAAAGGTTACTAAAAGACTGATTGTTGGGGACTGCACTGGACGAGATTTGAAAACTTGAGAGCTTAAAGGTGGAAGACAAGGTAATATGCACGACATAGATTACTGCTAAAACATCATGTATGATTAAAATTTTGTATTAAAGTATATTGTCAGAAACTGATTGTTTTCATTATTACAAAATGTGTTTTATATGTCAGGGCACACCACGTAGATCTCCAAACAAATGCTACTGACTTGCAGAACTACAATACCTGAAATAGCACAACACTCTTTACTCAGTGATGAAAAGAACAAACATCCAAAGGAATGTGAATTATATTGGTACAAAACTTTACAACGGACTGCCAGTCATCATGAGAAGGTTAGAAGATGAAAACAAATTTAAAGCAGAATTCAAAATAATTCTACTTGACAATGTTTATACTTGGTAAATGACTATGTAGGACAATAAACATTTTCTGTTAATGTTTATATTAAGGCAAAACTAAAAATACCTTCTATCTCCCCTAAACTTTGCATACCAGATAGAGAGCTGTTGTGTGATGTAAAGTCTGTACTTAATTATTTTACTGTATATAAGGACCTGCTGCCTAGGGAGGACAAAAGTAAAGCCGTGTGAAAAACAGACTATGTAATTACACTGAGGTGACAAAAGTCATGGGATAGTGATATGCACATATACAGATGGCAGTAGTATCATGTACCCAAGTATAAAAGGGCAGTTCATTGACAGAACTGTCATTTGTACTCAGGTGACTCATTTGAAAAGTTTTCCGAACTGATTATGACCACATCATAGGAATTAACAGGCTTTGAATGCGGAATGGTAATTGCAGCTAGATGCATGGGACATGCAATTTCAGAAACTGTGAGGGAATTCAACATTGCGAGATGCACAATGTCAAGAGTGTGCCGAAAATACAAAATTTCAGGCATTATTTCTCACCACAGACAACGCACTGGCCCACTGTCTTCACTTAACCAAGAGCAGCAGCATTCGTGCAGAGGTGTCAGTGCTAACAGACAAGCAACACTGCATGAAATAACCACCGAAATCAATGTGGTATGTACGACAAAGGTATCTGTTAGGACAGTGCAGCGAAATTTGGCATTAATGGGCTATGGCAGCAGACGACGGACATGAGTATCTTTGTTAACAGCACACAGCCTACATCACGTCTCCTGGGCTCACGACCATACCGGTTAGACTCTAGACGACTGGAAAACTGTGGCCTGGTCAGATGAGTCCCAATTTCAGTTGGTAAGAGTTGAGGGTAGGGTTCGAGTGTGGCGCAGACCCCACAAAGCCATGGTCCAAGTTGTCACCAAAGTACTGTGCAAACTTGTGGTGGCTCCATAATGGTGTGGTCTGTGTTTACATGGAATGGACTCGGTCCTCTGGTCCATCTGAACCAATCATTGACTTGAAATGGTTATGTTCAGCTACTTGGAGACCATTTGCAGCCACATTCCCAAACAATGATGCACCACGTCACAGCCACAGTTGGGCTGAAGAACATTCTGTATAATCAAGAGGTCAGTTCATGCACACAATCCTGCACTGGCAGCACTTTCGCAAATATGGATGGCTATATAGGCAACAGTGCTCAATACCACGTCAAGTTGCTGCACGATGTCAGGAAGTATCCCATGACTTTTGTCACCTCAGTGTATACCACCCAAGCATACATGTATCTAAATTGTAGTACTATGTACTGTATGTGAGCTAATATTATTTTGTATTTACTTTTTTATTTAAATTGCATGTTCCATTTCCTTGCAATGATTTCACAGTTTACATGTACCTTGGGACAACATCCATACAATATTTATTGACTATGTACAGACATAGTAGCTGAATGGTCGGCGCAACGGTATGTCATACCTAACGGCCCAGGTTAAATTCCCGGCTGGGTCGAGGATTTTCTCCGCTCAGGGACTGGGTGTTGTGTTGTACTTACCATCATCATTTCATCGCCATCGACGGGAGCCCAAGCCACACGACATTTCCATTACAGATAAATAAAATAAAGAAATTTCAGTTTATCTTTATATACTGTAGCACCCATTATAATGACACTTTCTATCCCAGAGTTTACAAGCGCATTCAACTCCTGAGTGAGAAAAGGCAGAATACAAGGTGACAAGAAACTTATTTATGAAATGTGTCACACATTCTAGTACATTTAAAATCATGCTCAGTTCCATACCATGTTGCCAACACTGTAAGCTTTCTGGTACTCCATCAACATTAACTTGCTGTCAGGGATAATACTTGCTCCATCACTGACGCATTACTTTTAAACCAGGTCTTTTCAAAAATTCTGGAACTTTGTCCACAAAATTTTTCTATCCCTTCCTTTTGCTTATTGTGCACAGTCTCCTTGGAAAAACGTTCCTCCAAAATTGATACACTGCTCCCAATGCCGTTTCAGCTTCCAGAAGCAGTCTTGGTAAGCCTCTTGCCAGTACTGTCTGCAAATTTTCTTTTTATCTCATCTTGTTGCAAATCTCCGTCCTTTCAGTGGAGTTTTCGACTTTGGAAATAAAAAAAACCGTCCACAGGGGCCAGGTCTGGATAGTATGGAGCGTGAGGCAGCACAGGATTTCATTTTTTGCACAAGTCTTGCATCAGCAGGGATGAAAGCGGTGTGTTATAACAATGCAAGAGCAATGAATTGTCTTGCCACGTTTCAGGCCGTTTCCCTCTCACATGCATCATAATACATACTGACAGTAGCGGTTTTTCCCTGTGGCATACATTCATGATGAGACAATCCTTCAAAGTCAAAGAAACCATCAGCACAGCTTTGACATTTGATCTGACCTGACATTCTTTTTCTTGCTTTGGAGAACCTTCTCCGACCCTTTGTGACGATTGGACCTTGTCTCAGCATCATAACCATAGAACCAAGTCTCATCAGCAGTTACAATTCTCATAAGGAACGTCTCATTCTCATTTGCGTGATCCAAAAGCTCTTCACAGACTACGAGATGAAGGTCTTTCTGGTACCGACTCATGAGTCATGGGGCCAACTTGGCGGCAACACAATGCATTCCAAGATGCCTTGTCATGATTTCATGACATGATCCAAATAAAAATGTTTTATTCTTCTGCAATCTCTTTGACTGTCAGTATTCAAACTGGCACGCGCAGTTTTGTTGACATTCCTGACGTGATGTCAGTAGCCAGTGAAGTTGTCCTAAATGAGGGTCATCCTTAACTTCTCATCCGGCCATTTTTAAACTGTGTGAACCATTCGTAACACCGATTAGGATTTAAGCACTCATCACCATAGGCTTCCTGCATTATTTGTGTGCCCTGTAAGGATTTTCAAGACTTTCATGCAAAATTTAATGTAGATGCATTGCTCCCCTAACTCTACCATCTCGAAATTGGCATACTGTGCAACACAAAATTTTACTCAATACATCACTGAACATTAAGAGATATACAACAATGAAACCTCCAGTAGTTACATATGAAAGACAGGCATGTGCAGGGATGTCAACCGCATTTCACTCCAGTGAACTGGCGCAAAATTACGAACGTTCCAGAATTTTTTGAACAGACCTCCTACTGCCTAGCCCACCTGCATGGGGTATTGTTTGTCACAGATAACTGATGACAACACTGTATGTGGTCTACTCAGAACCAACAATCAAAATATGGATGAGTGGAAATGACTGTGTCCTATATAGTTCTTTCACTGTAGTAAGCTGCTCTACTACCAAATGAAGATCTGTATCTCCATCACCATTACTAATTACAAAGCTGGTATTGTAAACACTCATCACCAACCTAATGCCCTTTGGTGTCCACAGAAAATATGTTCAACAATTTGCTGTAATCAATTCAGGTAGTAATGAACAGTGGATAAAACCCCAGAAGGTATGCCTTGTTAGCACCCCAGTACACCTTCGAACAGCTCCCTCGACTTCATAAACCAACCAAGTTAAACATGTAACATCAGTTAATATTACACGAATTATTTTCTCACACAAAGATTAGACATCACACACAGCACAATGCTGCAGAGTGGAAATTCATTCTGGCAAGATTTAAGTTTTGTAAGTCCCACTTATGATACTTCTGAAACACTGTAGCTCCAAATATTGCTGAGTTATCACAATATTGCTTTCCATGCCTAATTTTGTTGGAAGAATAATGCAATTACTTTTCTTCAAAGCTTGGTGGTTTAGCAAGATACGTATTTGGTTTGGTCCAGTCCCTGCCGATACAAGAAAGTTTTTGAACTGCCTGACTAATCACATTCCAATAAGCAGTAAAATTTTGATTTGCTGCATTCAGGCCATCTTACAGTCGTAAGCCTGGCCCCATTACCCCAATGACATTCCTTACTACAAGGAAAATGTCTCTGTGGCATGACCGCATCAACAAACGTAATCAGCCCACTGTCTTTCAGCCACTATTGTTTTTCCATTGCAGACCTATTGCATGAATTAATTACTAACCAGATGTGTCACAACTCACAGAATATCTGTGATATCAGCAAAGTAACAGCCAATGCTCTTATGTTGCACTACAGTTTTTTTTTTTTTTAACTTTACTTGTAACGAAGGTGTTTGTTAGTAATTACACCATTTCAGAGTCATTCTGTATCAATCATAAAGTTGACTGCTAATGTATTTTTTTTTATGAACAGTGAGACGAATAAATGTAGCTGTAATGTATCCCATACCTTCAACCAATGTGATGTTATAAAATTATGAACATTCAAAAGCAAAGGCTCAATTTTGATGATCCAGAATTTTTGTGTTTTCTAACAGAAGATGAGTGTGTGAATATTACTGATGGTGATGACTGTTAACAAAAGTCCAACAGTCCTGTTGCAGAGGTTAATATAGTCACTGTGGAATTGTATATCAGTGGTATCCACTTGAAAGGAATTGTACCAAGAAAAATAAGTTGTAATTCCTCACATTCACACCACATCAAGATAACAATTTTAGAACTGATTAGTTTGTGAATGATATCAACTGACATGCTGGATAGTTGTTAGAGGTAAGTGTGCAAGTCAGACTGTGCTATAGAAGAATTGGAATGACTAATCTTGAAGAAATTAATAGATGTTAAATACTTACTTGTTAAGTCAGCTGAGCAATAAAGACTCTAGAAGCCAACGTCTTACCACCATCTCAAGGTCTGTTATTGGGAATTACAAAACGCAACAAATGTTACCTGAAGATTTCTAAATCTCATGGAAGGTCCAAAGCTTTGAAGAGAGTGAACAAGGAATTCACACTAACCTGCAACAAATGTGTGTTGCCCACATGCACTCACTACTCTGTACTACCCCCATAATTTCTTAATAATCCGGATACTACTCAATCATTTCATTTTCTTTTGTTTATAGTTCCCTTATAAATAGTGTCAGCAATTCTTGCTAAGAAATAATTAAGCTGAGATAGCCAGAGTTCTCAATGTGCACCAAGTTCACCTGCAGCTCCAGAAATACCATATTCCCTTTTGAAATATTGACCTAAAAGGACTATTTATCAATGGAATTAAGTATTTTATGCTATTTCAAAATATGTTTTGAACAGGCATGGCAATGAAACCATTATGCAGTCACTGTGTTAGGGTTCACCACTGTCATTTGCTTTTCTGCTACTAGTAGTTAACATTTGTTGCAATGCCTTCAAAACTACTTTCAATGATGTAGGTTGCCAATGTCATGGGCATGCACAATGAACATTTATAGATTAACTACAGGCTTTCCAAAGTTGAAGTGTGATGTTTTAAACGATACGCAGTTTTTTTTTTTTTTTAAATACCTAAAGGGTAATCACTCTACATAAGGCAATTAACTTTTTACTTTACCTTCTCAAGGGAGAGATCTCACAAGTGTATGACTGGGAAAAATGTTTTCCACAAGTCAGGACAGAATAAAGTTCTACGAGTATGACAGAAATATTTCCACCGTGGAAAAATAAAACTACTTTTAAGTCACGTATCTCTTCATAACTGCATTAACAACCATATTCTCATCCAGGTATAAGATGCTGTACTTCAAAGCCAAATACAGTTAAGCATAGCAGGTATTATTAATCTAGGCATGCAAAACAACTGCATCAACAAACTGTTCAGTACGAAAGTTGTTCCTGTTTCACTAGAATGTGCAATATGGTATACTCCTTATAAAATGTAAGCCATGTTGCTAGCTTCAGACATGCAAAAATATAGCCACAGTTATAGTATAGTTTCACCCCACATCTGTAATCTGGAGCTAACACTGGTAACCAGGAGAGCAGAGTAATACAATAATGGTGCACAAAACAATGGACGGACCTCATCCTCTGATTAGTTATTATGGTAGTTTTTATTAATTAGCTGTAAATAAAATCAGTTGGTAGAGCACTTGCCCGTGAAAAGCAAAGGTCCCGAGTTAGGTAGAGTCTTGGTCCGACAGTTTAATCTGCTAGGAAGTTTCATATCAGTGCGCACACACTGCTGCAGAGGGGAAATATTCTAGCTGTAAATCACATTGTTATCCAGGTATAAAAAGCACATGCCAAACTTCTCTACAGAATGAGTGGTAGCCTGCTTAAATGGGTCCCAACAGAGTATTCGGTCACATTGCTGCTACAAAAACATTTATAAAATTGGGCAAGATGAAAGTATAAATTCCTGTTAAAAATTAACTGCACAAAGCCAAACTGATCAACTATTAGACTTTTAATAATGTGAATCATGTAGCTGCTGATAGGGCTGAAGTATGCCATGTTGTGTACGTAGTCACATTAAGCTTCCTTGATAATCAACGTCTCACTTGTCACTACGTTGTTGCCATACTCGTTGCTGACTACCACTCAGTTATAGGCAACATGCAAACTTCAGGTCACTTCACAAATATGTTTGAAGTGGCCACCATGACGTACGATGCATATGGGAGATGCACTGTCGACGCCCAATTTTAAGTGAGCAGTCACTTAACTACATCGGACGATGGGTTTTATAGCCCACGACTTTGTAACATGCAATGTACCTGAGGAAACAGCAATCAGCAATCAGCAATCTGCAGTAGGACTAAAATCACAATCACTATGTTCACACCATTTAAGGGTAACCTCAATGAGCAAACTCTAAGACAGAAAAATTTCATAATAAGTTTGTTCACATAGCCACATTCTGCAGAAAAAGTGCAGTTTTAGCAGTAAAAGCAAATTGGTTACATGAAACTGGCAGTCTTGGTTGCAAATTATAGGTGACAAGCAGATTCCAAATGAAAAAAGGATAGAAACAAAAATAAGAAATCAATATGATGAAAATTACGTGGCAAAGTGTCAGAAACAAAGTTACATTTAAACCAATTACTTGAATAAAAATGAGTTTAGATTAAATTTAGAAAATAAATGTCACTCTCTTTAACGAGACTCGAACCTTTGACCTCTTACATGTCAGGTTTACATGCTAACTACTACACTATACCATTACACTGCCAAAATCAGTTGTATTTACGGCTGCTACCCTAGTCACAATGATTGTCAGCCTTCCAAAATTGAGGTTGACGCAATGTCAGGAGAGTACAATTTAAGCTGATCTCTGATTACTTAACTGTATAAATGATGCTGAATCACTTCCTTTGCAGAAGTGATAAAGTGGTGTTTGGATAGGGCTGTGTATGAAATGAATTTTGTGTGTGTGTGTGTGTGTGTGTGTGTGTGTGTGTGTGTGTGTGTGTGTGAGAGAGAGAGAGAGAGAGAGAGAGAGAGAGAGAGAGAGAGAGAGAGAGAGAGAGAGAGATAAAAGGGCCAGATCCATGTTTCAGGATTAAAAAAAAGGTGGACAAGGCATTCTAAGTGAACTAACTGTTGTAGCAGTTTGGCAATGGTGAATGGTTCATGTGCGACATTGAGCACTCTGGAGGAAACCAGGTACAGCACATAAAGTGTTTACTATCAAGTAATTTCAATTTAACTAAGTACAACATTTCAATGTGTTATTTTTGTCTCCAAACAGGAGATTTTGAAACAGAATTAACTTTACATATCATAATTCACATGGTACCCACATTGCAGCACAAACTTCTGTGGTGCATACCTCACTAAACTGTGCAATGAAGTAGCGTGGCACAGAAGTGTTTTCTGTACAGAAAAGGAACATCTTATCGAACTGATGTCAGATGTGTTATGTTACTTGTTCTTGCTACACTATCACTTTGAAACGTCTCTTTAAAATTACAGAAAAGCAAGAACAATCTGATTTACAGTAGTTTACACAACAGATTTAAATATGGACAGTGAGCAGGTAGATACCTTTAAGAGGAAATTGCTGCTGAATAGGAGCTGGTGGAAAGAAAAATCCAAATGTATTATTTATCCATTAACCCATTGTTTTTCAAATTACATAATCATTACATAAGAATTTTAAACATAATTTCAAACCCCAAAGCACGAAATATATACATTCACTTAAAACTACGTACTTTCAAATGAAAACTTCCTAAATATCAGTACCTTCAAAAACTCTCCCACCCTCCCGTCTCACTGAACTCTCATCAATATTTGTAATTTAATGTTGATTTTCCTCTTTTTATGCTGATTTTTTAATGTAACTTGATTACAGATGTTATTTCCTTGTGGGCACTTTGATGTAAAGGAAGAAAATATTACAAGTTACCGTTTCAGGTATTACAATTTTTTTGCTGTTTAAAATTATTGACAAACAAGAAAGACTAACATTTGAGACATTTTAAATGAATACAAGCATGAAGGGAAATGAAAAATACGCCCACATCTATTACAGAAGGTATATTGAAATAGTTTTAAAACTAACTCAATGTTCTTTGAATTTAAAAGCCAATCAGAACATTCATAAAACAAAATATTTGCAAATCAACGATGTACAACAAATACAATAAAGAAACTTCAATTATCAGCAACACTTAAAAGAAGATCATTTTAATAAGAAAGTGGGCTTACTCACTAGAACTCATTCACGAAGTTTTACTTTTAAAATATATTCTTAGATTTCTTTTCCTGTTTAAAGTCCTGTCTATTAGGTAACAGAAGACAAGCAACAAATTAAGGATATTATTTTAAAATTCCTACACGTTTTAATTCTCTCTTTCTGAAATTAGTGCTGGAAGCTACCAGATAAGATCTGAATAAGGAGTATATAGTAGCCCCAAAATTTCTTCAAATTTTAAGCCACTTCAGGTTCCAAGTTAACCGGAAATGATCCAGTTGTGGCTATTTTCATATTAAACCTTTATTCCTTCTTTCCTTGAGATGCAGCTTGTTTTGCCTGGTGGGCTTGAAGAACAGCAACAGCTTCTTCAACCTGTAAGCAGTGAGCCTCGACTTAGTGTTTCCTTAGGCATGTAACACAAAATTTTAAATTTTGATTGTATCTCAATGGAAGAAACAAAAAAGGAAAACCCAAGGGATTACCTTAGCTTTGAGAGACTCATGGTGTTCCAACATATGCAGAAGCTCTGAATTATCTATCTCGAGTAACATTCCAGTAATTTTCCCAGCTAATTCTGGATACATATGCTGAATTAAGGGGAACAGACGTTCTCCCAACATCTGTTTCTGGTCACGATGGGAAGCTTCAGCCAACATTGAGGCAGTCAGTGGTTCTTGGCCTTGAATGTGCACAGCCTGAAAGGGTGAACATTTTTTATAACACCACTCTTGGTATACATACTTTAAACCAAGGACCATTTTCCAGTTAAACACTCAAACAGAACTCTGTTGTCATAAAAGGAACAAAATTACTTCAAATACAACAGAACAAAGCCACAAAGCTCACTTACCTGCTGTACAGGCGGTTGCTGTGCCACAGGCATTGGTTGTGGTGGGTTACGCATATTAGCTGTGTACTTGTATGTAGCAGGACGTCCCTGAGCAGAAACTGACACAGTTGGAGCACCCATTGGACGGCCCTGGATGCTACCCGCTCCAACGGACTGTTGACCTGTAACAAAAACCAACAACAGAACAAAATTACTGGGATGGAAACCAGGTAATACCACCAAGACATTTCTTGTATGAGCATTCTTCTGCATTAATCATCTGTGTCATTATCTGAACTACTGTACTTAAAAAGTACGAGACTGGAAATCTAATAATCTTCATTGAAATCCCACCCACAAAGACCACTAACCTGTAATTGGCCTTGCAGACAGTTGGTTTCGAATTGAAGTTGGCTGCGCTGCAGGTCTTGGAGCAGCACGGAAAGGCAAATTTCCAAATGTCGAAGCAGTGCCCTGAGCATTAGGACGCACTTGGGGTTGTGCAGTCCAGCGTGGTGTTGCTCTTATTGGTGTCATCTGTGCTGGAGTGTAATAACGTTGCGGCTGGGCGGCAAGTGTTGGAACAAAGTATCCACCGCCTGCATTTGGCTGGAAGATCTGCTGAAATAGTTTTAGGGACAATGAATAACAACCAAGTAATGGCCAACAAAGAAGTTAATCACAGAGTAGCTACAAAACATGGCATTTAATACCCTACAATCTGCTCTCAAATTCACTGCCAAGACTTCTATGGAACCACAAACATTACCACATGGCCATTAACTACTATAAACAACCCAGAGTTAAAATGTATTTGTTGTTTCCACTTTGGAATTATTTCACATGGCAATGCAGTGGGTTACAGGTTAAATCAGGAAAATCAATTGGGTATTAGACAAACGGGGAATATTAGGGCAAAACTAGAGATAAATTTAACACTAAAATGCCAGCAACAAATAAGAACTGATGCCCTGCACGACTGTAGAACTGCACTTCACTATAATATCGTAAGGGACTGAGTATTATCTTAAATAATTTTACCATCCATTTGGTAAATTAAGTCCTGTGACATTAGGAAGTTAGCAAACTAAGAAAATCATGAAAATTGGTATCAAGATTGTGAACATTAGTATTACTAGCACCTGGAATTGCATGAGCATTTAATGGAAACCACCTACATTTTGGATGTTTCTTAATGTTAGTGGCCAATATTCAGTCAGTCAGTCAGTCATTTGTCAATTTCAGGATTCTTACAAGTTTGTGTGTAGTCAGTAAGTCACTGCCTAGCTTTCTTTGTCCAAAGAAGGTAGAGTGATATCTGGCTTCGTGCCAGCAGTCCTTGCAGAGACAATCACGTATGGCACATCCAGACAAGGTTCACTCTTGCTGTACACCAGTATGCATACTACAGAGTCTGAGCCTGTTTTCCTATTCTTCCACTGAAGTAAATTCTGTAACATCATAAATATCTACTGACCTGTCCCATTTGCTGCATTCTCATGTTGGCCATTCTCTGCATATATTGAGACGCCAAATGAGCTTTGCGGTCTTCCTTTCTTTGCGCTAGCGCAACATACAGAGGTTTAGTACCAACAATCCTACCATTCATCTCTGTTACAGCCTTAGTTGCTTCCTCCGGTGAAGAAAAGCAAACAAATCCAAATCCCTTACTACGTCCATCTTCCAGCATGACCTGAAAAAGGAAATGTCACACATTGCTAGTCTGCAACAATTTAAAATGTATGCACACCTATTTTCAGACAAAGATCTTACCTTAGCACTAGTAATAGTTCCAAAAGGTGCGAACTCTTTACGCAGTCGTTCATCATCTATTGTGTCGTCAAGATTTTTCACATACAAATTCACACCTTGGTAGCGATTGAGACGTTCAATCTTGAGCTGCTCAAATTTTCGTTTCAGCTCTTGCTGCCTTTCAGCTTTCTTCTGTGCACGGCCCACGTACAGAATCTACATCAAGTGGAAAGTGAAGACGAACATTATTCATTCCATGTAAAATATATGAAATTTCTCTTCAGCACTGACTTCACAATCTTACTTCTATTTCTAATCAACCTTTTCACCTAAAGCATTAACAATGAGTGTATGCAAACTGTGCTCAGCACAACATTTCAAGCAATGACTGCTTGACTTTAGTTTCGTACAAAAAATTTGAGTCATTTGTCACAAAAAAGTTAACAACATAACGTTTTTGTTTCAAGTATTTTTAAGCTTCATGATGCAAGTATGCAGAAGGGGAAAACATGCAAACAGGCGAGTGCCCCTGCATTTAACATAGACAATTGTTCCCAACAGCCTCTAAATGAAAGTACTACCAAGCTCTTGTACAATCACTTTGTGTAACTGACCTCTGTATAAAGACCTAAGATATCACTGAATATGTAGTCGGGTAGAGGTTGGAAATATGGGGTTTACATACATGTAATTGTGGCATGCAAAAATTTAGTCAGCAAAGTATAAAATACGAGTGGTACAGTAACTTCTTTAATGGATCAATCTCTACAGACTTTTTAATCTCTTTCTGCTGGCTGCAGACTTTTGTTGGCAAGCATCTCCCACTTTTAGAACACTTAACTCTCCACACAATGTAAGTTTGGATTCAGGGTGTCTGGATTTACCATGTCTATAATGTATCAATGTTTGTTGATATCCTTCATATTACTGGTTTGTACAAGAAGTGCATTAGACTGCTTTCTCTACACAATTACCATGTCTGATTCCAATGCACAAAACACCATTACACATCTCCGTGTTACAATTCTATGCCAGTAGGTCTCCAAAGAGAATATGGCAACATACACTTTCAACTTTCACTTGGGATATAATATTAAAATCTTTGCACCATACCACAGAGCAGAAAGCACCTATAGTACAGTACTCTACATAGAGCTGCAACAACGATGTATCGCCACACTGACATACAAAATCACATTACACAATCACATTTTAAAGCCAAATTCATGAACACTCTACAGTGAAACAGATCATTTAAACACACATCCAATTTTTGGTTAATGTAGCTTAACTGTTATTTGAATAAGGCAAACAATTCTGAAGTTTATCAGACAACAGCACTAAGCACTCAGCTGATACGTTAATCTAACAAGACAATTTCCAGGTTATATTTCAGACACTACATAGCCTTTTTACAAACTGCCTTATGACACATTCCGAGTACCCCAATACCCCATTTGTTGACAAGTTCTGCTATTAAACATTATTTCAATTTTTGACAAATACTGCATTCAACAGCATTTACTCAATTTCCTCAACCTCCTACATCTTGCCAGTTTTCAGCAGTCGCAAACTTTTGAATATCAAACAGTACAAACTGTGGATTAATTGGAAGCCATTCTTTAGTTGAAGAATGTAGTCTTATGACAAACACAGACAATTTCAAACTGATACTGAAACATCTTCAAACATAGTAATTTAGCAATTAAAATTTTGCCAATTTTCTGTCAGTCTATCCATCAGTATTGGAATCAATTTTCAACTTTCTTGTTAAAGTGTGGTGCATGTGGCAAGTAAAGTGTGAACAGAACCTCTATCAAATCCAATGAAGTGTACAAGAACAGATTTCGTAAAGTTTCCACTTCAAAAATTGGAGAAAGCAAAGAGGTCCCAAATCAAAAAAGAACCATGCACAAAGCCTTTTTTATGTTAGATCAAGCTGCTTCTGGCCATTACATGTTTTCTACATCTTTTCTGTTTCTTTTATATGCAAGATTTAAACAGCTGTACTTACACCCAATAAAAACTAGGTATCTACATTTTTTTCTCTCTAAACAGTTCTCTAACCACTGTCTTTTGTTTTGGTTTTAGGGCGCAAAACTGCTATGGTCATTAGCGTTGTAAAACATTTATACTTTGTAATTTCAATAACTTCACTGTTCACCCCAGTGGGGAGGGGGGGGGGGGGTGACATTATGCCATTGCCCACGTGACACCAATAACTAGCCAGTTTCTTTTTCTATGCCTCCAATAGAGGGCCAGTTACAGTGCAACCTGTTCCCATACTGTCAATAAACGAAAGTTGTGTAGCATCAGTTGCTTCATGCTCCTCAGCTCTTGTAAAGTAGTGCTTCCAAGTGTGAGGTGTCATCAGCTGTTGTGAACTAGTGTTTCTTTGTATTAATGTCTTAGCAGAAGTCCACCATGCCCTGAAAGCAAATTTGCCGTTTAAAAGGTTGCTCACACATTTGTCAAATCCAAAGGTATTGAGGATTTGAAAGAATTCTGATTTGCAGACAACACCATGAAAAGGCATGCTCCATGCACAAGTACTTTGGTGCAACAGGGCAATTTTTAATTCAACACATTTTCAAAAGTGACAAAACAACTTTTCCACTGAATGTGGATAGATTTCATACTAAAAATCTGAAAGGAGAAAGGCTGAAGGAGAGAACCATGAAGTATCACAAGGTCATTATCTCTTTGAAACCCAGGGCAAGAAAAGAAGTTACAACAGGTAATCAAGGTGGATATGTTCCAGTATGATGCAATATCCAGGTATGTGTCCAATTATTACAATACAAGGAATTTTTGCGAAGTAAACTTCTTTCAAGTTGCCAAGCAGCCGAGTTAATTAGTGGGAAAACATCTCTCCAAAAAAGTTATGTTTCTGGAACAATTTTTTTCACCAAAGAATTTTACCCCTAGTAACACAGTAGTCTTTATACAGGGTGAGTCACTATTGCCAACTAGGATAATTCCGAAAGTATGATAGGAGCTGAAAAGTTTGAGAGACAAAAGTTGCATGGCACAACAGGGGCCATAACATGACTTGTTGCTAGGTGAGGTTGCTTCAGAGATATGATGGTCAACTTTTTTTTTTAATGGTATGCTACAGTTTGGTACCAAGTTTCTGAAAGCGGCTATCGACACAAATCCAATTATGTGTAACAGTAAGGTCTTTGAAAGACCCCCCCCCCCTCACCCCGTCAATGACATACAGGTACATGTACATACATTTTACACACTTATGATTAAATTACATTTGATCAAAACTTGGCCACTTCCAGTGCATTTTCTGTTGCTTGTTGGATCTTAGTAATCTTACTGAAAATCTTACATGCACAGAGTTAACAAATCAGCATTCACAAACAGAATACCACATCCCAAAAACAATACGATCAATGTCTTATTTCTTTACACATGAAAATTAACAGACAGCAAATTATTCAGTACTGAACAGCAGCTCGTCTGGCTAGAGATAAACACCGTTAAACAAAAATTCTGAAGAATCATTTAAAATCTCATTTCACACATGCTCTGGAAAAATATACCGTGTTACTGGCCATTCTTTTCGGATTTACAAAATGTATGCATAGTATTAACTTCGCTAGTTTTTTCTAACTGCAGTCTCCCACAATTCATGTTACTCTGTGTTAAATTACGAATTTTTAATTCTCAATTATCCTCTTGCAAATTTAGTCTTTGACAAGATCAGCAATTCAAACTAGTTGATAGAAGATGCAGAAACTTTGATCCCTGATAGAAGAGTATGACTGTCAGAACATTTTCCAGTTTTACACCATATTTAAATATTTGCGAAGATGTTAAGCTCATTTTGCATGCCTTTTGTGGTGTCACTTTGGCTTCATTATATCACGACATGTTATGAAACAGAGCCTAAGATCATCACTGCTGACCGAAATAAGTATTCTCGGGACCAAAATTTTTGTGATCATTAAAGAAATAAGAAATTTATTCTACAACATGAACTTCAGGAGGCTGCCACATTCTTTACACGTACAACATGAAGCAACACAATGCAAAGCTCACACAGAAACAGTGAGAGGAAATAGGTTACATTTTTATGTTTGAGGTTTCCCTGAAAACTAGTTGAAATCTTTGTAATGAAATCCTTCAAGTTAACAATGGCTGGGAAGCATTTTAGCAATCTGCATCTACAGTCAATAGGCGGAAAGAGTTCTGAAGGACATTGACATCTTGAAAGTAGTTTCAGTCCTGTTTGTGTGGCTGCAAACCACACAGAACAGCTATACGATGACATGTTATGAGTATTGCTTACATTACTTAAAAAGTGGCAAAACCTAAGCAAACATGGGCTTGAAGCAACCTGTATGTTGGCTGTTATGTGTTAAAAGTTCTTTTGAACTATCATGATGGCCACAATGCTGCCACACAATCATATTCTTAACTACGAATACTGCATTCCTCATGACATCTGAAAATATTACCTTCCCATCCGGTAGCTCTTTGCCATTAAGTTCTTCCACTGCTCTTTCGGCATCTTCCGGGTCTTCAAACGCAACGAAACCAAATCCACGCGACTTCCCATCTTCCCTTGTCATTACCTTTAAAAGATAAGGCGAGTTGTGTAACTATTCGAGGACTACAAAATTACAAATTTACAGAGGGAATACACATATGCTTACCTTGTGGCTGGTGATTTTTCCATACTTCTGGAACATCTCTTTCAGCATATCATCAGTGAAGTCTTCACCAAAGTTCTTTATATAAACATTTGTGAAAAGTTTTGCCTTTTCTCCAAGTTCCTTCTCACGCTCCTTTCGTGGTACGAACTTTCCAACAAATACTTTCTTGGCATTAAGTAACATACCATTTACTTTCTCAATTGATTTAGTAGCAGCTTCTTCAGTTTCAAAATGCACAAAGCCATATCCCTTTGATACACCATTTTCATCTTGAGCAACCTGTAACACAATGCAGCAGATTTAAAGTATTTGGCATATGGCTACCAACCCATGTAGACTAATGTTAATGCCAATGCAGCAAGTAATTAGACACCCATACTGAATGAAGTATTGTAAACCTATGATTGACATATTGTGTAACTGACAGCTACTGCAATGCTTTCCATTACCCTTATGAATAATTCCTCAGATTTTAGCAGGTTTTACCAATTTGGTTCATGTCTACTGCATACTCCCAAGTAACATCTGAATTCGTGTTATACATTGCACAAAATACGTAAGAGCATTTCAAATTAATATTTTTGAGGTAGGTACTACAGATAATTACCCTTAACTGCAGAGATACTGTGCCCTGAAGCATGAGACATACAGTCTACAAAATACAGAAATCTCGCTCAAGCTACTTTGGCCTGTCTGGAGTAATTAAGAGACGTTTCCAGCGAAGTACCAGCGACCTTATGACAAAATGAACGCAATACTTCACACTTTTTTTAAGTCTATACGGCGTTTTAAGACTAATACCAAGGAGAGTTCGTGGTCAGATGAACAAACTTGCAGGCGCCCACAATGAACCACTGGAAATCATTTATACGAAGGCTTAATTCCTACAACTAACACTAAAGTGATAAAGAGTTATTTTGGGTTTCTTCATTTTAAACTGATTCACCACGTGTTACTCACCTTACAGCTTAATATATTTCCAAACGCGGAAAACGTGTCATACATGGCTTTGTTATCAATGCTTTTGTCTAAATTCTTAATGAAAACATTGCCAACGCCAGACTTTCGAAGAGAGGGATCTCGCTGAGACCACATGATACGAATTGGACGCCCTTTAATTATATCAAAATTCATAGTGTCCAAAGCTCTCTCCGCTGCAACAGTTTAAACAGAAATTAGTGAAGTCGTAAGTGTTGCAGAAGTCATAGTGCGCTTTTAGAAAACAGCTTGGCACTTACCATCAGCAGGTTGCTGGAAGTTGACATAAGCGTATCCCAGCGAACGACGGGTTATCATGTCCCTGCAGACACGAATAGACAGCACAGGTCCAGCAGTTGAAAACTTTTCAAACAGTACAGCTTCTGTAACATCTTGATGCAGGTCGCCCACATACAGCGAAGCCATAGGATAGTTTGGCCCTCCTGGATTCATTTTCGTCGCACTGTTTCTCTAGATCCGCAGTAGCAAATTCAGATGCAGACTGATCACAGAAGTCTTCTGTCGATGCGGTTGCACAAACGTCTTCAATACTCCTCAATATGCCCACGTTGTATGATCACAGAACCACGCGTTTCGGTTAAATTATTATAATTTTCTCGATTTTTTCTATTTTTTTGTGTTTTTTGACTTTTAAATTTTTTTTGGCTTTTTATAAATTATATCACGAAATTAAGGTGGGTTGTGTAACCTATATTGCAGGCGACACAACCTCACATTAACGAACCCTACTCCTGAAAGAGGCAGAAGCAGTGAAAGTAGGTCGGCTAACGCTTTTATACGCACGGCATTTGTATCCTTCCGCAATGGCTGAGACAGAAAAGTAGTACGTACTGAAACATCAAACTAAACCACCCTTGTAGAATACCTTTTGATTTGTTGCAGTTTATCTGAAGAAAATTGAAAAATATATATAGTTTGGGATATTTGGTAGTGCAACACTGAACATTTTAAGTAACTGTTAGGTCCCCATTTTCCGCCGTTAACAATCGACTGGCACGTTGTCGTTGGTGTACCACGTGATTCATGGCGTCACGTAGTTGCGTTTAGTCGTCCTGAAAGCAACGAGAAAGAACGGACTACTGCAGTATTTGACATTTTTATGTTAATAATAAAATTTATTTAATAACTGCTGCATCTACTTTTAATCATTGTATCCCGCTATTACACCAAATCAATTTAGGGCGTCTACAGCAATACCATGCTGCAGTGCTTGGACAGAAGTATTGCAATGAAACCGCTCCAAACGAATTACTGAATTATTCAAAAATGCGTGAAATCTTATGGGACTTAACCTGAATTATTCAAATTCTTTTTATACACATTTCAAACAGGTGAATTTATATTTACCATATTATTATGTACGTATTTAATGACTGGACGAGCATCACAGGTAAAATGTTTCATACGAATTTCGACCGTGGTATTTTTTATCTTTTCGAAATGTATCAAAGATTATATAAAGTATTATTTAACGAAAGAAATGTGTGTTAGTGGTAAAAGTTAGTCTGATTGGCATGAAAGAAGTTCCTATTTCGTGTACGGAATTTTCAAACCCTAACGAAAAGTTTTAATTTATTTTTATTATGTATCAAAATAATTTTGCAACATTATTTCTTACACTTATCTTCTGCATAGAAATACCTGGGACACAACGAGAAAATAACTATATAATTGTAGATAAAGCAGTGGAAAAGCAAACTGATATTTGTACCTACAGTGTGCTAACCCTCTGAAGCGCATGGCGGAGAGTGAGTCCCACTGTACCAACTAC
Source organism: Schistocerca serialis cubense (assembly GCF_023864345.2). Taxonomy (NCBI): domain Eukaryota; kingdom Metazoa; phylum Arthropoda; class Insecta; order Orthoptera; family Acrididae; genus Schistocerca; species Schistocerca serialis. Next base: position 595,068,529 of record NC_064639.1, read on the forward strand.
TAGTGTCTTCTCCCGCTCTCTTCACGCATAGATCGCGGGAAAAATGATTGCGTGAATGTCTTGTGGGAGCGATACACAGAGGGTCGTTACATGTCCATACATCCATCACTTAACGCTGGTCCTAGAAACTTTCTAAATAGATTTTCAGGGGATAGCTCACGCTTATCTTCAGGCGTCCGTCAATTCATTTCTTCCAGCATTTTCGCGACGCTCTCCTATGGGTCGAACAAACCTGTGACCATTCGTGGTGCCCTTCTTTGTATCTGCTCAGTAGCTCCTGTTAGCCTTGCTTGGTACAGGTCCCACAAACTTGAACAATATTCTAGGATGTGTCACACGAGTGTTTTGTATGTAGTCTACCAATGAACCGTAGCCTGCCATTTGCTTTAACTACAACTTATACTATGTGATCGTTCCATTTCATATCCCTGCGAATTGTTACACCCACGTATTTTTATGCTTTGATCTGTTCCAACTGTGATTCACTGATATTATAGTCACAGGAAACTACGTTTTTTTCGTTTTGTAAAGTGCACAATATTATATTTCTGAACATTTAAATCAAGTTTCCAGTATTTGCGCCACTTTGCAATCTTATCAAGATGTGAGTGATAATTATGCAGTTTCCTTTAGACAGTACATCATTAGCGGTAAGTCTGAAGTTACTATTAATAAATAACGTAAAGAGAAAGGGGCTCAACACACTTTCCTGAAGTGTCACGTAAATAGCGTCTCTTTTTTTTTTTTTTTTCTATCATATCACGGAGAAAAGTAGCTACGTGACAGCTTTGAACCTCTGACCTTTAAACATTTGCCATTATGATTTTGGTTTCACGTGGTTAGCTAATTTAGGCAAATATGGAGAGTTTATGTACCAGACCAACCATTTCATTCTTCATTTTCTATTCAAAGCCACGATGTCGTTATAACTAAACTTTCGCTATTTGAGGCAGTGTAGACGGAAAACTATTTAACGTATAGGTACCCAACCAAGAGTGAAGTTCAGACTGTGCGCTGTAGGATTTGCGTTGTGGCTAGTTTTAGTGTCATGACTTGCCGTTAGACGCCGGTGCCGGTACGGCGAAGTAAGGCTGGAACAATCATCATTCATCAGTGCGCATTATAGTTGCAGATGGCAACATGGATCTGGACAAGGTGAGCAGGGCTGTACTCGTTAAGCTCTAGTATCGAAACAAAAACAACAGTGCTGCTCTTCGCGAGTGTTGAAGCATTAAAGGATACGGAAGGTTCTCTTTCCGCATCGTTGTTGAAGTACATCATTCAGAAGTTCGAATTAATTGGGAATTGCTCTTGGGAGAGGCCGACGACCAATTGCGCCCTCAATTTACTGTTTCCACGGCTGAGGATGCTGGACACAATAGGCAAACTTGCACCCCAAGAACCTAGGCCATGCAGCGTGAACGATAACCGTTACTGTGATCTGTTTCACCAACATGTGATCCCTGCTCTACAGCAGGGAGGTGCTTTGGACTCAACTGTTTTGTTACTAAAATGGTTCAAATGGCTCTGAGCACTATGGGACTTAACTTCGAAGGTCATCAGTCCCCTAGAACTTAGAACTACTTAAACCTAACCAACCTAAGGACATCACACACATCCATGCCCGATGCAGGATTCGAACCTGCGACCGTAGCGGTCGCGCGGTTCCAGACTGAAGCGCCTAGAACCGCTCGGCCACTCCGGCCGGCGTTTTGTTACACCATGTACCTCTCTACCTCACACTGATCGTAAGGTGACTCGGTTACTCCGTAACAGGTTTCGAAAAAATCGAATCATTCGCCGATTGTTCCAAACTGCATGCCCACCAGTATCACTAGATTTGATCCCTTTTGATTTCTGGCTGTGGAGTTACCTGAAGGACAGCGCTTATCAACGAGACACTAACGCACGTTGGATGTTGAAAATGAGTATAGCGAGAGAGGAAGCCAACATACCACCAGCGATGTTTCGGAGATTAGTACAGCAATATTTAGTGCGGTTCCAGGCTGTCGTGAATGCAGATGGTTGCCATTATGAGCAATGTCTGTAACCTGGAACGTCAACACGGTATGCAGTTAAGAAATGTTACCTTCTTGTGTGGAAATTCAAATCTGTTTCTTTCAGTAGTTTTTTCTTTATTTCCCTTCCGCATGTGCTTTACAAATGTTTCCAAAAAGTTTCATTTTCTATGATCACTCGTTTTCCATGGAGGTCCTTTCAACTAGCGAAAGTTCAATTATAATCACTCTGTACACAGATAAAAAATCAGATCCGACACAGAAAGAGAAAGATAGCACGCATAAATCTTTCAGATATACCGAGTGATCAAAAAGTCAGTATAAATTTGAAAATTGAATAAATCACGGAATAATGTAGTTAGAGAGGTACAAATTGACACACATGCTTGGAATGACAGGAGGTTTTATTAGAACCAAAAAAAAAAGAACGTTCAAAAAATGTCCGACAGATGGCGCTTCATCTGATCAGAATAGCAATAATTAGCTTAACAAAGTAAGACAAAGCAAAGATGATGTTCTTTACAGGAAATGCTCAATATGTCCACCATCACTCCTCAACAATAGCTGTAGTCGAGGAATAATGTTGTGATCAGCACTGTAAAGTATGTCCGAAGTTCTGGTGAGGCATTGGCGTCGGATGTTGTCTTTCAGCATCCCTAGAGATGTCGGTCGATCACGATACACTTGCGACTTCAGGTAACCCCAAAGCCAATAATCGCACGGACTGAGGTCTGGGGACATGGGAGGCCAAGCATGATGAAAGTGGAGGCTGAGCACACGATCATCACCAAACGACGCGCGCAAGAGATCTTTCACGCGTCTAGCATTATGGGTATTTTTTTTTTTTTTTTTTGTTCTAATAAAACCCCATGTCACCCCAAGCATGTGTGTCAATTTTTACCTCTCCATCTACATTATTCCGTAGTTTATTAAGTTTTCAAATTTATACTGACTTTTTGATCACCCGGTATATGTGTGACAGAAAAACTGGAGTTGTGTACATGTGGCAACAGTAGGGGTGCAACTGACCTTGTTCCAAGGAAATAAAAAAGCAAAACAACGAAGACTAAAAAAGCGGTGACAGTTCAATGAAGCCGGTCGGAGTGGCCGTGCGGTTCTAGGCGCTACAGTCAGGCGCCGAGCGACCACTACGGTCGCAGGTTCGAATCCTGCCTCGGGCATGGATGTGTGTGATGTCCTTAGGTTAGTTAGGTTTAATTAGTTCTAAGTTCTAGGCGACTGATGACCTCGGAAGTTAAGTCGCATAGTGCTCAGAGCCATTTGAACCATTTTGTTCAATGAAAATCGTCAGAAAATCATTGCTTTCATGACACAGGTAGACGTCAGTTTATTCTTCACAGTACAGGTCACAAATAAAAACTGCTCTTGGTTGTGGTCATTTATATAATGGGAACTTTAATCATGAGAAAATGTTAGAGGAGACATAAAATTAATCAACCAGGCTGATGGGAAGTCATAACTTACGTGCAAGACGGCAAAGAGGATGAAACGGTTAGTACATCTACACACATTCTCTGCACGTCACTGTGAAGAGTACGGCTGAGAGTGCTTCGCATTGTATCAGTTATAAGGGCTTCTTCCCGTTCCTTTCAAGTATGGAGCGCGAGTAGAAAGACTGTTTAAATGTCTCTGCGAGTGCTGTAATTAACCTAATCTCGTCCTCACGATCCCGTGGGGAGCGACGTGTAAAGGGTTGCTGTATATTCTTAGAGTCGTCAGTTAAATCGGGTTCTGGAATCTTTGTAAGTAGGCTTTCTTGGAATAATTTGCATTTACCTTCCAGTATATGTCAGTTCAGTTTCTTCAGCAATTCCGTGACACTCTTTTACAGGTTAAAGAGACCTGTGACCAATTCGTGCGGTCCTTATTTCTGTTCAGTACACCCTGTTAGTCCTATTTAGTATGACTCCCACACACTTGAGCAATATTCTAGTGCGGATTGTACGAGTGTTTTGTAAGTAATTTCCTTTGTAGCCTGATCGCATTTCTCTAGTAGTCTACCAATGAACCGAAGTCTGCCACCTTCTTTACCTTACCTATGTGATCGTTCTATGTCATACCCATACAAATTTTACACCCAGGTATCTGTATGAGTCGACCGATTCTAGTTCTAGCTCACTGATAGTCTACTCATAGGCTACTACATGTTTCCGTTTTATGAAATGGCGTAGTTTTACAATTCTGAACATTTAAAACAAGTTGCCAATCTTTGCACCAATTTGAATTCTTATCAAAATCCGATTGAATATTTCTGCAGCTTTTTTCAGCCTGTACTTCATTATAGACGACTGCATCATTTCCGAAAATGAGAGGTTACTATTATTGCTGCCTGCAACGTCATTAATATACAACATGAACAGCAAGGGCCCCAACACACATCCGTAGTTGGTTCTACATCTGTCGATAACTCTCCTTCCAAAATAACATACTGCGTCTTCTGCACCAAGAAATCCTCAGTCCAGTCACAAATTTAGTTGCTACCACAAGCGATCGTACTTTCAATAATAAGCGTATGTGTGGAACTGGGTCAAACGCTTTTCGGAATTCAACAAACACTACATCTTCCGGTACCTGACTGCCTTAGCCCATCGCTTTCAGTATGTCATGTGAGAAAAGTGAAAGGTGAGCTTCACATAATCGTTGTTTGCGGAATCCATGCTGTTTAGTATGGAAGAAATCGATCTGTTCGAGATACCTCATTATCTTTGAGGTCAGAATACGTTGCAAGATTCCGCGATAAATGGATGTGAAACATATTGGAAGGTAGTTTTGTAGATTACTTCCGCTACCGTTCTTGTAGACCGGTGTGACCTGCACTTTTCTCCAATTTCTGAACAATGTTCTTTGTTCGAGGGAACTACAGTAGATTAAGGTTTAAATAGGGATTAACTCAATTACAAATGCTGTATACAATCTGATAGGGATATATCGGGCACTGGAACTTTGATCAGTTTTAGCAATTTCAACCGTTTCTCAATATCACCGGCACTAATATCTGTATCATTCATCTTCCTTGGTAAAGGAACATTTGAAAATTGAGTTCAGCAGTTCTGCTTTTGCTTTTCTACCCTCAATTTTAGTTCGTGCCTCGTCCAGTCTGGGCACTAACTTTGATATCAAAAATACACTCCTGGAAATTGAAATAAGAACACCGTGAATTCATTGTCCCAGGAAGGGGAAACTTTATTGACACATTCCTGGGGTCAGATACATCACATGATCACACTGACAGAACCACAGGCACATAGACACAGGCAACAGAGCATGCACAATGTCGGCACTAGTACAGTGTATATCCACCTTTCGCAGCAATGCAGGCTGCTATTCTCACATGGAGACGATCGTAGAGATGCTGGATGTAGTCCTGTGGAACGGCTTGCCATGCCATTTCCACCTGGCGCCTCAGTTGGACCAGCGTTCGTGCTGGACGTGCAGACCGCGTGAGACGACGCTTCATCCAGTCCCAAACATGCTCAATGGGGGACAGATCCGGAGATCTTGCTGGCCAGGGTAGTTGACTTACACCTTCTAGAGCACGTTGGGTGGCACGGGATACATGCGGACGTGCATTGTCCTGTTGGAACAGCAAGTTCCCTTGCCGGTCTAGGAATGGTAGAACGACGGGTTCGATGACGGTTTGGATGTACCGTGCACTATTCAGTGTCCCCTCGACGATCACCAGTGGTGTACGGCCAGTGTAGGAGATCGCTCCCCACACCATGATGCCGGGTGTTGGCCCTGTGTGCCTCGGTCGTATGCAGTCCTGATTGTGGCGCTCAGCTGCACGGCGCCAAACACGCATACGACCATCATTGGCACCAAGGCAGAAGCGACTCTCATCGCTGAAGACGACACGTCTCCATTCGTCCCTCCATTCACGCCTGTCGCGACACCACTGGAGGCGGGCTGCACGATGTTGGAGCGTGAGCGGAAGACAGCCTAACCGTGTGCGGGACCGTAGCCCAGCTTCATGGAGACGGTTGCGAATGGTCCTCGCCGATACCCCAGGAGCAACAGTGTCCCTAATTTGCTGGGAAGTGGCGGTGCGGTCCCCTACGGCACTGCGTAGGATCCTACGGTCTTGGCGTGCATCCGTGCGTCGCTGCGGTCCGGTCCCAGGTCGACGGGCACGTGCACCTTCCGCCGACCACTGGCGACAACATCGATGTACTGTGGAGACCTCACGCCCCACGTGTTGAGCAATTCGGCTGTACGTCCACCCGGCCTCCCGCATGCCCACTATACGCCCTCGCTCAAAGTCCGTCAACTGCACATACGGTTCACGTCCACGCTGTCGCGGCATGCTACCAGTCTTAAAGACTGCGATGGAGCTCCGTATGTCACGGCAAATTGGCTGACACTGACGGCGGCGGTGCACAAATGCTGCCCAGCTAGCGCCATTCGACGGCCAACACCGCGGTTCCTGGTGTGTCCGCTGTGCCGTGCGTGTGATCATTGCTTGTACAGCTCTCTCGCAGTGTACGGAACAAGTATGGTGTGTCTGACACACCGGTGTCAATGTGTTCTTTTTTCCATTTCCAGGAGTGTAGCATTTATCTAGTGGGTGATCCCATGATGATGTTACAGATTTTCAGGGATGATGGAGAAGGATTAATTTATCAATCTGAGGTAAGAGACACTCATTCGGAAACGACTGAGTCGAAAGTTATAAGCGCAAATACACTATTGGCCATTAAAATTGCTACACCAAGAATAAATGCAGATGATAAACGGGTATCCATTGGACAGATATACTATACTAGAACTGACATGTGATTACATTTTCACGCAATTTGGGTGCATAGATCCTGAGAAATCAGTACCCGGAACAACCACCTCTGGCCGTAATAACGGCCTTGATACGCCTGGGCATTGAGTCAAACAGAGCTTCGATGGCGTGTACAGGTACAGCTGCCCACGCAGCTTCAACAGGATACCACAGTTCATCAAGAGTAATGATTGGTATATTCTGACGAGCCAGTTGCTCGGACACCATTGACCAGACGTTTTCAATTGGTGAGAGGTCTGGAGAATTTGCTGGCTAGGGTAGCAGTCGAACATTTTCTGTATCCAGAAAGGCCCGTACAGAACCTGCAAAATGCGGTCGTGCATTATCCTGCTGAAATGTAGGGTTTCGCAGGGATCGAATGAAGGATAGAGCCACGGGTCGTAACACATCTGAAACGTAACGTCCACTGTTCAAAGTGCCGTCAATGTGCACAAGAGGTGACCGAGGCGAGTAACCAATGGCACCCCATACCATCAAGCCGGGTGATTCGCCAGTATGGCGATGACGAATACACGTTTACAATGTGCGTTCACCGCGATGTCGCCAAACACGGATGCGACCATCATGATGCTGTAAAAATAACCTGGATTGATCCGAAAAAATGACGTTTCGCCATTCGTGCACCCAGGTTCGTCGTTGAGTACACCATCGCAGGCGCTTCTGTCTGTGATGCAGCGTCAAGGGTAACCGCAGCCATGGTCTCCGAGCTGATAGTCCATGCTGCTGCAAACGCCGTCTTACTGTTCGTGCAGATAGTTGTTGTTTTGCAAACGTCCCCATCTGTTGAGTCAGGGATCGAGACGCGGCTGCACGATCTGTTACAGCCATGCGGATAACATGCCTGTCATCTCGACTGCTAGTGATACGAGGCCGTTGGGATCCAGCCCAGCGTTCCGAATTATCCTCCTGAACCCACCGATTCCATATTCTGCTAACAGTCATTGGATCTCGACCAAGGCGAGCAGCAATGTCGCGATACGATAAACCGCAATCGGGATAGGCTACAGTCGGAAGCGTGATGGAACGCATTTCTTCTCATTACACGAGGCATCACAACACCGTTTCACCAGGCAACACCAGTCAACTGCTGTTTGTGTATGAGAAATCGGTTGGCAAGTTTCCTCATGTCAGCACGTTGTAGGTGTCGCCACCGGAGCCAACCTTGTGTGAATGCTCTGAAAAGCTAATCATTTGCATATCGCAGCATCTTCTTCCTGTCGGTTAAATTTCGCGTCTGTAGCACTTCATCTTCGTGGTGTAGCAATTTTAATGGCCAGTAGTGTACTTCCGATACTTCCGGAAGTGGACTACATGTACCAGTATTATTGTTACTAAACTCATAGGATAGGAAACTTTCAGAGGTGGTAGTGTGGACCAAAACAAGAAAAAATCCATTAAACATGGGTTTTAAAATACGTTACTAAAGAACTGTGAGCATTGTTCAGTGGAAGAGATGTATTTCATATTAGCGATGAACAAGTGATCATAGCTCTTAAGGTATGCATTTTAAAGCCCATGCTTACTGGAGATTTGACTGTCTGAGTGACCGAGCGGTTCTAGGCGCTACAGTCTGATACCGCGCGACCGCTACGGTCGCAGGTTCGAATCCTGCCTTGGGCGTGGATGTGTGTGATGTCCTTAGGTTAGTTAGGTTTAAGTAGTTCTAAGTTCTAGGGGACTAATGACCTCAGAAGTTAAGTCCCGTAGTGCTCAGAGCCATTTGAACCATTACTGGACATTTTTTTCTTATTTTGGTCCTACTACCTTCTCCAAAAATATCGAAACCGAAGAGTTTGCGGCAGAAGAGATGTGTTTCACAGCATCGAAGATGAATAAGTGCTCATACCTCTCAAGGTATGCATTTTAGAGCCCATGTTTACTGGGCTTTTCTTCTTGTTTTGATCCATGCTACTACATCTGAAAGTTGTCTAGCCTACGATCATAGCAACAATTTCGTCTCAGTCGTTTCCACGCCAGCGTCCCTTTCTTCAAATTAATAAAATTACTCTTCTCCATCACTCCTGCAAGTTTGTAACATCCTCACGGAATCACTCTGGATAAGAGCAGAATTTCTTCGTGTTTTGTGATAGATTCTTCGACAATATTCTGCTACACTAGTCGATGAAGATTTCGCGCACTGCCCTTTCGACAGCCAAAAGTGCTTCATTCAGCACTTCCCTGTCCATGGTAGCACTTTGCTCTCACACCTAATACACAGTAGTCTGCCACTTTAGAAGTTTATTTACAGTGTCACTCTCAACATGAACGGTTATACTACGTAGATAACAGAAGCAACATTAATAAAACAAACAAACTGCAGGGACGGATTCATGACTGGAAATGGAAGAAGAAAGGTCCTGCGAGCATGTGTCCAGAAGTGGGCTGTACGCGTGCAACGACAACAAATCGTCCCGGAACACAGTACAGAGCTGAATCGCATCCACATCACAACAGACGTTCGAAGTGGCTATCATGCAGGATACACATAATCGTTCTTTGGCTTAAACCATGTTGGCGGGGCACTTACCTGGAGTTTGTACTACAGTTCGTCTCAATATCCTGCAGAACTCGGTCCTCCAAATCTGGTGTACGCACAGTCCGCCGCCTCCCTGCACGTTCGTCTATCTGGAAGGGACCATGATCACACAAACGCTCCAACAGGCCTTGAAATGTTGTGTACTGTGGTTGGTGTCTGTGAGGGTACTTTTGTTGGCACAGCCGTCCTGCCTCTCTACCGTTTCCATCTGCTTGGCTGTACAAATACCATCTCGGATTGCTCCCGACACGAATATCGGACCATTCTACTGCTTACTTTACGCTTCGTCAATGATACAGCCTGCAACACGCAAGGAACACACGGCAAGGGGGAAGGGGAACCGTCATTCGTCAGCGCCATCTACAGTGGCAACGATGCACTTCCGGACACATGTTCATAGCACCTTTTTCCCTTCATTTCCAGTCATAAATTCGTCCCTGCAGTTTGTCGGTTTTATTAATGTTCACCCTGGACATCCAGTGCATCGTAAACCATTCTTCCAAACACGAGCCACAGTCCTTCTGCAAGCTCCTCTCCGGAGCTACACGTTTCAGGGTATCTTGCGGAGATACGATGCTACTGCCTCTTCTTTGGAAGCCTATCTACACTACTGACAATTAAAATTGCTACACCACGAAGATGACGTGCTACAGACGCAAAATTTAACCGACAGGAAGAAGATGCTGTGATATGCAAATGATTAGCTTTTCAGAGCATTCACACAAGGTTGGCGCCGGTGGCGACACCTACAACGTGCTGACATGCGGAAAGTTTCCAACTGATTTCTCATACACAAACAGCAGTTGACCGGCGTTGCCTGGTGAAACGTTGTTGTGATGCCTCGTGTAAGGAGGAGAAATGCGTACCATCACGATTCCGACATTGATAAAGGTCGGATTGTAGCCTATCGCGATTGCGGTTTATCGTATAGCAACATTGTTGCTCGCGTTGATCGAGATCCAATGACTGTTAGCAGAATATGCAACCGGTGGGTTCAGGAGGGTAATACGGAACCCGGTGCTGGATCCCAACGGCCTCGTATCACTAGCAGTCGAGATGACAGGCATCTTATCGGCATGGCTGTAACGGATCGTGCAGCGACGTCTCGATTCCTTGAGTCAACAGATGGGGACGTTTGCAAGACAACAATCATCTGCACGAACAGTTCGACGACGTTCGCAGCAGCATGGACTATCAGCTCGGAGACCGTGGCTGCTGTTACCCTTGACGCTGCATCACAGACAGGAGCGCCTGCGATGGTGTACTCAACGACGAACCTGGGTGCACGAATGGCAAAACGTCATTTTATCGGATGAATCAAGGTTCTGTGTACAGCATCATGATGGTCGCATCCGTGTTTGGCGACATCGCGGTGAACGCACATTGGAAGCGTGTATTCGTCATCGCCATACTGGGTATCACCCGGCGTGATGGTATAGGGGTGCAATTGGTTACACGTCTCGGTCGCCACTTGTTCGCATTGATGCCACTTTGAACAGTGGACATTACATTTCAGATGTGTTACGACCCGTGGTTCTACCATTGATTCGATCCCTCCGAAACATTACATTTCAGCAGGATAATGCACCACCGCATGTTGCAGGTCCTGTACGGGGCTTTCTCGGTACAGAAAATGTTCGACTGCTGCCCTGGCCTGCACATTCACCAGATCTCTCACCAACTGAAAACGTCTGGTCAATGGTGGCCGAACAACTGGCTCGTCACAATACGCCAGTCACTACTCTTGATGAACTGTGGTATCGTGTTGAAGCTACATGGGCAGCTGTACCTGTACACGCTATCCAGGCTCTGTTTGACTCAATACCCAGGCGTATCAAGGCCGTTATTACGGCCAGAGGTGGTTGTTCTGGGTACTGGTTTCTCAGATGCACCGAAATTGCGTGAAAATGTAATCACATGTCAATTCTAATAAAATATATTTGTACAATGAATACCCGTTTATCATCTGCATTTCTTCTTGGTGTAGGAATTTTAATGGCCAGTAGTGTAGTTTGTTGAACATTTAAATCCTTCTACTTCTTTTTGTTGGACTTTGTACTTTCCCAATCATTGTTCGTAATGCCAGATAATTTGTTTTCCAGATACACAGCAAATGTCTATGACTTACAGCTGATTGGTTTTTTTTTTTTTCACAGCTGTGGAATGATACAAGTGATCATTACTAATTTAGGCTGTGACTGACCGTATCAACGTCAAAGTATGGTATATGGTAACGAATGTGACACGTTACACTATAACTAACCTGACCTCTAACAGCTAAAACCAGTCATGATTATCTGCATCACTTAGATGCTGTGACTTAAATAAGTTATCGTTTTGGCCGAGAATTAGATACTTTTTCCTTTTAGCACATTACATTTTACGTTAAAAGTTGGCTTGTCAGATACACAACAAGGAACACAGGCTGACCAAAGGCGAGCCATAATTTTGAATAACATGATAGGGAATTACGGAAAATCAATATTAAACTTACCATCAAGACAAACCTCATGGGTACTTTGATACAAACATACTTTCTTTGATATTTTTAAAGCCACAATTTTCCACTTATTTCTCTTCTTTTGTTACAGCATAATAATTATCACATATATCAAATGGTATTATTTGCTGTTTGTTTGTTGTTAAAGTTCATGCAGAATGCTCAGCAACGATGTGGGTGGTAATGACAAAAAGTGTGTTACCACATCTCTCAGATATAACAGTAGTCATCAATGTGTCATGCATCCTATCAATGATGTACAGTGTCTCATTTCTACAACAGTTACACATATTACTTGAAAAATAATTCGTATGCTACTCACTTACATTCACTTATGTTTGCAAGCTCATTAATGGTATAGTAGGGTCTCTGGAGAATGACGTATTCCTGCTATCTGTCAATTTTTCGTTAGCTTGTCAAAAGTTGACTTGAAAAACGTGGCTGCAGTACATGTATATGGTTTATAATTTAAGCAGCAATCAGCTGCAAGAATATTGTAAAAAAATTTATTTAATTCTACCTATTACCGGTTTCGGATTTGCTACAAATCTACTTTCAGATGGCTTTTACAGCTTTTTTTTGCTTTCCTGCTGGGGCCTCATTTTGTGTGAGTCGGCCATTATATTGTCGGCACCTGGGAGAGAAGGCGATTCGGTCGGCTTATGGTGAGTCAGCGTGTAATCTATGTTAATGGTATATTCAAAACTGGTCTGAAAGCATTGACAGTACGATGCATTTTCGTACTTTTCCAACACTTGTTTACTGTTAATGGCGTGTTTCCATTAACAGCCAAATGCAATAATGTTGTGGTTGAGTAGTATTTGTTCCACATACTCTGCAAACAACCGTGAGGAGCTTGGCAGAGAGTACGTCCCACTGCACCAGTTATTAGGGTGTTTTCCTGTTCCTTTCACGCACGGGGCGCGGGAAGAATGACTGTGTGAATACCTCTGGGCATGCAGTAATTATTTTAATCTTATTCTCACGATCACTATGTGAGCGATACGCAGTGGGGTTGTAGTATTCCTAGAGTCATCATTTAAAGCCTGTTCTTGAAACTTCGTTAATAGACTTCCTCTGGATGTCTGTCTTCATGAGTTTCGAGTTCCGTTCCTTCAGTCTCTCTGTGATACTCTCCCACTAATCAAACAAACATGTGACCATTCGTGCTTCCCTTCTCTGTACACGTTCAATATCCACTGCGAGTCTTAAATGTTACAGGTTCCACACGCTTGAACAATATTCCACGCCGTACAGCAATACTCGAAAATAGGACAGACAAGCGTGGTGTAAGCGGTCTCTTTAGTAGACCTGTTGCACCTTCTAAGTGTTCTGCCAATGAATCGCAGTCTTTCGTTGGCTCTACCCACAACATTAACTATATGATCGTTCAGATTTAGGGTATTTGTAATTGTAATCCCTAAGTATTTAGAATGCTGAAGATTATATGGGTAGATCACGTAACTAATGAGGAGGTATTGAATAGAATAGGGAAGAAGAGGAGCTTGTGGCACAACTTGACAAGAAGAAGGGACCGGTTGGTAGGACATGTTCTGAGGCATCAAGGGATCACAAATTTAGCATTGGAGGGCAGCGTGGAGGGTAGAAATCGTAGAGGGAGACCAAGAGATGAATACACTAAGCAGATTCAGAAGGATCTAGGTTGCAGTGAGTACTGGGAGATGAAGAAGCTTGCACAGGATAGAGTAGCATGGAGAGATGCAGCAAACCAGTCTCAGGACTGAAGACCACAACAACAACAAGTATTTAGTTTAATTTACAGCCTTCAGATTTGTGTGACTTATCGCGTAATCAAAATTTAGCGGATTTCTTTTAGTACTCATGTGAATAACTTCAAACCTTTCTTTATTCAAGGTCAACTGCCACTTTTCGCATCATACAGATATCTTATCTAAATCATTTTGCAATTCGTTTTGGTAATCTGATGACTTTACAAGACGGTAAATAACAGCACCATCTGCAAACAATCTAAGACGGCTACTGAGATTGTCTCCCATGTCGTTAATATAGATCAGGAACGATGGAGGGCCTATAACACTTCCTTGCGGAACGCCGGATATTATTTCTGCTTTACTCGATGACTTTCCGTCTATTACTACGAATTGTGACCTTTCAGACAGGAAATCACGAATACAGTCGCACATCTGAGACGATACACCGTAGGCACGCAGTTTGGTTAGAAGACGCTTGTGAGGAACGGTGTCGAAAGCCATCTGGAAATCTAAAAATTTGGAATCAATTTGACATCCCCTGTCGATAGGACTCTTTACTTCAAGACTATAAAGGGCTAGCTGTGTTTCGCAAGAACGATAGGACTCATTACTTCAAGAGTATAAAGGGCTAGCCGGGCTTCGCAAGAACGATATTTTCTGAATCTGTGCTGCCCACGTGTCAATAAATCGTTTTCTTCGAGGTACTTCATAACGTTCGAATACAGTATAAGTTCCAAAATCATACGCAAATCGACGTTAGTGATATGGGCCTGTAATTCAACGGATTACTCCTGCTTCCATTTTTGGGCTTTGGTGTGGCTTGAGCAATTTTCCAGTCTTTGGGTACGGATCTTTCTGTGAGCTAGCGGCTATACATAATTGCTAAATATGGAGCTATTGTATCGCCGGACTCTGAGAGGAATCTGACTGTTATACAAAAAGCCTTGCTTTTATTAAGTGATTTAAGCTGCTTTGCGACACCGAGGATATCTATTTCTATGTTTCTCATCTTGGCAGTTGTTCTTGATTTGAATTCAGGAATATTTACTTCGTCCTCTTTGGGGAAGGAGTTTCGAAAAATCGTGTTTAATAACTCTGCTTTAGTGGCACTGCCATCAGCGACTTCACCTTTGCTATCGTGCAGTGAAGGTATTGATTGCGTCTTGCCACTGGTCTGCTTTGTGTATGACCAGAATCTCTTTGGGTTTTCTGCCAGATTTCGAGACAGAGTTTCGTTGTGAAAATTATAAGCATCTCGCATTGAAGTACGATTTAGCGTTCTTTTAAATTTGGCATGCTGTTTTCGCTGTTTCTACAACAGTGATCTGACCCGTTTTATGTACCATGTGTGATCATTACCAACCCTTATTAACTTATGTGGTATGTATCTATCAAATTGCTGTCGACACTATCTCTTTGAAATCATTCCACAACTTTCTACGCTTACATGATCAGATCGGAAGGAGTGCAGACTGTCTCTTAAACGGTGTTAAGAGCATTATTATCAGCTTTTTAAAATAGATATACTTTGCGTTTCTTTTTTATGGTTGTAGAAGTTGAGGTATTCAGCCTAGCAGCTACTGCCTTGTGGTCGCTAATCCCTGTATTCGTCACGATACTTACTATCTGTCCAGGATTATTTGTTGCTAAGAGGTCAAGTGTGCTTTCGCAACCATTTACGTTTCGAGTGGGCTCATGAACTAATTCTTCAAAATAATTTTCTGAGAAAGCATTCAATACAATTTCAGATGACGTTTTATGTCCTCCGCCCGCTGTAAACGTATAATTTTTCCAGCATATCGATGGCAGATTAAAGTCACCACCGACTACAACTGTATGAGTGGGATACCTATTTGAAATGAGACTCCGGTTTTCTTTGAACTGCCCAGCAACTATAACTTCTGAGTCGGGGGGTCGGTAAAACGATCCAATTAATAGTTTAGTCCGATTGTCAAGTACAACCTCTACCCACACTACTTCGCAACAATTATCTACTTCAGTTTCACTACAAGGCAAACTACTTCTGACAGCAATAAATACTCCACCACCAATTTTATTAAATCTATCCTTTCTGAACACTGTTAGATCGTTTGAAAAAAATTCTGCTGAACTCATTTCCTGCTTTGGCCAGTTTTCTGTACCTATAACCATTTGAGCTTCAGTGCTTTCTATTAGGGCTTGGAGCTCTGGTTCTTTCCCAACACAGCTACGACAATTTACAACTAAAATACCAATGGTTTATACAACTAACTTACTGTGTTTTACCTGCCCCCTATTAGACCGACGCCCTTTCTGTGGTTCCCTGAAGCCCTCTAACCCAAAAAACCGCTCAGTCCCTCCTACACCGCCCCCGCTACCCATTTGTGGCTCTGGAGATGTCGAAGTTCACAAAACCTGTATCTGTTGGTATGTGTGTAGCGGCCCTATCCAAACTCCACATGTACTGTTTTCATTACGAGTTTGTGAGAACTCATTCTGAAGACTCAGCGTTGCTATACATGGATGCAGACAGCTTCATTTGCTGATTGAAGGACTGTGATCCATGTGAAATGATGAGATGCCATACCAATACAATGCCTGGATACAAAACTGATAACTTGTTGCATATAAAGCCTCCAACAATGTTAATGGTTTGATGGAAGGTGATGTGAATGAGTTGCAATTTATGGTGTTTGTAGGTTCACAATCCAAAACGTATGCATTCTGTGTAGATTTAGGTGTAACTTTAAGTTGGGCTAAGGACACGCTATGTGCTGCTACATGGGCCATTAAGGTTGATAATTACCTAGCATGCCCATATGGTGGTGCAGTTGATGATGCTCCACATCTGGTGTGTCAGGTTACTTTTCAGTCTAAGAGGACATGTTGTTCATAATGTAGCCCAAACTGAAATTCGATCTGTATCGTATCAAGCAAATAATTTGTGATGGCAGAACTGAAGCCCTTTCATACTCACACTATCCACTGGAGAAAGAGAGTGTGTGTGTATATGAGAGACAGAGAGGAAGAGGAAGGGTGGGAGGGAGGGAGAGAGAAAGAGAGACAGAGAGAGAAGTTGCATACAATATGTTCAGCGTCAATGGGCAATAACCAGTCACAAAGTCAGGTGACAGCACTACCAGCGGAGGGTATATGAAGCATGTCATGGTAACATGGAAATGGAGCGATTTATCTGACGTCCAAAAGGGCATGATTATTGTATTTCGGGCCAAGGGGAAGCATTTCTTAAATGGCTAAGTTCGTAAACTGTTCACTTGCCACAGTGGTTACAGTATTCAGTGTGCTTGGCAAAACTGACGCCGAGGCAACTGTGTGTACCACAGGCCGTACATAACATGAGCTATGCATGGGCATCTGTAGCAGGTGCCTGTTTCATGCACCTATGCTGACTGCTGTTCATCAACGATGAAAGCTGGAATTTGCTTATCAACACCATAACTGGACGTTCACTGAGTGGAGGCAGATATCTTTTCAGAGGAATCGCATTTTGTGCTCCATAAGACAAATGGCCATGGCATGTATGGTGGGACACATCTGAAAGCAAATACCCTGCAACAATTGTCAGAAGCATCCAGTGGGCATTCCCTGGGTGATCTCATGATTGTGGAAGGCACAATGGATCAACACATGTTTGCATGTATGATTGGGAACTATGTTCATTCCTACATGCAATTTGTTTCTCCTCGGCACAATGGCATCTGCCAGCAGCATCCTGCAATGTGTCACACAACTTGCAGTGTACATGCATGCTTCAAGGAGCGCCAAGATGAGTTTTTATTGTACTCCCCTGGCAACCAGACTCTGCATATTTAAACACAATCGAAAATCCATGGGTCCACCTTGACACCTCGATCGGGCTGTTCTCGCTGTGGATCCTCAATTAGGTGGCTATGGCATTGGAGTCGCCATGGCTCCACATCCATGTTTTTACCTTCCAGAACCCCACTGATTCTCTTGTTATACGTCGTGCAGTGGTCTGTGCTGCAGAAGGTGGTTATTCAGGCTTTGAACAGCTGACCTAATTAATGTTATATATATACGAGGGTCGGTCAAAAAGTAATGCCTCCCATTTTTTTTCTACTTAAAGAAATTAAGTTAAGTGAAAAATTTGAATTTGGCGCCATTCCTCAAACCTTCTTCTGCAATCCACTGCAGTAGTAACTTTCTGTGTCAACAGGTGGCAGCACAGCAGAAGTTTGTAAGATGGCCGACATCGATGTTCGTTTGAGACAGCGTTGTGTGATTGAATTCTTGAATGCAGAAGGTGAAACGCCCATACGCATTCATGAAAGACTGAAGAAGGTGTATGGTGTTGTGACAGTGGATGTCAGCACTGTTAGACGATGGGTTCGTCGTTGTAAGGAAGGTGATGGGCAAACACCGTTGACTGACGAAAAGCGGAGCGGCAGGCCGGTGAGTGCAGTGACTCCACACAACATTCAGCAAGTTGATGACATCATTCGTGGTGACCGTCGGGTGACTGCAGATGAAGTGTGTCGCATTATTTCTCTTAGTAAAGGCAGTGTGATCACGATTATTAAACAATTGGGGTACTCAAAAGTTTGTGCACGGTGGGTTCCAAGAATGTTAACCGATCAGAATAAAGAGGCAAGGAAAACAATAGCCTCCCAACACTTGCAGCGCTTCCGTTTGGAGGGAGATGAGTTTCTGAAAAAAATTGTGACCGGGGACGAAACATGGGTGCATTTTTTTGAACCCGAATCAAAGAGGCAGTCAATGGAGTGGCGTCACACAAGCTCGCCGAGGAAGAAAAAATTCAAAACTGTGCGATCGGCAGGGAAAGTTATGGCAACAGTTTTTTGGGATACAGAGGGTGTGATTCTGGTTGATTTTTTGGAGCAGGGATGCACAATAAATTCTGTTCAATACGTCACAACCCTCAACAAACTTAAAGCACGTCTTCAGCGAGCTCGCCCAACAAAATCAATGGCAGATGTTCTTCTTTTGCATGACAATGCAAGACCACACACCAGTCGTCACACCTCTGACGAGATTGTCAAAATTGGATGGGAAGTTTTGCCTCATCCCCCATACAGCCCTGACCTGGCACCATCAGACTTCCATCTGTTCGGGCCACTAAAAGAAGCTCATTGTGGGATTCATTTTGAAGATGAGGAGGCCGTCAAAACATCCGTGCGTCAATGGCTTAGGAAGCAGAGCTGTGATTTTTACCGTGCTGGGATACATGCCCTTGTTCAAAGATGGACCAAAACTGTAGAGATGGGCGGAGATTACATTGAAAAATGACAAAATGATCCTCAATGTTGTGGTTTTCAACCTATGTAATTGCATTTAAATTTCCTGACAATTAAACGTAGAAAAAAAAATAGGAGGCATTACTTTTTGACTGACCCTCGTATATATATATATATATATATATATATATATATATATATATATATATATGTGTGTGTGTGTGTGTGTGTGTGTGTGTGTGCACCATGCCTCTCACACACACGCACATGCACACACACACACAGAGAGAGAGAGAGAGAGAGAGAGAGAGAGAGAGGAGAGACACACACAGCACTTACTAAGGTTTATTTTTGCTGTTGACCTTGACAATAAGAGAGTTATGTCTTCCTTCACATGTGATTAACAGAGAGATTGAAATGCTTCTAGAAAGAACTTTTCTCCCCATGCTCTCTATAACTATATAACATATCTATTTATTAATGCAGAATTGTCCGCCTCCTTAGCTGATGGTCAGCGTGATGGAATGCCATGCTAAGAGGCCCAGGTTCGATTCCCGGCTGAGTTGGAGATTTTCTACGCTCAGGGACTGGGTGTTGTGTGGTCTTCATCATCATCTCATCCCCATCGACAAGCAAGTCGCCGACGTGGCGTCAACGCAAAAGACTTGCACCAGGCGACCGGTCTACCTGACGGGAGGCCCTATCCACACGACATTTCAATGCAGAATAGAAATCTGTATCTGTCTGTGATTGTATTACATGAATATATTCTTATACACACTGTGCATAAAGTAGCTTTAGCATCTGTTATTAACTAAATAAACAAAATAATTTAATTACCCAGTACCCTTGTCATTTGTAAAGAAAAAAGTGCCTTCAATCCCAAGCCCTATCACAACAGCTTAAGGAATGCATTGACTTAAATAAATTGTAACAGTGTGGTTAAAAAATATTTCAGATGACTTCTAGCTCTGTCAGTAATGTGGTAGTGATAGAGGAAGACATATTATTATTAGCTGAAAGCTCATATGACCGTTTAACCACACATGTAGAATACATGTCTACAGATCCGTATGACGCAATCTGTAGAGGAGTGGTGGTGGTGGTGGGGAGTTGGGATGGAGGGGAATAATTTGAAACCTGCAGGGAGCTTGTTGAAACCAGACTGTAAAGGAGTGGTAGTGGTATTGGTGGTAGTGGTAGGAGTGATGAATAACTCAAATAGAGCAACTAGCTCATTTAAGCCAGCCAGCCAGCACCCCAGCCAGCATCTGTGCTCATCTCAAGAGTGGGAGCAGTCGAAAGCCATCTATCCGTACTTTTGCTTTGGGGGTGGATGCTGATGTCTGGGACAGGGACAGGGAGATTGGGAGAGCTCAGTGTTACATACCCCAACAGCAAGCACCTGGCACTCTACACACAGCATGATTTAGTCAGCTAGGCAACTCATGGTCACACCTAATTCATTATTGAGCACCCTATGCTGACACCTGCAACACATGTAGCCATCTTCCAATGTGGGTTCTTCTTTTCAGCTCAGGTGCTTGCGTGGGGAAAAAGGCATGTCATTCTGGGTATGATTCTTCTTTCTAGCTCTGGCAACTATATGAGAAAAAAATGCAGGTGTATTTCGAGTGCAAATCGTCTACATCTACATTCAAACTCCGCAGGCCACCTGACGGTAGCTCTGATAGGTGTGCTTCACTCATGATCCAATAGCAAATATCTGAAATAGTTTAGGGCACACACAGACGTGGGAGGGGAAATGAAGGGGATGGGGGAAATGTGAGGAAAGAGGGGGAGGATATTATGGGGGAGGGGATGACCTTGAGGGGAGACAAAGTGTGTGCATACATTGTAACTCGCAGGGAGCTTTTCCAAACCAATCAGTAGAGGAGTGCTAGTTTTGGGAGGGGGCTGAAACATACATGGAGCTTGTTCCAAGTAGGTAGCCAGTGGTAACTCTGCTCACGGGAGTGCAGGCACAACTGACAGCCATCTCTTGCATTGTATGCTGCGTGGGCAGAGACTGCTCTTCGCGCCGCTCTTCGTTGGACCTTCTCTATCTCCTCAGTCCTACCTGATAAGATCCCAGATAGATGAACAATGCTCGAAATCTGGCGAACAATTGCCTTATAAGCCACTTCTTTCGTGGATGAGTTACATGGTGCCACCACAAGCTTGCACAGTGCCTTGTTGACAACTTGAGTCTACAGCTTCGTGGGGTCAGCGCCACATTCGAACCCCACCGCCGGCCGGAGTGGCCGAGCGGTTCTAGGCGCTTCAGCCTGGAACTGCGCGACCGCTACGGTCGCAGGTTCGAATCCTGCTCGGGTATGGATGTGTGTGATGCCCTTAGGTTAGTTAGGTTTAAGTAGTTCTAAGTTCTAGGGGACTGATGACCTCAGAAGTTAAGTCCCATAGTGCTCAGAGCCATTTGAACCCCACCACCAGCTCTTACCAACTGATATCTGGACTCACCTGACCAGGCCACCGTTTTCCAGTCGTCTATGGTCCAATATATGGTCACGCGCCCAGGAGAGGCGCTGCAGGCACTGTCGTGCTGTTAGCAGAGGCACTCGCGTCTTCCGTCTGCATCTATAGCCCACTAAAGCCCTAACTTTAGTCGTTCCACTTCGATTTGCACGGTTATTTCACGCAGTGTTGCTTGTCTGTAAGCACTAGCAACTCTACTCAAACGCCATTGCTCTCGGTTATTAAGTGAAGGCGATCGGACACTGCGTTGTCCGTTGTGAGAGGTAATGCGTGAAGTATGGTTTCTTCGGCACATTCTTGACAATGCGGTTACCAGAAAACTGAATTCCCTAACGATTTACGAAATGGAATGTCTCATGCATCTATCTCCAACAACCATCCTGCTTTCAAAATCTTTTATTCCCGTCGTGCGACCATATTCACGTCGGAAACCTTTTCACACGAATGATCTGAGCACAAATGACAGCTCCGTCAATGCACTATCCGTTTATACCTTGTGTACACGGTACTACCGCTATCTGTATTATACGCGCAAACAAACTTCACATTCGGCGCGGTGGCTGATGGGAACGCGCCGGCTGCTGTGGCCGAGCGGTTCTACGCGCTTCAGTCCGGAACCACGCTGCTGCTAGTGTCGCAGGTTCGAATCCTATGTGATGCCCTTAGGTTAGTTAGGTTTAAGTAGTTCTACGTCTAGGGGACTGATGACCTCAGATGTTAAGTCCCATAGTGCTTAGAGCCATTTGAACCATTAGATGAGAGCGACTGTAAAGGCATTTCCCATTTACAGCCGCTCCCATCAGCCAGCGCGTCGAGGGTCAATTTTGTTCGCGCTAGTAATAAATGTGCTTATCGGTATCCCATGACTTGTCACCTTAGTATATAATGAACATTACAGTTAAATTTGTAATGTTAGAAACAAATAAATACTTTCAAATAGAGGCCATTCGGATCTGTTATGTTATAATATAGCTCTTCGGTTTCAGATTATGATTTATTGACTTGATCTCAAAAAATTATTTCTCAAAATTTTTGTATTTTTAAACAAGTCATACCTATGGAACGAAATATTACTTCCTTCTGCACATTATTTCGTTGAATCCAAACGCTGCACTAATCATTACCATTCGTTCTGCCAAGCATCGACGAAAGATTCAATTAATGTTAACAAAAACAGTACAGTAAAGAATAATTAGTGTTTATTCCATAAACTGCTTTCAGTAAACAGCTATCGGCTGGCGGTGACGCTGGTTTCAGTATTGTCTTGTCTACGGTCAATAACATCATCAGTGGTCTAAGGCAGCGAAAGCAGACAAGAAGCGAACGAGTGGCGCTACGGACGACCGTGACGTCACAGTCCCCACCAGCTATATTTACCGCGCATTCCTCGTGCTCCTCACGTTGCGGTCCAGTAACAAGCCCATTAGCAAATTTGCAAGCTCGTGGAATTTCCGTGAAGTCCTATACTTCATTAAAGGGGGCCTACAGGAGCATTCAGCTTTTCCTGAATAATAAATTATGTGCTGTATGCATTCGGAGCTTTGAATAGAGTACATACACCTCGTAATTTGGAAAATGTGAATGTCAACTCCGCGAGATATAAAACTGACTGAATAATACAATGTCGTTTTGCATACCAACGACAATGCCAGATAACCACGTTACACGAAGCGTTGTAGTGTGTACAGCACATACTGTGTGCCATGAACTGATTCATACGCATGTGTAAAAATCAAATAGGTACCCCACACATCCAGTTATAGTCGGTGGTGACTTCAGTTTACGCTCCATATGTTTGCGAAAATATATGTCCAAAGCCGCTGTATGAAACATCGTTAGAAATTGTGCTAAATGCTTTCTACGAAGATTATTTTTAGTTCAGAAGCCCACTCGAAGTGATAATGGTTGCGAAAACACACTTTGACCTCTTAACAACAAATAATCCTGAGCAAGTAGACAGCATCATGACGGATAAAGGTATTAATGACCTCAAGGTCGTTGTAGCGAGACTGGTCACTGCAACATCCAAATCTACCAAAAGTAAAGGCAAAATACATGTATTTCAAAAAGCAGACAAAAATTCGTTTGACTCTTTGGGAATTACAGTATTATCAACTGTTGGAAAAGTAAAAATTGAAGTGTAGACTAGAAATGGTTTAAATTCACAGAAATAGTATTTGAGGAAATTGAGAAATTTATAATATTTGAGGGAATTGAGAAGTTTATAACCGATAAGTTAATAAAAGACGGTACTGATCCCCCGTGATACATAAAACAGGTCAGAACACTGTTGCAGAAGCAACGAAAAAAGCATGTCAAATTTAAGAGAACACAGTATCTCCCAGATTGGTAATGTTTTACTGAAGCTTAGCGCAGACTTCAATGCGACATGCTTTTAACAGCCGAAAGAAAATCTAAAGAGATTCTTGTCATTTGTAAAGAACACCAGTGGCAAGACACAATCAGTACCTTCGCTGTGGGGTACCAATAGTGATATTATCGATGATAGCACCATTAAAGCGGAGTTATGAAACACATTTCTCCAAAATTCCTTCACCAAGGAAGACGAAGTAAATACTTGAGAACTCGAATCAAGAACAGCTGTCAACATGTGTAACTTAGAATTAGGTATCCTCGGTGTGACGAAGCAGTTTAAAGGCAAGTCTTCCGGTCCAGACGGCAAACCAAATAGGTTCCTTTCAGAGTCTGCTGATAAAATACCCCTATTCTTAGTTATCATACACAAACGCTCGTCCGATGAAAAATCCGTACCAAAAGACTGGAAAGTTGCACAGGCCACATAAATATTCAGTATCACTGAATCGATTTGCAGTAGGATTTTGAAACACATACAGTACTCCCATTCCTCTTTTTTTTCTGAAGATTTTCCGGTGTCGACTATATTGTTGCAGTGGATACTGTAGTCATTTGGTTTCTCTTAGTCCCGAACAAGGTCTGACAAGCGAAATCGTGTTGTGCTGAGGACACAGCAAAAACCGGAAATAATACACAAACTCGAAGATTACATAGACGCGGTATCTGGCGCTGATTTACAATGTGGGTGAAACTAAGATCCGTTATATTCGGAAAAAGACGAAATAATTCAGCTTACTAACAGTTCTGGCTGATTTAGAGCTTCGTCAACGCGGACGGCTATGAAAATATTTACGTATGCAGAACCGGATTAAAGCCATGTTGGAATCGTTTCAACAGAAAAGAGCAGAGAGCATACAAGTTCAAATGGCTCTGAGCACTGTGGGACTTAACATCTGAGGTCATCAGTCCCCTAGAACTTAGAACTACTTAAACCTAACCAACCTAAGGACATCACACACATCCATGCCCGAGGCAGGATTCGAACCTGCGACCGTAGCGGTCGCGCGGTTCTAGACTGAAGCGCATAGAACCGCTCGGCCACACTGGCCGGCGAGAGCATACAAGTATCTGGCCCCAATAAGCACCAAACAAGTCCAGATTTTCTTCAAAACTTGAAGGAGATTTTAATGCATCTTCCGGCCAGCTAACAAAATTTAAACAGCGTCATGACGTCTGGGAGGTAATAAAGGTTGCTTCTGAATTTTGTAATGATTCCAGGAGTTTATTGCACGAGAAAATTTAGAGCTGGAGCAAATATACAACACAGACGAAGCCGGGATGTTTTGGAAGTGTCTACCAACAAAGACTTCAGGTTTCGAGACAGAGCGTAATGCACCTGGTCAAAAATCAAGGAAGGAAAGAATAAATGTGTCGTCTTGCGCTAATGGTACAGGGTCACAAATAGTTAAGCTTGGTATAATGTAAAGCTATAAAACAGTGCTGTCTCAAAGGAAAGGACATGCTCAATTTACCTGTCCATTATTTTCGCCAGAAAGGGGCCTGGATGGACTGCATAGTATTTTAAACATGGTTCCATAATTGCTTTGTGCCACAGGTAGGAGAACATTTAACGTTGAAGGGTCTACCTGTAACAATCAACCACAGCCTAAAACTGATGAAATCAATGATTTTGATGACGAGGAAGACTGCTCATTAGCACTTTGGCTGCTGTTTTGTAAAGCGCTCAAGGTTTGAAATTGTTGACAAAAAATATTTCAGAATGGTTTGACGTGACCAGCGCGGAGCCAGGTCATGAGATGTTGAGCGACAGTGCTATTATTGCTCAGCGAGTACAAGGGAAGTCCTAGGAGGTGAAAAACAGTGACAAAGGTGATAACATTCCTTTGATTCCAGAAATAGTAATCAGTCATGCATCAGCACATCAGTGGACCAAAGGGTTGCTGGACTGCCTGGAACAGCAAGAAGATGCTCCCCTAACAAGTTGGTGTTGCATAAAATTCGTAGTGTGATGTGTAAAAGACAAGCTACCTCGCTGAGACAGAAATCAATTCAAGAGTATTTTGTTTCAAAGTAGTGTAGTGTAATGTGCAACTGGCTTGCACTCTATTTTTTGTAAGTACTGTATTCTCAAACATAATACGATGAATAAAGTAAAATTTTTTATAAACAATGGTTAACTGATTTTAATTATGACATTGTAATTAGTTTTTGTTCTGAACAAATCTATTACATTTCCGTGTGCTTCAATTACGGGTTATCCGCGAAATATGATTATTCGCTGTTTTCAAGTCCCCAATTATCATGGATAATCGAGAGTACACAGTACCGTGTTCGAACTTTATGAATACCTCGATGACAAAATAGCACAGATTGAGCAAATACCGTTCCTGCGACACACTATTAGCTCTTTATTCACACGAAGTAATGAATGCTATCGACAGGGGATCTCAAATTAACCCAATATTTCTAGAGTTACACAAGACTCTCGAAACTGTTCCCCACAAGAGACTTCTAATCAAATTGCGTGCCTATGAAGTATCACTTCCCTTGTGTGACTGGATTCGTATTTCCTGTCAGGAAGGTCATAGTACGCAATAATCGATAAAAAATCATCGAGTAAAATGAAAGTACTATCGAGCTATCCCCAAGGAACTGTTACACGCCCTTTGCTGTTCCCAATACATAACGAGACAATCTGAGCAGCCCTCTTAGACTGTTTGCAGATGATTTTGTCATTTACCATCTGGCAAAGTCATCATCAGAAGATCAAAACCAATTGCATAATGACTTAGACACGATATATGTATGGTGGGAAAAGTGATAATTGTCTCTCAATGAAGAAGAGTGTGAGGCTGTAATGTTACATATATTTAGGCGAACTAATCGGCCGTCCAATACTGGTACGACGAACTTGTTGCACAGGTAAACGCTAGCGGGTCATAGGGCTCAAGCCGCGCCGAGACCAGCCCAGCTAGTTGACCGTTTCCGGCTAGCGACGTGCGGGAACAATGCGCGCGTCGCCGGAAACGATAAGTCTGAAAAGCTGGGAATTTGGACGGTTGATGCTGTATTGCCTTTTGCAGAATATGTTCCAGGAAATGGTAGAGTGGCAGACTCTCTCTAAGGGGCCAATTATAATTCTTTGAGATTCTCAAATAACTCACACCAAATATTAATACAAATCTGAACACATTTGCGATCTTAGAAAAAAAGAGGCGCATCCAGTGACACAACAATATCTCAATCTCTACAGAAGGTAATCTCTATAGAAGGTGATCTCTGTGGTGTCACCGCCAGACACCACACTTGCTAGGTGGTAGCCTTTAAATCGGCCGCGGTTCGTTAGTATACATCGGACCCGTGTGTCGCTACTACCAGTGATTGCAGACCGAGCGCCGCCACACGGCAGGTCTAGTCTAGAGAGACTCCCTAGCACTCGCCCCAGTTGTACGACCGACTTTGCTAGCGATTGTTCACTGTCTACATACGCTCTCATTTGCAGAGACGACAGTTTAGCATAGCCTTCAGCTACGCCATGTGCTACGACCTAGCAAGGCGCCCTATTCAGTTACTATAATTACTACCTTCAAGAATGTATTATGAACAGATAATATTGTGAATCATGTACCGTCAAGAGCGACGTTTATCATTAATGGATTAAAGTTAAGTATCAAACTAATTACGTCCGCTTTCTGAATTTTCATTCTTTGTCATGTTCCAGACCTCACGTCAGTATAGTTCTTCCCTCCTCACGCCAGCCTGCGTGAGCTAAAACGCGTGCAATTCGGCCTCCACTCGAAACACGGTGTTGGCTCTTCTGCCAACACAAAAATCTCTACAGAAGGTAATATCTCACAATGAGGTATTTTTGCTAGGGACAGCCTTCAGCCAATGGAGTAGCAGACAGTAGTCGATAACTTATCGACGCTGGAAGAGAGGGATATGAAGGGGTTAGGAGCTTAACACTGTAGATTTGTACCGTAGATCGACTTCCACATTGTGCCAGAACGGCATGTGGAATACTTCACGGAGACGAGGATGACAATGTGGCACATTAGGTGATCCTGAGTAGACTTTGTATTGTCGGATACTGTCGATCAGCTTCCGAATTGTGTCAGAATGACATGAGGAACACTTCACGGACACGAGTATGATTCTGTGGCATATGGGATGATCTTGAACTGACCACAGCTCTATTGAGGACACTTGCAACGCTGTCGAGACATTTGCTCATCTTGTATTATAAAAAGTGGTTGAGAGCTAATGGATCAGGATGGCCATGTGACTTGTGGGGTCCAAGACATGACAATCTGCCACTCTCATCAGAGTGAAGGGAAATGCTACATGTTCCTGGTAAGATAAGCATGCCTCAGTTGTTGTTAGGTGTGTAATTATGTATTATTTTATACTGTACTGCTCGTGTTGGTTTTTCAATATAAAATGAACTAAACTATCTACGCGCCAGTCCTCATTTAGCGAATTTTAACTAAGATCTATTAAAATCTTTTATTTCCGATTAATCGAATTTCTGTAGTTATGATAAAGTTATGGGTTTATTCCGGACCGTTTTATAATATCCCCCCCACACCAGGACGCATCCACGTGCCCTCAAAACTTGGACAATTTTGCGGGAACTTGGATGTATGGCTGCCCTAGCCATCGATAAAGCGGAGTATTGTGCGGTAATTCATTTTCTACCCTTGAAGGGAAACAGCTCTGCAACAATATGTTGAGTCGGTCGCAGTTTACTGCAACAGTGGACCATCATATCACATAGTGGTTAGGTGGTGCAGACGCTTCCAGTCTCAAGTCTGAATAACATGTAACGAAGAGGCAGACCGTTACTCCGTGGAGGATTGGGAATCTTAAGAGAAGTGGAAGCCTAGGTGAGAAGTGGAAGCACAGGTATCGAAGACTGGTTTTCTCAATCAGTTTGAACGTGACAACGGTCCGCCGCGCGCTAGATTGTTCCACGAGTGGTCATTAGCCTTCAGAAAAAACCTCTGAAGGAAGGTAGTAACGGCTTTGTTGTAGCTGTGTCAGGCCAATTCAGATGACTAATCATCATGGACGAGGTTTGGGTGCATTACTATGACTACAAAACAAAGGAGCAAAGCAAGTAGGGGAAAAATGAGGATTCATCACCACCAGAGTCCACTTCCGTGGCAACCATGTAAGTCCACTAGGTAGCAGAGTGCTCAGCACAGCTCAGTGCAATGTAGGTGGTCCAGGTTCGATTCCCAGTCCGACTGGAGATTTTATCTGCTCAGGGACTGGGTGTTGTGTTGTCCTCACCATCATCTCATTATCATCGACGCGCATGACGCCGAAGTCGCGTTAAATAGAAAGACTTGCACTAGGCGACCGAGCAAACCCACATGGGGTCTCCTGGCCAACAATGCCATACGATCATTTCATTTTCATTTACTACCGCAGAAATAGGCCAAAATTCAAGTATAATCGGGCAAGATGATGCTGAGTGTTTTTTGGGATTGCCAAATGCTAATGCTAAAAGATTATGCTTGTAAGGTGCAAACCATCAGAGCTTACGGTAGGTTGCCGAGACGAAGCATCACAGGAAGCTGTCCAACAGGTGTTTTTTTCCACAACTCCACAACACATTCTGCACAGGACACAGTACACATGTTGCGTATTTGGGCTACCAAATTTTTCCTCCCCCCCCCCTCCCCCCCCTCCCCCCTCCCCCCCTCTCTCATACTGCTGACATGGCACCCAGTGACGTCTTCCTCTTTCCTTTGATGAAGAAACCATCGCATAGAACAGACATTTACAGTATGATGACAATGTGGTTTCCGTGGTAAAACTTTTCCTGGGAAGCCAAAACGCATACTTCACAACTAAGGTCGCCGCAAAGTCATCCATCCTCCTAGAGCTTTTGCTACACCACTGCAGTCGATGGTCTTCTTACGACTGAGCAGAGGAACGCTCGCCTAGTTCACAGTCAAACATCAAGGCGACAGCATCATCCTAGATAGGCCAGTAGTTTATTGAATGTCTTAGGAACAACTTTTTGCAAACATTATGTCAGTCATTCTTCAAGTGAAGAATCTTTTAAATTCGTCTTTATCAGGTGATACGTTAACATTCAGAGAAAGCTGTGAATACTCAGAACATTCCTGTGGAAATGGATTGTACAAAGGTAAGTACTCAGTGTCCTCCATGAGCAAATCAAAGAACCCGCTCTTGAGCCGGCGAATGTACGAGTATTTTCGTACGGCACAACAACAGGAATTATGGTAATCAGTAGTGCTGCTGAAACTTCCTGGCAGATTAAAACTGTGTGCCCGACCGAGACTAGAACTCGGGACCTCTGCCTTTCGCGGGCAAGTGCTCTACCAACTGAGCTACCGAAGCACGACTCACGCCCGGTACTCACAGCTTTACTTCTGCCAGTACCTCGTCTCCTACCTTCCAAACTTTACAGAAGCTCTCCTGCGAACCATGCAGAACTAGCACTCCTGAAAGAAAGGATATATAGTAGTGCTGCTAGTGTCAAAATTTCTGAAGATGCGTCGAGATTGTAAAACAAATTGTGTAAATATTTGATCTGCTAAGACTAATCAATGAAACAGAAACTGAGGATTAATAAACGAAAAACGAATTGCACCATCGCACTAGAAAGATGCACACAACCCATTTCACGTCAGTGGAAAATGTATACATTCAGCAACGTAAGCTGCCGTTCCCAAAAACAGCGTTTAACAACAAGTTTAATAAATCAGAATTCCGATTTTTTAAATTTATTTTTTGCAACTATTCGTGGGGATATGGAGATCAACTGCGGCTGCGGCTAAATATAGCAGTTCATTTTCCACAGCATAAAGTCTCGACACAGTGGCGTTCGTCGTATTGGTTGAGATTGTTTCGCAAATCGCTCGTGTGTGGTGGGGTCGAGACGAGTGATCGATTGTAGCGATATCGCATGCGACGGATCGCTGCGATCCGCCGCATGTGTGTGGGTCTCTTGCGGTCGCACTCACTTCACATCTGTAAAACTCGATAAGCACTCCGTCTTCAGGCCACACTAGTGGCCTACCGGGACCATCCGACAGCTGTGTCATTTTCAGTAGAGGATGCGGATAGGAGGGGCGTGGGATCAGCACACCGCTCTCCCGGTCGTTATGATGGTATTCTTGAGCGAAACCGCTACTATTCGGTCGAGTAGCTCCTCAATTGGCATCACGAGGTTGAGTGCACCCTAAAAAATGGCAACAGCGCATGGTGGCCTGGATGGTCACCCATCCAAGTGCCGACCATGCCCGACAGCGCTTAACTTCGGTGATCTCACGGGAACCGGTGTATCCACTGCGGCAAGACCATTGCCTAATTCTACAAAACTCGATGCTATCACGAAACTTCGTAGCAGTTGACAGATGTACTGGACAAGAAGGCGTCATTTTGACATCACTCCCCAGTAAGAGTCTGGTAAAACTAGGAATGTGTAGTTGATGAACTACTGTATTTCGGGAAAGGAACTGTTCGGTACCCGCGTCCGGCCATCATGATTTAGGTCTTCCGTGATTTCCCTAAATCGCTTCAGGCCAATTCTGGGATAGTTCCTTTGAAATGGCACGGACGACTTCCTTCCCCAGCCTTCCCTAGCCCTTGGGACCGATGACCTCGTTTTTTGGCCATCTCCCCCCAAATCAACTAATCAACAAACTGTTCGGTGTGATCTTTCCTTTAGTGAACTCTTGTTCTTTTACCCGTCGTTTTCCCTACCTACTGGAAGTTAGAATGTGCATTCACGAACTTTCCCTCCCTTCATACAGAGTACGTACGCCCCACTCCAAGGACTTAAACGACCAAAGTTCTGAACCCGTAGTAATGAACTGTACGAAAAGCGTCTGATCGGAAGACCGAAGCCGTTCCATTACCTCACTTAGTTCAGTCCAGTCTCCAATTCCGATCATCCCCTCCCTTGACAGTGATTACACCTCACTGTTGTAACACGACTCCTGTTTGGTCGCACAGGTTGGTAGCAGCTGCATGCGGCACGAAGTCTTAGGGGGAAAAAAAATTGAAATATGCACACTGGATTTGTTCCCAAAGGTTATTCAGTTTTCGCAGGCAATAAACATTTGCCTTCTAACGTGTTAATTTAAAGTTCTTACAAGTGCTCATATTTATTGATACTTTAACATGGAAAATGTAGTTCATTTTAAGTAGTTCAGTAATAAGAACTATCTCAAAAGGAATGGTTTCGTAAAAAGAACGGCTTTGCCCATATCTATGTGAAAGTAGTCGCTACCCGGAGGGAACGAACTGTGCTATTTTCACACAGTTCTGGCACTACACAATGTCATATGCTTACTTGTTTGCACGGTACGGCAGGACGTTAGCATCGTTAAGGCTACGGTATACACACTGGTACTGTATTGCTAGACCGTTAAAAGTTGATAGCGGCCAGACACAAAACACCCGTGGGCCGAAGTCGACCGACTTTTACCGGCTCCAGTAGATCCAGAATTAGTCAGCTCGCATTCAGGACGTTCTGAACAAGCTATATACAGAAACTGACCCGTTTTCACTGAGTGGGAAGAGCAGGACAAGCTCTACAGACGGAACAATGCCACCGTGCCGCCGCTCGGGGCGGAAGGGTTTTAGGGGCTGCAAAATCTAAAATTTTAGTACGCTTCCTGAAGGATGGATTAAACGAGACAATGAAATGATAATACGTTGGAAATATAAATCATTCATAAAATCTAGAGTCTTACTGGAAATAAACTACCGTATTGTGAAACAGATGACAAGTGAAGCGCTGGGGCTGGTCACCTTAGGTCCGTCTTTCAAATAGGAAAATTTACTAATGGCTGTGTTGTCAACTCAATTTCTACTGTGCGTCTACAAAACACCTCAAAGGTTCCTATATCAACCTGAAAGTCCCTACAGAAGCGAAAAACTTTATAACATGGAAATAAAGATGAATGCCAGCATGTGACGGTCTAACAGTTCCTACACAGCAACCTTGAACACATATAGCAGTATCGCTGACCAAAACGATTTGTAATAAATAAATAAATAATGCGTAACACGTGCACTGCGCGTCACATGCCATGGTCTTTTGAATCCACACATTGTGATTAACAGCGTTTACACGTATAAAGATGCATGTCACATTCAGGGCCGGTTTCAGGCACAATTGACATAAGCCGCCGCTTGGGGTGCCAAGTTGAGAAGGGCACCAGAAGCGCCACACTTGGCAATATTTCCATAGAGGGCGTATCACAATCAGGAGCGACGGCTTGGATGGCCACGAGAGGTTCGCCCAAGTGCAAGATTTGCATACAGCGTGTATCACAATTACTAGCGAAAATTAACACCAATGAAAGTGTACGAGGGAAAATCGGGGAAGAGGGAGGCGCCAAATGATATGCCGCTAGTGTGGAAATATGTTCTCGAACCGGCCGTGAATAGATTTCTCCCCCACTCTCTCCCGCTGGATCTGCTATTAATACCAACTACATTCCTCTTGTTCTTGTCACGCTTCTCTAAATTAATTTTTTCTGCTTTGTCTGCAACTTCCTTTAAGTATTCCCTTTTCTTTCTCGGTGTGAAGCCGTAATCAGTAGATATTAATATTAAAATCATATGGAAAAAAAACCTGTCAAATTTTATTTTGGAGCTGAAACAACTGAACTGCACAGCACGAACTGTTGCTCCAGTTTCCTCGTATTCCACACTCGTTGCGTTTCAAGAAATTTATTTACAATTTAACTGGTAATTTTCGCTACGATAAATGAAAGTGCTTTCAGAACTGCTCGTTTCGAACCATAAATCGTGGCCATGGCATGTGGGAAAGCAAGCCTTTTCGATATTCGACCATAGCCGTTTTGCCTTTAAGAACTACGCACACACTGAATAGGCAACAGCGATACACTTGCTTTTTCAATAAATGAAACATTTGTATGTAAGTCATTCACTGTCCTATGACCTTTCACTGCTCAGGGAACGAGAAAAACTTGAACAGATTCTGATTACGTACTCTGTGGATGACATAACTTGACACAATTAATACTGGCGTTGTAACTGTGGTGTCACCGCCAGACACCACACTTGCTAGGTGGTAGCCTTTAAATCGGCCGCGGTCCGTTAGTATAAGTCGGACCCTCGTGTCGCCACTATCAGTGATTGCAGACCGAGCGCCGCCACACGGCAGGTCTAGAGAGACTTCCTAGCACTCGCCCCAGTTGTACAGCCGACTTTGCTAGCGATGGTTCACTGACAAAAGACGTCCTCATTTGCCGAGACGATAGTTAGCATAGCCTTCAGCTACGTCATTTGCTACGACCTAGCAAGGCGCCATTATCAGTTGCTATTGATCTTGTTAATCATGTACAGTCAGACCGATGTTCACCATTAATGGATTAAAGGTAAGTATTCCACCAGCTACGTCCGTTTTTTCTAAAGTCTAATTTCCTTGTCCTGTTCCAGACCTCACGCCAGCCTGCGTGAGCTAAAACGCGTGCCTTTCGGCTTCCTCTATTAAGGTGTTGGCTCTCCTGCCAACCCACAACAATAACTCAGGAGATATTTCACAGTAAACGTTTCTCTTCTGTTTCACTAATTAGTGCCCCATACATATCTCTGGTCGTAAAGATTGGTTCGTGTCAAATAGAAGTATGACTAAGTGTGGCATGGTAAGTGAAAATAAGGCATCATGGATGAATTAAAAGTTCTCCAGATCCGAAAATGCAAGCTGGGAGGGGGGGGGGGGCGGAGGGACGTTCAAATTTTGGCAAGGGGCGTCATATTCCCTGCAGCTGCCCTAGGGAAGAGTAAATAAAGTAAGCACTGTTACATAAAACCATCACTCGAATTAGCAGCAATCAGAACGCGCATTCTCTTACCGTTTGAACGCTGCTGACATGTACATATTTTCACGAAATTCACTATAGATTATAGATCACGTAAAAAAGTAAAATATGACACAATGTAAATATATTTTTCCCTCTACAGTCTAGATGGAACAAAATTTCTTATACAAATTCTATATGATTGTGCGACAGTAAATCGTGATTCACACCCAAACCTCCAGATGTCAGACACTCAGATCTGTTATAATGCCGCACTGGCTGAATTTAAAATTAGTGAAAGAAACATAAAACATGATCGCAAAAGCAACATAAGGAAAGTTAGGACATCGCTAAAATTAATTTAAACGAATTCTGATTGTCTGCTTCCTTAGGGACCTACGTCATTTTGTACGAGGACGTATCAACAAAATATTTTTGGCAAGCTTCATTAAAAAAAAATAGAACAAAAAAATGTCAATACTGTATGCAAGGCAGTAGTACTGTAAAGTAGGCCACAGTGCAACTTTTGTACTAGTTTGTGATACGCAAAGAACAGTAGAACTCTGCGATTGTGTTGTAACGGGCTCGCTATACGTACAAAATTTTATGTCAGTGATCAATTATTTCCAGTGATGCAAAATTATGTGCTCACACTCATAACCACTATTACTACTAACGGCGATTTTCCCACAAAAAATTGTTCAGCAATGTTCATGGCCCGTGACAGCGCTGGGTGGTAGCATGCTGAGCTATACGGATAAACTCTCTGCATTTATGCACAAATGTTATGTTCTCAGCTAACAATTGGTTCCGTTCCATATGCAATACTATTTAACTAATTTCTTCGAAAGGACAAGATATCTCGTTAGACGATGGGAAGTTGTCGAAAAAAATGAAGTCATAAAGACTGAGTAGTAGGTCATTCTAAGAAGGAAGAGCGAATTGATCGACTGTTGCGTTGTCGGCGGAAGTGATAAAACTTAATCGAAAATAAAACGTCAGCCTGGGTTGGCGCACGATGATTTGAGCACAGCTTTTCCTGCACAAGAGTCCACCACGTTTGATACTGGTTCCTAAGTAATTGTGTAATACACACGTATTTTGTTATTCCGGCAAGAGCGATTTCGTTTACGGGTTGAGTGAATCTCACTATCCCGCTTGAACAATCAAGGATCTGTTCTAATATAGATTCACCTTGTTCATGGACTTTATCTGTGATTACGTTTCATTTAAGCTGCCGGTCCCTCTCATGTACACATCAAAACTAAATAACTGCAGAATGCAGTCATAAAAATAACGCACATCGTGCACACATCACTGTATATGTATAGGGCAGACATAAAAAATGTGTTGCTCTCTTGCCAGCAACGTAAGAGACGTAAATTATATATATTTCTTACTAGCAATAATGAATTAGCCAGTAGTGTAATTAAAACCTCAATTGCATACAAAAGCCTTAGTTAAATTGTGGGTGTACTAAACATGGACATTGTAATTTGAGCTGTTGCGTATCATGAAATAACTGTTATTCTCTCTAAGCACAGCAAAATATTTTTGTGGCATGCGGAGGTTTAAATTGTTCTTTCATTTCACTGCCGTAAGTTCATTTCACTGCCGTAAGTCACACTTTGGCTACTCGTTATTACTTTCCAGTGCAGAAAGAAGCATCGAAATCGCGGCCTCACTACGAGCGAATGTATCGAACGCTCGACTCTCGTGATGTTGACAAGAGACGACAAAGACGAACGCATTGAAAATAGAAAGTCATTAAAAAAGAGAGGTTAACAGCAGTTTTTCACTCACAAGAATTTATTAAAGAAATAAATAAGATCACTTACGTTACTCATCAGGTATAGTGTAGTCATGCACAATACCATTTCTAGTGCAGGCACCATTCCTTTTTCCTCTGTGCCCAGGATACACTTTTAACACATCTTTTAGGAAACTTAGAAGAGGCTCACAGGATATAGACTTACCAGATAGCCTCATATTGTGAAAATATAAAAAGTAAAGCATTTACTGTAATGCGACGTTCCGTTGACAAAGCAGAAAACAAGATCCGTATTTCTCTCTTCGAGAGTCGAGCGTTCGATATATATCGCTCGTAGTGAGGCCGGGATTTCGATGTGCATCGTTTCTTGGAAATTATCTATTTTTCGGTCCTGCACAAGCAACTACATTTACAAACGAGATTTTTTAAAAAACAGGGTATCACTTTTTGAATAAAAATTCGTCCATGGGATAGAAGTTGATCAGAGGATTAGATTTAAAACTGTAGGAAAGATTTAAAACCACTCAACGTACGAAGAAAGAGAGAAATATCGAGAGAGAGAGAGAGAGAGAGAGAGAGAGAGAGAGAGAAGAGTACAACGTGAAGCTACATGAATACACGCTTGGAAGATCGATCAGATAAACGAAACGAAACGAAAATCACTCATACGGTCTGACAAACTACATTCAAATTATCTACTTGCTCGAATATTGACAACTTATCGTATTCCTTTAATATTTCAGACAAGTAAAGGTGTGCTATGTGAGGAAATCAGAGATAGAAACCAATTTCCGTACGCTTCTAGCTAGTCAACAGAGTGGATTTAATGTAAACGTAAATATCTATCAGAAAGGAAAACAAAGAACGTCAGGTTGCTAGAAGAAAAATTATTAATCAAAAAGCAAACGTTTCCAGAAAAAAGTGTTATAAAACGAAGTTACCGACAATGACTTAAAAAATCGACTAAACACGTGCCGCGTTGCAACGAACGTCATTGCTTCACGTCAACTACAGGTATGACATTATGAATCACAGCATTATATAAGAAAGATGGTAAATTTGAATGAATTTCTACTCTCAGATGTTGTGCGTTCTTCATCTGAGCCGGTTTACCAATTCCTACTTTCAAACTTAATTCCAAAGTGAATATCTTTTGATTACATTTCCTATGTTCATCGATAATGAGCTCATCGCGTATGTTTTTGATGTGCTTTCCTCAACTATCTGTCAAGAAAGACAACTTCATGCCTACTACTAGTTAGTCAATGATAATCAATCTGTGCTGGGATTTCGCTTAATGAAAGGACTTATGAATTGCTAAATACAGTGCTGTTACGGATCACGTGCATAAATGGACCATTCTCCCTGGTCTGTGATCATAACCAAAAATTCATATTCCTCTTGCTGACTTCGCTAACACACAATCTCACGTAAAATCTATTTCAGGCTACACTACAGACTCGTCACAACTAGAATTTCCATTTTTTTTAAATTTTGGTGGAGTGGGAGGGAGGAGGGGAGGTCTGTCACCTCGAGTCCAAAGTTTATTTCCCTTAAAACCGAAGATATTAAAAACACGAGACAAAAGAAATTCAAATGGTGCAATTATAACTCACCAACGAACGAAGTTTTGTCGCTTCAAAGTGTTTCAGAAATCGTGACATTGCCAAAAATCTACCAATATTGTCTGCACGAACGTTGCTTATTACAGTAATTAAACTAAAAACAGTTCTCATTTAAGCTAAAGCGTTAAGTTGCTACGCCTGTGATGGGTGTATTCCAGTCTTTTCGACTGTTTGGCGTCAGCAAGAAAGTGGGCATTTTAAAAACTGCATTAACATTTATAACGTTCCTGTTTACTCCGAAGGGTATTTAGTGTTGAAATTAGTTGACGAATTTTTTGTTCTTTACTAGTGTGTTAATGAGTTATTGTTACTCAGAAACGGTTTGCTTAAATCCAACTGATCCGATCGGTAAAGATTTAACTGTATGCCGGCTAGTTCACTGTAAATTACATTTTAGCGTACGTGTCAGGCAGTCACAGTCACTTTAAATGTTTTTATTTATTTCGCAGTTTATGCCAGCAATTATCTCCACGTGACATTAAGTAATAGCGTAATCCCAAGTGCAGAACTAGCAATTTAAAAAGGTAAAAAGGTACTCCCGACAAGTATATGAATGAAATCATTCTTGCCTGATACAGACCATCCAGTTAACTTTCGCCTGCTTCGTCTTTTACGCAGATTTAATTATTAGAACACAGCACGATTTCAGATTTCCGAACACTACAATAACAAAAGACCGACTGACAGAGGAAACAAGAGAAGACAAGAACCTAAGATAATGTTCCTTGTTTCGTGCTTCATTTGTCGTTTTCACCTTTTGGGCTGTTGGGTGCCTGCATTTCCTGCTATCAACAACTGTAATTTGTTCCAGAACTCGTAAAGCACAGAATATGATTCGTGTGCATCTGCAAATTAACTATTAAAGTAAATATATCTGTTAAAAAAAGAGCTTCAGCGTAGAATAATTCATAAACTGGTTGTCTGTTGGACAGGTTATGACTTATGTCAAATTAGGTATAGCGCACTATATTTTGTGTGCCAAGAGAAAACAAGGAAAAATTAAGACTGCAACACATGGAGAAGGGAGCTAGGATTTCATGTTATGTCGATACCTGTCATGGAAATGGCGTTCTAACACACTTTAAATTCCCCTGAAATGACCCAGGTAAACCAAGGAATGCGTAAATTAGGAGTGGTGGATCAGATTGTGAACACCACTCACCCTGAAATCGAATACAGTACTTAGTCGAAACAGATGCTTTTTAGAGTCACCAATCTGCAGGTTGATGCAACTCTTTGCCTTCTTCCAAATAATAATAATAATAATAATAATAATAATAATAATAATAATAATAATAATAAGGAAATGTACATGTGGATACCATATTATTTATTGTGCACGCGAATTAACTGTTACAGCTGCATTAACTTGAATGCAAAAAAACAAAGTAATTAACGGTTAAGAGATACAGTTCGAGGGCGGAATATTCAGATTTTTCACGAGCGTAACGATAATACATTGTCAGCTTATTTAAAGCTCGTTTGAAGAAGTTCCCTCGCCTTCCAAGTGTACATATTGAGTTTACAATATTGTATGATTAGTACTGATACGTTGCTATCAGGAGATTTTAATTTTATTGATGAATTCACAAACAATATTTCTCCATTTTTTCATAACGTTTGTTTTGCGAGGCCTTGCTTACTCGCTTGTGCTGGTCACGTAACGGATTTGTTATTCCGTGTTTACCGCTTTCATTCAATACATGCGGAAGCACACATTGCGCGAATCGCAGTTAGTCGTATTGCGGTAATCAGCGGTTTCAAAGTTTTATCTACTTTTTCATATTGTGACTCCTTTTAATTTCCGTGCTTGCAAAGTTGGCGAGTGAAATTTTGCGCTCTCGCGGTGAAATAAAATAAAACAAAATGTGTGTATAATAGCTATAATGCCAATAACGAACCTTCCACTACAAGCGGCGTGTCTGATGCTGCTCTGTAGAGACTGAAGTGTAGCTCTTCTCTGCTACCAATAGCAGAACTACTTCTGAGGGACAGTTTCAAAATCAATGACATTTGGAGAGGACACTCGGAAGCCCTGAAACCGGCCCAAGGTCCATCCATTATCGATCACACTTCATTTCGACAAGAAAGGGGACTGCGTTGCCACGTATAGGCAATCCACAATAGAATTACCACGTCAAATTGCATGCGACTGCGAAGCTCGTCAGACTGTTCACCACACTGTTACCGAATGCCTCCTTATAACATATCCACGAAAAAAACATGATTTGTCTGAAACTTCAAACTCTGTATTGGACTGGGTTAATGATCTCAACTTTAAAATTTAATTTAAATATAGACTGATCGTATGTGCTGTTTAATCCTTGTGGTTATACTGTGAAATTTTATACCTTATTTTATACATGTTACTTTTGTACATTACCGTATTTTACGGACTATAACACGCTACGGACTATAAGACGCACCATAATTTTTAAGCATTTATTTTTAATTTACCATTTTTATTATTAGTTTGTAAAGCCACTCTAAAAAAATTATTAGTTTATAAAACCGAACTGACCTTTAAAGCCGGCAAAGTGGCCGTGCGGTTCTAGGCGCTGCAGTCTGGAACCGCGAGACGGCTACGGTCGCAGGTTCGAATCCTGCCTCGGGCATGGATGTGTGTGATGTCCTTAGGTTAGTTAGGTTTAACTAGTTCTAAGTTCTAGAGGACTAATGACCTCAGCAGTTGAGTCCCATAGTGCTCAGAGCCATTTGAACCATTTGACCTTTAAAATACCCGAAAATCGTCATATGAACTTTCTTGCTCTTGTTTTTATTCTTCTTGCTCTTGTTTTTATTCTTCTTCTATATCTTCCTCATCGATGTCCTCTTCACATATAAGGCGGACTTCACTGCCATCGAGAACGTTACTGTACCACAATTGTTTTATCCGTGGACATATTTGTTTGATTGTAGTTCGTTTTAGAGCTCCCTTCAGCGTGAATTCGTGATGGGTTTCATCCATCATCCATTTGTTCCACTCCTCTCTCAAATGCTCTTTAAATGGTTTATTTATCGAGAGATCAAGAGGTTGCAATTGTGAAGTAAAACTTCCCGAAATTACAGCAAGCTCTCTATTTCTCTAATTTCTCTTTCCCAGAAATTTTCAAATGACTACTAGCCTGATCTAGCACAAGAGAACTCTTCTACAACAAAGCACCTTTCCTTTCCTCCCACACTCTGTTATCCATAACTTCGTACCAGCCTCGTCCATCCTGCCCCTCTCATGAACGTGAACAATAACTGGCGGCATTTGAGAAGGTTTTGGCATTGTTTTGAGATTGAAAATGATCGTTGGATTAAGTTTAGCACCGCCAGTACAACATGAAAGGACAACAATGTAGTGCATTTTTTCATGTCCACTTGTTTTTATAGTTACACTACTGGCCATTAAAATTGCTTCACCACGAAGATGACGTGGTACAGGCGCGAAATTTAACCGACAGGAAGAAGATGCTGTGATATGCGAATGATTAGTTTTTCAAAACATTCAAACAAGGTTGGCGCCGGTGGCGACACCTACAACGTGCTGACATGAGGGAAGTTGCCAACCGATTTCTCATACACAAACAGCAGTTGACGGCTTTGCCTGGTGAAACGTTGTTGTGATGCTTCGTGTAAGGAGAAGAAATGCGTAGCATCACGTTTCCGACTTTGATAAAGGTCGGATTGTAGTCTGATTGCGGTTTATCGTATCGCGACATTGCTGCTCGAGATGCTATGGCTGTTAGCAGAATCTGGAATCGATGGGTTCATGAGGGTAATACGGAACGCCGTGCTGGATCCCAACGGCCTCGTATCACTAGCAGTCGAGATTACAGGCATCTTATCCGCATGGCTGTAACGGATCGTACAGCCACGTCTCGATCCCTGTGTCAACAGATGGGGACGTTTGCAAGACAACAACCATCTGCACGAACAGTTCGACGACGTTAGCAGCAGCATGGACTATCAGCTCGAAGACCATGGCTGCAGTTACCCTTGACGCTGCATCACAGACAGAAGCAGCTGCGATGGTGTACTCAACGACGAACCTGGGTGCACGAATGGCAAAATGTCATTTTTTTTCAGATGAATCCAGGTTCTGTTTACAGCATCATGATGGTCGCATCCGTGTTTGGCGACATCGCGGTGAACGCACTTTGGAAGCGCCTATTCGTCATCACCATACTGGCGTATCCCCCGGCGTGATAGTATAGGGTGCCATTGGTTACACGTCTCGCATTGACGGCACTTTGAACAGTGGACGTTACATTTCATATGTGTTACGACCCGTGGCTCTACCCTGCATTTGATCCCTGCGAAACCCTACATTTCAGCAGGATAATGCACGACCGCATGTTGCAGATCCTGTACGGGTCTTTCTGGATACAGAAAATGTTCGGCTGCTGCCCTGGCCAGCACATTCTCCAGATCTCTCACCAGTTGAAAACGTCTGGTCAATGGTGACCGAGCAACTGGCTCGTCCCAATACGCCAGTCACTACTCTTGATGAACTCTGGTATCGTGTTGAAGTTGCATGGGCAGCTGTACCTGTACACGC
The DNA here is from genome assembly GCF_023864345.2 of Schistocerca serialis cubense. NCBI lineage: Eukaryota > Metazoa > Arthropoda > Insecta > Orthoptera > Acrididae > Schistocerca > Schistocerca serialis. The sequence goes on from NC_064639.1 coordinate 595,110,934, forward strand.
CATCCAAGTTCCGTTTGACACAATGCTCAGGCGTATCAAGGCCGTTATTACGGTCAGAGGTGGTTGTTCTAGGTACTGATTTCTCAAGATCTATGTACCCAAATTGCGTGAAAATGTAATCACATGTCAGTCCTAGTATATTTGTCCAATGAATACCCGTTTATCATCTGCATTTCTTCTTGGTGTAGCAATTTTAATGGCCAGTAGTGTACATTTGTAGCACCTTTCATGGTAACTTCTGTTATTCGGCACATCAAATGTCACAGGAGCTTCGTCCATATTCACTATTTGGCTTAGTTCCACACTGGTTTTCTTTCTATGATGAATAATTAAGGGATGAAAAGATAATATTTTCTCTTCATACTCTTGTGGTTGTGGTATTTTCTGAGATATTTTGGTTTTGGTTCACATGCTAAGTCTGACGCTTCATAAACCTGTAGCACCAACCAACTCCACCCGTAAAGTCTGTTAAGCTCCACTGCAGCGCTAGCTTACTGGTGTGTATTATTTTTGTATTAATTCCAGTGTCATTTTGACGGTGTCCTTGAACTATTTCAATACGTCACCTCCTAGCTTGGGCCATTTCACGTTCAGCCATCTATTTTCACATTTAGTCTTCCTCATTTTTTCAGTTCTTTACCATCCCGCCAATCGCGAACGGTGTTTTCTGTTGGAGGAGAACCTAAGTGCCGCTCAGCTGCTCTGTTTCCATGTTCTTCTGCATATGCTATTAGTTTCAATTTACAGCCCGCATCATATGAACGACTTCCACTTTATCCCTTTAAGAAACCAGCTATTAACAAAAATATTGTATTGTTACCGATAACACAAATCACTTTCAATTCAAGTTCATTGGCACCGTAGATTGCAGTGACGCACCATGGTGTTCTGGGTTTGTGTTGGTGGGGCAAGATGGAGACAGTGTTAGCAAGCTTGTTAATCCCCCAACACATGTTCGTCGCATCGGTACACTGCTGCTGCCAGTCGAATCCAGTGTTACCAGAGAGAGACACATTCCCCGCGGCATCAAATATATAGCCATTTTTAAGCCTGGTGGGAATTTTAAATCAAACACGGGACATTTTTATATAAATTTCAGGTATAAGGCGCACCTGAATTTTGGAGGCAATTTTTCGAAGAAAGAAGTGCATCTTAAAATCCATAAAATACGCTATACCAAATCCATGTAAGCCATATGCTAAATAAATAATGTGTCACACACGTACAATATAACAATAAACAAGACTATAGCACTGGGAAACTACATATGACTTTGGTATCATTAAATACCTGATAGCTTTATGTGGGATAGAACAAAGAAAACACTGAAGACGCATATAAAGTGCTGAAAGACGTATGGATGAAAGAAAAATGAGTTACGTAGTTGTCTTGTATGAGGCGCAAAATATCTACATTTGTTTTTTAGGTCTTACGTATATTGCAACTACAACAGAATATCAGACACGATGCCTTTGCAAGAAGTGTGTTGTTCTGTCCCCACTCATTCATACACGCATAGTTTTTAAATCTTATTACTGTGCAGCTGTGTTCAGTTGGCACACTGTTCTCTTCTAGCATGGGTGTCTGTAGTAAGGACTCAAACCATCATTTCAGATAAATTATTTATTTGGTTTTTAATGGTGCTTCTAGAATAGTTTTGTGTAAGGCGCATTTTATAACAATATAAGCTCATTATTAACCGACTATTCACGTGATATTATCATACATGTTCCTCTTTCTGTTTTTGAGGCCACTCTCTTCACCTTGTGCTAACTCTTTCTTCTCTTCATATATACTTCAGCCAGTCTGTTTTAAGATATTCTGACCTTCCCCCTTCTACTGCTGCTTGTAGTTCCTAACTTATTATTCTGAAATGTAACAGTGTTCGTCTCAGTAACCTATCCCTCCTTTTATTTTTTACAGATCTTTCTCTTTGCCAGTTTTTCTAGCATTTTTAGATTTCATACATCAAGTGACATAATTATCAGCATCCTCTATAACACTAAACATTGAATACTTCCAGTTTTTACTGCTCTAGTGCTCCAGATGTAGAGTTTTTAAGAACCGTTTTCCTCTGTTCTGTTTTAGTTTTTGCTGTCACTGGCACTCCTAACGTACTTTTTATTTACTTATTAATTTATTTTGTTGTTGCTGTCATCTGACTTAACTGATATTGTAGTCAGGAGAGTCAAGACGCCATAATAACGTTTAAAACACACACTGACAATTCCATCTATTCCAAAGTCCAGTTATCTTTAGCAGCTGAAAGCATATATGGTATTAAATTGTGTAGATGCACTGATAAGCTGGAACATTATGACTACCGACCTGCTATCGATACAAACTCGCCCAGGCGATAGCAGTCACCTGGCAAGGAATGACTGCTAGTCGGACACATGCACGGTGCATGTAGTAGAGTCCGTGCAGAATACCGCCAGAGGGCAGGGCTTGTGTGGGGAAGGCGGTAGTGGTAGGGGTGCAGACAGGCGCTGCAGGGGAAATGCTGAGTGCTGGAAGGAAAGTGCCATTCTAAATTGAAGCCTGCAATCACATTTTTTTGTAAATATTAAGTGGGGCCCTGCCATGCCACCACTTGCATAGTGACCCTTCAAAGAGATCTGCTTTGGTTAGTGTCTAAAGAGAAACCCGCATAAAAGGCAGCGATTTATTCTCTCTTTGTTTGTTAACCATTTGTAATTCTCGGATAAGCATCAAGAGTAGCGAATTTTGTGTAAAACCTATACAGTTCTCATGGTGCCATATCAAAATTTGCTTCTTTTGCCAAAACACAGCGGAATTTACACAGTCTGACCTCACTAACATGGTTTATTAAGTTCATTAAGTGAGGAACTGCCGAAAAGTGAGGTCAGTAGCTTATGAAAAAGCACATCTCGGTACAAAAAGTGTAAATGCTCCACTTACGTTGTTCCAAAACCCACAGCATTTTTCGTTTCACCAACTATCGATGGCCCTTAAAAATTACATTCTTTCACCGAAAAAGTCTGTAGTTAGAGGAATAACATGGTAGATTATGAAGTTTTTCTGCATAATAATGATATGTCAAAATACTCTCCTCTTTGCGTGCTCTCATTTGCCAAAATCTTATTTCGTTTATGAAATATGGGGAAGGATGTGAATATTTTACTCTTGCTTTATCGCTGGCACAAAGCGATCGAAAATGAGTGTGCCATGTCACATCAATTTTCTCAAGATTAGCGACAGATAGAGGCCTCCACCTAAGCCTACAGAAAAATTCAGTATGTTAGCGATAAATTTCTTACACAGCAACATATTATGTTGTTGTTATTGTGGTCTTCAGTCCTGAGACTGGTTTGATGCAGCTCTCCATGCTACTCTATCCTGTGCAAGCTTCATCTCCCAGTACCTACTGAAACGTACATCCTTCTGAGTCTGTTTAGTGTATTCATCTCTTGGTCTCCCTCTACGATTTTGACCCTCCGCGCTGCCCTCCAATGCTAAATTTGTGATCACTTGATGCCCCAGAACATGTCCTACCAACCGGTCCCTTCTTCTAGCCAAGTTGTGCCATAAACTCCTCTTCTCCCCAATTCTATCCAATACCTCCTCATTAGTTATGTGATCTACCCATCTAATCTTCAGCATTCTTCTGTAGCACCACATTTCGAACGCTTCTATTCTCTTCTTGTCCAAACTAGTTATCGTCCATGTTTCACTTCCATACATGGCTACGCTCCATACAAATACTTTCAGAAACGACTTCCCGACACTTAAATCTATACTCGATGTTAACAAATTTCTCTTCTTCAGAAACGCTTTCCTTGCCACTGCCAGTCTACATTTTATATCATCTCTACTTCGGCCATCATCAGTTATTTTGCTCCTCAAATAGCAAAACTCCTTTACTACTTTAAGTGTCGCATTTCCTAATCTAATTCCCTCAGCATCACCGGACTTAATTCGACTACATTCCATTATCCTCTTTTTGCTTTTGTTGATGTTCATCTTATATCCTCCTTTCAAGGCACTGTCCATTCCGTTCAACTGCTCTTCCAAGTCCTTTGCTGTCTCTGACAGAATTACAACGTCATCGGCGAACCTCAAAGATTTCTTAAAATCAAAGGTTCCTCTACTTTTCATCGCAAACTTTTTCGAATTTCGCGCAGTGTCTTACTTCCACGTAAATATCACAATAACTATGACCATTAACGAAATGACGGGCACTTCATAATGAACCTGGGATACAAAGGTATAAGTAAAGCAATAACGAAATTTTTTTACCAGACAGTTTCTGGAAAATCGTTTGAGAAAGATTCCAGGGCGTGCGCCTCGATACCACAACTGAAATGGGCACATGACCATCGGCACTGGACGTTGGTGCGGTGGCAGAGCATTGCATGGTCTGGTGAATCCTGATATGTTCATCACGCCGATGGGAGGGCGCGAATCCGTCTTCTTCAGGAGAACAGCTCCTTGACACCTGTAATGCAGGACAGGCGAGCTCGTGGCGGATCCATTATGCTCTGGGGAACATTCGTGTCGGCATCCATGGGTCCAGTGGAGCTCATGTAAGGCACCATAGTGGAAAAGTTCACTGGTTGCAAACTTTGTACAAATCTTTCAACAAGATAATGCTCCATGTCGCAAGGCATGGAGTGTGATGGGGTGATTCGAGGAACACAGTGGCGAATTCCAGTTGATATGCTAGCCCTCCAACTCGCCGTATGTGGACACGATTGAGCAGATCTGGGAGGTGATTGAATGCGACGTCAGTGCTCAATACCCCACTCCGCCAAATTTACAACAGTAGGTGACTTCTGTGTGAAGATGTGATGGCAGCTCTATCCAGCGACTTACCAAGGCCTTATTGCTTTCATGCCATGACGCGTCGCCGCTGTTACTCATGTCAAAAGTTGACATACCGGCTATTAGACAGGTGGTCATAATGTTCTGGCTGATCAGTGTATCTGTACTCGCTGAAGTAAATAGTTGTCACTAGAAGTAAATAGTTTGTCACTAAAGTGTATACTCATCTGGAAATGAACAGCCCTTACTAGTATATAAAAATTAATTATGACAGCAACCTGTACACTGGATCGTTTACGTTATTAGGAAATGTCGAGTAAATGATGTATACAGGATGGTCAGGAACAGTCTGAAATGCTTGCAAGGGCGTTGCACGGAAGCGACCCGCCAAATAGAATTGTCAGTTGTTCTCATAGCGCAGATGATAGTGCATGAGACTGCGCAGCCTTTGGCTCGAGTTCGATCCTTAGTACTGTCCCATGTCCAATTTATGCATCGCTCTCTTGTTTGGTTTTAGGAAACCAAACAAATTTCAACATTTGGCGACATCTTCACTGGCAGGCGGTTTAAATTCGCGCGTGCAACGGCCTGATTGTCTAACTTCAATGCGAGTTAATTCGGAAACGGCGCAACGTATCGAATTTTTGGTCAACAATTATTTCCCAACACACCCTAGCCTACAATACCCTTGCAAGCTTTTCAGACTGTTTCTGACCACCTTGTAAAATATAATGTATAGTATAACCAGTTCACTCACTCTGCTGTATTATTTCTAAGTAATGTTTTTTAACTCGTCGTTTCTGTTGAAAGGTTTCGTCCGTCCGTTCCTCATAGCATCCGTGGCGTCCCACGAAAACACACTCACAGTCGCGGCCAGAATCCACGCCATCTTGGCGATATGCGGCGTGCGTGACAAAGTACATGACGCGCTGCACCGCGGATTTAGTCGCAAATGTTTATTTGCGGATCCAGATTCTCTGCTCTGTTAAGTGTGTCTAAATAAGGTTCGCCTGCCTCGCTTTGACCCGCGTGACAGTCGATAATTAAAAAATCCTGCCGCTTCTAACTGCTTTCAAGGAAGATTCCGAGACCGGACCACTGGACTGCAATACATTCACCGCTAACAGCTCAATGCACCACTTCCAACTGGTTATTGGTAACTCTCATCGAAGATCTCCGTAACAACAGGAATAACGGTTCATATTCAACATGGAAAGAGTCACACCAAAGAAAGGTAACCCTCAAATTTGACGGAAACATATGAAATCTGATCACATGCAATAACCTAGCAAAGTCCGTCACTTTTATCTACATCTACATAAATACTCCGCAAGCCACCGTGCAATACGTGGTGGACAATACGCTCCACCACTACTAGCCATTTCTTTTACTGCTTCATTAGCAAATAGAGCGAGGGAGAAACGACTTTGTATACGCTTCCGTACGAGCCCCGTTTTATCTTAGCTCCAAATTCATTTCTCTAAATTTTCCCCGTAGCGTTCCTTGAAAAGGACGTCGCCTTCCCACAGTGCGAGTTCCTGAAGCATTACCGTAATACCAGTGTGTTGTTCGAATCTACCGCCAACAAATCTAACATACCACTTCTGATTTGCTTCGACGTATTCATCTTACCTGGAGGATACCAAACAGTCGAGCAGTCCTCAAGAATAGGTTGCACCAACATCCTACATGCGGCCTCCTTTACAAGTACACCGCACCTTCCCAAAATTCTCCCAATAAACCGAAGCCGACCGTTCACCTTTCCTACTACAGTCCTTATATGCTTGTTTCATTTCATATCGCTCTGCAACGTTACGCCTAGATACACCGACGGGAAGAAATAGCAAGACCAAGAAGGAGTTGGGTGGCACAAACGAAAGTTGGTAGGTGTGTTTCTACATATGAAACATGAGTCTGTTCAAATTTCGCTCCAGCCGTAAGAGAGTGACACAAGTAGACACACTATGATGCTGCGTATCAGGTTTGCTTTAAATATACAGTGTAACGGTCCTTAACGTTAGCTACCTTTGGTCAAGAATGCCCTTAAGGCGACAAAGACGTCATTATGAACCAGCACCTTGAGTTTGAACGAGATCGTGTAATAGGGCTACGATAAGCTGGTTATTCCTTCTGCGATACTGCTGAAAGGCTTGGCAGGAGCAGCCACTGTACACGATTGCTGGAAGCGGTGCTCACGAGACCGTACAGTCACAAGAAGACCGGTTTCTGGACGGCCGCGTGGCACTAATGAGAGGGAAGACCGTGGTCTTCGGCATATATCTTTGGCGAATCTTACTCTATCTGCAACAACAATTTGAGCAGCCGCTGGCACCACAGTGGCACAACGAGCTGTTACAAATTGGTTACTTCAAGGACAGCTCCGAGCCAGATGACCTGTAGCTACGTTCCACTGGCCCCAAACCACCGCCATTCGCGCTTTCGGCGTTGTCAAGTGAGAGCTCATTGGAGGGCAGAGTGGAGGTCTGTCGTGTTTTCCGATGAAAGCTGGTTCTGTTTCGGTGGCAGTCATGGCTGTGTGTTGGTTAGAAAGAGGTCAGCTGACGGTCTGCTACCAACCTGTCTGCGTTCTACACACCGGAGTTACATCCTTACATCTGGAGTTACTGTCTGGGATGCGATTTCGTATGACAACAGGAGAACTCTGTGGTTACCACATGCATCCTGACTGCAAATCTGTACCTTAGTCTGGTGATTAGACGCGTTGTGTTGGCATTCATGAACAGCATTCCAGGAAGAGTTTTCCAACAGGACAACACTCGCCCACATACCTCTCTTGTACCCCAACAGGTGGAGATGGCCTGCTCGATCACCAGATTTGTCTCAATCGAGCACTTATGGGGCATCATCGGACAACTGCAGCATCATCCACAAACGGCATTAACCGTCCCTGTATCGACCGACCAAGTGCAACAAGCGTGGAACTCCATTCCACAAACTGACTTCCGGCACCTGTACAACACGATGCATGCACGTTTGCACGCTTGCAGTCAACGTTCTGGAGATTACAAGGTTATTAATGCACCAGGATTTCACATTTGCAATGGCCTAACTCGCGCGTATGTTAACCTGTGATCTTGCAATGTTAACCACTTAGGTATGTTACCTAGACAAATATATTCCCTAAATTTCATTATTCGACATTAATAATTTATGTTGCAATTCTTTTCCGTCATTGTATTTAATCAATGCGACTGTGTCAAGGATCACACTACTGATGCTGTATTCCTACATTACAAGGTTGTTTTTCCTACTCATCTGCATTAACTTATATTTTTCTATATTTAGAGCTAGCTCCCATTCAACATACCAAGTATAGATTTTGTCTAAAACATTTTGTGTCCTCCTACAGTCACTCAGCTACGCCACCTTCCAGTACACCACAGCATTATCAGCAAACAGACTGACGGAAAAAATTGCATAATCAAAAAATTATTAATGTAGAATAATGAAATTTAGGAAATATATTTGTCTAGGTAACATACTTAAGTGATTAAAATTTCAAGATCATAGGTTAATGTAAGCGCGAGTTATTCCATTGCAAATGTGAAATCCTGGTGCATTAATAACCTTGTAATCTCCTGAACGTTGACTGCAAGCTAGCAAAAGTGCATGCATTGTGTTGTACAATTGCCGGAAGTCAGTTTGTGAAATGGAGTTCCACGCTTGTTGAACTTGGTCGGTCGATACAGGGACGTTTAATGCTGGTTTGTGGATGATGCTGCAGTTGTCCCATGATGACCCATATGTGCTCGATTGGAGACAAATCTGGTGATCGAGCAAGCCCCAAGGAAGTGTGACGGGATCCCTATTAGTTTCCATACACATGAATGATCTGGTAGGCAGATCATTTATGTGTATGGAAACTAATAGGGATCCCGTCACACTTCCTTGGGGCTGTCCTGATAATACCCTTGTCCCTGATGAACATCGCCGTCGAGGACAACAGGTTGGATTCTATTAGTCAAGAAGTCTTCGAACCACTCACATATCTGGAAACCTGTTGCCTACGTTAATAGTATCTTGTGGGGCACTGTGTAAAATCCAACCTCACATGTCCTTGCCTAATGGCTCCATGCTCTACTCTAACAGCGAGTCCTCTTTTTAACAGCATGTTGAGGCTCACTAATACGCAACACTCGCCGAAAAGGAAACAAGAAAATGCCTAAGCACAAATCGATGTCCACGCACGGTAAGGCGTTTCCTAATGCTTTATGGATTTGCAGTACCGGTAAAGAGATCTCGTTAATCACGGATGATCACTAACTCCAGACTTCCGAAATGATAACTGTGGTGTCGTCCGTAGAATGAGGTCTCATGTAAAAGGTGATACCTTACGGTGGCACCACAGGTAATGACCGCCGCTGCCAAACACAGAAACTAATCTGAGACGGCGGCGTAGACCCCCCCCCCCCCCCCCCCCCCCAATGTTTCCTTACGCCGCTGCAGCCGCAAAGTATTTGCAACGAAGCAGAGTGCCGATCTGGCCCAGTCTTTATGTAATGGTCCAGTCTTTATGTAATGGTCCAGTCTTTATGTAATGGTCCAGTCTTTATGTAATGGTCCAGTCTTTATGTAATGGTCCAGTCTTTATGTAATGGTCCAGTCTTTATGTAATGGTCCAGTCTTTATGTAATGGTCCAGTCTTTATGTAATGGTCCAGTCTTTATGTAATGGTCCAGTCTTTATGTAATGGTCCAGTCTTTATGTAATGGTCCAGTCTTTATGTAATGGTCCAGTCTTTATGTGATCAGCGACAACTTGTAATCATCGCTAACGACGACAGTATGGATATAGCACATATCCAGCTGCGTGCTAACAGAACAATATTTCTGAGCTTTGTATCCAGCTATAAACAATTGTATTGTGATATGAAACGATATTTCTGCAATGATATAATGCTAAATGCTATAAGCGTCAGTGACAGCATCAGATGGACACTAATTGTTTTCAGAGTTACGTATTTACCATGCTCCAGTATTAATACATTACTAATAATTTGTATGTGTGTCGTAGTAACTGTTCGACGTCGTCCTGAAGTAGTTTAGTTGTTGCAATACACAACAATAACCACTCTCAAACACAAACCCTTTGGCCATTTCTTGCTCCTGCTTACAGCAATTCTGTTAGGTGCCACCCTCTGGCAGGACTCTAAGAACTTTTTCTACAATGGACGTTGGAAACAGCGGCCATCGTAGGAAATCACTCTCGCCATAAGTCCACAGGATCGACTCCGGCTATAATCCATTTGGGACAATCAGAGAATATCTGGCTCTCGTATTTCACGCCGAACAAAAACCCCATGCCCCTTGCAGCCGCAGCCTAGATGAGGTGACTACAATCGTGAACAGGGATTGCACATATGAGTGGCAGGAAATGATATGCTACACTGTTCTTACAGCTACTACACATAAGTGATCCTTCTTTCGCTTGTCATTAAACATGGTGTTAAGTGGGCTGTCCATCTCATTCAACAATTATGCCAAGACTTCATTGCTTTCAGCCAGGAGGCCTATGTCGTCTGCGAGCCTTGAGCGTTTGTATCCAAAGAGCCATGTGAAACTTCTCCTTTAAATGTAAAGAACGACAGCGCTGGAAAAACTCTTACGTTATTTGATTTTCAAACAGCTGAGCAAAACTCAACGTACTCAGTTTTCTCTTTACTTATTCTGATCATTACTAAACTGACACACAATATTTTTAGCGCAACCCAATCTGACTTTGAATAATCCCTATAAAAGAATAGCCCTGACTAACAATAACCTATACCTTTCATGAATCACTTACCTCACAAAAATTTTCGTTAGTCGAACTACTGCAATACAGTGAGCGCCAATACTGCCAGCTAAATAAAAGATTCTAACTACTGAAGGCACTAACTACTCAAAGGCATAGTTAGCAAATGAAAGATTTTGATGGAGAACAATGTATTTGCCTTAATAGTGTTCAAAAGTCATTATATATATCAGTTCATGACGTCCAGTCTTACAAATTTCCTTTTTATGACGGACACACTCCAGATCGTCCGCTCTTAAAACTCTGCCATCTCTCTGCCCACATCCACCGCTGCTGGCGGCTCACCTCCAACTGCGCAACGCTACGCGCTGTTCACGCCGGGCCGCCGTGGGCGGAAGGTAGCGGTCATCGGAAACGCGGGACAATACACTTTTGGGGATAGCGCAGCATCCGGAGCCACCTGTGCTGGGCAACACGTGGCGAAGGCGGGAATTTCGTTTGCCTAGGGGCGTTATGACCTACTCGATGATTGGGTAGATCTCAGAAATGCCGTTGGAGGGATTTCGGCGATGATAGAGCGTTCGACATTGGCCGAAACTGAGTATTCTTCCGCCGCGTTTTCGTACGCGTGGGAGACGGGAGAATTGTGGAGACACTTCGCCCTCAGCCATCGAGCGGTACGGACGTGGAGACGGCGTCTTGGCCATCGCCTTCGAAGGGAGATACACGGTCTGTATCGCAGCGCTGCACCAATGCGTGTTCCGTGCAGAGTTCTGCGGTTAGAGCTCTTTGTGTGCTCAGAAGCGAGATGTTCACCAACGCTTAACCACTTCCAACAACTTACCTAATATTCTTGATCTGGTAGTTATCCTTGCGAGGTGCCGAGAATTTATCGACGTAACTCCCGGTAATAGGGGCGCGTAATTGCAAATTGTTAATGTGCCATTCTCAGGAGTGTTGGGTGGACAAAGAAATTCACTTTTTTTTTGTAAATTTTGTCAGTTGTGGGGGATATCAAATTAAAAAGCCAGTATTACAATCGAATTATCGACTTCATTGTAACTAGCATTTGCCCTGTCCCAGTAAGCTTTACATGTACTCTAGTCACTGCACACCTCGCCCAGACGATTATATATATATATATATATATATATATATATATATATATATATATACTGGATGTCATGAACTGATATATATATATATATATATATATATATATATATATATATATATATATATATATCTCAGTTCATGACATCCAGTTTTACAAATTTCCTTTTTCTGACGGACACACTCCAGATCGTCCGCTCATAGTAACTTCTCAAAACTCTGGCATCTCTAACCCCACATCCACAACTGCTGGCGGCTCGCCTCCAACTGCCCAACGCTACGCGCTGTTCACACGCAACTGCCCAACACCACACTAGCGAATATTCCGACAGTGAGTCCAACCAGCCACAGACCGCACACAGCGCAGTCTGCGATTTTCATACAGAGCGCTAAGTGGCGTCACCAACATAATAACCTAAACAGCCAACTTAAACAGGCAGTGTGGGCGTAACAGCTCGCGGCGGACTCGCTGGCCCGTCCGGGGCTGTGTGGCTGCGCGCCCAGGTCTGTCACGGCGTGCCCACAGCGGGCTGGTCGCTCCACGCCCAGGCACAGAGGATATCTTTGTCTGTGGCCCAGGCTAGTCCGTGTGCTACGTCTGAGTCCGCAACGCAGTGCTCATCACAAATATGTCCTGAAGGGATCAACTTCCATGTAGAATAAATTAAGGGCGCTAGAGCATAAGCTGTCACTTTTACTTTCACATTTCCAGTAAAAAATTTTATGAAATATAATGTTAAAAACTACCAAGCAAGTGCAAATAGGACTCCCTTCTCTGACGGTTTCTTACAAACTTACTTAGGTGGTAGTTCACCTATAGGTTCTCGTGAGTTTGTCAGTATCAACATATTTAACAAATCTTTCGACTACACTGACTTAGAAGCTGAAATTAATTGCACTACGAACGGATGGTAGACCTTAGTATTTGACGTAAATTTCAAGTTGATACTTCAGCTTATTCCTGAGAAGAAGGGGTTTTAACAGACCAACGACAAAGTGATCCTATAAGTGTTCCACCTTTACCAACTGATGTACGGAACCCTAAAAGAAAAATCTATTATAAACTGAGGATTTTGTGATTTGATTATAATTAGGTGTCTAAGGGTAGGGTCTTTGATTAGTAATCAAAACGCCCTCGATCCCGGGGTCGAAATCTGCCACTGCTTAAATCTTGATTAATAATCAGAATTGGCAGCCGAAGACTTCCGCAAAAGAAGTCATCCTCATTGTGCCAAGAGCCTTGTTAAAGAGGACGGAGGAGCGGACAGACGGTCAGGGCATTTTCTTGTCCTGGGGTGGAAAACTGCCACTAACGGCACAAGAATCAGCAATAATCAACGGCATGAGATACAGAAGGCAATGGAAACCACTGCATTAAAGACACATAACGTGTATCCATGTGATCTGTAATTGATAAAGTGTCATGATGATCTCTCCATTGGCAAAAGATTCCGTTTTGGCTATGCGACCCGAGCCGTTACCCTTTTGCGAGTCACCGCGAATCACGCCAGTAGCCTTCCACTGTAGGAGGAACGTCCGCTTCGGTAGCTGCGTCGTCAGCGCGGCGGATTGCCAACCGAAAGAGGCTGGGGTCTATCCCCGGCCGGGTCGGAGATTTTCTCCCTTCGGAGACTGGGTGTTGTGTTGCCCTCACGTTCGTATTGTCGAAGTGGCAAGAAAATCGTCTCTAATACGCCGTCATTGGGTCTTTCCATTACTGAGATGGATGGAAAGGCCCAACCCGAAAACCAATAAATTGAAGTGGAAAAAAAAGCTTTGAAGGTAGCAGTCGTAGCAAAGACAATGTCTTTAGTTCATTTACGGTAGAAAACTAATTAGCATTGGTGTTACTCTCATGAAACAACTGGAAGCAAACTGCAGCTGCCAAAAAAGTTCTCTCTTACCATTTATGGAAGTGTTAATTAACTGTGTGTCAAAGTGCTACACTTGTTGTGTGGGAACTTATTATTTAGCTGGAAAAAGTACAACCTCCAAGACAAGAGATGAGAAACTGCGCACTAAATTCGAAGCTTTCAGTTAACAATGCAGGCAGCTACAGAAGCTTGTTGGAGTTTCGTCTAACGTTCATGCGTGAAATGGAACAGATTTTCTTCAAAAAGTACGACAGCACTGTTTTAAACACAGTATTCCGGAGGGTGGAGGCTCCATTCTGCATCCAGCCATCCTGGTTTAGGTTTTCAGTGGTTTGCCTCAATTATACAAACAAAATGCCGGGATGGCCCCATGACTAAGTCCACGGCCGACTACCTGCCCATCCTAGTAAAAATAGACCTGTAAGTCGGCAAATGCTTGTACATATGAATTAAGTTACTTTTGCTCTTAAATTTTAATACCATGGCATGTCCGATATTCTTGTAAAAGTGATCTACAGATGAATAAATCTACCACTACTACTTCTGCTGCTAGAAATATTACTGCTACATAGGACACAGTGATACTTTAAATAGCTTTACTACTGAAGAAGATAAACAGTTTCTGAACGATCACTGGTTGAAAGGACGGCCAGGATTCATGCATGGACTCGATTACCAGCTGCTTGAGAAAGAAGACCGTCTCAGTGTGCAGAGGCAAACAGAAAGAGGAGAGAACGAAGCGAGTATGAAATTCAACAGTTATTTATGATTTTATAACATATCTACATTTGAAAATAAAAGCCCACTAATCATTGCGTGCGAATAATCTTACTCATACGTCAGACCATTAACTAGTTATCCTTCAAACATGTCTTATCATTTTTTCTCATACTGACTTGCTAAACTTATAACGTCAAGTTCAAGTAGTATTGAATCAAAGTTACTTGATTCCAAGGAGCCACCAGGAACATCGACTAATAACACTCTCAGAAATTCCATCATCACAATTAAAACAAAGCAGAGGACATCAAGCAGTAATTCCTCCTATGCTGTCAGTTGCTCTGATAAACGCAGATTCAGTGACAGGGAAGCTGTTCACATACTGACAGCTTGTAATCGAAGCGCTTGGTCGAGATATCAAAGATTCTGCGGGCAATGGAGTTCTGTTCACAAAAGACCCGACAGAAACTCCGTGAGAAAGAGAAACACTTGAGAGGCTGCCACCGTCCATTGGGGTCGTAAATTATTACAAGCATTACCAGGTAACGATGGGGTAGAAAGACTTTGTGTGTTCGTTTTTCCTCGGGCGAATGCAAGAATGCTCGACTGAACTAGGATATGGTCCGTGTCCTCTCAAACCATGGCGCGCTAAACACTCAACTATGTGATGTGATTTACGGAATCGATGTCAGAACTGATCTGGATGCTGCTTCTTCAATTATCTCTAGCTTTATACCGCTCCATACTCGAGATTTTCATCAGGAGACATCTGTTGGCACTTCTTCATTACTCGCAAGACACTGTAGTAACTTCTATTCACAATCGAAAATTGTATACACTTAACCTTATTTAATCCACTCGTCATTTTCCGCGAGGCATCTGCCTTTCTGTACGATAATGGCCGAATCTGCTGTGCTTCTTCAGTTATATTTCCCGAGTATTTCAGGGCTGCCCTCGTCCTTTCTTATTTTGCAACATCATCTTCCAACATCATCTCCTTGATTAGTTATGAAAAGCTATCTTTCACTTTCGCGAGTCTTGTCACTGATCTGCAAAACTTAAGGATGATGTGTCACCATCAAGTAACATACCAGATGAAACATGGACCATACATAGAAACAACTACTGCAGTATAGTATAGAAGTTAACGAAATATGCAATGAGAAGAACTGAAATGACATTTTTATTCAAAGACAATATTTACAATGAGATCACCACTATTCGTGATGGCCCCCTGCACATTAAAAACGGCGGGAAATGACTCTTAATAAGGTCTGTGATCACCAGTACGTTATCTGCAACGTGCTTCCATGCTGACCACAAGATTAGTGAAGAGTTCTTGTTGCAGGGTGTTCCATTCCTCCACCGGCAGGGTGGCAACTGCTGGATAGTCGTCGGCTGATGTGGACGTGCTTCAGTACGGCTCCAAACGCATCCCACACGTACTCAATGGGATTAAAGATGAGGGAACTGACAGCCAGTCCATTCTCCGAACATCGTCTTGTTCCAAGAGCTCCGCCGTCTGTGCTGTGCAATGTGATCGCGCATTATCATCCGTAATAATGAAGTCCGAATTGAATGCACCCCTGAAAGACGCACATAGGTGAGGGGTACAGAGTCACAATGTCGTTGACCGGTGACTGTACCGTATTCGAAGATTTGGAGGTCAGTACGCCCACGCAACATTATACTCCCCCCACCAGAACACTTGGACCATCAAAATGATCATGTTCGACAATGCTCCTGCACCTTCATATGGCGAGAGGTGGCAATACGTAATGCACCCAGAAATACTGTCGAAATTGATAGTTTTCGTGCTCCAGCTATAATGGTGTGGGAAGACATGTTCCATGGGTGAACTGACCAGTCAATGTTATTGTGACACGGTTCTCCTTAAAATGGTTCAAATGGCTCTAAGCACTATGGGTCATCAGTCAAATGGCTCAAATGGCTCTGAGCACTATGGGACTCAACATCTTAGGTCATAAGTCCCCTAGAACTTAGAACTACTTAAACGTATCTAACCTAAGGATATCACACACATCCATGCCCGAGGCCGGATTCGAAACTGCGATCGTAACAGCAGCGCGGTTCCGGACTGAAGCGCCTAGACCCGCACGGCCATAGCGGCCGGAGGTTCTCCTTCCCCATGCGCGTCTCTTCAGAGGTGCTTTCGGCTCTGACTTCATTTTTGTAGATGACAACGCACAACTGCATCCAACAGCAGGAGGAGGAGCTCTTACACCAGGAGTATATTCGGCGAATGGACAGGCTTGCCCCTTCCCCAGATTTCAATCCTGTCAGGCACATGTAGCTGCGTTGGGGACCATCATGAATCGTGGTGACCTCAGTATGATAACTGGCATTGTATAAAAGTGTCATTTTTGTTGGTCTCACTGTGGATTTCATTCAGTTACCTTCTGTACTACACAGTGGCATTTATTTCTATGTACGGTCCAACTCACATCTAGCTGTGTTACTCGGAAGTGACACATCATGCGATAGTTACTTTAGTCCTAAGTTTTCCGCAAAATTTAAGCTATCGTTGTTGAATAGTCTTCTGCGGCTTCTTTATAAACCTTTCATAACGCCGGAATTTGGGCCACACGTATCCTGATTTTATTCTATACTTTCCAGGGGTCTACTCCGTAGATTTGACTTTTTATTCACTCGCCTACTCTCTAAAATCCATAGTCAAAGGTCGAAGACGGAAAGCAAGTAGATCTACTCTGTAGATAGCTGTCTCTGCCACTGTAATGTCTCTAACGCGTTGAGGTAGTTCTGGCTTTCTGACATCACTGTGTAAATGACAGGCTGTTAGAACTATTTCCATAATCTTTTCCTCCATCATCCCTTTGGAAATAATGTTTGAACCTATGCAGTTAAATTCGGCAGCCTTTTCTAACGTCTCTGTGTGTGTGTGAATGAGAGGCGTTTGAAAAGTCCGTGCAAAAATAAAAACTACTTCCGTGTTTGGGGTAAACCTTTTTTATTTTTCGACATAGTCTCCTTTTAGACTTATACACTTCGTCCAACTCTGTTCTAATTTGTTGATCCCTTCCGAATAATAGGAATTGTCCGAGTCTCCAAAATAGCTATTAGTTGCTGCAATCACCTCCTCATTTGAATAAAATCTATGTCCCCCCCAGCCATTTCTTCAGATTGGGGAACAAATTGTACACTGAGGGAGCCAAGTATGGAGAATAGGGGGGGGGGGGGGGGGGGGGAATGTGAAACGAGTTGGAATCCTATTTCCATTAATTTTGCGACCGCTACTGTTGAGGTGTGTGCTGGTGCATTGTCGTGATGGAAAAGGACTTTTTTGCTGTCCAATCGCCGGCGTTTTTCTTGCAGCTCGGTTTTCAAACTATCCAATAACTCAGGGAGCCAAGTATGGAGAATAGGGGGGGGGGGGGGATGTGAAACGAGTTGGAATCCTATTTCCATTAATTTTGCGACCGCTACTGTTGAGGTGTGTGCTGGTGCATTGTCGTGATGGAAAAGGACTTTTTTGCTGTCCAATCGCCGGCGCTTTTCTTGCAGCTCGGTTTTCAAACTATCCAATAACGATGAATAATATCCACCTGTAATAGTTTTACCCTTTTCCAGATAGTCGATGAGGATTATCCCTTGCAAATCCCAAAAGACAGTCGGCATAGCTTTTCCGGCTGAACGAATGGTCTTCGCCTTTTTTGGTGCAAATTCTCCGTTGGTAACGCATTGTTTAGATTGTCGTTTGGTCTCAGGAGTATAGTAATGTATCCATCCATGTTTCACCCACAGTGACGAAACGACGCTTAAAGTCCTGCGGATCGTTCCTGAACAGCTGCAAACCATCCTTGCAACACTTCACACGATTCCGTTTTTGCCCAAGAGCCGGTCGGAGTGGCCGAGCGGTTCTAGGCGCTTCAGTCTGGAACCGCGCGACCGCTACGGTCGCAGGTTCGAATCCTGCCTAGGGAATGTATGTGTGTGTCGTCCTTAGGTTAGTTAGGTTTAAGTAGTTCTATGTTCTAGGGGACTGATGACCTCAGATGTTAAGTCCCATAGTGCTCAGAGCCATTTGAACCATTTTGCTCAAGCGTGAGAAATCGCGGAACCCATCTCGCGGATAGCTTTCTCATGTCCAAATGTTTATGCAAAATATCATGTATCATTTCATTCGAGATGCCCGCAGCACTAGGAATCTCACGCACCTTAACTCTTCTGTCGTCCATCACCATATCATGGATTTTATCAATCATTTCTGGAGTCGTAACCTCCACAGTGCGTCCAGACCGTTTAGCATCACTTGTGCCCATATGGCCACTCCGAAAATTTTGAAATCACTTATAAACTGTTCTAATCGAAGGTGCAGAGTGACTGTAATGTTTATCAAGCTTCTCTTTAGTCTCCTGAGGCGTTTTGCCTTTCATAAAGTAATGTTTAATCACCACACGAAATTCTTTTTCGTCCATTTTTTGACAATCACTCGACTTCCTGCACACGAATACCAAACACAAAGAAATAGACCTATATGGGTGAAACTTGGTGTGCGTTCTTTCAAAAGATGCTACTAACTAAACATGACCTCGATACGCGCCGGTGGTGCCATCTCTCGGACTTTGCACGGACTTTTCATTCGCCCCTCGTATGTGTGTTTTTTTAATCGTAAATGATCTTCGACTTTCCAACATTTATTACCAGTTCTTTCTTCTTAACTCCGAGCTGCCGAGCGCTGATGGCAAGCGGGATGCACTCGGCCCTTGTCAGGCACACTGAGGGGCAACTTGACTGAGAAGTAGCGGCTCCGGTCTCGTAAGCTGACATACGGCCGGGAGAGAGGTGTGCTGACCACGCGCCCCTCCATATCCGCATCCAGTGACGCCTTTGGGCTGAGGATGACGCGGCGGCCAGTCGGTACCGTTGGGCTTTCCGAGGCGTGTTCGGAAGGAGTTTTAGTTCTTTTTAACTCTCCCACGCAAATGTGCTGCTGTAGGTTTTATTCGTAACGGCTGCTATCACTGAGTCACCTGCAAATGTCGGTCCCATCAACTGAATGAGTCACATCAGGTTGTTCCCAGCTATTTTATCGAATCACAGTATGCTTCAAAAGGAAGGAGTCTTCGCCTGCAGCCCCGCTAGTCTCCTAGCCAGAAGATAAATTCTGTAGATCTCGCAAATCTCCTCCTTAAGTGTAATCCGTATTGGCTCCTGATGAAGTTATACAAAGCCAAGGTGGCTTTGCATTCACCTTGTGATTGCCAGAGATAAGCTTCTGGGAGCCTGTCAGCTACATTCTCCACCTCTAAAAATGCAGATAATACTTGTAGTTCTTACCTGAAAGGCTTTGGCTAATGTTCTGATGTGAAGATGAAAACATGAAGGTTCCTATTCCCGCGAAATCTATACTGACCTCATTTTCATTTGTTCACAACCTTCTCTCTGTTTTAGCTTCCAAAGTGATACAGAAAAATTCTCTAGGCACCGATAATAGCGGGATGCATCTGTGAGTGCCACATTCGCTAATGTTCCTATTCACAAATCTGAGACAGATTACCAAGGGAGTGTCCTTGTATTCCATGATGATAGTAAATAGCAAGACGTTTCCTCTCTAAATCTCTTGCTTATGTAATGTTTCCGTGCCCTACGAATGTGCAACCATGGTTATCTGCGTAACACACCATTCAAGATTTTATTCAGGTCCTCTTCCTTCTTCACTTGATGTTTTTTGTTTTACATTATGAATGAAAAAACACACGGCACTGGTATAATATTCTACAATATTTATTATTTTACAAACCTGTTTTCGGCTGTTGCGCCATCTCTGGAAACCAACTGAAATATTCTGTATTTGCACTACTTTGCAATCTTTGATCCCACAAAAATTTCACACCCACACAAATTCTGCCGAAGAACCCGAGACAGAAGTCAATAGGTAGTATTACAACATTGTCATAAAGTATAATATACTGCCAAGAAACGACGGAACAGTCAGACAATTCTCTATTTTACTTGTAGACGAGACGCAGCGAGTAAGATTCGGAATTCATTTTTACTTATTTATGCATTTATTTCACTTGGAAACATTAGAACATTCGGGCTCTCTTTTACAGGTTAATGTTAGTCAGGGCCATTCTTTTGTAGGGATTTTTGAAAGTCAGATTGCGTTGCGCTAAAAATATTGTGTGTCAGTTTAAGCACAGTCATGTATAATTTTTCTAAGGGGACGTTTCATATAGCGACCCTGCCAGGATACCTCACTGGAATCTTCTGATTTTTTCTTGTAGTTTGTGTAATTAGTGTAGCTATTGTTTATTGCTAGCGCATAATTGTAGAGAGAATCTCCTTTGTAGTTGCAGTCTTTCATTGTTGTTGTGGCATGCATGTAGATTTGCACCAAGTATTTCGCAGCTGCGCTTGCAATTAACTAGATATTATTTTCAGTGCTATGTTAATGTGTTTTCTTATTTTGCTCTTCAAATTGTGCTTTTCTGTGTTGTCATGTGAAATATTGTGACAATAATGGCGTGTGAAAAACGTAATACTAGGCTCCAAAGTAAACTGAGAAATGGCAGTGAAGACGAAAGCAGCGTGTTAGCGCCACCGTGTAATGAATTAACTAATGTTCAGACTAGTGATTTGGTAATTGTGCATAGGGAAATGGAGCGGGCGGCAAATAATGGCATGGACAGTGAAACAATTAGTGAACAGGGAAGCATTATCGATCGATCGGTCGGCAATAGCTCGCCTCGAGATTCCGAAATGACAGGACACAATCTCGCAAATACTGTAGATTCAGGTTTTGGATCCTCACCGTTTTCTCAAATAAGTCAAGACACATTTTCTGCTTGTCAAAATGTGAATGTTGCCGGTGCAAATTCACTGCCGAAAAGCACTGAGGAACATGTTTCAGACACCAGTGCATTGTTATTACAATTAATACAACAAATGGGACAAACACAGCAAAAGCTTCAAAAGTTAGACACAATGGAACAAAATCTTCGGAAGTTAGACACCACACTTGAACAAACACGTGAAGATTTTACTACTGAGTTACATAACATTGAATCGAAATGTCAAAAAGTCTGTAATGACGTAAAAACACAAATTTGTGAGCATACCCAACCTATTTCTTCGCGTCATGAAAATGCATTACAGAATCACAAAGCAGCCATAAAAGAACTGCAAACTATTGTTCGTGAAAATCACGACACCTTGCAAGCTAAAACTGACTCACTTGCATCTACCGATTCGGTTACGCAATTTGCAAAAACTCAGGAAAACTTAAAGGACACAGTAGATACGATTTCAACACAAATGAACACTCTGAAACTTGGTTCAGAAAAACACACGGAGGAAATAATTTCACTATCGGATAAAGTAGCCGAACTTTCAGATCAGTTCACTAACTTATCTACAAAGTTAGATGATGATCTGAATGACACAAGACCTGTAGCTTTCACGGATACTGAAGAGTATGAACAAATTAGAAAATGCAAACAAAATCAAAATCAAATCAATAGGCAACACAAAAGAAAAATCCGGGAAGTACAAGATCATTTGGTACAAGTAATACAAGAATTACATATTTCAGAGGACACTCGCGCTCCAGTACGGGAAGAGGGACATAGAAATACGGAACAACTACAAAATAATAACACAGGACATTTCGGAAGTTATGAAAGAAATTGGCAAGGTGCACCGAATTTTGAAATGGAACCGCCGAAACGACTTAATAATGACCGATATGCGACTCGCCGACATGATGATTTTGACTATAAGCTGTTCATTACTACACGTAAATTTAAAACATTTAAGAATTCTGACAACGACATTCATCCACAAGCGTGGCTCCATCAATTCTCTCATTGTTTTCCTCCCAACTGCTCATTAGAGCACAGATTAGAATTTATGTGTGGCTACTTAGAGAGTGAACCAGCTGAAAGAATGCGATCGGTCATTCACGATTGTCACAGTGAAGGAGAATTTTACCATGCCTTCCTCTCAGCATATTGGTCTCAAGCTACACAAGACCGAGTAAAACATAGCATCATGATGATGAAACACTTTGAACAATCTGAATTTTCCAGTCTTGTCAAATATTTTGAAGACATGTTGCATAAGAATCAATATCTTTCAAACCCATACAGCCCTTCAGAACTCATCCGCATTTGCTTAATGAAATTGCCTGAACATTTAAGAAATATTATTTTGGCAGGACGTTGCAAAGACGACATTGAAGCTTTTCAGGGACTCTTACAAGAATTAGAAATTGACACAGACAATCGCGGGATGCGAAAACAGAAAAACAATCACTACAGGTCACATCCGTCACAATTCCGTGACGACAGAAACAATAACTGGACACGACAAGTCTATTCTTACAATGCAAATCGTGACCAAAACAGACACCACCCATATGACAACCACTGGCAGAGTGATAATAGTTACAGAGAAAGATCGCATTTCCGTAGTAATGAATATGACAGAGATTACCATAGAATCAGACAATTTGGCAACCAGAGCTATTATTATCACGGGAGACAGAATAACTTCAGACGCAACGGTCCACCGTGTAGTGATAATTCAGGGAGAAATTCTCCACCACTTAACTGACAAGAAAGAAACTACAGGAACTACCGACATGACGACAGACGATATAATCGTAACGACAGACGTGAGTTGGCGGGATTCTAACAGGGCTGGGCCCTCTCGGCAAGCTGAATTTGTAGAAGTTAGGCCTCCTAATCGCAATAACGATGCGCGCCAACAAAGAGACAGACAATGACTCGCACCGCAGGCAGACTCGTGCGCCGGCTGGCTCCGAGAAAAATAACGTAGACGCTAACCTTGAAAAAAATTTTAGCATTCCTTACCGACTATACCACATGATAACTGCGTTGAAGTTGAAACTCTGCGTACTAGGAAGAGTAAAGGATTGCACCACATTTCACATGTAAACCGTTTATTGAGAGATAATCTGCTTTTTAATTTAGTCTTTGCTATAAAGTTTTTCACTTCATGTTACTAGTACTCTTTGTCACATTTAGAAACTGTTAACATGTAACAATGTTTTGAAGTTAAATATCCAGTCAAGAACCAAGAGAACTTATTTAAACAGAAATTACGAATGCATTGTCATTGTGAACAGACGACACAATGTTATTGTGTGTGTACATTCTTGCTTGTTAGTTGCACGATTACGTAACGACTATAAGGCTTACATACATAGAACATATACTGGTACTGCAAATGAGATTTTAATGCAACATTTTGGTTTACTTGAAAATACATTCCGGATTTAAAGTACTTTCTGTGAGATACCAGATGACACAGTGGTCAGTTTATGTGACAGCTACACGATTTTATCACGACACTACTAATGAGTGACAATTTACAATGTTGCTTTTGCGGTGTTTCTGTTTTATATCTGCACAGTTTTTCTGAATTACTCTGGAAAGTAAAACATGTTTTAGTAGTAACTTTTGTGGTATAGCTACAATGAGACAGCCTTTTCCATAGCACAACAATACGTTACATTATAGTACTTTCTTGATCACGGTAAGGTACGTAATAACTAAGATATCTATACGCAAAGCATTTCACTTTCGTTTATGATGAGGTAAGTACATTGAATTCAGCAGAACTTTGCTTACAGAGGACGATAACTACGACACTTCCACAGAGATTATCTTACAACAAGACGCACAGTTTAGCGCTACAGTACATATATTGGAATGATTAATTTTGTACTTAAAACATTTATTTTTAAGGATTTTTGAATTAGAAAGATACAAAGGTTTTCCGTGATACATTTCATTCCATTGCTGTAATCTGTAACACGTGAGGGTATAATTACGTTAATCCTCAGGGGGGTACACGCCTACTTTGTGTACCATGTGTGTGGCAAGCACAAGGAGCCCTAGCTAATATGGTATTTGCTTATACAACTTTACACATCGGTACCATATTTCTCTAACACAGAATTACACAGCTATCTGATCATTTAACTGAGAGAGACAAATATTTATTTTACTACATCAGTGACAGATGTTTACGTAATTACACAGTTGGATAACTTCACACTTACGAAATTGTATTTTGTCTGTACTTTGTGAACTGTTCATATTTTTTCAGAACCACTGTGATACTATGAGAGCTTTGAATGATGTATTTGGTGTGGGATCATGATTTTAAAGTACGTTTGAGGTAGATGACATTATTGAAATGAGCAGAGAATTTTTTTTAGGTTTTGAAATTATTGGAGGAAGCTATGACGATTTTGAGAATTAACTGAGATGTTACGATATTATGACGACGATATGTATTATGCTGTTGAGGTATGTATATGATCAATAAGATGATGATACCGTATATGAGGAATTTGCTTATGCTACGTATTTCTTATGATGAAATATTGAAGTGTCGACAAATATGTATATGTATAATAAGGTAAGGAATAATGAGTAGTGGTTAGGGACTCTGATTTGTGGAAAAGGATGTTGGAAACCAAGAATCGTACTTTAGAATTATGAAATGTGTGTACATCTGTGAATGTATCACAATGCCACTGAAAATTTTTTGGACACTGTTGTATTTATAGGATTTTGTTTCTACACATTTGTAACGCAAATTCTCGACCTGTGAAATTTTTTTATATGAGACTGCCACTGTAGCGGAAACTGCTGTCATAAATATTTCAGTAGGAAAGTTAAGTGAACTTCACGTAATGCATGGTGGGCACCCAGTTGCGCGATAGTCGCCTGGGAAAAAGCCATTAGTGTGTGCCTTTCAAAGGTACAGGTGGAGAAAAAAAAAGAGGCCATTATCCTCGCTATTGGCATTCCTTTGTAGAAAGCATCACAAATACGACACGCTCAAACTTGAAAACATATGATTATACTGTGGAGCTCTTAATTTATATTTACTAAAATGCCTAATGAAATGATGAGAAACATTTCACGGCTATTGTCTTGCTAGTTGAGAGAAGTGCCATATTGCTTGCTTTATGTATTTATTTACTCATTTTGTTTAATATCTAGTTTCTAGCTGCACTGCAGCATTGTGCACCTGCACAGTCGCAACAGATGGCTCCTGGCCGTCTCTACAAGGACTGCACTGGGTCTGCACCTTTGATGACTCAGCAATACCATACTCTCTACCAGAACTACAGTGGGTCTGCTCTGTGAAGACCTACCTACCAATATTCTTCAAAACTTCGACTGACTCTGCTGTGGGTTTGCTCTGTTGTGGCTTATTACCTGTCTGCATGTCGAGAGTCAGCACCGTCTTTCCGTTAGAAGGACAACACTACTTCTTCAAGACTGCATGGAAATCCACTACTTCCGTGTGCATTTTCTTTTACTGCTCAGACTTTGAGAAAAACACTGCAATTTTACTGTGATTAATGATCAGGACTATCTTTATGATGGACTGTGAGAAAATTTTAGCTTTTGACCAACATTGTATCAATAAGTGTGTGCATCTGATATCTTTGTTATTGTAATTATGAAAAATTTTATCAAATCATTATTGGCCACTGCCCAAAACAACTTGTAAAATTTTTTGTGGGGTGCATAGGGGCTATGTAAGTAGGCTGTTCAGGTTTTTATATTGGTAACACCATGTAGCGCTCTGTATGAAAATCACTGGCTGTGCTGTGTGCGGTCTGTGGCTAGTTTGCATTGCTGTCTGCCATTGTAGTGATGGGCAGCTGGATGTTAACAGCGCGTAGCGTTGCGCAGTTGGAGGTGAGCCGCCAGCAGTGGTGGATGTGGGGAGAGAAATGGCGGAGTTTTGAAATTTGTAAGACTGGATGTCATGAACTGCTATGTATATTATGATTTTTCAACACTATTAAGGTAAATACATTGTTTGTTCTCTATTAAAATCTTTCATTTGCTAACTATGGCTATCAGTTAGTGCCTTCCGTAGTTTGAATCTTTTATTTAGCTGGCAGAAGTGGCGCTCGCTGTATTGGAGTAGTTAGAGTAACGAAGATTTTTGCGAGGTAAGTGATTTGTGAAAGGTATAGGTTAATGTTAGTCAGGGCCATTCTTTTGTAGGGATTTTTGAAAGTCAGATTGCGTTGCGCTAAAAATATTGTGTGTCAATTTAAGCACAGTCATGTATAATTTTTCTAAGGGGACGTTTCAGTGCCTAATACTAATACTAATACTAATAATAATAATAATAATAATAATAATAATAATAATAACTGCTAATAATATTAATAACAATAGATATAGACTGACCGAAAAAATCGCAAGACCAAGAAACAATTAATGTAGAGTAATAAAATGTCGGCTATATATTTGTCTACGTAATATACTTTCGTGATTAACATTGCAAGATCACAGGTTGATGTACGCGCGAGATAACACATTAATGCTAGTGCATTAATAACCGGTGTAACAGCCAGAATGTTGCATACAGGAATGCAAACGTGCATGGACTGTGTTGTACACAGTGCCAGGTATCAGTTTGTGGGATGAAAACCCATACCTGTTGCACTTGGTCAGTCGATACAGGGACGGTCAGCGCTCTCTGAGGATAACGTTGGAGTTGTCGTCTGATGATGTCCCATATGTGTTCGATTGCAGACATACCTGGTAATCGAGCAGGCCAAGCCAACATGCCGACACTATGTAGAGCATATTCGATTACAACACTGATATGTGGGTGAGCGCTACCCTGTTGGACAACACCCCTTGAATACTGTTCATGAATGGCAGCACCACAGGTCGAACCAGACTGACGTACAAATTTTCAGTCAGTGTCCGTGCGATATCCACAAGAGTGCTTCTGCTGTCATCCGAAATCGCACCCCAGACCACAACGCCAGGTGTGAGTCCAGCAAGCAGACAGGTTGGTTGCAGGCCCTCAACTATCCTCCTTCTAACCAACATATGGCTGTCACTGGCACGGAGACAGAACCAACTTTCAACAAAAACACAACGGCCCTCCACCCTGCCCTCCAATGAGCTCTCGCTTGAAACCACTGAAGTCGCAAATGGTGGTGGTTTGGGGTCAGTGGAACGCGCACTGTCTTACGTCTGGGCGGAGCTGTCCTTTAAGTAACCGATTTGTAACAGTTCATTGTGTCACAGAGGTGTCAAGAGCCGCTCAGATTGCTGCTGCACATGCAGTTCGATGCGCCAGAGCCATACGCCGAACATGATGGTCTTCCTTCTGTGTAGTGCCACGTAGCCGTCCGGAACCCGGTCTTCTTGCGACTGTACATTCTCGTGACCACCGCTGCCAGCACTCAAGTACAGTGGCTACAATCCCGCCAAGTCTTTCTTTAATGTCGCAGACGGAACATCTAGCTTCTCATAGCCCAGTTACACGACCTCTTTCAAATTCAGTGATGCGTTGATAATGACGTCTTTGTCGCCTTAAAGGCACCAAGTCCAATCTCAAAGGTAATTAATGCTCATCACCGTTACACTGTGTATTTAAGTAAACCTAATTTGCTTCCTCATGCTGGCGCTACTAGCGCCACTCTTATGCGACTGTCGCGAAATTGGAATAGACATCATCTTTCGTATGTAGAAACACGCCTATCAACTTTCGTTTATGTCGCTTATATCTTGGTGCTGTGATTCTTTCCCATCAGTGGTGTTCATGAATATATGGAACTGAAAAAAAAATGTCGGTCTTATCAACAAAGTAATTTCCTCGTTATATCCTTGTTCAATGTGAGCAACGCCATCTAACATAAACTGATGCCAGCACTACTGAAGGTATCAAATGTAGAGGGGGGGGGGGGGGGAGTTGGGTGGTCAGAAAAAAAGCGAGAACAGTATGGTAAGGTTAGCAGATGAAATGTAAGGAGGAAAACAGTAATAGAAAACGATGAGAAAAATGTGGCTGCATTTGACTATGTAACTGAGATACTGGTTAGATGTTGGAAAGAAGGGAAACAGCTGGAAATGTCAGGCGGAAAGCTACGAAAAGGATGATAAATCTTTAATCTCCTCTTGAGAACAGAGTGGTTCTGGATAAGACCTACGTTACGGGGCAGCTTGTTATCCAGTCGTATAGCTGAAATAGGGGCAGATTTTGAAAATATTCTCGTGTATAAGGGGGCGACTATCCTAACAGCATAGGAAAGACTGGCATGATCAAACAACCGAATCATACACATATAAACTTAGGTTACGTAATCACTCGTGATTAGCTCGAATCGTCAGTAGTTTTCGCTATTTGTGTTGCACCATATCACAGAAGTAAAGTTTTGGCAGGACTAAATACTGGACTAATTTTTGTTTTGTTTGAGGTGAAACGTATTTCTAAATACTTAGATTGTTTGTAGGCAAGAGATGGATTTATTTTCTGGATGCTGTAACAGTTTATTCCTCCCAATTCAGATGCTCACGTAAGGTTATGCCGAGATATTTTAGAGTTGTTGATAGGGAAATTGGGTACAGTAAAGGAGTGACTTCTTGGGGTTTAATTTTTAGACCAAGGTTTTGTTCCCATCGTCATTCATACCTGATACGGCAGCAGCAGTGTGCATAGAGTCTGGGCTTAGGCACAGTTGGATGTCATAAGTACGTAAGTGGTAGTTACAAGAATGTAGCACAGATAATGTATTACACATACACGGAGAGAAAATCAAGAGCCACCGAGCGAGGTGGCGCAGTGGTTAGACACTGGACTCGCATTCGGGAGGACGACGGTTCAATCCCGCGTCCGGCCATCCTGATTTAGGTTTTCCGTGATTTCCCTAAATCACTACCGGCCAATGCCGGGATGGTTCCTCTGAAAGGGCACGGCCGACTTCCTTCCCCATCCTTCCCTAATCCGATGAGACCTATGACCACGCTGTCTGGTCTCCTTCCCCAAAACCAACCAACCAATCAAGAGCCCAAAGACTCATTCTTGTGGGGCTCCTAAGAGCAGATGTTTCCACGATGACTTCTCTGGCTCACAGACAAGTAGTTAATGCCTGTTTCTGAGATAGCCTTCGAAACCGAATACTCTAGTGTTTGAGAAATTCAAATGTTTCATTTCCGTATCTTATATGCCGCAATCAACAGTACGACAAGCCTTAGTGAAATGTTTTCTTCTTGTAGTAGGGTCCTACAGCTGTCGCCGCACACAACATCTCTACCGCCAAACCTTCATCATCGTCTATTCTTCTTCTTCTCTTCGTCGCTTCTTGGGTACTCCTTAGCGATCCTTTTCGTGTTCGTCCTCTTTTCCTTCCTCCAGGAGGTTGCCATGAAACTGCTTTCATTCACCATGGGTCGTTTTCCATTAACATGATCTGAGCATCAAAGTTGTCTCCCTTCTATTCTATCCTTAATACTGTTGTGGGTCTGTGTCCTTTCTCTTATTTCCTCACTTCATATGCGGTCAAGTCAGGAAACTCTACATTTTCTTCTCGAGTGGCCCATTTGTAAAGCTCTAAGTCTGTTTTTATTTCTTTCTGTGAGCTCCAAACACTCACTCCTATAACTTATTGGTTCCACGATGAAATCAAGGGGCGTTAAAATGGTCGCTTCACCCCTTCCCAACGCATGCTTGATGTCATTATTCACTTTGATTACTGCAATTTTCTACTACGGTGATTTAGAAAGCCTGACTGATATTTATCATGATGTTATAATTTGTAAGGTAATCCGTCAGCTGTTCACGAACAATATAGTCCAAGGCTTTGGATACTGCGGATAATATCCTGATCGGCCAATAGAGAATACCCACAGGAGAGTAGTGCATTTCGTTACAGTTTCATTTGAAGGGCTTATTTCAATAGTGGTACAAGTCCATTACCTCCAGTTTTCTACCTATAACGCTTTTGCAATTAATGATCCAAACAAACAGAAAGAAAGGTTCATCTCTAGCAAGAAGCCATATGCTTGAATATTTCTGGTATCTCAGCTGCAGATTTTTTAAGGCTCATTTAACTTTAGGACTCTGTATCTCACAATGAACAAAAATGGACTTGAACCACTATTGAAATAAGCCCCTCATTTAGTAAGAGCGAAAGCGTCGCGGAGAAGCTCAACCAACTCTGTTGGCAGACGTTGGGTCAGAGGCGTTTCGCATTGTGGTGCAGTTTACCGTCAAAGTTCCGAGAGCGTCAGTTCCTAGCAGAATCAACTATATGTTGCTACCTCTTACGTATATCTCTAACGTATGGAGAGACTCGAGCTCACACGGAGGGTACGAGCAATCGTTCTTCCCATCAACCATTCGCGACTGGAACGGGGAAAGTGCAAAGTGACAGTGCACACAAAATAGCCTCCGCCACTCACCGTAAGGTGTCTTGCAACGTAACAGATGTAGATGTAGATAGTCGCTTGATGATTTTATGTTCCGTTAGCGACATAGTCATTAGGGACACAGCACAAGCTAGAATTGGGCAAGGGTGGGTAAGAAAATCGGCATTGTCCTTTTCAAAGGAACGATCCGGAAATTCTCCTGAATCTGCAAAGGTAAATTACAGGAAACTAATGACAGAATGACCGACTGAAGATTTGAACTCTGCTTATCCCGGAGTCGGGCAAGTATGTGCAAGAAAGTCAGCTTTGTTCTTTTCAAGGAACCGCAGGAAACCTCTGACGGGATGAGCGAACGAGGATTTGAGCACTAATTCTCCTGGTGTCCTGCGTGGTAACTAGCGCGGCACCTCGCCCAGTCTCTTCCGCTTGCAGTCCGCTCACTTCCAAGTTCAAGAGTTCATCGAAATATTCTTTCCATCACTCCACAATTTTGTGTATGCTCTTAAGCTGTTTCCCTCTTATCCCTGATGAGTTTCAAAAACATTTCTCTTTTTTCCTGGTATTTTGTAATACCTTGTTGAATAATTTGATTTTATTCGTGACGATTTCTCATTTTCTCTCTGAATTCTTCTTGAACTTATCAACCCGAATAACGCGGAGAAACAGTATGCATGCCGTGCAACATTCCTCGAGCCTAGATGCTGAATTCCACAGTCAACCTGCCGCCAGCGCCGTTTGCGGTGCTTTCCAGCGGCCCTGTCGCAATGTGCTTCCAGTGAACGCTATGCTGCCGTTACAGCGACAGCTGCCAACTGTGCCAGCACCGGCACCGCACGCACAGCTGCGGTGGGCGCCAGGTAGAACCGTTCCCAGGACGTACCAGCTTTCACCCGCGAAGAGAACGCAGAAACGAAACCAGCTTTGCGAGAACTTGTTCCTTTTCACTCAGTGTGTTGTAGTTGTTTTTGGAGAAAAAATTCTCACCTGCAGTAAATTTTCGAGGGAAACAATGCGTGTGTATATGGAGTGGAATTCTCGAATGCGTTCAGTCGCAAAGCCCGTCTGTAATGCCCTCGTTATTGACGGGACGTTAATCACTAATGTTCCTTCCTTCCTTCCTTCCTTCCTCTTCTTCAGTTGTAAAGCACATTGCAGGTTGAGTTTCTTTCGTAGGATACTGAGAAAGTGCTGTTCACCTGCGAGAGAGGTTGCTCACAAAACTCTTGGTTGACATGTACTGGAATTAATTGGAAGCCAAAAATTGTTCAAATGGCTCTGAGCACAATGGGACTCAACATCTGAGGTCATCATTCCTCTAAAACTTAGAACTAGTTGAACCTAACTAACCTAAGGACATCACACATATCCATGCTCAAGGCAGGATTCGAACCCGCGATCGTAGCGGTCGCGCGGCTCCAGACTGAAGCGCCTAGAACCGCTCGGCCACAC
The DNA here is from genome assembly GCF_023864345.2 of Schistocerca serialis cubense. NCBI lineage: Eukaryota > Metazoa > Arthropoda > Insecta > Orthoptera > Acrididae > Schistocerca > Schistocerca serialis. The sequence goes on from NC_064639.1 coordinate 595,142,843, forward strand.
CAGCCGGCAATTATTTATTTATTTATTTATTGATTTATTTAACCTGGCAAGATTAGGGCCGTCAGGCCCTCTCTTACATCTAACCAGGCATTCTACTCGTTTTACATTCATATGTTTTAGTAGGCACGTTAAACTACATCTAGTAAAAAAAGTGAAATAAACAATTACAAAGGCACACTTGGAAAAATACATACATAGAGTTTATATTCGTAGATGATAAGTACTGTTATAATTAGACATTATGAAAGAGGCAGATTTTAGATAGGAGTGCTAGCAGCAGGGAGTATGAGGGAGACTGATGGTGAAGGGAGGAGAAGAATAGAGACATGATGTAACAAAATTAAGGAAATATAAAGGAAAAGACGATAGCGTGGTTAATACAGATAGTTGAAGAGGAAGAAGAGAAAGGAGCAAGATAGGAGACACAAGCTTTGCTATTTGACAGAGGAGAGGACTGGCCTTGTACATTAATTTTGTGGAAAACGTTATGAGGAGGATAGTAGGAAATGCTTAAATTTCTTCTTAAAAACAGCAGGAGATTGAATTTTGCGCAAGGTAAGGGCCAGTTTGTTCCAGAGACGGACAGCGGCAACTAAGAAAGAGTTTGCAAAAGTTTTTGTTTTGTGAATGGGCACAGTTAGGATACCAAGTAAGAGTGACCTCGTGTTTCGATTATGATGGCATGAAATGTGCTTAATCTCTCAAGCAAGATACTGGGGTGCTTGCGCGACGAGGAGTCGGTGAAGTAAACATAGTGTGGTAGTCACGCAATTTGTCAAGCCGCAGCCACCCTAGCTGGGAGTATGAAGCACTAACATGATCATATCGGCGAATGTTGCAGGTGTAACGCACACAGGCATTCATAGTTAGTTCTAGCAATCGGTTGTTTTCACTACTCATGCATTGTTGAATTAAATCACAGTAGTGGAGGTTCGATAGAACGAGTGCTTGCAGGAGCTGGCGTCTCAAGTCCTGTGGAAATACGTTCCGAAACTTTTGGAGAGCATAGAGACAAGCGGACGTCTTCAGGCACACTGCAACTGTATTCTCCGCCCATTTGAGATGCTCATCCAAAGTTACACCCAAGTTCTTAACTGTTTTCTGATATGGTATTGGAATACCGCCGAGCAGAACAGAAGGCAGCCGTTCGCGGAAATCTGAACTTATTAATTTCTGATGCGCTGTTAAGATTACTTATGTCTTTTTTGCATTTAGTTTACGCCCCAGGTTTTTCGCCCATGTCACTACTGAAGACAGATCATCATTCATCTGAGCGATTGCAGTGTTTATATCTTCAGATCTGACGCTTAGGTAGATTAGAAGTCAGTGGAATCCTTTAACGTTGGTGTAATGAAAAAAATGATACGAAACAGACCTATTTGATTAGCAGGAGAGAGCAGCAAACAAACAGAAAAATCTTTAGTGGCAGTCACTCCGAGAAGGCCTGGAAAATTCTAGTAATTGGTTTACAGGACGGAAGATATAAGTCTTCTTCAACCCTTTTCATATCATATATATACTACGATGGCATCTGTTCGGACATGTCCGAAAGAACAGATACCATCGGTGACCATGCAGCGCGTTAGAATGTAGTGCGGCACAATACGTTGAGAATGTGGGTTTCGCGGGAGGCGTGCTAGAGATAAATCCCTGCAGTCGCCCTATCCTCTGTGTCCTTGGTGTCTCAGATGGATAGAGCGTCTGCTATGTAAGCAGATCCCGGGTTCGAGTCCCGGTCGGGGCACACATTTTCATCTCCCCCCCCCCCCCCCCCCCCGTTGACCTATGCCAACGCCTGTAAGCAGCTAAGGGTGTTCATTTCATTGTAATTCTTTTCATATCAGACTGATAACAGCTCTCACGGAGGCATATACACTATCTGATCAAAATTGCCTGGGCACCTATTAGCGGACATTAATATGGGGTGTGTCCACTATGACAGCTGCAACCTGCAGAGGACATCTTCAGTGAGATTTTTCAATGTCTGTGGAGGAATGGCAGTCTATTCTTCCTGACGAGCCGCAACCAGAGGAGGTAGTGATGCCGGACGCTAGGGTCTGGAGCGAAGTCTACGTTCTAATTCAGACCAAAGGTGTTCCACTAGGTTCATATTGGGACTCTGAGCAGGTCAGTTCATTTCAAGAAAGTTATGTCCATAAACCAATGCCTCGCAGATGCTGCTTTATGACAAGAGGCATGTCATGCTGAGACAGTCATCATCTCCGAGCTGTTTCTCTACAATTCACAGTATGCAGTCCTGTAAAACACGTTCGTATCGTTCCGCACTTCTTAAGTGCTAGAGACGCACCCTGACAGATTGTTTCTCAAATAATTTGTTGTCCGGCACGATTACATTAATTACAAACTGAATTGTCCACTGACTTATGATCTGAGGATGGCTGATGCCGGGCGTCACCGCTAATTTAGTTTGAGACTGTACCGGACAATAAATTATTTTAAATGTAAGTTTATTTCCGTGCAGATCAAAGTTTACGCGGATACGAATATCCGTGAGTGTATCAGTGGATTTTCCAATAATTACTTCATAGTTAAAGATTAAAGGATAGAGTGAAGATTACGATTATCATCTATTTGGAATGTACACGATCGGTAGTCTAAATTATTTCTATTTTAAGTCGCTGTTATTACAAATTCGGGACGGAGGGTTTCTATATTGGCTGAATTGTACAGTATTCCGGAGAGGGTGTATGCATAATTATCGACATTATATAAATATGGCGACAAGACGTTGTTACCACTCTTCCTCACAATTACATGTACATTTCTCATGAAATTTCAATCACCAGTTTTCTCCTCCGATTGCGAAAATATGCCACCCACCTACATAGGGAGAAATGATCATCACGATAAAATAAGAGAACTCAGGGCTCATACAGAAAAATTTAAGTGTTCGTTTTTCCCGCGTGCCGTTCGAGAGTGGAACGGTAGAGAGACAGCTTGAAGGTGGTTCATTGAACCCTCTGCCAGGCACTTTATTGTGAATAGCAGAGTAATCACGTAGATGTACATCCTACAGAGGGATGGACAAAAATGTCGAAACACTGAAAACACAAACCTTATCATGCCTAATACGGTGTAGGAAACCCGTTGGCATCCAAAACAACTTCCAGTCGCCTCGGAATGGATAAATACACTTCTGCTGTGGTTTTCAAGGAAATCTTAAACCATTCTTACTACAAAACAGTGACAAGTTCAGGTAAAGATGGTGGAGGTGGATAACAAACACACAGCCCTCTCTCCAAAATAGACCACGAACGATGAGTAATATTGACTTTGGTCGCCAGAGGAGATATGACGATTATTCATCCTCGTGTTCACAAAGCCAGTCCAGGACGATGTGGGCTTTGTGAACACGGGCCCTGTCGGAACACAGCATCACCATTGGGAAATAAATATTCTACCATGGGATGGAGCTGATCAGCCAAAATGTTCACATAATCCTTCGCATTAATGCGACGTGATAGAGTAACCATCGGACCCACGAAATACCACGGTATGGCTGCCCAAATCATTACCTAACCCCCGCCATATTTAACTCTTGGGATGTAAAAGCGGCCAGACGGAAACAGTGTGAAACAAGACTCGTCCGACGAAATGACTTTTTTCCGTTGCTCTTTAGTCCAGGTTTTATGGCTTCGGGGCCGTGTTTTCCTATTACCGGTATTTGCGCTTCTAATGAGTAGTTCTGAAATTTCATCTCGCCCTGCAACTCCCTGCTTCTGGAATTCCGTTTGTGATGTTTTGGTGCTGATAGGGTTTTCGAGTAGCGACATACAGTCCTGCAGCGACTTTCGCAGTTCTCGTTACATTCCTCTCTAATGACTGTGTGTCACGACCACAGCACACGCACTTTCATCCGCGCTGTGATTTAGCGGATGATGTTATTCCGATTTGCCTGTATGCGGTATAAATCTTCTATTCTGTTCCTCTTGAAATACCAAACACCACTTCTGTCTTAGTTACGGATTTGCTCACATTGGTAAACTCTTAGCTTCGATATAATGCAGCCACAATTACAAAGAATACTGTTCTGACACTTGCAACGTAATGAGGACATTGCGCATGCGTCATTCGTGGCCAAATAAGGCAGCGCAACCTACAGGCTTGGCTGGCGTCATGTTCAGGCATGCGTTTCTCTAGGGGTTTCCACAATTTTGTTCAACCCCTGCATTTCCGGCGCACCGGAAACAGTGTTATGTCTGAGTCATTGCGATTTAGTTTCCATTAAGAACTATCAGTATTGCAGTTATCGAAAGCTGCCATAAGACGACGTAAACGTTATTCTAGGACATTCCATCGTTTCGACGCTTCGATTCATGTTCTGACTCTTGTCTGTGTTTCATGAAATGAATTATGAATGCTATGAAATCTGTGAATCGCGCAACGTTTCATATTTGCAACTACACATCGCAATATGTATTACATTCAAAAGGGTACAGCGTTATTACAATTTAATTAATTTAATAGGTAGAGAGGTGAATTAACGTACATTTGGTAAACGAACTAAATTACAAACATTTGACAGTGTGCAGTAAGTGACAATCTCTCGTAATGACGTTATTTGACTTCATAATGTGCCGCAGAAAAATTCACTAATTCGGTTTCAGTGGTTCCGAGAGGAATTATACCTATAGGGCCTATCAAGAACATGACGGACTATGTTGTATTAAAATGTGGGCAAGATCGACAGTGGAACGTAAGATCCCACTTCAGCAGATGAACTCTCAGGCCACGTGCAAGCCTGATGGTAGAGCTCAACGTTGCCGAAAGGATTAAAATGATTTAAAAAATTTGAATAAACGCGGATGAGGATAAAAGGCTTATGTATGCATATGCGGTGAGGATGCTGATAACATTTTTCTTATCCACAGAGATCTCTACCTGTAACAGTCATTCCTCCCACATGAAAAACCTTTCGATAAAAAATACCCTCTACAGCACGCTAGAGATAAGAATAAAACATGTAGATATGAACTGGAGTTCCTTGAAATAATTTCGTTCCACGGAAACACTCCACATACCCTCTACAGCACGCTAGAGATAAGAATAAAACATGTAGATATGAACTGGAGTTCCTTGAAATAATTTCGTTCCACGGAAACACTCCACATTTCTTAATCAGCGACATTGCTTGGGCGCATAGTCAGTCAGTTGTGGCATCATCCAGAGCTGTCATTGTCATACTTGTGATTGTGGGCAGCAGATGTGATTCTCGGTTTCTCATTACTTGTATGTCGTGGGCTGGTACATGCATATATTTTCTGTGTGTTTCGTCTTAAGTCTTGGGAAATGTTTAACACTTATGGTCATTTGTTACATTTTTCCTCATCTTTGTTGCATTAACGTCGTTCGAATTCATTCCGTACCTATGGAGAAGATTATGATACTATTTCTGTTCTTGCCGTCATGGATCTAAGTTGCAGCAATACTCATTTTTACTCATTCCGCGTCATTGGAGATGTTTCTTCATTCGCCTTGGAATGGTCGCTCTCGGAGTTTCGAGAGTACGCGTCCCCATGTTACGCAACGACAGACATGTAGAGCATTCCACCGTAAGAACAAAGGCGGCAGTTTAACCTTTCGACGACGATGAGATTTTTAGGGATGGGACGAAAGCTCGCATTATATAAAGAAATCGGCAGGTGACTTTTTTTTCTAGAAGCCACTCAACCTGGCGCTCAACTCAGATGATTTAGATAAAATCCGCAGATGAACCATATGATGTTCACGTACAAACATTTCAGATAATTTTAAACTTTGGTAAGTGCTAAAGCACGATATTTTTGACTACGTTCAACTAGAAAATGGCTGAAGTCTGAAACTGAAAAAATGGATTTTAAAAATAACTAATTTTTATCAGTGTAAGGCGACAATGACGCTTTTTAAGCAGTATCGTGAACAAGATATTAGAAGGATTACGAAACAAAAATAAAGGTTAGTCCCAAGACTTTTCTGTACAACAGTGACCAAAATGTGTAGTTACAAAAGATCTGAAACTAAAAATGCAGATGAACACGATATTGCAATGCTATCGTTAATCTTATTAAACTGCCTCCCCTGTACGGGAATATAGGCAATGGATGTACGAGTGCAGGATGTAGACACGTGGTTGACGACATATGGAAGCTTGGGTCTGGCCGTGAGACGTATTCGGATAACCTCATGGTAAGGCGATCGGTCGCGATAAGCGGGAAATCCGGGTTCGATTCCCGGTCCGGCACAGATTTTCATTGTCATTCCATTACACAACAGATCCCTGTACATATTGGCAACTGCGAATACATTTTATAAAAATACAGGTTTTAGAAAGTCCCTCCAAGAACAACGAAACAGTTACTAAAGCATTTAGTCGACCATAGACGCCACATACGCTTGTCAGCGATATGCCCAGTGTTGTTCGACAGCTGCATTGGCGATCAGTCCCATCCCTTAATATCGGCTGGAGAAAGGTCGGGGACTTGGTTACAGTTAACTTGCTAAAATTCGTCTGCAGTGTTCATCCCTGATATATCTATGGTATTCCTGTTTGGAGATATTGTTGGCCGATCCGTGCAGTAGGTATCCAACACAATAGATCGATACCAGCGAGCATTGTCGCCCATGAAGAGGAACTCTGGAAATGGGTACAGAACCACACCTCTGCTACTCTGGGCATTAACAACATTACCCCGCCTACCATCAAAGTAGTCACAGCACCTCCAATATGATGCGTCCCCCGACCCCACCCCTATGAAACTGGTCCCTTCCCAGGATGGTTTTGTGACTATACGTGACAACTGCTTCCCTCCAGAAGAATATGCAGTGAGAATTATTCTGTAACCTGTAACAGGATTCATTTGTGAAGAGCACATTCCTTCAGTGGTTCATAATCCAGTCTCTGTCTTTGCTAATTCCATGAAATACGAGCCTGCCTCTGCACTAGATTGAATGGGATACACACTGCCTTTGTGTTTGTAGTAACACGACTTTATTAAAGCTTTTCGATAGCTCTGGTGGAGCAGCTACAGCGTAGAGCTGCGAAGTCACTACAGGCTAAAGAGAAATCCAAGATACGAACGACCATTGCAAGATCAGTTCCTAGCAAAAGTTCTGACGCAAGGGTCATTAGTAAATAAGTAAAAGAGCTTTCCAAGCACTAACTATCTCATAACGATCGCCCGAAATATAACGATAAATAAAGCATTGGTTGTAGGCTGCAGGTCCGGCCCATTTATTTTCAGGCCACAGTCAGAGGAGTTGACAACGAGCTGCAAAAGGAGCTGGACCTGTAGTGGAACCTGAAGTCTCGCACTGATAGCGTCCTCGCTGGTGCAGGGGAGCAGCTGTGGACTCTTGCATATTGCAGTCTAACACAGATTTCAAACTGTCAGACGTCTGTCATACATGCTAACTGCTCTGAGCCCTCCATACATATTTTGGAGAGAAACAGCATTTTTCAGGCAGATGTCATTATCATATATACTGACAAGCCAAAACATTATGACCACCGCCCAGCGCGACGTTGGATGAAGCCTGCTGACACTGCGGGCACGTAATGCGCTATGAGAAGTATGTAAGCGCAGCAGAGACGGACGGGAGAACAATCTAACGAAGATATGGGTTGCAAACGGGGGAAAACCACTGAGATAAGCGACTTTGTCAAAGTACAGATTATTATTACGCAAAGCCTGTAAACAAGTATCTCGGAAACGGCGAAGCTGGTCTAATGCTAACGTGCTACTGCTGTGAGCGTCTACGGGAAGACACAGGAGCACAGCGAAACTACCATTAGGCGCTAAATGATTGGATGTCCACGACTCTTCACAGAATGCGGGGTTCGGAGGTTTGTCTGCTCTTTAAAGTAGGATAGATGGTGATCTGCGGCATCTCTGCCGAAAGAGCACAATGCTGGAGCACGGACAAGTTTTAGGAGCACACCGTTCATCGTACAATGTTGAACATGGAGCTCGGCAACGGACCACCCCCACGTGTTGACATGTTGCCCCAACGACATCGTCAGTTACGGCTGCAGTGGGAACGATACCATTTGGATTCGACCGTCGTTCAGTGAGAACATGTTGGCTCTTCGGGTGAATCACATTTTTCTCACACTAGGTCGTCTCCACAAACGCCATCATCGAGGTGAACGACAGCTCCAGACGTGCAGCGCGCCATGGACACATGCTGGTGGTACTTGTATTATACTGTGGGAGACATTCTCCTACGCTTGCATGGGTCCTGTGGTAGTAATCGAAGACACGCTGACAGCTGTGAACCACCTGCATCCCTTCGTACTTGATATCTTTCCCGAGGGCAATGTCATCTTTCAGCAGTCTGTCCGTGTCTGAGCCAGAACCGTGCTGCATCGGTTTCAGGAGCATAAAAGTGAACTCACCTTTACGTCTCGGCGACCAAATTCGTCTGATGTAAATAGTATGGAATCCAACTGGATACCTATCGGACGCCATTATCGCATACGCAAATCAGTGGTCTGTTATTTACGCGAATTACGTGAACTGTGCGTAGACATCTAATGCGACATGCCTCCACAAACCTCCCAACAAACTGTCGGATCCGTGATACGGAGACTCAGTTATGTACTTCGTTCCAGAGACGTACAAACACGCTATTAAGCAGATGGTCATAGTGTTTTGGCTCATCAGTGCATAAATGTCTTGCAGACGTCGTTGGTCTTCGTAGTAAGGCCTCAGCCAGTGTCAATATAGCTAGACTATTTATGATGCTGAACAAGTTATGATCGTAGTAGAGGTGGCACTTCTGACAGATGTGCGATTACAGTGATGACAGGCGTCGCAGGCTTTCTCAACTACAGCGCTGGTTGGGTGATAGAGCTGCAAGACGGAAATAAAATGATAAAAAGGTCACTATTGGGCTCCGTAGGAGACTGTGGACCCATCATCTGCGATCTAGTGACAATATCTCTTCTTTATTTAAGGGATGTAGATGAGAATACCTCAGTCAGTACAAGAAGTCGAGCTACAGTAAAGAGCTCGTGGTGTGCTGTAATAGGTACAGTGGTGATGTGTGGCAGACATTTCCTTATCGCTCGAAATAAACATCTTATTTAATGCTGAAAGGAAAACTAGCCAGAAACCGAACCACAAAAATAGAGGAGAAGAAAACTAAGAAAATTGTGAGTACGTAGTTACACGTACATTTAAATGGTAGGCGAAACTATACAGAGCCCATATTGGTACACCTGGAAGTAGCAACAAAAAGTAATGCATTTGTCTCGTGAGAATCAGGGTAACTATGAGGCAGGGTTTGAGTTGTGTGTTCCGGAGACTGTCAGGGACATTCCATGGCACGCTTATGGGATCACTTTGTGTAATAAAAAAAATATTCAAATGTGTGTGAAATCTTATGAGACTTAACTGCTAAGGTCATCAGTCCCTAAGCTTACACACTACTTAACCTAAATTATCCTAAGGACAAACACACACACCCATGCCCGAGGGAGAACTCGTACCTCCGCCGGGACCAGCCGCACAGTCCATGGCTGCAGCGCCTGAGACCGCTCGGCTAATCCCGCACGGCTACTTTGTGTAATACTTGAGATATACTTCATAGAGGTGACTATCAGCAAATTTCCTGAAGACGGGTGATCTAGACAAAGTCAAGATGATTGCCGAAGCATGCATAAACAACAAGCTCCAGCTCATAAAGTGCTGTATGCATTCACGGTAAAGAGGGTAGGCTGACAGCGGTAATTGCTGGAGAAGAAATTCAGTCTTCGCTGGTTCAAGCAGCGACTGAGAATGACCCATGCCAAACTCAGTCGGACTCGATGCTCTTCTTATCGAGACACGGCCCTTATCCCACGTAGTTTAAATGTATGACAGTTAGAGAGTAACCAGTAAACTCCCGATTCTTCAAAGAAACGAACTCCCTTGTATAAAACAGCTACAAACGTCTGATTACTTAATGAGTTATTTTCTTAAAATATTTTACATTAAGCATGTAAGCGAGAAAAAGTTTACAAAATGTTTGGAATTACATGTAAACTTTGATGGAAGTCGCTAAGTGCTCTCAATCTCAAATAATGGATCGATAAAATCTGCTGTCAGTTACCGTGCCTCAAGACACATAATTTCTAACTGTAATATTTGTCTTATTGTGTTTAACTTCTAACATACGATTATGGCTCTTGATGAATAATTTACGGCAGCATTTTAAATCTTTAAATTCGATCAATAATCACGCGAAATATTGAAAATCAAGTTTTTGTTGTCCCTGGAAGCCGTTAGACTGTCAATTTGCAACTGGTATTCGGTTCCGGGATAGCCGCTCAAAAATAAAGGTACAGATATGCCATTGCGAAGAAGAAGGAAATTCTAAAGAAGTAATCCTGAACTGTGACACACACAGCAACGAGTATCCCCAACAGTTTATTATGCAAAAAGACACAACCAGAATTGGAACCAAAATGGCTGTGCCCGGTTTCGGGCTACGCCCATTCTCAACGCGATCACTGTTTGCCAAGTAAAACGTCCGTCGAAAATAGAAGTAAATAAATTGGGTATATATGTTTTGGTCCCAACTAATGTTATTTGGAGAGTACAGGGATATTCGCTATAGAAGATGTCTGAATAAATGGTTCAAATGGCTCTGAGCACTATGGGACTTAACATATGTGGTCATCAGTCCCCTAGAACTTAAAACTACTTAAACCTAACTAACCTAAGGACATCACACACATCCATGCCCGAGGCAGGATTCGAACCTGCGACCGTAGCAGTCGCGCGGTTCCGGACTGAGCGCCTAGAACCGCTCGGCCACCACGGCCGGCAGATGTCTGAATAATATAATAATAGTGAAAGTGAAATAGCTAAAGTGTTCGCTGATAATAGTGAGAACAGTGACGCATCATGTTCCCTATAAAATCACGCCATACAACAAATTTTGCAGAACATTACAGAACAATAACAGAAATTATATATGTGAATAGACCAATGCAATTTATTCAGTCTAATTCGAATGTGTGTCTCGTACGTTGTTCTTAAGACAAACATGTATATAAAAACTAATACTGGAATACGTAGTATTTAGTAATGGATCTGCGACAGTAATCCGACTGCAGTAGATTCAGATACACCACTAAACCTGAAGATATAAACGTGGGGTACTAAGTTACGAAATTCGACTGAGGCTGCAAGAATCGACGTCTATTTCCAGGTTCACACCAACAGCAATTAAAGAGGGAATTTACTCGTTTCAACGAAGCCCACAATCTGCACCATTGTCCCCAGAACCGAACGTGGCCACGTGGTTCTGAGTCGAGGTGAAGGCTTGAATTTTAGGTCTCCTTAAATGGGTCAAGTGTGCACTACACCTAAGAGCCAAGTAGCTGTGTGCGAGGAGCACACAATTGTTTCTTTACATTAGGCGACTCTCCACTCAGTCCAGATAACGATAGCTGTGAGAATCCCAGAAGTATCAGTGTAAGACCCAAAGAAGTGCCTCCTGTATGTGAGAGTATTAAAATCCTAGTGGCTAACTGCCAAAGTATTTGCGATAAAGTACCACAGTTTGAAGACCGTCTAAAATGCACTGAAGCTCACATAATACTAGGCACAGGAATCTGGTTAAAAGCCGAAGTTGAGAGTGGCGAGATCTTTCGGGAAAATTTAGGAGTATACTGAGAGGACAGGGAAATGGAGGTGGTGTATCTGACGCAGTACACAAGAAACCCAAATCCACCAAGACAGAAATTTAATTGGTATGTGAGATTATTTAGCCAAAACTCAGTATCAAGGGTGGACATAAAATTGTAGTAAGGTCCTTCTATCAACCACCAGACTCACCCCCTCTTCCTGATGCATCCGAAAACATTAGAGGAATCTTCAGTTCGCTTGTACATAAGTTCCCTAATCATACTGTAATCACTGGAAGAGACTTCATTCACCCAACAGTCTACTGGGATTATTATAGTTTTCTTAGTTATATGCGTGACAAAACATGCTCTGAAACGTTACTAAGCGCCTTCTCAAGTTCGGAATCCAATTCATGATGCAAATATATTAGATCTGATGGTAACAGGCAGACCAGACTTTTTTGAGGAGTTCCACGTCGAAATTGATATTAGTGACCATGAAACAGTTATAGCAACAATTAATACCAAAGTATAAATGGCAAGTAAAGCAAACTAGACGAACAAACTGTAGTGTCATATCTCTGTGGGTAAATTGAAACTTTTAGCTCAGGACAGGAGTACGTAGATGAACTGTGGCTCAAGTTTAAAAGAATAGTTTAACATGCACTGGATACATACAGGGTGACTATTATTGAACTACATGAAACAAAATCCTCATAAATTCTGAATGGTTTTTTGTTAAGACGTCCAAACTCCATGGTTGGCCACGAGGCATATGGGAATTAGTATGACCTATATGGTTTGGTTTAGCGACGAACCCATTCTCATTTGGATAGGTTCGTCAATAAGCAACATTGGTGCATTTGGAGGACTGAGAATCCGCATTTCGCGATCGAGAAATTTCTTCATCCTCAACGGGTGACTATGTGGTGTGCAATGTCCAGTCACAGAATAATCGGTTCGATTTTCCTTGATGGCACGGTGACTACCGAACGGTACGTGAAGGTCTTGGAAGATGATTTCATTCCCGTTATCCAAAGTGACCCTGATTCCGACAAGATGTGGTTCATGCAAGACGAAGCTCGACATCATCTAAGCAGGATAGTGTTTGCTGTCCTGGAGGAGCACTTTGGGGACCGCATTCTGGCTCTGGGGTACTCAGAGGCCACTGGCATGAGCCTCAATTGGCCGCCATATTCTCAGGACCTTAACACATGCGACTCCTTTTTGTGGGGCTATATTTAAAGACAAGGTGCACAGCCATAAACCCAAAACCATTGCTCAGCTGCAAACAGCCGTTCAGGAGGTCATCAACAGCATCGATGTTCAGACACTCCAGTGGGTCATGCAGAATTTTGCTATTCGTCTGCGCCACATCGTCGCCGATGACGGCAAGCATATCGAACATGTCATAACCTAAATCCGAATATCTGTAGTGAATTTACAAGTTGAATGAAGTATGTGCACGCTGTAGTTTGTAAATAATTTACTTTTTTCATATAGTTCAATAATTTTCACCCTGTATTTACCCAGTACAACAGTTCATGATGAGACAGCCCCTCCATGGTATCGAGTCCCCGTGAAGAAACTTCAAAAGAAACAGAGACCACTGCATGATAGGTATAAAACAAAGCATAGTGCTACAGACGGACAGATGCTGAATGAAATGCGTTTGGCAGTGAAGAGAACAATGAGCGAAGTCTTCAACGACTGCCGCAGTAGATTATTGTATGAAGATTTTTCACAGAGCAAAAGAATTTCTAGTCGTATGTAAAAGCTGTTAGTGGTACCGAAGATAGTGTCCAATTACTCATTGACAATTTCTAGTCGTATGTAAAAGCTGTTAGTGGTACCGAAGATCGTGTCCAATTACTCATTGACAAGCCATAAAATGAATTTGAGAATAGCAAACCAAAATCAGAAATTCCTAACAGTGTTTTCAAATGTTACTTTACAAAGGAAAACCCAAGATTATTGCCCCAATTTAATTCTCATATCACTAAAAAGATGAGTGAAATAGATATTAGTTTCCCTGGCGTCCATCGCAGATCCCTAGGTCAAAAAACCGTGCCCATTAGTTGGAAGAAAGCACAGGTCACACCTGTCTACAAGAAGTGTAGCAGAAGCGATCTACAAAATTACCGTCCAGTATGCTTGCTACCCATTTATTGTAGAATCTTAGAACATACTCTGAGCTCAAACATAATGTAGCCTTTATGTCAATCACTACGAATTTCGAAAACATAGATCATGTGAAACCCAACTCGGAAGTTTTCTTACATGACGTGATATGACATGGCACAAGGTAGTCAGATAGATGCAGTATTTATCGATTTACAAAGAGCATTTCTCTCAGTACCACGTCTACACTTATCATCATAAGTACGATCGTATGGGGTACCATGTAAAATTTTGACTGTATTCAGGACTTCTTGGACGGACAGTCATCGACAATGCAGGAGTAACTTTGGTTGTAACTCAAGGAAGTGCTTCACATCCCTTGCTGTTCATATTGTATGTTAACTACTTTGCAGACAGTATTGACAGTAACCCCAGAAGTTTCGCAGATGATGCAGTTATCTAGAATGAAGCACAGTCTGAACAACGCTGGAAAAACGTTAGTAAAATTTCAAGATGGTGCGAAGATTGGCAGTTTGCTTTAAATGTCCAGAAAAGTAAAATTGTGCACTTCACATAACATAGTATCCTATGAATATAATATCCTGAGTCACAGTTAGAATCGGTAAACTCGTACAAACATGTGGGTGAAACATTTAGTAGCTTTCTTTTTCTGTTTGTGGGGATACACAGGCTCCAGGTGCTTAATAAACGTAAATGTGGTCCGTAGTTGGCTGTAATGCATGTTTACGTTTAAACTTAGGAGAGTCATGAAATGGAACGATCACATAGGATCAGTTGTGGGTGAAGCAGGTACAGACTTCCGTTTGTTGGTAGAATACTCGGCAAATGCAATCAGTCTGTAAAGGAGACTGCTTACAAATCACTCAAGTGTGTGGGACTCATAGAAAATAGGACTAGCAGGTGATACTGAATGCACAGAGAGAAGCGCAGCACAAATGGTCACGTGTTTGTTTGACCTGATGGAAAGTCTCACAGAGAAGACGAAGGAACTCAGCTGGAAGACTCTTGAAGATAGATAGAAACTATCCCGTGAAATCTTACTCAAAAAGTTTCTAGAACCAACTTTAAGTGATGACTCTAGGAATATACTACAACCCCCTATGTTTCACTCACACAGATGAGGACAGTATAGATTAATTACAGCACGCACAGTGGCGTTTAAACAGTCATTCGTCTCACGCTCCAGACATAAATGAAACGGGAAGAAGCCCTAGTAACTGGTATAATGGGGTGTATCCCCTGCCATTACTTCACGGTGGTTTGCAGGCTATGTAGTAGATGTCGATGTACAAATATCTTCTACTCTTATCACACCTATGATCTTTTGCCGTTTCATTATAGTAAGAAAGATTGTCCTTTCATCTGAAAAAGTAAATAATATGTTTGTTCTTAAGTAACTTTTAAGTGTCTTGGGTATTTTGTTTTAAAGTTTCTATAGATACCCGTTATCAGGAGAAAGAAAACTGGCGTTCTACGGGTCGGAGCGTAGAATGTCAGATCCCTTAATCGGGCAGGTAGGTTAGAAAATTTAAAAAGGGAAATCGATAGATTGAAGTTAGATATAGTGGGAATTAGTGAAGTTCGGTGGCAGGAGGAACAAGGCTTTTGGTCAGGTGAATACAGGGTTATAAATAGAAAATCAAATAGGGGTAATGCAGGTGTAGGTTTAATAATGAATTAAAAAATAGGAGTGCGGGTAAGCTACTACAAACAGCATAGTGAACGCATTATTGTGGCCAAGATAGACACCAAGCCCATGCCTACTACAGTAGTACAAGTTTATATGCGAACTAGCTCTGCAGATGATGAAGAAATTGATGAAATGTATGATGAGATAAAAGAAATTATTCAGGTAGTGAAGGGAGACGAAAATTTAATAGTCATGGGTGACTGGAATTCGAGAGTAGGAAAAGGGAGAGAAGGAAACATAGTAGGTGAATATGGATTGGGGGAGAGAAATGAAAGAGGAAGCCGTCTGGTACAATTTTGCACAGAGCATAACTTAGTCATAGCTAACACTTGGTTCAAGAATGATAAAAGGAGGTTGTATACATGGAAGAATCCTGGAGATACTAGAAGGTATCAGATTATATAATGGTAAGACAGAGATTTAGGAACCAGGTTTTAAATTGTAAGACATTTCCAGGGGCAGATGTGGACTCGGACCACCCTCTATTGGTTATGAAATGTAGATTAGAACTGAAGAAACTGCAAAAAGGTGGGAATTTAAGGAGATGGGACCTGGATAAACTGACTAAACCAGAGGTTGTACAGAGTTTCAGGGAGAGCATAAGGAAACAATTAACAGGAATGGGGGAAAGAAATACAGTAGAAGAAGAATGGGTAGCTCTGAGGGATGAAATAGTGAAGGCAGCAGAGGATCAAGTACGTAAAAGGACGAGGGGTAGTAGAAATCCTTGGGTAACAGAAGAAATATTGAATTTAATCGATGAAAGGAGAAAATATAAAAACGTAGTAAATGAAGCAGGCAAAAAGGAATACAAACGTCTCAAAAATGAGATCGACAGGAAGTGCAAAATGGCTAAGCAGGGATGGCTAGAGGACAAATGTAAGGATGTAGAGGCTTATCTCACTAGAGGTAAGATAGATACTGCCTACAGGAAAATTAAAGAGACCTTTGGAGAAAAGAGAGCCACTTGTATGAATATCAAGAGCTCAGATGGAAACCCAGTTCTAAGCAAAGAAGGGAAAGCAGAAAGCTTTAAGGAGTATATAGAGGGTCTATACAAGGGCGATGCACTTGAAGACAATATTATGGAAATGGAAGAGGATGTAGATGAAGATGAAATGGGAGACACGATACTGTGTGAAGAGTTTGACAGAGCACTGAAAGACCCGAGTTGAAACAAGGCCCCGGGAGTAGACAACATTCCGTTAGAACTACTGACGGCCTTGAGAGAGCCAGTCCTGACAAAACTCTACCATCTGGTGAGCAAGATGTATGAGACAGGCGAAATACTCTCAGACTTCAAGAAGAATATAATAATTCCAATCCCAAAGAAAGCAGGTGTTGACAGATGTGAAAATTACCGAACTATCAGTTTAATAAGTCACGGCTGCAAAATACTAA
This sequence comes from Schistocerca serialis cubense, assembly GCF_023864345.2. NCBI lineage: Eukaryota > Metazoa > Arthropoda > Insecta > Orthoptera > Acrididae > Schistocerca > Schistocerca serialis. Next base: position 595,159,690 of record NC_064639.1, read on the forward strand.
CGCGAATTCTTTACAGACGAATGGAAAAACTGGTAGAAGCCGACCTCGGGGAAGATCAGTTTGGATTCCGTAGAAATGTTGGAACACGTGAGGCAATACTGACCTTACGACTTATCTTAGAAGCTAGATTAAGGAAAGGCAAACCTACGTTTCTAACATTTGTAGACTTAGAGAAAGCTTTTGACATTGTTGACTGGAATACTCTCTTTCAAATTCTAAAGGTGGCAGGGGTAAAATACAGGGAGCGAAAGGCTATTTGCAATTTGTACAGAAACCAGATGGCAGTTATAAGAGTCGAGGGGCATGAAATTGAAGCAGTGGTTGTGAAGGGAGTGAGACAGGGTTGTAGCCTCTCCCAGATGTTATTCAATCTGTATATTGAGCAAGCATTAAAGGAAACAAAAGAAAAATTCGGAGTATTTATTAAAATCCATGGAGAAGAAATAAAAACCTTGAGGTTCGCCGTTGACATTGTAATTCTATCAGAGACAGCAAAGGACTTGGAAGAGCAGTTGAACAGAATGGACAGTGTCTTGAAATGAGGATATAAGATGAACACCAACAAAAGCAAAACGAGGATAATGGAATGTGGTCGAATTAAGTATGGTGATGCTGAGGGTATTAGATTAGGAAATGAGACAAAAATAACTGATGATGGTCGAAGTAGAGAAGATATAAAATGTAGACTGCCAATGGCAAGGAAAGCGTTTCTGAAGAAGAGAAATTTGTTAACATCGAGTATAGATTTAAGTGTCAGGAAGTCGTTTCTGAAAGTATTTGTATGGAGTGTAGCCATGTATGGAAGTGAAACATGGACGATAAATAGTTTGGACAAGAAGAGAATAGAAGCTTTCGAAATGTGGTGCTACAGAAGAATGCTGAAGATTAGATGGGTAGATCACATAACTAATGAGGAGGTATTGAATAGAATTGGGGAGAAGAGGAGTTTGTGGCACAACTTGACAAGAAGAAGGGACCAGTTGGTAGGACATGTTCTGAGGCATCAAGGGATTACAAATTTAGCATTGGAGGGCAGCGTGGAGTGTAAAAAACGTAGAGGGAGACGAAGAGATGAATACACTAAGCAGATTCAGAAGGATGTAGTTTGCAGTAAGTACTGGGAGATGAAGAAGCTTGCACAGGATAGAGTAGCATGGAGAGCTGCATCAAACCAGTCTCAGGACTGAAGACAACAACAACATAGATACTACACAAAATTCTATGAATAGTTGGAAAAGGTGATAATGTCATGTTATACATAATTAACTGATGATCCACTATCGCCACAAGACCTTGAGTCCAATGGCGAAACGCAGCTACGAATTAACTTATGTAAGCATTGTGGCAGTGGCGATATAGCGAGTAGAGTACTAGACTCCGGCGCTTGAGATCCCTCTTTCCAGTTCCTTTAGAATGCCGCTAGTTACGACGTGACAGAAGTTTGACAGTTCCACTCTTACGACGCTATATCGTAACTAACATTTAATTTCAACATCTCGACACCATTTAAGATCTTAATGAAGCAGTGATAGTTACAAAAAAAGGCCACTAACGACGTAATATGGACGACACATCATTCTAGACGTACTTGAAAATGGCGATTAAGCCGAAACAGTCTGTCCAGTCTGTCGCAAATAAAGATTACTTATTGTAAGCAGCTATTTGGTTTGTGTACTCTAACAACAATGTTAAAGCAAACAGCCACTGAAAGTCATCTTGTGAAATTTCTTGCCATGTAGAGTTAGTTCATGGAGAGTTCTGGCTGGAGGCTGACATGAATTTTTCTGTCACATAACAGACATACTCTATTGGTGACAAATCAGCGTCCGGGCATGCCAATCAAGTATCCTCGACGCGTTTCTGGTGTGGGGTCTTGCATTATCCTGCTGGAAAACGTTATTTCGTACTGTAGTCAGAGTTCACCAGTCTCACCAAATATCGGCGTACATTGAGCCTACCCTCAACGGTTGCCAAATCATTCCTGCTGTCACAACCAATAGCTCCCCCACCACGATTTCAGAAGGTGGAGAGAAATCGGTGCTTCGTGCCACCTTTTACCATGCCCGTCCATGGAGATGTAGGCGTTGATCTGACCAGGAGAAGCGGGACTCATCGCTGAACGCCACAGAATGTCACACGGTGTTGCAGATAACTTTGGCTCTATACTATCCGAGTGTCTGTGTTGTGGTGTCAGCGGTAAACGGCGCATGACAACTCTACAGCTCAATTCAGCTTCCAGTAACCTGTTCCAGATTGTTCGTGGTGACACTACGTATGCAACCTCTGCCCAGACCACGGTTGTTACTATTCCTCTATTCGTGAAAGGCAGTCGAACAAACCTACGACCTTCTCGTGGCGTAGACCTTCTGCAAGGACCTGTGCCTTCTCTTGTTGACACACTGTTGTCCGTCAAGTCACCATTCGTCCTGCAGTCACTGGGCAAGAGCCAACTGTGTGCGTCTGTCAGATTGATTCTCGCACATCCTTCGTGCCAATGATTTGACATTTCTCAGAGTCTGAAAGGTGGTGATTACCTGAACATGCATGTCTTCTGGGCACGATGTGTTGCCATCCCTGTCCAAAAGTTCCAGTAATGTAAGACATCCAAACAGCCGACCTGTACTCACAATACTCTTCGTATGTACGAATGGCTCTTTCTCTACTAAAAATATTGAAAAAAAGTTCCCATCCGGATGAAATAAAATGAACACATCCGCCCGCCTGAAAAAATAACATACTGTCCTTGGAGATTAAGTAAGTGATTAATTACGTTATTTTATTTTTTGTAATTTTATACGACCCAATTCTATGAGCTTTTCATAATGCCGTAACCAGTTTCGACCAGCCGGTTGTCATGCGCCAATAGAGAGAAAGAAGAGACAAGGAATCATTAGAGAATCTACAAAATCTGTTATCTAACTATCTACAAAACGACAAAAAATGGCCAGGTGCGAGCCAGACTCGCGCTCTGAGAGCCCCGCACAAACTTCAGCTCCTCGAAGCTGTACTGCAGTTTCAGCTGCACTGAATGATTGGTAAAGTATCATTTTTAAGCTTTGACGACGATTCCGCGACACGGGAAATAATAGCCGCAAGACAGTACAAGAGGACAGAGAGTAATGTCTAGGCAGTTCATCGATCCAGGGAATCGAGAATTACGACGATATTTGCCTGTTATTGACACTGATACTGGCAAGATATCGTTTACGGGAATTCCGAGACTTTCGAGAATGTTATAAGTTTGGAGACGGATAACAGACGACAACAGAAATGTTTCTTCGTGACATATAATTACAAATTAACACTTTTGGTTTTTTTTCCGTTGCTTGTACTGTTAAACTTTGATTAACGCCAAATTTCGTGATTCTAGGTCAACGGGAATTACCCTACAGGTTTTGAGGAAAGAGTTTGCGAGTATAAAAAAATTTGACATAAATGGCAGTATCTTTTGATTGCACAGCCTTTGAAAATTAAATTTTTAACACTGACAAGTTGAAACTTCCCCTTTGAACATTTCTACATGACTGTGCTTAACCTGACACACAATATTTTTAGCGCAACGCAATCTGACTTTCAAAATTCCCTACAAAAGAATGGCCCTGACTAACATTAAACTATGCCTTTCACAAATCACTTACCTCACAAAAATCTTCGCTGCTCAAGCTACTGCAATACAGCGAGCGCCACTACTGCCAGCTAAATAAAAGATTCAAACTTGATATCATCATATATAAATATATCAGTTCATGAAAAATTACAAAACTCCGCCATCTCTCTCCCCACATCCACCACTGCTGGCGGCTCACCTCCAACTGCGCAACGCTACGCGCTGTTCACATCCAGCTGCCGCTGCCCAACACTACAATGGCAGACAACAATGCAAACTAGCGACAGACTGCACACAGCACAGCCAGTGATTTTCATATTGAGCGCTACGTAACGTTGCCAATAAGAAAACATAAACAGCCTACTTACATAGCCCCCATGCTCCCCACAAAAATTTTTTACAAATGGTGTTGGGCACTGGCCAATACAGATTTGACAAAAATTTTTCACAATTACAGTAACAAAGATATAAAATGCACACACTTATTGATACAATGTTGGTCAAAAGCTAAAATTTTCTCACAGTCCATAATGACAGTCCACATTGTTCATCACAGTAAAAATGCAGAGTTTTTCTCAAAGTCCAAGCAGTAAAAGAAAATGCACATAGAAGTAGTGGATTTCCATGCAGTCTTGAAGAAGTAGTGTTGACCTTCCAACGGAAAGACAGTGCTGACTCTCGACATGCAGACAGGTAATGGGCCACAACAGAGCAAACCCACAGCAGAGTCATTCGAAGTTTGGAAGAATATTGGTAGGTAGGTCATCACAGAGCAGACCCACTGTAGTCCTGGTAGAGATTACGGTATTGGTGGGCCACCAGAGGTGCAGACCCACTGTAGTCCTTGTAGAGATAATGGCAATGGTGCGCCATCAAAGATGCAGACCCACTGTAGTCCTTGTAGAGATAATGGTAATGGTGGGCCATCAAAGATGCAGACCCACTGTAGTCCTTGTAGAGATAATGGTAATGGTGGGCCATCAAAGATGCAGACCCACTGTAGTCCTTGTAGAGATGGCCAGCAGCCATCTGTTGCGATTCTGCAGGTGCACATTCACCATCAAAGAGTCTTGCGGAGAATATGGCAAGTCCATAAACCACCACTTGTGCACTCACAAAGTTTTTGGAATTGTCCTTAGAACCAGCAATGCTGTTATCCAGTCCCTTGCTGAATTATTAACACACGTGCAAACACTATCAGTCCCTACTTCTCACATATTGTCCATATACTATGACCAACAGAAACGTGTGCAGTGAAATGTAACTAACAAGTTAATAATAAGATGAACAGGTGACAATTACAATTTTATAAATTTACAACATGAAAATACAATTACAAAGGTACAAACACATCATTAAAGAACATGACAATACAGATAACATTTGTAGTAAAACAGGCTTTACAAAAGAATAGAAATAGACATATACATCAGTGTTACAGGAATTATGACATGAGTACATACATAAAAGATCAGAATAACTCTCGAAACATCAACTTCACACATGAGCATTTAAACAAAATGAATAATGTCTAACATCTTTACAAAGTAAATAACATATTATTAATGCTAATTATATTGGAGGATAACAGTATTCCTCATCATAGTGAATGTAGCTTAATATTAAAAGAGAAAAAAATTCTATGAAACTACACACAGACAGGAAGAAAACAAATACACAAGGGTACACACACACATAGTGGGATAACACCAATAGGAAAGGACAGGGTTCGCTTTCAGTGTAACATTTGGTACTGCAGTCCAACCCAAAACTTCATATATCTTTCTTCTTATTTCATCCTTTGTTTCCACCAAAAAAAAATTCTAACTAAGCATGCTTTCTGTGTTTATATGTTCACACATCTCTTACCTCATTTTTATTTTCCATTATCTTACCTCATCATTTATTTCCAAGAAAATCCTACCTAAACCTGTTTTCTCAATGCATTTCTTCCAATTCATCGCAACTCATTCTCTTAGAGGCTACCCCCTCTTAAGCTAACTTAAATCTACTGAGCTCAGATGCTAAACTAAGGGACGAGGCAATGCAGCAGCACAAAACATGTAACACAAACAGCAATGACCAAAAAAATGCAGAGTGCAAAGCAAGCAGCAGTAAATCTAATTTACAGATAAAATGCAAAATTACAACTAATATGAGCCAATGTGCAGCAACATGAAAAATCAATGAGTAGTAAAATTGGCTTAGCAGAGTAATGTAATGTGAAATTTAGTAGCACTATGCCTGGCAAACAGCAACAGCAAATGCAATAACTTATATCTAAACATGACATAGCTCAAGCAGAAAAAATATTACAGTAAAAACAACAATGCAGATAAGGGAAATGTATAATCACATCTTAATGTCTAAGTAATTAAAGTGGTGCACCACAAGAAGTTATTCTACCAAAAAGTTACCAATTACTTGAAAAGAAAATTATGAATGCAGTTACTAGTTCCTTCTTATTGTTCTTTCCTTTCCAAGTGCTCCTTTTTTAAAGAATGTGGATCATAAAATAATTATTTAATAGATCTGTTGACAGAAAGTGTTCACATTAGCAAATGCATTTTATTTTATAAAAGCAATGCTGCAACACAGCTGAAACCAGATATCAAGTGAAATAAGCAACTACGAAAAGCAAAGTATAAAAATATCATTCAGTAGTCATGTGACATTTCATAAGTTAGTAGAAATTCTCTCAACTCTCGTAGAAAGACGCTTGTCGTAATCAGGTGTGCAGATGTAAAAATATTTCCGAGGATAATGGCCTCCCCTTTTTTTTTGTTCTACCTGTGCCGCTGAAAAGGGCTCGCAATAATGGCTTTTTCTCCAGGCGTCTGACACAGCTGGGTGCCCGCGACGCATTACGTGCAGGTGGTCACTTAACTTTCGTACGGAAATATTTACGACAGCAGTTTCTGCTACCGTGGCAGTCATATAAAAATATTTCACAGGTCAAGAATTAGCGTTGCAAATCTGTAGGAACAAAATCCTATAAATATAAGTGTCCAAAAAATTTTCGTCTGCATTGTAATACATTCATGCATATACACACACATTTCATAACTCTTAAAGTACGATTCTTGGTTTCCAACAACCTTTTCATAAATCAGAGTCCCTAACCCCTACTCCTTATTCCTTACCTTATTACACATATACATATTCATATTCATCAATACGTCTTCAATATTTCATCATAATAGCTACATAGCATAATCAGATTCCTCATATAGCATTAGCTTATTTATCATAAACATACCTCAACAGCATAGTACACATCGTCGTCGTAATAATAACATCATAACACTTCAGTCAAATCTCAAAATCGTCGTGACTTCCTCCAATAATTAAAAAATTCTCTGCTCATGTCAAAAGTGTCATCTGCCTCAAACGTACTTTAAAAATCATGAATCCATACCAAATACATCATTCAAAGCTCTCATAGTATCACAATGGTTCCGAAAAAATATGAACAGATCACACAGTACAGACAAAATACAATTTCGTAAGTGTGAAGTAATCCAACTCTGTAATTGCGTAAACATCTGTCACTGATGCAGTAAAATAAATGTTTGTCTCTCTCAGTTAAATAATCAGATAGCTGTGTAATTTGTGTGTTAGAGAAATATGGTACCGAAGTGTAAAGTTGTATAAGCAAATACCATATTAGCTAGGGTTCCTTGTGGTTGCCACACACATGGTACACAAAGTAGGCGTGTACCCCCCTGAGGATTAATGTAATTATACTCCCAGGTGTTACAAATTACCGCAATGGAATGAAATGTATCACGGAAAACTTTCTTTGTAATTATAAAAATATCTTTAAAAATAAGTGTTTTAAGTATAAGATTAATCACTCAAATGCGTGTACTGTAGCGCTAAACTGTGCATCTTGTCGCAACATAATCTCTGTGGAAGTGTCGTAGTTATCGCGCGCGTCGTTATTGGGATTTGGAGACCTAACTTCTACAAATTCACCTCCTCGAGAGGGCCCAGCTCTGTTTAAATCCCGCCAGTTCTGATGCAGTTCAGGTCTGTCGTTACGATCACATCGTCTGTCGTCATGTCGATAGCTCCTGTAGTTTCTTTCGTGTCGGTCACGTGGTGGAGAATTTCTCCCTGAATCGTAACTGTGCGTCGGACTGTTGCGCCTGAATTTATTCTGCCTCCCTTGATAATAATTATTCTGGTTCCCATATTGTCTGTTTCTCTTATTGTCTCTGTGATAGTCATTACCACGGAGAGGTGATCTTTCCCTGTAGTTATTACTACTCTGCCAACGGTTGTCATACGGATGGTGTCTGTTTTGGTCACGATTTGCGTTGTAAGAATAGCCTTTTCGTGTCCAGTTATTGTTTCTGTCATCACGGAATTGTGACGTATGTGACCTGAAGTGATTGTTTTCCTGTTTTCGCATCCCGCGACTGTCTGTGTCAATTTCTAATTCTTGTAGGAGTCCCTGAAAAGCTTCAATGTCGTCTTTGCAACGTCCTGCTAAAATAATATGTCGTAAATGTTCAGGCAATTTGAGTAAGCAAATGCGGATGAGTTCTGAGGGGCTGTATGGGTTTGAAAGATATTGATTCTTATGCAACATGTCTTCAAAATATTTGACAAGACTGGAAAATTCAGATTGTTCAAAGTGTTTCATCATCATGATGCTATGTTTTACCCGGTCTTGTGTGGCTTGAGACCAATATGCTGAGAGGAAGGCATGGTAAAATTCTCCTTCACTGTGGCAATCGTGAATGACCGACCGCATTCTTACAGCTGGTTCATTCTCTAAGTAGCCACACATAAATTCTAATCTGTGTTCTAATGACCAGTTGGGAGGGAAACAATGAGAGAATTGATGGAGCCACGCTTGTGGATGAATGTCGTTCCCAGAATTCTTAAATGTTTTGAATTTACGTGTAGTAATGAACAGCTTATAGTCAAAGTCATCATGTCGGCGAGTCGCATATCGGTCATTGTTATGTCGTTTCGGCGGTTCCATTTCAAAATTCGGTGCACCTTGCCAATTTCTTTCATAACTTCCGAAGTGTCCTGTGTTATTATTTTGTGGTTGTTCCGTATTTCTAAGTCCCTCTTCCCGTATTGGGGCGCGAGTATCCTCTGAAATACGTAATTCTTGTATTAACTGTGTCAGCTGATCTTGTACTTCCCCGATTTCTCTTTGGTGTTGCGTATTAATCTGATTCTGATTTTGTTTGAATTTCCTACTTTGTTCGCACTCTTCAGTGTCAGTGAAGGCTACAGGTCTTGTGTCATTCAGATCATCATCTACCTTTGTAGATAAGTTAGTGACCTGATCCGAAAGTTCGGCTACTTTCTCCGATAGTGAACACATTTCCTCAGTGTGTTTTTCTGAACCAAGTTTCAGAGTGTCCATTTGTGTTGAAATCGTATCTACTGTGTCCTTTAAGTTTTCCTGAGTTATTGCAAGTTGCGTAACCGAATCGGTAGATGCAACTGAGTCAATTTTAGCCCACAAGGTCTCATGATTTTCATGAACAATGGCTTGCAGTTCTTTTATGGCTGCTTCGTGATTCTGTAATGCATTTTCATGCCGCGAAAAAATAGGTTGAAAATGCTCACAAATTTGTGTTTTTACGTCATTACAGACTTTTTGACATTTCGATTCAATGTTATGTAACTCAGTAGTTAAATCTTCACGTGTTTGTTCAAGCGTGGTGTGAAGATTTTGTTCCATTGCGTCTAACTGTTGCTGTGTTTGTCTCTGGTGTTGTTCCATTGTGTCTAACTTTTGAAGATTTTGTTCCACTGTGTCTAACTTTTGCTGTGTTTGTCTCTGATTTTGTTCCATTGTGTCTAACTTTTGAAGCTTTTGCTGTGTTTGTCCCATTTGTTGTATTAATTGTAATAACAATGCATTGGTGTCTGAAACATGTTCCTCAGTGCTTTTCGGCAGTGAATTTACACCGGAAACATTCACATTTTGACAAGCAGAAAATGTGTCTTGACTTATTTGAGAAAACGGTGAGGATCCAAAACCTGAATCTACAGTATTTGCGAGATCGTGTCGTGTCATTTCGGCTTCCTGAGGCGAGCTATTGCCGACCGATCGATCGATAATGCTTCCCTCTTCACTAATTGTTTCACTGTCCACGCCATTGTTTGACGCCCGCTCCATTTCCCTGTGCACAGTTACCAAATTACTACTTTGAACATTAGTAAATTCATTACTCGGCGGCGCTGATAAGCTACGCTCGTCATCACTATTATTTCTCAGTTTAGTTTGGAGCCTAGTGTTACGTTTTTCACACGCCATTATTGTCACAGTATTTCACACGATAACAAAGAAAAGCACAATTTGAAGATCAAAAATAAGAGAACACATTAAAATAGCACTGAAAATAATATCTAGTTAATTGCAGCTGCGAAATACTTGGTGCAAATCTACATGCATGCCAAAACTGTTTTACTGTACAACAATGAAAGACTGCAACTACAAAGGAGATTTTCTGTACAATTACGCGCTAGCAATAAACAATAGCTACACTAATTACACAAACTACAAGAAAAAAATCAGAAGATTCCAGTGAGGTATCCTAGGCTAAGGGTCGACATATGAAACGTCCCCTTTGAACATTTCTACATGACTGTGCTTAACCTGACACACAATATTTTTAGCGCAACGCAATCTGACTTTCAAAATTCCCTACAAAAGAATGGCCCTGACTAACATTAAACTATGCCTTTCACAAATCACTTACCTCACAAAAATCTTCGCTGCTCAAGCTACTGCAATACAGCGAGCGCCACTACTGCCAGCTAAATAAAAGATTCAAACTTGATATCATCATATATAAATATATCAGTTCATGAAAAATTACAAAACTCCGCCATCTCTCTCCCCACATCCACCACTGCTGGCGGCTCACCTCCAACTGCGCAACGCTACGCGCTGTTCACATCCAGCTGCCGCTGCCCAACACTACAATGGCAGACAACAATGCAAACTAGCGACAGACTGCACACAGCACAGCCAGTGATTTTCATATTGAGCGCTACGTAACGTTGCCAATAAGAAAACATAAACAGCCTACTTACAAAGTGACCGTATACCTTAATGTGCGACAGAGATTTCAGCTTGATACGTCTACCCGTTCCTGAGGAAAAGGGTTTCTGATAGTCGGGCACACAGAGAGACAGAGAGAGAGACGAAAAAGTGATTCTACAAGAGTTCCGTTTCCACCGATTGACGTACGGAATCCTAAGAAGAGTGAAATTTACGTCCAAAAAGTTTCGAGACGGAATCCTAAGAAGAGTGAAATTTTACTTACGTCCAAAAAGTTTCGAGACTGAATTAATAAAACATAGAGGAATGTTAAGATGATGGTTTTAATGCTCCAGGTATCCTCCTCCTCCCCGCCCCCCCCCCCCCCCAAATCGCTTCAACGCAATGCATAGAACATTCATATAATCATGCGAAACCGTCAGAAAAGTCAGATACAACTACGTCTATACTCTGCAAACCACCGTGATGGGTAAATCCGATTGTACCAGTTATTAGGGTTTCTTCCCGCTCCATTCACGTATGGAGATCGGAAAGAATGATTGTTTGAATGCCTCTGTGCTCGCAGTAATTATTCTAATCTTATCCTCGCGATCCTTACGTGAGCGATACATAGGAGGTTGTAGTATATTCTTAGAGCAATCATGTTGTTGTTGTTGTGGTCTTCAGTCGAGAGACTGGTTTGATGCAGCTCTCCATGCTACTCTACCCTGTGCAAGCTTCTTCATCTCCCAGTACCTACTGCAACCTGCATCCTTCTGAATCTGTTTAGTGTATTCATCTCTTGGTCTCCCTCTACGATTTTTACCCTCCACGCTGCCCTCAAATACTAAATTGGTGAACCCTTGATGCCTCAGAATATAAAGCCGATTCTTGAAACAGTGTTAATAGGCTTCCTCAGGATAGGTTACGTCCATCTTTAAGAGTCTTCCAGTTCAGTTCCTTCTGTATCTCTGTGACTCTCTCCCATGGGTTAAACAAATCTGTGACCATTCGTGCTGTTCTTCTCTGCACACGTTGAATATCCCCCGTCAGTCCTGTCTGGTACGGGTCACATACACTTGAGTAATATTCTATAACCGGTCGCACGAGTGATTTGTAATCAATCTCCTTCTATAGATCGACTGCACTTCCCAGTATTCTACTAATAAACACAAGTCTACAACCTGCTTTCCCAACGACTGATCCTACGTCGACATTCTATTTCATATCCTTGCAAAGTGCTGCACTCCGGTATCTGTATGAGTTGGCCCATTCCAACAGTGACTGTCTAATATTATAGTCATAGGATATAGGATTTTTCGTTTTGTGAAGCGCAAAATTTTGTATTTCTGAACATTTAAAGCAATTTGCCAATCTCTGCACTAGTTTGAAATCTTACCAAGATCCGACTGAATATTTATGCAGGTTCTTTCAGATACGACTTCGATATAGATAACTGCATTATCTGCAAAAAGCCTGATTTTTCTAGTGATATTGTCCGTAAGGTCATTAATATACGACACGAGCAGTAAGGATCCCAACAGACTTCCCTGAGGCACACCCGAGGTTAGGTTGACATCAGCGGGAAGTGGCTCAAACCACGTGTCACACTGGCTCCCATGTCGATTCTGACATCTAAGTATGATGTGAATTACTGCACTTTGTTGTTTGCGATAGCTTCGAATTGATAACACCAAGATCCGTCACGAGTGACTATTTTTGCCGGAAAAGAGTTGTCCGCGTTTTGCATTTCAATCAATTCGCAGCAGGCGTCCACGAGTCGTTGTTTTTGTTCTTAAGGTGTGCACACACTTTCCTGTTTCTTCTAAACATTCTGAAGAACGTCTTGAACACTTGATTTGGAAATGTTGCTCCATTGCAATTTCTGACACCACAACGTTGACATATTGTGGCCGCCATGTCCTCTACGTACTTACCATTTCCCGCTCACAACTGACTGGTCGAATGTATATCTGTTGTTTACAGTTTTTAGTTCAAGGTGCGGCCGGCCGCGGTGGCCGTGCGGTTCTAGGCGCTTCAGTCCGGAACCGCGTGACTGCTACGGTCGCAGGCTCGAATCCTGCCTCGGGCATGGGTGTGTGTGATGTGCTTAGGTTAGTTAGGTTTAAGTAGTTCTAAGTTCTAGGGGACTGGTGACCTCAGATGTTAAGTCCCATAGTGCTCAGAGCCATTTCAACCATTTTTGAGTTCAAGGTGCCACGTCTATTACACGCCAGGAATAAAATCAGTCTCGGAATTTTTTGAACGGACGCTGGATGCTGCAAGTAATGATGTGTCGTTCCCGTTGCATGGTCAATAATATTTTTAACAATTTTTAAATGATCACTGACTTGTGGAAACCAGTTACAGCATGTGAAGTTCTCATCTGATCGTGTCGCACACACCATAAAAAGTAAAAGAACATATGCCAGAGCATGCTGGAGTAGTTTCCTGGCGTTCAGTCAAGATCTTCATGGTGGAACACTATACATTTCCGACAGTTAGAATAGAAATATTGATGGCCGTTTGCACAGATTGTTAATCTTCCTCATTTCCAGTTTCCTTGTTCCTGCTGTTGTGGTTACATTTTGTACACTTTTGTGTGAACGATGATACGTCTGGCAAAGTACCAGATAGAAAAACAGTCACGCTAAAAGTACTTACCACCAACGATAGTGTAAGTAGGCTGTTTAGGTTTTTATGTTGGTAATGTCGTGTAGTGCTGTGTATGAAAATCGCTGACCGCGCTGTATGCAGTCTGTGGCTGGTTGTACTCATTGTTGGAATATTCGCTTGTGTAGTGTTGGGTAGTTGGATGTGAACAGCGCGTGGCGTTGGGCAGTTGGAGGTGAGCCGTCAGCAGTGGAGGATGTGGGGAGAGAGATGGCGGAGTTTTGAGCGGACGATCTGGACGTGCGTCCGTATATATATAATGACTTTTGAACGCTATTAAGGTAAATACATTGTTTATTCTCTATCAAAATCTTGCATTTGCTAACCATGCCTAAGAGAAGTTAGTGCCTTCAGTAGTTAGAATCTTTTATTTAGTGTTGGCGCTCGCTGTATTGCAGTAGTTCGAGTAACGAAGATTTTTGTGAGGTAAGTGATTCATGAAAGGTATAAGTTATTCTTAGTCTGGGCTATTCTTTTGTAGGGTTTATTGAAAGTCAGATTGCGTTGCTGGCCGCGGTGGCCGTGCGGTTCTGGCGCTGCAGTCCGGAACCGCGGGACTGCTACGGTCGCAGGTTCGAATCCTGCCTCGGGCATGGGTGTATGTGATGTCCTTAGGTTAGTTAGGTTTAAGTAGTTCTAAGTTCTAGGGGACTTATGACCTAAGATGTTTAGTCCCATAGTGCTCAGAGCCATTTGAACCAGATTGCGTTGCGCTAAAAATATTGTGTGTCAGTTCAGTGATGATCAGAATAAGAAAAGAGAGAACTGTCTGAGTACGTTGAGTTTTGCTCAGCTGTTTGAAAATCAAATAACGTAGAAGTTTACCAGCACAGTCACTGATAATTTTTCAAAGGGGACGTTTCAATAGAAAAGCAGACACGCTAAAGGTACTTATCATCGGGGCACATAGAGAGAGACAACTCGTATAGAATGAAGATTACTTTTGAGGTCAACGTCCTTCAGTCACTGCCTGGCCACAGGCCCGCCTTCGTTTGGGTGCCTCCCGTTATCAGGTGGACTGAGCATACGACGACCGGTAAAGAACGCTTCACACGGAACGAGAATGGCGGCATTCACACAGGCCGTCAACGGAGCGCAACGGGAAGGGACGGGACGTCAACGTCAAGGTTTCTCGGGAAGGAAGTTACGACGTTGACATTGGTGGGAGAACGGTGGCGTCACCTGCTAATATTGGGTGTTTACTTATTCACGCCACGTTGGCTCACAGGTCTGATATCTGAAAGCGAAAAATGATACAGATTTTTACAATATCTGGTCAAGGAACACCCTACACAGTGCATAAATGTAGGTATAAACTGATGAAAGCATTTTCATTGAAGGATTTTTTTTAATAGTGGAAAAATCAGTTCTATAGGAGGAGAAAAAATATAGTTGTTTTTGACGTTATTTGGTACTTAAAAAATCACAATGGATAAGGTAAAAAGAGCTTTTTATATTGACTTGTTAATATTATTTGATGTATTTGTGTGTATATATTTTCTCTAGCAAATGAACATGGATGTTCTGAAACGTTTTCATGTGACGTATCTCAGAACTAGGCCAATGAAAATGTATTGTGCGAACATCTCTGAATTTGAAGGTGACACAGTGGCGAATTCCAATTGATGTGCTGACCCCTAACTCGCCAAATCTGAGCCCAATTGAACGCATTTGGGACGTGACTGAACGTGGCGTTTAAGCTCATCGCCCCCTCCTCCGATTTTATGGGAATAAGGTGTGTGCATGTGTGGCGCCAACTCCCTCCAGCGACCTACCAAGGCATCATTGCTTCCATGCAACGACGCATCTCCACTGTTATCCGTGTCAAAGGTGGACATACCGGCTATTAGGCAGGACGTCATACTGTTCTGGCTGATCAGTGTAAGATTTGTCATCATAATACAACGAAAGTAAGTAGCTCAAATATACATGCACATAGCGTATATAAGAATGTTTTTGCGAGGCCAGAACAGTTGGTCTGCTATGGCCTTGCCGACGAAACCATCCTGACAGATGGCGGAAATGATTTAGGAAAAACATGGAAGACCTAAATCAGGATGGCTGGACAGAGCACACTTTATCCTCCCGAAAATGAGGACAGAGTCTAAGTGTCTTAATAACAGTACTGCTTCTTTTGGTTGACTCTGTTGTATAATGTTCTTTTCATACTTTTGCACTGTTTCTTCGCATCTCTTTACAGTTCTACACTATCACTGCACACGCAATGGGCACCCGCCGGTAGCTCCAAGACTACGAAAACGCTGCCATGGCCCCTGCACTTGTCCGGAAAAATGAGACCAAGCCCATAAACGGTCTACTATACCACACGCACATCTCCACATCCTCCATTCATCCATCAGGGAAACTGAGTTAACATCTGCCAATGATGAATGAGATGCTGTTCTTAGGAGACAAACAAGATATTAGAATCATGCGATACAGATCTTGGCATAAGATTTTCTTATAAAAGCAGTGCATTGTGATTATGTACTGCAATGTGGCAGAGTGTTTTAGTTGTCCCCTTTCGCTACTCATTCCTGCTCTGAGTTCTCTAACACCCAAGGCTCCAGACGTCAGTCGGATCGGTACCAGGCGTTGTATATCGATAGAATATCAACCAAAACACCGGTATACTTTGTGCTAGCGCTGTCGTCCAGGGGAACGTGCGTAAACGGTCAGTAGTAAGTACCACATGACCTACGGAGCACATGAAAAGCATAACTACAAGCGTCTGTAGTGTGGAGCTCCCATAGGGAATGTGGTAGAGTGCTGGTTCGTCGAACCAATGTTCTCACGTTCGAGACCTTTTTTTTTTTTTTTTTTTTTTTTTTTGTAATGTAGAACATGCAGCACATGTGCAAGCGTTATATGGCACAACATGCTCCTGACATGTAAATGGACTTTTCGGAGTTATAGGTGTACGGCGGTGCTGCCATCTAGCAGTCAATTATTATTCTTGTTTTTGTTATTGTTATTATTATTACTATTACTACTTCCGCATATGTGACGCAAAAGTTTCTTTATTCTTCTGTTCGGATTATTTATGTTTATTCTGCGAAACTATAAATGTTCTCTATAAGTTCGCTGCTTCCAAAAGAACGAAACGAAAGCGGACTGCCAAGAGAACATTTGAACAGTCCTTTTACATGTTAGGAACATGTTATCCCATATCACAGTTTCACAAAAACTTGCAAAATCGACCCTTGGCACGTTAAATTTTACGCTCTGCCAGCATCCCCACGGGAGCTGTATGCTAGAAAGCTCACAGTTATGCTTTTCCTGTGCTCCGTAGGTCAAGTTTTACGTATTATTTACCGTTTACCCACGTCATTCTGGACGACAGCACATAGCACAAATTGTATCGGAGATTTTGTTGATACTCTTGACGATACACAACGTTTGGCGCCGATCTGACTGCCTGCCATTTGTATGTTTGGGTGTTAAGTAAACTTTAATTGGGTATTCTTTGCCTTTTAAATACCTGCACGTGAACGAGGATTGTTAGTAGTATTTAGTAGTATTTCATATCCTTTGGCAATTAATTATACAATTTTATTTCAGGCTGCACAATGCTGTTTTGAATCTTTTGCTTTTTTTTCCTTGGTAAATGTAAATCCAGTCCAGCTCTTGTTTCATGATTAAGTGTAGAACTATTGGTCCAATACTTATAACGTTTCTCTCGACGCACGCGACTGGTCGATGTACTCATGTGGCAAAGCGTTGCAGCTGCGCGGTCTGGGGGGGCCTTGCCGCGGTTCGTGCGGCTTCCCACGCCGGAGGTTCGAGTCCTCCCTCGGGCATGGGTGTGTGTGTTGTCTATAGCGTAAGTTAGTTTATGTTAGATTAAGTAGTGTGTAGGCTTAGCGACCGATGACCACAGCAGTTTGGTCCCAGAAAAACTTACCACAAATTTCCAATTTCCATGTGGCAAAGTGAGGATAACGAGATTTTTTAAAGAGTTCTTTACAGTGAATCCGTCTTGTACTTCTATTTATTATTCTTAAGGCACTGTTTCTGCAGTTTGAAAACTGTATCTATGTTTTTGTGTCTTTCACCTCCTGAAAAGGACCCCATGGGTAGGAGCTGAAGGGGGCGTATGTAGGAATAGTGTGTCAGGAAATGACATTCTCTGTTACAAACTGATGATAGAACCCTAAGAGCATAACACACAGAGGACATTATTTTTGCCTGTATCTCTGTGTGTTCATTCCATCTTAATTGACCGTCAATACTCATCCCTAAAAACTTTGTGTTTGTTAAGAAGCCCTCACACACTCAATATTTATGACGCAATACTCCGTACTGCGCAATAATATTGTCCGCCTGAGATCCGTATTGAGACTGCAGAGCTTTAAAAATATTGACGTTCACTCAGTATACAGGGTGATTCAAAAAGAATACCACAACTTTAGGAATTTAAAACTCTGCAACGACAAAAGGCAGAGCTAAGCACTATCTGTCGGCGAATTAAGGGAGCTATAAAGTTTCATTTAGTTGTACATTTGTTCGCTTGAGGTGCTGTTGACTAGGTGTCAGCGTCAGTTGATGCTAAGATGGCGACCGCTCAACAGAAAGCTTTTTGTGTTATTGAGTACGGCAGAAGTGAATCGACGACAGTTGTTCAGCGTGCATTTCGAACGAAGTATGGTGTTAAACCTCCTGATAGGTGGTGTATTAAACGTTGGTATAAACAGTTTACAGAGAATGGGTGTTTGTGCCAAGGGAAAAGTTCTGGACGGCCGAGAACGAGTGATGAAAATGTAGCACGCATCCAGCAAGCATTTGTTCGCAGCCCAGGAAAATCGACTCGCAGAGCTAGCAGAGAGCTGCAAATTCCACAATCAACTGTATGGAGAGTCCTACGAAAAAGGTTAGTTATGAAACCTTATCGTCTGAAATTGGTTCAAGCACTGTCTGCAGCAGATAAGATTAAAAGAATCGATTTCTGTGATTTTATCCTTGCTCAAATGGAAACAGATGAATCTTTCGTTTCAAAGATTGTGTTTAGTGATGAAGCAACTTTCCACACTAACGGGAAAGTCAACCGTCACAATGTCTGTATATGGGGCACTGAGAATCCGCGGGAAACAACTCAGTATGAACGTGACTCGCCTAAGGTGAACGTTTTCTGTGCCATTTCAGCCAATAAAGTTTTTGGTCCCTTTTTCTTCGAAGGTGCTACTGTAACTGGACTACAGTATCTGGAGATGTTAGAGAATTGGCTGTTCCCTCAGCTCGAACAAGAAGCACAATAATTCATATTTCAGCAGGATGGAGCGCCACCACATTGGCACAACTACCCGAGGCGATGGACCGGCCGCCAGGCAGCCCGTGACAGAGCACTTCATCACTGACCTCCAAGAAGCCCTGATCTTACCCCCTGCGATTTTTTCTTATGGGGGTATGTTAAGGATATGGTGTTTCGGCCACCTCTCCCAGCCACCATTGATGATTTGAAACGAGAAATAACAGCAGCTATCCAAACTGTTACGCCTGATATGCTCCAGAGAGTGTGGAACGAGTTGGAGCATCGGGTTGATATTGCTCGTGTGTCTGGAGGGGGCCATATTGAACATCTCTGAACTTGTTTTTGAGTGGAAAAAAACCTTTTTAAATACTCTTTGTAATGATGTATAACAGAAGGTTATATTATGTTTCTTTCATTAAATACACATTTTTAAAGTTGTGGTATTCTTTTTGAATCACCCTGTATTGTGCAATATATTCTACATTGTAAGGGTGTTATTGCGCAAGACACGCCAGTTTCTGCCGAGACCGAGAGAAATTCAGTTCGACCCGAACGAATTTCCACAAAGAACTCAGAACAGTAAAATACTAAAGATCAGGGAGTGGACTGGAAGATGTGTACGAAAGCACCATGTGGTACTTTGAGACATGAAACTCCTGACTGATCAGGAAGCGCCAGATACTTCGTTGTCCACAACAGTCGAGGAAACCGGAGGTCATGGCAGTAAGCATACATGTTTACTTTACTTGTAACAGATCTCAGAATTGACGAGTGACATCAGGTCAACCGTCCAGTGAGCGTACATGTTTACTTCTCTTTCAACAGTTGTCACACCACGGACGTAAGATCGAGTAAGCTTTCAGTCAGTAATCAGTAATTAATCGCTTTATTTCGTTTGCAACAATTGTTACAATAAAGAAATACATAGGAAACAGCTCGTGTACACGACAAATTACACAGTTCATTTGTTTAATATGTAATTTGCTGTTATAGTTTATGAGTCTTTACTGCCTTGGACGAACACCCGCTGCATTGATATGTCCACTGGAAGCTTTTCAGACTTGCCTCGCCCTTTCTGTTTAATTCCTGCTCGCGTGTTTTGCAAAGGAAGCACCTCAGTCGCAATACATGCGAGTTCCACATCGTCGAGCGCCGACATGTTAGCTTTGCGGGCACGAATGTCGCGCAATATTATTTTGCCGTTCTCTTACACTTCCGCATAATATAGAGTATTCACAAAACTGACCGTGTGAGAGCCGCTACAGGCCGGCCGAAGTGGCCGTGCGGTTCTAGGCGCTGCAGTCTGGAACCGCGAGACCGCTACGGTCGCAGGTTCGAATCCTGCCTCGGGCATGGATGTATGTGATGTCCTTAGGTTAGTTAGGTTCAACTAGTTCTAAGTTCTAGGGGACTAATGACCTCAGAAGTTAAGTCCCATAGTGCTCAGAGCCAGCCAGAGCCGCTACATAATTTATGCTTAAGCCAACAGAGTCATTTTACCTCTTTATTCTGAAGTGCATCATGTTTTTCTTCTTTGTGTTCAGTGTTAATTTATCACATATTTCTCAACTGTGAACATCCTTGAGGGTTTAATTTGCATTCTAGACTAGGAATTGCGTGTTTTATCAATAACTGTCATGTTGCTGTCATCAGCAAAGAAAAGTTTTCTCCATGTCTTGTACTGTCTGGTAAGTCATTAAAATATCCAGGGAGCTTCAAAAATAATTTTACGAATTTTATGGACAAGTTCATTACACTGAAACACGAAAAAATGTCTCGCAAACATGAGCCCTAAAGTGCATACCCTAAGAGCTAAACGTACTTGTTCTTCTTCGCCTGTGTGAAACAGATCTCTTCTACCGAACAAGGACTCACAGCTCTTAAGGAATGCACTTAAGAGCTCAAATTTACTATACACTTCTTCTTGTTTTGGTCCATACTACCTCTTCCTAAAATAAGGAAAGCAAAGAGCTTACAATAGAAGAAATCCAGTGTCAGAGGTAACAGAACGATTTTCGCTTATAGCGTTTGACTCACTCCTTTAGCTCAAATTGCACTAACCCTTCTCCATCACCCCTGAAAGCTTGTAATGTCATCATAGAACCACCCTGTGGAATGAATATTCATTCTGGAAATTTTCATTCTGGAAACAGTTCACGGGGCTGTGTCTAAGCCAAAACTCTGCAATATTCTTTCTTCCTGGAACACTAGACTGCTTGTCCTGCAAAGTATACAGGAGAACGTCTGGGAAGTTAGGAAGCTAGGAGGTGAAGTACCGGAGGAAGAAAAGCTGTGAGAGTGGGTGGTGAATCGTGCTTGGATAGCTCAGTCGGTAGAGCAGTTGCCCACGAAAGGCAAAGGCCCCTGGTTCGAGACCGGATCCAACACACGGTTTTAACCTGCCAGGAACTTTCAAGCCGTATGTATATAGATGGAAAAAAAATCCCAGCACCAAACAGTTATGTGACAGAAATGATAATTAGTAGGCATCTTTCTACATCTGAAAAGTGATTTGTAGTCCAATTTCGCACTAGTTGCATAACAGTGCAAATCAGATTTGCTGTAAATGCACGATGTAGCGGTCGTGAGAGTTCGAAATCGGACATGCTGAGGTGATGTTAGTGAAGAATGTCTTTAAGGCGGGAAAGACGCCATTATTAACACCTCACTGAGTTTGAACGAGATCGTGTAATAGGGATACGAGAAGCTAGATGGTCGTTCGGCGATACTGCAGAAAGAGTTGGTAGGAGCGTAGCCACTGTATATTACTGCTGGCAGCGGTGGTCGAGAATGTACGCTCACAAGGAGACCGGGCTTCAGAATGCCACGTGCCACTACCGAGAGGGGAGATCATTGTGTCCGGCGAATCGCACTGCATCTGCAGCAGCAATTTGAGCAGCAGTTGGCACCTCAGTGATGCAACGAACTGTTACAAATCGGTTACTTAAAGGACAGCTCCGAGCCAGACACACTGTAACGTGTGTTCCACTGACGTCAGACCACCACCATTTGCAACTTCATTGGTGTCAAGCGAGAGCCCATTTGAGAGCAGTCTGTAGGTCTGTTGAGTTTTCTGATGAAAGATTGTTCTGTCTCGGTGCCAGTGATAGCCACGTGTTGCTTAGGAGGCCATTTGGGGGTTTGGAACCAATCTGTCCTCGTGCTAGCCGCGCGGGATTAGCCGAGCGGTCTGAGGCGCTGCAGTCATGGACTGTGCGGCTGGTCCCGGCGGAGGTTCGAGTCCTCCCTCGGGCATGGGTGTGTGTGTTTGTCCTTAGGATAATTTAGGTTAAGCAGTGTGTAAGGTTAGGGACTGATGACCTCAGCAGTTAAGTCCCACAAGATTCCACACACATTTGAACATTATTTTGTCCTCGTGCTAAACACACCGGACCTTCATCTGGAGTTACGGTGTGGGGTGAGATTTCGTATGTTGGCGGAATCCCTCTCGTGGTTATCCCATGCACCCTGGTTGCAAATTTGTTCACCAGTCTGGTGTTTAGACCTGTTGTGTTGCCATTCATGAACAACATTCCAGCCGGTCGGAGTGGCCGAGAGGCTCTAGGCGCTTCAGTCTGGAACCGCGCGACTGCCACGGTCGCAGGTTCGAATCCTACCTCGGGCATGGATGTGTGGGATATCCTTAGGTTAGTGAGGTTTAAGTAGTTCTAAGTTCTAGGGGACTGATGACCTCAGATGTTAAGTCTCATAGTGCTCAGAGCCATTTGAACCATTTGAACAACATTCCAGGGGTGTATTTTCCAAACAGGATAACGCTCAGCCACATTCCGCTGTTGTAACCCAACATGCTCTACAAAGTGTCGACATGTTGGCTTGGTCTGCTCGATCTCCAGATCTGTCTCCAACTGAGCACATATGTGGCATCATCGAACGACAACTCCAGCATCATCCACAAACAGCATTAACCGTTCGTGTATTTACCGACCAAGTACAACAGGGATTTAACTCCATCCCATAAATTGACAAAGTGTTCAAATGTATGTGAATTCCTAAGGGACTAAACAGCTCAGGTCATCGGTCGCTAGACTTACGCACTACTTACACTAACTTATGCTATGGACAACACACACACCCATGCCCGAGGGAGGACTCGAACCTCTGGCGGGAGGGGCTGCGCAGTCCGTGACACGCCGCCTCTAACAGCGCGGCCACTCCCCGCGTCCCACAAACTGACATTCAACACCTATTCAACACAATACAAGCACGTTAGCATGCTTGCATTCAACATTCTGGCGGTTACACCGGTTGTTAAAGTACCACATTAATGTACCAGCATTTCACATTTGCAATGGCTTATCTCGCACTTACATTACACTGTGATCTTGCAACGTTAATCACTTAAATATGTTACCCAAACAAATGTATTTCCGAAATTTCGTTACTCTACATTAGCTGTTTTTTGGTGTTGCGATTTTTTCCCATCAGTGTCTATATTAGGAACAGAAAAGGACCCTAAATAGTACCCTAAGGAACACCTATTTTTATATATTTCTTGTCTATCATTTGTTTTACTGAAAATTTATCATCAGTAGACGCGTGAAGTATCACTTCCTTCTGCACCCTGCTTTCCAGACTGTCACTTGTTTGCTTTCTTACACCTGGCGCTTCTACACTACTGGCCATTAAAATTGCTACACCACGAACATGACGTGCTACAGACGCGAAATTTAACCGACAGGAAGAACATGCTGTGATAAGCAAATGATTGGCTTTTCAGAGCATTCACACAAGGTTGGCGCCGGTGGCGACACCTACAACGTGCTGACATGAGGAAAGTTTCCAACCGATTCCTCATACACAAACAGCAGTTGACCGGCGTTGCCTGGTGAAACATTGTTGTCATGCCTCGTGTAAGAACGAGAAATGCGTACCATCACGTTTCCGACTTTGATACAGATCGGATTGTGGCCCATCGCGATTGCGGTTTATCGTATCGCGACACTGCTACTCGCGTTGGTCGAGATCCAATGACTGTTAGACGAATATGGAATCGGTGGGTTCAAGAGAGTAATACGGAACGCCGTGCTGGATCCCAACGGCTTCGTATCACTAGCAGTCGAGATGACAGGCATCTTATCCGCATGGCTCTAACGGATCGTGCAGTCACGTCTCGATCCCTGAGTCAACAGATGGGGACGTTTGCAAGACAACAACCATCTGCAGGAACAGTTCGACGACGTTTGCACCAGCATGGATTATCAGCACGGTGACCATGGCTGCGGTTACCCTTGACGCTGCATCACAGACAGGAGCGCCTGCGATGGTGTACTCAACGACGAACGTGGGTGCACGAATGGCAAAACGTCATTTTTTCGGATGAATCCAGGTTCTGTTTACAACATCATGATGCTCGCATCCGTGTTTGGCGACATCGCGGTGAACGCACATTGGAAGCGTGTATTCGTCATCGCCATACTGGCGAACCACCCGGTGTGATGGTATGGAGTGCCATTGGTAACAAAATGTTTAAATGTGTGTGAAATCTTATGGGACTTATCTGCTAAGGTCATCGGTCCCTAAGCTTACACACTACTTAACCTAAATTATCCTAAGAACAAACACACACACCCATGCCCGAAGGAGGACTCGAACCTCCGCCGGGATCAGCCGCACAGTCCATG
Source organism: Schistocerca serialis cubense (assembly GCF_023864345.2). Lineage (NCBI taxonomy): Eukaryota > Metazoa > Arthropoda > Insecta > Orthoptera > Acrididae > Schistocerca > Schistocerca serialis. The sequence continues at coordinate 595,183,881 of NC_064639.1, forward strand.
ACTGCAGCGCCTGAGACCACTCGGCTAACCCGCACGGCATTGGTTACACGTCTCGGTCACGTCTTGTTCTCACTGAAGGCACTTTGAACAGTGGACGTTAAATTTCAGATGTGTTACGACCCGTGGCTCTACCTTTCATTCGATCCCTGCGAAACCCTACATTTCAGCAGGATAATGCACGACCGCATGTTGCAGGTCCTGTACTGGACTTTCTGGATACAGAAAATGTTCGACTGCTGCTCTGGTCAGCACATTCTCCAGATCTCTCACCAATTGTAAATGTCTGGTCAATGGTGGACGAGCAACTGGCTCATCACAGTAGGCCACTCACTACTCTTGATGAACGGTGGTATCGTGTTGAAATTGCATGGGCAGCTGTACCTGTACACGCCATCCAAGCTCTGTTTGACTCAATGCCCATGCGTATCAAGGCCGTTATTATGGCCAGAAGTGGTTGTTCTGGGACTGATTTCTCAGGATCTGTGCACCCAAATTGCGTGAAAATGTAATCACATGTCAGTTCTAATGTAATATATGTGTCCAATGAATACCCGTTTATCATCTGCATTTCTTCTTGGTGTAGCAATTTTAATGGGCAGTAGTGTAGTTTGCTTGTCAGTATTTTCTGGTCGAGTGTGAATCCGATAATCCAACAAGCAGAGACGGCGGCGCGGCTATGCTAGCACAGCAGGCAGTCTGCAGGCAGGAATGCCGGCAGTGTAGCTGAGGGCGCGGCATTTGCCGAGCGTGAACGCGGCCGCCAAGGCCGTAGCCAAGGCCGCGGGCCGCGCCGGCTGCCAGCGAGGTCAGTACTCAGTAGCACGAGCAGCGAGTTGGCAGCCGGCGCGCCCACGCGCCGCGGTCTCCGCCTCCATGTGCTCTCTCCGTGGACGGCTGTTAGAACCTGCAGCACGTCACAAACGATCTAGGGAAAGATAAACTGATTGTGGACACCTCAGAAAAAGTTTGGAACATAAAAATTAATTTTGGCATATCAAGGTTGCGATGCAATAACCAGAGCTACTTTACGCCTATTTGTGCCTAAAAAGAGCAGTAACAATAAACAGGTTAAATTGGTATGTGTACTGAAAGCTGCATCTTCTTCATTCTGCGCATTTTCAAGGTCTCTAACGCACAGCGACATACTCTTGATAAGTACAGTGTGACCCATAAGTCAGTTGCCGCTATAAAACCTTAGACTTTGGTTTGCCTAGTGAAGTGGCAGTCAGATGTGAACTTGACTAGTGCGTAGTACCCATATGTCCATAGAGTAAAGCAGCATTCGGATTCGCAGGACAAGAATTCTGCCCAGAACATCTCTTGCAGTTCAAGTCGCGTGATTGTCGGACGACGCATTTTTTAGTGTTATTACTTCGCTGCTGCAGACAGATCACCTTCAAAAGTACCGTGACCGTGCAGCTTTCTATAAGCAGACATCTTAACAACTTGATATCAGGAACTGTAGTTGGCTTAAATATGTGAAGAGCAATGGTATTATACTTTTTCGCCATTGTATCTAGCTCAGATTCTACTTTGTTAACGTTTTTTTCGATAACGGAATAAGAAATTACACCCAACAGTGTTTTTTTTAAGTTTTCTGTTGCACTTATTCATATTGTCGAATCTCTGTTCTAATTATTTACGCTGCAATGACACTGTAGACGGCGACGAAGTGTCATGAAGAAACAACACATTTGGAACTATGAAAGTGAACCACCTGCTTGTTCTATTACTATTTTTAATTTTTCTTTATTTACCCTTCTACTTTTTACAGACAAGTAAAATACATGAATACATGTAACAGTTTTACGCCATCTCATCAGAATGGTAAAACCAAACACTACGCACAAAGAAAATATTACAAGATCAATGCTAGAATTTTCGAGTAATAAAAGAAGCGGCAGCCAGCAAGATTTTTTTTTTTAGGCTTTCTGTTGCACTGATTCATATTGTCGAATCTGTTGTAATTAATAGCGTTATAATAACACTGTACAGGAAAACTGTCTCATGCAGAAATACTTACTCACAGTGGTTTGGGAGCCCGCATAGACGGAAATTAATCAGACTGTCAGTATAAATTTCTGCTGGGTGATTTTCCACAAACAAGGTCTTTTGCGGTACAATTTTATAAGTTTTCGATGTGGTCAGTCGTCTACTCCTTACTGAAAGCAATTAGAACTTGCTGTCACGTGCAGGAAAACTTGTGGACCCCATTGCGACACTGTTGCGGCTTTTCATAAAAGGGGCAGGAGAACGCTTTCTATATCTCGCCCAAACACTGCCAGAAATAGAAACACAGTACCCCACTGCAAGTTCAAAGGATGTGCTTCCTCACCCGTCAACAAATACTCGCCATGAAAAAGAAATAGCAGACGAATACACTTGTGTGCGAGCTGGGATTTGCAGATAACTGTCAATTTATCTTCTCGAAGTACTTCAAGGAGATACCAAGGTTATGAAGCTGACAGTGATTCGATCCCGTAGGTGCTTGTGTCATGGGTGTACCAGCTACAGGAACACTGTGTTGAGAACGCGGCAGATATTAAGGTAAGCACTCCCATATATGTAAAGCGACGCATTTATAAACGAAATTTATATTTTGGTTAAATATTTTAAAGACCCATAACTGAATAAGAGATCGTGTTTGGAGAAGACGGGCTGCGCGGGTTTAGCCGAGCCTGTCTGAGGCGCTGCAGTCATGGACTGTGCGGCTGGTCCCGGCGGAGGTTCGAGTCCTCCCTCGGGCATGGGTGTGTGTGTTTGTCCTTAGGATAATTTAGGTTAAGTAGTGTGTAAGCTTAGGGACTGATGACCTTGGCAGTTAAGTCCCATAAGATTTCACACAGATTTGAACATTTTTTTTTTAAGAAGACGGTGTGCCTCAATATTGTCAAACACTTGCGGGAAGCAGCACTACTGCAAGCAAGCGCTCGAAAGCTCTTCAGCGAAAAACAAAATGCAAATAAAATCAGTGCATTTGCTCGCGTCGTTTCTAGTACTACAGGTGCCCCGTTTCTAGTACTACAGGTGCGTATCTAAAGCAACTCCCGATAATTTAGAGTTTATGCTTCAACACGTTCCATCGTGCTGCACTACGAGGTAAATGCGATGTTAATTAGCTATGCTAAGTAAATATTTTATCAGAACTGATGTCCTCAATATCGGATTATATAATAGTGAAAAGATGTAAATTTATGTGAATAATGCAATCAATGTATTAATAGCTATGCGATACAACGTATTTGTCCTCCATGCTGCATACAGAGAACGAAGCCTCAGCATCGACATTGCATCATTTGCAATGTGAGAACAGTTCTGCCGTAGTATAACCTTTTCACTTCAAGCGTGTGCCAGCAAAAACTTCTAAATAATTCCCATTTCCTCATACAGTAATTGGTAGGGCGATCTTTAATAAAATTAACTTTATCGTAAGATATAGAGCTTTTTACACCCAAGTAACAGTAAGTTGATTTATCAATTACAAGCAACGGTGGAGATTTAAGTATCCATGTTGTTCCTGATGTGACAGCCATCACTTATTTTAATGTAACGTCGGTGGTTAAGTACTACGTCGGTAAATACTGTGCGAAATAAAAAACTGCTTGCACACGGGCCGCAGAGATTTCGTTCTGCGCCCACGGCAGTGTGGTGTCCGTCGGGCGCGCGTCTAGACGAGTAGCCGAACCGCACGGATGCCCGGGCGGACTCTGGTTCCTGGCGGGGAATGGGGCATCACTCGGCTCGGTGAGCCACGGTGCGGCTCCCCGGCTGACCTGGCAGCGCGAGTCGAGGCTCGCCCTGCAGTCATGGCTGCGACCCCGCGAGGGTCGCGCAGGCTCGACGCATCAGATACATGCAAGAGCACTACACTTCCTTCATAGATCCGCAATTAATTTGTCTGAAAATAACAGTTTGTGTATGTAGGTCCTACCTGCTACCATGCAGCATGTAAGCAGCAATATTTTACCTTTTTCACACTGTCAGTTTTTTTGTATGAACTACACTGAAGAGCGAAAGAAACTTGTATACCTGCCTAACATCGTGTAGGGCCGCCGCGAGTACGCAGAAGTGCCACAACACGACATGGCATGGACTCGACTAATGACTGAAGTAGTGCTGGGGGAAACTGACACCATGAATTCGGATAAACCCGTAAGAGTACGAGGTGGTGAAGATCTCTTCTGAACAGCACGTTGCAAGGCATCCCAGATGTGCTCAGTAATATTTATGTCTGGGGAGTTTGGTGGCCAGCAGAAGTGTTTAAATTGAGAAGAGTGCTCCTGGAGCCACTCTGTGGCAATTCTGGAGGGGTGTGGGGTGTCGCATTGCCCTGCAGGACTTGCCCAAGTCCGTCCGAATGCACAATGGACATGAATGGATGCACGTGATCAGACAGGATGCTTACGTACGTGTCACCTGTCAGAATCGTATCTAGGCGCAGCAGTGGTCTCGTATCACACCAACTGCACATCGCCCACACCATCACAGAGCCTCCACCAGCTTGAACAGCCCCGTGCTCACATGCAGAGTCCATGGATTCATGAGGTCGTCTCCATACCCATACGTGTCCATCCAGTCTATGCAACTTGAAATGATCAAGCAACATGTTTCCTGCCATCAACAATCCAATGTCAGTATTGATGGGCCCAGGTGAGGTGTAAACTTTGTGTCGTCCAATCACCAAGGGTACACGAGTGGGCCTTCGGCTCCGAAAGCCCATATCGATGATATTTCGTTGAATGGTTTGGTGGCCCAGCATTGAAATCTGCAGCAATTTGCGGAAGGGTTGCACTTCTGTCACGTTGAACGATTCTCTTCAGTGGTCATTAGTTCTCGTACGATCTTTTTCCGGCCGCAGCGATATCGGATATTTGATGTTTTGCCGAATTCAAATGGTTCAAATGGCTCTGAGCACTATGGGACTTAACATCGGAGGTCATCAGTCCCCTAGAACTTAGAACTACTTAAACCTAACCAACCTAAGGACAACACACACATCCATGCCCGAGGCAGGATTCGAACCTGCGACGTAGCGGTCGCGCGGTTCCAAACTAAAGCGCCTAGAACCGCTCAGCCACTCCGGCCGGCTTTGCCGGATTCCTGATATTCACGGTACACTCGTGAAATGGTCATGAGGGAAAATCTCCATTCCAACGCTACCTCGGTGATGCTGTGTCCCATCGCTCGTGCGCCGACTATAACAAATCGTTCGAACTCACATCGATCTTGATTACCAGCCATTGTAGCAGCAGCAGCCGATCTAACAACTGCCCCGGACACTTGTTGCCTTATATAGGTGTTGCCAACCGCAGCACCGTATTCTGCCTGTGTCTCTGTATTTGAATACCCCTGCCTATACCAGTTTCTTTGGCGCTTCAGTGTAATTTGTTGACTTTGAAATAATAGTCCGTATACAAAGATCTAAAAGGGCCTCGCAGATATTGCATAAAAATAATATCATTTAAAATAACTTATAATTAAACAAGATACAAAAATGGTTTTTAATGCTGTATAAACCCATTACTTGTAATAACCATATTATTTTCTTTCACAACAGCTTCTATGGAATATTTCTCTATTTGTCTACAGTCAACACGTTTGTGTGTGTGTGTGTAAGAGAGAGAGAGAGAAAGAGAGAGAGTATAAAAATCTTGCTTAAAATTTGTGGTTGTGCAACTCCCATTATATATTCATTTTTATTTACAGGTATACTATATCAACATTTAAAAAGATGATGTTCTCTAGGAAACACAAGTTTGGGATGAAATGACAAGACAATTGTTAAGCGACCTACTCCAAAAACCACATTTCAAGCCACGTGCAGTTCCATCGCTATTCTCAGACTGTCCATCCTAAAAGAAAACAGCAATAGTGAAGGTCTTGAGGACAAAAAGCCGAGGCTTGAAAATGCACAGTTAGCAGCAAAATTACAGTGCAGTCTACTTCTCAATAAAATGGTCGTATGGCATTGCTGGCGGGGATGTCCCATTATCGTTCGGCCGCCAAGTGCAAGTCTTATTTCAGTCGGCACCACATTGGGCGACTTGCGGCCGATGATGAGGATGAAATGATGATGAGGACAACACAACACTCAGTCCCCGAGCGGAGAAAATCTCCAACCCGGCCAGGAAGCGAACCTGGGTCCGGAGGCTAGCACGTTACCACCCAGCTAACCAGGCGGACAGTCTACTACTCAGAAGCACTATTATGATGCTTTCAGCTCTATTTCTGTAGCAATGAAACATTCTATTTCAGAATATTTCTAGCACGTAATTGGTGCAGACTGATAAATAAATCATTAATTCGCAATTGTCATTTTTCCTATGTACATGCCTGTCAACATGCAGGCTTTCATTTTACTTGTATATTACATACCTTGTGTCACAGTGCTTGGCAGCTTTGAATTTTTTGTGCAAAGATATTTACACTGTTTCTCTTATTTTACCTTGTAGTTTTAAATAACTAGATATGGCTCTGAGCACTATGGGACTTAACATCTGTGGTCATCAGTCCCCTAGAACTTAGAACTACTTAAACCTAACTAACCTAAAGACATCACACACATCCATGCCCGAGGCAGGATTCGAACCTGCGACCGTAGCATAACTAGGCATAAATGGCTACGATATAAATTACTTTTGACATAATGTAAATACCATATCGAAAAAATTTGAATCTTTAGTTTCCACATTTACTGAGAATATTTGCTTCTTCATGGAAAAACAAGTGCAATGAAAACCGAGTCCACAGTATTTGCTATACACACTAACGAAAAAAATGCAGCACCAAAAAATAATTAATGTAGAGTAATAAAATTTCAGGAACACATTTGTCTAGGAAACATATTTAAGTGGTAAATATGGCAAGATTACTGATTAGTGTAAATGCAAGATAAAGCACCAAATGTCAAATGTTGTTACCTTAATAACTGGTGTAACGTCCAGAACGCTGAATGCAAGCATGCAGACGTGCATGCATTGTGTGGTACAGGTGCCAAATGTCAGTTAGTGCGATAGAGTTACATACCTGTTGCATTTGGTCGGTCAATATAGGGACCGTTAATGCTGTCACTGGACAACGCTGGAATTGTCGTCCGATAATGCTCATATGCGCTCGTTTGGAGACAGGTCTGTTGATCGAGTAGGCTAAGGTAACATGTCGACACTCTGAAGAGCATGTTGGGTTACAACAGTAATGTGGGCGAGCGTTATCCTGTTGGTAAACACCACCTGAAATGCTGTTCACGAATGTCAGCACGCTGGCCGCTGTGGCCGAGCGGTTGTAGGCGCTTCAATCCGGAACTGCGCTGCTGTTACGGCCGCAGGTTCGAATCCTGCCTCGGGCATGGATTCCCCGCCGGGAATCGAGCCCGGGAACCCGGGCGCGGGAAGCGAGAACGCTACCGCACGACCACGAGTTGCGGACTTTAAAAAGAGTTGGGTGTAGGTCTGGTCCTTTCGGACAGGCTGCTACACAGCTCCCACTCTCTGACGCTATCCCTCTGCTAGCCGCCACGGGGACTTTTGGCTGCTCAGTTTCCTGCCTGGCCCGGTGCACCCCTCCTTAGCTAACCTGGTCGCCCAAGACTCCTCTTAAGCGACCATATTGATGGCGATCTCAGTGCGGACGCCAGATCAACACAGGATGCTGTGAAACAGTACTCCCATCCTCAGACTATCCACTACACCCGGCCTCCAGGTCGCTGGAGGACTGATGACCTCAGATATTAAGTCCCATAGTGCTTAGAGCCATCTGAATGTCAGCACATTAGGTCGAATCACCAGATTGACGAACACGTTTGCTGCCAGGGTGCGTATGATAACATACTTTCATACCAAATCGCACCCCCATGCCATAACTCTAGGTGTAGCTCATAGACAGGTTCTTCTAACCAACACACGGCCATCTCTGGCACCGAGACAGAACAAGCTTTCTTCAGAAAACACAACAGGTTCCACCCTGCCCTCCAATGAGCTCATGCTTTACACCACGTAAATCGCAAATGGCGGTGGTTTGGGGTGATTGGTATGTACGCTACAGGGCGTCTAGTTCGTAGTTGTCCTTGAAGTAAGCAATTTGTAAGAGTTTGTTGAGTCACTGTGGTGCCAACTGCTGCTGCAGAAAACGATGCGCCACAGCCGTACGCCAACACGATAGTCTTACTTCTCGACAACGCTACTCCGTCGTCGGGAGCCCAGTCCTCTTGCGACCGTACATTCTCGTGATCACAGCTGACAGCAATCATGCGTAGTGGCTACATTCATGTCAAGTGCTTCTGCAGTATCGCATAACGAACATCCAGCTTCTCGTAGCCCTATCACAAGACCTCGTCCAAACTCTGAGAGGTATTTGTAATGGTGTCTCTGTCACCTTAAGACATTCTTGATTAACATCAACTTACCACGTCGTTTCAAAAGGAACTAATGCTTACGACCGTTACAGCGCGTACTTAAACTTAACTCACTCACTTTGACTTTAGGAGATCTCTGGATCTCGTTTCTTTTGTAATTCTGCCATTGTAGTGCCTTGCTTACTTAACTGCTCTATTCATTTGGCTTTTTAATTCTTCTCTTATTGGTGTGTCTGCTCAAGGTGTCATTCTTGTTTTATAACACTATTGCTCGTGTCATTCTTGTTTTATAACACTATTGCTCTTATTGCGCGCTTTATTCACGCAATAGATCCGGCCACCTTGTGGTCGGGTTCAAAAATGGTTCAAATGGCTCTGAGCACTACGGGATTTAACTTCTGAGGTCATCAGTCCCCTAGAACTTAGAATTACTTAAACCTAACTAACATAAGGACATCACACACATCCATGCCCGAGGCACGATTCGAACCTGCGACCGTAGCGGTCGCGCAGTTCCAGACTGTAGCGCCTAGAACCGCTCGGCCACACGGCCGGCTTGTGGCCGGGCGCCAATGCATCTGGTTGCCTAGATTGGCTATTAATGGGTTTTCAGAGCGCTGCGCCTTTTCATAGAATTTGCAGGTGGTCTGTTTGATGCGGTGCTTTAAAACTGGAATGCCAGCCTGCTAGTTAAGATTCCTAGTGGGGAAACGTCTGGGTAAGTGTAAACCAAGGCGTAGAGACTTGTTCTGCACATTCTGTAGTTTTTCAATGTGGATGTTGGCAGCATTGCCCCATACCACAGAAGCGTACACTATAACGGGCCTAACAAGTACCAGATATAGTGTGAATCCACACTGGAGGGACAGCGTCGTTGTTGGGTTTAAGATTGGGTAAAGCGTGCGTAGGTAACCCAACGCTTTTCCTGTTATTTCGCGAACGTGAGGTCCCCAGGTCATGTGCCGATCTAGGGTCACGCCGCGGTATTTCTCCATTCATCCTTTTAGTGGCGCTACTAGCGCCACTCTTACGCGCCTGGAGTGAAATTTGAATAGACATCATCTTTCAGATGTAAAAACACGCCTACCAACTTTCGTTTATGACGCACAACTCCTTCTTGATGTTGAAATTTTTTTCCGTTAGTGAGTTTAATGTAATCCTATTCAATGAGCTAGATTTTCAGACATGTACTCCTCATGCTTCCTTTTTACTTCTCTCATGATTTGTTTTGCTTGTCTCCTACATTGTGTTATTTGTACTTTTATTTTGATTCCGTGTTTAACGATAGAGGCACCTCCGTAATAGGTCTCTGTCAGACAGTTCTCCGAAAACCATCTTTATAATGTCCATAACGGCTTATCGCAACCAGTAGAGTCGTCTATGAACTTTCTTGAAATCAGTACGATTTTTCCACAGACTGTATTGTTATTTTCCTTTTCTACTTCCGAACCTGTAGTACAAATTCTCTGCCTTTGTGCCTAGCCACTTCTAAGAAAAACATCTAAGTTTCTCCATTATCATATTTCGGCAATGACTGTAATCTATCAGAAATTAAATAACTCCGCGAACAATTACAATTTGCATTTAATCTTTAAAAAGCAATGCGTAGGCTGAATTGTTAGTCGGTACAGTTAAATTAAGATGCCAAATGTAGGTAAGTAATCATTTTTCCACGATCTTTTTGTTAATCCCATCGTGCTGGGATTTCACATACCCTAGTTGATGTTTTTCTCGACGTTGTCATGAGATAGTGCACAATTTGTACTTGGAACACTTCAGTAGCTTACTTTTACAAGCTGTAAATGGCATTGTTGTAGTTCACGTCAGTTTAGCTCCGTTTGTGGAGGAAGACAGACGCGTTTTTCGTCTGTCCATTACAAAATAATTAATCTAATGAATTAAGAGATGTTTTCCTACTTTAGCTAGAAGTTTCGATTTTTATGGTGTAAAGTGTGTTTGAATACGGTGCAAACATAAATATTAGGCCATGCTATAAGTCACTCTGTGACGATAGCCTTTATTTCCTTTATTTGGCATTCACATTCGTTGGCTTCCAAACTATCAACAGAATTATCACCTTTCAATCCAACACAGACCTCAGGCTACGCTACACAACCAAGATTTTCTTGGAAAGGGGTGGGGAGAGTGTATAGTATCCACACTCTAGGCAAACATATCAACGCTACTGCAGGTAAAACACGAAGTGTATAATTTTTCTTTGAACAAATTAGCTTTTTGGTTTATTTCTTTGACCATTAGATATCGGTATACATTCATAGAATGAGACGCAAAGTTTTTAAAACGAAGTACGAACATCGGTCAAGAGACGTCACACGCTGTTGAATGTTATAATGCTTAAAGGCTACTTTCAATTGCTACTTGTGACCTAGTTGTGACTGAAATAGCAGCTACATGCTGTGAAGTTGTTACTATGAAAACTTCAACTTCTCAGTCACTGTGATTTGTAACAAACACGTCACTTATTGCCCATCCCTAGTGTGAAAGGTGTTTCAATAATGGAGGAGATATTGGATGAATATTGTTTGCTCTCAATATTATAAGTGAGCAAACTATACAACTAAAATCAGGACAGTATAAGTTTACTCATTATTTCTTTTATTTTTAATATTATGAAGATTACGAAAAAGAAAATATTCTCTTTTTCTAAATATTCGAGCCGGACCAGTGAAATTTTTATAGAGAACTCGTAATTTGTTGCATGATAACATTTGAAGATATTGACTGACAGTTGGCTTTCAGAAAAAAGCGAATACCACGAAGTTTATAAAGTAGGCCTCTCATAACTTTGTGGTAAGAACGTACACACTCACCCTGAACAAGTGCGACACTTGAATGGAGAGGCTATACGAACTGTGACGACTGATGATCAATCACTGCATCATTTGAAATAATTATTATTGTGTTTTGCCGTCTTACGCTTACTGCAGTCTAAAAGAAGTTTGTCACGAAAGGTGTTTAAAAAGCATCTTGTGTTCACCGGTGTTTTTTCCTCTCGTTTGGATGGTCTGAAGTCCATTGCAATTGCCTGCTTTGTTAGCTGACGTTGGAGTCGAGTCGAAAAAAACATGGTTACGCATTTACCTTTCGCGATTTCCCGGCTTTTATAGACTCGCTTTTTCTTTTGTGGCATATGCGATTTTTTGCATTTAACTTCAGTTTTGTAAATTTAAAAAAAGCTGTTTTCATAGAAATCGAACTGTAGTTTCACCTGTTTCACATTCAGCACTTGCGCAAAATTGTTTTTTCTAGTCCACCCTCCATTAACAACGAAGGAGAAACCATTGTACTTTCAAACAGGTAATCAAGAGGAAGAGACTCCAATTACCACAGAAGATGCTTTATAAATACGTGCGAAACACTTCTTTTAAACTGGAGTAAGGTGAAGACGGAAGAAAACAATAATAATTGATACATATCATCTGTTGCAGAAGATTACTAGTGAATTTCTTATTGAAACCCAGCCTTTCGTCCCCATCTGTAGAGGACGTCTCCAAGGGGGGGTTGCAGCGTCTACGAAAGTCCGATTCACCGTGGCAGTGAGTCAGGGTGTGTATTGTATCTTCGAAGAAACTACAGCCTCCCTTGATTTTATGTGCGATAATAATAATAATATTATTATTAATAATAATACTAGTAGCTGTCTATATTAGTTTTATTTATTTACGACTGGTTTCGGCGATGCAGTTCAGATGGTTCAAATGGCTCTAAGCACTATGGGACTTAACATCTGAGGTCATCAGTCCCCTAGACTTACCACCCACATCCACGCCCGAGGCAGGATTCGAACCTGCGACCGTAGCAGCAGCACGGTTCCGGACCGAAGGGCCTAGAACCGCTCGGTCACAGCGGCCGGCGACGATGCAATTGACACCTCTTCAAGCCGCTAGATACAGCACCGTACATATATCATTTATTATATTACTCAAAACACCGTATCATAATATCTATATTCACTTGATTAAATGAAATGTTAACTGTATTAGCCCGAAGTGTAACCAGTATAGTATTAAAACAGTAAAGACATCAGTTATAGATGATACCTCCGTTGTAGCAAATTTGTAATAATTCTTAGGAAACGAATCATTTTGTATTGTAGGTATATAGGATCCTTCCTCTTGTTTCCGTCTCATAAGCTCGTCAAATGCTGTCATGTACAATGTATCATTTGAATTTAATAGTTCACATGTGCCTGCATTGAAGTTATTCTTCGCAGATGGGGACGAAACGTTGAGATTCCATTTGAAATTCATATGACCGCAGCATAATAGCCCAGAATATTTCAGTAACTGTGATATTTCGGCCGTGAAAGTTTACAATTACAAAACTGTTGGTTATCTACGATGCAGCGGCAACGCACCTAATGATGGCAGAAAGTTCCGTTGACAAAATATGTTGCGTAACCAGGACCTTATCTGGGGAAACACGGCGGAAGAGTATTTATATATAAAGCTTGGAGTTAGCATATAAGTCAATGCCAACAGTAGCTGAGTCATTTATTGGGCACGGGATAAACATTCAAAGAATTTGTAACTGGCTATTTTGTTATCCGCAGATAAGAGAAAATGGAAATGCAGTCGAGATTGGACGGTGCCTGGAGTTTGTTTCCACGGCGTGGCTTACCGGGACGCCGGAGCGTGACTTTCCCCGTTTCACGTCCCACGCGCCGAGTGCTTGCGAGATACGGCAACCTGAGTGAGGTATGCGCCAAACCGTTAACCTGCTCACCGTCTACATACCTGGGAATTCTGACATTCCAACAGGGGGCAGCTGTGTCCAGTGAATCGACTGAAATGTCAGTTACTGTGTCCTATTGCCAAGGATGACCAGAAATTGGAAGCTTATTAAAAGTACAAGGTTTCAAACGAAATTTGTGTGTGGAATGAGGATATTTTAGTAGGTTGGACGCTGCAAATTAACTCGGGTGGAGAGACATCGACAGATGAAAAAGTCACTTTGGGCGTTGTTATATTAATGGTCTGGCAGACAATTTAAAAGTCACCTCAAATTTTTTGCAGATGATGCAGTTATCAATACTAAAGAATTGTATAGTAAGAAGCAGCAGAAATATTAAATCAGTTCTTGGTAAGACTTCTAACTGAAGCAAATGTTCAGGAATGTAAAACTAAGTATCCTATGCCTAGAATACTAGTGAGTCACAGCTAGAAAAAATTTGTTCATACAGATACCTGGGTCTAACGAGACGGGAAGATCACAGACACTACCTGATCAAAAGTATCCGGTCAGGTAAGGTTAGGTTAGGTTAGACCTCTCTCTAATGCGGAACTGACCATGATGTTTCCGTGTGTCCATCTTTTCAAAGATGGTTGGGACCTCGGCTGTGCAATACAGAATGTCAAATCTAACACCTTTCAGCCGCCTAACTTTCCAAATTGTTATTTTATTAGGTTACCAGTTTCGGCGATATATTACACCATCTTCAGGCTCCGTGACCGATATGTAGCAAGATTCCAACCTCGGTTCCGGTCAAAATAGGGGCCAGCAATCAAAAGGTGGTATCTGTAGATTTTTGAGACAGCGATCACTTCAAAACGGAGCCGAAGCTGTAATCTTGTTATACGTAGGTCAGGGCCTCTAAGGATGAAACTGGTATCTCAATAAGATAACAACTTGGAAATTTAGACGGCTGAAAGGTGTTTGGTTTGACATTTTGACAACTTTGTGTCATGAGAAGCGGAACCGCCAGAATAAAAAGAGGTGGGGAGTGCCATTTCTGCGTTTCCTGACGTGTTCGCGCTAGTCTCCGCCTGGAGATCAGAATGAGGCGGGGGATCTGTTGCATTTACAAAATATTTTACGTTTTTTTTTTCTTTCTACGTCATCAATCTTCTTACTGGTTTGATGTGGCCCGCCACGAATTCCTCTCCCGTGCCAACATTTTCGCTTTTCATCTCAGCGTAGCACTTGCATTCTGCGTCCTCAATTATTTGCTGAATATGTTCCAATCTCTGTCTTCCCCTACAGTTTTTACCTCCTACAGCTTCCTCTAGTACCATGGAAAGTTTTTCCCTGATGTCGTAACATATGTGCTATCATACAGTCTCTTCTTCTTGTCGTCAGTGTTTTCCATACGTTCCTTTCCTCGTCGATTCTGCGGAGAACCTCCTCATTCCTTACCTTATCAGTCCACCTAACTTTCAACATTCTTCTGTGAACATTACATTTATAAGTTTTGATTCTCTTCCGTTCTGGTTTTCCCGCAGACCATGTCTCACTGCCATACAATGCAGTGCTCCAAAAGTACATTCTCAGAAATTCGTTCCTCAAATTAAGACGTATATTTGATACTAGTAGACTTCTCTTTTAGCCAGGAATGCACTTTTTGCCAGTGCTAGTCTACTTTTTATGTCATTATTGCTCCGTCCGTAATGGGCTGTTTTCCTGCCTAGGTAGCAAAATCCCTTAACTTCATTTAGTTCGTGATCGCCAAGTATAATATTAAGTTCCTCGCTGTTCTCATTTCTGCTGTCTCTCATTATTTTCGTCTTTCTTCGACTTACTCTCAATTCATATTCTGTACTCATTAGACTGTTCACTCCATTCAACAGGCCTGTAATTCTTCTTCACTTTCACCGAGGGTAGCAATGTCATCAACGAATGTTACCACTGATATCCTTTTACCTTGAATTTTAATCCCACTCGTGAGCTTTTCATTTGTTTCCATCATGTCTTCTTGGATGCACGTATTGAATGGTCGAGAAATCCTATGAACGTGTTTTGAATTTTCTTCAGTCTTTCTTCCATTATCGACCTCAACGTCAGAACTGCCTCTCCGGTGCCTTTACCTTTCATAAAGCCAAACTGATCGTCATATAACAGATCCTCAAAAATGGTTCAAATGGTTCTAAGCACTATGGGACTTAACATCTGAGGTCATCAGTCCCCTAGACTTGGAACTACTTAAAACGAACTAACCTAAGAACATCACACACATCTATACCCGAGGCAGGATTCGAACCTGCGATCGTAGCAGCCGCGTGGTTCCGGACTGAAGTGCCTAGAACCGCTCGGCCACCGGCAACAGATCCTCAATTTTCTTTTCTATTTTTCTGTACATTATCCCTGTCAGTAACTTGGATGCATAAGCTGTTAAGCTGATTGTGAGATAATTCTCGCACTTGTCGGCTGTTGCAATCTTCGGAAATGTGTGGATGATACTTTTCCGAAAGCCTGATGGTAAAACACCAGTCTATTCATTCTACACACGAACATGAATAATCGTTTTGTTGCCACTTCTCCCAATGATTTTAAAAATTCCTACGGAATGTTTTTTACCCCTTCTGTCCTATTGGATTTTAAGTCTTCGGAAGCTCCTCAAAATTTTGTTTCTATGATAGGATAGCCTATCTTTTCCCTATCGACTCCTGTTTCTCTTGCTATCACGTCATTAGTTAAGTCCTCCACCTCATAGAGGTCTTCAGTCTACTCAGTGTACTCGTTCCAGCTATCCGCTCCCTCCTCCGAATTTAACAATGGAATTCGTATGGCACTTTTAATGTTACCACCCTTGCTTCTAATTTCGCCGAAGGCTGTTTTGACTTTTCTATATGCTGAGGCAGTCCTTCCGATAATCATTTCTTTTTCAATTTCTTCACATTTTTCATGTAGCCATTTCGCATTAGCTTCCCTGCACTGCCTGTTTATTTCATTCCTACGTGACTAGTACTTCTGTATTACTGAATGCCGGCGGGACTGGCCGTGCGGATCTAGGCACTACAGCCTGGAGCCGAGCGACCGCTACGGTCGCAGGTTCGAATCCTGCCTCGGGCATGGATGTGTGTGATGTCCTTAGGTTAGTTAGGTTTAATTAGTTCGAAGTTCTAGGCGACTGATGACCTCAGAAGTTAAGTCGCATAGTGCTCAGAGCAATTTTGTATTACTAAATTTCCCTGAACGTTTCTGTACTTCCTTCATTCGTCGATCAACTGAAGTATTTCTTCTGTTACCCACGGTTTCTTCGCAGTTATCTTCCTGTACCAAACGTTTTTCTCTCCAACGTCTGTGATTACCCTTTTTAGAGATGTCCATTACTCTTCAGCTGAACTGCCTGCTGAGCTACTGACAATCCCAGTATCTGTAGACTCAAGCGTATCTCTTCATTCCTTAGTACTTCCGTATCGCCCTTCTTTGGGCAGTGGTTCTTCCTGAATAGTCTCTTAAACTTCTGCATGCTCTTTATCATTACCAAATTGTGATCTGAGTCTATATCTGCCCCTGGGTACACCTTAGAATCCAATATCTGGTATCGGAATCTCTGCCTAATCATAATGTAATCTAACTGAAATCTTCCTGTATCTCCTTACCTCTTCCAAGTGTACCTCCTCCAGGCCTCTCCCATCTACTCCTCCCCCCCTCCTTACAGTCTCCTCCCTTCTTATCCTAAAACGTGTTCATTTTACGTTGGACCTCACGCCAGATGTCATGTGGATAAAAATCAGCAATTATAAAAAGTTTGTCATAACTAAAATATTTAAAAACATGAAACGTCTTGTACAAATGATCATATACTCACAGATGCTTGTTACCTCACAAAAACCCAGTACTTAGTAACACATCTGTTTATATAACTGGACATATTCCAAACATTGAATATCGATGCTAAACGGCGTAAAAAAATACAGCAAAGTCTGTGAAACATGTTTTAAATAAAGAAATATTTATGCGAATTTGGTTGCTGAATGTTTTTAGCATATGGTTTATCATTCATCTCAGAATGAAATAAAAAAATACACACTTTTACGTACTAATCGAGGGAGTTACTCACGAAAAATTAAAAGAAGACTCCATTACATCAGAAATTTTTAATATATTGAATTGGTTCATAAGTTCGTAGCTTTTTTCCATAAGGTTAATAAACACAACAGATACACATAACAGAGACTTTAGTTATCAATAATATATTCTCCTTCACTATTTATAGCAATCTCCCAACGCTGGGGCAACTTTTCGATTCTGCGACTACAGAAATCACATGGTTCTTCAACTCGTCGAGCATGTTCGCAGAGCATTTTCGTCCGAAAAGGAAGTTACTTGTGTAACGTAACGTAAGGTTCCCTGAATAACTTTGCCCGTTGTTTGAAAAGAGGTTTAGGCCCTCCTAAATTTTAGGGAACAATCCCTTCACAGATTAAGTTTATAAAGATCTCAACGGATAACGCAATGAATTATTATGGGGCAGTCAGAGAAAACTACGTCCCGTTAGCTACACTTGTGCCAAGAACCACGTATTTTAGTAGCATAATCATCAATGAAACAAATGTGACTCTGTTTTCGGACGTATGGAAAAGGGAGAAATTAAACGAGAACAGAAATAGCTTCAAATGATGAAATATTTATTTTGGCTAAGATTTCGCATGATAACAGTAATCTTTTGTATTTAATAGACAAAACATTCTTGATACATTTATATAAACGAACCTATGGTCTCACGTTCGCCTTAATCTGGCGAGTCCTGTGGGGTGAGGGAAATCTGGAGAGCACGTGGTCACTGCTCAGTTTCGAAAAACAAACACTCACGTGACACTAAATCCACATGCCGAACAAAATGTTGATAGCATTTTTGTAAAAAGTTTTGTATGTACCACGTGGTTGGCATCGAGCAGGATTTTGGGTGGCTGCATACCTCGGAGTGAAGCGCTTCGAACCAAATCGATTCATTCTTGCCGCGCGGGATTAGCTGAGCAGTCTCAGGCGCTGCAGTCATGGACTGTGCGGCTGGTCCCGGTGGAGGTTCGAGTCCTCCCTCGGGCATGGGTGTGTGTGTGTGTGTGTGTGTGTGTGTGTGTGTGTTTGTCCTTAGGATAATTTAGGTTAAGTAGTGTGTAAGCTTAGGGACTGATGACCTTAGCAGTTAACTCCCATAAGATTTCACACACTTTTTTTTTTATTCATTCTTTGCCAAATGTACGCTCGATACAATTTTACTGATAATTTAAAAGTCCACCACAAAAAAATAATATGGCAAGCCGAAATTGTTAAGGTTTGGGCTACGGTTTGAATCTAGGGACCACGTGGTCGCGATTAACGGACAACGGAAATCCTCTTATTACGCCACTGATTAACTGAACTAAAATTGTAATTAGAACCTAAATGGTAATTCAAAATAGCTAGGAGAAGCAGTTGTTGAGATTAAAAATTATTAACACATTCAAATACCTTTTTGTCCTTGTCTTCCGGAGGCCTGTCCGAACCGCCCGAGATGGTGGGGGAGGCCCACGACCAACCTCTGTTACGAAAAACGTTTTTGCTTTACTCATTTTTGGCCAAGCCCTCCTGTTCCTGTTCTCTGCCTTCCACCGACACCGTTTAAGTTGGTAGAAGATTAGGGAACCCACCGCTTCTCTGGTCCGTCTGCTACTTCATTTAATTGATTCACACTTGATCACACACTTTCAGGAAGGGTGAGAAATGGAGATCAGGACACAGGACGTGCACATAAGACTGAAAAGAATGAGTCGACCCATGTTGTTTTTGCAGGCATGCAGTTGTCGGAGGAGAGAGATTAATTGCATAAAGATTGATTAGATTTTACAATATTGTATATCAGGTAGTATGGAGATTTGTTTTTTGCACTCATTTTTAGTCATGTAACGACACTTATTGTGGTGTTACACTTGAAGGCTGTTCGGTAGAGGGCGGAAAAGGTGAAATTCTGAGGGCGCAGGATCAGGTGAATGTGGCGAGTGCGGAACGAGTTGGTGCGGAATGACTTACCAACAGACCTCCTGCAGTGTTTTTTGTCAGTCTAGCAGAACGGAGGCAGGCCTTATCGTGGAGTAGCATCACCTCAAGCAGTCCGGTCGTTGTTTTTTGGACTGCGTCTGCAAGACGTCTCACTTGTTGACAATAAATGTCAGCAGTGACAGTTACACCTCGGAGAAGCAATTCGCATCGCACCACATCTTCGTTGTTCCAACAAATGCATAACATCATCTTTTGTGGATGTGCGGAGGTCTTTCTACGGGGAGTTCCTGCTTCGTTTGGGCTCAACCATTCCTTTCTTTTCCTCATGTTAGCCTAAGGACTTCATTTTACCAGATTTCAATTTACCAGATATAGACTGGGACACTCAGATGTTTAGGACGGGTGGTAGGGACAGAGCATCGAGTGACATTATACTGAGTGCACTATCCGAAAATTACCTCGAGCAATTAAACAGAGAACCGACTCGTGGAGACAATATCTTGGACCTACTGATAACAAACAGACCCGAACTTTTCGACTCTAAGTGCAGAACAGGGAATCAGTGATCATAAGGCCGTTGCACCATCCCTGAATATGGAAGTTAATAGGAATATAAAAAAAGGGAGGAAGGTTTATCTGTTTAGCAAGAGTAATAGAAGGCAGATTTCAGACTACCTAACAGATCAGAACGAAAATTTCTGTTCCGACACTGACAATGTTGAGTGTTTATGGAAAAAGTTCAAGGCAATCGTAAAATGCGTTTTAGACAGGTACGTGCCGAGTAAAACTGTGAGGGACGGGAAAAACCCACCGTGGTACAACAACAAAGTTAGGAAACTACTGCGAAAGCAAAGAGAGCTTCACTCCAAGTTTAAACGCAGCCAAAACCTCTCAGACAAACAGAAGCTAAACGATGTCAAAGTTAGCGAAAGGAGGGCTATGCGTGAAGCGTTCAGTGAATTCGAAAGTAAAATTCTATGTACCGACTTGACAGAAAATCCTAGGAAGTTCTGGTCTTACGTTAAATCAGTAAGTGGCTCGAAACAGCATATCCAGACACTCCGGGATGATGATGGCATTGAAACAGAGGATGACACGCGTAAAGCTGAAATACTAAACACCTTTTTCCAAAGCTGTTTCACAGAGGAAGACCGCACTGCAGTTCCTTCTCTAAATCCTCGCACAAACGAAAAAATGGCTGACATCGAAATAAGTGTCCAAGGAATAGAAAAGCAACTGGAATCACTCAATAGAGGAAAGTCCACTGGACCTGACGGGATACCAATTCGATTCTACGCAGAGTACGCGAAAGAACTTGCCCCCCTTCTAACAGCCGTGTACCGCAAGTCTCTAGAGGAACGGAGGGTTCCAAATGATTGGAAAAGAGCACAGGTAGTCCCAGTCTTCAAGAAGGGTCGTCGAGCAGATGCGCAAAACTATAGACCTATATCTCTGACATCGATCTGTTGTAGAATTTTAGAATATGTTTTTTGCTCGAGTATCATGTCGTTTTTGGAAACCCAGAATCTACTATGTAGGAATCAACATGGATTCTGGAAATAGCGATCGTGTGACACCCAACTCGCTTTATTTGTTCATGAGACCCAGAAAATATTAGATACAGGCTCCCAGGTAGATGCTATTTTTCTTGACTTCCGGAAGGCGTTCGATACAGTTCCGCACTGTCGCTTGATAAACAAAGTAAGAGCCTACGGAATATCAGACCAGCTGTGTGGCTGGATTGAAGAGTTCTTAGCAAACAGAACACAGCTTGTTGTTATCAATGGAGAGACGTCTACAGACGTTAAAGTAACCTCTGGCGTGCCACAGGGGAGTGTTATGGGACCATTGCTTTTCACAATATATATAAATGACCTAGTAGATAGTGTCGGAAGTTCCATGCGGCTTTTCGCGGATGATGCTGTAGTATACAGAGAAGTTGCAGCATTAGAAAATTGTAGCGAAATGCAGGAAGATCTGCAGCGGATAGGCACTTGGTGCAGGGAGTGGCAACTGTCCCTTAACATAGACAAATGTAATGTATTGCGAATACATAGAAAGAAGGATCCTTTATTGTATGATTATATGATAGCGGAACAAACACTGGTAGCAGTTACTTCTGTAAAATATCTGGGAGTATGCGTGCGGAGCGATTTGAAGTGGAATGATCATATAAAATTAATTGTTGGTAAGGCGGGTACCAGGTTGAGGTTCATTGGGAGAGTGCTTGGAAAATGTGGTCCATCAACAAAGGAGGTGGCTTACAAAACACTCGTTCGACCTATACTTGAGTATTGCTCATCAGTGTGGGATCCGTACCAGATCGGTTTGACGGAGGAGATAGAGAAGATCCAAAGAGGAGCGGCGCGTTTCGTCACAGGGTTATTTGCTAACCGTGATAGCGTTACGGAGATGTTTAATAAACTCAAGTGGCAGACTCTGCAAGAGAGGCGCTCTACATCGCGGTGTAGATTGCTCGCCAGGTTTCGAGAGGGTGCGTTTCTGGATGAGGTATCGAATATATTGCTTCCCCCTACTTATACCTCCCGAGGAGATCACGATTGTAAAATTAGAGAGATTAGAGCGCGCACGGAGGCTTTCAGACGGTCGTTCTTCCCGCGAACCATACGCGACTGGAACAGGAAAGGGAGGTAATGACAATGGCACGCAAAGTGCCCTCCGCCACACACCGTTGGGTGGCTTGCGGAGTATAAATGTAGATGTAGATGTAGATTTCTCGTAACGATACATGATAAGAATGATACCTGTTGTTCACGAGCCAACTGATAACGAGCAAGCAGAGATGCTCATATGGCCACCCGCTGATTTTTGTGATTTTGACTTAGAGCATGCCGCTCCCATACACCTAATTTTTGAAACTTGCCTACTGCATGCAAATGACGGACAATAGAGGAATGATTTCAGTTAAACACATTTGCCAGTTCTCGAATACATCTACGTGGATCATTCTGGATTAAGGCGTTTAAACGATCGCCATCAAAACCCGGAGGTGTTCATCAAGGTGGAAAGTCACTAATGTCAAAACGATGCTTCTTAAAACGAGAAAACCATTTCTTGCCGTTCTTTGTCCAGTGGCATTATCCCAGTACAAGACGCAAATGTTTCTGGTACCATCCACTGCTGTTACCCCTCTGGAATTGTTTGAATTTTGATTTTAAGATCCAAATCATTGATGTATCATGTAGGGGAATAGGCTGCTTCGTCGTTTGGATCTCTAGGAGCGAGTTAAAATCCCATTCTATGCATCTTCTTAGTCTTTGACACTCTCTTAAAAAAATTTTCAGTCGGTTCTATAGATGTATTTGTACAATGTGGCACTACTCACTATTCCTTATTCATATTCCGAAACCTTAAGTCCAAAACAAGATGTCAATGTGAAAGAGAATAAAATGACATAATATGGTATTTATGACAATTCCTAGAACACATTCAAATACCCTATCGCCATTATGCATGCGTGGAAACACGTGGTCGGCGAAATTCGAGCAGTACCATGTACTCTAAACACACTTCCGCTGTGTGCACTGCAGTGCGCATGCACGGATCTACAGCTGCTTGCTTTTCATTGGTTGTTACGAGGAGACCTGACAACAGCGCCTCGGTTCGCTAGAACAGGTTGGCATCGCTTCCGGAATTCTTTCAGAATAACGCGCGGGCTCTCCTTCAAAAACTAGGCAACTCACTGCACTCGCCTACCGATGCGATCGGCAGAGCGGCCGAAAGATACAGAATAGGTCCCCTGGGCTCATCACCATATCGTCTGGACCCATGTTAGCCGGCCACAAATGTCCACAAGTGGTTTGAAGAACATTATGGACAGTTCAAGCGAATGATTTGATCAGCCTGTCCATCCAACATGAATCCCATTGAACATTTATGGCACATAATCGACTGGTCAACTTGTGCACAAAATCCTTTACAGGCAACACTTTCGCAATTACGGACTGCTTTAGAGGCAGCATTCCTCATTATTTATGCACAGGGCATTCAACGACTTATAGAGTCCTTACCATATCTAGTTGCTGCACTAAGCTGGGAAAAAGGAGTTATCCCATGACGTTGCCAGTGTATGTATGCTACATTCTTGTAACTTCCACTTACATGGTTGATGATATGCAGGTTCCAGCTGAGCAGTAGCCTTAAGAATGTTGCTACTTCCGTATCAGGTATGAATGACGACCTTGCAGTATCAGGGTGGCACAATGCCTGGGTCTTAAACTAATCACAAAGAATTCACAGGTCATCCTCACATCACACTAAAAGTTCATCAGCAAGCTGTTCTGTAAAACAGTAAGTATGATACGCAAGAATGGTATTGTAATATCAACTAAGGAAATCAGGTTAGAACTGAGTGAGAAGTTAAAGGTCCTAACCATGTCAAGTGAAATAAAAGTTTAAAAAATTGAATAAGTACGCTACCCTACAGCAACAGACTAACTAGAACCACCAATATTGAATTCAGAAATGTATGATTAAATCAGTGACGGAAATAACTACAAGTATTGTACTGTAAAAATCCACTAACAGTATTTAGAAATTTAAATTACACACTCCTGTCTTCATAAGCAGAAAAAAAATGTAGTAAAGTCACGTGCAGCTTCCCATTTGACACCCGAAATCGTAATAAGAATGAAGGGCGAAGTACACTACTGGCCATTAAAATTACAACACCAAGAAAAATGCAGATGATAAACGGGTATCCATTGGACAAATATATTATACTAGAACTGACATGTGATTACATTTTCACGCAATTTGGCTGCATAGATCATGAGAAACCAATACCCAGAACAACCACCTCTGGCCGTAATAACGGCCTTGATACGCCTGCAACCACGCGACCGCTACGGTCGCAGGTTCGAATCCTGCCTCGGGCATGGATGTGTGTGATGTCCTTAGGTTAGTTAGGTTTAAGTAGTTCTAAGTTTTAGGGGACTGATGACCACCGATGCCAAGTCCCGTAGTGCTCAGAGCCATTTGAACCATTTGATACGCCTGGGCATTGAGTCAAACAGAGCTTGGATGGCGTGTACAGGTACAGCTGCCCATGCAGCTTCAACACGATACCACAGTTCATCAAGAGTAGTGACTGGCGTATTGTGACGAGCCAGTTGCTCGGCCACCATTGACCAGACGTTTTCAATTGGTGAGAGATCTGGAGAATGTGCTGGCCAGGGCAACATTGTCCAGAAAGGCCCCTACGGGGCCTGCAACATGCGGTCGTGCATTATCCTGCTGAAATGTAGGGTTTCACAGGGATCGAATGAAGGGTAGCGCCACGGGTCGTAACACATCTGAAATGTAACGTCCACTGTTCAGAGTGCCGTCAATGTGAACAAGAGGTGCGTGACGTGTAACCAATGGCACCCCATACCTCCCCGTCGGTTGATACACTAATATGGCGATGACGAATACACGCTTCCAATGTGCGTTCACCGCGATGTCGCCAAACACGGATGCGACCATCATCATGCTGTAAACAGAACCTGGATTCATCCGAATGAATGACGTTTTTCCATTCGTGCACCCAGGTCCGTCGTTGTGTTACACCATCGCAGGCGCTCCTGTCTGTGATGCAGCGTCAAGGGTAACCGCAGCCATCGACTCCGAGCTGATAGTCCATGCTGCTGCAAACGTCGTCGAACTGTTCGTGCTGATGGCTGTTGTCTTTCAAACGTCCCCATCTGTTGACTCAGGGATCGAGACGTGGCAGCACGATCCGTTACAGCCATGCGGATAAGATGCGTCATCTCGACTGCTAGTGATACGAGGCCGTTGGGATCCAGCACGGTGTTCCGTATTACCCTCCTGAACCCACCAATTCCATATTCTGCTAACAGTCATTGGATCTCGACCAACGCGAGCAGCAATGTCGCGATACGATAAACCGCAATCGCGATAGGCTACAATCCGACCTTTATCAAAGACGGAAACGTGATGGTACACATTTCTCCTCCTTAGACGAGGCATCACAACAACGTTTCACCAGGCAACACCGGTCAACTGCTGTTTGTGTATGAGAAATCGGTCGGAAACTTTCCTCATGTCAGCACGTTGTAGGTGTCGCCACCGACGCCAACCTTGTTTGAATGCTCTGAAAAGCTAATCATTTGCATATCACAGCATCTTCCTCCTATCGGTTAAATTTCGCGTCTGTAGCATGTCATCTTCGTGGTGTAGCAATTTTAATGGCCAGTAGTGTATATCTGGCATACAGGGCTGGGCTAGACAGGACAATTTATCGTGCCACTTTTTTCCCCTATAAGCACAGCATTTTTTATAACACTTTAGGACATCGTAAGAATAAGTAAGACGTACCAGCTACTATTAGGGCATTGTTAACCGGCATGCGTGTTACAGTGTGATCATTACATTACTTGCAAGAATTACGGTTGTCAGAACCCTAGGAACGACGACGAATCTTTCTCCCAACATCAACTGGAAGTAGTGATAGAATACGTTTTTCAATGCTGCAATTGTAACCTGTTGTGGCCAAAAACTTTGTTGGTATTCGCAACTGGTTGTAAAAAAAAACAGCCTTCCTACTGCACCAACGCACGTGGATGTCCACGGAAATTTATCCATGAGAGCCAGGTTCTAAAACCGCCATTTTTAATTCAACTGATTTCATGAATTTGAGAACATATCGTGCCTCAAGAACTAATTTTGGCAAGAACATAAAACTTACTGTTTTTTAGACGAGTGATAGGTATTCACTAGGCGTTTTTAAGGAACATTACTTTGATGGTAAGCATATGTCATTAGTATATGTAAACTACATCTTTTTATATTATTAATATGAATGTCACTTTCTTATTTCAGTTATCTAAAATTACATTCTTGTTACGATTAAATCCAGGACATATATGACGAATTACTAATTTAATTTATTAAAATACTATTCATATATCATAATGTTACATTGCCATTGAAAATCAAAAACCTAAAACAGAGAAAAATTGTTGCATAACAACAAAATTAAACAGTAAAAATGCCGCATTAATACTCCTCAAAGTGTAGAAGTAAGAATTAACTTTAAAAACTGCTTATTTACCTTTGATGTCATATATAACACTTCGTTTACTCGCAGAACTTCACATCTGCCGAACATTATGTATCCACTTATTTTCATGCTTTCTTAGAAAACGCTGCTCCTCAGGGCAATTCATTAGAACAGTAACTTTAGATTGGTACTGGCACTTTAGAAAATTTTTATCGGGGACCAGAAGGAAAACCTCATATTCCTTAACAGTTTTTTTATTTTTATTTTCGCTTAAAAGGAGAAATCCAGAGAAGAACGTAAATTCAGAACTATTTTTTATTTTAATTTTCATCCATAAAATATGAAACACAATAGATAGGCACATTTTCATCGAAAAATCAATGGGAGAAATTATATTTGCGGTTTTGAGCCAGTTTCTTAAAGTTAGTGAATAGTGCCTTCAAGGTGTGCGGCCGTTAATCTGTTCTTCAAAAAATTCATTTTTGAAAATGAAAGTTCACAAATATATGTGTAGCCAAACAAAGTATCTAGGCATATGGCAATTTTTTTTTTTTTTTGCAATTTTCATATTTTTCTGGGACATGTCTACTCCAAAATTCCTCAGCGGATGCAGTTTGATACGTTTGCAATGCTCTTCGTACAAATGTGTTATCTCCATCTGAAGTAAAGGCTTTGAAAGGCAGAACAGCTTCGTAGCCACATCCGTCTATTCTGCCGCTGAAGAAATTTCAAAAGGAGATTTTAAGAACCGCGACGGCTTCTCTAGCTCTGAAAAGTCTTGGAGTCTTGCAAATTCCTTGTTAAGATCTGACATAAAATTTGAGAGTACTGAAATGTCTATTTCAGAATTATTTTTATGTTCAAGAATTGTTGATAATGAAAAAATTCTTGATATGACATGTCTTTTCCAAAAATATCCAGCTTGCGACGGAAAGACACGCATTGTATCAGATCACATATTAATTTCCATTTCCCTGTAGCTCGATACTGAGCGCGTTTATACGCGTTAGAATGTCTTTCGAGAGAGCCACAGCGCTTGCTAGGAACTCCAGATGGTTTCTTGCTTCTTGTGAATTCAAGTTTTCTAAGATGGGCGTTACTTCTTCTTTTACTTGCCAAAAACGCTCAATCACTTGATCTTTACTTAGCCAGCGAACATTGTTGTACTGCAGTAAGTCAGAATGCGCCGAATCACACCAAAAATCAGCTCTGTAAGCTGTCTTGTGCTGAAGAGCAGAACGAGACCTCATAAAAACAATCAACTTGATCAATCTGCCCATTACTTCTTTCAGAGTCACACTAAGTTTTCCACAAAGGGCTGCCTGGTGAATTATGCACTGATAAGATAGTAGCCCAGCATTCTTATCTTTGATTCTGTTTACTAGTCCTTTTTCTTTGCCGATCATCGCTGGGGCCCCGTCAATTGAAAGAGACACCATTTTATCATAGCTAGCGTTTGATTTTGTCACTAAGACATGAAAAGTCTTAAATAAATCTTGTAGGCGAGTCTTGCCTTTCAACGGCAATATTGTTAGCAATTCTCCCTTAAATTCTTTATTTTCAACATCCACAAAACGCACGAAGATGGACATTGTTCTTCATCAACAATGCTGCATGATTCACCTAGCGCTGTGGCGTAGCTAGGCGGCTTCGATAGAAGTTTGGCCAAACTACTTTTATTGTCAGCAGCCAAAATTTTGATTCTTCTTGTATTACTCCTTTCCGATAATGAAACACCTTGAACTGCGGCAACAACATCGGCAAGTGACACGATCATTTCCACGACACATTTTTCGCTAGCTCAGAGTCTGGAATGAGCTTCTGGTGTTTATAAAGCGTCCAACACACACGCATCTCTGCTTCCGCAGGTTTTTCTTGCTCATTGAGCGAACTAGGAAAGTCGTGCTCTTTTGTAAGGAGCAAGCTATGCCTGGAGTTTCTCTTGACGAGCTTCACTACCCAGAGGAAAATTTTTATGACACTGCCGATGAGTTGTTTCGTAGTATCGCTTTAAACTGGCACTTTTAACGAGAGCAACAGTTCTGTTACATATGAGGAAAACTGGAACATCTCCAGGCGTATCAGGAAGCTTAAAACAGTGTTGTTCAGTCTACTCAGTCAAAAACTTCCTATCTTCCCTATCAACTTTACGCTTCTTGGGATCCATATCTATGCAAAAGAAAAGTGATACGCCTCGATAATAACGAAACGCTTCGTACGAGATCGCATCAACTACTGACAAGTGGCGATAAAATGTGTGTACGAGATTCGTTCTTTATTAAAAAAAATACCGGCACACAGCACGAGCCGACACACCGCAAAGGAGCTACTTCCGTGTCAAAGTGTAAGTTCATTTACAAAACGAATAAAACCAAAAAAACCTTTTCCACTCCAAAAAAAGGAAAAGGCTTCCCAAATACGTTTGGCAGTGACGTGAGTTCGTATCCGTGGCTCATAACGTGAATCACGGTCCCATTCCTGGGCAAGAAATGTAGCAAATGCATGAGCGTCACCGTCGAGGGGGAACAGGGGGGGGGGGGGGGGGACATGTCCACGCCCCCGTCCCAATATTTTTTAAAAAACAGTTTCAATCTTTTGAGTCTTACTTGACAAAAATGACACCGTTGAACGAATATATCCAAGATTAACTAATTACACACACCAAAAGCTTTTACACACTAAGAAGTAATGGTTTGCAGAATTCGCTACTGTGCTAGTGAATCAAATCCACTTACACTGTTCACTAAAAAGACATTATTCCAAGTTTTAATGAATCGTGCTGATACGACTAGAAGTGATAAAGGAGCGGGACAGATAAGCACGAATCTGCTTGGTTTTGCCCTAAGTTTCTAGGAGTGGCCAGGAGGGAGACCATCAACTCAACGTCACGCGACAGTCACTTACAGTCCGGCGTTGGTGTAATAGTAAAGTTATAGTCACTGTATGTATCTAGAGGAATCCTGTGAAAAGAGTTCAAGGTAATTCATCAGTATTGTCTTTTTTAAAAGAAGGGTATTGATGGAAGTAAATACAGTATTTATTACAAAAATGTATTCCAGTTTACTCAGTTTTACCTTCACAATGCAGCAGAACGCCTAGTTTATAGGACTTTATCAACTGTTTTTTGGACTGATCAAAATACAGCATATGACTTATCACGCTGTATAAATATTATTTTTTCTTGATTCTCGCCTGTAAAAAAAGTTCATAAAACTAGCAGTTAACCCGTCACGGCTTCGCCCGCGTTTCTCTTACTGATTAAGAACTTCGAGACACACTGCGTTTTCTGGTGGATTATTTTCACTTTCTGAAACTAGTTTTAATAAACAAACTAACAGAGTATTTAAAAATCTAGAGGTCTTCGTCTGTGACTACACTCATGCTCATAAATTAAGGATAATTGCAGAATGTGGTGCCACACAACGTGGCACTACACTTCTCAATCAGATCGAAAGCGAGAGAGTGAGTGTGACAGTAGGTTTTAGGATTTGTGTGTGTGTGTGTGTGTGTGTGTGTGTGTGTGTGTGTGTTTGTGTGTGAAAAGAAAGAGTGAGTGTGACACACACACACACACACACACACCTAAAACCGCCTGTCACACTCACTCTCTCCCTTTACACACACACACACACACACACACACACACACACACACAAATTCACAGACACCTCTGAAAGATTCAGAACAGCCGCCAGGAACACCTTCAACTGTTCTACTGACAGCCAGCTTGTCTTTACACCTTCAACTGTTCCACTGCCAGCCATGTTTGTTTTTACAGCTGGTAAACAGTGAAACAGTGACAGTGACAGCTGAATATATAGTGTTTGACAGTGATGAAGTTGAGGAAAAAGAAAACACAAGTGAAACATTATGTAAATGGACACACACACACACATAGAATTAATTTCAGGCGTAGAAATAACAATTTTCAAAGCATAAATTTGGCTTAAATAATTGATCTACTTTAAGGTGCAAGTGGTTGCAGACAAAAAACTGTGGAACAAAACAGTCACTGTAAAAACAGAAAACATCATAAAAACCACACCATGTGCTAAAAAAGGTATGAATTCATAATTTATGTGTTTTTTCAAATATCTGTAATTACAATTTAAAAGCTAATAGTTACATGTATACAAGCAGTAAAGAACATTCTTTATCTTTAACAGATGAAAAATAAAAGCCCACTGAAGTTGCTGCAACTGCAGTGAAACATGTTTGGGTTAAAAAACAAAATTGTGTTTTGCTAAAGGCAGACCCTATCCAAAAACATACGTATTATGGGTTTGTTTTCCCTACTCATCAGCATTAACTTTTTTCTACATTTGCAGCTAGCTTACATTCATCACATCAGCTAGAAATTTTGTCTAAGTCGTCTTGTATCCTCCTACAGTCACTCAACGACGACTCCTTCCCATACACCGCAGCATCGTCAGCAAACAGCTGCAGACTTCCGCTTATCCTGTCCGCCAGATAATTTATGAACACAGAAAATAGTAGCAGTCCTATAACACTTTCCTGGGGTACTCCTTATGATACCCTTGTCTCTGATGAGGACAAGATACTGGGTTCTGTATCAAATGCTTTACGGAAATCTAGGAACATGGAATCCGCCTGTTGTCCTTCATCCATGGTTCGCAGGATCTCACGTGAGAAAAGGGCAAGCTGAGTTTCGCACGAGCGATGCTTTCTAAAACAGTTCTGATTTGTGGACGGCAGCTTTTCCGTCTCAAGGAAATATTATTTTCTAAGTGAGAAAATGTTAAAGGATTCTTCAGCAAGCCGATGTCTGTAACTTTGCGGGTCCGTTATTTTACCCTTCTTATATACAGGAGTCACCTGCGCTTTTCTCCGGTCGCTTGTGACTTTCCACTGGGGCCGGCCGGTGTGGCCGTGCGGTTCTAGGCGCTTCTGTCTGGAACCGCGTGACCGCTACGGTCGCAGGTTCGAATCCTGCCTCGGGCATGGATGTGTGTGATGTCTTTAGGTTAGTTAGGTTTAAGTAGTTCTGAGTTCTAGGGGACTGATGACCACAGATGTAAGCCCCATAGTGCTCGGAGCCATTTGAACCATTTTTGAACTTTGCTCTGGGCGGGAGATTCGCAACAAATGCAAGCTACTCGTAAGTAAGGGGCCAACGCTGCAGAGTACCCCATGTAGAAGCGAACTGGGATTCCATCAGGAGCTAGCGATTATTTCCTTTCAACTCTTTCAGTTGTTTCTTCAGACCAGCGATGCTTTTTACAGTGTCCTCCACGCGGGAGTCTGTGCAATGTCTATGCTTGTACGATTCTCCCGCGCGAACGATTTCTTAAATTGGAAAGTTAAAACTTTGGCTTCACTTTTGCTATCTTCTACTGCCACGTCAGACTGGTCAAAGAGTGACTGGATAGAAGCCTTAAACCCACTTAGTGATTTTGCGTAGTACCAGAATTTTCTCGGGTTCTCGGCAAGATCTACTGATAAGGCACGACGGTGGTAGCGCATGGATGTTTCTACAGACGCACCAATTTCTATTACCTTATGCCTGTTGTCTTTTGCGCGTTCTCTTTTGAACCGAGAGTGCAACAGCCTATGCTTCTTCAACATTTGTCGAACTTCGTTCTTAAACCACAGTGCGTCGTTTCTGTCCTCAATCCATTTACTCGGCACGTGTTGCACCAGAGTATGATTTACAATCCGTTTAAAGTTTGCCAATATTCCTCTAGGTCCATCGTAATGGAACTGAATGAAGTCAATTCATTGTCTAAGTGTGATGCAAACAACTTTTATTTGTTCTTTCGAGCCGAAATAGTCTCCTAGCCTTCTTGAGTGAGTTGTTAACGTTAGTAACCAAAGTCGTCGTGTGCGGGTGGGCATTATACAGGGTGTTTATAAATGAATATCGGGGCTTTAACAGCAACTCAAACAGTTGTGTTTGGCACCAGTGCGCATGCGCTAGACAGCGGTAGTAGCGAAGATGGCGACTAGTGAACAGAAAGTGTTCTTTTTTTGGTGAACCTACTGTAACTGGCACTTCTTAATTTGATACTCTAGAGGAATGGCTCTTCCCTCAGTTGGAAGAAGATGAGCCAGAGAACTTCATTTTCCAGCAAGATTGTGTTCCACCTCACTGGCATAGCGAAGTACACGATTGGTCGAACTTCAGTATACCCAAACGCTGGACAGGCCGCAAGGAGCCCAATGACAGGGCTTGTTTTGCATGGCCTCCACCTTCACCCGACCTAACGCCATGAGATTTTTTCCTTTGAGGCTTCATCAAGGGTCGCGTGTACGTCCCTCCGCCACCAGCACATCTCCCTGAATTAAGAAACCGGACTGAAGCAGCTGTTGCTACAATATGTATCAACGATTGGAAAGAACTCGGCTATAGACTTGATGTGTACCGTGTGACAAATGGTGCTCACATTGAACGTTTATAAGGTTCTTGGTAAAACTGTTTGAGTTGCTCTTTCATTTGACATATCATTTATAACTGTTAGTTTAATATAATAAATATTATAAAGCTTTAAACCCCCGATATTCATTTATAAACACCCTGTATTGTTGAAATGTAAGCCCAGGATGGCTTGCCGAGAAGGGCAACAAAACGGGGCGAAGAATATTGTCGACGCAACAATGTGCTGTAGAGTGCCGCGGATGACAACCAAAGAGGTTCTGCTCTGAGAAGAAATGGCACGGCAGACCATCACTCCTGGCTGTCGAGCCATATGGTGGGTAACAGTCAGGTTGGTATCCCACTGCCGTCCAGGACATCGCACACACGTCTTTTCTGGTCTTCGGGGCTCAGTTCAATGCGGAACTCATCACTGAATTCACTCCTGTAAATGAGATTCCAGACCGAAGACGTGTCTCGAGACGCCCCGGAACAGAAACCGAATATAAAATCAAATGTTGCTCTCTGACAAGTTGCTAAAAGGCAGACAAAAATATATTATAGTAATGATTTTGTGTTTGAAAAACGACACGACATCTCTACACCTACAACTATACTCTTCGAATCTTTGTTAAATGCTTAGCAGAAGGTACCTTCTGTTGTGTCGCATACCAAACCGCTGAAGCATCAGAAGAATGAAATTTTGTAAGCGTCTGTGCGAGCTGTTACGTGCCAAGTTTTTATCCACACCGCCTGTACGGGATATCACGTAGGAGGCTGAAGAGAATTCACAGTTTCAGCGTTGAAGGACGGCATCTAAAGATTCCTAAGCTGTTCTTTGCGAGATATATGGAGAATTTGTTCGAGTCTCTCAGTTTAGATTTTCAATATTTCTGTTACACTATCTCGTCAGCCAAACAAGCCTGTCCCTATTTGTGTAGTATCTATTTTTCCATTAGTCCGACATGATAAGGGTTCCATAATCTTAAGCAGAACTCAAAGATGTGGCGTACAAGTATTTTGTATGCAGTCTCTTTCGTGAAGAACCTACAGTTTCCACTTTCCTACCCATGAATCACAACCGTACATCTGCCTTACCTAAAACACCGCCTATGTGGTTGTTGCATTTCATATGGCTACGTACCCCTACTCCCAAATATTTGTGTGACATGACTGACCAGTTGTGCCTTATTAACCCTACCGTCATAAGATACCACCCACGAAGTTGATATTGAGATCTAACTGGTTACTTCTGCAATTTTACTGGGTAGAATAGCCTCACAGGTAAATCAACCATTTGCAAGAAGCCTGGTACTACGACTCGGTCATTACCGCGCAAGACGAACAGGAACGATTTTGGTACAGTCCCCTATGGCATACCAAATATTACTTTTGTATCTGTAGATGACGAAATGTCCTAAGTGGCAGAAGTGTGGTTCACGAAAATAACATGGCCATAAGGATGCTAAGCAGGTTAGATCACAACGTTTTTGAAAAAATCGTATACTGTTTGCATTAGGTTTGTTATAAATAACTCATCTGCTACCTTTCACGATTTTCTTTGTTTTATTTTTCGCACGACGCGTTTCGGGAAATGATTCCCATTTTCAAGTGCGTTTTTTGTGTTTGTTATGTCATTCCTATGTGATGTTGTCGATGTGTGAGATTCTGCTTCATTTCGTTGACTTTACTGCAGTATGTAAGAAAAGACACGATTTTTAGTTGGTTGTCGATCTTTTTGGGAAGTTAGCGGCGACATTTAGAAGAATTTGTACTTACGGTTTGCTTATGGTCCATTTGTGCAGAGTCTCACACACACTAAACTGTAAGTGCATAAGTACATAAGCGTAGTGCGAAAAATAAAATAAAGAAAATCGTGACTCGTGGCAGACTAGTTATTTATAAACAAACCTATTGTTTTCACAGTCGCAGACTTTCAGTACCATTTATAATGGATCAAATCAGATTATTGTTTGCATATTCTACTTCTTTTTACGTTTCCATGGTGCAACTACATTCTGTAAACAATCGTGAAGTGCATGGCAGAGGGTACTTAGCGTAGCACCTTATTTCATTCTGTCGCGACCTGTGGAGTTTTCTCACCGAGGTGTCGCGGTGTGTGTGTGTGCGTGTGTGTGTGTGTGTGTGATGGGTGGGGGGCTGCTCGCTGAAGCGCCTGCAAGAATCCTTACAACGCACAGGTGTAAACCTTTTACAGCTCAAGTGAGTGAGGCGTACGTCGCTTTATGTGCTGCGCCGGCATCCCGAGTTATAGCTCGGCAGCTCAGTAGGAATTCACTCTCCATTACCCTTAACTTAGTTGCCTCTTATCCGCGCATCGTGTACAGCCGTAAATCCTTCACTACACAGAGCAATTTATTTAATTTAATGGTAGAGTTCTGGTGACTACCTTCAGCCAAATAGATTTCGATCAGCTACCGGTAAGAGAGAAAGCTTATCTAAACATGTTACGGACCTAGATAAAATTGGGGACAAAGTGAAGGTGTTTCGTAGAACTTAGATATGCTCGCAGAACGCATAACCTCCACATTCCGTAAGCTACTGTACAGTGTGGGAACTTCATGTACGAGCTTTATTTCTCTCCTTTCTCGTTTCATTCACAATAGTAAGGCGTTACTTGTTGACGCACACCGCCTTTCTTTGTAGCCTCGTCCGCAGCTCGTGGTCGTGCGGTAGCGTTCTCGCTTCCCACGCCCGGGTTCACGGGTTCGATTCCCGGCGGGGTCAGGGATTTTTCTCTGCCTCGTGATAACTGGGTATTGTGTGATGTCCTTAGGTTAGTTAGGTTTAAGTAGTCCTAAGTTCTAGGGGACTGATGACCATAGATGTTAAGTCCCATAGTGCTCAGAGCCATACTTTGTAGCCTCGACCATTAGAATTTATTGAGCATTTACACTGAGGTGAGACCAAGAGATGAATACACTAAGCAGATTCAGAAGGATGTAGGTTGCAGTAGTTACTCAGAGATGAAGAAGCTTGCACAGGACAGAGTACCATGGAGAGGTGCATCAAACCGGTCTCAGGACTGAAGACCACAACAACAAGAATACACTGAGGTGACAAAAGTCATGGGATAGTGATATGCACTCATACAGATAGCGGTACTATCGCGTACACAAGGTACAAAAGGGTAGTACATTGCCGGAGCTGTCATTTGTACTCAGGTGATTAATGTGAAAAGGTTTCCGACTTGATTAAAACCACACAACAGGAATTAACAGACTTCGATCGTAGAGTAGTAGTTGGAGCTAGACGCATGGGACATTCCATTTCGAAATTCGTTACGGAATTCAATATTTCATTATCCACGGAGTCAAGGGTGTGCCGGAAATACCACATTTTCTGGCATTACCACTCATTATGGACAACGCAGTCGCCGGCGGCATTCACTTAAATGCTAAGAGCAGCAGCGTTTGCGTAAAGTTATCAGTGCTAACAGACAAGCAACACTGTACGAAATAACCGCCGAAATCAATGTGGGACGTTCGACTAATGTATCCGTTACGACAGTGCGGCGAAATGTGGCGTGAATGGGCTATGGCAGCAGACTACTGATACGAGTGCCTTTGGCTAACAGCCCGACATCGTGTTCGGCGCCTCTGCTGGGCTCTTGACCATAGCGGTTGGATCCTAGATGACCGGAAAACCATGGCCCGGTAAGATGAGTCCCGACTTCAGCTGGTAAGAGCTGATGGTTTGGCGATGACCCTACGAAGCCATGGACCTGAGTTGTCAACAAGGCACTGTGCAAGCTGCTGGTGGCTCCATAATGGTGTGAGCTGTGTTTACATGGAATGACCTGGCTCTTCGTTACGCTCGGTTACTTGGAGACCATTTGCAACCATTCATGGACTTCATGTTCCTAAAAACGACGGAATTTTTATGGATGAGAACGCACCATGTCACTGGGCCACAACTCTTCGCTACTGGTTTGAAGAGCATTCTCGACAACTGGAGCGAATGATTTGGCCGCTCAGATCGCCCGACATAAATCCCATCGAACATTTCTGGGACATAATCTAGAGGTCAGGTCGTGCACAAAATCCTGCACCAGTAACACTTTCGCAATTTTGGACGGCTATAGCGGCGGCATGGCTCATTATTTCTGTAGGGTGCTTCCAACGACTTGTTGTGCCCTTGCCACGTCGATCTGCTGCACCACGACGGGCAAAAGGATGATGGTGATGTCGGTTTGTGAGGCGCTAAACGTCGTGGTCGTCGGCGCCCGTACGAGTTCCCAATCTTTCCGCTTCCAGTCTCGCCACGTCCCGAATGATGATAAGACGATGAAGGACAACACAAACGGCCAGTCCGCGGGCGAAGAAAATCCTCAATCCGACTGGGAATCGATCCCGGGCAAAATGAGGTCCGACACGATATTAAGACATATCCCATGACTTTTGTCACCTCAGTCTATATGACGTTCCGACGTTGACTAATATGCGACAAAGCCCGAAGTTCTCATTAAATTAGCTTGTGTTGTAACAATTAAGACAATGATTCTCTGTTCATGTTTGGATATTGGGTCTCACAGCAGACGGTCGACATAGAAATTTTAAGCAGTTTTGAAAAAAAAAAAAAATGGCTCTGAGCACTATGGGACTTAACATCTGAGGTCATCAGTCCCCTAGAACTTACAATTAGAACTACTTAAACCTAACTAACCTAAGGACATCACACACATCCGTGCCCGAGGCAGGATTCGAACCTGCGAACGTAGCGGTCGCGCGGTTCCATGCTGAAGCGCCTAGAACCGCTCGGCCACTCCAGCCGGCGCGGTTTTGAAGAGTGTCTGCGTATTGCAAAGGTCCGTGACAGCAGTCGAAGTGGTGACTGGCAATATTAGCCGCATTAGCCAGATGTATGCGGGAAGGTTCAATTGGAAAATTGGGACCAATGTAATGTTCCCTCTCCTCTTCATCTAGCCTGGAGTAGCAAAGGACGACAGCTGTTGTCCATCGCCCGCTTGGTCCACGAAATAAACTTGGTTTGCCTACACCACGTAGTTGCGCCACGACTGTACCGGAAACATTTATTTACTAGAGGCGGACCGACCGTCTGTTCTCTTGTATTTGTGAAATTAAAGCGTAAGAAAAGGTTAAATTGCCACAACTCTTACGCATTGATTTAAGGAATGGGACTATCACATTTCACTGTCATAAACCCCACAATGCGACAACTGAACCATAAATTATACACCACAAACAGCACTTCTTAACTTCCCAACAACGTCATTGGAATCTCAGAAAGTTCTCGGGGTCATAGGTCAAAACTGCAAGTGTCATATAGCTAAAAAAAATTGGACAAATATGAATGTTTTCTACTTAGTCAAACAACGCTAGCCGGCCGCGGTGGCCGTGCGGTTCTGGCGCTGCAGTCCGGAACCGCGAGGCTGCTACGGTCGCAGGTTCGAATCCTGCCTCGGGCATGGGTGTGTGTGATGTCCTTAGGTTAGTTAGGTTTAAGTAGTTCTACGTTCTAGGGGATTTATGACCTAAGATGTTGAGTCCCATAGTGCTCAGAGCCATTTGAACCAAACAACGCTAAGTTTCAGAGTTTGGAAGTTCTATAAGTTAAACAGGGCTGACACCTAAAAATACACCTTTCTAAGCAACATCAAAGCATTGCTTTCGAATATTCGAAGTATCAGTATGGCTATCACTATAAAAGGAAATCTTGTACGAAAAATAGAAGAAGAACATTACTACTGCCTTTGTGGGCTTCCTTACGATTACGTTCCCAACAAGCAGAATTCTCTTTACTTGTTTCGTCAGCACCATTCCAACGATATGTAGCTAAAATGGCATACAATATAGTTAAGTATAGATAAGTAAAGATGTTCTCAACTCTAGGCTAATTTGTATACCACAGTATTACGCTTGACAGGTCCTAATGCCTCCCCCCCCCCCCTCCTCCGACCCTGAACTGGCGTATCCAGTCAGTTATGGGGAGAAATACGGTTTAACTTAGATCTCATGACACAGTAAAACGTTACATTTTTCACATTAACAAAGGCTGACAGACCTTAAAAACGCAATGTCGCAAAAGAATCCGAATGGTAACCGAGGATTGAAACCCGAACAAAGAAATTAAAAACACAGCTTCTTAAAGGCGAATTATACTTATTTTTACAGTGCTTCTACTTCAGTGACAAGTTCAATACCCGATTTAGACTTCGGAAGACAGAATATTCTCCTTTCGTATATACTTCTCTTTAGCAACCTCAATATGATTATGTAGGTCACGGAAAGAGCCAGCACTATGATCTATTGCTCAAGCCAGCAACGTGCTGAGCAGAATAACAGGTATGGAAGGTCGCCGTAAGGCTGTCGCCCTTGGCTGACACAAAAAGGAAATAATTAAGTAAAAAAGAGTAAGAAAACATTGTCCGACTTTTTCTCTTTGCATGAGGCCTTTGAGTACATGACAGAGCACATACACCCAGCTGTTACTTGTACAAGAAATACATTTCTAAATAAGTGCATGCACTACAAATCGGTGGATAATTGCCTAAATCCTTGCACCATCTATACCTATAAAACTGTAATCGTGTCTACACCTACGCTGTCCACTGTTGTCTGGACTTCCAACATGTACCAACTGATAAGGTATCCCCATTCTTGTCAGGATATGTAAACGTCTAAGAATGTTCTACTTCTCAGTTTTCCCCGTAATCTCAAGTTCTGTTACTATACTGCAAACACACCAAAACGTCCCTCAACCATACATCCACAGAACGTGTATGTTTCCTTCCATTACGACTTCTAACTACTCCCACATCCAAATGGTGATGTCCTTCCTGATAATTATGAATCTGTCCTGTCATATGTAACAGAGCCTCCCTCTCCTTCACCACATAGCAGTACCTCTCCTATCTTCTTTTCTCCTTCATATCTCTTAACTGTGATTCAGAATCCATGTACCTAAACAACCACATTGTTTTTCTTCTCCTCTCTAAATACTTCATAACAACCATGCATCCATCTCAGATTCCAAGTTCACTGCTGCGCCTACCCCTAAAATTTACGAAACCTTTATTTCTTTCAAACTCAGATTCCCTACATTAAATCGACGTACTCAAATGCCCATCCTTCACACAGTACACTCTAATCATGTAAGGGCTGTGGACCTATATTCGGGGACTCCATGACTTTATCTTTCAAAAAGATAACACGAGGCAGAATGTGACCTGTGCTGACCTGACCTTCGTCAATATATAGGGTGTTCAACTGTTACCCCAGCCAGCACGTTCTCCAGATCTCTCACTCATTAAGAACTTCTGGCCACGGTCTGCCAAAAGACTGGTACATCGCCCTTCACCATCCTCTACAGCTGTGTTGAAGCAGTGTGGAATGCACGTACCCATGTCTATCATCTAAGCTCAGTTCGATTGGATTCTCAGCCGGCCTGAAACCATTATTGGTGCCAGAAGTGGCAGCTCTGTGTATTAAATTGGCCCCACCGTGTAGCTCCAAAGCCAACGACCTTGCCGCAGTGGTAACACCGGTTCCCGTCAGATCACCGAAGTTAAGCGCTGTCGGGCTGGGCTAGCACTTGGATGGGCGACAATCCGGTCTGCCGAGCGCTGTTGGCAAGCGGGATGCACTCAGCCCTTGTGAGGCAAACCGAGGAGCTACTTGATTGAAAAGTAGCGGCTCCAGTCTCGGAAACTGACATATGGCCGGGAGAGCGGTGTGCTGACCACATGCCCCTCCATATCCGCATCCAGTGACGCCTGTAGGCTGTGGATGACACGGCGGCCAGTCGGTACCTTTGGGCCTTCAGGGCCTGTGCGGGAGGAGTTAAGGAGTATAGTTTAGTTTACCTCCAAATCACAAATTTAATTATGTATTCTTCTACCATGCAGTATACACACTGTAAGTACACTGTCCACTCACATTAATGTTATCACTTGCCAAAAGCCTGAATAACCACGTTATGCACGGCACACGACTGTGAGACATGCTGTGCTACATTTCTCGGTTGAGGATCCATGGCGCGTTCAGCCCGATCCAGATGGTCTCACGGATTCCCTACTGGGTTTAAATCCAGGGAGTTTGATGGCCGTCGGAGTACGGTGAACTCATCCTGGTGCGCTTCGAACCAACCACATACACAGCGAGGAGTGTGACGCATTGCATTGTCCTGCTGATAGATGTCATTGTGCCGAGCAAAAACAAACTGCATGTAGAGGTAAACATGGTCCCCAAAGATAGATGTGTAATGGTTTTATCAATTGTGCCTCCACTCGTAAACAACGAACCATAAGGCAACACATCGGAAATCAACGAAAAAAGCATTATATATTTCGGATGCGAACTACGAACAATTTACAATAAATTCACACATTATAGAATAATTTATCTTCTATAAAATTTACGATACTACAACGCTAATTTATAAAATAAAATACACGGAACATTATATACAGTATAATAAAATATTATGCAGTGTTTGCTTCATATCTCATTCTTCCAGAAGTCCACATGTGCCCTCACTGTTTCGCTGCATGCCCTAAGATCTTGGGCCGTGCACGCTCTTGGATGGTTTACTAGCGGACATTGAAGCAGGTGGCTCATGGTCTGGATGTTCCCACACGGACACAAAGCGCTTTCACTAATTCCCCACTTGTGCAGATTTTTGTTACATCTGCCCATTCCTGAACGCAGACCGCTCAGGGTTTTCCATTTCTCCCACTCCGCACTTGGTGGCAGCACTTCCTCAGAATCGTGAGCAGATTCTTGTTTTTACTGCCACAGTCTTTTTCTAGAAGTTTTTGGTGGATCTGTGAGTGGTTCGGTTGCGTGGAGAAAACTACTTCTTGACTTAAGGCGTTTTGGTACCATTTGGTACACATGTAGCGGACGACGTTTATCTTGAACTTGTTTTGGTTCGAAAATGGCTCTGAGCACTATGGGACTCAACTTCTGGGTCATCAGTCCCCTAGAACTTAGAACTACATAAACCTAACTAACCTGCGACAGTAGCGGTCGCGCCGTTCCAGACTGAAGCGCCTAGAACCGGCCGGCGAACCTGTTTTGTTCGTTCAATTCTGCTCTGTATTGAACGTAGGACATTTGGCGGAGCAATTCCAGATAAGCAGTATGGGTGTTCTACTCTTGTTGGCTTAAGACATCCAGTAATACGTCAGAGAGGCGAAGCGAGATCTGAATGTTTGGTGGAATGACACAACATTAACACACTGCCTTTTCCGAGTGTACTTGGGAGTTACTGTTGATAGCACACTGCCATTCAAGCGGCACATTGAGAAGAGCAGGGCAAAAGTCCAATCACGGAATAACTAGTACTTGGCGAGCTAACAACATCAAAATGGAGAGCTAATCCAAAAGTTTTACGCACCACCGCAATGGCACTCTGTTACTCTGCTGCTGAGTTTGCAAATTCTGTCTGGGAGCGGTCATGCCACACAAACAAACTGGAAAAAAGCATTGTAGCAAAGCTATCGAAAAAAATTCCCTCGGCACCATGACGATATGTGCTGTGCTTGCCGGCGTGTGTTAGCAGACTAAAGGTACGTTGTCCAAGGCGCGACGCACACTAGCGACTGCGACGGGTCGCTACGTGACGTCAGAAGTTGTCCGCTGGCGCATGCGCAGTTCGAGTTTGGGATGCGACGCGCGACTGTTGCGGCAGCTGTCGCAGCACTGCACCAGTGAGCAGTGTTGCGACGGAAGTCGCACGACACAAAGACGTACGGCTGCGAGAAAGATGTCGAGCCAGTCAAGGAAAACTGAAATGAGCCACTCACAGGATGTGATGCTCTGTGAGCTGGTCTCGCAACAGCCTTGCCTTTACGATTTGAAGAACCCTAAATATAGAGACACTATGTTCAGAGACAGAATTTGGGAAGTAATTGGTGCACAGTTGAAACTGGCAGGTGAGTGAAATATATAATATTTTCCCATTAATGCAAATTTTTCAGGCCTGTTATGAAAATCAGTATAATCCATGCAGATGTAGAATTAGAATGATGAAAATGAACTTGAAGGTCAATTTTCGCATTACTCTTTTTTGTGACGATAAAAATTGAAAACGGCAAATACATTATAAAATGAACAATCTAAAGTACAACGAGAAAGTTACATTTTACAATACCTTCACTTTGAAAGTAAACGGTAGATTGGTGCCTTGATGATACCTTCTAGTTGTGAAAAACCACCACCAGATTGTTGTACAGCTTTCTGTAATCAATAGATGTTCGTTTTTGAGGAAGGCGTTT
This sequence comes from Schistocerca serialis cubense, assembly GCF_023864345.2. Lineage (NCBI taxonomy): Eukaryota > Metazoa > Arthropoda > Insecta > Orthoptera > Acrididae > Schistocerca > Schistocerca serialis. The sequence goes on from NC_064639.1 coordinate 595,226,611, forward strand.
CTCAACAGATTGCGCAAACAGTATGCTGCAATAAGTAATTTGTCACATTCACTTCAATTCATTGGTAGAAGATGGTGCTCAAAAAACTTGTGCCAAAAGTGCACTACTGTTTTAAAAGGCCCTTCTGGTCTGACACAGTTCACAATTGAAATTCGTCTTTTGTAAATCCTGGAGTCATCTTTTGAGTGCAGCTTGGCAAGATTAAATGTTGATGTCATTCATAACGATGTATGCTGTCAGAATACAAGAATATGGAAGTTCATTTCGATGGGAATAAAGAGTCAGTCGGCTATGAAAGTTGCCTTAGCTTGTTCCAAAAGTTTCTGCATGGGAGAAACTGACAAGTATAATTTGGGGAAATTTTGTGAACAAGCACGGGCATTATTTCTTCCACATTTCTGCCAGTGTATACTGTAGACGTTCAGAATCAAAATTCTAGAGATGTTTAAGGTGTAACCCTATCTTGTTGTCAAGAACTTGAAACAATGCAATGAAGCTAGCGTGCGCTTATTGTTAATAAACTTATCTTTCATTGGAATTTTAGGTGAAATGTGCAAAAACAGATGGAGGAATATTCGGGACTCGTATCAGAGAAATAAACGAGAAAGAAAGCTTGGAACAGGTTCAGATGCCTCAGCAAAACCAAGAAAATGCGTTCTGCTTGATCACTTGGCTTTAAGAAACCTACGTTTCGTGGCATTTTAAATGAAATTGTCAAGAGCATATGGAGAAATATTAGTAACTCATACCGGAGGAATATGACATAAAATGGTTTCATTAGGTCCAAATGTGTCAGCGAAACAAAACAAATGCATTCTCTATCGTGTGATGACCACACGATTCTCGTTGCGCGTCGACAGAACTGGCGGCCAGTCGCGACGCTCCCGGAGATATATGAGCCCAAATCTCGGAAACGGAGATCGATATCAATCTGATCTCAACTTAAAAAATAATTTCGATATGTTAGCTTCTTTTCATCGGCAACGATGTATGACCTAACGTGAACCATACGTAAAGTAGCCAGCGACCACATTTTTCACTGTACACAATTCAAATTTTATGCAGTAGGTTACTTGTAAATTAAGTATCGGGATAACTGTGACGAATATCGGAAAAATACACACCTCATTATCAAGCTGTGATGTGAAACTGTAAGATACGCAAACATCAATTTTTTGTGCCTTTTACTTTCCTCACAATTGATTGAGAAGTAATATACAGCGAAAAAAACACGCAAAACCGGAAGAGATACTTTCCAATTTTTTAAAGTAAAAGGAGAATCTGTATCGAAAAACTAACTCTGGGAGCCGATGTAACTTTGTTGCATTAACATACAGTATTTTTTACAGCAAGAAAATCTGAATTCATATTTTTCTTATGTATTTGAATCCGCCGCCGCCGTCCGGAGCTTGGGAAACGGCGACGACTCCAGTCGTGTTGTGGCCGTGTCGCCGTCTGCCAGGGTGGGGAAAGAGGAGGGGGCAGCGTCGCAGTCGCAGCCAACTGTCGCGTCTTGCACAACGTAACTTAAGCATGCCAGCGGTATCTGCAGCTGCCGCGAGGAGGGCGGTGGAAAGTGAATGCAGAATGGTGGCAGCGTGCTTTTGTATTCTAACAAAACTCTATTATGTCTGTGGTTTCCTTTGATGCTAAGCGAATACCGGAAATCATTATAAGGTCGGTCTCGGGTACCGTCCCACCCCCACAGCGGTGGTAGTTTCAAAGGCCGCTAGACAGAATAACGGAGAACATATACAAACAACGATGTTTCCCATTCTTCAAGCGCATCCTTGCAGCTGCAGCGGAAAAATACTAGAACTCTGGCTTTCCGAGAAAGGGACAGCTTAAACAGAAACTGTCTTATTCTAACAACAGCGTCAGGTTCCTAGAAAACAAAAAATAATGGAGGACACATACAAACAATAATGTTTCCATTCTTTAAAGGCATCCTTGCAGCTGCATCGGAAAAATACCAGGACTCTGACTTGCTGACAAAGGGACAGTTTAAGCAGAAATCGTCTCACCCCAACAGCAGTGACGCTTTCAAAGATCTTCCTAGAAAATAATGGTGAACATATGCTCTCACCAACAAAGAACAATGCTTCCAGCAAATCCTCCATTCCTCAAAGACATCCAAGAATCTTACGAAAATTATAAAGCCGACAGCTTTGATGTGGACGATTAAAGACTCTCCTGGGAGCGGTGCAGAATGTCGACAAACACCTTCCTAGAACTCACGGGTTAAAACAGCCGACAGCTTTGATGTAGGGTCTCCTGGGAGGGCTGCAGAATGCTGACAAAGGCTTCCCTCGAACTCACCAACTTACATCGTTGTCGGAGGTGACCTTAGAAGAGTCTAAAAGTATGCAGTTTCCCTCTACATTTATGAGAAGTCGCAGTTTCGGCAAGAACACAACAATTTAGCTGAAAGAAGAGGTACGGTCACAAAAGGTTTTCCAGTAGCAGGGGAACCTATGCAGGTTTCTGTCTATAGGACGAACAGAGAGAGAGAGAGAGAGAGTGAGTGTGTGTGTGTGTGTGTGTGTGTGTGTGTGTGTGTGTGTGTGTGTTTACGCGCATGTGTATCCACAACAAGCTAATCCCAACACGCTGACAACCGTTCCAATTGGCTGCCACTAAAATAGGGTAGGAGCCTGGCTGTAAATAAACCAGATCCTGACACAAACCCCCTTATTCCGTCTTAGTTCGCAGCTGCGATTGTCTCTTCGTCGGTTACTATGTTTGTTCCTATGATGTGTAAGATGAAGCACTCTTCGAACACCATAGGCAATGCTAGCGATGGCAAACGGTCAAGACAGCAAGATGTGAGTGACCTACCACGCGAGTACATAATTTCGTGCTTTCAGAAGCGTGCAACTAGGAATATTGCTGTTACATGGTAAAAACTGTGATTATGAACTGAGAATTACGTTGTAATGAAGACTTGCTGTCGTTTTAGCGTATATATACACGAAATTGTTGGGCAATTGGAGCCTGAGACGGAACAGCGAGCTCCACCTGTGATTCAGCCATCAGATCTCCCCTGTAAGTTACCATTTTTTTCATAGCTCTTGATTTCATTCTTTGTGTTTTCGCTGTATATGTGTCTGATCATAAAATGTCTCACAGTCAGAACCAGATACCTCCATGTATTTTCGTTATTTCAAACATCTGTTATTTCGTGGCCCTAAGTGAGTTTTGTCGTTAAAAGGAGTGCTATTTCGTAATTTGTGCTCTCCATTTCGGTGCTAACAGATTTCATCAAAAGCGTCTACTGCACCGTTGATATTCTGGGTTGCTATTTTGCTGACTACAGATTTCGTTAAAACAATTTCCATGCCGGGGAACTAGGATCAAGTGGCTTGGTGTGTGTCCTCGTTAAAGCGATAGTTATTTCTGAGATTTACTAGCTATATGTGTGTGCTTTGTCGTTAAACGACTACTCTGCGTGTGTTCTCATGCATAATTTGGCGTCAGTGTATTCTCGTTGTACAAGTAGTATCAAGTATTTTCCTAGCTCGGATTTAGTATCTGTCTGTGTGTTCTTTGTGTTGAAGATTTCGTTAAAACGACTTCTGTGTTTTTCAAATTCTTGTTCTTTTTGTTATAGCCCACATGCACCAAACGCAGCAGGATTTGTTTCGACAGCTGGAGGCTGGAAGAGGATCTGTACTTCAGCTCCCTCAGATCGTGGATCATCCTCCAGCTGTTATTCCACCAGCAAATGGTTCAAATGGCTCTGAGCACTATGTGACTTAACTTCTGAGGACATCAGTCGCCTAGAACTTAGAACTAATTAAACCTAACTAACCTAAGGACATCATACACATCCATGCCCGAGGCAGGATTCGAACCTGTGACCGTAGTGGTTGCTCGGTTCCAGACTGTAGTGCCTAGAACCGCACGGCCACTACGGCCGGCATTCCACCAGCAGATCAGATGTGTAAGTACACGATTTAGTGTTCAAATTTCGTGTATATTCGCATTTTAGCAAGTTTACAATGTTTTCTCTTGTTACAGTACACGAACTCTGAAAAATAAATAGGCTGGAAGAGAAATACAGCAACGAGCAACCGCTGAGGAAATGGCGCGTGAGCGAGGGTACTGTGAGCCTGATTCGCCTCCAAGGCCAGAGTGGGCAGAGTGCGTCCCAGATGAACAAGGGACGACATTATGTCTTGGGAAGACGTTGAATTAGGTAATTATTTGCGCTACATGTGTGATCTTCGTTTCTTTACAGCAGCAGGCGAGTGTATAACATATATGCTTATTCTCCTTCAAAAATGTTCAAATGTGTATGAAATCTTGTGGGACTTAACTGCTAAGGTCATCAGTCCCTAGGCTTACACACTACTTAACCTAAATTAGCCTAAGGACAAACACACACACACATGCCCGAGGGATGACTCGAACCTCCGCCGGGACTAGCCGCACAGTCCATGACTGCAGCGCCTGAGACCACTCGGTTAATCCCGCGCGTCTATTCTCCTTTTCTCTTTCTCTTCACAGTCACACCATCACAGTACGCTGTAGCGCGGTTACAGCGGCAGATGGCGGAACAAAAAATGTGGCCCCATTAGACACCCTTTTCCATGTCAGATATATCGTTCTCTTTCCGCAATACGACAACGACTGCGCTGTATTCCACGTCCCCCGAGACGCTTTTATGTAGCCTGCACTGCTAGTGCTGCCACTTGCCGCCTGTGAGTGGTTATTGAACGTTGACATCGAACATAAGGGGAGGTCACATTAATGTGACTATGTAAAGTTGCGGGGCCTTTGTTTTTGCTTGCTTATTCTTGAATTGAGAGCAACAGTGTGAGGTGAAATGACAAGTTTAATGTCGCAATATTTCTCACCAAATTACAGCTTCTCACACAGTTTTCAACTCGCCAACATAAAAACAGCGCAATGGATAACACATCTTGTCAACATCAAAAAGTGAAATAAGTTAATACACAACAATATTAAATATTAATTCTCTGAAAGAACATTAATCTTAAGCACAATATTGTTGTTGTTGTTGTTGTTGTTGTGGTCTTCAGTCCTGAGACTCGTTTGATGCAGCTCTCCATGCTAATCTATCCTGTGCAAGCTCCTTCATCTCCCACTACCTACTGCAACCTACATCCTTTTGAATCTGCTTAGTGTATTCATCTCTTGGTCTCCCTATACGATTTTTAACCTCCACGCTGCCCTCCAATACTTAATTGGTGATCCCTTGATGCCTCAGAACATGTCCTACCAACCGATCCCTTCTTCTAGTCAAGTTGTGCCACAAACTTCCCTTCTCCCCAATTCTATTCAATACCTCCTCATGTGATCTACCCCTCTAATCTTCAGCATTCTTCTGTAGCACCACATTTCGAAAGCTTCTATTCTCTTCTTGTCAAAACTATTTATCGTCCATGTTTCACTTCCATACATGGCTACACTCCATACAAATACTTTCAGAAATGACTTCCTCACACTTAAATCTATACTCGATGTTAACAAATTTCTCTTTTTCAGAAACGCTTTGCTTGCCATTGCCAGTCTACATTTTATATCCTCCCTACTTCGAGCATCATCAGTTATTTTGCTCTCCAAATAGCAAGACTCCTTTACTACTTTAAGTGTCTCATTTCCTAATCTAATTCCCTCAGCATCACCGACTTTACATTCCATTATCCTCATCTCTTGGTCTCCCTATACGATTTTTAACCTCCACGCTGCCCTCCAATACTTAATTGGTGATCCCTTGATGCCTCAGAACATGTCCTACCAACCTACCGTTCAACTGCTCGTCCAACTCCTTTGCTGTCTCTGACAGAATTACAATGTCATCGGCGAACATCAAAGTTTTTATTTCTTCTCCATGGATTTTAATATCTACTCCGAATTTTTCTTTTGTTTCCTTCAACGCTTGCTCAATATACAGATTGAATAACATCGGGGAAAGGCTACAACCCTGTCTCACTCCCTTCCCAACCACTGTTTCCCTTTCATGTCCCTCGACTCCATCTGCCATCTGGTTTCTGTACAAATTGTAAATAGCCTTTCGCTCCCTGTATTTTACCCCTGCCACCTTTAGAATTTGAAAGAGAGTATTCCAGTCAACATTGTCAAAAGCTTTCTCTAAGTCTACAAATGTTAGAAATGTAGGTTTGCCTTTCCTTAATCTAGATTCTAAGATAAGTCAGAGGGTCAGTATTGCCTCACGTGTTCCAATATTTCTACGGAATCCAAACTGATCTTCCCCGAGGTCAGCTTCTACTAGTTTTTCCATTCGTCCGTAAATAATTCGCGTTAGTATTTTGCAGCTGTGGCTTATTAAACTGATAGTTCGGTAATTTACACATCTGTCAACACCTGCTTTCTTTGGGATTTGAATTACTATATTCTTCCTGAAGTCTGAGGGTATTTCGCCTGTCTCATACATCTTGCTCACCAGATGGTAGAGTTTTGTCAGGACTGGCTCTTCCAAGGCTGTCAGTAGTTCTAATGGAATGCTGTCTACTCCCTGGGCCTTGTTTCGACTCAGGTCTTACAGTGCTCTGTCAAACTCTTCACGCAGTATCATATCTCCCATTTCATCTGCATCCTCTTCCATTTCCATAATATTGTCCTCAAGTACGTCGCCCTTGTATAGACCCTCTATGTACTCCTTCCATCTTTCAGCTTTCCCTTCTTTGCTTAGAACTGGGTTTCCATCTGAGCTCTTGATATTCATACATATGGTTCTCTTTTCTCCAAAGGTCTCTTTAATTTTCCTGTAGGCAGTCTCTATCTTACCCCTAGTGAGATAAGCCTCTACATCCTTACATTTGTCCTCTAGCCATCCCTGTTTAGCCATTTTGCACTTCCTGTCGATCTCATTTCTGAGACGTTTGTATTCCTTTTTGCCTGCTTCATTTACTGCATTTTTATATTTTCTCCTTTCATCAATTAAATTCAATATTCCTTCTGTTACCCAAGGAGTTCTACTGGCCCTCGTCGTTTTACCTACTTGATCCTCTGCTGCCTTCACTACTTCATCCCTCAAAGCTACCCATCCTTCTTCTACTGTATTTCTTTCCCCCATTCCTCTCAGTTGTTCGCTTATGCTCTCCCTGAAACTCTGTACAACCTCTGGTTTAGTCAGCTTATCCAGGTCCCAACTCCTTAAATTCCCACCTTTTTGCAGTTTTTTCAGTTTTAATCTACAGTTCATAACCAATAGATTGTGTTCAAGAGTCCACATCCTCCACTGGAAATGTCTTACAATTTAAAACCTAGTTCCTAAATCTCTGTCTTACCATTATATGATCTATCTGAAACCTGTCAGTATCTCCAGGCTTCTTCCACGTATACAGCCTTCTTTTATGATTCTTGAACCAAGTGTTAGCTATGATTAAGTTGTGCTCTGTGCAAAATTCTACCAGGCGGCTTCGTCTTTCATTTCTTAGCCTTAATCCATATTCACCGACTACGTTTCCTTCTCTCCCTTTTCCTACTCTCGAATTCCAGTCACCCATGACTATTAAATTTTCGTCTCCCTTCACTATCTGAATAATTTCTTTGATTTCGTCATACATTTCTTCAATTTCTTCGTCGTCTGCAGACCTAGTTGGCATATAAACTTGTACTACTGTAGTAGGTGTGGGCTTCTGTCTATCTTGGCCACAATAATGCGTTCACTATGCTGTTTGTAGTAGCTTACCCGCACTCCTATTTTTTATTCATTATTAAACCTACTCCTGCATTACCCCTATTTGCTTTTGTGTTTATAATCCTGTATTCGCCTGACCAAAAGTCTTGTTCTTCCTGCCACCGAACTTCACTAATTCCCACTATATCTAACTTTAACCCCTCCATTTCCCTTTTTAAATTTTCTACCCTACCTGCCCGATTAAGGGATCTGACATTCCACGCTCCAATCCGTAGAACACGTTTTCTTTCTCCTGATAACGGCGTCTTGTTGAGTAGTCCCCGCCAGGATATCCGAATGGGGGACTATTTTACCTCCGGAATATTTTACCCAAGAGGACGCCTTTATCATTTAACCATACAGTAATGCTGCATGCCCTCGGGGAAAATTACGGCTGCAGTTTCCCCTTGCTTTCATCCGATCGCTGTACCAGCATAGCAAGTCCGTTTTGGTTAGTGTTACAAGGCCAGATCTGTCAATCATCCAGACTGTTGCCCCTGCAACCTGCAACTACTGAAAAGGCTGCTGCCCCTCTTCAGGAACCACACGTTTGTCTGGCCTCTCAACAGATACACCTCCGTTGTGGTTGCACCTACGGTACGGCTGTCTGTATCGCTGAGGCACGCAAGCCTGCCCACCAACGGCAAGGTCCATGGTTCACGGGTGGGGGGGGGGGGGGGGGGGGGGTTAATTGGAAGTTTCTTTACATTAATTCTAAGGAGAACAATATGAAAGTTTAATTGGACGTTTCTTTACAAAATTGCTCCTACACATACGTTATGATGTTGGTCAGTACTACGAAAATCGTCCGATTCCGGTTCAAAGTTCAGTATTATTTAGGATTACAATCAAGTCTACGGTGGATGTTTAGTCAAGTGACAAATTTAAGCGAAAAGATTACCCAAGGCTGCTCGAGTTTACAGTGGACGCAAGAGGGTGAACCAACACAGCTACGCCTCTGCACGCGATATTTACCTTAAGCTGCGACGTGCTGCTGTCTGAAACTTCCTGACAGATTAAAACTGTGTGCCGGACCGAGACTCAAACTCGGGACCTTTGCCTTTCGCGGGCAAGTGCTCTACCAACTGAGCTACCCAAGCACGACTCACGCCCCGTCCTCACAGCTTTACTTCTGCCAGCAGTACCTCATCCTCCCAGTTTTAATCTGCCAAGAAGTTTCATATCAGTCACACTCCACTGCAGAGTGAAAATCCCATTCTGGTGCTGCTGTCTGCAAAGTCGCTCTCTCCCACTGAAATTCCTACAAAACTAATCTGGTCTTTGCTAAACTTTTCAGCAGAAACTTTCCCTATTTTTCTTGTTAAGCCAGAAAACATGTACTCAGCCCTAGTCTTATTATTTGGCGATATACACGCGCGTGGTTGGAGGAGTGTGCATATTATAGTGCCCTCTCAGTTCTCGCAAGAACAACTAACTAATTTGGCTGGTTCGTTTCTCCACAGTTGGAGCTAAACGTTGCTACAGCTAATTCTTTAGCTGGAGTGCAGTGGCTGTGAACGCAGTGTCCACACAAATTGTTCTCTGTGTCGTACGGAGCGTTAAGCGCTCCGTTCTGCACTTGACGCCAATTCAGAGAAGAGTCCCTTAAAATTTCTCTCTTGTCCTACTCATGGCAGAACTGTCTCCCACCACTTGGGTTCCTTTTTCACCTCCCAGCTTTCTTCAACCAATAGGAGCATTCCTCTTATTTTGTGGAAACACCCTCTACCAATCGCAACGTCCCTTCTATCAAATTGCGTCGAAACTTCAGTATTTTTCTCCCTCCTAGTGCGTTTCCGCCAATCGGACGTTTTGTGCCCATTCTAGACGCCTAAAGTACATTGCCCTTTCCATGTGTCACACTTGCTGGACGAAAATGCGTCACTCTTTTGTTTGTATCCCGTTAGAATTCCGTAACGCAGTTTTCTAAAGCTTCTCCTCTGCCCTTGAGCAGATGCCTTGCTACAGGCGGTCCTCCAGCTTGAATCACCTGGTTTAGGGTTGCTGTCCTCCTTCCTGCCACCCATTTAAGTGGTTTCCGGCGTAACTTCCGCAGCGCGGCTTCGCTACGCTGTTGTGGAGCTGATTTTTCAAAACTAAAAGCGTCTCGACTCGCGTTCCCTGTTCTACTTTCCGCTCAAAGACATGCATTGTATAGGATTGGTGTGTTAATTACCATCGACTGACTGTCATCCCTTTTTGTAATACATATTGATAGGCAAATGTTCTCATAACTGTCGATTTACATTAGGTATCATATTCACCTTCTCATTGCGATTTGTGAAGGTCTCATGTAAGGTGTGAATCTGACCATTTATTCGGCCACCTTACAACTGGACAGTGTAAAATTGCATTATTTGCCATCATTATTGGTGTTGCAATTTTAATGGCCAACATTGTTAGAAATTCTGAGTAAAATAGGCGTAAGCTATAGGAAAAGACAGGTAATAAGCAACACGAGGTGTGATCAAAAAGTAACGGATTTTTTTTTTAATTTCACAGGCTTTATACATCGGATTTTCAAATTTTCTTTTTAATCTTTTTGGTACACATGTTCCTGGTGTATTTCTGCATTTTAAACTGTTTTGAATATTCAGTTTATTGTTGACAGTCGAAAAGGTTATAACTGTTTTCGAATGCTCGACGAATTTTGACTTTCGAAAAAGATGGGTAAAAGAATTTGCATTACATTTTGCTTGAAAAATGGAATAAAGTGCAACACCGCATTCGAAATGTTCACTTCGGCTTTTGGCGAAACTACTATGAGTGAAACAAGGATTTACGAGTGGTACACAAGTTTCAAAGAGGGCGAGAAGACGTCGAAGACGACGACCGCTCCGGACGCCCTAGCACACCAATTCAAATGGCTCTGAGCACTATGGGACTTAACATCTGAGGACATCAGTCCCCTAGACTTAGAAATACGTAAACCTAACTAACCTAAGGACATCACACACATCAATGCCCGAGGCAGGATTCGAACCTGCGACCATAACAGCCGCGTGGTTCCGGACTGAAGCCCCTAGAACCGCTCGACCACAGCGGCCGGCTGCACATCAGTTACTGACGACAGTGTGTAAGAAGTGTGCAGCGAGATTGCTGTAGCTGTTCGCATATTCTTTGGCTCATGTCTAGCAATGTTTTCGCATGTTTTGGGCATGAAACGCGTAGCAGCAAAGCTTGTTCGGAAACTGTTTCATTTGGACCAAAAACGATGTCGCGTAGCCATCGCTCAGGGACCGCTGAATGAAGTCGGAACGATCCAGAACTTTTAAAGACGGTTATAATGTGTGACGAAACACGGGTGTACGGATAGACGTCGAAACCGAGGCCATTCGTCCCAATGGAAACTGCCTGAAGAGCCAATACAAAAAAAAAGCTCGACATGTTCGATCACATATGAAGGTTCTTCTCACTATTTTCTCCGATGATATCATGAGTTCATGCCTTATGGTTGTACGGTCAATAAGGAATACTGCGTGGAAGTTATGGGCCGTTTTCGTGAAGTAATCCGATCCGAAGAAAGCGACCAAAATTGTGGCAATACCTTTCGTGGAAATTGCATCACAATAATGCACCCGTTCACACTTCAATGCTTGTTCATGACTTTTTGGCAGACAACAAAACCGTCATGTTGCCTCAGCCGCCATATTCGCCAGACATGGTCCCCTGCGACTTCTTTCTGTTCCCTAGGTTGAAGACAACCATGAAAGGACGTCGTTTTGCCACCAATGATGTGATGAAAACAGAATCGCTGAAGGAACTGAACACCGTAATGAAAAGTGTATTCCAGAAGTGGTTCCACAATTGGAAAAAGCGCTGGCACAAGTATATTATATCTGAGGGGGATTACTTTAAGGGGGAAAAATTTGATGTTGATGAATTAATAAGATACTTTAAGAAAAATAAAAATTCCTGTTGCTTTCTGATCACACCTCGTACGTACACGACCAAGACGGAACCGTAAGAATACAAGACCAAAAACTAAGTATCTGGATTAAAAAGGGCGTAAGGGACACAGTCTTTCGCCCCTGAAGTTCAATCTGTGTATCGGGGAAGCAATGACTAAAATGAAAGAAACGTTCAGGAGTGGGATTAAAATAGGGAGTGAAGGAATATCAATGGTAAGATTCGCAGATAATATTGTTATTCTCAGTGAAATTGAGAAAGAATTTCAGGACGTGTTGAATGGAATGAATGGTTTTTATGGGTACAGAATATGAATGAGAGTAAACTGAAGAAAAATGAAACTATGAACTTAATATCAAAATTTGTGATGACGAAGTAGAGAAGTTAAGGAATTCTTGTACCTTGGAAGCAAAATGAAGCATAACGTACAAAGTCAAGAGGATATAAGGATAAGCTAGTACAGGGCATTCTTGGCCAAAACAAATATACTAGTATTGAACATTGATCTTAATTTGGGAACAAATTTATGAGAATGTACAACTGGAAGACAGCGTTGTATGCCAGTGATTCACGGATGTGAGAAAATTGGAAAAGAGAAAATGGAAGCATTTGAGATGTTGGGCTACAGAAGAAAGTTGCAAATCAGATGGACTGATACGGTAAGGAATGAGGAGGCTGTCCGGAGAATCGGGGAGGAAAGGAATATAAAGGAATATATGGAAAATACTGACGAGAAGAAGGGACAGGATGATAGGACATTTGTTAAGACATCAGGAAATACACTACTGGCCATTAAAATTGCTACACCAAGAAGAATGCAGATGATAAACGGTTATTCATTGGACAGATATATTATACTAGAACTGACATGTGATTACATTTTCACGCAATTTGGGTGCATAGATTCTGAGAAATCAGTACCCAGAACAACCACCTCTGGCCGTAATAACGGCCTTGATAAACCTGGGCATTGAGTCGAACTGAGGTTGGATGGCGTGTACAGGTACAGCTGTCCACGCAGCTTCAACACAATACCACAGTTCATCTAAGTAGTGACTGGCGTATTGTGACGAGCCAGTTGCTCGGCAACCATTGATCAGACGTTTTCAGTTGGTCAGAGAACTGGAGAATGTGCTAGCCAGGGCAGCAGTCGAACATTTTCTGCCGGGAAGGCCCGTACAGGACCTGCAACATGCGGTCATACATTATCCTGCTGAAATGTAGGGTTTCACAGGGATCGAATGAAGGGTAGAGCCACGGGTCGTAACACATTTGAAATGTAACGTCCACTGTTCAAAGTGCCGTCAATGCGAACAAGAGGTTACCGAGACCTGTAACCAATGGCACCCATACCGTCACGTCGGGTGATACGCCAGTATGGTGATGGAGATTAACGCTTCCAATGTGCGTTCACCGCGATGTCGCCAAACACGGATGCGACCATCATGATGCTGTAAACAGAACCTGGATTCATCCGAATGAATGACGTTTTGCCATTCGTGCACCCAGGTTCGTCGTTGAGTACACCATCGCAGGCGCTCCTGTCTGTGATGCAGCGTCAAGGGTAACCCCAGCCATGGTCTCAGTGCTGATAGTCCATGCTGCTGCAAACGTCGTCGAACTGTTCGTGCAGGTGGTTGTTGTCTTGCAAACGTCCCCACCTGTTGACTCAGGGATCGAGACGCGGCTGCACGATCCGTTACAGCCATGCGGATAAGATGTCTGTAATCTCGACTGCTAGTGATACGAGGCCGTTTGGATCCAGCACGGCGTTCCGTATTACCCTCCTGAACCCACCGATTCCAGATTCTGCTAACAGTCAATGGATCTCGACCAACGCGAGCAGCAATGTTGCGATACGATAAACCGCAATCGCGATAGGCTACAATCCGACCTTTATCAAAGTCGGAAACGTGATGGTACGCATTTCTCCTCCTTACACGAGGCATCACAACAACGTTTCACCAGGCAACGCCGGTCAACTGCTGTTTGTGTATGAGAAATCGGTTGGAAGTTTCCTCATGTCAGCACGTTGTAGGTGTCGCCACCGGCGCCAACCTTGTGTGAATGCTCTGAAAAGCTAATCATTTGCATATCACAGCATCTTCTTCCTGTCGGTTAAATTTCGCGTCTGTAGCACGTCATCTTCGTGGTGTAGCAATTTTAATGGCCAGTAGTGTAACTTCCATGGCGCTAGAAAGGGCTGTAGGAGGTAAAGAATGTAGGAAAAGACAGATTGGAAGACATTCAACAAACACCTAAGGGCATATAGCGGTTGGACGAAAATATGGAAACACCGTGAGAAATGTATTCTTGAACACAAATTCAGATGTTAGCCAAGCCTGCAGGTTGCGCTGTTGTATTTGACCACGAACAGCAAGCGTGCAATGTAATCAAGTGACCATCGTGGTCAGAACATTGTTCTGTGTAGTTGTGAGTGCTTTATGTCAAAGGTAAGTGAATCAGAACGTGGACAGATCATTGGCGATCGTATATTGGGTGATTCGTAAACAATTTAGCCGTAGAGTTTAGAGTGTGGAGTGGTGCCGTATCGAAGACTTATACGGCATACAGGGAAACAGAAACAACATGACGCGCTAAGTTACTACGCGGACGAACGTGTCTGTTGATTGATGGTGAAGACGGTCGTGGAGGAGGATGGTGTCGAAAAATAAGGGGATGACAAATGCAAAAGTCTCTGCAGAACTGAATGTCGGACTCGTGAACACTGGGAGCGTCTATGAGTAGCTCCACAAGCAGGGAACTGAAGTGCGAACTGGAATTCAAAAGCCAACGTCAGTGAGGCAAATGTCCGTAACAGGAAAACGTGGTGCCGAAGCCATGAAACCTGGAATATGGACCAATGGAAGAAAGTAATTTGCTCGCACGAGGCTTCTTTCACACTGTTTCCGACTTGAGGTCAAGTTTATGCCCCAAGAGTGAAACATGGCGGGGTTTCGGTGACGATCTGGGCAGCCATGTCTTGGTATTCCGTGGGCCCCATGGTTGCTCTGCAAGATCCCATTGTTACCAAGGATTATGTGACCATTTTTGCTGATCAGGTCCTTCCCATGATACAGTGTACGTTTCCCAGTGACAACGCTGCGCCCCAAGACAACGGGGACTCTTTTCACACAGCTCGCACCGTCCAGGACTGCTTTTGTCAGTACGACAATGAATTGTTGCACGTCCCCTAGCGACCACAGTTACTACGTCTTATGTTATTGAGCCTTTGTGGTCTACTTTGGAGAGAACGGTGCGCGATCGGTTTATCTCTGTAATCGTTTCTGAACTTGCCAATATATTGTGGCAAGAATAGCGTTAAGATTCCCTTGAAAACCATACTGGACCTGTATTTCTCCATTTAGAGGCGACTGCAAGTTATTTTGAATTCCAACAGTTGTTCTACGCCGTATAAGGCATGGTAATGTGTTGTATTTTTAGTGTTTACATACTTTTGTCCAACCCGTGTAAAAAGATCTCTGTTGGTCCATCATGGACAGGGGACATTGACTGGTTAAGTACTTGTCAATTTCATTGAAATTCACCAACAGCCGTGTAACTTCAGATGGTACTGTATTTTGAAGGCTACCAGTTTCAGTATTTCACTACATCATCTCTTCAAATGAACGAAAATGTCATATAGAGCTACCAATCTCTGGATGTCGTGAATTCAATCGTTACATTAGTGCTTCATTCGAAGACTTGGTACCTTATCGCCGGCCGGTGTGGCCGAGCGGTTCTAGGCGCTTCAGTCTGGAACCGCGCGACTGCAACGTTCGCAGGTTCGAATCCTGCCTCGGGCATGGATGTGTGTGATGTCCTTAGGTTCGTTAGGTTTAAGTAGTTCTAAGTTCTGGGGGACTGATGACCTCAGATGTTAAGTCCCATAGTGCTCAGAGCCATTTGAACCATTTTGATACCCTATCAGGTCTTCGAATAAAGCACTAGTGTAACGACTGAATTCACAACATCCGGAGATTTATGGCTCTGTATAACATTTTCGATTATGTGTACAGATGCATATGGGGCCTGAAGATGGCGTAGCGAAATGCTGAAACTGGAAGCCTTCAAAATAAAATAAAATAACATCTCAAGTTACACGGCTGTTGGTGAATTTCATTGACATGACAGGCATGTAGGGAGAAGATGGCACAAGCGGAATTCGTGGCGGGTCGCATCAAACTATCACAAGATTGATGACTCAAAAAAATAAATAAATAAATAAAGTATAAGAAGAGTAGTACTGACCGAAACGCGCCAACAAAGAGAATCGGTTCAGCTACTTGAACGCATCACGGGTAATGATTTAAGATTAGCAAGAAGAAAACTGGAGCCCTGTGCTACATGAATGATGTTTCCTTGCCCGTGTGGAGAGACGTGAGTGATTAAATTAAGCCTGGCAGCTGTGTGATGCGCCGCCTGCATTTGACGCCGTGGCGTGCCGCGACCTTGTTTGCTGCCGGCCGCGGCGTGCGAGCCGAGAGCCGGATACGCGCGGTGCCGGGCAAGGACGCGCCAGCCCGCCTGCAGAGCTGACTGACTGGTGGTGACGCAGGCGCGCCCTGTATCGGGGACAGGACACGGGGACTCGCCGGCTCGAGACCTGATCGGCCGGCCACTTTCTCCGCCAAAGCCGCCCAGGCAGCAGGCACCGCTGCCGTGGCCTTATCTCCGGCCTTGCGTAACTGTGCTAGGCACAGCTGTTCGTGTACAGGTACGAACGCGGCTGCCGCTGCACTGCCAGGCGGACGCGTAGGGGTGGCGGTTAGTTTAACCTATTAAAACCGCTCAAAATAACCGTTTTCTGAAATAACCGATTTTCCGTTCCTTATTCCTATTATTTTCTGTATTAAAGTTAGATCTCTAACAAAGATTGAAAAATTGTGCCTCCTTCAGTTTCAAGATATGAAACGTCCCCTTTGAACAATTATACATGACTGTGCTTAAACTGACACACAATATTTTGCTAGCGCAACGCAATCTGACTTTCAAAATTCCCTACAAAAGAATGGCCCTGACTAACATTAAACTATACCTTTCACAAATCACTTACCTCACAAAAATCTTCGCTGCTCAAGCTACTGCAATACAGCGAGCGCCACTACTGACAGCTAAATAAAAGATTCAAACTATGGAAGGCACTAACTACTGATAGGGATAGTTAGCAAATGAAAGATATTAATAGAGGACAAACAATGTATTTACCTTGATATCATCATATATAAATATAGCAGTTCATGACAAATTTCAAATCTCCGCCATCTCTCTCCCCACATCCACCACTGCTGGCGGCTCACCTCCAACTGCGCAACGCTACGCGCTGTTCACAGCCAGCTGCCTAACACTACAATGGCGAGTATTACAACAATGCAAAGCAGCCACAGACTGCACACAGCACAGCCAGTGATTTTCATACAGAGGTGGCGTTACCAATAAAAAAACCTAAACAGCCTACTTACATAGAGGAAACATAAACAAACAGCCTACTTACATAGAGAAAACATAAACAGCCTACTTACATAGAGAAAACATAAACAGCCTACTTACAGATACAGAGAAGTAAAATACAATGAAGCGCCAAAGAAACCGGTATAGGAATGCGTATTCAGATACGGAGATACCTAAATAGGCAGAACACGGCGCTGCGGTCGGCAACGCCTATGTAGACAAGTGTCTGGGGCAGTTGTTAGATCGGTTACTGCCTCTACAATGGCAGCTGAATACTATTTAAATGAGTTTGGAGTTAGTGTTATAGTCGGCGCACGAGTGCTGGGACTTGCCATCTCCGAGGCAGCAATGAAGTAGGGATTTTCCAGAACGACCATTTCACGAGTGTACCGTGAATATCAGGAATCCGGTAAAACGTCAACTCTCCGACTTCGCTGCAGCTTCGTCGCTGGCTTTTTTCACATCTTCACTGTATCTCAAATTTTGTGTGAATTACTTACTAAATTAAAAGAAATGTTTTTTCTAATATTCGAGGTTATATAGATGTAAATGTGCACTCTCTAAGCTGATATCCTTACTGGCTGGACATGGAACATTACTTTTTGCTCTATAACATGTACCGCGTGGTTATGATTAAACTTCCCCTCTTTAACACGTTATAACGCGGAAACTAATTACTGTACGAGTACCAAACTTGGTAGTATTAATGTCCAGAGTATGGGGTGCATGATTTCCATGAATCACAGTGCCAACGTCCAGTTCCAACTATGGCCACCAGGTGCCGTGATCAGTCATCGTGATTCATAGTCTCACAACACCTGACCAGTTGCAGTGCACTTGTTGACGTGTCAACATGAGCTTGGACAAAAGAAGCAGGGCATTGTTGATCAAGCTCTATATCAAAACAACGACACCGTCTTCCATATTCAGCTCCTGCAGCAGGTTATTTACGCTACTTTTTCCGTAGTATCTTTTCGTCCACCAATAGAAACTACGCCTTTCTCTTCGTCTGCTTGAATTTTTTAGGATTAACGGTACGACCCCAGTATCTGTTCTACGTCACTAGACGTAGCGTAACAGACGATGAGAATACACTACGCGAAATATATGTGCTGACGATGAGAATACGCCACGAGAAATATTTGTCGTCAGTGTGGACAGAGACCATACCAAGAAACAATGTCTTTTTATGTATGTGTGGGGTGGGGGAAAGGCTGCCAACTTTTTTGTGGCTGGACTTCCTGGGTGGCTAGTGGAAAAATAAGGAAGGCCCTTCATTTGACTCTCAGTAAGGACTGTAGGCTCGGTCCTGTCGCGCTTATGCGGTGTCGGTTCATCTGATTTTTGGTACTGTGAGATGACGACGATTGCTCTAGGCACCCTCATCCGGTGCTAGCGTTGCGATGTGACAGGCCCTGTGTATTCAAGATGTCGTGACGTAGGAAGGCTTCAATTCTGACTGAAATTTTTTGCGTAACTTGGATAATGCGTTCCCGAGTCGTGGGTTGACTAAGCTCCTGATGTATGTCACGGGTACGGGACCACCTGTGGGCCCCAAGGATCATCCATAAGCACCTACTTTGGTAAGTTTTTATCAGTTTCAAGTTCCCCACGTAGAACAACGGTATAGATTCGCTGGGAGGACAGTTGCTCTGTATAATTTCAATATCATCCATACATGCTTGCCAGTAGACGGTATAGCTGTCGATTAGGCGAATAATCTTCATCCTCTTGTTCGCACGTGCTGCTTGAATAACAGTTTATTATGCAGGATGAAAAAATGGTTCAAATGGCTCTGAGCACTATTGGACTTAACAGCTGAGGTCACCAGTCTCCCAGAACTTACAACTACTTAAATCTAACTAACCTAAAGACATCACACACATCCATGCCCGACGCAGGATTCGAACCTGCGACCGTAGCGGTCGCGCGGTTCCAGACTGAAGCGCCTAGAACCGCTCGGCCATTATGCAGGATGAATCCAAGTTACCTAACGTGGCCGCGCCAAGTAAATGCCGGCTCATGAAGGATCAAAGTCCTTGCCAGGTTTCAGTAGTGACGCAATATGGGCGATCTCCCATGTTGTCGCAAAAGCACCCACGCACATGCATTTATTAAATATCCGCGTTAATAGAACCAGTGGCTTTCTCGGAAGGTGATTGAGCTGTTCGTTATTGTTGCCGTCAGATCCTGGGTCCGACTGTTTTCCTAGGTGGATAATGATCTTCCTTATTTCTGCAGGCGATGTAAGGTCAGTTCCTGTGGTCTTAGTAGTTCGCGGATTTCCTGGGTCCGTTGTTGAGACCTCACCAATGTTTCATCATTTTCGTTGAGGTCCAAGGTATTTTGCTCCTGGTATGTACTGGCGAATACTTCCGCCTTTCTCAAGGGGTCGTATAGTTGACCGGCAGGGCGCTGGATGGCAAGCTTAGATGGCTTTGGATGTCTCAGGTACGTGACGCGGCTCCATTCGTTCCTTGATTGTAGGATCAAAATTGCCATCCTATCCTCCCAGACTTCAGCTCAATGTTCTACGGCACAGACGTGAAGTTATCTAGCCAGCAGTATTCTTTCCCTGCGATCTGCTGGGTTCCTGAACTGTTGTCACCTTCTATTGGCCTTATTCTAAAGCATTTTCAGATCTTGCAACAGTGATGAGAAAGATTCGTGATACCTTACTTCAGCGCTATCCTGACTGAAGCTTGCCGGAATACCCATTTCATTTTCCTTGTTAAGCTTGCAATGGCATCGTCGATTTTAGCAGTGTTAGAAACATCCTCCGTGGGCAGTGTTGAGCCACCAGCTGAATATATCCCACTTGGTTGATGTGGTTGATGGGTGGCGTATAAGGTCCAGCACCTGTCCCACAGTGGGAATGACAGGGCGATAGTCGGAAGTTAATTCGATGACGGAGGTATTGGAGGTCAAATCGTAAGTTTTTCAGCACGGCTATGCCTAAGACGTCAGGTCTCTGGTGATGGTTGGACGGAGTGTGCGTTCGTTCTTCTGGGCCGAAAGTAATAGATTCCAGCCAGATGCTTCGCACTGAAGTCGCCCACAAGAGTATTTTATCAAAGCAGTCGAAGATGGTGAAAGAGGCCCTCTTCTTCAAACTGCCCCTGAGGGCATATGTATGCTGCTAAAATCGTAATGATCGCATGCACTGTAAAATGTTGCAAACTTCAATGTGGACATCGGTTTTAGTCGTCCGCAAGAGTGGGGGGAAGGGGGGGGGGGGGCTGAGGTGGATCTTGCCTCCTCCTGGAATCTGGGTACAGATTTTCATTTTATTCATTACAGAATGCTCTCGAATTTCTAGCAGCAACTTTTTGCAACTGCACTGAACTGCAGATCTAACGTTGCCGACCACGACGAGAAATACCGGAGCCTTAGCAATCACTATTTACGTGTAACTTTGCTTTTCTTAGGTGTCACTATCTTCACCACCCCCATGAACCATGGACCTTACCGTTGGTGGGGAGGCTTGCGTACCTCAACGATATAGATAGCCGTACCGTAGGTGCAACCAAAACGGAGGGGTATCTGTTGAGAGGCCAGACAAACATGTGGTTCCTGAAGAGGGGCAGCAGCCTTTTCAGTAGTTGCAGGGGCAACAGTCTGGATGATTGACTGATCTGGCCTTGTAACATTAACCAAAACGGCCTTGCTGTTGTGGTACTGCGAACGGCTGAAAGCAAGGGGAAATTACAGCCGTAATTTTTCCCGAGACCATGCAGCTTTACTGTGTGGTTAAATGATGATGGCGTCCTCTTGGGTAAAATATTCCGGAGGTAAAACAGTCCCTCATTCGGATCTCCGGGCGGGGACTACTCAGGAGGACGTCGTTATCAGGAGAAAGAAAACTGGCGTTCTACGGATCGGAGTGTGGAATGTCAGATCCCTTAATCGGGCAGGTAGGTTAGAAAATTTAAAAAGGGAAATGGATAGGTTGAAGTTAGATATAGTGGGAATTAGTGAAGTTCGGTGACAGGAGGAACGAGGCTTTTGGTCAGGTGAATACAGGGTTATACATACAAAATCAAATAGAGGTAATGCAGGAGTAGGTTTAATAATGAATAAAAAAATAGGAGTGCGGGTAAGCTACTACAAACAGCATAGTGAACGTATTATTGTGGCCAAGATAGACACGAAGCCCATGCCTACTAGAGTAGTACAAGTTTATATGCCAACTAGCTCTGCAGATGACGAAGAAATTGAAGAAATGTATGATGAGATAAAAGAAATTATTCAGGTAGTGAAGGCAGACGAAAATTTAATAGTCATGGAAATTCGACAGTAGGAAAAGGGAGAGAAGGAAACATAGTAGGTGAATATGGATTGGGAGAGAGAAATGAAAGAGGAAGCCGTCTGGTACAATTTTGCCCAGAGCAAAACTTAATCATAGCTAACACTTGGTTCAAGAATCATAAAAGAAGGTTATATACATGGAAGAATCCTGGAGATACTAAAAGGTATCAGATAGATTATATAATGGTAAGACAGAGATTTAGGAACCAGGTTTTAAATTGTAAGACATTTCCAGGGGCAGATGTGGACTCTGACCACAATCTATTGGTTATGAACTGTAGAGTAAAACTGAAAAAACTGCAAAAAGGAGGGAATTTAAGGAGATGGGACCTGGATAAACTCAAAGAGCCAGAGGTTGTACAGAGTTTCAAGGAGAGCGTAAGGGAACAATTGACAGGAATGGGGGAAAGAAATACAGTAGAAGACGAATGGGTAGCTCTGAGGGATGAAGTCGTGAAGGCAGCAGAGGATCAAGTATGTAAAAAGACGAAGGCTAGTATAAATCCTTGGGTAACAGAAGAAATATTTAATTGATGAAAGGAGAAAATATAAAAATGCAGTAAATGAAGCAGGCAAAAAGGAATACAAACGTCTCAAAAATGAGATCGACAGGAAGTGGAAAATGGCTAAGCAGGGATGGCTAGAGGACGAATGTAAGGATGTAGAGGCTTATCTCACGAGGGGTAAGATAGATACTGCTTACAGGAAAATTAAAAAGACCTTTGGAGAAAAGAGAGCCACTATTATGAATGTCAAGAGCTCAGATGGAAACCCATTTCTAAGCAAAGAGGGGAAATCAGAAAGTTGGAAGGAGTATATAGAGGGTCTATGCAAGGGCGATGTACTTGAGGACAATATTATGGAAATGGAAGAGAATGTAGATAAAGATGAAATGGGAGATACGATAGTGCGTGAAGAGTTTGACAGAGCACTGAAAGAGCACAAGGCCCCGGGAGTAGACAACATTCCATTAGAACTACTGACGGCCTTGGAAGAGCCAGTCCTGACAAAACTCTACCATCTGGTGAGCAAGATGTATGAGACAGG
This sequence comes from Schistocerca serialis cubense, assembly GCF_023864345.2. Lineage (NCBI taxonomy): Eukaryota > Metazoa > Arthropoda > Insecta > Orthoptera > Acrididae > Schistocerca > Schistocerca serialis. Next base: position 595,248,995 of record NC_064639.1, read on the forward strand.
CGAAATACCCACAGACTTCAAGAAGAATATAATAATTCCAATCCCAAAGAAAGCAGGTGTTGACAGATGTGAAAAATACCGAACTATAAGTTTAATAAGCCACAGCTGCAAACTACTAACGCGAATTATTTACGGACGAATGGAAAAACTAGTAGAAGCTGACCTCAGGGAAGATCAGTTTGGATTCCGTAGAAATATTGGAACACGTGAGGCAATACTGACCCTACGACTTATCTTAGAAGCTAGATTAAGGAAAGGCAAACCTACGTTTCTAGCAATTGTAGACTTAGAGAAAGTTTTTGACAATGTTGATTGGAATACTCTCTTTCAAATTCTAAAGGTGGCAGGAGTAAAATATAGGGAGCGAAAGGCTATTTACAATTTGTACAGAAACCAGATGGCAGTTATAAGAGTCGAGGGACATGAAAGGGAATCAGTGGTTGGGAAGGGAGTGAGACAGGGTTGTAGCCTCTCCTCGATGTTATTCAATCTGTATATTGAGCAAGCAGTAAAGGAAACAAAAGAAAAATTTGGAGTAGGTATTAAAATCCATGGAGAAGAAATAAAAACTTTGAGGTTCGCCGATGACATTGTAATTCTGTCAGAGACAGCAAAGGACTTGGAAGAGCTGTTGAACGGACTTGGAAGAGCTGTTGAACGGAATGGACAGTGTCTTAAAAGGAGGATATAAGATGAACATCAACAAAAGCAAAATGAGGATAATGGAATGTAGTCGAATTAAGTCGGGTGATGCTGAGGGAATTAGATTAGGAAATGAGACACTTAAAGTAGTAAAGGAGTTTTGCTATTTGGGGAGCAAAATAACTGATGATGGTCGAAGTAGAGAGGATATAAAATGTAGACTGACAATGGCAAGCAAAGTGTTTCTGAAGAAGAGAAATTTGTTAACATCGAGTATAGATTTAAGTGTCAGGAAGCCGTTTCTGAAAGTATTTGTATGGAGTGTAGCCATGTATGGAAGTGAAACATGGACAATAAACAGTTTGGACAAGAAGAGAATAGAAGCTTTCGAAATGTAGTGCTACAGAAGAATGTTGAAGATTAGGTGGGTAGATCACGTAACTAATGAGAAGGTACTGAATAGGATTGAGGAAAAGAGAAGTTTGTGGCACAACTTGACTAGAAGAAGGGATCGGTTGGTAGGACATGTCCTGAGGCATCAAGGGATTACAAATTTAGCATTGGAGGGCAGTGTGGAGGGTAAAAATCGTAGAGGGAGACCAAGAGATGAATACACTAAGCAGATTCAGAAGGATGTAGGTTGCAGTAGGTAGTGGGAGATGAAGGAGCTTGCACAGGATAGATTAGCATGGAGAGCTGCATCAAACGAGTCTCAGGACTGAAGACCACAACTACAACAACAACAACACTATCTTCACGAGAAATTTTGTCAGCTCGTTGGTTCGGCTGCGGTTTCGGTGCTGATCTCAACCAAGATGTATGCGAACCATTGTATAAAAGTACTGAAATAATATCTTCCGTGTTTTTGCATCGTTTCTTTGCAGAAAGAAACGGTGTCTGACACCCTGGAGCACGGATTCCATAGCCACTTCCCAACACCATAACAAACATGATAGCACAATACGTGCCAGTTATCTGTCTCGAATTTCCATAAGGACGGCCTCTCCCCTTGATGCACAACGGAGTCATAACTGTAGTTTACCATTCCGCTGAGTAAAACGAAAAGCCACGATCGCTTGTTGGTGGTGCCTTCAGTTTTACGCTTCAGAGATGGAGTAGCAGACTCGTAAGAACATAGTCGTTCTACTGTAGGTGTGCAGATCAATAGTTAAACCCAAAAACACCAATCGAAAAGAAACATCCAACTTTTTCCGCTAGAAGAGAGGGAAAAAGTGTGAAATTTCAAGGTCGACAAAATGTGCTCTCCAGGATTGGCAGCTCCTCCAAGATTATCGGTGCAAAACAGCGCCACATGCAGTCACAGAGATACTAAATTTGCATTCCAGTAGGCATGCTACACAATAATGTGACAAAATAGAGGCCGGCCGGTTTGGCGAGCAGTTCTAGGCGCTTCAGTCTGGAACCGCGCGACCTATCCGGTCGCAGGTTCGAATCCTGCCTCGGGCATGGATGTGTGTGATGTCCTTAGGTTAGTTAGGTTTAAGTAGTTCTAAGTTCTAGGGGACTGATGACCTAAGAAGTTTAAGTCCTATAGTGCTCAGAGCCATTTGAACCATTTTTGACAAACTAGAGAGGTGAGGATTACCTTGCTGCAGCCCTAGGCTGTTAAAAGTTGATTGCACCAACCAATCTGAGTATGGTTTTTGGAGGTTTCTCAGATTCATGTAGTCATACAGGGTGCTGTGGGTAAAAGTGCAGATATTGTGATCTTTTGTCATGTACTTATGTCAGTGTGTTAGTTGTTTTTTCTATGTGTCTGTCTTCTCCCAAACATGTCATATAATTTATGTGTTCTGTATGGTTGTTAAATGTCAGTATAGATTAAACGTTTTGCATCAACACGTCCACAGCCACCCTTCAACATTTGACTTGTTTCCCAGCTCTAGTCACATATACTTGAACACACCAACCAATCTACAAATATAGTACTCCTACCAGCCATAATTATTAGTCTACAAATGAAGTAGATACAGATGGTAGTGGAACAACAAGGACGCCACCCCATGTTGCATTGTTGCCAAATTTATTTAAGATGGCGGATGCAATATGGCGGCGATAGATATGCCAATGTCGCAATGACGTCATGGCAGGAAGATCAAATTTTGGTAGGAAAATAGGTCGACTGGGCTACCTCCACTAACCTAAGCCATCTGCGATACATGCACATACATAGACATACAGAAAACAGAGAAAACACACTTAAAATATGGAATATATGGGTGGAGGTGACTGGATGCAATCGAGTACAGTTCTATACTACCCCTCCCAATCAGAAAAATAGTGCACTTGCACTAGGTATTGGCAGCTGTACTACATTTACAAGAAATTTTAGAACACGGAACAAGAGGTCATGTCATGATCCCATGGGTAGAAGTGACAATGAAATCGATAGAATTGAGAAAAATAATGTAAAATACATTCAAATTGAGGGAAAGTACACTGAAATGTGGGGAAACTGAGGAAGCACTTGCATCTCTTCCGACTGGCACAGAACAATTCTTGTACATGGGAACAAGTATGCAACAGCAAGAGGAATCAGAGGAAACGTTGACATGGAAGCGAAGGGAACCAGGGAAACAGTCACTTTTTATCTGTCGAGACAGCATTCTGCTGTATGTCTATTGAGGTAACAGTGATACAAGTGAGTTGACTACTGTATTTGACGCTTTTCAGGAAAACAGAGAACCATCTGCCTCTAAACTTACATGCATCTGCGCTAAAGAATAACAGAGAATGGACGGGGTGATCGATTGAGATGGAGCTGTAAAAAGGTACAGTTTATTGGTAGACTGGTGATGCATTCAAGAGAGAGGGAGATGTTTCTGTAGGTCATTTGACCATCTCTTCCAGTGTTCTGTCAGGATGCAACAGTCGCATGACATAGGCTGCATTCGACTCGTATACGACCACATGTTCTGTATGTGACTTAGAGCACTGTCTACTTGCGATCGATAACAGCAAACCTCTTGGTCATTAGAGGACTTCCATCTCGTTTGTGATCAAACGTGACCATCCTGTTTCGACACATGCCTCTAAACGAATGAAGATTTATGCGATGTACTCTATTCTTCTGTCGCATCTTGGGTATAAAATCGAGACTTCATTTTCATAACTAAGATGGTTCTTAAGTTAGCGATAGGTGTTGATGAGGCACTACAATCCCCGTGCATACATCTGCTTGACAGATGTGCTGTTTACAGATTTCCTGGTGGAATTACGTGTTATTTCATATGTTGGACACCGCTGCTATGTGCTTATCTGTTTCTTTGTAAGAGGTATTCTCCATTACTAACGATCATTTTATATAGGACTGATGCGGGCATAGTATAATTTCTGAACCATGATCGGATGTGAACAGTGGATGCTATACATCTCTGGAAAGATATATTGTGCATGTATCACACAGAGCCGATGTTTTAAGGCAGTAGTTTTTCATTTTACAGTTTGTTACCATAGTTTATGATAGAGAAACCTGCAAGAAGGATGTATGTCATACGCTGGAAGTATTTTTCTTACACTGGGATATTAACAGCGCTGTATTCCACACAAGTGATAGGTTGGAAACTGAAGCGATCCAACATTATAGCCTGTTTTAAGTGCAGAACCGTGTAGCCTTAGGAGTGTGTGCGTGCGGTTCTAGGCGCTTCAGTCTGGAACCGCGTTACTGCTACGGTCGCAGGTTCGAATCCTGCCTCTGGCATGGATGTGTGTGATGTCCTTAGGTTAGTTAGGTTTAAGTAGTTCTAAGTTCTAGGGGACTGATGACCACAGATGTTAAGTCCCATAGTGCTCAGAGCCATTTGAACCATTTAGGAGTACGTGTGTTTATGTTCTCTCTGACCAATACCGTCCTGGTATTGATCCCAGACACTAGAACAATACTTTAAAATTGAAAGCATAGTTGATCTATGTAAAATGGTTCGAACACCATCCATCTGGAGCTCCATCATGCATAAAAACCACCCATTTCTTGTTCTTCTTAACCGTCTGCTATTACAACACTTTCAAATCCGTTGCTATGCACCGATAAAAGGTGCTAACCTTGTCAGCATGGGTGCATCTGGAGAAATCTTGTGTACTTGGATGGGCGATGACTCAGCTAGCTCCATTCATTCATGAGACGCGGAATGTAGCGGTCTACTTCTGGTCAGCTGCAGATTAAAGCTGTAACGGTACTGCAGGGTGGGTTGGTCAAAGACGGTGCGAGGGGGTCTTTCAGTCTCTAATTTTATCCTAAGACTGTGAGTATGCTCTGTGACTCCCATCTGCATAGAGATAGATCGTAAATTATGCACTATGCTCAAGGTGCTAGAAATATGCAGAGAACACTGTCTGGTATACTTTGATTATGTCTATGTTCAAGAATTAACAATGAATGGACATACTGTACGGTCATCAATCTACATTCACAATGATACTTGCGAAGTAGAGAAGGTGTAGTTTAGTGATGATACTGAAATTGGGAAACATGATGTTGCATCCTTGGTTGGAGTTGTAATTACTGTAAAATTGCTAAAACTGTTTGCACTATCAACTGTGATGCTTATTATTACAGTACATCGACGGTGTCTTTTCCATTCCATCTGTCCACTGGTACACTGTTGGTTACCACATAATGACTGACTGACATAGCTTGTTTCAGATGGAGGGGCAGCACCTTCTGGGGATGGCTAGCACTGAAACAGTGACCACGTACGTAATTCCAGTATGAGGAATCAGTCGAAATGGACTGAAGAGCCATCAGCTATTCCGTCACTGTGACATGTGAATTTAAATGTAGAGGTCGTCAGTCACCTTCGGATACCAGTTTGGAAACACTCCACAACGCCGCCAAACTCATCCAGTTTCCTTATGTTGTAACTGTCTTTTATTTAAAATCATACAGAATGCGGTAAAAATCTTATCGAGTTCTCTATCGGATGAAGTTAGTGGAGCTTTTATAGTTCGTAATTTTTCTCTGTTGGATGGTACAGAATAACGATGGTAGCATGTTGGGGTGATAGACGTGAATGGGCACTGAGGAACGCAGATCTGATTCGGACAGCAGTACCTGTATGTAGTTTGGGGATGCACCACAATGCAGTAGCAAAATCCTCGTCCTTCTCCCAGTTCCGGTACTGTCTTTTATACTATCTCTTGTTGCAGGAGAAGGCTTCATTTGTCACTGTCCTTACACATCGTACACTGTTAGCAGAGCTACGACAACATGTACCCATTTCCACCGAATGGTCAAAACATGGTCCTGTAGCACTAGATCTCTCTGTTTCTACACAGGTTGCAGAAGGTGGTAGATACAGCTCTCTCCCACTTCTGCTCAGTTGTGACTTGGTTCAAATGGTTCAAATGGCTCTGAGCACTATGGGACTCAACTGCTGAGGTCATTAGTCCCCTAGAACTTAGAACTAGTTAAACCTAACTAACCTAAAGACATCACAAACATCCATGCCCGAGGCAGGATTCGAACCTGCGACCGTAGCGGTCTTGCGGTTCCAGACTGCAGCGCCTTTAACCGCACGGCCACTTCGGCCGGCAGTTGTGACTTAAACTGGGACGATCACATGCGCAAAGCTGCAGAAATGGCAGCAGTTGTAAGAGGCACAGGAACTATCTAAAATTTTACTATAGCAGACAGGTTCGAAAAAGGTGACTCGTTTTAGGGTATAAGAATTCCAGAAATATGATTCACTAGCGGCTGTAATCATTAAAGGATTTCTCCATCAGATACAATAAAGGTTTGTGGTTGAATGGAAAGACTTGACTCCAAATCATAGGTATAATTTCTACCGGAAAGCGTAGCACTAGAGATCTGAAAAGCTAGTGTACATTTCTTACAACCTCAATGATCACACCATCTACTGTTTGTGTTCCTTCTCAATGAACCATCGCCTATAACCCAGTCAATATGTCATCGAACCTCTGACATGGCATCAAGACAGAATGCGTTACAAACACTGGAGAAATATCTAGTGGCGGCATGAGGGAGTTGCCAATACCAGTATCATACCACTTTCCTTAACTGAAGCGCTTTCTAAACTTGGTAATTTTATTATGAGGTTGCACCGTCGGCGATCACCGTCTGTACCCAGTGTTGCGGTATTTGTCTGAAAACTACTTCATTCGGAGGTAATGCCATACCTCGACTTATAAATCTGGTATAGCTTTTAACACATATATTTGTGTGCAAAATGGTTCAAATGGCTCTGAGCACTATGGGACTTAACATCTATGGTCATCAGTCCCCTAGAACTTAGAACTACTTAAACCTAACTAACCTAAGGACATCACACAACACCCAGCCATCACGAGGCAAGAAAATCCCTGACCCCGCCGAGAATCGAACCCGGGAACCCGGGTATTTGTGTGCACCTGTAGAACCAAGACTGCTTGTGACAGTAACATATCGTAGTTGTTGCGATCATGTTTTCTAACATCTGGCGGTTTGTAAGACAATTGCGTCCCTCTTTCTAAGATACAGTGGTACCACTCGCAAGAAAACTTATGAGACATGTCCACCCATTGCTGATTTTCGGTCAGTATTATTTCGTATCGCCAGCAAAAAGTTATTGGTGGAGTATTATACTTAGTAGTAGGGGATGCGTGATAGTTTCGCCTTCATCATCAGGCTTATAAAGTATGTGTGTGTGTTCCGACATATGCAAAGGGAATGACTATGTCCAGTCGTAAGGAAGGTATGGATTTGACGTGGAATACTGTGACAGCAAAGGGGAAAGTATGTCAGGTCATGAGAATGGTACAGATATTTCTAATTCCAAAGCAACAGCCATCAGCAGGGTTTATTTCCAATACTTCGCTCATTGCCGAATGTCATCCAGTTAATTGACCGCGTTTGTAATATTTAATTGTAAGTATAGTGATAAAATATATATGTGGCCGATTTCCTAGGATGATTTTGTCTGGTGGTGCGTGGCGCGCTGTGCCAGTGGCCTGTGGCGGGAATGATTCACGTTTCTGGCTAACGGTAGGAGCTGTCCGAATGGAGAAGCCTGTTGGGACGCAGTAATGTACTCAGTGTACTGTGTCGTCCTCTAGACGGCCGAATAGCGAACTAATACTTAGTTTGTGTTGGACAGCTTTCGTGATCGTGTGGAAATTTGAGAACATTTAATATGGATGTGTGTTTGCGCTGGACCATGTAAATTGTCTGGTTGACTGCTTCTGCACATTTCGCGCCTTTATTTAGTTGAGAGAACATCAATTGTGGTGTTTACATGTAGCAGGTGAAAGACACATGGAAGACACATTTGCTGGTTCTCTAGACATGAGAAACACCTTAACTGAATTTGTAAATTATAGGGATGATTTGGAGTCTGTTACATCACCAACATCGGTATTTGCAAGTGGAAACATCAGTTTCCCTCTTTTTTTTTTTTCACGTAAAGGTCTTCACAGACGGGAAAAGTTTCTAGTCACTCAGTGGTTTACAGCATGCACCACCTCGATCAGGTTTCGTGTTTCTAGAGAAATAATTTCCAGTCTATATCTTCGGAATTATACTGTGCAAGCGATCGGTAGCATACTGCTATTTGCTTGATATCGAGAAGTATCGCATAAGTGGTATAATATTCTGGCAAACCATGTAAAAATACATGTGTTCTTGTAATCCTAAAGTCTGGAGATGGGTGTAGAAAGCAAGCAAGCAACCAAATAGGTCAGGGCCGGAGAAAGTGACGTCTTTGTGCCGAGGGGAACCGATGCAGCCTTTGTACAACAGTCTTCGTGATGTATGTACGATTGTCTGGTGGTCACGACTGTGCGTCCAATTGTGAGGGAGGTATAGATTCAGCACGTTGATAGCCGTAATGGGAATGAATGATTTTTTTAATGTGGAAAATTATTTGCACCATAGATATTGAGATTCATTCCTGAACCACAACCATCAAGAGGAGACATTTTCAGTAAATTGCTCCGAGTCAGACTGCAGCAGCAATCCTGATATTTAATTGTAGTTACACTGATAAATATGTGCCTGGTTCCAAATATTCTTGCGAGTCTGGAGATGGCTGTAGAAAGCACAGCAGCAAGCAAGCAGGTCGGAGCCAAAAACAGTATCTCAGTGGACGCCTTTGTTTCGAGCTGGGGCTTACCCATCCTTTGTACTCCAGTTCACAGAGTCCAAGAAAGCTTTCGACTTACGATGACTTGGTTCTTGGCTCCCCTGGACGGGTAAATAGTGAACTAATACCCAGTTTGATTTGAGTCGCCTTCGGGACCGTGTGTATCACTTGTATACTCTGAGGAAATTTGAGAAGATTCAATATGACGAGTGTTTGCGCTAGGAGTATTGATAGCATTCGAACTCCTACCACTCAGCTCCTCCTGGGGTGGGGAGTCGTCCACGGCTCACTGGCCTCTCTCTGGCTGACACACACTTCCGCAGCTGCTGTAATGGGCCGCGTTTACGGCGGCAGTTTCCTCCGTTGGCGCTGCATTGCGGCACAGTGAGTACGTGGGTTGTATTTGACGATCTGTAGACCAATTTTGCAGGGCTCAACTGTCAGTGCAATTTGGCGATCTGTACAAAATATTTTTTTGCCACTGAAAGTCTCGTCTGCAGAAACAAAGGCGGACAGTGCTTCCGCACTGGCAGAATCAGTAATTTGGCGGGTAAATTCAGTAAGAGCCAATCAGAATGCTCCATTAATTCGCAAGACATCCTTTGTGCTGCGACATAGGAGCCTCTACAGATTGGTTCGAACAAGATGGATGGGGGAGGGAGGGGGGGGGGCAAGTTATCTACAGAAAGTTCTGAGTGTAAGATGATGTATTCTTGAAGCAGACCACCCATCTCTGGCGGGATGCTGTCCCTCATTCGACATTGTGGCATAGGACATCTCCAGACCAGTAGCTGTAGGATATCGAAAATTGCAGCCACGCTACACACATATCTCATGTCTATGTGTCAGCCATGCTGGGCAGGTAAACACATGCACGACTGACGCATCTCTCATGTGGTCGCTAGTTAGAATACACACTATGCTCTTCTAGGAAGCATTGTAACACATTTCTACAGCACGTCCAGAGGAAGAGTTGGCTCTTATTTACATAGACATGTGACGTCAGTGTAACCCAAAATAGTTGCGACTTTCACCTACTGGCTGTAGGGGCCAGTGGCCTGAGAGCAATGGCTGGAGCCCCTGCATTCGTCTCTCTGGCGGTGGCTCGCATCCGGAGTCGGCGGCATCGGTGCGTGCGCACGTTGGAACCTTTGCAGGGAATAGTTCGCTGATACATCGCGGTTGATGATAGTTCTAAAGCACTTTTTCATGTGCACTGAGTGTTAGTGCACTGCATTATTTTTGGCTGTTTAAGCGTTGTGAGCGTGTTTGCAGAGTCTTTACATTATTTTGACAATTTATGAGTTCGAAACTTCCTGGCAGATTACAACTATGTGCCAGACCGAGACTCGAACTCGTAGTGTGAGTTGTGCTTGGGTAGCTCAGATGGCAGAGCACTTGCCCGCAAAGGGCAAACCCCGAGTTCGAGTCTCGGTTTGGCACACAGTTTTAATCTGCCAGTAAGTTTGGTAGCAATACCCACTCAGCTGCAGAATGAAAATTACATTCTGGAATTTACGAGTTGTTTGCGTGTCTGTACATCAGTGTACTGCATTATTTCGGTGATTTAGCAGTAGTCTGCAGGTCTGTAGGCTATGTAGTGTGACCCCCAAGCACGTCAGAGCGAGTGTTTTGTGTCAGTGTAATAAATAAACTGTGTGAAATCCATCCCTAATTAAACTGTCTTTCCTATCCAGCTGCCCAGAACAGGCTGAGTCCTTTCCCGCTATTTTTCCCCAGACCACCATGGGACAATAGCGGCCTCTGGTGGCAGTACTGTGAACTAGGTCGGTTAGACTACAGACCTCATGGTGAACACACTGGATGGAGCTACTGCCTATAACAACTCAAATTGTTTAAATAAAGACTGCCTGCAAAATAAAGACTTATGTCTGTCCTATCTAACAGCCCAGCACAGGCTAAATCGCCGGCCGAAGTGGCCGTGCGGTTAAAGGCGCTGCAGTCTGGAACCGCAAGACCGCTACAGTCGCAGGTTCGAATCCTGCCTCGGGCATGGATGTTTGTGACATCCTTAGGTTAGTTACGTTTAACTAGTTCTAAGTTCTAGGGGACTAATGACCTCAGCAGTTGAGTCCCATAGTGCTCAGAGCCATTTGAACCATTTGAACAGGCTAAATCCTTTTCCTGCCAATCCCAAGGAAGAGGTGGTGGTCGGATGACTTATGTTAGTGGAGGTAGCCCAAGTGCCCTTTTTTCTGCCAAAATTTGAACTTGCCACCATTTTCTTGGGGAGGGGGTGAGAGGAGGTTAGGTTAGTGGAAGTAGCCCAATTGATCTATTTTCCCTCCAAAATTTGAACTTCCCGCCATGACGTCACTGCGATTCTGCCATATCTATCTTCGCCATCTTGGATCCGCCATCTTGAATAAATTCGGCAACAATGCAATGTGGGGTGGCGTCCTTGTTGTTCCACAACTATGGATATAATGTTATTCAGTACACTGGCCTCAGTCACTAATAAAAATAAGTGCACTTATACCCCCAACATCCTGTTCATTGGCCCAGGGCTACACTTCTGCTAACCAAGCTGAGAAAAATGTAGCTTTCAAAATACATTTTGGTCAATTTGTGTTATACCAGTCAGCACTAAAAATGTAGTTCTTGAAAGTAATGCCAGAAATCCATCAAAATGGAGAGGCGTGAAGTTTTATTATTATTGAAAAGAATGACAGAATCAGAGTTGAATAAGCCTTTTTTAAGTTTATTTGCTATTTCTCCTCTTTGAGAAGTATTAATGTGGCATTTTTGTTGATTTCCAGCAGGATTTTTACATTTTTTTTTCTATTTCAAATTTTTAGTTTTCAGTTTCAACCTAAAATTATGGGACTATCGCTAAATGATTTTGAATATTTCCTAGGTTTATTTGACAAATTGTTGGATATGCTTTTGATGTACTTTCTGGTCATCGAATCAAACAAGTGTTCATGTTAAAAACATAACAAGATATGCTTTTATCATGTACTACTGAAATATGCTTACCATTTAGGTTCCAAAGTAAAGTACTTTGAAAATATTGAGTAAGTAACTATTAGTCTTCCGACATACGTTGTGTTTTATGTACTTCTTGTCAAATTTAGTTCTTGGACCACAACAAGTTTCCAAACTCATCGAATCAGTTATACGAAGATTAGCAGCAAGTTGTGAATCTTGCTCCCACCTACAAAAATTTCTGCAGACGCCCATGCGGTAGGGAAGTGCAGTTGTGCAGCCACGGGGGTGAAAAATATATAGGAATTCCTGGTAGCAAGCCCTTCGTTCGCTGGCACGCAACATGGAGAGCTGCAAGTTTATCAATCCATCATCTCCCTTTCTTACTGGTTGATTTTAGTCTTCCATGTTACTCCTGGTAACACAGCCTTGGTTCATTGACGCGCGGCTTGAAGAACTGCAAGTTTATCAATCCATCATCTCACTTTCTTAATGGTTGATTTTTAGTCTTCCTTGTTTGTTTCCGTTTCATAGTTAACTGAAGTTGCTTTCATCAAGTATGCTTCTGATTACGACTTCTCGTGTACTGCACTTTTTGAATTGTGTTATACATTGATTGCGTTCTTCTCGCATCCGTAATATTGGGTGGGGTAAATTACTCCGAATTTGCTTTTGGTTCATATAAAACAGAAGTTGTTTATAAAACAGGCGTTGCAATTCGTTGCATTGTGTCGGCAAACTTATGTGTATCTGTTACTGCTTATGATTCTGAGTATGAACCGCTAGATTTAAATGCATTGTAAGTGTATTGCTCGTTTTCCGCGTTATTTTCGCTTGCATCGGTTTTCTGTTCTTTCTCGCATTTAGTGAAGTACTCGGTGTTGGCAAGTTTAGACAGAAATGCTATTCTTGGCACGAAATGAGTATGTAATTCTGTAGCTTCCTGCCACTGAATGCTACGCATTTTACAGTTTCTTGTAGAATATTGATGTTGATGTAAATAAGTATACTTTATAGTCTTGATGACTAGAGTACTCTTCCTTGCAAATGCTAAAAGTGCGACAGTGGTTACAAAAATGTTTTCAAGCGCTATTAATACGTCTTACAAACAGTACATTGCAGCAGAAGTGAATGAAAATTTCGATGGCTCCCATTAAATGCGAGATACGCAAAACGGATGTAACAAAAATAATGTAGAATACGAGCAATATTCTTACAGAGGATTTAAATCGAGCAATTCACACACGGATTCGTAAACAGTAACAAATAGACATGAGTATACAGAATATCATGTGACGAAACCAGTTTCTGTATCATATGAAACAAATACAAATATGGAATCATTAACCCCACACAATATTGCGGATGAGAGCAAAAAAAAAGCAGAACAGGAGCAACATATTAAGGTTGCAACTGAGAAAGTGCAAGACGCACAAGGTGGTCGTAATCAGGAACATATTTTGCACCTAGCAACAGCCACTCAGTGGAAATTGCAATACTGGGTGCTAGTATTTCGAAAAGCAGTAAAGGTGCGTCCACATTACTGCTTTTTCCTGTTGTGTTCAACTTCGCGCATGCGCATAAATTTTCAGCAGCGCAATTACACATGCGCTTTTGTGTGCGTCTCATTTTCTGGAAATGGAGGTCGTGCGTAAAGTGCATTGCTACCGATCTTTGAGGGTTTTAGCGGACGACTGGCTGCTGGGGCCCTTGTATGTTTGTGTAGTGCGTTGAGGTTATGCTGTGGGGAGATTTATGTGCAATAATGTCTATTGATTCCAAAGGAAGCAGGTTTAACTTTATTATAGCTGATTATAAAGTAAATACTCGCTTAGAATGCCGCTTCTGAAGATTATATGAACAAAAATTTGAGATGTGTCGCTCTGAGCGTCAGGTATTAGATAAAACTCTCCGTTCATGTTAGTGTAAATAAAAAGTTACCGTACGTTTCGAAGTAGTAAAACAGAGAAGAATAAGACAGAAATTTATAAAAAGTGTACGGCATGTGAAATCTGTGGACGAATATTCATTCTATGGCGACCTAAAAACTCCTCAACAAATTACTGTAAACAGAAATTAAGCACATAGATGACGCAAAAAATATAAAATTCAACAACACAACTCCCGTTATAGTAGATTCCGGCGTCTATGAAACTTCCAAATTAATCGAATTCGAGGATGTTAATCTGTATATTATCTTAAATAAAAGTAAATAAATAAAATACAAATGACGCACTGAAAGTTAATTAACCTTCACGATCAAGAACCTCTCTTAAGTATTTCTCAGTATCAGTAATAATCACTCAAATACTTTGTTTTGAAATGGAGAATAAATAGTTCAAACTGATATACAGGTCGCCACTTGCTAGCTAACAAAATTTTAAAGCCAACATAAGCGCTGCAGCTTCCATACAATCTAAAATTTCGCTGTACCCCTTGTGAAATTTGCGAACAGAACATTGTCATCACTTAGCATTTCTCATACTGCTGTTATTCAGGTACGTCTTTACCTAAGTCGCTTTTGCGTTTTCTTTTGCTGTCGGCGTTTGATCACAAATAACGCAACACAAGCTTCCAAGCTAGAAAGGGGATCCGTAGCAGACAGCTTGCGCAATGAGGCAACGTGAGAACACGAGAATGCCCTTGCGTACAAGCGTTCTTTCCACAAATTTTTGTGCACGCCCTTTTCTTCTCGTGCATCTGTGAATGCGCAGGGCTAAAGAGGCATCGTGTGGACATACCTTTAATACACTTTTCCGCGCCATATTTCTCGTAATCAAAGTTCACTGCCGCGCCATTTTGATCGCTGCAGTCATTCTCTGTTTCCGACTCGTAAGGCTAGGCACGCACTGGATTTATTTGTCGCAAGAATGCAACACAGTGGCTCGAATAGGAGCGCGCGCACGTGCGACAAAAAAGTAGCGGCGGTTTAAAAGACGCAACCGGCCCTATTTCACGTGCGACACGATTGTCGCAGGTGTGGAATGATTCACAGGCACTGGCATGGGCCCGCGCGCACTAGCGACGCGATTTCAGTCAGTCGCTCGCGCTGTGTTGCATACACACAAGTTCAGTGCGCCACCAGTATGTCTGATAACGGGAGTTGCGCTACGGATGACATTGTAAGTTGTGTTGTCGATTCAAAAAGACTAATTGCAGAAGTAGAAAAGCGACCAGCTTTCTACAACAGGAAATTAAAAAAAAAAAAATACAGTGATCGCAATTTGAAAGAGAAACTACGGGGAGATGTATGCTGCAGACTAATTCGGAACTGGACTGAACTGCCTGGACCAGAAAAGAATACCAAAGGTATTTCATGGTTCACTTATTTTATTCATTCATGTAGACATCACAGTTACAACAATTTAATTTTTTTCATATTGCCAAGATACTGATCCTTGTGGAGTCACAAAGTAGTTTGCAAAAAAATCCCTTATCTGCATACCACACGCATCAGCTCTTATTCCTACAGGCTCACAGCCTTCTAGAAGGCATTCGTACGACTCAGTTCGTACACCGTCATTTCGTCTTACGAAATTATGCAGAATACAACATGCTTTTATGATTATGTCTGAAAAACCAACATCCACATCCATAGCTCGATGAAATATTCTCCATTTGTTAGCCAAAATCCCCAAAGTACATTCCACGAGCACGACAATGTCCATAATTAACCCGTAACTGGTACACCTGGGTCCCAGGGACCCGAGCGAAATTTCTTTTTTCCAGCTCCGTGATGTGTGTGGTAGCACTGACTTCCCTCTCCCTGTACTCTCCTAACAATCAACTGGCTACCAGCCCACAACATTGTTGCAGGCGTTTCTTTGTTAGTTTTGTTTCTATAAAGGTGATCGGGTCCCGTGGACCCAGGTGTACCGTTAGTGAAAGTTTTCTTTTCGTGGCATTATTTCCGGTATCTTGGATTTACGGTGTAGTGCTTCAGAAAAATGAGCGAGGAAGATACTACAGATAATCTGAACGAACCATTGGACAGTGATATTGAAGACATAAGTGGAAGCGACAGTGACTATGAAATTAGTGAACATGAAACTGGAAGTGATGAAAGTGATGATGGAGACAGTAACAACGAACAATCTGGAACTAATTATATCTATGGAAGAAACAGATTCAAGTGGTCAACAACACCCAGCATACGTGGAAGAACCTCTCAAACCAACATCATTGCTCCAATTCACTTTCCTGGCATACGTAATGCAGCTAGACAGGTAACAGAAAAGACCCCTCTAGCATTTTGGGAACTACTTTTCAGCAAAGAAATGATTGCAGAGGTAGTACTCAGAACCAATGAAAAGATTATGTCATTGCCACCTGAGTCAAAAAAGAATTCTTTTTCAAATCTAACAGACAGTACTGAAATAAAAGCTGTCATAGGTCTTTGTTATTTGTGGGGAGCCTTCAAGTCAAACAACGAAGATCTGAATGGTTTATATGCTACAAACGGCACTGGTAGACCAATTTTTAGGGCAACTATGCCCTTGAAACGTTTGCTGTTTTTATTACGTTGCCTTCGTTTTGATGATGCAGCAACCCGTGACGCAAGGAAACTCACAGATAAACTGTACCACATCTCTTGGCTCTTCAATTCATTGATAGAAGCTTGTCAAGAAAACTATTCAGTCGGAGAGTACGTCACTGTTGACGAAATGCTTGTAGGATTCCGTGGTAGATGTCCATTTAGGATGTACATTCCATCCAAGCCACGGAAATACGGTATAAAAATATTTATTCTAGCTGATGCCAAAATGCACTACTGTTTGAATGCAGAGATATATTCGGGAAAATCAGCTGTAGCCATCCCGCGCCGTGTCCTCTTACCAACAGCTGTTGTCATGCGGTTGGTTGAACCAATCAAGGGAAGTAACAGAAATGTGACAGGGGACAACTGGTTCTCAAGTGTGGAGTTGGTCAATGAGTTGTCGAACTGTAATTTGACTTATATTGGCACCATGAGAAAGAACAAGGCTGAGCTACCACCAAGCTTTTCAACAGCAAAGGGCAGAAATGTGTCTTCTTCAATCTACGGATACTCTGGTTCTGTAACAATACTTTCACACGTCCCCAAAAAGAACAAGGTTGTCAACCTGATATCGACAATGCACCATGGAGAATGTATGGTGGAAAATAAGCCTGAAATAATCCATGACTACAATAAAACAAAAGGTGGAGTTGACGCACTTGACGAAAAGACGCATAATTACACGACTTCTAGAAGAACAAGGCGGTGGCCTATGGCAGTCTTCTACACTATGCTAGATATAGCAGGTGTAAATGCTTTTGTTTTGTACCATGGGAAAGAAGATACTGATGATGTGACACGCAGAGAATTCCTCATTGAACTAGGTACACAACTCATAAGTGATTGTATGAAAAGAAGATTGGATTCTCCATTTTTGAGAAAAGATATCCGAAATTCCATTTGTGATATTCTAGGCATGACCCCCTCCAAGGCATCAGGAACATCCCAGGTTCACAGTGAAGCTGGTGCTACTAAATCGAAGAGGAAAAGATGCTCAGTGTGCCCATCTAAAAAAGACAGGAAAGCATCCCGGGCGTGTGCCAGATGTCGAACACCATTATGTTTGGAATGTTCCACTGCTTTATGTCCAAACTGTTTCGGTAGTCTGGATGAATGAAATAACTGAAATGGACTGGTGAAGATGCTGTATAATTGAAACCTAATATTTTGTCATAATTTCTGCTATTTTCAAAGATCACATAGTCATTTAGCTGAGAAATGTACTAAAATTTATCCAAAAGTTGTGCCTGCAGAAATTTTTATATTGATTTTGAACTTTTCTTCTGGCTTACTGTTGTGAAGCATAGTACATTTTGTGTTTAAACGTGAAGTTTCAGTTGTCTATCTTACTATTTGTAACTGATGTGCAGGACTTTCCAAAAGTATATTTTTCACATTTCGTATTTTATGCAGTTTATTGTCCTTTTTTGTAACATCTTTAAGGTATGACCATAAATGAGGAATGTGGTTTTAAAACATTAGTAACAAAACATTAATAAAAGTTTCATATTTAAATTTCATTTAAATGTGTTTTTTTTACCAAAATATACTCAAAACTTGGGTGGGTCCCGAGGACCCAGATGTACCTTATGTGTTACAATTTATAGGTGTACCAGTTACGGGTTAAAAACACGCTGTTTCATTGTCGGGTTTTTCCTCGAGTATGGCCGCAGAATATGTCTAGACAGTGCAAATGCTTAATCTCCTACAAAATTAAAAGGTTGAGGCTCTTCTTCCTCGTCGTGTGGTAATTTTTGAGGATTTGGAATGTTTAACTGATTAGATTTCAGTTTTTGATAGGAGTTGGATTTGTTGAACACATTAGAATCTCCATTGGCTCCGTACGAGCCACGTCTATCACAGTGAAACAATTAGTCAGCGTCCGCTACGGCCAAAAGTATTGTCGAAAAATAATTCTTGTAATTATAAAACTCTGAGCCACTGTCAGTAGGCTTCTTCAATCTCACATGTTACCCGTCCACAGCAGCAATGCAATTTGGAAAGTCAGTTCTGTCTAAAAACTGTTTGGCAATAATCTTCCAATCATCTTCAGTTTTTTTTGCCATATGAATAGGCTGTAGACATTGCCACAACTGCTCGCATGTATCCTTCACAATTTCGCTGATTGTAGTGGCTCCCAGTAGATATTCGTAGTGTAATGAGCGAAAGCTATTTCCAGTTGCAAGGTATCTAGAAGAAATAATATTCAGTAACAGCATTAATATTTATTCATAGAAGTATTAAGGTAAATTCTTACAATAAATTATATACAGTGATAATTTCATTTATGACAGGTAAAGAAATTCAAAGGAAGTGAAAAAATCTGAAGGACTGCTTCGCGAGAGAACTGGCATCACAGAAAAAATCTTCGTCTGGCGAGGCTGTAACAAAACGGAGGCAATATCTATACTTCGGTGCAATGTTATTTCTGCTCCCTTAAATGGAAGGCAGACCGACTACCAGCAACATCGAAATTATGCCCAGTAGCACAGGAAACAAGGAAGTAGGTTCTCCCCCCAGTTTGTCTTCACTAAACAACAACGATACTGCACAGAGCACAAAAGTACGACATCCTACGAAAAGAGAAGCCAAGAAGGTTACGTCCTACGAGCAATCTCTATTATATATATTAAAAGACAAACAAAAAGAAGAAGTTAACGAGGATAAGAATTTTGCATTAATGCTTGTCCTCGTGCTGGCGAAGTTAAACGAAGAGCAGAAACATTACACGAAAATAGAAATACTGAATGTGATGAAGAATACCAGATATTATCAGCTTTCGCCGATTTTTCCACAGCATCCGAACATGTGTTATAACACAACTCAAGCGACTTATAACACCACTCAAGCAACTTATTCTCCAGCATCTTCATTTGTTCAACCGTATTCTTGAAATGTCCTAAATGAAAGGGAACCTCCACAAAATTTGTTCGTGTGCCCCTCTGCTGACAACCGCAACAAGACCACAGAAACCTCTATGCGCAACACGGTTTTGCAGTTTTCTTATCAAATAAGTTCGCCAGTTTCGACTTGCAGTAGTGATTTTCTTGATGTATCTGATCAGTAATGTAAAATAGCAACAACAATTGTTGAATGAAACGATTCTCTTGATGTATCTAATCAATAATGTAAAATAAAAACTGTTGAATGAAATAATGTGTGCTCACCTCAAAGTCACTGATAAGCGCCCCTCAGGTGGTATACACTTCCTCCATGTATCTTGTTTTGTTATATTCGGTCCTACTGTCTGAAGCAGTGTATCAAAACTATTCTTACTCATTCGATAGTATTGAAAGAATTTATTTGGGTGATTTTGTAACTCTTCGTGTAATTTGTAAAACCGCCCTTTCACTAGTCTTTGACTTACAATCGGATGCACCCAGTAACGACATTTGCGCTGTTTTCTCGCTCTTCTTTGTAGTAAAAGCGCCACCAAACAAGCTGTTTCTATCCACAATGCACTTCCGCGACAGCGATTGTTAAGTCGCACTGACTGAAAAATCGCCTGTGCGCGCCTAGCCTAACAGGGGCCTTGCACTTCTGATGTTTTGGTGTTCCGTGTGTGCAGCTGCGCGCCACGTGGACAGACAGTTGGCGGTAAAGTAGGGCAGGGCGGAGGCGCGAGCAGCGGGCGGCCTTGGTGGCGCTGCGCCGCGCTGATAGCCGCCGGAGCGCGGGGGGCCCGCCCCGGGCTCAATCACGATAGCCGCGGCTAGCTGACTGGCCCGCTATCTGTGCGCTCTGCCTAGCCAGCCACAGCCTTGAACTTGTCGAACACGGCGCCTCGCTGCTCTGCCAAGCGCCGGCGAGCCAAGGACGCCTGCCCACCAACCGAAGCAGGCGCGCAGGCCCATTGCAAGGCACGCGCTGTCCGCCTGCCCCAATGAGGGAAAGCGACTACGCAATTATCATCTCCTGAATTCTCCGCCGGCACCTGACAGAACGTAACAAAAAAAAATGGTTCAAATGGCTCTGAGCACTATGGGACTTAACAGCTGTGGTCATCAGTCCCCTAGAACTTAGAACTACTTAAACCTAACTAACCTAAGGACATCACACACATCCATGCCCGAGGCAGGATTCGAACCTGCGACCGTAGCAGTCGCACGGTTCCGGACTGCGCGCCTAGAGCCGCGAGACCACCGCGGCCGGCCAGAACGTAACAATTATCCGAGGGGAGTTCAATAAGTAATGCAACACATTTTCCCTGAAAGCAGATTAGTTTTATTCAGGATTCCAATACAACATATTATTGCCCACTCCTTTGGCTACAAAACTACACTAAAGAGCCAAAGAAACGGGTACACCTGCCTAATATCGTGTAGAGCCATCGTGAGCATGCAGAAGTGGCGCAACACGACGTGGCGTGGACTCGGCTAATGTCTGAAGTAATGCTGGGGGGAATTGACACCATGAATCCTGCAGGGCTGTCCATAAATCTGTAAGAGTATGAGGGGTGGAGATCTATTCTGAACAGCACGTTGCAACGCATTCTATGTATGCTCAATAAAGTCCATGTCTGGGGAGTTTGGTAGCCAACGGACGTGTTTAAACTCAGAAGAGTGTTCCTGGAGGCAGTCTGTACCAGTTTTGGACGTGTGGGGTGTCGTATTGTCCTGCTGGAGTTGCCCAAGTCCGTTGGAATGCACAATCGACATGAGCGGATGCAGGTGATCAGACAAGGTACTTTACGTACGTGTCACCTCTCAGAGACGTATCTAGACGCATCAGGGGTCCCACATCACTCCAACTGCACACGCCCCACACCATTACAGAGCCTCCACCAGCTTGAACAGTCCCCTGCTGACAGGCAGGGTGTATGGATTCATTAGGTTATCTCCATACCCCTATACGTCCGTCCGCTCAATACAATCTGAAACGAGACTCGTCTGACCAGGCAACTTCTTTCCAGTCATCAACAGTCCAATGTCGGTGTTGACGGGCTCAGGCGAGGCGTATAGCTTTGTGTTGTGCAGTCGTCAAGAGTACACGAGTGGTCCTTCGGCTCTCAAAGCCCATATCGATGATGTTTCATTGAATCGTTCTCACGCTTTGAACGATTCACTTCAGTCGTCGTTGGTCCCGTTCTTGTAGGACTTTTTTTTCCGGCCGCAGCGATTACGGAGATTTGATGTTTTACCGGATTCCTGATATTCACACTCGTGAAATGGTCGTACGGGAAAATCTCCACTTCATCGCTTCCTCGGAGATGCTGTGTCCTATCGCTCGTGCACCGACTACAACAAGTTCAAACTCACTTAAATCTTGATAACCCGCCATTGTAACAGCAGTAACCGATCTAACAACTGTGCCAGGAGGTATTGAATAGGATTGGGGAGAAGTTTGTGGCACAACTTGATTAGAAGAAGGGATCGGTTGGTAGGACATGTTCCGAGGCATCAAGGGATCACCAATTTAGTATTGGAGGGCAGCGTGGAGTGTAAAAATCGTAGAGGGAGACCAAGAGATGAATACACCAAGCAGATTCAGAAGGATGTAGGTTGCAGTAGGTACTGGGAGATGAAGAAGCTTGCACAGGATAGAGTGGCATGGAGAGCTGCATCACACCAGTCTCAGGACTGAAGACCACAACAGGCGTTGCCGAACGCAGTGCAGTATTGTACCTGTTTACGTATCTCTGTATTTTTTATATGCATGCCAATAGCAGTTTCTTTGGCGCTTCAATGTATTTTTCAACATTATCTCCATTAATTGTGACGGCCTTACGGCGACGGCCTGTACGAGTGCGTGGTAGCACTCTATTGATCGACGTCGTAATCAACGTCGTGCTGCATCAATAACCACCTGATCATACACGCACAGTTTCTTGCGGAGTGCATCCTTCCTTGGACCAAACAGATGGAAGTTGGAAGGTGCGGAAGGGCTGTAGGTTTGAATGAGGAAGAACAATCCAAGGAAGTTTTGTGAGCTCCTCTCGGGAGTGCAGACTTGTGTGAGGCCTTGCATTCTCATGGAGTTTGTATTTTTGTAGCGACGAATACGTTGAAGCCGTTTCTTCAGTTTCCTGAGGGTAGCACAATACACTCCCGAATTGATCGCTGCACCATGAGCGAGGACGTCAAAGAGAATAACCACTTCAGATTCCCAGAAGACCGTCGCCATGACTTTTCCGGCTGAGGGTGCGGCTCTGGACCTATTCTTCAGTGGACAAGTGTTGCCAACCTTCATGGATTGCCGTTTTGATTCCTGTTCGAAGTGATTAAGCCATGTTTCACCGTTAGTGAAGATGTTCGAAAAAAAAAAAAAAAAAGAGTCACGATCAGCCGCCTAACGCGCAAGAAATTCCGCACATGTGGCCCTTCTTTGCTCTTGATGGTCCCCTGTTTGGCAGCGGGCAATCCAGCGGGCACACTGCTTTGAGTACGTCAACTGGTGGACGAGTGTGTCAGCACTGCCAACAGAGACGTCCAGCAGCGCAACGACGTGTTTGATTGTGGTCATCTCGGATGAGAGTGTCCACACGTTCCAACAGAACAGGAGTCGCAGCTGTGTGCGGCCAGCCGGCACGCGGGAGATCGGACAGGTTTGTGCGACCTCGTTGCGATAATGACAGACGCCTCACCCAACTGCTCACCGTGCTTTTGTTCACTGCCAGGTCTGACTAGACATTCTGCAAGCGCATGTCTGCGATGTTCTGGTTTACCACCAAAAGAAACTCAATGACAGCACTGTTTCGAAAGTTCCTACTGTACAGATGCCATTGGCAAGGCTACATATAACGCCGCCATCTGCCAGAACTTCAGGAAACTACAGGGGCTGAAGCACGAACATTCCATAAAGACCCACGGCAAATTCCGCATTTTTTCAACCGAAAATTTCCGAGAAAAAAAGCGTCGCATTACTTATTTAACACCCCTCTTACGAGGATCAGTCAAAAGTAATGCCAACTATTTTTTTTCTCATTATGTAAACTTTGTTAAGAGAAAAAATTGAATTTCGCGTTTTTCCCCAAAGCTTCTTCTCCAGCCCTTTGCAGTAGTCAACAGATGCCAGTACTGCACTCGTTTGCAGAATGCACGACATACAATGGATACCAGCACTGCTACACGATGAATTCGTCGCTGTAACGAACAGTGTTGCCAAGTCAGCTTTTTTAGAGCTAACTCACACTTATTTTTGATACAATCTAAATGGCAAATGGGTTGTTTAGCTGGGGTTCAGAAGCATGGCATTTTATTTTACAATTATTTCGCTTTTTTCTGGCTTTCTTCTTCTTGACCGTAGGAAAGCAATAAAATACATGATAACTGAAGAAAAATTATTTACATTTGAAGTAAGGATTCAAAACACTTTTAACAGCCCATGAAAATGTTCTGTTAGACTGAATTAAAAAGCATTACAAATCAATGTAAAGCCGTGTTGGTGTGCATTCCAGGCTGGAGAGAATACACGTAGGCTTACATCTAGGGCCTACAGGGGAACAAAAACAACTATGAAATATAAACAACGGAGAGCTTTATTTAAAACGCTGTTGCAGCATAGCTGACATCAGCAAAGTATCGCAACTTTCCAAAAATGAAGGAAGCTGTTCTAAATAAATCAGACTTTGATTTACGCAGGATGAATCAAGATTACGTACGCTTCGCATTTACAATAAACAATGTGCCGTCCGCCCGGCTAGCCGCGCAGTCTCCGCCCGGCGGATTAGTGTCGAGGTCCGGTGTGCCGGCCAGCCTGTGGACGGCTTTTCTGGAGGTTTTCCATCTGGAGGGTGTCCACTGGGGGCCGAACCGCACAATAACCTTGGGGTCGGTGTGGGGTGGGTGAAGTACCGTAGCCTGTTGTGAGGTTGTGAACCACTTAGGGCTACGGCGGGACGAAGCCTCTCCGTCGCTTCTTGGTCCCCAGTTTAGTACACAATACACAATGTGCCAGCGGCAGAACTCAGGAGAGAAACAATGAACTTCTATTCAATGAAGTATTTTGCTAAGGTGTCGACCTCACTACAGTACATAGATGATTTGGGTGAAGTATGTTTCATGGATACAAAGTAATGTTTAAATTAACATTATAGTGAATGCAGCTGTATTGTTTCGTATTGTCTAGGATATGTAATTAAAATTATGTTATACATTCACAGTTCATTGTTTGTATTACTGTGATGTCTAGCAGAATCCAAATTTCAAAAATAAATAAAAATTCATGCTAGTCTGTTACACAGTATAATTATTGCAAAAATAAAACTGCAGATAATATGCCTTATTTTAGTTCAGCTTTTTTCTGGTTTCGTTTGTAGACACATTTAGCGTATTTCGTTTTGGAGCTAACTGGTAACGAAGCTGAAGGACGAACACCGCTGAGTGACGAAACGCGGAGCGGCAGGCCGGTAACTGCAGTCAGTCCACACAACATTCAGCGAGTCGACATGATTCGCGGTAGCCGCCTCAGAAAGGAGTCTGATGACGATTATTCAAAAACTCGTATTCTTAATGGTTTGTGCAACTTGTGTGCTAACAATGTTATCCGACCAGAATAAAGAGCCCAGAAAAACAATAATCTCTCAGTTCTTGCAGCTCTTCCATTTGAAGAAAGAGTAGTTCCTGGAAAACATAATTGTGACTGGAGACGAAACATGGGTTCAAGTTTTTGAGCGAGCATCAAAGAGGCATTCGATGGAAAGAACAACAGAGACTCGCCGAAGAAGTTAAAAACTCTGCGATCGACGGGGAAGTTATGGCTACAGTGCTCTGGGATGCTGAGGGCGCGATTATTGTTGATTTTTCAGAGGATGGATGCACAATGAAATCTGTCCAGTACGTTAGAGCCCTCAAACAGCTTATAGCACGAGTTCAACAAAAGCTATGGCGGATGATCGTTCGCATGACATTGCAAGCAGGCCCGTCGCTGGGGCATGCGAATCCTGAAACAAGTCCGCGGAAGGACGGGGGGGGGGGGGGGGGGCAAAAAACGAAAAACTTGCTTTAACACAAGTTTAAATAAAATCGTCGATTACCACTTTTCAAACACGCAAAATCACGGAACGTAGCAACAGGTATGTGAGGTATTTGGCTAACAGCAAGTTAATCAAAACAGACGAAAACTGTTTTATTCCTTTCGCTACCTAAACCTCGTAAAACACTTTAGTTGCACGCATGTGTAACTCCTGTCAGTATCAATAACAGCCTCTTAAATCACACTAAGATCGTGGCGCACGCAAGAACAGGTACAGTGTGTCAAATATTTGGCAATAGCAAATTAGACCTTAACAGCCGGAAACTATGCAAATGGCCTTACGTATGCTTTCAAAAACGGAACTTTGCATGCCTTGTGCAAAGCAAAGTCTCGAAGCATGTTTTCTATCCTCAGCTTAGGCGCCCTGTCGCTTTTGATTGAAAGAATAGCGAACCTGTTAAGGCGGTCCTGCGTCATGATAAATCTTATGTAGTTCTTAATATGTTTTAGTATTGGAACTTCCTTCTCCAGACGGCACAGTGACAGTTGTCGCCAGCTAAATGCGACAGGCGTGTTGACAACTGGCTTACGATTCTCTTAGTGGTCCAGAGCTCTTAACTGTGTCCAACGCCGTCTTCAATGTTGGAGGAATCGTAAACCCAGCAGTTTTACTTCTGAGACGAGGTCAGATGTGCCCCGACTTGCCGGCTGGAGTGGCCGAGCGGTTCTAGGCGCTACAGTCTAGAACCACGCGACCGCATCCTGCCTCGGGCATGGACGTGTGTAATGTCCTTAGGTAAGTTAGATTTAAGTAGCCCTAAGTTCTAGGGGACTGATGACCTCAGAAGTTAAGTCCCATAGTGCTCAGAGCCATTTGAACCATTTTTTTGCCCCGTCTTGCAGATGACTTGCTAGTTTATAACAACTCATTTCATATTCCTCATTTTGAATGTCACGAAGTTTGGATGAGAGAAAGAGAAATCCGAAGTATTAGGAATATCTTGTCAACTCTTTGAACTTTGATATCACGCCGTTCAAATCTTCATCGACGACCGCCTGGAAGTATTCCATTTTAAATTCTTCTTCGGCTTCGTGCTGCTTTTGGGTCTCGTCGGCGACAATGTCCGTATCTCTTGTGTCTCGATGAAAACTTTGCAGTTCATCCTAAATCTGCCATCAATTCTTTTGCAATTGACATAGCGGATGTGTAACCTGCCTCCCTGTAGTTTCTGAGGAAGTCATTCAATCCACTTACAGTATTTCTTGTAGGACGACATCTAACTGCATATCTTCAGCTTGAAGAACTTCACTGACGTCATTGACGGCATGTAAGAGGTTGTACCACATGAGAAGAGCCAAAACGAATTCGAAGGAGCCCAGGGAATGATTTACTAAAGAGAGTGCTTCAGATCGGACAGATGAATCCTTTGTTGTTTTGGTAGCCTTTCCGAGCGCGTCACAAACTTTCCCCCGCTGGCTTTGATAGACTTGACGCTCACTCTCATTTAACATCTGTATGTGTCTTTAAAGTTAGTTCAGAACAGATCTCAGTGAGAGTATGCCAGCATTCTGTAGATGCCGACAATTGAGTGTACAATCGCTGTATTATGCCGAAAAATGTTATTGCTTCCGTATTACATTTTGCCACGTCTCCAAGGACCAAGTTCAAGCTGTGAGCAACACGAGGCGTAAACATTGCCCGCTTGTTGATCTGCAAAACTCTACCCTGCACTCCTGTGGATTTTTGTTTCATGTTGGCTCCATTATCATATCCTTGCCCACGACAATCCATGATGTTTAAATTTTTTACTTCCAGCGCTTTCATTAAAACCTTCGTCAGTCCTTCTCCACTTGTATCTGCCACTACTAAAGACGGAATGAGTTTTTCGACTATGGTTGGAACTGGGACACCCGACATCTTGACGCAACGGGTAATCGAACTCATTTCTTCTTGAGGACTAATGTTTGAGGAACAACTGAGGATGACGGCGTAATATTTTGCAACTCGAATATGATCTAGTGTCCTCCCGTTAGTAAAAAAAGAATCCTTCCGTTAAAAAAAAGAAAAAAAAACGAAGGATATTTTTAAGAATGTTGAGGTTTTCCGTTAAAGAACGCTGAGGTACGTAATACTTAGGTAAAATAATGCGGGCGTTTGAACTGTGCACGGGGTCCAATCTAAGACTGCACAGCCTTGACCGATCCATACGCATCTGTTCATGAAGACGGTGTATTGTTTGAATGAACAAATGTCTGCTGAGCAGCTGACAAGTGGGCGCCGGAGTGCTCGCAAAAAGGTGCACTTGAATCACAGAGGCTCTGTGCCTTCCCGTCAGTAATGCATGATTTTTTACTTTATTTTAAAATTATTCCTAAATGCCTGCTTCACTGCATTTATATTTCTTCGCATATCTACGTTAGCGTTACAAAAATCTTTAAATTTGCTTTAATACGACATACGAAAGTGACGCAATACTAACCTTACGACTTATCTTAGAAGAAAGATTAAGAAAAGGCAAACCTACGTTTCTAGCATTTGTAGACTTACAAGGGGAGGCCCCCAATTGTGAAATTCAGATTCGATTCATACTGCGCATAATAAAAGCTCATGGCCAGAGGTGTAGTGTGGCAAAGCACAAAGATGCACTTCTCAGCCGTTGTCGAGCAAATCGATAGTTAAAAGAAACCGTTGCGGTGAAATAGTCTCTACGATTAATAATTCTCTACAGCGTTGTGGAGCAGCGGTAAGCGCTCGGGTTCGTCATCCGAAGGTCGTCGGATCGAATCTCGCGCTATGCAACATTTTTTTTTAGTATTTGTTTTTTATAATTCATATATATATATATATATATATATATATATATATATATATATATATATATATATATAATTCCCGGCAATCAGTTGCAACAATTATGCATATAATAAGTTGTTGAAAGTCGTTTGTCGTGGAAAAACTGGCGACTTCGAACATCATTATGTTTTCCGCAAACAAAGTTGTACTTCACAAATGTTATTAATGGTCTTCATAATGTTAACCACGTACAGTTAACGGAAGACGTAGAAACGATATTCCGAAACGAATACGTATAGCCTAAGTCAAACGTTCGAATTAGAATAAGAGACCCCAGGAACACAGATTTGCTGTAGCAGGTATGAAATATAAACTCCGTTACTCGCTCGTTACACTTGAATAACAGATGTTGAATGGGCCGAAACGAGCCGCCGCATAACAGCGTAGTTGCCTGCTAACTTCGAAAGAAGGTAGATGCGGTCCCTAGCGCAACTTATAACATCGTCGAAAATCAGTGCGGACGGGAGAGCTTTGGTACACCCTATTAAAAAAAACGGAAAAATGGAGGCGGTACAATTGGAGAGCGATCCACCTTCACCAACATGCATAAGCAATTCATTAATACTTTATGAATTACAAAAAAACTAATAATAAAAAAAATTGCATGGCGCGAGATTCGATCCGGCGACTTTCGGATTACGAACCCGAGCGCTTACCGCTGCGCCACGACGCTGTAGAGAATTTTTAATCGTAGAGAGTATTTCACCGCAACGGTTTCTTTTAACTGTTGATTTTCTCGACAACGGCAGAGAAGTGCATCTTGGTGCTTTGCCGCATTACACCTCTGGCCATGAGCTTTTATTATGCGCAGTATGAATCGAATCTGAATTTCACAATTGGCGGCCTCCCCTTGTTAAAGAAAGCTTTTGACAATGTTAACTGGAATACTCTCTTTCAAATTCTGAAGGTGGCAGGAGTAAAATACAGGGAGCGAAAGGCTATTTACAATTTGTACAGAAACCAGATGGCAGTTATAAGAGTCGAGGGGCATGAAACGGAAGCAGTGGTTGGGAAGGGAGTGAGAGAGGGTTGTAGCCTCTCCCCGATGTTATTCAATCTGTATATTGAGCAAGCAGTAAAGGAAACAAAAGAAAAATTCGGAGTAGGTATTAAAATTCATGGAGAAGAAGTAAAAACTTTGAGGTTCGCCGATGACATTGTAATTCTGTCAGAGACAGCAAAGGACTTGGAAGAGCTGTTGAACGGATTGGACAGTGTCTTGAAAGGAGGATATAAGATGAACATCAACAAAAGCAAAACGAGGATAATGGAATGTAGTCAAATTAAATCGGGTGATGCTTAGGGAGTTAGAGTAGGAAATGAGACACTTAAAGTTGTAAAGGAGTTTTGCTATTTAGGGAGTAAAATAACTGATGATGGTCGAAGTAGAGAGGATATAAAATGTAGACTGGCAATGGCAAGGAAATCGTTTCTGAAGAAGAAAAATTTGTTAACATCGAGTATAGATTTAAGTGTCAGGAAGTCGTTTCTGAAAGTATTTGTATGGAGTGTAGCCATGTATGGAAGTGAAACATGGACGATAACTAGTTTGGACAAGAAGAGAATAGAAGCTTTCGAAATGTGGTGCTATAGAAGAATGCTGAAGAAAAGGTGGGTAGATCACGTAACTAATGAGGAGGTATTGAATAGGACTGGGGAGAAGAGAAGTTTGTGGCACAACTTGACTAGAAGAAGGGATCGGTTGGTAGGACATGTTTTGAGGCATCAAGGAATCACAAATTTACCATTGGAGGGCAGTGTGGAGGGTAAAAATCGTAGAGGGAGACCAAGAGATGAATACACTAAGCAGATTCAGAAGGATGTAGGTTGCAGTAAGTACTGGGAGATGAAGAAGCTTGCACAGGATAGAGTAGCATGGAGAGCTGCATCAAACCAGTCTCAGGACTGAAGACCACAACAACAACAACAACGAAAGTGGAGAAGGGCACTGTCTCAAATGGCACGTAGAAACAAGCATGAAGTTAAAAAAGAAAATGTGAGTGCAGCAAGCAATCATGCGTGCCAACGCTGAATATCAACCGTCGATATTGCGATACTTCGCTCACGCCGAATGTCAGTGCGGCGAGTCAGACAACAAAAATATCTTGCAAAATAAATATCTAAGAGTGAGACTTCACCCGTACTAGCCACCAGTTGACTAGTTGGCACTCATGTGGAAAACTTGAACTCTAGGGAACTGGAGCGCAATCGTGCCCACTTGTTTCAAAAGGCGCTTTAAGGGCGAGTAGACACTTCAGATATCTAATGAAAATGCATAAAAATTGGTGGGTGTATAATGGGCAACACTTAATTTTTATTATTCTGTCATGTAATTTTTTTACACCCGGTCATTATACATGGTGATTAAAAAAATGCCACAACTTTAAAAATGTGTATTTAATGAAAGAAGCATAATATAACCTTCTGTTATACATCATTACAAAGAGTATTTAAAAAGGTTTTTTTTCACTCAAAAACAAGTTCAGAGATGTTCAATATGGCCCCCTCCAGACAATCGAGCAATATCAACCCGATACTCCAACTCGTTCCACACTCTCTGTAGCATATCAGGCGTAACAGTTTGGATAGCTGCTGTTATTTCTCGTTTCAAATCATCCATGGTGGCTGGGAGAGGTGGCCGAAACACCATATCCTTAACATACCCCCATAAGAAAAAATCGTCGGGGGTAAGATCAGGGCTTCTTGGAGGCCAGTGATGAAGTGCTCTGTCACGGGCTGCCTGGCGGCCGATCCATCGCCTGGGGTAGTTGACGTTCAGGTAGTTACGGACAGATAAGTGCCAATGTGGTGGCGCTCCATCCTGCTGAATTGTTGTGCTTCTTGTTCGAGCTGAGGGAACAGCCAATTCTCTAACATCTCCAGATACTGTAGTCCAGTTACAGTAGCACCTTCGAAGAAAAAGGGACCAAAAACTTTATTGGCTGAAATGGCACAGAAAACGTTCACCTTAGGCGAGTCACGTTCATACTGAGTTGTTTCCCGCGGATTCTCAGTGCCCCATATACAGACATTGTGACGGTTGACTTTCCCGTTAGTGTGGAAAGTTGCTTCATCACTAAACACAATCTTTGAAACGAAAGATTCATCTGTTTCCATTTGAGCAAGGATAAAATCACAGAAATCGATTCTTTTAATCTTATCTGCTGCAGACAGTGATTGAACCAATTTCAGACGATAAGGTTTCATAACTAACCTTTTTCGTAGGACTCTCCATACAGTTGATTGTGGAATTTGCAGCTCTCTGCTAGCTCTGCGAGTCGATTTTCCTGGGCTGCGAACAAATGCTTGCTGGATGCGTGCTACATTTTCATCACTGGTTCTCGGCCGTCCAGAACTTTTCCCTTTGCACAAACATCCATTCTCTGTAAACTGTTTATACCAACGTTTAATACACCACCTATCAGGAGGTTTAACACCATACTTCGTTCGAAATGCACGCTGAACAACTGTCGTCGATTCACTTCTGCCGTACTCAGTAACACAAAAAGCTTTCTGTTGAGCGGTCGCCATCTTAGCATCAACTGACGCTGACACCTAGTCAACAGCACCTCAAGCGAACAAATGTACAACTAAATGAAACTTTATAGCTCCCTTAATTCGCCGACAGATAGTGCTTAGCTCTGCCTTTTGTCGTTGCAGAGTTTTAAATTCCTAAAGTTGTGGTATTCTTTTTGAATCACCCTGTATTAGCCCCCGCCCCCCGGCTCCATGATACAAATATAGTTACGACGTACGCAACATTTCATTTGCGGTCCAGGTGTAATAATGAGTCTCCTCGTCACAAATACAACGTAAGTGTTCCTCCACTGGTGCATGGAAAGATGCGACCATTTCTATCAGCTTCAGGCAATTTCCGTTGTCAGGTTGGTCAATTGTTGACGAATAACCTCGATACGCTGAATTCCTCTGAGCTAAAAATTCCACCGCTGCAATTATTCTTGTTAAAACATCTCGCTAGCGTTTCTTTTCTTGTCTTATTTGCGCATAGTTCATGTCGTCAATGGTGCAGTTCTGTTTTAGCTTTTGTTTCATTTCCACACATTTTGTTGAAGGGCGAAATGTGATCTTCCGAGCGTTTATTTTTTCGACGGGCGCCACTAAAATGACTCCGCGGGTAAAATCCTTCAGGTTTGCAGAGTTTACTGGTCACACGCTGTGTGAATTTAACGTTGAAGATTCGGCAACAGAAGCAGTAGGCGACGTCTTCAGGTTTGGAGTAAATGAGGCCAAGTTCTTGAATTAATTTCACCGTTTGACAATTTGTAGCAGCAGAAATCTTTGAAAAAGCACCGACCACCTTCGTTTTTTTGAAATGGTGAAAGGGTACAGTACCGCCCGACATTGAAAATAGATACAACATACTTCATTATTTTTGTCAGAACAACACATTTTTTTTTGTAAAATAACTCAATTTCAATTAATACAGCGAAGCCGGATACCAGTGTGGGAAACAATGACAATTTATTTATTTAATTGATCACATGTGCACTCCCACAAAATAAATCCCTACATCCAGTTTGGTGAGATCTGTGAAATGAATGAATGTATGGTTGTCTGCTAACCGCAGATAGTGAATGTGAATATACTGTATGATCATCTTTGAGACGATCCTTTGGTCACCTTTGGTGGGGCCAAAGAGATGAAATTTACCTGAGCTTTGAGCGCCTGAAATGTGGCTGACCAATACGGTAGCAAGGTGCTCCCCCACTTCAGCAGAGGTGCGAGAGGACCAGAAGAACGGCCATGTTTCGGCACTCTCCCACTGGATCTTGTGCTGTTAAGAACTGTCTTAGGTGTGCTCCGTAAGGACAAAAGAGTGGAGACATGGTATGCATGTGGAATATTGAAGAGTAGTTTGAAATAATAATTTCTCTATTTCAGGAACTTTTGTGGGGAGGATTAAATGTCAGGCAGGTAATATTAATGGGATCGTAGCAATCTTCGGAAGTGACCAACGGCCACAATGAAACCGCGCGTAGCAATAAGTTGAAATACTTCCGTGTGCTTAAGCTAAGCTGAATTACTAGTGTGTGTACTATAAGTTTAAATATTTAAGAAATGGCGTGTGCAGGACTTGAAATTAGACACGAGTACTTCCACGTGGTGAGTACTGTGTGAGTCTCAATCTGTGTATGAGACAAAGGATAAAGAGAAGTACTCGTCCATGGTATCAGTTGAGGACTCGCGTGTGTGATGAATATGTTCTTAATATTACTTTGCGTGATATGTTTCCGTGTGACGTTTGATTCAAACTATAATACTCTGAGAGAGAAGCAAGGTGAGTCAGCCGTCTATCCAGCAACTCCACTTGGCCTGCATTGCACAGGAAGACGTGCATATATCCTCCAGAGTTCATAGTAGGAAAGAAAAGTTACAAAGTGGGGCAGTGTCGTGTGAAACTGGGATGAATATTAATTGAAGTGGGAAAGCTGAAAGTGATAATGTTGTGACTGTTCCCTGTGTTGTATTTCATGTTGTAGTGTGGTATATGTCTTGTAATTTAAGTATGTGTGGTTTGCATGGGAGAGTAGCAAGGTAGTTTCAGAGGTAGTGGGTTATGCGTGTTCCTTTTGTACCGCTCGGTCTGGAGGAAAGTTTCGTGATGATGGCTGTGAGAGTCGAAGTGTGAGATATAGCAAAAGATCCACCATCCTATCCAGAAAGTGCACTGTAGCGTTAAATAATTACGAGACCATAAGGTAGAGAATCACCAATGTAAAGCCATGGCCACTGGGCGGGATTTCTCATGTGTTATTGTTGTAGGTTATAGAATTTGTGTGTTTAGGTTATATAATTTATCGGAATAAATAAGATAGTGAAAAGAAAAAGAGTGGTGGCCTTTTCCTTCGAATTGTATGTTGTCATGATATCCAGAATTTATAATGTGTGCGCCACTCATATTCAGTGCGATGGCCCGGTGTTGATAAAAGCCGTTAAATAAAAAAAGAAAATGTGGTATTGCCAGTGCGTAGTGAACAGTCAGAGTTCTATAAATTACTGATAGTCAGATGTGCGTTTCCGTTGCGTATTATTCATATAGGAGGATAATTTGTAACTTAATTGTGAGTACGAGTGTTCATGTTACTCGATAAATAAGAATGAATCCACTCGCTTGGCAGACCACTCATCTTGCAGGCCTGACTGCTTGATGCCACAGTATGAGCAAGGCATGTGGGTGCCTCTCAATGTGAATGATGAAGGAATTTCTGCAGGACCCTTTTGTACCAGATTTTCCGTCATTGAAGCGTTAATAATGTCTGGGCATTTTCCAGGGCCATTCAAATCAATTGCTAGTCCCAAAGGTCCGGATAGATTTGACTTTGAGGGAACTGGTGATTTTTTTTCTTTCGAATCCAATTTTATAGCTTCAGATGATTACAACATCAGATCATTACAAGAAGTTAACTGATCGTCGCTATTCGGAACTTCTCGTTCTGTAGTTTCTACCTCTCTGCTTTCGCCCTATGTTGCGCTGATCCACTCTTACCTTCGATGTCAGGTCAAACGACTGCGATGGACGGGTGAACAAAATTTTTTGAGAGGCACCTTTTTGTGATTTTCTTTTGAGGTTTTTTCGGCTCCACTTTCGAATTTTCGTCCACTGTCCCTAACGCGATTTGCAATGATAACATTAAAACTTCTAGAATGACTCGCTAGTTCACAGATTAGCAAACAATGAAAAAAGAGTAACTCACCTCTTTGATTTTGATCACAAAACTAAAAGCTCTGAACACCCTCAACCTACGCACAACAAGGCTTGCGAACGTTTCGCATGCGAATGGTGTCCCTTCGCCTTCGCTAACAATCGGTACGAGTTGAATGAGGAACGGAGCCGAAGAGAGCTGCGATCTAATAGAAACATCCGAAGCGACAATGTGTGCTTCTCACTTTTAGCTCATTGTAGCGCAGCACCGAGCTGGTTCCAGCGTTGCCAGATTTCGGCCAACATGAGGCTCGCGTGCTACGTTTGCTCTTGTCCCTCCGCCCGCCCATGAATGCAGTAATACATCCGTGATTACACCAGAAGCGAACTTGCTTAGCAATGCAGACACAGCAAAAATGTGTTTGCCCAATTTCCTGTATTTATGAAGTTTTACTTGCTCTGTCTAGCACCGCTCTTCAGAAGTTCGCTGCGAGGCAGCTGTAAGCTAGAGGCCGCTTCAAGCGCTAGGCCTATAGCGGCCGCTACAGCCGATAAACCCTCGCGACGGCCCTGAACACAAGACCATAAAACGCTCGTCACAACACTGAAGAGTTGTTGTTGTTGTGGTCTTCAGTCCTGAGACTGGTTTGATGCAGCTCTCCATGCTACTCTATCCTGTACAAGCCTCTTCATCTCCCAGTACCTACCGCAACCTACATCCTTCTGAATCTGCTTAGTGTATTCATCTCTTGGTCTCCCTCTACGATTTTTACCCTCCACGCTGCCCTCCAATACTAAATTGGTGATCCCTTGATGCCTCAGAACATGTCCTACCAACCGATCCCTTCTTCTAGTCAAGTTTTGCCACAAACTTCTCTTCTCCCCAATCCTATTCAATACTTCCTCATTAGTTATGTGATCTACCCATCTAATCTTCAGCATTCTTCTGTAGCACCACATTTCAAAAGCTTCTATTTTCTTCTTGTCAAAACTATTTATCGTCCATGTTTCACTTCCATACATGGCTACACTCCATACAAATACTTTCAGAAACCACTTCCTGACGCTTAAATCTATACTCGATGTTAACAAATTTCTCTTCTTCAGAAACTCTTTCCTTGCCATTGCCAGTCTACATTTTATATCCTCTCTACTTCGACCATCATCAGTTATTTTGCTCCCCAAATAGCAAAACTCCTTTACTACTTTAAGTGTCTCATTTCCTAATCTAATTCCCTCAGCATCACCCGACTTAATTCGACTACATTCCATTATCCTCGTTTTGCTTTTGTTGATGTTCATCTTATATCCTCCTTTCAAGACACTGTCCATTCCGTTCAAGTGCTCTTCCAAGTCCTTTGCTGTCTCTGATACAATTACAATGTCATCGGCGAACCTCAAAGTTTTTACTTCTTCTCCATGGATTTTAATACCTACTCCGAATTTTTCTTTTGTTTCCTTCACTGCTTGCTCAATATACAGATTGAATAACATCGGGAATAGACTACAGCCCTGTCTCACCCCCTTCCCAACCACTGCTTCCCTTTCATGCCCCTCGACTCTTATAACTGCCATCTGGTTTCTGTACAAATTGTAAATAGCCTTTCGCTCCCTGTATTTTACCCCTGCCACCTACAGAATTTTAAAGAGAGTATTCCCGTCAACATTGTCAAAAGCTTTCTCTAAGTCTACAAATGCTAGAAACGTAGGTTTGCCCTTCCTTAATCTAGCTTCTAAGATGAGTCGTAGGGTCAGTATTGCCTCACGTGTTCCAACATTTCTATGGAATCCAAACTGATCTTCCCCGAGGTCGGCTTCTACTAGTTTTTCCATTCTTCTGTAAAGAATTCGCGTTAGTATTTTGCAGCTGTGACTTGAAGAGATTTGTGGAAATTGGATGTGTACCATTAGACTTCCATCTGTTCGGGCCACTATAAGAAGCTCATAAGGGGATTCACTTTTAAGATGAGGAGGGCCTTAAAATATCCGTGCATCGATGCCTTTGGTCCGGAAGCGGGACTGTGTTTGACCACACTGGGATGCATACCCGTGTTAACAGATGGATGAAAACAGTTCAAATGGATGAAGATTTTATTGAAAAGCCATAAATTAATCGTCAATGTTGAGGTTTTCAACGTATGTAGTTGATTTGAAATTACAGACAGAAAAATAGGAGGAAAGAAGCTCTTCGAAAAAAAAAAAAACTGTTGCTCCCTTAGTTACATCAAGGAGCTGTCATTTCTCTTCAGCTGGTAGGTTAATATTTAGATAAACAAATAACAGATTTTGTAAGAAAACTGATCCCTAGGTCTTTTCAAATGGCTCTGAGCACTATGGGACTTAACATCTGAGGTCATCAGTCCCCTAGACTTAGAACTACTTAAACCTAACTAACCTAAGAACACCACACACATCCATGCCCGAGGCAGGATTCGAACCTGCGACCGCAGCAGCAGCGCGGTTCCGGACTGAAGCGCCTAGAACCGCTCGGTCACATCGGCCGGCTCTCTAGGTCTGTAATAACAACGTTTGTTTGCAATACACTGTATTTTGTCACTCATCTTTACATAGAACATTACTATCTGCATTGTAGATATCAGGAATTGTCGGTAACTGAATCTGGACAAATAGTTAATTTGACTTGTTTACAGTACATACAGGTTTTATGCAGACCGCTACCAGTCAAAATTCTTTGTTATTTACCTTAAATTTTAATATATCTGTTAATCATGTTTTGAGGTCTGACCTCATCGTCAGGCATACATAGATTTCACTTGGTACATGCTGTGAACTGTATTGCTCATTAGAATTAATTGTTCTTTTGTGTAGTACTCCCCTTCTTCCATCACTTTGCCACTCTCGATTTTGTAGTTCACTGTTCGTTTTCTTGTGAGATACACCAGCACTTCATCGTATACAATGCCACTGTCGAAAACAAAAACAAAAAAATCACAGTAATATACATGCATATTTAAGTTAAATGATCTTATATTGTCATATTTGCCTGACATGAGGTCATACCTCAACATATGTTTCAGAAATAAAATATTTTATGCAAGATCATAAACAGTTGTGTGGTGCTGGTTCGGTGAATAACTGCCAGCCTACGAGTCGAAAGGTGTGGGGTAAGGTCTCTGTTCATTCCAAGGACTTTTATGACTCTTTTCACTTCTTTCATGTCTGACATGATTTATTGAAATGAAAACTCCAGAGTTGCGCCGTTGTCGGGAATCCACGCCAAACGTCTCCTAGTAACCGGCTGGGTACGTCAGTTCGAAGGTCGGATGTAGCAAGGGCATAACACGTCCAACAGCACCGCGCCGACTAACGCACGGCGGTGTTCAAACCAGTTCACCGGTTGATTTCAACTTAGTAACAAACAATGAGACTGGTAGCGGTCTCTATAAAACTTATTTGTAAATTGTAACTGCCACGATGAAGTAACGTTTTATATGGCTAAGAATTTTGAATTGAAAGGTATTCCCAATTTCTTTCTTTTTGTAAGATGGGAGCTTGTTAAAGCCATTTATACCGGGCTATGCAATTCCACTCTGAACGCTAGGCAATAAGACAATGTCTACATGAATATTATTTTTGTTTCTTGTGTTGCTGCTATGCAAATCACATTTCAATAGAAATAGACTTTTTATTATAAACAACAAATACCACTAAGGAGTGATCATACTGTCAAGTGAGAATAAGAATTGTAAGATCCTTAAAAGAGATCTCTGTAAGATCTGTATTTTTCTAATTCCCACAATATTCTTACTGCTCGCCTCTGCTGCAGTTATTCTTGACTTACTTTTTCTTTAGTTTAGGTGCATTGCTTCAGCGACAGTATCAGGGAATATTCCACGCCTATTCTGAGAGAAGATTACGCCAGCAACACGACACGCAGAGCATTCTCGCCTGTAAATTGTCAACAGCCTTGAATGTCAAGGCCATGTCATTTCAAGCGTTCTCGACGGGAAAGTTTTGGCGTTGCGTCATGTCTGACAGAGTGCAGGCTAATGCTCAGTTAAGATCTGATGCTTACTGTTATCGCTCAGTTTATGTACTTGTTAATTCTTTTTTATGTAACATTTAGTCGGATTACCTAACAAGACAAACTGTAGGCTCAGTGATGTTAACAATCCGAAAAGAGTGAGCGAGAGATCACTTAAGTATTGTTACAAGTGAAAAACTATTACAGCAATCTCGCTAAATTATCTCTCGCGTGACTGTCAAGTTAGTAAACCGAAAATAACTACGCCGTCCTTTTTCTCTACTGCTCGCATTACACCGCTATTGTAAAACGATATAACGATCTCCACCGCTTGTTAGCGAGGAACATTCTTCTGCCTGTCATGCCTAGTGTTGCCACTTTGCCACCTTCCTTTTGAGCAAATGAAGTAGGTATTGATTGTTAAAGATAGAAAAAAAAGTACATTGTATCAAAATAAAGTGTTATTTATTTTGCTCAGTTATTTTATTTTTAAAATTTTTTTAAAATTTCACTGCTTTTAGCAATATTTTACTCATAACTGTCACTGCTAAACAGATTCAGAGCACCTTTGTATCCTATAATCAATATAAGGAAATAATTCATTTTTTATCAGATTCAGTTGTTTCTGTCGTACCGCCGCTTCATAATCATCACAGAAAAAACTCTATGTGAGTGCTGAAGTGGGAGGAAATAAAATTAATTTGTAGAAGTCTCACGACGATGATAAAGTTTTGTAAGCGCACAGTGAGTACTCAGTTTACTAAAGTTGTCTTTATTCATGATTCACTATTAAATAAACCTATATAACCGAATAATCGAACTTTATTGCGCTCACTCCGCCTTACACAAAAAATGGAAGCACGCAACACAAAGCTATGTCAGGCTACAGCAGTGGGACAACAGGTAGATCGCTGAGTTTGGCAGTAGTGGTATCGTAAGTCCACGAAATGTTGCGACTATGTAACGATCGGTACTTCGGAGGCCGATGGCTAACTTTTCGCAAAACAAAAAATCCATAGACAGATGTTTGCTTACTACGTCAGTCTTACAGGTTCATAGTTGCAAATAATATGAAATTAACAGGCCCTCACTCTTTCTCAGTTGGAGGTTTGACAAGAAACCCTGACATTGATGATACTGACATTTGGGTATCGTTGCGTTCATGGTGCAGTTTCTCAAGCGATCCAATAAACGCAACGTTACGATCAACTTCCGTGGCCTTTTATTGATATACGTAAAATGAATCTTTGAGAAAATCAGCCGCGCTGAATTAGCCGAGCGGTCTAGGCGCTGCAGTCACGGACTGTGCGGCTGATCCCGGTGGAGGTTCGAGTCCTCCCTCGGACATGGGTGTGTGTGTTTGTCCTTAGGATAGTTTAGGTTACGTAGTGTGTAAGCTTAGGAACTGATGACCTTAGCAGTTAAGTCCCATAATATTTCACCCACGTTTGAACATTTTTTGAGAAAATCAAATAAAGTATTTTCACGTGTTATAGTTCGCATGAAGCATTGAAAATAACTGCCGGAAATAACGTACAAATCTTTAATAAAGTTCGGGTGGCATGGCCCCTCCCCCCTCTCCGGCGGCACATGATTCGGAGCACAGACTTTTTATTCGTTACCGAATTCTCACACACTTCTAGAAATTTTGCTAAACCGCAGGTTCAGCAATTCTAGCATAAAGTGGACGCCCGCAATGATAATTATTACAGCTTGAGAAGTCGCTTCAGTAGAGGCGTTCTGGTTCACGGCGTGGTTTCCGAGAGTCGGCCTGTACGTTGCTGGAAGAATCACCAATATATTGCTTCTTCCTACGTGTGACTCGCGGAAAGACCATGGAAAATTAGAGAGATTCAAAGTCACACGAAGATTTATCAGTAATCGCTCTTCCCGCAATCCATTCGAGACTAGAAAAGGACGAGGGCAAAGTGACAGCTTTACACAAAATACCTATAGCCATACACCGTAAGGTGACTTTCGGAATGTATACGTAGATAATTTACGACTGCTTTTTTGCTTTGCTGTAAACTCAAAACAGATGCGAACTTTTGCAGAAAATTGCTGAAGATACCCCGATTGTACATAAGTTACGACAGCTGAACAATAAAACTCTGTGTTTAAGCTATTGAAGGGGAGCTGACATCTTATCATTTCCAAGATTGAGATGAGTTCTTAGCCGGCCGTGGTGGCCGTGCGGTTCTAGGCGCTGCAGTCCGGAACCGCGGGACTGCTACGGTCGCAGGTTCGAATCCTGCCTCGGGCATGGATGTGTGTGATG
Source organism: Schistocerca serialis cubense (assembly GCF_023864345.2). Taxonomy (NCBI): domain Eukaryota; kingdom Metazoa; phylum Arthropoda; class Insecta; order Orthoptera; family Acrididae; genus Schistocerca; species Schistocerca serialis. Next base: position 595,289,913 of record NC_064639.1, read on the forward strand.
TCCTTAGGTTAGTTAGGTTTAAGTAGTTCTAAGTTCTAGGGGACTGATGACCTAAGATGTTAAGTCCCATAGTGCTCAGAGCCATTTGAACCATTTTTTTTAGATGAGTTCTTTTTTATTCTAATACGAATGAAACAGCGGCTGTCAGAGTGGTTTTTTTTTCGCATAATGTCGCAAACTGAATACATAGTAGAACTACGAATTAAACGTTGATCAGAACTGTTGTTTGAGAACAGGACTGCAAGTCTTGCCTTCATTGATTCTTAGAGTAAGGTGCGCACAAACGTCTTATTCGTATACTCTAAGTGCCTTGTAAACTTTGACTATTCGTTTTATCTTAATAATTCTGGCTGATGAATATGTATTGCCCGTCCATTCTAGCACCTTTTAACAGGGAGTCACCTTGGCGAAATAAACTTTCAAGTTCTTTGCTTCTTATTCTCAAAGTCCAGGTCTATGTGAAAACTCTGCCAAGTGTCTGCGGGGTTGGCGTCTGGTTGTACTGTTCACAGCACAGAGGGAAAACTGTCTCATATATAGAAAACTTAGGTAATTCACATTTAAGTGGCTGCCCAAGTGTACTTTTCGTTACCTCATGCGTTACATGGTATTGAAACTAAATTTACAAGATATTTGCATCATACTGAGAGTGACAGTGCGTAAACGACACCCTTACTATCTTCTATATCTATTCTGTGTCTTCTGTCCGTATCTATACACCGTGGTTTCTGTCTGTATATCCGCGCTATTCTCAGGAACTACTGTGAGGATCCTGATACCGTTTTCACTCATAGATAGACTGATTCACGGGGAAGATTTGTGTGTGTAATTCATTGCTGCTAACTAATGATGAGCGTGTAATGATGAATTTTTACCTGTTCTGTATTTGATTGTGGTTTGGAGAGATCTCGTGCCAATGATGGGAGCTATGAGCTGGTCAGTTAGAGAGGAGGCGGTATCTGGTGGGAAAAGTAGTAAAGTAAACAGCTGCTGCAAATCCAGAAGGCAGAGAAGCTTTGCCAGAATATTTTCGATGCATAGTAACATTTTTTTCATGAAATTAAGTAATTTACATATTATTGCTGTGATGCTACCTGTGATTAAGTACGAAATATGATATTTCTCAAATTTCCTCCATTACCCTGCAGAGACACTCTCGACTTTTCAATGAAATTTTCCCTAACTCTTCGGCATAGTTGCACCCCTTGTTCTGAAATTACGCACAGAATCCCAGCCTTTACCGACTTATCAGCTTCCCGCCTCTCCCTGCACACATTGAGCACATCCGAATAACCTACACCAACCGCAAACTCGGCTCCAATAATTCTATAGTTTGCCCCCTTCTTTCCAATTCTCGTTCTCTGCCACACCTCTAATGCCACAACTGCTCCCAAAGAAATTTCAATCAACTGCCTTTTTCAGACAATGAGATCGCCCCAATATTTATCCTTCCCACCAGCTATAACTCTTTCTCACCTATCCCACTTCACATCAGGACTCCTCCTCTCTCTATCCACCCATACCCCTCTAAGTATCACTACTCTATCCACATACTCATCTCCTCCACATTCTCAGTCTTTCCCACCTCTGTCTCCCCATTATCCCCCCCCCCCCCCCCAACACCTATCTTAATTTCCATAGTTTCCTACCTAACAGGCATCTGTCTTACCTACTCACATCCCTCAATCTCTATGGAACATATTGTCTTTCTCCCAGTGCAGGCCCTTCATATTTCAAGTGAAAGTTCAGTGCTTTATCCTTAAAGAATCTCACCTTTCTGCGATGTGATTTCAAAATGTATGTACAGGATGTTTAAAAAAGAACTTCCTAATTTTAGGTATAAATTTAATGGGGAAATTAATGAAAAATCACATCAATGAGTACATATCATGGAAGAGAATTCCCTCAAGTTTTGTTTATGTTAGTAGACGTCAACATGGGATCCATTTGTTGCCTGCACACGTCGAGACGATATTCCACTTCCCGCCACGTATTCACCAATATTTCAGGTGTAACTGTCCCAACCGCCATGACGATTCTTTCCCGTAAATGATTGATGTCTCTGATCTTTTCACTGTACACAACATTTCTTATGTGCCCCAAAAGAAAAAGTTCAGTGGAGTTAAGTCTGGGCTTCGTAGTGGCCAAGGTATTGAGCCAGCCCTGCCTATCTACCTTCTGAAAAGCGAGTGTCAAGAGCAACATGCACATGATTACTGTAATGAGGTGGGGTGCCATCTTGTTGGAAAAACACAAGCCCCTTTTCCACTTCAATATCGTCTACTTGGAGAAAGACGTACTCTGTCAACATGTCACAGTAAACGTCCCCATTTATTGTTTTTTCTGCAAAAATGAAAGGACCAATCACACGATTTTCCATCAAACTGCAGCAGACATTAACTTTGGCAGGGTCGCGTTGATGCTAAGTAAAGTGGGTGCTCTGCCAACCAAGTTCTGCAGTTATGATGATTAACTGTTCCACTAGCACGAAATGTAGTCTCATCAGAAAAGAGAAGCTTTTTTAAAAAATTTACATCATCAATTCTGTGTAGAAAGTCAACAGCAAACTCATACCTTTCGATTTTATCAGTAGTTTTCATTTCATGTAACAGCTGCAATTTGTAGGTACGCAAATTAAGTCTTTTACGCACAACATCCTACACAGTGCTTTTAAGCACTCCTAATTATACACTACATCTGACCAATGACTCCGAACACACGAAACACAGATGTGTTCAACAACATCTTCAGAAGTTCTCGGTCTACATGGTGATTTTGCTTTGAAACACTTCCAGTTTCCTTGAAAGACTTCAGCCAATGACGGATAGTTTTTGCTGTAGGTGGTTCACCACCATACTGACGTCTAAAATTACGCTGCACTGTTATAATTGACTCACTTTTCAAAAGCCAAATAACACACTGCACTTTCTCTTGCGGAGTACATATTGCTGTTCAGTTGCTCTGCACTGCACAGAACTGGTGCCGTCTCAAGGTCAAGCAGACCTGCCAACTGCAGGGGAGCCAAACTTCGAGAGTTGATGACTCAAACACCACGAACTAGAATAGTGTATGTCACTTAGTACAGATTCTAGGACACATTAAAAGTAGGGAGCTCTTTTTCAAACGCACTGTATTTTGGTTTATCAGCTCTTCGTCCTTTGACTTTGTCATTTTATAAAGAAACTAGTCTTCATTTACCGCCGGCAGCCCAGCCCCCGAAATAAGGGGAAAAAAAAAATCATCCTTGAGCTCCAGAAGTAATCATGGTTTGTTGGTGTGCACACGAAATTTTAAATACCCCCACAGAAAGAAATTACATGGTGTCAGAACACAAGACCTCGGTAGCTAGTTCACGGCACAACTACAGGAAATACAGCCTGCCAGGGAAACTCTCTCGTAACAAGCCCACTGTTGCAAACGATGTGTGACAGGTTGCGCCATCATGCTGTTCCATTGTGAAGCACTCCGTTACTAACCACAAAGGAAACAGATGAAAATCGTGCAACATTTAGTGCTGCCATCTCTCTAGGACAGAAATGGCGGGCATTTTAAAAGTTGCTTTCGTTGTCGGTCCCTTTTATTATGAATTAAAGTCATCCACTTCCTCTCTAGCTAATCAGCTTGTAGCTCCCACCATTGCCACGAGATGCCACTCTAAACGTCATTCGGTAACCGTCTGCCAAGCCAATGAAGAGCAGGTTCTGTCGCAGCAGCCATTTGTGGATTTGCATTGTCCTACTGAAGAAACGCAACATCTTCCGTAGAAAAATTTGTAGTAGCAAGGGGCTAACAGCTTGTGGATTGTACTGGAGTGTACTGGGCACTGGTGTGTGGTAGTCTAGCCAGCGATGCATATGAGCTTAATCCTGCTACAAGTAGTCAGTTCCCAACGGTTCCTGATGACACAGCAAGTGTGACATGTTCCGGGATTTCGTCCCTGGATGATGTTCGGACGGCCACTACTGCTCTCAGAGTGATGTGCGGATTCCCTGAACCTGGTCTACAGGTGTTTGAACGTTTCACACACCACTGTTGAAAGCAGCGACGCACCACCGATACATCGTGTCCAACATATGCAACAATTAGTCGGTAGCCCATCCGACTTCCCACAGGCCCACAATTAGATGCCGTTTAAATGGCTGAAGCTGTTCGAGACGATGGTAGGATATGGCTGAACCTACGAATGACTGTTGCAAACGCTTTTCATCTCTAAACTCAACACAGTTACTGCTAGCAGAGTCATAAGAGAGGGTACACGATCAGGCCTCCTGAGCGTCATCTGATTACCGATGACAGTGACAAATGAATCACGAAACACCTCGGTATAAACATATTACACCCTCGTGCCACTGAACGCAGTCTTAGAGGGTGTTGCATTTTTTCTGGCAGTGTATTACGTACACAAAATTTCTTTATGAATCAGACTATTAGTGAAAACGGTTTCCAAATCCCTAAAATAGTTCCTGAGATTAGAAACTGCCACGGAGGGGGGTTGGGGGGGGGGGCTTTATTTACTGATATGTATAAGTGCAGATAATACGATACGTTTTGGCAGCGGTCATGAAATAGACTCTGTGCAGCTTCGTTATGTATAGGTAATTCAAAATGGATCGATACTTTTCTAAACAACAAGGCGCCGTCTTCAAGTTAAGCTGATTAGGGGCCGGAGAATATGAGATATAGTACAGGTTAGCGCTGTAGAATTTCATTCGGACGGACTGGGATCCTGATTTATCTTCTCCGTGATTTCCCTAAATCACACAAGGCGAATGTTGGGGTACTGTCTGGAAAAAGATACGCGGCTTCCTCCACCATCCTTGTCCTATCCGGACTCGTTCTCTGTCTCTCATGACACCATTGTCGTCACTATGTTAAAACCTAAGCTTCGTTCCTACGTAACACAAATAAGTGTAATTCGTCTTTAAGCTCAAGAGTATGTTCACTGTCGCGCAGTGCTTATCAGTTACTGTAGGTTAATGAGCAAGAGCTCCCATACCTGGGGGCAATGGGGGCCGGCGCCCCCCCCCCCCCCCCACGCCTCCTCCTAGCTCCCACGGAAAGAAAAAAATTCAGCGTAATCTGGTGTTTTCCTTTCAGGAAAATCATTGAAAAGTCGTTATCACGTAGGTTTTTGTCATGGTAGGAACTTGAACATTTTTAGGCGACTTACAGGTCCAAAATATGAAAAAAAGCTCCGTACTTCCACTTTTAGCCCCCCCCCTCCCCCCCTAAAAACTATCATATGGGCGCCCTTGTTACTGAGTCATATCAAACGCTTAAGTCGCATTTCATTACCTGTTATTACCGTGCTTTGATAGTCCGCCGTACGTATGTTGGGATTTAATTGAGCTGTGTCGTTTTACACAGGTACCTTTAACAACACTAGGTAGTGACACAGGGTGGAGCTCTGTACCCTGCAGTCAGCATCACGCCGAAAAAAAGTACTGGTCTCGAACATTTACTGCTTCGCATGCCTTTCGTTCCTTTCTTCTTTGTTTCCAATTGACACTTGAAAGCCTATTTTACCTGCTTGTTTGTAGCGTTCTATTGCTCAGCCGCTTTACCTTTTGTTACTCGACAAGGCCGACTAGAGACCCAGCTAGAGTGGCTGTACCGTCGTGTTCATTCTTGAGACTGAGTTTGTAGCTGCCTATTTAGACATTAATCAGTAAGATCCATGTGAAACCCAACCATAACAAGACTGTTTAATATTGAACTTGGGATATACGCAACAAACGAAAGCTCTCAGACTTCAAGAAGAATGTGAGAATCCCAATACCACGGGAACTAGGTGCAGAAAGATATGAGTAGAAAGAGGTTAGAATAAAGGAGATGGCATTACCTACGCTGAGAAGAGGCATTGGCTGAAGCCAGAGGGCAAAACAGGGCGCCATCTTGTTGTGAACAAAACAAGGGCTGCTCCCTGAAAACCTCGTGTGAAACTTGCTCCCTCTACTTGAAGTCACTGGCCTCACAGTCACATCTGAGTGTGTACTTAGATATGACATATTTTCGTGAAGGAATACTGATTATAGGAGAGTTGAGAACTTAATTTGTTGATGCGAAATTTCATTCTTTAATCATCGACTACATCGTGGCAAAACAGCTGATCATTTTGAATAAGTCAAACTGTTAGCAATAACATTTAACAGGGCAAGTGACACAAGATCCTTCATATCAGTTCACTACCAAATTGTACGATTTTCAGAATGTAAGCACTGAAATGACACTTTTTAGTCAGAGAAACATAACAATATTGTATGAAAATAATAGACTGAGTTTAGCTGCAACTAAGGATCGCCATTAAAATTAAAAGTTTACACATAATGCCAAGCAAAGCCTCTGTTTACCTCTCACAAACTATTTTCCCCTTCTAAGAATATTCAAGTCATTCCACACATTACAAATTTCGTTCGACAATTTTGCACAATCGGAAATATATATTTCAGTCATTGGCTTACCAGCACAATCACTTGTGCACGTATATTCAGTATGATGTCTGTAAAAATGAGTTTCAACAAAAAATGGCTTACAAACTCAAATGATCATTCTATATGCAACAAAACAACAGTGCCTTATGAAATTAAGTCTGTATTTCACTTTGACAAACAATTCAAACGTATTAACCAGTGTGCTTTATCACATATCTAATTCATTGTCATTCAAAGATAATTAGATTACTGTACTTGTATTCACTTTTGTTTCTGTTAGGAAAAGATTTTCAGCATTCTCACTGCATGAGTCATACTGGACTGTAATACCAACCGGCTATCAAGTGACCAATGGTGTCTTATGTGAGCACTCAAGTCCTGGAATGAAGTCTTGATTAAACACTTACCCATAATCCCACTAACAATTAAATCAGTAGAATTCTGTGAACATATAATATACAATGCATCACTTGCGGAGCCATTGTTCCACTTTGCTACCACTTATTGTTCTAGGATGTGGCAAGTAAGTATGAAATACAGCCCTGTCATAACCATATGGCCCTGCAGAATAATAGCTATGCATTGGTGCAAAAGATCTCAAAGTTGAGCCACATGTTGTAAGGATGACAGGACATGTTGTCTTCAGGTAGTGACAAGACAACTCTTCATTTACACCGAGTACTGTTGAGCACTGAAATACTCAACATCTACATAGTTCTTCTTCTTCTTCGTCAAGGTCTTCTTCACACGCTTCAAATGAAAATTCCGCTGCTTGAGGCGATAGTTTGGTGCTGAAGGAGCTTGATTTTTCTTCCTCTTTTGCACGTTTACTTCACACACAGTGTACAACCTTCTCTTGGTATGAACAACAGTGTCATGAGATGATGAATCTGGATCGAGGGGAACGACTTTTTGCAACACTATAAATAAACAGACTCATGAAATTAGCAATAGAAAATCCGCGAGGTTTTCCGATATATTAGTCGTGTGGAATGCAATGCCGTTAATATTCCCATGCGGAAAATATATTTCCATCACAAAACATACATTCACCCTGCAGGTTTTGTATCCCACTCACTATGGTGAGAAACTGTAAGATGATAAAAAGTTTTTGATGCATATAAATTATCACAACTTTCTGGAGCAGCAGTTCCCAGAAAAAAGAAAACTCTTCCAAGATAAAGATGAACACAGAGCAGAGTAATCTTAAATACACAATAAAGAATTAATATCCCAAAAATTTTTAATGAATAACTCGTTGCCTAGACACAACATACACTCAATGCGTTATCTCAGATGCAAAAAATGCAACGTATAGGCAACTGCTCCGACACCAGTTGCCAACAGAGCAAAGGAAAACAAGTTTTACATTAAATTCTGTCAAATAAATAGGTATCATTCATTGAGACATTACAATAATTTATGAAAAATCTAGTGTAAAATACAATGTGCATCTATGAAAGGAACGATGAAAAAATGCAAGGCTCTGATCCAAATACATGATACTGAAATTCGATCAAACTGAAATACTCCAAACATAATGTGCAATATGAGATTTTCACTCTGCAGCGGAGTGTGTGTTGATATGAAACTTCCTGTGTGCCGGACCGAGACTCGAACTCGGGACCTTTGCCTTCCGCGGGCAAGTGCTCTACGAACTGAGCTACCCAAGCACGACTCAAGTCCCGTCCTCACAGCTTTACTTCTGCCAGTACCTCGTCTCCTATCTTCCAAAGGTCCCGAGTTCGAGTCTCGGTCCGGCACACAGCTTTAATCTGCCAGGAAGTTTCATATTGTGCAGTGTTTGGCTGGTGTACTATATTTCGTCACAATGTCTTGATTCACAAGTGTTTCCTTGCGATGTTTGTCCTGAACCCACTTATTGTAAATATAAAAGAGAGTGAGTGAAAACATCGAAACGAATAGGCCACATTTCAACCAAAAGTTTTATTTTATCTAAAGCATTTACCTGCAGAGAGTAACACCAGACTTACAGCTTCTGTTCGTGCATCCGCAGTTAACATGAGTTATTATTTTTATATAAATCTGTGTTTGTATTTCGATGAATAGCACCGCATTACACACACGCTACTCGCAATCTTTTGGTCTCAAACATATGGCGGAGTGCCAACGTTACTGGCTTCAAATTTACAGCATTAGGGCACAATCACACGTTCTAACCTCCTTATATGACTGTTTATGAATCATCAGATTAATATGTCTTCTTTGCAAAGAAATAGCTCTAATAATCCACCTGAGAATAGAACAACTTACTGAACCTAGCAAGAGGAAGATCACTTTTGTTTCTGGAGAACCAGACTAATACGTGAAGTAATACTGACCCTACAACTTACACTGATCATCCAGAACATTAACACCACCGACCTAAAGACGAATTCAGTAAAGAAATTGAAGATCAAAGAGAAGAAACTCTCCCTACTACTTTGGAAAATCACTTGAACAGGATGAATGGCATCGTGAAAAGAAGTTATACCATGAATGCTAGTATCATGGAAATAAAGGTATTGGAATGTAGTTGTAATAATAACTGCAATTATAAATTAAACATAACGTAATACATGAATATATCATTGTCAAGGTATTGAAATTAAAATACTGAATTTTTATTCCGATATCACAACAGTAAATGGACGAAATTTAAAAAAAAATACTACCGTTTTTGATAGGATTCACCGCATATTCCGGTACGTGTTCGTAATGTTCTGGCTGATCAGTGCAAAAGGAGGTAACTGCAGTATTTCTCAATTTCCACCGACATATTTGAATGGCTTACTACACTTGAAAACTACATTTCACATATGTACTGTAAGTAAAAGCTGGCTTATTTCACTCAGTGCATTAATCTAAATTAATTTTTTTAAGCCTTGGGACTTTTTTTGGTACAACCATTCAGCTGTTCTGCATTTTATCAGGAACCACAACTTCACTAAAAAGAATTGATATCTTGATAGTACACAATGTGAGACATCTATGAATAGCTAATCTGGTAATGGGGTGAAGTGTGGAGGATATAAATTGAATATGGGGACAGGATTTGACTACAGTAAGAAGAATTGGGTATAGTGCACAGGTTCAAATTATTGTTATACTGTTGGTCAAGAGTTATGCAGTGATAAAGCGACGTGCACAGGGTAGAAAAGCTGGAGAGTTGCACCAAATCGGTCTTCAGACCAAAGACTACGACAGCAACAACACAGACATATCACTTTAATAATCAGTTTATCGGTATTGCAGTACGTCGCTGAATGGTGCTGAGGATGAGTGGGGCGGTTAAACCGCAACAGGTACATGGAACTTTCCCAGATCCCAGACAAGAATGGCGTAATTGAAGTGTTTGCCCTGTCTGGAAAAGATAGCCCCTTGTTAAGTCTGACAGACAGCATGAGGAATGTCGCCAAGTCATGACCACCTGGGGACACTTGAGCGAAGCACAGGCATACCTGTTACAAACAACTGATTTTACCGTTGAGTTGCTGCTTCCTTGAAGACTGAAGAATGCAGACAACTACTTGAAGCGACGCCTAGCGATGCACAGTTCGCTGAGGAGAGTTCAGTCAGATCAGGGAACCGCCACAATGAGGAACAGTTTGAGATTGAGACGCGAGTTCCCATATTACCCATCAGCCATCGCAAGATTGGAAAATTTCACTCTGCATGAAGAATTGGAGGAATAATTAGGCAGCATCAGTCAGTCATTGCGTGGGATTGCAAAGTGGACCCACCTATGACAGTGATGGTACAATGGGAAGGTACTGCGCCCTGGAGGTCTGAGCGAGGGGAATGAGAAGCAAAACTGCGAAGCGGGACCAGCCAAGAAATCAGTCGGTCAATGGACAGTAGCAAACAGACGATCGTCAATGATTAAGATGCAGTGAACAAACAGTGATGAGGCGGTCAACAGGGAGTCAGAGGAACTATAACAGATAATGAGTCTACCCTCTACAGGATGCCAACATGTCGTTAATAGAATTTTCAGACTTCAAGCCAGATACCTGCTCTCATTCTGACGTTGTCGTCTTTGTGATGTATTCATTTCCCATTCATTGTCGAATGGACTTATTTGCCGTCTGGTACTTGGGTATTTGAGCATCCGACTGCAGTTCCTTGATGTCAGCACCTAAATGCTCGTACGTATTATGCTAAGACGGCTTCTGCGAGACAGTTATTACAGACTATAGTTGCCTGGACCACAAACGCAGGAACACTTTGTCGGCTGCTGTGCATGCCAACACGAGAGGATTCAATCAACGAGCACGGAAGAAGGAAGATGTGAAGTCCGCAAAGCTGCAGAATATTGAAGATGGAAGCTGATAGCTGTCAAACTGCCCCCACTCAAACAGCGAGGGGTGATCGACACGTCACTCATACTATACATTTGCCGCACACTACTTCAGACTTTGTTGAGTGGTGAGGTGAGATAGTCCATCCCCCCCTCCCTCTCCCCCCCCCCCTCCTTACTCAACCATTTACTGTGTTGTGTCCATACCCAGTTAAATTGGCCTTGAGTTTTGTAATTGTATTGATGGTATAATAACAATAAACACAAATGTTTCCATATTATCACCCTTTTACTATTTTTTCACTGTGACTTTATTTGTCGATTTTCAGTTCATTAAATTTTTGGTGCCAAACGTGGAGCAATTTGCATATACATTTCCATGATTCAATACAAATTTCTAGAGTTTCACTACATTCTTATGCCCAACGCGATGCCATTTGCATACTGATTTCCAGATTCAGTCAGGTTGGTTCTACATCTGTCGTAGAGCTAGGGTCCCAACCTAGGTTTCCAGATGCTTCATTTTACAGAACTGTTCTGTATTTCACCCTCAGCTTTGATGTTCGGCACCGAAGTATGAGTGCTTCGAAATTTTAGATTCCATCCCTATAACTAATTTATTTATTGTTTTGCAAAGTTATCAAAAGGATAATGGTGGTTCCATGCAGCACGGGCGGGGGGGTCTCGGGCTTGATTCCCGGCGGGGTCAGGGATTTTCACGCGCCTCGAGATGACTGGGTGTTTGTCTTGTCCTCATCATTTCATCATCATTCATGAAAGTGGCGAGACTGGACTGAGCAAAGGTTGGGAATTTGTACGGGCGCTGATAACTGCGCAGTTGAGCGCCCCACAAACTGAACATCATCATCATCATCATCATCCAGGCAGCAATGCCTGTGTGTGAAGAGCGTTCCGTCACATTAATCATTTATCTGACGCTAGAAACAAACCGATTGTCGAACTGATAAAATCAGAATTACGCATTCGTAAAAATTTGCAGTTTGCAACATGCAACAACTTTTACCAGAAAATTAAAGGTAACAAAAATCTGTTGAAAGTTGTAACAAGCTATAAGAAATATAATTTTTAACAAAATCAGCCCTCAGCTCAGCAAGTCCTTTCGCCAGGCAGTGTCCGACAATTTTGTCAGTTTAATTTGGTGACCCTAATCCCAAGTCATTTGCCTGGAGCACGCCTGAAGTTCCTTCTTACATCTGCTATCGAATCTCCATCGTCTGCACGCTGCATCTTACCTGCCAACAAATTCTCAATCCAGTCTAAAATTTAATTTGATACCCAATACGACCCAAACGATTGTATTGTCTTTAATAAGTATTGGTATAGTAGTGAGTGAAATGCTTTTCGGAAGCCAAGAAATACCTGACTGTCTTTATCCAAAGTTTTCGCTGTGTCATGTGACAAAAAGCGTGAGTCGCGTTTCGCAAAGACCGATGTTTTCGGAAGCCATTCTGTTCCAGTTCTTTTTACGGCTCTATACTTCAATCGGTAAAAACGCAACCCTTGAATGATCACTTTGTTGTGCGTCTGCTTGTCCATCCGACTGTTAAGAACCCTTTTTTTCAGGAACGGGTGGAAGTATCAAGTTGAAATTTACGTCAATATTGAAGTCTGTGATCACTCGGCGGTGTAAAAAATTTAAGCTTGTACAATCAATGCAATCAAAATACACGGTCGTTTATGTCGTATTTTGATATTCACCAACTCACTCATCAGAGCCTATAAGGTACTTCCTGCTGACCTAGAATGTTGAAATTTGGCAAGAAGCAAGGTTTCAAAGTGCAAATAAAGGAAAAAACCCGAAAATTGTTAATTTGTAATTATATCACAGGAAAAAAAATTTTGTCGTTTCTTATCCACTTCAGACTTAAAATTAAAACTTTCTCGAAAGTCTTGGAATAACTGGAGTCGATATCTTGCCCAGCGCGGATGAACTGTCGATATACCTAAGTTTGAACAGAAACCTCAGAGTGAGTCCCACTCAAACCTGGCCAACTTCGTTTTTTCTTTCCTTTTTTTTTTTTGTAAATGAAGCCAGAATATGTTCTAATATTCTACAATAGATTGATGTCAAGGATATTGGAAAGTAGATTTGTGGATCACCTCTGCTAACTTTCATGTAGCCTGGTGTGACCTTGGCTTTCTTCCAGCTACTGAGCATGGTTTCTTTTGCTCGAGGAATCTGCAGTATCTGGTCTTTCAAATAGGAGTAAACTTTGTATAGAATCTCATAGAAATCCTGTAGAGCACACTGTCGACTTCCTCGATCTCTCGATCTTATCACCTCGTATGCATGCTCCGTTGCCCTCTCCTTCGGAACCGTCATTGAGTTGTCCTTGTCGTCGTCAATAAATTTAGTCGTGACTATCCACGAAAACAGTTTCTAATAAAACTGTTTTTCCTGTTTGCATTGCGAGATGACAAATGCGCACTACTTTGAACTAGAATGTGGCTGTACACAGAGCAAACGGACGCAGTTAGCTCTCGTTTTGACCAGGACCTGGGTTGCCTTTATCTAGTAGTACAACAGGATGCTCCGGCACGCGCGCAGTTTAAACGTCAACGGACATGGATAAACTGGAGCGAAACAAAGAAGTGTGTTCTGTTGTTGAGCGGCGAGTGGCCTTGGCACGTGTAGCGTTAGCTGCTAGCAAACAGCGCGGCACAAAGCCGCTACTGTATACACACGGCGAGGGGCTGCCGAGGAAAACATTCAGGTAGGGGCAGGTCTGTTCGCGTCTCCCGCACAGGTGGTCTTCGCGGACAACAGTAAAAGCTACCGGCATCCTAGCCGCTTCCGCTACGTCTCGTCATCTACGGCCGCATCCGTGAAGTTCCCCGTGCGCATGCGGACCAAATGTTCAAATGTGTGTGAATTCCTAAGGGACCAAACTGCTAAGGTCTTCAGTCCCTAGACTTACACACTACTTAACCTAACTTATGCTAAGAACAAACACACACATCGGCCGACTGGCCCACCGACAGGGCAAAAAGTAGAGAGAATACAGAAAGGAATGTGGAGGGCGGCTCCTTCGATTTGCATGAAGTAAGGCGTTGCGCTCGACGCCATATTGAAACAGAGTAAACGCGAAACGATAGCTGCTTACTATACCATACCGGCTCGAAATGAAGAGTGATGGAACGGAACTAACCTAAGCGCCCAAGTGAAAACTTTTACGAAAGAAAGCGCTAATGAAACGAGTTGTGATAAATCTTTAGTTAAAAATTAATCACACAACCTTTTAAATTCATTTCTGCTCACATGTACAAGCTGTAACCTGCCACTTGTTTGAGCTTCAGATGACATAAACTCTTAGTTTTGTATATATCGGTTTTTTCCTCGCCGCAATTTTCTTTTACTATCTAACCTTTTTCTGGGACTGCGAACTGATAAATCAACTTATTTCCGTACAGAAACAGTTGTTACAGGACACTTTGCACAGTAGTTTCCTTCACTCAAGTTTTCAATCTTAAATAACACATTTACTAGCATATTTGGATGAACAGCCGTTAATGTCAATTGACAGTCGTCCGCAATTAATTCGAAATAAATTAGCATTCACGGATAGCCCAATTGGTTAAGGTTACCGCGATCAGCGGGGATCTGGGTTCGATTCCAGGTCCAGCACAAATTTTCATACGTCGCTAATATGTAGCACCGCATCTGGTTCCAAGATATTAGCAGTCAGCGAATTTATTTCGAATTGACTTACGTATTACTTTAAATGAGCACAGTAGGCTGCATCAAAATTTAATTTCCACAAATATTTTAAGTTACGCCCAGACCCATACGTTCATTCTAACATATTATGTAATAGGAATCATATTTGTTAAATTAATGATGATTGATAAGTGTTGCAAAAAACCAAGCTTTATCCTAAATATGATATTTGTTTCAGCTTTTCTATTACGTAACTGTTGGCATGGAATGTCTTCTTCATCACTTTCTTCCAGCAGTAAGTACAGCCTACAACAATAAATCGCGATCACTAATTTGAGACACGTGCATCGACGTGCACGACCTGTTCACGACTTAATTGCAGGTTATTTGCATTTGGCGCCATCAGGCTCAAAAAATTCTGTAACTTTTGTTTTGTCCATACTGTAGTGAGATGTTGCTTTCCTTCCAAGTTTAAAAACGATACTGATTGTTAGCTACTTTTGAATCAAACGTAAAGTAGCCAGTGGCCACATTTTTCACTGCAAACCATTCAAATTTTATTATGCAGAGTACTAGGAAGAAACAGCAGCTATGAACAATATCGAAAAAATAGACACTTCATAATCGATCTGTGATATAAAACTATAAGATACGAAAGAATTCAGTTTTGTGTGCCAATTATCTTCCTCAGAATGTGATGGGAGGTGTTGTGTACATTAGGGAAGAAAACACGATAATGTGAAACAACTTGTTTTTAATTTTTTTAACGAAAAGGAGAACCTCTACCGAGAAACGAACTCCAGGAGTTGATGTAGCTTTGCTTCATTTAGATGGTCTACAGTAATTTTTACAGTTTGATTAGTTTTTATTGTTTACAGCTAGAAAATAGGGAGGTCTTTTCTCTTAATTCTGCTCATTACATATTTCTAACTTTAACAGTACCGCAAACAAATGTGATCGCAGCTAAAATGCACGATTAATAAAATAAACAAAATTAATCCGTACGCTTTTGGCGTCAAACACAGGCGTTTACTCGGTTTCAATATGGCAGACATCGCGTATGCGCACTAAATTTTGGCGCATGGATTGCAGCGGAGTTTCCATGCTGTATATTCCCCATTTATACAGCGAGTCTGCTCCAACCGTTCGCCTGTTTGTGGGCGACGTGTTAGCTGTAGGATCCGTGGTACAGGATACGGACAGAAACGAAGCGAGTACGAGTCTAATCTTCGACTGCATACTTCACAAACCAATGTGCCACTGTTAATCAGCGCTACAGGACTTCCTTCCAGCCAACTGTAGTTCCGCGAATATGAGTCTGAGAACTGCGCCGCTGCAGTTGCTTCCTACTCATCGACTTCTTCCCTCTTACTAAAGCGTGCAGGAACGTAAGACTTGACTCGGCGTTCAGGTTGATCCCAGGCAGTTCACTGTGTGAGTCACCTTTTTTTTTTTTTTTGGTCATCAGTCTACTGACTGGTTTGATGCGGCCCGCCACGAATTCCTTTCCTGTGCTAACATCTTCATCTCAGAGTAGCACTTGCAACCTACGTCCTCAATTATTTGCTTGACGTATTCCAATCTCTGTCTTCCTCTACAGTTTTTGCCCTCTACAGCTCCCTCTAGTACCATGGAAGTCATTCCCTCATGTCTTAGCAGATGTCCTACCATCCTGTCCCTTCTCCTTATCGGTGTTTTCCACATATTCCTTTCCTCTCCGATTCTGCGTAGAACCTCCTCATTCCTTACCTTATCAGTCCACCTAATTTTCAACATTCGTCTATAACTCAAATGCTTCGATTCTCTTCTGTTCCGGTTTTCCCACAGTCCAAGTTTCACTACCATACAATGCTGTACTCCAGACGTACATCCTCAGAAATTTCTTCCTCAAATTAAGGCCGGTATTTGATATTAGTAGACTTCTCTTGGCCAGAAATGCCTTTTTTGCCATAGCGAGTCTGCTTTTGATGTCCTCCTTGCTCCGTCCGTCACTGGTTATTTTACTGCCTAGGTAGCAGAATTCCTTAACTTCATTGGCTTCGTGACCATCAATCCTGATGTTAAGTTTCTCGGTGTTCTCATTTCTACTACTTCTCATTACCTTCGTCTTTCTCCGATTTACTCTCAAACCATACTGTGTACTCATTAGACTGTTCATTCCGTTCAGCATATCATTTAATTCTTCTTCACTTTCACTCAGGATAGCAATGTCATCAGCGAAACGTATCATTGATATCCTTTCACCTTGTATTTTAATTCCACTCCTGAACCTTTCTTTTATTTCCATCATTGCTTCATCGATGTACAGATCGAAGAGTAGGGGCGAAAGGCTACAGCCTTGTCTTACACCCTTCTTAATACGAGCACTTCGTTCTTGATCGTCCACTCTTATTATTCCCTCTTGGTTGTTGTACATATTGTATATGACTCGCCTCTCCCTATAGCTTACCCCTACTTTTTTCAGAATCTCGAACAGCTTGCACCATTTTATATTGCCGAACGCTTTTTCCAGGTCGACAAATCCTATGAAAGTGTCTTGATTTTTCTGTAGCCTTGCTTCCATTATTAGCCGTAACGTCAGAATTGCCTCTCTCGTCCCTTTGCTTTTCCTAAAGCCAAACTGATCGTCACCTAGCGCATTCTCAATTTTCTTTTCCATTCTTCTGTATATTATTCTTGTAAGCAGCTTCGATGCATGAGCTGTTCAGCTGATTGTGCGATAATCCACATCCTCCTCAAAACGTCTTCCACGAATGGCATCCTTTGATGGCCCAAACAAGTGCAAGTCCGAGGGGGCAAGGTCATGGCCGTAGGGTTTTTCGATGTGTTCAGCAGTCCTCAGACTTGCGTAGGGTCGAGCGTTATCGTGTTGCAGCAAAACTTCTCCTGGGTTGCTGTGGCGTCGAAGTCGCCGGAAGCGCATCTTGAGTTTTGTTAAAGTGTTGACATATTCTTCTGAATTAATGGTACCGCCTCATGGCATCACGTCAATGAGAATTACACCTTCACAGTCTCAGAAATGGCTCTGAGCACTAAGTGACTTAACATCTGTGGTCATCAGTCCCCTAGAACTTAGAACTACTTAAACCTAACTAACCTAAGGACATCACACACATCCATGCCCGAGGCAGGATTCAAACCTGCGACCGTAGCGGTCGCGCGGTTCCGGACTGAGCGCCTAGAACCGCTAGACCACCGCGGCCGGCCCAGCGCAAGCAGTTGCTTTCAATTTTTTCTTCTGTGGGGAGTGGGAATGGCGCCATTCCATCGACCGTCGTTTTGTTTCGGGCACAAAATGGAGATCCTAAGTTTCATCTCCTGTCGCCTCCCGCGCAGCTTCAAAACATTGCGACAAATGAAGACAAATGTTTTTTCTGTGCGATTTGTGATCCACCGTTAGACGCCGAGGGACCTATCTTGCAGATACTTTTGAATATCCAAGAGCGCGGATAATTGCATCCACACTTCCTTTGCTGATTGACAGTTGCAGTCGTAATTTGTGTCCTCGAGAATGACATCAGCAAGCTGCAACACGTCAGGTGTGATAGCCGTGGATGGTCTCCCCGACTGCTGCAAATCGTTCAGCTACGCCGACCACCTTCTGATGACTTCACCCTCGTGCCAAGAGACTAACTGTACTTCTGTCGACAGCAGATGCTCCATAGACTTTACACAAGCGTTTGTGAATATTCCCCACAGTTTCTTTCTCTGCAGTGAGAAAGTCAATGACGGCACGTTGCTTGTACCGAACATCACCTACAGATGCCATTTTGCAACTGTCCTGCAGCTACGCTATCTGTCACAAGTGATGGAAACTTGGCGCGCTCACTCAAGAGACTTCAAATAATACATACGTTACGTTTCGCATTTGTAGCATTGTTGTCGGTTGAGAAAAATAATGCGGTGCATTACTTTCTGGGCAACGCTCAGATATAAATGTATGTATAAACAGAACAACATTCACTGCTAACCGGCCAGCCATTATGTTAGTTTGTAACTTGCTTCTCTCATTTGGGCAGGTCGGACATTTTGAAACATTTCAACTTGCTCTTGAGAATGGCTATAAACCAAAACCATGATTATATGAAATAAATGGCGGAAATTTCTTTCAAAACGGTTGCATATGTAGCGGAATGCCGCAAGTCCCATTTATACTTGAGAACTCATGTGCTCATTCTCGTTTCTGAGACATTCAAATCCACCTTGTATCCGACAACAGACTCAGGTGACGAGTGGGCTCCGGAAGAGACTCAAACGAGGCGAGTTTACAGGCACACGGAAATGACGAGTTCAGACATGACGTAACAGGAAGAGCTTAAAGCGAGTATACGGGGCAGATTTCTGACCTTTAGTCCGCGTCCGTCGGTCTGGTGGGCAGGTGGGCAGCGAACTTCTGCCTGCCAGCCCACACTCCGTCGTTACAGGCAGAAGGGTCTGCCAAGCAGTCGCGATTGCCCACACGCAGTCTGATGTGTCCGCGAGCGAGCCAGCGCATCGGTCGGCCTATGAATGGGCACCATAGAGGTTATTTGGATATTAGAATTTAGCAAACTGATTTAACCCCTTCATGACCGATGGGATTTTGACGGAAGGCTCGTGCCTGCCCAAAGTCAGATCGCGTGAAGTGCTTTCCATGAATTAAGAAGGTAGAGGTCGGCCGTGACCGTACATAAATGCAACATAGCTTATCAAATTCTTGATACTGTGGTGCTATTGTCACACTGTAGTTTTACTTTTTATGTTTTCTCTCCTCCAAGTTTGTTGAACACCACATATTATTTCAGACAACAATGATGATGATGATGATGATGATGATGATGATGATGATGAGGCCCCATACTCCGAGGAGCGTAGGGGACGACGCGGGAGACTCGCACCGCCGTGCTCGGCAAGGTCCTAGTGGAGGTGGTTTTTGCCACAGCCTTCCTCCGACCGTAATGGGGATGAATTATGATACTGCAGACGACACAACTACACCCCTGACCCCACCGGGAATCGAACCCGGGCGCGAGAAGCGAGAACACTACCGCAAGACCACGAGCTGCGGACTCAGACAACAAAGAATGTTAATCAACGTTCTACATTCTCTGTTGTGTACCAGAATTATTCATTGACTGATAATATTAATGGCCATCCGTTTGCATGTTAACGGAATACGTAGCACAGGTACGACGAACACGATAAACTTTGTACTGTCACTAGCAGTTGTACTGGCGTAAGCTGTCGCCAGCACACCGGTCGGCATAGATATAGCACGCAGATCGATAGTAGGCGCTCGATCGAGTGCGACAATCAGGAGAGAGGCCAGAGACACACCGACAAGCAACACGCCGCCAATGTCCTCTCAAAAGCAAATATTTAGGCCGCCGTCATTGACCGGAGGGCCTGACTAACCAACACTCCAGTTTGGCATCTGACAGTTCAATCGCCTTTAAGAGGACTCTTACTGATGAGCTTGTACCACAACACATGGACTCAATTCAAGATAAGTAGCTTCCTCATCATGAATATAAAGAACCGTACTAATCCACGTGTGCATTTGTGTTGTAGAACGAGGATACCAGCCACCCATAACAACATCCTCTCACTTGGTTCTTATGGTACAAGACTCTACAGCAGTCTTTAAATCGCCGCTGAGAGGCACAGAGCTTCTGTATGTACGGTTCAAACATAATAAACCAAATTGTTCTCTCACATAAAATGTACTTAAACTGTTCCAAAAACCATCACATTCCGTAACAAGTTTCTCTGTCTTCTCAACTGACAAAAATAAAATATATCACGTGACAAAAGTAATCTTCGTCATCTTAATAAACCAGTACAATGCTTGTCATTAATACACAGTGTCCCAGAAGTGTTTCCCTGATTACAAACACACATAAGGCGGAAAATATGACATATGGACACACGTCTTTTATCTTGAAGTGCAGGTAACAAATTCAAGTTTTTGTGCATACAAGCACAACAAATTTCGACATGTGCTCCTTTCATTGCACGAAGGATATCCAGGCGATTTTCCAGTTCCATCCATGCCTTGGCCAAGAATTCAAGAGGGATGGATGCTATGACGTCAGTAATTCTACGCCGTACTGCTGCATTGTCACTCTTTGGTGTTTGATAAACATGGTCCTTTATATAACCCTGAATGAGGCAATCCAGTGGTGTTATGTCTGATAATAACAGAGACCATCTGATGAGACCACCACGCCTGCTGTATCTTCTTCGATATGTATGAGCACAAACATCTTCGCCAATGAGCATCTTGCTGGGAAATTATGTCCAGTATGTCCTGAAACTGTGGCACACGAAATAACTGCAACATATCAAGACAGGTATCGGCTGTGATTGTCATTTCACCATATGTTCAGCTCTGGGTTGTCTCTGACGGTCTCAGACACAACGTGAAGATTCTCAGATCCCCAGATCCTAGCACTGCGCCTGCTGGCAACACCGTTCAAATGAAATGTGGCCCCATGTGAGAAAAGGACACTTTTCAGATAATCTCGTCCTCAGTCAGTCAGTATGGCAACAGAAGAGTCATAGTGAGCACTGTAATCCGTTGGCTGGAACATCCGCACAATCTGGACTTTGCACAAATAGAAGAGAAGTTGTTTATTTAGGTTGCGATGTTGTGATGTTATTGGAAACTGCAACTCACATGAGGCTCTGCCGACTGACCTACTGTGACTTCTCACGAACGCGGCTCTCTCTGTCTATATTATCTTGAAACACGTATGTATTCAGTGTATTCATTGACAGCGATGGCGAGGCATCACAGAATCTCTGACCAGAGAATTGTTTATCGTTGCTAGTCTGCGCTTGACAGCGCGAGAGTTGCAGTTGTGAGTTGGACTCACAAGGGGAGGCCGCCAATTGTGAAATTCAGATTCGATTCATACTGCGCATAATAAAAGCTCATGGACAGAGGTGTAATGTGGCAAAGCACCAAGATGCACTTCTCAGCCGTTGTCGAGAAAAATCGACAGTTAAAAGAAACCGTTGCGGTGAAATACTCTCTACGATTAATAATTCTCTACAGCGTCGTGGCGCAGCTGTAAGCGCTCGGGTTCGTAATCCGAAGGTCGCCGGATCGAATCTCGCGCTATGCAACTTTTTTTTTTTGTAGTATTTGTTTTCTATAATTCAAATATATATATATATATATATATATATATATATATATATATATATGACAATAATTAAATGTTAATGGGCATCGTGCTAAACGTAACCTCCCAGCATTACAAGACAATATAAATGTTAATGTGAATAGAGCCAAGTGCAATCTCCCCACAAATAATGTAAATGACAATAATTTCCCCGCAAATAATGTAAAAGACTATACTTGAATGTTAATCGAAATAGAGCCAAATGTTGTTGAGCTCCCACAAAACATCGTTAAATTGAAATAAAAGCGACTGTACCTTCGCTACAAAAATATTGAAAAATAATGGCCCAATCTAAACTCGACACAAGAACTGAGAAATGAACATTAATCATTAAACCCACAATAATAGGGCAGCAGCGCTGACCTTACGCCCTGTGCAATAATTAATCTGATAAATTGATTCTGGGAGGAAAAGCATAGGAAATATTGTTTCAATTGGAATGATTCTTTTCTTAAAAAAGATTGCGTTGAAAACAAAATTATTATTGGGGCATTTCTTGAACAAATTAATTACAATTAACATACATTACATTATCAGATGTGCGCAATGCTGCTTCATTACCTTATTTAACATATACCTCGTTCCGAACCGTGACCAGAGACCCATGTCGGCGCCCGCCGACTCCTCACACACTACTTCCGACTGAGTGCAACTCACAACTGCAACTCTCGCGCAGTCAAGCGCAGACTAGCAACGATAAACAACTCTCTGGTCAGAGATTCTGTCATGCCTCGCCATCGCTGTCAATGAATACACTGAATACATACGTGTTTCAATCTGTGTGCTAGATCCAGGCCTGCCTGTTCTAGGGAGATCACAGACGCTACCTGTTTCCTTAAACTTCACATACCACATCTTGATGCTTTTAACATCTGACAGCTGTCTGTGGTATGCTATCTGGAATTTCCCCCGTAATGGTTCTGGAGACTCCGTCTCGTGATACCAGAGGAGAAATTGGGCTTTCTTATGGTTTGAGTAGATGGTGTTTGCAAATGGTATCCGATTATGCTATTGTTACGTCACTGGGCCCTGTAACAAACAAAGTAACAGTAAGTACGTATGTACACAAGACGTGAATATGTCACATGCAATTCAAGGAAAAAGTATGTCTCTGTGTGTGATATTTTATGCCTTACGATTGTATGTAATCAGGGAAAGACTTCAGGGACACCTGGTATAACTCCATGTGAATAAATATTACCAACTGTCGCTTAGCTTTAAGTTTTATTCTCTTCGAAGTTAAGCTGACCAAGTCTCAAGGACATCTCGATAATAATTGTCTTAATTCTATTAACATAAAGCTACATATTTCCACGTGAAAAAACAGAGACAATAATTGTGATCGTTGTTTTGAGGGAAGATGTCCTTCGGCGCATTATGGTTTGTGACCAAATATTCGACAATCCAGCCCGTCTTCAAAGGCGTCACACATTCTCCCCGTGATTAGACGTTACATGAAAAGAGAAAAATAAAGTTTTGGGGTATCTCATAAGATACGCACACACAATTCAAAACATAACAAAAACTAGAGTAAACTGTGGCAAACATACATTAGATTCGCTGTTGGGAAAAACGATTGTCATAAATACGTTTATCATTTATAACATTACAATACGTTCTATAAGTTACAATTTTCTCTAATAATTATTGAAATGTTTTATGTGTAATTTTTCAGTAGCATTGATAAGTCACATGAAGTCGTGCAACAAGTTATCGGTACATCTTGAATATAGTTAAATAAATAGCCAAACAGTTCGTTACCAATTATACGTTCCTTCATTATAATATTCAATCATGTTAACCCCCTACAGTTCTCAGTGTAGTAAGAGTTGTATTGTGTACTTGCATATACATTTAGGAGAACCCTTCATAGATTCACAGATTTTTTTCACAAACACATTTTTTGTGTAGTTGTGACACAAAAACACGAGGAGAAGATTATAAGGCACGGAGTGGCCTACAGCTGCCTTCGTGTCCCGTTGTGGCAGCTTTCGCTAATTGCATATGTGAACTATGTTACTGCAAACAAAACAAGAATGACACAGACGTAAGGCAGCGGTTGGTGCGACGGAAATAGCATCCTTGTGTTGTAGAAAGCTAGGAAGAAGAGTATATCTCCGTCTTCAGCCCTTGGAAATGTTAACAATGCATTTATCCTCCCAGATACACTATGCATTTGAGCCCACGTAGTGGCACTCCGTCGTGAACGGGTAACAATAACGACTTGAAACAATAATAAGTGTTAGCAACTGCATATAACGTAAATCGTGACACCAACATTCTCTTTTAATCTCCAACCACAAAAAACATTATTACTGGAGATATACTTGCGGATATTAGCTTCAGCGCAGGATGTTATTTCAAAAGTAAATATTACTGCGGATGTTCGTGTGGGATGTTTATAATGGCCCGTCAGGAACTGGCTAGAGGAGAAACGCAAGCATGTACGAGCAAGAATGACTATTAGATTGAGAACTCAGATGGCAAGCCCGTAGTAAGCAAAGAGTGGAAGGCTAAAATGTGGAAAAGATATGTATGGGTAAGATAAGCGAATATGAAGACGATGTTATGAAAGAGAAGAACAGTAAATGAAGATGAGATGGGAATTGACAGAACTTTGAAAAGGCTAAGTCTTGAGAAAGGAGTGAGGGGATTGCAACCTATCCCTAATGTTATTCACCCTGTACACTGAGCAAGCTGGGAAAGAAACCAATGAAGATTTTCTTAAATTCATGTAAAGAAACTTTTAGGTTTGCTGATAGCTTTGTAATTCTATAAGAGACCGCAAAGGACTTCAAACAGCAGTGGAACAAAATGGGTAGTATCTTGAAACGAGGCTATAAGATGAACATCAGCAAAAGAGGGGCAGTGGAATGTAATCGGATTATATCAGATTATGCTAATAGAATTGGGTTAGGAAATAAGGTACTAAAAATACTCAATGGGTTTGGCTATTTGGGCAACAAGAGAAAACAGCCCAAGTTGAGAGGATATTAAATGCACACTAGCAAATAACATGAAATGCATTTATAAGAAAGATTGTTAACATGGAATATAAATTTAAATGTTAGGAAGTTTTTTCTCACATTACTTGGAAAAATGGTTCAAATGGCTCTGAGCACTATGGGACTTAACATCTGTGGTCATCAGTCCCCTAGAACTTAGAACTAGTTAAACCTAACTAACCTAAGGACATCACACACATCCATGCCCGAGGCAGGATTCGAACCTGCGACCGTAGCAGTCGTGCGGTTCCGGACTGAGCGCCTGAACCGCTAGACACATTACTTGGAGCGTAGACTTGTACAGAAGTGAAGCATCGGCTAGATCAGTTCTGATAATAACTGAAGCTTTTGAAATTTAGTGCTACAGAATGATGAAGACTAGAGGGATAAATCGGATAAATAATTAAGACATAAGGATTAGATTTAGAGCAAAAACAAATTTGTAGCGTAACGTGACTAAAAAATGGGATCGGTTGATAGGATATATACTGATGCACCGATGAATCATCAGTTTGGTATTCGAAGATACTGTAAAGGGTATAAATTGAAGGTTTGAATACAATAAGCAGGTTTTCGAATAGATGTAGTTTGCGGTAGATGAAGATACTTGTACAGGATAGACTAGCATTGGAAGCTGCATAAAACCTCAACAACAACAGAGACGAGGAGGCCTGTACAGGATGGACTAGTGTGGGGAGCTGCATCAAACCTCAACACCAACATCCACGCATATGGATGCATCTTGCAGTAGTTATGCAGAGATGAGTAAGCATGTACAGGATGATGGACTAGCATGGGGGGCTGCATCAAACACCAGCAAATCTTATCCAGAAATAAAAAATCTAATTATTTATTTCATTGTCTCTTTTCCGTTGTTAACGGTTTTGCCTTCTGATGAGCATAAAAAAATGTAAACTTTCTTACATAGCACCAAGGAACAGCAGCCCTATTCGACAATGAAGCCCATTCGTCAGTTATGCCCTACATTATCACTCAGTACGATTGCACTGGCTCGCAGCTACAACAATAAACTTCAGTATCTACCCAGCAATTAGAAGAATGCACTACTTAGAGAGCATAACAGAAAAACAACTTGATAAATTCGTTTTATCATTTCATTTTCGTTGGCATTCTACAAATGCGACACACACACACACACACACACACACACAGCACAAAGGTTGCTCGTAATTAATTGTTAATGAAAAATGTAGCGTATTCTTTCTTTTGAAGAGTGGCGTCAACTGGTTATTATCTTCGTATTCAACAATCCATGCCGCATGGCGTATCTGGTACAGCAACCGTAGGTAGTATTTCGAAACAAAAACCCTAACACTCTTGGTTGCATGAGAAATAACCGTTTTAATGACACTTTTCGCTCTCCTGGGACACCATCAGAAAACTGATGTACGTCAAAATTTTCTGACGATGCACCAATAAATGTCTTGTTTCAAGACATTGTTTCATGACTATTTTCTTTCGAAATGCTGTTAATCGCCGACAGTGGAATACCACATTGAAGACTTTTTAGATGTTTTCCTTTGTGGTTTCAGTTTCTGGATGCTTGTCACATGGTTCATGTTCAAAAAGACATATACTCCCTAATCAAAAGTATTAGGACATCCCTGCATAATACGGAAATGACCATTAATGTCACGAGAGACTGACCGGGCAGCATAAAAGAAGGCGGAAAGCATTGTGTTGTCATTACAGACGCAGTATCATCAGAATGGATGGGTCAGTAGAGCTCTGCGGCATCCTCGTGGACTAGTCACTGGGTGCCGTCTGAGGTACAAATACAAGAAACATACCCATCAGAGACATTTGAACTCTTGTAAGCCTGCCCAAATCGACTGTTGGTGATGTGATTCTGAAGCTGAAACGCGAAGGAACAACCATAACTAAACCAAAACCAGGCGGACCTCATTTACTAGTGGAAAGTGACCGTCACTGCGGACGGTGGTCGTAAAAAGTCACATGAAATCAGCGGAAGGAATCACTTATGAGTTCCAAAGCGCTACCAAGCATCAACATTACTATCTTCTGTGGTTTCGGCTCCTGCTGCCATTCCTCCTTAGACAGTCAGACGCCGTGTTCCCCAAAGGCCAAAGGTAAACGGACCACTTATTAATGTCCACTAACATGAATCCGGTTACGTTTGATCAGATGGTTTAAGTCCACATGTGAATTCATCTATTTCTTAGCTGTTGAAAATAAAGGAACGTATTGATTACGCAGTTCCATCAATTCTGGATAAATTATCATTTGCGATAAACTATCACAAACAAATAATTTTCTTGCGGAATGGCATCCTTCAATGGTCATTTGTACAAAAAAAACCAAACAAGCGCAACACGACTTTAAAAAGCCGTGTAAACAATTACGAAGATGAAGATAACGACTTGCATTGTTGTGCAACATGTATCAACACAACAAAAACAAATCTGAAGTCAACGACGTCGTTGTACCACGCTGGATTTTATTTGACTCCTTGTCTACGTACTTAGCCATTTGGAGAACAATGATTCTATGCAGTGATAACTGTATACTTGTACATCTCCCTTTATTTGGCACTTGAAAAAAAGCACGATCCGCGATTAGTTCTGGAATCGAAGACTTGAGAAAGAGTCCGTGCGTTATAGTGCGTAAGCGAAGATTTTACAGTATCACATGGTGCTGACAGGAGTACTTAAGTAATACCAACGTTGTGAACCGGTCTCACGAAAGTGATGGAAATTGTGATATCTAACAGTGTAGCAATCACGTGCCGTGGTAGAAGCAAAGCTTAAGGCCAGTATTAAAGCAGCATCGGTAAGGCATTGGTTTGTGGACGATAACATTCCTGAAATGGACTGGCCTGTCCAGTATTACACTATCATTTTTCTTTGTCAAAGTTGATGTATCAAATATTTGTGTCAAAGAAATTTGGTAGTATAATAGGGAACTCCGTCAAATCTCGCCTTTCGTCAAAGAAATCTACGGCGACACCCTAGATTAGATCATAAAAGTCGTTCGTCTTCTGTTCACTGCAATGTGAAATGTAATAGTTTGAAGCGTTGGCTTCCACAATTACAGATACGAACTTTGCATTTGGAAATGTCTAGGCAGCTTTTCAGCAAGCTGGAATAGAGAACTACAATTCTAAAATATTTTTTTCCTTAGCTATCCGTACTAGTTTGTCTATTTTTGAACTCTGGATGCCACAAGTTAAAAAGTGCTTAATCTGTTTCGTACTTTTTATTAATTTTGTAGGTAATTAAATTATTCAAAAATGAAAATAGTTCTTAATGTCCATATAGTACGCTAAACATTTATTCGGATATCCCTCCTACAATGTTGTATAAATCACTTCACACGTTTCTGGAATTATTTTGGTTACTGTGCACTGTGGTATTCGAGTGCTGTATTATAAGCAAAACTAGCTCTCTGCTGTAGCAAGAAATCATAGTGTTTATGGTGAACCTGTCTTCTGCACATTCAGCATTACACAAGGGAGTATTCTGCTTCGTAATATGAGGAGCCATTTTAGTGAGTAAATACTTAAATGCATTCTCTTCAATTCGTAAGTCGTTCATACAAGAGTTGACGACCTCCGCTTGCAGCTCTCGTAACAAATTTTGATGAATGATTTTACTGTCTCTATGTAAAACCCAGTGTTTCACCCAAGTATATTTCCTTTTTTTTATAGCCGCTACTCTTCCAAATGCACACACAATGCAGCTGTGGTACAAACGACAGCAGCGTGTAACAAGGTGGCGTTGTCCGCCATCTTGGACTACGACGAGATCTATGATGACCGTGTGAAGTTATGTTTTAGCGCCACGTCAAAGATCTTTGTTGTACGTGGTCTATCCGGAAAAAGTAAGTGCGATATCTAAGGAAGCTTCATTACTCAAGCATTTATTCATCAATATATACGTCATTCAGTGAATATATAACAGTACTTACAGTTAGTTGCGCACCAACTACTCAAATGGAAAGTTAAAATCTGTTCATGATATTCTTTTAACTGTTAGCCTCTAATATGTTACCTACTAGACAGCTATATTCAGTTTTCTCTCTGCAATAACGCTTTGCTGCAGAAGAAGATTCTGCACTTAGATGACGCCGTTTTTAAGTAGTACACAATCGCTGATTGTTCAGTAAGAACAAAATAAACGCATACAAAAGCTTCCGATATCATCAACTGTCTGCAGATGTTACATGACCAGGGGGTAAGAAATGACAATGAGATAATAGAAAACGAGCAAGAATAATTAGGGTCACGTTTACAACAGTATTATTATTACCTCGCTTAATGAGCACCTTCTATAAAGAGTGAATCGCGTAACGAGCATGTGGTTCAATCGTATAGAGGACATCTTAGTTCAAACTACGGTTCAAGTGGTTCAAATGGCTCTGAGCACTATGGGACTTAACATCTATGGTTATCAGTCCCCTAGAACTTAGAACTACTTAAACCTAACTAACCTAAGGACAGCACACAACACCCAGTCATCACGAGGCAGAGAAAATCCCTGACCCCGCCGGGAATCGAACCCGGGAACCCGGGCGTGGGAAGCGAGAACGCTACCGCACGACCACGAGCTGCGGACTACAAACTACGGTGCTTTTAATAGTTTCACGGGTTGCCGAGCAGTGATGTGAGTAGAGGTCTCCGCGGATGAGAGAAATAAGACCCGCATCTGCATGTGTCTCAGCCGGACCCTCATGTCTTTTGTCCTCATCTACAGACATACAGATTATGTAAATCACTTTAGCCCGTTCAGTACGCTGAAGCTGGCGGTAATATTGCCCATGACCTGAATATTCGTCCGGTGAAGTGCTGCCTCATAATTCACACTCTATAGCCTAAGACCGTAAAGGCCGATGACGAACTCGTTTTAAAACGACATAACCTGTTACACTGTTGATATGACCCGTAAGTTGCAGCTTTCGTACTTTGTTAATGCAACATATTTGTCAAATTTTCAATCGAACATTTCCACAAAGTTGGAAAGTCCAAATGAAGTCGTGTTAGAAGTCGTCGTCACTTCTTGTATGCTATTAAAATAAAGATTTTGCTGCGGTTGGAAACTTCTATTGAAGAAGAAAATCAGCCGCATGTTTTGTATAATATTTTAAAGAAATAAATAAAGAAGGCACCTACATGTTGAGATATGTTTGAGTAAAGAACAGAAAAAGAATACTTACTGTTGATACGAACTGACCTCTCTATTATGTCACTTAAATATTCGATGGGATTGATGTCGGCCATCTAGGTGCCAAAATCAGTAGCTCGAATTGTCCGGAATGTTCTTCAAACCAATCGCGAACAGTTGTGGCCCGGTCACATTGCGCATTCTCATCCATTTATAGATTTTGCTGGTGACGGCATGTTAAAAATGGAATTTAATTCGCAAAAGATTGAAGCCTTCCAGATGAAGGGAAAAGAAGAATATCTACAACCGGAATGAAAGCTTTGAAATTATTAATGTCATTCGCATCTTCCCACCTATGTGAATTAGCCTTCTCTTCAATGGTGAACATAAAAACTAAGAAGAGAAATAGACTTCAGTCAGGAAGTGATTTGGTTATTTGTGTCTCAAAAATAGAACCACAATTTGACAAATTATCAATAAACAGGAAAGGCTTTCACTGAAATTGTTGTATTCTTGTTGTAGTGTAGGACCTGTAACCATTGTTTACTATTATCTAAGTGGCACACGTGACAGATATCGCTAGTGTCACATAAACAAAAACCGTTAGCCGGCCGCAGTAGCCGAGCGGTTCTAGGCGCTACAGTCTGGAACCGCGCGACCGCTACGGTCGCAGGTTCGAATCCTGCCTCGGGCATGGATGTGTGTGATGTCCTTAGGTTAGTTAGGTTTAAGTAGTTTTAAGTTCTAGGGGACTGATGACCTCAGAAGTCCCATAGTGCACAGAGCCATTTGAACCAAAAACCGTTAAAAAACAATAAAATCCTGGTAAGTGTCAAGTGTGATTTTAAATAATACAAATGAAAGACATTAGCTATTAATCATCAAATTCCAGATGTGTCCATAAAGCACTGTGCATCTGCGTACAATCGTTGAATCGTACCATTATAGTTATTGACTTTACTCTTGATGGTATGGCTTGTGCTCAGGGGGTAAGAAATGACAATGAGATAATAGAAAACGAGCAAGAATAATTAGGGTCACGTTTACAACAGTATTATTATTACGATGAAAGATGTGCAGTCAAACTTCGCTTAATGAGCACCTTCTATAAAGAGTGAATCGCGTAACGAGCAACACACAATGTAATTTTGTAAAGGGCTGAACCACTAGAAGAGCAATATTTCGGATAATGAGTCTGTTAAGTGCCTTATTTTGTCTTAAGTATTTAGTTTAAATAATTCATTCTGACAGAGATGGACCTCTTCAGCTGCTATAGTTGGGTAATAAGCTACTCGCTGTTATATGACCTTCCGCCTTCTGCAACAGAAGCTCAGATAAGTGACAAACTCTGTACGGATACTGACACCTCTCGTGTTGCAGTTGTTGTCTCCGGTGCCTTTGATCCTGCCTCCTGGTCAAATGTTGCAAATTCTCTATTTATGAATTCCATTTTAGATTTGTCGTCTTAAAAAATTCGAATTAAATAAAGCTGCTCATTAACCAATACGTAGAGAGATATTTCAATCAAGTAACCTTCTCGTTAAGCCACATTCCACTGAGGAGTCAACAGTGTTCAGACATGCACTGGCCTGTTGTTTCATTTATTTTCATCCAGTTTCAAAAGAAGACAACATTTCATTTTAATTAATGGCGGGAATATTTGGAACACTTTATTACAAATTATTGTACAAGTCTTTTGGAAGTTATTTTTCAACTCTTTTAGAAACCTCTATCAAAAAAACAATGATTCACTTCACGGCAATGACAATTAATAATACGAAACAAAGACACGAGAAATGAACCACACGACAAGCAAGGACAATTTGCAAGAATCCCCATCAAGCCACAGAGCTACGAAAATAGAAACAACATCAACAGACAGTGTCTCAATTACAATCTGAGGTAATCTCAAGTCAACACACAGTGTGTCAATTACAACCTGAGGTAATCTCAAGCGTCCTGGATGCGATCGCTAGAAATAGCTGTAGTTCGTGCCGTCTCTCACTTGTGCCACACCTAGTAATCTGTTGTTTGGTTCTAGTAACCTTGGTGCGAAGTCTTCCACATGAACTGTTTGTGTGTTGCTGCAGGCATTTTGTATCTCATTTTAATGAGAGCATATTTTAAATGCGCTTACACGAATTTTTCTAGTTTCGTGCGAATTTTTACCAAGGCAGATGATCAGCACGAAAACTGAGTTGTCAGTGCAGCGCAAGACGCTTTCCCCGCACCCCCGTCCCCATCAGGAAGCTAATGTGGTCTTCCTTTCTCCGCCGGCCGTGGTGGCCGTGCCGTTCTAGGCGCTCAGTCCGGAACCGCGTGACTGCTACGGTCGCAGGTTCGAATACTGCCTCGGGCATGGATGTGTGTGATGTCCTTAGGTTAGTTAGGTTTAAGTAGTTTTAAGTTCTAGGGGACTGATGACCACAGATGTTAAGTCCCATAGTGCTCAGAGCCATTTGAACCATTTTTCCTTTCTCCACGCCAACCTCTCAGAGGCGAACTCGTGTATGCAGTCTGTACAAGACTTCGTGACCCTCGCCACTGCAGATATCGGAAGAGTTCGATAGACATCATGTCCCTCCTCACGACTGCAAGTCTTTGCGTATTTGGAGTGTTCAACGTATTTAAATTACGTTAATAATCATTACTACAAATAAGTACTACATCAGAACATGAGCGACTTTACAATGTGCTTACACGAAACCTTGTCACTTCCTGTGACATTACTGCCGTAGCAAAAGATCGACACGAAGCATATGATGTTATGCGACATGATACAAATTTTGGTTCCACTATTTAAAGTGATTACAATGAAGTCACTCCTGCGTCGGCGCCCCCCCCCCCCCCCCCCCACTCCTTGGGGATCGCTACCCACAGAATGAGAAACACTGTCCTACACTACAAAGATATGAGTATGTGCAATGTTTGACTGACCTAAACAAATTGTACTACTTAGATTATATGTATGTTGGCGGATGACGTTGAAGCCATGATCAGTACATCAGCAATCCCTGAGGTGACACATGCCGTCGAGAGATCAAAATCGACGTCGTCTTTCCAGGTGTACTAATTTTTTCCTCCGTGAGTGTATTTTGTTGACATGGCTACTTCTATTCGAAGCACGAGAACAGTAACCGGCGACTGGATACACAAGAGGCACCTCACTGAACGTGTCCCCTACTGAGTTGAAGCCGCCATAAAGGCGAAGTCTCTGTACGTCCATCTTTTCAGAGACGGTTGCGGGACTCGGCTATTCGATACAGGATGTCAAATGAAACACCTTTCAGCCGTTTAATTTCCAAACTTATTTTCTTTGGCTACAGTTTCGGCGCTTTACTACGCCATCTCAGGCCCCTGACCAACTTGTAGGAAGATTCTATCTCGGTTCTGGTCAAAATAAGGGCCAAAAATACTGGTATTAGTACATTTCTGCTTGCTGTAACGATCAATTCAACCATCATCTGCCGACTGTGTTCAGTTGGCAAGTTGAAGTGATCGCTATAGCAAGCAGAAATCTACTAGTAACCGTATTTCTGGCCTCTATTTTGACCAGAACCGAGATGGAGTCTTCCTACAAGTCGGTTAGGGGCCTGAAGATGGCGTAGTAAATGGCCGAAACTGGTACCCAAATAAAATGAGTTTGGAAACTAAACGGCTGAACGGTGTTTCATTTGACATCCTATAAAGGCGAAGGGTGGACACACTCCATATTATTGGCCACTAACATTTGTCCAGATACTTTTCGATCAGATAGTGTATGTTGTTCAATTCGAGTAACATTATATTTTTAGGTATTTGTTTGGCTTCTGATACAACAACTTTTTTATTTTTTACTAATAACCGGGTAAAAAACCGAAATAAACTGAAATATGAATTGACCATAGCGGGGGTGCTAAAATTTTTTATTTGTAAATGAACTTTTTTTTAAAAAAAGGGTAATTTTTACTCGTAAAATTTCCATTGTCTTGAAATATTGCGTTTGATGGAAAATGGGAAAAGCGATCAGTGCTATTTTATTAACAATGCCGACAGAAACGAGCAACAAACACATGGCATAAGACTTCACAATAATGTCCCTGTTAGCATGTGGTGTGGCCTGTTAAATGGTTCAAATGGCTCTGAGCAAAATGGGACTCAACTTCTGAGGTCATCAGTCCCCTAGAACTTAGAACTACTTAAACGTAACTAATCTAAGGACATCACACACATCCATGCCCGAGGCTGGATTCGAACCTGCGACCGTAGCAGTCGCGCGGTTCCAGACTGAAGCGCCTAGAACTGCTCGGCCACCTCGGCCGGTCCTGTTAAGTGGTACACGTGT
Organism: Schistocerca serialis cubense; assembly: GCF_023864345.2. Lineage (NCBI taxonomy): Eukaryota > Metazoa > Arthropoda > Insecta > Orthoptera > Acrididae > Schistocerca > Schistocerca serialis. The sequence continues at coordinate 595,323,962 of NC_064639.1, forward strand.
ATGTGCAGTGTGCAAGACTTGCCCTGTCTCGTCTATATGGTAGTTTTTTACTGTCGTTGTCGGGTACCAGTTGTATTACAGGATGACAGAATTCCTACTCTGGTAGTATTTCACCAAGTGCAGTATCAGTGACGTACAATGCTAGATTTTAAAACGGGAGGAGCTACAACAAATTTGCCACACGATGTGAGGAGAAACCTTAAAACTTACAAATTCATTCACAATGTACGACAAAAATAGGAAGAAGCTGATCTGCTGTTTGTATCTACTCTATATGCCTTTATCTCTGCTTGTGGCCCTTGAAAACGGACACTTTATCGTGAAAAATAAAGTTCTTCAGTCTCAGTTCAAATGGTTCAAATGGCTCTGAGCACTATGGGACTCAACATCTGAGGTCATCAGTCCCCTAGAACTTAGAACTACTTAAACCTAACTAATCTAAGGACATCACACACATCCATGCCTGAGGCAGGATTCGAACGTGCGACCGTAGCGGTCACGTGGTTCCAGACTGAAGCGCCTAGAACCGATCGGCCACAGCCGCCGGCTCAGTCTCAGTTTTCACCCTTTAGAGGGACTAATCGTAATGCCCAAATATTAGTACGAGCGTCGATTACAACATGATTTTTGAGCAGAGTTTCAAAAATGAGAGTCAGTACGAGACCACTCATGATTTGTTGTAGTTTTCGACCAGTTATCACTTTTCGAGAAAAGCAGCGAACAGTGGACGGATAGTTTTCTTTCATTTGCGTATTTAATTTAATATTTTGATTCTATGTACAGTAGAGCGTCGATTATCCGAACGTCGGTCAGCCGAACGACCGCTTAACCGAACTGTGTACTCGCTCGCACCTGTTACTCTCCCACCCTACCGTCCATCATCCCCCTCACCACCAAGTTTCCCACAGTAGTCGCCGCACTGGGCCACCGCTGGCGGAACATTGCTTCTAATGGGGCCTTCACAAGGCGCTGCTGACGGGCCAAGCCGCCAGTCGCTGTGTTTCAACAATCAGCACACTTCTGTCGCTTTGGCACTGGCAGTAGAAGTAGCGGCAGTATCAAAGCTGTTCACAGCAAAAGCTGCGCCAGCTTAGAGTTGAGGCGTGCCGCTCCGCTCAGTTTGAAGGATCGCGCGCCTCCAAGAAGAGCTTCTCACGGTACAAAAACAGTCACCTTCTGTTCTCTGTTAGGACCACTTGTGTGCTGCTGCGTGAAGAAGTGAACATGACGATACAAAATGCTTGAACGTAAACGTATTGTCCTTTCTATGAGGGCCAAATACAAGATTATTACTATATATTCCTACTGAAGTTGCCTTTGTATGTTACTTTGTAATACTAAAGGAGATGCCTGTTTTTATGAATAAATTTACTGTACAGTACTTCTTTTTGGAAAATAAACATGTACAGTTGGATTATCCGAACAAACCAGTTGTCCGAACACCCATGTCCCCCAATTACTTCGGATAATCGACGCTCTACTGTATATTGAAACTGAGTGAGTCAAAATTTTTCAATCTTTGTTCGATTTCTGCTTTTCTTACTGTAAACAATAGGAATAAAAAATACAAGATAGGTTATTTCAGATGCCGGTTATTTTGAACGGTTTTAATAGGTTAAACTGGTATTGAAGAAACCGACATAATCGAAAACCGGTTGTTTCAGCAATAACCGCCGTCCCCACTACTTGGTATTATTGAAGGCTGCGATGGGAGGGAGAGCGGCGGCCGTAGTGCAGTGCGGCTGGCGGACGGCGGCTGACACAGCACGCGCGGCGGGCCAGGCCCAGAGCTGGCGAGTATTGGCGTCGCGACGCTGCGCGTCCCGCGTGGGCGGCGCGCTCAGCCCGGCCGGGCCAGCCACGAGGTGCGTGGGCGGCCAGCCGCTGCCGCTGCCGGCCCGGGCCGCGGGTCACCCGAGGGCGGCGATACGCACGGCACGGGCACTGCGACCTGCTCTCCCAAGCACACCACGCTGCCTTTCCCACACTCTCTTCTGGCTCACATACTGTTCCATATTCTGAGAGACAAAAGACTTCTGCCTACACATCGGAACTCTTCAGCGGCCCCTGCGCAAAACCACGCTGTAGTGGAACATTTAGCCGCGCGGAATTAGCCGAGCTGTCTGGGGCGCCGCAGTCATGGACTGTGACGCTGATCCCGGCGGAGGTCCGAGTCCTCCCTCGGGCATGGGTGTGTGTGTTTGTCCCTAGGATAATTAGATTAAGTAGTGTGTAAGCTTAGGGACTGAAGACCTTAGCAGTTAAGTCCCATAAGATTTCACACACATTTGAACATTTGTGGAACATTTAGAAGGTGAAAACTAACCCGACGAAATGCTAAGCCATCTGTTTCACGACCAGATCAAACTCAACTTACCATTGCCGGCCGTGGTGGTGAGCGGTTCCAAACGCTTCAGTCCGGAACCACACGGCTGCTACAGTCGCAGGTTCGAATCCTGCCTCGGGCATGGTTGTGAGTGATGTCCGTTTGGTGAGTTAGGTTTAAGTAGTTTTAAGTCTAGGGGACTGATGACCTCAGATGTTAAGTCCCATAGTGCTTAGAGCCATTTGAACCATTTTCAACTTACCATTGTTGGCCGGGATTTGCCTTGGTGTGATTCGGTACCACAATTAGGCCTGGAAAATGACCGACGTCTTGTAGGGAACGAACACGTCACCCAAGCTGCAAACGATGTTTACGCGCTGTACCTTGCTGTGACCTTTCATAAAGTGTGAAGGATTAACAGTCGAATATAACTCCTCTGCCGCCAGCTCATATTCCCAATCGTTCTTTACGCCACGAAAATACCGGGTCGTTGTAATTACGTTGCAGCTACTCATGGAGGTCCAGTGTGGGGTATAATTATCGTTTGTTTGCGACGCTTGGTAGATTGCTAATGCGTTAATGCGGAACTGATTTACGTTGGAAAAAAAAATATTAGTTCCAATTTGGGCCACTAGGTGCAAATCTAGCGCTGTACAGCATCTCGTCAACATCTCTGGTGCTCATATCGAAAAAAAAATTGTGTAACCAACAGTTAGCCGGCTAGGGTCGCCGAGCGGTTCTAGGGGCTTCAGTCTGGAACCGCGCGACCGCTGCGGTCGTAGGTTCGAATCCTGTCTCGGGTATGGATGTGTGTGGTGTTTTTAGGTTAGTCTAGTCTAAGTTCTAGGGGACTGATGACCTCAGAAGTTAAGTCCCATAGTGCTCAGAGCCATTTTTAAGGCGTTGTAGCATTTCTTACGTTCAACTTTCAAGTGTAAATAATACACCAAATGAAAGAGCAACTCAAACAGTTTTGTTTATATATCTGTGCGCAGTGGGAAGAGTATGGAATGACAAACAGTTACTGAAAAGTGTGTTGAACCAGTGCGTCTCTTTAACGCTTAGCCCCAAGAAATATCCCCGCGGAAAGTTTATGGGCCTTTCTTTTTCTGTCAATCAACTGTAACTGATGTTTCTTATCTTGATGTGCTACAGCTATGGCCCGTGCCTCAATGGGAAGAAGCTGAACAACACATCTTTGTTTGGGAGCAAGATGGTGCGCCGCCTCACAGGCATTTCTCAGTACGCGGCTGGTTAAAGAACGTCGTATCCGAAAGGTGGATTGGGCGCATGGGGCCGGTTGATACATCATTTTATGCTTGACTTCCACGTTCACATACGATCTGACGCGGTCTTGTGTACGTGCCTTCGATACCAGCTGATCTATCCGACAACAGTTAATCCTGACACATTGATCAAGGTTTCGGAACAACTCGCCTATCTACTCGATCTGTGATCGGTGTTCACACTGAATAATTGTAAGAAAAACTGTTTGTGTTTCTCTTTCATTTGGTGTATTATTTATAACTGTAAGTAGAAGGTAATATGTGCTACATAACCTTAAAACCCGTATATTAATTATGAAACACCCCGTATATGCAAAAATTTCCATACTTATTTCTTGCATTCAATGCGCCAGATTTTCACTAATTTCTTTCCAGCGTAAATCGGTTTAGAATACCCTGCCAAGTTTTGCCGCCGCGCGGTAATCAGAGCCCAGGGTGGACCTCTGTTAGTAGCTGCATTTTAATCACTGTATAGCCACCCATTAGAACTACTGACGGCCTTGGGAGAGCCAGTCCTGACAAAACTCTACCATCTGGTAAGCAAGATGTATGAGACAGGCGAAATACCCCTCAGACTTCAAGAAGAATATAATAATTCCAATCTCAAAGAAAGCAGGTGTTGACATGTGAAAATTACCGAACTATCAGTTTAATAAATCACAGCTGCAAAATACTAACCCGAAATCTTTACAGGCGAATGGAAAAACTGGTAGAAGCCGACCTCGGGGAAGATCAGTTTGGATTCCGTAGAAATGTTGGAACACGTGAGGCCATACTGACCCTACGACTTATCTTAGAAGAAAGATTAAGGAAAGGCAAACCTACGTTTCTAGCATTTGTAGACTTAGAGAAAGCTTTTGACAATGCTGATTGGAATACTCTCTTTCAAATTCTAAAGGTGGCAGGGGTAAAATACAGGGAGGGAAAGGCTATCTACAATTTGTACAGAAACCAGATGGCAGTTATAAGAGTCGAGGGGCATGAAAGGGAAGCAGTGGTTGTGAAAGGAGTGAGAGAGGGTTGTAGCCTCTCCCCGATGTAATTCAATGTGTATATTGAGCAAGCAGTAAAGAAAACAAAAGAAAAGTTCGGAGTAGGTATTAAAATCCATGGAGAAGAAATAAAGACTTTGAGGTTCGCGATGTCATTGTAATTCTATCAGAGACAGTAAAGGACTTGGAAGAGCAGTTGAACGGAATGGACAGTGTCTTGAAATGAGGATATAAGATGAACATCAACAAAAGCAAAACGAGGATAATGGAATGTAGTCGAATTAAGACGGGTGATGCTGAGGGAATTAGAATAGGAAATGAGACACTTAAAACAGTAAAGGTGACGGTCGAAGTAGAGAAGATATAAAATGTAGGCTGACAATGGCAAGGAAAACGTTTCTGAAGAAGAGAAATTTGTTAACATAGAGCATAGTTTTAAGTGTCAGGAAGTCGTTTCTGAAAGTATTTGTATGGAGTGTAACCATGTATGGAAGTGAAACATGGACCATAAATAGTTTGGACAAGAAGAGAATATAATCTTTCGAAATATGGTACTACAGAAGAATGCTGAAGATTAGATGAGTAGATCACATAACTAATGGAGGAGGATATTAGTGTTTAACGTCCCGTCGACAACGAGGTCATTAGAGACGGAGCGCAGGCTCGTGTTAGGGAAGGAAATCGGCCGTGCCCTTTCAAAGGAACCATCCCGGCATTTGCCTGAAGCGATTTAGGGAAATCACGGAAAACCTAAATCAGGATGGCCGGAGACGGGATTGAACCGTCGTCCTCCCGAATGCGAGTCCAGTGTGCTAACCACTGCGCCACCTCGCTCGGTACATAACTAATGAGGAGGTATTGAATAGAATTGGGGAGAAGAGGAGTTTGTGGCACAACTTGACAAGAAGAAGGGATCGGTTGGTAGGACATGTTCCGAGGCATCAAGGGTTCACCAATTTAGAATTGGAGGGCAGCGTGGAGGGTAAAAATCGCAGAGGGAGACCAAGATATGAATACACTAAGCAGATTCAGAAGGATGTAGGTTGCAATGCTGGGAGATGAAGAAGCTTCCACAGGATAGAGTAGCATGGAGAGCTGCATGAAACCAGTCTCAGGACTGATGACCGCAACAACAACAATAACCACCCAATATGATCTATGGCTCAGACGTCATCCTCAAACTTTCCACATACTTCGAAACACAACTTCCAGGATTATCTCAGTTGCTGATAGATGTTACACGTGTTACAGATCTTTTAGGATATACCAGCATTTACAACCTTAGCCAAAATAAATCAGTATAATTCTATGAACAAACACAAATACCGCCCCACATCCTTATTACAAATTTAGGCAACGAACCCACCTGAATCTTCACATGCATCTCCAGAACGTATCCTAACCAATCACTGCAGGTTCGAATCCTGCCTCGGGCATGGATGTGTGTGTTGTCCTTAGGTTAGTTAGGTTTAAGTAGTTCTAAGTTCTAGGGGACTGATGACCTTAGAAGTTAAGTCCCATAGTGCTCAAAGCCATTTGAACCATTTTTGAACAGATCCCAGGCTGACGAGTAATATTCCGCTCTTATCTGGGATTTTAAAATAAATTGAAGGTTATGTTTATTAATGTCGGCGATCTTACCTCGGCAGCGGAACACAATGCAGAGATAAATATTTAGTTTTTATGGCTCATTAGTGTGAAAGGGATTTCTATGTACCATCACATTCTGTTCTAGGATATATTGTTCACCAGAAACGCCTGTAAATATTCCTAAATAATTTAAGATGTTATGCTGATTTCAAATAAATGTTGAAAATTAAAGTCCAATTGATAGTTTATCGTCCTCAGACATATGTGTCGGTGTGGCGAATCATAGGACCATCCAGACTTAATTGACTCACTAACGTTAAATTCTACGAAGTCCCATCACAGACACTGAAGCAACAACTAATTATTCTGAGTCTCAACAACTTTTATCATAAGGAGTCAAGAGTTGCTCCCAGCACTAAGCCCTTTCAAAAATTAAAGTTTTGCGAGTTGTTCATCACGCGCCAAACGCCAAACCCTCCGAAAGTTCATGTCCCAAAGTGTGGCACCTCTCACCATAAATATTCATCAATGTGGACAAACTGCCTCCCAAACCGACACAGCACAGACGCGTCTGGTACAGTTACCCCTCCCCACATCCACGTCTCGAAGTTTGTATCTCCTACCCCCCTCCCCCTTCCCCCACCCATGGGTCTCCAGCTGGCTCTGTCTTGATTCACCAGACTCAAAAAGTTCATATCTTTTGAACAACACATGGTATTTACGAAACAATAATTGTACCAAGATATACACGCTTAATTTCTGAACAAACTGGCACTAAACACTCTAAAAATATTTTATGAGATATTGTGATTTACTGCATTTTCAAAAACTACATACTTTTGTACGTTCAAAACACATCTCAATTTTTTGCTAGGACAATAAGCAAAGCGTCTATCCTATTGGCTAAATCCCCCTCCTTCTAGTTGCGGGCTAGAAACTGACGCAGCGTTTCTGGTCGTAGCATAATTGACGACATTAATAATACACATTTAGTGTCGTCAGATTTTGCTGTTAATTTTCATAGAGCATATTCATACTTTTTATACTGCAACCAGCCACAAGATTTTTTGAACTGATTTTATTGCACCATTACTAGTTTCGGGGCTGATCCCATCGTCAGATGGTAGAGTTGACTTCTTTGCACCTTTTACACCTGTGTCCTAAATTATAACAAAGTTTTGTAATGCATAGTTTACAAAATATTTTACATTCACGTCCTAAAATATAAAACAATACATCCCGAAACTTTGTAACATTTTAGGACACAGATGTTTGCAAAGAAGCCAACGCTGCCATCTGACGATGGGCTCAGGCCCGAAACTAGCAAAGGTACAAAAAATTAATTTAAAAAAACTTGTTGCTGCTTGTAGTATTTTCTACAGTGTAATTTACGAGAACAGCTGCGGTGCTCTCCAACCAAAATGGACAAAATAACGTAGTCGTCTTGCTTATGCATATCGAAACGTCATTTCACCCCGTTAGGTTACCAACTTCAGTCAATGCATCAATAATACGGCAGACATTATCGTAAGTTTTAAGTTGTTTTCGATGTTATCGGCCTTCTTAATGCATTTTCATCGCTGAAAATCTCTTGCGCTGCCGATATTAAACGACTGATATTTATCTATACAAGATAATAAATCGTAAAGTGCACTATTCAGATAACTACGCAGCTGTCATACTTTTTTGCTGTCATATTTTATCACTGACGTACTATCTGAGCCTTGACATGCCGATCAAGCTATAGTAGCGAGACTGAACTACACAAGAAATATAAGTATGTAAATGTAACTGTCGCAAATAACTGTACTGCGTAATAATGGAAAGGAAAATAAGGATTCCTCGAAAAAGAGAGCTGGGGGATAATACTCTGAAAAAGAGTGCTGGAAGATAGTTAGCAGTAAGCTTGGACTTCAGTGAAATTCCATGGAACTGTTGCATCGCACATAATTAGCAGGAGCATCTGAGCAAAAATTAAGACACCTTCCACGGTTGATGCTAAGGGACTGCATAAGCGGGTTAGACCACAGTTGACCAAATGTTATTATATCGGTGACGGTTGGTGTTACAACAAGAACTGCGTTACGATGCCACGCAGTTACGCATCCCAGGGCGCAGCCAGAGAGGAAATCCCAATGATGCAGCAGGAAGGCAGAGCCGTTGCGGCGGTCGTGGCGCTATTACTTCGCATACTAGCAATGGACTTCTGGTTCAAAAATGGCTCTGAGCACTATTGGACTTAACATCTGAGGTCATCAGTCCCCTAGAACTTAGAACTACTTAAACCTAACTAACCTAAGGACATCACACACATCCTTGCCTGAGGCAGGATTCGAACCTGCGAGCGTAGCGGTCGCGCGGTTCCAGACTGAAGCCCCTAGAACCGCTCGGCCACTCCGGCTGGCAATGGACTTCAGGCTTACATGATGGTTTTGCTCTACCAAAACAAGGACGGTCCAATGTCGTATACATACAGTTTTTAGTCAAAGGTATCGCAGTGTGCCAGACATCAGTCCTGAGGAGGGACCTATGTCAGACTACGAGTCCACGAGTCTACAGGTCTATGATTCTACGAGCCTGCATGGCTGAACGAGTCACCCTCTCCGGTCTCTGCCACTGCCACCTACAGCCATACTGCTGGTGCCAAGTCCGATTCTGTGGACTTAGCGCCTTTTAAGAGGCGCCTTTTAAGGGCGGGGTGGGCATGGGGTGGGGGGCGGTCTGCCATCCTGGCGGTCTCTACCTCTGGCTGTCGTCCAGGGCCCTGCAGCTGTTCATCCGCCGTCGCTTGAACAGTCAAACTCTTGGTTGCCTGTCTCAGCTCTGGGCAGACTTTGCTTTGTGAGCTGCCCCTTCTACACTGGGTCCTCGTCGTGTGGTGTCAACGACCATGCCTTGCTGTTGGCGTCATTGCTTCCTCGCTTACACGACACTAGAAAACCGCGTGCTGATCACAGCGCCCTCCTCGTCTACTGTGTAGGGCCTTCATCCTGCAGGCGCTGGACTCTCTAGCCATCGGCGCGACTATTGTGGAAGAGAGTAATAAATGTTTGATTTGTCGGACGTCTACCAGGCATCCACTCACGGCCTCATTGCTACCTCCCCTGGGAGGTGGACTACAGACATTCTGACCCACAACCATCCCTTCCCTCCATTTACCATAGCAGCCGATCCCAAGACTCTATACATCCCACATATTCTCCACAAAAAGCACTGCACCGACAATGTACCACAAGACCTCTATCATTCCATTTATGTCATCGGAATGAGCCTCTACTATAAATACTAACCGTGAGATGTAGCCAGTTTTACAGAATGGATTTTATTCCTCATTTTAGATTTCAATACTGATAAAACTACTTTACAGTAAAAGCATGGATATTTTCTCGAGGAAACGTGAGCTCAATCTTCATACTTTGAGGTATTCAGTTTCACATCATTTTGATACTCTCCAAAGCACTAAGTGCAATGACAATATAAAGTTACACTTTTCCTATTTCTGTTACTGAATCGTCAGTTGTGTCCATCTCCGATAGCATGCGCTATATCATCGACCAGTGATGGTGATTGTAGTTGCGAATTCAGTAATCACTATCTCAGGAGATTTGAAAGCGTCTACGGCAATTTTCTTTCAGCCTTTCTCAGCTTGGAGACAATGCGTTCGTGTGATGCCTAAAGTATACTGCCTGACAAAAAAGTGAAGCACGCAGACATGGGCGTCCTCAGAAATTTTTCCAAGATGGGCAAAATCCTAAAATTGCCAGTCGTTAGAGCGCAGCATGTTGGAGAAGGCCGCGTGTAGAATCGTGGTTCGGGGCAGGGATATTGGTTCACATGGTTCAAATGGCTCTGAGCACTATGGGACTTAACAACTGACGTCATTAGTCGGTTAGAACTTAGAACTACTTAAACCTAACTAACCTAAGGACATCACACACATTCATGCCAGAGGCAGGATTCGAACCTCCGACCGCAGCAGTCGCGCGGTTCCGGACTTAAGCGCCTAGAACCTCTCGGCCACAGCAGGGGATATTGGTACTTGGTGCCTGTTTGAGCTAGGAACATGGGGTAAAAATATTTTGGTTTAGTACAGATCAGAGGGCGTTTGTATAACGATTCGAACATCTCTCTTTCTGTAGCTACGTTACAGTATATTAAGCAAGGTTTAAACGAAGAACCGCCGCTGGCACCCAGCCAAATTGTGCGAATCGATTAATTCCTTTTGCAAAAGACGTTAATTGACTGAAATTAATCCTCAAATACCATTTGTTTGTGCACGTTCGGATATGACGTGCAAATACGTGCAAAACATACGTTTTTCTAGGATTTTGACGTGCGCCATTTCAGTACTTTAAACTTGTAGGAATGGGTTCAAACTGTTTTCTTAGGTTAATAACTACACTCCTGGAAATGGAAAAAAGAACACATTGACACCGGTGTGTCAGACCCACCATACTTGCTCCGGACACTGCGAGAGGGCTGTACAAGCAATGATCACACGCACGGCACAGCGGACACACCAGGAACCGCGATGTTGGCCGTCGAATGGCGCTAGCTGCGCAGCATTTGTGCACCGCCGCCGTCAGTGTCAGCCAGTTTGCCGTGGCATACGGAGCTCCATCGCAGTCTTTAACACTGGTAGCATGCCGCGACAGCGTGGACGTGAACCGTATGTGCAGCTGACGGACTTTGAGCGAGGGCGTATAGTGGGCATGCGGGAGGCCGGGTGGACGTACCGCCGAATTGCTCAACACGTGGGGCGTGAGGTCTCCACAGTACATCGATGTTGTCGCCAGTGGTCGGCGGAAGGTGCACGTGCCCGTCGACCTGGGACCGGACCGCAGCGACGCACGAATGCACGCCAAGACCGTAGGATCCTACGCAGTGCCGCAGGGGACCGCACCGCCACTTCCCAGCAAATTAGGGACACTGTTGCTCCTGGGGTATCGGCGAGGACCATTCGCAACCGTCTCCATGAAGCTGGGCTACGGTCCCGCACACCGTTAGGCCGTCTTCCGCTCACGCCCCAACATCGTGCAGCCCGCCTCCAGTGGTGTCGCGACAGGCGTGAATGGAGGGACGAATGGAGACGTGTCGTCTTCAGCGATGAGAGTCGCTTCTGCCTTGGTGCCAATGATGGTCGTATGCGTGTTTGGCGCCGTGCAGGTGAGCGCCACAATCAGGACTGCATACGACCGAGGCACACGGGGCCAACACCCGGCATCATGGTGTGGGGAGCGATCTCCTACACTGGCCGTACACCACTGGTGATCGTCGAGGGGACACTGAATAGTGCACGGTACATCCAAACCGTCATCGAACCCATCGTTCTACCATTCCTAGACCGGCAAGGGAACTTGCTGTTCCAACAGGACAATGCACGTCCGCATGTATCCCGTGCCACCCAACGTGCTCTAGAAGGTGTAAGTCAACTACCCTGGCCAGCAAGATCTCCGGATCTGTCCCCCATTGAGCATGTTTGGGACTGGATGAAGCGTCGTCTCACGCGATCTGCACGTCCAGCACGAACGCTGGTCCAACTGAGGCGCCAGGTGGAAATGGCATGGCAAGCCGTTCCACAGGACTACATCCAGCATCTCTACGATCGTCTCCATGGGAGAATAGCAGCCTGCATTGCTGCGAAAGGTGGATATACACTGTACTAGTGCCGACATTGTGCATGCTCTGTTGCCTGTGTCTATGTGCCTGTGGTTCTGTCAGTGTGATCATGTGATGTATCTGACCCCAGGAATGTGTCAATAAAGTTTCCCCTTCCTGGGACAATGAATTCACGGTGTTCTTATTTCAAATTCCAGGAGTGTAGATACTGTCAAAATGATTTTTTTATCCAATAATATTGATCCGTTTTCGAGACACGTAAAGTAGTTCCTTTCTTTTGCATCCATAACTTGGCCCAGGACATATTTGCCGTTTTTATGTAGTGATAGGAGCACTTTTCGTTCTATTCCCAATTTTTACTGTACCATACTTTTGACATTACACCGCCACAGCTTGACAACCGATTTGGAGTTTGGGATGCATATCTTTGCGTTATCATCCTTGTAATCAGTAATTTACTTTAAAAAGGGCTTATAACCCGAAACCTAGGATGTGCAGTAACTATAATAAAATGTGTAAAACAAGGCAAAAAATAGTGTTCGTTCAGGTAATTTACAATGTTTCACAGAGAACCCAGGGTTCATTAAAGGAAAATATAAACGTTGTAACACACCCCACATCTACCACAGTCCATGTGTTTTAGTGTATAAACGGGTAGGCTGTGACAGCTACCATTGTGTGGTTGTTAGAGTTTTTCGGGTAGACCTTTGGAAGAAGAGGAAGAAGTGCTCTTTGTAGATAATCTGGATATGTGGGGAATGTATAAAATCGTTGGATCGTAAAGAAAGCAACCAACATCTGGTAGTGTATCAAATAACAACACAAATACACAATGACGAAAAAAATCGCAACACCAAAAAATAATTAATGTAGAGTAATGAAATTTCTGGAATACATTTGTCTAGGTAACATAGTTAAGAGATTAACATTGCAATGTTACAGGTCAATGAAAGCGTGAGATATGCCATTGCAAATGTGAAATGCTGGTACATTAATACGCGGTGTAAACACCAGAATGTTGAATGCGAGCATGCAAACGTGCATGCAATGTTTTACACAGGTTCCGGATGTCAGTTTGTAGGATGGAGTTTCATGCCTGTTGCACTTGGTCGGTCAATACATGGTCGGTCAATGCTCTTTGTTGATGATGCTGGAATTGCCGTTCGCTGATGTCTCACATGTGCTCCATTGGAGACATACCTGGTGATCATGTCGACACTCTGTAGAGCATGCTGAGTTACAAAAGCGGTATGTCAGCGAGCGTTATCCTGTTGGAAAACACCTCCACGCAGCACAACAGATCGAAAAACCAGACTGACGTACAAACTTACAGTCAGGGTGCGTGGGATAACCGCGAGAGTGTTCCTGCTGTCTTGCGAGATCGTGCTCCCGACTATAGCTCCAGGTATAGGTCGAGTGTGTCAAGCACACAGGCAGGTTGGTTGCAAGCCCTCAACCGGCCTCCTTGTAACCAGCACACACCATTACTGGCACTGAGGCAGAACCAGCTTTCACCAGAAAACACAGAAGACGTCCACCTGTCTTCCAATGGACTCTCGCTTGACGCCAAAGAAGTTGCAAGTGGCGGTGGTTTGGGGTCAATGGAAAGCACGCTACAGGGCGTCTGGCTCGAAGCTGTCGTTTAACTGATTTGTAACGGTTCGTTGTGTCACTGTGGTGCCAGTTGCTGCTCAGATTGCTGCTGCAGATTCTGTACGACGCGCCAGAGCCATATGCCTTGAGTCCAACTCGTCACGTCCACTCTCAAAGGTAGCTAACGCTCGCGACCGTTACAGCGTGTTTTTAAAGCAAACGTGAGTTTCATCCTCATAATGACGCCACTAGTGCCACTCTTAAGCGACTGGCGGAAGTCTGATTAGACATGATCTTTCAGATGTAGAAACACGCCTATCAACTTCCGTTTTCCGTCATTGTATTTGTACAAAATCTTAATTAATTTGTGTATACATTTACATTTAGAATACGGAAAAAAATTTAATATGAAAGGTAAACACAAATATCTTTGTTTGCTGTATATACTAATGCGAAGTGGTCACACGTCGCTCTGCTTGCAGAAAAATGAAGGATTCGAGAGTGTTGGCTACATTAGGGAATATCCGCAAGATCTGTTTATAAATCCATATGCCGTTTTGGATCTGCTTAAAAAAAGCGTGGTTGTATATTATATCAGAATATGGTGGACTGGACATTGTGAATGTTGTTATCCCACATACCTTAGGAAGAAAATGCTATGTACTGAATAGATTGATGACAATCCCTATTAAAGAAATTATGTATTTAAGTGCAGTTAACGTGGTATACATTGCCACAAAGGACGACCACAAACTGCTACTCGAATAAGAACAGTCTGTTGCTGATTTGTAAGCAAAGCTATTTTAAATTGAGCATAGGGATACAATATGCATACGAATGGGGGATACGGGATATTTGCATTTACTGTAAATTTTGATGGCGGGTGATTACACGTTATAATTCCACTGGCCTTCAGAAAGACGCCTTATAAACAACTACTCTCCCCTACAGATACTGTAAATCCAAGAGATACAAGTAGATGATTTCTGGATTTCCTGTATAGTTTACATTGAATTAATGTTGTTGTTGGTGTTGTGGTCTTCAGTCCTGACTGGTTTGATGCAGCTCTCCATGCTACTCTATCCTGTGCAAGCTGCTTCATCTTCCAGTACCTACTGCAACCTACATCCTTCTGAATCTGCTTAGTGTATTCATCTCTTGGTCTCCCTCTACGATTTTTACCCTCTACGCTGCCCTCCAGTACTAAATTGGTGATCCCTTGATGCCTCAGAACATGTCCTACCAACCGATCCCTTCTTCTTGTCAAGTTGTGCCACAAACTTCTCTTTTCACCAATTCTATTTAATACCTCCTCTTTAGTTATGTGATCTACCCATCTAATCTTCAGCATTCTTCTGTAGCATCACATTCCGAAAGCTTCTGTTCTCTTCTTGTCCAAACTATTTATCGTCCATGTTTCAGTTCCATACATGGCTACACTCCATACAAGTACTTTCAGAAACGACTTCCTAACACTTAAATCTATACTCGATGTTAACAAATTTCTCTTCTTCAGAAACGCTTTTCTTGTCATTGCCAGTCTACATTTTATATCCTCTCTACTTCGACCATCATCAGTTATTTTGCTCCCCAAATAGCAAAACTCCTTTACTACTTTAAGTGTCTCATTTCCTAATCTAATTCCCTCTGCATCACCCGACTTAATTCGACTACATTCCATTATCCTAGTTTTGCTTTTGTTGATGTTCATCTTATATCCTCCTTTCAAGACACTGTCCATTCCGTTCAACCGCTCTTCCAAGTCCTTTATTGTGTCTGACAGAATTACAATGTCATCAGCGAACATCAAAGTTTTTATTTCTTCTCCATGGATTTTGATAGCTACTCCGAATTTTTCTTTTGTTTCCTTTACTGCTTGCTCAGTATACAGATTGAATAACATCGGGGAGAAGCTACAACCCTGTCTCACTCCCTTCCCAACCACTGCTTCCCTTTCATGTCCCTCGACTCTTATAACTGCCATCTGCTTTCTGTACAAATTGTAAATAGCCTTTCCCTCCCTGTATTTTACCCCTGCCACCTTTAGAATTTGAAAGAGAGTATTCCAGTCAGCATTGTCAAAAGCTTTCTTTGAGTCTACAAATGCTAGAAACGTAGGTTTGCCTTTCCTTAATCTTTCTTCTAAGATAAGTCGATCTTCCCCGAGGTCGGCATAAACTAGTTTTTCCATTCGGAGTTAGTGATAGGCAGTCACAAATCCTCTGGTACAGTTAGCAAAAAGTGCTGTGTAATTAAGTATGCCTAATGGATATAGCTTTTTTTGTAAAGTGACATACTGCACATCAACATTCTATATCGAGACAGATAATACCCAGATATATGTCTATAATTACACCATGCTCTTAACGCTTCCTCCAAATTCCCACATCGCAAAACACTTGTTAACAGGTGCCACACATTGATGCTTTTTCTTAAGATCTGTGGATTAACATTTTCTGTAGGAGCCAAACCTGATTCGGTAATATTTGTATTTGGCAGTATTATGGAAAACAATGTCCTGTATTGAGAAAAATGTTTCTCCAGCTTTAATACAGT
This sequence comes from Schistocerca serialis cubense, assembly GCF_023864345.2. Classification (NCBI taxonomy): domain Eukaryota; kingdom Metazoa; phylum Arthropoda; class Insecta; order Orthoptera; family Acrididae; genus Schistocerca; species Schistocerca serialis. The sequence goes on from NC_064639.1 coordinate 595,339,924, forward strand.
ACAACATCTATATTTAAAACCATTATCGTCTTTGTTGGAGTCTGCATTGACAGTCTCCACATAGTTTAATCAGACAGGGCATAGCTCATAATCTTTTCTTGTCCCAATATCGTCTGGAAGTATACTTCTACACTAGTCAACTTTCGTGTACTCTTATTACGTTAGTAGTAAAATTGTAGAACGACAGCAGTGCTGTATATGTGTTTTAAACTCGAAATCTTTAATAGGGACTGATTTAAGTCTGTTTGACACATTGCTTCTTTTTCTTAAGACCTGTGGAATAATATTGTTTGTAGGAGCCAATACTAATTAGATAATGTCTCTACATTTGAGAGTATTGTGACGAAAATTTATACTTCTATACCGCTAGCATTTAATACATTTATACAGTTCTCCACAGGGCCACACACGATCAATCCATTTCATAGTTATAAATGATAGCTTATAAGTGTGTTTCCTCCAAATGGTCGGCAATGCTTTCTCACCAATTTTTTTCCAAAATGCATCTTTTGCTGAAGTGTTGCTTCCATGTAGAAGAAATCCAAGTTTTGTCATGACATCCTGCCTCCCCTGTTAAAGCACACATATAGGGTGCCATCTTCTTCATACATCCAGTGCCTGCTTTAAAGCCGTACAGCTTCTGTCACAAATTCTGATTACTTTTATTGCATAACGCTTTCTTTCTATGCGTGTCTATAAATCAGAAACTGGTATATGTGGTAAAAGAATCGGATACTCGCATTTAATCGCTGCAGTGTACCCCAATAGAGTATCGAGTCGTTGCTACCTCAGCGGAGTGTGCAAGTTGACTCTAGAGTTCTACTACCTCATCGCTAAGCACCGGTTAACACATGATACAGTCGGTCTTAACAGTAATTGCAGGGAAGAAAATGATGTTTTAATCATGTGGAAGACTACCTACATCGAGAAATGTGGTGCTGTATGTCAGTTCTATATTTTGACACTAGAATCGGGATTCTTTAATGCTGGGAGTAGTACACCATTTAAACTATTACTCGAAAAAGAACATGCCATTGCCAACGTGTGAACATATCTCAGAAAACACTTTTAACATAGCATATGGAGAAAATCTGGATACGAATTGGGACACAAGGTACCCCCATTCACTGTAAATATTAAGGGAGAGTCGCCACATGTTGGTGTACTTGTCGTAAATTATGGGTTCTTAATTCCGTAAATCTGTTGACAAGTGCTGTGCTGTATGGAATAGCACATCATTACCTCTCTAATACACATAAATGTGGCAAAAAATGCAGTTGGGCTAGGAGTTTACAACAGGATTGCAGGTACAATCAAATTTAGAAGGGATGAGTGAAAGTGAGGACATAGTCGCATGAACGGAACGTTTGCTATCTTGGATCTTTAGAATATACAAGGAGGCTTCATAGCAACAACCAATCAGTCTTCTGTTGTAGTGGAAAATATCTCACAGCTTGTAGGGAAACAAATGAGACCAACCGACGAATCCTTTAGTTTTTGATTATTGCTAGAGAACCTGGACGCTCTTATTACGTATATTGGTAACAAATTTCACCAAAAATGATACACTACGTAGCAAGAAGAATTTAAGTGTGCTTATGTCTGTAACAGAAATGTTTTGTGACAACGTCATGGTGGTTAAAATCTGTGAACAAGGTGGCTGTCACGAACAACTGGAAAACGGATGGGCTGTAATATCAAAGAAAGTGAGGTGTGGGTCATTCAACAATTAACTATGTTGCAAATTCTCAAAGTTCATCTCTGCGAAACACGGTATCACGGCAAAGCTGCCATTTTACCTGAATGGGAACAACAATTTGACAACAAGAGGAATAAAAATCAGCAAGAAAGCAATGGAAACAATTTTGAAGAAATATAAAAATCCTGTGGCTGTAACAAAAAAACTTGGATTGGCTGATGTTAACGTGGCTGCACTAAAGGAAAAGGTGCTTGACATACTGCAAGACTTTCATGGAGATGATCATTATCTTATTGGATGTAACACAAGTTTTTTTCTGGATTTTTTAACATCCAATCACAACTTCTGTGTGCAAGAAGACTGCCAGGAAGGCAGGAATGTGATTATAAACAACTATAAGACAATTGGGATCTACTGTTTAACGTCGGTGAGCTTTAACTGCAAAGTTACGTTATATAATAAATTTATACGTCAAATCACGAGCCCAGGAGTGAATCAAGCTGTTGGTAACCATCTCACTGATTTCATCGGTTGCCTGATATGCACCTAAGAGAAGATATTACATCTTGCTTGGCTAAAGAATATGGTATTACGAGAACTAAAACCATGGTAGTACCGAAAGCATGATAGAGGGTGACAATTATTGTACTGTATGAAAAAAACGTAAATTAACTACAAACTACGGCGTGCACGCCCTTTATTCAACACGTAAAGGTCACTACAGATATTCGGATTTAGTTTGTAACATGTGCGATATGCCTGCCATCATTGGCGACGATGTGACGCAGACGAATAGCGAAATTCTGCATGGCTCGCCGAAGCGTCGGAACATCGATGCTGTCGGTGATATCCTGAATGGCCGTTTTCATCTCAGCAACGGTTTTGGGGTTATTGCTGTACACCTTGTCTCTATTACAGCCCCACAACAAGGAGCCGCACGTGTTCAGACCCGAACATGGCAGCGAACCGAGGGCCATGCCAGTGGCCTCTGCGTACCCCAGAGCCAATGTCCGGTCCCCGAAGTGCTCCTCGAGAATATTAAACATTATCCTGCTTCGATGGGATTGATCTCCGTCATGCACGAACCACGTCTTGTCGAAATCAAGGTCACTTTGGATAATGGGGATGAAATCATCTTCCAAAAACTTCACGTACCGCTCGGTAGTGACAGTGCCATCACGGAATATCACACCGATTATTCTGGGACTGGACATTACACAACACACAGTCACTCATTGAGAGTGAAGAGCCGAAATGCAGGTTCTCGGCCTCCAAATGCAACAGTTTTGCGTATTGATGAACCCATCCAAATGAAAGTGGGCTTCGTCGCTAAACCAACCATGCATGCGCATACTAATTCCCACCATGCGCCGCCGCCAACCGTGCATTTGAGTGTCATTACCCAAACCGTTCAGAACTTATGACGATTTTATTTCATTTAGTTAAATAATAGTCACCCTGTATGTTTAACCTTGCATAATACTAAGTATATTAAAGGACAACAAATGATTCTTAAAATGTGCACTGCTGCGCTCTGTGTCAACATCTATGTCAAATATTACTGAACAGGTTGCAGAATAGTTGCTGTGTTGCGTTTAATAGCATTTATGCAATTTGTCTTCTGGGACAATAAGAGTATCTTCCAGACAATCAAAACCAAGAGCTTACTGTATATTTTTCTCAGTCTAGACACTGTTCTCCGCAGTACTGTTCAAATATAGGTACTGGCGCATTATGATTCATCCCCACGAATATTATGATTCCGCAACTCTGAAGACAAAAATAAATGTATCAAACAGACTTAAACCATACCTTATTAAAGAAATTCCACCCTAAGTGCAGTTAATGTGATATTGTGAGCTAATATGCATTTCGCTCTCTTTTAAATATATGGCCGAAAGAGTCAGCCTTCAGGGATTGTGAAACGAAACCTGTCGTCCAGGGCCGTGTGCCACAAAGAGTGCAGATTCGCCACGAGATGGGGGAATTCACAGGCGTCTATTGTGCTGAATGTGGCCTGAGCGCTGTAGTGTGCTTGTGAGACAAACAAGAACCTACGTCATAGGGAAACCCCGTGGAATCTGTTTGTGGCCAGGGAGACGTTGCAGTGTTAAATATGGCGGACCTAAGATCGGCCATAGAGGGAAACATTTATAAAAACTATTTAATTGTGTAGTAATTCAGGGAATGAAGCCACAGTAATTTTACTCTACCATCCTTCATAAATTTTCATGGTGATCTCAATAAAACTTGAATATTGATCATATCTCTAATAGTTTAGGATTTACTGTTAAAAGTGAAATTAACAAGTTTTGTACAAAACCTGAATGCTAAAATCTGAACGCTTTGGTCGATCTCAACGATCAACATTTCATATAGAAGCGCGTCATTAAAATGGAAATGTTGTAAATATCAACTCTGTAACTCTATTTGTTTAAAAGATATAGTGAATTTGAATTATCAGTATTTTCAGTTAAGCATCAGATCATATTTCCTCCACACAAAACACATTGAATGATGACAGTATTACACCTTGTTGAATCATTAGGTAATAGAATATTTGTTGTAAAGTTTAGTGCATAATAGTTACTTTTGTTCTTTATTTATTTATCAGAAAGCACATTGGTGCAAGGCTATTGCCCGTGACATTCAAGGTTAAGAAGGAAACTGTATTGGTTTTATGTAAAAGAATTTAACGTTTATGATGTAATGGATATTATTGTTGCTTTATTTAGAAAGTGAAAGTGGTCAAGCTTTGATTATTTAAATATTTTAAAATGTAAATTAATGTAGAATAAGCTGTAGCCAATCAGATAGACAGCTTCAGGAAAGGGAACTGCACTAGTCAGTTGAGCGACGGACAGAGGGACAGCGCTGGTGCAGACGCGAAAGCGGACATTTCAGTTCTGGTCTAGGGTACAGTGCTGGTGGAGACGCGAAAGCGGACGGTCCGTCTGTAGGTAACTAGGAAGTGAAACGACTTAGAAAATTTCGCGTTGTATGGTATCGCGGGACTTAGTCTCTGAGCAATGAGCAGCCGCGCGCCTGGTGTTAACTCTTAACTTTTCGCGAAGATAACGAGGTGGAGTACTGGACTTGTATTTCGCGATGAGACTGAGAATGATCGATCTGTGTCAAATGGATAAGCACTCGAGTGTAACAGTAGCTCTAAATACGACCGCTTTCGCTATTAGTTTGCTTTCTGAATAAACATTATTCTAACCAAATAACAACTGTGTGGTACCCATCATTTATGGGTCGTTAATTTAGTTCCCGATATTATTATTACTGTTATACGTTATATAAACTTCGTATTTCGCAAACTTGCCATCAGCCAAACAATTTAACCAAAGGGTCACAAATGTCTAATTTAGGGCGTGTAATGCGACACGTGCGGCTCAACCCCTAGACGAGTTTGCGCCAAGACATTTCGACGAAGAGGAACGGCAAGTGGGCCCGAACATCTATGGGATGTTAGTTCGCAACATGTATAAGAAGAAGAAAACTGCAGTTAGGAGAGATTGGATTAAAAAAACAAAAATTGGAGTATATGGCGAAAATACTTGCCATAAAAGAGGAATAAAAACTGTTATTGGAAACACAAGAAGCTATCGTAGATATGCAGGCAACGCTCACAGGTTACTTTAAATACAGTGTATGGAAAGATCTGGATACAAGTGCACTATAGAAAATATCGACATTTACTGTAAATACGTATTAATAGTGGTCATACGTTGGAGTGCTCCCAGAAATCAACGGATCAGTGGCCTTTTGCTATATTAAATGATACACGAATGTTTCTTGCAAGCATCCATTCCCATTTAAATCAGCTAAAGAAGGTTACATAGTATCAAAATGTGGCAGACTCAACATTGTGCATCTTGCAACAGGAGAAGCTATTGCAAGGTTAAAAAGTAACGGAATGAGTACATTTAATGGGTATTCTCCTGCAAAAGTCGTAAACGTAAAGTTTTATACAGAAATTCCACAAAGATGTGGGATGGAAGAGTTGCCAACAGACATGGAGGAAGATGCGGAACGTTTTAACAGTAGTGTAATGTAAGAAATTAAAGGTAAAATTAAAATTCATGAATATTCTTGGCTGGACGAATTCCAAGAAGGAACAGAGCTAATTGATAAGGCCATAAAAGAGATACTTTACAGGAAAAAATTAGAAACATATTAGAACTTGAGAGTATACCTGCTTTGTATTTGTTAAATTATTAGCTGGAGAAATAATTGGATGATCTGGATATGGATTTAAATTGTAAGCTAAAAATTAAGCTGGATGTTGTTAAAATCGCACCAAGTAAACATAAAGAAAGATTTGTTGCTGCCCTATTAAAGGAATCCTAAAACGTCTCCTATTTACGACAATCTACTTGTGACTTTTGGATGGCGACAATGCGAAGTAGCGGACCATCAGTTCTTAGGGTCAAGTGCATCTTTGCGGAATATGTCAGGGCGAAAATAGCTTTTACCTACATGGAAAGGACACTGTGTGATGGCGGAAGAAAACTAGGCAAGGTGTAATTAAAGATGCGGCAGCAAGGCGTACTTGATCATTGCTCTGGAGAACTACTAATCTGTGTTCCCCTACATTTTCACCTGTAAAAAAATCTTATCTGGAGTAGTGATCATAAGAGAGATTAGGAGTATGAACGGAGGTATTTAGACAATCACTTTTTATTCGATCATTGTGTGAGAGTGGAATGGAAGGGAAATGATTTACTACCCACTATGCACTGTACAGAGGCTTTTGAAGTTGTTTAGACGTAGGCTGTTGTCTATAAGAGGGCTGCAACAGCAATAGAGTGTAGCAACTGACAGAAAATTGATAAGTGGTGCAGGCACTAGACATGAGGCTTTTCTGAACAAAACAGTAAAATTTACCATCTCATAACACGGAAACCATTAAGTGGACATAGGTATTTCTATGACAGTCAATGTCGCTACCTTCAAAGGTACATAATCCGCCATTATCTCAATTTGGGAATAATGTGGATATGAGTGGTTTCTGATTTTATCGATTCAAAGTTTCACTGTATTGTTTTCTTTCACAAATGCAGAACACTGTGCTATCTTGTAACAAAGTCTTAACTGAAATAAATCTCTTCTGATTCACACTCCAGCACATGCGTTTACAGTTTTCGTTATTGCAGGCGGCATTCACATCAAACATGAGTGCTTACGATTTGTTAGTTGATAGCTCAGACGGCACAGAAATTACACAAACTCCGAGGGGATGGACGTTTTGCCCAAAGCTAGGGGTTTACAACGCAGCACATGTACACTGTTTTGTTATTGGTACATTAATAAATCGCACTAAAACACCATTTGTTGTAATTCATTTGATGTAGAAACACTCATGTCCACACTTTTGCGGAGAAACCCTTCATGTCCAGTAGTTATACATATTAATATTTCGGTTCCTATAATAGTATGTGCAACCTTTTTGGGTCTAGAATAACATACTGTGTAGTAGAAAATATGGGATTTTTTCAACAACTATCAGTTATTGGTCCTTCTGATAACGACGTTTTTGCCCTTCCTGAGAATTTGTGGTACTGGACATAAGCGTTTCTGATTTTAACAGTTATTAAGCAAACTGCGAGTGCTAAAACACCTAAAATTAATAGTTTAACACTGCCGAAATGGAAGAGTGTTTTTAACAGTGACCGACAAAAGGAATACCAATACATAAAAAAAACAGTTTCTGACTCACAATCAGACATTCGATGCAGTAAGTGTGCATCTACTGTCAGCATAAGCGTCCGGGGTGACAGATACATCACCACATTTTTTAAACCGTGGAAACCATAAAACAATGGTGCGTGCAAGTGCTTCTTCTAGCACAGTATTGACTAATTTTTTAAAAAAGTCTAAGTTTTGGTGACAAAGATAGGAAATTAGCAGCTGTTGAAGGAGCGTTCGTTTATCATACTGCTCACCACAACCAATCTTTCAGATCAATGGCTTGTACTGCTAAACTTATTCAGTGCACTTTCGAACCAAAATTTACTTGTGGCCTTAGCAAAATCGAGGCAGTTCTACATCTACTTCTACATAGATGTTCTGCAAGCGGAGGGACCCTGTACAACTTCTTGCCATTTCCCCTCCTGTTCCACTCGCAAATAGACCCAGGGTAAAATGGTTGTCTGTACGCCTCCGTATAAGTCCAGATTTCTCGTATTTTATCTATGTGGTCCTTACGCGCGATATATGTCGGCGGCAGCAGAATCGCGCCGGGTAAGGCGTCCCGTCACGGTTCGCGCGGTTCCTGCCGTCGGAGGTTCGACTCCTCCCTCGGGCATGGGTGTGTGTGTTGTCCTTAGCGTAAGTTAGATTAAGTAGCTTAGGGACCGATTACCTTAGCAGTTTGGTCCTATAAGATCTTACCACAAATTTCTAAATTTTCTCAATTGTGTTAATCGAAAATAACATCGCCCTCTCTCGAGGGATTCCCATTTGAGTTGTCAAAGCATCTCTGTAACACTTACGTGCTGTTGAAATCAACCGGTAAGAAATCTATCATTCCGCCTCTGAATTGCTTCGATGTCTTCCTTCAATCCGGCCTGGTATGGGTCCCAAACACTCGAACAGTACTGAAGAATAGGTCGCACCAGCGTCCTGAAATTATCCCAATAAACCGAAGTCGACCATTTGCCTTCCCTACCACAGTTCCCACACGCTCGTTCCATTTCATATCGCTTTGCAACGTTATGCTCAAATATTTAAACGACTTGTCTGTGTCAAGCAGGGCACAAGTAATACTGTATCCGAGCATTATAGGTTTGCTGTTTCTACTCATCCTCATTAACTTACATTCTTCCACATTTGGGGCTAGCTGCCATTGATATGGACTGAAAACAGTTCTCGGTATCTCATGTGAGAAAAGGGCAAACTGAGTTTCGCACGATCGTTGCTTACTAAAACCATGCTCATTCGTGGACGTAAATTTCTTGGCCTCAAGAAAGTTTATTATTTTTGAACTGAAAATATGTCCAATGTTTCTGCAGCAAACAGAAGTTAGGAATATTTGTCTGTAATTTTGCGGGTCCATTCTTTTAACTTTCTTATATACTGGAATGACCTGCGGTTTCTTGCAGTCGCTAGGGACTTTGTGCTGGGCGAGAGATACACGATAAATGTAGGTTAGGTAAGGGGACAATGCCGTGGAGTACTCTTTGTGAAATCCAACTCTGATTCCATTCGGACCTGGTGACTTTTTCAAATATTTCAGTTGTTTCTCTAACCAAGGTATTCTTATTTCTATGTCGTCCATACGGGAGTCTGTCCGAGGGTCAAATGACGGTATGTTTGTACAATTTAATAATTCGGCTTTCGTTTTGGTATCTTCAGCTGCCACACCAGACTGGTCAACAAGGGGCTGAATGGAAACATTAGACCCGCTTAGTGCTTTTAATAAGGAACAGAATTTTCTTCGGTCCTCTACCAGATCTTCTGATAAGGTGTGACTGTGGTTTATTGTATGATTCGCGCATACATCTTTTCACAGACGCACGTATCTCTAGTAACTATCGCTTGTCATTTGTGCGTTCCCTTTTGAATCCAGAGTACGATAGCCTCTGCTTCCTCAGCATCCGCCGAATTTCGTTATTACACCATGGTTGGTCCGTTCCTTCCTTTATCCACTTACTAGGCACGTACCTCTCCAGACCACGATTTTACAATCTGCTTAAACTTAGCCCATAATTCCTCCACATCCATCTTACTGGAACTAGGTGATGCCAATTCACTGTTTAAGTGAGATGTCAATAACTGCAGTCTATCCAGAAACACTCTCCTAGCCTTCTTCACTGATTTTCTATAATGACATCATGATCGCTAATCCCTGTTTCTATACTGACGTTGTCGATAAGGCCGGCCTGTTTGTAGCTACAAGGTCTAAACTCTAAGGTATTTCCATTGAGTGTGGGCTGCCGAGCTAGTGAGTTGTATGTTTAAGTCAATTTGCTATTTCTCAGCTAGAATCTGATTTACACAAAGCTAGTTCTAATTTAGTAATGACAGATGCATCAAACCATAAAGACGTAAAAATATTTCCATTGCTTGTTAGTTACTTTAATCCCATTCAGGGGATTCACTTTAAAACATGGAAATCTTTCTTATTTTTAGTTAAAGTTATTGGGAAACATACATCTGTTAGTTAAGTAAAACTCGTAAAAATAGTCTCGATTGAACAGTTATTTATTAAAAACGTGACCGGTTTCAGGCTCTAGTAGTGGGCCATCTTCACACAATGCACCACCGGGCAGTCGATGATGACGCTTGGAACATCTGCTCGACTGTGGTCAGCACAGGTGTTCCCAGCATCATCTTCAGTCGGACGGTGCATTGTCAGAAGATAGCCCACTACTAGAGCCTGAAACCGGTCACGTTTCTAGTAAATAACTGTGTGATCGAGATTGTTTTTTAGTAATTCTGAAATGTTTGGCTGGAGAAACTTCAGAAATCATTGCTTCATATCTGAGTGAATGTTTTAAAAAAAATAACTTTTCAAAAAACAATCGTTCTTTGTGCAGACAATACGAACTGTAATTTTGGAGGTGTATCTACTCGTAGAAAGGGCGTCAAGAACGTTTTATCAAAACTGAAAGGAGTTTTAGGTTGTAACTTATTTGGGGTCGGTTCTTCTGCTCGTATAACCCAAAATACTATCCATAAGAGTGCTGATGCCCTTCCTATTAATACTGAAGCTATTTTTTTTGTAAACTACATTCTTATTTCTTTGTGTACACTGTAACGGAAGAAAATCTTAAGGAATTTTGTAAATTTGTAGACCAGGAGTGCAAATAAGTTTTACACTGTACCAAAACAAAGTGGCCTGCTTTACTCACTGCGATCGAACGTCTTGTGAGTACATTTGTTCCTCTGGAATCATCTTTCGAACCTCAAAGTAAATGCCCATTTGTAATCAAACCATTCTTTAAAAATCCTTTAAAAGAAGCTTGGTTGTACTATCTTAACGAAAAAGCAACAACTTTTCACGCTGCAGTTCAAAGAATAGAGGGTGAAACAATGACAATTTATGAAATAATTTCCGTGTTAAACTATTTAAAAGCTAACTTCGTTTCCAAGAGGTGAAGATTGTTTCATAACATCACCTGCCACACAATTCTCGATAAATTGGAAAATGAGGGTTTATCATCAGAAATTGTAAAATTTGAACAATATGTCCATACATTTTATCAAACGGCACCTGAAGGATTCTTGCACCCATTGAGATTTTGCGGGACTGCAACTGCGTAACACTTAAGGCACGAGTACCTGAATGGAAGGGTGTACAAAAGACTGAAGATCTCATTCGTGAAATGGGTCCTTCAGCTGTAATAGACAATACTGGTCTGTATAATGAGTAAGTATATATTAATAAATATATATCACAGAAAATACTACATTAATGGAAACTGGAAAAACATCACTAGCGACTGTTGGGTAGAAATTATTTCACATTGCAACATAAACAATGTTTCTTACACCAATTCTCTTAAAATATTAGAATTTTTCTTTGCTTACATGGAACTAGTCGCCCCATTGAACGACTAGTTTCTCATATGAATGTCTTGTAGCCAAAAGGCAAGAGCGCTCTTTCAGTACAGACTTTGAAAGTTATATTGATTGATAAGGTGAACTTTAATCACATAAGTGTAATTTTTTACTAAATTTTTTGTGGGAAAGTATACTTACTGAAGAATATACTTTCATCAACAAAATATTGGTGAGGAATAATTCCTGCACTAATAATTCTTCAGGGCTGTTTGGCTGGAGTGAATTCAGAGAAACTCTACATATGTAAGTTACACTTGATTTTCTCTCTTGTGTCCTTTCTTTCCTGAGAGAAATTTAAATTGTCTGTTTTCTTGTTTCAAAAACATGGTCACTTTATTGAAGGAGTGGAATACCGTTTCAAAAATGAGAGAGAGTGTGTTATGGGCAACATATTACTTCTTTTCATATAAATTCCGTGCAATGAGAACGACGAAAAATGAAGCCACACATCGTAAAGTGGCGCGCAGGTGTTGCACATCCGATTTTCAGCATAGAAAATAACGTCGTCTGCGAAAAGCTTTAGGGAGCATGGAATGGAGGGTGATGGTTTAATCGGGCCTTGGCTGCATGCTAGAGGCTATAACATGCACTGGGACTTCGGAATACACTTTGAGTAGGTCCCTATTACAGAAAATACGTCTATGTTTCTGGAGGGTGCTTGGTAGATATTTTAGCGGTGTGTTCTGCTCTAAGCGCTACGGAATAACGGTACAGACATATCTATAGAGGCTATACTCTCTCTTATTCTCTTATCTTATTCCCATGGCCTCTACACGAGATATATGATGGTGGCTGCAGAACTATCGCAATGTCTACTTCGAGCATCCGTTCCATAAAATTACTTTTATAATATATAAAGAGCAGTCAAATGAAAAGGAGACAGATAGAAAAAAGTATATAAATTGTTTATTTTTTCAAAAGTAATCAGCACAATTGTTAATAAATTCATTCCGCTGTGAGACAAGAAGGTTAATGTCATCATTGAAAAATGTTTGCGGTTGCTACAGAACCCTGATTGTACCCAGGCGTAAGCCTCTTCGTTTTAAGCAAATTGACAGCCACGAATGTCTTTCTTCAGGGCTCCAAAAATCGCATGGGAAGAGATCGGGACTGTATGGAGGATGTGTAAGGGCTTTGCAGTGAAACTTCTGCAGCGCAGTGCACTTAACTATCTACCTAGATATATAGACACAGACATTGATATATCAGATGTTGCGTTGGCTGAAGAGCCAACACCGTGTTACGAGAGGAGGCCGAAATGCACGCGTTTTAGCTCACGCAGGCTGGCGTGAGGAGGGAAGAACTATACTGACGTGAGGTCTGGAACATGACAAGGAATGAGAATTCAGAAAGCGGACGTAATTAGTTTGATACTTAACCTTAATCCATTAATGATGAACGTCGCTCTTGACGGTACATGATTCACAATATTATCTGCTCAGGTTACATTCTTGAAGATAGTAATTATAGTAACTGAATAGGGCGTCTTGCTAGGTCGTAGCACATGACGGAGCTGAAGGCTATGCTAAACTGTCGTATCTGTAAACGGGAGCGTCTGTAGTCAGTGAACCATCGCTACCAAAATCGGCTGTACAACTGGGGCGAGTGTTAGGGAGTCTCTCTAGACTAGACCTGCCGTGTGGCGGCGCTCGGTCTGCTATCACTGATAGTGGCGACACGCGGGTCCGACGTATACTAACGGACCGCGGCCGATTTAAAGGCTACCTCCTAGCAAGTGTGGTGTCTGGCAGTGACGCCACATCAGAATTTTTTATGATTTGAATATGGCAACAGCTGAAATAGTTATTCGTTAATTGTAAAACTTATGTGATCAAGACGGACCTTAACAAATAAAGAAGTCTTTTTGCTGTCAACGAAGGTGTCACATTTTTGAAAGCTCTTTTACCCACAGGTATTATGTTTCTTATTTTCTTCACAAAGCAACCACTTCCTGTCATCAGCCGTCGTAAGTATCTACAAATTTTACTTGTTCCAAAGACTTTTATCTTCCAATGATATTTTGACGGAACGTTCATGTTTGCTAATCATCATCATTTTGGTTTTACTGCACGTACACCATACTCTTTTCCCTTCTGTGCGATCCTGTCCATCATAAATTGTAGTTCTTCCTCCGATTCTGCCTACACTGGTTGAGAAACAACATCCTCTCGCATTACCTGCCTCGTTTGTTTCCTCATCGTGAACCCTTACTATCACTTTCTGTGGTATGTAGAGCACAGTGGTCGGTTTATGCTGCAGCATCTCTTCTGGAATTCGCTGCCTGTGCTGGCACATCGCACCTCGCTGTTCGCCGGTAGCCTCGTCACATTTACGCTGCAGCCCCGCTGCTGCCACACTGGTGATAGCAAAGACATCTCGCTTCTTGCACTCAACCTTACCCTGTGGCTATTGACATCGTTGATTGACTAGAATACTTGAAGTGTATGAAGCAAAAACGGTATCCTCTGCAGCGTCGCGTCACGGGGTAGCCGCGCGGTCTATGGGGGGGGGGGGCTTGCTACGGTTCGCGCGGAGCTCCCTCCCCACCCCACCCCCGCCACCCGTCGGAGGTTCGCTTCCTCCCTCGGGCATGGGTGTGTATGTTGTCCTTGGCGTAAGTTAGTTTAAGTTAGATTAAGTAGTGTGTAAACCTAGGGACCGATGACCTCAGCTGTTTGGTCCCATAGGAACTTACCACAAATTTGCAAATTTAAATTTCTGCAGCATCTGCCGACGACACAGTAGTTCATTCTCGACAAAACTGTGGTTATCGATAAGGAGAAAGAAGAAGATGCATAGATCCATACTTCGAATGTAGACCATACTTACTAGAGATACAGTCTAAGAAAAAGAAAGAATGAAAGAAAGCGACGAAGGAGTTATCCAAATAGGACGGAAATCAGCAGATGAGATGTACGAGTATATGTACAGTTTAAAAAAAATTGGATGATTTATTCAAGAGAAAGAGCTCCACAAACTGAGCAAGTCAATAACGAGTTGGTCCACTTCTGGCCTTTACGCAAGCAGTTATTCGGCTTGACACTGACTGATAGAGTTGTTGGATATCCTCCTGAGGAATGTCGAGCTAAATTCTGTCCAACCGGGGCGTTATATCGTCAGAATCCTAAGCTGGTTAGAGGGCCCTGCCCACAATGCTTCAAATATTATCAATTGGGAAGAGATCTGGCGGCCTTGCTGGCCAAGGCAGGGTTCGGCAAGCTCGACAAGAAGCAGTAGAAACTCTTGCTGTGTGCAGGCCAGCATTATCTTGCTGAAATGTAATCTCAGAATGGCTTACCACGAAGGACAACAAAACGGGGCGTAGAATATCATCGACGTACCACCATGCCGAGAGGCTGCGACCGATGACCTACCAAAGGGGTCCTGCTATGGAAAGAAATGGCACCGTAGACCATCAATCCAGGGTGTCGGGCCTTATGGCAGGCGATAGTCGGATTGGTATCCCACTGCTCTCTGGGATGTCTCCAGATACGTCTTTGCTGGTCATCAGGGCTCATTTCGGAGCGGAACTCATCACTGAAGACAATTCTACTCCAGTCAATGAGACTGCAGGCCGAATGTGCCCGATACCACTGCAAACGGGCTTTTTGGTATGCAGAGGTCATCGGTAGTCGGCGCAAGGGACGCCGTGAACTCAGCCTTGTGGTCGCGAAGCACCAGTTGCACGTCAGATCAATGATGATGGATCCGGGGCTCTGAGTGCCTCTCTGACGACTGGCCGGTCCCCACGTTCTGTCGTCCCTATAAGTCGATCACACCCTTGTTGACGCTGTGTTCGGTCATGGATCACACGTTCTTGCGCACATCGTCGAATAGTGGTATCGCTCCTATCCAAATGTCGAGCGGTTTGCCCATTACTGAACCGGCTTCATTGAACCCAACTACATGTCCTCTCTCGAAGGCTGAAATCTGAATACACTGTACACGAGCCTGTCTCCGAGGTATAGTTACTGTCCAACTGAGTGTTGATGATAGCGAGGAGCGTAGGGAACGATGCGGGAGACCCGCACCGCCGACTAGGCAAGGTCCTAGCGGAGGTGGTTTGCCATTGCCTTCCTCCGACCGTAAGGGGGATGAATGATGATGATGAAGACAACACAAGAACACCCAATCATCTCGAGGCAGGGAAAATCCCTGACCCCCGCCGGGAATCGAACCCGGGACCCCGTGCGCGGGAAGCGAGAACGCTACACGGAATGAAATTCGCAAAGGCTTTAAGCCTTCGAACTGACATGTCCCCTGTTTACTATTCTTGCCAGCTGCGCAGTGAAATTCCGTTACAGCCTCACACATTATTCCATCGGCCGTCAAAGTTTACAATCTTGCATTTTCCTTCAATGAATGTCAATTTGTGACCAATTTGTATTTTCCTTTGTGGTGCGTCACTTTTTTTTATCTTATAGTGCACTTTTACCAATTTCAACAGCAGTTCTAGGAGCTTCAGTCTGGAACGACGCGACCGCTACGGTCGCAGGTTCGAATCCTGCCTCGGGCATGGATGTGTGTGATGTCTTTAGGTTAGTTAGGTTTAAGTAGTTCTAAGTTCTAAGGCACTGATGACCTCAGATGTTGTCCCATAGTGCTCAGAGCCATTTGAGCAATTTTTAACAGCAGTTCAAAACACATCTACAGCACTTCTGCAGACAGCTACGAATGTCGCAACAAATTTTCCAGTTTTTTAAAATTATTACTGAGCCAGAAATAGTTATGCATACAAAGATTAGACCTGCAATATTATTAACGCAGTTTCCGTAGGGGAGTAACTGGTAGGACTACTCACTCTGTGCTAAGTTTTCGGTAGTTTCTGTCCACACCTACTTCATATATTACAACTGCCACTAGTAGATTTTCGTCTTGGTGTTTTATCGAAAAACAGGAAACAGTAGATTAAATGAATGAGAGGAACTAATGTCCGAAAAGTATTACATTTAATATTATCCATCACGAAGCGGTTGTCGTAATCTGTATGCCTCTGGTCCCAGATATCTTTGAGTCGGAAAACGGCTGCACTAAATCAGTTGAAATTTTCTGTCTTGAAGTTGTCTGGTAAGCCCACAACAAACGGTGATTTCATTGATAGGATACTGGTTGGTTTGGTTGATTTGTGAGAGGGGCCAAACAGCGAGGTCATCGGTCCCATCGGATTAGGGAAGGATGGGGTAGGAAGTCGGCCGTGCCATTTCATAGGAACCATCCCGGAATTTATCTTGAGCGATTTAGGGAAATCACGGAAAACCTAATCAGGATGGCCGGAGGCGGGTTTGAACCGCCGTCCTCCCGACTGTGAGTCCAGTGTGCTGGCCACTGCAGTAGCAAAATGCGATCAACCAACAAAGGAGATTGCTTACTAGTGCAACCCATTCTAGAATATTGCTCAAGTGTGTGGGATCCATACGAAATGGGCTATCACTAGATATTGAACGTGTACAGAGAAAAGCAGATGCTTGTTTTATACGTGGCAGGGCGTAAAGCAAATGCAGAAAAACCTGAGCTAGCAATGCCATGAACATAAACGTAAATTGTCTCGCCAAAAACTACTTATAAAGTTTCAAGTACCTGTATTAAGTGACGAATGTAACAGCCAGACTTTTTCCCGCGCTCCGTACGCGAGAAGAAACTTAAATGTATGCTACAACAGTAAGTACCCTCTGCCACGCACTGACAGTGGTTAACAGAAAGTGAATGCAGATGCGGGCACATGGTGTGCGAGACAGCGCGTAAGCGAGGAGCAGTTCTCTGAACAACGGCGCTGCTGGTGTGGCCCTGAAGCAGCCAAACACGGCTCAAGTTTCAGGACGGCCGGCAATGGTCGCTGTTACGAACATGAACCTACCTCATCAACTCGCATGGCGAGGATCTGAGCGAGCAGCGGTTCGAGTTGCAATGATTCAGGTTATACGCGTCGGTAAGAGTTAGTTGTCCTGCTTCGTCATCACAGGACCATGAAGGCGACTGCGAGCACCAAATGTCCAACCATTCTGTGACGGCCTAATGTTAAATTTGGAAAAATTATTACCTGAAAACAAACAATATTAGCGTAAAGGAAATTAAACAGAGTTTCTTCTTCATAAAATTCCATCCAGTGTGGCGAAACGGAAAAATATCTGCGAAGTTGCAAAAAACGGTTTTTCTTAAATAAGGAAATAACTGTCGGCCCGATCGAGAAAGTTAAACGAGAATGTCATAGAGCTTAAAAAGATCTATCTATTGTTTTTTCCTGATTTATATGTATATATCGATTGCTTTATTTCTTTTCGAGATATATAGAAAAATCTCGAGAAATTAGGCTCTGTATAATGTAACATTCACGTTTGCATACGTGCTATTTACTGTAAATATAGCCCCTGTATGTCACAAGATTACTTTGTGAAAAATTAAAAATGTTAGTTATTTTCGACATATATCGACTTTCTTGGGAAAAAAGGCGCTCTCGATAATTAGTTAGGCCTTCTCAGAGGATGAGGATACAGTAACGGTTTTAGGCTTATTTTCTTCGCAAAGAATTGTGCTACCGCTCCAGCTGACACGCTTCATACTTGGGCACTTCACTTTATTATTCATTTACTAATACTAAAAATCAACGAAATATCCTAGTATTTTTTCTTGGAAATACAAGTATTCAGTATTAACCTTCATCAAACGCATCACTGTAAAACGTTAATTGCTTTCACTAATTTTTTTTTTTAAAGTTATCTCGGCTCCAGAAGGCCGTAGAAATTTTTTTATTTGTCAAAAATTGTCAAGAAGTTCTTTCTTTAAAAGTTATTTTCATAAAGTAAAAATTGATATAACTATATAGTTGGTTTAAAAAAACACGCCCAACAATAGTGCAAATTTTTGGAAATTATTTTCAGATCCTTGCAGTTAATGAAAGCGTAAAAATGATGTAATAGCTTCGTAGCACAACTCTTGACGAAGAAAATAAGCCTAAAGCTGTTAGTGTAGGCCTGTTCCCTGAGAAGATTATCGAGAGCACCTTTTTTTCAAAAAATCGGCATGTCTCGAAAAGGATTGCCGGCCGCTGTGGCCGAGCGGTTCTAGGCGCTTCAGTCCGGAACCGCGCACCTGCTACGGTCGCAGGTTCGAATCCTGCCTCGGGCATGGATATGTGTGATGTCCTTAGATTAGTTAGGTTTAAGTAGTTCTAAGTCTCGTGGACTGATGCATTATCCTGCTGAAATGTAGGGTTTCGCAGGGATCGAATGAAGGGTAGAGCCACGGGTCGTAACACATCTGAAATGTAACGTCCACTGTTCAAAGTGCCGTCAATGCGAACAAGAGGTGACCCAGACGTGTAACCAATGGCACTCCATACCGTCACGCCGGGTAATACGCGAGTACGGCGACGACGAATACACGCTTCCGAAGTGCGTTCACCACGATGTCGCCAAACACAGATGCGACCATCATGATGCTGTAAACAGAACCTGGATTCATCCGAAAAAATGACGTTTTGCCATTCGTGCACCCAGGTTCGCCGTTGAGTACACCATCGCAGCCGCTCCTGTCTGTGATGCAGCGTCAAGGGTAACCGCAGCCATGGTCTCCGAGCTGACAGTCCATGCTGCTGCAAACGTCGTCGAACTGTTCGTGCACATGGTTGTCTTGCAAACGTCCCCATCTGTTGACTCAGGGTTCGAGAGATGGCTGCACGACCCGTTACAGACCATGCGGATAAGATGCCTGTCATCTCGACTGCTAGTGATACGAGGCCGTAGGGATCCAGCACGGCGTTCCGTATTACTCTCATGAACCCACCGATTCCATATTCTGGATCTCGACCAACGCGAGGAGCAATGTCGCGATACGATAAACCGCAATCGCGATAGGCTACAATCCGACCTTTATCAAAGTCGGAAACGTGATTTCTCCTCCTTACACGAGGCATCACAACAACGTTTCACCAGGCAACGCCGGTCAACTGCTGTTTGTGTATGGGATATCTGCTGGAAACTTTCCTCATGTCAGCACGTTGTAGGTGTCGCCACCGGCGCCAATCTTCTGTGAATGCTCTGAAAAACTAATCATTTGCATATCACAGCATCTCCTTCCTGTCGGTTAAATTTCGCGTCTGTAGCACGCCATCTTCGTGGTGTAACAATTTTAATGGCCAGTAGTGTAAGTTCTAGGGGACTGATGACCACAGATGTTAAGTCCCATAGTGCTCAGGGCCATTTGAACCATTTTTTCCGAAAAGGATTAACGTTTTTTTAATTTTGTAAGCAAGTACGTTATTGACTTACCGCATCTACCCTTAAAGTAACTAGCCCGTATGCAAACGTGAATGTTTACAAGTTACAAAGAACCCAATTTTATAGGCTTTTCCGTTAGATTTCGAAATGAAATAAAGCAACCGATAATTAGAAAATCAAGAAAGAGAAATCGATAGATCTTTTTAGGCCTTACAACTTTCTCAGTTAATGTTTTTCGATCGGAGTTACTGTTTTTTACTTATTTAAGAAAAACTGTTTCGTTGCAACCAGTATGTGGGTTCTTCTGGCCGTGTTTGTCATCTCGAATCTAGTTTCGTAAAAAGGAAACACTATTTAAAATTTCAATTTCCTGTACGGTTTTTTTATTTTATTCGGGCAATAATTTTTGCAACCACTGCGTGGACCACGTGGTTGCAGCATAAACGCACTCTAGGATAATAGTATGTGCGACAGGAAGCTCCTGCCACAACTGTGGTTCGTGCAGGGCCCACGTCCGCTCCCGTACACAGCGGATGACACGACAGTGACGGAGAGACGTGTTCCTCGCGTGCCAGGTGTTTTGTAACGAAACTTGGTAGTTTCGCAAGCGCTCCCATTGTTCGTGACTACTGTTGTCCACACACGCGCGCAGCTGCGGGAGACTGGCGGAGGATGTAGGTCGTAGCTGTGCGGCGAGGCGCGCGCCAAGGGACTGACACGTGGGCGGCAGATCAATGCAGCGCGTGGCGCGCCCGCCCTGGGGTAGGTTAGGGCCCTGCCCTGGCCTGGGCGAGCCCCTTGTCAGGGCAGCACCTGGGGAAAGCGCCGCACCGGCCACAGCGTCTCAGGCATTGCTGGATTCCGCCGATGACCGACGGGATACCAATTCGATTCTACACAGAGTACGCGGAAGAACTTGCCCCCTTCTAACAGCCATGTACCGCAAGTCTCTAGAGGAACGGAAGGTTCCAAATGATTGGAAAAGAGCACAGGTAGTCCCAGTCTTCAAGAAGGGTCGTCGAGCAGATGCGCAAAACTATAGACCTATATCTCCGACGTCGATCTGTTATAGAATTTTAGAACATGTTTTTTGCTCGCGTATCATGTCGTTTCTGGAAACCCAGAATCTACTCTGTAGGAATCAACATGGATTCCGGAAACAGCGATCGTGTGAGACCCAACTCGCTTTATTTGTTCATGAGACCCAGAAAATATTAGATACAGGCTCCCAGCTAGATGCCATTTTTCTTGACTTCCGGAAGGCGTTCGATACAGTTCCTCACTGTCGCCTGATAAACAAAGTAAGAGCCAACGGAATATCAGACCAGCTGTGTGGCTGGATTGAAAAGTTTTTAGCAAACAGAACACAGCATGTTGTTCTCAATGGAGAGACGTCTACAGACGTTAAAGTAACCTCTGGCGTGCCATAGGGGAGTGTTATGGGACCATTGCTTTTCACAATATATATAAAAGACCTAGTAGATAGTGTCGGATGTTCCATGAGGCTTTTCGCGGATGACGCTGTAGTATACAGAGAAGTTGCAGCATTAGAAAATTGCAGCGAAACGCAGGAAGGTCTGTAACGGATAGACACTTGGTGCAGGGAGTGGCAACTGACCCTTAACGTAGACAAATGTAATGTATTGCGAATACATAGAAAGAAGGCTCCTTCATTGTATGATTATATGATAGCGGAAGAAACACTGGTAGCAGTTACTTCTATAAAAATCTTGGAGTATGCGTGCGGAACGATTTGAAGTGGAATGATAATATAAAATTAATTGTTGGTAAGGCTGGTGCCAGGTTGAGATTCATTGGGAGAGTCTTTAGAAAATGTAGTCCATCAACAAAGGAGGTGGCTTACAAAACACTCGTTCGACCTATCTTGAGTATTGCTCATCAGTGTGGGATCCGTACCAGGTCGGGTTGACAGAGGAGATAGAGAAGATCCAAAGAAGAGCGGCGCGTTTCGTCACAGGGTTATTTGGTAAGCGTGATAGCGTTACGGAGATGTTGAGCAAACTCAAGTGGCAGACTCTGCAAGAGAGGCGCTCTGCATCGCAGTGTAGCTTGCTCTCCAAGTTTCGAGAGGGTGCGTTTCTGGATGAGGTATCGAACATATTGCTTCCCCCTACTTATACCTCCCGAGGAGGTCACGAATGTAAAATTACAGAGATTCGAGCGCCACGGAGGCTTTCCGGCAGTCGTTCTTCCCGCGAACCATACGCGACTGGACAGTGGCACGTAAAGTGCCCTCCGCCACACACCATTGGGTGGCTTGCGGAGTATAAATGTAGATGTAGATGTAGACGTCGTCCGAAGGCGGCTGATCCTTTTAAGAATCTGTATTTGAGTGGTGTCTGTTCTGTCAGACATCTCCGACAGAACAGAACAGACAAAAGAATGCATTTCTGTAACAGCGCGACTGCCCCTTGTTCAGTGCGGACGCATTAATATAGTCCGAAGTCCTAAGGAAATCAGTAATTTAGTAACGGGTCGATGGACGCTGCATTGCAGCGTGCGGTAAGTTGCAAATTTGAATCTATCAGGGACCGTGTACGGATGGCCGATGCGGTTAACCCTCCGTTGCTCGCGCGGATGACACTCGTCATCCACGTGATTTCCCTCTCAATTTTGTCTGACACGGCAGGATTCAGTTCGCGCCATTTTCAGTACCTTTCCGTTAACTCTCCGGCCGTTATCTCCAATCATTGTTGTCTTTCAGTTACGAAAGATACATTGTTTATGAAACATTGTTATACTCTGGAGGCCACTTGTCATTCGCGCGAGCTCTGCTGCCACAATCTGAAACAAAGTAAGTCTGTGTTACTTTATTGCTTTCCTAAATTCAATCGATCTTTCATGTGCATAAATTTAGACGTACTGAAATTGACTGCCGTTACTTCAAGGAACCATTTGCACTCGAGCACAGGCGATATTTTATTTACTGAACTTAGATTGTATGTATCGATTTTTTAAAACAAGAGAAAGCAAAACAATGGAATTAACACCGCTCTCTTGTCGCAGCCAGTACGCATCAGAACTCTTATGTCATTCGTTGTCCTGGAAGGACGTAATATTTTGTGTGGCTCCACAGTTTGCCATATTGATACTTATTTGCAGAAAAGAGGCGCAGAATTATTTGTGAATTATCTGCAATTATTTACCTAGAATTTTACTTAAGTGTCATTCATATCGTAATGTATATGTTGAAATTAAATACATGTTTTATTTAATCGTATGCTTTTCTCTGTTTTAGTAGTTTTGGCCACCCCATTGTCATAATTGAAGCTGAGGTCAGATATCAGACTTTGTCTACAAAAATATATAACGAGCCCTGGGTAGATTCCGTACATCTTCGGACGTACGAAGCTCGATAAATTCACGGCGTAAATTGCATTTACTTTATTGTGTGACCTCAATGAACAATGCTACGTAAGATTTTATGTAACATTAAGAAATTCAATTCCAATCTTAAAGGCGAAACAAACTTTAATCTTTCAATTACTTATCCAAACAATTATTATTATTACAATTTATTATTATATTTTATTTTTATTTGTTAAATTACCTTCCATGTTGCCTAGTATTCTCTTTATTTTTAAATTGTGGAAGAAATGTCAAAGGCAAAAAACCTCGGATAGAGTTTAGTAGAAATCCTAATGTATGGCTGGAATGGTTCATTGAGGTGAGTGATGAAGATGCTCACAGTGATAGAGCTGACTCAGAGACTGAGGATTCTGTTCATGAAAGCGATCATGATTCAGGAACAGAACAAGAAGTGGCAGAAAATGATGAATATGAATCACAGGAAGAAGTAACTCAAGAGGCTGCATTTTTTTAGGGAAAGATGGAATAGCTAAACGGAGGAAAAATAAATATCCTACCAGTGGTAGAAGCAGATCTTGTAATTTTATTACGCATTTGCCTGGACCAAAAACTCAAGCTCATATAAAAAAGACAGAAATAGAAATTCTGAATTTGTCCTTGGATGAAAACACAATAATTATTATCGCAACATGCACTAATATATACATCAATTAAGTTCGTAGTAACTTCTCTAGAGAAAGGGGCGCTAAGGAAACAGAAGCGATAGAGATCAGACCTTTCAATGGTTTTTTGTAGCTATGTGGATCTATGAGATCTAGGAGGAGTATATCGAAATTGTGGGATAACTCAAAGGAAAACGGACTTGAATCATGTTATTTATGCATAAGTGAAAACCGATTCAGGTTGCTGTCGAGATGACTGAGGTTTGATAATATCCGTGATAGAGGTGTTCGCAGAGAGACTGACAAGTTGGCTGCTATCAGAGCTGTCAGAGAGGTACTTGAACTATTCAAGAACAATTGCCAAAAATATTTTTCACCTAGTCAATATCTTACTGTTGACGAACAGCTTTTGGCATTTAGAGGAAACTGCCCATCCAGGCTGTATATATTCCTAGCAAACCAGCAAAGTATGGGTTAAAAGTGTTTGCTTTGGTTATTGTAAAAACAGCGTACACTTTGAATTTAGAACCGTACGTCGGTAAGCAACAAAAGGGACCATGTAATGCCAGTAATTCAGCTGAAGATATCGTTCTTCGAATGGTCAAACTGTTTCAAACGTTAGAATATATTGTACTGTGTACAAATATTAAATGTATTATATTTAGATTTAATAAAAAATCATAAAACCAATAATAAAGACCGTTCAGAGTGTACAAATAGACCGCTGGCTTTGTGGATGACACCAGTCACCCACGCGAGTGACGATGTCACGAATTTTCGCGCGAGTAACGGAGGGTTAAGGTAACCGTTCATGAGAAGCGGTAAATGCAGTTTCGAGTCCCAGTCTGGCACAAAATTTCAACTTTCGCCACTGGGTTAGCACAATGCCCCGTGTGGCTGGAAGTCACGAGTTCCAGCAGATCCTTACCATTTGTTTCCCCATTCTCTATTTCAGAGGTTCCCAAACTGGTGGGCGCGCCCCCCTGGGGGGGCGTGATGATGCAAGGGGAGCGTGGGTGGAGTTATCGGTATAAACCTAATATTTCTTTTTAATATCGATATTTTAATAAAAATGAATTTGCAGGTATTAATGATAGATTATGGTGCTAAATGCAATCGTTTGGCGTCCCACTTCCCGCAATCCTATCTCAATAACCTATCCTAGAACATAGAGCTTTTGAAGACCACGTTTAGAATGTCACGTTTAGAATGTCACACTCAGAAACTCTCAAAATTACCAAGGCGATATGCGTTAATTCTAATATATCAGATTTGTAAATAACTTACTTCTGACAATTGGAAAACAGTAAAGTCAGGTATTAACGATTCCGTACATTTGTACACATGAACTGAACGTAACATGTTATAACTTTTAGCCGTAGTAGGCTATGTTCATCAGAGTAATAATCACTTATACTGTGTAACTGCAAAAATGCCGTTTTATTACCCTGTCAACCCTCGGATCCCCATGTGAGGCGATTACAGTGACTTTAACAGACTGTTTACGCTTCAGATGAACTGGCGGGTTCGTAATTTGAATGTCAGCGTTATGCCCTTTGTCACCAGAATAATGTGCACGACGTGAATGCGAAACTAGTGCAAGTGTTCGTTCTGAGCAGAGTACTTCACTCTGTTCTGGAAACACTGTCGTGAGCGCTAACAATGAAACAACACAGCTATGTAGACAATGAAGTCCATTATTGAGGCTATTTTTTTTCCGAACGGTCAGTACTACAGCTCTTTCATTCGGATTACTTATCTGACAAAACAGTTATTTTTCTTCTGCCTTTTTGAAATACGGCATAATTTCGTTTGAAATTAGTGTACGTTCCTTGCTGCGACAATGGCTTCTTTTGATACGAGTACAGAGATAACTGCTTGGCACTGTGCACAGTTTCCAGCGGTGTGTGAGGTGTATCCATGACCTTACTTAATTACTGAGAAATTTGACAACCAATTCACTGATGTTATCTCAAATCATATAACGTTTCGTTTATAAGTAACGAAGTATATGGGCACGAAAACGATTTTCGCATAAAACCCCAGGTTGCACTGCTCAGATCAGCACCGCAGAACAGGTAGCAAATTCTTAGGGTGCCTGTGGGCTGTTTCCGCCCTAATCCGAGAAAAGCCCGTTTCTCCCAGCAAGAGCCCTGCTCGGCCACCAGGTCGCAGACAGACAGTGCACTGACTACCTGCGCTACGGCTGGGCTTCCCCGTTCTTCGCCCCAATCCTCACAGGCAGTCATCTGAGGTGCCGACAGATGACAGTAGCTTTCCTTTATTTCAGTTGGTTTCTTGCAGTTGTTGACACATCTGATGTATTGGATTTTGCTGAAATCGCGTTGAATCTTTCACAGTTGTGCCTCACATGGGAACCTCCCCATCGCACCCCCCTCAGATTTAGTTATAAGTTGGCACAGTGGATAGGCCTTGAAAAACTGAAAACAGATCAATCGAGGAAACAGGAAGAAGTTGTGTGGAACTATGAAAAAAATAAGCAAAGTGTACAAACTGAGTAGTCCGTGCGGAAGATAAGCAACATCAAGGCTCCCCTGCCAGCTACCGCCCCATCAGCCTCTTGCCCGCCATCTCCAAGGTGTTCGAGAGGCTGTACCTTAAACGACTGCTCATCCACATTGCCCGAGAACGAGTCCTCCCTGATGAGCAGCTTGGCTTCAGGCAGGGACACGCAACCGCTCACCAACTCCTACGCCTTGTAGAAGAGGCACAGGACGCCATAGAACGTAGGGGTACTTCGGGGCCATACTCCTCGACGTGTCCAGAGCGTTTGACTCGGTCTGGCACGAAGGGTTGCTCTACAAATTATTTTCCCTTGGCTTTCCAGTGTCCCATGTACGGCTAATAGCCACATACCTGGAAGTTCGCACGTTCCACGCTAGGATCCCTGACGGGAAATCTACACGACGACGCATCAGGGCAGGAGTACCACAAGGCAGCTTACTTGGACCGCTACTCTACTCCCTCTTCACATCCAATCTGCCCTCTGCGCCGAGGGTACCCTTAGCTCTCTACGCAGATGATACTGCACTTTTCTCTCGTTCTCGGAGTGCGGCAGGTCTACAACAGCGGCTCCAGGGGGCTACAGATTCCCTAACCGATTGGGCTAGGACCTGGCGTCTGGCATTTAATCGCTCCAAAACCCAAGCCCTTATCATCTGCCGACGTCATATTCCCATTCGGCTCCCTCAGGTGACGGTCCTTGGTACCCCAGTCCCCTGGACTCGTACTGCGAAGTACTTGGGTGTTACCCTGGACCAACACCTCATCTGGCGCCCCCACATCGATGACGTGCGTCGTAAGGCAATGGGGCGGCTATGCCTGCTCTACCCTCTCATCAATCCAACCTCTTCACTCCTCACACACCTTGCTGTTCGATTGTACACCTCCCTTGTTCGCCCCATCCTTGAATACGCGGTGGTGGTGTGGGGCAATGCTGCCCCCACCTACCTCCGCCGACTCCACACCGTCCAGAACCTGGCTCTCCGGCGTGCCCTCCACCTCCCCTTCGACTTCCCAACCCAAGAGCTTCACATCCTGGCCGAGATGCCGCTCCTTCGTACCCGCATCCTCTCCGCAGCCAATTCCTTTTACCAACAAACCCGCCACTCTCCTAATCCCTTAATCCTTTCCCTGGGCGCAAGACCGCTACGGTCGCAGGTTCGAATCCTGCCTCGGGCATGGATGTTTGTGATGTCCTTAGGTTAGTTAGGTTTAACTAGTTCTAAGTTCTAGGGGACTAATGACCTCAGCAGTTGAGTCCCATAGTGCTCAGAGCCATTTTTTTGAACCTTTCCCTGGGTACTCGTGTCCACTGTCTAGCCACCACTCGATGGCCTGACCTTCTATTCCGCCCCCCTTAACTTCGCATGCACAAGCCACTTCATCTCATGTCAATTACCAATTACTCTCCCTCACATCATCGATCATCCCCCCAGCATGTCATGTCATTAACCCCCCCCCCCCCAGCACTCCACCCCCACTTCCACCCACACAGTCCCCAATGCTGGCCTAATCACGACAGGCCCTTCCTCTTTCCACTTCTTCATCTATCACCCTCTGACTTCTTTCTCTTCCCCCCCCCCCCCCCAAACTCACCACTCAAGATTGTCTGCCACCACCATCAAGACGCCGCTATGAAGAAGAAGAGGCCAGGATAATGGCTTTTCGCTTTCATTAACTCTCACTATTCCTCCTCCTCTCCTTTATTCTGTAATTTAATCGTAATTCCCGGCTAGTCAGTGGGCCATTCGTCTTGCCCCACTCTTCTGCTGTCCCTCCTACTGTCCTGTCTTCTTAAAAAAAAACACCAGCACAAAAGCCAAGAGTCTACCACAACCACCATGCCAACCCACATCCTCACCACATCATATAAGAAGGCGAAGCGCCCTACAGCGCTAGAACTTCGTCCCCAACAGAGGGTTCAGCCCTCGGTCATGTGCGTCTGCGTCAACATCAAGGCTAGTCTGAGCTCATGAGCGCCGTGGTCCCGTGGTTAGCGTGAGCAGCTGCGGAATGAGAGGGCCTTGGTTCAAGTCTTCCCTAGAGTGAAAAGTTCAATTTTTTATTTTCAGACAATTATCAAAGTTCAGGCACTTACACATAATCAACATTGATCTCCAAAATTCCAGGGCATGACCATATTTGCTTGGACATATGCAGGATTTGACGGTGTACCCACGGAAAAATTTGAAAACGTTAATAACATGTTTTAACAGAGCACAGGGAAAACTGTGCGACTGTGAAACTGTTGCATTCATTTGTTGCAGTTTATGTGACAAACTCTTATGTTTTCATCACTTTTTTTGGGAGTGATTATCAAATCCACAAGAAAACCTAAATCGGGCAAGGTAGAAGAATCTTTTTACCCTTTCGCCAAATGTACAAGTTAGGTGGGTCGACAACATATTCCTGTCATGTGACGCACATGCCGTCACCAGTGTGTATATCAGACGTGTTTTCCTGTGGAGGAATCGGTTGATCTATGACCTTGCGATCAAATGTTTCGGTTCCCATTGGAGAGGCACGTCCTTTCGTCTACTAGTCGCACGGTTTTGCGGTTCGGTCGCAAAACACAGACACTAAACTTATTACAGTGAACAGAGACGTCAATGAACGAACAGACAGATCATTACTTTGCGAAAATAAAAAAAAGTAAACTTTTCACTTGAGGGAAGCCTTGAACCAGGGACCTCTCGTTCCGCAGCTGCTCACGCTAACCAGAGGACCACGGCGCTCCTAAACTCGTACTGTCATTGATGTTGCCTATCATCCACACGGACTACTCAGTTTGTATATTTTGCTTATTTTTTTCATAGTTCCACACAACTTCTTCCTGTTTTCTCGATTGATCTGTGTTCAGTTTTTCAAGGCCTGTCCACTGTGCCAACTTATAACTAAATCTGAGGGGGGTGCGATGGGGAGGTTCCCTTGTCAGTAAAATCAGTGTTAGTGCGAAATTATACTGTTAACTTCTTGTTTTCTTTTTACTTCACCATGAGTGTCGTGAAAAAACGTAAATATGATGATGGTTATATCAAATACGGGTTTGCTTCTATATAAAAAATTGGTGTTGACCAGCTGCAATGTGTTATTTGCTATGAAGTATTGACCAATGATTCCATGAGGCCTTCTCGTCTGAAACGCAATTTGTGGGCAAAGCATGGTGCATTGAAAGAGAAGCAGAAGGAATTTTTTGCTGCAAAATGTGATAATTTGGAACGGATGAAGTTGGACACAGCTGGATTCTTCGCTCAGACATCAGAAAAGGTACTGGAAGCCTCGTATGAGTTATCGCTACTTATTTCAAGGACCAAGAAAAGTCATATTATCGGAGAGACACTAGTCAAAGCCTGTTTGTTGAAAGCTGCTGATATTGTTCTTGGGTCAGAAAGTAAACAAAAACCTTCACAAATACCGCTTTCTGACAATACTGTGAAACGTCAGATTGATGATATGGCCGAAGACATACAAAATCAATTAGTTACTGCCGTCAAACAATCGCAGTTTTTCGCAATACAGTTAGACGAGAGTACCGACGTAGCGAATTGTTGCCAACTGCTAGCTTTCGTTCGCTATATAGGAAATGAAGCAATTAAAGAAGAGTTGCTGTTTTCTACAGAGTTAAAGACAACTTCAAAAGCAATTCATATAATGGCAGCCGTTTCTGAATTCTTTTGTAAAAATGAGTTATCATGGCTGAAACTGATAGGCGTATGGACAGACGGCGCCCCATCAATGCTTGGATGTCGCTCAGGATTCGTACAGATGGTCAGAGAAAAAAACCCTAGTGTTACTGCTGTCCACTGTGTAATACACCGTCAAGCATTGGTAGCTAAGACACTTCCAAAGGAACTCAATGATATCTTGTAATTGTGCATCAAAATCGTGAATCATATTAAAAAGAGTGCGTTAAATTCCAGGTTATTTACGGCTCTTTGTGAAGACTTGGGAGCAGAGTATAAAACAGTTTTATTTCATACAGAAGTACGCTGGCTCTCAAAAGGAAATATGCTAGGAAGATTATTTGAACTTCGATACAAAGTGATGCAGTTTTTGGAAAATAACAAACAAATTGAATTGTATGTGGAATTTAGAAAGCCCGGTGTTCATGTTGCATTGGCTTGTCTGTCAGATATTTTCGAATCTTTAAACACATTGAATTTGAAATTACAAGGTGTAGAGTCAAACATAATTTTTCATCAGGATACCATCAAAGCGTTTAATGATAAGTTGCAACGATGGAAACTTAAAATTTTAGCCTGCAATTATTCCTGCTTTTCCAGATTGTTTGGAATCCCAGAAGAAACCCGATTTCACAACGATTTTAAGGATACTGATACTAAGAGTAAGATATCGAACTATTTGCAGCACCTCATTGATGAATTCGAACGATACTTCCCTAATAGTTGTGACGATAAAATTTATTATAGGTTAGCGACGGATTCATTTCACGTTGATGTGGATGCGTTGCCAGACAGACTACAAGAGGATGTCTTAGAAATTAAAAATTATTCTGCAGCGAAGTATGACTTTGAGAAGATGGATAAGCCTTTATTTTGGGTGAAATATCTCACTGTGTATCCCAGCACAGCAGAACAAGCACTGAAACTGTATTTACCATTTTCAAGCACTTATTTGTGCGAAAGAGCATTTTCAGCGGTAGTGGCGATAAAAATAAGCTTAGAAGCAAACAGTATTGCCAATGATTTACGTTGCGCATTTTCTACTATTCAGCCAAGAATTCAAAATCTTGTAAAAAATATGCAAGGTCATCATTCACATTGATTTATTTGTTTGTTTCTTGCCATATGTGTGTGGGAATAATATTTTTATAATAAATACGTCACATAAGAGAACTTATTATTTTTCTCCGAACTTTCCTTACATGTAGGTAATAATGTAAAATTATAAAAAACTATTTCGAAGAAACAATATAAAATAAACATAGTGAATCTGATTTAAATATAAATACTGTGTGTGATCCTTATGGATTCTGATGTTACGTGTGGTATGTTATTTCAATTAATAATAGTATTTCTTCTGGATGAAGACACAGCGAAAGTTTATCCTAGATGAGGCAAGCGAAGGGTAGTCCTAAAATCGTATACTGGTGAAGAAATGGTGTGCAGCAAGGGAATGTAATCAAGGTAAGGAAGTTGTTTTGTTCATTTTTTTTGAAGTTCTGTGTAGTCTGCAAAATTATTTCGTAAAACTTATTTTTTATTTTTTGTCTGGCTCTGAGAACTGGGCGTTTGTCGCCGTTCGGTAACTGTCGTCGTTGACATAAATGCCGAACTATACAATGACAATGGGGAGCGCTATAGGCGCACAAATCAGTGATGTTCGCTAACACCGTGACTGAGTGACTATTTTTGATAATGAGTGAAAGTAATAAGCTACATTCAACGTAAAATAATGGCCCGCATCCACTAATCTGCAAAGGTCGCAAATACTCGTATTTTTCCTTGTTTACCAAGGACTTTCTTTACTTTAGGAGTGGCTTATAATCACTAGAATAGACTGATGACGTAATAACTGCGACTCGATACTTTAATAGCCCACCATGTTACATGACGTCACCATCACAAATTTTTCAATAGTTTCTTGATAATTAATAAAAATCTCTATATTTTTTTAGGGGGGGGGGGGCTCGGAAGTTTTCTTTTCGGCAGAAGGGGGGCGTGACAAACAAATGTTTGGGAACCTCTGCTCTATTTCATACGACTGATCCTTTCAAATCAGTACACCAGTTAGCGCGGACCCCGAGACGCACTCCCGGGCGGCCGGACGTTCAGCTGTCGAAGCTACCGAGCCGCTGATGCATGCTAGGCTGCGTTCACAGAGGCACCGACAACGGTCGTCAGCCGCGGACGCCAAAGGTTGCGCGATAACATCGCCTGACAGCTTGGTCACTGTGCGTGCGACCTCATTCGTCGGGTTTTGGCGGGATCGAGGAGATTCTATTCTATGTAGGAAGTAGGTTAGATTTTAACCTCCAGGGACGGGATGGTTACCACGATGTTTCATTGTTCGGAGACGAGTGCTACAGTGCGGGGTTTGCTATTAAAAAGATGCCGACTGCGTGTACTTGAGCTACACTGAAGCTCCAAAGATACTGGTATGGGCATGCGTATTCAAATACAAATATATGTAAACAGGCTGAATACAGCGCTGCGGTCGGCAACACTTTTATAACTGTCTGGCGCAGTTGTTAGATCTTTCACTGCTCCTACAACGGCAGGTTAACAAGATTTAAGTAGTCTGAACTTGGTGTTATAGTCAGCGCACGAGTGATGGGACACAGCATATCCGAGGTAGCGATGAAGTGGAGCTTTTCCCCTACGACCATTTCACGTGTGTACCGTGAATATCGGGAATCCGGTAAAACATCAACTCTCCGACATCGTTGCGGCAGGCGAAAAATCCGGCAAGAACGGGATCAGCGACGACTGAAGAGAATCGTTCAACGTGACAGAAGTGCAACACTGCCGCAAATTGTTGCAGATTTCAATGCGGGCCATTCAACCAAACATCGATATGGGCTTTCGAAGCTGAAGGCCCACCCTTGATGACTGCACGACACAAAGCTTTACGCCTCGCCTGGGCCAGTCACCACCGACAATGGGCTGGAAACATGTTGCCTGGTCGGACGAGTCTCGTTTCAAATTGCATCGAGCCGATGGCCGTGTATGAGTATGGAAAAAACCTCATGAATCCATGGACCCTGAATGTCAGCAGAGGACTGTTCAAGCTAGTCGTGCCTCTGTAATGGTGTGGGGCATGTGCAGTTGGAGTGATATGGCGCCCCTGATACGCCTAGATATGGCTCTGACAGGTGACACATACGTAAAAATCCTGTCTGATCACCTGCACCCATTCACGTCCATTGTACATTCCGACGGACTTGGGCAATTCCAGAAGTACAAAGCGACACCCCATACTTTCAGAATTGCTACAGAGTGACTCCAGGAACACTCTTCTGAGTTTAAACACTTCCGCTGGCCACTAAACTTCCGCCGGCCGCTGTGGCCGAGTGGTTCTAGGCGCTTCAGTCCGGAACCGCGTTGCTGCTACGGTTGTAGGTTCGAATCCTGCCTCGGGCATGGATGTGTGTGATGTCTTTAGGTTAGTTAGGTTTAAATAGTTCTAAGTATAGGGGACTGATGACCTCAGATGTTAAGGCCCATAGTGCTTAGAGTCATTTGAACCATTTGAACTAAACTTCTCAGACATGAACATTACTGAGCATATCTGGGATGCCTTGCAACGTGCAGTTCAGAAGAGATCGCCAGCCCCTCGTACTCTTACGGATTTATGGACAGCCCTGCAGGATTCATGGAGGCTTTTCCCTCCAACACTACTTCAGACATTAGTCGATCCATGTCACGTCGTGTTGCGGCACTTCTGTGTGCTCGCATGCCCCTACACGGTATTAGGCACGTGTATAAGTTTCTTTGGATCTTCAGTGTATATCCGCCACGAAAATAACGTGGAGAGTACTTTACACTCTGTCATCATTTATCGCAATGCACTGTTTGTGCGGATGCACAAACAGTGCCCGAACTCTTACGGGAATCGGCAAAAAGCCGCGAGTAATGAGTATAATGGGCAGGGGCACTATGAATATAGTGCGGGACAATAAGTTGGGGCCGGCCGTTCTGGCCGAGCGGTTCTTGGCGCTTCAGTTCGGAACTGCGCTGCTGCTACAGTCGCAGGTTCGAATCCTGCCTCGGGCATGGTTGTATTTGATATCCTTAGGTTAGTTAGGTTTAAGTAGTTCTGATGATCTCAGATGTTAAATCGCATAGTGCTCAGAGCCATTTGAACCATTTTGAATAAGTTGGGAATGTGGGTTTCACGGGAGACGTGCCAGAGATAAGTCCCTGCAGCCGCACTATCCTTTGTGTCCTCGGTGGCTCAGATGGTTGCAGGCATGGTAGCAGATCAACAACAAACTTAAACGGATGTCTTACGGCGTCCGCCTCGAGCAGTTGCAACGAACGAAAGCGAACAAAATGAGATAGAAAAAAAAAGAAGATGGATAGAGCGTCTGCCATGTAATCAGGAGATCTCGGGTTCAAGTCCTGATCGGGGCACACTTTTTCAACTGTCCTCGTTGACTTATATCCTGTATGCAGCTAGGGGTATTCATTTCATTGTAATTTGATTAGTAATGAGCCTGAAAAGCAAGATTACAGACACTATGTTTTGCTGAATTAATTTGTAGTTGTGCAGATATACGTTAATTAACCTTCAATGATTATCATTTAGCATACGTGTCAAAGATAAACAAAGCTAGAACACATAAAGCACTCAAACGTGGACGCACATAACACCACATTTGCAAACCACTTCATGTAAAAGAATCATCCACCTGCTGGCGCAAAAACGTCAGTAAGCAGCATAATAATTTGTGGACAGCTAATGTCCACCTACTAAAACACAAAAAAGATCCACTACAGTGACTTTAAGCATAAGATACGCCATCCTTCACATTTAAACAAATCATTTTTTGAGGTTATAATTCATACCTAAAATTTCCAATAAAGATTTTGTCTACTTCTGGTTTCTAATAAACCTGCGATTTCAGTAGACAGATTACGAACTATATCCCGATTATATTATTTTTATCCTCAGGATGCCACAAACTCATTCTTTATTGGACTGTACATCAGTTTCTCACATGTGAGAACATCGGTTCATTTGACCGAAGAAAACAAACTGATCTGAATTTCACCGATTGTCGTCCGAAGTCTATACGTTCTGGCGATGAGATGGACTTGAGTGTGACCGCGCTCGTAGTGGCTCACTGATATGAAAAGATCGGCCGTCTTCGGCCGATGCTGGTCGTCGGCGGAATTCACCGATATCGGTCCACTATGACCGCAGTCTCAAGCGACGCTCTCTCAATGGAATAATGTTACATGAGACCTCATTCATTTGTCGTGCTTATGCGTACGAGCTGATACTTCCCGTCCGCTCTGGGCAGGTAGTGCGTCAGGCTGTCGGGCATCTCAATACTTACGAGATGGCGGCAGGCAGTGTCGTTAATGTCACAAAGTCCAGAATACTACACATTGGACGAGGTCTGGAAGAGGTGCCAGGACCGTTTCAGTCGGTGAAAACGCTGTGATGCCTAGGGATCTCATTTACTCGTTCTTTGCGGCGGTTAACGGCGGCGAGTTATCGGCAGTTGCTTCAGAATGTTCTGTTGTCCATACGCAACACTTCTCGTAACAGAGAGAGCTCTCGAAATGGTCCAACGAATAATGTACATCAACTTTCACCTCGCATCAACTGCCACATTTAGCGCAGATCCTACCGATGTCGAAGGGTATCGCGCTCCCCTCATGGCTGCGTTTGCATACTATGTCAGTACTGGGACGTTATTTAAGATCAAGCATAACGCGTTAACCCTACTGTTCCGGAACGGCGGCCTCAGCCTCAAGAACGTGGGCATCAGATCTTTGACTTTTGACTGTGTTGACCACAAAATATTACTGCAGAAGTTGGACCATTATGGAGCAAGGGGAGTAGCTTACAATTGGTTCGCCTCTTACTTTAAGAACAGCAAGCAGAAGGTAATTCTCCGTAATATTGAGAGTGGTCGTGATGTTCAGTCCCAATGGGGCACTGTTAAGTGGGGCGTTCCCCAAGGGTTGGTGCTGGGGCCACTGCTGTTTCTTATTTATATAAATGATATGCCTTCTAGTATTACAGGTGATTCAAAAATGCTTCTGTTTGTTGATGACACCAGCTTGGTAGTGAAGGGTCTTGTGTGTAATATTGAAACAGTATCAAATAATGTAGTTCATGAAAGAAGTTCGTGGCTTGTGAAAAATAATTTGATGCTAAATCACAGTAAGACTCAGTTTTTTACAGTTTATAACTCACAATTCAACAAGGACCGAGCCGGCCGAAGTGGCCGTGCGGTTCTAGGCGCCACAGTCTGGAACCGCGAGACCGCTGCGGTCGCAGGTTCGAATCCTGCCTCGGGCATGGATGTGTGTGATGTCCTTAGGTTAGCTAGGTTTAACTATTCTAAGTTCTAGTGCTCAGAACCATTTGAACCATTTTTTGAACAAGGACCGACATTTTGATCAGACAGAATGGGCATATTATAAGCGAGACGGAACAGTTCAAGTTCCTAGGCGTTCGGATAGATAGTAAGCTGTTGTGAAAAGCCCATGTTCAGGATCTTGTTCAGAACCTAAATGCTGCTTTATTTACCATTAGAACAGTATCTCAAATAAGTGACAGTTCAACACGAAAAGTAGTCTACTTCGCATATTTTCATACGCTTATGTCGTATGGTATTATTTTTGGGGTAATTCTTCTGATTCAAAAAGGGTATTTTTAGCTGAAAAACGGGCTGTTCGAGCTATATGTGGTGTAAGTTCGAGAACCTCTTCTCGACCCCTATTCAGTAGTCTGTGAATTCTGACATTGCCCTCACAGTATATATTTTCTTTAATGCCGTTTGTTGTTAGCAATATTAGCTTATTCTCAAGAGTTAGCAGCTTTCACTCAGTTAATACTAGGCAGAAATCAAATCTGCATGCTTCCGCACTTCCTTGACTCTTGTGCAGAAAGGAGTGCAGTATTCTGCTGCATCCATTTTCAATAAGCTACCATAAGAACTTAAAAATCTCAGCAGTAGCCCGAACACTTTTAAATCTAAACTGAAGAGTTTCCTCATGGCTCACTTCTTTACTCTGTCGATGAGCTCTTGGAAGAGCTGAAAAATTAAGCAAATTCCAGTGTTATATTGTTGATTTTCTTTATTTAAACTTACGACTTGTCGCCTGAATATGTTTATTACATTTCATTTTATCTGTTTCTACTATCGTGTTATAATTTCATGTATTGACATGTTCCATGACCATGGAGACTTCTTAATTTGGCCCCACGGAACAATAAATAAATAAAAAAAGAAATAAAATAAAAACAGAATATGGATTGAGAGTTAATCGAAGAAAGACGAAACTAATGAGAAGTAGCGGAAATGAGAACAGCGAGAGATCGGTGACCACGAAGCACCCAAAATTAAGGAAACCTGCTAACTGGGGAGCAAGATATTCTATGGCGAACGGAGCAAGGAAGACACAAAAAGCGGAATAGCAGTGGCAAAAAAAGACATTCCTGGCGAAGAGAAGTCTGCTAGTGTCGAATGGACCTTAACTTGAGGAAGAAATTTCTGACAATGTACGTTTGGAGCACAGAAATGCATGGTGGTGAAAGATGGATTTTGGGAATACCGGAACAGAAGAGAATCGAAGCATTTGAGATGTGGTGTTACAGAAAAATGTGGAAGATTAGGTGGAATCATAATGTAAGGAATGAGGAGGTTCTCTGCAGAATCGGCGAAGAAAGGAATATGTGGACAACACTGACAAGAAGAGCGGTCAGGATGATAAGGACATCTGTTAAGACATCAGGGAATAACATAATCTCCATGGTACTAGATGCAGTCACAGAGGATAAAAACGGTAGGGGAAGACAGAGACTGGTATTCATCCAGCAAAAAACACTGAGATGAAAAGGATAGGACAGAAGAGAAATTCCTGGTGAGCCGCATCAAACCGGTCAGAAGATTGATGACTCAAATAAATCATATGGTAGCAATGCGATATCTCAAAGCGTCGATGCTTTTCCTTCGATACTTTTATGAGTACCACATTTTTCTTCCGCCTCTATATACTCATCGTTAAAGTATCTATACCTTTCGTTCGATACTGCGTCAGTACCTTCAACGATTATTTCGCTCGAAACTCTATCCTTCTCCTCACCATTGTGAATTGCCGGCCGTTGTGGCCGAGCGGTTCTAGGCGCTTCAGTCCGGAACCGCGCTGCTGCTACGGTCGCAGGTTCGAATCCTGCCTCGGGCATGGATGTGTGTGACGTCCTTTGGTTAGTTAGGTTTAAGTAGTTTTAAGTCTAGGGGACTGATGACCTCAGATGTTAAGTCCCATAGTGTTTAGAGCCATTTAAACCATTGCGAATTACGTTGTGAGATGCATTCGTGGCTCATGTTCTCATACGCCAGTGCGTGTTCATCTAGTGTGCACGTTGCTAGAGTTGTGTCGTCAGACTGTGACGTGGCTGCGGGCTGAGTGTGACTCACTGTGAGCCGGTCAATGTCCGGAATGCCGGCTGAGTGGAAGAGCGCCCGGGCTGGCTTCCCCCCCCCCCCCCCCCCCCCCCTCCAGAAGCCACGACACGCCGTGGCGCCGCCGCAAACTGATTAGCGGGCTTTCCTTTGTTCGCTTTAAGTCGAGGCTTCACTCTTAAGAACTGTCGCTGTCAACGCAAATTATCTTTATTCATGTTCGCTTACCGTCTCATGAAATCTTCGCCCAAAAAAGTCATATATCTTCAACCACTCCTTTACCACAAGTGTTTTCCCTGACACCTGAAAACAGGAACTAATTAAGCCACTGCGTTAAAAGGACGCACCCTCTGATTACCGATCTACTTGCATTATTCTTGAACTGTCGTTGGCCTTAGAATATACAGTCCACGATCAGCAAACAAACTACCTAACCACCAACAGCCAACTACACGAATTTCGTTCAGGTTTCTGTAAACATTGCAGTACAACTTCTCTTTTTATAAAGACAGAGAGTGGAATTCATCCAGCAGAAGGTTGCCATGGCTCCACAAGAGTCGACTATAATGTGCTTCTTAGATTTCAGCAATTTTTTTGCCACTGTCTACAACAGTTTACGTGTCAAATTTAGCAGCCTAAATTTCTCTCCAAGTGCAGTGCAGTGGTTTTGCTCACACCTGACGTCCCGCCATCAATGCGTCATGTCCACTACCATAAAATCACAATGGAGACAGGTAGTATCACGCGTCCTACACTCTTTTCACTGTATGCCAATGATGCGTCATCAGTTCTGTTCTACAGAAGATACCGTAAGTACGCCCTTGCTCACTATTTGTATGTAAATGCATGACCAATAAACCTAAAGACAGCTGTCGAGAATCTCAATACCGACTTGTGTGCGCCGGCCGTTGTGGCCGTGCGGTTCTAGGCGCTTCAGTCTGCCTCGGGCATGGATGTGTGTGATGTCTTTAGGTTAGTTAGGTTTAAGTAGTTCTAAGTTCTAGGGGACTAATGACCTCAGATGTTAAGTCCCATAGTGCTCAGAGCCATTTGAACCATTTGAACGAGTGTGCACTATCAAAATGTGCGCAGGATACAGTGATAAAGTTAAACCCATCCAAAATCCTTGCGTACTGATTGGTGCTAAATAGGGCAAATATCAACATCTCTCCTTTTGCAAAGAGTCTAGGAGTAATAATAGATGAAAATCTAAATTGGACTGAGCACGTAACGGCAATGTATAAGAAGGCATCAGCATCTGTCTCTGCTCTACAAAAATATAAAAAGCTGTTCCCTTTTG
The DNA here is from genome assembly GCF_023864345.2 of Schistocerca serialis cubense. Taxonomy (NCBI): domain Eukaryota; kingdom Metazoa; phylum Arthropoda; class Insecta; order Orthoptera; family Acrididae; genus Schistocerca; species Schistocerca serialis. The sequence goes on from NC_064639.1 coordinate 595,379,333, forward strand.
ACCTGAAAAAGAAACCTGTACAAACACTTAAACTTTTAACTATTTTATCCTGCAACACCTTTCTCAGGAACGTTCACGGTGGAACTGGTTATGGATGCCTGTGTTCATTATGTCTGTGACGTTCGACTCTTTGATCATATTTCGCTGTAACATGCACGGCTATCCTGGCAACGTGCAGACAAGCGCAGAGATTTCCATACTATCTGTCTACTCTACAGCGTTATCAATGTACACTGTTCGCCTTATCTCTCGTTAGCATTAACGGTTTTGTCTGAACAACATAGGAGAAACCATCCGTGCCCATCAGAGCAAAAACCTTTCTGTCCCACTCCATCGTTCAGCCGCTTTCTCGAAGTCCTTTTCAGTAGCAGGAACCCGACTCTGGAATAACCTCCCGCATTACACAGGTGTTTCAAAAAGAATATACGTATTGGAATGGAAATGTATTGGAATGGAAATGAAGTCTCATGCTTCTTGACAGAGCGTAGGGGAATGATGTGGGAGAATCGCACCGCCGTACTAGGCAATATCCTAATGGAGGTGGTTTGCCGTTGCCTTCCTCCGACCGTAATGGGGATAAATGATGACGATGACACAACAACATCCAGTCATTTCGGGGCAGGTAAAAATCCCAGACCCCGCTGGGTATCGAACGAGACCACGACCTGCGGACAATATACATATTTTAAAGTATTATTTTGTCCAAACTATCGATCGCTGCGCCTCGGCCCGGCTATTGGAGAAACAAACACATAGTCTAGTTTATATTAATAGCCGCTAGATGTCAGTTGTCTTCTGTGTTGATTGGTAACCGTCATATGTTTAAAATGGCTACTCCACAGCGGAAATAATTTTGTGTTTTCGAGTTTGCGAAGTGCAATTCCCTCATTACAGTGCAAAGACGTTTCAGGTTGAGGTACCAAATTGATCCTCCGAATGGGTGGAACATTCGCAGATGGTATCGACAGTTTCTAGATACAGGATTTGTGTGTAAAGGAAAGAGTCCTGGCCGCCCTCGTGATCCTGAAGAAAATGCTGCACAAATTCAAACTGCTTTCGAACGTAGTCCTTCAAAATCAACTCGTCGTGCCAGTCGGGAGGTAACAACTGCCTACAACAACAATTTGGCGTGTTTTGAGACGTCGGTTGGTTATGAAGCCATACAAGTTACAGCTGTTACAAGCTCTGCGTCCTAATGGCAAACGCAAACGTGTGGCATTTTGTAACGAGATTCTTGATGCCATTGACAATGATAACACTTTCGTACAACGCATCGTGTTCATTGACAAAGCAACTGTCCATGTTAGTGATCAGGTAAACAAACACAATGTTCGAATTTGGGCCTAGAGAACCCACACGCAATCACTTCTTTTTTGATGGAAAAGAGGTTAACGGTCAGCAGTATCTCGCTACGTTACAAAACTGGTTGTTGCCGAGGCTGCACGAAGACAACTTCATTTTTCAACAAGACAGGGTACCCCCCTCACTGGAGTCGCCAAGTGCGTGAATATCTGAATGAAACTCTACCGAACCGTTGGATCGGTCGTCAAGGAGCTGGCGACTTAGCATGTCTCAGTTGGGCTCCACGCTCACCGGATTTGACACCTTCTGACTTCTTCCTGTGGGCTTTCATTAAAGACAACGTTTACGTACCACCACTCCCACAGAACCTGTAAGAGTTGAAGAACCGGATTCGTACTGCCATAACATCAGTGACAAAGGACATATGCTTGCCTGAGTGTGGGAGGAATTTGAGTATCGATGTGAAATTGTTCGTGTCGCTGATAGAGGACATATTGAAATTTGTAATCTGAACTTGACAGGTTCGTAAATATGTGTGTAAAGTTTCATATTCGTATGTCTTAAAGTTCAATAAATATATGCATTCGAAATACGTAATTCTTTTTGAAACGCCCTGTATTAGAGAACTCAATAACATCTCCAGTTTCAGAAGATGTTTAATGACATATCTATTAAACCAATATTAATGCTTACCATTCTTCCTGTGTCGCGCTCGTTAGCCTTGCACAATTTTCTTTCCAACCAGATCTTCCTCATTCTTCAGTATTCTTAGTTGATGCAGTCTTCTTCAGTTTCCTTTCCCCAGAACTCGCTATATCAGAAAATACCTATTTTATACACGTATAAATTCTTTTTGTATGTGACACTACCATTATTATTATTATTATTATTATTATTGCTATTAATGGCACCAGCAGCAGTAGTAAAGTACTGTCAGTATTAACGTTATTACTACATAGTAAGTAGTACCAGCTGACATTGTCACTATAAACACTTAAATCATTTTAATACTATTTGTCAGGCTGAAATTTTTACAGTATGTGTGAAACCGTGGTGCAATTTAAGAGAAGGCCTTATGGCCCTAATCATATCACATTAAATAAATAAATTTTAAAAAATCCTACATTTGAAGCTGTCGATATTTTTTACAAGATTTAGCCGTTTTAGTGACGATAATATTTGTCATTCGCCGTGCGCCCTAATTCTAAGATGGTTAAAGACAATAATTATCATCCCATGTTAAAAGAGGATCTAGTATGTGACTGTCAAATCGCTACAACCCAAAAAAAAAAAAAGAAAAAAAAACTGATCCTGTTTTTCTTCGTTGCTCATCATGACATTACGCTAGCAGTTACTTGGAGTCCCTATTTACTTTTCATATGGGCTAGCCTTCTAGATATTTTACGCTTGAGGGCGTTGGCTGCCATCGGTAACCGCAGAAATAGATTTCGGAACATGTACGAACTACTGCAATTAGCGTGTGGTCGCGGAATCGATTCTAGTCGACCACAGCAACGGATGTCGGCAACTGACGGCCATTCGCGTTGGACAACAGAAAGCAATCAAAACAACAGTCGACACGAAATACCATGAAACCAACGAAAGCTGTTGGAGCCGAAGTGTTAAAAGCCGTTCCAGAGAGGACGCGAACTTCATGAGCGAGATAAAACCAGTGCTAAGCGGAGTTAAACTAGAACACCTCAGGAGAAATAAATTTGGGCACAGTTGGGATCTAAAATACAAAAGACGTAGAACAGCACGTGAAAGACACTGCGAAATGGTTCGCAGAAAATGGTTCAAGTGGCTCTAAGCACTATGGGACTTAACATCTGAGGTCATCAGTCCCCTAGACTTAGAACTACTTAAACCTAACTAACCTAAGGACATCACACACATCCATGCCAGAGGCAGGATTCGAACCTGCGACCGCAGCGATAGTGCGGTTCCCGACTGAAGCGCTTAGAACCGCTAGGCCACAGCGGCCTGCTGGTTCGCAGAGAACAGATGTAAATTTACATCTACATGCCCACTCTGCAATTCACACTCAAATATCTGGCAGTGTGTTCATCGAACCACTATCTCACTACCGATCCACTCTCTTAACAGCGCGCAGGAGAAACCAACACTTAAAACTTTCTGTGCGAACTCTGATTTGTCTTATTTTATTACAATGAGCATTTCTTCCTATGTAGGTGCGTGTCAACATACAATTTTCCGATTCGGAAGAGAACGTTTGAGGTTGAATTTTCGTGAAGAGACCTCGCCGCAATGAAAACGTCTTTGTTTTAATGATTGTCCTCCAATTCGCGTGCCATATCCGTGACATTCTCTCCCCTACTTCGCGATAATACAAGGCGAGCTTCCCCTCCTTTGAACATTTTCGATGTCCTTCGTCAATCCTACCCAGTAAGAATCCCAAACTCCACTGCAATACTCCAGCAGAGGACGCACAAGCGTGGTATAGCCAGCGTTGAAGTGTACTGCCATTAAAACACAATATTTGGTTTGTCTTCCTCACAACATTATCTATCGATTGTTCCAATTTTAAGTTGTTCGTAATTGCAATTCCTAGGTATTTTGTTGAATTGACAGCCTTTAGATTTGTATAATTTACCGTGTAACCGAAATTTAACGGATTCCACTTAGTACTCATGTGGATGGTCTCATACTTTTATTTATTTAAGTCAATTGCCACTTTTTGCAACATGCAGATAACTTGTCTAAATTATTTTGCTGTTGGTTTAGATCCTCTGAAGACTTTACTAGATGGAAAATGACAGCATCATCTGTAAACGATCTAAGATGGCTGCTCAGATTGTCTCCTAAATCATTTATATGGCTCAAAAACAGCAGAAGACCTATAGCACTTCATTGGGGAACAACGGATATCACGATGAAATGCTAATTAAATCAAGACCCTAAGCTGTAGACAGGCGTTGATACACATCAACGGGGACAGTTGAAATGTGTGCCCCGACTGGGACTCGAACCCGGGATCTCCTGCTTACATGGCAGACGCTCTATCCATTTGAGCCACCCAGGGCACAGAGGATAGCGCGACTGCAGGGATTTGTCCCTTGCACGCTCCCCGTGAGACCCACATTCCCAACTTAACGTCTACACACTACATTCGTAGTGCCCCTGCCCATTACACTAGTAACTCGCGGCAGACAATCTTACCGAGTCCCGTAAGAGTTCGGGCAATGCGTGTGCATCCAGCACAGAAGAAGAAGGTCACTGGCTGGTTAGCCTTAACTGTATGAATATGGTATCTGTTCTTTCGGACATGTCTGAAAGAACAGATACCATATTCATATACGTAGATATCACGATGGTTTACTCGATGACTTTCCATCAGTTAGTACGAGTTGTGATCATTCCGACAGTAGAACTGAGACTGTACTCCACAGGCACGCAATTTGGTTAGAAGCCACTTGTGAGTATCACTATCAAATGCCTTTTGGAAGTCTAGAAATATGGAATCAGTTTGAGATCCATATCGATAGCACCTAACACTTCGTGAGAGATCCCTATGGATAGCACCCAGCACTTCGTGAAAATAAAGAACTAATCGTGTTTCACAAGGACGGCGCAATTTTCCGGATCCGAACTGACTGTGTGATAACCGATCTTTTTTCCTTCCCGTAATTCATATTGTTCGAACACAGTACATCTTCCAAAATCGTACTGCAAATGACGACAGTGATGTGGGGTCTGTAATTCAGCGGATTACCCCTGTTTCGTTTCTTGAGTGTTGGTGTGGCCTGTGCAACTTGTCCAGTCTTTAGATACGGATCTTTCATCGAACAAGTAGTTGTATTTAATTGTTGATAACGGAGCTATTGTATCAGCATACTCAGAAAGGAATCTAATTGGTATATAATCTGAACCGGAGGACAAGCCTTTATCAAGTGATTTTAGCTGGTTTGCTACACCCAAGATATCTGCTTCTGAGAAGACAAGAGGAAACCATTTCATACATATTTTACTCCGATGCCCTAAAGTCAACTGAATCAGAAGTCTACGATTATACATTCAAGATAGTCTTATTTTCAGAGACTGTATAATCAGTTAGGTTTCATATAAAGCAGAGATATGCTAGAAGCTTGCTAATAGAATTGTTTACGTACGAAGTTGAAAATCCTGACGACTTGGAATGTAAAGCACAAAATGAATGTATTAGAGAATAAGATAAATTAATAAGATTCATAAAAAACTAACGAGGAAAATGGAGAATAAATGAAAGATATTTTTTCATCTATCATCTTTACACTTCAGTTAATACGAGTACATCGAGTAGTTGATCATCATCTCGCGAATGTGAGTCCAGAGTGCTAATCACTGAGCCATGTCGTTGGCGAAATTTGACGTATCCTGGTCTACGTTTTTCCTTCTTACACGAAGCATAGCATAGTATTCCCACAAACAAGTAACATTCAAATGCGGTATCTGGAAGTCAAGCCCGTAACGTGATCTACAGAAAGCATAAAGCGCGTTTACATCTGACACTTTTCTTCGGAAATGTATTTCGACTGGCGGACGCAAAACTCTTTAACTACTTATATATTGACAGAAATGATTAGAAATATAAGTCTAGGATATTTATCTGACAGTTCCCGAAATTAATTATATATGTACGGTCTTCTTCGTGCGTTTACATCTGACAGTTATTGTGTAAATGATTCTCAGCAGCATCAGAAACTGTTTACTGACAGTTATTGTATGCTATACACAAATGCATTTACGTCTGACTGTTTTCTCCGGGAACATATTTCGCCTGGCGGAGGCAAAATCTCTTTCACTATTTACATACCGACAGAAATCGCAAGAAATACAAGTCATGAATTTGTATCTGACAGTTCCCGAACTTTATCATATATGTGCGGCATTCTTACGTGCGTTTACATCTGACAGATATTGCATGACCGTTACTCAGCAACGTCAACGGCTGTTTACTGATAGTTATTGCATGCTGCATACAAATGTGTCCTAGGCCGTACATACGTTTCATTTGGCGTGCCATGTTAAATCCATGGAAACGCAAAATCGCGGCCTTTGTTAGTATTCTAAAGATGTTAGAGTAGAAGAAGAAACGGTATATGTGCGTTTCAGGTTGAATTTTGAGAAGTGAAAATTTAGGTGCCTACAGTAATACTTGAGCAGGTTATTAAGGGTTCAGTGCAGTTTTCGATTTTTTTTTTTAGAATAAAACCAGATAATTTCAGATCAGCTTGTATCAAAGCAAGATATCAAATTCAGAAAAGAAATTAGCGTAACAGAACGACTTACTGTAACTTTGCGATTTTTAGCATCAGGTAAGGAAGTACTAACACTGTTTGATGAAATAGAATTTTATTTCATGAACTGCTTATTAAAATATATTGTTTGCAATAGAACATTATACGTTCAGAGGTGATTCGTATGCGCTAAGCCTCCTTACGGAAACCTCATTACGGAAATAACAGCAAACAGTACGGTCATTTTGATACATGCAATTCTTTAGTGCCCTGACCGGATTTTGTCCGTGTACTTCTTTCAAACTCGCTAAAAATATATTTCGTCCACGGTCGTACAAAATTATTCCGTCATTTGCGTTAAGACGTTCGCTTCTTCACTCTGTCTTAACGTTTGCATATAACATCCAATAGTTCAGGTTTACAACGGTACGTATTAATTATTCTTCAACTTAAAATTTTAACCATTCTTTTTTCGTTTTCCGTGTTCACTCGACACTTACTGTTCTGTGTCAGAAAAGTAGAAGAGCAGCCAGCATTTGTGATCTCTGTCGGACGAGCTTCAACTTGCACATTAACCGTCACTATTCTTGAGGGTATTTTTGTTCTGCCGTCGCAACTACAAAAATGCGTGATTTTTTCACCAGACGCGTTTCGCTTTATTGAGGTAAAGCATCATCAGTTGTCTGTAATTAAGTTATTTACATTTTGATTTGCTGTTAGATCGAAAAACTGTTCGTTGAAAATAGGTTGATTTGTACTTACGGTGATTTGTCGGCTGATTTCTCGCTTACATCGGGAAATGCCGTCTGCTAGCGAGAAATCAGCCGCAAAAACACCGTAAGTACAAATCAACCTATTCTCAACGAACTGTTTTTTGATCTAACAGTCCGCAGCTCGTGGTCGTGCGGTAGCGTTCTCGCTTCCCACGCCCGGGTTCCCGGGTTCGATTCCCGGCGGGGTCAGGGATTTTCTCTGCCTCGTGATGACTGGGTGTTGTGTGCTGTCCTTAGGTTAGTAGGTTTAAGTAGTTCTAAGTTCTAGGGGACTGATGACCATAGATGTTAAGTCCCGTAGTGCTCAGAGTCATTTGAACCATTTGAATCGATCTAACAACAAATCTAAATGTAAATAACTTAATTACAGACAACTGATGATGCCTTACCTCAATAAAGCGAATCGCGTCTGGTGAAAAAATCACGCATTTTTGTAGCTGCAACGGAAGAACAAAAATACCCTCAAGAATTATAAAGCAACTTCGGACACACAAATGAATAAGTCGTCACTGTGTTTACAAGGGGCTCCCAAAACCAAATTTCGTAAACAGATTTCACAATCTTCGCGAATTTCTGGTTGCTCATGTAAACGACTCCAAAATCGGCTCTGGAAGTGAGGTTCTAGCTGTCGTTCCCTCACTTCCACAAACGATTTTCGCTCCTATGTTAAACGCACAATCGTGTTTCGAACGTGCTTATTGTCAAGTTACGTCTTTTTTTCAAAATACTCGACTAATATGGACGGGGTAATTTATTGTCCAGTGAAGGAGAAGCAGAAATATTAGACTGAGCATGAAACTGTCTGCCTCTAATATTTAAGGGAAGAGAAATAGCGACTGTGGTGACTAAATCGAAAACAGTAACAGCTGTTTCCCAGACGCCATATTTAACTGAGTTACGTAACAAATCCTCTTCGGACCTTAACATGTAAACACGACAGCGAAAAACGGTTTCTGAAATTCGCTTTTGGTCTTTCGGAAGATGTGTCGCATGTAAATGTAGTGGGTGTTTGCATCTAATGGTACAGATGTGTCGAAGCATACATTAGAACGACTTCTGTCTGACATAAACAATATTCATCTACTTTGCGCTGTTCTCTGATATGCTAATGGTTTGCACATCGAAGCAGTGACACACATACAATTTGACATTTGTTATATGTCAAGGTGTTGCGGTTTTAACGTCCAGCAGGGAGTATAATTTGTGAAACTATGATATACGTCAATAGAGTATACTCGTGATATCTGTTGAGGTGAGGGCGGACGCTTTAAGGAGCACGGAGTCGTCTGCTGGACATCCTGCCAATTAACTGCGCACAGTAGAGAGCCAATTAAAACTTTAACCGCTGCTCTGTTGTCGAGCAAGCGAAAGGCAGGCTCGTTACTCAAGTGTGTTTCCTGCGCGCAGCACCTTACACGTCAAGTCACGTCACGTGACGACCGCTGCCAGAGAGGGACGAGTGGCGGCGAAGAGTGGCGGGAGCCGTGTTTATTGTCTCTGGTATTACACAGCAAAATTATTGTTTAATATAGAATTACCGTTTGCTGGAAAAATCCCGACCCTGTACCGTCTTCAAGTAGGAGAATTACTGGTGAGTAATACACTGGAACTCGGAACCTTCGATTGACCGGTAATATTTTAAGGCCGTGTACGGCAAACGGTGTCTTGAAAACGCATGCAAGCGCAATTCAGACTAATTAATCTATAAATAAATACGACTGTAGAGCCCCCATGAACTTGATTCGATTTTATTTCGATCTACGAACTGTCGACCCCTTCGAATGAAAAAAAAGGTTATCAATAGTACAAAATTCGCTTTTCCAAGGCGTCATACTGATCACTTCACAGCCAAACATAGTATCCAAGCGTTGTAAGAATCATGTTTGTCAGCACAGTTGTGTTTAACAAAATTTTCTGCTTGTGCACATAAATTTAACAGGCTTACAACCTAGCTGGGCTTGGCGGTTATGGTGGATTTTTTCATCTCCAGTTTAACCTGACTGTTAAAACCGCTCAAAATTACTTGATTATGGAATAATCTATTTTCGGTATTTTATTGCTATTATTTGAAAAAATAAACGTAGACATCGAATAAAGCCTGAAAAATTTTAAGACTCTCTCAGACTTTTGCAATGTGCGTTTCAAGATATACATATATAGAACAAAAATATCAAATAAAAATACGCAAATAAAAGAAAACTTGGTCCGTCCACGATTCACTGCTTTCCTATAAAAGTAATGAGGGTTTGAATACAACGAACATTTCACCACTATTATCCTACAAACTCTGCTACAACCATGTAAAGGCATATTATGTAGACACAGGCAGCAAATCGCTACTTTCGAGAGAGCTCTTTGTTTCTAAATTATTACTGTTGCCGTAACTTACATAGAAATAACAGACAAATAATAAGCTTTTGTGTAAAATTTGTAACGTTTTTGTTCTTTAACTATTTCGAATGAGAAACTGGTTTTTAGTGAAATTCTAACATTCTGCGTGGTGTCTGTTTGTCCTATGTCGTGTCTCCCTACCACTTTCGCGCAACGACGCTCTGAGCGTGTTTTTTAGGGAATTGACTAGTTTGAACTTGGGACCTGTTGCTGGTAAGGAGACGCCATACCACATATAACATGTAGAGTTCAGAAGAGTTCAGTGAGACTAGCGATGATATAACCAAATACTTAATGATTTCAGCGTCAGCTCCACTGCACTCCCTGTAAAAGAATCTTAACACTAACTACATTTAGTGGAAGGGGTTCAAGGCTTTCCTATTTTTAGTAGCTGGTAAAACAACGTCGAAAAAGCAGTTAAGTTTACCACTAGAAATTTTATTCTACTCACAAAACATTGTTGATAAATTGCACTATTGATAAAAGGAAATGTTTTAATACAGGATGATAAAAACCAACTGCGTTCAACAAAAATGTGAACGAATATTCCGTGAATGGGTTTCCAAGCTCTACAATGGATCGAAGGATGACCTATGCCGTATCACATCTATAATCTAGTTTTAAATTAAGTTTCACAAAAGAGAAAACTATCAAAATGGTCTACAGTGACCCTCAATTATCTTTAATTACTTATCTAACTTGTCGTAAATTACAGTGGCTGATGTGGCTTCTCAATAATTATATAACAGAAAAATCATCGCGTTTCAGATTTTAACTTACGTAGCAAATGTGAATACCATGAGCTTTAATTGACGATCGACACTAGTGTTACGCAAAACGGGGGTATAACAGATGAGACTTCTGCAGTTCTGAGTGAAGCTTGATGCGCTGTTATGCGGCATCGCGTGCGTTCATTACCTTGTCGTTGGTTAGGCAGTGTCAGGGGGCGTCGGGCGACCCAGCTCAGCTCCATCCAGCTCGCCATCTCGGAAGCAACTCCCTCCTAACTTCTCGTTACTACAATTTACCGAAGTTGATTTAAAAAAAAAAAAAAAACTATCTGGCTGTGTTTTCATCTCACCAATCAGGGTCTTAATGTTAACCTTAAGCTCCGCCTACAAAAATTCTGTCTATCCAATGAGAAACGTTATACTTTTCGTGGTGGGGCAATGTTTTTAAAGTTTGCAACGTAACAGAGACGCGAAAAAGTCTCACGCTAAAACTTGCGGCTGGTGTCGCCCTTTTAATTTAAGATCTATACTGTTCTTCTGGAGGGCTCTATCTTTTAACATGGACTGGGGGGTGGTCCTGTTGGTTAGCTGGCGACGTGGGTGTCCGTTCCTTAACGTAGGGCCTTCTAGCTTAACACGGTTCTGCTCTCGGCTTCTGTTCTTGTTTGCTGCGTCTGTCTCACGGTGGGAAGGTATGACATGCATTTAGGCATTCTTGTGTTAGTCTGTGGTATTCCATTTGCCCACTCGTTACTCGTATTACTTTGGTTAAATTAATGTCACGATTTATTTGGAGCTATGTGACACACTACTGGATTTGCTTATCATGTCAGGGTTTTCAGGGAAGGTGTTGGATTTGTCTGACACCTTATATATCACCACCCTTCGAACTTAATTTTTGCACTGAAGGTAGGCAATGATTGAATCGTTGTCTAAGCCAGTCAAAAATTATTCCTTTATCTAAATTTTGTTACCTACTGTTCAGCCACGTTATTCTGGTTCTATGCTAGTTTATATTACTAATTTATATTTTTATATTCTTCCACATTATTCTCAAAAATATGTTTATATTGACAAGAGAGGAATATTTTTATATTATTATTATTAATTTTTAATTATATTCTTCCTTATTTAAGTGTGAAGTTTGTTTTTTAAGAAGTTTGTTATCGAATGGAAGGAGTCTTTCACATCGATTTACTTAGAAATATTTTTTTGTATAAATGTAGTATTTAAGTAAAATCTATTCCTAACATATTTTCTAAATATTATGTACAATTAAAATGTTTTTGTTTCTAGACACTCATTTCAACATTGGTACACTAAGAAATAAGAATTATTTCCAAGAATTGCTTTGACAAAGAAATATACATACACAAGTATTGAGATATTATCCTAACAAATGGTACAAATGTTAAAAAAAAGGGAAAACATCCATCAACATAATTTTTATTCTTTGTTTTTATGAGGAGAAAATAAGTAAAATATAGTTATTCTTTTATTTTTATGAGGAGAAAATAAGTGGCATATAGTTTTAGTGTATATTATGCCTTACTTTTGTTCTTTATATACTGTCCATTTTAGAACTAATGACTTATTTTTATCGATAGTTTATTTTTGTACTTAAGTCCATAGTCAATGACTGTTATTTTGTAGTTTATTAGCTGTCTGGTGTGCTTAACTTATTTAGTTTTTCACACGTTTCTTTTGCACAATCCCTACATCACATAATTTGAGTTCACACATTCACACAATCCTATGAATGTTTAAGCATGAGGTTGGCGAATGTTTTTGCACAAAGGTGATGGACTTGAGCGATATGGATGTGGCCAAGTATTTGATGTACAGCGTCGTTCGTCGTTCCTTGTTGGCTTTGCAAGTGTGTGTTGCTGTTGTGGAGGTCCCATAATGGAATAGAGCTGTGAGTGCAGAATTTCGTGGTTTACTGGCTTTGTATGCGTGAAAGTCATCGTTATGTATCGCTGAAAGCGGACGTTTTTCGTTGTAATACTTCGCAGACGACTAGTTTACAATAGGATAGGGATTTGGCAATGTATGTCGTCTATTCTTCACCCATCTTCTCCAACCTCTGTTCTTCCTGCTTTTTCTCTGCTTCTCACTTGATTCTTGGTTCTTCTCTGCGCAGGATATGGAAATATTTATTGATAACTAGTCACTTTGAAGTTCGGCTCATAGTAACAGTTTGATAAATTGTTTGGGCCTGTCATTTTTACTTTGGGGAAGTTTTCTTCAGTTTCGTGCATCAGCGTGCTGTTTAATAGCAGTATTGTGACTTTTACACAATTTTTTTTTTGCCAGTGGTTGCTTGCCCAAGCTCGTCGGGCCGTTTTTTGCTCGCTCCACTGAGTCGGGGCGTTCCGGACCAAGCGGTCTTCTCGTCGGGCCGTTTTTTGCATCGTTCCGCTGAGTCGGGGCGTTCCGAGACCCCTGGCGTTCGGTGTCCTGTCGTGTCTGTGCAGGGTTCCGCCACTGTGTAGTTCTGTGTTCTGTCCCAACAGGGTTCCGCTTAGCGGGCAGATTTACTGCCCACTTCCGATACAAGGGGCTTCTGTTGGTCTCGCTGTCCTTTCCCTTCTCTCGACGCTTCTGCCTTGTAGGAATCGTGTCTTGCTAATTACGTCCTTTTCTTTCTTGATACTTCTCTCGTTGCAACTTGTGAGTCGTTGCATCTCGTCTTTGCTGGAGTTTTTACAATGGTTCTTACAAAAAGTTTTACTTATAATCATCTAACATATGTCTAGTACCTACATTGTTTTACGCCTTCTTAAAAAGCTTTAAAAATTTCGGCGCCCTTTCCACGTTAGAATTGAGCTGCTCAGGGGAACAAAATGGTAAGCGCCAAAATCACAGTTTTGGGATACAGCGCATCTAACGTTTCAATTGATCTGCAAATCTGAATAATTTTTTTTGAACAGTACTTTTATTCTGTAGTGATTCTAACATCTATCTTCTATACAGACATAAATGACACTCAGAACTGACCAAAACAAATGAAATACACAAAAATTATTACATTACCATACAACATGAACAACACATAGTGATAGAACATTACATATTAAATTTTACAGTAAGTCTTAACACTTTACTGAAACTACAAAATCATTCATCACTCTCATCACTAATGTCTTTTTCATCCAAAACTGTTGGCTTTAGTGACAGGATAAATCCATGGTGGACAGGAGGTATGTAATTTAGGAGCGACAGGACGTCAGCAACTTTCTTCTTTTCAATAAACCTTTGCCCATTGTATTTAAGTCGATGCATAGGAACTGATCCTTGTCTGCCACGTTTCCTTAAGTTTATTTCATGCCAAATGTCATGACAAAATGATGTGTTGGTAAATGTGCCAACACCTTGTAGATAGAGGAGGCCGAAATCTAACGCAGACGGGCGTGAATTCTGGAACAGGATAAGTAGTGAATTCTAATAAGAAAAGTATGCAGCTCCTCGAATACTTAACTTTATTCTATCCTTGTGGTACATCGCTCTTGATAATACAAATAAGACTATCTTCAGATACGGTTAATGGCGCCTTGCTAGGTCGTAGCCATGGACTTAGCTGAAGGCTATTCTAACTATCTCTCGGCAAATGAGAGAAAGGCTTCGTCAGTGTAGTCGCTAGCAAAGTCGTCGTACAACTGGGGGAGTGCTATTCCGTATCTCGAGACCTGCCTTGTGGTGGCGCTCGGTCTGCGATCACACAGTGGCGACACGCAGGTCCGACATGTACTAAATGGACCGTGGCCGATTTAAGCTACCACCTAGCAAGTGTGGTGTCTGGCGGTGACACCACATTCCTCCCCCGCAAATCGGCGAACGGTCGTGTTATAAGGCTTCCGCCCGCCGTGGGGAGGACCCCATGTTGACGTATGCGATGAGGTGGGGAGCCTAACAACAGGCGAGGCTGTGCCACCCGCACCCGGCCATTCGGTCCGAGGGGAGCTAGGAAACGCCTGAAAACCTACTCCGGGGTGCACGTCAACATGCGGTGTATGCGCCCGTAAAGAGACAGGAGGGGCCGAAGGGTCGACCTCCATTGCGTCGGGGTAGCCGACGCACGAAGACGCCATGTGGTCCGGAGCGGGCAAGAGTTCCATGGCGGAGGACAGCTGGTCACGGGAAGCGATTGGCGGCACGTGACCCAGGGAGGCGCTTGGTGGCTGCAGCGAAGCGTCGAATGTGGGCGGCGCCGGCGGGAGAACAGGCGGCGGCGGCTGCGGCGGCGCGTCGCCATGGGGCAAAATGGAAGGCAGCGTCGGTAACACCTGGGGATGAGGCGAGCCAGTAGATGGGTCCCCAGGGCACTGACCGGACGGCACCGTCGCTGAAAGCAGACGGGGAGCGGCAGAACCCGTGCGACGACAGAGGCGCAGCTGATTGAGATGCCGACGCACCTCACCAGAGGCCCCCAAAACCAAATACATCGCACGGCCGAGGCAGCGAAGAATGCGCCCTGCAAGCCAACGCCGTGAACCTCGATAGGTGCGATAAAATACAACGTCGCCTGGAGCAAAAGCAGGATTCTGCCGCTGCACGGGAACCTGATGCGGCGGATGCAGCAAAGACATCAAGGTTCGATGAGGACGACCGTGGAGCAACTCAGCCGGCGAGCGACCATCTCGGGGCTGAGAGCGATACGATGACAAAAAGAGCAACAACGTGTCCTCCCGAGAATGCGACTCTTTCAACTTCAACATCTGTGACTTGAAAGTCCGGACCAATCATTCAGCAGCACCGTTTGACTGAGGCGAAAACGGCGCGGATGTCAGATGTTGAATACCATTGGCCTGGCAGAATGACTGAAATTCAGCGGACATGAACTGTGGGCCATTGTCGGAAACAATAGTCTGCGGAAGACCTTCAATGCAAAAGATAGCAGACAACGCTTGGATGGTGGCAGAGGACGTCGTGGAAGACATCCGGACAACAAAAGGAAAATTACTGAAGGCATCTACCAGAACCAACCATCGAGCATTCCAGAATGGACCAGCAAAATCGATGTGCAAGCGTTGCCAAGGGGAAGTGGCTTTTGGCCATGCAAAGACTTTCCGCGGCGGTGCGGATTGTTGTTCGGCACACGCCATGCAAGAAGAACACATATTCGTAATCGCAGCATCGATTCCGAACCAAGTACAGTGCTGACGAGCAAGTTGTTTCGTTCACACTATACCCCAATGTCCTTGGTGAAGAAGCCGTAAAACAGAGGACTGTAACGAACGTGGGACCACGACTCTGGACTGATCATTATCAGAACACAACAACAAAACACCACGTCGAACAAAAAGTCTCTCCTTGTGAGCAAAAAATCGGCGAACCAACGGATCCTCGATCCGAGACTTTGACAAAGGCCATTACGTAGCAACAAAACGCAAAACGGTAGCAAGGACAGGGTCAGCAGCTGTGGCTGTAGCTACACAACGAAAATCAATCGGAAACGATTCGACCACTTCATCGGTTTCCGCATCAATGAACATGCAAGCAAGTTCGGAAGAATCGAATGCTTTATCCTCCGCAACAGGCAAACGGGACAACGCATCGGCGTTTCCGTGCTTAGCAGTGGACCGATACAAGATATCGTAGCGGTACTGCGAGAGGAAAATAGACCAGCGAATGAATTTCTGCGCTGTACGCGGAGGTACAGGCTTGTTCGGATGAAAAAGCGACGTCAAAGGTTTGCGGTCTGTGATGATGGTAAAGTGACGACCATACAAGAAATCATGGAACTTAGTAACACCAAACACGAGAGCCAAAGCTTCTTTCTCTATCTGTGAGTAATTTCTTTGCGCAGACGAGAGCAATTTTGACGCAAAGGCAATAGGGCGATCATGCGAGCCAACTTTGTGCGCAAGCACAGCACCGATCCCGAAATCCGATGCATCTACCATCAACAAAAGGGGTTTCTGGGGATCGAATGGCGTAAGGCAAGTATTAGAAAGCAACGCCGATTTCAACTGGCGAAAGGCGCGTTCGCATTCCGTCGTCCAGACGAACGGAACACCCTTACGGCGTAAGCTATGAAGCGGAGCTGAAATGGAAGAGGCATTGCGCAGAAAGCGATGATAATAGTTAATTTTACCCAACACACTCTGTAGCTGCTTCACATTTTGTGGTGAAGGTAAATCTTGTATGGCACGGAGGTGCTCTGGACTCGGATGTATGCCTTGGGCATTGATGACATGGCCCAGGTATGGTAAGTCACGAGCAAAAAACATACATTTGTCCTTCTGCAAGCGAAGACCATGTTGGCGCAATACCTGAAATAATGTTCGTAGGTGTGCTAAATGCTCGTCTGCCGTCTTTCCGGAGATCACAATATCGTCCAGATAGTTCGCAGCAGTAGGGACCGACGCACAAACAGTTTGTAAATATTGCTGAAACAATTCAGGGGCGGATGCACACCCGAATGGCAGTCTTTTGAATCGGTACAAACCAAGATGCGTGTTAACCACCAAGACGCGCTGGGATCCGGCGTCCACTGGGATTTGCAAGTACGCATCTGCTAGGTCCAACTTGGAAAAGTATTTACCCGGACACAGTTTATCAAAAAGATCTTCCGGGCGGGGTAAGGGAAAAGTTGCAGTCACTAGTTGTGGATTCACTGTTGCCTTGAAGTCCACACAAAGTCTCAGTTTTCCAGAAGGTTTTGGCAAAATTACTAAGGGTGAGGCCCAGAGAGAAGCTTGCACACGTTCAATTACACCCTGTGATTCGAGATCGTTTAATGTTCTTGCGACCTCATCAAGCAATGCGTGAGGAACATTGCGCGCTAGGAAAAATTTCGGTTGCGCGTTTACTTTCAGTTCCAAAAGTGCTTCATAGTTCTTAGCGCAACCAAGGCCCGGTGCAAAAATGTCTGCAAATTCTTCACACAGACGAGAAACACTGTCTGAAGGCACAGTCTGATTCACTGATAGTACCTGATTTACTATAGACATGTTAAACAATTGAAATAAATCTAAACCAAAGAAGTTCACTGCAGTAGAAGAACGAAGAACGTAAAATGACACAAGTTTTGTTTGTCCCTTGTATGTTGCAAGAAGAGTGCACTGTCCTAACACAGGGATAAGCTGTGCTGAATAACTTTTTAACTGAACATTTGCGGCACGCAACGGAGGTTTGCCCAGTTGTTTGTACGTGTCGTGATTGAGCAATGAAACTGCAGCTCCGGTATCGAGCTGGAATGGTATGACCTTGCCATTAAAGTCCAAATCTACAAAAAGTTTATTGTCCTGCTGACGACAAGAGCGACTGTCTCGTGCAATTTGAACTGATACAGGTACAGCATCACTTGGTAATTGACGTGATTTCCGGCGACGTCGGCGCACACTGTTTGTGGGACGAACACAGTCACTGTTAGAGAACGTGGCACTGGACGAAGCGGAATTAACTACATGAATGTCCATGGGGGAAGGTCCACGAGCCTGAGTGTCCTTGGTTCGATTCCGACGCGAAGCAAAAGGCCGGGAATTATTAAGATTGTCTGATCTGAGCTTTTTCTGGCAAACACTTTGAACATGCCCTTTCTTATTACAGTAAAAACAAATAGCTTGGCGTGACGGGCAATTGTCACGCAAATGTCTAGTTGCACACCGCGGGCATGATTTCACTGCATTTGTGTGCTGGCGCGGCACACCTGGTTTAGAGCGTGGCGGCAGCTGTGCGGACGTGTGCGAGGGCAGTTTACCGGGCCGCGTAGCGCGCCCGGCGGGCCGGTTAATGTGACACACGGCTGGCGAAGTTGCAAAAGATTCCTGAGCACAGTCAAGTGTGTCTTGCCTATCCAATGTGTCTATCACTTGCTGAAGGGAGGGATTAACTAGTTTCAAAATCTGCTCCCGTATACGAACATCAGAAACGTTCTGTGCAATTGCATCACGTACCATAGTATCTGAATAAGGAAGGCCACAGTCACATTCAAACGTACAATCCCTAGTAAGGCCTTGCAATGTTGCAACCCACTCCCTATTAGTTTGACCGGCCGTACGTTTGGTACGAAAGGAAGTATACCTCTTTGCAACTACATTAACTGTTTCTTTGAAATAGGCGTCCAATGCCGACAAAATTTCTTCGTATTACAGTGTGGCTACGTTGCGTCGGGGAAACAATTTCACTATCACACGGTACGTTTGCACCCCTACACACGACAATAAATGAGGCTGCCGCTCGTTACCATGAATTCTGTAGGCGGCGAGATGAAATCCAAACTGGCGTGACCACTCAGTCCATGATTCGTGTGCTGGATCGTAGTGCCTAAAAGGCGGTGCAACTGCGAGTTGTGGCTGCGGTAGCGGTGAAGCGGCGGCTGCCGCATCGGTTTGAATGGCACGTTGACCCTGGACGAGCTGTCCAAGGGCATCCAATAACGCCTGCGTCTGCTGATTCTGCAAGCGATAAAATTCGTACAGTACATCTGGCGAAGCCATGACGCAAGTAAATGTAAGCAATTAGAAAGAACAAAACCCTTTCCGTTAAATCGTCGCCAATGATGTGTTGGTAAATGTGCCAACACCTTGTAGATAGAGGAGGCCGAAATCTAACGCAGACGGGCGTGAATTCTGGAACAGGATAAGTAGTGAATTCTAATAAGAAAAGTATGCAGCTCCTCGAATACTTAACTTTATTCTATCCTTGTGGTACATCGCTCTTGATAATACAAATAAGACTATCTTCAGATACGGTTAATGGCGCCTTGCTAGGTCGTAGCCATGGACTTAGCTGAAGGCTATTCTAACTGTCTCTCGGCAAATGAGAGAAAAGTTTTGCCTCACTCCGGTTCCCAGAACTCCTGAAGAGAGACGTTAACTGTGGATATTGTATCACAGACACAGTTCCTTTGACTGTTCAGAGATGTCACAGATGTCACTAAACCCGCCCAAAGATGTAACCAACCATGCATGAGCAGCGCCTATTAGACGGACGGGGTCTGACAGCCGATCAGTTCCAGTCATTCCACCAGGGAGGAGCTATACGGCTCATGTTGTCTGTAGTTCAACCATACATAGACAGTCAATACCGCGGTTCGATCGCGTCCGCATTGTTACTTTGTGTCAGGAAGAGCTCTCAACAAGGGAAGTGTCCAGGCGTCTCGGAGTGAACCAAAGCGATGTTGTTCGGACATGGAGGAGATACAGAGAGACAGGAACTGTCGATGACATGCTTCGCTCAGGCCGCCCAAGGGCTACTACTGTAGTGGATGACCGCTACCTACGGATTATGACTCGGAGGAACCCAGACAGCAACGCCACCATGTCGAATAATGCTTTTCGTGCAGCCACAGAACGTCGTGTTACGACTCAAATTGTGCGCAATAGGTTGCATGATGCGCAACTTCACTCCCGACGTCCATGGCGAGGTCCATCTTTGCAAACACGACACCATGCAGTGCGATACAGTTGGGCCCATCAACATGCCGAATGGACCGCTCAGGATTGGCATAATGTTCTCTTCACCGATGAGTGTCGCCTATGCCTTCAACCAGACAATTGTCGGAGACGTGTTTGCAGGCAAACGCCTTACACACGCTGTCCAGTGAATACAGTAAGTTGGAAATTCCCTGGTGTTTTCGGGCGGCATTATGTGGGGCCGACGTACGCCGTTGGTGGTCATGGAAGGTGCCATAACGGCTGTACGATACGTGAATGCCATTCTTCGACCGATAGTGCAACGATATCGTTAGCATATTGGCGAGGCAATCGTCTTCATGGACGACAATTCACATCTTGTGAATGACTTCCTGCAGGATTGATTTCTATTCCACTAGAGTGGCCAGCATGTTCTCCAGACATGAACCCTATGGAACATGCCTGGGATAGACTGAAAAGGGCTGTTTATGGACGACGTGACCCACCATCCACTGTGAGGAATCTACGCCAAATCTCCGTTGATGAGTGGGACAATCTGGACCAACAGTGCCTTGATGAACTTGTGGATAGTATGCCACGACGAATACAAGCATGCATCAATGCAAGAGGACGTGCTACTGGTTATTAGAGGTACCGGCGTGTACAGCAATCTGGACCACCACCTCTGAAGGTCTCGCTGTATGGTGGTACAACATGCAATGCGTGGTTTTCATGAGCGGAAATGATGTTTATGTTGATCTCTATTCCACTTTTCTGTACGGATGCCGGAACTCTCGGAACCGTGGTGATGCAAAACTTTTTTCATGTGTGTATTTTGACAAAGTGTAAAAACTTCATCAGCTACAGAGACATATGGAGTTGATGGGGATTCATTTTGAAGTGGTTGTGTTGATGATAAATAGGGGTTGCATGAATAAATTTTCTGCTCTATGTAAGTACCTGTCTGTACATTTGAATCAACATCCCTACCGAACGCACAGACATCAATGTACGTGCAACTATAATCAGCATCCACTACAGCCATTAGTACCGTAGAAAAGTACGTTTTGTAATTGCAAATAGCACAGCCGCTGCGCTATGGCTGAATTTTTCAGTCTTTAGTGTATATTTATGAACTTTTCTTTGAGAGGCAAATGGCTTTTTGTTTCCGTCGACTGACAACCAATAACAAAATAATCGCTTTTGATGTTATGCTCATTCCTGTCATTGTACTTTCCAATTCTAAACATACGTTCTTCACTCCAGCAGGTGCACAGTGGACCACATGCTACAGAGGAAACTACGTTAACAGTACACCGAGTTGCCGGAGTGCTCCCAACTTGCGTCATTTACCACATAAATGTTGCGCTATATAGCGTATGGTATAGCCAGATGTCTGCGGTAAAAAAATTCCATAAGTTGTTGCGTTAAAAATGACCTTGTAACTTTACTCTAAAAAACACGCTCCGCTCTCGAGAGAGAGAGGCAAGTATCGATTCTGAGGCGGGCAGCGATACTACAATACGCTTACAGTGTCACAAGTGAAAGCTTAGACAACTCGCTACATCCGGGAAAACAATTTCTAGGAAGTTGAGGATAAAAGCCCTCGTATCAGGTGGTGGAGGAAAATAAAAGTGACTTATACAGATAATTGTATTTTATCTTTTAAGGCCACTCCACACACATCGGTGACGCAGCAATGCCGTGACCGGCCCGTCATACTGCCAACGTGTTTGAAGGTGTCGTTCTATGAATTTCAAGAGCAGTGCTCACACTCACTCGCTTCGTGACGAGAGTGCAAACAGAGCTCCCTCTGACGACGTGCCGTGATCGCGGTATTTGTTGCTGCTGATATTTTCTCACTTTACGGCCGCAGCACAATCGTAATGTTGTGTTGTCGTGTAGTAGTTTATCATCATAAACATGAAATACGAAAAACTCATTAAATTAATGCGGGACTACCCTGTGTTGTATGATTTCTCCAATCCCAAGTAAATGGACACAAAGCTGAAAAACACACTCTGAAATAAAATAGGAGCAGAAATAAAAACAACTTGAAAGTGCATATGTGTATATTTCTGAATTTACATCAGTAAATACAATCAGCTTGGTAAAATATTATTGTCTGAGAGTGTTGACTATGGCTGTAACATTTTCTTTCTATGTGCCCCGACATCAATAGCAATATACGCTGAAGAACCAAAAAGCTCGTACACCTGCGTAATATAGTGTAGGCCCCCCGCGAGCACGCAGAATTGCCACAACACTGCGTGGCATGTTCTCGACTAATGTCTGAAGTACTACTGGAGGGATGTGACACCATGAATCCTGCAGGCCTATCCAGAAATCCGTAAGAATACGAGAGGGGGAAGATCTCTTTTAAAGAACGTTGCAAGGCATCCCAGATATGCTCAATAATGTACATGTCTGGGAAGTTTGATGGCCAGCGGAAGTATTTAAACTCAGAAGAGCCACTCTGTAGCAATTCTGGATGTGTGGGGTGTCGCATTGTCCTGCTGGAATCGCCCAAGTCCGTCAGAACGCACACAAGATTGTTACATTCGTGTCACCTGTCAGAGTCGTATCTAGACGTATCAGGGATCCCATATCACTCTAACTGCACACGCCCCACACCATTACAGAGCCTCCACCAGCTTGAATAGTCCTCTGCTGACATGCAGGGTCCATGGATTCATGAGGTTGTCTCCGTACCCATACACGTCCATCCTCTTGATACAATTTGAAACGAGACTCATTCGACCAGGCAATATGTTTCCAGTCATCAACAGTCCAATGTCGGTGTTGACGGGCCCTGGCGAGACGTAAAGCTTTGTGTCATGCAGTCATCAAGGGTACACGAGTGGACCTTCGGCTCTTTAAGTCCATATCGATGATGTTTCGTTGAATGGTTCTCATGCTGAGAATTATTAATGGCTCAGCATTGAAATCTGCAGCAATTTTCGGAAGGACTGCACTTCTGTCACGTTGAACGATTCTCTTCAGTTCTCGTTGGTCCCGTTCTTGCAGGATCTTTTTCCAGCCGCAGAGATCCCGGAGGTTTGATGTTTTACCGAATTCCTGATATTCATGGTACACCATCAAATGGTCGTGCAGGAAACTCTCCACTTCATCGCTTCCTCGTAGATGCTGTGTCCCATCGTTCGTACCAGACTATAACACTACGTTCAAACTCACTTAAATCATGATAACCTGCCTTTGTAGCAGCAGTAACCGATCTAACAACTGCGCCAGACACTTCTTGTATATAGGCGTTGCCAATCGCAGCGCCGTATTCTGCCTGTTTAGATATCTCTCTATATTTGAATACGCATGCCTATACCAGTTTCTTTGGCGCTTGAGTGTGGTTATTCTGAGCGTCTACAAGATTATGGACAACGCCTTTTTGTAACTAGAGAATCGTGATCCGGTGTTCGAAGAAGCATGAATAGCAACGTGTTTCCGAACCAAAGCTCCTACAGAGTTGGGAAAATTCTACATTTTATAGAAATCTTTAACAGTTTTTTTCCACATTTCTTCTGTCGGAGTAGGTATCAATTCGTACATCATATTGTCTGTAATTATCTCGTACAATCTTCTGAACCGTACTACGCCCCATGCTACATCTAAATGGGGGATTTCTGCCATCGTTAATGAGTCAGCTCTGTGCATATTTCTTTAGACCTTGCTCGACTGTTCGTTTCAGTATGAGCCACAGTTCAGGTGCTCGTTCACTGCTTGAATGAAATGATTCTAGGTCTTTTGTCCGAGAAAATTTAATGAGGCTCACCTTCTCCTTGTCCATTTTACTGTAGAAGAAGAATTTTCAACTTACTTTTCAAGCCACTGCTATCTTTTCCGTACACGAAGTACCTTTTGTTGTATGAATAAGAGAGCTAACTCATTACCTCGCAGCCGGCCGAGGTGGCCGAGCGGTTCTAGGCGCTTCAGTCTGGAACCGCACGACCGCTACGGTCGCAGGTACGAATCCTGCCTCGAGCATGGATGTGTGTGATGTCCTTAGGTTAGTTAGGTTTAAGTAGTTCTAAGTTCTGGGAGACTGGTGACAGCTGTTAAGTCCCATAGTGCTCAGAGCCATTTGAACCATTTCATTACCTCGCAAATCAAGGGTACGTTCATGCTGCCACCTCGCTGCTCGCAGCCGTGGCCAGTCGGTGATGAATAGAACCCACTCAGTCTTAAGCGGCCCATTTAACCTGCACCATCGCTGCTCGTCCCGCTGCTCATTGCGGTTCTCGACAGACGGTGATACCAAGCTGGTTTGTGTTCCGAGCTAAGACCATCGCCGTGTGTTTTGAAACGAGCTGTGATTGAATGCTTTAACGTCACTCCAGCAGTGGCGTGTTTGACTGCTGTTCGTTGTGTGCGGTTTCTCGGGGCCTATACGCAGACACAATTGTTGGTTGCAGCTTATGGTGCTAATTCAGTAATATTACCTGTGACTTACGGGTGGACGATTTTGTACAGACATTTATTTCAAGCGTTTCTACTATCAGGGCTAAAAAACTCCGTGCCATTGATCTTCATTTCATTTCATTAATTTCCTAAAATAAATGTTGTTCTTAAGAGCAACGAACAGTTGTTTGAGAGTGGAGACAGAGTCGATTTAAGCATGTAATTATTTGCACCTTGTGGTGCTACAAAAGTGTATTTGTCAACCTTACACATTGCAACATCTAGAAAAGTAATTATTTTTTATCATCTGTCGTTTTTTATCTCCAACTAGAAAGGAATTACACTACTGGCCATTAAAATTGCTACAACACGAAGATGACGTGCTACAGACGCGAAATTTAACCGACAGGAAGAAGATACTGTGATATGCAAATGATTAGCTTTTCAGAGCATTCACACAAGGTTGGAGCCGGTGGCGACACTTACAACGTGCTGACATGAGGAAAGTTTCCAACCGATTTCTCATACACAAACAGCTGTTGACCGGCGTTGCCTGGTGAAACGTTGTTGTGATGCCACGTGTAAGGAGGAGAAATGCGTACCATCACGTTTCCGACTTTGATAAAGGTCGGATTGTAGCCTATCGCGATTACGGCTTATCGTATCACAACATTGCTGCTCGCGTTGGTCGAGATCCAATGACTGTTGGCAGAATATGGAATCGGTGGGTTCAGGAGGGTAATACGGAGCGCCGTGCCGGATCCCAACGGCCTCGTATCACTAGCAGTCGAGATGACAGACATCTTATCCGCATGGCTGTAACGGATCGTGCAGCCACGTCTCGATCCCTGAGTCAACAGGTGGGGACGTTTGCAAGACAACAACCATCTGCACGAACAGTTCGACGACGTTTGCAGCAGCATGGACTATCAGCTCGGAGACCTTGGCTGCAGTTACCCTTGACGCTGCATGACAGACAGGAGCGCCTGCGATGGTGTACTCAACGACAAACCTGGGTGCACGAATGGCAAAACGTCATTTTTTCGGATGAATCCAGGTTCCGTTTACAGCATCATAATGGTCGCATCCGTGTTTGGTGACATCGCGGTGAACGCACATTGGAAGCGTGTATGCGTCATCGCCATACTGGCGTATCACCCGGCGTAATGGTATGGGGTGCCATTGGTTACACGTCACTGTTACCTCTTGTTCGCATTGACGGCACTTTGAACAGGGGATGTTACATTTCAGATGTGTTACGACCCGTGGCTCTACCCTTCATTCGATCCCTACGAAACCCTACACATTTCAGCAGGATAATGCACTACCGCATGTTGCAGGTCCTGTACGGGCCTTTCTGGATACAGAAAATGTTCGACTGCTGGCCTGGCCAGCACAGTCTCCAGATCTCTCGCCAACTGAAAACGTCTGGTCAATGGTGGCCGAGCAACTGGCTCGTCACAATACGCCAGTCACTACTCATGATGAACAGTGGTATCGTGTTGAAGCTGCATGGGCAGCTGTGCCTGTACACGCCATCGAAGCTCTGTTTGTCTCAATGCCAAGGCGTATCAAGGCCGTTTTTACGGCCAGATGTGGTTGTTCTGGGTACTGATTTCTCAGGATCTATGCACCCAAATTGCGTGAAAATGTAATCACATGTCAGTTCTAGTATAAAATATTTGTCCAACGAATACCCGTTTATCATCTGCATTTCTTCTTGGTGTAGCAATTTTAATGGCCAGTAATGTAGATTTGATGTTTCCAAGCTTTCATCCATAGCAAAGTCTCGTCTCATATTAATTTATTTATCTAGTTCCAAATACGAAATGCACATTCCACTAATGGTAGGAGGTGAGCAACAAATAATTGTTTGTCTTTGATACTGTAAAGTGTGGCCCATTGTAAAACCATAGCAAATGGCTGATCAGTATAACTGGACGTTGCCGAGGTAAAAATTTGTATGTATTTGGATTTTTCAGTACATGGATCATTAAAATAACACAAGGGATCGACACTAGACCTACACTGATCGCTAGTAATTGGTATTTTGCATCCTGCAGTGTTTCATACAACGCTAAACCAAGTTAAATCCTTGCGAACTCTGTAGGCTTGCGATCGCGGCATTGACTCATTTATTAACTTGAGAATCGAGGCGGCCGGCCGCGGTGGTCTTGCGGTTCTAGGCGCGCAGTCCGGAACCGCGCGACTGCTACGGTCGCAGGTTCGAATCCTGCCTCGGGCATGGATGTGTGTGATGTCCTTAGGTTAGTTAGGTTTAAGTAGTTCTAAGTTCTAGGGGACTGATGACCACAGATGTTAAGTCCCATAGTGCTCAGAGCCATTTGAACCATTTTTTTGAATCGAGGCGGATATTAGTGTCACTATCATTTCAAAAACTTTTTTGTACTTTTCGATATACTTCACTGACAATAAAGTATAGTCTAAAATGTATCTGACAGTTAGCTACCCACTGTCAAACTTTTTCACCACAAGATTTGTGAATCAAGTGCACGTGGTTGGCAAATAGCCTCGTTTCAAAATGCCTGTTACGAATTACGAGAATGTAGAGGGTTTATTAAGAAACTACTATATGTACAAAGATAAGATTTTTTAACGCCTACTTTTTTCGCAGTCGATTGGGAAATGTAACGGAATTAAAAAGCCACCCGAAACGAAGAATAGGCTTTTTCTTTTTTCACAAGGAAAGTAAATTCACAAAATGACTTTGGCGTAGTCTTACGTACTGCCAAGAGTTTTTACAACGCGAAAATCGGAGAAGTGGATTTCCCCTTTTCGCCGTCCCGGCCCGGCCCGGCGCGCAGCATAATGCAATAAGGCACCCGGCGAGCAGCGGGATGGGATGTCCCAGCTGCCACCAGCGCGGTGCCAGCATACACGTACCCTACCTAACACGCGGAAACACAGGTGTTGGGTCATTCCCCTTCCTCCGCGTTGCATACTGAGTGTGTGTCTCTACCTTCCGGATGACAGTGATGATTCCTGGTACAGGCTACTGTTGTGTCGGTGCTGTGAATGATCGTGGAGTGAGTAAAATCCGGCGTCGGCACATATCTCTAAGAGTGTTCATGCGCCTTTACTCTAGGAGGCTCTGTGTGGGAGAACTTTGGATTTAATCGATGACAGTGGCGCACAGCGTAGTGGTCTAGAACTCAGCACATCACAATATTCGCATGGTCATTGCCCTTGAAATTTTATGTATTACTTTCCTTCACTTCTTTTTATAAACGACTAAGTTTGTTACATTGGTACACTACCTGAGCAACAGTACCTGGTTACCTATTAGTAGACGTTAATATAAATTGTGTCCATCTTTGGACTTCACGATGGTCTGAATTCTGCTGGAGACACTTTCAATGAGATTGTTGAGGATATTTTTTTTCTGTCATTGCAACTACAAAAATGCGTGATCTTTTTTCACCAGACCAAAATTATCAGTGTCTAACGCAGAAAAACAACGATGTGCTACCAGATGGCATTTCCCGATGTAAGCGGGAAATCAAGGGAAAATCACCGTAAGTACAAATCAACATATTCTTAACGAACTGTTTTTAGATCTAAAAGCAAATCAAAATGTAAATAACTTAATTACAGACCACTGGTGACGTTTTAGCTCAATAAAACGAAACGCGTCTGGTGAAAAAAATCACGCATTTTTGTAGTTGCAACGACAGAACAAAAATACTCTCAAGTATTGTCAGGCAACTACTGACACTATGACCACACAAATGAAGATTTCAATGAGTTGTCTGGCTGTCTGTGGAGGAATAGCAACCTATTCAACCTCAAGAGCCGAAACCAGAGCAGGCAGTCATGCTGGACGCTGGGGTCTGCAGTGAAGTCGACGTTCTAGCTCATCCCAAAGGTGACTCTGGGCGGGCCTGTCCACTTCAGGAATGTTATTGTCTACAAAATATGCCCTTACAGATTCTGTTTTATGACAGGGTGTTGTGTCATGTTGACACAAACAATCATCATCTCCGAACTGTTCTTCTCCTATATGCAGTACACGACGCTGTAAAAGGTATTCATATTCTTGCGTGCTTGGTGTTTTCTTAAGTGCAGCAAGAGGACCACAAACACGGAAAACATCCTCATACTGGAACCACCTCCTCTGTACTTCGCTGTTGGCCCTACACATGATGGCAGGTAACATCTAGTCATTCATCAAACCCAAACAGTTCCGGCGGATCATCACAGGGTACAGCGCGATCCATCCTTCCAGTTTCCAATCAGCCACTGTCTGGTGACGCCCCTCCTTACACCATTTCAGGTGTCGCTTAGCACCGAACAGAGATCTGTGTGGCTTAAGAGGAGCTCCTAGGTCATTGCACCCCAAAATTTTAAATCCGAGTGCCCAGTCATCGTGCTAGCTGGACTGTTGGTAGCAATCTGGAACTCACAGATGATTCCATACACTGATTTCATGTTACTTTTTACACCCACACTCCACAATGTTCGACAGTCACTATAGTTCAGTATGTGAGGTCTACTTGGTCTTGGTTTAGCTATGGTTGTTACTTTGCGTTTCCGGTTCACAATCACATCATCAGCAGGCAGCTTGGGCAGCTTTAGAGGAGTTGATATGTCCCTGATGGATTAGTTACTCAGGTGACATCCAGTGACTAGTCAACAGTCGAATTCACTGGGCTCACATCACCGACCCATTCTGCAGTTACTGTTTCTCAACTGACAACACAATACTCCTCACCTCCTTTTATACTGATGAGTATGCCTTTCGTCATATCAAGGAATCAGTTGTGCACTACATAAGGATGTTGCCTGTTGTCATATCGTTCCAGCCTGGAAGGTGAAATTAACTTAAAGGGGAAAAAAGGAAAGGTGATGCAGCAGTTTTCATGAAGTGGTCAGGTATGTACCTTAATGTGGGATACGATAATGACTCTTTATCGAGTACGATACCATTCGCAGAATGCACTTGTTTCTATACTATGGCGACTATAGGGACAATACTGGGGCTGCATGCTCTGTGAGAATGCTAAAAACGTTGTCTATGGCGGCTGTCCAAATACTCTTTCTTTGTGCAGCATACTCCATGGTCACTGTCCTAAGTTTCTCTCTTTGTGCGACATTGTCCATGGCTGCTGTCTGAAGGTACTCTCTTCGTGCAGTGTGGTCCATGGCCACAGTAAAAAGATTTCTCTTTGTGCAGTGTGGTCCATGGCTACTGTCTGAGGGTTCTTCCCTCATACAACATAAGGCATGGACGCTGTCCAAGGGTTCTCTCTTCGTGCAACGTGGTCCACGCCCGTTGTTTGAAGGTTGTCTCTTCCTGTAATGTTGTCCGTGGACCCTGTCCAAAGATTCTCTCCTCATGTAACACAGTCCACGACAATTGTCGGAAGGTTCTCTCTTTGTTCCACATAGTTCCATGGCTATTATCCAAAATTTGTCTTCTTGTGCAAGAAAGTCCATGGCCACTGCCTGCAAGTTCTCTCTTCGTGCAATGTAGGTCATGGCCACTGTCCGAAGGTTCTCTCTTTTTTCAGACTAGTCCACGACTACTGTCTGAAGATTTTCTCTTCGTGCAACGTGGTCTATAGCTACTTTCTGGAGTTTCCCCTTTTGTGCAGTATAGTCATGGCCACTGTTCGCAGATTCTCTCTTTGTGCAACTGTGTGAAGATTCTCTCTTCATTCAACATAGTCCATGGCCACTGTCTGAAGGTTCTCACTTTGCGCAACATAGTCCACACCCACTGTCCAAAGGTTCTCTTTCTGTACAATATTGTCTATGGCCGTTGTCTGAAGATTCTCTCTTTGTTCAACGTAGTCCATGGCTACTGTCCAAAGTTCTCGCTTCTTGCAACGTAATGCATCGCCACTGTCTGAAGGTTCTCCCCTTGTGCAACATAGTTCATGGCCGCTGCCTGGAGGTTCTTGCTTCGTGGATAGTCCATGACCACTGTTTAAAGGTTTTCTCTTCTTGCAGTGCAGTCCATGGCTGCTGTCTGAAGGTTCTCTCTTCCTGCAATGTAGCCCATGGCTGCTTTTTAAGGTTCTCTCCTTATGCAACACAGGCCATGGCGACTGTCTGAAGGTTCTCTGTGTAATGATATCCACAGCCACTGTCCAAAGATTGTCTCTTTGTGCAACATAAACCATGGCCTATGTCTGAAGGTTCTGTCTTCATGCAACATGGTCATGGGCACTGCCTGAAGGTTCCCTCTTCGTGCAGTGTAGACCATGGCCACTGTCCAAAGGTTCTGTCTTTGTGCAGTGTGGTCCATGCCTACTGGCCACATGTACTCTCCTCATGCAACATATTCTGTGGCTACTGCCGTAAGGTTCTCTTGTCGTGCAACATAGTGCATGGCAACTTTCGGAATGTTTTCTCTTTGTGCAGTGTGGTCCTTAGCTGGTGTATGAAGGTTCTCTCTTCATGCAGTGTAGAAGATGGTCAGATTCTGCAGGTTCTCTCTTTGTCCAACATGGTCCACGGCCACTGTCACAAGGTTCTCTCTTGATGGAATGTAGTCCATGGTCACTGTCAAAAGGTTCTCTCTGCGTGCAGTGTAGTCCACGGCTACGGTCTGAAGGTTTTCTCTGTGTACAGCGTGGTCCGTGGCTGCTGTCTGAAGATTTTCTATGTGTGCGGTGTGTTCTGTGGCTGCATTCTAACGCCTTGGAAAGTGCAGACAGAATTGCAGATAGATCGATAATCAGAGAGTGCTATGGCAGTGTACTTTTTAGGTGATGGCTTAACTAGTCCCTGTTTCCAGGCCTCAGAGAAAACACATGAGGTTAAGGAGGGGTTGAAGATGCCAATAATAAGCTTTATCATCTGGACTGTGATGTCATCGTGTCCAGTAGATTTTGATCTGGTCCACATGATGGATTTTTTGACAGTGTTGCAAGTAACATGCTTTAGATAGAATTTTTCGTGGCTGCAGTCGTTTATCCTCCGTGAAGTAAGCAATGAGTCTCTGTTTGGTTTGTGATTCAGTTGTCGTTTCACGTAATGTGAAGTACCGGTTCAGTTCATCAGTATGGCCAGCAGGTCGTCTTCTGAGGTGGTGAAGCAAACATTGTCGTCTGTGTACCGAAGCTTAAAGAGACTGGTTGTGAAGCTTGTACATATGAATCAGAATCTGGAGGTGTGTTGCATCACAATGATTGAGAGATGGTGTCCGGTGACAGTGAATAGTGTCAACTGTTACTTAACCACGCTACCGGAGATTTAAGAAACGATTTTCTGTAAACGCTCCTTTGACATACGACATGTACGAGGGTAATCACAAAAGTAAGGTCTCCTATTTTTTTATAAGTACAGAACTCTGCGGTTAAAGGCGCTACAGTCTGGAACCGCGCGACCGCTACGGTCGCAGGTTCGAATCCTGCCTCGGGCATGGATGTGTGTGATGTCCTTAGGTTAGTTAGGTTTAAGTAGTTCTAAGTTCTAGGGGACTGATGACCTTAGAAGTTAAGTCCCATAGTGCTCAGAGCCATTTGAACCATTTTTTACAGAACTCTGTTTGTGTGACAGTTGGTCACACTGTTATGAAGAGTGCTTCACGCGCTGTGTGTAAACATGTGCACGCTACGCTGAAGCGCTCAGCTTGGCAGCCGTTGTGAATGGAGCTCCCGTTGGATGTTACCGCCAAGTGCGAACTGCGAGCAGTTATTCGGTTTTTGAACGCAAAAGGGCACTGCGCCGATTGAAATCCATCGCCAATTGACGGAAGTGTATGGTGAGTCGTACATGGATGTCAAAAATGCTCGTAAGTCTTGTAGAGAGTTTGCAGCTTGTCGGACCGAAATTCACGACGAAGAAAGGAGCGGGAGACTGTCAATTTCGGAGGAGACAGTGTTGAAGGTTGAGCAAAGCATGCGTGAAGATCGGCGGATCACCCCGGATGATCTCTGCACGTAGGTTCCTGAGGTTTCCCGAAGCACCGCTCACAGAATTTTAACGGAAACATTGAACTACCAGAAGGTGTGCGCGAGATGGGGGCCACGCATGCCGACTGAGGACCACATGCGGTACCGAGTTGATGCTTCCCGCGCATTTCTTCACCGCCTTGCAGCCGAACAGGACAACTCTCTGGACTCAATTGTCACTGGTGACGAAACCTGGGCATACCACTTCACACCCGAGACCAAGCAACAATCACGCCAGTGGCGGCATCCTTCTTCGCCAAAGCCGCGGAAATTCAAAGAAACACAGTCTGACGGTAAAGTCATGACAACCGTTTTTGGGGATCGGAAAGGGGTATTGTTGGTCGACTTTATGCCCACTGGAACCACAATTAACATTGACAGGTACTGAGAGACTCTGAAAAAACTCAAACTGGCAATTCAGAACCGGAGAAGAGGAATGTTGAGCAAGGGCGTACACATTCTCCATGACAACGCTCGCCCACGCATCGCTCGGCAAACCGTTATTCTCCTGCGACAGTTCCTGCGGAACATAATCACCCACCCACCCTACAGTCCTGACTATTACCTGTTCCATAAGTTAAAAGAACATGTGGCCGGAAAGTGATTCAGCTCCGACGACGAGGTGAAAAAAGAGGTTCATAACTTTCTCTGAACAGCATGGCGGCGAGGAGACAGCAACATGCCAAGGGAGAAGCATAAAGATTTACTCCTGGTCCATATATAAAACGATCAGTGCCTACTGGTCGCACGACGACTGCTGTACAAATAAGGAGCACAGTTGTTGCCAGAGTGTTACCTATGGCCACCAGCAACGGTTGCTGGAAGCGATGATGCCATTCTCTGGTTCTCTTCTCACGCTCCCTCACCGTGTTGTCCTCTTCTCATGATGTAGCTAAAGATGAAACGGGTTGGACGAATGGAGGGAGGTTGTGTTACGTGATGGGAGCATATTCATCATTGGGATCAGTTATTTTTATGTATTACTAGAGGAGAAGCCCGTCGTTGTCCAGGTAATTATTTATAGCTCTTCATCCAGGCTCGTATTACGCAGCGTCCGGTCCTGTGCTTAATATTTATGACGTCATATCTCCTAAACTATGTGTCGTACAACGATATAACTTTGTAAGTTCATTTAGCGGCTGTCGGCCTATGTGGTAGTTGTTTTTGCTGTTGTGGTCTTCAGTCCAGAGTCTGGTTTGATGCAGCTCTCCATGCTACTCTATCTTGTGCAAGCCTCTTCATCTCCAAATAACTACTGCACTCTACGTCCTTCTGAATGTGCTCACGCTGCCCTCCAATACTAAATTGGAGATCCCTTGATGCCTTAGAACATGTCCTACCAACCGATCCTTTCTTCTAGTCAAGTTGTGCCACAAATTCCTCTTCTCCCCAATTCTATTCAGTACCTCCTCATTAGTTATGTGATCTACCCATCTAATCTTCAGCATTCTTCTGTAGCACCTCATTTCGAAAGGTTCTGTTCTCTTCTTGACTAAATTATTTATCATCTGTCTTTCCCATCCATACATGGCTACACTATATACAAATACTTTTAGAAAATACTTCCTGACATTTAAATCTATACTCGATGTTGACAAATTTCTCTTCTTCAGAAACGCTTTTCTTGCCATTTCCAGTCTACATTTTATATCCTCTCTACTTCGACCATCATCAGTTATTTTTCTGCCCAAATAGCAAAACTCATTTGCTACTTTAAGTGTCTGATTTTTTAATCTAATTCCCTCAGCATCGCCCGATTTAATTACACTACATACCATTATCCTCGTTTTGCTTTTGTTGGTGTTCATCCTGTATCCTCCTTTCAAGACTCTGTCCATTCCGTTCAACTGCTCTTCCAGGTGCTTTGCTGTCTCTAACAGAATTACAATGTCGCCAGGAAACCTCAAAGTTTTTATGTTTTCTCAATGGAGTTTAATTCCTACTCCAGATTTTTCTTTTATTTCCTTTACTTCTTGCTCAAATGGTTCAAATGGCTCTGAGCACTATGGGACTTAACATCTATGGTCATCAGTCCCCTAGAACTTAGAACTACTTAAACCTAACTAACCTAAGGACAGCACACAACACCCAGCCATCACGAGGCAGAGAAAATCCCTGACCCCGCCGGGAATCGAACCCGGGAACCCGGGCGTGGGAAGCGAGAACGCTACCGCACGACCACGAGATGCGGGCCTTCTTGCTCAATATATAGATTGAATAACATCGGGGACAGGCTATAACCCTTTCTCACTCCCTTTCCAACCGCTGCTTCCCTTTCATTGTGTATGACGTCATATCTTCTGGACTAAGTGTCGTATAATGATACAGTTTTTCACTTACATTCAGTGGTCTACGCGCAAACTGTCTATATAATGTGTCGCGAGTACAGACAGTAGTAAAGAAGTAATAAATTATAAGGCGTGCGTCGTGTGCTGCTTTTGCTGCATGAACAGCGGAAAAGTAGTAAGCGATAAACATTTTTCCCTTCATCATTTTGTAAGAGTTGTCAGCGATAAAAAGTTCATACACATTTGATATCACGTGTAATGTTTGTTGCAAGTCGCCAGGTGCTCTCATTCTCAAATGCTGACGAATAACGTATGGAAATTCACACGTCGCGGGCTACATTCCTCTTTCACTGCCAGCTCCACCCCCTTCATAGGTAGATGGTTCTTACCTCCACAGCGATTGTCACCTGACACTGGGGTATACACTGAGGTGACGGAAGACATGAAATACCTCCCAATATCGTGTCGAACCTATTGTCCGGCGTAGTGCAGTAAGTCATGGTGGCAGCGACTGAATAAATCGTTGAATGTACCCAGCAGAAAAGCTGAGTCATGCTGCCTCTATAGTAGTCCTTAATTGCTCAAGTGTTGCCGGCGTAGGAGTTTGTCCACTAACTGGTCTCTCAATATCCGATAAATATTCGATGGCATTCATGTCGGTCGATCTGTGTGACCAAATCATTCACTCGACCTGTCCAAAAAGCTCTTCAAACCAGTCGCTAACATTTATCGCCCGTCACATGGCGCATTGTCATCTATTATAATTCTATCGTTGTTTGGGAACATGAAGTCTAGAATGGCTGCAGATAGTCTCCATGCAGACGAACACAACCATTTCCAGTCAATGATCTATTCAGCTGGACCAGAGGATCCAGTCCATTCCATGAAACACAGCTGACACCATTACTGAGCCACCAATAGCTTGCACTGTGCCTTGTTGACAACTTGGGTCCACAGCTTCGTGGGGTCTGCATTACACTCGAACTCTACCATCAGCTATTATCAACTGAAATCGGGACTCATCTGATCGGGCCACGGTTTTCCAGTCGTCTGGGCTCCAACCGATAAGGTCACGAGCTCAGGAGAGGCACTGCCGGCGATGTCGCTCTGTTAGCAAAGGCACTGACAGCGGTTTAACGCCAAATTTCGCCGCACTGTCCTAACGGATACCTTCGTCGTACTCCCAACATTAATTTCTGCGGTTATTTCACGCAGTGTTGCTTGTCTGTTAGCACTGACAACTCTGCGCAAACGCCACTGCTCTCGGTCGTTGAGTAAAGGCCGTCAGCGACTGCACGGTCCGTGGTGAGAGGAATGCCTAAAATATGGTATTCTCGGCACACTCTTGACACTGTAGATCTCGGAATACTGAATTCCCTAGCGATTTCCAAAATGTAATATCCCCTGCCTCTAGCTCCAACTACCATGCCGCGTTCAGAGTCTGTTAATACCCGTCGTGTGGCCATAATCACGTCGGAAACGTTTTCACATGAATCACCTGAGCACAAATGACAGTTTTGCCAATGCGCTGGCCTTTTATACCTTGTGTACGCGACACTAGCGCCATCTGTATATGTCCTTATCGCTCACCCACGACTTTTATCGCCTCAGTGTGTGCGTACCAAGCTTGGTTGGAATTGGTCCAGTGGTTTAGCAGATGTGGATCACACACATACACAAAAACACACACGCACACATCCATTTTTATAATATGGGTGGATTTATTAGTCGTATAGCAAAATAAGAACAAGTGTCTGCTTACAATTTTTTTTAAAATGACAATCAAATCACAAACTAGAGAAAAACATTGAGCTTCTGATCTGTAGCTTGTCGGACATCAAACCAATTCTGAGGGTATGTTCTCTGGCAGCGGTGACGGGTGATGATGTCCGTGGTCTGCTCCGCTACGCCAGAGATGCATTCATGGCTAACGCCGATACCGTAACTGTTTAGGCTAGCCTTAGTCCTTGTTTGTCCTGTTCGTATTCTTTTTAAGTGGCATCAAATCTTCTGGGGTAATTCAGACGCTTACGCAGGGACAGCAGGAGCGCGGTCTTCATAGCCACTGCGATGAAAACCCTTGTTCTAGTTCCGTTTACCTCTATGTGCGTCCTGTGGCAGAAAGGCACGACGCTGTTAATGAACGTCATCAACCTACACAGGTTTGCGGGACTACAGAGGGAAGCATGTAGCGTTATCCAGTACTCGCTTACTGGAAGTGCCCTTGGGACTTCGGGGTCATGAAGTTTGTTCCCCCTTTCTTTCCAAGTATGGTCCGTTGGCGTTTCAGGCCTAGAGGAGCGATATCTGGAAGGACATGGTGCCAAGGTGTTGGTATGGATTTCAGCATTCCAACTGTAATGCGAATTTACTGATTTAGACGTACAACTATTTTGTTGATGCGCTCCCCCTGAACCATACTTGCGCATAATACTCTGCAGTTGACTGCGGTTGGTATTGTGCGGAGAGTAGTTGGCACTGGTGATGGTCGTTTGTAATTACAGGGATTAGTCGAGATGGCGTAAGAAGTTCTCTGACGACTTATAGCGCTGTTGCCAGCCTCAGCTGCGATGCGCTCACGGATGTCACAACACTGCCGCGTTGCCATAGAGACGCTCACGTTACTGGTTGCGGCAGGCCCTCGAAACTGCCGTGCCAAGCTAACTTGGGGGGCTATCAGGCAGGGATCAACTTTCCCTGACCCAACTATAGGTGCACGGAAACTACCGGAATGTATCAGAGAGCACATAAGGGGCAATCTCTGGACATCATATCAGCAATAGCCTTCGACTGGACACATTTCTTAGTTTAAAAATAGTGTCTTTTTCACATTGGCTCACTGTTACTTGAAATAAAATACTTTATCATGTATCGCGACTGGCTAATATCGACAACAACTTTTAACTATGCACGTACTTATATTACTGCGCAAGATATCGACACGTCCTTGGCGTCAGGGAGGTACATTATCAGGACAGAGTGCAACTTAAGTTGAGCAGTATCCACGTTGCACAACACAATAGGACGTACATAAGTTAAGATTTACATGCCACAGTGGCCAGGAGGACATCTAAACAAACAATAAGGGTAAGGTCAGTCGAGGAAAAATAGCCTATGAGGAAACATAACTTCTAATAATTATGTGATCGGAGGCAAACGTTGAACAGTACCAGATAGATATCGAACATCATTCGTGGCATTCTCTTGACGTTCTGTCATCAGAGAGCCGTGTTTTCCCAAGAAAACAATGCCTATATACCCACTTCTTGCGCTGCACAATCCGCTTATCAAGAAACTCGTCGGCTCCCTCGATCTGTCCCCCAACGAACTCTAGTCTACATTCCCGGCTACTTTTCTTGACTATTTGCTGTAGCAGGAGAAAGTAGCGTGAAAGTCGTACTCCCAAGACGACATCCGACAACCGTATGTGTCTCTCAGTGAACTTTAGCGGGACTGCGTAGTAGCTGCAGGAGGCTTTTCGAGATATGAAAATTCTTGTACAACACAGTCTGTCGATGTACGTACGTGACTATGATCATACCGTCAGTTTTCTGGACTGTTAGCTGATTCTTTGCGCCTCCACTGCTGGCAGTCCATCGCTTTCGTTTTAATGCTGCTGTGTGTGCCGCCGTCCAGCACATGGTACAGCACCGGCAATTCCTTCCTACCTCGCGTCCTCTCCCCTTACTCCTAAGACTGTTTCCATAATCCGCTCCTTATCTCTTAATATAGCTCCTATCCAGTTTCTTTTCCCTCTATATATTACATTCAATAATTGTCTCTGTCCTCCCGCTCTTCTCCGAATCTCCAGTTTTCACCAGATCTATCTTATTTTTTCAGCCCTCCGCCACGTCTGTATCTCAAAAGCCTGGTTCTTCCTCATTGTCCACTTTCCAGCACCATACAGGAGGATACTTCATAGGAAACACTTCTTGTCAATTTTCCTTAAATATGTGTCCATATTGCTCCAGAAAACTCTCCTTTTCTTACAAAATGCCTCTTTCGCTATCGCTATCCTGGTTTTAATTGCCGCTCTGAACTTTCAGTCACTTTCTATTCAGATTTCTAGGTACACACGTTATCTTTCTTTACCCAGTACTATCTTTCCCTTTTTACTTCTTACCAAGATATTAGGTTTTTGTTTTGTTTGCACTGATTTTCATTCCATAACGCTTTCCTTCACCTAAAATGAAATTCACTGTTTCATTTCTAAAAGAACTATGTCGTCTGCAAACCTCAAACATCATATCCTTATTCCTCCAACCTCTTGTTACCTAGTACTCAGTCATATTCTCCAAGTAGGACAGAAAAAGATATGAGACAGAGAGCAGCCTAGCGTTACTCGTTTTCCTAATGCACTCCAGTTTGTACTTTATCCTGTTACTATAACTGACGCTTTTTGAGTGAAATATGATGAAATTCTGAGTCACCTTCTTTTCCGGTCCATTTTCTTTTCCCGCATTATAGTTGTAAGCTTCTCCCAAGCTACATTTCCCGGTTCTATAAAAACATTTGTGAACTACATGATTATTTGAAGTGTGCATATTGAACAGCATTAATACAATTTGGCTCATATGGGACCACCATTTCAGGATATTAATTTTTTGTTACTATAGAACATTTCACATTTAATCTAAAATGGATAATTGAGAAATAATTCAGTATCAGCGTGGCCGTGTGTGCTGACCTATCGAAAAGACGACTCCAGCTCAGCAACAGAGTATAAAAAAAAAGAGAGAGAGAGAGAGAGAGAGTGCCTGGCCGAATCCATTAGAAGCTGCAATGTTCAAAACTCAGTCAGGTAGGTCAGCCACCGTCGTGAATCCCGGTACGATCAGTGTACAGCTACGACTCTTTTACGACTCTTTACATCCAGAGCAGGGCTCTACCGAGGCCGTGGAGAGATAGGACCCAGCCGAGGACACAAGTACAAAGGGACCGCAAAAACTGGCCGAAAAGAAAGTAAGAAAGACGGTTTGAGAGTTAACCACGAGAGGTAAGAGAGTTATCCTTCCCTTCGTGTTTATATCTTCTGTCTGCGAGAAGAAGCCATTCCCTTGGCCCACAATAGTAAAAGCACACTGTTGTCACTGTGTGATTTCTACAGTGTCATTTCGTCCACTTACCGTCAAAAAGAAACGACAAGTAGCCAACAGAAGCCTATCGCTGACATGGTTAACGTGTCAACAGTGCGCTAGGTTTACACATCTCCTGCCTACACTACTCGCTCGCGTTCAACAGTGGAGCTTAATCTGCTACATCGTTATCGCATTGTAGGATCTCAAAGTCAACGAATGGGTGCCGAAGTAAATTTGCTGTTTAATCTATGACTTCAAATTTTTACCAATTTCTGCTCTGTGAGGACTGGGACTACACGCAATTGTGAAGCAAGCAAGTACTGAAACAAACTCGCCCGTCCCGCCAGTACTTTCACGGCTCCCTAGTTGCGGTTGGCACGATCTGCTGTATAAATAAGAATTCAAGAATAAGCCTTCTGTAGCTGATTAATAACATTACGTGAGTTAACAGACGTTGTCCGACAGACAGCTGTATTCTGTTCATCTAAGTCGAAATCTCGCGTAAACAGACGTATTCTCTGCCATTCGACATCGACTGCATTGCTCAAGAAGCATCTGTTGTAAGACGACTGGAAGAAGGCCTTACATACGTAGTAAATATTTTGTTGGTATTATAAAGGGACACGCTCTAAAACATGGAAAGTCTTACATTTCTTTGCTAATCACTGTTCTAAACGTATGACCCAGGTACTTCTTGTGCCTGCCTGTCATGCCCTTACAGGTTTATTGACCGTACTTACAAACTTACTCGTATGAAATCTGCTGAATCTGCGCAGAGAAGATTGCAGGAGGGTAGTTATAGGGATTGCAGAGGAGGGGGAACAGCCTTGGCTCTGGTCCAGCGTATGTCGATGCTGCCGATTGCTATCGACGATAAACTTTACTCGCGCAGCCCCGATCGTGGCCTGTTATGGGTGTATACCAAGCCGGTGGAATCATTTCCGCGTAATAACACTTCATCCATAAAATTATTTTGATATTCAGACGGTGATATCAAGAAGACTTCTTAGAAATGCCGGTGATTATCAAGTGAAATATCTATGCCGGCCGAAGTGGCCGTGCGGTTAAAGGCGCTGCAGTCTGGAACCGCAAGACCGCTACGGTCGCAGGTTCGAATCCTGCCTCGGGCATGGATGTTTGTGATGTCCTTAGGTTAGTTAGGTTTAACTAGTTCTAAGTTATAGGGGACTAATGACCTCAGCAGTTGAGTCCCATAGTGCTCAGAGCCATTTGAACCATTTTTTTGAAATATCTACCTGCCGTATCGCGGAGCCTTTCAGTGCACCACTGTACACCAGGGTTTCCCAAACTGTTTTCTGCGGAATACCAGTATTCTGCGGGAAGTGAATTAGGGCTCCGCGAGAAACTTTTAATAACAAGGCGTTTTTCGAGATTTTGACGATACCAATTATATTTTTAAATTTTATTATGACTTCTGTGTTATTTGTTACGATTTAAAATTGAAGTAATCACTGAATAAAATAAGTTTTTATCATTTTTAAAATTAAAAGCCTTCAAAATAAAGAAGATGTTCCATCGCAGGATTTTTAAAGTGTTTCATCAGAGGAAAAGTCTGAGAACCCCTGCTGCAGACGAGTGGAGAGCAGAAAGCGCAAGCAATAGTAGTGGAGTATAGCACCAGCCCGGCACAGTTCCCCCTTACCCCGTTATGAGGAAGTCGGCCTCAGGGCGCGCGTGACTGCATTGCAACAAGGCGTCTGCTGAGTCATGTCACAGCGAGGGCGGAGGGAAGACTCAGAGATCGCCAAGATACGCAGCGCGGAAGAGATCCTCTCAT
This sequence comes from Schistocerca serialis cubense, assembly GCF_023864345.2. Classification (NCBI taxonomy): domain Eukaryota; kingdom Metazoa; phylum Arthropoda; class Insecta; order Orthoptera; family Acrididae; genus Schistocerca; species Schistocerca serialis. Next base: position 595,420,628 of record NC_064639.1, read on the forward strand.
CACTCTAGATAGCAGGAGACAGCTTATTTGCTCGCGGGAGGGGTAAACCTTTCAAAACCACATCTATTCATCAAGCAATTCGAAGAGCTGGAATAGCGTCATGTCACGTTTCTCAGATGTAGGACTGCGTGATTAGTAACTAAAGCTGTTATTAACTCACTAACTGTTGTGAATATTACATGAGACATGTCCTAGCCTTTCACCGACATTTAGACCCACCCAGCTGCGAACGAATTGAGCTCAATGTGGCATTTGAAAAAAAATGTTCGACATAACATTACTCTCATACATGAAGTATTGCCTGAGCTGAAATTTATTTTATGAGGCAAGAATAATAATAGTAGTAATAGCCTTACGTCTATCAGGAAGCCGTATACAACCATTCTTGATGTTAATCTAGCATTTGAACAGCTACCAATCAACGCTTTCCTATTGAACACGAGCTTTTGAAACATCCGACTGCTTTCGTTGAGCGCCATGTTGCTGAGAAGAAAGGCGATTTGAATCTATTCTTCAGCCATCCTTTCTATGATTTTCTCAAATCAGTTGAGCAGAAGGTCCCCACAGTGAGATCATGGCTGAATTCCTCCCTCACACTTGTGTAGATGAGCCAGTAATCCGTCTTTAATACGAGGGTCGTTCATAAGTAATGCCTCACATTTTTTTTAAAAAAAGCCGTTAATATACATACACAAACTTCCCTGTTGGTGCTCGCATTTGATGTTTGATCTGTGCGCCGGTGAAGTTTCGAACCGTTCTGGCAAATGGCAGAGCCGTAGTACAGCGTCAAAATGGCGTCTACATAGGACTCACGTTACAAGCAGCGTCCTGTTATTATTGAATTCTTGTGTACAGAAAAAGAAACCATGGTGATCATCCTTAAATCATTTTGTGTGCGGTGTATGGCGAAGCTGCATTTGATAATAGTACAGTTGGGCAATGGGTAAAGAAAGTTACAGCCTCAGGAAATGCGGAAACAAAACTCCATGATCAACCACGCTCGGGACGTACTGTCACAGCTACTGCTTCAGACATGCTGAATCGTGCGGATGGCATTATTCGTGCCGACCGGCGCATCTCAACTCGACAATTGGCTCTACAGTTGTAGATCGTTTGGAAGTGCGTCTGCAATGATCGAGTCTGTCGGATATTCAAAGAGGAGCTCACAGTGGGTTCCACAAATGCTCACAGTGGACCACAAGATTCAAAGAGAGGCCATTTCATCTGAATTGTTGGAGCGTTTGAGACCGACGGAGAGGCCTTTCTGTCACGGATCGTTAGGGAGGACGAAAGCTGGGTGCTTCACTTTGCGTCGGAAAAAAAAGGGCAGTCTGTGGAGTGGCATCATCCTCATATACCACAAAAGAAGAAAATCAAGACAAGCCCCTCTGTCAGAAAAGTCATGGTGACAATCTTCTGGGATTGTGATGGTGTCTTTCTCGTGGATGTGATGCCAAGAGGGTCAACCATCAATTCAGAGGCATACCTGAAGACTCTGAATAAAGTCAAGAACCGTGTCTGACGCGTTCGATCGGACAAGAATCCAGCAGAAATCTTGCCCCAAGACGATAATGCACGCCCACACACAAGTCTGAGAACCCGGGAACACATCGCTAAATTGGGTTGGACATCATTGCCTTATCCACCCTACAGTCCAGACCTGGCGCCCTCGGACTTCCACCTCTTTGGGCTGCTTAAAAATTCCCTATGGGAAACACACTTAAGAAGATGACGAGAGTGTCAGTCACGCAGTGAAAACGTGGCTACGTCTGCAGGACAAGAGCTTTTATCAGCAGGGAATACATGCTCTTCCACGACGTTGGCGTACGGTCATAGAACGCGGTGGAGACTACATAAAAAACAGGATATGGACAAGACATGTTGATGTATATTGTCACCAAATTCTGACTCTTAACAATAAATTTGTTCAGAAAAAAGGGGGGCATTACCTATTGAACGACCTTTGGAACATCGATTTTAACTGGACGTTGTGCTGTCTTTCCTTTCCCTCAAATAATTCCTACTGTTATCCTAATGTGAAAGTAGTCATGAAGTGCTGAGTCTCTGTACGTGTATCTAAAGATTAAGCTCTGGTTTTGTTGCACTTCATCTGATTTAATAGATCTTTGGCTTATTTAAGAGTCGAAACGTAGAAAGTGGACTCAGGACTCGTGCTTAGCATATGCTGCCTGACCAGGCGTCCTAGCGGTATGAAGGTATATCGACGAACTGTTTGAGACGGGGTATCTCCTGTTCCTTATTGTTGCGCGTTGCTTTTTACTCCTTGCCCGGAAATGAGGCCACAATCAACAGTGTCAAATTTTAGGTCTTTTTCTATCTTTAATGCGCCGTGCACTTTTTCCAAAACCGGCCAGGTCATCGCGGTCGTAGTGATTGCTATCACCATGATGTCAGGACTATTCTGAATGCCAGTAGGTGATGTACTCAATATTTCTGTGTTTTATTATCACATATGTCATGTTATGGGTACCTAGCTCTTCTGACAAGGGAAGTGCGTACTTCGAACGCTCAGAACCGCACGAAAATGTGCTTAGAATATATACAATATAAATCGCTCGTCCCGAAAACAGTGTTATGAGTCATTTGCATGCAAAACTGCGCGTCTTACCACGACAGACATTTGAAAAAACACTAGAGCCGAGATTTTATGTAGTTACATATTCTGTTTCTTCATTTGTAGATACAAGAAAAAATAAATATCGACGAATTACACTGAAAGGATCATGATTTCAAAATTTTTAATTACATATCTTTACATATTTTCAGGAATAATACATATTTCACTCTGGACTATATAATTTTACAGTAAATTATTGCAGAATTATTGTACTTTTTCGTACGTCCTGTTCGTTTTCGTTACGTAGCAAGAAAGGGAAAAATTATAGTTTTATTATGGTGCTCTCATGTTACACTCAACGTTTAATTGCACGAGTTCGATGCGGAGAATAATGACTCGTTTTAAACGCTTACCTTTCTTATTCTCAAACGCTTTAGAGTCAGGTGCATTCAAGGTAACCATGGCACCGGTTGCGTCTTCGTTGTCACCAAAGCTGCTAACGTGGTTTCTATTGACAGTGCTTAAACCACTGATGGTGGAATTGTTCTCTGCCAAACTTGTGATAACATATAGGATATACGCTGAAATGTCAAACTGAACAACATTTACGAAGCGATCTATATATTACGTACAAACAACGGATTTATTCAAAGAAGGAGGTTCTACTCATGCAGTTGGAGGGACAGCCTAAGTACTATAACAGTGAATTCTACAAAGGCTGTGTTTTTCATTGCTTGCAGGGAACAAATTTTAGGTACCTCAATTTAAACATTTCTTACTGCAGTCGCAGTATTCCCGACGAGTTCATTCTCAATAAGAATTACCTGGATTCTTGCTATGTTGATATATTGGAAAAAAGCAGAGCTGACATTGGCAAATCACCGATATGGATTTACGTTGATGAGACGACGGGTACTGTAGGCGACTTCATCGCTACTCTAGCTGTAGGCAATTTGGACTCTGACGCTGCTTCTAAACCGTATTTAATTTACTGTAAACCTTTGGAGGCAACAAATAATTCAGTAATGGTGGACTTGAGTACTATGGCCAGATGGCACAAAAGAAGAGAGGATAATACAGATGAATTCACGTGCAGCTCCTTCGTGTTAAAGCGAGGAAATCGCTTAAGGTGTTTTATCCAAACTTAGTGCACGTTACATGTACGGCTCATGCATTGCAGCGAGTGGCAGAGACAGTTAGACATCAATTCCCAGAAGTAAATGCACTGATGTCATCAACGAAGGTCTTTTTAAAATGTCCTTATCGTGTACAACGATACAAGCAGCACCTGTCTGATGTACCTCTGACCCAGAGCCAATGATAACACGGTGGGCAAGATGGATTGAAGATGTGATTTTCTACAGTAAGCACTTTCTTCTGGTCCTTTCGTGTCTATGAGTGAATCCTTATCGGTATTCAACAGTTCTAAAGTGCTTAGTTCATTTTCATACATGGCAAGTCACTTCAGCTGGCTTCCCGGTTGCATCAAGAAACTGGAGACTTCAAGTATGCCTCTCCAAGACTCCGTGGGAATGATGGAAAATGCAGTTCGGAACTTTAGTGTTGTACCAGTGAAGTGGCTGGCGTAGTTTCCAGTAAATTGCAATCTGTGATGAATTAGAAATTTTGTAAATTTGTGGTAAGATCGTATGGGACCAAACTGTTTAGATCATCGGTCCCTAAGTTTACACACTACTTGATCTAACTGAAACTAACGTACACTGTGGACAACACACACTCGTGCCCGAGGGAGGACTCGGACCTCCGACGAAGGCAGCCGTGCAGACCGTGACGAGACGCCTGAGAACGCGCGGCTACCCCGCGCGGCCATCAATTAGAAACGCCTCACAGCCGATCCACGCTCGCACCGAATGCCACCCTTCCGCAACACATTATATTCCTGTTCGCTACTTAGAGATTCCCACAGAAGGTCGAACGTATTTTGTTCGTTTGCACTGAAGAAAGTGGATCCATTGCCCAGCCAGGCTTATCAATTATTTTGATGCATGGTGTCAGTTAATTACCTTCGTGCCGCTATAACCACGTCGGAAACCTTTTCGCTTGAATCACCTGAGTACACATGACAGCTCCGCCAGTGCACTGCCCTTTTATATAGCACTTCCATATAAATATGCACCGTTGACTTCTCGCAAACATGAGAGATCTTTCTTAATTTATAAAAACATATTATCAGACAGAAGACGGTGCATGAGAACAAAACATTTGGAAAAGTACATTATGATTACATGTGCATCCCGTTCCAGTGTGACTTAAATCTTTAAATAGAGACATTTATGCTAAATACTTTCTAGCAGAAGTGAAATGATTAAGAATTAAGATAGATATTTGACTTGCCTACCTGTGAACTTATATTTTCTAGCAAAGAAATATAGAGTTCGGATTTTACATATAATTGCCTCGTTAGATATTTATTTGCATATTGCACCAATTTTGATTACGTATTTATGTACATATTTCTTAATTTGATATTACATAAAATCCGAGCTCTAATGAATATCTATTCAAGCATTGGTAACACAAAGAAACAAAATATCGATACAATAGGACCAAAAACACACATACCTCAATGTCGTGACTAATTGCAATTTGCCTCCGTTGAAAATAATTACGCCACCTGAACAACAAACTTTTCTACTGAGCTCGTAGTGCTGAACAGCTTTCAGTCTTCAAAGCGCACATGTGGAATTTCAACCAACAATACGCACATCTGACTCAACCAACAATACGCACATCTGACTAAAGCGAATTTTTCGCATTCAGCATCACTTCGGCGTTCAAGCAGTTTAGTATCATTCACACACTAATTACATTTTCAAGCGATCGTGTTGCTAGTTCAATGTCGTAACCTGCATTTTTCCAAGCACATAGTAACGTCGGCTTGCATTTCAGTGCAAAAAGTTGACTATTTAGCACAGAATGAACTGTGGCGATGAAATCAAGATCGTGTAGATTTACTTGTGATCTTTTTGTATTGAGAAACGTAAACTCCGTCCACTGGTTCTGTCAGGCCCGTCGGTAACGACCGACCGCCATGTCATCCTCCGCCAATGGCGTCATTGGATGCTGCGTGGAAAGTTATGCAGTCAGCACTCCGCTCTTCCCGCCAGAACCGGTCAAGTACTGTAGCTGCTCAATTGGCGTCACTAGTTGGAGTGTACTCCGCATAACAGTCATCCCACCTAGGGAAAATTCCTGGTAGTACTGGCAATCGGACCCGGGTCCCCTTGTGACAGCCAGATGCGCTGACCTATCAGCTACGGAGGCGGACTTTTTACATTGTAGTCTTACGAAATCAACGGTCCTTCTCAGGCAGAGTTTATATTGCCCAAAGAAGTACGCATCAGAAAGTTGACAATATTTTGCCGTCTTCGGTGTGTTTTTGGTCCTGTTTTATAGATGTTTTACATCCTCTTAGACCTTTAATGGGTGATCATTCAAATGCCTCTCGCGGTAAGACTCGTAGATTTGCATGCGAATGGCTCGTACGAATGTTTTTTGGAATGAGCAATTTATATTCTAAGCATATTTTCGTACGGTTCTGATCAGGTCACGCGCTTTCATTGTGAACGAAAGGGGAGGTTGAAACACAGTCCTAACTCATAGCCTAGTCCTCTCAAATATCACAAAGCGTAATGTACTACAACTCCGTTCGATATTACTCTTAAAAAGTGGCAATGTTGGCCAGCTGTAACAACCAAATATCTGATGCGGGAGTCTACAATTAGACATGCTCACGTCAGGCACATGTCGCGAATTTTCTGTTCACTCACCTTGCGTCTTCTATGATTGTGTCCCCTTCGCAGACGATATTGCACGTCTTCAGGCCCGATGGTAACATCTTGACAGCAACGAAGATCACTACGCCATTGGCAAGGTATAATTGCGTAATTTTCAGCGATGTCATAATGTTACATAATTATATGCGTGATTAAAAAGTTTCCGTTCGAAGGCCGTACAGTGCAGAATCGGTACGTCGATCAAGCAAAATCGCCATGAACATCGAGGCAGTTATCCAGCCAACGCATCGAGTTCGAGTACCAGTTTGGTAAAAAGCCGTGTCCTGCTGCATGAAGAGGTCCATAACTGCCTGCTGCCTATTCTTGTCCAATAGGGATTGTTGACCCTTTAAGGTTCGGGCGAATGGCATCATAAATGCTTCGGGAGAGATCAGGACTACAGAGCGGGTGTTCCAGTGTCTTACACTTCACTTGGTGTAATTTCTGCATTACGACATTTGCGATACGGGGACGTGCTATCATGAAGCAGCAGCCCCCGTGGTCACGCATCATTCCACAATAGTGGTTTTCGACAGACGTGCTGTCTCATACACATTCTTCATTATCCGGTGGATGCCTGACGATGTTTGTTCTGCGGCAGGCAAGAAAAGAATAACAGCACGTTGGTCCTGTTTGGACACATTTGATAATAACGTCGCTATAGTTCACCGCACGCACATCGGAAAGACACGAGTGCCGCAGTAACCCCTCTCCTACATGTCTGTGCTTATATACTCGCATCAGAGTCGCTTCTGTGTCGCCCTGTCTGTGACTGTAGCTTCTAGATTATGGATACCATATTTTATTAATATGTTGTACAATAACTACCGCTGTGCAATTTACACTCCTGGAAATGGAAAAAAGAACACATTGACACCGGTGTGTCAGACCCACCATACTTGCTCCGGACACTGCGAGAGGGCTGTACAAGCAATGATCACACGCACGGCACAGCGGACACACCAGGAACCGCGGTGTTGGCCGTCGAATGGCGCTAGCTGCGCAGCATTTGTACACCGCCGCCGTCAGTGTCAGCCAGTTTGCCGTGGCATACGGAGCTCCATCGCAGTCTTTAACACTGGTAGCATGCCGCGACAGCGTGGACGTGAACCGTATGTGCAATTGACGGACTTTGAGCGAGGGCGTATAGTGGGCATGCGGGAGGCCGGGTGGACGTACCGCCGAATTGCTCAACACGTGGGGCGTGAGGTCTCCACAGTACATCGATGTTGTCGCCAGTGGTCGACGGAAGGTGCACGTGCCCGTCGACCTGGGACCGGACCGCAACGATGCACGGATGCACGCCAAGACCGTAGGATCCTACGCAGTGCCGTAGGGGACCGCACCGCCACTTCCCAGCCAATTAGGGACACTGTTGCTCCTGGGGTATCGGCGAGGACCATTCGCAACCGTCTCCATGAAGCTGGGCTACGGTCCCGCACACCGTTAGGCCGTCTTCCGCTCACGCCCTAACATCGTGCAGCCCGCCTCCAGTGGTGTCGCGACAGGCGTGAATGGAGGGACGAATGGAGACGTGTCGTCTTCAGCGATGAGAGTCGCTTCTGCCTTGGTGCCAATGATGGTCGTATGCGTGTTTGGCGCCGTGCAGGTGAGCGCCACAATCAGGACTGCATACGACCGAGGCACACAGGGCCAACACCCGGCATCATGGTGTGGGGAGCGATCTCCTACACTGGCCGTACACCACTGGTGATCGTCGAGGGGACACTGAATAGTGCACTGTACATCCAAACCGTCATCGAACCCATCGTTCTACCATTCCTAGACCGGCAAGGGAACTTGCTGTTCCAACAGGACAATGCACGTCCGCATGTATCCCGTGCCACCCAACGTGCTCTAGAAGGTGTAAGTCAACTACCCTGGCCAGCGAGATCTCCGGATCTGTCCCCCATTGAGCATGTTTGGGACTGGATGAAGCGTCGTCTCACGCGGTCTGCACGTCCAGCACGAACGCTGGTCCAACTGAGGCGCCAGGTGGAAATGGCATGGCAAGCCGTTCCACAGGACTACATCCAGCATCTCTACGATCGTCTCCATGGGAGAATAGCAGCCTGCATTGCTGCGAAAGGTGGATATACACTGTACTAGTGCCGACATTGTGCATGCTCTGTTGCCTGTGTCTATGTGCCTGTGGTTCTGTGAGTGTGATCATGTGATGTATCTGACCCCAGGAATGTGTCAATAAAGTTTCCCCTTCCTGGGACAATGAATTCACGGTGTTCTTATTTCAATTTCCAGGAGTGTATATCACCCTTTATCACAACCACTAGGAATTAACAAAGTACAACTGAAAAAGAATGAAGCGCACTTACGTACTATTTTTCCCCGTAGATCGTCACCATCACACGGACATGTTGCCTGGTCGGACGAGTCCCGTTTCAAATTGTATCGAACGGATGGACGTGTACAGGCAACCTCATGAATCCATGGACTCTGGATGTCAGCAGGGGACTGTTAAAGCTGGTGGATGCTCTGTAATGGTGTGGGACGTGTGAAACTGGAGTGATATGGGGCCCCTGATGCGTCTAGATACGACTCTGACAGGTGCACGTACGTAAGCGTCTTGTCGATCACCTGCATCCATTCACGCCCATTATACATTCCGACGGACTTGGACAACTCCAGCAGGACAATGCGACACCCCACACGTCCAGAATTGCTACAGAGTGGCTCCAGGAACACTCTTCTCAGTTTAAGTACTTCTGCTGGCCACCAAATTCCACAGAAATGAACATTATTAAGCATATCTGGGATGCCTTGCAACATGGTGTACAGAAGAGATCTCCACCTCCTTTTATGGATTTATGGGCAGCCTTACAGGATTCGTGGTGTCAGTTCCCTCTAGCACCACTTCAGACATTAGTGGAGTCCATGCCACATCGTGTTGTGGCACTTCTGCGCGCTCGCAGGGGCCCTACACGGTATTAGGCAGGTGTACCAGTTTCTTTGGCTCTTCAGTGTATATGGTTCAATGGCGTGATGCAAATCTTTAAATTGGGCGCCATTTCGTTGACTTGCGTGTCTCTAATCTATCCTAGTCACTCAACCGGGGAATGGGGGCCTGTGGTTTAAAGAATCCAAACCAAGTGTCGTTTCTGGCGACACTTCGTTGGGAGGTGGAGGCTAGGTTAAAACGAAGACTAAAAAATCCGTCGTCGGGCCGAGATTCCATCTCATGATTTTTCGGTTCTCAGGAACGTGCTTTATCGTTAAACCAGCAGGCCCAACGTCTGCATAGGTACTTCGCCTATAGATTTTAATGACTGAATTTACGGGTATCAAAATACATGACGTAAATGGCCATATCTTTTGATTGCATTGACGTAGAAGGTTAAATATTTGACACCGCCTAGGGCCCTAGACTAAATTTCAACATGATACAGCTACCCGTCTCTGAGAAAAAAGGGTCTTAACCGTCGGGTCAGACAGACAGGACAACAAAGTGATCCTATAGGGGTCCGTTTTTACCGTCTGAGAAGGGATCCCTAAAAAGACAACCAGTAAGGCAAAAAGGCACTATGTATTGCCTTCTATTATTTGATGAGATTCTATGTATATATTTTCTCCAGAAAATCAGAGGTGTGTTGAAATGCTTGGACGTCACTTTCCGTATTGTTTGACTTCACAGAAGTTTACAAAACAAACCTCGTCCAGAACATCCGTTGCACATGTAGCTTTGCTCTTTAATGAGCTACTGTAGCTCCTAAATTCTGAAACTACGAGGGCGTGCAGAAAAGTAATGCCTCCGAATTTTTTATGTGGGAACTCTTTAAGATTTATAAATAAAACAAACTTTATTAACATTGCACATCTTTATTTTTCACGTCTGTATATTTATTTCTCAACATAGTAAGCCTGGCGACGAACACATTCCTCCCAACGAGAGACCAGTCCATTAATACCGTCACTGTAGCATATTTAACTTTGTTGACACAGCCACAAACTCACCTCTGCTCACTACGCAAGTGAAGTCCTTGGAGGCGTTAATTAAGTTTCGGAAACAGATGAAAATGGGATGGGGCCAAGTCGGGACTGTATGGAGGATAATCGATGACAGTGAACCAAAGCCGTCGGCTCGCTGCAAACGTCTGAGCACACGTGTGTGGTCTGGTGGCCCACCGTCATGTTACACGGTACAATTCGGAGCCTCTTACTGGCAGTGGGTTGCAGATTGCGTCAGCGAAGCGAGAAAGTCCACTGAGTAATATGCACGACAAGTAACACCTGAAGCGATACTTAGAACAGCATTAAAAATTCGGAGGCAATGCTTTTCAGCAAGTTCTCGTACATTCTGGTTTTTTTGAATCACGATGGTAATTTAGAAACACACTTTTCGCCTTTCGGTACTGGGCTACACGAAGTTACGTTATATTGGCGTTCCTTCTAATGGATAACACCAACATTTGACGGTGACGTCGATTTACGTTCCCTTCCGTTCCGTTGGCGTCCAACTGAATCGTAAACAAGGAAGAAGAAGAAACTATGCGGTTTCGTGTCGTGTCCTGAGTGACGTCTACATAGCAGTCTTTGGAGATGCTTGTCTGTGGCGAAGGGCACACGCCCTTCGCCGCCGTCTCCCTGACCTAGCGCCAGTGCCCGCGGTTGTCCCGGGGCTTCGTGGCCAACAACAAGTGGTCGCCTCATCACACGACGGCGGCAGCCAAGAGCGCGGTCTACGCGGCGCCACAGTGCTGGGCCCAGTGGGCGCGGTCAAGTTCGCGGGCCCCTGTGCGCCGCTGCTCCGTGCTGCGTGCCGTCTGCTTCTTCTGACGCGGCCTCTTAACCTGCATTCAGAATACAACACTGAATTGTTCCTTACACATTTTGTGCTGGCGTAAGCTGTCGCCAGCACATCGATCGGCAAAGATGAAGCGCGAAGATCGATTAGTAGGAGCTGCATCAAGCACGCCGATCACGAGAGGCCAGAGACACACCAACAAGCAACACGCTTCCAACGCCCTCTCGTCAGCATGTATTTAGTCCGCCGTCGCCGGCCTCACTCACTCACTCACTCACTCAATCAATCATGCAGTTTGGCGTCTGTCAGTTTACGCGCAGAGCAGGTTTAGTTCGTCACAGGCTACGACACTACACAGCGACCAGATTAGTGACTATAGCAGGACTAGTTCAAATGGTTCTGAGCACTATGCGACCTAACGTCTGAGGTCATCAGTCGCCTAGAACTTAGAACTAATTAAACCTAACTAACCTAAGGACGTCACACACATCCATGCCCGAGGCAGGATTCGAACCTGCGACCGTAGCGGTCACGCGGTTCCAGACTGAAGCGCCTAGAACCACACGGCCACACCGGCCGGCCCAGGACTAGTTCACCTCAGCCAGAATTGTACTTAATATCAGTCTGCAACAGGGCTATTACTGATGAGCTTGTACGATAACACATGGACTCTATTCAAGTTGAGTCAAGTTTTCCAGTTCATGTAAATAAAGAACCGTTTTAACACTATGCCGTCCGGCGACACCACAGTGGTGTGAGCATAGTATCGCGCAGTGGCCGACGACAGCACATTAGTATCTTTTGCATTCTGTTACTGTTTTGTTTAGGTAACAATGAGTTGCACACGTCAACAAGTGTTTTGTTTTTATAAGTACTTCTGCCCTTTGATCATGGCGGACGAAAGAGACAAAAAATGGTTCAAATGGCTCTGAGCACTATGGAACTTAACTTCTCAGGTCATCAGTCCCCTAGAACTTAGAACTACTTAAATCTAACTAACCTAAGGACATCACACACATCCATGCCCAAGGCGGGATTCGAACCTGCGACCGTAGCGGTCGCGCGGTTCCAGACTGTACCGCCTAGAACTGCTCGGCCACCTCGGTCGGCCTAAAGAGACAATAGGATTATTTACGATGAATGCGCGGACGTCTTGTCGGACGTTCCGGATGACTTGGCCGATTGGGAAGAAAACATTGGATATAAAAAAATGAAAGTGAAGCAGAATCGTAGGAAGATAGTGAAATACGTCCAAGAAGAATTCTACGAACGCTACGTTTGCCAACTGATTCGGCTGAATCAGACGAAGAAGACAATGCACAGTGGTCAGACTTTGATTTACCTAGGACCAATAATAAATTTGAAGGATCCCCGGCTCCAAACATACACTCCTGGAAATTGAAATAAGAACACCGTGAATTCATTGTCCCAGGAAGGGGAAACTTTATTGACACATTCCTGGAGTCAGATACATCACATGATCACACTGACAGAACCACAGGCACATAGACACAGGCAACAGAGCATGCACAATGTCGGAACTAGTACAGTGTATATCCACCTTTCGCAGCAATGCAGGCTGCTATTCTCCCATGGAGACGATCGTAGAGATGCTGGATGTAGTCCTGTGGAACGGCTTGCCATGCCATTTCCACCTGGCGCCTCAGTTGGACCAACGTTCGTGCTGGACGTGCAGACCGCGTGAGACGACGCTTCATCCAGTCCCAAACATGCTCAATGGGGGACAGATCCGGAGATCTTTCTGGCCAGGGTAGGTGACTTACACCTTCTAGAGCACGTTGGGTGGCACGGGATACATGCGGACGTGCATTGTCCTGTTGGAACAGCAAGTTCCCTTGCCGGTCTAGGAATGGTAGAACGATGGGTTCGATGACGGTTTGGCTGTACCGTGCACTATTCAGTGTCCCCTCGACGATCACCAGTGGTGTACGGCCAGTGTAGGAGATCGCTCACCACACCATGATGCCGGGTGTTGGCCCTGTGTGCCTCGGTCGTATGCAGTCCTGATTGTGGCGCTCACCTGCACGGCGCCAAACACGCATACGACCATCATTGGCACCAAGGCAGAAGCGACTCTCATCGCTGAAGACGACACGTCTCCATTCGTCCCTCCATTCACGCCTGTCGCGACACCACTGGAGGCGGGCTGCACGATGTTGGGGCGTGAGCGGAAGACGGCCTAACGGTGTGCGGGACCGTAGCCCAGCTTCATGGAGACGGTTGCGAATGGTCCTCGCCGATACCCCAGGAGCAACAGTGTCCCTAATTTGCTGGGAAGTGGCGGTGCGGTCCCCTACGGCACTGCGTAGGATCCTACGGTCTTGGCGTGCATCCGTGCGTCGCTGCGGTCCGGTCCCAGGTCGACGGGCACGTGCACCTTCCGCCGACCACTGGCGACAACATCGATGTACTGTGGAGACCTCACGCCCCACGTGTTGAGCAATTCGGCGGTACGTCCACCCGGCCTCCCGCATGCCCACTATACGCCCTCGCTCAAAGTCCGTCAACTGCATACACGGTTCACGTCCACGCTGTCGCGGCATGCTACCAGTGTTAAAGACTGCGATGGAGCTCCGTATGCCACGGCAAACTGGCTGACACTGACGGCGGCGGTGCACAAATGCTGCGCAGCTAGCGCCATTCGACGGCCAACACCGCGGTTCCTGGTTGTGTCCGCTGTGCCGTGCGTGTGATCATTGCTTGTACAGCCCTCTCGCAGTGTCCGGAGCAAGTATGGTGGGTCTGACACACCGGTGTCAATGTGTTCTTTTTTCCATTTCCAGGAGTGTATTTCCCAAAGATACACAGAGCGTCGAGGATATCGTAGAATTATATATTGGGAACGATCTATTTGCGTATGTTAGCAACGAAACCAAAAAGCACTACTGTCAAAATTGGTATAGAACGAAACTGGATTTTAAAAAATGCCAAATTTGTCGACGTTACGGGAACCTAACTTAGAAAATGGTTTGGGCTTGCTATCCTTATGGGAACTGTAAGAAAAGCAAGGATCAATGATTATTGGTCAACGAATCCGTTGATAAAAGCACTCCGTCTTCAAGCCACGAGTGGCCTACCGGGACCATCGGACCGCCGTGTCATCCTCGGTGGAGGATGCGTTTAGGAGGGGCGTGGGGTCAGCACACCGCTCTCCCGGTCGTAAGATGGTATTCTTGACCGAAGCCGCTACGATTCGATCGAGTAGCTCCTCAATTGGCATCACGAGGCGGAGTGCACCCGAAAAATGGCAACAGCGCATGGCGGCCTGGATGGTCACCTATCCAAGTGCCGACCACGCCCGACAGCGCTTAACTTTGATGATCTCACGGGAACCGGCGTATCCACTGCGGCAAGGCCGTTGCCCAAACCGTTGATAGACACACCGATATTTCTCAAAACGATGTCCCGCAACCGATTCAGACAAATATTATCATTTTTACATTTTTCCGACAGCAACAATAAACTGGATAATGCCGACCGGCTTGTCAAAGTGCAATTCGTAATTGTTTAAACTTTTTGGAAAAATAATCAAACGTTTAATCTTAGTCAAAACATTTCAATTGATGAAGGAATGATACCGTGGCATGGACGGTTAAATTTCAAAGTTTACAATCCGTCGAAAATTACGAAATACGGCATACTCATTCGGATGCTGTGTGGTGCGAGTACGGGATATATTTTCTCATTCAAGATATATTCCGGCGCTGGACAGCCTTTAACAAAAACAGTGACGGAACTATTGACACCTTCTGAAGGAAAGTGGCATCACCTCTGCATGGATAATTATTATAATTGTGTAGAACTTGCAGAGAAGTTACTTGAAACGAAAATTCGAGTTTGTGGAACGAAACGGCAAAATAGAGGATTTCCGGAAAATTAAAACGCGCAAAAGTCAATGTGTTTTAAGCTTGTCATCAACGGAAAGGTGGAAGCGGCCGGCGACAAGCCAAGTAATCCGACTTACCGCTGCCGGCGCCAAGCGAATATATTTGTACGAGACGTGCGGACGGCAAAGTGTAAATCCACGTTTTCATTTGTACTGTAGGAAGATGATACCGGCCACCCATAACAACATCTTCTCCCTTGCTTCCTTGCGGTACAAGACTACACATTTCACGTGAACTAAACCATAACTGAAACTTCCTGACAGATTAAAACGGTGTACCGGACCGGGTCTCATCAAGCCTGAGGCTTTTGTCCTTTACAGTGCTGTGCCAACTGAGCACAACTCGGATCAGGCTCTCACGGCTTTACTTCCGTCAATACCTTTTCTCCTACGTTCCAATTCTGGAAACAGCCCCCACAGCTGTGGCTGTTTCTTTCTTGCAGAATCCTTTCTTCCAGGAGCTCTAGTCCCGCTACAAAGCACTTCAATAGCTCAGACGGTAAAGCACTTGCCTGTGAAAGACCCGATTTGGCGTACCGTTTTGAACTGCCAGGAAGAGTGAATATTCATTCTGGGAACAATAATTACCAGAATGTTACTCGTTTTGAATATTAGGGTTAACGAAGGCACCCTGTTTCGCGAACATTTTTTGAATGTACCATAAACTGAAATCAGCGGCTTTTTGTTTTTTGCTTTCACTCAGACATATTTCAGCATTATTGCGTCATCTTCAGCTTCAGTTCAGTAATTCCTATGTCGAGATATTCAGTAAGCTCAAAGTCAGGGTTAGTCATCACGAAATTGGTAGCAGCGAGTTGCCGTCTGTACATAGTTGAGCCTCTTAATGTCCAGTATTTCAGGCAGTGATACTTTCTGTCCACTGTGTCCAATGTGCAGTAATTCTACGTCTATTACATTACTGTATCTCATTACCCAATGCAATTTTATCACTCAGACACATCTTACTGTGTTAGTACTATACAAGCCACTGAAATCAGATCGACAACTACAGCGCTCCAAAGCGAACGATATGGTTTTTTTTCTTTTTCTTTGTTACAAGAGAAGGGAGGTGACCGATATTTTTTCCGCTGAGCTTGTGCGGCGGCTGCGTGATTTTATTTCTACAGGCGGACTTTCTCTTATTTTCTGAGACCGAGCATTTACGTCTGGGTTGTCGCAGTACAATTCGGTTGCATAAGTATTTCTGTTATCGTTGCTCTTTGCAGTGCCTACCTCGTGGTAATAGGTTCTTGCATTGTTAACAAGGAATTCCTAGCTGTGGGCTATTTACAGGCACGGAAGATAGGGTTGCCGTATCTAGCTGGGACCTCGTCGCGACACTCTGAGATGGGGATGTAGAAATGAAGTAAAAATTTTGTTTAATATAATTACTTTCTATTTACAACACAATTACATGAAATCTTTTTCGGCAGAAATAGTTGGTACGCCAAATTTTTCTGAAGATTTCACCTTTTTCAGTAAGCCTTTTTTTGCTTTTACATATTTATAAAACTCCATGCAAGTCAGCTTGTAGTTGAATTGGTACTTGAAGATTGACTCCACAATCCCTGGCAACAGTCGATTTCTTTCGTCAGTCCAGTGGGACATCAGCGAAAATACTCTTTCCACATTGGCGTTGTGTGCGGAAATAGAAAGCAAATACTCGCATAATTTTAGCAATTGCCATTTTCCTTTAGGGTTTTCGGTTTACTGAAGAAAGTAAATTCACCTCTCTTCCCCGTAGCGTTTAGACTTCTATTCTTCCGAGTCACGCTTAGTTTCTAAAATGCTCTTCGGCTTCATATATTCCTGAAGACAATTGTCGCCTGAAATATTCACTCCATTTTCAGTCAGGTGTTTTCAATTATCATCCAATGTGGGGTGTCAGATAGCGTCTTCCAATCAAATATTTCATATTTATTACATATACATCTACGTGATTACTCTGCTGTTCACAGTACAGTGCCTGGCAGACGGTTCAATGTACCACCTTCAAGCTGTCTCTCTAACGTTCCACTCACGAACGGCGCGTGCGAAAAACGAGCACTTAAATTTTTCAGTGCTAGCCCTGATTTCTCGTATTTTATCGTGATGATCATTTCTCCCTATGTAGGTGGGTGCCAACAGAATGTTTCCGTAATCGGAGGAGAAAGTAGGTGATTGAAATTTTATGAGAAGATCCCGTCGCAACGAAAAACGCCTTTATTTTTATGATTGCCACTCCAATTCACGTAACATGTCTGTGACACTATCTCCCCTGTTTCGCGATAGTACAAAACGAGCCGCCCTTCTTTGAACTTTTTCGATGTCATCTATCAGTCCCACCTGATGCGGATCCCACACCGCACACCAGTATTCCAGAATAGGGCGGACAAGCGTGGTATAAGCAGTCTTTTGTAGACCTGTTGCACCTTCTAAGTGTTCTGCCAATGAATCGCAGTCTTTGGTTAGGTTATTTATAATTGTTATCCCTAAGTATTTAGTTTAATTTACAGCCTTCAGATTTGTGTGACTTATCGCGTAATCGAAATTTAACGGATTTCTTTCGGTACTCATGTGAATAACTTCACACTTTTCTTTATTCAGGGTCAATTGCCACTTTTCGCACCATACAGACATCTTATCTACATCATTTTGCAATTCGTTTTGGTCATCTGATGACTTTACAAGACGGTAAATGATAGCATCATCTGCAAACAATCTAATAGGGCTACTCAGATTGTCTCCTATTACGTTAATATAGATCAGGAACAATAGAGGGCCTGTAACACTTTCTTGGGGAACGCCGGATATTGCTTCAGTTTTACCCGATGACTTGCCGTCCATCACTAACAACTGTAACCTTCCTGACAGGAAATCATGAATCCAGTCGCACAACTGAGGCAGTATTCCATAGTTTGGTTAGAAGACGCAGTTTGGTTAGAAGACGCTTGTGAGGAACTGTGTCGAAAGCCTTCTGGAAATCTAAAAATATGGAATCAATTTGAGATCCCCTGTCGATAGCACTCATTACTTCAGGAGTATAAAGAGCTAGTTGTGTTTCACAAGAGCGATGTTTTGTGAATCCGTGCTAACTATGTGCCAATAAACCGTTTTCTTCGATGTAATTCATAATTCTGGAACACAGTATATGTTCCAAAACCCTACTGCAAATCGACGTTAGTGATATGGGCCTGTAATTCAACGGATTACTCATGTTTCCCTTTTGGGGTGTTGGTGTGACTTGAGCAATTTTCCAGTCTTTAGGTACGGAACTTTCTGTGAGCGAGCGGTTGTATATAATTGCTAAATATGGAGTTATTGTACCAGCATACTCTGAAAGGAGCCTCACTGGTATACAATCTGGACCGGAGGCCTTGCCGTTAAGTTATTTAAGCTACTTTGATTCACCAAGGATATCTACTTCTATGTTTCTCATCTTGGCAGTTGTTCTTGAATGGAATTCAGGAATATTTACTTCTTTCGTGAAGGAGTTTCGGAAAACCGTGTTTAATAACTCTGCTTTAGTGGCCCTGTCATCAGTGACTTCACCGTTGTTATCGCGCAGTGGAGGTATTGATTGCGTCTTGCCACTGTTGTGCTTTATGTATGACCAGAATCTCTTTGAGTTTTCTGCCAGATTCCGAGACAGAGTTTCTTTGTGGAAATGCGCTATATTTCGAACTTCATTAAAATAAATAGTCCATTTCTCTAAGTAATCAAATGTTGTGATATGGAAAGCCATTGTCTCTTCCTCAGATTTCAAAATCAAATTAATTATTTCTTGGTTGTGTTCTCATTCTTTCATTTGTTCAAATTTGTTTTGGTCTTGTGATAAACCTTTTACATTTCTTACTTTTATATTTTCGTTTTCTTTAAAGGCAAAGAGAAAAGGTGAAGCGGTAGCCCTGTGTAGAACCTGTGCCTAACGTCATGTATTTTTGATTTTCAGATGTTAAAAAACATAAGATGTTTTCCGGTTCCTCAGTACAAGGAGGGATTCGCGCTCTCCTAGTGAAGGAAGGTAGACGCAAGTATCTTGGCGCGTAATCTAGCCAGCCATTTTATATACAGAGGGAAAAAGAGTATTTTGTGCGTGCAGAACCAATATGAACTAATAAGAATTCATTTGCAGGCACAGCCCAGCCTATTGTGTTTGTACGAGTGGCGAAAAATCAATCTCATTAATTTCAATATATCTAAAAGGCCACATTTCACATTTTATTTATTATTATTCTATTAATATTTTTTTTGTTATGTTATAGTGTGCATGCCAATAGAATTGGCAGTCTCCCTTTCTTTTAGACATATTTGACTGTCGATTAATATATTTCTTATTTCAATTATCAATACTTTATTCTTCTCCATGCTTTTTGTATTCTTTTGAAACAAAGCCAAGTTTGACTGCAGAAACGTGAAGTAAATTTCACTGATCGGACTACTTACGAAATCAGAAATTATTTTAGATGGCCTATTTAGGCATCAAAAACTTGTTTTTAATGGAATCCAAAGCTTAAGGACTGTCCCAACTGCGGACATTAACGACAGCCATCTTATTTTTGAGTGAGATAGAAGAGTCTGATGATTGACATCAAACAGAACTCTTTCACCTTCTCTACCCTCACCGTGTATATTGAAAAATAGTTAAACAATCTCATGACGATTATTTCAATGTCGACAGTTAGCACTCCAGTAATGAGGAGAGTACGGGCAGGGCATCCAGTTCCTTTTACATTTTTTCTATTTCTTCTTTAATTTGGACCCGGCCGAAATGGCCCAGCGGTTCTAGGCGTTACAGTTGGAACCGCGCGACCGCTACGGCCGCAGGTTCGAATCCTGCCTCGGGCATGGATGTGTGTGATGTCCTTAGGTTAGTTAGGTTTAAGTAGTTCTAAGTTCTAGGGGACTGATGACCTCAGAAGTTAAGTCCCATAGTGCTCAGAGCCATTTGAACCATTTGAACTTTAATTTGGTGAAACACTTCCGCTGGCCAAGTCGATAAAGCCCTCCGAAGTAGGTACTGGTATTGTCTCCACAAAAAGCGATTAATTTATCTACTGGAATTTGCAGTTGTCTTAAAAGGTCTAGACAAAACTTTACAGTTGTCTCCGATGTTTCGTTATCCAGTGCTTAAAATTTCAACAGATTCTGTTGGATTCCAGCAGTTTCAGTGAAGTACTGAACAGAGAAGGAACATCTTTTCAGCTGTGTGGTTCGATGCATCGGTGCCTATGCCTTAAAATGAAACTTCTTGCAATTGTTTTATGCATTCGGACACGGAGTGTGGTGCGAGAACTTTTTAACAATCACTGTAGCTTTGGTCCTGGCTGTCGACTGTTTTGAGGTGGCTTTGGAGTCAGGATACATTACGGGATTCAGTTTTACGATACAGTCAAGAGAACTGAAGGAATGATAATGGAACAACGTTATAAATTGTTGTCAGTTCTGCAGTAGCAACGAGCAATTCTTCCTGGGTATCTTCTTTAATCATAATTGTAGAAACAGGCTTTGATGTCGACGCCGCCGCGGATCTACTTGTATGCTTCTTCGTAGAAATGTGAAGCCTCACATTTGCCTTACTTCCGTGAGTTACTGAGGTGAAACAGCTACAAATTACATACAGTGCGTACTGATGCGTGTGTTCTTTCTTGCCAAATGCCATTCTTTTGTGTAATCATCCGAAAAGTGACACTTTCTCTTTCCATCCTTGGGCATTTTCGCATGCTATGATAAGTTTATTAGACGGTAAACAGTCGACAACAACACTTTAGTCATCGAAGTAAACGTCCCTATACTCTTCACGCCCTATATACCCCCAATAAACACTTCAAACATTGCGTACTTGCACTCGTTGCTCGTATTACGTTTAGAAAGAATCGTCTTATCAGTTCGCTATTCACATGGGGATCGCCCGATTCTTCCGCGTGGAACTGATTACATATTTCCAGCCCCGTATTACTGGAGAAGTCTGGTATTTTCTCGAATGATGACGCAAGATGTAGAGGGTGCTTGCATCATCGATACGGGATATGCAACGCCATCTGTCATGCGACCTTTTCAACATAAACTTGTAGTTGTTGTGATCATCAGTCCGGAGACTGGTCTGATGCGGCTCTCCACCTACTCTATCCTGTGCAAGCCTCTTCATCTCTGAGTAACTACTGCAATCTACATCCTTCTGAATCTGTTTACTATGTCTGTTTACTTGGTCCCCCTCTACGATTTTTTACCCGACACTCTACCCTCCAGAACTAAACTGGTGATCCTCTGATGTCTCAGAATGTTTCTTATCAACCGATTCCTTCTTCTAGTCAGGATGTACCACAAAATTTCTTTTCTCCCTAATCCGATTCAATTCCTCCACATTAGCTACGTGATCAACCAATCTAATCTTAAGCAGTTTAAATATACTTCAAGAAAAGACTTCCTGACACTTAAATCTATACTTGATGTTTACAAACTTCTCTTATTCACAAACGCTTTTATTGCCATTGCCAGTCTACAGTTTATATCCTCTCTGCTTTGACCATCAATTACAATTTTGCTGTCCAAAAAGCAAAACTCATCTACTACTTTAAGAAGCCCATTTCCTAAACAAATTCCCTCAGCATCATTTGATTTAATTGGACTACATTCCATTATCCTCGTCTGTCTCCATACCATTGCTTCCCTTTCATGCCCCTCTACTCTTATAGCTACGATCTAGTTTCTGCACAAATTGTAAACAGCGTTTCGCTCCCTTATTTTACCCCTGTCACCTTTAGAATTTGAAAGAGATTATTACAGTCAACATTGTCAAAAGCTTTCTCTAAGTCTACAAATGCTATAAGCATAGGTTTTCCTTTCCTTATCGTGATGGCTGGGTGTTGTGTGCTGTCCTTAGGTTAGTTAGGTTTAAGTAGTTCTAAGTTCTAGGGGACTGATGACCATAGATGTTAGGTCCCATAGTGCTCAGAGCCATTTGAACCATTTTCCTTTCCTTAATCTGTCTTGTATGACAAGTCGCAGGGTCAGTATTGCCTCGCATGTTCATACATTTCTCCGGAATTTATATTGATCTTCATGGAGGTCGCTTCTAACAGTTTTTCCATTCTTCTGTAAAGAATTTGTATTGGTATTTTGCAGCCGTGACTAATTAAACTGATAGTTCGGTAATTTTCGCAAATGTCAGTACCTGCTTTCTTTGGAATTGGAATTATTATATCCTTCTTTAAGTCTGTGGGTATTTCACCTGTCTCATACATCTTGCTCACTGGATGGAAGAGTTTTGTCTTGGCTGGCTCTCGCAAGGCTATCAGCAGTTCTAACGGAATGTTTTCTACTCCTGGGGACTTGTTTCGATTTAGGTCTTTCAGTGTTCGGTCAAATTCTTCACTCATTAACGTATCTTTCATCTCATTTTCATCTGCGTCTTCTTCCATTTTCATAATATTGCCCTGAAGTACACCTTCCTTGTACAGATCCTCTATACATTCCTTCCGCATTTCTGCTTTTTCTTCTTTGCTTAGGACTGGTTTTCCATCCGAGCTCTTAATATTCATACATGTGGTTCTCTTTTCTCCAAAGGTCTCTCTGAGTTTCCAGTAGGTGGCATCTATCTTTCTCCTAATAATGTATCCTTCTAAATCCTTACAACTGTCCTCTAGCCATTCCTGAGTAGCCGGTTTGTACTTCCTGTCAATCTAATTTTTTTAGACGTTTGTATTCCACCTGCCTCATTTACTGCATTTTTATATTTTCTCCTTTCATCAATTAAATTCAATATATCTTGTGTTAACCAAGGATTTCTACTAGCCCTCGGCTTTTGACCTACTTGATCCTCTGCTGCCTTCACTATTTCATCTTTCAAAGCTACCCATTCTCCTTCTACTGACAATTGTTCGAGTCCTCCCTCGGGCATGGGTGTGTGTGTTGCCCTTAGTGTAAGTTAGTTTAAATTAGATTAAGTAGTTTGTAAGCCCAGGGACCGATGATCTCAGCAGTTTGGTCCCATAGTACTTATCACAAATTTCCAATTTGACAATCGTTCCCTAATGCACACTCTGAAACTCTCTACAAACCTCCGACTCATTCAGTTTATTCAGGTCGCATCTCCTTAAATTCCTACCTTTTTGCAGTTTCTTCAGTTTTAATCTACTGTTCATAACCAGTAAATTGTGATCAGAGACCACATCTACCCCCGGAAATATCTTACAATTTAAATTATGGTACCGAAATCTCTGTCTTACCATTATATATCAATCTGAAACCTTCCGGTGCCTCCAGATCTCTTCGACAAATACAACCTTCTTTCATGATTCTTAAACCAGGTGTCAGCTATGATTAAATTCTACTCTGTGCAAAATTCTATCAGACATCTTCCTCCTTCGTTCCTTTTCCCCAGTCCATATTCAGCTACTACTTTTCCTTCTCCCCCTTTTCCTACTATCGAATTCCAGTCCCCCATGACTTTTAAATTTTCGTCTCCATTAGTTAGCCGAATAATTTCTTTTATCGCGTCATACACATCTTCAAGCTATTCATCATTTGTCGAGCTAGTTGGCATATAATCTTGTACTATTGTGGTGGGTGTGGACTTCGTGTCTGTCTTAGCTACAACAATGCGTTCACTATACTGTTCGAAGTGGCTTATCCGCATTCCTATTTTGTTATTCATTATTAAACCTTCTGCTGCATTACCCCTATTTGATTTTTTATTTATATCCTTGTATTCACCCGCCCAGTAGTCCTGTTCTTCCTGTTACCGAACTTCACCGCTAAGTCCCACTATATCTAACTTTAACCTCTCCATTTCCCTTTTTAAATTTTCTAACCTACCAGTCCGATTAAGGGATCTGATATTCCACGCTCTAATCCGCAGAATACGTTTAGTTGCTGCTGATAACGGTATTCTCCTGAGTAGTCCCCACCAGGAGATCCGAATGGAGATTATTTTACCTACGGAATATTTTACGTAAGAGGAGGCAGTGGAGCTGCATGCCCCCTGGAAAAATTACGGCTGTAGTTTTCCTTCGCTTTCCGACGTTCGCAATACAAGGACATCAAGGCTGTTTTGGTTGACGTTACAAGGCCAGATCTGTCAATCATCCAGACTGTTGCCCCTGCAACTAATGAAAAGGCTGCTGCCCCCCTTCAGGAACCACACGTTTGTCTGGACTCCCCCAACGCCGATACGATATTTGTAAGAGTTATTCTTCTCTCTTTGAGTGACAATAGTTGGTGTGCCTTGTTCATCAGGTTGATATTATTTTGGCGGAACCGTCGCAGAGGCCTTGCAGAGCCCCATGGCTCCACGGAGCACGCTCTGAGTATCGCTGATCTAGACGAATTTGTGAAAGAGCAAGATCGCTGTACAAAGGCAAACGAAATTGCGTAAGACATAAATCAGTTTACTGATACTGCACTACGCGTTCCCAAAGCATATTTGTAGTACAATACCAGATTCCCGCCATCCCCAGCGCTCCAAGTGCTCAATGTGTATTTTCTAGGCGCTTCAGTCCGGAACCGCACTGCTGCTACGGTCGCAGGTTCGAATCCTGCCTCGGGCATGGATGTATGTGATGTCCTTAGGTTGGTTAGGTTTAAGTAGTTGTAGGTGTAGGCGACTGATGACCTCAGATGTAAAGTCCCATAGTGCTTAGAGCCATTTGAACCATTTTTTGTTTATTTTCTACCGGAGTGACTAATAGTTAGGCTGTTGAGCTTGTCCATCTGGAAACTGCAGTTTAGTCTCACAGATGTTTACAAGTGGAGACTGTCGTTTTGAAATTCCCCAGTAGCATAAGCCAGCTGAACGTCAAAGTCGATCTTATGGACCAAATGTTGCCCAAATGTACCTGAAGATAAGGTACTAATAGTCGAAAAGCACAATACAATATTATTACCTTAATAACTCTAACTTCTTTATTATTTGTACATTATCAGAACATATAGTTCATTTTAGCTAATAGCCGTGGTAGTATTTGCTGACATAAAACTGATGACGATTTTGTAGTGGTGCTGAATGGACTGAATGCATTAATTTATGTTTCATGCATTACAAAAAATTACTTCCATCTTAAAACCGGGATCTGGAAACTGGATTACAGTACTTGCTCTGATCTTCACTACTGAAGCACTGAAGCACCAAACGCATTTGTCTGCCGCTGCCGAACACGCTGTAAGACCTCAAAGTATCCGATCCAGAAGCGGAAGTAATTAAACACTGGACTACGTAATAACACAAACAACACTTTGCACATCACTTCCACGGCGCCGTCGCCTCTCGTATGTCCCTCGCTGCGGTAGATATAATATTACATTTTAGAGAAATATCTGAAACACTTAAGAAAACCCATTCGGCGAATGAACCTCAGACGCAACCTTGTTTCTTTTGACTGCCTCAGAAGAAACCAAGGAGCACGATGAAGAGGAACGCTACAGAGCTTTGACATGAACAGACGTAGCCAGGCGGCGTTCGGCCGATGAATGATACTGCGCGCGAGCAAACTCATACAAGCATCGATTTTAAACAGATAGCCCAGCAACTTATGAGGAGAAAATTTACTGGACAAGTGTTAATATACAAAGACAAGTAGGCCTGAAAATATAACTGTTGAACTGTCAAATTAGATCACGGAGAAAGAACTATGAAAAATATACGAGGATTGGAACTTAAATAGTGGCAACTATTTATTGACAACCGATACAAAAGAGTTACATGTTTGCACCTCTTATTGTCCTTCAAAGTAGTCACCAGCGTTGTGTAGAACCCGTTGCCAGCGATGTGGAAGGCCTAGTATACCGTTAGGAAAGCCTGTTCTGTTGATGGTGCGAATGGAACGGTCTACTGCCTGTCGAATCTCTGGAACAGTTCTGAAGCGAATGCCACGAAGTGGTTCCTTCATCTTCGGAATCAAATCAAAGTCACAAGGACTTAAACCCGGGGAGTATGGTGGATGGTACAGTCGTCCAAGTCCCATCGACCGAACAGAGCAGCCACAGCTTGCGCTGTATGCGCCCACGCATTGTCGTGCAAAATGATGGGTGGGTTGCGCAGAAAGTGCCGCCGCTTCTTTCGCAAAGCTGGTCGCAGGTAATGCTCCAAAAACGAACAGTAATACGACTTAAGTCCTTGTGACTTTGATTTGATTCCGAAGATGAAGGAACAACTTCGTGGCATTCGCTTCAAAACTGTTCCAGAGATTCGACAGGCAGTAGACCGCTCCATTTGCACCATCAACAGAACGGGCTCTGGTAACGGAGTACTACACCTTCCACATCGCTGGCAACGGGTTCTACACAACTCTGGTCACTACTCTGAAGGGCAGGGAAAGGTGCAAACATGTAACTCTTTTCTATCGGTCGTGAAGAAATAGTTGCCACTATTTAAGTTCCAGCCGTCGTATATATAGCGGTGTGGGAGCAGTGATGCAGCCATGTTGGATGACATAGGAGTATAAATAACAAATATTACACCAGAATGAAATTTTCACTCTACAGCTGAGTGTCTGCTGATATGAAACTTCATGGAAGATTAAAACTGTGTGCCGGACCGAGACTCGAACTCGTGACCTTTGGCTTTCGCTGGCAAGTGCTTTATCAACTGAGCTACTCAAACAAGACTCATGCCCCTTTCTCACAGGTTTAATTCCGCCAGTACCTCGTCTCCTACCTTCCAAACTTCACAGAAGCTCTCCTGCGAAACGAGGTACTATCAGAATTAAAGCTGTGAGAACGCGGCGTGAGTCTTGCGTGCTTGGGTAGCTCAGTTGGCAGAACACTTGCCCGCGAAAGGCAAAGATCCCGAGTTAGAGTCTCGGCCTGGCACACAGTTTTAATCTGCCAGGAACTTTCATATCAGCGCACAGTCCGCTGTACAGTGAAAATTTCATTCAAGAAACATCCCCAGGCTGTGTCTAAGCCATGTCTCCTCAGTATCCTTTCTTCCAAGAGTGCTAATTCTGCAAGTTTCGCAGGAGAGCTTCTGTGAAGTTTGGAAGGTAGGATACGAGGTGCTGGCTGAATTGCAGCTGTGAGAAGAGGGCCTGAGTCTTGCTTGGGTAGCTCAGTTGGTAGAGCACTTGCCCGCGAAAGGCAAAAGTCCCGAGTTCGAGTCTCGGTCCGGCACACAGTTTTAATCTGCCAGGAAATTTCAAATATTACACCATTTACCTTGAGATGACTTTTTGAATTTTGCGATAATTGTCTAAGAAACAAAATTCTGAAATTACGAATGACAACCTACACTCCTGGAAATTGAAATAAGAACACCGTGAATTCATTGTCCCAGGAAGGGGAAACTTTATTGACACACTCCTGGGGTCAGATACATCACATGATCACACTGACAGAACCACAGGCACATAGACACAGGCAACGGAGCATGCACAATGTCGGCACTAGTACAGTGTATATCCACCTTTCGCAGCAATGCAGGCTGCTATTCTCCCATGGAGACGATCGTAGAGATGCTGGATGTAGTCCTGTGGAACGGCTTGCCATGCCATTTCCACCTGGCGCCTCAGTTGGACCAGCGTTCGTGCTGGACGTGCAGACCGCGTGAGACGACGCTTCATCCAGTCCCAAACATGCTCAATGGGAGACAGATCCGGAGATCTTGCTGGCCAGGGTAGTTGACTTACACCTTCTAGAGCACGTTGGGTGGCACGGGATACATGCGGACGTGCATTGTCCTGTTGGAACAGCAAGTTCCCTTGCCGGTCTAGGAATGGTAGAACGATGGGTTCGATGACGGTTTGGATGTACCGTGCACTATTCAGTGTCCCCTCGACGATCACCAGTGGTGTACGGCCAGTGTAGGAGATCGCTCCCCACACCATGATGCCGGGTGTTGGCCCTGTGTGCCTCGGTCGTATGCAGTCCTGATTGTGGCGCTCACCTGCACGGCGCCAAACACGCATACGACCATCATTGGCACCAAGGCAGAAGCGACTCTCATCGCTGAAGACGACACGTCTCCATTCGTCCCTCCATTCACGCCTGTCGCGACACCACTGGAGGCGGGCTGCACGATGTTGGGGCGTGAGAGGAAGACGGCCTAACGGTGTGCGGGACCGTAGCCCAGCTTCATGGAGACGGTTGCGAATGGTCCTCGCCGATACCCCAGGAGCAACAGTGTCCCTAATTTGCTGGGAAGTGGCGGTGCGGTCCCCTACGGCACTGCGTAGGATCCTACGGTCTTGGCGTGCATCCGTGCGTCGCTGCGGTCCGGTTCCAGGTCGACGGGCACGTGCACCTTCCGCCGACCACTGGCGACAACATCGATGTACTGTGGAGACCTCACGCCCCACGTGTTGAGCAATTCGGCGGTACGTCCACCCGGCCTCCCGCATGCCCACTATACGCCCTCGCTCAAAGTCCGTCAACTGCACATACGGTTCACGTCCACGCTGTCGCGGCATGCTACCAGTGTTAAAGACTGCGATGGAGCTCCGCATGCCACGGCAAACTGGCTGACACTGACGGCGGCGGTGCACAAATGCTGCGCAGCTAGCGCCATTCGACAGCCAACACCGCGGTTCCTAGTGTGTCCGCTGTGCCGTGCGTGTGATCATTGCTTGTACAGCCCTCTCGCAGTGTCCGGAGCAAGTATGGTGGGTCTGACACACCGGTGTCAATGTATTCTTTTTTCCATTTCCAGGAGTGTATGTAGCTGAAAACAACAGAAGCAAGAAAAACAAAGCCGTAGCAAAACCAAGACTTCAGTTGAATCGATTGTTAGCTATGGTTTGCAAGTTGCTATTGGCGTAACAAACAGGACAAACACACACACCCATGCCCGAGGGAGGACTCGAACCACCGCCGGGACCAGCCGTCTGACAATGTTTAAAATATATTTGCCGGCCGGAGTGGCCGAGCGGTTCTAGATGCTACAGTCTGGAACCGCGTGACCGCTACGGCCGCAGTTTCGAATCCTGCCTCGAGCATGGATGTGTGTGATGTGCTTAGGTTAGTTAGGTTTAAGTAGTTCTAAGTTCTAGGCGACTGATGATCTCAGATGTTAAGTCCCATAGTGCTCAGAGCCATTTGAACCATTTAAAATATATTTGGACGTGATGAATCCAGGCGGAACAACGTAATTGTGTCTAGATTTGATAACACAGTGTAAAGAATACTAATACAGATAGTGGTGGGGGGTAGTAAATCGTATCTCTTGCGCATCGCTGGTGGTCTGGAACTCTCGGAGCTGAGTTCGCTTTTTTCCAGCAGAGCTATTGTCTTGCTGTTACGTGTGAACAATGAACAAGCGCCACCGGTCACGTGCCAGCGGCCAGAAGGCGTGGAACGAATCTTTTTTCGGATTTCGTTCGGAACTGTCACGTGTAGTTTCGTCGTATCAAAATCATTTCAAAAGTTTGCTTAAGTGATGAACTATAAGTTTGGGAGCACTACGTGGATCGGTTATTTGCTGAAAGTGCGCTTAATTACCTATGAAATCATTGAACGAAACGGTATCGTTGTTCATAATAGGTAGCTTCCGTTGCTAGAACAAATTACTTTTAGAATAGTTACAAAAAAGATTACCATGGACAGTTATAACGTGAAAGATTATAATTCGGAGAAGCGGTACAGCAATGACAAACATTTATGTGAAAGTGGAATATAGTCAACTGTTAAAACGAGCATGGTCAGGCCTTTGCATTGTTAGAAAGTGTGCTACTTGCAACATAATGTCAGCAAACGAAGTAAAATGATGTGCCCTATTACCTTCCACCTAAAATGTTGAGGAACGTTAATGTTCATAAGTGAACAGGCACGTTTCCGCTTTGGGCAACACAGTCAAATTTATTTTGAAGCGAAATCAGTTCTGTCTGTGAATCATGCCCCATCCATGTCCGATCGCCGAATATTAATATAAAAGTAGATAAGGAGGAGATGACAAAACTTTTTAACCTTTTCCCCCGTCCAATCAACCATGCAAATGACCATGGTATTTGTGATCCTTTTCCATTACGAAAATTAAAGCAATCGTTTTCCAAATAATAACTGATTAGCGGGAAAATGTACAAATTACTACTACAAATAATTTAACTCTCATTCTTCATACGAAAATTCTGAATGATCGTTATAAAGTCTGCAAATCATTAACAACAAGTTCAATGAAAAACATAATGAAATTTTGAGTTACATACACGTACAGAAGATTTCCAAATTCAGTCGTCAATACAATTGGAAAAACTTTATTCATTCAGCAGTTGGGTATGAGAATAGTAATTATTATGTAACCTATCTGAACAAACGAAAGCCGCGCGGGATTAACCGAGCGGTCTAGGGCGCTGCAGTCATGGACTGTGCGGCTGGTCCCGGCGGAGGTTCGAGTCCTCCCTCGGGTATCGGTGTGTGTGTTTGTCCTTAGGATAATTTAGTTTAAGTAGTGTGTAAGCTTAGGGACTGATGACCTTAGCAGTTGTCCCATAAGATTTCACATTTGAACATTTGAACTGACGAAATACATCAAAAAAAGTTTTGCATCACCTCGGTTCCAAGAGTTCCGGAACCTGTACATAAAACTGGAATAGAGATCAACATAAACATCATTTCAGCCCTTTTTATTGCTCATGAAAACCACACATTGCATGTTGTACCACCATACAGCGAGACCTTCAGAGGTGGTAGTCCAGATTGCTGTACACACCAGTACCTCTAATATCCAGTAGCACGTCCTCTTGCATCGATGCATGCCGTATTCGTCGTGGCATACTGTCCACAAGTTCATCAAGGCAATGTTGGTCCAGATTATTCCACTCCTCAACGGGGATTCGGCGTCGATCCCTCAGAGTGGTTGGTGGGTCACGTCGTCCATAAACAACCCTTTTCAGTCTATCCAAGGCTTGTTCGGTAGTGTTCATGTCTGGAGAACATGCTGGCCACTGTAGTCGAGTGATGTCGTTATCCTGAAGGAAGTGATTTTTAAGATGTGCACGATGGGGGCTCGAATTGTCGTCCATGAAGATGAATGCCCCGCCAATATGATGCCGATATGGTAGCACTATTGGTCGGAGGATGGCATTCACGTATCGCACAGCAATTACGGCGCCTTCCATGACCGGGCCCCACATAATGCCACCCCAAAACATCAGGGAACCTCTACCTTGCTGCAATCGCTGGACATTGTGTCTAAGCATTCAGCCTGACCGTGTTTCCTCCAAACACGTCTCCGGCGATTGTGTAGTTGAAGGCATAGGCGACACTCATCGGTGAAGAGAACGTGATGCCAATCCTGAGCGGTCGCTTCGGCATGTTGTTGAGCCCACCTGTATCGCGCTGCATGGTGTCGTGTTTGCAAAGCTGAATCTCGACATGGACGTCGGGAGTGAAGTTGCAGCCTATTGTGCACAGTTTGAGGCGTAACACGACATCCTGTGGCTGTACGATAAGCATTATTCAACATGGTGACGTTGCTGTCAGGGTTCCTGCGAGCCATAATCCATAGGTAGCAGTCATCCACTGCAGTAGTAGCCCTTGGGCGGCCTGAGCGAGGCATGTCATCCACAGTTTCTGTCTCTCTGTATCTCCTCCATGTCCGAACAACATCGCTTTGGTTCACTCCGAGACGCCTGGACACTTCCCTTGTTGAGAGCCCTTTCTGGCACAAAGTAACAATGAGGAAGCTATCGAACCGCGGTATTGACCGTCTAGACGTGGTTGAACTACAGACAACACGAGCCGTGTACCTCTTTCCTGGTGGAATGACTAGAACTGATCGGCTGTCGAACCCCCTTCGTCTAATAGGCATGGCTCATGCATGCTTGTTTACATCTTTTGGTGGGTTTAGTGACATCTCTGAACAGTCAAAGGGACTGTGTTTGTGATACAATATCCACAGTCGTCGTGTATCTTCAGGAGTTCTGGAAACCGGGGTGATGCAAAACTTTTTTGATGTGTGACATTTGGTGCAGTGCAATGCATCGAAGTCCGTATCAGTCTAAGAATGAAAAAATGTAACATTACACAATAGCTACGCCAGTGTACCAATGACGCCAATTAAGACTGGGGCGCCAAAATCGCAAGTGAACAACTGACACATTAAAAGTGTGGACCTCGATTTCTGACCACCCACTGCCCCCTCCCTCTCAATCCCACAATAGCCGCTCTACCAGCAAAACAGTGAACGAAGCAATGTTCTAAGTTAATTTAGATTAAGACATTTATCCGTAAACAACACATATTTGTGTGCATTAACGGCTGATGGTGAGCAAAGTGTGCATGGTAGGCATTGCAGCATGCTAAATTAAACATAAATAAATGTGACTGGTAATTCTTTCGTTATGCTTCCATTGAGGACTGTACACGCTCTGCCACAACCACACTTAAACTCTCCCAGCGACACGTTGTCGGCAGTGTCCAGCCGTCCAAGGTCATCAGAAGACTGCCGAGGAGAATCCCAATAGAGTGAGCGACACTTCGAGTTCGGGGATGAGGTGAAGAGGAACATGAGGCTATTCAACTTCCATTTATGATCATTTTCCACGTGGTGCAGCTTTTGCTAGAGCAATAATAAATAAACCAATTTCTGACTGATTACGAATTTCATTTTAGTTTTCTTAAAACAATTTTGCACAGTCAAGGCATAACTAACCAAAAGCTTTTTCTGAAGTAAGAATGTGTTCGGAATATACCAGTATCCTCTGATTTAGATCTGGAGACACCCCATTTCATATGTGAGCTGAGATGTGCAAACAGGTGTCGTATATCGAATTCCTCCGTACAAGCAATCAACAGTCAGCAACTCGATCTACTAACTGGTCACTACTATTGCATCGTCATTCAGTAATTTTGAGAACTGTGTAGTAAGAGCACAAGTACAGCTCGATAGAGTTCTCTCAAAGGCTGTAAATAAGAGCCACCACGGGTACCATGGAATTCTTGAGCCCCCTGCCAATCTCAGGTGTGATAAATCTCTGGTTAATACCCAGAAGCAATACAGACAGGCGTTGAGATAGCCGGCTGGATACATCAAGCTACTGGAAGAGAAGAAGAGATAGCTGGAACGCGTTGCAGTCGACTGCATGTTAATCGGAAAACGCTGCTTTACTTGTAAGAGAAGCACAAGGCGGGAAGCTGTACCTCAAGGCGGAACAGTGCTACGTGTTGACGGTCCAGATGAAGAATGTGCTGATGATCGGATCACTGTGACGCCGTATCAGGAACCATGTCCCAGTCTTCCATCTGTAAGGGCACATTTAAAGAAAATTGTAAAATTAAAATACATTTGTTTTGCAAATAGCGAAAGGTGATTTCTAAACACAACCTTCACACACTTGGTACAGTGAGAGTAGCATTTATTTAATCCCTTGGATAATCGTTTTGTTTCTAATTGTTGCATAATACTCAATTACTTTCCATATACCTCCCCGTTTGATGAAAATATGTTCACGCCAAGCAGTTTTCTTTCTGTCGCAAGTGAGTGTTGAAACGCCTATATTTGAATACATGCATTACCCTGGTGCAAGAGCACATTACCCACCGTTAAATCTAGTCGCTAAAAATACATTAGATTTTACAAAAGGGAACATTGCATTTTTATAATGTACGTTCTTCTAAATTCACGTCCATAGTTTACGATTTACAACATCAATACTCCTGTTTAGTAAACAAAACACGAGCTTACCAAATATCGGATCAGATTTGTGACTGTATATAGGACTACCTAGTAGATGGAACACGACATTTCGTTCTTAATGGAATCGAATTCACTGCCTGACAAAAAACAAGTGGAGCATTTGGGAGGGAAGGAGGAAACGATATGAAACTTCATGAGCAGAGATGGTATGTGATATTATTTCAAGGAATGTGAAATCAAGTCAACTTATATATGAACTTGCTAGCATGAACCCACTTATGAGAATGACGTTGTACTCCCTCTGTGCTGAATACGTGCACTGATTCTGTGGGAAAGGGTGTCACAAAGCCATTGTATGCTCTCCTGAGGCAAGCTGGACAACAGATGTTGTAACTGGCTGTAGATGTCCTGAATACTGACACTGGAATAGAACTGATGTCCGAGCTGGTTCCAGACATGTTCTATGGTGACAGATGTGTGGATCTTACTGGCCACGGGAGTACATCATGCTCACTATTCACAGAAACACGCACCTTTTGAAAAATGTCACCACGATACTGTTGCATGACAGCTAACACGTGAAGACACAGGATATCCGTGACGTACGATTGTGCCGTGAAAGTTCATTCGATGGGACCTCTCCCCAGATCGTTCTTATACTCGTCAACGAATGTTATCAGGGGTAGAGCGGAACCTCGATTCATGTCTGAACATAACGCAGCGCCGTTACTCGACAGTCCATGCTTTCTGCACACGTCTCTACTCCAAATGCAACCGTTTACGTTCTCTTGTTGATGGCAGCCTACGCATGGGTCTGGCGGGTGTGGCCGGGCGGTTTTTAGGCGCTTCAGTCCGGAACCGCGCTATTGCTACGGTCGCAGTTTCGAATCCTGCCTCGGGCATGGATGTGTGTGATGTCCTTGGGTTAGTTAGGTTTAAGTAGTTTTAAGTCTAGGTGATTGATGACCTCAGATGTTAAGTTTCACAGTGCTCAGAGCAATTTGAACCATTTACGGCCGCGCGGGATTAGCCGAGCGGTCTGAGGCGCTACAGTCATAGACTGTGCGGCTGGTCCCGGCGGAAGTTCGAGTCCTCCCTCGGGCACGGGTGTGTGTATTCGACCTTAGGATAATTTAGGTTAAGTAGTGTGTAATCTTAGGGACTGATGACCTAGCAGTTAAGTCCCATAAGATTTCACACACATTTGAACACTTTTTGAACCATTTACGCATGGGTCTGTAATCACCCAGTCCGACCGCTGCTAGTCTCTGAGTAATGATGGGAGATGACACAGAATGTTGCGGCAGATGTGAAGGGGTTACGGTGCGCTTGGCACACAATACAGCTATCTTTCCTTGTGGTAGACGCGGTCGACCGGAACCTTGACAAGTATAGCTCTCCTCAGGTTGCCATGCAATTCAACAGCTGGCCACATATTCGAATGCGTCACAAATTTGAGTATTGCACGATTCGACAAGCCGGCTAAATAGATACCCATAACGAAGCTCGTTTCAAACGTTGTCACGTGTTGATGACGCTGTCTCACACAAGTTCGTGGCATGTCCGCCGTGTCACTCACAGTGATCGTCCAACCTCTGACGCAGTTCACGCCCATACCAGGCCTGGTAACATTAAACACGAACAACTCTAAAGCACTCTCGTAGCCGTTCTACTTGACACTAAGAACTGCAATTGATCGTTCGCATACCCGCTAACGGTGTGTGCATGTACCAAGTTACATGAACACCCTACCATGTCTTCGGGTTGCTTCACTCTTTTCGTCAGGCTGGGTAGACAAATTGAAAAGTACATTCGGAAATAACTCGTGGAGAGGTAAATGGCTGTTGCTGTTCACAATATATTGAATTATCTGGTAGATAACGGCAGAAACTAATCGTGGCTGTTCAAGGGCGACGCTGTTGTCTATAAAATGGTTGCAACGTCAGAAGACTGTCATGTAATTCACTCCAGTTTAATTCAATTTATTGCTACGAATTTTTGACCTTTTATCTGGAAACTCTAAACAGGTCGTACATATTCGTTAATCATGTTTACATATAATGTTTTATATTACGTATGTAGTAGTAAATCCTGTTAACAGCAACCATTGGTAACATCAATGTAGAAGTAAAATAGAATATTTGAACAATAAAAATCAATTAAAAATAACATAAAATGAAAGAAATTAATTCAAGTTCCAAGTGAATAGCTTCCATTTTGCGTTATTAGATACTAGTCTCTTACAGGCTGCCGCGGAAGAACGCGAGGTTTGCCGACTAACGACAACTATACCTACTTCTAAACCTATTGTTACTACATTAGTCTATCACCCACACTACTATGTGTGTGCCTCGACAATCCTCGAGTCTACGCATACCTGTGTGGGTGGCCTTAGCATTCTGTCTTTCTACTTTTATTTTTAATGAAGTTTCTCTTAATTAATTTTATTTGTGCCTATCATTATCTATAATTGAGGAACGCTTCTTGTGACCTGTTGACATTATTTTCATATTCAGAGCGTCCATTTGATCTTATAGATCCACTTCATCTTATAGACTGAAAGTGAAGCAGCTGCCTTTTAGATATTGAATGTGCAATCACAATGACTTTAGTCCACAAGTTTCGGTCACTTACAGTCGTTTACAGATCGCAGTCTAATTGTCTGCAGTCTCCCTCTAACTGAAAAGGGGGATCTGAGAACGACATGATCGGCGGAACCTTGCTCTACACATTCACAGATTGGTGTGTTAATACATCCCACTCGATGCAGATGTTTGGGACATGGACTGTAACCTGTTAATATTTGCACCATATCTCGAGTAGGGCAATGTCGCGCAGTTTGAGCGTGCTGCTGATGCTTAGGAACATGCTGTTAACACACATTGCAGTTCTACTTGTGTCCCTTGACAGTCATCTAACTTCCAGACTTGTAAACGTTTTTATCAGCAATATGTGCTCCTGGGATCTCGTACACACGATCACCTTGCTCACGCCCCAACAAATACAGCACTGCCATTTAACGTACCACTGTATCCATCCGACATAGAGGACTACCAGCAAACCCTCTACAGGTGTAGTGCGAAAGGCACTTGTGAGCCTCAGAAGTACGCTCCGCTGATTTCGTGGCGGTATTGTTTTGTAGTTGCCTAGACTAAGGCGATGCTCCCAGATGCTGGCAGCGAAGCCCACAGTGGCGTTGAAGATAGCTTCGTGATATGACCATAGCACATGCAACGCTAATTTACAGTCAGCAGTGCCAGATTTTGGCCGCATTAGGCGTAACAGATTTTACGTGTTCTAGAAAGTTTCTTTTCTCGTCTAGAAGAATGCCTAAATGTCTAGAAACAGTGCTGCGGTTTACACGTTTTCTGTTAAGCCTCAGGGAAAAGTTTCTGTTGAGAGAGAGTCTTCCCTTCAGAAGTATGTATGTGGTTTTATGAACAGCTATAATCAGTTTGTTGCCATAGCACAAATGTTGCATCTGAGCAAGCACATCATTCGTCTTTTCCTCAAGTCTCTCCCTGGAGTCTGCAGACAAGTACATTATTCGTCTTTCCCTCAAGTCTCTCCCTGGAGTCTGCAGACACAACTACTAGGATGCCTTCTGCGTACGCAAAAATACCTTTAGTAACATCTGCTCCGTTTGACAGATGTCATAGAGGTTCAACAGTAAGATCCCAGAACAGTGGGTCACTAATTACCATGCTCTGTCCCACAAAGGCTACTGGATCCTGTGTCCACTTCAATAATCTACAAAGCTCTTATACAGACATTAGGGGACCCTGTCATCTCGAATGCGTGAGAACATCGCAAGCAACCAAAGATTATCGAATTATCGAATGTGTGTGTGTGTGTGTGTGTGTGTGTGTGTGTGTGTGTGTGTGAATTCCTAAGGGACCAAACTGCTGAGGTCATCGATCTCTAGACTTACACACTACTTAAACTAATTTGTGCTAAGAACAACACACACAGCCATGCCCGTGGGATGACTCGAACCTCCGGCGGGACGGGCCGCGCAATCAAACCGCGCGGCCACTCCGTA
Source organism: Schistocerca serialis cubense (assembly GCF_023864345.2). Lineage (NCBI taxonomy): Eukaryota > Metazoa > Arthropoda > Insecta > Orthoptera > Acrididae > Schistocerca > Schistocerca serialis. Next base: position 595,458,255 of record NC_064639.1, read on the forward strand.
TGGCCTATTGGATGTGCCTGGGATATCAATTATGAGAGCGACTACATACTTAGGTCGTAGAATTTCCTACAATTTGAATAGCTCTATTAGCCGCATCATCTATAGACTTTCCTTTTCTAAGTCCATATTGACACTTATTTAGACCGTAGAGCTCCATGTGCGCCTACAACCGATCATAGAGCAGATGTCCCTGACCTTTGGCCAAGACGTTTAATAAGCAAATGTGTGTATAGCTTTTCGGTGTTGCCGGGTCTTTATCCTACCCCTTTTTTGATCACTGCTGCTGGGGCACTCTCAGTGGACCGACCATTCGCACGGCCTCACGGTAGACGCCATCCGTGCAATGCAGGAAATGAAATGTAATGATCGTACGGCATTGTTGGCCGAGAGGTCCCATTCGGGTTCGACCGCCAAGTGGAAGTCTTATTTCAGTCGGCACCACATGGAATACGTGCACATCTGAGGTATTCCGCATTAATAGGCGAAGATATTCATTTAATTTCGATCACACTATTCAAGATAAAGCATTCGAAACAGCAACAACGTAAAATACTTAGGAAAAACTGCGAGGAGCGACCTTCAGTGGAATGAGCACATAGAACTAGTAGGAAAAGCAGCTACCAAACTGAGATTTATTTTAAGAATACCAAGGAAATGTAATCCATACGTGAAAGAAGTGGCTGACAGGACACTCATCCACCGATTCATGATTACTGCTCGTCAATTTGGGACCCTTCTTCCGTGCTAGATTAATAAAAGAGAGAGAGAAGATCCAACGAAGAGCGGCGTGTTTCATCAGGGATTCGTTTAGGAAGTGCTGGGACGCTACCGACATGTTCATCCAGCACCAGTGGCAAACAGTGCAGAAGAGTCGTTGTGCATCACAGGAGGTTTACTCTTGAAACTTCGTCAGCGTACGATCCAAAAGAATCGAGCAGCATATTACTTACTACCACATAAGTCTCGTGAAAAGACCACAACTAGAAATTCGGATAAATTAAAGCTCAAACGGAGGCATAGTAAAAATCTTTCTTTACACACATCATTTGCTATGCGAATAAAAAGAAGGAAAATATTTTAGTGCCCATAGCATCCTCCGGCACACACACTATACGCCACACAGTTAGGTAGCTTTTAGAATGTACACTCCTGGAAATGCAAAAAAGAACACATTGACACCGGTGTGTCAGACCCACCATACTAGCTCCGGACACTGCGAGAGGGCTGTACAAGCAATGATCACACGCACGGCACAGCGGACACACCAGGAACCGCGGTGTTGGCCGTCGAATGGCGCTAGCTGCGCAGCATTTGTGCACCGCCGCCGTCAGTGTCAGCCAGTTTGCCGTGGCATACGGAGCTCCATCGCAGTCTTTAACACTGGTAGCATGCCGCGACAGCGTGCACGTGAACCGTATGTGCAGTTGACGGACTTTGAGCGAGGGCGTATAGTGGGCATGCGGGAGGCCGGTTGGACGTACCGCCGAATTGCTCAACATGTGGGGCGTGAGGTCTCCACAGTACATCGATGTTGTCGCCAGTGGTCGGCGGAAGGTGCACGTGCCCGTCGACATGGGACCGGACCGCAGCGACGCACGGATGCACGCCAAGACCGTAGGATCCTACGCAGTGCCGTAGGGGACCGCACCGCCACTTCCCAGCAAATTAGGGACACTGTTGCTCCTGGGGTATCGGCGAGGACCATTCGCAACCGTCTCCATGAAGCTGGGCTACGGTCCCGCACACCGTTAGGCCGTCTTCTGCTCACGCCCCAACATCGTGCAGCCCGCCTCCAGTGGTGTCGCGACAGGCGTGAATGGAGGGACGAATGGAGACGTGTCGTCTTCAGCGATGAGAGTCGCTTCTGCCTTGGTGCCAATGATGGTCGTATGCGTGTTTGGCGCCGTGCAGGTGAGCGCCACAATCAGGACTGCATACGACCGAGGCACACAGGGCCAACACCCGGCATCATGGTGTGGGGAGCGATCTCCTACACTGGCCGTACACCACTTGTGATCGTCGAGGGGACACTGAATAGTGCACGGTACATCCAAACCGTCATCGAACCCATCGTTCTACCATTCCTAGACCGGCAAGGGAACTTGCTGTTCCAACAGGACAATGCACGTCCGCATGTATCCCGTGCCACCCAACGTGCTCTAGAAGGTGTAAGTCAACTACCCTGGCCAGCAAGATCTCCGGATCTGTCCCCCATTGAGCATGTTTGGGACTGGATGAAGCGTCGTCTCACGCGGTCTGCACGTCCAGCACGAACGCTGGTCCAACTGAGGCGCCAGGTGGAAATGGCATGGCAAGCCGTTCCACAGGACTACATCCAGCATCTCTACGATCGTCTCCATGGGAGAATAGCAGCCTGCATTGCTGCGAAAGGTGGATATACACTGTACTAGTGCCGACATTGTGCATGCTCTGTTGCCTGTGTCTATGTGCCTGTGGTTCTGTCAGTGTGATCATGTGATGTATCTGACCCCAGGAATGTGTCAATAAAGTTTCCCCTTCCTGGGACAATGAATTCACGGTGTTCTTATTTCAATTTCCAGGAGTGTAGAAGCAGAACCTCGAATTTACAAAGTTAAATTTGTTCATAATCATGAAAAAGTATCCAACAACTTAAGTTTATACTTGACACTATATTATATATGAAGTAATTTTTCCTTAATATTGGCAAATATTGCTTAATTTTATATCTGATTGTATCAGCCATTGCCTGGAAACAATAAAATACATTACAATAAAGTAAAACACGACCTGGAAAGTACAACTGTAATAGTTCTACAGCAGAAAGGCGTAATACAACATTTCGCATTCATGATAAAATGTAACAGCTAGGACCTTATCGCTTCTTTAAAGTTTGTTACCAACAACTGTAATTGGTAGGAATATGTTAAACCTTTCTATTCTCTTGATAGTGCTAAAAGCTACCATCATTGTTGATAAATCCTTTAAAACAGAAGTGATTTGAAATTAATTAAAATCAGTAAAATTCAGTGATAATCAATATCGATGATACGCAGATTGAAACCAGTGTAATGAGAAAACAATGACCAGAATCCAATTAGAGAACGAGTGTAACTATATAATTACAAAGCTTTATCCTGCCTGCCAGACTCAGTTTCGAAAAATTTGTTTTACTGAAATGAAGTACATTTTTATTAAAGCTAGGAAACATTCCAGGAAGAATTTACATTCTATATTTTACGCATAATCCACTGAAATATAGTATGTGTTATTATATTTATGTATCTGACTATTTTCTTTCTGAATGAGACTGCTCTGTAACTAAATTCACATATTATGTAATATCACTTTATTTTATGATTTATTCAGTGCTAGTTAATGCAGTGTTATCTGTCAAAATTTATTGTAATACTTTAATCTTCTGTTTTTAACAGTCACATCATTGTAGCAAAATGTGTATAGCAACCGCAGGACTTATATTTATTCTTGTTTTCTACAGCAACAGCGGCAAGATCAGCTCTTCGAAGCAGATAAGTATTAGATCCCAGCCAAAGAACTATTTTATTTGGAAACTTCTCAACGGAAAGAAGTTATTTTTTAGTCAACTCACTCTGACGGGAGGGACAGAACTGCCTGCAGGAATTCCTGTACAACAACAGACGTACTTCACAGAGGATTTAATCTTTGCAGTGTTAGAAAGGGATATAAACATAATTAGCCAACTAATACAAAAATAAGAGGCTTAAATCGTCAGCTTTCGTGCATTGCGTTAATTGAATTTGCAAGAGGAAATAACCAAGTACTTCTTGAGTGAGGCAGCCTTTTCCACCAGCTCAGAGTACTGTGGGAACGTTTCCACACACGGTTACGCTGGCCCGCTCAAAGAAGATAGTACGATAACATATTTCATGCGTTTTAGACGGTTAATGTTCCCAAGCACATCTTAGCACTTGAGTAAACATCCACGAGTGCCGTGTAGACACAGACCTCAAGACGTTTCTGTTAGTACTGTGGGTGTAGGCTACAAGCAACGTTCTCAGTTTCAATTGTTTACCTCACAGCAGAGCTCTCCACAGTAATCTCAATGATTTTCAGACACTAGGGTTACAGCTATGAACCTTGTACGAGGGTCGTTCGATAAGTAATGACCCACATTTGTTTTTTAAAGCCATTAATTTACATAGATAAACGTCCTTGTTGGTGCTTCACATTTTATGTTTGTTCTCTGCACCGGTGTAGTTTCGAACCGTTGTGGCAAATGGCAGAACCGTAGTACAGAGCCAAAATGGAATCTACATACGACTAACGTTACAAGCGTTACAAGCAGCGTGCTGTTATTGAATTCTTGCGTGCGGGAAAAGAAACTGTGGTGAACATCCATAAACGTTTGTGTGTAGTGTATGGCGATGCTGCAGTTGATAGTACAGGTGGGCGATGGGTAAAGAAAGTTACAGCCTCGAGAAATGCAGAAACAGAGCTCCATGATTAGCCACGCTCAGGACGTCCTGTCACAACCACTGCTCCAAACATACTGAATCGCACCCTCGGACTTCCATCTCTTTGGGCTGCTTAAAGATTCTCTACGGGGAATACGTTCTGAAGATGACGTGTCAGTCATGCAGTGAAAACATGGCTATGCCTACAGGGCAAGAGCTTTTATCAGCAGAGAATACATGCTCTTCCACAACGTTAGCGTACGGCCATAGAACGCGAAGGAGACTGCATAGAAATTTAGGACATGGAAAAGACATGTTGATGTATATTGTCACCAAATTCTAACTGTTAACAATAAATATGTCCTGAGAAAAAAAAGTGGGCATTACTTACTGAACGACTCTCGTAAATACTCCAATTGCTTTAATCAAAAACATTGTACACCGAACTAAAAGTAGAACATAGTTACTGGGTACATAATTCGGATTCAGGTCACTCTACAGACGTCCTGCTTTAGCTTTTTCCTGGTCTCGCGATGATTCCTTTATGAAGATGAAAGACGATTTCTCTGTTCTCGGCCTATCCAGACCGAACTATTGTTGCGTGTTTAGTGACCTTATATTCGACTAAACGTTAGATCAAAATGATAATTTGCGTAAGTTGAAATGTACCCAACCATGAAACGAATACTACTGTTTCTACCAATGAACTCGCAGTCGGAAGGAGCGAAGAATTAAGTATTCTCGAGCTCCGCACTTATGCGTTTTTCTTCCTCATCCTTGTTCATTTCGAGATTGTAGTCTGCTTCTGACGATCATACCTTCAGTGGGACGTTGATCCCTCTCTGCCTTCCTTTCTTCTACTGCTTCCCATTACTTTTTCTTATTTCAGGGAAATGGTGTGATGTAATTAGGTAGGAGTCTGAAACGGTCTGTCTGACCCGCGGAGAGAGTTGCTGGTTGGTGAAGGGAGCCCCAGGCGATGTCACTCGCGCCGGTCCGTTGCCCTGGCAACCCACCAGCAGGCCGGAGCTTCCGCTAGCTCTCGGGGAAAGGGCGGTGACCCGTTCACCAGCGTCCATTCTCCCAGGGCTGCTCATACGTCCCTGCTCCACTTTCACAAAGTTCCAACTACTGTAGAATCCAGCCGCCCGGTGCCGCCTGTTTCATCTACATCTACGTCATTACTCTGCTATTCTCGATAAAGTGCCTGGCAGAGGGTTCAATGAACCACCTTCAATCTGCCTCTCTACCGTTCCACTCTCGAACGGCGCGCGGGAAAAACGAGCACTTAAATTTTTCAGTGCGAGCCCTGATTTCTCTTATTTTATCGTGATGATCATTTCTCCCTACGTAGGTGGGTGCCAACAGAATGTTTTCGCAATCAGAGGAGAAAACTGGTGATTGAAATTTCATGAGAAGATCCCATCGCAACGAAAAACGCCTTTGTTTTAATGATTGCCACTCCATTTCACGTATCATGTCTGTGGCACTATCTCCCCTATGTCATCCGTCAGTCCCACCTGATACGGATCCCGCACTGCACATCAATACTGCTGTATAGGGGGGACAAGCGTGGTGTAAGCAGTCTCTTTAGCAGATCTGTTGCACCTTATAAGTGTGCCGCCAATGAATCACAGTCTTTGGTTTGCCCTACCCACAACTTTATCTATGTGATCGTTCCAATTTAGGTTATTTATAATTGCTTTCCCTAAGTATTTAGTTAAATTTACAGCCTTAAGATTCGTGTGACTTATCGCGTAATCGAAATTTAGCGGATTTATTTTAGTATTCATGTGAATAACTTCACACTTTTCTTTATCCAGAGTCAATTGCCACTTTTCGCACCATACAGATATCTTATTTAAATCATTTTGCAATTGGTTTTGGTTACCTGGTGACTTAACAAGACGGTGAATTACAGCATCATCTGCAAACAATCTAAGACAGCTACTCAGATTGTATCCTATACTATATGATCAAAAGTATCCGGACACCTGGCTGAAAATGACTTACAAGTTCGTGGCGCTCTCCATCGGTAATGATGGAATTCAGTGTGGTGTTGGCCCACCCTTAGCCTTGATGACAGCTTCCACTCTCGCAGGCATACGTACAATCAGGTGCTGGAAGATTTCTTGGAGAATGGCAGCTCATTCTTCATGGAGTGCTGCACTGAGGAGAGCTATCGATGTCGGTCGGTGAGGCCTGGGCAGGCCAGTCCATTAGCCATAGGCTGTGCATTATGAACAGGTGCTCGATCGTGATGAAAGATGCAATCACCATCCCCGAATTGCTCTTCAATAGTGGGAAGCAAAAAGGGTGCTTAAAACATAAATTTAGGCCTGTACTGTGAGCCCCCTCCATGAAAAACACGACCACACCATAAGACCACCGCCTCCGAATTTTACTGTTGGCACTACACACGCTGGCAGATGACGTTCACCGAGCATTCGTCATACCCACACCCTGCCATCGGATCGCCACATTGTGTACCGTGATTCGTCACTCCACACAACGTTTTTCCACTGTTCAGTCGTCCAATGTTTACTCACACTAAGCGAGGCGTCGTTTGGCATTTACTGGCGTGATGTGTGGCTTATGAGCAGCCGCTCGACCATGAAATCCAAGTTTTATCACCTCCCGCCTAACTGTCATAGTACTTGCAGTGGATTCTGATGCAGTTTGGAATTCCTGTGTGATGGTCTGGATAGATGTCTGCCAATTACACATTACGACCCTCTTCAACTTTGGCGGTCTCTGTCAGTCAAGAGACAAGTTCGGCCTCAACGCTTTTGTGCTGTACATGTCCCTTCACGTTTCCACTTCACTATCATATCGGAAACAGCGGATATAGGGATGTTTGGGAGTGTGGAAATCTCGCGTACAGACGTATGACACAAGTGACACCCAGTCACCTGACCACGTTCGAAGTCCGTGAGTTCCGCGGAGCGCCCCATTCTGCTATCTCACGATGTCTAATGTCTACTGAGGTCGCTGATATGGAGTACCCGGCAGTAGGTGGTAGCACAATGTAACTAATTTGAAAAACCTATGTTTTTGGTGGTGTCCGGATACTTTTAATCACATAGTGAGTGTCGTTAATATACACTCCTGGAAATTGAAATAAGAACACCGTGAATTCATTGTCCCAGGAAGGGGAAACTTTATTGACACATTCCTGGGGTCAGATACATCACATGATCACACTGACAGAACCACAGGCACATAGACACAGGCAACAGAGCATGCACAATGTCGGCACTAGTACAGTGTATATCCACCTTTCGCAGCAATGCAGGCTGCTATTCTCCCATGGAGACGATCGTAGAGATGCTGGATGTAGTCCTGTGGAACGGCTTGCCATGCCATTTCCATTTGGCGCCTCAGTTGGACCAGCGTTCGTGCTGGACGTGCAGACCGCGTGAGACGACGCTTCATCCAGTCCCAAACATGCTCAATGGGGGACAGATCCGGAGATCTTGCTGGCCAGGGTAGTTGACTTACACCTTCTAGAGCACGTTGGGTGGCACGGGATACATGCGGACGTGCATTGTCCTGTTGGAACAGCAAGTTCCCTTGCCGGTCTAGGAATGGTAGAACGATGAGTTCGATGACAGTTTGGATGTACCGTGCACTATTCAGTGTCACCTCGACGATCACCAGTGGTGTACGGCCAGTGTAGGAGATCGCTCCCCACACCATGATGCTGGGTGTTGGCCCTGTGTGCCTCGGTCGTATGCAGTCCTGATTGTGGCGCTCACCTGCACGGCGCCAAACACGCATACGACCATCATTGGCACCAAGGCAGAAGCGACTCTCATCGCTGAAGACGACACGTCTCCATTCGTCCCTCCATTCACGCCTGTCGCGACACCACTGGACCCGGGCTGCACGATGTTGGGGCGTGAGCGGAAGACGGTCTAACGGTGTGCGGGACCGTAGCCCAGCTTCATGGAGACGGTTGCGAATGGTCCTCGCCGATACCCCAGGAGCAACAGTGTCCCTAATTTGCTGGGAAGTGGCGGTGCGGTCCCCTACGGCACTGCGTAGGATCCTACGGTCTTGGCGTGCATCCGTGCGTCGCTGCGGTCCGGTCCCAGGTCGACGGGCACGTGCACCTTCCGCCGACCACTGGCGACAACATCGATGTACTGTGGAGACCTCACGCCCCACGTGTTGAGCAATTCGGCGGTACGTCCACCCGGCCTCCCGCATGCCCACTATACGCCCTCGCTCAAAGTCCGTCAACTGCACATACGGTTCACGTCCACGCTGTCGCGGCATGCTACCAGTGTTAAAGACTGCGATGGAGCTCAGTATGCCACGGCAAACTGGCTGACACTGACGGCGGCGGTGCACAAATGCTGCGCAGCTAGCGCCATTCGACGGCCAACACCGCGGTTCCTGGTGTGTCCGCTGTGCCGTGCGTGTGATCATTGCTTGTACAGCCCTCTCGCAGTGTCCGGAGCAAGTATGGTGGGTCTGACACACCGGTATCAATGTGTTCTTTTTTCCATTTCCAGGAGTGTAGATCAGGAACAATAGAGTGCCATAAACCCTTCCTTGGGGAACCCCCAATATTACTTCTGTTTTACTCGATGACTTTCCGTCTATTACTACGAACTGTGACTTTTCTGACAAGAACTCACGAATCGAGTCGCACAACTGAGGCGCTACCCCATAGGCGCGCAGTTTGGTTGGGAGACGCTTGTGAGGAACGGTGTCGAAAGCCTTCTGGAAATCTAAAAATATGGAATCAATTTGAGATCCCCTGTCGATAGCACTCATTACTTCAGGAGTATAAAGAGCTAGTTGTGTTTCAAAAGAACGATATTTTCTCAATCCGTGCTGTGTATGTCAATAAATCGTTTTCTTCGAGGTACGTCATAATGTTCAAATACAGTGCATGTTCCAAAACCTTACTGCAAATAGACGTAAATAGAATCAGTATGGTTTATAAAATAATAATAATAACAAAATATTTCATGTCGTTTTAGAAAAAAACTATGATAGTTGTGAATTTATTTAATGTCAATGACACCTTTCATCCTCTTGGAGAAGCATCAGATTTTGTAAAAGTATGTAACCCATCCGTCATAAGACCATATAAAATGGAAAATGGACGCAACTGTAGCGTTGGTTTATTTTTTCCAACACTTGTACAAATTATTTGAGTATGCGACGTCTAATATTTTGTGTCATTAGTATAATCAGTCTTGACTAACATCAGTTTCATCCGCTTCATGCAGTAGATTACCAGAATGGCGACTATAGACGATTTACGCGTAATTCTCTCTAATGTAGGAATCGAACTCTTTCCATACTGAATGAATACACATCGTTCTTGTCTTTGGAAGGGGAAAACAAGAGATGGTCAGAGAGGTACATTTATTCTTTATTTGAACGAAGTTATAATAAGAGGAGTTATCATTTTGCCAGAAGATTGAAGCTGACTTCCGCCATATTAATTGGCCTGAACATTAGCTCCTGGTGGATGTGTTTTCATAAAAAATGTCAGCTTGCCTCGTTTACGGGTGTACTAATCATTCTGACTTTAGCCTAAAGTGAAAAGGTATCACATTTCGTTCAAGCGATATTTTCTTTTGTATATATAAATTTCGGCTGAGATGTTTATTTTTTATTGCAGTCATTTGACTTTAGATGTGCTATCAGTCCAACTCGGAAAGTTCTCTGCACGAATGCTGAGAAAAGGAAAGATTGGATACCGACCAAATATAGAAAAATAGGTTCTTAGGAATTTAGGGAAGAGGACATACACTGAACATGAGTTTCATCAGTCCGTTTTAAGGCCGAGCGCTTCTAGGCGCTACAGTCTGGAACCGCGCGACCGCTACTGTCGCAGGTTCGAATCCTGCCTCGGGCATGGATGTGTGTGATGTCCTTAGGTTAGTTAGGTTTAAGTAGTTCTAAGTTCTAGGGGACTGATGACCTCAGAAGTTAAGTCCCATTGTGCTCAGAGCCATTTGAACCAGTCCGTTTTAAGGAAATGCTAGATTACGAAAGCACCCTTGATATCACATACTTTTCTTCTTAGTTACTTGAAACGCATAATAAAACTTACATTAACGAGGCGAAAGACATTGTGTTACTGGATCAAATGTACATTTGAGACCAGAAAACCATCTGAAAATGCCTACCTGGCACTGTGTTATTGATGGAAGCAATGTAACAATTCCTGTTTGGAGCAACTGTTGCATGCACACGACAGAAGTTAAGGGGACACAGTCGCGAACAGGCTCAAAAAAATCGAATTTTTTTTTTTAGTCTTAATCTATGCTCCAATTATTTGGCTACAAAATGCCGTTTGTTTCATACAAATCTGATTATTAGATTCGGAGTTACGAATTTGTTCGTGAAGCATGTTAACTAGCGCCACGTCCATTTTTGCTGTGTCTTGCGCAGTAGTCAGCATTGACTATAGTACAACAATCATTTATGTGTCACGGATATAAACACTCTTTATTTGGGTTGCAAGAGAGAATTGTTATTCTGATGTTTGCCAGCCTGTCTGCATTGTCGACTATCGTTTGTCAGTTTCTTCATTCTAGTTGTTTACGTATTGGTGATACAAATGTAATGATTTTGTGAAACGTTATAACACAGTGGGTAGAATAAGGAAGTTTGGATATAAGCCGAAGTTTCGTGGAAATAAATATCTAAAAATAAACCGCGAAACTGCTAGTTTTGAACAGAGGGCAGAAAATAATATTGAAAGTGAAGTCAGTGCGGGTCTCAGTGCTTCAAGCAAGAAGCTTCTAGGTGCTGCCGATTTTCCAAGTGCCTCTCAAATGCGCGACAATGCAATATGTGGTGTGAACAGTGTTTCTGTTGTTACTGACACAAACATTCTGATCTCCATGAGGTTATTACGTGAACTTATCAAAAACCACACAAATTGTAAAAACTGTGGTGGAAACGTTACTTTGCACGAAGATGTGGTGAAAACCAAGGGAATTGTTTGTAATTTAGTTTTGACATGTTTGGAATGTAGCTGTACTGCCAATACAATGTCATCCCACATAACAATAAGCAGATTGTGTGAAAACAATATAAGATTAGTGTATGCACTTAGATCTATTGGAAAAGGGCGAAGTGCAGGTGCTGTTCTTTGTGCAGTGATGAACATTCCTCCACCTCCAAGAAAGTTTGAGGTTTACAACAAGACTATTGGTGCAGTTGTAGCTGAGGTAAGTGAATCTACAATGTTGAAAGCAGCCAAAGAAGCAGTTCAGTTGAATGATACGAAATCTGACCCAAGGCAAATTTCTGCTGGTTTTGATGGCAGTTGGCAGAAACGTGGGCATACATCCCTAAATGGCATTGTGTCAGCAACTTCTTTTGATACTGGGAAGGTTCTGGATATTGAAATTATTACTAAGTTCTGTGACATCTGTAGCAAAAATCCCACTATACAACATGTGTGCAAAAAGGACTATGATGGTTCTAGTGAAAGCATGGAAGTGGCTGGTGTTGCTAACATTTTCAAAAGGTCTGTGCAGTCAACAGGTATCCTCTATACAGACTATCTTGAGGACGGGGACAGTAAGGCTTATCAGAAAGTGGTAGAAGGTAAAGATTATGGGCCTAGAGTCAAAGTTAATGAACTGGAATGTATAGGACATGTACAGAAAAGAATGGGATCACGACTTCTAAAGATATGTAAGGAAAAAAAGTCAGGTGGTAAAGGGTGACAAATGCTGAAATAGACAGGATCCAGACTTATTATGGTATGGCCATTAGAAATAACTGCAACAATGTAGAAGCAATGAGGAGAGCCATCTGGGCTATATTCTTTCATAAAATTTCAACAGATGAGGAACCACAACATAACCTTTGCCCACGGGGACCTGACAGCTGATGCAAATTCAACAACCCAGCTACATCTTCCAGCTATAAGCACAAACATTCAATTCCAGAAAAAATTCTGCTAGCTGTGAAACCCATTTTCAGAGACTTTAGCCAACAAGAGCTCTTGAAAATGTGTCTCCATGGAAAAACTCAAAACCCAAATGAAAGTTTGAATTCTGTCATTTGGACAAGGCTACCAATAACTGTTTTCGTTAGAAAAGAAACACAAAAATTTGGTGTTCATGATGCAGTGATGTGCTTCAATGCTGGTATGTCAAAGAAGACTGATGTATTAAGACTCTTGGGAACAAAGGATGGTATCAATAGTGAAAGGGTACTGAAAAAGATTTTCATGGACCGTATCTGTTATGCTGACATTTCTGCAGGAAATGCTGCCAAGGAGGCCAGGATAGCCAGAAGATCAGAGAAAAGAAGATAAAGATCAAGAAGCTGAGCCACAGTATAGCCCTGGAATGTTTTAAAAGTGTGTCTGTATGACATTGTACATTACTTTCTTGCATGAAAAACTTTAATACCATTTTTCTCAAAACTACATTTTTTGACCTTCTTGTACACTTTTCTCAAAAACTATGACTGCTACAGACATCAGACTTACAGTATCTCTTGTTAATACAACGATGATTAATTAGGTAAAAATAGACCAGTAGTGATAAAAAGAACAGATTTACAAGCTCCAAGGTGTTTACAAAAGTTTTAATTTTTTGTCTTATAGAACAAAAAAAATTATTACTCATGAAATATATAAAATACATGTGATTTGAGAATGCTGTTTCAGCTGTACACTGTAAAAGTTTCAGGTCTTTATCTCCATTAGTTACTTCAGAAAGCGCACCTGACGTTTGCTCGTTTTAGCATTGATTCCTTATGGGAGTTCCCTCGCGACTGTGTCCCCTTAAGAACAATCGTAAACAGTAGTCTGCTAATGTTTTGGGCCATCTAATAACGACGGCGTCGGCTTCAAAGCAACGTGAGAATACAGCGTTAAGCCTGTAGCGCTATCTCCACTTACTTTACCTCCATGCTTCTGTGACTTCACGTTTATCTCAGATCACGGATACTCGTTGGATTACTTCTTTAAAAATTTACTATGTAAATTCTATCCACGTTGGAAGGCAGAAAGCATACGAGATGTTATAAGCTGTTCACAAACACTTACTAAGTACGATTAACAGAAGAGAACGCAAAAGATACAAAGAAGAGCTACGCGATTTCTCGCGAGTTTATTTAGTCAACTTGAGAGTGTCACGTACTCGTAAATGCTCAGCAAACCGCAATTGGGAGACGCTGTGAGAGACGATGTGCAACGAGGAGACCCCTACAAAATTCAGACAGATTACGTCACAAAAAAATACTTCCTCCAACATACATCTTACGTAATGACCTCGATGTTAAAATTAGAGAGAAATATGAGCTCACACTAAAGAGTAACGAGAGTCTTTCTTCACGCGTATCATACACGAATGGAGTAACACTGGGCAGGGGGGTAAAATAATATTGTTCCATCTTGTACTCTTTTCTAGACATTGGCTTCTGGGATTTACATGTTCACCGTTGACCATTTAAAGGGCAGCGTCAGGAGTGATAGCAGAAGACGAAATTTTACTTACTGTGTGCTCACAATATATTAATAAGAATAGTTAACTAAATTGGTAGATGATTTGAGGGTACACAGTACACGAAATTTAATAAAGAGAGAGCTGCCACCCCTAGAAGCAACAGTGGGTCTAACCTGGCTGGACATCGAATCAATCTGAGCTGAGGTTCCATGCTGCTCCATTAGACAATACTTCACAACACACGCAGTCTACTACCGAGAAGAATTTTATGAAAGCAGTGTTTCCAAAATTAATCGCTACAATTTCGAGGACACAAAGCTCCATCGCCAAACGTAATAATGTGAGAAATTATGCACTGTTATTTCTGGGGGGAAGGGGAGGAGGGGGGGGGGGGGAAGAAAGTGAACTAACCGCACTTGCCAGATAATGTTTCTCGTAGGAGAGCAACCGACTAATATGGGCTCTAATAACTGTCGAGACTGTAATTGAAATGCCGTATGTGATGTCAGGAACTAGAGGATCCGGTAAGCAGACATTGCCCTGTCACATACCTCGCTAGCAAAATATATGTCGTGAACCAAAATCTTTTCTTCAACGTACGAAATACCTCAAATACTTTAATTAAGAAAAGTCGATTTCTTAAATACAGACAATGAATGCTGTTGATCTATTAAATCTAACTTAAGTGATAATAAATGTTGAAACGAATTTATCTTAATGCTAATTTGTGTACAATATTTTTGGTTATTCTTCTTATAGTGTGTAAATGTACAAGTCTGACGGTCTGCCGATCCGTGAACACGCAATTTAAGGTTCGTGTGAGGAACATGGATTTTTCAGATTCAATCCATATATGGTCAATGTTTGGCCTGGTACCTTACTTATGGTCATTTCAGAGGCCAAACGAATAGGAAATTGTAAGCACTTGAACTGGATTGGTGCATCTGAAATTATCAATGGAATGCGTGGCAGCAATATATTCTTTCCTTCGAATTTTCCATTGAGTATTGTCGTTTCTATGAGATTTCCCATAATTCGTTTGATCACCAATCGCGTGCTATTGTACAGTTTTGGAGGATTTAATCTGCAAAGCAAAATGTTTGGTGAACCAGTTTTCAGCGCAGGATATGTTGCGGTAGTCCAGGCAAACCGAGTGAATATAAGAATTCAGTAAGTTAATTTCGTTTACTTCAGTTACAGTATCGACCGATTTGAACGACATCAGTTCACGAGGCAATGATTGTTGTATTTGGAAATTGATTCGATCATTATCGAAATTTTTAGCTCACAAAATCGCTCGTGTACTGAGCCATGTGTTGTTGCTGCATTGATCGAGTTAATTAGGAAATACACTTTCGATTAATTCATTTTTAGAAGTAACAATGTTGCGGAAATTGTTTCTCAGTTTAATTAATTGTGTATCTTCATGCGAACGAATTTTACGTCACCAGCATCCAGCAGTTGTTTGGAGAATGTATCTGCTGATGTATCGCTTTACAATTGTACATGAATATTTTTGGTCAATTGCAGTGTCTATACATTTCACCACAACTGAATAATTTCAGATATGCGTTCTCGTCCTCGAACGTGGGACATGGAATGACGGGTAACGTGTGGCGAAAATCGTCGGATAACAACAATAGGGCCCACGGAAACGTCTGGTATTGCGTCAGAATGTTGCAGCGTTCTATTTAATACCTCAAGAGAATATTTATGAGCCATTGTGCATTCATTCCACATAATAATTTGGCATTTTTTCTTTGAGTAAATTAGCGGTTCCGGATCGTTTTTTAATGTTGCACACTGCACTTTCGTTAATTTGAATGTTCAGTGGCAGCCTGAACGCTGTATGAGATGTTCTTCTACCATCCAGTAATGTAATAGCAGTGCCTGATGATGCAATGGCTAATGCGATTTCGTTTTGCAAGCATACTCGTGCAAGTATGAGCGAAGTGAGGAATGTTTTGCCTTTGTCAACTGGCGGGTCCAGAAAGAAAGAATCCTTGCTGAGCTTCAATTTTCAAAATTTTTCGATCGTAAATGGTCGTTTGCTCATCAGTAAGCAACTGCACATTAGTTGCAGCCGGCCAAAATGGCCGAGCGGTTCTAGGCGCTACAGTCTGGAGCCTCGCGACCGTTACGGTCGCAGGTTCGAATCCTGCCTCGGACATGGATGTGTGTGATGTCCTTAGGTTGGTTAGGTTTAAGTAGTTCTAAGTTCTAGGGGACTGATGATCTCAGAAGTTAAGTCCCATAGTGCTCAGAGCCATTTGAACCATTTAAAATATATTTGGACGTGATGAATCCAGGCGGAACAAAGTATATTGTGTCTAGATTTGATAACACAGTGTAAAGAATACTAATACAGATAGTGGTGTGGGGTAGTAAATCGTATCTCTTGCGCATCGCCATGGCCAGAGCCATTTGAACCATTAGTTGCAGTAGCGATAGCCAAATCGACGGTATCGAATTATTATTCTCGTTTTATATCAATATCATGCAGGCCGATTAGATGAAAGTATACCCAATTGATCATTGGCGTATCTGAAATTGTTGTTGTTGTTGTTGTTGTGGTCTTCAGTCCTGAGACTGGTTTGATGCAGCTCTCCATGCTACTCTATCCTGTGCAAGCTTCTTCATCTCCCAGTACCTACTGCAACCTACATCCTTCTGAATCTGCTTAGTGTATTGATCTCTTGGTCTCCCTCTACGATTTTTACCCTCCACGCTGCCCTCCAATGCTAAATTTGTGATCCCTTGATGTCTCAAAACATGTCCTACCAACCGATCCCTTCTTCTAGTCAAGTTGTGCCACAAACTTCTCTTCTCCCCAATCCTATTCAATACCTCCTCATTAGTTACGTGATCTACCCACCTTATCTTCAGCATTCTTCTGTAGCACCACATTTCGAAAGCTTCTATTCTCTTCTTGTCCAAACTGGTTATCGTACATGTTTCACTTCCATACATGGCTACACTCCATACAAATACTTTCAGAAACGACTTCCTGACACTTAAATTTATACTCGATGTTAACAAATTTCTCTTCTTCAGAAACGATTTCCTTGCCATTGCCAGTCTACATTTTATATCCTCCCTACTTCGACCATCATCAGTTATTTTACTCCCTAAATAGCAAAACTCCTTTACTACTTTAAGTGTCTCATTTCCTAATCTAATACCCTCAGCATCACCCGATTTAATTTGACTACATTCCATTATCCTCGTTTTGCTTTTGTTGATGTTCATCTTATATCCTCCTTTCAAGACACTGTCCATTCCGTTCAACTGCTCTTCCAAATCCTTTGCTGTCTCTGACAGAATTACAATGTCATCGGCGAACCTCAAAGTTTTTACTTCTTCTCCATGAATTTTAATACCTACTCCGAATTTTTCTTTTGTTTCCTTTACTGCTTGCTCAATATACAGATTGAATAACATCGGGGAGAGGCTACAACCCTGTCTCACTCCTTTCCCAACCACTGCTTCCCTTTCATGCCCCTCGACTCTTATAACTGCCATCTGAAATTAGAATGCAAAAATCCCCGCTCAGTATCAATGTATCGTTGTATATTTCCGGTATTTAGTCCACCTGCGGATCTTAATTTGTCTCTCGGATTCTGTGTGGTATATCTCCACTCATGTGCTTTTTATATTTATACAACAGATTCGATTATTGTGGCGGAAAACATGTCGGCAACAATATGGCGAACAGCTGACGAATTTGATGTGGTGAAGAAGCGAATGCTGCATCTGCAAGCTTTCAATGATTGTTGTCTTCCAGCAATTGCAGTTTGCGGCACGCGTCATGATGTGTATCGCACAACTGGCTGTTGACAGTTCGTAAATGTTCGAAGGGCGCCGATCCTTGAACATTTACCAGTAACAAATGCAACCAAAAACGCAAAAGTATAGCCGTTAAGAATAGTACGAGTTCATCTCTGGACTGACTGAAAATTCGTTTTCTATCTGAAACTTCATAAATTATAATAATATAGAGTATCCAAATAAGAAGGTACAACTGCAGTAGAGCGTTATTTTCGTTCCAAGCGGTTCGCAATACTTACTGTTGGTCATTTGTCATTATGAGACACTGCAGTTAGTGAAAATGAATTGTTTGACCGCCAAACAGCACGATTTTACGGTCAAAAATTATTACAGATATGTACACAGAAAGTTTAAGCCTAGGCTTCTATGGCCGTTGTCACAGTCAATGAAATTAGTCTTGGTATGTGACCGCACTGTAAAAGCGCAAAATTCTCCGCCCGTTTGGTCACTGCTGCAAATGGCCGAAACGTCGGAGAATTTTACACACTGACAATGTGGTCACATGCCCAGGAGAATTTTCTTGAATATAGAAAGCTCTTTAGAGACACTTGGCAAAATGCATACAATTTTCAGCCGGGGAAACGTACCCACATCGTTGACAATTCGATGAGTAGGCTAATTGAAAAGTTTGAGGAAGGTTGGTCAGTTGCTGTTGTTAAGAGACCAAGTCTTACAGGCTCGTTTGCTTGAAAATATTGCCTCGGTGAACGAGGGTGTAGACCGAAGTTCTGTTCTTGAATGTCGCTTTATCGTTCATCACAAGAACCGAACGTTTCAAGGAGCACTACGTAGCGAATTCTAACAGAGGATCTTCATCTACACCCTTACAAGCTTTAACTCACGCAACTACTACTGCCAACCTACCATCTGCAACATTCACCGATTGGATATAGGAAAACCAAAATGCGAATGACTGTCATCTTTAGTAGAGGTGCATTTTCAACTGGAATGTTACGTTAACAAGCATAGCTTTCCGGTTTGGACCACAAGGATCCTCATATAACACAGCAGCAAATTCATGCCTAATGAGTCACTCTTTGGCGTTCATGTTGAGTAGGCAGTGATCGCACTTCAGGTTTTGTAGAATAGCGTTATTATTGCAAAATCGATAAGTGAATTTCTTTGGCCTCCCTTGGTATGGGATGGGCCTTGAAAACAAGAGGGCGCCACTTGTCACACAACGCGCGAATCACGTCATGGAGACCACAATTAGCCATCAAAATCTTAAGACAAGAGGCCGCATGTTTATTTCCTGTGGTGTTATGTGAAACCACGTCTTCACCCGATCAAACCGAGATCAGTTCCTGTGTTAAAGGGCCAAACTAAGCACGTCATTGTGGAAATCGAACCAGAAATGTAGGAAAATATCATTAAAAATTTTGTAAAAAGATGTAAGAGCTTGTCCCACAAAGTTTTGGCGACACTTGTCCGATATTGTATTCCTCACGCAACCGCATAGTATACTGATGAGTTTCAAATAACGATATATCAACTTTCCTACTAACTAATATGTTTCGTTAAGAAATTAAATTATGCAAGCTTGTTGGGCCTTGTTCACTGATCGAGCGAGGCGGCGCAGTAGTAAACACTGAATACACATTCGGGAGGACAGTGGTTCGAATTCTTATCCAACCATCAAGCTTTAGGTTCCCACAGTTCCCCTAAATTATCTAATGAGAGTGGTTTTTTCGCAAAGGACAAACCAATTTTCTGCCCAATCCGAGCTGGTGTTCCGTCTCTAATAACTTCGTCGTCGACGGGACGTTAAACTGTACTCTTCCTTCCTTCGTTCCTTCAACTGTATATGTTAGAGCTCATTTTCTTCGACGTGCCGTCAATGTGTATCATATCTTTCGCGGAACTGAAGCTATCGTTGACGTCATTCGTCTCGCGCGGGTTGCACACACGCACTCTTTGCTGCAATCGCTTGTTTGTAATTTTCGCAACGCCTTGCCCGTAGTCGATGTCTACAACTCGTATTCTCGATCAGCCATCTATTTTGCTGAAATTAGCATTTTTTTCCACCGTCAAAATAAGAATTTCTTTTGCTCGTGATTGTTTTTACAACTGAAAATAAATGAACAGAAATGACTGTACCAGTCAGTATATTTCTACGAGGAAATTGTCACTACAAATTCCGACAGCGTGATGCTGACTAGTAAGTGAATACTAAAATTTAATAAAGTAGTAGAGCACCTAATTATGGCGGAACGATGGTGGCAATTTATGCGGTAGAATATAACCGAACCTACAAATTGACATTCATATCATTCCACCCTTGCATACATTTATCGATAATAAAGGATGAATAAAAATTAAAGAAACAACATTC
The DNA here is from genome assembly GCF_023864345.2 of Schistocerca serialis cubense. NCBI lineage: Eukaryota > Metazoa > Arthropoda > Insecta > Orthoptera > Acrididae > Schistocerca > Schistocerca serialis. The sequence goes on from NC_064639.1 coordinate 595,478,273, forward strand.
GGAGGCCCCCAGCTGATTCGTATCAACTGATTACCGGAAATGTTTATTTCCAGCGACTGACGGTAACACAGCTAACCTCCCATGTAAGTTGGTTTCCATTCTAAAGGAAAATGACGATACCTTTCTGTTATTTGTGGAGCCAGAAAAAGCGGTAGACAACGTAATAACAAAAACAATGTTTCAAAGTTTGAGACGAATGGTGCTAACGTGTAGAGAGAGGCGAGTAATCTACAACATCCCGAATCGGAATGACATAAGTAGGAGATTAAGTGCCACCTTTGTGTTAATAAAGGTGTAAAGCAGACTTGCAGCTCATCATCACACACAGGTGTGTAACTTGTATGTCGAAGAAGCAGTGAAGGAAGTGGAAGAAGGTTAATTAAGTAAGTAAGAAAGTTCCACAAGAAAATTGCTGGGGAAGGGGAAAAGATGACCAATGCTAAAATTCGCTGAAGACATAGCCCAGCTGGTTGAAAGTAAGAAAGAGCTAATGGGGGGGGGGGGGAGGGGGGGGGAAGGGGGGGGGGAATTTAAAGGGAATGGGCGGCCTACTTTACACATGTAGCGGGTTAAGGATTTAACAAAAAGCTAAGAGGAAGGTAGTAGCTATAGTATTTCTCCATGGATCAGTTTTACTAGGATATTCGCCATGTTATGGTATTATAATTTAATAAGAATAACACAGACCATATACACAGATATTCACATATTTGTAAGTCTCATTTGAGTGGGTTGGGGCATTTACTTGGCTGTGGCCTTACAGCAGGAACCACACCGGCATTTGAAGTAAGTTGGGGATACCAGAGGAATCTTAAATCACGATGGCTGGATGAAGATTGGGAACGTCCATCCTCCCGAATACAAGGTAGTCTGCCTAAAATGTGCTATCTCATCAGTTTATCCCTAGAGCACAATATTGTTTTACAAAGACGTTATTTAATAACGTAAAAGGTTAGTGCTACACTGTTCATTCGTTTCTCACTACCAAACTCTGTGTAACTTATATAAAGATTCGCCGCCAAGTTTTGTAACTCGTATGGCGAATAGTCAAAAGGGGGGTTGGTGTACGCTCGACTCAATAAAATCAACCAAAAAGGATAGGTAGTATATTAATGAAGGTGACCAGTCGGACCTGCAACTCTACCCTATCTACCTTCAGGTCAGTGTTAGGTTGCCGGGAAAGATCTTCCTGTCTCCTTTACCGTGACAGCATCGGAGATTGAAACCTGTAGCAATTGTTCCAGCTGAGAAGTGAATGAAAACAGGGACAGGGGCAAGTCTACAGACAAGTAAGAGATTAGAAAATTCAATACATTCCGATATTTGACTTAATAAGACGAAAAAATGCGAGGCAGCCTTTACAATGTGGAAGAAACACTAGTCCACAATGTCTGACTATCAGTGGTGATAGCCTGTTTTCCACAGGAAAATCTCTATATATTAAAGGAAATGGCCTGACTGGCTGATCATCGCCAAACGCAAACCGCTAAGGATAGAAACTTCAGATTTTGAGAGGGTGTTGACCTTATACGTAGGCATCGTTTAAGCAGGAATTTAAATTCCGCTCCTTGGGGAGTGAAATAGAGGATGAAAGGTATTTTGGAAAATATGTCGCTATTACCGCAGTTCCGAAACTAGAACTATGAAAGTTTGTATTTGGTTTCTCGGTTGGAAATAAAAAAAATCCGTGTTCCGACATTTTTGGAAATTCAACCCCGAGGCGGGGCGTGAGTCGTGCTTGGGTAGCTCAGATGGTAGAGCACTTTCCCGCGAAATTGCAAAGGTCCCGAGTTCGAGTCTCGGTCTGGCACACAGTTTTGATCTGACAGGAAGTTTCATATGGGGACACACTGATAGAAAAGCTTGAATGTGTTGGGAATGTACAAAAAAGAATGGGAACTCGGCTGAGAAATTTATGTAAAGACTTCAGTGGAGAAAAACTGTCAGAGAAAAAACACATAGGTGGTCCAGGTCGTCTTCTAAAAAGTGAAATTTATTCTTTGACTCAATATTATGGGATAGCAATAAGTAGAAATGTAGGAGATTTGGAGAACATGAGACGAGTTGTGTGGGCAACACTGTTTCACAGATTGTCAACAGATGAAACCCCACTGCATGGTTTGGGTCCAAAAGGGGAAGATTCGTGCTGCAAATACTGGTTGAGCAATGCTACAGGCACACAATATGACCACAAGCATTCCTTACCACTTACAGTTAGGGAGGCAATTAGGCCTATATGTAGGGATCTGGCAAATAAAAATCTACTTAGGAAATGCATGCATGGTCTCTCTCAGAATGCAAATGAAGGCTTCAACAGCTTTGTATGGGAGAGTATACCCAAAACTGTATTTGTTGGGCTGACAGTGCTTAAGATTGGTGTAATGGACGCAATAATAACATTCAATGATGGTGTAATTTCAAGGATCAACATTGACGTCGGTTTGCAGTAGGGTTTCGGAGCATATACTGTATTCAAACATTATGAATCACCTCGAAGGGAACGATCTATTGATACGTAATCAGCATGGTTTCAGAAAGCATCGTTCTTGTGCAACGCAGCTAGCTCTTTATTCGCACGAAGTAATGGCCGCTATCGACGGGGGATCTCAAGTTGATTCCGTATTTCTAGATTTCCGGAAAGCTTTTGACACCGTTCCTCACAAGCGACTTCTAATCAAGCTGCGGGCCTATGGGGTATCGTCTCAGTTGTGCGACTGGATTCGTGATTTCCTGTCAGGAAGCTCGCAGTTCGTAGTAATAGACGGTAAATCATCGAGTAAAACTGAAGTGATATCAGGTGTTCCCCAGGGAAGCGTCCTGGGACCTGTGCAGTTCCTGATCTATATAAATGACCTGGGTGACAATCTGAGCAGTTCTCTTAGGTTGTTCGCAGATGATGCTGTAATTTACCGTCTAGTAAGGTCATCCGAAGACCAGTATCAGTTGCAAAGCGATTTAGAAAAGATTGCTGTATGGTGTAGCAGGTGGCAGTTGACGCTAAATAACGAAAAGTGTGAGGTGATCCACATGAGTTCCAAAAGAAATCCGTTAGAATTCGATTACTCGATAAATAGTACAATTCTCAAGGCTGTCAATTCAACTAAGTACCTGGGTGTTAAAATTACGAACAACTTCAGTTGGAAAGATCACATAGATAATATTGTGGGGAAGGCGAGCCAAAGGTTGCGTTTCATTGGCAGGACACTTAGAAGATGCAACAAGTCCACTAAAGAGACAGCTTACACTACACTCGTTCGTCCTCTGTTAGAATATTATTGCGCTGTGTGGGATCCTTACCAGGTGGGACTGACGGAAGACATCGAAAGGGTGCAAAAAAGGGCAGCTCGTTTTGTATTATCACGTAATAGGGGAGAGAGTGTGGCAGATATGATACGTGAGTTGGGATGGAAGTCATTAAAGCAAAGACGTTTTTCGTCGCGCCGAGATCTATTTACGAAATTTCAGTCGCCAACTTTCTCTTCCGAATGCGAAAATATTTTGTTGAGCCCAACCTACATAGGTAGGAATGATCATCAAAATAAAATAAGAGAAATCAGAGCTCGAACAGAAAGGTTTAGGTGTTCGTTTTTCCCGCGCGCTGTTCGGAAGTGGAATGATAGATAGTATGATTGTGGTTCGATGAACCCTCTGCCAAGCACTTAAATGTGAATTGCAGAGTAGTCATGTAGATGTAGATGAAGAAATTGAACATCCAGATATGAAGGAATATGGCTTCAGCTCTAACTGCTATTGATAAGCGGTGGGTAACCGAAGAAGAGACAGCTGCAGAAGCTGCTACCAAGGGGTCAAGGATAGAGAAAAGAATGAAGGATAAGGAAACAGGAGGACAACTGGAGTATGCAGCTGGAATGTTCCAAACGGCCGGCCGGGGTGGCCGAGCGGTTCTAGGCGCTACAGTATGGCACCACGCGACCACTACAGTCGCAGGTTCGAATCCTGCCTCGGGCATGGATGTGTGTGATGTCCTTAGGTTGGTTAGGTTTAAGTAGTTCTAAGTTCTAGGGGATTGATGACCTCAGAAGTTAAGTCCCATAGTGCTCAGAGCCATTTGAACCATTTTTTTGTTCCAAACGAGCATAGTGGTAAGTTATTAAATCTGTAAATCTTCTTTTGCGGTTTACCGAAAACTTGAATTTTCATCATTCAGGTACACTTTTCTCCTAAATGACTGAAGTTACACTCACACAAATTGGCACAGGTACTTAGAGTGACCTCCTATACATGTCTTGCCTACTGTTTCCTGAAAATTTTTTAACATGATGATGATGTTGGTGATATTTGAGCTACATTTTTAAATATTTTTGTTGTAGTAAAATAAATTACTTGTATTTTTCACAGATCGGCATCAGGGAAGGAAATTTGAGGCATAAAGCACTTATGCGAATGTTTTCTGTACTCTGAATCTTTTTTCGAGGTTGTGCAGTCAGTGGTTCCAAAGAAAATGGTAGCGCAGTGAAATAGTGTTCCATTTTTTATCCTATTATAAATATTGCTGTCAGTACCAAAATATAATAAATATCTTAACGATTTTTTGGGAAATGCTGTGACTGATGACCCTAATTGTGTGTAAGAATTTTGAGCTATCTCTCATTTATAGATCAGTTGCACTATGAGGGTGAAGATAATGCCAAAAATGCAGCCCTTTCAGGGGCATGTCCCCTTAAATAAGTTCGTTTTAGTAGTCTCTTTAGTCTTCTTGGGTAATTTATTGTACAGTTTTTTTCCTTGGTAGAAAGTGATCTGTTCAACCTCACGTCACACACATGGTATCATAACTAGTTTGACAGTTGCTTGATTTAATAGCTATTTCACACTGGCTGTCTGATGTACTCTTGCGACCGTCGATGAACCAGTTTGCCACACGCAGATCACTTCAATAAACGGACGTCATTGAACCAGCTTCTTGTACCATGTAATGATGAGTTGCTAAACAGTCGAAATTTATTATGGTACCATTTGTGTGGTTTTAGACTGACAAAAACAATGAAATATCTTCGTTTACAAGACAGCAGTTGCATTTACATAAGGCAGGTCACATCTTCTATATCCCGGGTTTGGGTATTCGTGCAAATTTGCTCTATTAGACATTTTTCTGTATAGTTCAGTATTTTCACACTTTGTTCCTCATTCCTTGTTTCATTTGCGCTTTCGTTTCACGTTGTGGGTTCACTACACGACAGATAGTAAGGTTTTCGCATATGGACAGTGTCTTGAAAGGAGGGTGTAAGATGAACATCAACAAAAGCAAAACGAGGATAATGGAATGTGGTCGAATTAAGTCGGGTGATGCTGAGAGAATTAGATTAGGAAATGAGACACTTAAAGTAGTAAAGGAGTTTTGCTATTTGGGGAGCAAAATAAGTGATGATGGTCGAAGTAGAGAAGATATAAAATGTAGACTTGCAATGGCAAGCAAAGCGTTTCTGAAGGAGAGAAATTTGTTAACATCGAGTATAGATTTAAGTGTCAGGAAGTCGTTTCTGAAAGTATTTGTATGGAGTGTAGCCAAGTATGAAAGTGAAACATGGACGATAAATAGTTTGGACAAGAAGAGAATAAAAGCTTTCGAAGTGTGATGCTACAGAAGAATGCTGAAGATTAGATCACATAACTAATGATGAAGTATTGAATAGAATTGGAGAGAAGAGGAGTATGTGGCACAACTTGACAAAAAGAAGGGACCGGTTAGTAGGACATGTTCTGAGGCATCAAGGGATCACAAATTTAGCATTGGAGGGCAGCGTGGAGGGTAAAAATCGTAGATGGAGACCAAGAGATGAATACACTAAGCAGATTCAGAAGGATGTGGGTTGCAGTAAATACTGGGAGATGAAGAAGCTTGCACAGGATAGGGTAGCATGGAGAGCTGCATCAAACCAGTCTCAGGACTGAAGACCACAACAACAACATGTGATTATCAAAATGCCTCATTTCTTTCACCTGTAGGGTTGTACTCTACGATTTAGGGTTCTGCTTAATTTTTCACAGACTACAGTGCTTTCGTAATTTTTTAATATTATTAAATTACTGTTTTTCCATAGATATAATACGTGGGACACGTAATTTCAGTAGGCTAATTACTTTCTTGTATTCACGCGTAGAGCTGAGAATCGTTTATAATAAGAGTAAAACAATTGCCTTTCTTCCGTTTTCCGTCGTTCTTTACTTGCTTCAAAAATCATGGAGGTATTTTTCATCTTTGCAACTAAACGAAAGGTGGTTTGGTTTTTACCATACGCATTCCATTTCCTTTATTTACGAAGCGTCTTCAAAAGGATGGGGCCCCTCCACGCCCACACCAACGTGGTGACCAAACCAAAAGTTCTACTGTCACCTCCGTATAAGATGTTAGTCTTTGAACCAGGAGTCACAGGATGCGAGCTGTTATCCATGCGTCTGGGTAAGATTACTCATTAACATGGTCCATCAGGAGATAGAAAGTGGACGAAAGCGATCGAAGGGTAGCGGTTGTAAGGGCAGAAGAAAAAAAGTGCCAAGGCAAGCGCCAAGGGAAAAAAAACCTCTGCGACAATAGGACGGGTAGTAAGGGCAGTAGCGGCTTGCTATCTGCGACAGTGCATGCAAGGTGTGGTTATGTTAGTTCGAGGTATCGTGCATCGTTACCTTTGTCATTGCGGAAGCTCGTTGTGGGGCTTGCTGCAGTTGCTGCTTCCCTGCAACAGTTAAAGGTCGTTTGCGTGCTGTATACAGCACGGTTTCCCTGCGGCTGCCTGTTTTTCGGCGGGTCGAGCATCTGGGGTTACCAGTAGTAGCTGTGTTGCAGGGGCTCGCCAGTACTGTCGTGTTAGTGTGCTATGGACCATAGATGTTTAGTTCCTTGCCAATAGTGTCTTTGGTCTTTTATGTTTCCATCTATAGTTGTGGTCGTAGTTACCCAGAGAAAGGATAAACGGGTTGCGCGAGTGTCTCATGTTATTGTACAGTCGTGTGGAGAGTTTTTGGAATACCTGAAAGATGGTATCTAGCCGATATTCCCGGTGAAGGTCCGCGGTGCGTGTGTAGCGAGGAGTGTTGCTTACGATTCTGAGTACTTTGTTCAGTATGAGCTGTAGACGGCGCAGGCGTGTGGGCGCAGCGTATCCCCAGACAGGGGATTCGTACGTCATCAAGGGTCGAATAAGTGTCATGTAGATGGACCTAGACACCCTCCTATTCAGTGTGCTACGCCTGTTAAGCACAGGGTAGAGTTGTTTGAGCCTCACGTTTGCTTTGTTGGTCACGTGTTGAATGTGGTCCCCCCAGAGTAGTTTCCGATCCAGCCAGACACCGAGGTATTTGACCTTCTCGCGGAAACGTATTGGGCGTGCATGTAGTGTTATTGGGTTGCAGTGCTGATGTTTGCGCAGTAGTTTCGGTCTTCTTGTGAACAGAACGACTTCGCACAGTGGCCCGTAATACATGTTTGTTTTTGTATATACGTTAAATGCATTATGTAATAGTTACAAGTATGTTACTGTGTTACGCTTTCTCATGTTTTTCGCGTTAGAAACAACCTTTGCTGCATAAGTTTCGTGAGGTGTAATAATCGTTTGGTGTTACTTATGATTTCCAACGTTGCTAGTCCAGATGTGTGGTCGTGGAGATGCGTTTTACTCGGTCCCAATACTCCAGATGACCGATTTACGGCGTTTTTTCACCCACATTTATCACAGCACTTTACTTGCACTTTTCATTGTGTGCAGCACGTGAAGAAAACCAGAAAAGAATTACAAACAATTCAGCTCATAGCATCAGACAATGGTTATAACATCTATATAATTCAAAGACTCAGCAACAAAATAAAGACACAATTAAAGAAACATGGGGAAAAACAGAGAACACAAACACCACAGAACCCCACAAACAATCCAAACACTACAGCACACATAGAAACTAAAAACAATAACATTCATGATATGACGAACAGAAAAAATTGCTACACTTTAACACACAAACACAAATCAAAACACAGAATAGCAAATATGCTAAAGGAACAAGGATTACACATTGCCTACTGAGCAAGAAACATATTCCAGTCATATTTACAAATAACAATAGACAAACCAGATAAATACCAAGGAGCAGGTATATACTAGTCAGAATGTCAAGAATGTGCCTGGGGATGCCAGGCAGGAATTTCAAAACAAGGTATAAGGAACATATAAGAGGCTGTAAGTATGAACACAGCCATTCTACCTTTGCAGAACACCTGATAACACATGAACATGAACCAGTCAACAAGGTACAGAACAAGAAAATTATTAGAGTGTACAATTAGAACAAAAAACTCCTGACATTACAGGTGAACCTTTTTTTACAAAGAGTCCTTGCAATGAAAACAAAGTAATTAACGACCAAATCGATACAAACAATAACTAACTGATCATATTAACCACAAGAACAATAACAAATGGAAATATGAAACAATCACAATAAGTAATTAACGAATCCCCCTCTCCCGTCTCTCTCTCTCTCTCTCTCTCTCACACACACACACACACACACAACAAATGAACAGATATCAAACCACGCACACAACACAAACAAAAGCCGAAAGACAAACACACAGTGACAGTTGGCAACACTACGCCCTTTACACACATACACACGTCAACGTACAGTGAAAAGTCCAATTAAAGTGTGATAAATACGCGTGAAAACATCGGAAATCTGCAATTTCGAGTATGTGGACCGAGTAAAACGCACCTCCAGAACTACACACCTGGGCTAGCAACCTTGGAAATTGGAAGTAACACCAAACGGTAATTTAATCTCACGAAACTTGTACTGCAAAGGCTGTTTCTAACCCGTAAAACGACCTAAGGACACTAGGAAGCGTAACACAGGAATATACCTGTAATTATTACATAATGCATTTATTATATGTACAGAAACAAACATAGGTGATTCATCATAAATAAAAGTAGCGAAACGCATATGGCAAAAACAAACCGTCTTTCATTTAGTTGTAAAGACAGAACATACTTCCATGAACTAAAATAATGTACAGGTGTCATACTGAAAAGACAATGGTATAAACAACAATTAAGTTGTGGAGCAAGTTGATGAGTATTTGTATTTAGTGCAGTCGAGGACAGCGACTGCAGGGGCAGCAAACGAATTGAACAGAGGAGTTGACATGGCCTGGATTGCCCTACCTTTGATAAACTACATAGGGTTTCCAAAACAAAACTTCCAGTGAACTTGAATAGGAAAGTTTGCAACAGTGTGTGTTAGTAACAAAATCTAGTGTGAACCTGATGATGATGAGGTCCCATACTTCGAGTGCAAGGAATTTGTCCGACATATCCACGTAGACCAACTTAGTTTCTTCCGTCACATTTCTGTTATTTCCCCTTTGTTTTAACTCAGCGCAATTAGCTCTGTTTCATGTCTTATCTTACACACGCTCCGTCTTTTCACATATGAGCTCTGCCGAATCTCCTTCAGCTCTGTATGCAGTCATCTCTAACGAAATTTTTATTTTAGTTTGTTAATTCTTAGTGTTTTAGTGGTCTAAATGTCGAAGTCATCAGCATCCTTGCATGAAATAAATGAAGACAAGGATGGTTAAAACCTGTTAAAAAGTAATAAATTCCAAAACTAAGCTGTATCAACAAACATGAAATCAAAATACAACAGTAACGTCGAAAATTCGTAAAAGATCATTCCTAAAATGCTGTTAAAACAAAGTATAATTACTATAGATAAAATCAAATATAAAATACTGAAACACGTATGTATTCGTTACCAGCGATGGCGAGGCATGACAGAATCTCTGACCAGAGAGTTATTTATCGTTGCTAGTCTGCGCTTGACCGCGCGAGAGTGCAGTTGCGTGTAGCGAGTCGGCAGGAACAGTTGTACTCTGTCTGTAGTAGTAGTCAGTCGGCAGTAGTAGTAGCGAGTGGACGGCGTACTGAGCAGGAGTCGGCATGCGTCGGCGGCGTGCTCTTCTCGCGACTCTGGTCACGATTCGGGATGTAAAAGGTAAAGACGCAGCATTGCGCACATCTAATAATGTATGTTAATTGTAATTAATTTGTTAAAAAAATGCCCCAATAATAATTTTCTATAAAGTAACTCTTTAAAAAAAAAGGTATTCATTTCAATTTAAAGAATTTTTCCATTCTTTTGAAGAAAAAGCATTCATTTCAATTTAAACTATTTTTCCTATGCATTTCTTGCAAGAATAAAAAAAAATATATAGGCCAGCATTGCACGAAGCTGCGTCGATAGATAAGAGCAGATATAGATGCAGTTTTTATTGAGGTAAGAATTTTTGCTTTTTTTATTCAGAATACAGGGCCGAAGGTCAGCGCTGCCGCCCTTACAGAATTTATCAGGTTTAATTATTTCTGTTGAGAAGTTACATACGGTTGATGGTTCATTATTTGATTAATATTATTGTGGGTTTCTGATCAATTATTATTCTTTAATTTTGTGGGGAGTTTACGCTTGGATTCATTTCAATTTAACGATATTTTGTGGGGAGTTAACATTTGGCACATTTTTTTATTATCATTGAATTTTATTTCTGCGGGGAGGTTACAATACAAGAACAGCTGTCTTTAAAAGGGGGCGAGATTATTTTGGCTACATGACTACTTACAAATGATGGGTGAGCAAACCACTCTGCAACATACTAAAATCTCTCAGGAGATAGTTTGGAAACGATCTCTTACATCTCACAAAACCTTAAAACATGAGCCTCGCTCATCTCATTGTCATTTAAAATAGAGGGCACGGTCCATGAGAGATGCGGGTTTGCCCTTATGTCGTCATATAAGAAACACCCATTTAAAATAGTATCCACACTTGTGGTCCACATCTTTGACACACTAGTTGGCCCTCCCGCCACACGAAAAAGCCATGTTTTAAGGGACGATGTCCGAAGTTTAGCATAGTAAGAGCTACTTCAACAATGCGTCGTGTCCGGAAGAAGGTACGCCATGGCCGCACTAAAGGAGATTTCTCTGACCGCAGTTTACTGGCCTTCACTTCTAAGGACTGAGCTCCACACCAACACATGCCTACTGGGCCCCCACAGGGAAAGTGAACAGTGAGCGGGAGGTTGAAGGGAGCAAGGCTCTCTGGTAGCAGCATCAGAAGGTTAATTTCGCCGAATCCGTACGTGTCCTGACTCCCAGCAGAAAATATCTTCCCCTGCCTTTGCAAGAGAAGGAGAGTGCCTTGGACATCCGCTGGCACGTCTGACCAACAACGAGGAGGAAACTTTGGGAATCAAATCAAATGAGGAACTTCGTACAATGATGTCATCTCATCTGCATCAATGTCCTTAGGGTAGAAAACAGTTCCTCTTAGTAAACTGTAAACTGCTCTGGGAGCCCTATCCTAGGACATTTTCGCTCAACACGATGGAGCAGCCGCTAGTCCCCCAACTTCCTCACATTGCACAGAATCAGTTGTACGTGATCATTACCCATCGAGCATCATTCTCCATGACCTACAACCCTGTGGACACATCATCACTTTATAAATTCGGTAAGACAGATGACTTTATTACTATCTTACACCCTTGCCGAATTTGGTGTAGATTGGAAAACAATCAATCTGATAAGCGCCACTTTAAATAACACAGTGTTAAATTTCAAGTTCAGAGGCGAACTATCAGAACCATTTGAAATCTGTACAGGGCTGAGACAGGGTGACCTGCTCTCTCCATTGATTTTCTACTGTCTCCTGGAAAAGATAGTCAGAGAGTGGAAAACAACCGTACCGCCAGGTTATGGGATTCAAATTGGGCACAAAAGAAGTGGCCTCAGTGGAAACTGTTTGGCTTTTGCTGATGATCTGGCACTCATTGCAAATAATATTGACGAAGCTAAGGTTCAAGTGTCCAGCCTAAAATCAGTTGCATTTAACAAAACTGAATTCATCACAAACATCAAACAAGCTCCTCCTCATACTGAAATAGAAGAGAAAATCAAGCAGTCGAAGAAATTTAAATATCTTGGAGAAATAATTGCACCTGGCGGTTCAGAAAATGCAGCTGTAGAAAGTAGGTGTTCTAAACTAGAAGGTGCTTTTCATCTGTGCAAAGACTTATACAAAACAAAAGCCTGTCTTTAAACCTAAAACTTTGTCATTATAACACCGTAATTAGACCCTCAGCTTTGTATGCATCAGAATGCTTAACATGACGAAGAAAGGACCACTACGAAAACTTGAAATAAAAGACCGGAAAATTTTGAGGAAAATCCTTGGCGAAAACGGAGGAATTCCGCCGAAGACACAACTGTGAATTATACGAACATACAGAAGACATTGTTACCAGAATGAGGAAGCGGAGAATGATGTTTTTTGGTCATCTGGACAGAACGAACCCGCAAAGACTTACTCACGGCATACATTCATCAATTTCAAAAACAAAATCGTTTTCAAAATGGGCAAGCCAAGTTAAAAAGGATTTACAGGAAGCTGAAATTTCATTTGATGACATTCAGGATCGAGACGTTTTCAGAGAAAAAGTAAAAATTACTAAAAACCTTATTTCGCGTACTACGCCAGTTCCACGTCCTGCCTGAAAATAGTCAAAACAGAGAAAAGAAGCACAGTCAGCCAAAATGAAAATCTACTGGCAAAAGAGGAAAACACAATCAGGGAAGAGATAAAAATCTTCGTGGTCCATAGCAGGCCGAAACGAAAGCAAAAAAACAAAAAAAAAACTTACACCATGTGGCGTCCTACTTTCTGGTTCTGCACTTCCCACCGAATGGCTAATACGCTATTAATGCGATCACAATCAGCATGCAGTGTTCCATTTGTAGCTGGTAGTAGAAGACCTTAGATTTTTAATGAATCATAGAAAGCAATACCGTATCCCGAGACAGGATTCGAACCTGCGACCGTAGCGGTCGCGCGATTCCGGACTGCAGCGCCTAGAACCGCTCGGCCACTCTGGCCGGCTCTCTGCTCCTAAGACGCATTGGTACCACTCAGAAGAAAAGCACGTCTATCCGTCACAGGATGTTCACTCAGTGTTGGTTATCGTGTTATTGTTTGGTCCTACCAGCAGTACAATGGCGAAGTCTTCTGGTCACCTTAGTGTGTGGAACTTGCTAGCTGAATGTATGTTTAAGGACTGCTGGATGGTGTTACGTGCTTATTTTGTAGTATATTCAACGCAAAATTCAATGTTCTCGCTTCAGTATTCATTGTAGCAAGCATTAGTTCATACCACGAGAGTGAGTTGATAGTTATTTAACTGGAGATTTCATTGGTTTTAGTACTATATCCGCTGTTCGCCGTGTTGCCATCACAGTATTCATTTTTAAAGCTGAAGGCTACACTCATTACACGATGTGAGGTGAGATCGATCGGTACAGTATTCGTTGTAGCAGGCATAAGTATCACACCTGTAGAATACACGAAGGTAGTACTTCATGTGACACATGAGTGTTTGTGTTCATTCAGTCACTTTTTTTCAAAACTAAATTAGCTGACGTTACAGCAGTTGAGCTGTTAAGAACGGCAACACTTCAGCCATAGACGCAGTGTGTTATTTCATGCGGAGCAAGTGAGTTGTGCAAAACTCCTCCACCATCTATTCATCCACCGTCCGTACAGCAGGAATGCCACTCTTTCAACAACCTCAACGGCTGTGTGCTTATTCTTTCCAGAGGAGATTTCATCCACCCTCGGATGTACCTAGAGCGTTGTCAACAAGCATTTTACTTAGGTGGAGCGAGTGGAATATCTCATCTTTCCACAGTATATGAGAACACACAGATGCGTACAAGAAGCTGTTATTCAGTACAATGGAGCAACTGAAACCTCTACCGGACAGCCTTCATATGGTTTACATGAAGAGGTAACATAAACGCTGTATCCTTATCTATGGGATGGCGACGGGGGGGGGGGGGGGGGGGGGGGATGACGGCGGAGGTAGGAGGGCAGGTAAGACTGGTTCTAAGCTGGTTCGTCCATGACCGCAGATCGAGGTGAGCACACATGCAGCTACTGCCACTCTCTCCTGGTGCGATCTTTTGGGGTCGATTTTAGCGGTAGTTGTCTTATTACAATGAGTTTTCTCAATTGTCAGTGCGTGTGTTGCATTGTGTGACCCACTGTTTACAAGTGCCGGTTTTTTCATGACAATTTCCATGCGTAATTAGAGCAGTGAAGCGTTTACCATTAGTTGTGTAGCGTGTGTTGGCCTTCCTACACCTCAGTGATAGTCTGCCGCCCTATCCCTTCTTATCATGTATTAGTGTGTAAGTTCCTCAGCAGCTATACCGAGGTGATATCTCGCGGACAATGGAATAGAACAAAGTTGTCGAGAAATAAAGAGCACACCGTTTATTTGAATTTCGAGCACCAAGGCTACGGGAGGCGTCTGTAGCGAACGCCGATGTCAGACAGTGAGGCACACACGCCGTCGGTAAAAAGGGATGGTAGTGGGCGCGCCAGGTCATCTCTTGCACTGAGCATTGACCAGTCATTTCAAAAGCACGAACAACTGCAGCACAGTCTCTATGAGTTCTGAAATGTATCTTCAGTCCCTCCCACTGCATCACCATATTTGCTCAATTATCACCCATACTATTCCTCATGTAGGAGCGTAAGCGGGGTGGCTGCAATCTTGGATGAGTTTGGCAATAATGAAGACTGTGCCAGCATGAAGTTTGGTACTCTACTCCCAGCTGTATGTCTACAGGTAATAGACTTATTAACCTCCTCTCTGTCCAACACCAACAAATCTTCAGATGAACACATTTCCCGCCAAAAATAAGGATAGTACATACCACTCCAGCCTTTTCCTGCAAATTCCCAAGTGGGGCGGTTGTCGGATAGTTTCGAGCACTCTCTGCTGGTGGTATTGTGGACTAGAGCAGTTGGTCTTCAGACTTTGAGGCGAATATACACGCGCACGATCGGAAAAAGTCGGGCCGGGGGCGGCAGAAAATGGGGGGGGGGGGGGGGGGGGGGGGAGAGGCTAGGGGCTGCAGAATGTGGAGGCAGTTGCAGGACTATCCACTAGCAGGATAACACCACCAAGAACACATTTCCCCCCAAAATAAATTAATAAATAAAGACTGTATCTTCTTCTCCAGTAGCTCAGCACAGACTGAGTTTTTTCCCACCAATTCACAAGTGGTGAAGTGGGGGAGAGGAGAGCGGGGAGTCTGGAAGTGCCCTCTGGTGGTGGTACTGTGAAGTAGGGCTCCAAAATTTGAAATTATCGCCATTCTGATTTTAATTAATTTCCATAATTAATTTAATTAATTTGCATTTCAATTTAACAAAATTTTGATATCACTTTGATTGAAATGTTGCCACATCTACTATCGACCAGGAGGGAAAGCGGGGTGGCCACCATCTTGGATGAATTTGACAACAATGGAGACTGTGCCAGCATGAAGTTTGGTACTCTACTCTCCTTGTCTTGGACGCAGTACTGTTTGTTGCATTGGCGAATATCGTGGCATTTAAAACACTCTCCTGCTTAAAAC
Organism: Schistocerca serialis cubense; assembly: GCF_023864345.2. NCBI lineage: Eukaryota > Metazoa > Arthropoda > Insecta > Orthoptera > Acrididae > Schistocerca > Schistocerca serialis. The sequence goes on from NC_064639.1 coordinate 595,493,770, forward strand.
CTTCAGACACCCTGTATCTAAAAAATCCTTTCTAACGGCATGGACTATAGGAAAGTGGGGAGACGTCCACAGGACCACCCGCTTGCAGAGCTGCACCAAATATTATGGCTCCAAGTAGGCCTTTTCCAAATTTTTATTCTAGTCATTAACTTTTCTTAATAAATGTTTCAATTGCCTCACATTACTTATGTATTTTACAGTAATCTGAGACCAATGAAAGGCCTTCCCCCCGCCCTCTCTCTCTCTCTCTCTCTCTCTCTCTCTCTCTCTCTCTCGCTCTCTCTCTCTCACACACACACACACACAAACACACACATACGAGTACATGAACGCTGGACACAATGATTTGATCTGACACCCACTGTCTACATGATGTGAGATGGCGTTTTAAATTTTGAGGCCGGTAACAAGGACAGGTTCTCGCCGAGTAGCGCAGCAGTCCGTCTAGGTTGTGCTACTGTCCTGCGGTAGGATCGGGTCTATCTGTAGCTGCAAACGTAAGTCGATAGACTGCTCATTGTACGATGACATATCGCACGTTAAAAAAAACACGAACAGCTTTATAGCTTCATGAAGACTCAACAGCACTACTGTTTTTATACGATCTATTGTTCTTGAGTGCCGATTGTCTTTCCACCAAGGCCACCAATCAAGATTCTGCTTATTGTTTGTTCCTGTTCTGCAGCGCTACTCATTGACTTCTACGACATGCCCCGTGGGCACAGTGCAGTGTCCTTTTTCTTCCATTACAGACCCTCTGCAATATACGTACCTCTGCCCTTCTCTTGTGGTTCATGCTAGAATGACTATTAAATGTATGTTATGTTCTTCTTTGTACGTATTACTTGCATCATAATTCCAATATTTATTTATAGAACAATGATACATTAATTGGGATGAATTCACGAAAACACTGACTCCAACTACATAAAAAAACCTCAAACATGATAATGAAAGAAATGCTTATCATTCGGTGTTACCAGTTACCTTCAAAGCTGCAAGACGGTGAAACGAATTTAGTGGCAGAAAGTGAGCATTTTGTGTAGCTATTGATAAACATACATTTTTAATCTGTTATAGGTTTAGCGCTACAGTCTGAATCGAGCGACCACTACGGTCGCAAGTTCGAATCCTGCTTCGGGCATGGATGTGTTTCATGTCCTTTCATTAGTTAGGTTTAGGTAGTAAAGGAGTTTTGCTATTTGGGGAGCAATATAACTGATGATGGTCGAAGTAGAGAGGATATAAAATGTAGACTGGCAATGGCAAGGAAAGCGTTTCTGAAGAAGAAAAATTTGTTAACATCGAGTATAGATTTAAATGTCAGGAAGTCGTTTCTTAAAGCATTTGTATGGAGTGTAGCCATGTATGGAAGTGAAACGTGGACGATAAATAGTTTAGACAAGAAGAGAATAGAAGCTTTTGAAATGTGGTGCTACAGAAGAATGCTGAAGATTAGATGGGTAGATCACATAACTAATGAGGAGGTATTGAATAGAATTGGGGAGAAGAGGAGGTTGTGGCACAACTTGATTAGAAGAAGGGATCGGTTGGTAGGACATATTCTGAGACATCGAGGAATCACCAATTTAGTATTGGAGGGCAGCGTGGAGGGTAAAAATCGTAGAGGGAGACCAAGAAATGAATACACTAAGCATATTCAGAAGGATGTAAGTTGCAGTAGGTACTGGGAGATGAAGAAGCTTCCACAGGATAGAGTAGCATGCATGGAGAGCTGCATCAAACCAGTCTCAGGACTGAAGACCACAACAACAACAACAACAGTTCTAAGCTCTAGGGGACTGATGACCTCAGAAGTTAAGTCCCATAGTGCTCAGAGCCATTTTTGTTAGAGGTTTAAACATACATTCTAAGACAAAGAAAAGGACGACGCACTATCGAGGTATTATCTGAATGGAATGGAAATCGGTATATGTGACGTACATGTACGGACAAACAAACGGTTACGATTTCAGGAAAATTGGAATATTTGTTCAAGAGAAAGAGCTTCACAAATTGAGCAAGTCAATAATGCTGTGGTCTACCTCTGGCCCTTATGCAAGCAGTAATTCGGCTTGACACTGATTGATGGAGTTGTAACCTGTCGTCCTGAGGGTTATCTGCCAAGTTCTGTCCAAATAGCGCGTTAGATAGTCAAAACCTCGAGCTGGTTGGAGAATACTGCCCATAGTGTTCCAAACGTTCTCAACTGGGGAGAGATCCGGCGCTCTTGCTAGCCAAGGTTAGGTTTTGGAAAGGACGAAACAAGCACTAGAAACGTTTGTCGTATGCGGCGGGTATAATCTTGCTGGAATATAAGCCAAGGATGGCTTACCATGAAGAGCAACGAAACGGAGCGTAGAATATCATCAGCTCACTGCTATGCTGTAGGGGTAACACCGATGACAACTGAAGGGGTCCTGCTATGAGACGAAGTGGCATCGCAAACTATCACTCCTGGTTGTTTGGCTGTCTGGAGAGTAACAGTCAGGTTGGTGTCCCATCACTGTCTAGGGCGTCTCCAGACAGTCTTTGCTGGTCGTCAGGGTCTGAAATCTCACTTACTGGAGTAAAACTTTCTTCAGTTATGAGTCCCATTTGGAACTGAACTTGTCTATGCACTTGCAAAACGCTGCCTTGGTCAGCAATGACACCAGATCTCTCCCCAATTGAAAACGTTTGGAACATTACCGGCACGACCCTTCAACCAACTCGGGATTTTGAAGATCTAACGTGCCAGTTCGACAGAATTTGCCACATTATCCCTCAGGAGGACTTCAAACAACTCTATCAATCAATGCCAAGACGAATAACTGCATGCATAAGGGGCAGAGATCGTCCAACGCATTATTGACTTATTCAGTTTGTGAAACTTTTCCTCTTGAATGAATCATGCAGTTGTTTTGAAATTGCAATGATTTGTTTGTCCATACATGTACGTCATATCTACCAATTTCCGTTCCATTCGGATAATTCCTTCGTGGTGCGTCTTTTTTCCTTCTTAGAGCGTATGACAAACTCAACTAAGGCGTTCAGGGAACCACGCGATCCTGCACTATCGCCATGTAGTATCACAGAGTGTATACAATTCCAGCTGAGATTCAGTTACTTACTATCAGGACTGAGCATCATTAACTACTCAATGAAAAATATTTACATGACTACAACTTTCCATCAGCTTACTACCAGTATGCCTCATCTATGCAGCTGGTGCAAAGTGCATTAAATTATGAGCTGTGGGAACGTGGGGGTATTTCTAGGAATCCATTGTTCAACGCTAATAAGGTAGCCAACGTTCAGTTCCTATATAATATTACCAAGAAAACTGAATTTGAAAGTTCCTGCAGCATGTATTTAAAGCTGTATTGCCTATTTTTGTCGCATATTGGCGGTCACCTACAGTATGTCATGTCTATTGATTGATGCTACGAGGGCACTCAATAAGTAATGCAACACATTCTATGTTATAGTCATTTTCAGTCAAAAAAATGAATTTGTTGTTGGACGTCATGGAGCATTGGATCTTCAGCACCCATAGTTTAATGCAGTTGCGATAGGTGACGGCGCTATACGTATCCTTCAAAAAATCGCTCTGAGCACTATGGGACTTAACTGCCAAGGTCATCAGTCCCCTAGAACTTAGAACTACTTAACTCTAACTAACCTAAGGACATCACACACATCCATGCCCGAGGCAGGATTCGAACCTGCGACCGTAGCGGTCGCGCGGTTCCAGACTGTAGCGCCTAGAACCGCTCGGCAGGTAGCCTTCAAACTAACCTCTGTAATGGAGGTACGTTCCAAGCAGAGAGCTATCTTTGAGTTTCTTTTGATGGAAAACCAGAGCATCGCAGATATTCGTAGGAGTTTTCAGAGTGTTTTCGAACACCTGGGAGCGGACAAAAGAACGGCGAATCGTTGGCGAGGTGTCTCTCATCACCGCAAAAGGTCCGCGCAAACCTGTCCGGTGTCCCGGGCGACGGCCGGCCGCACACAAGTGTCACTCCAGCAATGTTGGTACGTGCGGACACTCTCATTGGAGGTGATCGACGGATCACAATCAAAACACCTCGCTGCACAACTGGATGCGTCTGTTGATAGTACTGACACACTCGTCCACCAGTTGGAGTACACAAAGATGTGTACCCAGTGGGTTCCTCGCCACCTAACACGTGACCATAAAGAGCAATGAAGAACCGTCTGTGCGGAATTGCTTGCGAGTTACGAGGCTGATTCTGACGTTCTTTGTCGAACATCGTCACATACGATGAAACACGGGTTCATCAGTTCGAATTGGAAACAAAACGGCAATCCATGCAGTGGCGCCACATCACCTCTCCTCCGAATAAAAAGTTCAAAGTCGCACCCTCAGCCGGTAAAGTCATGCAGACGCTCTTTTGGGACTCTTAATGGGTTATTCCGTTTCATGTGTTCTCTCATGATGCAAAGATAAACACAGAAGTGAAGAAACAAGCACTCTTGGCTGCAGTGTGATTTTATTTTTATTTTCCAATGACGCGTTTCACTTTTATTTAGACATCTGCCGAGTGGCTGGTAGTTGGTACATCTACATCTACATTTATACTCCGCAAGCCACCCAAAGGTGTGTGGCGGAGGGCATTTTACGTGCCACTGTCATTACCTCCCTTTCCTGTTCCAGTCGCGTATGGTTCGCGGGAAGAACGACTGTCTGAAAGCCTCCGTGCCCGCTCTAATCTCTCTAATTTTACATTCGTGATCTCCTCGGGAGGTATAAGTAGGGGGAAGCAATATATTCAATACCTCATCCAGAAACGCACCCTCTCGAAACCTGGCGAGCAATCTACATCGCGATGCAGAGCGCCTCTCTTGCAGAGTCTGCCACTTGAGTTTATTAAACATCTCCGTAACGCTATCACGGTTACCAAATAACCCTGTGACGAAACGCGCCGCTCTTCTTTGGATCTTCTCTATCTCCTCCGTCAAACCGATCTGGTACGGATCCCACACTGATGAGCAATACTCAAGTATAGGTCGAACGAGAGTTTTGTAAGCCACCTCCTTTGTTGATGGACTACATTTTCTAAGCACTCTCCCAATGAATCTCAACCTGGTACCCGCCTTACCAACAATTAATTTTATATGATCATTCCACTTCAAATCGTTCCGCACGCATACTCCCAGATATTTTACAGAAGTAACTGCTACCAGTGTTTGTTCCGCTATCATATAATCATACAATAAAGGATCCTTCTTTCTATGTATTCGCAATACATTACATTTGTCTATGTTAAGGGTCAGTTGCCACTCCCTGCACCAAGTGCCTATCCGCTGCAGATCTTCCTGCATTTCGCTACAATTTTCTAATGCTGCAACTTCTCTGTATACTACAGCATCATCCGCGAAAAGCCGCATGGAACTTCCGACACTATCTACTAGGTCATTTATATATATTGTGAAAAGCAATGGTCCCATAACACTCCCCTGTGGCACGCCAGAGGTTACTTTAACGTCTGTAGACGTCTCTCCATTGATAACAACATGCTGTGTTCTTTTTGCTAAAAACTCTTCAATCCAGCCACACAGCTGGTCTGATATTCCGTAGGCTCTTACTTTATCAGGCGACAGTGCGGAACTGTATCGAACGCCTTCCGGAAGTCAAGAAAAATAGCGATGGGTACACTGGATATCGCACATAAAATATCCCAGCAGGTAAAATATCTTTTGTGACGGCTCCCAAACCCAAGGTCCTCGGCGGTACTTTTGGGGCAGCCACCACAAATTGTATAAAGCATGTGTAGTGACCAGAATGTAGCTATGTCTGTTGGCCGAAAAATAATTAATGACAAGAATTGCGTCAGCTAGAATGAAGAGATAACTTATCTTTATTTCTGACGAAACGTGCACCAGCAATACAAGTCCAAATAATATCCGAGAGTAATCCGCTATAAACTCCACGAAAGGCTAGCGATAGACAATCGACAACAGACTGTCCGTCTCGGGGCCAGCGCTCCTCCTTATCTACAAAAGGCAGAGGGCGCTGCGGACCCGAGCTCAGCCATGGCGCGACCTCTTCCGTCGGCGGTAACGCCCTGAGACGCCGACGGCCGCGACTGGAACTGTGGCCAGCGGTGTCACGGTCAGGGCGCGCGTGCGCGAGTTGGTTGGTTGGCTGGGTCCGTGGATACAACAATATCATCAAATGGTTCAAAAACGGTTCAAATGGCTCTAAGCACTATGGGACTTCACATCTGAGGTCATCAGTCCCATAGACTTAGAACTACTTAAACCTAACTAACCTAAGGACATCACACACATCCATGCCCGAGGCAGGATTCGAACCTGCGACCGTAGCAGCCGTGTGGTTCCAGACTGAAGTGCCTAGAACCGCTCGGTCACCGCGGCCGACAGCAAATGGTTCAAATGGCTCTGAGCACTATGGGACTTAACATCAGAGGTCATCAGTCCCCTAGAACTTAGAACTACTTAAACCTAACTTACCTAAGGACATAACACACATCCATGCCCGAGGCAGGATTCGAACCTGCGACCGTAGCGGTCTCGCGGTTCCTGACTGCAGCAAGACACGCAGAGATCGACGCTTGGTGCAGGGAGTGGCAATCGACCCTCATCATGAAGAAATATTGTGTATAGCGTGTAATCAGGCATAAGGTCCCACTAGTGTATGACTACACGAGTGCACAACAACCATTGGAAACAGTCACATCTATAAAATACGCCGAAGAAAAAAAATCGCAATACCAAAAACTAATTAGTGAAGAGTAATGAAATTTCGGGAATACATTTGTCAACGTAATATATTCAACTGATTAACGTTGCAAGATCACAGATTAATCTAAGCACGACACAGGTCATAGCAAAGGTGAAGTGCTGGTGCAATAGTAACCGGTGTAATTGCCAGAATGTTGAATGCAAGCCTGCAAACGTGCATGCATTATGTTGCATAGGTGCCTGATTTTTGTGGGATGGAGTTCCATGCCAGCTGCACTTGGTCAGTCAATACAGGGTGCAAGATCCCCTCGCTTCTACACTGATACTGTCATTACAGCTTAGCCGCGAGTGCGTAGGGTGGTATATGTGACGTACAGTTTGACTGGTCAGCATTTCCACCCGAAATTTGCGAGTGTAAGTCGGACCTTTCTTGATCCGCCTTGGTGGGTCGTGTCGTCGGATTTCCTCCTACCTGTGCGCGGTGCAGCTCTCGTAAATGTCGTCCCGTGCAGATTCTTCATTGGCGCGTTGGATGTCTCTGTCGGTGGAAGCTAATTATCTGAAATTGCTGTCGATCAACTTTGGGGTATCTATTTACACGAAATTAACATTCAGAATGCCGTAATATCACTTTTATTCCTATTAGATCAATAATGAAACACTCATGTCACAAACTACTCGTAACCGAGAGCATGGCTACCATCGAACAAGACAGGAAGAGCTCTTAACGCCGACTGCCGACTTTGGCGCACAGTCCGTATCTCTTACTAGTTTCGTCACAGTTCGTGGATTCCGATCAAGTTCGTACTTACTAAGATATGTATTTGTTAATGAACGGGTGTGAATTTTAACGAGGCAAAATTATGATGAATAGTTTTAAACATCATGTTGTCATAAATGACTTTAATTATTAAATATAAATAAATGAAATCGGTGACTTTGGCGCCAAGATGGCGGTACTTCCCGCCATGTATATTTTCCAGGCTAACGCTTGTTGCTACGGTCCAGCGCCGAGCCCCACCCCACTACGTGTGACATATGGTCGCTTGTTACCTAGCCAGCAATCGTGGGAAATGCTCTCCGATTCATGGCCGGCTATGGACTTCCTAACTATCGTGAATACATCAATAAGAGACAATAATTTATTAAAACTGGTAAAAATGTCTTCCGCACGTAAGAGGCACCTTACAAGGGACGGTTAATGCTGTTTGTGGATGACGCTGGAGTTGCTGTTCGGTGATGTCCTACCTGTGCTCGGATCCGGTGATCAAGCAGGCCAAGGCAACATGCCGACATTCTGTAGAGAACGTCGGATTACAAGAGCGGTATGTAGTCGAGCGTTATCCTGTTGGAAAACGCTCCCTGTAATGCTGTTCATGAATGGCAGCACAATAGGTAGAATCAGCAGACTTACATACAAATTTGCAGTCAGGGCACGTGGGATAACCGCGATAGTGCTCTCACTGTCATATGAAATCGCACTCCAAACCGTAATTCCAGGTGTAGATCCAGTGTGTCTAGCACACACACACACACACACACACACACACACACACACACACACAGGTTGGTTGCAGGCCCTCAACTGGCCTCCTCATAACCGTGACACGATCACTGGCACCGAGGCAGAACCAGCTTTCATTAGAAAACACAAAAGTCTCCACCCGGCCCTCCAATGAGCTCTCGCTTGACACCACTGAAGTCGCAAATAGTGGTGGTTAGAGGTCAGAGGAATCATGCTATGGGGAATCTGGCTTGGGGCTGTCCTTGAAGTAACCGATTAATAACAGTTCGTTATGTCACTGTGGCTCAACTGCTGCTGAAATTGCTGCTGCAGATGCAGTACGATGCGCCAGAGCCATCCGTCGAACACGATGGCCTTCCTTCTCGATAGAGACACGTGGCCATCCGCAGCCCAGTCTTCTTGCGACCTCACATTCTCGTGACCACCGTTACCAGCAATCACGTACAGTGGCTACAGTCATGCCAAGTCTTTCTGCAATATTGCAGAAGGGACATCCAGCTTCTCGTAGCACTATTACACGACTTGGTTCAAACTCGGTGAGGTGCTGATAATCGTATCTTTTTTGCCTTAAAAGCATTCTTGACTAGCATCACCTCAGCATGTCATCTTTCGGATCCAGAAACACGCCTACCTACTGTAATTTATGTCTCACAACTTCTTCTTGTTAACGCGATATTTTTGGCTGTCAGTGTATCTTGGAGTATGCGCACGGAGCGATTTAAAGTGCAACAACTAAAGGTACGGCAGATTTACTGTAGGAATCCTCAACAAATGTAGCCTACCAACGAAGGAGGTACAGAGGGCGGTCAAAAATATGGAAACACAAAAATAACAACAAATTACCACCCCTAATGCGGTGTAGCAAAACTGCTGGCATTAAAAAAAAAACTTCCAGTTGTCGCGGAATGGATAGATATAGGTACTGTACGCTTTTCAAGGGGAGCTCGTATCACTCATCCTGCAAAATTGTGGCGAGTTTAGGTAAACATGACGCATGTGGTTAGCGATCATACAGCCTTCTCTCCAAAATAGAGTACAAACACTCAGTAATACTGAGACTTGGTGACTGTGGTGGCAGGGGGAGATGAGACAGTTCATCCTCGTGCTAAAAAAAAAAACCAGGCCTGGATAATGCGTGCTGTGTGAAAAGGTGCCCTGTCATCTTGGAAGAGAGCAACACCATTTGAGAACAAACACGGAACCACGGGCTGAACCTCATTAGCCAAAATAGTCACATAATCCTTCGCAGTAATGCGACATCGCAGAGTAACCACAGGGATCAAGGAATACCACAGTAAGGAGGTCCAAATCACACCAAACTTTCAGAATGTCTCACTCTTGGAAGTAAACTCGGTCAGAAGTTAGAAAGTGTGCAAAAAGACTCATCCAACCAAATGACTTCCTTCCACTGATTAATATTCCAGGTTTGTGGCTTCGGATCCGGGCTGATGAGTGTTTTTGGAATGTCAGCTCACCTTGCAGTTCCCCGCTTACGCAGCTCCCTATGTGCTGTTTTTGATGCTGACAGGATTTGCGAGTGCGACATTGAAATCTGCAGTGACGTTTGCAATAGTCGTCAGTAGTAGGGTGATGGTAGCAAAACACCAATTTTGATATAAATTTGGTATACATATTAATTGACTTGAATCATTAAATACCTCCACCCATCCTACCCCACCCCCAGATGACATCATGTGTTTTCCCCAGCCAGCATGTCGTTCCCCACCCCCACCCTCTACCCCTCTCCACCCCTCCCCCACCTCATCCCCTCCCCTCACTGTCTCCCACTCACCTTATTGGCCTGAACTTCTAATTTTGGCGAAAATTAAAAAAATGGTGGGAATTTCTTTGTCCCAAGGCTGTGCTGATGTCCCCCCTCCCACCCCCCACCCCCAACCGGCAAATGACGGAAAATTCAAAATGGCGATGACCTTCCAGGGACTCAAACCCAAGTCTTTCTGGATGAAAAGCCCCAGTGCACCTCTCAATGCATGAACACTGTCGAGATTCAGGAGAGGAAGGTTAGGTTACTGTACTTTATCTATTTTGGGCGGGAAACTGAAATAAAGATCGGTTCTAATTATGTACTTAATCATAAAGATGAGTCCTAATTACACAACTATATGCACAGCACTACACAAAGAGCATCTAAAATCGCAATACACCTAAAAAAAATTACTATGTCATACAACTGGGGTTATCTTGCTGGGAAAAATTTCTCAATACCACTTGAACCTAGTGGCAGAAATACCCACTCTCTACTTAGGATAATCCCATCACCTACAAGCTACTATCTTTACTTGTGGCAAGAACCATGTTCAGCTGGTGAGATGCTGGTGTTCGACAGAGAGGAGTTTAATAAGTGTATTACCAGTAGCATACAGCTGAGGACTGTGTGTATTGCTATTGACATCAGAGTTCGTTACAGACGTCTCCTGCTGCACTGCTCGCCAATCGCCCTGCAGCCCTGGTAACCGAAATACAGGAATGCTAATACATGCTACCACAATTAATGGAAATAGCATCACTGTTCTACTTAAACATCGAAATAGCCATGAAAAAAAACAGAACTTGTAATGAACAGGTCATAATGTATCACATGTAAGGGAATTTGGAAAAAATCATTATTGCAAAAGATTGCACCAGGAGAGAGGGTGGCAGTCGCACGTGTGTTCTCCTCGATGTGCAGTCACGAACTAACCAACTTAGAGCCAGTCTTACCTCCCCACTACCGTCCCTCATCCCTCCCTCTCCCCACTATAGGTGAGTATCTGTGCCCTTTTTTGTCTTGCCGCTGATGATCCAAAAAGAGATCCCTCTGGTGGCAGTGATATACTGTCTCCAGTCCTCGGAACTCAGTCTCAGATGGACGCCTACAATCTGTTAAACGCATTTCTTGGAATGAGTGGATCCCCTCCCGTCCCCCAGAACAACAACGAAATTCCGAGGAACTCCCCGTATTGCATTTTCAAACGGACAGCTGCTACCACTTCCGTGCACCATCAGCACACACCCAGAAAGTGGTTAGTGCTGTCGACCAGTAGAGTACATGGCTGTGTAGTCCAGACGGCCAGTCAGTGCTACCAATGCCGACATACACAATAGCCTGCAAATTTGGCAGTCCACAGGAAAAAGCGAGATAAATTGGTGCCTACTCCAAATGCGAGCTGTTTGTTGGCCATGACCTATTATAGAACATGCCTCCATGCGACAGTATACACACCCACAAGCGCCAGCCATCCTGTATCAATGCCCTCTTATGAGGGAGCATCTATTAAGTAGAGGAAACACACGTGCGACAATAATAACTGCCCTGTTTCCACGAAAATAGGCGCAGTCCACTTTCTTTTAGTTTATGAGCAAAATCGCTACAGTTTGAGAGCATTTATAAAGTTCGAATGCTCGAGGACATTACATTCTTTTCAGACACTTGAATTATCAAGATAGAACGCCATCTATACAGTCTTTTATGTTCAACTGCAGGATACAATTTGCATCACTCTCCCCCCCCCCCCCCCCTACCAGCTCCCATTATTCTGCACATCCAATGAAGTGAAAAAAAAAACTTACAGCACTGCTGCCGATTATAGACGACCAAACTGCACAGGTCGGTGCTATACAACTGACAGACATATTCACTTATTTCACAAGTCCCGTACATGTCATGTCCACCATGTGTAAAATCGAAAAAAAACTTCCGCTATTTTGCTGTGAAAACTACCAGTGTTCAGCGATATCTCTCAGATTGATGGACAAAAATCGTTCAAATGGCTCTGAGCACTATGGGACTTAACATCTGAGGTCATCAGTCCCCTAGAACTTTGAACTACTTAAACCTAACTAACCTAAGGACATCACACACATCCATGCCTGAGGCAGGATTCGAACCTTCGACTGTAGCGGTCGCGCGATTCCAGACTGAAGCGCCTAGAACCGCTCGGCCACAGCGGCCGGCCTTGATGGTCCAATTTATGTGATTGAAACTGTCCCTGGCATTCAAACCAGTGTCCGTAAATAAATCGTCATGTACGTTTCTATTACAAGTATTTCAGACAGGTGAAATAACATTATGGAATACAACAAAAAACATATCATTTTACCTTCAAGTCATCCAGAAGACAATGATTTGCAATATCAGCAGAGTCCTGTGTTGTAGCTTTGTAAGCAATTTGATCAGCACAGAATAGTCCGTTTCATGCAATCTACTCACATGCCAGGAAAAACACTATCATTTCTAGGTTCCACAATGAGCCATAATACAGGTGGTGCCTACTTTATAATTAGAGGTTATGAAGTATGAAATAACACAGGGCTTGTGGTAACACATATTGTTAAACGTGCACTTGTGACGATAATAATAAAACAGTCATGATTCGATGAGAATAGATATAGTCGACTTCTATTAGTTTTATGTGCAAAATCAGTGTAGTCTGAGAGCATTCCACATGTTCAAATTACAAATTGTCTCGCACGAGGGTATTACATTCATTTCAGACATAGGAGATACTGATACAGATTATAATCTATACAGTCATTTAGTACATTCAAGGGCTCTCCTCATCGTTATTTTATGACATCCAGAGTAGGTACAAAACTATAAGCTATCTACTTCCTAACATTAAATAGCCATACCACTCCTTGTAATAGAACCACCTATAAGATTTTACCGTGTCTCTCTCTTCCGATGTATCGGAAAACAAATACCGTCTGCATGTTGACATCATGGATATTACGTATACACGCATCGTTCCATTGGAGCTGGTGGCCAGTTATCGTAGTCGCTTGCACAGACTTGCGTAAAGTTTTGTCATCTGTGCTGGAGGAAGATCATATCCAGCAGACTATCAATCACAAGAGAGAGTTCCTCTGTAGTTCCTTTAAAAGCAGTTTAATACATTGTTTTTCAGCTGTAACCCATACAAGCGGTGTATAACTACAGCTTTGTCCATTGCCATACATTTTGTTTTTTTACCATGACTCTTAGGTATGTGTCAGGTGCTAAACAGACATTTACATGTTTCTAATCTTTGGCTCTCACAAAAACATGAACATCACATAGTGTTAATTATACTGTTCCCACAACACACAGGATGTTAGAAATGAAACACAGAGCCGATGTTTCTTATCGGCAAAAATGTGGAGGGCAATGCAACGTATGGAAACTGGAAAGTTTTGTAGCATTGTGAACTTTTCGAAACAGGTGTCCAAAGGTGAAGACCTATACAGTTAATCTCATCTTCCAGAATGACGAGGTAGCAGACGTATTGGTGTTTCATTTCTAAGATTATTGTTTCCTCATTTCGTAGTCATGTACATGATCACTGTTCTGGTGTTGACCATCACTGGAAGGTGCTGTTCACAACACACCTGGAGTAGTAGAAATAAAAAGAGGTGAAACAAAAAAAAGTTGTGGAAGCCACTGCAACATATGGAAATAAGACGAGTCTACAGCATTGAGTAACACCTCCAAGCAACTGTCTCAAGGCCATGACCCCTACGTCAAACCTCATGCTCCACAGTGACAAGTAGCAGAGATCCAGTGTTTCGCCAAGGCTCTCTCCATATCAGACAAGTGGTGTCAGTCAATCATTATGCAGTAATCAATAGCGTGCCAGTGCACGGATGCGATGGAAAAGACACTGTTGATATGGGATGATGTACTCTCATAAGCAAGGCAAATGACAGAGAGATAAATTTCAGCAATTTCAGCAGTTGTTCCATAATTTCAGTGTCAGCCAATTATACAGCAGAATGTTTCCCAATTTCTGTATTAACACTAAACCCCCATTCACTACTTTGCAACTACCATATACTAGACTGCAAATGCAGTTAGATGAATGTGCAGTACATCCATTCGATCATATACACTAAAGTATACCAGAGAGTGTCCTCTAACGATGGAGTTAGGTTATTACAACTGGCCTACTTTACGTGGATGGGAGTCACAGAGTATTCTCGCATTCGTAGAATAAAGTCAGAGATTGAAAGATCCCCCCACATTGTCCTTGACCAACCCTGCATGCAACACGGTTGCTGGTTTAATCTGAAACTGACTAGAAGTAGGAGGGTACTATACTAGCTACATTCCACGTCTCGTGAAGGAACAGGGCGAGCTGTGTCCATAAATGCTGTTGAGCAAAGACTGTTCCACACTAGCCCTACCCACTGCATCTATCCAAGTCACAAGATCTCTCCAGATGTGTGCATGTCAAGGAGGTTAGCACCCATCATGAGTGTATAATAGACATAAGAGTGTTGTGGTGATATAACAGATGGCTAAGAAGAAACATATGGTTTATACATGATGGTACTGCGGTGCATGGCATTTGTGGTTGCAAAGATGGTCCTCACCATGGACGTTGGGAGTGAAGTTGCGCACCATGCAGCCTATTGCGCACAGTTTCAGTTATAACACGACGTCCTGTGGCTGCACGAAAAGCATTATTCAACATGGTGGCGTTGCTGTCAGGGTTCCTCCGAGCTATAATCCGTAGGTAGCGGTCATCCACTGCAGTAGTAGCCCTTGGGCGGCCTGAGTGAGGCATGTCATCGACAGATCCTGTCTCGCTGTATCTCCTCCTTGTCTGCACAACATCGCTTTGGTTCACTCCGAGAGGCGGGACACTTCCCTTGTTGAGAGCCTTTCCTGGCACAAAGTAACAATGCAGACGCGATCGAACCACAGTATTGACTGTCTAGACATGTTTGGACAACACAAGCCATATAGCTCCTTCCTGATGGAATGATTGAAACTGATCGGCTGTCAGACCCCCTCTGTCTAATAGGTGCTGCTCATGCATTGTTGTTTACATCTTTGGGCAGGTTTAGTGACATCTTTGAACAGTCAAAGGGACTGTGTCTGTGATACAATATCCACAGTCAAAATAACAGGAGGCAGTGGGAGAGAGAGAGATGCAAACTGTATCCTGCAGATGAATGTAAATGAATGACTGTATAGATGCCATTTATCATGATAATTGAAGAGTTCTGGATAGAATTTAATGCCCTTGTGCATGACAATTTGTAATTTGAAGGTGATAAATGTTCTCAAACTGCAGCGATTTTGCTGATAAAATCAATAGAAAATGGACTGCGCCTATTTTTGTGAAAACAGGCTGTGATTATTGTCGCAATTGTGTTTTCCTTTTTAATGAATGAAATTTTTAAATTTTTCCCAGCAGGATAACACCAGTTGTATGACATCTTCAATTTTTGAGCTGTATTGCGATTTTAAATACTCTTCATGTAGCGCTATGCATATCGTTGTGTAATTAGGACTCATCTTTATGATTAATTATGTAATTAGTTTCCCAAAATAAATAAAGTACCCTAACCTAACCTTCCTCCCCTGCATCTGGACAGTTTCCATGTGTTGGGGGGATGTACTTGATCTTTCTGTCCAGAAGGACCGAGGTTTGAGTCCCAGAAAGGTCACTGTCTTTTTGAATTTCCCGCCAATTGCAGGGTGAGGGGTGAGGTGGGACGTCATCACAGCTTTGGGACAAAGAAATTCCTGCCATTTTTGAAATTCCCACCATTTTCTGAATTTCCCATCAAAATTCGAAATTCCAGCCAATAGTGTAAGTGATTGACAGGGAGGGGAAGGGGGAAGGGGAGGGGAGTGGGAGGGTGTGGGGAAGGGTTGAGGAGGGGGAGGTGTGAGGTAGGGGACTCACTGCTGGCTGAGGAAAACACATGATGTCCTCTGGGGTGAGGTGGGTGGTGGGGCATAATTAATTGATCAATTTGATATCAAAATTGGGGTGGTGCTGGCATCACCCTACTACTGTCGTCCTCTTGTTCTTCCTCATACTTCTCTTTAGCCACTGCCTGTCACAACTGCACAACACACACTTTAGTCCATGTTGCGGCTTTTCAGATGGTGTTTTTTCACTTTTTCTGTACGCTATGTAAGTCTTCAGTGTGGTGCCTCTTGAAACACCAGACATTTCGGCTATCTTAGTTGTGGAAGGGCCAACGGCCTTACCCCAGTGGTAACACCAGTTTCCATTAGCACTGTTGGCCTGGGCTAGCACTTGGATGGGTGACCATCCAGTCTGCCAAGTGCTGTTGGCAAGTGTGATGCACTCAGCCCTTTTAAGGGAAACTGAGGAGCTACTTGATGGATAAGTAGGGGCTCCGGTCTCATAAACTGAAATACGGCCGGGAGAGCGGTGTGCTGACCACACGTCCCTCCATATCCGTATCCAGTGACGCCTGTGGTCTGAGGATGACACGGTGGCCGGTCGGTACCATTTGGCCTTCATGGCCTGTTCGGACAAGTTTTTCAAGCTACGGAAGCACCCATCAATAAGACCACCAACAATTTTCCTCATTTGAGTCTACTTAGCTCTCGTGAGCACAACTGAAGCTTGCATCATATTGAAGACATGCACAGGTGCAGTTCGAGGTCAAATACAACAGTTCAGCATGCAGGCTAGGGTAGCATCTGAAGCTATATTCAAGCATGCATTTCTCTCAGTATTCCCGTATTTTTGTCCAACCCTGCAGTTTATAAAGTCCGCATTCGACCAGTAAATGAACGTATACCCATTTCTCAACAATGTCCGACATACAGGCGTTTTAAAAATCACTGGCGTCAGTCTCAGGTCCTTCTTCACCAATACTCACGTGCGAATACAACCAGAGTGACATTAGGCTACGTAGTGCCTTTGCCGAGCATTTCAATGCGCACTTCATTTGCGCATGAGTGGGCGAAGAGTCCTGGAAGTACTGTATACAAGCAGTGTACCTCATTTACAGTGGCCTCCGAAGCCGTCCGATCTCAATCCATATGATTACTGTTTGTGTGGTTGGCTTCGGAGAGAAGTGTACAAGCGCAGAATGACAAGAAAGGACGAACTTCTCGCTCGTATTTTACAAGCTTGTGCTCAAGGGACCATAAGAATGAGCTCAGATCAGTGACAGAGCAGCTGTCCACAAGAGCTGTGAACTGCATTGCAGTTAACGGTGGACTTTATGGACATCGTTTGTGAGGAAATGTACACAAATAAACAAAACATTAGATCACAATGTTTCATTAACCATCACCTGCATTTGTCTAATTTCCCATTGTTTGCATTAGTTTCCGCGGAAAATGTTAAAAACAGTACCTGTGTTCATATGACGTTTTTTGTTCAGAATCAGTATCACCTCTCAAAGCACTTACCTTTCTTCTTGACTTACCCTCTATTACTTCTCCCTGCGTACATCTCGCGAAACGATCAAGGAGGTAAAATCAGAGAGATTCGAGCCCACACTGAGGCTTACCAGCAATCATTCTTCCCGAGAACCATTCATGACTGGAACAGGGAAGGGGGGAACTGACAGTTGTACACGAAGTTCCAAACAGAAAACGCCGTAAGGTGCTTGGCGGAGTATAGATGTAATTGGAGATGTGAATGCTTTGACAACTCTCATTAATTTGTTTGCACCGTGACATAGTTAATCGCTTTAGTGCAGTACCCTCCAGCCTTTCTTATACCATTATTCCCGAGTGCAATGTGCAATTAGAGACATTAGTTAGTAGCTCCACCGCCCCCCCCCCCGCCCCCTGTTATCTGTTGCCTCCCCCCCCCCCCCCCACTCTCCACCATATTATCACCAACTTTAGTTCCTACCTAAACTGTAGAATAAAGAATTTTCTCAGAGTAGTTTAATTTTTCAAATTATGAAAGATGAATTATATTTAGTTTGTGTATATGTGTTTGGGGGAGGAGATGTTCGAATGAACAAGGAAACAATTCGTGGTGCATCATAAATGCTACCCACAACGCCTCCTCAGTGAGTGTAGACACTTGTTACAACACATACTTCCCATGCATTACTCCTCTCCATTGTAACATTTGCTGAACTTGCACATTGCAACCCCATTTAAAATGAGGGCCGCGCGGGATTAGCCGAGCGGTCTAGGGCGCTGCAGTCATGGACTGTGTGGCTGGTCCCGGCGGAGTTTCGAGTCCTCCCTCGGGCATGGGTGCGTGTGTTTGTCCTTAGGATAACACACGTTAAGTAGTGTGTAAGCTTAGGGACTGATGACCTTAGCAGTTAAGTCCCATAAGATTTCACACGAATTTGAACATTAAAAAAAAAAAAAAAAATCAGGTTCAGACGTGTGCACTATATTTACCTGTGCGTAAATCACTTGATTGCTGCAATCCTTACTTCTGAACTGGCAGAAATTATAAGACTTCAGGCTATTAATGCTTTGCGTCTGACCACAGCCACTAACTGTAATAGTAATAATAATATAGTAATAATAATAATAATACCGTGTACAGCATTATAGTAGCCCTTATGTAGTTACTGCCGTTTCGAAGAGAGTAATGAAGCAATTTCTGGACTACTGCAATTGTTACCTACGATTTGGAGGAAACATTTTCTTCAGATATTTGACATCTGTTACGTATATGTCTCACTTTTATCATCAGCGATGTACGGTACAAAGCACAACGTATCTATGTAGCGGGTGAACTTTGTGAGAAACCTGTAACCTCCATCGCATTAATGCTTCTAACTGAGAACTTATACAATCAGTATTAGAATCTTGCAAAATTGTGATAATAGTAATGATCTTTTGAAAATAATTTAGCTTCGTGACTGAAGCAAAATCGCGACTTTTAGTTTTTATTCCCGGAAAATTCCATTTTACCCCTCAGAGTGTAATTAGCCCCATGTTGGGAACCACTGCTTTAGCCTAACTAGCAAGAAACTTGCAATTCAGAGAAATGCAACATTGGAAAAGAATTCGTCCGAAAACTGAGGAACTGCATGTCACGCAAGTGATTTAAGAAGTATAACAGGAACTAAGTCTCACAAATTTACAACGCTTAGCGGTATGATTGTGAAGACAAGTAGGTCTTCAGCCTCTAGATATGCGAGGCTGGAAATGACGGGAATGTTGTAATGTTTTTTCTTTCAGTCGTTTCCACGTAGGTTCGGAATGTTGGCCTTTCCGCGTTTTTTCTCAGTAGTGGGCGTTTCCCTTTCTGTCCTACCTTTCCTGTGCTTTCCGGGTTGCAGACTCTCAGACTCTACGAACCGTGTCGAAGTTGTTGACAGCTGGCAGGGTCCGCCTAGCGGTCAAGCCGCAAGCCCATCCATGTGACCAAGCGCCGGCTGGTGTGGTCGAGCGGTTCTAGGCGCTTCAATCTGGAACCGCGCGACCGCTACGGTCGCAGGTTCGATTCCTGCCTCGGGCATGGATATGTGTGATGTCCTTAGATTAGTTAGGTTTAAGTAGTTGTTAAGTTCTAGGGGACTGATGACCTCAGATGTTAAGCCCCATAGTGCTCAGAGCCATTTGAACCATTTTTGTGAGCAAGCAAGTGAAAAGTGTCCTGTATTAAAAACTGATTGTGGTTTCTAGAATTCTTTGACGTTTTCGAGACTCTTAGTTTATTCTTAGATAACAAAAATGGAGAACGATGTACGGTATTTAAAATGTAAACATATTTACTATAATGTTCTTGGGGCAGGGAGAGGGGGGGGGGGACATGCCTTCTTGCAGAAGGTCATTCATGTGGCAGAGAAACTGTGGAGCCTTTGCCCGAGCGCGCTGCTGAGCAAGTAGCGTTGACAGAGGCAGGTGCTCGGGCAGTGCTGCCACTCCCTCGCAACGAAAGCGGGGCGTCAACGGCGCTATCTGTGTCAGCAGGGGAAACCTCGCGCGTACTTTTCCGCTGGCGCTGCCCGTCACTCTTTGACAATGACTCAGCGCCCCGGCGCCGACAGCTGAACGGAGCGCCCGAGTTCCAACGAAAACAAAACTGATCGCGCTCTGCGGAATTTTTCGACTTTACTCCCGCCTCCTTAGCCGAGGACGCTGACGCGCTATTGTGCGGAGGCAGCTTCTTAAAATCCATATGGTGGTGGTGGTGGTGGTAATGGTGAAAAAATTTGACCGCCGTTATTTGACCGTCGATGTGTAGAGGATAATCTCGATGATCGTCAGGCAGTTGGATCCCAAACTTTTCGGCATTGTCTTATAGAGTAGAGGAATGCGATACATTTGAAGATGATCCATTTAGTGCAATGGTTCCCATTTTTGTGGTAATTACATCCTGAGGGGTACAACTGTTTTTTTGAGGGGTGAAAACCAAAGGATCCGATTATGTTTTGGTCACGAAACTAAATTACGCTCAAAAGATCATTATCATTACCACAATTTCATAAGATTGTAAGGCTGATTACATTAGTTACCAATAACTATAGTCCCCCCAAATGCATCTACATTATTGTGTCCCCTACTTCACGATAATACAAAAGGAGCTGCCCTTTTGTAACTTTTTCCATATCCTGCCTCCCCCTCAGTCTTATCTGATGCTGATCCCACACAGCTCAGCAATACTCCAGAAGGGCGGATAAGCTTGTCTATGAACTCTTTTTAGTAGACCTGTTGCATTTTCTAAGTGTTCTGTCAATAAATCGCATCCTTTGGTTTGCTTTCCCCACAACATTATCTATGTGATTGTCCCAAATTAAATTGTTCGTAATTGTAATCCTCAAATATTTAGTCGTGTTTACAGCCTTTAGATTTGTGTGCTTTATCGTGTAACAGAAATTCAGTGAATTTCTTTTAATACTCGTGTGGATGACTTCACACTTTCCAGTATTTAGAGCGAATTGACACTTTTCGTACCATACGAATATCTCGTCTAAGTCATTTTGTAGTTGCGTTTCACCATCTGATGACTTTACTAGACGGTAAGCGACAGCATCATCTACAATTAATCTAAGAGGGCTGCTCAGATTGTTCCCTAAATCGTTTATGTTGATCAAGAACAGCAGAGGGTCTCTAACGGTTATTTGGGGAACCTCAGATATCACTTCTGTTTTACACTTCTGTCTACGTTACTAAGAACTGTGACCTCTCTGGCAGGAAATCATGAATCCAGTAAAACAATAATTGAGACCATACTCCAGAGACACGCAATTTAATTAGAAGCCGCTTATGAGAAACGGTATCAAAAGCCTTCAGCAAATCTAAAAATATGGAATCAATTTGACATCCTCTGTCGATCGCACACATTACTTCATGAGAATGAAGAGCTAGTCGTGTTTCACATGAACGATATTTTCTAAGTCCGTGTTGGTTATTTGTCAAGGGAATTCATAATTCTCGAACATTGTTTATGTTCCAAATTCCTACTGCAAATCGACGTTAGTGACATGGGTCTGCAATTCATTTGATCACTCCTATTTCCTTTCTTAGGTACTCGTGTGATTTGTGCTACTTTCCTGTCTTTACGTACGGATCTTTCAACGAGTGAGCGGTTGTATGTGATTTCTAAGTATAGAGCTGTTGTATCAGCACACTCTGAGAGGAACCTGGCTGGTGATATACAATCTGGACCAGAGGCCTTGCTTAGCTTTGTTAAGCGATTTAAGCTGATTCACTACGCAAAGGATATCTACTTCTAAGTTGCTAATGTTGGCACTAGTTCTTGATTAGAATTCTGGAATATTTACTTCTCCTTGTGGCTACCGTTTAAGTGGCTCTTTACACGCTGAGGTCTCACTGAGCGGATCATGTTCGCAACGGACTGTCTTCACATCTGGCCTGTAGTATTCAATTCGCATTAACATCTTCCAACAACAGTGTAGCTTTCGCAAAGTCCTGAGTCAGTAGTTCGAGAGTGCAAAGTATTTTCCGGCCATGGCCAAATTAAGTAAATTTATTCCATCCTGTGTTCCTGTTTCGGAAGTTATAAAAAGAGAAAAATTAGCACGGAGAAAATGGACAGAAGACTGGCTTCTAACAAGTGTGACGCTTTCCCGTGTTAATCTTTTGAAGGAGCTAAACATTGAAAAAGAGCACTGCTTTTACTACCTAAGACGAAGAGACATTCTTTGTGTTGCTGTAGTACGTTACACCGCAACCGTATACACGCAGAAAAGAAACTATAAGGGAAAAAATAATCATAAGTGCTTATGAAAGACTTAGTAACATTGAGGTACTTGGCAACCGGCAGAAACTATAGTTATCTGAAGTTTTCTGTTGTGATTTCACCTTCATTGTTGAGCCACATCATTCGAACAAGTCGTGCCATATATGAAATTCTAAAGCACTTCATCTTGTCTGCACAGTTGGTCTGCGTTAATTCAAGCGCGGTCACACAGCGCAGGCCGAACACAAGACGGTAACACAGACGAAATTTTCAGTCGGCGGTTCATTAACACGCAGCGACTTGTGTGTAATAACGTTGTCTGTCCAGACGTGTCGGTTCAAATATCTGAGCGTTTAAAGGACCCTTACGACGTGACGCAACGTCGTAGAGGTTATAATTTGTGAGACGAATGTACGAAAAACATTTTCGTCACATGGTCCGCTCTCTACAGTCTTACTTCGTAGTTTGTACCACGCATCTATGACAATACAACTAAGCGATACACGCCACATATGCTTAAATATCTCATAATAACGTCATCTCCGAGTTGTCAGTAGTTCCTGATATGGACCAGAAGTTGCTTGATTATTCACTTTGCAATAGGTAAACGAACTATTTAAGAGCACAATGGACTACACTGATGTAGAGCCTACACAGCATTATAACCATCGTTATTACTACTGTTAGAGTCAATCGTCATAGATAAAGAATTGGTAGCCTGAAAATCTTCCAATTTCTGCTAATCCAGAAATAAGGAGTACAGCAATCGAGTGGTTTACAGACAGTAAGTATAGTGTACATATTTTAACTTGGTTGATCTTAATTGGGGTTGCAGGGTATAGTTGAAGCAATTGTCACTGGGAAGAGGAGTAATGCAGAGGAAGCATGTTTGTAACAAGTGTCTACTGGTACCCTCAGTTGTGAGTAGTTAGCTTTTTCTTTCTTTCCTTTTTTTATTTGGTTTCAGGCAGAGCCCGTTTCACCAGATATAAGCTTTCTTTTCTGAGAAAGAGTTGTAGATAGCACGTGTACTGCGCTGAGATTTGCTTCTTATTGCTTAAAACAAGGTTGTTAGAAATAAGCAGTACCAGTGATCTTAGTGACTCATTAGTTCATGGTTCCACGAAACGTCTACGAAAACTGAATATAATTTACCTTTTCGTCATTTCAAAAATAAAAGTGTACCGAGAAAATTCTTTTTCATTCTAAAGTTTATTTTGGCGCTAATATTGATGATGGTGAGGTAAGGTGAGAGAAGGGGGGCTTAATAGCTAATATCTGATTGAACTCATAGGTAATGGTCCCACGAAAGCTTGGAAACCACTGATCAAGTGTATCAGGATGTTAGATTCGGCAACTATTAGATGGGTATAGATTACGGATAGGAGAAACATTCCAGTAACGGTCGAATGCGGTATTAACAGCATGGTGCGCGACTCAGTCAAGCCAGTGAAATATCTAGCCGCAACGTTTCGGAATGGCTTGAAGTGGAACAAGCTCATAGGTCAGTTGCAGGGGAGGCGAATCTCCGACTTCTGCTAACTGAGAATATTCTGGGAAAGTGTGCTGGTATCACATACTCTATTTCAACTAAAGTATCCGGGCACCTGGCTGGAAATGACTTACAAGTTCGTGGTGCCCTCCATCGGTAATGCTGCAGTTCAATATGGTGTTGGCTCACCCCTAGCTTTGATGACAGCTTTCACTCTCGCAGGCATACGTTCAATCTGGTGCTGGAAGGTTTCTTGGAGAATGGCAGTCCATTCTTCACGGAGTGCTGCACTGAGGAGAGGTATCGATGTCGGTCGGTGAGGCCTGGCACGAAGTCGGCGTTCCCAGACACCCCAAAGGTGTTCTACAGGATTCCAGTCAGGACCCTGTGCAGGCCAGTCCATTACAGGGATGTTATTGACGTGTAACCCCTCCGGGACAGACCGTGCAGTATGAACAGGTCGATCGTGTTGAAAGATGCAATCGCCAGCCCCGAATTGCTCTTCAACAGTGGGAAGCAAGAAGGTGCTTAAAACATCAACGTAGGCCTGTGCTGTGATAGTGTCACGCAAAACAACAAGGGGTGCAAGCCCCCTCCATGAAAAACACCACCACTCCATAACACCACCGCCTCCGAATTTTACTGTTGGCACTACACACGCTGCAATGACGTTCACCGAGCGTTCACCATACCCACACCCTGCCATCGGGTCGCCACATTGTGTACCGTGATTCGTCACTCCACACAACGTTGTCCACTGTTCAATCGTCCAATGTTTACGCTCCTTACACCAAGCGAGGCGTCGTTTGGCATTTACTGGCGTGATGTGTGGCTTATCAGCAGCCGATCGAACATGAAATCCACGTTTTCTCACCTCCACCCTAACTGTCATAGTACTTGCTGTGGATCCTGGTGCAGTTTGGAATTCCTGTGTGATGTTCTAGATAGATGTCTGCCTATTACACATTACGACCTTCTTCAACTGCCGGCGGTGTCCAGCTTCTCAACAGCCTGTACACTTTTGTGCTGTATGTATCCCTTCACGTTCCCACTTCACTATCACATCGGAAGCAGTGGGCCTAGGGATGTTTAGGAGTGTGGAAATCTCGCTTACAGGCGTATGACACAAGTGACACCCAATCACCTGACCACGATCGAAGTCCGTGAGTTCCGCGGCGCGCCTCATTCTGCTCTCTCACGACGTCTAATGACCACTGAGGTCGCTGAGGCCACCTGGCACCAGGTGGCAGCACAATGCACATAATACGAAGAACTTATGTCTTTGGGGGTGTCCGGATACTTTCGATCAAATAGTGTATATGAAAAACGGCTTAAAGGCCTACTGAAAACTCCTTGATTTCGTTTTATGAGATGTAGAGCACCTATATAGCCAGAAATAAAAATTAGAACACATTCAAAGACGATGTTGACTTTTATCTGATGACTGAATGTGACACCCGATAGTAGATGTACTGATAATGGTTTCAATGCCATCTGCCAGCAGATGGTGTAGTGGCATAGCTACCGGAGTGCCTTCTGTGTCCATCCATCAAAAGGGAGTGTCCAAGGCCATAACAGCGACTCTAGATTGAGGTACTTTTCGCGATTTTGGGGGAAAATATTTCTGTGGGGGAATATTTGCGGAAATGGAAACCTTTGGAGAAAGTTTTGGGCAAGAAAATTTCGGTGCCTGGGAAATTGGGGAAATACTTTATCTGCCCAGCCTTACTACTAATGCTATCGCTGGTATTTGACTTCAAACAATAATGCTTAGTTTTCTAAATATTCACTAGACGTCACTCTCTCTTCAAATCAGTCGATACACCTTTTCTTTTGTAGGACACGTTAGCCTGACTGCATGATACTTCTTCGTGACGTCACTATGATGTGCACATGCGAAGTTTCGATTGCTTTTAATGGCTATCGACTTTCGTGGTTGTATCGTGTTCTGAGGAGACGCCATATCGATTTCGTCGTTTTAGTTAAGCCTGTGTTCGATGGGTTGCATATCATAACCTTTGTCCTACGAATATATGCTGTTTCAGATATTGAGGATCTCTCGAAATGGCGTTGATATTGATAAGAGTATAATTAAATGAAAGGTAATGAGAATTCGGCGGTTAAGAGCCTTAGTAAAAACACAGGGACTGATTGCATGAGTTCACAACAGTGTAGTGAATAGAGGAGGCGAGATGGAAACTGAGATGTATGTGTTGCGCTACTGCCAAATCAATAGAACAAAAAAAAGCATGTATAAAGCAAATGTTGTGCCCCTAGCACAGATATTTTACTTTTTATTTTTCTGTCAAGCTGTTTTTTATTTACAAATTAAAAATTTTAGTTTATGTTCTATTATTCTTTGATATGTACAATAATTTTACTGCATTGAACACACAATTCCACCTCTGCAAGCTGTCAACAGTGATAACAAATAGTAGTTTAACGGAATAGTTAGGTTAAGGTATTTAGGGAAAAGTTGCTGAAGATGTATCGTTTCGAGGAATTTATTTGTCTGCTGTGAGAGAATTTCGAAAATTGATCTGGTGTCTGTTGCTTATCTGTTAGCACTGACAACTGTACACAAACGCTGCTGGTCTCTGTCGTTAAGTGATGGCCATCGGCCACAGCGTTATCTGTGGTGAGAGGTAGTGCCTGAAATTTTGTATTCTCAGCAGATACTTTGGATCTGGGAATACTGAATTCCCTAACATTTCCGAAATGGAATGTCCCATGCATCTAGCTTTTAACTACCAATTCGCATTCAAAGTCTGTTAATTCCAATTGTGTGGCCATAATCACGTCAGACAGTTTTGACATGAATCATCTCAATGCAAATGCCAGGTCCGCCAATGCACTGCCCTTTTATACCTTGTGTATGCAATACTACCGCCATCTACATATGTTCATATCGCTATCCCTTTACTTCTGTCACCTCACTGTATTGGACTTTAAATGACCGTATGGCCCCTGCCATGGACAGCAAATAGCAATAACGATACTATTTGGGACGAAAATATTCTACCACTGAATCAGTATCGTTTGTGACTGTTTTTTAAGAGCTCTCCAAGTACCGTAATTAAAAAACTATGGTTGAGTCTCGGGATTGTTGATCATCTACCGCCATTCTTCTTCTCAGTATATCACCAGAGGACATGGTTGGTATTTTCAGAGTTTCCTAGCAATGATAGTTCTTCTGGTCTACACCTCAATTTACATTTACATTCTCGCAAAAGGAAGTGCTTGCGTTTCCTGGCTAACTGGCACTCAGCCTATGTGATTGGTTTGTTTCAGCACTGTCCACTACAGCCCTGCATTTAAATTTAGTCGCCATTTTTTGCACCAGTATGAAATTCATTGATTGTTAGTGTTTCCTTCTTCATGTTAAGGCAATTGTTGTGCTTAAAAATTCAATTCCTTTGCAAGTTTCAGGTGTATAATGTTGCTTTGTGTTCGTTAGACGTGAGTCACTTTAACTTTACCATTAACGTACATTTACACAGTAACTGCTTCATCAGGAAAAGGGCAACACAACGAATTAACGAATATGGACTCCACGACTGGTGGAAACAGTGGCGACTGAACTTAAAATACAGGCCGACAATGGACAGTGACATAGCCAAATGAACTATGGGTGCTGTTGAATTAAACATTAGACTGTTTGTAGACTTATTTAAAGCTTTTGATCCGATCAGTTACGATCTCCTCTCCACGAAATCCCTACTGATATGTTATCTGTGGAGTTATCACTACTAGTTTGAGAAGTATCTTTCTGGCAGGCAACAGATTGTAGCAATACGTCACGAAAATAAAAGTTATTTTTCAGTATGTAGTGAAGTTAGGTATGGAGTACTTCAAGGCTCTGTATTAGGCCCTGTGTTATTTTTTTAAATGATTTGCCATACCACTCACAATATATAAGTGACCTTGAGTAGTAGTAATGTTCGAGCGCAAGTTGTTCTGCAAGGGCCGTCCGTTTATTGCAGATGTGTTCGTAACTATACACTGGAGCAGAATGACAAAAATCAACATGGCAATGGTTGGGTGACTGCTGCAATTGTGCGTTATTCAGGAGATACAGTGAAGGTCGTGGCAGGCCTGGAGCAATTTAATTGCAGAGATGTTATTGCTTAGTGCGCCTTTTAAATAGCTGAGGTGTTTAACAGGGACATTGGTACGTCATATTTCATGTTAGATATGCCATTTGTTGTGAGGACAAGGAATATCACTTGTCAGCAACAGGGCCAATCGCGTTCGCAAGTGATACAAGCGATTTTACGGTATTGAAGAATAGAATGAAGTTATTTTACAGTAGAAAATGTCTGTGATTGCGGAATAAGCAGAAATATGATTTAAAATCAATTGCATGGTGGTAAACGAGAAGAAAGCGATATGAATGAGCTTTAGAGGCATAAGAATAAAAACCAGCAGCATATAATATTGGAATTATGGGATTCCAACTTTGAACGAACTTCGCCACATGCACACTGCCGGCCGGAGTGGCCGAGCGGTTCTAGGCGCTGCAGTCTGGAACCGCGCGACCGCTGTGGTCGCAGGTTCTAATCCTGCCTCGGGCATGGATGTGTGTGATGTCCCTAGGTAGTTCTAAGTTCTAGGGGACTGATGACCACAGAAGTTAAGTCCCATAGTGCTCAGAGCCATTTCATTTCACGTGTACACTGAGCCCGAAGCATTGCAAACCGTGTTTCCGGCTACTTGATAAGGGCACCATTTGGTAACATGTTTCGAAACATAGAAACATCTATCCGTAGCAGTGTCGGTACACATCAAAGTAAACAATATTTCAGGCT
Source organism: Schistocerca serialis cubense (assembly GCF_023864345.2). Classification (NCBI taxonomy): domain Eukaryota; kingdom Metazoa; phylum Arthropoda; class Insecta; order Orthoptera; family Acrididae; genus Schistocerca; species Schistocerca serialis. The sequence continues at coordinate 595,522,195 of NC_064639.1, forward strand.
AATAACCACTTGTCACCGTTGCACAGCTCTACCGTGTGTATGTATGTGTTGTCTACTGTTTAGTGGTGTTGCGTTTACTATTGTGTCGTTTTAGCTTTATTTTTCTAAAATAATGGAGCGGTTAAGGCAGCAAATTCTTGATGTAATTGCCATGTACCAGGCGGACGATTGCTTATGGAACGTCCAGAGCAAGGTATATAGAAACAGTGTTAAAAAAAAAAAAAAAAACAAAAAAAAAACAACATGATACACTTGCAAAAACTGCAGCTGCTTGTGTTCCTTAAAACGTGAGAAAAGAAAAATTATTTCCAGCAGACCATCTGGAAGTGGTGCAGAGACTTCGTAAGACTCCAACTGATTGGGCTGTCGGTTGCTGCAGTTCTTGGACGATGGTAATGAGCCAAAGGAGACAACAGATACTGTGGAAAATGAGGTACGAAAATTATGCTTGTTTGACTTTATTTTTACTTGATAGTACACAGTCACATTCACCTGTAGTTATTTTACCACGGTACACTTCCTTGTGTGCTTAAAGATTAATTGTCAAACTCGTCTCGAATTTGTTTATTCGTGGTAGCAGCTTTCCTTGGTATATTATGTGCTGCAATGAAAACTGATGCATCTCATCTCCATGTGCCCGGAAACATCTCATCTGTTTGTGAATTGTAGGAATGGAAGCTTCCATGTGGGGTGTACTGGTTCCTTGCCTCAGCATTTCGCCTTAAAAAATTGTGGAGATACACAGCTGTAAGTGTGACAGTTTTCGTCTTCTTCAGTTTTAGCAACATAGGTTTTCTAAACACACTAAAAACTGAAGCCATAATGCGGAAAGTGTTTTCAACAACCATTCGGGCCCTAGACAGTCTGTAATTAAAAACTCTCTCTTTCGAACCTTTTAACATATTTTCCTGGGTAGGGCTTCATAATATTTTCTCGTAAAGGAAAAACATCGTCTGCTACAAAAACGTATGGTGGTGCCTTTGCGCCATCTGGTAAGCATTCAGTCTGTGGCGAGTTTGGTTTCTTTTTCATAATTAACTCACTTATGCTCGCGTTTTTGAACACTTCACCATCTGATATTCTGCCTTGACAACCGATATCTGCGTACAGAAAGTTGTAGCTGGCACAATGCTGAATGAACCTTTATAAATATAATATTCATTTCCACAACCAACAGGGCACTATAGCACATGTTTCCCGTCAATTGCTCCGACACGATGGCGGAACTGAAGAATATGTGAGAACAAACGTGCTATTTCACCCAAGTCGTTTTCAGTCGCCTGTATCTGATAGAAATAAATTTGATTTCAGGTTTTCGTACCTTCGCCAGAAGATATAAATGAAGATCAAGAGGATATGGCTGCATCTTCCAGTCCTCCAGCACGAAAAATCAGAAGAGCAGGTGAGAAAAAAGATATGCAGCAACCCTACAAGATTGTGTCTCGTCCAGCCGCTGTGGTGGAGCGGTTCTAGGCGCTTCAGTCCGGAACCACACGGCTGCTACGGTCGCAGGTTCGAATCCTGCCTTGGGCATGGATGTGTGTAATGTTCTTAGGTTAGTTAGGTTTAAGTAGTTCTAAGTCTAGGTGACTGATGACCTCAGATGTTAAGTCTCATAGCGCATAGACCCATTTGAAACATTTGCGTCTCAATTATTAACTATAGCGCTGTAAAAACAAGAAGATAACAAGAACAGTGAATGCAACACAGATGTTTGTTGTGTTCGACTAAAACACTTCGGGTTGGAGCCATTCCATCCTTTCATTTTTAGGACTGTTATTTCCTCCACGATCATACCGTAATTAGATCTGTTCTTCTTTTCCCTGATTAAGTGATGCAGGATTTTGTATTAAAATTGGGACCCAGATGACTACAGAGATCATAACAGTCCTTTAATTACGTCATTTCAATTAATTTGGTATGGGTTTGGATGTTGTTTTAGGATGGTAAGTTGATAGTCTCAGCAAGCTTTCACAACATCAAAGTGTCATGTTGATTGGACATTGAAGCACCTCCCTACCAGATGGGCTAGGAACAGTAGTCTGGCTGGGTGGAATAAAGGAATCACTAGAATTGCAGTTGTTCTGTGCATTTCTTTATGGCCTGCACTAATCATACAAATTGCCCCTGTAGCACTTGTTGGACATAGACAGGACGCTAGTCATAAATGAACAGACTGTGAGCAGTATACTCATGTGGTAAAATCGCTTTACCTGTGGTAGCGTTAAAATGTTTGGCCCACCTTCTAAAGAAGTGTCTCTGTGTCTTTCTGTCGCCAGGACTCGGAGAGGTTGTTGAACTGTCTCATGCTGAACTGAGAGAGATATGTTGTGACTGGACAGTACCAAAAAATTAGATAGAGTGGGAGCTAGGCACTATCTTTTGAGGAAAAAATGGAGTTGGTCACTCATATTAGTCTCAGCTGCAACATTTTTCTAGAGTGGGAGTTGGTACATTTTGTTAAATCTTGTAAAATTCATAGACTGGCTACTGGATAAATAAACTACGCTGGTTCAGAGGAGAGAGGGCAAGGTTTGTTATGTGGCATCCCAATGGAAGCGTGTGTAACAGCCTTCGATTTGGCAAATAGACAATTTTTGGTGGCTTCTCCATGTAGAGCTCTGAGGAAAATCATTCTCAGTCTTTTCACATCCTGGTTGCCCTTCTGGAGACTCTTCTTTGAGATATGTGTGGGCATATCTATTGGGGGACTTTGACTGCAGCTATGACTTCAATTTCAGCCTCTGAAACTACTCAGGTTGTAGTCTAGCTTCTGGTACAACAGCATCATGGTAAGTTCCACTGCCAATGCTATTATGAGTTGATATTGTCAAGTCAATATTACATGCCTGATTCTAAAGTTCAGGGGATCTCGTTTCAAACTACATTGTGTGCAATGGCTCACTCATGACTCAGGTACACAGGTTCCTGCATGCATTTTTCTTATCCAAACTGATTGGTGCATTTGTCATGGCCAGTTTGGAGTGATGTTCATTTCAGTGGAATGTGACTTTAGTACCAGATGCTTTCTCCTTCCACTTTCCTGTGGATTTCACAGCTCACTGTCTTATATTAACTGAATGTATTGTATGGACTCTGTTGTTGAAACTGCCATTATTTTTCGGTTTGGAGAAGCTATTATTTTGTTAATGGGTGATGCTTTTGGTTTTTCTCTTGCATTTTCTAGTAATAAATGTTGGTCAAAGTAGACCCATCTTTGATTTCAGTAGTTAGCTGAACCCTTTAATTATTATAAATTTCAGCAAGCACCACACCCACGACTCATTTGTCAGCGCCATTAATATCGCAAGCATTTCTGTTGCGCACAGTTTGTCACACCAGATCTGAATCAGAAGGGATCAATCTGCATAGGGAGAGGGTTCACTTAATATAGATCACAGGCACAGGTTCCATATAACATTGCATTAAATTGGAGGACCCCACTTGGAGTCTTTCCGGTAGGCAAGATGTGTCTGGAAACATCCCAGATGCAATGGGATACCAACCTCTTGCCATAAGGCTCAACAACCAGGAGTACTGGTCTGCAGTGTCATTTCATTTCATAACAGGACCCCTTACACTACATACATCGATGATGTTCTACACCCCCATCTTGTTGCCCTTCATGGCCACCCATCCTGGACTTACATTTCAGCAAGATAATGCCTGCCTGCATATAGAGAGACTTCCTACTGCTTGTATCCATTCTTGGTCTGCAAGGTCGTCAGATCTCTCTCCAGTTGAAAGCATTTGGAGTGTTATGGGCAGGGTCCTTCAACCAGCGATCTAACTTGCCATTGGACAAAATCTGGTCTGATATACTTCAGGAGGAGGTCCAAAAACTTTATCAATCAATGCCAAGCCAAATAACTGCTTGCATAGGGGCCAGAGGTGGACCACACATTATTGACTCGGTCAATTTGTGAATCGCTTTTTCCAGAATAAATCATCCAATTTTTATGAAACTGTAATGATTTGTTTGTCTGTACATGTACATCACATGTACCAGTTTCCATCTAATTCGAATAGTTCCTTCATGGTGCATAGTTTTTTCATGTTAAATTGTAGGTGGCACATTTAGTTAATTCGTACATTTTTCTTTTCAGCATTTTATATCTTGCCTGATGTTTGTTTGTGTCTGGTCAACTTGTTTGTTCTGTTTGGCATTAATACAGCTCTCCAATTTTGTGGAAGGGTGTCCTGATGTGGTGTGTGTTTGAGGCAGGATGCATATATTGAATTTCGTACGTGATAAACAAGTGTTCGCAAACATGAAGTTGAAGTAATGTGGGAATAAATATGTCTCAGTATGAGGGACTAGATGGCGGTCTCATTGAACGGGGGTTTGCATGAATCTCTAAGGAATTCAGAGATAATACTAAGGAAATGAACGGTGGTCTGCACATCCTTACGGGTGTGCAGTGAAATCTGACAAGGCATCGGGTTCCATGCAATCAGTCTATGCCAAGTTTCTGTTCAGTGTGCAGACAACACAGGCACCTTGCTGGAGCTAGTGGGAAATGTGTTTGGTTGAATATGAAATAGAGAAGTAAGCACACCTGTGGGATGGAGAATGCAGTGTGGTCTGAGAGGAAATGAGGAAGACATGTGCATTTGTATTATGTACTTAAAATGTAATGATCAGGGATAGGGAGTTTCCATTAGAATAATGTAAGTTTTGTATGTATCTGAACCTGTGGTATGTTAGTTACCTGTTCAGATTTTGTGAATGACCATCTTGATCCCGGTGCAAAATGGCCACCGACAAGTCTGGCAGAAATTAGGAGCCACAGCTTGCTGCTATATTACTTGGTCTACTTTGTGCTTCAGAACAAAGGGTTCAGTGTGTCAATTGAAGGTTTCATCCTGTTGGTTGTTAGTTACTTTATTTGTGGATATTGTATCAGTAAGATTCAATGCCCAAAGCCAAGGGATGTTCATGACCATTTTGATCTTTACAGTTATCAAAATGGAGCATGGACCAATAAGTTTCTGAGAGCAGAGAAGGGCAAAGCAAAGGGTCATTGTAACCAGAAGGTATAAAATGTAGTAGTTAGTAAGAAGTGTAATAAGTTAGGACGGGATAGAGTGGCCACCACTGAAAAGGGATGCATTCCCAGTAGTCTAGGGGTCAGTGAGAAGCAAGAGACGTAAAGCACAAGTGCAGAACGTATTGGAGTGAGTGAGTAAGTAGACCTTCATGGGACAAAAAGCGAGAATGACAATGAGGCAGGTGGTATCACAAAAGAAGATGAGTTAGTTTCAAATGTGTGTATGGGTGCATCCGCAGTCTCAGACGTTGAAAGTGGTGATAGGATCAGTGTTGTCACAGTTCCAGATACTCATTCAAGTGATCATGGAATGCCTTGCATTCAGTGTGATGGAGGGAAAAGAGAGTCTGTCATGGTAGAAGAAATTATACAGGACTTAAGATGAGGTTCAAGGTAAGATATTAGGGAAAATTTCAGGTATTCAGGGACAACAGTAGAGGAGCACATCCTAAGGCCCAGACTGGTCAGTTTGATTGATCCTCCCCCTTACTTGACCTGTAAGGCTCTGTTTGGATTTTGTGACTGCCCATCTTGATCCCAATACAGCAACAAATTATGATCAATGAGATTAACCTGCGAGTCATACGAGGACTTTACAAGTGCATTCCTGACCTGTCATTGATCTAGAGAGAAGCATGAGAGAGTCAAGTAAGTAATGATTGTGAGACATAATATAGGAGTATTCATTAGCTGGAATCCACTGAAACTTTTGGAAGATGTGATACATGGAAAATCAATTCCTCAACACTGGGTTTTGTACTACTGGTCTCATAAGAATTTGCTATGAGAAGCTACCATTAGGTTACAAACAAGGTCTGGTGGCTGACTACAAAAATAGCCTTGAAGAATTTCAGGAGATACTGTAGGAATTGTGGTAATTGTCCTCACTATGTAGAGCGGATACAGCAAGAAAAGATACAACAGAAGGCAAACAGGAGCATGTACATGATGATGTGATAATGATTGGAGGAAGATATCAAAGGAGAGGCGAGCCTCAAGCATTTTTATAAGATGCATAAGCATTGAGAGTAATGAGTGAAAAATTTTGGTATCATTGTACACAAGTCTGCCTGATTTTTTTTCATTGAGTGTCTAGGAATTTAGTAAGTATGTAGTGCTGTTTATGTTATGGCAATAATATAGTATCTCCTTTCTTTCTCTTTCTTCTTTCCTGGGGGCATTTCTTTCTTCTGTCTTGTTAGTTGTAAGTTGTATATGCTTGATTGGGGAGCTGTGCTTCAAAGGCACTCTAGTCTGTAGATAAGTGCATGGATCTGTTTTGCACTTATGTGGTCTGCCTTGAGAGACTAATATTATTGTCACAGAGTTACATTCTGCTACCCGGCAGGTTAGCCGAGAGCGCTGCTGCCTGGACTTGGGTAGGCACACAGGCCCCGAATCGAATCTGCCTGGTGGATTAACGATAAGGGCCAGTGTGCCGGCCAGCCTGAATGTGGTTTTTAGGCGGTTTTCCACATCCCCCTAGGTGAATACCAGGCTGATCCCCACGTTCTGCCTCAGTTACACGGCTCGCTGATATCTGAACACTTTCGCAGTACTCCATGGATTACACTCGTTGCAGACAGTTGGGGTACACTAATTCCTTCCCGGGGGGTACAGAGTGGTGGCAGGAAGGGCATCTGGCCACCCCTTCAACTAACGTTGCCACATCCGATTAACCATGCCGAGCCTGCGTCTCTGCAGGAAAAAAGGCACAAGCGAAAGAGAAGAAAGAGTTCCATTCTCCTGCTGACTTCTTTAAGTTTAAGGCGATGGTACTGCATGTGTCAAGTTGAGTAATGTGTACAAAATTGGTGATGGTGGACAAGTCAAACCAGATGTGGATTTAATTACAAACCTGAATCTTGCAGCAGAGGTGGAGATTCATTGTGGTAGGCAACAAGAATGAGTGATGAAAAAATGTTTTAAATAAAAGAAAAGCAGTTGCCTATAATGCAGGAATTAAGTCTTTGTTTACACAGTGGAGTTTTGTTTTTTGTTGTCTGTTGTGGAATAAAGAGGTGATTGACAGTCCTGACATATATTACTTTTTCAAACACTTTAGAAAATACTGTTACAAGTGAGACTGAACGATAGTTGGAAACATCTGTGGGATCACCTTTTTTATAGAGGGGCTTCACAGTAACATACTTCATTCTGTCAAGGAAGATACCTTGATTTAGAGAGGAATTGATTATATGAGCTAGAACTTTAGAGAGTTGATTACAGCTGGCTTTTAGCAGTTTGTTGGAAATGTTGTCTACACTCAATGAATTTTTACTTTTTAGAGGCACTATGGTTTTTCTTACTTCTTGCACGGTTATGGGGGCCATACCTATCATGTCTATAGAGTTAGGTAAAAGTTCTTTCAGAGTTTTTATTGCCTTTGCATGCTGTTTCCTCAGCAACAGTTAAAAAGTGCTCATTAAAGATTTTAGCTACAATATCTTAATTTTGAACTAGCTTACCTTCATTGTTAAGAGCAATATTTTGGGTCTTGTTGGGATAATTTGCACCAGTCTCATTTTGTATCACTTCACATATAGTTTTGATTTTATTAGTGGAGTTATTAATACATACTTTTTAATTTCTGGATGACATTGTTCAATATTTTACAGTATTTTTTAATAGTTATTTAAAAGGTTAGGGTCATCTGATTTTTTTTGAGGCAATGTACAACTCTCTCTTTCTTTTGCAAGAAATCCTAATTCCAGTGGTAATCCAAGGCTTGTTGGTGGAGTTTTTAGTATGGGTTTTATATATTCTTTTTGGGAAGGTACTTTCAAATATTAGAGCCACTTCATTACTGAAAAAGTTGTATTTGGAATTGGCATTTTCTACATTATATACTGAACACCAGTCTGTCGTTTTGGAGAAATGATTTAAAGATCTCAATACTTTCATCAGTAGATTTCCTAGTAATTTTCCAGTTGGGACCACTATTAATCTCACAAATGCTTGAATTGTTAATGGTAAGTCTTTGTCCATCATGGTCAGAGAGACTGTTCAGGACTTGGCTGACAGCTGTATCATCAATCTTGGTTGTGTCAATAAAAACATTATTAATTAATGATTTTGTTCGTGAAGTTATTACAACAGAAGCAAGATTATATGAGGACATCAAGTTCTCAAGATCTATTCTGTCTCTGGAGTTCATTAGGAAATTTGCATTGAAGTCTCAAACAACTATGACATCTCTACTGAGTTTAAATATGTATATTAAGAGTGCATCTAACTGTTTAAGAAATGCTAAAGTTACCTGAAGGTGCCCTGTATAAAGCTACTACTGCTATGAAAGAATTATTTAAAGACAGCTCTATGGCACAAAATTCAAACTGTTGATCTATACAAAAATTCAGCGCATTAATTACACTACATGTGATGCTGTTTCTGACATAGGTCACTACTCCACCTTTTTCTATAAATTTTCTACAGTAAGATGTTACTAAGTAGTAATTATCTATAGCAAGTTTTTCAATATCTGACATAACATGGTGCTCACTAAAGCACAGAACATGGGCACAATCTATACCTTGTGGCTCCTGGATATTAATTAAGAGTTCATTAATCTTGTTCCTCAGGCCACATATATTTTCATCACTATATCACTTGTAGTCAACGATGACTGCAAGATAACGAACACTAACTATAGTGAATGACTTGTACTTGAGCAGTGTATTTAGGACAAGAGGATTTTCTTTTATTTTTTCCTCAATAGAGTTTTTGAAGTATTGATTGCTTGCATTTGTTACACTTTGTTCATTTGTACATGTTTAAATTGGTAGCTTTCACGTGTATAATCATTTGATGTGAACCATATGCCATTTTTTTAAAAAAAATTGCATTATGTTGAATTTAAGATGCTTGTTGACATAATGGCATATGTCTTTTGTAAGTTTTGTTGTGTACGTATTAGTGTTAATAAGATTCTTGTTCTAGTTGCTATACTCATGTAACATTCTAGTATGGTTTTGCTGTAATTGTGTAAGACAGGTAATGTGTGATTCTGTTTCAATGGGACCATCTCTCAAATGAGTGGATGAGTGACAGAGACTAAAGACAGTGAGCAATTGTCCCTTCATCAGATTTATACACATGTAAATCAGGGACTGTTGTTAGCTAGTTCAGTTTAAAAGTGTGAATAAGGAATAGGTTAATGTTTTTTGGGAATTTTTATGTTTGATGCCTGTAATTGATGGGATCAATAATGTTAGCTTTGGCACATGGTGGCTGATAAAACAGATGCCTTTAAGATAATTCTTATTTATTGTTCCCTCTCAGTTGCACATTTTTAATTAGATTACATATATCGATCACTCTGTATCATCTTCAGATCTAAAACAAACTAAAACTAAAAGTGTACCATCTAATACTCAACAATAAGTAGAAAAGATAAGCATTGTACAAAAACGTAGAGTATTTTGTATCTGCTGTCAGTGTTTTAAATAGGTATATGTTGATAGTAGGGTGGGAGGTGGGGGGGGGGGGGGGGGGGGGAAGGGAAAATGGAGTGGGGCTGATTGGAGGAGAGAAAAGGAAGCAGGGAGAGTGTTATGGGGATGTCAAGAGTTTAACAAGAGAGGTCATGCTAAAATTATAGAACATATAATTATGAAATAATTCTCATTGAAACATTAATAGTGTAGAACAGTGGTTATGTAGAATGTAAACAGCATAAACTAGTGAAATTATAAGATGAAACGAAGGGGACTGAGAGCAGGCAAAGAAGGCAAGACAATTTCATAATATCAATTTGCTTGTATGGTTTAAAACTAATGACATTATTCGTTTCAGACTAAGGCATCATGTGAATAGGAAAACCTCAAAATACATAGCAGCAAGTGTATATAAACTAAAGTGGGGAAACTGTCCAAAAGTTTATGTAGGTCAAACAGGCAAGGCCGGCCGGTGTGGCCGTGCGGTTCTAGGCACTTCAGTCTGGAACTGCATGACCGCTACGGTCGCAGGTTCGAATCCTGCCTCGGGCATGGATGTGTGTGATGCCCTTAGGTTAGTTAGGTTTAATTAGTTCTAAGTTCTAGGTGACTGATGACCTCAGAAGTTGTCGCATAGTGCTCAGAGCCATTTGAGCCATTCAAACAGGCAGGGAGTTTGAAATACACTTGAAAGAGCATGCTTCGATTCATAGTCTAAAACAGCATTTGGTGAGCATCTCCTAACACTGAAGCATGCTGTTATAACTACTGATATGCATTTGAAAGTGCTGCACAATGAACCTTAGGGAAACCTCTTGATAATATTGGAAGAAACTGAGATTTTTACACACCATCTACAAGAGCCTGGCAACGCATTAAATCAGCAGAATGATATTATTAACAGTGCATCTTTTAGAAACTTTGAAAGCCTCTTCCAGTCATCCATTTCACTGCAGCACATGTGTGATCAACAGCCCTATTTACCAAGAAGACAATAGTGCATTGGCTCACACACCCTCCTTGCATCAGGCTGGTGTGCAGACTGGATTCTGTTCATACAGAACATTGCAAAAACCCATATGGTACATATCAAAACCAAAAATTCAAAATGTGTAGAACTTAAAATACAATATAACAATCAACCTGTGAAAGAAGTTGTTACGGTCAAATTCCTGTGACTAAATGTAGACAGTAACTTAAGCTGGAATACAAGTATTGACTTCAATCAAATAAACACAGCAATTTTGCGTTTGCAATGCAAATACTAGCAAATTCCACTGACTTGAGTACATGAAAAATTGCTTATCATAGTTATTTTGAATCTGTCATTAGATATGGGATAATTTTCTGGGGAAGTTAAAGTAGTGTATCTCAAATATTAAAACTGCAAAAGAAAATTGTTTGGTACATGTGTACTGCACAGCAAACAGAGTAATGTCGCCCATTATTTCGGAAACTACAAATCCTAACTGTTCCCTCCATTCACACTAACTGTTCCCTCCAAACACAGTTGTGAAATTATAATCTTCCTACACAGCAAACAAAAATTATTTGAGGAGAATCATTTTAACCGTACATATAATACAAGAAATAACAATAATTTCATACTACCCACATACCAGGTGAAATTACTTACAGACTCCACGGTATATGGGGGATGACAATAAAATTTTAAGAATGATGCTGCAGCAGATTCTTGGGAGAAATGCTACTATTCAATAGAAGAATTCATAGAGGAGGAAATTATAATTTGAGCAAGGGAAAGTTAAATGTTAGATTTTATTGTATGTATGTATAACAAAATTGTGTTATTATTATTATTATTATTATTATGCTGTTTATTAACATCAGCTATTCTTTGTTTATGGCGAAATGTTACCACAATTTGACGTGTCTCCTGTACCTGAATCAAATGATTTCGATTGTGCACATTATGAGACAAATAAACCACAGTTCACAATTCACTGCAAAACTGCATACCATACAGTGCCACAAAGCAGGAGAAAATGCAATTAACCACAACTGTCACAACTTGATCTCTACAACTTTAGTTGCTGCCCATTGTTTCAGTTTTATAATTTATTGTTTTATATTTCTAACAGCTTTATAAAAATTATGCAATTCTATTTTTATACTTTCAGAGTAAGAACTTATGATTTTATACTTTCAAAGGTTCTGAATACTTCAGATACTAATTCAGTTTTTGTTCCTTTATTTCTACTTTTATAATCTACTATTTTATCCCCCTTTTACAGTTTTATGCATTTATTCTGGTAGTATAACAGATAGTTTGCTATTTAGTGCAGATTGCTCTTTTGTTAGCCCCATAGCATTCCCGACTCTCTTCCAACCCTCCCTCCTCCCTCTCCCTTGTCTACTTTGCCCCTTAGCAATCCCCTTTTGTTCCATTTTTTTAATTTCACTAGTTTATACTTGAGGGAGAAGTTCGGGTCTGTTACCCCAAACAACACTCCCATTTTGCAGTAGCTCATTTATTCACCCAAACACAAGCAAGGCTTACAAAGAACTGCTTAAAGATAATGCTTAGCTTAGTTCAAAGACAATACTCAGATCGATGCTGGTGTTGACCTCATCAGCGCCACATGGATGTTGGAGGGGAGCACGGACAGTGTCATCTCGGAGCATGACATACTTGCAATTGTCCAGAGATTTCGGGACATGAACCGTAAGGCGGGAATGGCTGGTGGGTGGAGGGATGAGGAGGTTGATGAAGTGGTGTCTGACACAGTCCATGAAGGAAGGTAAGTCAGACTGAGAAGCAGAAGGGCTCACGAGTTCGCCAGGGAGAACAATGTTCTGGCCGTATACGAACTCGGCTATTGTGCCTTTGAGGTCCTCCTTATAGATCGAACGAATGCCGAGTAGCACAAGGGGAAGGGCCTCCGTCCATAGAGAGTTGGTGCATCAAAGAGCCGCCTTGAAAAACAGAGGATGACACGTGTAAAGCTGAAGTACTAAACACCTTTTTCCAAAGCTTTTTCACAGAGGAAGACCACACTGCAGTTCCTTCTCTAAATCCTTGCACGAACGAAAAAATGGCTGACATCAAAATAAGTGTCCAAGGAATAGAAAAGCAACTGAAATCACTCAACAGAGGAAAGTCCACTGGACCTGACGGGATACCAATTCGATTCTACACAGAGTATGCAAAAGAACTTGCCCCCCTTCTAACAGCCATGTACTGCAAGTCTCTAGAGGAACGGAAGGTTCCAAATGATTGGAAAACAGCACAGGTAGTCCCCGTCTTCAAGAAGGGTCGTCGAGCAGATGCACAAAACTGTAGACCTATATCTCTGACATCGATCTGTTGTAGAATTTTAGAACATGTTTTTTGCTCGTGTATCATGTCATTTCTGGAAACCCAGAACCTACTCTGTAGGAATCAACATGGATTCTGGAAACAGCGATCGTGTGAGACCCAACACGATTTATTTGTTCATGAGACCCAGAAAATATTAGATACAGGCTCCCAGGTAGATGCCATTTTCCTTGACTTCTGGAGGGCGTTCGATACAGTTCCGCACTGTCATCTGATGAACAAAGTGAGAGCCTATGGAATATCAGACCAGCTGTCTGGCTGGATTGAAGAGTTTTTAGCAAACAGAACACAGCATGTTGTTGTCAATGGAGAGACGTCTACAGACATTAAAGTAACCTCTGGCGTGCCACAGGGGAGTGTTATAGGACCATTGCTTTTCACAATATATATTTATAAATGACCTAGTAGGTAGTGTCGGAAGTTCCATGCGGCTTTTCGCGGATGATGTTGTAGTATACAGAGAAGTTGCAGCATTAGAAAATTGCAGCGAAATGCAGGATGATCTGCAGCGGATAGGCACTTGGTGCAGGGATTGGCAACTGACCCTTAACATAGACAAATGTAATGTATTACGAATACATAGAAGGAAGGATCCTTTATTGTATGATTATATGATAGCGGAACAAACACTGGTAGCAGTTACTTCTGTAAAATATCTGGGAGTATGCGTGCGGAACGATTTGAACTGGAATGATCATATAAAATTAATTGTTGGTAAGGCGGGTGCCAGGTTGAGATTCATTGGGAGAGTCCTTAGAAAATGTAATCCATCAACAATGGAGGTGGCTTACAAAACACTCGTTCGACCTGTACTTGAGTATTGCTCATCAGTGTGGGATCCGTACCAGGACGGGTTGACAGAGGAGATAGAGAAGATCCAAAGAAGAGCTGCACGTTTCGTCACAGGGTTATTTGGTAAGCGTGATAGCATTACGGAGATGTTTGGCAAACTCAGGTGGCAGACTCTGCAAGGGAGGCACTCTGCATCGCGGTGTGGCTTGCTGTCCGGGTTTCGAGAGGGTGTGTTTCTGGATGAGGTATCGAATATATTGCTTCCCCCTACTTATACCTTCCGAGGAGATCACGAATGTAAAATTAGAGAGATTCGAGCATGCGCGGAGGCTTTCCAGCAGTTGTTCTTCCCACAAACCATACGCGACTGGAACAGGAAAGGGAAGTAATGACAGTGGCACGTAAATTGCCCTCCGCCACACATCGTTGGGTGGCTTGCAGAGCATAAATGTAGATGTAGATGTAGAAAGTGCGGTGCCAGCACTCAACTGGCCCATTACTTTGCGGATGATATGCTGTGGTGTGGATGTGCCGGATGCCGCAAATGTTACAAATCTCTTTGAACAGGGCCGACTCAAATCGTCTGCACTGGTCAGTCGTGATGATAGCTGGACATCCGAAATGCGATACCCATGACTCGACGAAAGCCAAAGGAACAGTTTCTGCCATAATATTGGGGGGGAGGGGGGGAGACAGGGACAGCCTTGACCCAGCGAGTTGTTCGGTCGATAGACGAGAGAACATAACGAAACCCATTAGAAGCGGGGAGAGGGCCCACAATGTCAATATGAATATGCTGGAAACGCCCATGAGGGATCGAAAAGGCGCTGAGGGGTGGTGAAGTGTGCTTGTGTACTTTGCAGCGTTGGCATGTGATGCATGAGTGTGCCCATTTCTGGCAGTCCTTGTTGACATTTCTCCACACAAAGCGCTCTGCTATGAGGCAGGCGGATGCACGAACACCGGGGTGGGCTAAACTATGCAATGCGTTGAAGACAGCTCGACGGAGAATGGTTGGGATGAGGGGGTGTAACGTGCGGGTACTGTCGTCGCACCAGATCTCACCAGAAATGCCAGGGAAGGTGGTGCGGAAGAAGTGTAGTGAAGAGGTAGAGTCTGAAATCAGGTTTTGTGTCTCCTCGTCGGTGGGTTGGAGGTTAGGCAGTTAAGAGAGGTCTAACAGCAAATGGACGGTGTCGACTCCTGAAAGGAAATCAGCAACTATATTGTCAGCACCCTTTATGTGTCTGACATTGATGGTGAACTGAGATATGAAGTCCGTGAATCTGAAGCGGCGAGGAGGCAGGTCAGCTGGGGGGTTTGTGATGGCCACAGCCAGGGGTTTGTGGTCCGTTAAAACATAGAAAGGGCGTCCCTCAGCGTCAGGCTTAAAATGCTTGATTGCTTCGTAGACTGCGAGCAACTCCCTGTCAAACGCGGAATATTTCCATTGTGCATTGGTGAGCTTGTGCGAGCAGAACTGCAGAGGCGAAGTTTGGCCGTCGATTGTTTGCCTAAGGACAGTGCCCATGACAGTATCGCTCACGTATGTGGTGATGAAAAGCTGTGCATTGGGATGAGGATGTGCGATGGTGCAGGCCTCGGCAAGAAGATTTTTGAGGGCAGTGAAAGAGTCAGTCATAGCAGACGTCGATGGAACAGGCCGAGATCCAGAAATTTTGGTGCCTGCCAAGGCATCCGTCAGTGGAGCCTGAATCTCCGCAGCCCAAGGTAGATGTCGGCGATAATAATTAACCGTCCCCAGAAAGTGCCGGAGCTCTTTAAATGACGAAGGTCTGGGTAGGTTTAGTATTGTTTGTACTTTCTCAGGGGGCGGTGAAATGCCGTTGTCAGAGACCCGAAAACCAAGAAAAGTGACAGCGTGTTGATGTAGCTGCAGTTTGTCCTGGTTGGTCTCGATGCCTGCTGCCGTGAGAGTGTTCATAACAGTTTGCACATGTCGAATGTTGTCCTTGACAGGGGAGCTGAACACAAGAATGTCATCAAGATATGCAAAGCGGAATTTTAGGTCGAATAGCACTTCGTTGATGAAGCGTTGCCAGGTCTGGGTTGCTTTTTTCAGACTGAAGGGCATGAATCGAAACTGAAATAACCCGATTGGGGTGGTGATTGCTGTCTTTTCGATGTCTTCAGGTGCCATGGGGATCTGGTGGTAGGCCCATTTGCAATCAATGACAGAGAACGTGGTCGCACCTGCGAGGGAACTGGTAAAATCGGCAATGTTGGGTATGGGGTAGGTGTCCATAATTGTTCGTGCGTTTAGTCGACGGTAGTCTCCGCACATGGGCCAGGACCCATATTTCTTGGGTGTCATATGTATGGGCGTAGACCAGCTACTGGCAGAGGGTTCAATGACGCTGGAGCTTAGTAGTTCAGAAATCTGATTTTTAAGGTCGGAGAGGCGCTCGGGACAAAGTCGACGTGGTTTACTGGAGATCGGGGGACCTGGTATGAGGCGAAGCTTGTGAACCCTGCCGTTGGTGAAGATGGAAATGTTGCCGGCAGAGCAGGAGGCGGATTGTTTACAATGTGTAGCGGGCGGGGCAGGCGAGGCGTGGTCGTGGTGTTCGGAGCCACTCAGCGGATCCGACGGGAGCCAAGGTGGCAGAGTGTCCCAGGAGACAACGCGACAAGATGGCCGCCGACCCAAAGCAGTGGCAGTGTGGTCGGGTGAGCTCAGTAGAGCTCGGGACCCGTTAATGAGTCCATTGTCCGAGGGCGCAGCCTGTGGGAGCACGGTTGCGGGCGAGATGCTTGGCGCGAGTGCACTGTTGGGTGTGTTATCAGTAGCAGTCGCACGGCGGTGCGCAGGAGCCGAAGTTGCATAGTTTGAGGTGCTGTCTGTGAGGGGCAGGGTAGGAGCCGTCAGTTCGGGAACACATGACACTCGTCGCGAATGCGCACTTGTGTCCGGCCGAGTGTCAAATGCTGCTGTGTTAGGAGGGTGTGGCCCTGTGGAGCTGTCAGTACTTGTTATGACAGTCTTGATAGCATTGTTGCGAGGGGTAGCGGGAGGTAAACACACGGAGGCTCGACTGCTGGGACTGCAAGCAGATTCGGCGCACTTACTGTCCTTGCTTTGTCCTTGCTGTAGTGTCTGTAGTTCCTTTGTGCATCAGAGAGCTGGAGCTGAGTTTCGTGGAGCCGGAGGGAGAGCTCGAAGTTTTCCTTGTGTAAGCGAGCAATGTTTTCAAGCTGGACAAGGCACTCGTGTGTCATTTCTTGTAATGTTGTCGACAGAGACGAGTATGTACGGATGAGATGAGCCCGGACCGATGTGTCTCGGGGGGGGGGTTGCTCGACGGAACACAAGGGAAGCGAGTCTTGGACGGGTGATGAAACACGGTGTTTCACACTAGGTCCGGTGAAAGTTTGTGGTGTTGCAAGAAGTCAATACCTAATGAAGGTTCGTCAGTTTCGCACACCAAAAAAGTCCACTCGAGTTTGCAGTTTGCGGAGAGTGAGACGACGTGGGAAGTTGAACCCGAGCATTGTAGTTTAGTTGAATTCACGGCCTGCAGTGAAGTATGATGAGGGTGGATGTTCGACGATGCTAAGGACGTAGGCAGCAACGGAACATCGGCGCCTGTGTTCACTAGGAAATGGTATCCCGACGAAATGTCTTTAGTGTAAAGTCGTCCGCAATTATCCGGTCGTTCCTGGACAGAATGGAGCACTGGGGGGCTGCCTGTAATGTTGTGCACATGAGGCGGCACCTGGACCTACCTGCGATTGGCATTTGGGAAGTAGCAGGGTGGTCTGCAGTTCCGTGCCGCCTCGTCAAACCGTGCGTGGAAGTAACAGTACGGGTAGTGTGGTTGCATTTCCTGCAGAAGGTTCGTTGCCAGTAACGGTGGCTGAGGTTCGGTGGCTGCATCCGGTTCAGTTGCAGGAGGGGGTGTGACCGTGGTCGGTGACGTCCCAGTTGCTTGTTTACTGCTTCCCGGAGTGAGCAGAACGTTCGGCACAGTGCGGGCCCAGCTGCGTCCGGACGCAGGACTATGAGCCTGAACCTGAGACTTGTCAGGTAGGCAGTGGCTGGCGAAATAGAGCAGTGATGCATCGTGTAGCTTGTCAGCAATTGTCATTTTTTGCTCGGCGGGTTCGGGAGATCTCTAAGCCAGAGCAAAGCAGATGTGAGGAGATAGTTTATCTAACCAGATGGCGAGGAGAGCTGTGTCAGAGAGTAGATCGGCACTGACCAGGGCACGTAGCTGTCTTCAGAGCTGGGAAGGTTTGTCATTGCCTAGTTGCTTGACGTGGAGCACTTGCCGTATTGCTGCCTCAGTTGAGCATGCAAGCCGACGTAGAACTGTCTTTTTGGCTTGAGTGTACCGAGTAAATGAGTCTGGGGTTTCGACCAGGTCAGCAATCAAGTCCTCCTGGGCGTGAAGGTTGGTGATGAGGCACAGAAACCTGGTTGACTCGTCAAGTTTGTAATGGTCGAACACTTCGTCCACAATTTTGAACCAGGTTGTTGCTCCGTCGGGATTAAACAGCGGCAGCGTCGGTAAACGTTGTAGAATGTTCGAAAGAACAGGTTGAGTTGAGTTCATCAGGGCACTGCCTGAATCGAGCTGTTGTTGCTGTAGTATTCCAGGAGACTATGCCTCCCGGGGATGTGGCAACGACGGCTGTTCGGGTGGCAGCGAAAAGGTGACACGTTGTGGTTGAGCACGATCCGTCGTGATGCGGAAGGCCGACGTGGGTGAGACACCATAATGTGTCAGTTGCGGAAGCTCAACACGTTGCGGGTGTGTTCGGATTGACGTGTCGCGGAAGACCGATGCGGAAGAGGCACCGAGATGTGCCGAGAACGGTAGCGGAAGCTCGACTGGAGCCGGCGCTGGGGTGACAGGTGAGAAAAAGTTCAAAGTTTGAGAATGCGTGTTAGTCCGTGGAAATCTTGGCGTATGCTCAGAGCCGGGGCCACCTGTGTTGCAGGGAGGCTGCGGAGGTGCGGGCTGTCCAGAAGCACAGTGAGGGAAATGATGTCGAACGTGGGACGGAATGTGTGAATGTTCATTGTTCATAGTCACTCCACTCAAAATGGTGTGTGGATAAGGTGAATGTTGTGGCACAAAACACTGGGGCGTAGCAGTGGAACGGAGATGGAGGTCAGGCACAGATAACAAGTTATTGTTCCTGTTGCAGGCTGAGGTATCGAAGTAGGAAGGCATGTGCTTATGCTGAACCAAGGCAGGTGCGGGCGTGGTCGGATGCTGAGAAGTTAGACCTGTGAACGAAGCAGTTCCGGCCACATGGCAGTTATGCGTGTGGTACTGCACAGATTGCGGCATGGTAAATCGTTGTCCTGGCGGTGGTAGGTTGCCCAACGAAGCATTTGCAGAAATCAGCATTGGTTTTGCACTGCACGGAGATCCGTAAGAGGTAATTGCACAGTCAATGAGGGAGGGCACACGTGGTGGGAACAAAGGCGTTTGATAGCCGGTGTCATGCACACTCCTTACCTCATTTAGTGTTGCAGTCTCGAAAACGTCTGGTGAAATCGGCGTAATCGTCGAGTGAGAGGCATCGTGTTGCAGTCCTGGCGGGTGTACATTGCCCGCAACACGATGCATGTCGATCACAAAATCCAGCATAGGCGCTGGGACGAAGTCATTGTTCGAATGCTGTGTCGATGTAATACACGCGAAAATAACCGACGCGGAGGTTGCAGACACAGTAAAACGGCGAAAACGGAGGACGTTACAACTCGGGGTCACCAGCGAGGGAGAAGTTCGGATCGGTTACACCAAACAACCCTCCCATTTTGCAGTAGCTCATTTATTCACCCAAACACAAGCAAGGCTTACAAAGAACTGCTTAAAGATAATGCTTAGATTAGTTCAAAGACGATACTCAGATCAATGCTGGTGTCAACCTCTTCGGCGCCACATACTGTTTACATTTTACACACCCATTGTTCTCACTATTAGTGTTTCAACGAGACTTTTTACATAATTGTATGTTCTATAATTTTAGCACAACCTATCTTGTTAAGCTCATGTCATCTCTACCAACCTTCTCCCTGCTTCCTTTCCCAACCCCCAACCAGCCACAGTCCACCATTTTCCCTTCGCATTCCCCCCCCGCACCCCCCGCCCTACCTCCAACATATATGTACTTAAAAAACTGGTGCTGTTGCAAAACATAGTACTCTGGTAAGTGGTTCTGAGTAGACAAGAGTTGCTGACACAGCTATGTAGGTAAATTCTACATTTATGTGCAATTCTTATCTTATCTACGTATTTTAAAATATTAGATGGTACATATTTAGTTTTAGTTTGTTTTCGATCTGAAGATAATTCAGAGTGTTCAAAACATGTAATGTAATTAAAAATGTTCAACTGACATGGAACAATGAATGAGAATTATCTGAATTATGTTAACTGTTGCTGAATCTGTCAAGACAATTATGTTGACTGTAGTACAAGTGCCTTTACTTTAGTATGTAAAGTAGTGTACAGTTCAACAGCAAGGTAGTAGAGTTTTTTTTGGCAACAAAGTTGTGTCAGTGTTTATGTTGACAGGTCATGAAGCTAGGCAACAGCTGTATAGTGGCAGTCCTGAGAAATGAGAATTATCTCATTTACTTGTAAGAAAGAAAAAATAAGATGTATGGCTTGTGACCTGTGAACAGAAGTAATCTGTCTTGAGGAGGGTAACGATACAGTCACTTTTTGTGTCCTCCTGATTTCCTCACAACCTCTCAGGTAAAACCTTGGGTAATACAATGGCTTCAGGGTATCTGGTGATTTCCCCTCCTTCTGAAATGTGTAAAGATTGCCATGGGATTTCAGGATGACATCAGCACCTTATACATATAATAAAATTACCTTTATTCATGTACTCCTTGGAGTGAAACTTTGACTCACTGTTGTCCATTATAACCAGGTAACTCCATCCTGCTGCAGTGTGATCTTGCATTCTCAATGAAGGGGAAGTAGGCCAACTGAATGAAGACTATTTTCCTAGTCTGTCTCAATTTCACTATGCATTGGATACCTTCCACATCCTACTAGTATCCTTAGTATGTTATATCTATTCGCTTTTCAAAAAATATATTTATCACTGAACCAAAACTCTTAGTTTCTATATTTACATGATGTTGATCATGCCTACTTTGTACATTAATGTCAGACCCAAAGTGGGGTTGATCAAATCACTATCATATAGAACCTTGCAAATATCCAGTAACACCATTAAGATTATTCTGTTGATTGTTCCTAATTTTCACATTAATGCCAGATCCATATTGTGGCTAATCGAATCATTATGGTACAGAATCCTCCAATCATGCAATAACACCACTAATATTCCCCTATAGCTATTGACCTATGTTTTAAGTATATTCCCTCTTTTCCCATTGAAGAGCAGAAAACCAGTGCATCAAATAGTAGAAATCATTGATAATATATGATAGCCTTTCCACACTGGAATTTTCAGTGTTGAATTCAATTTTTGTATTCATTCTGATCTAACAAGCAAACTTCACTACATCATAAACTTGGTGCTGCTGCATGAACATACTGACAGTAAACGTCTACAAAGACACACAAGTGTTGCATGTCACTGATGTGCTGCTGCAGCTTGCCCCTGCTCTGCCATTTTTACGCACTCTTCTTCTATCACTAGCAGCCATCAATTCTTATTTCATTTTTGCATGTCTTCTATGTATTAGTTTAACTTCGTTCTTGTAACCACCCACCTCAAGTTCAGTTTAGAACATACTGACCTGTTGCTGGAACTGACTAAATCTGCTTCTGATGAATTAATTACTTTTTTAAACAGTTAGACTACAACAGAAGGAACAACTCCTGTTGAAAAAAGCAATTCTATATCAAAGAGTTGCATTCTGACAACAAAATACTTATTTCAATTTACCTCATTTACAGTCAGATTTTTAATCATAAGAATATTTGAACAATTGTAGAAAGAAATACCTTATTTCCTGTTGCTGCCTTGCCTGTTCCAAATATTGAAGGAAATTATAGCC
Source organism: Schistocerca serialis cubense (assembly GCF_023864345.2). Taxonomy (NCBI): domain Eukaryota; kingdom Metazoa; phylum Arthropoda; class Insecta; order Orthoptera; family Acrididae; genus Schistocerca; species Schistocerca serialis. Next base: position 595,543,834 of record NC_064639.1, read on the forward strand.
CCCCAAGAATTGCAATATACTGATGTATAACTGTGTGTGTTTAATCCAGTACTGTTTATGCTTCAAATGTGAAAACTGCTTATGTATATATGTTATTAGAATGTAAGTAAGAGGTTTGTTAAGTGTGGCACCACATTTCAGTTTGTTCCGTGTATGTTAGTTGTTGCACTTGAAGATATATTTTTAATTATTACTTTATTTTAGGAATTTATTCCCTAATGTATGTTTATCTCTGTTAAGGAGCAGATTATGCTGCATTCCCATGATGTGCTCTGCACCACTTCACTAGTTTACCCATTTGAGAGATTGGCATACTTAAAACAACGTACATGATATGGAAGACGTCTAAACTAACATTATCTCCTTCTCCCAATCCTCCCTCATTAATGAGACTAATTGTGTTCCTTGTAATTCACATTTTGCTTCGTGACTGATTCTTGTGAGTATAAGTAACTAGAGGAAGATATGGCTATCATGGGAACTAGAGCAGGAAAGCTCTCCCCTTTTTATCACTTAAGTTCTGAAGATAAATTTGGTCATTTTGCTATACATTACGTAGTACTGGAGTATAAAACATAATATTGACTCTTTTTCTTAATCTAGTTTGAAGTAGTTATCTTAGAAACTAATAAAGCTCTGAGAATATGTAGCTATTTAGAGACTTAGCATGCCACATTATGATGAATTAAGTAGATTTAGTTTAGCCCCAATTCCTCACAATTCCCAGAAAGATATATAAACTACTTGACTTTAATTTTGTTTTTTGCTATTCTTAATGCAACAATGTGTTGTCACTTCATTCCCAAAGCAAAAGAACAAAAAGAGTAATTCCTGTAATTTCTAACTTCACTGTCTCAGCTACAAGTTTTAAATTATAATGATCCACTGCCATTCTTATAGGATGATAATGCAGTACTTCCCCACTCACTGTGCTCATTCAAGCTGTACAAATTTCAGTTCATCTTCACATACCTACCAGCCAGTACCAGCCTGGCAGTTACACTATCCTGTCTTACCACCTCCGTTGCATCACCACACCACAGCCACTGCTCATTAGAAAGCCAGTAATGTAACTATTATTCTTATTGTTGCTTTCCTGGCCTTCAAAAATTGCATATTGTAATATAACCCCTTTAAATTGCTATTCTTCTTTAATAGTCTCTCTCTTAGTTGTAAGCCTCTAATCAAAGAAAAATTTCCACATCACTTGGAGTTTTGGGAGGGGAGAAAGGGGAAAATGTATAAATATTGTTAAGTATAGTAAAAGTCTCAATATTTTCTATCTTTATTCTGATCCTGAGGCAGAGAGGGAAGGGCCATGTGCTGTACTGTTAGTGCTGATTCTGTGCTGTCAGCACTGATGCTGTTATGTTATGTTATGTGTTATGTGGTTTATTCATCTCATTACATACAATTTTCAAATCATTTGATTTGATGTACAGGAGACATGTCAAGGTTTACAAAAGAAACTTTTTTCACTTTTTTAAGAGAACTACAAAAGTTTACATTATATTTTACATTTCTAAGTTACAGCTACACATGTACATAAAATAATAAATGTGTTACAATCCCTGTGTTCAGATTGTGAAGCTGTCCTCAATGAATTCATTGACAGAATAATAACACTTTTCCACCAGGAGAGTAAAGAGCAATCTTTTCAGTGAACCAATCTCCATTTTAAATATATTACTGCCTTTTATTTTATTGAAAATTTTTAACCCCATATACTCTGGCGTTTGGGCATAAAGTTTTAAACGATGTGTTGGAAGTTTGAAGTTATCTCTGTGGCGAGTGCTGTAGTTGTGGTCAAAACGGAAATTGTCTAGTGTATGTTGATTTCTATATAGGAACACCACCATCTCATATATGTAAAGTGAGGGGATAGATAGTACTTTTAAATTTTTTAACAGTGGTCGACAGGATTCCCGTTTTTTTGCAACACACATGTTTCTAATTACTTTCTTTTGTAATACTAGGAGCCTAGTGACATTTGCTGAATTTCCCCAGAAGATTATGCCATAACGAATAACTGACTCAAAGTAGCAGTGATAAACTATCTTTCTGGTATCTATGTTTGTGGCACCTGACAAAATACACATTGCAAATGCTAAGTTGTTCAGTTGATTTGCTAAGTAATCTATGTGTACCTTCCAATTTAAATTTTTGTCAAGATTTAGGCCTAAGAACTTCACGTGGTTTGCTTCTGTGATATCCTGATCATTGCAAGTTATCTTTATTTCACTCCTTTCTACTGATTTAGCTTCAAATTGCATCATTTTGGTTTTAGTTACATTTAGTTTTAGTCCATTTTGATAGAACCAAGATTCAAGTTTTTCTAAAGTGTTTTTGGCTTTTTCTGGAATATTTTCAGATACCTCATTTTCAATTAGAACTGATGTATCATCAGCAAATAAGACTGAATGAACATCAATAGTAAGTGGTAGGTCATTTACGTAAAAAAGAAACAGATAGGGACCCAATATCGAACCTTGTGGGACTCCTTGAGGAACTGTTTTCCAGTCTGATGAATAATTGGTTCCATTTGAAGTTAAAATTACTCTTTGTTTCCTACCTGACAGGTAAGAGCTAAACCATTTTAAAGCAGTGTCTCTGATTCCATACATCTGTAATTTGTGGAGGAGTAATGCATGGTTCACTGAATCAAAAGTTTTAGTCAGATCACAGAAAATACCTGTGACCTTTCTACCTTTATCTAACGTGGAGCATATTTTTTGGATAAACTCATTTATAGCATTCACAGTGCTTTTACCCTGTTGGAATCCGAACTGGTTTTTAAAAATTATATCATTTACAGTAAGAAAGTTATTAATTTGTTTTGCTGCAATCTTTTCAAACACTTTAGAGAAGACCGGCAAGAGAGAGATAGGGCGGTAATTCCCCATATCTTCGATCCTTTCTTGAATAGAGGTTTGATCTCACCATATTTCAATACCTTTGGAAAGCATCCCTGTTCATAAGATTGATTTATAATAGTTGACAGTGGTTGGGAAATAATATCATACACATACTTGATTACAGATGTTGTTATTTCATCCCACCCATGTGAGGTTTTGTTTTTTAGAGACAATATTTCCTTTTCCACATCCCTTTGGGTTATTTTTTCAAATTGTTTAAAAGATGTGTTCTGGCTGTTTTCCAAATTTGTGATGCCCTGATAGAATGTCATATCCACATCCGATCTTACTACGTTTAGGAAGAATTCATTGAAACAACTTGACATCTGAACAGGGTTTACTATAATTTCATTTTCATGTCTAATTTTCAAAATCTCATGAATTTTTACTTTGGCTCCTAGTTCAGACTGAACAACTGACCACACTGCTTTTGTCTTATTTCTGTGTTCTCGTATGAATTTATTATTTGCCATTTTTTTAGCTGCCGCTACAACTTTCCTAAATACAGCTTTATACTGTTTGACATAAATGACAAAATCTGGATTTCTGTTTGATTTTAACTCATTGTGGAGCTCTCTCTTTCTGGCACTAGAGATCTTTATTCCTGTTGTAATCCATTGAGTTTACCATTAACCTTCTTTTGCTTATATCTACGAGGAAATGATTCATTAAATACCTCTAAGAAACAATTTAAGAATTTGTCATAGTTAATCGAGCTTGAACTATTGTAGTCTACAGGCCAGCTTATTATACTTAATTTACTGCGGAATAAATCCATTTTACTTTTACTGAGATCCCTTTTTATACACACTTCTGGAGACTTTAGGTTATTTGCTTTTGGGAGCTCAATAAACAGAGCTGAGTGATCTGAAATACCCAAGTCTAAGCAGTATTTGTGCTTATTTCCACTGTCAAATATGTAGTTAGTAATAATATTATCAATGCAGGTCACTGATCTGCTGTTTTCCCTAGTGCCTTCAGAAAAATTTAGCTTGAAACCAGATTTCTGAATTAAGTCACGAAATTTTGTGGAATCATTGCTTTCAACTAAGACATTTAAGTTGAAGTCTGCTGCTATAACAACTTTTTTCTTACTTTCTTTCTGGAGTTTTTCCAGGAGGCATTCGAATTTGGTTAAAAACACTTTTGTTACCGCACATCCAGGAATTCTGTAGATTGCTATAACCAATGTATTCAGATCACTCAGCTCTACAGAGCAACTTTCAGACACGCTCTCTTCATTCAAATAATTAAAACTATCTCTTACTGTATAACTTATGGAAGAATTGACAAGAATGCAGGAGCCTCCACGAGGCACTTCCCATGCGACAAGTGAGCTTTTACCAATCAGATCATTCAAGTTTTAGCAATAGCAAATCTGGGAGGCAGTTCACTTTCTGTTACTAGTCTGTGCACATGTACGATCAATCTTGGAGAGACAAGTTTTCCCTGATGCCTCCCCTATGTAGGACCTCTGTACCCCTTCTTCCCAATAAATCACTGTGGTGTCAATTATGCCTTCATCTTCTTACCCCTAAATTCACGACCTATCCTGACACCCTCATTCCTAGCTTGTGCAGACTGTACATATATTCATACAGTTTTTGAGAACGAGAGCACTTAGAGACTTCCAGCTAACTTTAAACATAATTGCAAAATTTTTTAAAACTTTTTCTCACATGCATGCTTCACATTAAATATTTAACACATTAAAACATTTGTAAAGCTGTTTTATACAGGGAGTCTGATTTTTTTAAATAATTGGGATTTATGGTCACTTACTGTCTGGAAAGAAACATTTTGAAATTAAGAACCATATACTTCACATATGGGTGGTAAAGCAAAGGGTATGACATTGAAGCATAACTTGGTATCACCTGGGGCAACTTCTACCATATTTGCTAGATACATGGCTTATTGCTTATTATTTGTATGAAATACTGTACGAGTAATACTCCCCTTACTGCTGGGGATTGGGATATGGATGAGAAGGGGTGATGTAAAAGTTTTTAAAATTGATATGTTTGTATTTATTTCCTGTATTTAATTGACCTGGAATATTTTTAAAAGCATGAAGTGCAATTTGTCCTTTACTTGTGCTGTTCATTGTGTCAACCAGGTCTTAAGAATGATCACTGCAGTGAGCCAATCATTTTGTTAACTGTTTTGGGACCTAAGATGAAGCCACATAACTGAATACCACAGATAAGTTTAACATCCTCTGTGGGGTTGTATAGCGTGAAACAGAGGAGAATCAAACATGTATGTGTGCAATATATGCCACATACGTATATGTTCAACATCTCCTCCCAACCCCTTGGATCGATTTCAACCAAACCCAGAACATATTACTTACTATCTGGAAAGAAATGCTGTGAGGGTAAAAAGTGCAAAACTCCAATTTGGGACTTGGGTGATAACGCAGTTACGAACAGAGGAGAGGGTGAAAGTAGGAGATGAACAGAGGGGAGAAGGGAGTAGAGATAGTCTGAGAGAGAGGGGGGAACGGGAGATGGACTAATAGAAGGTTTGAATAAATAAATATCTGGGCAACACAGGGTTTCTCAGCTAGTAATACATAAAAAGCAGAAGCATTCCATCAGGTATGACATAAATCAAAATTGTCATGGGAAAGCATAAACTAAATGTAAAAAGCTACCTCCTTTTGCAGTTAACTTAAAAAGAAATATTAAGTAATGTATAAAACACACACACACACACACACACACACACACACACACACAAGCACGATCTGTAATGCATGTGATTTAAATCTACAAATGAGGTATTAGGGCAAAGCATATTAACTCAAACTGATGAACTTTTTACATTATTGTTCTTCTTGTGCTACTTATTGTTTTCCTTATTTTCTGATGGTGACACCCACATTAATGAATTTTAATTTTTCTTAACTATTTTTCTCAGGGTGTACAAAAGCAACCTATTAAAGTTTTCTATACTTCTTCTTTACCTCAATAATACAAGTCTGAGATACACATGAAGATATTTCTCACACATCCTAATGAATATGAAATAATCTCTTTTGTCTCCTCTCCCTGATACCATATCATTGGCAATTTCGAGTGAGCTGGTCCACACATTTTCTATAGTGCCTACTTCAAAAATGTCTTCTTTTCTGTCAGTAACATTCCCTGGTTAATATTTGCCTTTATAAATTAGAATTATGTAGGTTTAATTTACTTCTGTGCCATCAAGACTGCAGATGGAAAGTGACTCAGCAGATGCTTGAAGCAGGTCTCATAAAAACTCATCTGAATCATGTTCAGAGATTGTCCCTTGATCATGTGAAGTGTCTTCCTCATCTTGCCTCACTTTATTGATGATGTGTTTTTCCAGGGATGCCTCCAGTTTTTGCTTCTTTTTAAAGTTTTCTCTTCTCTTTTCCTTTTCAGTTTTTCTCCTTTATCTTTCTTAAAGCCTTACGATATTCTTTCATTTTTCTTATGTAACTGTATAATAAGTTTATTTTTTATTTATTCTCTTTTTAATTTTTCATCAACAGTTCTCAGTCAATGAAGGTTGTCCTTCCAGATTTCCTCAGGTTTTTAGTGGCCTTTCTGAGATAAGATTGTCATTTTGGATTTAGATTCATGAACCTGACACATATGAATACCTTTTGGTACTGGTACATCAAAAATGAATGTTTCAGTCTGAAGAGCTGTAGCTAACGTGTTGTATTGTAAAATCATACCTTCTGTTTGATTGTCTGATGAATCTCCATTCTGCTGAAATAGAAGGGCATGTTTCCAACACACTGAGTCCAGCAGATCTTTTAAATTCAGTTTCCAGTGGGCTCACTGAGTGATTTAACGGTTCAACTAATGTCATGTTTGACTTTTCCTGTCTTAATCTTACTTTGATTAAATACTTCTTCCATATGGAAAATAAAACTGACTGTTTAATCTCCATGGATCTTGACTAGTCAAATAATCTGTTGTGAGCAATTCATGTGTATGTGTACGGAAATCTGATTGCAGAATCTGTAGAAATGTATGAGTTTCCTTTGAGAACATAGCTTTCCATCATGCATTATGTTTTTCATTAGCTTTGAATAACTCTGTAGTCTACATGAATATTGAAATCTGTTTTTTCGACATTGCAAGAAAAGATTCAATATTTTTTAAAAGCTTTCAGTATTTTCTCCTTGTCCGCAGTAAATTCAATAGCTGCTTTGAAAAGAGAAGTGAAATTTACATCTTTTGATATTCTTTGATCCATCATGTTTTTGTTTGCAGTACCCGGCAGTATTCTGTCTTGATTTTAGTGACTGGAAAACACCCTCACAAGACTGAAGGTTATTTGCTGCATTTGGTGATAAACTGAAATTGAAGTTCTCTTCTCTCAACAGAACTTTAAATGAGAATTATGACCATCTAAAAGTATCAAAATAGGTAAAGTAATTTTTTTTCAGCAACTAGGAATAAAAACAGCTGGCACAGTCTTTATTACTCAGACAAAATGGATACTATGCAATCAATGATAGTTCATAATTCCAGTCCACATCCAGTCATTGTAAATTGCAGGACACAACAAGAGAATAATCCAGAGAGCCTAGGCCATGTAAATCTATCAATAAATCATACACCAGCATCCAAAATGTAGTTCAGTTGAAACACAGTAACCAGTTAGGTCATAGAAGTTCAGTGGAAGTGAGCTAGAGACGTTAGCACATTAGACATTTGCCATTTGAAGTGTCTTGCACCTGCTCAGCATCCAGATTTTATCTCTCACTTGATGTCAGTGGCCAGACCCATGTGAAACCTACTATTGCCTCTTAATGGCTGCTGGATGATTCATCAATAGTAGAAATCACAGGGTATGGACCTCACTGTTGGATTACAAAGAGACAGCATCTGTCCTCCCTTTAATCAGCATGTAAGACAGGAAGTGTCCATGGCAGTATCATGTTTGCCATGCTGGAAGGAGGGAGCTGTGTGGGTAAGCTAGCTAAAGATACACTGTCCATCTCAGTGTAGGGTGTCACTGTGCCTTCTCATTGAGGTGGGTGCATGGTGCTGATGCTGGAGTCAGTTGGAGCTGATGTTCTGGACTCTGAGTCTGTCATGGAAGTCAGTGGTGCTGGATATGGGAAATGGTCCCATCCCATTGGGGGGCCAACTCTGACAGTGTTGATCCTGGGGATGTGAGTCTGCCAGGCATCTAAATTTATGGAGGCAGTGGTGGTTATCTCAAGGTAGAAGTTACCAAGTGTGGGTGCAGCTGTTTGTCATGTCACCTTCTGAGGATGTGAGCCTAAACTTCTGTGTACAGTGAGTAGAGAGGTTATGGCTTTTGTAGGCCTCAGGAGGCCCCAGAGCATCTGGTGTCACCAGCTTTTCAGCAGTTCCACTGGATTCCACCCCTATCAGTGTGGTCTTGTATGAGACCAGGAACTGGGTCAGGATCTCATCCTTAGGTGCAGCTGACAGAATCTTCTTCATTTGCATCTTAAAGAGCAGAAATCCTGAAACTTCTGGATGAAAATTCAGAGGCACTGTCTGAAATGACTGTTTCTGAAGCCTCTTCAATGGAGAATGTCTTCTGCAAGATGTTTCTTGTCTCCATTGCTGCAGTATTTGACAGTCATAGTGCATACAGAAACTTGGAAAATGAGCCTATGATAATGAGCCATGCCCTTATGAGAAAAAAAGATGGCAAAGTCCACATGGGCGCAGTACTATGGGCACCTTGGCATTGGCCAGGCATGGAACTGTTTTGGGGGCTTGACTTGGATAAGATGCAAGTCTCTCAGAAGTGGGCTGTCCTCTTGGTGTCCTACATGATGACAGGGTCAGTATGCTTGCCACCTTGCACCTGCCTTCATGCTTGTCATCACCCAGTGGTCAGTGTGCGGAAAGTTTGACACACTGGGATGGCCACCTGAGAGTTGTCATTCAATGTAACTGTACAATCTGGATTCTGTTGTTTAGGGAAACATATGTGCAGAGTTCTGGAAGGAAGTGGGGTGGAAGACTTTCTGGCCAGCCTCGGTAAAAGTATTTTGTAACTTATTTGAGGGTTAAGTTCTCAGCTGTACCCTTCACAATTACGGACACAGTAGCATAAAAGTCTCGTATGTGGTTTTTGTAAGGTACCATCTATTTGGAAAGACAGTGTTTCCCAGGAGTCAAATATGGAATCTGGTCCCATAGGTAGTGTGGATAGGGCATTGGCATTAGAATATTGTGCTATTAGCTGATAGTGAACTGAAGAATTTTATTTGCTGAGAAAGAGGGCCCAGCACTCTAGTCATCCTGCCATTTTTCTGGAAGGTGATTCTTAGGACTGATCAAGGAAGTTAAATGTTTGTGGTCCATTATGAAGTGGAGGTTTCTGCCATAAAAAATGCATGAAATTCTTGGATGCCAAATGTGACAGTGCTTCTTTTTTGATTTGTGAAAGACTGATCTTGGATAGAAGTGATGTTTTAGTCACATATGCAAAGGGTTGCTTATTCCCACTTCACTTTTGTGAGAAAGGAAGGGTCATGACTCATGTTGAAATCACTTGGTGGCCAGGGTAAGGAAGGCATTTCTGTGGGTCATATGTTGCGACAAGGAGTGGACTTTACATAACACTTTAACTTGTGGAAAGTCCTCTTATACTGCTATGACCATTCACTTTTATACCTTTCTTGTGTTCATTATAAAGGCATCTGGGGAACTTGTTGGTATATTCACACAATTTAGTTCATTTTATTGTAGTGTCTGAAACAGCAGATATAAGTATGCCAGACTCACTCTTGCAGCACCACTGACTAATATGTCATCCAGATAATGGACTGTCTTTGAGATGTTTTGAATTAGTAGGTTTAAAAAAATGTTGGAAAATTACTGCCTCAATAGCAAATTTGAAAGGCAACCTAATACATTTGTAAAATCTAAATGGGGTGTTGATGATCATGAATTGCCAAGAATGTTTGTCTAGTTGCAATTGCAAATAAACTCTGGCAGATCAATTTCAGAGAAGTACTATCCATCTAATAGTCATCACATGAGTCCTTCTGTTCTTGAAATTTGAGGAGTTGTGAATTTATAATCCATTAAAAGTCAGTGTAAACAAATAGGGAGCCATTTGGTTTTCATAATACTATCAATGGTGTGGGATATGACTGGTGTACGAATGTCTTGTTGCACACAATGATTTAATTTGGAACTGACAGCTTCTCACATTGCCAATGGCACAGGTGTAACTCTAAAGTAGTGAGATGCTGCAGAAGAATGGAAGCTACAGAAGTATTTGCATACTCTAAGCCTGGTAAAAAAAACTGGTGCATAGTGAATCAAGGTCATCAAATGGTACAACTGCTGGTTCAATGTTGATGTCATCTACTGTTTTAAACCAAACGATGAAAAAGGAATTAGACAGTTGATTTTTTTTGGTACAGTGCCAGTCTGAACATAGGTTTCCTCTTTTACAATAGAAACTGGTGAACCATTATCAACAAGATATTTTATTAATTGGTTGTTGGTCATTTATGGTAGCAACTGCTCTGAGAAAGGGGTCACCTATGGCTGTAATGTGTTTATGCTGCTGGAGCATTATTTGTGTGACCTGGTGCCACTTTCGCAAACTTCAGCCACTTGTCTGTGTTTAGAGCATTGCGCATAGTGCATTCAACTATGTGGGTAAGGAATGTGCATACGTTTAGCAAAATAATCTGGGAACCTTGCATACTGCTTCCTGCTCTTGCTATGGCAAGGTTGGGCAGTTGAGGAACTACATGAAGACTGTGAGGCAAATATATACCGCTGCTGATTTGTTGCTTGAGCTCTGTCCCTAAATGGATATTGGGGTTTGAATCCTAAGTTGAATGATGAAAGTGAAGACACTTGCTGTGATGTGAATGGCACTGCCATTTTATGAAATGTACCTGATTTTCATCAAAATTTTTCTGCACAGCATTTGATATTTTAGGTAGTTTTACAGGAGATATACTGCTTTTCCCAAAATATGGCTGTGCTGCATCTGACATTTCACAAGATTTTGCTATTGTTAACACTTTTTCAAGAGAAGAATTTGTTAATTTCAGTGCCTGTGCAACCATATACTTCTTTTTAGGTGTTAACAGCTGCACAATCCAAGCTGTCAGGCAGTGTGGTGGTTGATGGAAGCGACTGTAAAGGAATTTGCAATATGCAGCCGTTCCCGTCAGCCACCACAAAGAGTGTGAACTTGGTTTGTGTGGACAATACCTAACTACTACATCACACTGTAACATTCCAGCAAGGATTGTTTGCAGTTTATGGGTGAAGCTTTTGAGACCAGCTGCAGCATATGATTCACGCAACTTCTTATGATGACGAAAAGCGTAGATGCTACAATATGTATTTGCTGCTCATAATGCTTGGATGGCAAACTATGGATTTCAGACAAATCTAAATACTCAGGTTTATCAAGAGGATGTAATTTTTGTAGAAGACACAGTGTTTTGGGGTTAGTAGATAGCAGAAAAACTTCCTGTTGAAAAACACTGGTTGCATTATTTGCCTAAGTCGAGATGCAGACACCTGTAGTAGGATTTTTTTATATGTCCATCCTTCTGATTGATGGTTTAACAGGTTTCACTTATGTAATAAAATGGAACACCTGCAGCTGTCCTTTTGATGTTGTTTACTATATAGCTGCCAGTTTTGGTGGTTCAGTACACCACTTTCAGGCCTTAACTGATGCTGAGGAAATAACTCGAATTGTATACATGATTCCATCAGTGGCCAACATCCAAGAACTTCTTTCTGTAGACTGTAAAAGTGATGTTGTGTCTCCAGCTGTCAAATATCAACTTATTGTGAATCTAAAGGCCAAGTGAGAAAGAATCTGAAGGTCAGGTTAAAAGAAACAAAAATTAGAAAACAAATGGTAAAAAAAAATTTTGGTATAGACCTGTTGCGCCGATGAGGTCGACACCAGTATCGATCTGAGCATCATCTTTGAACTAAGCAAAACATTATCTTTGTGTAGTTCCGCCATCCAGTTCATTGTAAGCCTTACTTGTGTAAAGAGGTGAATAAATGAACTCCTGATTATAAGGTGTTGTTTGGTGTATCTCACCCGAGCATCCACCTCACTGGTGACCCCGAGCTGTAACATCTTCTGTTTTTGCCGTTTTACTGTGTCCGCGGCCTCCACGTTGGTTATTTTCGCCTGTATTACATCAACACAACATACGAACAATGGCTTTGGCCCAACGCCTAATGCTGGATTTTGTGATCAACATGCATCGTGTTGCGGGCAATGTACACCCGCCAGGACTGCAACACGATGCCTCTCACTCATCAATTACGCCGATTTCGCCGGAAGTTTTTGTGCCTACAACAATAAGTGAGGTTAGGAATGTGCATGACTCCGGCTATCAGACGCCTTTGTTCCCGCCACATGTGCCCTCCCTCATCGATGGTGCAGTTACCTCTTACGGATCTCTGTGCAGTGCGGGATCAATGCCGATTTCTGCCTGCGCCTACCTTGGTTCAGCATCAGCACATGCCTTCCTGTTTCAGTGCCTCGGCCTGCAACAGGAACAATGGCTTGTTATCTGTGCCTGACGTCCATCTCCGTCCTACTGCTACGCCTCAGTGTGTTGTGCCACAACATTCACATTATCCGCACACCGTTATGAGTGAAGTGACTATGAACAGTGAACATCACACATTCCACCCAACGTTCGACATCATTTTCCTCACTGCGCTTCTGGACAGTCCACACCTCTGCAGCCTCCCTGCAACACAGATGACTCCGACTCTGATCATACGTCGTGTTTTCCGCGAACTGGCACGTGTTTTCAAACCTTGAACTTTTTCTCACCTGTCGCCCCCACACTGGCTCCAGTCGAGCTTCCGCTCCTGTTCTCTGCACATCTTGGTGCCTCATCTGCATTGGTCTTCCGCAACACGTCAATCCGAACACACCCGGAATGTGTCAAACTTCCGCAACTGCAATTGAGACATTACGGTGTCTCAGCCGTGCTGGCCTCCCACGTCGCGACGGATCGCGCTGAACCACAATGCGTCACCTTCACGCTGCCACCCGACCAGCCGTCGTCGCCACATACCCTGGAGACACACACTCCTGGAATACTGCAGCAACAATAGCTCGTTTCAGGCAGTACCTCAACGAATTCAACTCACCCTGTTCTTCTGAACGTTCTAAAACGCTTATACCGACACTGCTTCTGTTCAATCCCGACAGGGCAACCATCTGGTTCAAAATTGCGGACGAAGTGTTCGACCATTTCAAACTTGATGAATCAACCAGATTTCTGTGCCTTTTCACCCACCTGCATGACCAGTAGGACTTGATTGCTGACCGGACTCAGCTACTTGGTACACTCTAGCCAAAAAGACAGTTCAACATCGGCTTGTGCGCTCAACTGAGACAACAATTGCAAGTGCTCCACGTCGAGCAACTAGGCAATGATGAACCTTCACAACTTTGGAGACGGCTACGGGTCCTGGTCAGCAACGATCTACTCTCTGACAAATCTCTCCTCGCCATCTGGACAGATAAACTACCTCCCCACATCCGCTTTGCTTTGGGCCAGAGGTCTCCCGAACCTGTCAAGCAACGAATGACAATTGCTGACAAACTAAATGATGCATCACTGCTCTATTTCGCCAGCCACTGCCTACCTGGCAAGTCTCAGGTTCAGGATCCTCGTTCTGCGGCCGGATGCAGCCAGGGCCGCACTGTACTGACTGTTCCGCTTGGTCCGGGACGCAGTATACAAACAGCTGGGATGTCACCGGCTCTGCCCTCGGTCGTGCCCCCTCCTGCAACCGAACCAGCTGCGGCCACCGAACCTCAGCCACTGCCTCTGGCCATGAACTTTCCGCAGGAAATGCAGCCACACTACCCATACTGTTACTTCCACACACGGTTTGGTGAGGCGGCACAGAACTGCAGACCACCCTGCTACTTCCCAAATGCAAATCGCAGGTAGCTCTGGGTGCCGCCTCCTGCACACATCATGACAGGCACCTCCCAGTGCTCCATTCTGTCCGGGAACAATTACGGACGACTTTATATTAAAGACATTTCGTTGGGATACTTTTCCCTAGTGAACACAGGCACCGATGTTTTGCTGCTGCCTATGTCCTTAGTGTCATTGAACATCCACCCTCATCATACTTCACTGTGAGCTGTGAATTCTATTAAACTACAATGCTCGGGTTCAACCTCCCACGTCGTCTCACTCTCCGCAAACTGCAAACTCGAGTGGACTTTTTTAGTGTGCAATATTGAGGAACCTATACTAAGCATTGACTTCTTGCGACACCACAAACTTTCACCGGACCTAGTGCGAAACACGGTGTTTTATCACCCGTCCAAAACTCACTTCCCCTGTGCTCCATCGAGCAAAACCCCCCATGACACGTCCGTCCGGGCTCATCTCATCCATACATGCTCAGCTCTGTCGACAATGTTACAAGAAACAATGCACAAGTGCCTTGTCGAGCTTGAAAACGTCGCTCGCCTAGGCAAGGAAAACTTTGAGCTCTCCCTCCGGCTCCACGAAACTCAGCTCCAGCTATTCAACGCAACAAAGGAATTACAGAGACTGAAGCAAGGACAAAGCAAGATCAGTAAGTGTGCTGAATCTGCTTGTAGTCCCAACAATTGAGCCTCCGTGTGCTTACCTCCCGCTACCACTCGCAACTGTGCTATCAAGTCTACCATAATATGTACTGACAGTTCCACAGGATCACACTCCCCTAACACGGCAGCATTTGCCACTCAGCTGGACACGAGTGCGCATGCGCGGCGAACGTCACATGTTCCATTATTGACAGCTCCTACCCCTCCCTTCGCGGACAGCACCTCAAACTATGCAGCTTTGGCTCCTGCACACTGCTGTGCGACCGCCACTGACAACACAAACAGTGCACTCGTGCCTAGGCTTCACCCGCGACTGTGCAATACTGCCATCAGTGCTGTCCTTAGCCAGACAGTCAACGGCCAAACTTCGCCTCTGCAGTTCTTCCCGTGCGAGCTCACCAAAATATTTGCAAGCGGTTTGAAAATGTAACATTTGTGAATATCAGCAATTTAGGGAAAATATATCACACAACACACAGTTCTCATCTAAATGCACTTGGAAAAAACGTAATAGTAAGAAAAATTTTAGAACTAGTAAATAAAATCTCAAATGTGCAGTGTGATAGAAAAGGCATACCTCTCATGGACAGGAAGTGTGTGTTACCTGGAGACTCAAATGTGAAATCTGCTGGCAGTGAAGACCTCTCCAAGACAAATGTGAAATTTCATTAATGCAAATGAACACCCCAAATGTTAACAATTCACAGAAAGGCACAGCAGTTGTGGAACAACAAACACCAGAAATAAGTGAAACAGCAGCAGCACCGTCATTATCATCAGAAGCACCAACAGCAGCAACAAGAACAGCAGCACCAGTAGCAGAACTAACAACAACTGGAGCAGCAACACAGCAATGCTTAAGGAGGAGCCAAAAGAAAAATGCATCTGTGTTATTCAGTGATAATTTTTTATAGTTTCAAGCCAAGAAGAAAATAAAAATGTGAAAAACCAGCCTGCTAACTCACAGATAAGTCACAGCAACATCTTATTTTTAAACATTCGGGGTCTTGAAAGTAAAATTGAAATTCTAGAGGAGTCATTGCCACAGAATAAGTATTCTTTCTTATGTCTATCTGAACATGGGCTTAAACCAGAACAAATACAGTACTATGTACCAGAAGGTTATAAACATGGAAACAGTTTTTGCAGATCTCAGTACCGTAATGGTGGTACTGTTATCTATGTTTCAAATGAAATAGAGTGTAGAGTACTAGATCTTAGTTGGGAATGTGTAGAGAAACACTTTGAAATTACCGTGGTCATATGTGATATAATGAAACTTATCATAGTATGTATCTACCATTCCCCTGACTCAGATGATAAAATTTTCTTAGATAATTTAGACAGTGTACTGTGCTACATAACAAAGTGGAAACAATATGTAACTGTAACTGGGGAACACTTTAATTCAAGCTTTGATGTAACATGTAACAAGCCCAGTGTAAATAAGTTACTGAATATGCTAAGGCAGCACAACTTCCATCATGTAAATTCAGAACCAACAAACAAAGTGTGCTTGGATAATGCTTTTGTCAACTATGCTCATGATGTGTACTCCACGAAGGTAAAGGAATTTGTTTTCTCAGACCACTTCATGTTAACAGTTAAGACATTTTATAAAAGGGGATGAGAGCAACATTAACAAAACACAATCTCTGAAAAGTTACACACCAGCTGAGCATAACTAACTGGGACGAATTATTTCAAAACTGTGATTCCAGTGCCCAAACAGTTTGATACATTCCACAATTACTTAATAGGTACTTTAGAAGCCCATCTTGTTCAAAAGAAATATCATAAAACAAGAATGGGTAAATTGTGGTACACCAAAGAACTGGAGAATCTAAAAAAATAAGCTACTGCTGTTGAAGCATCTCGGCTAAGTAAATAATTTTAATGAAATTAAGAATCTCGAAAAAACCACTAAGAAACTGTATAAGAAACAATTACAATTGGTGAAACAAAGATACAACACAAATCTCATAAAATTAGTAAAAATCAATGCAAAACAGCCTGGTCAGTAATTAATACTGTTAAAGGTGAAGTCAGAAACTTTGACAAGACAGTCCCAGTACCAGCAGATACATTCAACAAATATTTTGTAAGTTGTGCTGATGATATCAAAAAGTTGATCAGTAAACCAAATGTAAAATATATAGATTATCTTAAGAGTGCAAACCTAAATCATAATAGGGCCAGATCATGATTGAAACACTTTAAAGAGGTACACCAACATGAAGTTCTTAAAATAGTCAAAGAAATGAAAAATTCATACAGTACAGATATTTTTAATATGTCAAACAATCTATTGAAAGAAATCATACATTACATTGCAGCACCATTAACATATTCCATAAACCTGTGTCTCATAGAAGGTTTTTTTCCTGATCCTCTCAAACTATCCAAGGTGACTCCAGTCTTTAAGAAGGATATCAAATCAGATCCCGCAAACTACAGACCAAGTTCACTAATTCCAGGACTAGGAAAAGTCTTTGAAGGCATAATATATCAGCAGATGTATGAGTACCTAGAACTAAATGATATGTTAAGTGCATCACAGTTTGGTTACAGAAAAGGAAGGTCAGCTATACATGCCATAGAGCTCTTAGAGACATTTTAGCAGCATTCGAGGACCATGCTCACACACAGGTAGCCTTATGTGATCTGACCAAAGCCTTTGACTGTGTTGACCACTGACTTTTGCTCTCTAAACTTGATTACTATGGAATATGTGATAAAAGTTTAAAACTCATCAAATCATACCTCAATAAAAGGAAACAGGTGGTGAGTTCAGGAAGGCATCTGTCAAACATACTCGAGGTTCAACACGGAGTGCCGCAGGGATATAAACTGGGACCACTTCGCTTCCTTGTACACATAAATGACTTACCAGGAAATACAGATGTAAAGACGTTTATGTATGCAGATGGTACAACTTTTGTATCTGTAAACCATGTATTTGATAACCTTGTAAGTGGTATGAAATTGGCAAAAGAAAATGCAACATCATGGTTTAATGCAACTGGTCTACTATTAAATGAGGAAAAGACCCAGAATATGTGGTTCAGTGTATCAAAGACTACACAAATAGAAAAACAAAAGGCAAAGTTTTTAGGTATCATACTTGTCAACAGTCTAACATGGAACTCTCATGTTGATCACATAGTGGTTAGGTTGTCAAGAGTTATATATTTGTTGAAGAGACTGATGTGTTGTGTGACATTTGAGTACATAAGGGCAGCATACTTTGTCTTTTTTCAATCTGGTTTAAGGTATGGGTTAATACTCTGGGGAAACAGCAGAAAAATAAATGAAATTATGGTGATCCAGAAGAAAGCAATCAGAGTAATGGCTAAGGTAGATAATAGGACACATTGTAAACCATTGTTTATTAAATATAGAATTTTAACAGTTATTAATTTATATATTCTTAACAGCATTAACTACATACTTGCTGAACTACCTAATTTAAGAGTAACTAACCAAATACATGACTACTATACAAGAACCTGTACTTCTCTGCTGTTGCCACAAAATAGATTAGCTAAAACTAACAATAGTCATAAGTATATGGCAATTAAAATATATAATAAATTGTCTAAGAATGCGTCAATCAAGCCTGACTAATTATTTGAAGAAAATGTACATCACTTCTTGTTAACTAATCCATTCTAGTGATTAGAAGAATTTTTAGAAATGCCCAATATCAGCTTAAATATGTAAAAAATTATTTTGTAAAATTAATAGGGTAAGTGAACTGACGAAGCCTATTGAATGTAATAATGCTGAATGATCAATAAAGAATCTGAATCTGACTAATGTAGGAACTTTTGGATGTAATTTACTGTTTACCCAATGAAACACATCTACTGATTGTTCCATAGATGGCGACGACATACAGCCCCAGGCGACAATGCTAACATATGAACTGTCACGTAAATGCACATTATGAGAACGAAAAAGCACTATAGCTTCATTATCACTGTCTACCTCATGGAAACTATGGTCTTCATCTTTCCATGTCACTCTGTAGACTGATGCTAGTGAACAACAATGAATGGCAAGGTACAGCTGCAACAGGTAGAAGACATGCTTTGTTGGTGCTGCATATTTTAGTGATTTTGACCAAGCTAAACTCACATTTCAGTGTTCTTCTTTGGCACGCCACTGTAGAAGTGTTCACAGAAACAGCTAAGTGAAAAATTCTTGCCAGTACCCATGATTATTTATATATGAAAGCCGACTTTGGGACTTTCCTTTGTATGACGCTGCTTGTACATGGTTCGTAGTTATAGATTCGCATATTTTACAGTTTGTGACATTTCTGCCTAATCTTTCATTAATTGTATCAATACCCATCTGTACTATGATATATAGTGAAATTTCGAACATTCGTGAAGGCAGGGATAAACTCAACCTGTTATCGTCAATTACAGGTTTTAACTTAATTGTACCATTTAAAATTTTTGAGAACGGTAGGCCTATCCTCGTTCAAAACAATCATTCTCTAATTTCAATGTACCATTACGTGAAAGTAGGTGATTTTTGAGAATTTTTGGACCCTTACAGATCATATTTTCCTAAGTTACTAAAAGCTATTGTAGCAGATATTCTAACAAGCATTGTGTAACATCTAGTTTTCCTTAAAGAAGAGTAGACCTATGTATTATTTGCATTTATCGTAAATTAACTCTGTTTTCGATTTTGCCAACAAGTGTTATTAACCTCAAAACAATTTAGGAAATTGTTATTTTTGTGTTGCCTCGATAGAAATCTAGTTTTGTGTATTTGCTTCAATTCTTATAGAGAATTAGCAATTTTTTATCTAATTAGTTAAAAGATAATCAGCGGGCTTGGAAATTTGAGGTAAGTTCTATGGGACCAAACTGCTGAGGTCATCAATCTCTAAGCTTACACACTACTTAACCTAAATTAAACAAACTTATGCTAAGGACAACACACCTGAGGGAGGACTCAAACCTCTGACGGGAGGAGCCGCGTGTACCATGATAAGGCCCCTCACACCGCACGGCTACAGCGGGCTTAATTTAAAGTTATTTGTGCATTGCCTTGTAAAACACTGCACTAGCCAATATGATACCAAACTATGAATGCTGTTCTCGATCACAGGACGAGTTGGTTGACGTTTGTAAGCAGCTGAAAACTGCCCTGATTACTGTCAAACGATCAGTAGCTGCTCCAAATCAATGTGTTGGAAGAGCTCCTGAGAGTTGTGTGCCTCTGATACTGGTACCAGAGATACCTCAAGTACTATCCTCTTCTGCAGATCCTGTCTCCTCCGTATAATGTACGGTACCTGTTCTTACACATTCAGTTGACTGCAAGTGGCATGTCAATGATAGATTTATGCATTCTATACGGGGTGGATTGGGACCAGAGAAGACTCAGGGTGTTGTACCAATTGGTCTAACTAACTAGTTTGAGGTGCTGTCTTTCACTAACAATTGAAACTGAGCCAGTGGGACTCGCTTCATCTGTTTTGGGGAAACCTGTTTCGTCCAGTGTCAAGAGGAGGCAAATACAAGAGTGTATAGGTCTATTAATCGACAGTAGTTAAAACGTATGGCGAATGACAGTACCCGTCATGGAAATAGCAGCAAGGGACAGGAAAGGACATCAGGCGCACTCAGTGTGCATGCCTGGAGGTCTCATTCAACATGTTGAAGGGGCTGCTCCGGAACAAATGATACCCGTCGTCTGGGCTCTGACTGGCAGAGAAGATTGAGAAGACCAGTCTTGTGCATGAAGTTTCAACGAAGCTCACTATTTGCAGCGTTGTCCCCAGAACTGAGTCAAGTGGATGGACTGAACCAGAGACTTTGAAGGTTTTGTAACAAACTAGACTGCGAATTCTTGGACTTGCGCCATAAAATTTGAGAACTTTAGGGGCGCCTGAAATGGGTCAGGTGTGCACTACACATCACAGGCTGCTATTCAGGTAGCTGACTGTGTGTGGGGTGCACACATAGGTGTTTTAGATTAGGCAACTCTCCATCCAATCCAAAATAAAATATCTTGAAACTTTCAGCATAACACAGGAACATGTAGAGGAACTATGGATCAGTTTTAAAAATATAGTTAACCAAACACTGGATACATATATACCCAGTAGAATAGCTCATAATGGAAGGGACACCCCATAGCATACTGTCACTGTAAAGAACTTCTCGAGAAACAGAGATTACTGCATAATATGTGTAAAACAAATCACAGGGCTGTAGATAGAGAAATGCTGAAAGAAACAAGTTTGGCTGCCAAGAGAACAATCCCTGAAGCCTTCAATGACTACCACAGCAGAATATTGTCAAATGATCTTCCACAAAAGTTAAATAAATTCTTGTCATATGTAAAGGCTGTTAGGGGCCCAAAGTTAGTGTCCAGTCCCTAGTGAATGAGATGGGAACTGAAATTGAGGTTATCAAAGCAATAGGTGAAATGCATAACTCTGTTTTCAATTTTTCCATTACAAACGAAAACAGGAGGAGAAGAGGCCCAGTATAATTCTCCTACCATTGAAAATATGAATGGAATAAGCATTAGTGTCAGTGGTGTTGAGAGACAGCTTTAAAATTGAACAAGACTCCAGGGCCCAATGGTACCTCTGACAGATTGTATATTTAATTTGTGACTGAATTAGCTTGTCTTTTAACTATGATCTGTCATAGATCCCTCGAACAGAAAACTGTGCCCAGTTCTTGCTAACAGACACAGGTCACTTCCATCTACAAGAAAGGTAGTAGAAGTGATCCACAAAACTACTGTCCAATATCCTTAACATCGATTTGTTGTAGAATCTTAGAAAATATTCTTAGCTCAAACACAATGATATATCTTGAATAGAATGATCTCCTCCATGTCAACCAGCCTGGATTTCAAAAACAACGATCATGTGAAACCCAAATAGCACTTCTGCCACATGACATATTGAAAGCTTTGCATCGAGGCAATCAGGTAGATGCAGTATTTCTTGATTTACGAAAAGCATTTAACTCAGTACTGCACCTATGCTTATTGTCAAAAGTATAATCATAAGGGACATCAAGTTAAATTTGTGACTGGCTTGACTTTTTGGTACAGAGGACGCAACATGTTATCTTGGATGGAAATCCATCATCAGATGTGGAAGTAACTTCAGGTGTGCCCAGGAAAGTGTGTTGGGACCCTTGTTGTTCATGTTGTATACTAATGGCCTTGATGACAATATTAAAAGTAACCTTGTGCTTTTTGCAGATGAAGCAATTATCTATAATGAAATAATCTACCTGAAAGCAGCTGTGTAAATATTCAGTCAGATCTTCATAAGATTTCTAAGTGGTGCAAAGATTGGGAACCTGATTGAAATGTTCAGTAATGTAAAACTGTGCACTTCACTAAACGAAAAAACATAGATCTTATGACTAAATACCAGTGAGCCACTGTTGCAACAGCAAACTCATACAAATATCTGGGTGGTACACTTTGCAGAGATATGAAATGGAATGAACACAGAGGCTCAGTTGTGGGTAAAGCAGGTGGTTTAGTGGTAGAACAGTGGGCAAGTATGATCAGTCTAGAAACAAGTTTTACGAATCACTCATATGACCAGTTTTATAACATTGCTCAAGTTTGTGGGACCCGTACCAAACAGGACTAACAGGGTATATCGAAATTATACAGTGAAAGGCAGCACAAATGGTCACAAGTTTGTTTATTCCATGGGGGAATGCCGCAGAGATAGTGAAGGAATTGAACTGAAAGACTCTTGAAGATAGATGTAAACTATCCTGAGAAAGTCTATTAACAATGTTTGAAGAAATGGCTTTAAGTGATTACTTTAGGAATATACTATAATCCCCTCAATATCGCTCACATGTGAATTGTGAGAATAAGAGTACAATAATTGCTGCATGGACAGAGGCATTCAAATACTCTTTCTGCCTGCACTCCATATGCGACTGGAATGGGAAGAAACACTAATACCTGGTAGAATGGGACATACCCTCCGCCCTGTTTCAATTGTTAGTGAAAGACAGCACCACAAACTAGTTAGTTAGACCAATTGGTACAACACCCTGAGTCTTCTCTGGTCCCAATCCACCCTGTATAGAATGCATAGATCTATCATTGACACCTCACGGTAGTTTGCATAATATAAATGCAGATGTAGAAGTAGATTACAACAATGTATTTTTCAAGCTCAATGTGATGTACACAGGCCTAACAGAGAATAGTACTTTTAGGGCAAAGCAATAAAAGAAACTGATTTAAAACAAGTATAGCATATGAAATTGAAAAGTGAACATATACACATATGGGTGTAGCACCTGACATGTAGCAATTGCCATGATATATACACGGGCGTAGTAGTGAAAAGGTTAATGGCAGAAGTAAGTATGTAACATGTTTGCATTAAGTAAGCCACTTGTATCCAAATAAAAATTATTTTCTTTATCAGAAAAATTTTTTTCAGCTTACGTACAAATTCATCTTAGCTTTCTGTTAGAAATTTAATATTACTGGATAGATGATCAGAGATTTTGTGTTCAACAGAGCTCAAACCTTTCTGAGCTAAAATCTACTTTAATGAAAAGTAATTAAAGTCATTTTTCTCTTCTAATATTGTTGTTATTGATGCCATTATTCCATCTGAACTGTAGTGAATTATTTACCACAGACCTCAAGATGGAAAATATCTACTGTGATACTGTAGTTAAAATGTACACAACAGCTCTACACATTATTCTTGTGGCTCATTTTTGTGTAGTGAAGAGTTTGTGTCTTAAAGAGAGGTACTGTAATATACAGTTCCATATGAATAGAAATAAGCGAAGTCTGTCAACATACTGATTTGTATCTTTCCAAGGATTACAACTGTATGACGTATAAAGTGTCTGACCTGAGTTCTTTAAGAAGCTCATATGTTTTTTTTTCCCAACTTAAATTCTCATCAATACTAGCTAAACATTAGACTTGGAAAGATTGTATGATGATGTAAATGAAAATTTAATTTAATGGCGGACTGGAACCTGATAGTAGGAAAACGGATAGGAGAAAAAATAGTAGAAGACTATGGATTGGGGAAAGGAATTGAAGAGAAAATTGCATTGTACAATTTTGCACAGAGGAGAAATTAACTGTGGGAAATATTTGGAGTAAAATTCATGGAAGAAGGGAAAATTTAAGGCTCTGTTAGAAGGACAGGCAAATGTAAAATGAGGTGGTGTATTTGTTGCAGCAGGCAAAAAACTCAAATCCACTGAGACAGAAATTGAACCTGCATGTGATATTGTTTGGGCAAGATTCAGTGTCAGAGGTGGGCATAAAATGTTGTCTGGATCCTTCCATTGCCCACCAAATTCTTCTCTTGATGTAACTGAAAACTATAGAGAAAACTTCAGTTTGCATGTATGTAAGTTTCCCAGGCACACTGTAATTGTCGGTTGAGACTTTAATAATCCAACAATCAACTGGGAAAACTGCAATTTTGTTAGTGGTGAGTGTGGTAAGGGATCCTATGAAAAAATGCTAAATGCTTTCTCTGAAAACTACCTAGAACGGATAATTTGGAACTCCACTCATGATGAAAATACATTGGATCTGATAGCAACAAACAGACCTGACCTTTTTTAAGGATGTCCACACCAAAACTGGTATCAGTAACCATGACGCTGTTGTGGCTACAATGATTGCCAAAGTACAAAGGAAAACTAAAACAAGGAGAAGGATATAGATGTTCAATAAACTAGATAAAAAATCAGCAGTGTTGTTTCTCAATGAGGAATTTGAAACTTTCAGCACAGGGCAGGAGCATGTAGAGGAACTATGGCTCAAGTTTAAAAATACAGTTGACCATACACTGGATCGATATATACCCAGTGGAACAGTGCATAATGGAAGGGACACTCCATGGTATAATATCACTGTGAAGAAACTTCTAAAGAAACAGGGTCTACTGCATAATAGGTGTAAAACAAATAACAGGACTATAGAGAGAGAAATGCTGAATGAAATGCATGTGGCTCCCAAGAGAGCAATCCCTGAAGCCTTCAATGACTGTTGTTGTTGTTGTGGTCTTCAGTCCTGAGACTGGTTTGATGCAGCTCTCCATGCTACCCTACCCTGTGCAAGCTTCAATGACTTCCATAGCAGAATATTGTGAATGATCTTCCACAAAAGCTAAATAAATTCTTGTCTTACATAAAGTCTGTTAGGGGACCAAAGTTGGTGTCCAGTCCTTAGTGAATGAGATGGGAACTGAAATTGAGGGTAACAAAGCAAAAGCTGAAATGCATAACTCTGTTTTCAGATGTTGCTTTACAAAGAAAACCCCAAAAGTGTTACTCGAGTGTAACCCTCATACCACTGAAAAGATGAGTGACATAAATATTACTGTCAGTGGTTTTGAGAGACAGCTGAAATCATTAAAACTGAACGTAGCTCCAGCACTCCATGGAATCTGTGTCTGGTTCTATTGTGACTCTACAGCTGACTTAGCCCCCCTTCTAACTATAATCTATCATAGACCCCTCAAACAAAAAACTGTGCCCAGTAGTTGGAAGAAAGCACAGGTCACTCTCTTCTACAAAACTGGTAGTAGAAGAGATCCACAAAACTGCTGTCCAATGTCCTTGACATAAGTTTGTTGAATCTTAGATCTTAGAACATATTTTGAGCTCAATCATAATGAGATATCTCGAACAAAATGACCTCCTGCATGCCAACCAACCAGGATTCCAAAAATAGTGATCATGTGAAATTGAAATCGCACTTTTATCACATGACATACTGAAAACTTTGGATCAGTGCAGTCAGGTCGATGGAGTATTTCTTCATTGCCAAAACGCATTTGATCCAGTAATCTATGCTCATTGTCAAATGTACAATCATATGAGGTAACAAGTGAATTGTGGTACTGGACTGAGGACCTTTTGATAAGGAGGATAGAGACTATTATCTTGCATGTAGAGTCATCAACAAATGAGAAGTAAATTCAGGTGTGTCGCACAGAAGTGTGTAGGGACCATTGCTATTCATGTTGTATACTGGTGACCTTGGTGACAACATTAATAGTAATGTCAGACTTTTGATTGCATCATCTGTAATGAAGTATTGCCTGAAAGAAGCTGCATAAATATTCATTCCATCTTGATAAGATTTGAAAATGGTGCAAAGACTGGCAACTTCCTTTCAGTGTTCAGAAATGTAAAATTGTGCACTTCAAAACACGAAAAAACGTAGTATCCTATGACTAAAATATCAATGAGTCACTGTTGGAATCGGCAAACTCTTACAAATACATAGTTTTAACACTTTGTAGTAATATGGATTGGAATCATAAAAAGGCTCAGTCGTGGGTAAAGAAGATGGTAGTAGACTTTGATTTATAGGTAGAGTACTAAGGAAGTTCAGTCACTCAAGAAAGGAGACTGTTCACCTGTTACTCGTGTGACCCATTATAGAATTTAGTCCCACACTAAATAGGACTAACAGGGGATATTGAATATATACAAAGAAAGGCAGTACAAATGGTCAAAGGTTTGTCTGATGTGTGTAAGAGTGTCACAAGATGCTAAAGAAACTGAACTGGCATACTCTTGAAGACAGATGTAAACTGTCCCGAGAAAACCTAATAAAGTTTCAAGAACCAGCTTTAAGTGATGACTCTAGGGGTATACTACAACCCCCTACTTATGATTGATTAGGATTACGAGAAAAGATTAGAATAATTACAGCATGCACAGAGGCACTCAAATAAATCATGCTTCCCACGCTCCATACATGAGCAGAACAGGAAAAAACCCTAATAACTGATGAAACAGAACGTACCCTCTGCCATGCACCTCATGAGGGTTCGCAGAGTGTAGATAGAGATGTAGATGTATACATGAAAGAAACCTGGAGACATCAGAAAGTTACTGATAGATTTTAAAATCATAAGTCATAGCTTTTAAAATTAGATTTTAAACTGCCAAGTATTTCCTGGGGCAGATGCGGCACATACTTTATTGCTTACTAGTTGACCCTCCATACATTGTCCTATCAAATTTTTAATATATTTATCTGTTATCGTGTTGTGAATTTGTGAAAAGCTATTGGCAATGTGTAAACAAAGTAAAAATGCGTTAAAGAAACATAATTTTGAGTGATCATTGCATTTAGTATCGAAAGTGCGCGTCGATATTCAGTTTCAGGAGGAGTACATTCAGAAATACGATTATGGGGTGTTTTATATGCAGGATTATTTCTATCTGCATTACAAATGCAAATGTGTGATACGTCTGGAACGTGATGGCCTAGAAACCTTGTGCTTTTGTTCCAAAGATTGTCTCAGCTGAATTAAGCTTAAATTTTAAGTCAATTAAATGATTTATTTTCTGACATTACATTTGAAATCACAATGAATCTCGAGGTGTTTTATTCACATTTCGAATTCTGTTGCAAGATTGACGTTCAAGTAAAAAATCAAACCAAAGATATGCTTTGTTTCGATTAGTACGTGCCCTTATTTGCATGCATGTTACGAACTGTGCCTTTATTTGTATTTGCTTCACGAGAGGAGCTGAGGCGTCTTTATTTGAATATACGTTCCGAGAGTTACTGCGTCTGCGCTCCTTTCGGAGACATACTTTGGCTGGCGCACCTGTGTGAGGCCATATTGGATTTCTTCAGTATCGTACTTGGTGTGTTTTATATTATAATCACATTATCACTTATGTCCTATAAATAAATGCTGTTCCAAACTACTAGTACATAGAGAATCTCTCGAAAAGATACAGTTTATTCATTTAAAATGTAGGATAAAGAGTTATTGGCGTTTAAAGATTTCACGAGTTTTTTGACACAGGACCAAGGACAAATTGCTATAATGTGTGTAGTGTAATAAGAAACACCTCTGGTAGTGAATATTGAGGTTAAATAACACAGACGGTTGTTTTCTCATTCATTGTTCTGAGTACTTCTGGGACTTGTCATTTTCAATAATTTAAAAATTAAGCTTGAAATATGGAAACGTGAGTGAATATTCAAAATACCTTGAGTATCTGGTAAAAACAAGCTGCCTCTTATCATCAGAACAAGAGGCATAGAAAAGACTGACACATTTGAGAAAGAACAAAGTGGTGAGTCAGTCTCACTGCCAGCTGGGTATAAAGTATAATAGAAAATTTATAAGCTAGTTATTTTAGGAGACTTCATTTACCAACAAGAACGTCTTCAAATAATGCAAATATGCAGATGAAATCCATCCGGTACTGGTGCAGAGATATTTCTGCTGATTTCTCAGTTACTTTCAAGAGCAGAGGTAGAAGTTTACTTTTCTAGCAGTGAACTGTAATTTTTAGTGCAAATTAGATCATACTCTACAAAACCAGCAAGTTTCAAGTACTTTTTGTAATACACACAACTGTGTAAACAACTAGTATGTAGTTGACAGGTTCTCACTTTCAAAGAAAGAAAGTACAGCAGAAGTTGTAATTTTTCAACAAATTAGAACATACTTCACACAACCAGAAAATTTATGTAGTGCTAGGGGAGCTTTCCATACTATATACCACGAAGTAAATAACGAGTGTGAAATGGAAAGTTTGTCATCTTCAAAGAAAGAACAGACAGTAATGCTATCCATATCTACAATGAATGAACCAGCCGAAAATATAAATAGTTCCTGCTGTGTTCGTCTGCTAGAATTGCTACTGCAGTCACAATGATGCCTTGACGACAGAGACATCAGTGGCTGACGCAAGGGTGGGGGGATAAAGGGGATGTATTCCCCCCTCTCACCCCTGATATTAGAAAATTTATGATAATACAAACATTTTATGAATTTGCAGAAGTGTAACGCAACAAGAAATGAAAATACTAACAAAATTGTTCACCAGCTGCTGTTCCTGAAAGACCAAACTGAAAACCTCTTCATTTCAAGAAATTTCAAACAGCAGCAAGGATAAACTTTCAAAAAGAATATCTATGCTTTGTGCAAATTATATTTTAAATATTGATTTGACTCAGACCACCCAAACTGATTCATTCCCCTGCCTTCCCAAAGTTTTTTAGTTAAAGAGTAATCTGGGATCAGTAATTAAGGAACATAATTTCAAAATGTATTGAGTGCATTTTTGAAGTACCATCTATTTCTCATATACTCTTCAACTCTGCTTTTACTGACGGCTATCTTACGAAGTAAACTCTGCATTATTAATCTAATTACGACTTGTGTGAAGCAGAAAGTTTGCCGAAAATGTTATCGTAAAGAGATGCGAATCCAGAACCCTTGAGGCTTTGACTACTAATACCAAACCGACCTGTTTATTATAGTTTCGCCCATAAGAGTTTCATATTATGAATGTTTAGTTGCAACCAGATACTTTCAGGTAAGACCTGTATTAAACTGTAAACGGTCACATAAAATACCTAAATAAAAATTTACTCTTGATAAACATAATAAATTCTAGAAATTACACCGATTTAACGTGAAAAATGCGTAACTAGCGAAACGTTTCATTATTTAAATCTGAATGATACAGTTGCATGCCTTCCAAAAATATCGATTGTCGCGAATGAGATTAAGAATCGGCATGTCTTGAATACGTTGTTTGTAAATATGAGGGGCTACTTTAATAAGTACAAGTGAAGCATTTAGTCGCCCATTCTAAAAAAAATTGCATAGTTAAATCCTCTCACTGTAGGCAATGTCACGAGTCAGATAGTGGTGAATGGCTTGAGCTTTTCTTCTCGCAATCCGCGGTTTCACGCGCATCTGTTTCCATTTCTCTCTATTTTCAACCAATGCACTCGCCACCAACATCACATTAAATGCAGTTCTACAGATGATTCAACATTCGGCTTCCATTCCCAAGCAACTACGACGAAAAATTTTGCTGTAGTGTAATAAGTCCACAGACCTGGTTTGGTCAAAGAAGTTTAACAATATCTTTGGCAAAGGCCTTCATCCAAGATCTTTCCTTCTGGAATACAGGTCTAACAATGGACATGATAGCAATGAAACAATGTGAGTCAACATTCTCGTTACGAATTAGCAGAATCGCTAGAATCTGATAGCTTTGTACGTGTGGCAGCCGTACCACAGAAGCAAGTGGACAGCGGCGCGTCACTATTCACACTCGAGGCCAGATTTCACCGTTTGGTCGACCATTACAAACGGTGCAGCGTCCACGGGCGAGGAAGAGACAAAATCGGAAGCTAGTGCGTGCTGGACCTCGGTGCCATATGGACGTTTACGGCGATCGTTGATTCTGCCAGCCGCGGACCATGTGAGTCGAGTACAATGCGCGTTCCCCAATGACGCATACGTGAATTTTAACAGGCGCCGAATGGAGTCCCGCCCTGTCCGCGAATTGAAAGGCGCCCCACGAGACGAGTCGTGTTTTGTGCATTCGGCTGCACGCGCGTCGTTCGGCTCACAGCAAACTCGTGACTACAACACACACTCGATCACTGAGGAGTGGGCACCCTCTGGGATCAGTGGCTGAGCTGTTTACAGCAGTCCAGCGACTGCTGCGATTGAACATTTCGGACCAACAGTCGTCGATAAACATATTGTTGTTTAATCACGTGTTTGGCCGATTTTTGCGAGCCTAAACACTGGACTTAGTGGGTGGATGCGAGAGTAAAAGTCGGCTCACAGCATGACGGATTTGAAAGCAGTAAGAACAACCCACCAGCTTCGCATGTTTCCAAGAGTCTCATGTGCTATACCGATAAGCATGTCTTCATAGCGTTCAGATTCAGTCAAACTACGTGCCACAGGTTACAATATATTGTTGATTAGTGTGTTGTATTTCGGAGGTTGCAGTGTTAGTTATTTAGCAATGGAGAACAGAAGAAAAGCAACTTTGTTCGGATTTTTTTCGTCTGCGAACAAAAGAAATTGTTTAAATCCAACAGAAATTACAGGTGTAGGGAACATTACTTCAGAACCTGATGAAGACATCCCTTAGCAGTTGGCAACAACGAAAGTAGATGGAAGTCAACATTACCAGCGTACTGAATCGCAGCCAGCCACACCTAATATTCAAAATACTCATTTAAACCCAAGACAAAACTACAGCCAGTATGACATAGGTACGTTTTCTTCACAGTAGTGCTACCACAGTGATTGGAAACATATAACTACATTATGAAATCCTGAGCTCCACCTAAAATTACAGATTTCATTGTGACAAAACAAATTTGGAATTTCGGCATCGTTGGTTGTCAGAATTTCAACGGTTCTCTTATTGAGAAGTAAATGAGGGCGCTTTATGCGAATTCTGCGTTACTTTTGCAGATGAATTCTATTCAGGGAAAGGTGCACATGATCATTTGAGCTCGTTAGTAAAAAATCGTCCAGAAAAAGGAAAAATGCTAAACAAGAATTTGGAGATAATGAAAAGAAGGGCATCATGCTAAAGCCTGCATTTCATTTCAGAATTTTATATAAGAGTTTCAAAATTAGACAGGTAATGTTAACATTCAACTGAACATAATAAAATGCATTAGGTGAAAACAGGGCAAAACTTTTCCTTATTGTTAATACTGTTTTGTTTTGTAGATTAGAGGTATTACCATTAACATCACACAAAGATTATGGATAGCTGTCAGTAGGTGAAGGCGCAAGTGGAAATGACGGTAAATTTAGGGCACTATTAAGATTCTAAATTGAGGCAGGAGGTAAAACTCTAAAAATCCATCTTGATAGTGCAGCTACTAATGTGACGTTTCTGAGCAAAGGCTATTTGAATGAAATTATTGATGCTGTATGCAAACAACTTGTTGAGAAATTAACAAATCTCAGTTTTTCAGTGTGGTGGCAGATGAAATTGCTGATATTTGTGGGACAGAAAAGTTGGTGTTCTCTGCTCGATACGCCGGTAAAGACAAAAATGTTTTCTTAATAGAGTTCCTCAGATTTGTTCCTGTTTATGATCTTTATGGATTGGCTTTGGCCAATGTTATAAAACAAAACCTCCATGACCTGAGATTAAATCTGGATGATGTCTGTGGATTGGGTTTTGATGGGGCAGCAAGTATGAGAGCTGTGTTCAATGGGTGTGCTGCAAATTTCCAAGAATCCTCTCTGCAGGCAGTTTATGTTCATTGTACTAACCATTCATTAAATTTTACTATTAGCCATTCATGTACTGTTTCTGCAACGAAGACCTCTTTATGCAGTGTAAACAAAATCATCATATTCTTCAGAGCTTCCCCAAACAGAGAAATACTGAAGGATAAACTATTAAAGATATATGCTAAAGCAAGAAGATCATGGCTTATGAAATTCTGTGAGACCTGCTGGCTAGAAATGCTGGATGCTGTTTCCTTGTTTGTTGAATTATTTTCTCTCATTACTGAATGTTTGTCCAAAATACTAGAAATCCAAGATGCAGAAACTTCAAACCAAGCATTTTCATTTTTGGTAGCAGTAAAAAAAACCGACAATCTTGGTGCTAATGGTTGTAGCTAGTCAGGCTTTCAGCCTGTCACATGGTTTAGTCAATTTACTACAGTTAAAATAGGTGGATCTTATATGTGTGCTGATCTTTATGAGAAAGTAGAAAAGGAAATGAAAGGGTTTCGATCACATTTCCCTCAACCGCACAAGGAGGCACAAAGTGTGGCTGAACATACTGAAATTAAACTGGAAATTCCAAGAACCATGGGGAGACAAACACAGTGTCCTAACTTGGAGGCAGAGAGTCCAGAAGAGTACTTTAGGCTTTCAGTTTTTCTTCCTTTCATAGACTATTTCATCACCCAGCTCCAGAATAGTTTTTTTAACCATAAGGGGACATTAAAAACATACAAACTTCGTTGCCAAAAAACATAGTGCGAGAATCAGATGAAAACTTATAAACTACTGTTGGTGCTATAGTAAATCAGTGACCTAATGATGCTGATGCACAACAAGAGAATTTGTAGAGAAGAAACTCCCTTAACCAGAAAGATCTCCAATTACTGCACACCAATTTTACAATATCTTGGAATATGTGTAATTAAATTATTTTTCCCTGTTCTCATAAAGTACTGAAACTTCTCTCCATATTGCCAGTAAATACAGCAACATCAGAACGTTCGTTATCAACATTACAGTACTTGAAGACACATTCAAGGTGCACAATTGGAGTGGACAGATTAAATGAACTGGCCTTGATGTATGTTCACAAATGCATAGAAATAAAAACTGATGAAGCACTGGATGTAATGTCTAAGAAGCCTTGTCACCTTGTTCTGTAACTGCCATTCTGTCGTTGTTTGTGTATCAAAGTCATTATAATGTTTGTTACTATATTGCCTTAGTTTTAATTATTACATTTTACCAAAAACTCGAATCCCTCTTTCCCCCTCCCCCCCCCCAAAAAAAACGTTTATCCGCCCCTGAAAGACATCCATCGATGCATTCAAGAAAGGAGCACCTCTCGTGACGTACACACAAACAAAGGCAAGTTTGACTGATTTGCTGTGACAGCACCATGATGTAGTCACAGTCTAAAATAACAGTCATGCCACTCTGTCTAGCTTTTGTTACCAACAGCGATAGCAGCGCCACAAGTATAAAGCAAGCGACACTTCTGAATTTGATATCTTTGTGTTATGGTTTTAGTCCACAAAACAGCTACGCAGATGAGTGTGAATACCAACGTTTATGTTGAATTGCAACATAGTTTTTGCAATATAGGATCATACGGTGCCATAAAAATCGACAGTAACTGCAAAACGCCACATCGTCATTTTTTAGTTTCTAAGGACTATGGAAGATACAAAATGGTACATTACAGGACAATTTATTTACGATCCTCTCGTACTGTGTAGATGTTTGCCGAATTGTGTCGTTTCCCTCTAATAACAAAAACTTGCTAGTAAACATCAGAAGACCTGACGTTTTGCAGCAGGACATTGTGTATCTACCATACAAAGTGGAGTTTTGTTCACTATACTTTCAGCCAAATCATTGATTCTGAAACATAGAAAACCTATATGGAATGTGATACTTGCATCATTTAATATATGAAATAAGTCACCACAGCTGCTGCTTAAGAGAAAACGACACAGACACAATAATAAATCATCAAAAGCAATAAAACTGTTTCCCAACAAAGAAGAAACTCGTTCCACAATTGTTGCTAAATTTAAGCCAGAAACAGCAAGAATGCTCAACATGTTTGCTTGTGAAGGAAAAGTAATTACATTAACAAAATTATTCTTGTATTGCTGAGTGAAGTGTAAGAATGGGCCAATCATTAGATTACATAAAAAATGTTTATGAGTCAAGGAAAGTCCTTATGAGAATAACACCAGACAACAATGGAAATATAGGTTTTGCATGCATGAAATACATATATATATTCTCTTACTGAGTAGCTGCAAATATACACGTATTAGTTAGTATTTCCTCATGAATAAGTTGTAGCTTATTTCATTGACTTCGCGTGTTTCGGCCGGTTTTACAAGTATTTCACGATAATTGATATCTCTTGGTACTTTCCTAATGCATAGAGCATATAATTATAACAACTATTTCCTTAATTAAGCAGAAAATTACTACTACACATCAGTGGAGCATACATGTGGGGAACGTGCGCTCCCCCTTGCGGGGCTGGCCGCATTTCCGTTCTGCGCAAATCCCGCTAGTCGGCCCGCACGCCATTTTTTTCGTCAGTCGATTCGATTGAATCGAGTTGTCGAGTAAATGTACCTTCCTCCGTAGGAAGCGCGCCCGCGTCATCGTATTTTATACGTTTCTGTCTGGCACATAGATAGCTAACACATAACTACGAGAAAAGTCGCGGCCATTCTAGTGACCTTGATACGTTATTCTGTCTGGCATTTGTTCGGGAAAAGTCGCGAATGTTCTACTGTTTTCTTGCACAGAAAATATTCGGTACATAGCGTTAAAAACAGTGCTGTTTTTCTGGGGGAACGCTGGGGGATACGTACCCCTAAACTTTTTCGTCGACAAAGTAATTTTTTTACGATGTTGAGAACTTGGAAGAGTGCCGAAGATTTATTTCAAGGACGTAAATTTTTTATTTAACTTTTTCATGTTGGTAATCACAATACAAATGATGCCAGTGCAGTTTTTGGTGGGAAAAGCGATGCCATTGACTGTTTCAAGCATTTAGAAGCTGTGGCAACCGTTCTCGACAACTTAACCGCTGGCAGCCAGTTCGACAAGCATCTAGTGCCGTCGCCCGCTAATAGTGGGCGATGGTAGTGCTAAACGGAGATGCGTACGCTCAAACGCCGAGCTACCTACCGATAGATGTCTCTACAGTCCCGCTACCATGACGATGTTGATGACGTCATGGCTAAAAGCAGACGGGTGGTATTCCATGCTTCAGTTATAAGTAATTTTCGCTGCATTATATACAATGTTGGAGTACACTCAAACTCTTTTCTAGGAAAAAAACACTGGTTATATATACGGACTATTCACTGAATAGGAAGCTAGTTTACATTCGGAAGCAGAATATTAAGACTGAAGAATGAATAAGTAAAAAGTCCTAGTTGTAGCAAGTACAAGTTTGAAGATTAGTCAAGAGAGAGAATTGAATCAGTACTTCTCTGAATTACCGTTCTTTGAAAAGAATCACTCTTTGTGATTAAAAAGAGACTAATGGGAGAGATTCTTCAATACAAGCAAACGAGCATAAACACCCTTAATGATCGTGATTCCGTTATGTAAGCCTTGTCTGATTCTCGTAGATCTGACTATCCTAATTTGCACACGCTATACAAAATATTTACTTGTCTATCTGGATCTGTTGCTACAGTAGAAAGAATTTTTTCTACATTGCAGTGAACAAAGACTTGGCTGAGGTCGAGAATGAAGGAGGATCGACTTAATGGCTTAGCTCTGTTGAACACTCACCATGAAAATTAATTGTCCTATTGACGAGGTTATTAACCAATTGCCAGGAGGAATAGACGCATAGAATTCATCATTTAAGGACGAGAACTGCAACTGGAACTTTTTTATATCATAAGATGGCATTGTCTTGTATATGTGTATAAACAGTTTAAATAAAACTTCCTTAAACTTTGCATGTGAGTTGATTATTTTTTATTACAGTAAAAGTAAAGGTAGCTCAAGATATCTTTACCACCCCCTCCTTGAGGCTTTTCTGTATCTGCCACTGCTACACATGTGACTGACTGCTTTCTCAATGCTTGGAGCGCTAGAGGCCCTCCAGGTGTCAAACCGTAACAACTTTCGCAGCACTGAGTGTCGTAATTGTATTTATTAGACTGTGATGTAGTAGTAAAATAAATAGTTCACGGAATAGAAATAAAATAAATAATTTGTTGGGCAACACAAAAGTAAAACCAAATTAAATTTTATTTTAATTTAGGTTCGAGTACGTTTTTCCAGATTTTTCTCCAGATTTTCAAGATCTTTCCAATTGAAAACATTCAGTTGAGTTATTCCCATGCAAAAAAACCAAAGAAAGAAAAACAATCAACTTAATGTGCAGTTCCTATCGTCAGTTATGATCGAGAGTGCATACAAAAATTATGATTTTTTGCAGTTTGTCGGATTTCCCTGACGTTCTTTTGTAACTGGCTTGATTAGTTTCTGTAAACTATTCCAGGACCATAATAAACAAAAGAAGAAGAGAATTATGTCCATTCATCTTTCAAATCTTGAGGTCGTGAGTTTATATAAAAATTCTATAGAAAAAAGCACTTCCACATTTTCCTATAGGTTCCAGTTTTGTGGGGAACTTTTCCAATTTTTCTTTACCTAAAAACGTTATTCAGACTATTATAAACATTACAAAAAATAATCCAAATCAGTCCAGCCATTCTCAGTTGATGGACTTACCAACATGCAGCATTTAATTTTTATTTATACAGATGATGTGTAGGTTGAAACTGGATAACCTGTAGGAAAATTAAAGGAGGTGGAATTTGGATGAAATAAAACAACCTATGGTTGTTGAGAGTTTCAGAGGAAGCATTAAGCTTCTACTGAGAGAAGGAATTGGAAGAAATATGACAGAAAATGAAGAGACAGCTTCGAGAGATGAAATTGTGAAACCAGCAGAGGAAGAATAAGGCAAAATAATATAGTGCAGTAGAAATAGAAATCCATTGGTAACACATGAGCCATAGAACTTAACTGATCCAAGGAGAAAATATAAAAATGCAGCAAATGAAGCAGACGAACGGAAATACATGTGTCTATAGCATGATGTTAATAGGAAGTGCAAAATGACAAAGCAAGAATGACTAGATATGAATTTTAATAGCCATAAACGTGTCTTTGAAAAAGGAAAAGTTCTTAGCATCTAACATAAATTTAAGAGCAAGAAATTCGTTCCTGGACACATTAATCTGTGTTGTATCTTTCTATGGATGTACACATAGATAAAAAATAGTACAGAGGAGAGAGTATACATTTTTGGAATGTGGTGCTACAGAAAAACGCCGAAAATTAGATTGGTAGATGAGGTAACCTTTGAAGAAGTTCTGAATTGTGGGGGAAAAAAAATAGCAGAACTTGGCTAAAAGAAGGGCTGGCTTGATGAGACACATTCTGAGGCATCAAGAACTGATCAAATTGATTATAAAGTGACATTGCAAGCTTCCAGGTTCAGTCAGCTGGAAGATTTTGGCAGACGTTGACAGTTGTAAGATGGAAGTTGTTTTTGTGAACGATCACAAGCTGTTGCTTGGTGTGTAAAAGAAAAGGATCTGACTGACAGGGTGCCACTGAAAATAACTACCTTGAATAAATATAATATTCTCGCATATTAATAAAAAAATCAAAAAATATTAATGAGTATATTCAATCTCATCATGATTGAACCTTAATTTTTGACAAATCCATTACTTTAATAAAATGGCAAAGGTAATGTAAATCAGAAGACTGGGAGGAGTTGTGGTCTAAATAACAACCGATTTATTTTTGCTTAATATTAACTGACAAATGATGGCTAAAGAAATGCTACGCAAACATTTTATCTGACAATCCCTTTCAATAATATGTGGTGTATGGGTAACAAAGTTACCAGCGGGGGATCAATGCACCCACACTAACCAGAACTACACATTATCTGACTTCATAAATGTGAATCTGTGGTATGGCCCAAAAACTACGCTACTATCAAGCATGTATATTCAACTACTGGACAAAGAAAAATAAGGTTCCAAAGAACACGGTGCTGAGAAGCATATATTGGAGCCCTCGCCGTAGCAGCAAATACTTTACCCTTCTGCAGGTGAGGCCACCCAGCACTCTAACGCTTTAAATGACCCGAAGTGATGTGAAGTTGGATCGCAAAATACACACCTCTCTCACATCAGTTGACTTAATTGATCTGCACAGCCGATCTTCTTCTTTGGATTGCCGGCTTCGTCGATCTCCAAAATCTTCTTCTCTGAAGAATAGTGCTGGTTACAGGAATTTATAAGACTCTCTCTCTCTACTTTTGAAATAATTTAGTGCTCAAAGAATACTTTTAGTTCAGTCTTGGTCTATTTCAACATCCATCAATAACATATTCACTATTTCTCACACTAATATTCGAATGTTTACATGTCAACCAATTCGTCTCACGTTAGACTCGATAAAATACATTTGCAATAAAATTGGTTTCACAACCACATAATTTATGAACCCGTCTTGCCTTTAAGGAGTCCAATACGTGAAATACTTAAAAGTCTCTATTCAATTGTTTATTTTTCTTTAACAATAATCACAGTCACTAAAACAGCAAAGAATACTATATTACTCCTTGTTCTTTGATTACGGCTTCTGTGGCGCTAGTGGCAAATACTCGTCAGCGTCGTTCGACCACCACACTTACAGTGTTCCCATAACAAACTTCCACCCTGCACACAGAAACAGGTGGCGCAATAGATACGTTTCCACTCTCCCACTTATATTTCAAATATCGTGTGTTCGAGATGGTAGCAGGACGAGTGATTGTAAAACTTACGCGGAAATTCTCAAAGTGCTACATATCCCTCACCTCAGCTCGAACACGCGATATTTTATACATAATCATCGTGTACGTTAATATTCCACATAACACTAATTTTCATTTTAACCAGTATACATTCTATTTCTTTTAATAATCGAGAACAGCCTTTTTTAATACTTAGCTCTTCTTTTTTCATTCTACTTTGATAATAACAATTTGAGCATTTCACCTAATGTTGGAGTCAGTTCTTTTGCATCTAGGAATTGTACGGACAACATTTCTGATTTCTAATTGTAAACTCCAGGTGTCATAGACTCTTCATTATTTCATCCTTTGTTATAATTCTTTGTACTATTTTTTTTTAGCACATACTAGTTTCATTATTCACAGTAGTTTGCAGTCTGGAGGAACTCTGGGCAAATGAAAGTGTTCTTTCCAACACTCATAGCACATAATAATGCTAGTGGCATATAGAATTCAAACTTACCAGAATAATTCCTATAAAATGTTGGACTTCTGTCACAATACTGTACTTTCCCCCTAGGATTGGTACCTATACCTTACATGTGGGTTGACCGTATGAGTGCTCCTCCTCCTTCCATTCTGGTAGGTATGCCCCATCATAAAACATCTCTATTCATCAGGCCACGGGTCTTCCTATCTCTCTGCAGGTACACCTGCCCTATGTCCTTGGCAAATGCCAGATATGTCCCCTTATCCTTTATGAGTAGGCCTCATGGTTCATTGCCATAGTATACATCTTTATGTATACTATAATTAAATATTTCCTGGTAAAAATAAAAATCTTTTTATAATTCACTCTCACTTCTTGATACTTCATTTAGTCCCTGGAGTCCTTATACTTATACTTACTTAGTATATACTATGTCTCTATACACTATTCAACATACAATATTTTTACTTTGGTTCTAAGAGTCATACTATCCTACAAATCATCAGAATATTTGTTAAGCTGACATTCCTTAATAATTATCACAATCGATTCCTCTCTGTCTTATGTTCTCTTTCTTTACACACGCCTCCTTCTTATATACTCTACGGAAATTCTTCAATTTGTTTTGTATAAATATGTTTTCCTATAAATGCGTGCGATGTAGAACCGTCACAATAAACAACAATGTGTGCATATTTACAGATGAACATATACCTTCCCCCTACAACACTTGATGGATCTTATCTTTTCACAGGTTTCTAGTCAGTAGTTTCATTGTTTGTGTACGTGTGTATCTTTGTGTGTACGCTGATGTGTGTTTGTGCAGCCTGATTCTTCGGCCTTCTTATCTGAAGATAAGTTGTAGGTTATTAGAAACCATAGAAACCAGGAAGGACTTCTGCTATAGAAGTAGATGAATATGGAAAGAGGGAGAAATATATAGGTCCTGAAACGAGAAGTAAGAAAGGACAAAAAATAGATGTGGTTGCTAAGATCGAAGAAGAGATAGAAGACAGCCCCAAAGACAGGAAACCCCCCTTCCCCAGGACCCCTACCTCGCCGGTACTTGAGTGAGAAGCCAGAGGAGTTATGGTGTTTAATGGTCTCCTACAGAATGGACATTCCCACCTACACCTTCGAGGTTCCTGAAGAAAATGTTACCAACCCTATGAAAACAGCAAATGGTGAAGAATCAGGCTCACTTGTTTGCGAGAGTCGTTTGAAAGTTGTGATGTGTGTTTTGTGTTAGTCATGAT
This sequence comes from Schistocerca serialis cubense, assembly GCF_023864345.2. Classification (NCBI taxonomy): domain Eukaryota; kingdom Metazoa; phylum Arthropoda; class Insecta; order Orthoptera; family Acrididae; genus Schistocerca; species Schistocerca serialis. The sequence continues at coordinate 595,583,996 of NC_064639.1, forward strand.
TTATCTGTTGGTGTAAATCATTCTTTTATCTACACTACCCACCCCTTTCAACATCGATACAAACTCTCCTATCTACATCACATCTCACAAAACATTCTATACAAAATAGAAAATTATACACTACAGTGTAACAGTTGTTCAGTTCGTCACATTATATTATATTTAACACAGACATAATATTCTTATCCAGTTTTTTTCATCTAGAGATCACTGTTTATCTGTGATACTCTTAAACCAGGCTTTATCTTATAGTCTTACCCAGTTTTCTAAGTACTAACATTATAGGATAGTTTAAGATTTTAGGAATAGATTACAGAATAGCTTAAGATTTGAAGGGAATTCAGTGCAGGAAAATTTTATTACAGAAGAAACACCAAAAACAACTCAGGATCTGACATTCGTCACTCTGCCCGGTAACAAAGAGAGTTAACGTCCATGGGGGACAGATGACTCCGCCTGAATCCCAAGGATCTGATGTTAACTTCACTTGAGCAAGTGCAGACCAGTACTTCTCGTTAAATTTTGTTCGAAAATCTCCCCACTGCAAAACATTCACCACTTCACTGGGTAACACAACATTATGTGAAGTTATTATATTTTCTACTCTGTCCTGGACAAGTTTCAATTCTTTCCACAAACTGTCTATAACCTTGCTGGTATTATTAAGTTTGGAAGAAGCATTAGGCGAAGCATATCCAGAGGTTACTCTCGTGGCAACTCTTCGACCCAACATTTCTTCAAATGGTTCCTCCAAAATACATACATTTATAATATCAAAGTCAGATATATTATTTTTGAAATTTTGTTCTACGTTATCTACTCATGAACTGAGAGCTTGTGTACCGGCACCTGTAATTTGCGATTGAATAATCGACATTAATTCCTTAGGGTGACCTACACTCTCTTTCAATGTACTTAAACCTTGTCTTACATTCTTGTATTCATTATTGTACAGATCGTTTAAAGATTCAAAGTTTTCAATAGGTTTTGATTCTACATTATTACATTTATCTTCAATATCAAATTTTAACTTTTTTTCAGATTCTGGAAATGATCATTCTGTCTCTGATTAAAGTCAGTGAGCAGTTGATTTACATGACTGCTTAAAGAATTAGTTAGTTCACCTCTCAAATCTATTTTAAGACTTTCTACTTTAGTATTTGAAATGTCAAATTCAGTCTTCAAATTTCCCATACCTTCACATAAATTACCAAAGTCTTTACTTTGTGAATCTACCTTAGCACTTAACAATCCTAAAGTTTTATTCTGAACATCCAATTTGTTATTTAATTGAGTATTCACTGTATCTAATTCTCTACTTAAATTAGCACTCTGTGCTCCGAGTTTTTCACTTAAAGTCGCCCTTATTTCATTTCTCAAAGAAGCACCCTGGTCATCTATTTTATCATTTAATTGAGTATTTATTGTGTATAATTTAAGACTTAGTTCCTTTCTTAAAGAAGATGAGATTCGCTAACTCAGACCAGTCCGGTTCCTCTGTACTAGTTGTCATAGCCACTGCTGGTTTGGAAGTCTGTTCAGCTGGCTGTACGTTTTCCATGGCTTTATCAACTTTAGATCTAGTAAGTATTTTTAAAAAACTGAGCATAATAACTACACTAATACAGTCTAGTAAACGGTTTCTTTAACTTTGTACTCGAACAATTATTGTTTTTCGCTCACCCAGCGTAGTTTTAGGCTGCATCAGTGAGCAGGTGTGGAATCAGCACTGGTGAACAGTAACTCGCGCCGGAGGCGTCGGTTGCTGGTTTCCACGTCCGCATCGGTGAGTTGATGTAGAATCAGCACCGGTTAACAGCAACTGGTGCCGATGGTGTCGGATGTTGTCTCCGCATCTGCGTCCCTGCGATGCATGTGAGAACTATACACTTCCCACACCAGATCTTCTTACTTGAATTATTCTCGTTGTATCTCTTCTTAGTCTAATAGGTAGAGGTGTTCTTTCATTCTTTTAACGTTATTACTTTCGTACCTCTTTCACTGTGTTGCGTTCACAAATTTTTTAATTTGATTTTTGGACTTAATACAATTACGCAAAACAGTCCTCTTGTGTTGTGATATCTGGTTGCTATGGCAACACATCATATCTTCTGATTCGATTTCCTCTCAAAATTCCCATTTTTTCGTGTCCTTTCACTGTTCGCCACGTTCTACCGTCTTTTTGACGATAGAACGTGTGGAGTAAATATACAAACTTCATGTTTTCACCAATTAACAACGTATTGGACTATGCAGAATAACACTCTCGCATTCCACATGGAACTATCTCCGTCTTCTTGTATTTCACTTGCTTTTCGAGCTTTATAAACACATTTACTTAACATTTGTAAACGAGTTAGTTTAAGAACCACTCGTAATTTATGAACCCGTCTTGGTGAAGTACTTAAAAGTCTCTATTCAATTATTCATTTTTCTTTAACAATAATCGCAGTCACTAAAACAGCAAAGAATACTACATAATTACTCCTTGTTCTTTGATCACGACTTCTGTGGCGCTAGTGTCAAACACTTGTCGGCTTCGTTCGACCACCACGCTTACAGTCTTCTCATAACAAACTTCCAACCTGCACACAGAAACAGGTTGGCGCAGTAGATACGTTTCCACTCTCCCACTTATATTTAAAATATCGTGTGTTCAAGGCGGTAGAAGGACGAGTGGTTCTAGAATTTACGCGGAAATTCTCGAAGCACTATAGCACGACTCGTTTGCTGGGTGCAGTCGCGGACAGCAGAAGTCTATTATTAACATAGCGCGCCCGGGAATTTGCAAGTACGTGGTCTTGCATTCGGCTGATTTGGAACACATACACTTCCTTATGAGCCTCTGAGACCCCGGTGGATTCCAGTGCGCAAGTGAACCCGTTTGCTGGTCTGCCAAATCAATTTGACTCCGTGACATGACCATGTGTGACGGAATATGTCAAACATTTAGACGGTCGACTCAAAACAAATACGTACACCCACCCACAACTTGTCATGTGTGTGATACAAGGAGCAGTACCTCTGACGGTTCAGATGGTGACTGGCACAGGCTCTAAGTGGTACACTAGCAAAGGACACAAGTCTCAAAAATGGTTCTGAGCACTATGGGACTCAACTGCTGTGGTCATCAGTCCTCTAGAACTTAGAACTAATTAAACCTAACTAACCTAAGGACATCACACACATCCATGCCCGAGGCAGGATTCGAACCTGCGACCGTAGTAGCAGCGCGGCTCCGGACTGGAGCGCCTAGAACCGCACGACCACCGCGGCCGGCGGACACAAGTCTTATCGTCTAGACAAAGACCTGCCATTCTTTGCTAGCGAAGCGTCAGTACAAGAGAGATCTTCTCTACTGTCTACAGCTTTTCTCTGCAGCTTGTTAGCAAAGCACATCTGCATGCATAGACCACACCCACTTTGCACGAGCCAATCACGAGCTAGAGTTCAGCATTCGAAGTTGGGAGACAGCCCCCCTGCTCTGCATACACAGATTTGACCAACCAGCGACTTTAAAAATTAATTGGGAGAAAAGGAAACAAAATCAGCTTCGCGCCCCCATTCCCACACGTTTACGCCGTGTCTCTGCTAAAAGCATAACCTGGATGGAAGCACAGCCCTCTGAAAAAAGATCGCTATCTCCCCTACTGCGTCCGTTTTGAACTTTCTCAATAACGGCCATAAACTCGCTGAATGCATCCTGTCTTCACAAATATGTTTTGCAGCAGAGTCTGGATGCCTGGGCGCCACTGCCCTGTCCCAAGGAATTCGCATAAACTCTCAGCCATCTCACCCGCTTTCTACCTAACAAGGGGCCGTACTCAGCTTTATTGCTGCCCATCAGTTCATACAATGCGCCGGTCAAAGCTGCAGTGACTCCCCAGCCCTAGTCAGCCTACATGGACGTGGCCGCCGACTGACCGGCGCCACCTCCTGTGTCTGTACAATGAGACCAGGGGACTTGGCTGTCTGCAAACGTTTTCACTCAGATTCTGCAGGAAAAAGCTCTCCTTGGGTCTCAACTCCCGTACGCTTTTACTGCTGTCATAACTCGGCACCCTCTTCCTTCGAGCACAGGTAAAGCCTACCGCTATTCCTTCTCTAGAGCACATAACGAAGAGCATTAACTATGCCAACCATTTCATCATATGAACGAAGTCAGCTTGTATCAAATGTTGGAACCAAGTAATAAAGATCACCTTCCCTATCGATATTAAACAGTATGACACCCCATCAAAAGTGAGAATGCCCTGCAATCTCTCATAGTATGGATTAAAAATTGTAGAGGGAGACCAAGGACTGACTACAGCAAGTAGATTCATCTGGATGTGGGCTTCAAAATAGATAAAGAGATAAACAGACAAGCACAGGATACACTAGCTTGGGGAGCCCATCATCAGTCTTTGTAGAACGAAAATATACATGTCCTGAAATTTTGGTGGTTCTGCTGTGTTTAATAAATTCTATTTTAAAAAATTATTGCTGTGCTATGCCCTTTGAAGTACAGAAAAGGATGTTATACTATTTCGTAAAATTAAGTGGCAGATCATTTGTAGAAAACCTGTCAATAATCCTTATAAATATATTTGTCTGCTGCTGCTTGCCGACTAAAACTGATAAGAACTTGTATCATCTGAAGGAAGAACTAACTCTGCTAGATTTGTATAAAATTAAGATCAATGAATATATGAGAAAAAAGAGGGGACTTTATATTGAGCCTTATGGAGCTACATTAATGAATTCCTCCTAATCATAAAAAATATCCCCTGTCTATAATTAATGAATTATGAATCAAGACTTCCTGATTTTTTTATGTAAGCATGACTTGAACCATCTGTTATTTATATCATTACTTTCATAAAAACTTAGTTTTCGTTACAAAATATTGTAATTTACACAGTGGAATACTTTGAATAGGTCACAGAAAATAATTACTGGTTGCTTTAACAGCACATTTCCTTCTACTGTAACTACTTCTACTGAGAAATCTCCATCAGCAGGCGTTTTTCCTTGCTTTGTGCCTCAAATCACTGTACATACTTCAATGCACATTACTTTTAGAATATCATTAATTAACTGTGTTTGTGATTCATCACTTGAAATTATGCACATTTACAGAAGTGTTTGTTTGGGGGATTGCACAGTTTTCTATCTGTTGTGCTGTCTACTATTTCAAGTGACGAGAGGCGGTGTATATGTAGGACAAATTTCAGGTTTGCTATCTCCAATAGCTTCTCTTACTAAATTTTTATTGTATATTTTCACAAAATGCCATATTTACAAAAATTTTGCCTAAATTGGCGTATCACCTCAAATTTTTGTTACTGCTTGTTCAAAATTATCACATTGTCACGAAATACTGTCTCACTCTATTTGTTATTTTCTTTCCTTTCCCTCTTTTTGTACTCATAACATATTTTGTTGTTTTCATACTTACCACTGTCAAAAGATTTCCCTGTATACCTTCGTTATCTAAGAATGCAATAACACCATCATTAAAGTGTTGTAAAAAATTCCCCCTATTAAATAAATTCTGATTATCTATATTTCCAATGTCCTGCTTAATGAGTCTGTGTTTTTTGTTCTTATATCGAATTTGACTTGGCAATTTAGTAGTATATCATTGCATACAATTCAAAGGTGGTTTAATGTTGTCTCAGCCTATCTAATTTAATTATCGTTTGCTAAAGTATTTTCATTGATACTAGTTCCATTTTGTTCTCATAATTTCCGCTTTCTGTTTGTAATTTTCTGAAGAAATATGCTGAGGAGCAACACTTCGTTCTCTGAAAGCGCTACTAATGTATGACCTGTGTCATATTAAGTCGATGTTGAAGAATTTCCTGTCATTTATTATGTTTTGTAACTCTTTGCAGAGCTTTTTAAGCCCCTAATCATATACTTAAATGCCTTATGTTTATTTTTAAAAAATATGCTTTTTATTCTGTCTGAGGACCAGTTGTACAATCTATGATAGCAGCCAGTTAAGCTCTATTCTCGGAATAGAGCGAGAAACGCGTTGATCGAACCCGGAATAAAGCCTAATCGGAGAATAAACTCGAGATAACGTAACCAGTACTTTCTGGCCTGTTACCGAGCTTAACTGGGGAATAACGTTCCAAGATGGAAGATGAGTGACGACGCCGACTCCGAATTTATATCTAGATTCTGCTAATCAAAGAAAGCCGTACTTTGTCTTGTACGTGCGATACTGGAGCAGATGACGGACAGATGAGCCTATTTCTCTGTTTTCTTAAATAATACTATTTATTTGTGGTAACATGCATTCAATTTCAGTGTCTCGTGAATTCCGTCATGTTATTTATGTAAATCAGGCACATTAAAATGATGATTCATAGAAAAATAGTCTTCTCCATTCGGCAGCATGTGTTACAATTGCTACAGTAGCAAAAAGAACTATTTCTTTATATTTAGCAGTCACTTACATAACATATTTAAAGAAATCGAAAAACCACACCAGCTACGTGTACAAATTGCATTACCATCTTTTTCTGTTTTTGTCAAACATCGATTTTTCGTGTTTCAAAACGCTTTAACAAAACAGTAGTGTCCCAATCCCACCAATAGCAGAAAATATTGTTCCACTCTATTTTCTATTGGGACTGTCCTTTTTTGTAACATCCAAAGCAGTGTCAAAACAACTTTCCACCTGTTACTGAAAATGTGAGGATTACAGGCCCATTAATGCTTCAGAGCAAGGAGATTGTCTCCAAAGTGCCATTATTTACTGAAGACAGTGAACTATTTGTTCTTACTCAGGCTACGTTTATCACAATAAGATTAAGAGGAAAGTAAGACTTTTTTAAATTTGGTGCTTCCCCAGCTATAGAATGTAGTTGTTGTTTCTCTGTTTTCAGTATTGTCCACATAAGCCTATCCATATTTATCATAAAATAACAGCTGAATTTGTACGCTATAAGAACAGAACAGGAATCCAGTTATGTCCATAGTTGTAGCATGTGGAAGGAGTGCCTGGAATGCTATGTTTTAAATTTCCTTGAGTATAAAGTTACTGTTTTGTCAGTGTTCTCCTTTCTGTCAAACTGTAACCAGCTGAAGATAACTTAAACTGAAACATTTTATATTGTTATTGTGTGAGGTACCATTTTTTCTGAAATTGATGGCTGATTATGATTGTTTAATGTAACAAAAATTTGATAGCTCACTAATGCCCATAGTTCACTCAGCCAAATCTATAGCAGAAAATATTGTTCACTCTTATATCCCATCGAGACAATAACTTTCCATCTTTTAGCAATTGCTTCAGAGTAACAAAATAGACCACCACCTAGTATTATTCCCATAAACTTGTAAATTATTTGTATTTGCTCAAGCCAAGTTTAACACACTATAATTAATAGGAAAGTAGTTTTTTTAAAGAAAGCTATAAAAGTCAGCTGTTGTATTTCTCAGTTATTAGTATTATCCACATAACAACATACATATCTATGATAAACTAATTACATCTGTGTCACAAGAACATAGGTACTTTTCATTCATTTAATAGGAATCTTTACTTATTGGTGTACACAATCATAACAGTGGAAGGGGTCGCTGCATATTATGTTTTTAAATTACCCTTGAATTGTCTCATGTCATTCTTTTCTTTCTTTCAGAAATGACTCTGTTCTACCAATGAACCAGTTACTACAGACGCTCAGACATTTTGCCTATGGTGATTTCTTTCTGTCCATTGGAGACTTTATTGGTATTGACAAAGGGACAGCAAGCATGATTATTAAAAGGATTTCTATGACACTGGACAACAGGCACAAGAGACAATTTTTCAATTATTTCAGTTCTCTGATGTAATTACAAGAAAGAAAATAAACAAATATATATGGATTAATATATTTTTATTCTGAAATTATTTGTATTAATTTTTAGTTTCTCATCCTAATTTTGAGCTTTATGTTCCTTTTTTAACCAATACAGTTCCTTCTCCCTTCTCTAGTTCTTGTCAAGGTACTTTTGAAGCAGCACCATCTGCATCTCTGCTAATTCTTTCACATTTGAGAAAAGCTATTTTTATTCTGAAAACAAAACTGACAGTTATAAGCTGAGATTACAAGAAAAGAAGAAAGAACACAGTGAAGGTGCCAGGCCTCTGGTTACTTCCCCTTTCCCTTCCTAGACTACATACAGGTGCTAGAGATGACTGCAGAACCAAAATTATGTATAAAACAGTTTCTCAACCATTTCTGGTGAGATAAAACAACAGCAGCCTCCAGTTTGGTATGTGCCATAGGTTCATTTTCACCCTGAGATTATAAAAACGATAAAGGATGATTATTGTAAATGTTGGCATCTTATTCTTCATATACATCCTCAATATAATTAATAATCATCTCATTACAGGAACATTATTCGTATATGTCCAACAACAGCAAAAGTGAATGCACAAATAGTATTCAATAATTTAGCAAGAGTATTTTCTTTGTAACACCCATAGCAGCTGTAATGAATGAATCGTTCCAAGATGTAAATACAACCGAAACACCTTTCAGAATTTTCAATCAAATCAGTCTCCATGATGTCACAGTTTGTTAGAGAGACTGTAAAGCTGACTGCATTTCACAGTTGCTTCTATTTATGTGCCTGCTTATAGATCAATTCACCATCTACCCTACAGCTATATTTGATGGAATATTATCTTGTACAAATGTTGCATCTTTCTGTTGACAACTTTATCAAATCGTGTATTTCATCGTACACAATTTGGAACTTACATTCCACATATGGAGTGCCAACAATCTACAGCCGCTGCCACCTTTTCTGTGCTTAATATTTATGTCTTTCTTTCTTTAAAATAATGATAATAATAATAATCGTACATCCGTTGTAGCTCCTCTGTCGATCTATGTGAGGTTGTTTGTGAATGGAAACTGTTGCATTAGTTTCCATATACTTTATTCGGAAATCTAGAAAGATCTCTTTCTGGTCAAATAGCAAACACCTGATCATATAACTGAATTCAAGATAGGAAGTTACACATATATGTACCATACCAATTTAGTTAAATGTTTTGCACTAATATTTTCACTGAACGAGACTGCAACAGTTTTAGTTTTTTCTACTACACTTTGACCTCATTCACAGTATCTACTAGCTCCAAGGTGTTCTCAAGTGAAAAGTTTTGCGATCTGGAACGTTTATCGATCATGTTTCTCACGCTATTTCTGCAGACGACGACTACATAAAAGTGAAATGATGTACGCGACAATACCCAGAGTGCTCTTCAGTTGTTGCCAACTTAACTCAGGAATTACTAACCGAGGAATAAAATGGCGACATACAACACACACTCCAAGTTAACCAGTGGATAGCCTATTCCTCGGTTAGCTAAACCTGGATTTAATGTGAGATTGTACAACTGGCTCTGAGATCCCTTCAATAATAATCGTTTTTATTATTTCTAGATTTCTTCCTTACTGCTTTCATCTGTACTAAAACATATATACTGATTTTAATTCTACACTGATGCTCATAAATTAAGGATAATGCTGATACATGGCGAAACAACGCTCTGGTGGGCGGTTTGCCGGCTTAAATCACTTTGGGGTATGACCATGTGGTGCATTTGATCTGCGGTCGTCGCACAGTGTCACTGGCAGCAGTCCACATATGCAGCGGTGTGTTGGTGCATGTCAGAGTATGGTGCAGCGAGTAAATGGGCAGACGTGCTAATGGTGTCTGTGTGTTGAAAATGGCTCAAAGAGCTCATATTGATAATGTTATGAGGGGTAGAATACTAGGGTGACTGGAGGGTGGTCAAACATAGCATGGGCCCTCCGTGCGCCACAAAATGTGATCTCAAGATTATGGCAACGATTCCAGCACGCAGGAAACGTGTCCAGGAGCTACAGTACGGGACGTCCACAGTATACAACACCACAAGAAGACCGATATCTCGCCGTCAGTCCCACAGATGGCCGCGGAGCACTGCAGGTATCCTTACTCTGGACCTTAATGCAGCATCTGGAACAGTTGTCTCCAGACACACAGTCTGCAGACGACTGAACAGACATGGTTTATTCGCCCGGAGACCTGCAAGGTGCATTCCACTGACTCCTGGTCACAAGAGAGACCGTAAATCCTGGTGTCATGAACACAGTACATGGTCATTGGAACAGTGGTCCGAGGTTATGTTCACAGGCGAGTTCAGATATAATCTGAACAGTGATTCTCGCCAGGTTTTCATCTGGTATGAACCAGCTACCAGGTACCAACCCCTTAACGTCCTTGAAAGGGACCTGCATGGAGGTCGTTGTTTGATGGTGTGGGGTGGGATTATGATTCGTGCATGTACATTCCTGCATGTCTTTGACAGAGGAACTGTAACAGGTCAGGTGTATCGGGACGTTATCTTGCATCAGTATGTCTGCCTTTTCTGGGGTGCAGTGGGTCCCACTTTCTTCCTGATGGATGATAATGCGTGGCCTCACAGAGCTGCCATCGTGGAGGAGTATCTTGAAACAGAAGATATCAGGCGAATCGAGTGGCCTGCCTGTTCTCCAGACCTAAACCCCATCGAGCACATCTGGGATGCTCTCGGTCGTCGGGCTACACGTCTTCAAACCCCTACGACACTTCAGGGGCTCCGACAGGCACTGGTGCAAGAATGGGAGGCTATACCCCACCAGCTGCTCGACCACCTGATCCAGAGTATGCCAACCCCTTGTGCGGTCTGTATACTTGTGCATGGTGATCATATCCCTTATTGATGTCGGGGTACATGCACAGGAAACAGTGGCGTTTTGTAGCACATGTGTTTCTGAACGGTTTTCTCAACTTATCACCAATACTGTGGACTTACATCTCTGTGTCATGTGTGTTCCCTATGTACCTATGCTATTAGCGCCAGTTTTATGTAGTGCCACATAGTGTGGAATATTTACTGCTTGCCGGCCGAAGTGGCCGCGCGGTTCTGGCGCTGCAGTCTGGAACCGCAAGACCGCTACGGTCGCAGGTTCGAATCCTGCCTCGGGCATGGATGTGTGTGATGTCCTTAGGTTAGTTAGGTTTAACTAGTTCTAAGTTCTAGGGGACTAATGACCTCAGCAGTTGAGTCCCATAGTGCTCAGAGCCATATTTACTGCTTGTTCTAGAAAATTTTGTCGATACAGAAATGCAATTAGGTAATTCATAGTTAGTGAGAAGATTATAGTTACCATAATTCACTTACTTTTTTAATATAATTTATGTGAGGTTAGACAACAAAATAACTATGAAATCGATTTTTGAAAAACTGACTCTTTGTGAGGTAATGAGACATTTGGAAATCATGTGGAAACAGTATGTTGGATAGTGTGCTGTCTTAAGGAAAGCGATTAAATAATAAAACATCTGCGTAATGCCTGAAATCAATAATTAAGATAGTAAAATTAAATCTATATGAGCAATAGTGAAAAGGGAAACCCGGCAATCAGTTAAAGAATGTGAGGAAATCACTATTAAAAAAAAAGAATCCAAGTAATAAATGAGAGCAGTCAGGCTGCTGACATATTTAATAGTCATTTTCTTGAAATAGTTCAAAAGACTGGCATGCATAAATCCAAAAGAGTATTTTTCACTTTTACTGACGTAGATGCAGCTTAGCTCCATCCTGATAAAACTGCTTTTGTTTAAACACGTTGGATGATTTGGAACTTCCCTCCCCGAGCATTGTTCAATGCAATGGCCTTGCCACAATGATAACACCAGTGCCCGTCTGATCACTGAAGTTAAGTGCATTCAGGCTAGGCTAGCACTTGATTTAGACAGGTAACAGTCCAGGTCTGCTGAGTGCTGTTGGCAAGCAGGGTGCACTCAGCCCTCGTGACGTCAATTGAGGAGTCACTTGACTGAGAAGTAGCTGCTCCAGTTACAAAAACTTACAACAGCTGAGAGAGCTGTGTGCTGACCATATTCCCTCCATATCAGCATCCAGTGACGCCAGTGGGCTGAGGAATTGGCGGTTGGTCGATACCATTGGGCCTTCTGTGGCCTGTTCGGGCAGAGTTTAGTTTTAGTTTTAGTTTCAGCATTGTACAATACAGTTGTCTGGGACAACTATCAAGAAATAAAGCAATACAATATTTCAAAGAAGCAATGTCTCATACATACAGTCAAATTACAATTACTGAATACTCTGCCTAGTAAACTGGAAATGTAATTAACTCCCTCAAAAACAAAAAACTCTCATGTACTTGGCAATATTTCAATTAAAGTACTAAATTTCGTTTCCATACATATATGCAATGTATTCAGCCACATATGCAACACAGTTCTGCAAAAAGGATATTCCCAGCCAGGCCAAAATATGTTGTTGTCAGACCTCTTTACAAAAAACGTACTGAGACAGACATTAATAATCACTGAACAGTCTCACTACTTACCTCCTTCTCGAAGGTACTGGGTAAAAAAATATGTATGAAAGAACCATAACACACCTCTCTCAAACTAAGATATATAGCCTTCATTAGGATTTCAAAGGAGTTGCTAAATTTAGATGAAACACAATACATACAATTTGGTACTGCAGAAGGACTAAATAAACCATAAGCAGTAGTGTATTAATACATGAAACAGAATATTGTAAATTCTTTATTGTTTTGATGCAGAATCTGAGTTAGAAGTCACATGTTACAGATCTTCTGAAACATCTAAGTTCTACAACTTGTGCATAATGGAAAACATAACATTTTGGAGATGAAACTGTCAAAAATAGACCTACTTTTAGTATTTTCATTCATTAATGTCTCATGGTATCATATTCTGGAGTAACTCGTCATGGCATGGAACTGAATCATAAGGATAATATTATGTGTTGTTTACTGTAGATCCAGCCTTGTCTCAATGTGATGTGCTCACCTGCAGGAGTGTAATGGAGAGCTAATCATAATATTCTGCTTGTAATGTACAGGGGTCTAATAATATCTAAAATCGATTATGGAAGCATGTTGCTCTGTAGAGGTAACAGAAAATTAATTTCGAAACTAGAAATACTCTAGTTTGGCTGCAACATGTCACACTTAGGAGTTACGCATTCCATGCAAACAAATGCACTGTAACAGAAGCTGCAGAAATGCCCAAAGCCTTGTGACAGAAATTAATGATGTGTATATATTCCTACTAAAAAGACTTTCTGCAATTGACCACCCACTGATACAGAAACTTGACAGATTGTTTCAAGAAGAAATAAATCGAGAGTTGATTAAAATAGCTCTAAAATTAAAATTTTATACAAGCTTCATAAATTAAAAGGCATTCTTTCTAAACTCCAAAGAACACCAACATATCCTAATTCAAACTACCATTATAATGAAATAATATCAGAAGCTGATATATTTTACTTTCAAATGAAAGCAAATGACAGAGCAGAATGAGTATTAAAAACTGACATTGCTGATAATTTTCCATAATATTTCCATACTTAAACTGATGACTCCAGAACCACAGACAATCCCGATGTGGTCTGCACTTTTCTATGCCCAAGCACAGGTTACAAAAACATTGATTTTGCTTCAAAATGAAACTTTTAGTTTCTCATCTGAAGCTACAGCTATATTTGCAGCTTTAAAGTATTCACAGAACTTTCCAGCTAGAAACATTTTCATTTTAACAGATGGAAGATGTTTAGCTCAAGATATGGAGACACCTGCAATACTCAAAAAATCTAATCCACTATCAATGGAAACTATCTCTTAAATATGACAAAATTTATGTGGATCAAAGGGCATGCTACCATTAAATAGAGGGTAGCCAAAAGAAACAAAACTTTTTTCACTTATTATTCACATTTTAAATACAAATCTTTAATCCAATTTATAGCACTCTCCACTTGCACTAATAAACTTGTGTAAATCTTACTCCATTTTCAAAACATTGTTTAAGTTGATCTTCTGTAGTCTTTCATTGCACCGCCATCTTTTTTTTTCATCCTTGCAACACCACCAAAACTCTTTCCTACATATCTCTTTTCATTCTAGGAAACAAAAAAAAGTTGTAAGGGGCAAAGTCAGGTGAGTATGGGGAGGGAGGGGAGCGGAGAAACAGGGGTCATACCACTTTTGATCAAAAATTTTTATGGAAAAACTAGTCACCTATACCCGGGCCAGTAAACCATCTCACTTGACAGCTCGCGTGTTGTTGACTATACTGTGATTGTATGGTTGCAGTAGCTGGCACCGCACATGCCCACAACTCTGAAGTACACTTTGTAAATGTAAGCTACAATCGTCGTTTAGCCGTAAGTACAAGAAAGGTCGTTTTTGTAACAATGGAGAGAACGACGAAGGAGACTAAGCATTTGATAGTATATGAAGCTGGGAAATAACAACACCCGAAGTTAATGACAATATCTATGAAAAGTTGTTCCAAATTGTTACAGTAACAGTCGCATGTAAAACGTCATATAATAATGTACTCCTATGCATACCAAAGAACAAGCTATCCACACTCACAGAAAGAAATAAAGCAAAACACACATAGCCCACTCAATTGCAGAGAGAAAGAATTGATTCTGTACACATTTACAGTCACCAATTTACAATGTCAGTGGCGCAGTTCCATCCAGTTCTTCTTCACTATCCTCAGAGTCGCGCCAAAACCCTTGTCTTCATCATCATCATCAGGAGAAATCATTAATTCTTCGTTTTCACTCATAATCCCATCTGTAGCCTGTGCTTCTCTTATGAGTTTAGCAACATGGCCTACTTTCTTTCTCTATGAGGTAGCGTCTACAGTAGTAAGACGTTCATGTAGCAGTCTTTCCACTTCTGTTATAGTAAAAGTCTTGTTGTTACTTCTAATGTACGCCTTGACTTTACTTCAAACCAAGTAAAGTGGCAGTGTTAGGGTGGTAGCCTAATTACCAAGTTACGCTGTTTGCTTACAATTTCATCCACAACATATTTAGGCGCAACAGGCTTATTTTGTTTTATGAGCGAGTATAACAGCAGCTTTGTCATGCTCATGTCAGCAGCAATGTCTCTCCCCTGCAACCACTGCACCATAGTTTCTTTATGGTCACTAGCAGTGGGAATTTTATCTAAAATCACGGAATGGTACGGTGCATTGTCCAATACAAACACTGTCGGAACACTTAACTCGAGCAACAAATTTTTAAACCACCACAGAATTCGTGGGTGGTCCGTATCCTCATGATAGTCACTGGTTTTTCTCGATCAAAAAACTAAATGTTCTTCAGGCACAAAGCCATCTCAAAGCGGAGAACCATAGTTTAGAAGCAAATCAAGATTTTTAATTTGCTCTGCCTACTCTCTTTCATTTGGAGCAGATGACTGGATTATAGGCAACACGCTGCAAATGCACTCTCCAGGGTGCCTACACTCAGCTGCCTCTTAGGGGCATCACCTATAAGAAAAGGCGACTAGCGCCGTTGGGAAGAGTTGGCGAACATTTCGTCCCTAACAATTGTTGCTCCTCATGATGTGATAGAAAAACCTTCAAACATATGTATTCTAAGAGAAGAAGAGGTGGAGATGCATTGAATATAGTTTAGTGTAAATCAGTGTATGTATGTAAACAAACATAATAAATGGCGTAAATGGTCAGCATGTTGTCATATTTCCTCTGGATGAATACGTTCTGTAATAGTAAAACTGAGTCACTCCGTAGTATAGCGATAGGTCGCTATTATGAGCCATAGAATATGCAAATAATTAACTAACTTCTCACTTAACATACATATTCCTTCACTATAAAATGAATATTTCCATTAAACTTCGCGTTTTAAATAAAACTCTGATTAAGTCATTAAAAACTTTAGATCCACTGTACTGATTTTCTCGTCATTGTGTGTATATTAAAGACAAACATATTCTGACCGAGATTTTTAGGATCTTTTCCATGGTTGCAAGGGCTATGCAAGAACTGGAAATACCCTCTCAAATATTTCTAATTCATGCTCTCTTACCATCATCTCGCCTGACATTTGGCTGATATGCTGGTAAAGAACCTGACTCTATAATGAGGCAGAAGTCGAACCCCACTTTGCCTTAAAGGATAGATTATGAAGAGCATTTAAATGAACGCTGAGTGACAGTTCAGATTCTGTGTCTGGAAACGAACGCGTGCCAGCATTGGCCTGAGCACATCTCATACACACAGACATACACAAACAAAAATGAAACGAAAATATACTTCGGGTACACACAATACCGAAGACAATTATATGATGGGCAGTGGATCGATGAACTGTCGCCTGCCCTCCTGTAGTTAATTACTTCCGAGTGTAGATGGCGGATGCTGTGCAGTGTGTTAACACAGTTGAACATAAGAGTCGCGACACTCACTGCTATAAAAGTTGTTTCCGTTTGACACCTGGAGCTACACTAGCGCTCCAAGCAGGGTGAAAGGAGAACTTCAGATGCGTCGTTTGTTTGCATCGCTTTCCTACGTGATTTACGAAATATTTGACTTTTTTTGCCTCCTAGAGTTTGTGTAATATCAGAAGACATAGATGTTTCTAAAAACATGGTAAAATAAGAGCAAGTAGGGGTAAAACTCATGAATCCAATGGCAAGTTACAATACATTCGTGAAGAGACAGTTATTACATTGGATGGAACTGCAGCTTACTACGTTGATATCAACGGAATATAAACACATAGATTCACACATAAGAAGCACATACATGTACTTCTACACGCAAAATGGACCGAACCCCTTCGTCGTCGTTCAATAGGCATACTGTGTTTTAGCCATTTTCGCTTGTTGCCACACACAGTACGACGTTCATCTTTATTATTATTCTAAGTGGGACAAGCAACTACCAAATAAGGGGAGAAATATACTGTAAGTGTAAACCTCAAGTTCTCGAAGCCAATAACACAGTCAGAAGTGCTGTCATGTATTAAATTTTCCGATAGAGACATTTCATCCAGTGACATATGCACTAGTTTATCAGTATCTGAGAAACGCTGTACCTTCTGCTTTAAAAGGGGAACATATTGTCGCTTATCCCACATTTTATCTCTATGCCTTCAACGTACCTCTGTAATGTACACACGAATGCAAACATAAAACCTTCTGACAAAACCTGTATGCCTCAGTGCTGTAATATGATAAATTTAGAGCAAACAGCTGAGTTTTGTCTTTCCATCTTGGAGATGGCATGCTAATCTGGTTTAACAACAAGTCAAGGGCATCTTTTTTTTAAATATTGGGATCCTACCGTCGTCAAAATTTGTTTGTCCTTCTTCACTTGAACCTTCTGGTACAGCTTCTGTTGCTGTCTGAACTTAAAATGATAGGCACTTTCCTTGTCCCATAAGAGTTTTCCATGAAGTCCAGCGATCAGCACGTTCCGATACTCCATACGCTTTTTCTAAACACGAATAACTGCACTTAATTTTACCACTTCATCGTCAAAGCAGGTCTGCGTTGACGATTCAGATGAATCTGGCACTGATATATGTTGAGTTGAACTGACTGCTTTTGTGTCATATGAGTGTTTTACAGTTTTAGACGGATTGTCGAACATCTGTAGCAGTCTCCTCTGCATCGTCACTTGAGGTGGCGTACTTGGAATGTCAGACAATTGATTAACTGCATTCTACACGAATTTATTATTGTCTGCATTCATGAACTAGTTTTGTTGGACGTGTAGCAGACAAAACTTAACATTATTATAAAGGTAAACAGGATCTTTTTTCGTAAGATCTTCCTGTCTGTTATTCACTAGCCATTGTCTACTCCTAAAACGAAACAATAATCATCGATATTCATCTCATTTGCAAGCGAATCCTGACGATGCAGTTTAGTAACATAATGGTTTTTATCTCTCAGGTTCCTTAGGAAACCTAAAAAAAAAGACATATGTGGCACCTTCTTCTTGATGTTGCTGGAATTTATTGCGCTACGCTACGGTCCCATTTGTAAAAACCATTGTACGAACAAAAATAAACACCTATTATTCGCTTTCACTCCACGATAGCTCCGAACTCAACATTTACTGGTAGCTTGGCCCGTTGCTGGCACAGTAGGCAACAAAATCGAGGCAAAATGACGCGACTGTTATGTTGGAATGTGTTGTTAGACTGTGCCACAGTCTAACATAACAATCGCGACGCCCAATGCAGCAAAAGTTGTTACCGTTTGACAGATGGGACGACACTAGCGCTCCAACCAGCGAGTAATGTGAACCTCAGACGTGTCGTAAGCATAATGTTTGTTTTGCATCCATTTCCTACGTAATTTAGGAAATATTTGAGTTATTTTCTTGCCTCCAAGGGTTTGTGTAGTATCAGAAGGCATATATGTTTCTAAAAATGATTCTAAAATAAGCGCAAGTATGGACAAAAACCTTGAATCTAGTATAAAGCTACAAAACATTCCTGAAGAAACACTTGTGACATTGGACAGAATTGCAGCTTACCACGTTGATATCAAAACAATACAAACACGCAGATTCACACGTAAGAAGCACAGACATGCACCTCTACATGCAAAAGCGATCGAAAGCTCATTTATCGTTCTGTAGGCCTACTGTGTTCGTCATTGTCGCCTGTTGCCACAAGTACGACCTTCATCTTTATATTATTCTAAGTGGGACAAGCAACTGCTAAATAGTGAGAGAAATTTGTTTAAAACATTCTGATGAGCTGATTACATTACATTTCACGCAAAACCAAATATTTGAATAATTTTCAGTGAACAAGGTGCTATCAAAATAATGTCATCACACGAAGTGACTAACAACGGATGTGAATGGCTAACTGCACTTAACCTAACCACTTAAACAGGAAAACTGCAGGTCTGTGTTGACGATTCACACGAATCTCACACTGATACATGAAGAGTTGAACTGGCTGCTTCTGTGTCATAGGATTGTTTTACAGCTTTAGATGGATTGTCGAATCTTTGTGGCAGTTTCCTCTTCATCGTCAGTTGAGGTGACTTATTTGGGATGTCATACAGTGTGGGTACTGCATTCCACACGAGTTTATTATTGTCTGCGTTCATGAACTGGTTTTGTTCGAAATGTAACGAACAAAACCTAATATTATTATACAGGTAAACTGGGTCTTTTTTCGTAAGATCTTCTTGTCTTCTATTAACTAGCTATTTACTACTCCTAAAACGAAACATTAATCATTAATACACATGTAGTTTGCAAGTGAATCCTGTCGATACAGTTTAGTAACATGATGGTATATACCTCTCAGGATCCTTAGGAAAACTAAAAAAAGACAGGTGTGGTGTCTTCTTCTTGTTGTTAGATTAGATTAGTACTTGTTCCATAGATCATGAATACGACACTTCGTAATGATGCGGAACGTGTCAGGTTAATAAAAGTTGTCTATACAAGATATTACTTTACACAAAATATTACATGCCACTTAATATTTTTAATCTTTTTTTGTTGGGGTTGGGTAAATTACCCACTAACTATATCAAAAAATTCATATAATGAGTTAAGAAATTCTTTTAATTTCCTTTTAAATGCTATATGGCTATCTGTCAGACTTTTGATGCTACTAAGTAAGTGACCAAAGACTTTGGTGGCAACATAATTTACCCCCTTCTGAGCCAAAGGTAGATTTAACCTTGAGTAGTGAAGATCATCCTTTCTCCTAGTGTTGTAGCCATGTACACTGCTATTACTTTTGAATTCGTTCAGATTGTTAATAACAAATTTCATAACTGAATATATATATATTGTGAGGCTACAGTGAAGATCTCTGGCTCTTTAAATAAGTGTCTGCAGGACGATCTTAGATGAGCTCCAGCAATTATTCTGATCAAACGCTCTTGGGCATTGAACACTCTTTTAGTCAGTGATGAGTTACCCCAGAATATGATGCCATACGAAAGCAGAGAATAAAAATAGGCATGGTAAGCTAATTTACTGAATGTATATCACCAAAATTTGCGATGACCCTAATAGCATAAGTAGCTGAACTCAATCATTTCAGCAGATCTTCAGTGTGTTTTTTCCAGTTAAACTCCTCCTCAGTGCATACACCTAGACATTTTGAATATTCTACCTTAGCTACCGATTTCTGATCGAAGTCTATATTTATTAATGGCGTCATTCCATTTACTGTGTGGAACTGTATGTACTATATTTTGTCAAAGTTTAATGAGAGCGTGTTTGCAGAGAACCACTTAATGATTTTCTGAAAAACATTGTTTACAATTTCACCAGTTAATTCTTGCCTGTTGGGTGTGATAGCTATACTTGTATCATCTGCAAAAAGTTCCAGCTTCGTGAATATAGAATGGCAAGTCATTAATATATATTAAGAACAGCAGAGGCACCCCATTCTTGATTGTTCCCCAGCTTGAGAAATCACCAGTTTTTTTGCATATTATGCGAACTGCTAATTTCAATTTTCTGCCCTCTTCCAGGTAGGTATGATTTAAACCATTTGAGCGCCGTCCCATTCATACCACAGTACTTGAGCTTATCTAGAAGTATTCAATGATTTACACAATCAAAAGCGTTTGAAAGATCACAAAAAATTCCGACAGATGACTTCCGGTTACTCAGAGCATTTAATATTTCATTAGTGAAAGTATATATAAAATTTTCCGTTGAAAAACGTTTTTGGAAACCAAACTGAGATTTTGTTAAAACTTAATTTTTGCAAAGGTGTGAAGCTCCTCTACAATACATTACTTTTTCAAGAAATTTGGATAAGGCAGTCAAAAGAGAGATTGGGCAGTAGTTGTTGACATAAGACGTATCCCCTTTTTTATGCAGTGGTTTAACAATGGCATACTTCAGTCTATCTGTGAAAATACCCTGCTTCAGAGAGCTATTACATATATGGCTAAGAATCCCATTTATCTCTTGGGAACAAGCTTTTATTATCCTACTGGAAATGCCATCAATTCTATGTGAGCTTTTATTCTTGTGAGAGTTTATTATCTTCTTAATTTAAGAAGGAGAGGTGGGTGGAATTTCATTTGTATCAAATGGTGTTGGTAAGGCCTCTTCCATTAACTGCCTTGCTTCTTCTAAAGAACATTTAAATCCTATTTTCTCTACAACATTTAAAAAATGATTATTCAAAATGTATTCGACTTTGGGTTTGTTGTTTGTCAAGTTTCCATTCGCTTTGATGGTAATGCCATTACCCTGTACTCTTGGTTGCCCTGTCTCCTTTGTAATAATATTCCAAATTGTTTTGAGTTTGTTATCATAGGTATTAATCTCAGACATGATGCACATGCTTCTGGACTTTTTAATGACCTTTCTTAATGTAGCACAGTAGTTTTTATAATATGTGGCTGTTTTTGGGTCATTACTCTTTCTTGTTGTTAGATACAGTTCCCTTTTGTGGTTAGAAGATATTTTTATTCCTTTAGCAAGCCAAAGTTTTTTGCATAGTTTCTTATAATTAGATTTAACTACTTTCTTGGGGAAACAGTTTTCAAATTCTCTTACAAGTGTGTCATGAAAGGACTTATATTTTACGTTAGCATCGGGTTCCTTGTACACCTCATCCCAGTCTAACTGCTGAAAATTTCTTTGAAATATCTAATTGCTGAGTCATTGTTGCTACAATTTATTGCGCTAAAAACGTTCCCGCTTGTAAAAGCCATTGTAGAAATCGAAATAAACAACCACTATTCGCTTCCACGATCGCGCCGAACTCACAGTTTAACTTACTGGCCGCTTGGGGCGCTGCAGACGCGGTGGTAGGCAACAAAATCGAGGCGAAGTGTCGCGACTGTTAGACTGTGGACTGTGCTATCTCGTTGTCACGTGCTTACCTAATCTCGTTGCCATTGATATGACTATGTTTGTGTTTAATGTTATCTCTGAGACAGCCGGGAGTGTTTGAGTAATGGTGTAAATAATCACAGGTTGTGCTTGACGTTTAAGAAGACCAGTCTCTGCTAATTCGTGGGCCTGCGGGCAGAAAGCTTTTGCACAACGTCGAAATTTACGCCAGCCATCATGAAGAAGAAGGTAAAAGTAGATTTTCATAACAAATGTGGTACGGTAATGTTTTACAGAAAATACATTTCTGTAGTCTGTTTTTCTGAAAACAGTGTATTAAATTAAGGATGATTATCGGATCTATTTAAATTACATATTACGCTTACATATTTTTATCTCCCCCAACTCTCTTGTTGAAACATAGTTCAAGTGTTATTATGTGCTGATAATCTTAAAAGAACACTTACAGCAACCTGCGACATCCTTGAACACTACCTTACGTACGTACTTAATTAAGAAATGGGAGATGACTTCATATACATGCAGAGCCCGAAAATCAACTTCAAGTCAAAAATGTAGTATATTTGCTGAAATGCCCATGTCTGTGTATTCAAGGCATGTCTTAGTAGTTTCCTAGGTGTTAACTATGAGTAAACTGAAGTCGGTCGATAATGAATGACTGTTGGAATCTCTGTGTAAGGGAAATGACAGGAAATAGATCTTCAACTTCGCCCTGCTTACCAAGATGTTGTAACTGCTGATTGATTCTACTTCCTTCCCTCAGCAGCACCATTGCTGAACTGTTTGGGAAAGGAAGACAATAAGTTTGTGTCGCAGTTAGTGATATGTTATTGATGTTTCTGAACTCTGAACGAAGGTTCCAAGATACCTGGCGGTTTTTTGGAGTAAGATCCAGCTGATGACAGTGGTAAACAGAAGTTTGCTTCAGTGTCTTGAGCTATTGTTAGCGATAAACAATTCTCTGCCTGTATTCTAGACTTGGAATGCCCATTGTGTGCAATGATATGAAACTGAAAATATTAAATAGCTCTTCACTGTCTGAAACTCATAATTCTGTTCATCATATAAATGGAGTGGGACCATAAACACACTGAATACTGATGAGACCACCATTTGACAATGTAGGAAACTGTGTGCTTGTTGATACCACCCACCTGTTTTGACATCATCAAAATGGTGGATGTAAACCACTATTTGGATCCAATATGCATAAAATATGGGTCATACCAAGAAATACATTAATGATGTCACAGACTGTCACTATCCAATGTAACCTGCATGTCTGAGCACATAGAAGATAAATCCATCAGCACACCTTACGTACTAAAATACGATGTAGAAACAAAAAAGATATTTATTCTGTTCTATGCATTTATGGCTTGACAAACACATCATCATTGCATCAAAAGTTGTTGAGCTCTAACATGAATTGGTATAGCCTATTTAGTCAAACTATTACAAGTGCTGGACAAGAATCTGCTCCAGTTGACAAGAAGAATGGACAGCATAGGTAACGAGATGATGTTTTTCGTAACTACAGGTCCATATTTATTTATTTATTCACCCATAGACCATTCAGTACAACTGTATTGGACATGCAAGATACATTCAGAAATAATATGATCATAGGCTATATGAAAAAGATAGGGCAGCAAGTCAGCTATGGCCTAGTCCATCTCCTTGGAAAATTGGGGAAACCGTTGCGAACACAAGTCAGGATGCAGAGATGGGGAATAAACTGTGGGATATAATAGGCTTATGAAATTTCGATGGAAAAAAAACATTCCTGAGAAAGTGAAAATACATTAACATATCACACGACACTGCTGAAAAGTACAACATATACAAGAAGCTTCAAGTGAATAATATAATTAAAACATGAAACTTTTTATATAAAACACCCCTGAAAAAATAAAACACATGAACACACTATATAACATTGCTGCAAAGTAGAACACATGAACACACTAAACATGCCAGCATTAAAGCCATCACACCTAGTACAGCACTTTCTTAAAGGCTTAGCACTGCATCTGAAACAGGGCGAACAGAAAACTAATAGCAGAACATTCTTTTGTAAAGACAGATCATATAGGGCACATCAGTTAGCAGAATCAAAAGACCTCTATGATAAATGAGGGCCTGGTGTTCCTGTAAGCTAACAAACTCTCTCACATTGCAAAAATTTAATAAATGATTTTAACTGTGCCCTAATAGCCATTCCCTTCTCCAACTTCTTTATTTAGGGTGGTTGTGCATTATAAAGAATAATACTATAATGGCTGATGTGTATTTGAGTACAAGTTGTTTAGATTTGATTAGATTCAGTTTTTGTTCCATAGACCCAAAAAAAGAGTTGATTCTCATGGGTGTGGAACATGTCAGAATGTATAACATAAACATGCTCTGTGTGGATACTACCATAGTTGTGAGTATTATTGTTCGGTGTGGAGACTCCCATAGTTGTGAATATTAAAACTGTGGTTATTGGAGTTGGTTTGTGGATCACCAAGTTTACCTCTCAACAACACACATCTGAATACGAACAAGGATGGCACAGCAAGCAAATAAGACCTATTAAATAGGGGCTTGCAGTGAGCCTTAGCAGAGCTTCAAATAGCCCTTTTTTTTGTAATGAAAAAATTTCATTGAATCAACTATTTTATCACAGAAAACTATTTCATAAGCTGCTAGGGACTAGAAGTAACTAAAATGAGCCATTCTAGCATCATCTAAGGAACAAATGTAAGAAATAATTCTCAGAGCAAAACATGCTGAACTAAGTCCCTCCCTGCGAGACATTAGTTGCTTGGTCTTTCCAGTTTGTCTTGATCAAGATACATTCCTAAAATTTTTGTGCATCATACCCTTTCCAGCTCGATTCTGATCACTGCCAGTTGTCTTAGTTTTGATTCACCTTGCCAAATTTTCTTCACATTAAAGATGAATCTGTAGACGTTTAACTTTGATTACAAGGACTTCATCAGTTGTTGAAGACAGAGATACCTTAATATTACTATGTATTATACTAGTGTCATCTGCAAACAGCATGAGCTTGGCTCCAGTTCACAGGTGCGTATATCATTTATGTAAATAAGGAACAGGAGGGGACCTACCACACTATCTTGGGGTACACCCATTTCGACTTTCCTTGGATGAAATACTGATCTGATTTTATGATTATAGTGAGCTGATGTGAGCTCCAGAACCTGTGATTTATTTTGCGAGCAGTGAAGGAAACCCAGAAGAATTTTAGAAAGTGAATTAAAAGTTGGGGAGAAGAAATAAACATTTTGATGTTTGCTGATGACATAGTAATTCTACAAGAGATGGCAAATGACATGTAAAGTCAGTTGAATAGAATGGGTTATTGCTGATTTTTATTTATAGGCTTTGGGCTGTGGTCCAAGTGATATTTATCTGCCTAATGTTTTGTCTCTAGCACTGAGAGACAAACTGTTAGGCAGTGAAATATAGCCTAAAGAGCATAAAACAAAAATCTCCAGTGGTGCAAATACCAGCCATGAAAGCCTTTGTTACAGTGGATGATGTCTTGAGAAGAAGTTGTAATATGAACATCAACAGAAGGAAACAAGGTTAATGGAATGTAGCCAAATTACAGCATGCAAATGTTGCAGGAGTTGGGTAAGAAAATGAGACATTAAAAACAGTAGAGGAGTTCGTTAAATGGACGGCAAAATAACTGATGAGGGCTGAAGTATAAGGGATATAAAATGCATATTGGCAATAGCAAGAAAAGCATTTCTGAAAAAGATGAATTTGTTATCATAGAATATAAATTTAAGTGTCACAATGTCTTTCCTGAAGGCTAGATAAGAGAATAAATGAGTTTCTGAAATGGGTTTGCTACAAAAAAATGCTGAAGATTAACTGGGTAGATTGAATAACAAATGATTTGAAGGAAGGTATCTTTTGATAGGATACAGCAAGGAATTGTCAGTTTGATAATGGAAGCGCGTGTGTGTGTGTGTGTGTGTGTGTGTGTGTGTTGAAGATTATAAAAACAACTATTAAACAACTACTACCATCAGAATAACCTGTGGTGCTGAAGTGTTATGTGGTCTCATAAACAACATGAATCAACTGTAGTATATTCCTTGAAGTGTGGTGTTATACGTTCTGTCGGTAACACCAGTGAACTTTATTTGTGTATTTTGATTGTAGATGTCAATCATATGTTTTGTTTGTAACATGTTGTTTATTTCTTGTGATGGAGGTTTTGATCTTATTGTTTCTACACCTATGTAAGCCCAGTGGATGTAGCAGTCTGTTGAGAGGAATGATGTTTCAGATTGTGTTGTAACCGAAGTGTCAGATTCCACCTGTCGGCTTTGACCTGTGACGTAAGGCTGTTGTGGTGTGTGACGTCACAACGGCGCGAAGTTTAGTTTGTGTGAGTGGCGTGTTTGTAGGTGTCGTTTTGATGTGATCGGTGATGCTCTCTTGTGGTGTGTTTATGTGGTGTTTGTTAGGTGATGTTTTTGGTTTAGTTTGTGTGTGTGGTGTGTTTATAAGTGGCATATTGTTGTGGTTGGTGGTTCTCTCTGGTGATGTGTTTATGGGTAGCATGTTATGTGGCGTATAGGGTTCATTTGCGTGGGAGCATTGCACATATGTGGTAGCCTATTGGTGGTGATTGTGCTTTCAGCGGAATATTTTTCAGTGAGTTAACGATTTTTGTTTTGTTATGTCGGCATTAGTATAGTTTTTTTTTCTGTTTGTCTTGTGTGAACTTTGGGAAATTGCTTTGTTTATGCCTTTGATAAGTATGGATATGACTGACAAGGTAAACAGTTTTCGGTTGTCGGCCATGATGGGGGACAGTGCGTTGTCTGTAATAAAATTACTTCAGCTATTCGGCCTGTGAAGTCGTGAAGTGTTCAGTGAGTCGTGAAGAAATGAGGCTTACTAAAGTTCCGGCATCTTGGACCAGGGACGGCTATATGTGGAGATGTTGTAAGGTTAACAGGTCAAGGGAAGTGTTAGATTCCAATTTTGTTGGTTTGTTGTGCTTTTCGAGGTTGTGATGATTGTGGACATGTTTTTAATTTTGGTTTTCATGATTTGGTATTGGTAGTTTGTGTTGACCAATATAGGTCAAGGGAAGTGTCCGATTCCAGTGGATATTGTATTTAGTTGATTTTGGGAAGGTTGTGGTTGTTTTATTTTATTGTTTTTGTCATTTCGTTTAGTGGAATGTGTTTATTTTTAGTTTGTCCCCACCCAAAAACCCCCAATTTTCCCCGTTAGTTTCATTATATTTTTGGAGGAATATGTATTTGATGGTTTTTTGATCTATTATTGTGTTTGTTGTCATGTTTACGTAATGATGTCGTAGTCGTGATATGGGAGTTGTTGTGAATGGTTGTTTCCGCCATATTAGTGACGTCATTGGTCAAAGCAGACAGGTGGAATCGGACATTTCCGTTTAACCTTTTTTTATTGGGTCATTTGAACTACTGATACCAGACATCAGTTTAGATGTGTGACATATGATGAATGTAACATATGTCATGTGCACAAACAGAATATTGGGGATATTAGTTTTGCATCTGTATAATATTTAGGAATACAAGCTGGGGAGGAAGGGGCGGGGGGTGCAGATGGATCAGTAGTGTAATCCGAGGTCTAGATTTGCTTTTAAGGGGACAGTTTTATTGTGAGTTGATAAAACCAATGAATGTGAAGTTGAATTGACATAGTGATCTTTAGCATAGTACATGGTCTAGGTTAGATTAAAAGATTACAGTTTGACTGTGAGTTGGTGAACCCAACAGATATGATTTTTATGAGAATTACTGTAATTCTTGTTATGGCGTGTATGTTGTGGATGTTGGATTTCAACAACTCGTTTACGTCTGCCATCTCGATGATGACATCACTTATAATATATACGAAAACATCACTTAATCTGACACATCTAAGTTGTAGCCTTGGGCCTAGTTTAGCTTGGAAGGTGACAATGTGGTTGCGTGTTACTACTGAAACCAATGAATGCAATAGAACAATCTTTTTCTAAATATCGTTGTGCATGCCATAGTTACATTTCTGGCCTTGATCAAAACCACCATAACTCCTCTTTTCTCTCTGTGGTTACATGTTAGTTTTTTGTATGTTTGATGGCATAAATAACAAAAATATGCCCAGCACAAAATCCATCCATCCTGTGGAGATGTCAGAAGTATATCGTGTTTTATTTTGCTAAAATTTGTGTTTTGTTAGTGACATTAACCATTGGCCTTTCTGTAAGGCATGTATCTCTGGCATGTTGATGACTATATAAACATCTTATCTTTTCAGTATTGCATTGTTAACTAGTCCCACTTTATATTTACCAGACAATCTCCTAGGTATTCATTGTTCACCACAACATTGTGTTGTATGATAAAACTCAGCACTTGTAAAGGCATTAGAATAAATTGAGCTTTAAGGCTTTCTACTTCTCCATAGCAAAGTCAATTAAGAATAGTTAAATTTTAAAAGTTCTTATTTCTTAATAACTCAGTCTTATGTGAATATTTGAGTGGAGCACTTTAGGGGTTCAAGAGAAAGAGAAAGGCCTTTGCTGCAAGAGAGGCCACACAAAGTGAGTGCAGCCATACAATACATACAAGTCACCAGCTGCATCACTGTTTTCTACGTTAAAATTAGCTTTTATAGGGGATACAAGTTTCTTGTAGTAACACAATCAATTTGGAAAATAAGATAAGAATAAAAACAGGGTTAGAACATGTTTGAATAATTGCTCTGGGTGCTATTCAAATTTAAACTAAAGCACCGCCATCTTGTCGCATTTTCTTTGATCTTCATAAGGCCTGCAACAGAACTTGGCACCATCACATGTTACTTACACTCCATGGGCGGGGTCTTTTATTCACCAGTTCCTGTCCCACCAGTCATTCAGGGTTCTCAGTTCTCTGCAAACTGAGGAGAATGGCATTCCCCAGGCTTCCGTGTGGAGTCTCTCTCGTTTCCTGTTCACTATTAATGGACTCGTGGCCTGTGTCAGACCGGTGGTCACCACTGCTCTGTATGTGGATGATTTCTGTATTGGAGCTAGTTCCCAATCAGTGGCCTCTGCAGTGTGACAGCTCCAGGATGCCATCCAGCATCCCTTAAATCATGGTGGTGCATTTCTGTCACTTTACTACAGTCCATCCTGGTCTGGAACTCTACTTCGATGACCAATGCCTGTCTGCAGTCTCCCAGTTCCATTTCTTCGGGGGTCTTCTTTTTGACAACAAGCTTACTTGATTGCCCCGTATCTGTCTTCTGAAGATTGGCTGTTTCCATAAACCCAGTGTCCTTTGCTTCCTTGCCCACATGCTTTGGAGCAGCAATCGTTTGACGTCCACTTTATGGCTCAGCTGCCCCTTTAATACTGCTCTTCTTGGACTCAGTTCACCATCGTGATATCTATTTGGCCACCAGTGCCTTTTGCACCAGCCCAGTTGATAGTCTTCTGGTTGATGCTAGGATCCCTCCCCCTTTCTGTTCAGCAGTCACATCTCCTGGTTTCCTGTGCTATTTCTTTCTGCTCTTTTCCTGCTAAGCCCTCCTATTCTATTTGTGGCTCTGGGACGTCACCAACCCACTGCCCATCCTTTGGTATGTTTACCAGTTGGGTTCTCTCCCAAACACATCCCTTGTTTAGTCCCTTGGCCATGGATTCAGATGATTCTGTTTCTAGTTCCAAAAGGTTCCAGTGCTGTTCTATTGCTTGTTCTGCCTGCTTGCATGGGAGTTTCAGGATGCTGCTTTTTCTTACACCAACGGCTCTAAATCTGCCTATGGGATATGCCTTCAAATCTTCTGTTGGCACAGAACACCATCTCTCACCTGCAACTTGTGGGGTGTTTACTGTGGAACAGATGGCAGTTTACCAGATCCTGTGCTTTATTGAACTGTCTTCTTCACCCGAGTTTTTGTATGTGTGGACTTGATGAGTGGCCTTCTGGTGGTTTTTCCGCCAACGCTTGGTGTCTGCCACCCATGACCTTCTCACCAATCTTGACCATTCTGCTCATTTGGTTGTGTTCCTTTGGGTTCCCAGCCACATGGGTATCCCAGATAATGAGCTTGCCGTTTGTCTGGCTGAGGGGTGGCCAGCCACCTACCCCCTCCTCTCCATGACCTCTTGGAGGGTAGATTTGCTGTTTCGCGTCAAATTTCTTTTCGCTTACTCGTGGGCCAAACCTTGGTTGGGCCACCCCACCTTTCTAATGAACTTCATGTAATTAAGGGGACTCCCACCACGTGGTGTTGTTATAACATCTGCCATCTTCGAGTCAACCATACCGGGTTGACCCGAGGTTTTCACTCTGTAATGAGCTCCCGCCCCTCCTTTTGTAGCTATGGGTCTTCCTCATGGCGATCCAACTGAGTGAGGTGGCACAGTGGCTAGCAGATTGGACTTACACTCGGAAGGACGACGGTTCAATCCCACATCCGGCCATCCTGATTTAGGTTTCCGTGATTTCCCTAAATCGCTCCAGGCAAATGCTGGGATGATTCCTTTGAAAGGGCATGACCGACTTCCTTCCCAGTCCTTCCCTAAATCCGATGAGACCGATGACCTCGCTGTCTGGTCTTCTCCCCCAAACAACCCAACCCATGGTGATCCATATTTTGCTGGACTGCTCCCACCTTTTGACCCTTTGAACTAAATATGCCCTCCCACTCTCCGTCTCACAAGTTTTAGGAGATGACCCTCTCATGGTTACATCCTCCCAAATTTAAGTTCCTGAATTTCTTCCCAGAACTGGAGTCCCTTGGTTAATGTTGTTGTTTGTTTGGGAAGCCTTCCCTCTTGCCTCCATGCCAGCCAGGTATTCTCCCCCTTTTTCCCTTTATTTGATCTAGTCTTTTATGACAGTTAGTTCTTCTGTCTTCTTCCTATGGTGGTGTCCTCATTTTGTCGTGGTCATGGTATGGTTTGGGGATCAGGGTGGGTTGGCGGCAGTGCCAGTGTCCCATCACATGTAGCACCTCTAGGGTGCCCCCTGATCTCTTGCCCCCTTCCCCTTCCTCTCCTCATCTTTACTTTCCCTGCCACCTTGAAGTTCTTTTGTGTCCTTTTTTTTTTTGGCCAGTTTCCTTTCCCTTCGAATTTATTGTGCTGTTGATGTTGTTCCTTACGTAGCTTATGCCGCTTCGGATCATGGGACTGATGACCTCACTGTTTGGTCCCCTCTTCCACCCCTCACTCCAGTCAATCAACCAACCAGCCTTTCACAAATTTCATTGAGTGAGAAGGAAAACTTTTTCACAGGTTCCTTTCAGAATTGCTCTCTGAGGGCACTGTATAACACTATGATCAAAAGTATCCAGATATCCCCAAAAACATATGTTTTTCGTATTAGGTGCATTGTGCTGCCACCTACTGCCAGGTACTCCATATCGGCGACCTCAGTAGTCATTAGACATCATGAGAGAGCAGAATGGCGCGCTGCGCGGAACTCACGGACTTCGAACGTTGTCGGGTGATTGGTGTCACTTGTGTCATACGCCTGTATGCAAGATTTCCACACTCCTAAATATCCCTAGATCCACTGTTTCCCATATGATAGTGAAGTGGAAACATGAAGGGACACGTACAGCACAAAAGTGTACAGGCCGACCTCGTCTCTTGACTGACAGAGACCGCCAGCAGTTGAAGAGGATCGTAATGTGTAATAGGCAGACATCTATCCAGACCATCATTCAGGAATTCCAAACTGCTTCAGGAACCATTGCAAGTTGTATGCCAGTTAGGCAGGTGTTGAGGAAACTTGGATTTCGTGATCAAGCAGCTGCTCATAAGACACACATCAAACCAGTAAATGCCAGATGACTCCTCGCTTGGTGTAAGGAGCGTCGACATTGGACAACTGAAGAGTGAGAAAACAGCGACTTGTGAAGGTCACTGTCCTTATCCATCCAGCCCCCTCCATGTTCGCATTCCAGCACTACACAGCCGTCATTTCACCGCCACACCCAGTTTTTTAATTTCCTCTTTATTTCTCCCTTTCTGCTACTCCCCCCCCCCCCCCCCCCTCCCCACCTTCTCTCCTGCCCTCTGTCTAAACTGCAGCACTTCACTGTCTGCCACCCCCACCATACTATCTCTCCACCACCCTGCCCCAGACTCCTCCTTACCCCCGTCCAGTTGCCACTCCCATCATGCACTGGTGATGCTGCTCGTGCTGTGGTTTTAGTTGCTCTGTGTGTGTGTGTGTGTGTGTGTGTGTGTGTGTGTGTGTGTGTGTGTGTGTTGTTGTTGTTGTTGTTGTTGTTGTTGTTGACAAAGGCCTTAATGGCCGAAAGCTATAATTGTGTGAATCTTTTTGTTGTGCCTGTCGTGACTCAGCGTCTACGCTGTATGGTGAGCGGCAACTTTCCTTCTCAATATTGTTACATTCCATCCTGGGTTTTCCGTTGTTTTATTATAATAGAAAGGTGATTGCACCGCAGTAGGCTTTTTGGTTGTCATATCCACCTCTTTGTTGCCATGAATTGTGCCATACTGTCCTCCCAAAAATCTGTTAAGTGCTAGACAAGAACCATACAAAATGAATAATATGTTTTTGATTAACCCCCCACCCCCGTGACCAGTAACTGAAGCCTTTCACGGTGTTTGGTACTCAAAGAAAGGTTATTTTCAAATCCCATGATGTAGTTACAGAGTGAGATTGTTACAAAAAGATGTGGAAACCTCACTGTCAAACTTTGGAAAGTCCATGCTGCCTGCAGTTCCCCCCATCACAAAAAAAAAGAATGAAGTGTGCGCTGCCCACTCCTCCAAATTCTTGTGTTAGTTGTAACTGGTGGGTTGCTATTGCAGAATCACGAATAAATAACATTTTTATTGTATGTCCGTTATTTAACTTAATGAAGATAGCAATATACTGAAATTTATAATGTTTAAATGCTTATGCTGTGATCTGTAGTAACTATAATGAAATAAAAATCTGTGTTTCCTGAACAGCTGAAGTTCAGTGAAGAACTGATGACAGTAAATTACTTTGTCAGTATGCTGAACATAATTCCTTTTTTGACACTGGGTAGGCAGTCATTGCTTTACAGCAGCAGATGTTATTGTGCTGTCTAAACATTATCAACATTGGGAGACAGAGCACTTGTAGAGATCATGAATATGTCATTCAGTCTACATTTAAACCATAGTTGAAGGTGGTTGCCCTGAATTGAACTGTTGATTGTCAGAATAAAATAATGCAGTAGATGAAGTAATTTACTGTCTAGCAGAGTTCACACGATACTGATCATTTAAGGAAAGCTAAAACTGTGGAAATCCGGTACAGACATCTGCCTTTCATATCCATTGCCCTTGACAGTTCGAGCAATCCACACATTTCTCATAAAGTTTCTCCTACATCCTTATTTACAGAACTTTTAGTCCCACATTACAGTGAGGGTTTGTCTAGGCAATGTTGAAAATACTGATAGATACTGGACTGAAACTGAAGCTTTTGAGTGAGTCTGTAAGAAATATATGGATTACTCAGTTGCCAAAAGTAGGAATCTTACTTTAACACCCAGTTGTTACAAGGTTTTGAAATACTTTTTCTTCATTGTTAACTATATTATTTGTTAATGTGATTTGTGCCTTTTAAATACACACATTTATCATTAACATTGTGTTGTTTCAGGTTTTGCTTATGGGTAAAAGTGGGTCAGGAAAGACCTCAATGCGATCCATAATATTTGCAAATTACATTGCTCGAGATACTCGACGATTGGGTGCTACAAGTAAGTAATAGTGTTTTTTCCGATGTTGATATCGCATATTGTACCAGTAGCAGTACCAAATACTTTATTTTTTAATAATGACTTTTTTTATGACAGTTGATGTTGAGCATTCACATGTACGCTTCCTTGGAAATCTTGTTCTCAACTTGTGGGACTGTGGTGGGTAAGTTACTGCTCTAACCTTTAATGTTATCTGGTAACACCAGTATGAGATTGCTGCATTTGCCCCTTTGTTTTTAGGCAGGAAGCTTTTATGGAAAACTATTTTGCTAGCCAGCGTGACAACATATTCCGAAATGTTGAAGTCCTAATATATGTCTTTGATGTTGAAAGCAGAGAACTTGACAAAGATATGCATTATTACCAAAGCTGTCTTGAGGCCATTCTGCAGAATTCCCCTGAGGCAAAAATTTTTTGCCTGTTGCATAAAATGGACTTAGTTCAAGAGGATCAGAGAGATATGGTATATAAGTCTGTGGCTTTCTTTGTTTGTCAACTAATTTTTAAATATAGTTTTGATGTGTGCGGCTTATTGTAAGTTATGTATATGGTAGTCTGTAAGTATATGACTGTGAAATGTTAAGTTAGTTTTCAGATTATTTTTTAAATTATGAACCACTTTTATATCTGAATGCTACAGATCTTCCGGGAACGAGAAGAGGATTTGAAAAAATTATCGAAGCCACTTGAATGCACCTGCTTTCGCACATCTATCTGGGATGAAACATTGTATAGGGTAACTTTCAGTGACATAATTTTTCTTTTATATTGTTGTTACTGTGTTAATCAGCTTTAGTGGTTATGTTTTCTCCAATTTTACTTATAGCAGTATGTTAAACATTTTGGCCAGCATATTTATTTATGCTTGTTCAGAAATCTATTGTCATTGCTCCAGCATAATTAGTCAATTTTGACTTTGTTCTGTTGCAGCATTATTTGGTGCACTGAATGGTGTCCAGGCTCTTAATTTAAAAAGGAATTGCCACAACATGTGAAGTCATCACATCCTTTTAGTTGTTATTAGTAAACAAGAGTTGAGACAAGTGTGGAAGATTCTCCCATGACAGATGGGGGTAATTGCTTGGACTTTTATGTTACAAAATTCACTAATGGGTATCAAAGCAAACCTATGTATTAAGTTTCGAATGCTAGATCTCAGCAATAATTTCCATTTCTGTAGAGAGGAATATCTTGGGTACCTACCCATATGTACTAGCAGTTCTTAAAATCTACAAACATGATACAGAATTTTATTTTATTTTGTCCTCAATATACAACTTTTGTGAAGTAAGACAAAGGAAATCTTGGTGCATCAAGTAATGCTTTGGCAGAACAGAGACAGAATCTAGAATTGATATCATAGCAATGTAAAAATGTGTTAAGCGCGTGTAAACAAAAATATGTTTTCCAGTGTATTCCTTCGCTCTTGCTCGAAGGTAAATTTTTCAAATCATTGGTTGTTGGAAGTGCTGTGGAATAAGGTTGAGAACTTTTAAATACAAATCAGCTTTGCAATTATTTAATTAAATAATTACTACTAGGTACCAAATGGCAATAACTCAAGCAGAACTGACAGTAAGAGATTAAGAACATTGCTGAATCTCTAGCAGTTGCAACTTATAAATAGTAAACAAAACAAGAAAGGGCAACTACTTGCTTGTTACACTGGTGGTTGGCAGATAAAAACACACAATAACATGCAAACTTTACCAATATTCATGTTACCTCTTTCTTTTTTAGCAGAAGTTCAAACTCTTCACCATGCTTTCATGGAACACTACCTACAATTCTCCATAAAAACCAAACCCACCACCTCCTTTCTAATCCTTTTGGCCAGTCCTGTTCTCACAAATAATTATTTTGCATCAAATGCTAAATCTACAACCAAAAATGTTGTTCAGTCAGCTCAGAACCAGATTTTCTCTACCTTCTCTTGCCATGATACCATCCTATGCTAACTAGGTTGTGGGCCACTTACAAGAATCCTTCCAACACACTAACACCTGGAATCCTTTGTTTGGTTTAGACTTGTTGACATCATGTTTGTAGTCTGGGTACATAGCAGGGATAGCCTTTACCCTTCCTTTCAGAACCTCGACATGCACTCGCAAATCAGTTTCCCTAGCTCTTTTTAACCAGATAAGCTGTCTCCATGGATGTTTCTCTCTCACATACAAACACCTCCCTTTAAAAAGTTTATATTGAAGACAGACGGAAAACAGTACCTTCATTCTGACAACAGTCACTCACTCCATATTAAGCAGTCCTTCTCCTACAGCCTTCAACATGCAAGCAGTGCATGTGCAATGAGAAGCAGGTGTTACCCAAATGTGCTAGTAACCTTTCCAGGTCCTTTGCAGGTGGGTAATATCTTGTCTATTTAGTTCAGAAAGAGATGTTCCCCGCCATCTCTTTCCGTAACACCAAAACACCATTGACATGCCCAATTAGCGCAATATTCTAACCCATCCCTAAACCAACTCTGCTTATTCACCACATGGTACCTTCCTTTGTGGACAATACAGTTGTACAAGATCGTAATTTCCTACTGCTATTCAGTCACAGGCATTTCCTACTCTATAAAAAAAACAGGATTGCATGTGAAAGGAGCTGTGTTATATACCAGCTGCACTGCAACACTGTGCAACATTCTGTGTTGGGATTATTGCAAATCAGCTGTCTATCTCCAAGAATGACCACGGCCAAACTTTAACCACAAATGAGATCATGAAGTTGCCGTTGTGCTGAGTGTAGCACCACCAATGCTTTCAAATTGATTCTCTAGTACATGTGTCATTTGGATCCTCTTCCTCCTAGAACCAGCACCAGTTCATCTGAGCTACATAGATGGGAACTATACCTCCAGTGTATCCTCCACTCTGTGAATCTTCCTGGCCTAAACCTCTGCCAGTCCCCTTAAAACCCCTGTACATGTACTCTCACTCTTTGCTCTCCTGTCATTTTGTACACCACATCTGCTTTGCCCAATCCTTGTACTCGCCTTGCCCCCACACCTCTCTACCTCTTGTCTCCCCTCTGTTACACTTCGCCACCCCCCTCCCACCTCCAGTCTTATTTGTTTGGTGATTGTCAACTTTTTCAGGCATACCAGCTGTCCCACTATCATGCCTCCCATAACCTCATCATGCTTTCCTTGTCCCCTACATCTTATCTTCCTCATAGTATCCATACACCTTCCGTCTTCCCTGGCACCTAACTGCCTGAGCAACCACACGCAAGCCAGTATCATTGTGGTTGTGCGTTTGAGTGTCTGTATTGTAGTATGCACATGATGCTGTTTACTGAAACTGGGAAAACAGTGGTAGCTCAAAAGCTGATGAAATGTTTGTGATGGTACTTTATTACTGTGTATTGTGCCTCAACCACCTACAGAAAGGTTAGTGCCTTTCCTTATTTTTGTTTATTTTTTCCTTCCTGAAATTTCAGTTATTGTAATAGAACTCAAAAATAGTTGTTTTTGGAACAGAAAGGGAAATGGGGAAGTAGAAAGAAAGGCTAATAAGTAAACAAGGCTGACAAATTCACCCCAAACTGGGAAGTGGAGTCAGAAACTACAGTGAGGTTCCACCACTTGTGACATTGTATTACTTACTACAGTTACTGTGTGGAGCTGGGAAAGTCACTAAGCAAGCCAACCAAATAATGAACGGGGTCAAGTAACAGGTACCAAAGTATTGTATTGCAAAGAACTTCATTCACTACACTGCAGTGGCATCTAGTGAGCCATGCTGGGTATTTGAAGCAGCTCATGAGAGGCTGTACCTCCTGTAACACCGGCTCACTAAAGATTATGCCCACTATATTCTCCGTGGTATCTTACGTAAATGGGACTAGGAGATACTGGTTTGAAAATTATTAACACATTTCATTTCAAGTCTGAATTGATATCGAGGTCATAGGATACTTTTGAGCTAACATTCAATATTTAGCATACATAGTATCAATAATGTCCACCTCATAGCTGAGCAGTGCAGCTGACTACCATTCGGAAGACCTATGTACATTTCCCAGTACTTCCACGGATATTTTTTGTGCAAAGAACAGGTTGCATTCAGCCTCCTGAGACCAATAGAGGAGCTCCTAGAATGAGAAGTAGTGGCACCAAGGCTCACAAGACAAGCTAACAAGCCAAGAGAATGATGTACAGCCCCATGGCTCTCCTTACTACAGCCAACAAATCATGTTATTCAATTTGTACGTTGAGCAAGCAATAAAGGGAAGCAAAGAAAAATTTGGAGTATGAATTAAAGTTCAGCGAGGAGAAATAAAACCTTTGAGGTTTGCTGATAACATTGTAATTCTGTCAGAGAGAACTTGGAAGAGCAGTTGAACGGAATGGATAACGTCTTGAAAGGAGGGTACAAGATGAGCATCAACAAAAGCAAAACGAGGATAATGGTACTAGTCAAATCAGATGGAAGTAGTCATATAAGATGATGCTGAAGGAAGAAGATTAGGAAATGAGACACTAAAAGTAGTAGATGAGTTTTACTATTTGGGCAGCAAAACAACTGATAATGGTTGAAGTAAAGAGGATATAAAATGTAGGCTGGTTATGGCACAAAAGCATTTCTGAAGAAGTGAAATTTGTTAACATCGAATTATAGAGTTAAGTGTTAGAAAGACGTTTCTGAAGGTGTTTGTCTGGAGTGTAGCCATGTATGGAAGTGAAACATGGATGATAAACAGTTAAGATAAGAAGAGAATAGAGGCCTTTTAAATGTAGTGCTACAGAAGAATGCTGAAAGATGGATGGGTAGCATGTAAGTAATGAGGAGGTACTGAATAGACTTGGGGAGACAAGAAACTTGTGACATAACTTGATTAAAAGAAAACAAGGGATCACCAATTAAATATTGGATGGAAAGGGGGGGGGGGGGGGGACCTTAGAGGGACATCAAGAGATGAAAACAATAAACAGATTCAGAAAGATATAGATTGGAGTAGTTATTAGGAGATGAAGATGCTTGCACAGGATAAGAGTAGCATTGAGAGCTGCATCAAACCAGTCTTTGGACTGAAGACAATAGCAGCAGCAACAACAACAACAACCGCAGCAGCATTATAACACAGTCCTCAGGGGTCTGATCGTGTGTTTAGTTTTTTGTAAGAGTACCAATAATGATTTGCCAGGAATTAGTAGGTCAAAGATAGTAGTTAAACTTGAAAGAACCACTTGTGCATTAGGTATAGAAAGGCAAAAAGTGTGGAAAAGATGGGGACAGGAAAGGAGGATACATGATGTAACTGGGGAAATAATAACAATGAAGTTTAATAGAGAAAAATTGACACTAAAAGAGAGGGAAGAAATACTGTGTAACTGAGAGGGTTAGGGTGTGAAGCCCCACGTAAATTTAGACATAATGGACAATACGTTAAGAGCCATTGCCCAGCTTTTTGTAATGCTAGTGTGGGAAGGAGGAATACAAATAACCAGAGTGGTGAAATACGAACCCATATCTGTTATATTCCGTAGCATGTTCATTAGTGCTTTGTATTTGATTTTATAGGCTTTTGCAGTATTCTGACTAGAGCACATATGCTATAGTTTATTTATAATGTGTCTCTCATATTGTGCCTATCAATATATGCCATTACATTATTAGCATCCTGACTTTTGATATTTAGTTAGTAGTTATTTCTAACTTCTTTTTCACTCACTGCCTGTCTTCTAATCCAGTGTTTGAAATGATTCACATTTCATTCTTGCATATGTTGATATCACAATATCTTTCTCTTTCTTCTGCTGAAGGAATTATTTTAAAGTTCTACAAGCTACAGATTAAAGGCTTTATTCAAATTAATTTGTAAGTCTGGCTTCAGTATTTTGTCTCTGTAAATGTTTGTATTCATTTTTGACCTCCACATTAGTTACGTTTTTTTGTTGTAGGCATGGTCGTCTATTGTGTACATGTTGATACCAAATGTGAAAGAACTTGAACAAAGTTTGAATCTGTTTGCAAATATAATAGATGCTGATGAAGTTCTTCTGTTTGAAAGAGCAACATTTTTGGTTATTTCTCATTGCCAGCGTAGGCCTCATAGGGATGTTCACAGATTTGAAAAAGTATCTAACATTATTAAGCAATTCAAACTTAGCTGTAGGTAAGTTTATTGTAAGTAAGTGCACTATCTTTCCTGAGTGCAACAATTTATTGTGAATACCTGTGTATGTAATGTGACAATTCCAGTACTAACTTTTGTTATTATCAACAGCAAGTTAGCAGCACAGTTCCAGAGCATGGAAGTAAGAAACAGCAATTTTGCAGCTTTTATTGATGTTTTTACATCTAATACCTATGTAATGGTTATTATGTCAGATCCAGCAATACGTAAGTATATCCAGTGTGTTGTACCTATTGTTGTTAGTTTGTTTATGGGTGCTGTAAAGGAATAAATAACTGATACTGCTTTAAAAAATACAAAATTATATTTCAGGTATGTCGATCTCATAACTTTTTACAAATAAATATTATGGAATGTTCTCTCTCACATTATTTACAAATGAACATTATTTACATTCTTCATCTAATATATTACAGTTTCATAAAATAAACATTCATTTACACAGCATTCTTAAATATAATTATCAGTGAAAAATTGTATACAAATCTGTACAGATTGATGACACATTACTTGTACAAAAAATAGGAATACTGATACAGTAATCATTCATTCTTAGCATGATCTACATGCATTAATCACAGCAAGAAAACTCAACATTGTTCATACACAATGATTGTACACTTTTCACTATAAAAAACATGTACATGTGATTGTACTCAGTCAAGAGCAGTCTTTTTCATAGTTTCCATACTGTAGTTCTGATTTTGCCTGTAAACAAAAAAGAAAAATTATTTTACGTGTGCAGAAATTATTTTGGAAGTATTTACATCAATATTTTAGAGGGGCACATAGGAGTTTTCCCCACCATCAAGTAAAGTTTAATTCTTAATCAAGTTAATGATGTAAATTAATGAATGTAAACAGACTGTATCTTGAAACACTGCACCAGATTTATGCATTCTGCAATGCAAGCTAATTGTTTCAACAATTCCTCATTGTGAAAAAGCCTTTATCATTGTTTCTCATTTAAAATCAACTGGAAGTTAAATTTATTCTGCTTCTAGGGTTCCATACCTCAATTGATAAAAACAGCAAGAGTCCTAATCACACTTAATCTAGTTTTTTTAGGATCCTCTCTCTATTTAGTTTGTCGTCCTTTTTCTCAGCATAGTTAATTGCAAATATTTAGACCATCCATTGCACTTCGATAGACAGTATGTTTTGGACAAGGTCATTTCAGTATT
Organism: Schistocerca serialis cubense; assembly: GCF_023864345.2. Taxonomy (NCBI): domain Eukaryota; kingdom Metazoa; phylum Arthropoda; class Insecta; order Orthoptera; family Acrididae; genus Schistocerca; species Schistocerca serialis. Next base: position 595,624,819 of record NC_064639.1, read on the forward strand.
TAATGGAAATAATACTTTGAAATATAAAATGTTCCTTATTGTTGTTTAATAATTTTTACACTAATATTACACTGTAGTTGATAGCTTGTAAGAAACAGCAACATTTTTTCTAGAAACTTATTTCATTTTCTGTTTTTTCAGCTTCTGAGGCTACACTGATAAATATTCGCAATGCAAGGAAACATTTTGAAAAGCTTGAGAGAGTAAGCCAAGCACAGAGTGCACTCTCTAAATAAGTTGGTCTGGACACACTTTGAGATTAAAACAATCCTCTGCAATGTAAGGTTTCATAAGCATATTTTTGAAGCACACCATGTGGTAAAAGATTCATAAAGCAAGCATGAATCTCTACACCTTGAATCTGCTGCGTGTGATTTCATTGTGCTATAATTTATCATATGTGCGTGTGGCTATTGTTTGAATTATGACCTTGCAATAGTTTTGTAGCAAAAACTGTACCATCTTCCAGTCTGCATTTTCTTTAACTGTGAGTGGCTTGAAGTATGTGGTCATAATAGGAAAGAAAATTAGCTTTTATGAAAAAAGCCACTGCTTGTCAAATATGCTACCGGTCTTTCAAAATGTTGAGAGAGGGAGAGAGTGTGAGTGCTGTATTTCTTGTATTTCTCTGCTCTCTATTGTATATTGGTGCTATTAGAAATTCTATCAGTGAAAGCCAAGGGATCACATTTTGCTACATTTCTTTCTGCATATTTTTATATTGGAAGTATTTGATAAGAGACATAAACATTTGTTGTTGCTGTCACAGAACAGATACTGCTGATGGTTGCATGTGCATCTCATTGTTGGGTAGTATAAATTTTATATGTGTTACTTCAATGTATGCCAATTGTTGTTAAATAAAAAAAAATAATTTGCATCTTACTAATGCTTCATTTGTGTATCATACATATCACTCAGCCAGGCACACCGGTAACCTGGTTGAGAGGAACTAACTTTGTCACTTGACCAGGTACAGTCATGTTTCAGTGCCAAGTAGGACACATTGTCACCTTGTAGGATGAGCATGAGAAGAGATCAGAAAAAGTGGATTGCAGAAAATGCCTTTACGTAAAGCTGTGGTAACTTGCTTAACCACTAATTCTGCTGACTATAAAAATGAGAAATATGAGGTAATGAACAATACAAGGATGGCGATGGAAGGTACAAGAAAATGATGACAAGCAAATGTCCAGTAAGTTAATGGTACGCAAATCTTGCAACGAGGGACATTACGTGGAGTGGAGCAGGATTCATGTGCCTGCCCCAAAGCAGAACAAATGAAATGACACAGTTTATAGATAAATGTATTATTACACAGCAAATTCTATAATATTTTGAACAATACAAAGAAAACTGTCTTTGAAAAAACTTCAGAACTGAACTTCGAGGCTAGCAAAGAAACTCTGAGAAAACTGTTCCTTGTACGGGATATTATTTTAAAGGGCACTTGCATGAGTCGGTAATTAAATGCAGATGAGGCAACATACTTGCAAAAAGAGCACAATACATTAATTTTTTTGATAAAAAATTAAGCATCAGCATTACGCAGTCCAGTTGTGATTTACTTATTTGTGCATAGTGATAGTGCCCAGGACGCATTGTGAAACTACAGTGCCAGGTAATGATTCATTACTGTGAATGCAGAATTTTATTTTGTGGTCATTTCTCCTCTATGACTATAATACAAAAACTTCACACTATCATGTAGAAATGGACAGAACAGAATTAAAAATACAAAGAGAGAAGTAAAGCCAAACTTTTGACAGTTAAGGAGCACCAAAATTTGCCTCTTTATTCTGCCGACAAAATCTTGCAAGAAACCTGTTTCGTGCCTACTGCCTCCATACTACCTAGTCCTAAATCCTGTAGAACTGGTCTGGAGTCTTGCAACAAATAATATCCGAAATTGTAATACAACATTAAGCGTCTCACTCTTTCGGCATAACGCTACTTTAATGTTTTTTTCAACTTCGGTGCTTTTATATTAAAGTAGATTTTATGTTGCCCTCACAAGGCTGAGATAACCTCCTTCTAAACCTTTCCACCACAAAAATTTTTTGTGGTAATCAGAAATCAAATCCAGGCCCTGTACATTACTAGCAAAAAGCATTAACATTAGACTATGTGGCCAGTTTGCTTTTGCTGCAGTGACATTAAATATTGCTTTTGTGACATTAGAAGACTTCCAGAAAGTGTATGACAACTACTGGGGAAGAGAGACTTTGACGGACGAAGAAACTGAAAATATAATAGAATCAACTGGCATTATCAATCATGACTGAAACAGCAGACAACAAATCAACTAACAAAGCTGTGAAAAATAGCGACATCACTGTGGAAGGTAGTTGTATGGATACTGCCAGCGAAGTGTCGTGAGGAGCTAAGATGAGAAATACTGTACGTTCTGTTTTCGTTCTAAATGAGTACCCACCAGATGTGTAAGTGTGTGACAGAGCTTCAATAGTAAAATAATTGAGCATACACTATTCTACATCTCTTCCCTGCTTCTTGGGCTAAACATCAGTGCTGCCAGCCACTCTGGCCAGGCAACCAGTTTGTTCTGCCAGTTAATACAGACAGAATGAGAGCACTATTACAAGGCCTCATGGCTTAGCACCATGGCTGAAGGATGATTGATATTAATACTTATTTTGATTATAGGATACAGACAATGAAAACTTGCAAATTGTCTTAGGAACAGTTTGGCAGTTAAAATTAAAGCAAAATTGTTTTGGAATGTGCAACTTAGTCAGTAGCAGTTGCAGGCAACAGGCTTGGCAAAATGAAGAGAGTGGTGATATACTTTAGTGAAACATTACGATTTATGAACTAAAAGTTCTAACATTGACATATATGACGAGTCATACCAAGTCCAGAACCAAGAGAGGCATGCCCTAATGTGTGAATGAGATGAAAAGAAAAGTATGAGATGCCAATTTACTCTCTTTGAATTAGGAAGAATAAGAGGTTAACATTCCACTGATAAAGAGCCATTGACAACAAAGCTGCAGAAATATGGATAAAGTATTTATTTACGGTCTTGTTCAAGGAACTGGCAGTAGTTGGAGAGGGCGAACTAATAACTAAAAACTGTGGTGAGGCCCAGAGACCCATGAGATGCCAACCAGTTGCAATGTCATCCTCTGCCAATTGTGCCTTTTGGACATGATATGGAGGTTATGAGATCAGTATGACACTCTCAGTCACCAGCTTTCCAGACCTCGAAGCTCCTATTTCTCATTTCAGTAGCTCCTCAGCTGGCATCAGTAAGCTGAATGGACCCAGTTCCAGTACTCCCATTAATGAATAATCCATGGCAGTACTGGGAATCGAACTTGACAGTCGCACTGACCATTCGGGTACTGAGGGAGACTCTGGCAAAAACTAAATCGAGAAGATTTGAACACCAACACTCCTGAACCCTTAGTATGTGTATTTTTGCTTTTGGCTTATTTTACAAAGAGTAAGTTATTACAATTGCATCCTTTTATTCCATATTTATATTGGGTTATTAGTACTGTTTTCTTTTTGGCAGATGGAAATTTTTTGTGTTTTATTCATTTGCAGAAAACTGAACGGTAAGCAAAACTGTGAAACTGTTAAGTGATATGTGCAAATTTCCAACGCGCTCATTGCTGAGAGATAGTGATTTTCAGTAGGTGGCATTTTCAAGTTGCCTCTGAAGACCCTGCAGAAGCTGGCAGTTTTTTTTTTTTTTTGCTGTTAAGGATATTGTTAATACTTTTGTCAATTTTTATTAAGCTTTTTGTCCTTGGAATGGACCCATCCAATAGAATGTCAGGACAATCTCACATCACACACCATAAGACAGATAAACATGAACTCTGTTGCAGAGGACATAATGCAAAAGACAATTTTAGTGTAGGTCATTCATAATGGTGAATGAAATGATTAGATGAAATTACTTTGGGAGAGTCTTAGGCTTTTTAGCTTTTTTATTTACTGGTGTAGAAAATATTTTAATTATTAGTTGGGGTGAATCCACTGCTGCTTTTAGATTATTTATAGTACGTGTTAAAAATGTGCGGTGCTCATCTATTTTGGTGCTACGTCCAATAATTTTTTGCAGTTTGTAGTAAATGTTTTGCTTTGTTTTCTGACAGTGCACAGAACTATTGTGAAATCATAATGGCAAACAGCATATCATGTCTATAATTACGCTGTATTTGATAATAAGTGGCACTATAATGTACCGATTGCAGAATTCTTGGAGCAGCAACTACGTTTGGTAATTTTGTGGTGCTGTGGGTAGCAGAGATTGATCTTGACTATGACTTTGGCAGTGAGCATTTCATGCAAATGGGCAATGGCTTGTGGTGCTACTCTTACATTATGTTACACAGGAGTTGTAGCAAGGTTGACAGATTACGTAATGGCTCATGCATGCGACTGTGAGCCTGATAGTGGTACTATCTCTAATAAACTGCTTTGATTACATGAAGGTATGGCTATCACTGGGCAAAGCAGATGGTTGTGCATGAGGCAGATCTTTAGTAGTTGTTGTTTATGTGGTTGGATTAGAAGCAGGAGGGTTTGAAGGGTGGGTATGTTTGGTGGCTGTGAAGAAACTGCTCCACATGTCAAAGACATGATGGGAACTCCACAGACTTAAACAAAAGTGAATAATGTAAGCTGAATTGGAAGATAGATGGAACCAGGCAAATACTTCAGAATAAGTTATCACCTGTTAAGTTCTCCACTGTTTAAGACTTGGCGAAAGGGTAATTGTTTAGCAAGAACAGGAAATATCTGATATGAAGATTGAAAACTGTAAAATTTTTCATAACAAAGACAGCACTGCCACTAGAGGAGTTCTGGAGATGATGATTGTAGTGAAAACTCACAAAGTAACATTCAGAGTAATCAGTTCTGTTCAGCACTTTATCATTCCTGTTTAGTGTGCATAATTACTGAGCCGTAATGAAAATCTGGCCAATCGTGCTGGAAGTTGCTGCTTTTTTGATGCACGATGCTTTGTAATGGGATCCACTTAAAGTTGAGTAGTATAGCATTTACTAATTTGTGTGCATGATTCCTGTGCTTATGAAACATACATTACTGATTCAGACTAATGCAGGGAAAGTGAGGGAATTGACATTTTTGGAGCTTGACTATTCGTTATCTACACCTAGAACAGGGAACAAATTTCATTTATTGGGTCTTACACTCTCGCAACAAAAGTTATACTTAAAGGATTTGTTTATGTACTGGAGAAAGCCGATTTAGGAATCATCTCCAGGCAATTAAGATTAATAACACTAAATTGCAAAATCTTCAGTAATTGATAAATGAATCGTAAGAACAAATCAGTCTGAAATAACTAGTGTAGTACAGGGGAGTCTGCTCTACATTTCTAACAGTGAATTAGAAATTAACACCAGTGTAATAAAGTTAAAATAATAGCTGAGGTGTCTTTTGAGACTGCTAGTTGCAGAAGTGGCCTAGTTTCTTTTCCTTAATCCTTCACTTCACACAGTTTAATTTAAGGAGCAAAATGCAAATCATACACAGCTGAAAATTTAGTAAAATAAAGCCTGTGTGTATCTTAATATAAAATAGTAGGTGATAAATGCTTTCGAGAGACGTGAGACAGGGCATTTGGCATTGCTATCCTTCAATTCATGTTTGGATATTAGGCTTTTAAAACTTCTGTAACCCAGAGGTACTAATCAGCTGCATTAGACTGCTGCTGTATTTCATTAAAATAAATCGAAGTGTGTGGTACTTTGTGTTTGTATGATGAACTGTAGTGGCATGTAATTGGAAAACTGAAATAAAAATATAGGATGGCACTGACACGTTTATCAGTGAACAAAGTCAAGGTCATGCGAAATGGCTCGTAACATTACAGAGGCGGCAAGACAAATAAAACATAAATCAATACCTAACAATGTATGTGCTATATGCCTATTTCTCTCCTCTCCCCCCCCCCCTCCTTTCTCTCCCTCACATCCTCTCATATATTAAAGAGAGTCACTTGCAAGCCAAAACTACTCATGGTCTTAAACTTATTGTGCATATGTATTACAACCACAGTTTTCAAATTGCAGCTCTACATGAGCAGCAAAGTTCTTTTGGAAAAAATGAAATGTGATTTAGACATTACTTAATATTGCCACAGTTACTTAACCTGAAAAATTATTTATTATGGACCATCAGTTTATTTTCATAGTAGTCATCCAGACACTCACAAGAGCTGGGGAGCTAAAGCAGTAATATTGCTATTGCAAAATTTACCTCAAAAATGAAACACGTAACATTTTGTCAAGTTTTTCAAAAAATAAAATTTTATCCAGAAAAAAGAGAGGGTGGACTTGGAGGATACATTACTCATTAAATAGGGAAATTGCTCAGCCCACAAATCAAGATGCAATAGGACATGATGGTAAAATCAGCACTGAAATGCTAGTTATAGATGGTATTTGAAAACCCAAAAAGTTAACAACATTGCCAATTAACATGTCAGGAATAAATGAAGACCAGATTGAAAATAAAAGCAGAGATACACCATAAACAGACAGTAAAATAGAACAATGAAATGCCCACACATTTTCTGTTCAGATACCACATTCTTTTCCAACCATTTCTTTGCTATACTGTTCTTTCCTCATGATTACTACTGGTACAAAACATCCTCTTACCATTACCTACTCTGGCTCTTATCAAAGTAAGACCTGCTTCATTAATAGTAAAGTTAGTTTCGAAATGCCGTATATCTGGTGATTCAATAAGGACTTCAGAATTGGTCACTTGTGTACACATTTATTGGACTGACTAGAAGGGCTGTTTATGGTGTAATTATGTGGCAAAATATTAGGGGCTTTCAATAAGTAAGGCAACACTTTTTTTTCCTGAAAATGCTTCTTCTTATTCCTCACTTTTTTGGCTGCAAAACCCTATTTTTCAACATATTTCCATTCAATACAGTGGCCCTATGCCACGTTACGCAGAGGCCCTGTATGTCTGCATGGTAGCCCTCTTCTGGGTGATGTCAGAAACGTTTACTGCATCAGTAACTTATCCATCCTCTACGAACTGCTTCCTGTGGAGTGCATCCTTCATCGGGCCAAACAGATGGAAGGTGCGTGATCTGGACTGTATGTTGGGTCAGGAAGAACAGTCCAATGAAGTTTTGTGAGCTCCTCATGGGTGTGCAGACTTGTGTGAGGCCTTGCGTTGTCATGGAGAATGAGAAGTTCGTTTGCAGTTTTGAAGTGATGAATACACTGAACTCATTTCTTCAGTTTCCTGAGGGTAGTACAATACACTTCAGATTTGATTGTTGCATCATGAGAGAGTACATCAAACAGAAAAAACGCGAATTTACTGAGGATGCAGCTTTGACCTTTTTCGTCGGAGAAGAGGTGATGTGGCATCACTCCATGGATTGCCTTTTTTGTTTCAGTTTGAAGCGATGGACCAATGTTTCATTGCCTGTGATAATGTTTGACAAAAGATTGTCACAGTCAGTTATAGCGTGCAAGCAACTCCATACATATGCGTTTTCATTGCTCTTTATGGTCTTCTGTTAGGCAGCAAAGAACCCAGCAGGCACACACCTTTGAGTACCACAACTGGTGGACGAATATGTCAGTCCTACCAACAGAGAGGTCCAGTTGCGCGGCGAGGTGTTTGATTGTGTTCCGCCAGCCACGTTGAATGAGTGTGTTTGCACATTTCAACATTGCAGGAGTCACAGCTATGTGTGGCTGGTTAGCAGGCAGGAGATCTGACTGGTCAATGTGACCTTGTTGCGATGATACAAATGAGGCATCTAGTCATCATCACCAAACAACTCACCATGCTTTTGTTCATTGCCAGGTCTCCCTAGACATTCTGCAAGCACCTATGAATATCTGTAATGCTCTGGTTTTCTGGTAAAAGAAACTCAATGACAGTTCTCAGCTTGGAAAGCACCTCCATTACAGATGCCATTTTGAAGGCACATATAGCAGTGCTACATATCAGGAGTTCATGAAACTGTAAGGGTTCAAGTGTGGATAATCCATGACATCTCACATGAAATACCGCATGTTTTGCATTACTTATTGAAAGTCCCTCGTACGTCAAATTTTTTCATTCATAGTAATAAATCAGACTCCTCAAAGCAATAATGCCGATTGTTTTAATATGATTGTGTTCACAGCTTCTGAATGTGCTTTGTTTTGAATAATCAAAGAATGTGACAACTTTACAACAGAATTTTCAAATCACATGATAAATTTTTGAGTGTCATATTTGGTACAGTGGGGCCAGCTACTCATAACATAATAAAGCAATTATGATTCCAAAAAGACTGCTAAGTCAGATTGCTTTATTTGTTACAATAAGCCCTACTTCTGCAAATAACCATTGTCAGGGCATCTGTAAGTGAATAGTGCATAATTTTGGCACAATATTTCCAACATTCTTGGTAAATATTAACTAGAAAACATTATTATAAAATCTGAATATAATAGAGGGAAACATTCCATGTGGGAAAAATATATCTAAAAACAAAGATGATGTGACTTACCAAACGAAAGTGCTGGCAGCACACACACAAACAAACACAAACATCCACACAAAATTCAAGCTTTCGCAACAAACGGTTGCTTCATCAGGAAAGAGGGAAGGAGAGGGAAAGACGAAAGGATGTGGGTTTTAAGGGAGAGGGTAAGGAGTCATTCCAATCCCGGGAGCAGAAAGACTTACCTTAGGGGGAAAAAAGGACAGGTATACACTCGCACGCACACACACACACACACACACACACACACACACGCATCCATCCGCACATACACAGACACAAGCAGACATTTGTAAAGGCAAAGAGTTTAGGCAGAGATGTCAGTCGAGGCAGAAGTACAGAGGCAAAGATGTTCTTGAAAGACAGGTGAGGTATGAGCGGCGGCAAATTGAAATTAGAAATTAGCAGAGATTGAGGCCTGGCGGATAACGAGAAGAGAGGATATACTGAAGGGCAAGTTCCCATCTCTGGAGTTCTGGCAGGTTGGTGTTAGTGGGAAGTATCCAGATAACCCGGACGGTGTAACACTGTGCCAAGATGTGCTGGCCGTGCACCAAGACATGTTTAGCCACAGGGTGATCCTCATTACCAACAAACACTGTCTGCCTGTGTCCATTCATGCGCATGGACAGTTTGTTGCTGGTCATTCCCACATAGGAAGCTTCACAGTGTAGGCAGGTCAGTTGGTAAATCACGTGGGTGCTTTCACACGTGGCTCTGCCTTTGATCGTGTACACCTTCCGGGTTACAGGACTGGAGTAGGTGGTGGTGGGAGGGTGCATGGGACAGGGTTTACACTGGGGGCAGTTACAAGGGTAGGAGCCAGAGGGTAGGGAAGGTGGTTTGGGGATTTCATAGGGATGAACTAAGAGGTTACGAAGGTTAGGTGGACGGCGGAAAGACACTCTTGGTGGAGTGGGGAGGATTTCATGAAGGATGGATCTCATTTCAGGGCAGGATTTGAGGAAGGCGTATCCCTGCTGGAGAGCCACATTCAGAGTCTGATCCAGTCCCGGAAAGTATCCTGTCACAAGTGGGGCACTTTTGGGTTTCTTCTGTGGGAGGTTCTGGGTTTGAGGAGATGAGGAAGAGGCTCTGGTTATTTGCTTCTGTACCAGGTCGGGAGGGTAGTTGCGGGATGCAAATGCTGTTTTCAGGTTGTTGGTGTAATGGTTCAGGGATTCCGGACTGGAGCAGATTCTTTTTCCACGAAGACCTAGGATGTAGGGAAGGGACCGTTTGATGTGGAATGGGTGTCAGCTGTCATAATGGAGGTACTGTTGCTTGTTGGTGGGTTTAATGTGGACGGACGTGTGAAGCTGGGCATTGGACAGGTGGAGGTCAACGTCAAGGAAAGTGGCATGGGATTTGGAGTAGGACCAGGTGAATCTGATGGAACCAAAGGAGTTGAGGTTGGAGAGGAAATTCTGGAGTTCTTCTTCACTGTGAGTCCAGATCATGAAAATGTCATCAATAAGTCTGTACCAAACTTTGGGTTGGCAGGCCTGGGTAACCAAGAAGGCTTCCTCTAAGCGCCCCTTGAATAGGTTGGCGTACGAGGTGGCCATCCTGGTACTCATGGCTGTTCCCTTTAATTGTTGGTATGTCTGGCCTTCGAAAGTGAAGAAGTTGTGGGACAGGATGAAGCTGGCTAAGGTAATGAGGAAAGAGGTTTTAGGTAGGGTGGCAGGTGATCGGCGTGAAAGGAAGTGCTCCATCGCAGCGAGGCCCTGGACGTGCGGAATATTTGTGTATAAGGAAGTGGCATCAATGATTACAAGGATGGTTTTCGGGGGCAACAGACTGGGTAAGGATTCCAGGTGTTCGAGAAAGTGGTTGGTGTCTTTGATGAAGGATGGGGGACTGCATGTAATGGGTTGAAGGTGTTGATCTACGTAGGCAGAGATACGTTCTGTGGGGGCTTGGTAACTAGCTACAATGGGACGGCCGGGATGATTGGGTTTGTGAATTTTAGGAAGACGGTAGAAGGTAGGGGTGCGGGGTGTTGGTGGGGTCAGGAGGTTGATGGAGTCAGGTGAAAGGTTTTGTAGGGGGCCTAAGGTTCTGAGGATTCCTTGAAGCTCTGCCTGGACATCAGGAATGGGATTACCTTGGAAAACTTTGTATGTAGTGTTGTCTGAAAGCTGACGCAGTCCCTCAGCCACATACTCCCGACGATCAAGTACCACGGTTGTGGATTCCTTGTCCGCCGGAAGAATAACGATGGATCGGTCAGCCTTCACATCACGGACAGCCTGGGCTTCAGCAGTGGTGATGTTGGGAGTAGGATTAAGGTTTTTTAAGAAGGATTGAGAGGCAAGGCTGGAAGTCAGAAATTCCTGGAAAGTTTGGAGAGGGTGATTTTGGGGAAGAGGAGGTGGGTCCTGCTGTGATGGAGGACGGAACTGTTCCAGGCAGGATTCAATTTGGATAGTGTCTTGGGGAGTTGGATCATTAGGAGTAGGATTAGGATCATTTTTCTTCGTGGAAAAGTGATATTTCCAGCAGAGAGTGGGTGTAGGACAGTAAATCTTTGACAAGGGCTGTTTGGTTGAATCTGGGAGTGGGGCTGAAGGTGAGGCCTTTGTATGGACAGAGGTTTCGGATTGGGAGAGAGGTTTGGAGGAAAGGTTAACTACTGAATTAGGGTGTTGTGGTTCCAGATTGTGTTGATTGGAATTTTGAGGTTTTGGGGGGAGTGGAGCTGGAAGTGGGAGATTGAGTATATGGGAGAGACTGGGTTGGTGTGCAATGAGAGGAGGTTGAGGTTTGCTGGAAAGGTTGTGAAGGGTGAGTGAGTTGCCTTTCCAGAGGTGGGAAATCAGGAGATTGGATAGTTTTTTGAGGTGGAGGGTGGCATGCTGTTCTAATTTGCGGTTGGCCTGTAGGAGGATGCTCTGAACAGCTGGTGTGGATGTGGGAGAGGAAAGACTGAGGACTTTTATTAAGGATAGGAGTTGACGGGTGTGTTCATTGGCTGAGTTGATGTGTAGGTGAAGGATTAGGTGGGTGAGGGGAGTGGATTGTTCAGTTCGGAACTGGTATAGGGACTGATGGAAATATCACTGCTGGTTACCAAGCCCCCACAGAATGTATCTCTGCCTACGTAGATCAACACCTTCAACCCATTACATGCAGTCTCCCATCCTTCATCAAAGACACCAACCACTTTCTCGAACGCCTGGAATCCTTAACCAATCTGTTATCCCCGAAAACCATCCTTGTAACCACTGATGCCACTTCCTTATACACAAATATTCTGCACATCCAGGGCCTCGCTGCGATGGAGCACTTCCTTTCACGCCGATCACCTGCCACCCTACCTAAAACCTCTTTCCTCACTACCTTAGCCAGCTTCATCCTGTCCCACAACTTCTTCACTTTCGAAGGCCAGACATACCAACAATTAAAGGGAACAGCCATGGGTACCAGGATGGCCCCCTCGTACGCCAACCTATTCATGGGTCACTTAGAGGAAGCCTTCTTGGTTACCCAGGCCTGCCAACCCAAAGTTTGGTACAGACTTATTGATGACATTTTCATGATCTGGACTCACAGTGAAGAAGAACTCCAGAATTTCCTCTCCAACCTCAACTCCTTTGGTTCCATCAGATTCACCTGGTCCTACTCCAAATCCAATGGCACTTTCCTTGACGTTGACCCCCACCTGTCCAATGCCCAGCTTCACACGTCCGTCCACATCAAACCCACCAACAAGCAACAGTACCTCCATTATGACAACTGCCACCCATTCCACATCAAACGGTCCCTTCCCTACAGCCTAGGTCTTCATGGCAAACGAATCTGCTCCAGTCCAAAATCCCTGAACCATTACACCAACAACCTGAAAACAGCATTTGCATCCCGCAACTACCCTCCCGACCTGGTACAGAAGCAAATAACCAGAGCCACTTCCTCATCTCCTCAAACCCAGAACCTCCCACAGAAGAACCCCAAAAGTTCCGCACTTGTGACAGGATACTTTCCGGGACTGGATCAGACTCTGAATGTGGCTCTCCAGCAGGGATACGACTTCCTCAAATCCTGCCCTGAAATGAGATCCATCCTTCACGAAATCCTCCCCACTCCACCAAGAGTGTGTTTCCGCCGTCCACCTAACCTTCGTAACCTCTTAGTTCATCCCTATGAAATCCCCAAACCACCTTCCCTACCCTCTGGCTCCTACCCTTGTAACCGCCCCCGGTGTAAAACCCGTCCCATGCGCCCTCCCACCACCACCTACTCCAGTCATGTAACCCGGAAGGTGTACACGAGCAAAGGCAGAGCCACGTGTGAAAGCACCCACGTGATTTACCAACTGACCTGCCTACACTGTGAAGCTTTCTATGTGGGAATGACCAGCAACAAACTGTCCATTCACATGAATGGACACAGGCAGACAGTGTTTGTTGGTAATGAGGATCACCCTGTGGCCAAACATGTCTTGGTGCACGCCCAGCACATCTTGGCACAGTGTTACACCATCCGGGTTATCTGGATACTTCCCACTAACACCAACCTGCCAGAACTCCGGAGATGGGAACTTGCCCTTTAGTATATCCTCTCTTCTCGTTATCCACCAGGCCTCAATCTCTGCTAATTTCTAATTTCAATTTGCCGCCGCTCATACCTCACCTGTCTTTCAAGAACATCTTTGCCTCTGTACTTCCGCCTCGACTGACATCTCTGCCCAAACTCTTTGCCTTTACAAATGTCTGCTTGTGTCTGTGTGTGTGCGGATGGATATGTGAGTGTGTGTGCGCGAGTATATACCTGTCCTTTTTTTCCCCCTAAGGTAAGTCTTTCCGCTCCCGGGATTGGAATGACTCCTTACCCTCTCCCTTATAACCCACATCCTTTCATCTTTCCCTCTCCTTCCCTCTTTCCTGATGAAGCAACCGTTTGTTGCGAAAGCTTGAATTTTGTGTGGATGTTTGTGTTTGTTTGTGTGTCTATCGACCTGCCAGCACTTTCGTTTGGTAAGTTACATCATCTTTGTTTTTAGATTTATTATAAAATTTGTTACATATGTCAGATGGTTTTGACATCCATATATTATTGGGATTCTGTCCCTTTCTCTTAATTACACTCTGTTAGTGTCCTTGGAGTAATTATTGTTGGCTGTACTACAAATAACTTGTTATGTGATATTGTTAGTGGTCTTGTATAATCTCTGGTTGCTTCATAATATTTTGTGTCTATCTGTTTTCTTGATTGATAATTTCAATAAAGTTTTCGATGTATTTTCTTGTGTTTTAGGTTGATTTGTTTATTTATCTATGATGTAAGAATTATTGTACCACAATTATGTACTGAATATTTCCATCTTAAATTATACAGATACACAACAGTGCAAAGATATGGAGCCTGTAATAATGCATTTTGTATTAGCTGACATGTAATACAGCAAGCCTGCATGACAAGAAGTAGACTGTCAGTGAGAATACCATAGTGTCAGCAAGAGGATTGACTGTACCTTCTTACCTACTTAACCATAAAATGAATAAAATTTATTGCTAGTTTCTCAGAACTTTTTATATTTAACTTCGTATTGCACCATATGCCCTGATTCCAACCACCCACATGACATCACCTGTCCTAGTTGTTCCTCTCATTGGCCACCACCTTCTAATTCCTATTCTCCCTCTCCCTTCCACTTCCATCATTATTTTCTATTTATTTTATGTTAATATGTTTTGTCCATCACTTTCTTTTCTTTAATTAGCTGCTTCCCCTCAATATTTTGTACTTTCAACAATATTATGAGAAGGATAGATTGCTACTCAGCAAATAAAGGAGATGCTGAGTTGCAGGTAGGCACAACAAAAATACTGCTATACATTTAAGTTTTTGGTAAAAAGACTTTCTGAAGTAGAAAACACACATACAGTCACACAAGCACAACTCACACACACGACTGCTGTATCTAGCCACTGTGGGAATCAGGTTGTGTGTTTCCTACTTCATAAGGTCTTTTGGTGGACAGCTCAAATGCATACCACTACTAGTTTTTTCTCATTATGTTGTCCATACCCCCCTCCCAAGTGTATGTAAGGTCTCCACTCATCACCCTCTTTCATTAGATTGTACACTCTTCTCTTTTGCTGCCACTCTCTCAAACTAATCAACATCATCACTGTCTCCTCTGTCCTTGGTTCCCATTGCTATTGCCTTCATTCACCTCTCTTTCACTGCACTTTCTGTCTCCCATCATCACTGTCTCCTCTCTCTTCCAACATCACTGTCTCTCTGCTGCTGTATTTCAGCACAAAAAAGTGTGAATATGTTTGTGTGTCAAAATTTTTTCTGAAGAAGGTGGGATGAAGATTGAGGCAGCTGTTCCCCACTTTTCTGTCAGAGCCTTTTAAGAAGGAGCATATTCAACTTTTTTTGTACTCTGACAGTAGCATTTTCAGGCTGGTTCCCTTCTTTGCCTTCTTACAGCAGTGTTTGCTGCTTATATAAAATGGATTTTGTAGGTCAATGTAGTTATGACAGTTTGTTTCTATCACTACTGGCCATTAAAATTGCTACACCATGAAGATGCCATGCTGACATGAGGAATGTTTCCAACCGATTTCTCATACAAAAACAGCAGTTGACCGGTGTTGCCTGGTGAGACGTTGTTGGGATGCCTTGTGCAAGGAGGAGAAATGCGTACCATCACGTTTCCGACTTTGATAAACGTCGGATTGTAGCCTATTGTGATTGTGGTTTATCGTATTGCGACATTGCTGCTCGAGTTGGTCGAGATCCAATGACTGTTAGCAGAATATGCAATCGGTGGGTTCAGGAGGGTAATACGGAACGCCGTGCTGGATCCCAACGGCCTCGTATCACTAGCAGTCGAGATGACAGGCATCTTATCCACATGGCTGTAATGGATCGTGCAACCAGTCTCGATCCCTGAGTCAACAGATGGGGATGTTTGCACGACAACAACCATCTGCACAAACAGTTCGATGACGTTTGCAGCAGCAAGGACTATCAGCTTGGAGACCATGGCTGCGGTTACCCTTGATGCAGCATCACAGACAGGAGCACCAGCGATGGTGTACTCAACGACGAACCTGGGTGCACAAATGGCAAAACGTCATTTTTTCGGATGAATCCAGGATCTGTTTACAGCATCATGATGGTCGCATCCGTGTTTGCCGACATTGTGGTGAACGCACATAGGAAGCGTGTATTCGTCATTGCCATACTGGTGTATCACCTGGCTTGATGGTATGGGGTGCCATTGGTTACGCGTCTTGGTCACCTCTTGTTTGCATTGACGGCACTCTGAACAGTGGATGTTACAATTCAGATGTGTTACGATCCGTGGCTCTACCCTTCATTCGATCCCTGCGAAACCCTACATTTCAGCAGCATAATGCACGACCACATGTTGCAGGTCCTGTACGGGCCTTTCTGGATACAGAAAATGTTCGACTGCTGCTCTGACCAGCACATTCTCCAGATCCCTCACCAATTGTAAACATCTGGTCAATGGTGGCCGAGCAACTGGCTCGTCACAATACGCCAGTCACTACTCGTGATGAACTAGGGTATCGTGTTGAAGCTGCATGGGCAGCTGTACCTGGGCATGCCATCCAAGCTCTGTTTGACTCAATGCCCAGGCGTATCAAGGGCGTTATTACGGCCAGAGGTGGTTGTTCTGGGTACTGATTTCTCAGGATCTATGCACACAAATTGCGTGAAAATATAATCACATGTCAGTTTTAGTATAATATATTTGTCCAATGAATACCCGTTTATCATCTGCATTTCTTCCTGATGTAGCAGTTTTAATGGCCAGTAGTGCAGTTTGATACATGCACAGAAACAACAAATAAGTACGGATAATGTAATGTTAACAAAAATTTGTCTCGTATCCAATGCAAGTTCATTTTACCCTACTTTACATAAAGAAGCAAAATATTTTTAGGCTACAGCTAAAGTATACCAAAAGATGTGGCATTTGACTAGTAAGTATGAAGAATTTCATTTGACAAATAATTTTTTTAAGATGCTTATGCCGCCAGGTGCACCATCGAATAATTTCCAGTTCAAGACAGTCTGTATATGTGTGAAGTGCTTGTTATACAGAGACAGCACTTCATAAAGTGGTATTGATGAAAAAAGGTGATAAAAACATAGTTTGGTGACCTCAGAATGACCCAGAACCCTCACCAACGTGTTCACCACATCAGTTAAAACTACATTTAAGCCTCAGGCCAGGTATTAATGCATAAATTACGTAACTTTCAACCTCTGGATATCGGTAATGGATAATGATATCAAAAAAAAGTTTCAAAGCCTGAGAATGTCATCTTAGGGATATTTGGTAAAAATGTCGACGTTTTGCCGTGGATAGAAAGTACAGAAATGGCTATCCCCACAAGTGGTACTTTTGGTACCAAAAAAGTCACGGATTTCCAGAGCTTTATTATCAAACCGCCCATGAATAAATGGTGCTTTTATGTCATCTAAGCCCACCCTAGACCACACGTAATGCAAAAGAATCAACCGATTTGTTCAGTTGGCCTGGGCTGGGAGGAAATGTGTGAACTTTAAATTTGGACTCTGTACTGAAGGATAACTACAGTATGTCCATTATTCCAGCAGGCATACAAATGGTCGCTAGGTCAAGGGCTATCCAGAACACTTGCCTCACTTATCACTGTGATCAATAGAACGCGAGATATGACCATCTAAAAACTTGTCTTTTCATGCGTTGAGTTTTAGAACATTGGTACCATGCACAGTCATCGAAAAACTTATTTTTCATTCACTCATAACTTCACCCACTACTATATCGCAGCTTTTCTTCTCGGTGCATATATCAGTCACAGAAAAAGGAGTGTCACATTTCAGTTGCCATTGTATGTTACCTTACCTTTTACTGTTACAAATTTTGTATTAAAATTCTTTGGACATTATTTACTGTTAAATGTGCAGTGTAACAATTTTCATCTGAGCAACATTACAGATAAGTGATGCACAGTAAGGTACTTTTAGATGCTTTTTGAATATTTGTCAACTATATAAGTTGTTTAATTCTAAAAATAATGTGCCCCTTCTTGTTAATATAGTATTTTTGTAGCAGCAAGAAACAAATGCAATTAGGTTTGGAAGAAAAAACCAGTTCGTTACATAAAAGAACATAGATACACATAACAGTATGTATAGATGGGTACAATCATTCTAAACAGAAGTTAATAAAAGTCTTCACTTAAAAGTGGTAATATTAACTACAGTCAACTTGCACATATGGTATGAATATGTCTTCTATCACTATTTTGTCTACTACCACTCTTTTGGCTTAAGCTTTATGGGTTCCAAGATGAAGAAGAAGAAAAATTACCAACACAGACCCACATTATTTTTGAGTAATGAATATAAATAATATGTGGCCTGATACCGTATGTAATCAAAATATGATTTAATGCATATATTTTATAATAAAATGAAATTGTGTTAATACATAGGCCAGTGAATACTCCAATAAGAAAGCTTCAAAAGAAGGAAGCAGTACTGCTCTTAAGTGCGGTGCAAGTTGGAGTAAGTGTTTGATGTTGGGTTACATGATGAAAGGATAGTGAAGAAACACATTTTTGCAACTAGCGTTATTTCTCTTTTGCTGCACTAAGTGACCATTTAGCAGGAGGTGAAAAGGTGCCAACAGAAGCATAATAATCATAAACAGTGTAGGTGATTGCTATATTACTCTTACAAATACAAAAATAAGGGTTAAAATAAAATGTGTGTATATAGTTTTCTTCCAAAAGATCTCCTATCATTAGTAAACTTTCTCTCAAAAGAGAAGCTGCTAATAAAATGGAGATCAGAGGAAAGAACATCTGAATAAATAGTGGGGAGGGAACTCTGACACAGTATGGAATCTGCCAAAATGAAATTACATTGGCTGCTGTGTAACTCGGTTACCATAACAAATGTGAATATATGTTGGAGGGAGAACACTCAACTCACCTTACAGCAGTTCCATGTCCTCAACATCTTGTAACTACAGTATCATTTAAATTGGTTCTTTTTCTTCTAGGATTGAAATACTGCATTGCAGTTTGACTTCGCTCCTAAAATTAAAAATAAAAAGGTTGAAACAGAAAATGATCTTTTAAGCTTTTGACATTTTATTTGATATAGTATGCTTGATTGACTGGTGAGAATAATGTCAAATAAAAACAAACTTGGATATGTTTGAAGTTATGAATAATTGTAGGATTATGATCAAAGAAACTGAGGAATTTTTCAGGCCTTTACTGACCAAAATAAATGACATAATTTCTATAGAATCTTGCAAAAGATGTAAATGAACACAGGCTTGTGAGCAATAAATCGATGTTGTTGTTGCTGTTGGCTTCAGTTCGATGATTGGTTTGATGCAGTTCTCCATACTGCTATACCCTATGCAAGCCTCATCACCTACAATTAATAATTACAAACTGCAGCCTTTTGAACTTACTTCCTGTTTTCATCACAATTTTTACCTCCTTCGATTTACTGCCATAAACAAATTGACAATTCCTTAATGTCTTAGGATGTGTGCTATTGACACCTTCCTATTACCTGTCTAATCTACAGTATTATTCTTATCTTGCACTGCCGGCTGCGGTGGCAAAGCGGTTCTAGGCGCTTCAGTCCGGAACCGCGCGACTGCTACGGTCGCAGCTTTGAATCCTGCCTCGGGCATGGATGTGTGTGATGTCTTTAGGTTAGTTAAGTTTAAGTAGTTCTAAGTTCTAGGGGACTGATGACCACAGATGTTAAGTCCCATAGTGCTCAGAGCCATTTTTCTATTGCACTGCATTGCACTACTTGCAGACATCTCTTGTCTGAATTGCTTATCATTCCTATGTCACCTCCACACAGTGTTACATTCCAGACAAATACTTGCTGATATTTGGAACATCCTGGGTGGAATAACAACAATGTTAACAATAATATCAATAATAATAATAATAATAATAACAATATCCTTTCCACTTTCTAATACTTGAATTCATATTAGATGTTAACAAATTCTTAATTTCAGAAATATTTTTCATGCTATAGCTAGCATGAATTTTGTATTCTCTTTACTTTGGCCTCATCAGTTGTTCTGCTACCTAAAGCCAATTTCATCTACTACTTTTAGTATCTCTTTTTCTGCTCTAATTACTTCAACATAACATGAAGAGAGATGAAAATTTAATAGTCATGGGGGACTGGAATTCAATACTGGGAAAAGGAAGGGAAGGAAAATTGTAGGTGAATATGGAATGGGGGTAAGGAATGAAAGAGGAAGACACCTGGTGGAATTTTGCATGAAGCACATACATCACTAAGGTATGATAGATACTGCCTAAAGGAAAATTAGAGAGACCTTTGGAGAAAAGAGAACCACTTGTATAAATATCAAGAGCTCAGATGGAAAACCAGTTCTACGCAAGGAGGGGAAGGCAGAAAGGTGGAAGGAGTGTATAGAGGGTCTATACAAGGACAATTTACTTGAGGGCAACATTATGCAAATGGAAGAGGACATAGTTGAAGATGAAATGGGAGATACGGTACTGTGTGAAGAGTTTGACAGAGCACTGAAAGACCTAAGTCGAAACAAGGTCCCAGAGGTAGACAGCATTCCAGTAGAACTACGGATAGCCTTGGGAGAGCCAGCCATCATAAAACTCTACCTTCTGGTGAGCAAGACGTATAAGACAGACGAAATACCCTCAGACTTCAAGAAGAATATATTAATTCCAATCCCAAAGAAAGCAGGTGTTGACAGGTCTGAAAATTACCGAACTATTAGTTTAATATGTATTGGTTGCAAAATATTAACATGAATTCTTTACAGACAAATGGATTCCTTAGAAATGTTGGAACATGCGAGGCAATACTGACTATACGATTTATTTTAGAAGGTAGATTAAGGAAAGGCAAACCTCCTTAGAGAAAGCTTTTGACAATGTTGACTGGAATACTCTATTTCAAGTTCTGAAGGTGACAGAGGTCAAATACAGGGAGCGAAAGGCTATTTACAATTTGTACAGAAACCAGGTGGCACAAAAGGGAAGCAGTGGTTCAGAACGGAGTGAGACAGGGCTGTAGCCTATACCTGATGTTATTCAATGTATATACTGAGCAAGCAGTAAAGGAAACAAAAGAAAAATTTGGAGTAGCAATTAAAATCTATGGAGAAGAAATAAAAACTTGGAGGTTTGCTGATGACTTAATTCTGTCGGAGATGGCAAAGGACCTGGAAGAGCAGTTGAATGGAATGGAGAGTGTCTTGAAAGGAGGATATAAGATGAACACCAACAAAAGCAAAACGAGGATAATGGAATGTAGTTGTATTTAATCAGGTGATGCTCAGGGAGTTAGATTAGGAAATGAGACACTTTAAGTAGTAGCTGAGTTTTGCTTTTTGTGAAGCAAAATAACAGAGAATGGTCGAAGTAGAGAGGATATAAAATGTAGACTGGCAATGGTAACAAAAGTGTCTCTGAAGAAGAGAAATTTGTTAACATCAAGTATGGATTTAAGTGTCAGGAAGTCGTTTCTGAAAGTATTTGTATGGAGTGTAGCCATGTATGGAAGTGAAACATGGGCGATAAATAGTTTGGACAAGAAGAGAATAGAAGCTTTCGAAATGTGGTGCTATAGAAGAATGCTGAAAGTTAGATGGGTAGATCACATAACTAATGAGGAGGTATTGAATAGAATTGGGGAGAAGAGGAGTTTGTGGCACAACTTGACCAGAAGAAGGGATCGGTTGGTAGGACATGTTCTGAGGCATCAAGGGATCACCAACTTAGTACTGGAGCGTAAAAATCGTAGAGGGAGACCAAGAGATGAATACACTACGCAGATTCAGAAGGATGTAGGTTGCAGTAGGTACTGGGAGATGAAGAAGCTTGCACAGGATAGAGTAGCATGGAGAGCTGCATCAAACCAGTCTCTGGACTGAAGACCACAACAACAACAACAACGACAAACTGGTTAACTTGTTTTGCTTTTGTTGATGTTCACCTTATATTCTCTTTTCAAGGCACTATCCATTCCATTTAATTGCTCTTCCGGAACCTTTACAGTGTCCATGGCAAATCTCAAAAGTTTTTAATTTTTATCCTTGAACTTTAATTTGCACTCCATATTTCTTCTTGGTTTTGTTTATAGCTTGCTCACCGTATAGACTGAAATAACATTGGGGGCAGGCTACAACCCTCTCTTGCTCCCTTTTCAGTCACTGCTTCCTTTTCATGTCCAGTGACTGCAGTTTGGTTTCTGCAGAAATTGTAAATAAACTTCCACAGCAGGGTGTTGATTAACAGTTACACTTATTCTTCACTGTCCACCTTATAGTGTGTGATTGATAATTTCACAAGGCCATTCCACCAATTACTACATACATAATGTCTCTTATGTTTCACAGTTGTGAATATCCTCAACTCTCGCATATATTACCTGACAGAGGTTTGATAATGTGAATAGTGCACAGTTCCACAGTAATCCAGAGTGTGCTTTTAACGATATGTACCTTTACAATTGGCTAGCTAGGTCAGGTCGAAGGTTGGAGGAAGGCAAGGACATAACACTCCAATAAGACCATGCCTAATAAACACACTGTGAATAGTTACGGACAACTTCATCTTGTTTCTGAATAAATTTTTACACATCTCACCAGACTCTTTGTGCTTTGATCAATAAGTGATCCATGAGAAGAGATGTTAGATGCTCTGCTTAGTACATGGAAGTTCCAGTGATGTCATTGTCCTGGTCCAGGTGGAAAATATTAGGGTATAGCACCAAGATAACTCAGGCAATGTCTTGAGGCCAACTGGTGTGGTAAGCTATTTCTGTATCCACATCTTGCCAGATGAATTATCACTTAATAGGCTATAACATGACTTTAGAAGTCCAATTACTTCTAGCCGGCCACGGTGGCCGAGCGGTCCTAGGCACTTCAGTCCGGAACTGCGCAACTGCTACGGTCGCAGGTTTGAATCCTGCCTCGGGCATGGATGTGTGTGATGTCCTTAGGTTAGCTAGGTTTAAGTAGTTCTAAGTTCTAGGGGACTGATGACCTCAGATGGTAAGTCCCGTAGTGCTCAGAGCCATTTGAACCATCCAATTACTTCTTCATTTTTTTATTTAGGGACAATAAATTGCAGAGCTTTAGGAGTCTGAAGATAGGTTAGAGGAGTTTGATAGGGAGGTAAACAGATAAAAATCAAATGGGAAATAATAGATTGTATTATCTGAAGTATAGCAAGAAAATGAAGACCCAATAGATTTAAAATGTGGACTGATTTCATTACAGAGCAACAGAGAAGGGAGAAAAATCAAGTGTAAGCTTTACTGTAAACAGAAAATTAAACAATGTTACAGGTACTAAAGCAATCAGAAACCGAATAACAAGCAGGAGCTTTATAAATAAAAAATAAAAAATGTCCCATGGAGAGCATTCATATGTTGGCAATCACACTCACATCCTGAGAGCAGTTACAATACTTCTACGAATAATTACAGAATTTGATAAACGACAGCAAATCTCACTGCAATAAAAGTAATTAAAATGTCATTTTTCAGAGGGAAACTTTAAATATTACACTATATATGACATAATCCTATGTTAACAAAAGTTGGGGAGCACAACAGTATTTGTCCTTAACATGGTTACAAGAATGAACCAGACAAACTGTTTTTGTTACGAACCAACTGGAACGAAAAATGGAATTGCTTATATCTTATTTAAAAAAATAATAAAGAAAGAAACTGTCCAAGATATGGTAGTCCTGAAGCACTCATGCATATGCAAGTGAATATAGACTCAAAAGATGATGGGAAAATAATAATTTTGGAGCTATACAGAATCAGACTCACCAGGCAACAAGTAAGAAATGTAAATTTTCAAAGTTTATTTTATAATGGGAAGCTATATCAGGT
This sequence comes from Schistocerca serialis cubense, assembly GCF_023864345.2. Classification (NCBI taxonomy): domain Eukaryota; kingdom Metazoa; phylum Arthropoda; class Insecta; order Orthoptera; family Acrididae; genus Schistocerca; species Schistocerca serialis. The sequence continues at coordinate 595,648,283 of NC_064639.1, forward strand.
TAAAATAATCTTAGAAAATGGGATGAAAGTGGAAATTATTTAACAAAGGTACTTATGCAATCAGCAAATGATGTCACATGGATGAAGAAAGCAGAAAAAAAGAAAACACAAATAGAATGAGGCACGTATTTAATGGTATGGTGCAAGTTTTGAACAGTGATAGAATCTGTTGAATTTCACAAAACTGTTCAAAAATATCTTCAAGACAGTATGAGAAGACACAATGAAAATTTGATAAGAGAAACACTAAGGATGTGAAGAAAATGAAACAAAAGCTGATGTTTGGATGATGGCACATTTCAGCTATTAAAATGGCTGGTGGCACAATAACTAATAACAGAAGGAAAATTGTATGAGCATTCAAAGGTTTCATTGGTATTTAAGAAATATAGATAAGTAATAATGAAAATTATGATGTTCCAGATGAAATGTTAAATGATGTTATGAAGTATAAAGAAATAAATGGTGCCTGGATGTGAGATGTTATAATAGGAAAGGAAGTTAGAAGCATAGTAATACAATGGAAAATTACAAAGTTCCTAACAGAATGCCTGTGGATCAGTGCAGTTCCCTGGAATTTGAATACTGTAACTATTCTTCTACACAAGAAAGGGGCAGGCAGGTGTAAGATTGAAGATGTAGTCCTCTAGGCCTCCTCTATGTAATGTACAAAATATTCACTCAAATCATTACCTGCAACTACAGGAAAAATAATGGATTCAGTGAAGCAAAGGAACAATGTGATTTTAGAAGTGAATAAAGAACAAAGGACCATTTGCAAATCATGAAAAAAATTATATGATGCAGTAGTGAGTATGCATTACTGCTTCGCCTAGTATTCTTAGATTTTCCATAAGCTTTTGACAGAAAGGTACATTGAGAATTTCAGAATTAGAAGAGTTGTCAAACAAGGTGACTCTATAGTATGAAAACTATCCTCAGCAACCCTACAGTATTTTCAGATTCTTAAACTGGGAGCACAAAGAATGAATACATGTTGATAGATCATACCTAAACCATATCACTTTTCCTCTAGTGCAAATAAGCTTCAACAATAATGGTTGACCTTAAGAGAATAAATTTTAAAGGTGGTTTGAAATTCACTAACAATAGGAAAAAAATAATTTATAACCAACACACTGAAAAGAAAACAGTACTAATTAACAATGCAGTCATACACTGAAGAGCCAAAGAAACTGGTACACCAGCCTAATATCATGTTGAGCCCCCGTGGGCATGCAGAACTGCAGCAGTACGATGTGGCAAGAACTCAACTAATGTCTGAAATAGTGCTGGCGGAAACTGACACCATGACTCCTGCAGGGCTGTCCATAAATCCGTAAGAGTACAAGGAGGTGGAGATCTCTTCTGAACAGCATGTTGCAAGGCATCCCAGATGTGCTCAATAATGCTTATGTCTTGGGAGTTTGGTGGCCAGTGGAAGTGTTCAAACTAGTAAAAGTGTTCCTGGACCTACTCTGTAGCAGTTCTGGAAATGTGGGGTGTCACATTGTCCTGATGGAATTGCCCAAGTTCGTCGGAATGCACAATGGACATGAATGCGTGCAGGTGATCAGACAGGATGCTTACATACACATCACTTGCAGAGTCGTATCTATACGTATCAGGGATCCCATATCTCTCCAACTGCACACGCTCCACACCATTACAGAGCATCCAACAGCTTGAACAGTCCTCTGCTGACATGCATGGTCCATGGATTTATGAGGTTGTCTCCATACCCGCTCACATCCATCCACTTGATACAATTTGAAACAAGCCTCATCCAACCAGGAAACACGCTTCCAGTCATCAACAGTCCAATGTCGGTGTTTACAGACCCAGGCGAGGCATTATGATTCATGTTGCTCAATCATCAAGGATACACGAATGGGCCTTTGGCTGTGAAAGCCCATATCAATGATGTTTCATTGAACGGTTAGCACACTGACACTTGTCGATCGTGCTATATTGAAATCTGCAGCAATTTTCCGGAAGGGTGCATTTCTGTCACATTGAACGATTCTCTTCAGTCGTCATTGCCCCCTTCTTGCAGGATCTTTTTCCAGCTGCAGCAATGTTGGAGATTTGATGCTTTACCAGATTCCTTATATTCATGGTACACTTGTGAAAAGGTCGTACTGGAAAATCCTCACTTCATCATTACCTCAGAGATGCTGTGTCCCATCGCTCGTGCGCTCATTCAGACTCACTTAAATCTTGGTAACCTTCCATTGTAGCAGCAGTAACTGATCTAACAACTGTGCCAGACACTTGTTGTCTTATACAGGTGTACCGCAGTGCTGTACTCTGCCTGTTTACATATCTCTGTATTCGAATACACATGGGTATACCAGTTTCTTTGGCACTGCAGTGTAGAAACAGTTGATGCGATTTTGTATTTGGAGCCATTGATGACAACTAGCTAAAAGGAAAAGATGTTAACAGAAGAATAAAAGTGGCCCTGTATGCTTTTGATAAACCAAAATAAAAACTGATTTTCCAATATGTCCCAAAAGGAAAGCTTACAATCAGTATGTGCAAAAAAAGCTTATTTCCACATTGGAGTTAAACTCTGTCACAAACTTCACAATGTTAAACTCTACACTGAAATATCAACAATACTGGGAAAAGTACAGATTGCTACTCACTGTAAAGGTGGCCTGTTGAGTTGTAGACAGACACAACAGAAACACTGTTCCACATTTAGATTTCGGCCAAAGCCTTCTTCATCAAAGAAAACACACACACATTCACACAAGCAAGCACATGTCACACACATGACTGCTACCACTACAATACTGACTGGACTGTGACTGTCGCGTGAATAGCTATCTGGAGGGGAAGGGATAGCAGGGTACCTGCCAATGCTGCTCCTGGCAGTCTCTAGCGCCTGCAACACAACGTTCATCTCTCCTCCCACCTGCACCCTACTATCCCCCCCCCCCCCCCTCCCCTTCCTCGCACCACTCCAGACTGGTATTCATGTGTCAGTCAAATTCCAGCTGGAGCTGGTGGTGGTAGTGGTCATGTGTGGTTGAGGTGTGCTTGCTTGTGTCAATTTGTGTGTATGTTTTATTCGGTGAAGAAGGCTTTGGCTGAAAGCTAAATATGTAACAATCTTTTCATTGTGCCTTTCAGAAACGCAGCAGGTCAACTTTATGGTGAGTAGCAATCTATCCTTCTCCTAATATTGTTAAATGCATGTAGTGTATTATTTAAAATTTGAAATATGTGTGGATAGAAATAACTTTTACCTGCATAAATATCAACTGACTTGTCCAATAACTAAGAAAGTTATTTTTGCTCTAGTCCAAGAAATAAGAAAAGTCTGAGACAATAGCGGAAAGTAGGTAGATGACATTACAAAATATGCAGGGGCATTATGGCTAATGATAACTGCACCTCCTGATTGTCATAATAAAGGCTCAGTTAACCACGAGAAGTACTTGGGAGCCTTCCTGAATCATGACCACAAACGTGCATCCTCAACACACAACACACGAGTGTTGCTTGTAGGTGTCCCAAATGTTTTCAACAGACTGATGCCTCAACCTTGTGGACCACCTAATCACACTTTATTCATGTCATTTTGGTAGCCATGAGCTGTTGTGTTTTCTTGATGAAAGTTACTCGTGGGTGCTGCAGGCCAGCAAGTGGATGCACTTGATGTGAGAGTAGGTTCGTGCGTGGTTTACAATGAGTGACAATGACAGACTTTAAGGGCTCTTGTACTGAAGAAAGCAATAACCTGAAATTTATCAATCATACTAATCGTCGTGTTTTCAGATACACCACATTGTGGTAGCAAGCAGTTCCATATGTTCCGATAGAAAGAGTTGCCTACTACATAAACTGCTTTGCGATATTGTATACGTGTTCTTGTCTTTGAATTTAAGCAAACATATAACACGCAAAACTGAAAATGACACTCTGGATGGATGCCACTTTCTTCTGCCAACCTTTTAACTGTCAGTTTCATTCCATTTAAATACCCTCTCATGAGAATACCTTCACTGGATGTCTGGCCTGTTACCTGGTAGGGTGCCTTATGATTCATGATGTACTCCTACCCTGTGTATCATGACTCATCCTTCATGACCTTTTTCCATGACTGTATGCCCCACAATGTGTTATGAGTGGAGAAATGTGAGTTGGATGACCCATGCTCAGTGGTTAGTATTATTCAACATTGAGATGGTGAACATTTGCCACAATAGCTACAATGTTTTTCTTCTCAATTCTACTCAGTACCTCCTCATTACTTACAGAATCTAACCACGTAATCTTCAACATTCTTCTGTTGCACCATATTTCAGAAGCCTCTATTCTCTTCTTGTCTGTTTGCCATCCATGTTTCACTTCCATACATGGTCATGCTCCCCACAAATACTTTCAGGAAAGAGTTCCTAACACTTAAATCTATATTTAATGTTAACATATTTCTCTTCCTCAGAAATGCTTTTCTTGTGATTGCCAGTCTCCATTTTATACCCTCTCTACTTTGGCCATCATCATCAGTTATTTTTCTGCCCAAATAACAAAACCTATGCACTACTTTAAGTGTCTCATTTCTCAAGGTAACTCCCTTAGTATCAACGGATTTAATTCGACTAAACTCCATTATTGTTGTTCTGCTTTTGTTGATGATCATCTTCCTCCGTTCAAGACACTGTCCATTCTGTAGAACCGCTCTTCCATGTCCTTTACTGTCTCTGATGAAATTACAATGTCATTGGCAAACCTCAAAGCTTTTATTAATTCTCCCTGAACTTTAACTGCGGCTCTAAATTTTTCTTAATTGCTACTCTAAATTTTTCTTTCATTTCCTTCACTGCTTGCTCAATGTACAGATTGATTAACATCAGGGCTAGGCTACAACTCTGTCTCACTCCATTCTCAATTACTGCTTCCCTTTTATGCCCCAACTCTTATGACTGCCATCTGGTTGCTGTAAAAGTTATAAATAACCTTTCATTCACTGTATCTTAGCACTGTTAACTTCAGAATTTCAAAGAGAATGTTGCAATCAACATTGTCAAAAGCTTTATCCAAGTCTACAAATGCTATAAATGTAGGTTTGCCTTTTCTTAACCTATCTTCTAAGATAAGTGGTAGAGTCACACATGAACCTATATTTCTCTGAAATCCTAAATGATCTTCCTTGAGGTCAGCTTGTACTAGTTTTTCCATTCTCCTGTAAAATATTCGTGTTATTATTTTGCAGTTGTGACTTATTAAACTGATATTTTGGTAATTTTCACACTTGTCAGCAACTGCTTTCTTTGGAATTGGAATTATTACACTATTCTTGAAGTCTGAGAGTAATTTTCCTGCTCCACACATCTTGCACACCAGGTGGAGTTGTTTTGCCATGGCTGGTTCTCCAAAGGCTATCAGTAGTTTAATGGACTGTCATTACTCCCAAAGCCTTGTTTCAATGTGTGTCTGTCAGTGCTTTGTCAAATTCTTCTTGCAGTATCATACTTCCCATCTCATCGTCATCTACATCCTCTTCCAATTCTATAATACTGCCTTCAGCTTCATCTCCCTTGTATACACCTTCTATATACTCCTTTCACCTTTTAGCTTTCTTTTCTTTGCTTAGAACTATTTTTCTGTCTGAACTCTTGATATTCACACAGCTGCTTCTCTTTTCTCCAAAAGGCATCTTTAATTTTCTATTAAGCAGTATCTATCTTATCCCTAGTGAAATATTCTTCCAAATCCTTACATTTGTCCACTCCTGTTCAGCTATTTTGCACTTCCTGTCACACTCATTTTTTAGACTTTGTACTCCCTTTAGCCTGCTTCATCTTCATATTTTCTCCTTTCATTAGTTAAATTCAATATCTCCTGTGTTACCCAGGGATTTTTACGTGGCCTTGTCTTTTTACATATTTGATCTGCTACAGCCTTCATAATTTCATCTCATAAAGTTAACCATTCATTTTCTACTGTATTCCTTTCCCCTGTTCTTGTCAACTGATACCTAATGCCCTCTCTGAAACTCCCAACAAGCTCTGGTTCTTTCAACTTGTCCAGGTCCCATCTCCTTAATTTCCTACTTTTCTGCAATTTCTTCAGCTTTAATCTACAATTCATATCCAATAAATTGTGGTCAGAGTCCACATCTGCCCCTGGAAAAGTTTTACAATTTAAAATCTGGTTCTGAAATCTCTGTCTTACCATTACATAGTCAATCTGAAACCTTCCGGTGTCTCCAGGTCTCTTTCACATATGCAACCTTCTTTCATAGGTCTTAAACCAAGTGTTAGTGATGATTAAAATATACTCTGTGCAAAATTTTAGGTGGCTTCCTCTTTCATTCATTTCCCCAGTCCATATTCAACTGCTATTTTTCCTTTTCCTACTCTTGAACTCACAACATACTGTAAATTACGCTAAATCGTACATAATGCCCACATAGCACTCACCTGTCATACCATTGGCTATCACTAGATCTGATGACATCCCAGTCAGGACTTGTACTGCATTATTCTGCTTGCCAAGGTGACAGACGCACTTCTTCTCTCCAGAGTACACTAACAGTGTCTAATTTAATTGCTCATGGGTGTATATACACTGAAGCACCAAAGAAACTGAGTATAGGCATGGTTATTCAAATACGAAGATATGTGAACAGGCTGAATGTGGCACTGTGGTCAGCAATGACTATATAAGACAACAAGTGTCTGGTGCAGTTGTTAAACCAGTTATTGCTGCTACAATGGCAGATTACCAAGATTTAAGTGAGTTTGAATGTGGTATGATAGTTGGCACATGAGCGATGGGACACAACATCTCTGAGGTAGTGATGAAATGGGGATTTTCCCGTACAACTATTTCACGAGTGTACCATGAATATCAGGAATCCGGCAAAGCATCAAATCTCTGACATCACTCTGGCCAGAAAAAGATCCTGCACAAAAGGGACCAATGACAACTAAAGAGAATCATTCAACATGACAGAAGTGCAACCCTTCCTCAAATTGCTGCAGATTTCAATGCTGGACCATAAGTGTCAGCATACAAACCATACAACGAAACATAATCAATATTGGCTTTCATAGCTGAAGGCCCACTCATGTACCCTTGATGACTGCGTGACACAAAGCTTTACGCCTTGCCTGGGCTCAGAATTAGTATTGCTTGCTGCAGGTTATAATGCACAGGTAGTATTGGGAACAGAAAGCTGGCTGAAACCAGACGTCAGTGACAACGAAATCTTAACTTCAGATTCGAATGTTTATTGTAAGGATAGGTTAGTCACCAATGGTGGCAGAATGTTGATTGCAGTAAAAAATTTGATAAAATCTAGTGAGGTTACAATGAATGTGAATTAATCTGGGTGAAACTGAGTATCAAAGAACAGTCAAAAATGGTGATCAGATGCTTTTATAGACCACCTGGGTCAGGATCTGTAGTTGTAGAGCGCTTCAGACAGAACTTGCACAATATCATTAGTAATTTTCCTGATCATGCCGTTGTAATAGGGGGTGACTTCAACTTACCAGGTATAGATTTGGAGTGTTACACCATCAAAATTGGTGCCAGAGACAGGGATTCTTGTGGTATTGTTCTGGATGTCTTGTCCAAAAAATTACCTTGAGTAGATAGTCAGAGAACCAACTCATAAGGGTAACATCTTAGACCTCCTGGCAACAAACAGACCTGAACTTATTGAATCAGTTAACACAGAGGAAGATATCAGTGATCATAACACTGTGATAGAATCTATGACGACAGGTCCCTCAAGGCATGTTAAGAAAGGTAGGAAGATATATTTGTTCAGCATGGGTGACAGGATACAAATCTCAGAATATCTCAGCAGTCAGCATCGAGGACAAATATGTGGAGAACAAACGAAAAAAATTCAAAGGCATCGTTCAATATGCCCTAGACAAGTATATTCCGAGTAAGGTTTTAAGGGATGGGAAAGATCCACCATGGTTTAATAGCCATGTCAGAAAAGCACTACGTAAACAAAGAGCACTTCATCTCAGATTCAAGAGAAGTAAAAACCTAGCTGATAAACAAAAGCTGAACGAAACAAAAATGAGAAAAGCGTTGCGTTCAATGATTTTGAAAGTAAGACATTGTCAACCAACCTGAGTAAAAACCCTAAGAGACTTTGGTCAAACATAATATCAGTAAGTGGGTCAAAATCATCTATTCATTCTTTCAGCGACCCACCAGCACTGAAATGGAAGATAAGAGAGAGAAGGCCAAAATGCTGAATTCGCAGAATGAGATTTTCACTCTGCAGCGGAGTGTGCGCTGATATGAAACTTCCTGGCAGATTAAAACTGTGTGCCCGACCGAGACTCGAACTCGGGACCTTTGCCTTTCGCGGGCAAGTGCTCTACCAACTGAGCTACCGAAGCACGACTCACGCCCGGTACTCACAGCTCTACTTCTGCCAGTACCTCGTCTCCTACCTTCCAAACTTAACAGAAGCTCTCCTGCGAACCTTGCAGAACTAGCACTCCTGAAAGAAAGGATATTGCGGAGACATGGCTTAGCCACAGCCTGGGGGATGTTTCCAGAATGAGATTTTCACTCTGCAGCGGAGTGTGCGCTGATATGAAACTTCCTGGCAGATTAAAACTGTGTGCCCGACCGAGACTCGAACTCGGGACCTTTGCCTTTCGCGGGCAAGTGCTCTACCAACTGAGCTACCGAAGCACGACTCACGCCCGGTACTCACAGCTCTACTTCTGCCAGTACCTCGTCTCCTACCTTCCAAACTTAACAGAAGCTCTCCTGCGAACCTTGCAGAACTAGCACTCCTGAAAGAAAGGATATTGCGGAGACATGGCTTAGCCACAGCCTGGGGGATGTTTCCAGAATGAGATTTTCACTCTGCAGCGGAGTGTGCGCTGATATGAAACTTCCTGGCAGATTAAAACTGTGTGCCCGACCGAGACTCGAACTCGGGACCTTTGCCTTTCGCGGGCAAGTGCTCTACCAACTGAGCTACCGAAGCACGACTCACGCCCGGTACTCACAGCTCTACTTCTGCCAGTACCTCGTCTCCTACCTTCCAAACTTAACAGAAGCTCTCCTGCGAACACTCCGCTGCAGAGTGAAAATCTCATTCTGGAAACATCCCCCAGGCTGTGGCTAAGCCATGTCTCCGCAATATCCTTTCTTTCAGGAGTGCTAGTTCTGCAAGGTTCGCAGGAGAGCTTCTGTTAAGTTTGGAAGGTAGGAGACGAGGTACTGGCAGAAGTAGAGCTGTGAGTACCGGGCGTGAGTCGTGCTTCGGTAGCTCAGTTGGTAGAGCACTTGCCCGCGAAAGGCAAAGGTCCCGAGTTCGAGTCTCGGTCGGGCACACAGTTTTAATCTGCCAGGAAGTTTCATATCAGCGCACACTCCGCTGCAGAGTGAAAATCTCATTCTGGAAACATCCCCCAGGCTGTGGCTAAGCCATGTCTCCGCAATATCCTTTCTTTCAGGAGTGCTAGTTCTGCAAGGTTCGCAGGAGAGCTTCTGTTAAGTTTGGAAGGTAGGAGACGAGGTACTGGCAGAAGTAGAGCTGTGAGTACCGGGCGTGAGTCGTGCTTCGGTAGCTCAGTTGGTAGAGCACTTGCCCGCGAAAGGCAAAGGTCCCGAGTTCGAGTCTCGGTCGGGCACACAGTTTTAATCTGCCAGGAAGTTTCATATCAGCGCACACTCCGCTGCAGAGTGAAAATCTCATTCTGGAAACATCCCCCAGGCTGTGGCTAAGCCATGTCTCCGCAATATCCTTTCTTTCAGGAGTGCTAGTTCTGCAAGGTTCGCAGGAGAGCTTCTGTTAAGTTTGGAAGGTAGGAGACGAGGTACTGGCAGAAGTAGAGCTGTGAGTACCGGGCGTGAGTCGTGCTTCGGTAGCTCAGTTGGTAGAGCACTTGCCCGCGAAAGGCAAAGGTCCCGAGTTCGAGTCTCGGTCGGGCACACAGTTTTAATCTGCCAGGAAGTTTCATATCAGCGCACACTCCGCTGCAGAGTGAAAATCTCATTCTGGAAACATCCCCCAGGCTGTGGCTAAGCCATGTCTCCGCAATATCCTTTCTTTCAGGAGTGCTAGTTCTGCAAGGTTCGCAGGAGAGCTTCTGTTAAGTTTGGAAGGTAGGAGACGAGGTACTGGCAGAAGTAGAGCTGTGAGTACCGGGCGTGAGTCGTGCTTCGGTAGCTCAGTTGGTAGAGCACTTGCCCGCGAAAGGCAAAGGTCCCGAGTTCGAGTCTCGGTCGGGCACACAGTTTTAATCTGCCAGGAAGTTTCATATCAGCGCACACTCCGCTGCAGAGTGAAAATCTCATTCTGGAAACATCCCCCAGGCTGTGGCTAAGCCATGTCTCCGCAATATCCTTTCTTTCAGGAGTGCTAGTTCTGCAAGGTTCGCAGGAGAGCTTCTGTTAAGTTTGGAAGGTAGGAGACGAGGTACTGGCAGAAGTAGAGCTGTGAGTACCGGGCGTGAGTCGTGCTTCGGTAGCTCAGTTGGTAGAGCACTTGCCCGCGAAAGGCAAAGGTCCCGAGTTCGAGTCTCGGTCGGGCACACAGTTTTAATCTGCCAGGAAGTTTCATATCAGCGCACACTCCGCTGCAGAGTGAAAATCTCATTCTGGAAACATCCCCCAGGCTGTGGCTAAGCCATGTCTCCGCAATATCCTTTCTTTCAGGAGTGCTAGTTCTGCAAGGTTCGCAGGAGAGCTTCTGTTAAGTTTGGAAGGTAGGAGACGAGGTACTGGCAGAAGTAGAGCTGTGAGTACCGGGCGTGAGTCGTGCTTCGGTAGCTCAGTTGGTAGAGCACTTGCCCGCGAAAGGCAAAGGTCCCGAGTTCGAGTCTCGGTCGGGCACACAGTTTTAATCTGCCAGGAAGTTTCATATCAGCGCACACTCCGCTGCAGAGTGAAAATCTCATTCTGGAAACATCCCCCAGGCTGTGGCTAAGCCATGTCTCCTCAATATCCTTTCTTTCAGGAGTGCTAGTTCTGCAAGGTTCGCAGGAGAGCTTCTGTTAAGTTTGGAAGGTAGGAGACGAGGTACTGGCAGAAGTAGAGCTGTGAGTACCGGGCGTGAGTCGTGCTTCGGTAGCTCAGTTGGTAGAGCACTTGCCCGCGAAAGGCAAAGGTCCCGAGTTCGAGTCTCGGTCGGGCACACAGTTTTAATCTGCCAGGAAGTTTCATATCAGCGCACACTCCGCTGCAGAGTGAAAATCTCATTCTGGAAACATCCCCCAGGCTGTGGCTAAGCCATGTCTCCGCAATATCCTTTCTTTCAGGAGTGCTAGTTCTGCAAGGTTCGCAGGAGAGCTTCTGTTAAGTTTGGAAGGTAGGAGACGAGGTACTGGCAGAAGTAGAGCTGTGAGTACCGGGCGTGAGTCGTGCTTCGGTAGCTCAGTTGGTAGAGCACTTGCCCGCGAAAGGCAAAGGTCCCGAGTTCGAGTCTCGGTCGGGCACACAGTTTTAATCTGCCAGGAAGTTTCATATCAGCGCACACTCCGCTGCAGAGTGAAAATCTCATTCTGGAAACATCCCCCAGGCTGTGGCTAAGCCATGTCTCCGCAATATCCTTTCTTTCAGGAGTGCTAGTTCTGCAAGGTTCGCAGGAGAGCTTCTGTTAAGTTTGGAAGGTAGGAGACGAGGTACTGGCAGAAGTAGAGCTGTGAGTACCGGGCGTGAGTCGTGCTTCGGTAGCTCAGTTGGTAGAGCACTTGCCCGCGAAAGGCAAAGGTCCCGAGTTCGAGTCTCGGTCGGGCACACAGTTTTAATCTGCCAGGAAGTTTCATATCAGCGCACACTCCGCTGCAGAGTGAAAATCTCATTCTGGAAACATCCCCCAGGCTGTGGCTAAGCCATGTCTCCGCAATATCCTTTCTTTCAGGAGTGCTAGTTCTGCAAGGTTCGCAGGAGAGCTTCTGTTAAGTTTGGAAGGTAGGAGACGAGGTACTGGCAGAAGTAGAGCTGTGAGTACCGGGCGTGAGTCGTGCTTCGGTAGCTCAGTTGGTAGAGCACTTGCCCGCGAAAGGCAAAGGTCCCGAGTTCGAGTCTCGGTCGGGCACACAGTTTTAATCTGCCAGGAAGTTTCATATCAGCGCACACTCCGCTGCAGAGTGAAAATCTCATTCTGGAAACATCCCCCAGGCTGTGGCTAAGCCATGTCTCCGCAATATCCTTTCTTTCAGGAGTGCTAGTTCTGCAAGGTTCGCAGGAGAGCTTCTGTTAAGTTTGGAAGGTAGGAGACGAGGTACTGGCAGAAGTAGAGCTGTGAGTACCGGGCGTGAGTCGTGCTTCGGTAGCTCAGTTGGTAGAGCACTTGCCCGCGAAAGGCAAAGGTCCCGAGTTCGAGTCTCGGTCGGGCACACAGTTTTAATCTGCCAGGAAGTTTCATATCAGCGCACACTCCGCTGCAGAGTGAAAATCTCATTCTGGAAACATCCCCCAGGCTGTGGCTAAGCCATGTCTCCGCAATATCCTTTCTTTCAGGAGTGCTAGTTCTGCAAGGTTCGCAGGAGAGCTTCTGTTAAGTTTGGAAGGTAGGAGACGAGGTACTGGCAGAAGTAGAGCTGTGAGTACCGGGCGTGAGTCGTGCTTCGGTAGCTCAGTTGGTAGAGCACTTGCCCGCGAAAGGCAAAGGTCCCGAGTTCGAGTCTCGGTCGGGCACACAGTTTTAATCTGCCAGGAAGTTTCATATCAGCGCACACTCCGCTGCAGAGTGAAAATCTCATTCTGGAAACATCCCCCAGGCTGTGGCTAAGCCATGTCTCCGCAATATCCTTTCTTTCAGGAGTGCTAGTTCTGCAAGGTTCGCAGGAGAGCTTCTGTTAAGTTTGGAAGGTAGGAGACGAGGTACTGGCAGAAGTAGAGCTGTGAGTACCGGGCGTGAGTCGTGCTTCGGTAGCTCAGTTGGTAGAGCACTTGCCCGCGAAAGGCAAAGGTCCCGAGTTCGAGTCTCGGTCGGGCACACAGTTTTAATCTGCCAGGAAGTTTCATGCTGAATTCGGTTTTCTAAAGTTGTTTCACCACGGAAGATTGTAACATTGTCTCTCGTTTCGATCATCGTATGAAAGTCGAACTGCCAGATATTGAGATAGCCAATCACGGAACTGAAAAGCAGCTACAATTGCTTAGTAGTGGAACGGCATCAGGACCAGATGAGATACTTAAAAGATTCTATAAAGATTATGTGAATGAACTTGCTCCCCTTCTAGCAGTAATTTATTGTAGATCTCTTGAGCAACGAAAGGTACCTAACAACTGGATAAAAGACTGTAAGACAGATCCACACAATTATAGACCAATATTGTTGATGTCAATTTGTTGTAGAATTATGGGACATGTTTTATGCTCAAGAATTATGATGGTTTTGGAAAATGAACATCTCCTCTATAAAAATCAAGACGGATTCTGCAAACAGAGATCCTGTGAAACTCAGCTCACTCTGTTCCTCCATGGGGTATGCAGCACAATGCATCGACCTGCCAGCGCTTTCGTTCGGTAAGTCACCTCATCTTTTCCTATGTATGTGTGCAATATGTTACATTTATTTACGTTCAGGGTTAACTGCCAGAGCCTGCACCAATCATCAGTTCTCTGCAGGTCGTTCTGTAAATTTTTACTATCTTCTAGTATTGCTACTTTGGTATAGACAACTGCATCACCTGCATATAGCCTTAAAGAGCATATATAGTAGAAGGCGTCAGATGCTCTTTAAGGCTATATGCAGGCGATGCAGTTGTCTATACCAAAGTAGCAATACTAGAAGATAGTAAAAATTTACAGAACGACCTGCAGAGAACTGATGATTGGTGCAGGCTCTGGCAGTTAACCCTGAACGTAAATAAATGTAACATATTGCACACATACATAGGAAAAGAAATCCACTACTGTACAGCTACACTATTGATAACAAACAGCTGGACACAGTGTCTAATGTACAATATCTAGGTGTAACTATCCAGAGCAACCTTAAGTGGAATGACCACATAAAACAGATAGTGGGAAAGCTGACACTAGACTCAGATTCATCGGAAGAATCTTAAGGAAATGTAACTCATTCACAAAAGAAGTGGCTTATAAGGCACTGTTTGCCTGATTTTTGAGTACTGTTCATCTATCTGGGATCCCTGCCATGTAGGACTGATAGAGGAGATAGAGAAGATCCAACGAACAGTGGCGCGTTTCAGCATGAGATCATTTAGCTGGCGAGAGAGCATTACAGAGATGCTAAACAAACTCCACTGGCAGATGTAACAAGAGAGGCATTGTGCACCATGGAGAGATTTTCTATTGAAATTTCGGGACAGCACTTTTCAGGTGGAGTCGGACAATGTACTACTTCCTCTGACATACATCTCGCATATTGACCACTAGGAGAAAATTTGAGAAATTAAGAAATTGGAGCCAGTACATAGACTTACCAACAATCATTCTTACCACTCACTATTCGCGAGTAGAACAGGATTGCAAGGATCAGTTAGTGGTACTGAAAGTACCCTGTGCCACACACCATTAGGTGGCTCACAGAGTATGATGCAGATGTAGATCAACACTGACACTGGACTGTTGATGACTGGAAACATGCTGCCTGGTTGGAGGAGCCTTGTTTCTAGACCCTGCATGTCAGGAGGGGACTGTTCAAGATGTTGGAGGTTCTGTAATCATGTGAGGTGTGCGCAGTTGGAGTGATATGGGACCATTGATACATCTAGATATGACTCTGACAGGTGACACGTACGTAAGCATCTTATCTGACCACCTGCATCCGTTCATGTCCATTGTGCGTTCTGATGGACTTGTGCAATTCCAGCAGGACAATGTGACACCCCCACATCCAGAATTGCTACAAAGTGGCTCCAACACTCTTCTGAGCTCAAATGCTTCCACTGGCCACCAAACTCCCCAGACATGAACATTACTGAGCATATCTGGGATGCCTTGCAACATGCTGTTCAGAAGTGATCCCCAACCCCTCATAATCTTACAGATTTATGGACAGCCCTGCAGGATTCATAGTGTCAATTGCCTCCAGCACTATCTCAGACATTAGTTGAGTGAATGCTATCATGTGTTGTGTCACTTCTGTGTGCTTGCGGGAGGCCCTATCTGTTATTAGGTAGGTGTACAAATTTCTTTGGCTCTTCAGTGTAAAGCCCTTATAGTATCTTTTTTTGCCCCTATGATGTTTATCTGTATATTTATTATGAATATAATAGAGGGAAACATTCCACGTGGGAAAAATATATCTAAAAACAAAGATGGTGTGACTTACCAAACGAAAGTGCTGGCAGGTCGATAGACACACAAACAAACACAAACATACACACAAAATTCAAGCTTTCGCAACCAACGGTTGCTTCGTCAGGAAAGAGGGAAGGAGAGGAAAAGACGAAAGGATGTGGCTTTTAAGGGAGAGGATAAGGAGTCATTCCAATCCCGGGAGCGGAAAGTCTTACCTTAGGGGGAAAAAAGGACAGGTATACACTCGCGCACACACACACACACACACACACACACACACACACACACACACACACATATCCATCCGCACATACACAGACACAAGCAGACATTTGTAAAGGCAAAGAGTTCTGCCCAAACTCTTTGCCTTAACGAATGTCTGCTTGTGTCTGCGTATGTGCGGATGGATATGTGTGTGTGTGCAAGTGTATACCCGTCCTTTTTTCCCGCTAAGGTAAGTCTTTCCGCTCCCGGGATTGGAATGACTCCTTACCCTCTCCCTTAAAACCCACATCCTTTCGTATTTTCCTCTCCTTCCCTCTTTCCTGGCGAAGCAACCGTTGGTTGCGAAAGCTTGAATTTTGTGTGTGTGTCTGTGTTTGTTTGTGTGTCTATCAACCTGCCAGCACTTTCGTTTGGTAAGTCACATCATCTTTGTTTTTAGATGTATATTTTATTAATTGCACCTTGTATTATTACGCTCAACAATCCTCACTAATACCACAATACAAAGGGACATGAAATGGTGTGTAAGGATTACATTCGACGTATACTTTCTACTTCTAACTTACTGTATTTTTATGGTTTTGCAGAAATTTTAGACTTGCCTCATTCACAGTTAACACAAGTTGTTCCACCATTAGCAAATGAGAGCCATGAGGGTATCATGAAGAACAATTCTTCTCTTATCATGAAGAGCAATTCTTATCTTGTACTACTACACTGGTTCAACTTTTAACAAGTTTATGAGAACAACTATGATACCATTTTTAATTTCAGGTCAACTAAAAGTATAGCAGAAATATAAAACACAAAATAAGATTACTGTTTGTTTATACACTACTTAAACTTAGTTTTCTATTGTTTATAGACTACTTACACTTAGTTTTCTAAAGTATGAATTTATCTTTCCAAGTAACAATGGAAAAGTAACATCTGGTATGAGGCATACAACTGTTGTCAACACTGATATCAGCCAGAATGATGGAGATGCCAGTAACATGTTGTAAACCCAGAACAAGTTATATCCAAGGATAGACCTGAAACAGAAATGGGAAGGTAATGTTAATCATCCAAGGCAATGCTGCTTGTAATTCTGTTGTGGTTGATAAAAAGTAACAAGAAGAAGAAAGGCCAGTACTACAAGCAAATACATCAAATAAAAAGGAATATTAAAGTTTCGGAGCCAATAATAGTTTCTTCTGAATTCAAAACATAAGAGAACAAAAGAAGAAAGTGTACAAATTGCCTCAAGTAGAACACTAGCACATATTCTCTCTGTTTATACTACTACTTCCTAATCAACAGTGCTTACAAATGCTGTACTGATTTGTCATGACTTTTAATATTATTTATTACTTATGAATTTTAATTTTCATACTACCTCTATGTCCTGTCTTTTAACTCAAGAATCAGTTTTTATCTATTTTTCTCTCTACCTGTGATGACACCTAAGTCCAAAATGTTGCAGTTTTCACATATTTCTTTACTATTATGTTACTGGCACCTGTTATTTGACTATGCTGAGCCTCCCTCTCTTTCAGCTCTCATATTCAGCAATTCTTTCCAGATTTTATACAATCTCACGACAATTTCAATCATTCAAATCAAACAAAGTGTATTTGTCAATTGACAAGTCATAATTATCCGTATGGCCAGAGTCACATCTCTTCAACAGTACCAGTGGACTGGAATAGTTAAATTAAGGAAGGAAATAGACAAATATATCATCTCTCTGATCTTTATGTAGCACACTACTTACTGCTTCACCTAACAATTGATGATTAATGGCAGTCCTACTCATTGTGCAAAAGCATTGGAAGGAAAATATGACTTCATATTTTCAGTAAAATGAGAGCACTTGTTAACTGTATATGCATGAATCCTTTGCTACAAAAGGGCTGATTATGTTTAACTGCATGCAACCTTATTCAGATACCAGATTAAGGTCTTATTAGATACCTTTACTATCCAGAAGTACTCTTATTGCTAAAAATTACAAAACACCATCACGTAAAAGATAATTTTCTGGCAAAATGAAACAAATTAGGTCGGTCATAATGCAAAAGATAAAATATATTTTCTGTTCCTTGCTAATCTACTCTTCACAAGAAAACTAACAACAAGAACAACTGTTCTGGCCTTTCAAAATTTAAGTGCTTTTTCTACCCAAAATGATGTCTTTTAGGTACCACAACAGAGGAAAAAAAATGCTCAGTTCATATTTTACATTTACCAATTAAGAAAAGATACACTCCTCTGAGACAGAGGTTGTGTTAATATGATAAAGGAAAGTCCTAGAGGGAATACAAACAAAGGAATAAGCTAATAAGCTAAGCTACCATGCTCCAGTATGTTCAGTATTTTTTATTCTGCCAAACAAAAGTTCTTAAGTTGAGTTACCAAGTTAAAATTCTTGGTTATCTTGTATCTACAAATTATTGCCTCCGCTACGTGGGCAGTGCTTGTCTTTCAAACAATGGAAAGTCCAGGATTGAAGAACAAAAATATGGAAAGGATAGATTGCTACTCATTACATGGAGGAAGCATTGAGCTGCAGGCAGGCACAATGAAAAAGACTGCTAAAATATTTAAGCTTCCAGACAAAGAACTTCTTCTGAAATACAGGTAGTAAACATAACACATTCATACGAGCACAACTTTCACACACAAGGACACTGTCTCTGGGTGCTGGGCCCCTGATTGCTAATAATTTAGAAAAATGGATTTAAAAAATGATTTATTATGTCCAAATACAAAAACAGAGTGAAAAGAAACTAGCACTTGTTCGGATATGTAGAGTCTTTTAAAAATTGTTGTAGTTTTGAACACTTGTTCCATGTATGAGTGCCTAATGTTTTGAAGGTTATCTGAATTAATTGCCTATCTCAGAGACCTTGAAAATTGTGAAAGTCCTGGTGTTTTTTGGTGTTGCAGCCCTTTGCAGAAGCAGTGGACTCAAGCTCTTGCAGTCAATATTTCTTTGCCTTTTTGATCAGTTATCAGCAAACAGTGCTGTATGTGAAAAAAGAAATATGTAAGCAATTTTGAAATGCAATTTTTTCTTAAGGACTGACACTGGATCAAGGTTTTGAGAAAATATCTTCATTCTTTGAAAAGAGCACCCATGTCTCTCTACCATATTGTTATGTTTCAGAAGGTTTGAGGGGCATAGCTTCATTCAGAAGAATGATTTCCATTCTGGTGGTTCTTCTTCATGGGCAATTATGGAGAATGCTACAGCAGTAGACATGCTAGTGAAGATAACTGCTGGCCGGGGTAGCCGAGCGGTTCTAGGCGCTACAATCTGAGCAGGTTCGAATCCTGCCTCGGGCATGGGTGTGTGTGATGTCCTTAGGTTAGTTAGGTTTAAGTAGTTCTAAGTTCTAGGGGACTGATGACCTCAGATGTTAAGTCCCATAGTGCTCAGAGCCATCTGAACCATTTTTTTGAACATAATTTGGTGTTTGTCATCTTAAGGTGAGGAAACCTTTGGCTTGCATCTGTGTGAAATTTTTACCATTCTGTACAAAATCAAACAATGGAACATCCCGGATGGAGTAATGACACTATCATAGAAAGGACAGCTACTTCACACCATATAGCGAAGATGGTGAGTCACAAATAGGCACGAATCTGGGAGGACGGCGACAATTAAAACCCGTGTTCCTTAATCACAAACAGACAACGTGCACACGCGCACACACACACACACACACACACACACACACACACACACACACACACACACACATGACCACAGTCTCCGGCTGCTGCGGCCGGACTGTGAACAGCAGCATATGATGAAAGAAGTGACCTGGCAATGGGGTAAGGAGGAGGCTGGCACAGGGATGGGGAGCTGTAGCAGGGTAGGAGTGGAGGATGGTAAAGTAGGAGGATACAGGGATGAGGTGGGGAAAGAGTAGGGCAGCCAGGTGCAGTTGGGAGTTAGACAGAGGGCAGGGTGGGGCAGTGGGAAGGGAAAGAAGTAAACAGACTGTGGGTGCGATGGTGGAATAGAGGGCTGTCTAGTGCTGGAATGCTAAGAGGGAAGGGGCTAGATGGGTAAGCAGAATGACTAATGTAGGCTGAAGCCTGGCATGTAACGGGAACGTAGGATATATTGAATGGAGAGTTCCCCCTTGCACAGTTCAGAAAAGCTGGTGTTCATGGGAAGGATTCAAATGGCACTGACTCTGAAGCAGTCTTTGAAACGAAGAGCATCATGTTGGGCAGCATGCTCAGCAACTGTGTGATCCAGCTGTTTCTTGGCCACAGTTTGTCAGTGGCTGGTTAGTCGTCATGCCCATGTAGAATGCAGCACAGAGGTTGCAGCTTAGTTTATAGATCACATGACTGGTTTCACAGGTAGCCCTGTCTTCGGTGGGATAGATGATGTTCGAGACTGGACTTGAGTAAGTAGTGGTGGAAGGATGTAACATACAACCACTGTGCTGCTTTCTATGTGGGTATGACAACCAACAATCTGTCTGTCCACATGAATGGCCACTGCCAAACTGTGGCCAAGAAACAACTGGACCACCTAGCCCAACATGATGTTCTTCATTTCAATGACTGCTTCACAGCCTGTACTATCTGGTTCCTTCGCACCAACACCAGCTTTTCTGAATAGCACAGGGTGGAACTCTCCCTGCAATATATGCTACGTTCCTATAACCCTCCTGGCCTCAACCTTTTTTAGTCATTGATTACCCACCAAACCCCACCCCTCTTCCCATTCCAGCACCAGACAGCCCTCTGCCCAACCAACACACCCCAAATCTTTTTACTTCTCTCCTTTTCTGCTACTGCCTGCCCCTTGTCTAACCTCCCAACTGCACCTAGCTGTCCTACCGTCTCTCCACCGTGTCCCTGTATGCTCCCACAAGCAGCAACTTATAGTCTGCAACCCCTACCCTACTATTCCTCCCCCTCCCTAACCCAGCCTCCTCCTTACCTCCACCACCTGGCTGCTTCTCCCATCATGTACTGTTGCTTGCACTCTGGTCTCAGCAGCCAGAGACTGTGGTCATGTGTGTGTGAATTGCAATTGTGTGTGTGTGTGTGTGTGTGTGTGTGTGTGTGTGTGTGTGTGAGGGGAGGGGTGTCTACCTTTTTGGCCAAAGCTTACTTGCTGCAGACAGTCTTTTTGTCGTGCCTATCTGTGACTCAGCATCTCTGTTATCAGGTGAGCAGCAACAACCATTTTTTAAGGCTGCATTAAAATCAAAAAGCTTTGCTCATTCTGTACACCAAATTCCATGACAGAGGAACAATGGCACATCAAGTGCTGTGAAATTTTAAAGAAAACTGACAGTGGTGGATATTTGTATGTAAGGTAAAACAGTAAAAAATCTTGACTTCAGTACTATGATGTTTCAGATGAATTATAAAAGAAAAAAAAAGATTTTCCATTGCTTGGAAAGAAAGAAGAGGTTATTTGAAGATGAGAATACATGTGTTGCAATTCATAAAACCTGGTCTCCCAAGAAGAGAACGAAGAGGAACTTCTTTTCCATATGATAAGACACTGAGACATGTGGTGTTCAAGGACAATCACTGGAGGTGATTACAGAGTTGAGTTGTGGATGCACTGAAAACCATCTTTTGAAATCTGAAACTGAGAGTGTGGGACTTTTTATCATGGTGATGCTCCAAAAATTTGTATTAACTGTCTACTTGCAATAGATTTCAAACATTTCTTCATGAGAATTCAATTATCCAGACACAAATGTGCAAGGCTACAATAACTATTTACTTTGCCATTGCTCACAATGTAAATATGAAGTAGAGTCACATAACGAATTGACTAGACATTATAAATTCTGCAGTAATGTGAAATACTCAAGTATTGTTCAATTCGTATTCAGACACGGCAGTAGTACAGAAAAAGCAGCATGGTAGCAGAATTTACTAAAATGATAATAGAGGCCCTTATAGAGGTAACAAGAATTTATCTGGATTTGTCCAATGTGTTCAACACAGTACATCATGAAATATTTCTCCACAAATTAGAGATGCTAGGAACAAAAGAAGCAATAAACAGGTGATTCATCTCTCACAAATATAGTATGCAGAGTAGACATTTCAAAGACCAACAGAAATCTCAGTTGCATAGAGAAACATCTATCAGAGGTTAAACATATCAAAATAGCTGTCCCACAATGGAGCATATTGGACCCAGTACCTTTTTTGCCAATATTAGTGCCTACCAAGTGAGTGTCATGCAACAAGACGGTACTCTGTTTGCTGACACCAGAGAAACACAATAATAATGCATAAGACACCAGGACTGGCCGGAGCTAATAACTTGCCAAGAGATGTACACAAATGATCAGAGGAAAATAAAGCAACACTTGACTTAAAGAAGTCAAGCAGTAACAATTATGTATATATGCAAAAATAATAATGCTATTACATTAAAATTAAATGGTGACCCTGTAGGCTGTGGCACTAACACCAAGTTTTTAGGGGTGCGTATAGATACCAACTGAAGTGAAGAGAACAGATCATAAAGACAACAAAAAGAATTTAATTTTCACAATATTCCCTAAGGGCACTAGCATTAGTAATAGTAATTGCCTCAAAGTAACTTACTACACACATGCTAACTTAGTGACTAGACGGCGTCAGTTGCGGAAGTATTGAATATAGAAGTTCACGAAAATAGTGTTATACAGTGTCAATCTTGCAAAAAGTGCACGAAACCTGTTAAAAGTGGCTTCATCTGTGTCCAATGTAACCATAAATTTCATTTTCGTTGCGGAAAGGTTGATCCTTCCCTGAGAAGCGACGATAATTGTGCGACTATGAGGAACTGTATGGATTGTAAACAAAAGGCTGCATCCCTTAATGATCAAGAAATGTGTACGTGTGATGCAGCAAGGAAGACCGACAGTATCAAAAAGGAAAACCTATCATATATTACAATTATTGGGCTCTTACAGGATGAATTAAAAGAACTGTACGAGAAATATGAATTAAATCCACACAAGTCGGAGCAATGGCGTGGTAAAACAAAAACCAAAGATGTGAAAATCGGTGCTTCATCCTCCGAAAATGATCTGTTGTTAATTATTGCTGAGCTACGAGAGGACACAAAAATTCTGAGTGATGAAAACAGAAGACTCAAGCTTAAATTGGAAGAGAGTGGTCATCAGGTATGTCTTAATATCCCCAAACCTATGGAAGGATTGCCAGAAAGTGAAGCTACGACTAAAACGGCTCACAACAGGCCTAGTAGTAGATGGGTAACTGTAAAATTGAAGGGGAGCGCTTACAAACATATTAGCGATAAACATAGGTGGGACTTTGTGTTACCATTAAATAACAAATATAATTTGCTTCAAAACACAGATGACATAGAAACTGTATCAGCACACTCATCTGATAAAGTGGTGCAGGACTCTCAAAACTTAGCGAACAGCCAAGTAAGGTATAAGAAAAAACGTAAAATCAAGATTTATTCAGACAGTTACGCCAGAGGATTAGTAGCTATGTTAACTGAAAGTGGACCTCGTGTGATTAACGAGTTTGAAATAGAAGGTACCGTTAAATCAGGAGCTGGTTTACGAGATGTTTCAACATCAATCAAGAAAGAAAGCACAGTCCTCGCGGACAGAGACTTTGTAGTGGTAATGGCCGGAGCAAACGACGTCAGCAGAAATGAAAGGAAGATTGCTACTTTGACACTGAAGGAGACTCTCGGAATGTTAACCCACACCAACATGATTGTTGTTAATGTGCCACATCGACATGATTTGCCCCAGTGGTCATGTGTGAATAAGGAAGTGGAGCAGACAAACAAGGAGTACAAAGCTATCTGTAAGCACTTTAAGAATGTTTCCTTAATTAACACCAGTAGTTGTAGCAGAGAATGGCATACCAAGCATGGTCAACATTTCAGCTATCTAGGTAAACGTGTTTTAAGTGATACAATTATCGGAATAGTATTGGATAAGCTAGAGAAGGAAAAAAGACCAGTAATGTGTTTGGATTATGTTTCAACTGAGATGACAAAAAACTTGTATGCATAGACCAGGTTGGGTGTTCTAGTAACATAAGGACACAACCCGGTCAACTTTCATGCAGTAACAGTAAGTCATGTCAACTAAGAGAATATGCAAAAAAAGAAATGCCTAAAGTAGAGTTTAAAATATGCTACCTCAATATTCAGGGCATGGCAGATAAAAACTTGTCAACGAATTTTCAAATGAAAACGTGATAGATATTCTATGTTTAAGTGAACATTGGTGTAAAGAGGATGAGCTTGGGTACAAAGTATTGGATGATTACACACTACTTAGTTGCTATTGCAGAAAACAGCACTTACGTGGTGGGGTAGCAATATATGCAAAAACACCTCTTGCACCAAACTGTGGCAGGATAGATCTCAGTACCCTTTGTGATGAAATGCATTTTGAAATGTCAGGTCTAGTAATTGAGAGCCTTAAGCTAATGGTAGTAGTAGTGCACAGGCCACCTAGCGGTGACCCCCATAGCTTTCTGGAGAAACTTGAGGAACTCTTAATGTACATATGTATACCAAAATGGAAAAAAATACAATGTTGTCATTGGAGGGGATATCAATTCAAGTTTTGATGTCCTGCAGGACAGAAAAATTGTGACAGAGCTCAAAAATGTGCTTCAACAATTTAACCTGTGCTATGTTAACTGCAAACCTACCAGAGGTTCTTCCTGTCTAGACAATATATTTACAAATATTAAGAGAACTTGTATGTCCACTGATGTAATTAGTTTCCCTTTCTCAGACCATGATGCAGTATATCTTAGTCTTAATAATGTAACTTCAGACTGCACCAAACCAGAATCTAAAACTGTGATTACTAGACCAGTGAGCAGAGAGAGGATGGATAGGTTTAGACATGCCTTCACTTATTTCAGTTGGGACACATGTTTTATTAGGCTTCAACACTGTTCACAGAGTTTTTCTCTGTCTTTTTAAATGTATTTGAAAATAACATCCCGCTGAAAAAATGTACAGTGAATATTAGTAGTAATTACAAGAAAAGAAAAACGAAGGAATGGTATACTCCACAGTTAGGGCAACTGAAAAATACTGTTATGCTGTATTCTAGTCAGTGCAAAACCAGTAAATCAGAACTGTATAAAGACCTGTACGCTAAAGCTAAATGCAAGTATAGGAAGGCAATAAATGAAGCAAAGAAACTGCATAACATAGTAAACATTGAAAAATATAACAATAAATGCAAGAAGGCCTGGAGTGTAATTAACTCCACTGCACACACTAAACACAAAGAAGAAATTGCCATTACCCCAGAAGAATTCAATAAATATTGCATTCAGTCCATTGACGAAATTATTAGTTCAATAATCAAACCACCTGAAAATGCACTTAGTATTATGGACAGCTGCTTTGAAAAGCTTCCCCCAAGCACCTTCACTTTCACAGAAGTGAGCCCAAATAATATCCTAAAAATAGTGAAAAATTTCAAACCTTCAGTTAGCGTTGATTACTATGATATGTCATGTAATTTGTTGAAAGATGTTATTGATTGTGTGATTTATCCTTTAACCTTTTGTGTTAACAAATGCCTAGTTGAAAGTAAGTTCCCTGACATACTTAAAATTTCTAGAGTTGTGCCCATACACAAAAAAGGGGAAAAGAACTGTCCCGCTAGTTACAGACCTGTATCCATAACCCCAGTTTCTTCAAAAATTTTAGAAACGATTATGTATGAGCAAGTTAGTGCCTACTTGGGTAAACTAAATATAATTAGTGATAAACAGTTTGGATTTAGGAAAGGTAAATCCACAATGGATGCAATGGACTCCCTTGTAAAATTAGTCCTAGATGTGTTCGAGGCTAGGGACTATGCCAAGGCTACATTTTGTGAGCTGAGCAGAGCCTTTGATTGTGTAGAGCATGACACTGTGCTGAATAAGTTAGTTTACTATGGTTTTGATGACAACAGTATAAATATGTTCAGGTCTTTTCTAGAGAACCGTCAACAAGTCGTGTGCATTGGTAGGGAGAAATCAAATTTGGTTAATGTTAGGTACGGAGTGCCTCAAGGGTCAGTGCTTGGACCTTTACTGTTTATACTAATGATTAATGACCTGCCCTTATTCATAAATTCTCATACAATATTGTATGCTGATGACACAACTTTTCTACATAGAAGCTCTGATCTAGGTACACTGAAAACACTGACCGAAAATACCCTTGCTCAGTCCTCATTATGGTTCAAAGCTAATGGCTTCTTGCTAAATGAAAACAAAACCCAGACACTTTACTTTAGCCTCAAAGAGATTCCTAACTACCAGGAATTAGAAACTGTTAAATTTTTAGGTGTTACTATTGACAATAAATTGACATGGGAACCACACATTAAAAATATATTGGCCAGGCTTTTAAGAGTTATTTATCTAATTAGAAATTTAAAAAGACATGTTCCCAATGACTATGTGAGATCAGCATATTTTGCCTTCTTCCAAAGCATCATCTCTTATGGAATTTTACTGTGGGGTAGTAGCTGTCATGTAAATGACATTTTACTTTTACAGAAGAAAGTAATAAGAATAATAATGTATTCTGATAACACAGGACATTGTAAACCTCTGTTTATTAAATTGCAGTGTCTTACAGTAGTAAACTTATTCATCTACAATGTTTTAATGTACATTAGAAACAATGTGTCTAATTTTGTGTTGAGAAGTGATATTCATAGCCATAATACTAGAAACAGAACATCTGTAGACATACCATATCATAGATTATCAAAATCGCATAACTCTTACCTAGTTCTTGGACTAAGGATGTTTAATAGACTAAGTGCTGACTTTAAAGAACTGCCTGTAAATATCTTTAAAGCTAAATTATACAAGCTACTAGTGAACAATCCGTTTTACACCATTGATGAATTCTTTGAAGATGAAAATACTGTATTCTAACGTGTACCTGTTTTATGTAAACCAATTTACATCGATATAGTAGTTTATGTAGAAATATATGCTCTTGACTGTGTCTATTGCTGTAATCAGCTGAACGACAATAAAATTATTATTATTATTATTATTATTATGGTATAAATTTCTGGAAAACTTTGGAAAATTTTTTAAATTACAAAAGATAAAAATGAAAATGAATAAGGGAGCTCACTGGCCTGAATGATTTAGAGAGATCATGGCTATGCCCTGTCAGTATATTTTCCAAACATCAGTGTATATCAAGAAAAATGTACATCACTATACCACAAATACCTGTACACACAAACCCAACACAGGAACCAGTGCAATTAGAAAGCAAACACAAAGTGAGAGCTCAAAACAGTATTGAATATTAGGGATTAAAACTAAAGTACCTCAACAAAAGTTTTTTCACATCTCCTTATAAAATGTTATTACACAGTGAAAGATTATTTAGCATGTTGACTCCCATGAGACCAACAGCAGACTTGGAGAGCCTCATACCTGATGCTGGCCATTGGCAGTCTTTTCTTTTCATCTCATGTAGTAAGTCTCCCCTAATCAGGGTTCTGGACAACTTTGCTAAGCTCTATCCCTTTTCTTAAGCCTTACCAGGCCTTTTCCTTCATCCCTCTTCCATCCCTTCAACAGTTCTTGCAGAAGAAGGAGCCACTGGTTCCGAAAGCTTGCTAATTGAAATATCTTTTACATAGAGGGAAACATTCCATGTGGGAAAAATATATCTAAAAACAAAGATGATGTGACTTACCAAACGAAAGCACTGGCAGGTTGATAGACACACAAACAAACACAAACATACACACAACCTTCAAGCTTTCACAACCAACGATTGCTTCATCAGGAAAGAGGGAAGGAGAGGGAAAGACGAAAGGATGTGGCTTTTAAGGGAGAGGGTAAGGAGTCATTCCAATCCTGGGAGTGGAAAGACTTACCTTAGGGGGGGGGGGGGGGGGAAACAGGTATACACTCGCATACACACACATATCCATCCGCACATACACACACACAAGCAGACATTTGTAAAGGCAAAGAGTTTGGGCAGAGATGTCAGTCGAGGCGGAAGTACAAAGGCAAAGATGTTGTTGAATAACAGGTGAGGTATGAGCAGCGGCAACTTGAAATTAGCGGAGGTTGAGGCCTGGCGGGTAATGAGAAGAGAGGATATACTGAAGGGCAAGTTCCCATCTCTGGAGTTCTGACAGGTTGGTGTTAGTGGGGAGTATCCAGATAACCCGGACTGTGTAACACTGTGCCAAGATGTGCTGGCCGTGCACCAAGGCATGTTTAGCCACAGGGTGATCCTGATTACCAACAAACACGGTCTGCCTGTGTCCATTCATGCGAATGGACAGTTTGTTGCTGGTCATTCCCACATAAAAAGCTTCACAGTGTGGGCAGGTCAGTTGGTAAATCACGTGGGTGCTTTCACATGTGGCTCTGCCTTTGATCGTGTACACCTTCCGGGTTACAGGACTGGAGTAGGTGGTGGTGGGAGAGTGCATGGGACAGGTTTTACACCGGGGGCGGTTACAAGGGTAGGAGCCAGAGGGTAGGGAAGGTGGTTTGGGGATTTCATAGCGATGAACTAAGAGGTTACGAAGGTTAGGTGGGCGGCAGAAAGAAACTCTTGGTGGAGTGGGGAGGATTTCATGAAGGATGGATCTCATTTCGGGGCAGGATTTGAGGAAGTCGTATCCCTGCTGGAGAGCCACATTCAGAGTCTGATCCAGTCCCGGAAAGTATCCTGTCACAAGTGGGGCACTTTTGGGGTTCTTCTGTGGGAGGTTCTGGGTTTGAGGAGATGAGGAAGTGGCTCTGGTTATTTGCTTCTGTACCAGGTCGGTCGGGAGGGTAGTTGCGGGATGCAAAAGCTGTTTTCAGGTTGTTGGTGTAATGGTTCAGGGATTCCGGACTGGAGCAGATTCGTTTGCCACGAAGACCTAGGCTGTAGGGAAGGGACGGTTTGATGTGGAATGGATGGCAGCTGTCATAATGGAGGTACTGTTGTTTGTTGGTGGGTTTGATGTGGACTTTGTATGTAGACTTTCAGACTGAAAGTCTACATACAAAGTCAGACAACACTACATACAAAGTTTGCCAAGGTAACCCCACTCCTGATATCCAGGTGGAGCTTCAAGGAATCCTCAGAACCTTAGGCCCCCTACAAAACCTTTCACCTGACTCCATCAACCTCCTGACCCCACCAACACCCCGCACCCCTACCTTCTACCTTCTTCCTAAAATTCACAAACCCAATCATCCCAGCTGCCCCATTGTAGCTGGTTACCAAGCCCCCACAGAACGTATCTCTGCTTACGTAGATCAACACCTTCAACCCATTACATGCAGTCTCCCATCCTTCATCAAAGACACCAACCACTTTCTCGAACGCCTGGAGTCCTTATCCAATCTGTTACCCCCGGAAACCATCCTTGTAACCATTGATGCCACTTCCTTATACACAAATATTCCGCACGTCCAGGGCCTCGCTGCGTTGGAGCACTTCCTTTCACGCCGATCACCTGCCACCCTACCTAAAACCTCTTTCCTCATTACCTTAGCCAGCTTCATCCTGCCCCACAACTTCTTCACTTTCGAAGGCCAGACATACCAACAATTAAAGGGAACAGCCATGGGTACCAGGATGGCCCCCTCATACGCCAACCTATTTATGGGTTACTTAGAGGAAGCCTTCTTGGTTACCCAGACCTGCCAACACAAAGTTTGGTACAGATTTATTGATGACATCTTCATGATCTGGACTCACAGTGAAGAAGAACTCCAGAATTTCCTCTCCAACCTCAACTCCTTTGGTTCCATCAGATCCACCTGGTCCTACTCCAAATCCCATGCCACTTACCTTGACGTTGACCTCCATCTGTCCAATGGCCAACTTCACACGTCCATCCACATCAAACCCACCAACAAACAACAGTACCTCCATTATGACAGCTGCCACCCATTCCACATCAAACGGTCCCTTCCCTACAGCCTAGGTCTTCATGGCAAACGAATCTGCTCCAGTCCGGAATCCCTGAACCATTACATCAACAACCTGAAAACAGCTTTCGCATCCCGCAACTATCCTCCCGACCTGGAACAGAAGCAAATAACCAGAGCCACTTCCTCATCTCCTCAAACCCAGAACCTCCCACAGAAGAACCCCAAAAGTGCCCCACTTGTGACAGGATACTTTCTGGGACTGGATCAGACTCTGAATGTGGCTCTCCAGCAGGGATACGACTTCCTCAAATCCTGCCCTGAAATGAGATCCATCCTTCATGAAATCCTCCGCACTCCACCAAGAGTGTCTTTCCGCCGTCCACCTAACCTTCGTAATCTCTTAGTTCATCCCTATGAAATCCCCAAACCACCTTCCCTACCCTCTGGCTCCTACCCTTGTAACAGCCCCCGGTGTAAAACCTGTCCCATGCACCCTCCCACCACCACCTACTCCAGTCCTGTAACCCGGAAGGTGTACACGATCAAAGGCAGAGCCACGTGTGAAAGCACCCACGTGATTTACCAACTGACCTGCCTACACTGTGAAGCTTTCTATGTGGGAATAACCAGCAACAAACTGTCCATTCGCATGAATGGACACAGGCAGACAGTGTTTGTTGGTAATGAGGATCACCCTGTGGCTAAACATGCCTTGGTGCACGGCCAGCACATCTTGGCACAGTGTTACACCGTCCGGGTTATCTGGATACTTCCCACTGACACCAACCTATCAGAACTCCAGAGATGGGAACTTGCCCTTCAATATATCCTCTCTTCCCGTTACACACCTGGCCTAAACCTCCGCAAATTTCAAGTTGCCGCCCCTCGTGCATAACTTGTCACTCAACATCATCTTTGACTCTGTACTTCCGCCTCGACTGACATCTCTGCCTAAACTCTTTGCCTTTTCAATGTCTGCTTGTGTCTGTATATGTGCAGATGGATGTGTGTGTGTGTGTGTGTGTGTGTGTGTGTGTGTGTGTGTATACCTGTCCCTTTTTGCCCCTAACGTAAGTCTTTCCGCTCCCGGGATTGGAATGACTCCTTACCCTCTCCCTTAAAACCCACATCCTTTTGTCTTTCCCTCTCCTTCCTTCTTTCCTGACGATGCAACCTTGGGCTGCGAAAGCTTGAAATTTGTGTGTGTGTTTGTGCGTTTTTTATTGTCTCCTATCAACATACCAACGCTTTTGTTTGGTAAGTAACAGCATCTTTATTTTAAATATATATATATGTCACTTATCTGTGTATCTAAATGTAATTACTTGTTATGTGTATCTACCTGGTGAATTCCATATCATGATCAATGGGTGATAAATAAATATGAATATGAAGATGTGGAAAAGGGTTTTTGAGAGAGGTTGGTTGTAAAGCATCATTCTTTAGCTGCATCTGGAAAAAAAATCTCTAGGCACTTTGTATTTTGAGTGTGAGAATAATATATGACTCACGACTTTTTCTGGGATATTATCACAATCACTAAAAGGGAATCACAGTGTGATGTTGATGTAGATTTTAGACATTGTACCTACAGTCCTCACATGTCTTACGTTACAGTAGCTGACAGATCTAGTCCAAAATTTGACACGCATTCCAGTGGTAGCACTGTTCTTACATGAATAATTGTGTAATTTGGTAAAACAGCTAAGTGCACAAATAGCATAAATGCAGGATAAATAAAGCATGTATCTGCATAAACTTAAAATTCATATGTGTTGTATGGAATTGGTTGATGTCAGCAACAGTACTATAAATATAATGTTTACTGCTTCAGTCCATTTCTACTAATTTTAAACATAACATGTTTCAGCAACATGCTACATCATCAGATGCTTTACAGTTACATGCACATTAGTCCGAAGTGTGATGAGGTTTATTTGCTGGGTGTGTCAGTGAGGTTACATACTGAAATTAAACCCTGTACAGAAAAATCAATTTATTTCAGTGAGTACCGTATATGAGTTGCATGTTTAAATCATTCATTGATGTCCTACTTTTGATGGATATGTATTTGTCTGGCACAAAGAGCATAGCAATAAACACAACACCATCGCTTGACACTTTCACATTTGGAATGTAAACAATTGAATGTAAAAGTCTTGAGTGATGGTGATGTGTTTACTGCTGTACTCTGTGTGCCAGACAAATACATATACAATAAAAATGTAAGGGCATCAATGAATGGTTTATACATACAACTTGTTCAAGCTATACATTAAATAAATTGTCTTACTGTACAGAGTTACATTTCAGTAAGTAACCTCACCCATCAAATAAATGTTATCACATTTAAGACTTACACACACACACACACACACACACACACACACACACACACACACACAAAGCACATGGTGATGGGAGCATGCTGCAGAAACAGCTTGGGCTGATAAATATTTGTGAAAAATGACAGAAGCAGTGGAAATAATTTCATAAATACATCTGCTTAATATTTTGATAACAGAAATTTCATGACTGTGTTGTAAACATGCATGATGTTTCAAAATTACGACGACAAACTTTGAAGATATGTAGAAGGTGTCTTGAAGAACAAAATGAGGATAAGAACACATGCCCAAAAATGTCATCCAATGATGATACAGAACATAAAGTTACAGGTATCGGCACCTGCCTCTGGGCCTCTCCTCTGACAGCAGGCATGACTTTGTACGCAAACAGACCATGAGCAGAACATCTTGCTATCTACCTGACAGCAGTCTGGACATTAGATGGTGCTGTTTCTAATTAGAAATCTATGTTATTTAACGTGACTGTTGCTACTTATTCCACTTCTGTGGAGGCGAAAATGATACTTTAACATAAAGCTTAGTTTCTATGTCTTACCTCCTGTTTTAAATTTATAAATAATCATTATTATCCTAACAACTTACCAAAAGATGAAATTGTAAATCAGAACAACAAAGATTGTCCCAAAAATTGACAGTAGGAGTGATCCAATAAAAAGTGAAGTCCAATAATGGCTATGCAACCACAGCTGTAAATAAAGTAAGTCTAATTAATACCTGTATAAAAGAACTATGTAGAAAGGTTATTCAGTAGTTGTTTAAGTGGAATAGACATTTACCTTAAGGTTGCAGACGACCATTACATTATGAAAAATTATTGTTCCAAAGCCAGCAAAATCAACTGGGCTACTGTCATATAGAAGCACTGGATTTGATGCCAGTAACAGCCATGGCAAGAAATAAGCAACCACTGAATGCCATATTCCTGCAAAGTAGAGAAATTTACTTTCTGTAGGCATTGCCAATGCATCAAATTCCTAACACAGCCACTGTTAACAAATGTAAAATGCAAATTTCAAAACTTTTAATGGATAAATACAGTCAGCTGTTCTCAACAGCTGTTAATATTATGATACTACAGATATTGACATCACAAAATTCATATGATGATCATAGTGACATTCTGCCACTAAATGTATACACAACCAAACAGTATTATGAGAGGAGACAACTATTCACAGTGCAAAGGAAGCACAGGAGAATGTGAAGCCACATAAACAAGCGGTGACTATTGCAACACAACTTCGGAACTTATAATTTTCAATTTTCTGCCTGTCTTCTTCACTGAATCATTATTTCAGATGGAGCAAGTGAGATGAATGTGTAAGTCGAGGAAAATGCAGTGCTAGATACAATAAGAAGGAGAGGAAGAGAAAGTAGGAAGGGCAGCAATACATGGGTAGAGACATTTCCAACTGTAGACTTGAGTAGTCACTTACATAAATGCAATGAACTATGAGATAAAAGGCAAGGTCAATGGAGGCTATCAAGAAAACAGTGTGGAGGAAAATACAGCACACACAATATGAGAAGAGGCATAAAGAAGGAAGGTTAACATTTAAAGTCACATCAAAGTTGACGTCATTAGTGATAGGACACAAGCTTAGACTGAATGAAATAAGAGTGGTGGACAGCTATAGCTTATTTAAACATTCACTCTACTGTTTAGCCAAATGGAAAATTGGCCCTCAATACTCAACTGAACTGAGTCCTATGCATTAACTTCTCCACCAACCTACTTGGTGTGAGATAAGAAATAGAATGAGATTGCACATTAGCTATAATTAAAGAAGGAGTGGGAAGAAATATGAAACTGGTGGGGAGAGGGACGGAAATGAAATGGAAATAGGAGCAGAGTATTTTGGAGGAGAGGAACTAAGACTAGTGTGTGTGAGTTGTAAAAGCAGCCACTGAAGTTGACTAGTTAGTGTTGATCCACATGTGTTCTCCATCTGTATGGTCAAGCATACCACTGTCCATAGTTTGGTAATAGCCATTCATACATGTAAATAAATTGTGGCCAAGCTCATATAGCAAATGGTGCAGTGGTTGCAACAAAGAATGTGCTAGATGGCTTAGTGCAATAAATAGATCTTACATCAGGTCTCTTTGGAGGATATATGGAAGTGGAGTTGAAGGTAGGAGTTTCATAAGACGGACTAGGATATCTCAAAGGTTGTGCAAGTAATGGAATACCACTTTGGAAGAGACAGGTAGGATTTTTGGGAAAATATTTCTCCGCACAATTTGTAATAAAAGGCAACTGAAGTCACTTTCCTGATCCCGTTTCCAAATACTTCCTGTCCACTTCATTTAGGATTAAGACTCCTCCACACATCTACTTGTAATTAAATTGTTTGTCTATGTGTACATCTCACTCAACCAGTTAATTAAGCTGGGTGTGAGAGTGAAAAAGTCATCAGGAATTCCAGGGTATGAATAAAGTGGACAGCACTGGACTAAATGTTCAATTGTCTGCTCTTCTTGATTACATTCACACACTGGTGAACTGATCCAGCCCCACTTCAGGTACAACAAGAGCAGACAACTGAACATTTAGTCCAACACTGTCCACTTTATTCATACGCTGGAATTCCTGATGACTTGTTCACTCTCACACCCAGCTTAATTAACTGGTTGAAAAACACACACTTTAAGGTTTAATCTTGTCTAATACCATATGTATAAAATCATTTGCCTTATATCAACTGTATATTGTATAAAATCACCATACAATTAAATAAATAAATAAATTACTCTCCTCCTTTGTCACCATCTCACACCATATCCTCTCTTCCGTGCTCTACACTGTCTTCTCAACAGCCCACCTATATTCTGTCCCTACTCCACCATTCCTTTAGCCATGTTCTGCATTCCTGTGTGCAACATGTCTCTACTCCTGCAGCACCAGGTGTAGTTGTCTCTGCTGATGTACTCTTGGCCTTTTCTTATGCAGCCTCTCACTCTTTCTACACCTGAATGTCCCCCTTCTTCCTTGCACATTCCATGTCCACACTGCCATGTCAATTAGAAACAACCATTTACTACATTTGGGCAATCACATCACAGTGTTTCAATCCTTGCTTATGTGGCTGTATGCTGATCAGTGATTCCTCTGTATGTTGAGTGGTGTTCTCTCCCTTGTTCTTGAATGATTAGTTATAGCTTTATCAGAGTATAACCCTAAAAAGTGCTTCTGCTTGAAAACATTAACTACAGTGCAAAAAAATATTAGTTCTAGAAGAAAATAAAACTCTATGTACTGTTCAAATTTAGAAGTCTGTATTAGGAACTTATATAGTATTCATGAAATGTTTGTGTGATTCATTATTTATGGAAAAGAATGAAAAACTTGAGACTGAATCTTTATAGTCCCAATGTTTTGTCTTTAAGATATTCCTTCTCAGGTGGTTTGTCATTTTCTGTTCATTCTCTACCTTACATCTGTATTTCCTTTCTAGCTGCAACTATCCTAGTTGTTGCCAATTATCTCCTTTCTTACTAAAGCCTATTTTGTGTTTTATTTCAATGTAGTTCTGTACCCATATTTTATGGGACAGTGAGTTCATGAACAAAGCTCTGCTGAACTCAGCCACATCCTTGCAGTGCTTCACACACTCAACCATTAAAAATTCTAATATTTCATTATAAAAAGAAATGTATTATCTTACCCAAACATGTCCACTGGAAGAATGTTGACCAAGTCATATACACATTTCTTGAAATTTCTTTATAATAATGTGGGTAGGCAATTAATTTCGTTGATGGACGTGTTTGCTCAAATATACCATATATAAGAATTGGTAATGATGTGCAAATCACATTGAAAATTGTTAAATACAAACTGTCATACAAGGCCTGAAAAATTAATGCCATACATCAATGTTTCATACTGTAATAACATGATATTAAGATATATTAAATAAACATCGAAATTTGAAAAGAAAAATGTTAGACACTTTCAAAACTTTTGTGTGTGTGTGTGTGTGTGTGTGTGTGTGTGTGTTAAGTGTCAACATGCAGTGTACAAATTTGATGTGATCTGTCTCAGGAAAGACAACTACACAGTTGTTAATCAATGCTGCAAACCAATAAGCTAGAAATAAAGGCCCTTACAGAAAAGAAAATTTATTCTGGATAAATGTTCAATGTCCTCCAAATCAAAGAATCATATCCTCCTGGAAGAATATTGTTAAAATCAGCTGGCAATTTTTGTCCTTATAATCCTCAAAGTTTCAGCTGTGAATGCCTATGAATGCAAAACAATAATATTTCTGCATTTTATATTCTGACACTAAATCAACAGTACTACTCTAATGCTTCCAGGAATATGGTGCCCAAACAGAAAGACATTAAAATTTGTTTCAAAGTAAGGAAAATAGATTGGGAAGCATACAATATGATGAAAAGTGTGCCGGGTAATGGTAGACAGTCTCGCCAGTATTTGTCAGTGGTGTTCCCCATAAGACAGTAGGAATGCTACAAAAGTTTCTCCATTGCCATGAATACTGACAACACATAACCCCCAAGAAAACATGAAAAAGGGGTGTTGTAATCTTCATGCCAGATATGTGTTTGAGCAAAGATAGTTGGAAAGCTCCCAATAATACAAAAATGAACTGTGTTTCAATCTTTGAGGATCTGAGCAAATGAAAAGCCTTGTTATGATTCATAAGGCAACTATTATCCAATGGAAGATACTGAAGAGGTAACACTGCACAAGGACCAACAAAAGAGGAACAGGATTTTTGGCCATGCTGAAGTCCTGTTTGTTGAGTATCATAGTTATGCAATTGTTACTGAGCTTAAACTTTGTCCTTACTCAGTGGAAATTTTCATCAAAATTGGTCAGCTCAACAACTGCAGATGAGCAGCTTCCAGTTAATCTATCTTTTTTTCTTTCTTTCTTTTTTTTATCAGGGGTGTTGACTGGTTCGATGCAATCTGCATCAACTTCCTTTTAGAGTCAGAAGAAAAGACAGTTTTAATATAGGCCTCTCATAAATTGCCACAGTGCTGTGTGCTTGATCCAAAGACCCCCAAACAGAAGAAAATACATATGTAAAAGAATAGAGAGGTGACATGGTCAAATTTTGTGTTCAGTTGGAAAGGACTATTTAATAAGAAATTTCTAGCAGTAGGTCAAACAACAAATTCTCATTATCTTAAAGGCCTGGATTATTTATGGTTAGAATTCTTGGAATTCAACTGAATATTAAGGCCAAAACTCATGATTATGTTCCACAACAGTGTCCCTGACCTCAAATGGAAATTTGTATGTAGTTTTGTCAGCCAGAAAAACAATTATAGCCCTTGTCTGTCATATGTGTTCATCTATTTGACTCTAGATTCATGGTAATTCCTGCAACTCAAGCTGATTATGAACTGAGACCATGGTAACATCACACAGGGTATTTACAGGGAATGTACTTGAGTTTTTAAAGAGATCACACAAAAGGAGTTGAGTGGCTTTTACTTAAAAAATTTACATTTAATTAATGAAAAGTTGCTCCATTACCTGAAGATAAAGTTTCAGAACCAGCACCCTCCAAACACAGAGAAACTAATGAAAATTTACATTTATTCAGCTATTTATTGATTCTGTAATAAAAAAAAAGAAATTCTGAATATAGGTAGAGGGCCTGTCTTGTTGCTGTGCTTGTTGCTGCATCAGCATTTCTATATTTATCTGTTCCTGTAATTGTTTGCCAATAATGAAATAGTCCATTACTAGTGTAGGAGTTAGTGATTTTGGCACAAAATGGTCAGTTTTAAAAGTATTTCAATATTCTATCATTTAATTCTGCACACACACACAAACAAACACACACTGATTCCTCTCCAAAATTGCTTCCTACCAGAGTATTTGTTACACATATGAGGGTAAGGTAAAAAGTTCTTGGCCTGGCAGTGAAAACTTTGTTCACATAAGTTTTATCTCTGAAGTGCAATTCTGAAATTCTATAAAATTCTCATAATTGGCTGCTGTAACCTATTCAGTGGCCTTCAATTTGAAAATTTCTTTACATATGGAAATACCTATAAGTTAAACAGTTCTAGATCTGGAGAATAGGGTGGATGTAACATATATTTTAAATCCTTCTCTTTTACCACTGCAGAAGCAATGTTATGGTCATTTGTACTGTCTTGATGAAAGTCCCACCCCATTCACTTTTTTGTCCAGGCCTCTTCTTGCAACTCTCTCTCTTTTTTCCGCCCAGAAGACTTGCTTATTGGTTGGTATTACTGTTTTATCCTTTTACAGTTAACCAGTAAGAAGAATCTATATTGCTTCCCAGGTAGGCGAACTGGTACAGGACTAGTGGCTTCCATCTACTGTTATGACAGTAGTTACATTTTTGTTTTGAAATGGAGGCTCGACATCACATCCACATTAATATCTCAGGGCTGAAAATCTGTTGGATTTTTTTGAAAATGGTCCAAACATTTAAGAGAAAACTGTTTTTAGCCTTTGGTCAGCTTTCAAAAGCGTGACAATTATTTTGCACAAAGCTTTCTCATAATCAACTCTGCATGTCAAATATACTCTTTTTTTGCTATGCTCATAGCCTCAGCTATTCCATAGAGCCTCTATTGACAATTGTTCAATTGTGCACTTTCTTAATGTTTTTAACTGTGATTGCACTTTAGGGATATCGTTTTTGTGGAGTTTTTTGAGGAAAGTTTGGCCTGGTTTCAACTTGGTCATCCATTTTGTAATTTAAAAAATGAAAGAGTAGACTTCATCAACTTAGAATGATTTCTGTTAGTGACAATCCATCAAAAAGTAAGGATTTTGTGACAGTGCAGTGTTCCAGTCCATCTAGTTGAGCGACCGCATAAAAAAAAATTATATCGATCAAGTTAAACACTTGGCTTTCATTACTGTGGAATGTGTACCAACATAATAAGAACAAAACCTCACTGATATCAATATCAGGTTGAGAACTTTTCACTTTGCCTCATATCAAACTTTAGTAATGTGTGAATTCGTGTTTCTGTAAATTAGCATATCAGCCTGGACTGTCATTGTAACATAATAATTCAGGTGTAGCTGTCAAACCACTTTTGTTTTTTAAAAAAGATAAAAGCCTTTTGTGACACATTTAAGTATGGCATGAATTACTTTAAATCATTACCTGTGTTGAATATAGGCAGTGGAACTGGAAAAAGACTTGCGGTGTGATGAAAAATATGTTTTTGTAAAAGAAGTACAGTACAAGTGTTGATATGCGCTCATAATACCAGTGGCCATGCACAAGAAGAGTGCGTCTCAGAAATCTGAATCGTGCAAATGCAAAATCTGAACACCTTACAGCTTGTCGACCTTCTTTTCCCACTATTCCTGAAAGAAAAAAATTATGCCTATATTAAAAGTAATATGCCTATGGGAAAAGTAATACAAAATACTGTAGTAGTGTACTGGGGCTAAAAAATAAGTGGCACGAAATACAATGTCAGGAAAATTACAGAACAAGAACTTAATTACAAGACATTTGGCGGCATACAACAGTATCCACAAGATATAATTAGGAAAGTTCTAAAACTGAAGATAAAACATTTAAAAAATTAATAAAACTGGAGAAACTCTTCTACATCAAAATAACTAACAGGAGAAAGAATGGAAAATCCAGGATATTGTAACAGGAGAAAGAGATACAGTTAGCTGCCACACCTGCTTTTCAGCACCATGAGGTTGTTCAAAAGCTCCATTACCAGTTTGTCCCATTACTTAGAAAGAGTTTTGTAGATGTCTATAACACTCCTTGATGGTTGCTAATGTGACACAGTTTGTCTCCTGAATGCATCTCTGTGATGTATGTTACTAAACGTCTAACCTGGATAATGTGCCTGTTGCAGGCTGCATATCTAATGGCTTCCAGGGGGAAGAAAAGTTTGATTTTCAATATCTCAAACAGTTATTGACTGAATTTAAAGAATTAAAATGCTGTCATAATCTACTCATTAAGAGCTATAATCTAATGTCAAAATTTCAGCACAATAAGTTAAGTATTATGGTTAAAAACTGTATAAATGTTGATACAGCATTAATTTTGTGTGTAAATTACCCAAACTATTCTAATCCAGTGCTTGAGAATGAGGGCATTAAGTGACTTCCAACAAACTTTATAAATAACTCCAATCCTTCACAAAACTTTCTCTGACTGACACTCTCCACAAAATGATGAAAGCACAAAAGCTTATCGCTTACTACATTTTTGCTGTTCTTGCTGTAAAATCACAGCATCAGGCCTGACATTTTAATTTATTGCTTCTTTACTACTACATGTACAACTACATACTTACTCTGCAAGTCACCATATGGGGTATGGCAGAATGCGGCTTTACCACTACTAGTCATTTTCTTCTCTGTTTCACTCGCAAATGGAGCAAGAGATAAACAACTGTCAATATGCCTCCATAGAAGCCATAGTTTCTCTTATCTTATTTTCATGGTCCTTAGGAGAAATGTAAATTGATGGCAGCAGAATCATTCTGTAGTCAGCCGCAAATGCTGGTTCTATAAATGTTATGAATAGAGTTTCACGAAAATTGCTGTTGCCTCCAGGAATTCCCATTTGAGTTCAAAAAGTGTGTCCATAATTCTCACATGTTGACTGAACCTGCCAGTAACAAATCTAGCAGCATGACTCTGCATTGTTTCAGTGTCTCCATTTAGTCTGACCTGGTAGGGATTCCAAACACTTGAGCAGTACTTACAAACAGCCCATACTAGTGCTCTGTAGGAGGTCTCCTTTATAGATGAGCACAGTTAACCATTCACCTTTCCTACTGTTGATCTTATGTGCTTGTTCCATTTCATATTGGTTTGCAGTGTTACACCTAGAGGCTGTATTACACGGCAGCACATCACATTACTAATACTGTATTTGAGTACTACAAGATTGTTTTTCCTACTCACCTGTATTAACTTGCATTTTTCTACATTCATCATAACAAATAGAAATTCTGTCTACGTCATCTCGAATCCTTCTGTAGTCATTCAACCATGGTACTTTCCCATATACTACACTTTTTCAGACATTATCTACATATATCACTGGACATGTCAGCAAAATTATATCATTGTGCAACACACAGTTCAGGAGATGTGATGGTTTATACATGGAAGTTTGGTTCATTAAGGAATGGTGGTTGGGAGTTTACTGGTACTCTATAACATGAGTGGGGAAACTATGGCCTCTTGGCCAGTCCAGCCCTCAAACATCAATACGGAGGCACATGGATATCATTGAGCTACCTAAACCACAGAAGGTGGAGTGAATTTGTTTTTTATAATTCTTCTTCTGATCTGTATTTCAAAGTTTGCATGGAAGTCACCAACAGTATCAAGATATTTCGTAAAGTGCTTCCATAAAATGTTTTCATTGCATGAATAAACTTATTTCTGAACAGAGGTTTTTGCTGTTAGGGCACAACAATGAAAATACTGTAGGAAAGACACATTAAACAAGAAACCAATGATGCATCTGACATGTGGAATGCAACAGTTTTCTCACAGTGATCTGTTATTTTAATATTTCAATGTGATGGTTGACACAAAAGGGAAAGATTGGACATGTTTTCTGGTGATAAAGCTGTTGTTGCTTGGTTCTTATGAAGACAATGCAGTTTTCAAAGGGCACAATTCCAGGTGTCATCTCATTCTGGGTGCTGCAGTGAACTGCTTGAAGATCAAGAGAGCAAAAGTCATGCCAAATGTTGGTTCATTCAAGTAATAACAACATTTTTCATGAAACAGTACAAAAATGATCCTGACAATAGACACATATAAAAGTATGAGTGACTCACTACTAAGCTTTCGGAACTAATAGTTCCTTTGTCTGTTAAGAGAGAGAGATATGTTAGGGAATTCTTTTCGTATCCTCATCCTCACAACAGGTGGGTCTGTCATTCTTGAGCATAAGTAATCTGCCATTCCTTTCAAACCTGCTCCAACTTATTCATATATTCTCCCTGACAAATGAACTATTAGTTCTGAAAGCTAGGTAGTGTGTTCCTATTCTTTTTATATGTGTCTACAGACAGCAGTATACATTTCATCCCCTCAAATTAATTTCTGGCTAGAAATTCTGTCTCATAATCAGCTGAATTATTCTTTGATTAAAAAAATGATCATGTAACTACAAAAGCTAGTTTTGTTGTTACATTTAATATTGCAAAATAAACAAGTTGTTTAAATACACACATAAGTATCACGTGGCTCCACTTGATAAAATTTGTTAAGAGAGTGTGGGAGCTATGAGAAGAATGGCAAAAATATTCCTACCTAAGAATTATTGTATGGCATGGGCAAGTTTGAAAAGAAATATAATAAAATGTCAACTTTTCTGAATTTGAACACAATGATGATTGGTGACTATGAAGTAGTTAAGTAGTGCATAAAGTTGAGTGGTCTGCACAATGAGTTTTTGTGCCATTTCAGAGGTCCAGAAAATTGGAAAGTAAGTTCAAAATATTCTCAAGTATGTTCATTGTAAACATGAAACATGTATGAGAAAATCTGCAATTTGAGCTGTTTACAGTTCAACAGTGTGCTTAAAGCTTCCTTTAATCCTGGTAAATCTTCCAGGTTGTATAGCCATGCTTCATGAGACATTTCCCTTCTTAACGACCACACAACCCAGAAGATTTACCAGCAGCTAAAACATCTGATCATGAAAGCCTACATTGTACAATCCCTTTAATTCTGAAAATATCAGTGACTCCTTCAAATTGCTAAGCAGTGTCACATATCCAAACTTGAAGGATTTTGACAGGGGAATATGGTGATGTTGCACCCCCATATATGTGTGAACCGATATTTTTGATCATAAAGCAATGTAAGCATGAACTGCATTTGTGTATGATGGCCAGTCATATTCAGATGCATCAGAAATCCAAAGAGATTTGGATGAGTTCATGTGTGAATTCGAACACTGACATTAAACTTGATATATATACATTTGTCTTCAGTTTTGTTTAAGTTTGTTCTATATT
The DNA here is from genome assembly GCF_023864345.2 of Schistocerca serialis cubense. Classification (NCBI taxonomy): domain Eukaryota; kingdom Metazoa; phylum Arthropoda; class Insecta; order Orthoptera; family Acrididae; genus Schistocerca; species Schistocerca serialis. The sequence continues at coordinate 595,691,008 of NC_064639.1, forward strand.
CACAAGATGTGGAAGATGGACAGTTACTAACATGGATATGTACAGGTGTCCTCATCTAATAGCCTCTTCTGAGATGCTTTAGGTAGAAGTATGTCATCAGCCCAAGCTGCCTACTTCTCTTAGAATCTAGCTTCCTTCTTTGAAGACAGAGCCTTGACAGAGTTTTACATACACTTTCATAACATTTTCCTCCCTGACTGGCATGAGCTCCCTCTCTGTAGCTTGATCCTCGGCATGGCTTGGCTACTGGCCCACTGCATAACCAAGAACTCTGGAACTGGCACAAAAAGAGAAAAGTCTACCCATCCCTGCTCTATCGGACTGAGAACAGCAGACCATGCTGGCCAGTGTACTGTATTTACTCGAATCTAAGCTGCACTTTTTTTCCAGTTTTTGTAATCCAAAAAACCGCCTGCGGCTTAGAATCGAGTGCAAAGTAAGCGGAAGTTCTGAAAAATGTTGGTAGGTGCTGCCACAACTAACTTCTGCCGTCGAATAAATGTAGCGCTACACAGGCATGCTTTGCAGGCACAAAGGTAAATACCTGCGCCACAACCTCTGTGTCATTAAAAAAAAAAAAAAAAAGTGGAAGACAAGCTTTTTTCTCCGCCTCGAGTTTCGACCACTGCATTTTCATACATTATCCAACGAAGTAAATACAAATTCTGTATTGTTCATCTTCGAATGTAGCAGCATTTCAATGTACTATGAAAATCTGACTGGCAAGACTGTTTGGGACGTTTGTCAATATGGCCAACTCTACATTCTGAATTTGTTCCTACCTGTGAGAAGAGATGGTTGCTGATAGGAACTTTTATGAATTGTGAATCACATGCAGTGTTCTCCTCACCATAAGATTAATACGAATATAAACATTTTGCCATGTATTGTTTCGTGTTTGCTGCTATCTCATTTAAATCCTGTCTGCCTAATAAACTAGAGTGAGACAACAGCAAATATAGAATACATATCATGTCATGTTTATATTCATATTATTATGCCTAATAGTGATACAGTCAGAAATGAAGCACGACAATTGACTAGAGTTTTAAATCTAAGATGACTCTAATTTCTGAGCGGAATGTAATGTACTAAAGAGACGTCTGCAAAGATTTTCAAACAGAGAAAAATTTTCACTAAACTCTCATTCAGAACATCTTCTATCATACGCAGTCTATCATTTGGTTTTTGTTGATCATTATCAAAGAAAGCAGCAGTGTGAGTAACAACAAATAGCAGTCTCTTGCCATTGTTTCGCCAATGAGACGATTCCTCTCTCTTTTATTTATTGTAAGCAGCAGTAGTGCGCACAAAAGCAAGCCATGCCGCGAGCGGCGACAGGCCGTAAACACTCATTATCAGAATGCGACAAACAGTGCAGGACACAGTACAGTAATGCATTTTCAGCTTAGAGTGACGTAAACACCTATAACAAAGAGAACAGCACTTATCAGATCAAAGAAAAATAAGCAATCGATTCAAACAGGACGAAGCACGTGAAAAAGGAAGGGTACCCGTATAAATATGGATAGAGCGCCTGACGCATAGCAATGGCTACCTGGTAAAGCTTAACTGCTAAGCTCATGACTCGAACGAAACTACTGTAGCTGTATCATCATTCATTTGACCTAAATTGTGCCTCATATTACAGTAGACCAACTTTGTTTCGATATGGAGGTGCAGCCTAAAACTTTTCTCTCCCCCTGAATTTTGAGTCTCAAATTTCAGGTGCAGCTTAGATTCGGGAAAATTTTTTTTCCTTGATTTCGAGTCTCATTTTTCAGGTGCGGCTTAGATTCGAGTGCGGCTTAGATTCTAGTAAATACGGTATATGGCAGATATCTTCATATGTGAAAATTCATTTATCAGTACTGCTTTGTAGGGATGGGGATTATCATCCCTTAAAAGAAGGCTTGAGCTGTACGAAATTATGAAAAGTTGCATGTGTAAATGCATTAATTCATATCAGTAGCTCCATGCATTAAGGGCATGAATGAATTTATCTTTCCACAATGCTGAGAACACACAAAATAACTTGACCCGTACCTTCACAAACAATGTGGTTAGGGAGGGGCAATGGTAATGGTGGCTGCGTTGTGAATGACCATCATGTGTTAAGGAAGGTGCAGTTTAACAGCTGAAGCCTATGCACAAATGCATATCTGACATAATGTGTAAGTTACAGCTAGCAAATCTGCAAATGAGCATATTAACAGGTTATGTGAATATGAGCAATAATTCGACAAATATAGACACTCAAAGTCAACAGTTTCTCACTGGAGTACTTGAAATGAAATAGCCACACATGGTGCTGACAATGTAAAATAAAGAACATATGTCATGTGGAAATTATGAGTCAGCCACATGACAACCTGTTCATCTTTATTAACTAATAAAAATTTCTTTTCCTTTTCCCACATCTTTCCCGAAGTAGTGAAACCTTGCACGTACATGTAGCTATGTTTTCTCCCTCCTTTATCCTCTTTATTGTGCAGCTGGAAGTTTGTGGTTTCTGAAATCCTCTGAAGCACACTTTTAATGGTATTCTTGCTTTCTCGTTTGCCTCTTTGTTTGACATAAATTCAGTGGCATTACACGTAATTACACTTTCCTGATTATGAAGAACTTTGCCTGCCCCTACAGTGCTTGGAGATTGCAGTGCCATGCTATGTAGTAAGAGAAAAGCGACAAGAAGTCTCTGAGTGTGCAGGTCAATGGATGACAGTCAACTTTGGTGACTGCCCCTTTGGATCAAAAGAATGAACTCACCCAGCACTCAGAATGACAAAAACCTTTCTGCGAGGAGCTAGCTTGTTTTGCACGAGACCTCCTAACTCCCACTATCCCTCCAATCAAATGCACAATGAGAATCATTCTGAAATCAGAACCAGAATTCATCTGAGAAGAGTACATTCCTTCATTCATTCATTCATTCGCAGTCACATAGTGATATGCCTGATTTCTCAGTACATGAGTTTGTCTCTGCATTATTATCTCTCTCTCTCTCTCTCTCTCTCTCTCTCTCTCTATCTGTCTCTCTCTCTCCCTCTCCCCTGAGTGGAATGTCTAGCCAAACCAAGGCTTTGGTACACAATTTAGCATGAACCTGCAACTCCTCAAACGACTGTAAGTTTTGCTGGCTATCCTTCCTGCCTTTCTTCCTTCCTCCTGCTTTAGCCTATTAATTCAATGGGGTTAAACTTACTACCAACTCTCCCCCCCCCCCCATCCATGTGTGCTCATTCTTTCTGCATCTAGAACGGTAAAATGTGGTATTATGCTACAAAGTGTTTGCACAATGTGTATCTCAGGCAGGACATGTTTAAAACTAGTTTGGTATTTACCCCTAGGTGGATATGGAAAACTGTCTAAAAACCACATCCAGGTCAGCTGGTACACTGCCAGCCCCATTGTTGATCAGTGTGGCATATTCAATCAGGGCTGGCACATCTCTCAGAGTCCCAGGATGAGGCACTTTAATGGGATCAGCTATCTCGCAAGGTTTGCTGAGTATCTTCCTCTAGAAATAATTGTATTTCATTGTACTGTTAGTGCCAGATGTTGGTCATGTTATGCAGTGGTTAGTTTTGCTCAACCTTATATTAGTCAGTGATGAACATTTATTGCAATTTTTCAGAAATGTCACACAAGCGTTTAAATTATACTTTGTGCACTTTCATCATGGGAGGACTTTCGGTCTGTTTCACGATGTCAAGGGACTCTGCCTTGTAATATAGGTCCAAACTAGGTGTCTGTTATATTAGATCATGAACTTAGACAAAGGACTACACTCTGCTCACAGTGAATACACAAACACAACTGAGATACTGTGTTTCAATGTAGTGTCTTTTCGTTTGTCTTTGAATTACCTGTTTTTCACATTAGGAAGTACTGCTTCCCTATCACAATGTACATTTCTGGTTTGTGTGCGATTCCTGGCAGCCATTGACAATCATATCTCACTTTTTCTCTTTTGAATTTCACCTTCCTCAACTTTACTTAAACATTGGACAACAGTATGTTGTATATATGTTTTGCAAGTGATAACCATCACCCATTCTTTAAAATGCTTACGTAATGATTTAAAAATACATATCACTTAGAAAATATGTGAAGTAGTAGCTGCTACAAAAAAAGAAAACATGACACAGCATGCAATATTTGCGTATATTTAAGATCATAGAATCAACTAGTTGGAAGATATCCTTACCAATTCCCACATGTGCTTCCTGTATCATGGAAACGTCATTAGCACCATCACCTATTGCAGCTGTGACAGGTTTCATAGGAGAATATTTCATTAACTGCACAACCTAGAAACCAATGATTAAAATAATTTCTTAACAGTACGTGAAAATGGAACCATAGCCAATATCATATCATTTTAGAGGTGAATTTATTATACCTCGCACTTCTGCAGGGGTGACATCCTGCAGCAAATAACTGCAGTACATGCTGTACATATTTCTCTAAAAGTTTCTGGGTGTCTAAGGGCATATCTCAGGCTCACTCCATCAACAACCAGTCCAAATTGTTTATGTCTTTCAGCATAAATTTGTGCCCTGTAAAGCAGATTGTAAAACTATCAGATGATTGCAAGAACAACAACTGTATAAAATAGACTTTACTTCAACAGTTAAGGTGGCAGATGGCACAGAAAATAACATCAGAGAGAAAATTGTACAAGCAATCAAAGTTTTCATTAAATTTTGTTGTTGTCCAGGACAGTTAGCAATAAAAACATTTGTGCCACACGACAGTTGTAAAGTCGTTTAAAGTATGATGAAAGGAAACATGCCAGAAGATGGTGGTATTTCCACAGAAATGGTTAAAGCCAGAGCCAGAGTAAAATAAAAAGAATTTGCAAAATTATGTCGAGAATGTGGAGAAACACAATTAACCACAGCTGAAACAATACTATAGTTGCTCCACTTCACGAAAAAGGAAGCACACAAGACTTAAAACAAAAAAATTAAAAACAAAGATGATGTGACTTACCAAACGAAAGTGCTGGCAGGTCGATAGACACACAAACAAACACAAACATACACACAAAATTCAAGCTTTTGCAACCAACGGTTGCTTCATCAGGAAAGAGGGAAGGAGAGGGAAAGACGAAAGGATGTGGGTTTTAAGTGAGAGGGTAAGGAGTCATTCCAATCCCGGGAACAGAAAGACTTACCTTAGGGGGAAAAATGGACAGTATATACAGACAAATGTCTGCCTGTGTCCATACACACACGGACAGATACGTGCGCGTGCACAAGTATACACCCGTCCCCCCCCACCCCCCCAATAAAAGTCCCCCCACCCCCGGGACCGGAACAACTCCCCACCCTCTCCCCCAAAACCCACATCCCCCCGTCCCACCCCCTCCCCTCCGACGAAGCAACCGCTGCCCGCGAAAGCTTGAACCCCGTGTACGTGTCCGTGTGTCCATCAACATGCCAACACCCCCGTCCGGCAAGTTACATCGTCTTTGTGTGTGTGTGTCCATATATATATATGGATATAATAGAGGGAAACTTTGTATGTGGTGTTGTCTGAAAGCTGACGCAGTCCCTCAGCCACATGCTCCCGACGATCAAGTACCATGGTCGTGGAACCCTTGTCCACCGGAAGAATGACAATGGATCGGTCAGCCTTCAGATCACGGATGGCCTGGGCTTCAGCAGTGGTGATGTTGGGAGTAGGATTAAGGTCTTTTAAGAAGGATTGAGAGGCAAAGCTGGAAGTCAGAAATTCCTGGAAGGTTTGGAGAGGGTGATTTTGAGGAAGAGGAGGTGGGTCCCGCTGTGACGGAGGACGGAACTCGTTCCAGGCTGGGTTCAATTTGGATAGTGTCTTGGGGTTTGGATCATTAGGAGTAGGATTAGGATCATTTCTCTTCGTGGCAAAGTGATATTTCCAGCAGAGAGTACGAGTGTAGGACAGTAAATCTTTGACAAGGGCTGTTTGGTTGAATCTGGGAGTGGGGCTGAAGGTGAGGCCTTTGGATAGGACAGAGGTTTCGGACTGGGAGAGAGGTTTGGAGGAAAGGTTAACTACTGAATTAGGGTGTTGTGGTTCCAGATTGTGTTGATTGGAATTTTGAGGTTTTGGGGGGAGTGGAGCTGGAAGTGGGAGATTGAGTAGATGGGAGAGACTGGGTTTGTATGCAATGAGAGGAGGTTGAGGTTTGTTGGAAAGGTTGTGAAGGGTGAGTGAGTTGCCTTTCCGGAGGTGGGAAACCAGGAGATTGGATAGTTTTTTGAGGTGGAGGGTGGCATGCTGTTCTAATTTGTGGTTGGCCTGTAGGAGGATGCTATGAACAGCTGGTGTGGATGTGGGAGAGGAAAGACTGAGGACTTTTATTTAGGATAGTTGACGGGTGTGTTCATTGGCTGAGTTGATGTGTAGGTGAAGGATTAGGTGGGTGAGGGCAATGGATTGTTCAGTTTGGAATTGGTATAGGGACTGATGGAAAGAAGGGTTGCAGCCAGAGATGGGAACTTTAAATGTGAGGCCTTTGGGGGTAATTCCAAATGTCAGACAAGCCTGAGAAAATAAAATATGGGAGCGTAACGTGGCTAGGGCAAAGGCATGTTTGCGGAGGGAATGTAAATAAAACTTAATGGGGTCGTTGTGGGGGTGTTGTGAGGGTGACATGGTATTAGAAGGTGGAAAGTGTAACATGAGGCTGAAATGAAAATGAAAACAAAAATATATGGGGAGAGATAAAGGTGAACTAGAAAGCAACTGGAGATCTGGTATGAAAAAAGGCGAAAAAGTGTTGGTTAAAGCTGGGCTATGTTGATCCTGTGGTGAACTTGGGTTGGTAGACAACGATGTGCACAAAGGTTAGGTGGTTGTGTTGCCGTCAAAACACGTTAAAGGGTGGAGAAATTCAGGAAAATTTCGAAAAAACTGCGTGTAAATTTATTAAAAGGAGTGGTTTTGTGGAGGCAGATTATGAAAATGAGGCTAACAATTGTCTGACGAAGAAATAATGACGTTAAAACCTGTGGGAAGCGGCTAAAAATGATCAGTGATGTGGGAAAAACGGAAATGGAAATAAAGTGAAAGTTATTAGAACCCGCCGAAATGGTTGTTTAATAGGTGAAAGGAACTGTTTGTGAACTAGAAACGGTGGATTTTATAGCAGCGGTAGTGTTGAAAGCGGAAAAAAAATTTTTTTTTTTTTGGTTATGGTTTGGAAGTGGGTTACGTATTATTGGTAAATATAGGGGGGATAAAATTGTATAGTAGATTACGGTAAAAAGGAGAAGGTGAATACAAAGTGAAACTAGTGGCAAAAACAGAGAGAGAAAATAAGACAACAGAAAAGATTTCGAAATGCAACAGTGACAATAACAAACGTAATTGTTGGGTTCAAATTAATGATATGGATATAATAGAGGGAAACATTCCACGTGGGAAAAATATATCTAAAAACAAAGATGATGTGACTCACCAAACGAAAGTCGACAGACACACAAACATACACACAAAATTCAAGCCCCTGCAACCAACGGCCGCCCCACCAGGAAAGAGGGAAGGAGAGGGAAAGACGAAAGGATGTGGGTCCCAAGAGAGAGGGCAAGGAGCCACACCAATCCCGGGAGCGGAAAGACCCACCTTAGGGGAAAAAAGGACAGTATATACAGACAAATGTCTGCCTCTGTCTGTACACGCGCAGACGGATACGTGCGCTTGCGCAAGTGCACACCCCCCCCTCCCGAGGCAAGTCCCCCCGCCCCCTGGACCGGAATGACTCCCCACCCTACCCCCATCAAAAAACCCACATACTACCCTACCCCGACGAAGCAACCGCTCGCCGTGAAAGCTTGAACCCCGTGTGCGTGTCAGTGTGTCCATCAACATGCCAACGCCCCCGCCCGGCAAGTCACATCATCTTTGATCTTTGTGTGTGTGTGTGTGTGTGTCCATATATATATGGATATAATAGAGGGAAACATTCCACGTGGGAAAAATATATCTAAAAACAAAGATGATGTGACCCTCCAAACGAAAGTGCCGGCAGGTCGATAGACACACAAACAAACACAAACACACACACAAAACTCAAGCCCCCGCAACCAACGGTCGCTCCACCAGGAAAGAGGGAAGGAGAGGGAAAGACGAAAGCATGTGGGCCCCAAGGGAGAGGGCAAGGAGCAATCCCAATCCCGGGAGCGGAAAGACCCACCCCAGGGGGAAAAAAGGACAGGCACACACCCACACACACACCCACATCCAACCGCACACACACAGACACAAGCAGACATTTGTAAAGGCAAAGAGTTTCGGCAGAGATGTCAGTCGAGGCAGAAGTACAGAGGCAAAGATGTTGTTGAAAGACAGGTGAGTATGAGCGGCAGTAACTTGAAATTAGCGGAGGTTGAGGCCTGGCGGATAATGAGAAGAGAGGAAGGGCAAGTTCCCATCTACGGAGTTCTGACAGGCTGGTGTTAGTGGGAAGTATCCAGATAACCCGGATGGTGTAACACTGTGCCAAGATGTGCTAGCCGTGCACGAAGGCATGTTTAGCCACAGGGTGATCCTCATTACCAACAAACACTGTCTGCATGTGTCCATTCATGCGAATGGACAGTTTGATGCTGGTCATTCCCACGTAGAAAGCTTCACAGTGTAGGCAGGTCAGTTGGTAAATCACGTGGGTGCTTTCACACGTGGCTCTGCCTTTGATCGTGTACACCTTCCGGGTTACAGGACTGGAGTAGGAAGTGGTGGGAGGGTGCATGGGACAGGTTTTACACCGGGGGCAGTTACAAGGGTAGGAGCCAGAGGGTAGGGAAGGTGGTTTGGGGATTTCATAGGGATGAACTAAGAGGTTACGAAGGTTAGGTGGACGGCGGAAAGACACTCTTGGTGGAGTGCGGAGGATTTCATGAAGGATGGATCTCATTTCAGGGCAGGATTTGAGGAAGTGGTATCCCTGCTGGAGAGCCACATTCAGAGTCTGATCCAGTCCCAGAAAGTATCCTGTCACAAGTGGGGCACTTTTGTGGTTCTTCTATGGGAGGTTCTGGGCTTGAGGGGATGAGGAAGTGGCTCTGGTTATTTGCTTCTGTACCAGGTCGGGAGGGTAGTTGCGGGATGCAAAAGCTGTTTTCAGATTGTTGGTGTAATGGTTCAGGGATTCCGGACTGGAGCAGATTCGTTTGCCACGAAGACCTAGGCTGTAGGGAAGGGACCGTTTGATGTGGAATGGGTGGCAGCTGTCATAATGGAGGTACTGTTGCTTGTTGGTGGATTTGATGTGGACAGACGTGTGAAGCTGGCCATTAGACAGATGGAGGTCAACGTCAAGGAAAGTGGCATGGGATTTGGAGTAGGACCAGGTGAATCTGATGGAACCAAAGAAGTTGAGGTTGGAGAGGAAATTCTGGAGTTCTTCTTCACTGTGAGTCCAGATCATGACGGTGTCATCAATAAATCTGTACCAAACTTTGGGTTGGCAGGCCTGAGTAACCAAGAAGGTTTCCTCTAAGCGACCCATGAATAGGTTGGCGTACGAGAGGGCCATCCTGGTGCCCATGGCTGTTCCCTTTAATTGTTGGTATGTCTGGCCTTCGAAAGTGAAGAAGTTGTGGGGCAGGATGAAGCTGGCTAAGGTAATGAGGAAAGAGGTTTTAGGTAGGGTGGCAGGTGATCGGCGTGAAAGGAAGTGCTCCAATGCAGCGAGGCCCTGGACGTGCGGAATATTTATGTATAAGGAAGTGGCATCAATGGTTACACGGATGGTTTCCGGGGGTAACAGATTGGGTAAGGATTCCAGGCGTTCGAGAAAGTGGTTGGTGTCTTTGATGAAGGATGGGAGACTGCATGTAATGGGTTGAAGGTGTTAATCTACGTAGGCAGAGATACGTTCTGTGGGGGCTTGGTAACCAGCTACAATGGGGCGGCCGGGATGATTGGGTTTGTGAATTTTAGGGTGAAGGTAGAAGGTAGGGGTGCGGGGTGTCGGTGGGGTCAGTAGGTTGATGGGGTCAGGTGAAAGGTTTTGTAGGGGGCCTAAGGTTCTGAGGATTCCTTGAAGCTCCACCTAGACCGTGTAACACTGTGCCAAGATGTGCTGGCCGTGCACCAAAGCATGTTTAGCCACAGGGTGATCCTGATTACCAACAAACACTGTCTGTCTGTGTCCATTCATGCAAATGGACAGTTTGTTGCTGGTCATTCCCACATAGAAAGCTTCACAGTGCAGGCAGGTCAGTTGGTAAATCACGTGGGTGCTTTCACACGTGGCTCTGCCTTTGATCGTATACACCTTCCGGGTTACAGGACTGGAGTAGGTGGTGGTGGGAGGGCGCATGGGACAGGTTTTACACCGGGGAGGTTACAAGGGTAGGAGCCAGAGGGTAGGGAAGGTGGTTTGGGGATTTCATAGAGATGAACTAAGAGGTTACGAAAGTTAGGTGGACGGCGGAAAGACACTCTTGGTGGAGTGCGGAGGATTTCATGAAGGATGGATCTCATTTCAGGGCAGGATTTGAGGAAGTCATATCCCTGCTGGAGAGCCACATTCAGAGTCTGATCCAGTCCCGGAAAGTATCCTGTCACAAGTGGGGCACTTTTGTGGTTCTTCTGTGGGAGGTTCTGGGCTTGAGGGGATGAGGAAGTGGCTCTGGTTATTTGCTTCTGTACCAGGTCGGGAGGGTAGTTGCGGGATGCAAAAGCTGTTTTCAGATTGTTGGTGTAATGGTTTAGGGATTCTGGACTGGAGCAGATTCGTTTGCCATGAAGGCCTAGGCTGTAGGGAAGGGACCGTTTGATGTGGAATGGGTGGCAGCTGTCATAATGGAGGTACTGTTGCTTGTTGGTGGGTTTGATGTGGACGGACGTGTGAAGCTGGCCATTGGACAGATGGAGGTCAACGTCAAGGAAAGTATCTGTCCGCGCGTGTACGGACACAGGCAGACATTTGTCTGTATATACTGTCCTTTTTTCATCCTAAGGTGGGTCTTTCTGCTCCCGGGATTGGGGTGGCTCCTTGCCCTCTCACTTGGGACCCACATCCTTTTGTCTTTCCCTCTTTCCTGGTGGGGCGGCCGTTGGTTGCGGGGGCTTGAATTTTGTGGGTATGTTTGTGTTTGTTTGTGTGTCTATCGACCTGCGAGCGCTTTCGTTTAGTAAGTCACATCATCTTTGTTTTTAGATATGTTTTTAGATATATCTTTCCCACGTGGAATGTTTCCCTCTATTATAAGCAAATTAAAAATATATATATATAAATTAGAATCTTAGAATTTTAATGCACAGTGTAATTTCTAAGGAGTCCTATTCTTTCTCCATTGAAATATTGCATTATAAACATAATCAATATAATGCCATTGAGCTAATAAACAGTGAAGTTACCATGGAACAATACTATTCAACAAATGCTTAATAATCACAACTAAAGAGATAAGCCACAACCAAAACCATTCACAAATGACCAAGATGATTCAGCCAAAGATGGATAAATATCTAACAAGGTTGAGGCCGAGAGGATTTTGGAAACATAGGATATATTTCATGGAGAGTTCCCACCTGTGCAATTCAGAAAAGCTGGTGTTGGTGGGAAGAATCCATGTGGCACAGGCTGTGAAGCAGTCATTGAAATGAAGGATGTCATGTTGGGCAGTGTGCTCAGCAACAGGGTGTCCACTTATTTCTTGGTCACAGTTTGTCGGTGGCCATTCATGCGGACAGGCAGCTTGTTGGTTGTCATGCCCACATAGAATGCAGCACAATTGTTGTGGTTTCACAGATAGCTCTGCCTTTGATGGGATAAGTGATGTTTGTGACTGGACTGAAGCAGGTGGTGGTGGGAGCAGAGGTTGTCTTGAGATGGATGAGTATATTGTGTAGATTTAGTGAAATGAGAAATGTCCTGCCCACTATCCTTCCCATCCCTCCCACAGTGGTATTCCATTGTCCACCGAAACTACACAATATGCTTGTCCATCCCTAAAGAACTCCTGCTCCCACCCCCTTACCTCATGGCTCATATCCCTGTAATATACCTTGATACAAGACCTGTCTCATACATCCTCCCACCACCACCTACTCCAGTCCGGTCACAAACATCACCTATCTCATCAAAGGCAGGGCTACCTGTGAAACCAGTCATGTAATCTACAAGCTAAGCTGCAACCAATGTGCTGCATTGCATGTGGGCATGACAACCAACAAGCTTTCTGTCTGATTGAAACAAGTGGACCACCCTGTTGCTGAGCACACAGCCTAACATGACAGCCTTCATTTCAATGACTGCTTCACAGCCTGTGCCATATGGATCCTTACCACCAATGCCAGCACAGGTGGGAACTCTCCCTGCAATATATCCTACATTCTCTTAATATGTAAATCATACTTCAGTTTTGAGATACCATCCACAAAGCAATTCCTATGAAACAGTCAAGCATGAGCTACACAGGTTATGCAGAACCTATTATGCGAATGGACATTCAAGGTGGATGAAACTAGTAAAAGAGTTTGAAAATGTACTGAATAAGCTGCCACACTCCATTGCAAAAGTCTGTCCCGTGGAAACCATACGAGGACGAGTAGAAGGAGAACAAATTCTGAGGTGGGTTGAATGGCCAGAACAGAATGCTAATATTCAACCAGTACCATATAATAATATTAAGGAATTACTAATACGGGAGGCAGGGGAAAGACAAAAGAAATGGGAGAGAGGTACCCCAATGCCATACAAGATGGGAGATTCAGGTTTGGTTAAAATAATACGAAAAGCATTAAAAGTGAGAAAGCCACAAGCAAATTCTGCTGATTAAAACGCCACACCTGACAGCAGTGTTAGACCTATCAACTGTCCCAGATACACAGAAAGATAAAGGCATGTGTAACATTCAAGATCAAATACCATTTTTAACCGAATGGGACAATAACAACAAATAGAAATCACCTTGTTCAAAATTTTTTGTATAAGAAGTATATTCCACATCTTATATATAACATGCAATATTAGGTTGGGCAGTGAACAAGCAATCTATTTTAAATTTTTCTAAAAGAATTTTTACCCAAATGGTGACAAGTGTGGATTGGAATAAAATCCCTGGGAAAAGGAAGACTGTTGGCAGCGTTGAAGGTTTTGTACCTGTTATCCTTGTATGAGTAATTTCTAAGGTGTAGTTAATTTTGTGAAATTTCTATTAGTACAGGCCCTGGTAGCAGGAATTATTACAGTGGTTAGCAACAAGACTGCACAATACATGCATGATATAATAGCCACACAATCCAGCCCAACAATACTTAAATAATAAATACTGAACTTAAAATTTTTCTTTGGATTATAGAGTAAGAATTTTTTGTACACTGTAATGTTAAGTTTTATAGGGGATTTTTTTCTTTCCTTTCCTAACCACACCTGGGGAGGGTTTATATAGGAAGGCAGCTGTAGTTTGAGTAAGTTTTGTATGCTGGCTATGAGACAGTACTGCAATATAATTGGAAAAATATGTTTTGTGTTGGTATACTAATCTCAAATGTAGACATTTTAGGATTGGTGGGAAACACTTTATTAACCATTAAAAAAAAACAGTTTGATCAGAATATTACCAAATATGAAATGAAGTTTAAATATTTCATAGGATGAATGAGCTATCTATTTTATTTGTTTTCTTAGGTGCCTCTTTGGTCCCTTTCGCAGCATGATACGATAGTAAAAAAAATGTATACTGGACAACAGTCCAACAGTTGTAATGTTAATAAATGAAGTTGTTTTCACATTAATTTATTATTTGTTTTGATGCTTGTCCATAGATATGGGGTAGCAAGTCAGAGGGTATGACACTTTCTGCTATTTTGTTGGTAACAATTTCAAGAAAGGGAATCATTTGATTAATAGGAAAATCCTTTACCAGCTTGATGTATAAATGAACTAGTGTACATAGCTGTTTGTTTTGATAAAATTGAGTACGAAGAACATTTCAAGGGTTGGAACAGTCTTTATCATGTATGAAGGTTTGTTGTAGAGCACATTCTGTTGTGGTTGTTCTACTTATATGCTGAGGTATTCCTTATGGGCTATGTACAATAACAAGGACTGTAGTGCTGCACTTGACATCATCATAAGTGCAGCGAAGACTGCTGCATCATATGTGGATCCGAGGAATAACAGTGACCTGAATATAGTATACTGCAATTTCAATATATGGAATCCTTTGGTAACAACACTTCTCATTTTAATTGGTGGAATCTCAGAGTCTAAACCAGACATCAGCATTACATAAGGACAGATACTAATGATTAATCTGTTGCCTGATCTTCATTCGACTTGTCATAAAGTCTGACTAACTCCAAGTTGTCAGAATACTGATTTAATAAATGTTAACACTGAATCAAGACCTAAGAAGATTACATCAAGTTGGGAATTTGATGACTACTACAAGACAGATGTCAAGTGTACTTGTAACAAACATATTGACCAAACTCTTGCAGTACGATGCTATCCTTTTTGTTTTCATCTTTCTGGGTAAGCATAGCTCCTACCACATAGTTCTAAATTTATGGCTCTTTTGTACAATATAAATGCCACAAGCTTTGGGACATGGGCCAGTTATGGGCCAAAATTTAACTGAACAACTAAAATAGTCTGCAGACTCAACAGTGCTTATATGTGGGGGTACCCTTTTCTCAGTCTCATGCCACCTTCTGGAATGTTAACATCCACCTCATTTATGGCAAACTCCATTTTTAAGCACAAGTTAGTCCCTCTAACAAACAATAATGGCTAAACTTTGACATAGTTCTTTGAGATAGTTCTTGACGCACTGTGTTCAGATTTGCATCCATTCCCATATTGATTCCATTCAAGGATACACACTTGATGTCATCACTGCCTTCAGTTCTTATAATTATATCTTGTGTCTAATTTACAGGATCCTATAACCACTACATTTGAGTCTCATTATTATTAAGGCTTCACTAATCTCACCTATGACATGATAAAAGTCATATGCCAACTGAATGTAAATGTTAGCAGTTGAGTTTCCTCTTGAGTGTCCTCCGCGATATGATGTAATGCACAATTTTGCTATCTAATTCTTGAATAATCCCCATTTTGACCTGTCTTTTCACTTTGTATACCTAATGAAGAAACCTGTGTTTTGAAAAGTAAGATTTTTTTTTCGCATTTGCATTGTGTGAATGTCAGCTGCAGTTGAACGACTAAAATTTTTTCTTTGATGTAGTTTCATTCTGTTGATTCAATTTCTATATAGACTATAAGGTGTTTCAAAGTCTTTGCATTTAACATTGAGGGTGAGATCACATAATGGGGAAAAACTTTCATTGGAGACAAAATGTGCACTGACACTACCTGGCAATGCTGGTATCTCTTACAGAAGTTATGCCCCAGAGAGGCAGCAGAACATAGGCACTCTGCAACATTCATATGAAATGATTGTTGCCTACCATCTAGATATCTGATTCACACGAAAGAGGGCAAACAAAGCTTCTAAAATACCTTTCACTGATTAGAAACACTGATTCTTAAGGCTTACTTGTTGAAAATCAGTCTACCAATTTACTGGGATAGGTATTCCACAGATGAAGCACAGGTTAGTAGACACTGCTAGTTTAGTGATATCTTGTTGTCCATGGGAAGTGTCAGTGAACATTTGATCTCTAACAAAAATTGTTCACTAAGATGTGATCTATCACCTCTAGTCAATTTATGCAAGGACTCTGAAACATGTTGTGCATATTTTAGCAATTGTAGTGCTTAGTCACAAATATATAAATGAACTAGCAGGATATTGAAGCAAAGGTGTATGAACACATATACTTTACCTGAATAAGGCAAGTGTGGCTTGGCAGGATTCATCTGATCTTTGTTCAGTAAGGGATAGTTGCATAGTACCAGCCTTGAAGTGACCACAAGAGTAAGAGATGTTTACTGCTGTCTCTACTTTATCACCCGTCAATATCCATACCTGAAAAATTACAGTTTTCTCTGTATTTTACATCTATCTGAATCACTTTGTTTTTAATAACTTCTTGTTCCAAAGTAGATTACTCTATACATTTAAACAGACTGGATATAAATTTTATTTCTGTAAACGTAAGGTCATATAAATACAGGTGTGCTCTTACAGAAAAATTTCTCCTACTACAACACAGGAAAATATATAATTATATACATAATATACACGTACACTTTTTCAAATATTACTACGTGATAGCAACAAATATTTAATTGGACAAACTGGCTTTGTGAAACCACAGCCTCCTCATAAGAGCACTCATTATTTTATTATATATAATACACTACAGTTATTTTCACTGTAAACAGCGCACACTGATCATGTGGCCTAGTGTGTAACATCACATGATCATGTGGCCTAGTGTGTAATATCACATCACAACTACATGCTCACTCAGGTTACATCCTTTCTCTCTCCCTGCTTACTGACATGCCCATGTTGTCATCTGGTTAACAGCATGGAAGTCTTCAACTTCTTAACCATTTAACTTACACCTACAGAGAGAAGTTGGGGAGTACCACTTACAAAGGAAGATGGGGAATATACAGCGGATCAAATAGAAGAAACAATTTTTATTTAGGGGTAAATATGTATCTGAGTAGAAGATTTATCTCACTTTATTAATGAAACTGATGGTGAACTCATACTTCATGGTATACTGATCATAAGCAAAATAAATTCTCACAACAGTTTCTTTCTTTTATAGAAATAGCAAGGACTATTTATGCATCATGTAATAAATACTATTTTCTGTTCCTGCAAAACACGCAGTTGCTAATTCCTCATATTACTTGTACAATTACTTCCATTAGCACTAAAACTTATATGCCTATTGCTACATTTTCTAAGAATTTAAATGTATGAGGTATATCAACAATTTAACTTGCTAATAATGGCAGTAAATAGCTCTCAAGGTAAAAAAATCCAGAACTTAATTTCTTGAGTAGCAGACAAACATGTTCAGTCCATTTTAATTGATCATCATTTTGAATGTCTAGGAAATTTATACAAAGAGTTTGATTGATTTCTTGCTTGTTAACTTCCTTTCCAGGGGCTTTAACATGGTTCTGAAACTGCACAAAATTCTTTTATGGATATTCAGAGTTAAAACATTTGCTGTGAATTTTTTCCACACCTGTTTTATTACTGATTTGATTGTAGCCTTGATTGGGACAATCCTATCATCAACAAATTACAACTATGTGTTAGGCCAGTACACAACCAGACACACCTGCAATTTGTGCACATTATTCATCTACATGAGCCATCTAGGCATACCTCGTAGATCAGCTAACAGCTCCTATATTTTACCACCTCTCTCCTTCTTTTCCAACCTCTGTAGTTACTCTTTGCAAAGTCAGGTCTGTAGTGCAATCATAATTTGGACTGATGACATTTAAGAAAGAATGACTATTTCACACACTTGAAGTCATTACTGGATTGAAATATTTTATTGTGTGTCAAGAATTCACTGCACTGACTATTTGCAGCAAGTTAAAACTGTATTTAGGCTGTAACTTGAATCTGAGCACCTGTGACTCTCATTTAAACTAGAATAAAGGTAATAGTATGTTGAAGCTGCATGTCGGTTCACATCATTTTTCCAAAATTTTTTAGAAGGTGTGTATAGAATCTCACCATAGGAACAATAATACCCTCAGAAAGTCAGTGTGGGTTTCAGAAGAGTTCCTTTACTGCAATCTACCTAAAGCATTTGACTGGGTGAATTACAGTACTTTCATGGATAAATTGAAGTTTTATGGGACTGACGGTATAGCCAAACAATGGATAATGTCATATTGAACCAAAAGAATGCACAAAGTTGTACTTAGTAATTCAACCAATATAGTCTGGGGATGTACTTCTGACTGGAGAGAGAAATCAAGTTTTGGGTCCCCAAGGCTCAGTCTTCAGTTCATAATAGTTCCTCATATATGTTAACAATCTTCTGTCTAATATAAAGCTAGCAGAATTAGTTCCCTTTTGCAGATGACATTAGTATTGTAATCAATCCAAGCACACACATATAAATGGAAGAAATGGCAAAAAATGTTTTAAAGGATCATTGACTGGTTTCCTGCAAATGTACTCACCTTCAATTTTAAAAAGATTTAACTTATTCAGCTCTGCACATCTAGGGGTAATAAGCCTATGGCAAGTGTGACACATGGAGAGGAAATAATAATAAATAGGGTGGAAACTTCAAAATCCTTGGGTGTCCATACTGATAAGAATTTAAACTGGAAAAAACCACATTTTAGAATTCCTTAAACAACTTAGAATCACTGCCAATCTTGCAGAGAGGCAAATCAGCAAGCTGACATATTTCCATTCAATAATGTCACATGGAATAATATTCTGGAGTAACTCATCTTTAAGAAAAGGAAACACACATGCACACACGCACACATGTGCACATGCATGCGCCCACACACACACACACACACACACACACACACACACACACACACACACACACACACACACACACTCATTCACAAATCAAGCACACCTGATGTGCACATGACCACTATCTCCAGCAGCTCGGTCCCAGCTGCCAGAGTTGGTGGTCATATGTGTGTAAGGTGTGTTTGCTTATGTGAATGAACGTGTATTTCCTTTTCTGAAGAAGGCTTTGGCTGAAAGCTAAATGCGTAACAGTCTTATTGTTATGTCTATATGCAACTCATCGTGTACTCTTTATGGTGTGCAGCAATCTATCCGTGTCCTTATATTGTTGATACTCCAACCTGGAGTTTTCATTGTTTCATCTCTAAGAAAGTAAGTCTTCATCGCTCAAAAATATGCTTCAAGAATAATATGTGGTGCTCACCCACTAATATCTAGTAGATATCAGTTTAAGGAGTTAAACATTCTGACAACTACTTCACAGTATATTTACTTCCCCCATTAAGTTTCTTGTAAATAATCCACTGAAGTTCAAAAGGAACGATGATGCACATAATTACAATACCATAAGGGAAAATGACATTCAGTACTACATATTAAGGTTTTCTTTAACACAAAAAGATGTGGACGATCCTGTAACAAAACTTTTTAATCACTTATCCAGTGATATAAAATACCTGATAAACAGCAAAGTAAAATTTGAAAACAATCTGAAGTTTCTCTTGACAACAAGATGGCGGCTAGTGTTGGTATGCATAGTGTTCATGCGGGAAAAAGTGAAAATTACACCGATAAAAACACCGTGTGCACGAATTGTAGTGATGAAATCAGAAAGTTAAATGATCATTTAGTAGTCTGCAATTAACCATTAATACTCTGATGAGCAAACTAAAAAAACTTATGACCAGAAAGTGTGAACCTACATCAAACTTGCCTCACAGTAACCACGAAATTCCAGGCAAAGTGAAAAACAAAGTGCCTCATTCTCAACAAAGGTTATTGTATGACCCTAATACTGCGTTTACAAGCAGGTTCAGTGTGCAATCAACCGTGCAAGGTAAGAAACATTGTGCATGTGATAAAACTAACTTCCGAGCTGAATATGAAACTAAAAATACGCGGAGTGATACATCCAAAAGAATGCCTAACAACTCAACTACTGCTATGAAAGGAAATGAAATTGAAAGACCTGAACACTTACGTGACCCAAATATGAAGTATATGTCCAGCGCTGATACTAAATTGTTTGGCCATAACGACGGTGGACCTTCTAAACAGGCAGAGAAACCTAAACGAAGAAAAGTAGTTTTGATGGCAGACAGTCATGGTCGTGGATTTGCTCGCCTTCTGAACGGTCAGTCCAGTTTACAAACAATCGCTTACATAAAGCCTGGTGCTTCTATGTCGGAAGTTTGCAATCATGTACGATCCACAGACGTTGCTGACTTATCCTCTGAAGACTTTGTTGTGCTAATTAGTGGGTCAAATGACGTATATAAAAACAAAACCCACAAAGCAAAACAAGAACTAAAAAGGTGCTTAGGACAGTTGACACACACAAATGTTTTAGTGCTGAACATTCCACATCGGCATGACTTACCGTCTTGGTCATGCGTAAATAAAGAAATAATCAATGCCAACCAACAAATTTCATTACTTTGCAAACATTTCAGAAATGTAGAACTCGTAAATGTTAATAATATTGGGCGCAGATTCCACACATTACATGGATTGCACGTTAACAACATGGGGAAAAAACTGCTCGTCGGAAAAATTGAAGAAATTATCACCAAGAGGCATCAAACACTCAAAAGTAAAATCATCCTGGATTGGCCCCCCAAATATTCGAAGGAAACAACGCCAGCAAGACCTCACTCACCAACATCAACAACAAAAGAAGGAACTAGGTGCCTCCAATATTCAGGCACAATGAATGCAGTAACAGCTCTACCAATTGCAGACCCAGCTCAAACACCAGCAGCATATTATCAACAGCAGGTGCAGCAGCTGAACAACTACCAGGGGAACCAGACACAGAAGAAAATGCTGCTGCAGATGATAATAGAAGAATAGGTGCAGTCGGGAAAAGAAAAGCAGTACTTCCAGCACACCTGAATGATTTTTTATTGACAGGGTAAAGGTAAGTGATCAATTAAATATGCCAAAGTCTAACAATATGCCAAAGCCTAACAAACCCTTTAATTTCATGCTGATTCATCAAAATGTCCAATCATTGCTAAACAAATTAAGTGAAGTTGAAATTTTATGTACTGATGAGCTAAAAAACGTTTCTGTAGTGTGTATAACTGAACACTGGCTGCCTAAAGATGCAATGTCAGTCACAAAACTTGCAGACTTCAATCTTTCTTCATCATTTTCTAGAATTACATCCAGTCATGGAGGGTCATGTATATTTGTTAAAAGTGGCATTGATTATTGTAACATAAAATGCATTGAACTGTTAGCTGAAGAGAAAATTTTTGAAGTATCCACAGTTGAACTCTCTGCATTAAAATTAATAATCATCTGTGTATATAGGAGCCCTGATGGGAACTTAAATGATTTCTGTCACCAACTAGAAGCAGCTTTAAATACTATAAAAAACTTCAACAAAACAGTGATCATATGTGGAGATTTTAATATTGATTTTCAAGAAATCTCAAAAGACCAGCAAAGCTTGATGACCCTACTGGAAACATATAACATAAAAGCCACCATAGACTCTCCTACAAGAGTTACACCAACAACTAGCTCAACAATTGATCAGATATTAATAAACACAAATGTAAATCACAATTTATGTGCCGGAAATCTTAATACTGGCTTCAGTGATCACTATGCACAGTTTATTGCTTTGCACACCCCAAGTGAAACAACTGAGAAAGAGGAACTTGTAAAAGAAGCAAGGAAATTCACTAACAAACAAATAAACCTTTTTGTACAGAAACTAAGTGAAGAAACTTGGTATGCAGTGTATACCTGTGAAAATACTAACAAAAAGTTTGAAAAATTCATGGAAATCTTCATGTCATACTTTGAAGCTGCATTTCCATTAAAAAAGCAAAAATGTCAACCTAACTTCAAGAAGAACAAATGGATTACAATAGGTATTAGAATATCTTGTGCAGAGAAAAGAAGATTACACGATATAGCAAAGACACAGAACATGCCTCATGAATTTCATTTGTACCTGAAGAATTACAAGAGGATCCTCAAAAATGTTGTAAGGAAAGCTAAAGCAATGGCAAATGACAATTACATTGAAAACTCAAAAAACAAGTCTAAAGCTATATGGGAAGTTATAAAAAATCAAACAAGTGAAACTAAACAATATAAAAATGTGAACTTATGTTATGAAGGACAAATGATTTCTTGCCCAACAGAAATTGCAGGGACCTTCAACAAATATTTTGCAAACGTAAGTGAAGAGTTGGTGAGTGGACTGGAAGAACACAACAAAATATCACCTCCAACATGCAATAGTGTGAGAAATGTGTCTACATCTTTGTTCCTTTCACCCACAAATTCTGAAGAAATTTTATCAGTTATAAAAACCTTGAAAACAGGCTACTCATGTGGAATTGATGGAATACCAGATGCAATTATTAAAAAATGCTGTCTTGCCTTAGCTGAACCCTTGACACATTTGTGCAACAGCTCACTGGCATCAGGAACCTTCCCTTCATGCTTAAAAACAGCAAAGCTGAAACCACTGTTCAAAAAAGGAAATCCAGAATGTGTTTCAAATTATAGACCAATAGCCCTACTGCCTGTATTTTCTAAAATTTTAGAAAAAGTTTTTTATAAGAGATTGTCTGATTTCCTAAATAAAAATAAGATTCTCTCTCCTTCACAGCATGGCTTCAGGAAAGGCTATTCAACTGAAAGTGCAATATTCGAATTTCTTAATGAAATCTATACTAAACTGGATGCAGGTGAGTTTGTGACAGGTATATGTCTTGATTTATCTAAAGCTTTTGACGTCATTGACCATAGTGCCCTACTGCAGAAGCTTGACCAGTTAGGAATTAGAGGTATATCCAATGAGTGGCTCAAGACATACCTATGTGGTCGCAAACAGGTGGTTGAAGTGCAATATACTGACCATAACAAAATCAGCTACTACTATTCAGGATATGAAAATATGAAATATGGTGTCCCTCAAGGATCAGTATTAGGACCCATTCTGTTTCTCCTCTATGTCAATGATCTTATGTACAACAAGTATTGCCAAACTACCCTCCAATTTGCAGATGATACAAGCTTCCTTATTAGTGGTAAAACAGAAGAAAAACTTAAAGACTCCGCTATCCAAACAATGAACAGTGTAGAACAGTGGTTCAGCTACAACAAGCTAATTATAAACAAAGAAAAGACAGTAGCACTGAATTTCTATAATGTAAAAGCAAGACACCACCCAAACATAGAAATAGAACTTAGGGACAGAGTTCTTGAAAGTGTTGACAGCACTAAATTTCTGGGACTCTGGCTCCAGAACAACACAAAATGGGCTGTACATACTGAATATTTGCAAAGAAAACTAAGCAAAACCTGTTACATGATACGGATCTTAAAAACTTGCTACAGCAAAGCCAGCCTGTTAAATGTATACTACTCCTATGTGCATTCTGTAATTAAATATGGCATAATCTTCTGGGGCAATACAACAACAAATATTAAACTTTTCAGGATGCAAAAGAGAATACTAAGAATTATTGAAGGGGTAAACAATACGAAATCGTGCAGACCCATATTCAAAAAACTGTCAGTTCTTCCTCTTCCTTGCATTTTTATCTATGAAACATCAGTTTTCATCAAACAATATATCAATAGACACCCAGATATCTTATTAAAAAATGAAGATATACATGCACACAATACAAGGCAAAAATCTGACCTTCATGTGAAACGGGTGAGAACATCATTGTGCCAAAAAGGCACACTACATACTGGGATAAAGATTTTCAATAATCTACCTAAACATATTAAATCAATAGGTAAACTCTGTGGTTTTAAGGCTGAAGTAAAGGCATATTTAATTGATCATTGCTTTTACAGTCTGACAGAATATATAAAAGCCAAACAACAAAAATAAAGATGCATTATTAATATTCTAATTTGTATGTTGCCTGTAATGTTTGTTGTATTTCTGGATCTGTGCTAAATTACTTCAATATCTAGTCCTTAGGATTGCAATACAAACTGTATTTTATCTTGTAAATACCTAACCATGTCCAATATCCTTGTATATATTCTATACATATAGGATTTGAAGGACTAAATAAAATAAAATAAAAAAAACTTCTTCTACTCCAGAGGAGAATTTCTATTATTTTAATGT
Source organism: Schistocerca serialis cubense (assembly GCF_023864345.2). NCBI lineage: Eukaryota > Metazoa > Arthropoda > Insecta > Orthoptera > Acrididae > Schistocerca > Schistocerca serialis. Next base: position 595,714,756 of record NC_064639.1, read on the forward strand.
GCAAAAGGTGGTGGGTGTGAATTACTGTATATTAAAAAAAAGAAAAAAAATATATAAAATCAAACCTTGACAGACTCTGCTGATAATATTTCTCATTTCGAATTAGAGTTACACCTTCATCTGATAAGTGTTACGGCAAAGGCCTGTCCTTAATGCCAATGTGTCACCTTATACAGTAATGTGCTTTGGTCCAAACAATTAAAGGCTGTCCCAGAAAAACCTTCAATGAATGCTAGAATTATTTTAAACAGTATTCAATTAATGAGTCTGAATATAGCCTTCTTTATAGAATATCCTTTACAAAGGCCAAATTATGAATTTGAACTTCCTCGATACTTCTAAAGAACAGACTCTCAAGGGGGAGATGGACTAAATATAACATGCTGATGTTTACTCTTGTGAATGGTTCCATAGATTTCATAACATGTGAATGACAAAACCTGCACATAATTTTATTACCAGACAGAATGCATAATCACAGCTATACCAGATGAAGATTTTAAAAGGCTCAAGGATCTATTTTTATTTACTTCAAAATCTAGTTTTTCTTTTAGCTGATGTACAATGTATATCACGGAATAACTTGACAGTGTCTATGGAGAACCAGTTATCTGAGCACCTCATTTTTTCAGTTGTGTCAGTGGCACCATTTGTTGACAAGTTATTAAAAAAGATTTGGTTTTTTAGATTGCAATGGTAACAACGATCATAGCTTAAATGTTCACAGAATGAAATAACTTATGAACATTCACATTCCATGTATTTAGTTAGTTCATTAGCCTTACCTTGATACCTGCCGCTCTGAGACTCTCCAGAGTTTCTTGTACTCCATCTTGCAGTCGGTCCTCAACACCAGTAGCTCCCAGTAATATCAGTCCCCTTTCCATTTGTGTATAGCTTTTGGCCACAACTGACTCCCTTCTTGTGCTAAGAGTCTGCCTTGAAAGTTCAATCTGTGCCTTCAAGGTATTGTATTGAACCACATCCATCTTCCTACAGCCAACAATCATAGTCCGCAGGCCTCGCTGTAATTTACAATTTTTTCTCTCACCAATGGTATATATTCGCACTATAAATTATAAATAAGATTATAAAGAATAAGAAGAGGTACTGCCTGCTTAGGTAGAAAATTACACAATTTTATTCTGCATTGCAGCACACTCTTTAAATATTTGTTATGATTTCTGTACATACAAATGTAAGTAATTAAATATTAAGATACCAACACAATAAAAACAGCAGATATTTAAAATAATTGAGGAAGTAGTGGCCTTTTCTCAAAAAAGTGGATTTTCTTGTAATTTACTAGGTAAATTTAGCTGGCGTAAGCAGAAGTAGCATTAAGCTGAACATAAGCAGTTTTCTGTTGATACAGCATACACATTAAGTTGTATTTTGTTAATGTATATCTAGGCTCATTCCACACCCTGAAGGTTCTCCTTCTTGGTGGGATCTACAGGTGCAAGACTTGTCCTATACACCCATCCAGCACATCCTACTCCAATCCTGTCACAGGCTTATCCTCCCATCGGAGGGTCAGGGCCTACCGTGAATGCAGTCATGTCATATGCCAGCTCTTCTGCAATTTCTGCACAGCTTTTTATATGGGTATGACCACAAACCAGCTACCAATCTGAATGAATGACCACCACAAAACTATGGCCAAGAGCAGAGTTGACCGCAAATGACAGAACACACTGCTGAGCACAACATGCTCAACTTAAATGGCTGTTTCACAACCTGTGCCATCCAATCCTTTCCTCCTAATGTCAGCTTCTATATTAACACCAGCTTCTATAAACTACGTAAATGTGAGCAGTTCTTGCAATATATCCTTCAGCCCCACAATCCTCCTGGCCTCAATGTCCTTTAGCCCCCTGTCCTACACCCACCTCCAGCTTGCCTCTACATCTACATCTATACTCCATAAGCCACCTTACAGTGTGTGGCAGACGGTACTTTGTGTAGCACTGTCCATGTCCCCCCCCCTTTTCCAGTCATGAATAGTCCCAACAATTGTTGATATGACTTAGTGTGAGCTGGAATCTTCAAACTTCTATCATTTTGCCTTCATGGTCTTTTTGTGAGATGTGGATAGGACTATACTGGTTGACTCTTACAGGAACCTAGACCCTCAGAATTTTCACAGTAAAACTTACTACGATGCAGAGTGTCTATATTGTAGTGTCTGCCAATGGAGTTGACTGAGTATCTCCAAGACATTTCTGTGCTTTTTAAATGAACCTGTAATGAAATGTGCAGCTTTTCTTTGGATCTTCTCAATTTCCTCTATCAATCCCAGAAAAACAGCAGTATTCGAGTATTAGTTGAATAAGGGTTTTGCAAATTATCTTGGTGTGTGGACTATGTTTTCTGATGATTTTTCCTACGAATCTCATTCTGGTATCTGCCTTATCAATGATTAGTTTTATGTGGTTTTTCCACTTTACATCACTCAATACACAGACTCCCACATGTTTTAAGCAAGTAACTCCTTCCACTGACTGTTCTGCAATTGAGTAATATTACAAATGGGGTCTTTCTGTCTATGTATTCACAATATGTTACATTTGCTTATTCTGAGGGTCAATTGTCAATCCCTGCACCAGGTGTTGATCCCCTGCTGGTCTGTCTTCATTTCTCTACAATTTTCCAGCATTACGACATCTCTATATCCAACAGCATCATCCACGAAAAGCCTCTTATTACTTCTAATTTTATTCACTAGATCATTTATACACTCCTGGAAATGGAAAAAAGAACACATTGACACCGGTGTGTCAGACCCACCATACTTGCTCCGGACACTGCGAGAGGGCTGTACAAGCAATGATCACACGCACGGCACAGCGGACACACCAGGAACCGCGGTGTTGGCCGTCGAATGGCGCTAGCTGCGCAGCATTTGTGCACCGCCGCCGTCAGTGTCAGCCAGTTTGCCGTGGCATACGGAGCTCCATCGCAGTCTTTAACACTGGTAGCATGCCGCGACAGCGTGGACGTGAACCGTATGTGCAGTTGACGGACTTTGAGCGAGGGCGTATAGTGGGCATGCGGGAGGCCGGGTGGACGTACCGCCGAATTACTCAACACGTGGGGCGTGAGGTCTCCACAGTACATCGATGTTGTCGCCAGTGGTCGGCGGAAGGTGCACGTGCCCGTCGACCTGGGACCGGACCGCAGCGACGCACGGATGCACGCCAAGACCGTAGGATCCTACGCAGTGCCGTAGGGGACCGCACCGCCACTTCCCAGCAAATTAGAGACACTATTGCTCCTGGGGTATCGGCGAGGACCATTCGCAACCGTCTCCATGAAGCTGGGCTACGGTCCCGCACACCGTTAGGCCGTCTTCCGCTCACGCCCCAACATCGTGCAGCCCGCCTCCAGTGGTGTCGCGACAGGCATGAATGGAGGGACGAATGGAGACGTGTCGTCTTCAGCAATGAGAGTCGCTTCTGCTTTGGTGCCAATGATGGTCGTATGCGTGTTTGGCGCCGTGCAGGTGAGCGCCACAATCAGGGCTGCATACGACCGAGGCACACAGGGCCAACACCCGGCATCATGGTGTGGGGAGCGATATCCTACACTGGCCGTACACCACTGTTGATCGTCGAGGGGACACTGAATAGTGCACGGTACATCCAAACCGTCATCGAACCCATCGTTCTACCATTCCTAGACCGGCAAGGGAACTTGCTGTTCCAACAGGACAACGCACGTCCGCATGTATCCCGTGCCACCCAACGTGCTCTAGAAGGTGTAAGTCAACTACCCTGGCCAGGAAGATCTCCGGATCTGTCCCCCATTGAGCATGTTTGGGACTGGATGAAGCGTCGTCTCACGCGGTCTGCACGTCCAGCACGAATGCTGGTCCAACTGAGGCGCCAGGTGGAAATGGCATGGCAAGCCGTTCCACAGGACTACATCCAGCACCTCTACGATCGTCTCCATGGGAGAATAGCAGCCTGCATTGCTGCAAAAGGTGGATATACACTGTACTAGTGCCGACATTGTGCATGCTCTGTTGCCTGTGTCTATGTGCCTGTGGTTCTGTCAGTGTGATCATGTGATGTATCTGACCCCAGGAATGTGTCAATAAAGTTTCCCCTTCCTGGGACATGAATTCACGGTGTTCTTATTTCAATTTCCAGGAGTGTACATACTGTAGAAGGTAATGGTCCAATAACAAAATCCCTTGTGGTACACTCAAAGTTATCATTACATCTGAAGATTTCTCTCCATCAAGAATGACATGTTGTGTTCTGTTTACTAGAAATTCTTCAATCCAATCACAAAGCTTGTCTGATATTCCATATGATTATAATGTTATCATTAGGTGATATTGTGGAATATGCTAATGGGCTCGCCGTAGTGCTAACACCAGTTACCATCAGATCACTGTAGTTAAGCACTGTTGGGCTTGGCTAGCACTTGGATGGGTGACCTTCCGAACTGCTGAGCACTGTTGGCAAGGGGCTGCACTCAGTCCTTGTGAAAAAAAATTGAGGAGCTACTTGATTGTGATGTAATGGCTCTGGTCACGAGAACTAAAAAACTAACAACAGCCGGAGGAGTGGTGTGCTGACCGCACACCCCTCCATATAAGCATTCTGTGATGCCTATAGTTTGAGGATGACATGGTGGTCGGTCAATACCATTAGGGTCTTCCAAAGCCTGTTCAAACAGAGTTTTTTTAGTATTAGGTATTGTGGAATTGTACCAAATGCCTTCTGGAAAAAAAACCAGAATCAATATAGGTGCCATATCTACTGGGTCTTTCATAGATGAACAGAGTGAGCTGGGTTTCACATGATAATTTTTTCAGAATCTGTGTTGATTCCAATGGAAGAGAGACTTCAATCCATTTACTGATTTAACATAATACCAAAACTTCTTAGGTTTTTTTTATCATATTGGTAAATAGAATTTTACTTTTGAATCAATTGAGTGTTTCATGCATGTCTTTCCTTGCATTAATTTTGGCTTTGTTCAGCTTTTGATTCTCTGTTAGGCTCTGGATATTTTTAAATTTGAAGCAGGGTTTTCTTTTCTTTCATAGCAGCATTCTAACATGGATGTTTAACCACAGTATGTCTTTTCTACCTCTCAACACTATGCTCGGCACAAATCTGTCTGGGGCATATTGTACAATACTCTTGAACTCTGTCTATTTATGGTCAACATTTTCAGTCCTGGAGATGTATGTTACATGTTAACTGCTCAGCCATATTCAGTGATGCTATACCTTCATGAGCTGATTCTGTAATTATCTACTTGGTAGTTTTTGGTTAAGGCATTAAAAAAAATCACTATTCTCTGTCCCTCCTATGTGACCTAATCACTTGGGTCTCCCATTCTAGAGCTGATAACCTGAAATATCCCCTTAACACTACACCATGACCAAAAAGTTTATGCAAAATCTTCACCAAGTTTTTCCTCAAATGTTGTGCCACCACTGCTCTTGAGGCATTTAAGTATAATGTTTGATCCACTTTTAAGCACATCACCACCCAAATTATTTCACATTTGGGATCTGTACTATCCTCACTATGTATAATTGTATTGCATAAAACACACCTGGTCCACTAGCATGCAACCTACATCTGCAATATACTTTCCAGTCAGAATTTAGAATTTCATTGCTGTGCATCTGGTTTCAGTCATCTTTCTGTCCCTGATACTACTTGGGCATTATTAGCATTTACATGTGATGCTAGTACTGAGACCTTTCCAAGAATGCTCCTGCAGTTAACTAAAACTATATTAATACTTTCTTCTCCAGTTGGCTTGTTTCTTTAATTTATGGGGCTGATACTCTACACTGTCTGAAACCAGAATATGCCTCAGCTGGTCTTTGTAAGAATGCCATACATACCCCACTATCATAGTAGCTGCTTCCTGAGTGTAGTACACACCTGACCTTTTATGAGGGAGGGGGAGATCCTACAATCCCTCTAACAGCAGAGGACAAGAAAACCATGTCCCAGATTTTCATAGAATTATCTGGGCCTCAGGTTTAAGCCTGCCTTCCAATTATCTCCAAACCAGAGGACAATGACTCACTCAAGGAACAATGCTGCAAAATGCTAACTCTGCTTCCACCTCACTTTCTAGTTAGGTGTCTTCACCAAAATAGCCAGCCACCTACACGAAGCAAGGATGACCCTTGATTCAGCTAGCAGGTGTTATTCACGCCAATATGAGCCACAGCTTCTAGCTGTGTGCACCCAGTGTGTTGTCACTGCTGGAAGAGCCTCCCCATCTGCCTGCTATTTCCTTTCAGTCTCTATCACACACCTATCATTGGAGCTCCCAGTGACAAGCAATGCCACCTTCTGTGCTTGTCTGGATCTTTGAGAAAGGGTAGCCCCAGTCCAACAGATGAGGTGTCCTGTGTAGCCTATGTACGTTCAGCAGTGGACAATGCCTAAAATATGTTTTTAAGGCATAAGGGGGCATCCATGTGACCAGTAACTACTCTTGCCTTCCACTTAGAGATTTGTGACTGTCAACTATTCACTGTCATGTGAGAGCCAATTGACCAGGATGCATGCATCTGAAGGTGCTGTGACATCAGGAGTCCCAGGCAATACTGTAGGCACTGAAGCATTCATCTCAGATGTCGCTGTAGCCCTGGCCAATGGCCTGAAACCTTGCAACCATGCCCAACATAGCTTCAAGCTGTTTCCATTCTGTGGTCAATTCCTTCTGCATCCACACCCAGCAGATGCAGTTCCTATTCATGTTTAATCAATGATCATTTACACCACAAGGAATGTGGATGCAATCTAAGTACTGCTGCTATGCTGCGTCTGGTTATGAGTGTGCTTGAAAAAAGGATTTGTCCAAAAGCTACAAAAGTTAACAACTTCCTGTTTGGGAACTGAGTGATATATGCTTGTTCTTTCTTAGGGAATGTCTTTGTGAACATTCCTTCTGTTTACATACAATATTCAAATACAAGTTCTGTATGCAGCATCAATTCAGGGCCACAGCAGCACCAGTTTTGGAAATTAGTTACTCCTGATGAAGATGATGGAGGTAAATGTTGATAGCTCAAGGTTTTACCCTGAATTGATGCAGCAAGAAGCCCAAAAATGTTTTATACATAAATTTTGCATATCCCATTTGCATTAAAAGCTCACCATAGCAAAATCTGTTATATGTCGCTGTGTTTCTTGCTTTGGACCATCATCTGCAAGTGGAATGACAGCAGACTCAGCACCCTTGCAAAAGAGCCATATAAATCCATCCTCATCTTCCACTATTACAGACATGCGTTTTCGATCTGTAAAGTAAATATACATAGTTTTTAAATTTAATAACATATTACATTTGTGATTTGAAATAAAAGGAAAGAAATTCAGTGCATATTAGCAAAGTGACAAGTTTATAAATGAAATCAAGTATGAAGTAACAAATTTTGTCTCAGTAGTAATCCCAAGACTGGCGAAGTCGAACTCTCCATATTATCCTTTCTTCTGATGAAGAAACATATTTGAGTTTTAGAAGGAATGGATTGGTGCTTGTAGGAATTTAAGGCTTTGACTCAGTCCATGGAGTCTTCCTAGATGTTTCTACTGGAAGTGTAATGCCTCTGAATGGCTGGTGTCTGGATAAGTCTCAGTCGAGTGCACAGTTTTCCCCTGTCACAACACAGTTGTACTAAAGAGTACAAAATTTATATCAGTGTGGAAGGCTGCTGCAGGTAAGTTCATTTGTATATAACATCTATTTGTAGAATATATGTCTTTGATTGTAACAATTTGTATGTAACATCATTGTACGTATTGTGGTACTTGATCCATTACATTTACAGGAAAAATGATGGACCAGAGGTGGCAGTAGAAACGGGTAAAAGAAATGCTTCCATAGCTGGATGGTTAGCATTGCTGTCTTTGGGGTAAAAGGACCTGAGTTCAATTCCCAGTACCTCAAATTTTTTTTTAGGTTGGGGGTCTGGGATGGGGTCCACTCAGCCTCGTGAGGCCAAATAAGGATCTGCTTGAATAAAGTAGCAGCAGCATCATCCCAATATGTCCTATGATCAGAGATCATCACTCCTTGTACTGCCATGCAGACAGCAATTGGCCAGTTGGAACAGACCTAATGCCTAATCTGTGAGTGGTGGTGGTGGTGGTGGTGGTGTTGGTGATTTTTCTCAGCTACTTCTTAAAATACTTCAAATAAATGTGTTGATACATATCTTTATTGCTTATATAATATGGTGGTTATTTGTTAAGAAATTGGTTTTATTCCAATGGCTTATTTAATCATAGCAATCTTTCTCTCGATATCCATCAGCTACTGCTACCATCTGTCACTGTACTGCATAATTAGAAGAATGTATTTAATTGATTTAGAATTGTAGTTCCTTTCTTGTTATGTTCTCTCATTTGCCCCAAATTTCCTTAGTGCAACAAACATGGGGGAAAAAAAAGGAAAGAAAAATGGCATCATTAATAATCAGTCTGGGGCAAAGTCATCAGATTCTTTGATTTTCAGTTTCAGAGTGACAGGAAGTGGGACAAGCATTTAGCATATCACAGAAGTTGAATAATGGTTCTTGTGTCGTATGGATCACAAATAGTAGCACAAATGAGCAGGCAATGCATATTTACAGATGTGAAAATCAATATCAGAAATAATTTTAGAGGCTAATGCATATATTTGGTTAGCAAAAAGTATGTATGTATGTAAATAATATTAATTTTCCTTGACAAACATGTAATTAGCAATGATAACATGACAACAAATTCAGACATTCACCATCACTATACAATAAGATTATTCAGCCAAAATATTAGGAAATATAATATCTATCACAGTTGTAAACAATTTTGAGAGACAAGGAAGGATGTACAGACCACTCTTTCAAGTAAATATATTAATAATATGTAATGGTATACACTGAGATGACAAAAATCATGAGATATCTCCTAATATCATGCTGGACCTCCTTTTGCCCAGCATAGTGCAGAAACGTGATGTGAAATGGACTCAACACGCCATTGGAAGTCCCCTGCATAAATATCGAGCCATGCTGCATCTATAGCCATCCACAATTTCAAAAGTGTTACTGGCGTAGGATATTGCGCAAAGTGGACTATGGTACTCACAGTGGAGCAGTGGGTGTTTGTTGTGGAAAGTTATGTGACAACAGAGTCGTGGCAACAGTGTGGTCTGTTGTATGTTGAAAAGTTCAATGGTGTCAAAGTGCCAGCAAAGAGTGCCTTGCAATGCTGAATCCAAAAATGGTGCCAGACAAGATCTGTTTTGAACAAGTCAAAAAACACTCCAAAATATGCCTGTACACCAGAAAATGTGGCTGCAGTTCACCAGAAAATACTTCAGAGTCTTACCAAATCAACCTGACATATGTCACAAGAGACCAGTATATCACATTGATCGGGCAGATGAATACTCCACCTAGATGAGAACATGCATCCCTACCAAGTGCCTGTTGTTCATGAATTAAAGTTAGCAAATGCTCTGCAGTGCCTCTAATTTTGTGAGTGGCTGTTCAATGAGATAACAATTAATGGTCTGGACGTGGATCTGTTCTTTATGTGTGATGAAGCCTGATTTCACCTGAGTGGTTATGTCGCAGGTTCTGGGCAGCAGAGAATCTGTATAACTTCCACGAAAGATTGTTGCTTGACCACAAGGTTAGAGGTTGGTTTGCAGTGTCTGCATGTCATATCTTTCATCAGATGCTGACTTCAGTCCATTACATTACAAACATTTGGAAACCATTTGTGGGAGCATTAACAGAGGAGGAAAATACCTACTTACTTCCAGCAGTATGGAGCAACTGCCCATACAATCTTGGAACACATTTATGCAATCATCATGCCTTACAGAGTTCTTAGCAGAGCTCAGTCTGGTCATGGTCCTAGCTGGCCATCCACATCACCTGACCTGTCAGCGTGCAATTACTTCCTCAAGAACTGCGGCAGAACATTTTGGATGAGACTGCAGCAATTCAAACAGTCCAGCTCTGACCCACCTTCAGCAACTTGCTGACTGGGGTCTAAAAGTGCCAATAGATGAATGGTGGTCACTTTCAATATCTGCTACAGTCAGGTTAGTACTCTATTTCCTTTCCTCTGCTGTGCTTCATAGTTCCCTGTGTAATCTTACCCTCCCACACAACACTATTAAATTTTTCAAAGTGTCTTCATTAGTTTCAAAAGTTTCGTGGGGTGTAAGATATACAAAAGAAAAACTTTTTACTTATCTTTATTTTCTCTTGTTGTTGGCTCCAAGTCTTGCGTATAGGGGCACATTCTTGCAGCTGAAATTCTGATTTAACGTTGTGGGTTCTTGATGACTAAATAACTGATGAAGAACTATCTGCTGCTATGATTTTCTTTTCTTTTATCCCATTCTTCTATATCACACTGACTTTACAATCTTCTTTTTCATAAAACCATCAGTTACATTGTTGCAGACAAAATTTAAAAAAACACATCCTTTTCAATCAGAGGCATGCCCCCTACTACTAGCATTCTGCAGTACGCACAATATTCCAAAGAGTTTACAAACTTTCTTGACCAAAGTAGAATCTTTACCACATTATATCATTATTTTGTAATTGATCCACAAATAAATTTAATAATTCACATTAGATTGTGCAATTAATAATATATTTTGTAATTTCAAATATTTTTAAAAGAAGGGTAATTTTATGTACAGAGTATAATAAATCAATTTCTTTTTATAGATTTTAGCCTGAAATATAATACATTGTACACAAAATCAAATGAAATTCTTTCACTGAAACAGCTGAAATGTTGTTGTTGTGGTCTTCAGTTCAGAGACTGGTTTGATGCAGCTCTCCATGCTACTCTATCCTGTGCAAGCTTCTTCAACTCCAAGTACCTTCTGCAACCTACATCCTTCTGAATTTGCTTAGTGTATTCATCTCTTGGTCTCCCTCTACATCTGAGATAATGTTCACCTAAATGAGATTCGAGATTAATCCTGGTATCGGCTACTTCTATAGAAAAAAAAGGTTATGGTAGAAGAGGGTGCCAATAGATGAATGGTGGTCACTTTCAATATCTGCTACAGTCAGGTTAGTACTCTTTTATTTCCCACTCTTAAACAGAGTATAGCCTAGGCCTAAGATGTCTGATATCACAAAGTATGCTATATTGTACATATTATAATAAAAAGATAAATAATAACTTCAAACTTACCAGATGTAAATTCGAGGCAATCTAGCTTTTTGTATCTACGTATTTTGCCTCTAATCTGAATAGTATTAATGTCACCTTCTTCTCCAAGAAAGACAACGCCACACCTGAAATGGGACAAAAAATTGAAATTATTTACAACTAACCTATTGATCCCACAAAATATCATCCTGTGAATTCACAGAACTGATTTAAATATCTCATAAATGTGAGATTTGAAAATAAAGCCCGCTGAATTACAAACAATTTGTTGTAATTTTTTAATATTTTATGGTGAGAAATTGCCATAAATGTTAGATGAAAAAGAAATTTTTAACACAGAATATAAATTCCATTTCCAAACTGTCCAAAGAGATGAAAAAGCCTTTTATTATTTTCAAATAGGCAGAATATGATCTTTTCAATGCAAGTGACTGCAGTAAGTATGGAAGACATAAATGAAACACAAACTGGACAATGTTTTTTTATAAAATTTATTTTAAATTACATAACAAAGTAAGTACGAGTGATGTTTAATTATTTGCTGTGCAATACAGTGGAGTCCTACATATAACAATGATACCTCACACTTCCCATATAAACTTCCTTTCTTATCTATCACAGTATTCCCAACATAAGTAAGGTATTATTTAACATATTAATATATTAATGTTTATTTCAAATTTCAAACTATCTGTAGAAAGTAAACATATATGAACAGAAGTTTATTTCGAAATGTCTGTTAACTCATTTAACTGATTAATATTTTCATATTGAGGGCAACACCTTCATTACATTTCTAGTATTGATTCCATGAATTGAGCTGTTGGTTTGAAAAAGTGATATATTTTTAATGACAAAATTCATTAAGGAATAAATATATTGGGAAGCTGTAATTAGTATCCCTAGTTCCCTAAACAGGCTTCTGCAGGATGTTCTTGAGTTCACACCACATAAAACTCTTACTGCACGTTTTTGTGCCCGGAAAACTTTAGCTTGGCTTGATGAATTGCCCCAAAAAATATGGGATTATTTTTTGGGGAAATTCATCAAGCCAAGCTAAAGTTTTTTACATCCTTAGTGCTTAAGTGCAGATTTTTGCTGATGCCAGAGGCAACATTTGGGTCATGAAAGCCAAAATTGTTCGACTATATAAGGTCCATGTTATGGATGAATAACTTCAACAGTATGCAATTTGAGCATATAGTAGCTAGCTTGACATCCTGACTTGAGCACCATACAGTACTTTTCGGATTCTATCTGGAGCAATATTGTCATTCCAGAACTGTCACTGCACCAAGTGTAATTTTTAAAGGAAAATGGTATTCACTTCCTATGAAGTTCACAGACACTATCATTAATAATAATGCATACTACCACGTTTTCTGTACAGCTGCTTGATGTTATAAGTTTCAACTGTAATGTTAATAGTGTTATGTCAAACCAAAATTTCAATTGTGTACATTTGAAACAGCTTTTAATACAAGCACAAATTCCTTATTCTGAACAATGTTTTCATATTTTATTTATGCTGCATTTGTTTAAGTATAATCGCATTTGACAAACAGTTTTATGAGCTACCATAGTTTTTGTGGACTGCTTTGATTTACGTAAATCTGCATAAATGAAGATTAATTATTTATATAGAATGGGTATTGATCTGCAACTTAGCATTAACTATCATTTAATAAATTTCTTTGAGAATAAATATGCCAAGAATTGAAAACAGAATCAATGCTACGTATGTGTATATCAAACTCTTACCTTGCACTTGCCGACACTAGTGCCTTTTCATCTGGACTAGATGCTTGATAATCTAATTTTGAGTCCATTTCAACTTGGTCATTATTATTCACGCCATTATTTCCAGAAGTTATCTGCACTGAATGACACAAGGCCAAAGCGATCAAGAAGTGTTCTATCTCTGGCTGAAACAGATAATCATACTGAAGGCAAAACACATTACACTGAAAAGAGAAGGAAAATAACTTCAACTCTTTTTTTTCCCTACATTACCTAAATGTTAATATAATACAAGAGTTTGCTGCTTTTACCTCACAGCAGACATTACCATTATTTTGTAACTGTCAGTTTTAGTTGAACTTCTATCTTTGTTTATTAGTACTCTATTTAGTTTTCTACTCAAATCTCACTTAAACAAAAGTACAGGTTTCATAGTTTTTCTTGTGCATATCTGTTTTCAGATACATGATTAAAAAAATTGTTTTTCAGAATATAAAAATTAAGCAATGGGGCAAGCATTGCCTAAATAACAAATTCAGTGTATTATAAACCCATATCATTTGTCACACATTATGAACTGCTCACTGTATTACAAAAAGGATAGATTGCTGCTTGCCATAAAGATCACATGTTGAGCTGCAAATACGCACAGTGAAAAGACTGTTACACACTGAGGTTTTGACCATGAAGACTTCTTCAGAAAAGAAAATACACTCAAGCAAGGGCATATCATGCACACATTATCATGCTCTCTGGTACCTTTGGTCATGTGTGTGTGAGGTGTGCTTGCTTGTGTGAATCTGAGTGTTTTCCTTTCTAAAGAAGGCTTTGGACAATAGTTCAATGAGCAACTGTCTTTTTCACAGTGCCTGTCTGTAACTGAATGTGTCATCTTTGAGGGTGAAGTGCAATTTATCCTTTTTATAATATTGTTGATATTCAACTTGAACCTTCCATTGTTTGAACTACTCACTGTATAATAGGTGCACACTCTTTCTTGTTTGACCTTGGATGATGATAATTATTATCTTAGAGGGAGGTGTATGCGAACTCTGCCACGCTCAAACCCCTCACACAGTTCAGTTACCGTGCTCCATACTGAGCTTTGAGGTTGCACCAAGCAATGACAAATCACTATTATTCTGACACCTTCCAAATCCTTCTGATTTAAGACTAGGGCATCAACATATCAAGAAAAATTGCATGAATAATAGTCACCCTGAGACAATAAAAAAATCATACTTGGGAAGATAAGCAATCAACTAACAGGAATTTTATCATAACTTTCATGGAAATGTATAAACATCACAGTATTGTGTTACAAGACCAATTATAGTTTCTCAAAAGTGCTCCACGTAGGTTTCATTGTGACTGAGTAATGTGTGCCCGCAGAGTGGTGCCCACAATATGGCTTCATGCATACCATACAAGAACGACTGAGTGTTATTTGTCTTTGTTTTTTGACCCAGGGGGAACAAAATCATCTGAAATCTCAGAATAATACAGGATCAATATGGATATAGTGCTTTAAGTAAAATTAAAATGAAAGAATTGGTGGAAAGATTAAAAACCAGAAGACACACAGTCACTGATGAAATGGAAGATTGGTATGGATCTGAGCTGAGACAGTGAACTCATGTTAAACAAGAGATTACTGTTAATGAAATTTCAAATTCGCAAATGATTTAAAGCAAGGCATAAATCCCCCCCCCTCCCCCTCCCCAAAAATCAAGCATAATGAACATGGCTACAGAAGTACACGGCGTCACAAAAAAAGTAAATCACCCAGAAGAAATGGTTGGATGACAGTGTAACTTGACACACCACTGTAAATGATTAGAGTACCAATTCTCTGTGATAGGTGGAATGGCCAAAAGCATGCGTTAGTGGTGCTTGTGCATAGTGTTGTTACCGGGCATTGTATGGCACATAAGGAGTGTGGAAAGCAGCCGTTGTCGAATGATCATTGGGAAGGATGTGGAGATGCTGCGTACTCATATACAAGAAAGTTATTAGCACTAGACAGAGTCTGAAAAGGGCTTCATTGTGCGTCTCCATTTGGCTGGCTGTTCAAATCCTGCAATATCCAGATTTGCAGGGCATTTGGATGTGACAACGGCCTGATATTGGACTATATGGGAATGTAGGTGCCATCTGAGAACAGGTAATTAACTCCCTCCAACTTTCTGTGTCATCATGCAGCATTGATGGCAGACTATCAGCAACTGGCCTATGTAATTTCTGTCCCATGTGTAGGCTGCCATTAACACTACAATGCAATTGGCTGCATTTGGAGCAACGTCATGACTGGGAAAATTGGACTGCTGACGAATGGCATCATACTGCATTCAGTGATGAATCATGATTATGTATTACTTCGAATAACCATCATCATGTATGGCAGTGTCCTGGTGAGAGACTGCACTCTTCCAATGTTTTGGAGAGGCACAGCAGTGTTACTCCTGGAGTTATGGTCTGGGGAAACATCCGTTATAACTTCAGGTCACAGATGGTATGGCTGAAGGAACTCTAATGACACAATGGTACATCACAAACATCCTGTATTTTTGTGTGTTACCTCTCATGCAACAATCTCTGGCGCCATTTTTCAACAGGGCGACGCTCAGGCATATAACAAAGAGTTTCTATGAACTTTGATGTTGAGATACTCCTGTGGCCAGCAAGATCCCCAGATAACTCCCTGATAGAATGTGTACGGGACTATCTCAGGCTTCAACTACATCCCAGTTCCAGTATCAGGATATCACGGACTATTTACAACAGTGGTGGGCCAGCTTGCCCCAGAGAGGATAGACTGGCTTTCTGACACCGTTCCTAACCAAATCAGTGTACACATCCTGACCGGACAGGACACATTATACTGATAAGCTGGCACATACTGTCAAGTTCCTTGAAATATGACTCAATTTTGTAATCACTGAAACAACATTATACACCCTCTCAACTAATGAAGTTTCATTTTGTCTTCTCCTCCACTTCTGGGTGCTTCACTCTTTTCATTAGGCAGTGTATTTGATGTGTACCAATATGGTTCTCCAATGAACACTAAACCTCTATGATCAGACTGACCACTGTATCATCATCTGTCATCTGGGGCCATTTGGATGTGGTCTGGAGGGTAATGTGGTCAGCCATTTTCAGATATCCAGATTTTTTTTTTTTTTGTTCCAGTCCTTCCACCAATCAAAATCTATCACAGTGCGAGGAATTGAAACTGGATCCTCCACAAGGTAGTCAGACACACTAACCACCTAGCTATGAAGGCAGATTCAACTGTCAAAAACATGATTAAATTTCTCGACCAACTATGACAGGGGTGGAGAGGGTTATTACTATGGAAATACGACAGGAGAAAAGTTCTGAGTGCACCATTATGAATTAAAGAATAAAAGGCAATCAAAGGAGTAATCATGTTTCTGATGAAGAAAAAACACTTTTTTGACAGTCAAGGCCTCCATACTGGTCTAGCAGTAGTCCAGCAGAAGAGTTAAACAATGGCTGGTGTTCACTAAAGAGATACTTAATTGTAGCTTGTTATGAAATCAAAATGCTGCAGACTTCTCTCATAATGAGTACTGCTGCTTCTTGACAAAGTGTGTCTTTAAACATATGCGCATATTAAGGATGCAATATGGCATCTAAAATTTGAAATGTTGGAACATTCACTGTAAAGCATGGACTTGGTGCCATCAAATTTTCACTGGCTTACACCTTTGAAAGAACATTTGATTGGTCATATTGTGCAGAGAACAAAAAGATCAAGGGATAGTGCAAAAGGAGTTGAAACCCATGTAAATAATGTCTGGAGGACATACACAACCTTGTGGATACACAGACCAAGTGTGTTGCCAAGCAAAGTGATTGTTGGGAAAATAAGGTTGAAGCTATTAAGTGATGAGAACTAGACAGTGATTTTTTATGGTGTGGGGCTTAAATTATATTCATAACCGTTATTTTAATGAACTGTTCTTTCATCAACGTTTGAAATTCAATAACCAGAAATAAATTCCAAATTTGACCTTTTTAATAATGGTTCATGGTGTGGGTTCCTGTAGTCATGTCCTAGTTCATGAACCATGGGCAATGTATGAGTGGCCAAGTAAGTGGTCCCGACAGTCGGGATACCAGTTACTTTGGAATAAGGCTGGGCATCTCGGACATATTCTGAGGCGTGGTCACCTTTGTGCTCATACGGCAAAGACTACCAAATCCACCGGTTAGTCCCTCAACCGTTAGGGGTAAAACCCAATGGGACTCGGGGCAAGTAAGGCTAGCAACCTGCATCCCTGGTACTTTAAATATGATGCTGGCAATAATCAGAGCAAAATGACTCGGACCTTTGGAGGTGATGGAGTCCCACTTCTAACTGACAAACCAGGGACTCCTAAGACACGACTTGGCAAACAAATGGTAATGAGATGGGGAGCTATTAATATCAATGGGGGCTACTCTGGGAAGAAGGTAGAGCTGGCAGAGGCTGCAAGTAAGATGGGGCTGGACGTTTTAGCTGTTAGTGACATTCGGGTAAGGGGTGAGAAAGAAGAGGAAGTGGGAGAATACAAGGTCTACCTGTCAGGAGTCAAAGCAGGAATAGCACAATGGAGTGTAGGGCTTTACATCAGGAAAGAAATGGAACCCAGTGTAGTTGCAATAAGGTATGTAAACGAACGACTGATGTGGATAGATTTGACAGTGTCTAGCAAGAAAATTAGGATTGTGTCAGTATATTCGCATTGTGAAGAGACAGATCAAGATAAGATGGACAGTTTTTATGAGGCACTCAGTGATGTAGTTGTTAGAGTAAAGGACAAGGACAGTGTTCTGCTCATGGGTGATTTTAACGCCAGGATTGGAAATCGAACAGAAGGGTATGAAAAGGTTATGGGTAAATTTGGAGAGGATATGGAGGCCAACAGGAACGGGAAACAACTCTTGGATTTCTGTGCCAGTATTGGCTTAGTAATCACAAACTCCTTTTTTAAACATAAGAACATTCACCGGTATACTTGGGAAGGCAGGGGAACCACATCTGTCATTGACTATATAATAACAGATCAGGAATTCAGGAAGGCTGTGAGGGACACACGTGTATTCAAGGGATTCTTTGATGACACTGATCATTATTTAATCTGCAGTGAAATTGGGATTGTGAGGCCGAAAGTGCAGGAGGTCAGGTCCATATGTAGGAGGATAAGAGTGGAGAAACTTCAGGATAAGGAAATCACGCACAAGTACATAACAGCGATCTCAGAAAGGTACCAGTTAGTTGAATGTAGTCAATTACAGTCATTGGAAAAGGAATGGACAAGGTACAGGGACACAGTACTAGAAGTAGCTAAAGAATGTCTTGGAACAGTAGTGTGTAAAAGTAGGATGAAGCAAACAGCTTGGTGGAATGACACAGTCAAGGCAGCCTGTAAAAGGAAAAAGAAGGCGTATCAAAAATGGCTACATACTAGAACTCAGGTAGACAGAGAAAGTTATGTTGAAGAAAGAAACAAAACCAAACAGATAATTGCAGCATCCAAGAAGAAATCTTGGGAAGACTTTGGAAACAGGTTGGAGACTATGGGTCAAGCTGCTTGAAAACCATTCTGGAGTGTAATTTTCAGTCTTCGAAAGGGAGGTAAGAAGGAAATGACAAGTCTTTTGGACAAGTCAGGAAAACTGCTGGTGAATCCTGTGGATGCCTTGGGCAGATGGAGGGAATATTTTGAAGAGTTGCTCAATGTAGGTGAAAATACGATCAGTAATGTTTCAGATTTCGAGGTAGAATGGGATAGGAATGATGATGGAAATAGCATCACATTTGAGGAAGTGGAGAAAATGGTCAATAGATTGCAGTGCAATAAAGCAGCTGGAGTGGATGAAATTAAGTCGGAACTCATCAAATACAGTGGAATGTCAGGTCTTAAATGGCTACACAGGATAACTGAAATGGCCTGGGAGTCAGGACAGGTTCCATCAGACTGGACAAAAGCAGTAATCACACCAATCTTTAAACATGGAAATAGAAAAGATTGTAACAACTACAGAGGTATCTCTTTAATCAGCGTTGTGGGTAAAATCTTCTCAGGTATTGTTGAAAGGAAAGTGCGAGTATTAGTTGAGGACCAATTGGATGAAAATCAGTGTGGGTTTAGGCCTCTTAGAGGTTGTCAGGACCAGATCTTTAGGTTACGGCAAATAATGGAGAAGTGTTATGAGTGGAACAGGGAATTGTATCTATGCTTTATAGATCTAGAAAAGGCATATGACTGGGTTCCTAGGAGGAAGTTATTGTCTGTTCTACAAGATTATGGAATAGGAGGCAAACTTTTGCAAGCAATTAAAGGTCTTTACATGGAAAGTCAGGCAGCAGTTAGAGTTGACGGTAAATTGAGTTCATGGTTCAGAGTAGTTTCAGGGGTAAGACAAGGCTGCAACCTGTCTCCACTGTTGTTCATATTATTTATCGATCATATGTTGAAAACAATAGACTGGCGGGGTGAGATTAAGATATGTGAACACAAAATAAGCAGTCTTGCATATGCGGATGACTTAGTTGTGACGGCAGATTCGATTGAAAGTTTGCAAAGTAATATTTCAGAGCTAGATCAGAAATGTAAGGACTATGGTATGAAGATTAGCATCTCCAAAATGAAAGTAATGTCAGTGGGAAAGAAATATAAACGGATTGAGTGCCAAATAGGAGGAACAAAGTTAGAACAGATGGACGGTTTCAAGTACTTAGGATGCATATTCTCACAGGATGGCAACATAGTGAAAGAACTGGAAGCGAGGTGTAGCAAAGCTAATGCAGTGAGCGCTCAGCTACGATCTACTCTCTTCTGCAAGAAGGAAGTCAGTACCAAGACTAAGTTATCTGTGCATCGTTCAATCTTTTGACCAACTTTGTTGTATGAGAGCGAAAGCTGGGTGGATTCAGGTTACCTTATCAACAAGGTTGAGGTTATGGATATGAAAGTAGCTACGATGATTGCAGGTACTAGTAGATGGGAACAATGGCAGGAGGGTTTCCACAATGAGGAAATCAAAGAAAAACTGGGAATGAACTCTATAGATGTAGCAGTCAGGGCGAACAGGCTTAGATGGTGGGTCATGTTACACGCATGGGAGAAGCAAGGTTACCCAAGAGACTCATGGGTTCAGCAGTAGAGGGTAGGAGGAGTCGGGGCAGACCAAATAGAAGGTACCTGGATTCGGTTAAGAATGATTTTGAAGTAATAGGTTTTAACATCAGAAGTAGCACCAGTGTTAGCACTGAATAGGGGATCATGGAGACTGAACGCTGAAAGGCATAATAAGTCTTAAATGATGATGATGATGATGATGATGATAATAATAAACACAACAGTGTAAAAAAATTACAGTTCTGCCGCAACCTCCTCCTTTTAAGATGAAGAATGTAGTTAAATACTGGGTACATTTTAAACTTTACTCGTGTGTGGCTAATATTACTGTCATTACAATTTGTAAATAATGAGACAAATGCAAAAATTTGGTCTAGCTGGCATGCAAAAACACAAAATATGCAGGTCAAAAATTTGTTATTACATTCACACATATACACTTTGTTCACTTTTTTGTAATCAACACACTGACATTTGACTGTATTGTTGTTTATTTAATTATGACCTGGGTTTTGACTATTGTTGTATATTTAATTACGACCCAAGTTTTGGCCTTTTATGCCATTTTCAAGTGATTGAATGTATGTCATTAATATATATTGCACAGGACATCAAGCTCAAAATTGGCCATAAATTAAGAAAAATATATATAATTTTCTAGCTTATGGCCAATTTTGAGCTTGATGTCCTGGAATATATGTTAATGACATAAACTCAATCACTTGAAAAACAGCATAAAAGGCCAAAACCTGCATCACAATTAAATGAACAACAATACAGTCAAATGGCTGTGTGTTCATTTATAAATTATTGTATGACTGTTGCTCAGTAACATCACAAACTGTTTCCATTTTTTTCTTTTACACAGTCACTAGAATTTTCCAAACACTTTTGAAACTGTGGAACAAGCTATTAAAGTATTATGACAAATATTCATGCTTGGGATGCCAGCCAGTCCAGAGCTGAAGTTTCCAATGCTTCATTGTCATACAGATGTTACGGAAGACTCCGCTATCAGGCTGTAGGTACAGATGACAGTCACTGCATACGAGATCTCTGTTATAAAGTGGTGTTCAAAAAGTTTCCATCTGAGTTTCTGACACACCTTATGTGCAGATTTTCATATAATGCTCTCCAGGACACCTGCAGTAACTTTATAGTGAAGTGACTAATTCTGCAGTTATGATTTTCTGATTTTCCACTACTTTATCACTCGCATACACAAAAATGTTTCCTTTTTTCCTCATCATGCACATTTGTATGACCTTTACTAAGTACAAAATGCTTATTTTTCATTCACTCCCTTCTGGAGGCTCATAAATATCATACAATTATAGGTGAGCATCAACCACATATCCTATTTTGTACTAAGAAATCAAATCAATGACCACAACTCACACACAGTTGTATCGTTAATTTTCCAGGCTATTTAACTCACTACCACACAGACATGAGGATTGATCACTATCACACAGAGATGAGGAAACAATGATATGATGAATTTTGGTTAATTGTATACACATGGTCCATACTATCTGTTGTGCAAGTACATGCTGTTTATTGCTGTCACATTTTTTGGCTAAATGGCTTTAGATGCATCAAGTAAAGATCAGCAGTAACATCTGTTTAAAAAAAACACTTTAACACTGACAACATGCATGGCATGTTATATACATTTGATACATTTGGTCATAAGTTCATTGTACTAGTTAAGAAAACAGTTTTTAACCTATAACACAACTTATCATGAAGAATACAAACTAACAAAAAACAATTTGTAGACACTTACTGTCATGCACTGTAAGAGAATACTGTTCCTTTCTGTGCCATCTTCTGTGAGCCTGAATAGTTCTCCATTATTCTCAACATATGCCACTCCCCCAATTGAACAGCGGCGAAACTGCATATCATTTTCTGTTAATGTTCCTGTTTTATCTGTAAACAGATATTCAACCTGTAACAAAATGACAAAAATTATGTGCCTGAAGCAATAATTACCACTATGTAGCACTCATTATTTTATTCACATAAGCATGAATTGTTAACCCACCCCATATTTATTAATAAGATTCAGTTGTCTACTTGTCTTCCTAGTATTAGGTTATCAAATGGCTGCAACCAGTGACATAATTTTCACTTCTTCATACACAAAGATGATTCTTATTTAATTAAAAAAAGTGGCTGTAGCACAGCATTAAAAGACAAGCTCAATGACAACAAATTATAATAAGGCTTCCTGACATACACTATGTGATCAAAAGTATCCAGGCACTCCCAAAAACATACATTTTTAATATTAGGTGCACTACGCTGCCACCTACTACCAGGTACTCCATATCAGCGACCTCAGTAATCATTAGACATCGTGAGAGAGCAGGATGGGGCGCTCCGCAAAACTCATGGACTTTGAATGTGGTCAGATGATTGGATGTTACTTGTGTCATAAGTCTGTATGCGAGATTTCCACACTCCTAAACATCCCTAGGTCCACTGTTTCCAATGTGACAGTGAAGTGGAAACATGAAAGGACACGTACAGCACAAAAGCAAACAGGCCGACTTCATCTGTTGACTGACAGAGAGAGGGTCGTATGTGTAATAGGCAGACATCTATCCAGACCGTCATACAGGAATTCCACACTGCATCAGGATCCACTGCAAATACTATGACAGTTACGCTGAAGGTGAGAAAACTTGGATTTCACGGTCGAGCGGCTGCTCATAAGCCACACATCACTCCAGTAAATGCCAAACGATGCCTCGCTTGGTGTAAGTAGCGTAAACATTGGACAATTGAACAGTGGAAAAATGTTGCGTGGAGTGACAAATCACGGTACACAATGTGGTGATTCATTGGCAGGGTGTGGGTATGGCGAATGCCCGGTGAACATCATCTGCCAGTGTGTGTAGTGCCAACAGCAAAATTCAGAGGTGGTGGCGTTATGGTGTGGTCATGTTTTTCATGGAGGGGGATTGCACCCCTTGTTGTTTTGTGTGGCACTATCACAGCACAGGCCTACACTGATGTTTTAAGCACCTTCTTGCTTTCCACTCTTGAAGAGCAATTCGGGGGAGGCGACTGCATCTTGCGACAAGATCGAGCACCTGTTCATAATGCACGGCCTGTGGCAGAGTGGTTACAGGACAATAACATCTCTGTATTGGACTGGCCTGTGCAGAGCTCTGACCTGTATCCTGCAGAACACCTTTGTGATGTTTTGGAACACCGACTTCATGCCAGGCCTCAACGCCTGACATCGATAACTCTCCTCAGTGCAGCGCTCCATGAAGAATGTGCTGACATTACATTCCCGAAGAAACTTTCCGGCACCTGACTGAATGTATGCCTGTGAGAGTGGAAGCTGTCATCAAGGCTAAGGGTGGGCCAACACCATATTGAATTCCAGCATTACCGATGGAGGGCGCCACAAACTTTTAAGTCACTTTCAGCCAGGTTTCCGGATACTTTTGATCACATAGTGTAGTTACTGTGCATCAAACTGGGATCTGAACATGCAGTTTTGCCTTTACAGGCAATTATCTTACTCAAGACTGAGCTACCTAGCTGACTGCTTGAATTCTTTCAGTATTCCACTGTACTTAACAAAATTCACAGAAGCTCTCTTATACATCTGCAGTAGAGCCTCCAGTCCTGCGCACATTTTTAATCTGTTGCGGAGTTTAACAAAATGGACATCCCATGGCATAGTAGAAGACTCATTTTGTGAACTTATAATAACTTTGAAATTACCAATTGTAAGAAATTGTACTCATAGGAATTGTTTCTATCCACAATGAGAAATAAAGGACTAATGTTACTCTCAAATATAATATGCACTTGTATTTTGTAGCTCCCTCTTTGTACTTCAAACTCATTGAACCTCTTAATCTGACAAAATGGCATTGTCTAACGCTGTGGTTACTGACTTATTTGAGATCATTACCCATAAATGACATCAGATATCATCCAATACCCTGAACAAAGCTTGGGACTTAATTAAACATTAGGCCCCAAAAATTTAACACTACTACTTTCAAAGTGACAAATTATTTATATTACTTACTTAATGTTAAAATAACCAAAATTCCCACACTTTTTACATTTTTTTCATAACCAAGAAATAATGGGTCAATGGGATGTCTGGTTCTGCTTATTTCTAACAATACTTTTTTGTATTTTGTTTGGTAACCACCACTGGACATCTTAAGTCATGATGCAAGTTCGCTCAGTTTTTCACTTTCGTTTTCATTCTACCATAGTCAAAGGTCTACTTTCATACCTCTAAGTTGTGGCAAATGCAATCTATTCTTAAGTGTTCTTTCTGTAATAATATAACCACAAACTTTTTGCTTAATTAATGGCAGTTCTGTTTCATGAAAATCTATATATAGTGGGTTGCCTTCTCAGGCCCAAGAAATTATACTTCCACTTGAATTTCACTATTTGAAAATATTCCTTAATTCAGAGAAACTGGTCTTACAACTCACATATTTACTCATCAGTTTTCCAAATCAGAAGAAAAGTTACTATTACAACTTTTTACCAATGATAAGTGATAACTACTACCAGTAGATGAACAGTAAGAGAAATAAACAGAAGAGTAAAAATAGTCTACAGTGCTCTTGGTAAACTACATTACTTTTCAAAGTGAAGTTTTTGGTGTTTATGAAGTTGAGCATTTACAAACAGTTCATTCGAGATGTGGTCTTTTTACATGAAGGCCTTTCAGATCTGGGAGTGGTTCAGTTATGAACAGAGAGATGCATGTTGCAAATAACTAGGAAAAATTGCATCCGAACAGGCCTTGAAGACCCAATGGCACTGACCGACTGTCACGTAATCATCAGACTATTGGTGTCACTGGATGCGGATATGAGCAGCATGTGGTCAGAGCACAACTCTCCCATTCGTTGTCAGTATTCATGACTGACTAGAACAGACAGGAATGCAAATAAATACATTAGGGAGTAGACTAGAATGAAAGACCTTAATGTGATAGTGACAGAAAAAAATGAGATGTGAGGTGAACAGTAACCAGGAAGATGGATGGTAGATGGCCAAAGGAAGTTCTTTTCTGGATTCTGAAAAACAAGAAAAGGCTGATGAGACAAATTAATTGCAAGTAGGTAGAAAAGTAGAAAAAGTAGTTAAGAGAAACAGGGATTTATATTGCTGAAGGTAGCAATGCCTGGATATACCTAGAGGAGGCTTTTGTCCTAATGGGAAATTGCTATTGCTGATGATCTGTTGTATATTAGAATCTACTGTAATAGTAATAACAGTGATTATCAAAAAATAATAATTTAGAGTGGTCACTAAATCTTCATCAAAACTACTTAGTAGTTACTCCTCATGAAGTTTGACTTTGCCTTTCAGACGTAATTGCCCCCAGGTTGGGAATCACTGGTCTAGCAAATGACAATACATGAAATGTACAAATGTTTTTAATCTCTCTCTCTCTGTCACACACACACACACACACACACACACACACACACACACACACACACACACACACACAGAGAGAGAGAGAGAGAGAGAGAGAGAGAGAGAGAGAGAGAGGGGGGGGGGGGGGAGAGGGGAGTGAGAGTGTTTGTGTTTGGTTAACAATATTTTTCAGTAACTCTTTTATTTATGGAAATAAATATTACCGAACTATGTATAATAACAAAGCTGCCTTAGCAATTTTTGCAGTACAAACAAAATAAATTTTGCTGCAGTCAACATTAAGTTCAGTTTTATACCTGTCCCAACTCTTCATTTAGATCCGAGGTGTTGCATATAGCTCCCTGTTTTGTCTCTTCACAATATAGCTCAAGATCCCATCCAAAGAAAAGAGAGCCAAGAAACTTCTGCAATTCTGGAACAAATTTCAATGAATTTTTTAAACTATCATCCTCACATTTATGAACAGGCACATATACATAAACACTTAAATTTACATCCTGTTTTCCTCTTTCAGAACTAAAAAGTTTGTGCAAAAACCAACACATATGATGACTAATTATCACATATGTGTATAAATACTGAAAACAGGAGAACAATAAAACAAGACTGGCAAACAAAGGCACAGTGTGATGTTTTTTTTTTTGTTTTATAATACAGTTTAACTCTCTTTCCTTTTATTAAAGTTATTCACACACATAGCTTCCTTTTTAACAATTGTTCTTTAGCTTTGTGTTTACATGTCTAGTTTGTATCTTTCTTAAATGATCAATTTTCCAAAACATGTGTTCTTTTGTCGTGTCACTGGAGATCCTCCTCCACATTTTCCAGCTTACAAAATAAATTTGAAACATGTTCTTCTTCTTTCCTTTCTTCATTGTTTTCAGTATATTTCATATTTCTCATCTGAGACTGATCTGTTAATAGACTGAGTGAAAAGTCTCCCACATCTGCAAAACACTATTATTTTCTATAATGTACTATGTCATTAAGTGAATATATTTATAATCCATTCTCTTATTTATCAACAACAGTTTCTCTGCGTGCTTCATGAATGTATTTTTTATGTATTACAAAATCTTAAACATGGCTGTGATTCAGCAACTGTGTAAATTCGAAGAGGTTGAAAAATCAGCCAAGCAGTTGAAACCAAAGGTTTATTTACTCCTTAACCTAGGTTTCAATATTTATAAAAATATCTTCTTCAGAAGGATTGGACCTTGTTACATCATATAGTGGTAAGTTACATTAGCTGTAGCTGAATGGCTCTGGTCATATATAAAATTGATATGACAATCAGAAACATCACATGCCTTGGCTTGAGATAGCAGCCAGGTTACACACATTGTATGTCAGAATAAATGCACAAATTTATTCACCCACTGCTAAAGATTCTTGTCTACATAAAATTATAACAGGAGTCCAAAGAATAAAATATTTGTGTAATGTAGGTATTCACCATGCCAGAGACAAAAGAGAGCTTCTGAGGAGTTTTAAGATAGGGGGGAGGTACTGGCAGTGGAAGCTGTGAGGCAGGCCACAGCCTGTAGGTGAAGTAATTATTGGTAAGTATAAAGTTGATTAAGGTGAGCAAGAATAATTATTGGTAAGTATAAAGTTGATTAAGGTGAGCAAGAAGGATGTCAAACGCTTGGAATCTGGTAGGCACTGACTGAGGAAATGTTCAGCAGCAGACACACCATATACATGGGGAATGTTAGCATAGAGGGAGGTGGCATTAATGGTGAGAGATAAGGTGTCTGGTGAGAGTGGGATGGACACAGATTTCGGACAATCTAGGAAATAGTTGGTGTCTTTAATATAGGAGGGAAATCTTTGTACTCTGGGTAGCAGGTGTTGATCAAATGAGGCATATATATATTCAGTGGATGCTCTGAAGTCATCAATTACAGGATGGACAAGATGATTGGGTTTGTGGATTTTAGGAAGAGATAAAAGGAAGGGGTGCATGGTTTGGGTGGGGTAAGAAGTTCTATGGACTGAAGTGTTAGTCCTAGTGAGGGGCCTGAGGTTTTTAAGGAGAGACTGCAGGTCAGTTTCAATTACAGGGATGGGATCTTAATGGCAGATGCTGTATGTAGAGGTGTCAAACAGCTGGTGTGGATCTTCACTAACATACTCCTGTAGGTCAAGTACCACAATGGTAGATCCTTTGTCTGCTGGGAAGGTAACAATGGAGTCAATGGATTTTAGGGAAAACAGAGCCTGGAGTTCTGTAGAGGACAGGTTAGGGTCATGTTGTAGGGACCTGAGGAAGGGTTGTGAACCAATGCTGGATGTGAGGAAGGCTTGGAAGGGATACACTCGCTACCCGTCCTTTTTCCCCCCTAAGGTAAGTCTTTCCGCTCCCGGGATTGGAATGACTCCTTACCCTCTCCCTTAAAACCCAAATCCTTTCGTCTTTCCCTCTCCTTCCCTCTTTCCTGACGAGGCAACCGTTGGTTGTGAAAGCTAGAATTTTGTGTGTATGTTTGTGTGTCTATCGACGTGCCAGCGCTTTCGTATGGTAAGTCACATCATCTTTCTTTCTTTTTAGATATATATTTTTTTCCCCCACGTGGAATGTTTCCTTCTATTATATTCAATTACTTTATACTGTCATAAGTTAGTTTAATATGATTTATTTCCTTTACTAGACATTTCATTCTGGACTAATTTTCCTTCTTGTTTCAACTGAATGTCACCACCATGTTCTAAACTGATAAAAAGGAGCAAACAGGTTTATCCAGTGTTGTGATACAAGAACATCACATCTACATTCCATTAATATTTGTTCCATAGGTCATGAATATGACATTTTGTAATGATGTGGAACGTGTCTGTTTAACATAAATTTTCTTTATTCAATATAATCTTTCTTTCTTATTTTTTATTTTATTTATTTTTTATTTCATTTCTCATTTGCAACCCACTTAGTAAATCATTACAGTCTTTCACAACCAAAGAAAATACTGGTCTTGGCTCTGAATCAACTAATGATTTTCAGGAGAACATTTCTGTTTTTCAATGTTTCCTTTGCTTAAAAAGTAACACTAATTTTTTTATACGATATTCATATATGTATGAGAAGGTTTATTGCAAACTTGTTCAAATATAATAAAAGTTTGTAAAACAATAGAATTTAATGCTGTTTCCTCCAGTTTTTCTCAAAATTGTCAAAGTTTAAACAGAGCAATAGACTGTTGCAATGGCTAGTTACCACTTGCAATAGTGCTGGATGAGTCAATGTCACACAATTGTTCAAGCAACATTGACACGGTATCAGGAGCATCAACGTATCAGGAAATCTGCAGCCTGTTGCAGTGTGTGTGTATTATTTGCCAAGCCCTGCCCCTTCCTAATTCTTCAAAATAAATTTGCACATGACCTCAACAGCCCAAGATGACCGCTATAAATGTAAGACTAACCCTACATATTCTAATAAACCATGTAAAAATTTTGACTTCAGCAGCAATAGTTTAATCTGCTAATATAAGATGGCATCATATTTTTCAAATGATCCAATAATTATAGCCCAAACCATCCACAGCTTCCACCTCCATGACATTTACCTTATCATTTACAGCCTATCCAGTTAACTATACACTCAAATATCTCAAACTAACACTTGACAATGAACTAACATGGAGATCCCATCTATTAACCAAACAACAGAAAGCCCACAATGAACTAAAATTACTAAAACTACTAACTGGCTGAACATGGGGATTGCACCCTTCCACAATCTTCCACACCTGTAAAGCTCTTATCTGACCCATCCTTTGCTATGCCAATGTGGCATGGACTTCCGCTCTTCTCTACTTTTACCATACCCTACACATCCTTGATCGCCAGGCACTCTGACTAGTCTTTCAGGTCCGCTTACCCTCCCTCACCCACATCCTCCAACAAGTCATAACATTCCCCAGTCTACTCTTCCATGTTGAACATCTCTGAATATCCTATGTTACTCATAAACTCGACACTTCCTGCCTCCTGGTTTCCTGATACTCTGCCTCACCTCTATCACCACATTCCTCCAATACTACACCCCCACTCTCTCCACATCCTCTCCCAATGAAACTTTAATCACCATCCCTTGATCGAGCATGAAATTTGCCTCGATACATTAGCTTGCTACCAGATCTAGGATGTCTGTACCACCCTCTCCTTCTCTGGGGTCCCTTCCCCTTCAATTCTCACCAGCCATTTCCTAGGTCTTGGTTCGGAACTGCATCCCTCTCTACTCGTCCCCTGTCGTTCCTCCAAACATTCACCCACACAAACCCCCTCTTACACACTAAATTTAAATGCTACATTCCATCCTTATCCCCAGCACTCAACATCCACTCAGCTCTTCACTCATCTATGTATCTACTTTAATCAGTCATAATATCGGCCCTTCCATTTTATTTTATGAAATTGTCTATCTGTTTTTATATATTCGAGTGCAACACTCATTTTCCATTCATCAATGTCTATATTTTAATTCATCACCAAGCCAACCTTTTATATTTTAACTTATATAACTGATGATCTGTCTTTTTATTGTACAAAACGTTTATTTTTGTCAACCACCATGTCCAGCTTTTGTATTATGTTTTAAGACTTTACTCTCATGTGGCTGAAGAGTGGCAAATTTTCTCCAGTGACAACCCACCTCTTGCCCATGTTGGGCAGTGGGGATGAAATGACAACAAAGAAAGAAAGAAGAAAAAAAATGACAAATTTGGGGAAAGACCTTGTCTTATAATAATACTAAATGTGAAAGCAAGAACTTCCCTCAGGAATATTTCAATAACAGACCCATATTATTTGGCACATAATCTGTACAGTGAAAGAAGAGCCCTGACAACTAAGGGGGCTTGACATGGCTTATTTGCATTATTAAATATTCAGTCATGTAACATGAGTATGTATATGTCCCAGTGTTGCCAAGGCTCTAACAATGACTACTGTTTGCAGTCATGTAGCTTTGGTACAGCAGGTGAAAATTGGCAACAGTGCTTCCATATGTCAGGGCTCTTATTTTTCTGTATGATGTATACATAGCCCTTAGACCACCAGGCTATTTTACTTGGCAGTAAGAATAACAGATCCTAAATTTGAAGCAGCTGGAAAATAACACTGAGCAGTATTGGAAAAGAACATTGAGCAGTATCAGTGAACCATTAGTTACACCAAGAAGATGGCTACTGAATTACAGCAAACATTGCTTTTATGTAATGAAAATTTATCAATACATTGTGTAAAAAGTTCTGTAAAATGTTGTAAATGTTGCCCATATTTAAAACATTTTATGGCTTGCTTCAATGGGCCAAACATATAGCGGGCTCCTAAAGTATATGACTATATGTTATGTCAAAAGGCAGCTAAATTTGGAATAGTTCTGCACATTCCCCTTCACCAACCACCAGACAGCTTACTGCAAACATCACTGGAAGTTTATAACAGCTCTCCCCTAGATTTCACAGTGGCTACATTTCTGTAGCAATAAATTTTCTTTCACCACTGATGACATCAGCAGTTTGGGCCCCTAGGAATTCACACACATTTGAACATTTTTCCTTTCACTGACTTCCGCAGCAATGCCTTGTAATGTTTGCAACCACACATAAGCAGAGCACTTCTCCTCCATACTTCCCTATGGATATCTTCTTGACAATCTGCTTTCTCATGTAACATGCACTATAATTATGGTTATGTGTGATATTAGTTTTGGTATTCAGAGAAATATATTCAGCTACACTTACCTATTGTAACATACAATGATATAGGTATAATGTAATTGAAGAGCACAAAGAAGGAAAACATGTCCTCCACTACTTGGAGGCCATTTAACTGTGGTAATGGACCCACATAATAATCTGCCACTGAAACACAGATAGAAAACAAATCAATGGCTAAATGTAAAATGTTGATATTAAACCTACAAATAAAAGGAAATAAAAATTACAGTATATAGATAACTCATGCATTCTTTATAAAAATTTGGAAGGATTAGTTTGATTAACAGCAAATAAAGACATTTAACTCTGAACTTTCCTACCTAAGTGGAAATTTGCAACCTAAGTGTGCACTCTTTATAGTAAAATGAGAAAAAAAATAAGAAAGATGGCACATGCTGCAAAGAGACAGTATAGAACAATAAGACTACTGGAACTTATCAGGGTAAGGAAGCCAAGGGATCATGAGAGCAATTCATCGAATGATGCAATCTTAAGCCAACAGTCAATGAATTAAATAAGCACAGAATTATGATAGTAATCCCACTCTTAAACTCATGACTCCACAAAATGAATTATAGAACCAGTACTACCCCCTACTTGATTTTTCCGTTTGTGCACAAGATTCTACCAAATTCTGTTATCTACACTAATGTGCTAAAACAATTCACGCACTGCCCACTACAAGACTGAATGCCACTTGGTGGTGCTGGGAGCTTGCAGAAGTATATAAAAGGCATGGATATGAATCAGGAATCATTTTAGTGATGACAAAAAGGAAAAACTGGAATAAATCAGAGGATTACTTTTAATTGTCTTGTTGGAGACAGTATGCTGTTGTTTTTCTTTGACCTTTGAACTGACTTACACAGCCAAAGTCACCTACAGCTTAAAGTGGATCCCAAACCGTAGAGCAACTTGGCATTTTTTGCATCAACGGACATTTCCAGATGTGAAAGAAGTGATAAGTGACAGATAAAGATCCTAAGACTGACCAGAGATCAAACCCAAGAGCTTTAGAACCATAGTCTGTAACTTTACAATAGGGCCACAATAATGATAAGGCCCACTAGTGGAGAAATCCACTGACATAAGTGCTTTAAAAAAGGGCATATTGTTGTGGCACAGCATCTGGGGAAGAGCATCTTGGATACAGCAAAGCTGTTTGGCTGTAGGTGTGCCACTGTTGTGAGCATCTGCAGAAAGTGGACAACCGCATCCCATCATGGAATGTCAATGTCAGATTTTTGCCTGCTATGTAAAGCAGGACAAGCAGCAATCAGCGGCAGATTTGATGACAGAGTACAATGCTGAAATTAAAATGAAACCCAGACCATCAGCTGCTTACAGGCATTGATACATATCAATGGGGACAGTTGAAAATGTGTGCCCCGACCAGGACTCAAACCCGGGATCTCCTGCTTGCATGGTAGACGCTCTATCCGACTGAGCCATTGAGGACACAGAGGATAGTGCGTCTGCAGGGACTTATCTCTGGCATGCTCCCCATATGACCCACATTTACAACTTACTGTCCACACAATACATTTTTAGTGCCCCTGCCCACTACACTCAGTACTCGCAGCAGTTAATCTACCGATTCCCGTAAGAGTTTGAACAATGTGAGTGCATCCGCATGAAGAAGATTATTGGCCAGTAAGCTTTATCTATATGAAGATGGTATCTATTCTTTCGGACAAGTCTGAAAGAACAGATACCATCCTCATACGGAGTACAATGCTAGTGCAGTCACATGCAGTCTGAAGCACCTCAGCATACACTGCTGAACATGGGGCTCTGCAGCAGATGGTCCCTTGGTGTCCCCCTGTTGCTGCTTAAAACCCGAAATGCGCCCTGGATACAGACCAGCTGGGGCAGCATTATGCTATGGGACATTCACCTCGGCTTCTATGATACTTGTGGGAGTAGCTGAAGACACCATTACAGCCATGGACTATGTGAACAATATTGCAGACCACCTGCACCACTTCATGCTTAATTTTTTCCCCTGGTGATGATGTCATCTTCAGGCAGTTATTCAACTGCCTGTGTCACAAGGCCAAAACTGTACTATAGTTAT
Source organism: Schistocerca serialis cubense (assembly GCF_023864345.2). Classification (NCBI taxonomy): domain Eukaryota; kingdom Metazoa; phylum Arthropoda; class Insecta; order Orthoptera; family Acrididae; genus Schistocerca; species Schistocerca serialis. The sequence goes on from NC_064639.1 coordinate 595,748,087, forward strand.
TTGAGCAGCATGATAGTGAATTGCCGATGTTGTCTCAGCCACCAAATTTTCCAAATACCTCCAGAAACCTATAAAGGACTTGTCCAATTCATGCCATGCAGAATAACTGCTCTACTGGTTCCAAAGGTGGACCAGTGTGTTATTACTAAACTGGTGCTCATAAAATATGGACTTATCTATGTATGTTCATTTTCTGGCTTTCCTCTTGCACCACAAATCAGTTTCTAGCATATTCCTTTGTCCTGTATTTAGCCTTTGATATGATACTGGCAAGTACTGGGTCAGAACGGAAAAAGAACAGATAGTGACTCACAGTATCTTATGAGCCATTGAACAATAAGCATGCACATAAATTAGGTTTGTATCTTGTAACTTAGATACTGGAAAGTACTGAGCAAGACACAAAGAATGGAAAAAGAGCAGATAGTGACTCACAGTATCTTATGAGCCACTGAGCAATAGGCATGCACATTAATTAGGTCTATACCTTGTAGCTTAGCTGTTGGACAACAATGTTCTTCAGAGATAACAAACAAACAAACAAACAAAAACAGTAAAATAAACACAGCTACATTGAACCAGAAGAGTGGCATGACTGGTGTGAGAATTTATGTTGGGTAGAGAGTGACTGAAAGGAATAAAGAAGTGAGGGAAATGGATAGTTGAAGGGATGGGAAGGTAAGGGCTAGGGAAAGAAGGGGCAGTGAGGGAAAGCGATTAGAATTTGGTGCCAGTGAACTCATCCTGATGCAGAACAGGAAAGTTATATGCAGTGCTCAATAAAATAGAAGGTGTACACTGGAGGGGTAAGGGTAGAAGAGGGTGGAAAACGAAAGAGGAAGACCATAGATTACTATACCTCTCATATGGAGATTGAGATGTAGTCAGGGGGGAATGGTTCCACTTGCTACAGTTCTACTCCTTAAATAACATTTTCCCCATCATGTACTAATACTTGTGCTATAGTTATGTGAAATGACTAATTCATTATTCAAAGTGGTGTTCAAGAAACCTTATAGTTTAGTAAGCAATTTCATAATCTCTAATATGGATGCCTAAAAACAATTTACTCCAAAGATTTATTAAACATTTTCAATATTTCTAGAACATGTGAAGTTGAGACTTTTAATGAGAAAATAGCTAGTGTTGATAAAATTCTGTACCTTAATCAACAGCCCATTAATTTCTCTTATCAGTAAACTTTCCAAAATCTATCTATCTAGTTATGTAGTTCCAGTTTTTCTGGTTACAAAGATTCTCACTTGCACAAGGAAAGCATGCTGAGTTTATAATTATGTAAATGAGCCAATTTTGGTGGGCTATGTCAATTTCCACAGAAGTATACATTATATTTACAACATAGTTACTTTTATTTTGTCACTTTTTCATTAGCAAAAAATGTATTTAAATGGACTTGCATATTGCTGACTGTAATTTTGTATCCTCTGAATCTGCTCTCTTTTGTGACAATAACTAATGTGTAACTCCATAGTTTGAAATTTATTCTTAGGCACATCTATAAATGTGCATAATGGGCAAAACTACAGTGAGGCTGCACTTATGAGACATTTTGGGCACTATTTCACAGTGTCTGTATTGTAAACCTTCAGTTTGTCTAAATCCAAGGATATCCACCAATACACAAACAACTTACTGTCTAAATGTAAATATTATCTACGAGTTGCAAATAGTATTCCTCAAAGAGTGAACAATTCCATGTCAATTAGTCCATTAATAGCATACAGTTGATAAGTAATAAAAAGAGGGAAGTTTTTACAAGAAATTACTATGTAAACAAACATATGTCATTTCTCCTTCAGAATTGTAGAGTGAAAATGTGCCGAAATTATGTTGTCACTATCAAAATACTCCTTGGTGTAGCGGAATTACTAACCTGTAATAAATATCTTGCATGAATTCTTATAGACAAGTTTATCTTCATAAAAATACGAATGACAATAAATGTGGGAAGGTGTCAAGCTAAATAATACGGTGTTGCACCCACCATTTGAAACTTTTGAAGGATTCAGTTATGCTGTTTAGGGTTGTCATTTTGGATAAACCTCTGCTCTTTCCCTAAGATACCATTCCTAAATATCACCTCAAAAAGTTATCTAATCTATTGTCTTTATTTTCCATTTTAACAACTACAAATTTGTTGGTGAAATTCACACATACACAACGTCATCTCTGATAGTCCTTCGATAAATACTAATTGGACTTGTAGTACCAATCAATAATTTACAACCAGTCCACAACCAGAGTCCTCAACCAAAATGCACAACGAATCAAATTATCTACCTCTCTGTTACATGTCCACGAGTTGGAATATAATGCCTAATATAACCCTCTAACCCTGACCCCCCCCCCCAAAATCTGTCCCTGTTACCTCCTCATGGAATCCAGCTAAACCTTGATGGCCTTTTCCACCCGCCACATCCCTTTTCCATCTGCCACATCCCCAGAACCTCCCTCCCAACACCCAACAAAACAAAGAATCCAAACTCACAACATCATTGTTAACCAATTACCAGAACCTTAACCCTGCAGAAGTTTCAGCTGTTTACAACAAAGCCACACATTATTCACTCATGCTGGACTGGTCAAAGCCATAATATCCTTTATCAAAGCCATACTATTCTTCATCCACTTTATTGCTATCTAACACAGTTTTGCTGACCTTCTGACTCTTATGACCAAAATCAATTCAAAGTTAACATAGAATTTCACCTCCCTCATAATGTAAGTTGATCCAACAGGGACCCTCTATCACCTCCACTCAAATAACCCCTGGTAAATTTACAGAAATTCCTCGCCTACAACATCAGTTTCCTTCCTTTCATACATCTCTTTCCAAGGACACAAACACTCTGACAGAGGAACGAACAACTATGCACAGTCTTAAAACATATCCCTCATTCTCCTTGCAGACAAAGTCTCCACCAATGTGATAATAAACTGCAGTGGTTACCTGACAGTAGGTACATGCCAAATGTCTGGCTCATTCTCTTACAACCTAGTTGACCCACACCTCTAACCCACTGTCCACAGCCTAATTTCATATACCAAGGACACCAACCAATTACCTCAATGCCTCTGTGCCATCCACATTGTATTGCAATGTGGTCTCCCAACTTGTGGCTTTTTTAACAGAAAAATTTTCCTAGTGTAGTATAGCCGTCTGCAGGGATGGGCAGTCCCTTGTCCAATATTATGATGATCTAATAAGGCCTTCATCGATACTTGCTACCAGTCAAACCCATTCCACAAACAGATCTCAGAAGTAGCATTTACATACAGTTCTAGTACAACAATCACCTCCACTAACCAGCTGCACTCTGCTAGTTACCAAATTCAGCCCCGAGTGGGATAGTTTAACCAGATTCTCCATCAGGGTACTGACTTCCATTCACAATATCCTCAAAAATATCCATCATATCTCTTTCAAACTGGTATTCTGTTACCCAGCCAGTCTTTGAAATATTTGGTCTTATCTGTTTCTCACTTCTATTTGCCACATGAGTCAATGATGAACTTCCTCCACTGCACCTTAATATGCCTTTTCTACACCTCTCCCCCTTGGTCCTCTCACTCACTCACCCTCAGAAAATTTCTCACACTCAACTGAGCCACAGCCGAAAACACTGCAGCTGTATCTGGCTGTTATGTGAGTTAGCTCTGCAGAAGACATCGCTGGAAAACCAAATTACAAGAACCAAATCTTGGTTATCTGTCTGATTCTGCTTAAAACATCAACTAAATGTGATTAATTATCTTTATTCTTTGTATTTCTGTATTATTCACTCTCTTTGCAGCGTTTCACAACTTTTCTCTTCCCTACTATCCATCAAATTGTAAAAATCCAGTTTTTAACGTTTAAAGTCTAGTGATATCTTTTGTCTAGAATATTGTTTGTTAGATCACAACAGCATCAGAGTTTTCAGTGAGTGACTTAATGTTGCAAATGCTAATGCAAAAATTAGAGGGAATATTTTGAGCTAAATCAAACATTGAGAGGATATTCAAATTGAGAGGAACCTCTGAGGAAGCAAGATAGAAGTTGACAAACTGGCATAGACAGCAAAATATGAATTTCATATCCAATTACCACTAATAAAAGTGAAATATGTTTGCATATAATTATGCACATTTTGTTATCAGTACAAAATACCCAGCTTTGTACTTAATATGCTACTCTTTAAACTGTTATCAATATTAATGAGAAGATATATTGCAACTACAGGAATAATGCCTCACTTGTCATTTTTCAGATTCGTAGAAGTCTGAATTAAATAGTGCAGTAAAATTCTCAATTAATGAATAAATTCACATATAATTCATATCTTATGTTACAATTTCTTTTTAAATTTCAGAGTCACATTCAGTGAATACCTAATTCTGTTTGTTGAACAGTTTTCTCAGTGACTATAGAAAGGCAGTGATTTGTCGAATGAGCTCACTAACATTTGTGACTTGATGAATATGAAAGTATCATGTAATATTTTAATTTTCTTGTGCAAAAGAAATTTTTGCCACAATTAAAAGTAATGGATGAAAGCTGTGTTTGGTATAACACTTTAACAGAATAATGCAATTAAACAAATGCAAATGAATATCAAATACTACATTATAAAAGCTCAGCTCCACCTGCTTGAGGAAGAAATATTGCAACAAACTAAAACTTCAAACTGTGCTTCAGTCTAATATGTCCATCATTATCTTGCCTCATTATTTAAATATTAATAATGACAGTTAATAAAATCATGTATGTCTGTTGACTAACAGTAAATACACAAAAGAGTTCAAATATTTTTTAAGTTAAATATACTTGATTGCAATCATTTTACAACAACTGTATGATTACTGCTGGCAGTTATTTTTTCTAGTACTTACCATAATCACCAACAAGCTCAAATCCATATTTGAGCCCCAGACATAGAAAAACTTCCAGTAAGAGCAGCACAAGGAAGAACAGCAAGAAACCATTAATCGATCTGTAGATGAGAAACCAGACAAATTATATTTTTCTGAATTGTTCATTTTGTTTCCTCTGTGTTCAATGATTATTTCCTGACATGCTGAAGTAGTTTCAGATAAAATACTAATCATCTGGAAGGTTGTCATTATGAATGAAATATATTTAAAACTATAATCAGAATGTGTATGTTATGTGTTAGTTAATAGTCACAGATTATTGTGCCACTTAAGAAGCTTAAATTTCAGAAGAGTTATGATTAACTAAGTACAGTTATGACATGAAATGTATTCACAGTTTCGAATATGGACTACCATTAGCTGTATAATGAAATGATGGCCATGAAGATTTGTGCTAGACTGGGACTCGAACACGGTACTCGCTACAGTGCCTCTTCCTTCGGAGAGGCATGCAGTGGATTGCATTCCAATATCCTGTACGGAAATGTTTATTTAAACTTTACTCTTTTCTAAGTTTTTTGTAATGCTTCGGAACATTATATTTGTCTTTGATTTTAAAGAAGTTAATTATCCTACAAATTCCATTTATTTTATTTGATCATAATTGGTATACATTTCACACTTTGGCTACAAAATTTTCTCATAACATTCTATTGTCCATTAAACCAAGAACTGTTATAATCTTTCATAAAAATCCAGTCATGAAAAAGAAAGTACAAATTGTTTATCAATTCAACAATGTGACATACTTTGCAAATCTTACAAAAACTCAGTTTCAAAATTTTGTTAAGTAATATATAATCATCTCTTTTCACTCCTGCATGCAGAAAAATATGTACAAAAGTAACTTTGATCAATAACTGTTTCTGGATTATTCTAGAACTCCAAGCTGTAATATATCAATGGGATAATCATAAAAAGTTGGGCAATCTTTGTTTCATTCTCAAGTGAGACAGTCTCAATTTTGATCTCAAGTAATGCAGTCTTTGTTTTGAGCTGGAGTCTTTGTTTTAGAAGCTGCATAGTATGTATTGTCTTGGTACAGTGAACAGAGTGTGTGTCATGTACAATTCTTTTATTGAGACTGTGATTTACAATTGAAAATGCGCCTGAAGTTTGATAAAGTCTTGTTCAGTGGAGGATGTTGGTTATTATGAAATCTGTGGAAGTTGGCAAGGAGGCTCTCTTTAGCAATGTGCAAAAAAGGTAATGCATGAATTTTATTGTGTAGTATCTGCGGACAGAAAATAAATCACAATGACAAGCAAATGTGACTAACTATCTTCACTTACGCTTACAAACCTGCACCTAAACATCACTCCCTAGGCAACAAGAAGACAATGTTTGGAGCCCTGAATATATTAACGAGGCAAGAAGAATATTAAATAGCGTATTAAATCTTTTCTATTCACTGAAACAACCATTTGAGAACTGTTTTTCTGCACTGCTGTTTCACACAAGTACAATTACACATTTAAACAACTGTTTTACTAGCTGAAGAAATGCAGTTTATTCTTATGAAGTTATGTAATAATGACATTTGAATGAGACATAGGGGACAGTAGTCTTAGGAACCTCACATAAAATAAAGGAAAGCCAACCACTCACATTTAGCAGACTGATGTGTGGCACATACATGCCATTAACAAACATAGTATTAACTAGCTTTTGAGCCAGGGTCAGTCCATTTTCTTTGGTTGGTTTTCAGAGTATTACCTCTTTTGAGGTTTTCATCACTAGCATTCTCCTCTCATAGTGATGCACCAAGTGTCTTTAAATATATTTCAGTTTTGCCATGTTTCTTACTCTACTGTAAGATCATTGCCTGACAATGTGAATAGCATCACACAAGTACAGTGATGATTTAAGTCAGTTTAGGAATAGCAACTGCAAAGTGGTATGGGATGGATGTCACGAGTGTAAAACACATGCATAGCCACACAAAATAAGCTTTGGATTTATCTATAGCTGAGATGGAAATTCAAGATGTGTTGCCATTGGTGCTACATGATATAAACATATACAGAACTACTACGAGTAATTTTTTATGAACTCCAGATTCTAACAATAATATAATATGAAAGGGGTATGTGGAGTTTGGTATTTAAATTCGTCACTGCAACTTAAGTCACTTGAGTACTATCAATTTCATATTAGCAAAAGTTATTGTTGTGATATTCTATCCACCTGAGAGCTAACAAAATTTATAAAATTGTGAATTATGGATACGCTACTGAGTCGTGGCAATAGAGATTAAGATAAGGGAATATGTGGAAACTTACATAGATGGGTGGAAGAATTTATTAAAGTGAGACTGGTGAAAACTGCAGTGTGACCTGAGCCTGGAATCACAATGTACTGGAATTTTGGTTGAGTGTAATTAGTAGAATTGATGGCAGATATCAGCAGCAATGAGACGTCATTGCTGAACAGATGTGAGTAGGTACCAGCAAAATATGCAAGTCAGCATGGTGGGAATTCCGAGTGTGGCATCAGGAAGTCAGAATGGCTGGTGTAAGAATACTAACAGTGTCAAAAATAAGGATACAGCTTAGTTTACAGAGGCAGACAACCCCTCAACTACAACCTAGTGGATTCATACGAGGCAGTCCAGCACAAAAGGGAAAGATATTCCACCATAAAATCATGTACTGCCAGAGTTAGGAGGCATGGGAAATTATTTAACTTATCATTCTGAGAGTGTTTCCACTGGAGCAAGTGAGCTAGGCCCTTATATTATGCGAAGGAATCACATTCCTAAATTGGATTGTCTGACTTCACAGCAGCCCAGAAAGGTTAGCAGTGGGAATGATGACCCACTGTTAGGACAGAATGCACTGGATATTGGAAGAACTCAGACAGATGGCAACAGGCTGCTCCATCTTTAAGTTTTTAGTCACCTTTGTTTTCAGTCACCTCGTGTTAACAACATCCAATCAAGAACAGCCACGTAGGCAGCATATTTGATTGGTGTTGGTAAGCTGATTGTGACAATCTACACAAATTTAGATGCTGATAGATAATGAGCAAAGCTTATTCCATGTGATACACCATCACTCCAACATGCGTCAGTTTGTGAGATGATGTGACTATCTAGTTACTTACTGCTTCTGTATTGCAACTATGTCATCACTGATGACCTCTTGGTCATGATGGCACATTGAGATTATTTTGTGTCTTGGAGTATATTGTGTTACTGCTATCAGCTCCAAAACTATACTGGTATTGTGGTCTTAAGTCCCATGTGGCAGAGAGCATAGCATTACATAGTACAACAGTGCTGTGGCACTTTAGAATTGTAAACTCATATGTGAGTACCTGTTTCATTTATGATGATAGTGCTGTGTTGATCAGAAATACTTGTGGTAGTATGAGCTCTGTGAATTTTGATAAATGCAATTATCACTTTATGTAATTGCTGTAACAAATGTATTCCTACCAAATTGGAGGACACTGGGCCTCTACAATACATTAAGATTTTACCAGGTCTGTTTGCTTTTCATTTATGAAAGTACCAATCTCTCCCAGAGGTTTTAGAGTTACAAGCAGTTTGTTCCACAGTTCATTGTTGGTTAGGGCTTATTTTCTCTCAATCTAAACCAATGTATTTTGTTCCCAGTGGCGCCAAAAATGGCTAAATTCCATTAAGTTCCAAAATGAGAGGATTTAACAATACTCTATTATGACAATGGGCTGCCAGACTTACTGTATTTGGCTATGTGACTATGAACTTTGAATTGTTCGGTCACATCAGTATGCCATTTCTCAGAATACACTTACAATATTAACCAGCTCATTATAAACAACTGACTTGGTATTTGTGAGTGTGTAACACTGAATAAAACAAGACCAACATAGAAGTCTAGGATAACTTGAGTAGGATAACTTAAGCAGGACCATAGAAAATTTTCCTCTAAAAGACATGGGACCGGATGTGGCTTCAAGTTGGTTGAATGTAAATCATTTGTGAACTGCATAGATACACTTACAATATATTTCCACAATATGTGGAGCAAGCTTTTCCAGCCATTTAGTTTTTCATAGAACTGGAAAGCATTTGACAGAATGAGTTATAACAAAAATTGGCATATTACTGATGCAGTTACAACAAAGACACTGAACTGCTGTCAAATATACTTAGAAATACACATGGTGAGTACTAATTGTCAACAATGAGTTACTAAATTGTTAGCATCTGAGAAGAACTTTCTACTCTACACATCAACTATGTGCTGTCTTCCACAGAGAAACTGCATTAAACTATAAGAGACACTTTGCATGGTTTCTGGAAGCAGGTTATTCAGTTTGGACATGACATTCAACAACTCAAATGGGTCTGCCCTGATTTATTTTTTACATCATGCTCTTTATCTCTCATCAAGGAAGGGACTGCTCTTTCAAAATATGAAGATTTATTAATTATTTATTGTTTATGTTTATTTTTATTTCTGCTTTTTTCTCTACACTTATGTCTGCTTTTTCTCTCTACTTTATCTGTACAGCTGTCAATGATACTCACCTTTCAACAGTAGAAAACTTGTTGCTTGTGAGCTTTGAGTTCAGAGCAAGTTTGGTCTCTTGGCCAGTGTAGACTGCACAACCTAAAACAAGTAATTGGAAAATACCCTAATGACACTTTGTATAATGCAGTATAAGAAATTACTATGTGTAGAATTATGCAGAAATAAATTGTGGACAGAGAGCAACCTAATTGGCCAGAATAAGATACAAAACTTAATGGCTGCTTCACAACCTGTGACATTTGGCTTCTCCCTCACCTCCAGCACCTTCCTCCTTAATATCAATTTTACTGAGCTGGGAAGATGGAAATCTGTCTTGAAATATACCTTTTACTCCCTCAACTTTCCTAGCCTCAATCTCCACTAGTTCTTGTGCACCACCTGTATTTGGTTCCTCATCATTTGCCATCTCCTCCCTCCTACCTCCACACAGCCACTCATTCTCCCTGTTACTTTTCCTCTATACACTTCCACATCCATTGTAACAATTCTCTCTCTCTCTCTGTATTCTTCTTCTACTCTGGGTTCTCTTCCTTCTCCATGAACTCTCCCTTATTTATCCCCTCAACAACAATTTCTTTTTTAAAAAGCTTTAGAAATGGGCTTCGTCCAAAAGCTAGGGAATTCATAATTTTTCCTGTGCACAGCTCAGTACCTCAGTGGAAAGTATTAATCTGTCCTCTAACATATATTGTATACCACCAGTAAAGCTTATAGAGTAAGGGCTTGATATTTATAACTTTGATTTCAAAAGGAAATATGATTTCACCAAACAACATGCTCTTTTATGCCACATTAAGGTCAATGTCACGCCTCAGGTCAAGCAGCTTCAAAACATAGTTACACTCAATTAGCCTCTGAATTTAAACAGTCTCTAAACTACATCAGAAGGTTAATACTTCTCAACTGTGATGTTAAGTTCTCCTGATTCAAACGACAAACGATCAGTAAGATACAACATCACTACATTTTTGTTTACTGACTTATACATGTCTATAAAGTTGCTTTACAGCAATTTTGCTCTGTTTACAAAAGCAAAAGTGCTGTAAAGCAAATACAGTGTTATCAATCAGTTTATAACACAACATATTTTCATCAGCAGTTAAGACAAATGATTAGCATTATGTTGTTATAAATAAAAATTTACTAAATGTTACTATATTGTTGGTATATGTAATCATAAAACAATGGAATTTATAAACATATAGAGAACAAGAAACAAGTGACTGTACAATTAACTGAAGACTGAATATTCGAAAAATTCACCAATACATTTGGAGAATCAATGTAGAATGTGGAGTGTGTTATGAACATAAATTGGGAAAAAAAATCATTCACCATTAAATTTTTTCTGGATTGGATAGAGTACAAACAATGAGCTGAGGTGTTGAATGATGACAGTCACCTAGAAAAGTATTGAAAGTCATAAGATACAATAAAATCATTGGTTGTAGAAAGTCCCTTCAATTCAGTTAGTGAATACATACTAGATGCAAAAAACTGGAAGTAGACATTAGTGTAATATCTATGATAATTAAATAGCATACGTGATTATTACTTTCAAACTGACAATGCAAAACCTGTACCTGATCCCTATTTGCACAACTAAAACTGCAAAATTAATTAATTAATTAATTAATCTTGAGGACAGTGACCTTCTTCATAGCTGACAGATATTCTCTCTCTCTCTCTCTCTCTCTCTCTCTCTCTCTCTCTCTCTCTCTCTCTCTCTCTCTCTCACACACACACACACACACACACACACACACACACACTGATGTGCAGCTACATTTATAAAACTATTCACCTTCATTTATATGTTAACATGCAAGAAAAAATCAATTATTTCAAAATATTTGCCATTTTGTCTTATTTATCTACCTCCTAACTACTACAGTTTCAAATTTGACAACAATAAAACTGTTGATCCATTGTTAATTCGAATAACTTTTAACAATTTGTGCCCTTTCTGAGACTGGGAATGGATGAACCCTTCCTTCGCCATGGTACCTGTACTTCTTAGCCTTTATTCTTCTTTTCTTTATCCTTCTGTCAATGAAGAAGTTTGAAAAATGAGGAATGTGTGTGTGTGTGTGTGTGTGTGTGTGTGTGTGTGTGTGAGAGAGAGAGAGAGGGGGGGAGAGGGAGAGAGAGAGAGAGAGAGAGAGAGAGAGAGAGAGAGAGGATTTGTTACTGGTCTGCATATTTGTTGGAAGTTTTCAAAATTATTTCGATGACACCTTTTCAGGTAATACTAGCATACCAGTACTGGGTATCATTACATTTTTGGACTCTTCTTTGAGGAGATCACTAATGTTCATTGGAAATATTGTGAGATCTTCCTCAATTTCAAACACTGACAAAGAGAATACACTGGTTTTGGACAAAATAACATGGATACTAACAAAATGCACTGTAGTCCAACTTGTGAAACAAAACTCCCTGAATCCTATTGAGAATTAATTCACGTCAACAATGGCTACCAAGTTTATACTATTCATTGCAAAGAAACAGTTCTATTTTCTTGAGGCTCGTCTTGCTAGATGATGGGTAAAAAATATATATCTGTTTTTCCAATACACACCACAATTACGCAGTAATGATTGTGGAGACCTGTCAAAACGCATTATTTCATTCTCAGTTGGATCAAGTGCAACGATTTGCTGGGAACAATGTGTGTGTCACTGTACAAACATGATCAACTAAAATGCTTTCATGGGTCTTATAAATTAATCATCTGTTTAGTATTACCATTCAACTTCCCAAATAATTATATGACTGTCAACAGTCATTGCAGTGCCTCCATTATGTTTCACAGTTGGTAGCAGAAACTATAGCTAATACTTCCCATTATGATCTCAATACAGATATACATTCTACAGCAGGTAATGGTGTAAAAATAAACACATTCTTTGATACTCCAGGTTCTGTGCCCCTGACCCCACATGAATTCACCTGCTTCACAAAAGGGTTGATGTTACCAATCCTACCATAAATCTTGCACTGGCCCTTTCTTGACAAATGTCTTCTTATTAGATGTGATAATTATCTTTAATACCCATCTGCCTCTGCCCTATAGTTCTGCCTCTGCTTAATAGTCCAGGTTTTTTTTTATTACTGTATTAGCAGACAAAGAAAGAATTTTTTACTAGGCCTATGCTGCCAAACACTTAATACAGATTCACCACTGACAATTTCCCCTCACTGGAAATCTGGAAGGTCCCATATAATGAAAGGTCAATGTAAAACCACAACAATGAGAGATTTCCTGGTGAAACATCACATCCAGAGATGTCATACATAATACAAAAGGAAAACAAAGTTGGAGTTTTTTGTCACTTTTCACTTATTTGATCTCTGACAGAGATTTATTACTCTGAAAAAGACCAGTTGTTCTGTGATTTGTTTTCTATCTTACACGGGGTAAGTAGACGTTATATTGCCACTTGCTCTAGGGGGTACACTAAACCACAGGTAGTCAAATATATATTCCAGTAAATCCTCAATAAACTGAATTCATGAAGTGAACTAGACTTGGCCACTGTTTCTATGTTTCGATACAGTGTATTGATACGTGGAACTGTTTCAGTGTTTCGGAACGGCTGTGGTTCACTGTTTCGAAACAGTGGTGTTTCATTCCGCCCCCGTCTCGGATAACCGGACCAGATTTGATCTCGAGCCAGACACAGAAACTGTATCGTTGTTTCAAAATAAGGCTGTTTCAGTCCACCTGTGCTTGGAACGGACTAATTGTATCGAAACAGTGATGTTTCATTCCGCTCTGTGTCGTACGAGATTCGGGCTCGGCACAGGTGCTGAAACACAACATACCACTTCGTGAAACACTTTCAAGAGTGTCGAAATCTTTTTGACAAGCAATTGCATGAAGCTTAATATATCCGAAAATAAAGCTTCATTTCTAACTGACTGTCCTATTACGAAATGGCGTAACATCTGCTTTATAAACACTAACAAAACAACAAAACAACACATACTATTCACATTCAAAATAATAAATATGTGAAAATCATTCGATTAAATTACACTTTTTTTATAACGTACGCTTCTCTTTTCATGCACAGTAATCGTATTAAGAAACGCAAGTAGGCCTACAACATTTTGAATAAAAAAGGCGTAGAGCGACAGTTATTAGACATATACATAAATTTGATGTACGTATAATTGCAAGCAATCTGTTTGACATATCACTGATAGTGTAATGGTGAACGGGAAGGGCTGGGAAGCATGGTGACTTTATGGTAACGGTTCGAAACACCTTGAAAGATAAAAAAATTTTCTGTTATATTTTGTTATTTATTCGAATTATTTGGCGTTTTTTGAGAGTCTATAGTCACTGTGCCTATTATCCACAATGATTCCCTTCGTGTGCATGGAAATTAGCAGGATGGGTATATGACCCATACTAACGGAATGTGGGAATCCCAGTAGCATATCCGTTGTTTCTGCAGTTTGCTCCTACCTCCAGTTCCGTTCGTGGTGGTTCTTCTGTCTTCAGCCAATTGAAAAGTATGAAAGTCACATAACACGAAAGCAGCGCATTTACTGCAGGAAACACAAAACTGCCAAGACGCGCAAGTGATAGTTTCATACTTTCTGCGAAATAATTAGCGCTCTCGCACCTCATTTGTGTTTATATGGACATACTTATACAATAGACATTCAAGATGATAAAATGTGTAGGTTTATTAGATTACAAAACACAAACTGTTTCACTGTTTCGAAACAGTGTATCGAAACATTACATTGTACTGTTTCATTTTTTTCGAAACAGTTAAGTGTTTCAGTTTACCCATCTCTAAAGTGAACAAAGCACTAACAAGTGTGGGATGTAGCAAAAGTGACATAAAAATACAACAAAGAGAGTCAACCTGGCTATGCAAGGGTGTGATACAAACAGCTACAAAGCACGACAAGCAATGAGCCATGCTGTGATCTTGGGCCACAGGCTCAATGTCGAACAGTCACTGATGGGTGGTGCCACATAACGTGCATATCTCAGCAGTGGCTCCCCTTATGACAGCTGCCCGCAGCTGCTAATTGCAGCCATAGTACCTCTGACATGTCCACGTCCATGCTAGGCAGGAAATCTAAATCACTGTTGGATGCAAAAGTTTGGTGTCCACATTAAACTGTATATTGCTCTATAACTGGCTGAGCATGCCAGTTCAAATGTTGGAGGAAGGTGATGGCACATCACTTTGATTGGGACAATACCTAGTGAAGTATTGTGGTATTCAAACGAGACTTTGGATTACTGAAAACTTTACTGTTACTTACTGTCATTGTGCCACAGGTAAATCAGAAAACAAGTTTTGAGTGAGAGATTCTTATACTGAGATTTTGATAAAATTTTATCCACTCCTCATAATGAATGTTGTCTCAATTACGTGCAAGTAATACAAAACAACTTGAGATCTTCACAAGAGCTATGGTATAAGCAGTCTGTGCAATAAACTAGATGCCAATGCAATTCTTAAAATAGTTTTTGTGTTTATTGGTGTTCATTCATCTACTGTAACTAGGAAATAAGCACTTGAAGGAAATAAAGAATTTACGTGTACTAATGCAAAACTAAAAAAGATTTACAAATGAAGAAAATTTCATAACTCACCATATATGTAATCTGTGTTCTTGAGTCTTGTACCTCTAAGAAGTATGTTTTCTGGTCCCAGTGGTGCAGACAAGCTAACTGAATGTCGTCTCACAGAACTTATGCTCTGGACACTGTTTCTCCTCATTGTCACCCTCTTGCTACTACCTGCATTGTCACATTCTTCAAACTGTGTTGCTGAAGAATTCCTTTTCAAGCCATTCCTTAATGAAGTGGAATCCCTTGACACTGAGTCTTCTGCCATGTGACATGTTCTGAAGCTCAGTGAACTGGTTCTAATGCTAGCATCACTATTCACTTTAATCACAGAATTCCTATTCACTGGTGCATCAGTACTGATCTGGCTTGCTCTAAAACTCACAACACTATTTCGACCTATAGGAACATCACCATTAACACGAGATGAAGAACTCCTTAACAAATTTGAATCTTGGTCTGAATCACTTGATTTGATTGTCATAAGACTAGTTCGTCCAAGAGGTATTTCTCCATTTAGCTGGACAGCTTCATCAGGAAAAACTTCAATTTTTCCATAAAATTTGTACAGATCAGGTGTTGGCTGTTCACATTCTATTAATGCATGGAGTGTTGCTAACTGTTCTGGCTGTGAGAAATAACGAAGCAGCTTGGGACACAGGAGTGTCTGAAACGTAGGAAGTAATCATTCAGTGTTATCATGTTCATGTTAGTACTATTACTACTAAGAAAACATCTTGTATGAGACAAATTCTTGCAAATCTTAGTACCTCACCATTTCCATGATAACATACAATTTCTGAAATTGTCACCAGCTCCTGATTTTCACATTTTCATCATGCAAAATTCACATTACAAGAAAGAAATGATGTCATAAAGAAATGTCCACCATTAATGAGTCAAAGTTGGTGTTGTAAAGTACCATTAACTATTAGTACATAACTGTACAATACAAAACAACTCCAGAACTCAACACTGGTTAGATAATTTCAGAGAAGCAAGTTGACACAATAGCTGTAAGACAGCAATCAGTATGCAGAAATTAAGATGTAACAATTGTAACAACTGCTAGTTATTTAACCATCCATTAATATTAAGTACATCACAGTTCTGTAGCTATGACAACATCATTGTACAACAAAATTAGAACTGCAGTAGCTTTTGTATTTAGTTGTACGGTATTTTTTTTATATCTTTATGGAATTGCTTATAAAATTTTATTTTACATCAATAAAAAGTAGTCTAAAACAATAAAAAATATTATGAATATTCATGTATTACATACCTTAAGGTTAGTTTCACCATCAAGATTTGCAGTGGTAACAAAACATTTCCCATCTTTCTGACTAGAGGATAAAAGCACCATATCACATGGAATGTCACTGTCATTTTCAATCCTTATCAGATCACCAACGCATAACAGTTTTGCCTTCACTTTCTGAAAAATGAGAAAGGAGAACCAGAATGACAGAAAATCCAACATATTTTATTTATTCTTAATTATGTTAACTGCTGTAGAATGAGAGTATAACCACAGCACAACAAAAAAACTCATGTTTGTTTCTTATCTTTCCACAAACTATTTTATGGATATGTTGACTGACTGCATCTTTCAGCATTCTGGTGGATAACTTCAATGACTGACTGTCTTATTCTTAGCTTTATGAATGCTGCAGTTCACAGTACACATAATCATTATGCTCAGTAATGATTCTATCAGCATACAATGTCCGCTCAAAAAATTCCGAGACATTCGTTATTTCATGCCAATGGTGTGCTGGAGTGAAATGCAGTTGGCATCCCTGCACATACCTGTGTTAAATGTGTAACAGCCAGAAGTTTCATTGTTGTACATCTTTTAGTTACTGCTCAGTGCCATATTGAGTAGAATGTTGTGTTGCGCAGTTTGCGAATTTTGCAGTGTTAGATGAGCAACGTATCTGCATTAAATTTTGTATGAAACTTAGGAAAACCTTTACAGAGACACACCAAATGATGCATAAAGCCTACAGTGGTGGGTGCTTAAGCCATACTTAGTGTTATGAATGATTCACAACGTTTAAAAATGGCCAGACAGAAGTTAAAAATAACCCTCATTCAGGATGTCCTTCAACATCTACCAGAGACGCTCTTGACAGAAATGTCAACGAAATTGTGCATGCCAACTGAAGACTGGCTGTCCAAGAGATTGCATAACAATGTAACATTTCAGTTTGGTCATGTCATGAAATCCTGACACAGTACCTTGGAATGCACCAAGTTGCTGCCAAGTTCATCCCCGGTTGATGAGTCAAGACCAAAAATACCTTTGCCTCGTAACCTGTGAAGAGCTTTTGGATCACACAAATGAGAATGAGATGTTCCTTACAAGAATCATAACTATTAATGAAACATGGGTCTATGGTTATGATGTTGAGACCAAGATTCAGTCTTCACAATGGGTCCGGAAAGGTTCTCCAAGACCAAAAATAGCTCATCAGGTCATGTCAAATGTCAAAGCCCTGCTGAAAGTTTTCTTTGACTTTGAAGGACTAGATCATCATGAATTCGTGCCACAGAGACAAACTGTTAATCAATGGCAATATCGGGATGTGTTGTGGCAACTGTGAGAAAATGTGGGAAGGAAATGGCCTGAAATGTGGAGAGAAAATTCATGGCTCTTGCATCACAATAACACATCCGCACATTCATCCCTGTTGGTGCATGACTACTGCACAAAAAACGAAATCGTAGAGCTGCCTCATCGTCCATACTCTCTGGACCTGGCCCCTGCAGAGTTTTTATTTGCAAATTTGAAAATCCCATTGAACAGACAAAAATTCGCAACAAAAGATGAAATAAAAGAAAATTCACAGAAGGTGCTTTGCATGATCCAGCAAGAGGTGTACGACAACTGCTTCCAGAACAGGAAACAGCATTGGGAGCAGTGTATCAATTGTGAAGGAGAGTATTTCAAAGGAGACCATGCACAATAAGAAAAAGGTAATTGTAGAAAAATTTTGTGGATAAAGTTCTGGAATTTTTTGGATAAACCTCATATAACAGTGAATATAAGAGTATGTACAAGACATATTTTACTGAGGTTAGCCGAACCACTGACCATTTCCAATAGTGAAATATATTTTGCAACAGCTAAACCCAAACCAAAATAACATTTAAAAATGAGGTATGCAATTAAACCTTTAAAGACATATTTTTAACATTGATTCGTGACTCCATGGAGTGCTGTGTGCACAACAACCATATATGTTAAATTAAAAGGAAGGTCAGTGTTGGTTATTGATAACTTGATACCAGTGTCTGAGTTTAATTTGTACACCACAGCAATGAAGATGATCACTATGTGATCAAAAATTGATTCTGCTATCAATATTACGGCCAATGCTGACCTTCCTTTTAATTTAATACTTTTAACAGACATAAGCAAAGAAAAATGAAAACAAAAGATCAAATAATTTATTTCAAACCTTTTTAGTTCAGCTATGGTTAATAACACAGCAGTTACCTATTTCATCTGCCAAGACATCAGGGGAGGTGGTGGTTGGCTGAGAAGTAAGGATAACTAAATTTTCTAATGACTAAAACTTCCCTACTTGTTCATTTTTAATACAGTGATTCAGTTAACCTACACAGATATTTAACCTCACTTTACCATACACAGTTTTCTTAACTATGTAGTGGTAGAACTGGTGCACAAAACTTATAATTTTTACTTTTACTCTAAATAAAGAAAGCTTAAAGAGGGTAGTTGTAGTGTGATTTAAATGGAAAAGTACCCAGATTTTAGAAAAGACCTTAGCATTATGTCTGGCTGACATTGCTTGTAATATTTGTAGTATCAAAGGAAAGATCAGCCAAGAAAACTAATAAGTTAGCCATTACAGCTATGTCTACATCTATACTCTGCAAACCACTGTGAAGTGCATCGTAGAGGGTACATCCCATTGTACCAGTTATTAAGGTTTATTCCCACTCAATTCACTTATGGAGTGTGGGAAGGATGATCGTGTCAATACCTCTGTGTTTGCTGTAAATATTTTACTCTTGTCCTCATGATACCTATGTGAGCAATACATAGGGGGTTTAGTGTATTCCTAGAGACAAAATTTAAAGCTGGTTCTCAAAACTTGTTAGTAGACTTTCTCAGGATACTTTCTGTCTATCTTCAAGAGTCTGGCAATTCAGTTTCTTCAACATCTCTGTAACACTTTCTCATAGGTGACACAAACCTGTGATCATTCATGCTGCCCTTCTCCATATACATTCAATATCCACTGTTAGTCCAATTTGGTAAGTACCTCACACACTTGAGCAGTATTTTAGACTGAGTCGAACATATGATTTGTAAGCAATCTCCTTTGTTGACTGACTGCACTTCAAAAGTGTTCTGCCAATAAACTGAAGTCTACCACCTGCTTCCCTCACAGCTGAGTCTTTGTGATCATTTCCATTTCATATCCTTACAAAGTGATACACTTAGATATTTGTAAGAGTTGGCCAGTTCCAATTGTGATTCATTAATATTATACATTAACATTATACTCATAGGATACTAGTTTTTTCATTTTGTGAAGTGCACAACTGGACATTTCTGCACATTTAAAACAAGCTGCCAGTCTTTGCACTACTTTGTAATCTTATGAAGATCTGACTGGATATTTATGCAGCTTCTTTCAGACAGAACTTCATTACAGATAACTGCATCATTTGCAAAAAGTTAGAGATTAATATTAATATTGTCTGCAAGGACATTAATGCACAAGATGAACAGCAAGTGTTCCAACACACTTCCCTGGGGCATACCTTCTACATCTGATGACGACTCTCCATCCGAGATAACATGGTGCATCCTCCCTACTGAAAAGTCCTCAATCCAGTCACATTTTCCACTTGATATCCCATTTGATCATACTTTTGACAGTAAGCATAGGTGTCGTGTATACATGCCTTCTTTCCTGCCAATGCAGCTCACCTAGAAGTCCTTTCCTCTCCTACTTCTCTCCTCCCCCTCCCCTCCAGAACAACCCCGTGCCACCTCCAGATTGCTGCTCATGTCAGATGCAGTTGGGCCTTGCTGGAGGTAGTAACCATGGATGTACGAGTTGTTGTTGTGTGAAACTGTGGAAGTTCTACATCTGAGAAAGGCCTTTGTCCCAAAGCTTATATATTTTTAGTATTCTTTTCACTGTGCATGAAAAGCTCAGCAATGTCTTCTATTTTCTATTTGCACTTATCAAATGTTCAATGCCTCAACAACATGGTGAATGGTTACCATTCCTGCTTCCATTATTTGCAAAATAAATTATTTTTAACTTGTGGCAAAAGCCACAGCCCAAATAATAATTTGTAAAAAATTGCAAATTGCAGTACATTGAATGTTGAAAGATGAGTTATCTATCTGTGATAGATCAACTATCTTCCTAAATGACCCCTTCATCTCTGTTTAATAATTCTTCATAAATGTGTTGGCAACTTTCAGATATGCATTTAATTAAAGAATATCTTCATATACTACAATGTACATAAAATACATAAAAATAACAAAATGACATGCCACAAATGGGATGGAAATCAATAGATGTGATGTATGTGCACAGACAAACAAATGATTACAATTTCAACGAATTTGGTTGATTTATTCAAGAGGATACATAGACCATTCAATAATGCATTTGTCCATCTCTGGTCCTTATGATTTATTTGGTTTGGCATTGATTCATAGAGCAGCTGGATGTCCTTCTGAGGGACACTGTGCCCAGTTCTATCCAACTGGTGAATTAGATCATGAAAATCTTGAGCTAGTTGGAGGGGCCTGCCAATAACGCTCAACACGTTCTCAACTGGGAAGAGATCTGGTGACCTTGCTGACCAACATAGGGTCTGGCAAACATGAAGACAAGTAGATGGAATTCTTGCTGTGCATGGGCAGTCATTAACTTGCTGAAATGTAAGCCAAAGATGGCTTGCCATGGAGGGCAACGAAACAGGGCTTAAATACTGTCAACTTAGAATTGTGCTGTAAGAGTGTCACCGATAACAACAAAAGGGGTCCTGCAATGAAAAGAAATGGCACCCCAGACCATTACTCCTGACTGTCGGGTTGTATGGTGGGCGACAGTCATGTTGGTATTGCACCACTGTCTGAGACATCTCCAGACACGTCTCCACTGGTCATCAGGGCTCAGTTTGAAGCAGAATTCATCATTAAAGACAGTCCTACTCCAGTCAATGAGATTCCAGGCTGAAGACGTGTCTGTAGATGCCATGGTCAGCAGTGGGATATCAACCTGATTGTCATCTGCCACATGGACCAACAACCAGGAGAGATGGCCGGGGGTGCCCTTTCACTTCACAGCAGGACTCCTTTGGTAGTCATCAGTGACACCCTTACAGCACAGTGATACACTGACAATATTCCAACCCCCTATTGTTGCTCTTTGTAGCAAGCCATCCTGGGCTTACATTTCAGCAGAATGATCCCTGGCTGCACATGGCTTGAGTTTCTATTGCTTGTCGATATGTTTGTCAACCCCACTTCAGCCATCAAGCTTACTGGA
Organism: Schistocerca serialis cubense; assembly: GCF_023864345.2. Taxonomy (NCBI): domain Eukaryota; kingdom Metazoa; phylum Arthropoda; class Insecta; order Orthoptera; family Acrididae; genus Schistocerca; species Schistocerca serialis. The sequence continues at coordinate 595,769,707 of NC_064639.1, forward strand.
TCTCTCCTCAATTGAGAACATTTAGAACATTATGATGATCTAAACTGCCCATTGGACTAGATTTGCCACAATATCCCTCAAAAGGACACCCAAAGCGAATAACTGCTTGCATAAGGGCCAAAGGTGGACCAGTGCATCATTGAGTTACTCAATTTGCGAAACACTTTCTCTTGAAAAAAATCATCTTATTTTTCTGAAACTGTAACATTTTGTCTGTCTGTACATGTACAACACATCTACCAATTTCCATCCCTTTCAGATAATTCATTTGTAGTGCATCATTTCTTTTTCCTCTTCTTCTTCTTCTTCTTCTTCTTCTTCTTTTCTCTTTAAGAGTGTATTTGAGAGTACTATCCCCTGAATGTATGTAACATATATAATTATTACTCTGACATTCCAGCAACTGCCATGTTTAAAATGCTGAAAACAACTAACCTGAGCACATCCATTGCGGATGACCGTCACAAGAGCACCATTTACTTCTCTGTCGGCACAGTGTCTCAGCCAATCCTCATAACCTTGTTTCACCATAGTCACAACTATCACAAAAACGAGAGGCAAAATACTTGTTAGTGGACTAACTGGACTTTCAATAGACAACTGAAAAAAGAAAAGAAAAGAAACAGAATTATAGCACAGTGAATAACAGGGAGAAATTTTTAAAATTATTATAATTCTCACCTCCTCCACTACAAGCTAAAGTATAGGAATATCTTACAGTAGTCTATCTAAAACATTATGTACAATATAAAAATAGAAAATGACAGGCAGCATTGAAACATTATAATTAATCTCAAATTAAGTGAAATGACTGTATTCATGGGAAGTAAACAATGGAGATCAAAAACCATGATGAGAATTTATGGAATTGAAACAGAAGAAAGAATGAGCAAAACAAAACATTTCCCCCTTAAGAGGGAAACTTGTTCTGTGAGTGTGCTCATGATTATTTGTTGTTTTGAATGGGATAAATGAAAGTTATAGTGTCATCTTTGGTACATTATTGTAGAATATGACACCAAAGTGGTTGCAGTTTCATGTATTTCTCTTGTTCTATATACATTTAGCCAACTTGTGGTTTTTCCTTTGTCTATACATGAAACTATATGGCTCAGAAAAATTCACTTAAAATTCTAAATTTTAACATCTTGCATGTGTACTAAATGTCACTGTTGTGTCATCTTTTTGTGACTGCACGGCAGATTGAAACTGTGTGCTAGACTGGGATTCGAATCTTGGACCTATGCCTTTCATGGGCAACTGCTCAACTGACTGAGCTATCCAAGCATGACTCACGACCCGATCTCACAGCTTCACTTCTGCCAGTAACTCATCTCCCACCTTCTGAACATCGCAAAGTTCTCCTGCATATGTTGAGGGACTGGCGCTCCTATAAGAAAGGAAAAACCATGCAAAACCACAGCTTAGCCACAGCCTGGGGGATTGTTTCCAAAATGAATTGTTACTCTGCTGTGGAGTGTGCTTTGATTTGAAACTTCCTGGCAGATTAAAACTGTGTGCTGGACTGGGATGCAAACCTGGGACCTTTTCAAGGGAAACTACTCAACTGATTGAACTATCCTAGTGTGATTCATATCATTCTCTCACAGTTTTAATTCTTCAATCAACTCATCTCCTACCTCCTATATGTCACAGAAGTTCTCCTGCATACTTTGCAGGACTAGCACTCCTTGAAGAAAGGATATGGTAGAGACATGGGTTAGTCACGCTCTATGTGCTGTTTCCAGAATGAATGAATCAGAACTTCAGTGAAGTTCACAGAGAGGTGTAGAAGCTCTGTGTGACGGGAAGAAAGCCAATGTACACTCCGTGTGCATACCAGGGGGAGTCATCCAAGATGTGGAAGGGTCCTTACGGATGCCATGAAGGGTACATGGTGCAGCCAACTGCAGGTGGTGGCTCATGTTGGCTAATGATGTGTATCGCTATGGATCGGAAGAGATTCTCTCTGGTTTCCGGCGGCTATCTGAGTTGGTGAAGACTGCCAGTCTCGCTAGCAAGATGCAGGCAGAGCTCACCATCTGCAGCATCGTTGACAGGACCGACTGTGGACCTTGGGTACAGAGCCAAGCGGAGGGTCTGAATCAGAGGCTCAGACAGTTCTGCAACTGTGTAGGCTGCAGATTCCTCGAATTGAGCCATAGGATGGTGGGGTTTTGGGTTCTGCTAAATAGGTCAGGTGTCCAATACACACAGGAGGCGTCTACACAGGTAGCAGGGTCTGTGTGGTGTGGACTGGGCGGTTTTTTTTAGTTTAAACAGTCTTAGGAAAGATCAAAATGGGCTCCAGTCTCAAAGGGTACAGGGCAAAGAAACGACGAGAATCGACCAAGCAACAGTCAGTATTGTAGTTGTAAATTGTCACAGTTGTGTTGGAAAAGTACCAGAGCTTGAAGTGGTGATAGAAAGCACTGAAGCTAAAATCATTATAGGAACAGAAAGCTGGCCAAAGCCAGAGATAAATTCTGCCGAAATTTTTACAGAGGCGCAAAACGTGTTCAGAAAAGATAGAGTAAATAAAGTAGGAGGTGGTGTGTTTGTGTCTGTTGGTAGTAGTTTATCTTGTAGAAATAGATAGTTCTTAGAAATTACTATGGGTAGAGGTTGTACTCAATAGCCGTACCAAAATAATAATTGGCTCCTTCCACCGACCTCCTGACCCAGATGATATAATAGCTGAATGCTTCAAAGAAACCTTGAATCTCGTTACAAATAAGTACCCCACTCATACAGTTATAATTGATGTAGACTTCAATCTACCCTTGATTTGTTGGCAAAAATACGTGTTCAAAGCCAGTGGTAGACAGAAAACATCTTCCAAATTTGTACTAAATGCTTTCTCTGAGAATTACTTTGAACAATTAGTTCATGAGGCCCCATGAATTGTAAATGATTGCAAAAACACTCTTGACCTCTTAGCCACAAATAATCCTGATCTAATAGAGAGCATCATGATGGATACACGGATTAGTGAACACAAGGTCATTGTAGTGAGGCTCAAAACCACTAAAAATAAATGTAAAATATATCTATTTAAAACAGCAGATAAAAATTCACTTGATGCCTTTCTAAGAGAGAGTCTCCATTCCTTCCAAGCTAATTGTGTAGGTGTAGACCAGATATGGTTCAAATTCAAAGATACAGTATCGACAGCAACAGATAGATTTATACCGCATAAGTTAATAAGAGACGGGGCTGATCCACCATGGTACACAAAACACATCGGAACACTGTTGCAGAAGCAATGAAAAAAGCATGCCAAATTCAGAAGAACGCAAAATCCCCAACACTGGCTAAGTTTCACGGAAGCTCGAAATTTCGTGCAACGTCAATACGAGATGCTTTTAATAGTTCCCACAACGAAATATTGTCTAAAAATATGGTAGAAAACCCAAAGGGATTCTGGTCATATGTAAAGTACACCAGTAGCAAAAGACAGTCAATACCGTCACTGCGTGATAGCGACAGAAATGTTACCAATGATGGTGCCACTAAAGTGGAGTTACTAAATACAGTTTCCCATAATTCCTTCATGAAAGAAGGCGAAGTAAATATTCCAGAATTCAAAATCAGACGAGCTGTTAGCATGAGTGAAATAAAAGTAGGTATCTTAGGTGTTGCGAAACAACTCAAATCACTTAAGAAAGGTAAGTCTTCCATTTCAGGAGAACTGTGCACTTGAAGGTTGCAGCACACCTTTTGCCCTGTATCATGGGATTGGGTTAATGGAATGATTTCAGTTAGGTTTGACTGGATCCATAAGGATTAATGTTGTCTGCAGATGTCAAAATTTGATTGCCTGTTGCCAAGCAGCCATCACCACCAATGACAATTGCATGACATTCCAACGTCAACCTCTTGGAGAAAAATTTGGACGAGGCACTGCTGTCTATATTAGGTAAATGACTTCATTTTGCACCAACATCTACAGTGCCAGTTTTAATAAATTTTATGACTGGTGTTGAAGCATCCATACAGTGTCTTTCTTTGAAGACTGCACCAGAAGTGAAACCTGTCGTGCTCTTTTAAAAGCTCCTTAATGCCATAACTTAATGTCCACAGAAATGGCTGCACTATGGAATCTCTGAGAGGATCCCGACATAGTGGTTCTGAAAGCTGATGAAGATAATGCAACAGTACTGTTACTTCATAGTGAGTATGTTGATAAATGTATGATCGATTAAGCAATTATACCTATGGTAAGATTGGATCCTACACAAGTGCAATGGAATACTTCTGCGCTTCTGAATTCTTCCTCATTACCTCATGGGACCATCAAGAGGTTAATAATTGATAATAAGTTTCAGGTGGACATCACTGCTTTGTTTTGGTGTTATCGTTCATTAAGCTATTTTATGTTCAACCATGAATACTTTGGGCAGACTTATGGTATGAGCACAGATAGCCCACTGCCTCCCCTGGTGGTCAACCATTTTCTGTATAAAGATGTTGAAAATAGAGGGCTTCAATCAGTGGCCCTTAAAACAACTATATTTTGGAGGTATGTCAATTATAACATTCACAGTGTGGACTCGTGGAAAAAATAAATTAATGGAGTTTTTCCATTACCTCAATTCCATACATAGGAACATCCAGTTCACTATGAAAATAGAGAAAAATGGTTGTCTGCCTCTCCTGGATGTTTTGTTTTAATGGATAAAAATTAGGACATTTGGTTTCTCGTAAGCCTACACATAATGACTTGTATTTACTATCATCAAGTTGTCATCACCTGTCACAAACTATGAGTGTCCCTACACCACTTGCACACAGAGCTCACACAGTCTCAGATGCAAGTAGTTTGTCTAAGAGCTTGCCCACCTAAAGACGGTGTTCACGGAAAACGGATATTCTGTCCAGCAGATTAACAGGGCACTACCAGTTTTAATCAAGAACCAGGGAATTGATAAAAAATAGGTCATACCAACAATGTCTTTAGCTTTTCATAATTTTGCTGCAACATTTCATTTAGGAAGCCAAAAATCTTCCATAATTTTCAAGTTAATGTTGTTTGATGCCCACCATCTAAGACTGTCAGTGTGCTGGGATCAGTAAAGCGCAATTTACTTTTGTGGAAGGCTGGAATTTACAAAACGCCTTGCCAGTATGGTATGGCTTACGTAGGCCACAAAAGGCACTCAGGGAAGAGTACTGCACTGAACACCTCTTGCCTTTTAGCAACAAAGCAAGTCTTCTAATTGTCAAACACTACATTTCCACTGGACATTCAGTGGAGTATGATAAAACAATAATTTTAGTAATAGCACATCTTTTTGGGTCTCTATTGTTAAAGGATCAATGGAAACATGGTGTTGGAAAATCTGATGAACCATGACAGCATCTATCAGGCATGTAAAGCATGGAATCCTACCACCTCCATGATATTTGACAGCTGAGGTGAGCTGCAATGCTAAGGACCACTGAGTTCCGTGGTTCCACCAACGAGGGTGGTGCCACCAGATTGTGTGGTCTGTCTGTCAATTTGGTTTGGCTGCACGCCCAAAACACCGACAGCATGCTCTACATTGTGGAATGGAGAATGTTTTCGTCAGTCTTTGATGGGTCAGCTGAAGATGGTAGGTACCCAATCAAAATATCAAGGAATGTAATTGGTAATGACAAACTAAAAAGCACAAAATTTCTTCAAACACTCAATTCACCAGGAAAAATTTTAAAGTTTAACCTGGGTTCTAAGTCAGAGAACCTATTCTGTATGCTCGGACCTTCATTAACAGTCTGCAGTGAGGCACTGCGCCAATCAGTTTCCAGAAATAAACTTTGCCTGTTGCCTTTTATCTATGATTCACAGGATATCGTGTGACAAAAGGGCAAGCTGAGTTCCACTAGAGCAATGGACAGAAACTTTTCTGTCTCAAAGAAATTTATTATATTCCAACTTAGAATATGTGGAAGAATTGTAAGTCAGTTCTTTCACCATTTTTATATGGGACTCACCGGCTCTTTTTTCCCGCCAATTGGGTCTTTGTGCTAAGCAAGAGATTTGTGATACACACAAGTGAAGTAATGGCCAATGCCAAGGAAAACTCTCACCCGAACTGGGGTTCCATCACAAGCTGGTGACTTATTTGTTTTCAACTCTTTCAGTTGTTTCCCAATGTCAGGGACACCTATTTCTTTGTCCTCCATATGGGAATCTGTGATAGGGTCAAATAATGAGATGTTTGTATAATTCTTCTGCATGAATGATTTTTTAAACACAAAATTCGAAACTTAAAACTTTTCCTTTGCTGTCTGGTTGATGAGAGACTGAATAGAAGTCTACGACCCACTTAGATATTCAAAATCATGTGACTGTGGTGCTGCAGTTGGTGCTAAGGTACACTAAAAAACCAAAACCTACAAAAAATGAAAACTATTATAAAAAATGAGCCCAGCTGTCTTTTACAAAAACATCTGCATTACGAAAGTTGTTAAAAACACATACGTAAGTAACCCTTTTCTGACAGTGCTGGCAATCGATTTATGCATCAAGATGACATTAATGTTTATACAGCTTGCCTGTTCTAACGAGATGTAGGCGACATTTCTTGGTCTGCAAGCCTGCCAAATTTATCAAAAATTACATGTTGAACAAAAGAGTAAGATGACAGTTATCCACAAGCAATCTTTCAGAAACATGCTAGATGATGTGATGGTTCTGTTGCAGGGAGAACTGTGAAATTTAAATTTTTTAATTAGTCAGTGATGGAATGTTCATCACTCATCTCTCAGTACAACTAATCAAGTGGGTTTTAGGGTGCTGAAATTCTTGAATGGGATAAAAAACAAAAGAAGAAGTAGATAACTACTCAACATATAGCAGCTAAACTGAAATGCAATACTGGGATAATGAAGTAAGCTTAGAACATCTCGTAATGCATATAAATTGTTCAGTCTCATTAATATGACTCCCTGTCAAAAGCCTGAATAATAACCTGGGTGCGCAAAAAGTAAGTCAGCGAGGTTCTGGAAGGTACTGAGAACGATGAGGGGACATGTTAACTCCAGTGCCGTGGATAATTGCACTAGGTTTCTCGGTTGAGCACCCACAGTGCGAAGAACAGTCTGATCGAACCACACACAAGCACTGCAAGCTGTGTGAAACTTTGCATTGTCCTCCTGGTAGATGCCATCTTATATAGTAAAAGCAAACTGGATGTAGGGGTGGGCCTGGTCCTCAGTGATAGACACATATACGTGTTGATCCACTGTGTCTTCCAGAATGATGAGCTCACCTAGGGAATGCTAGGAAAACAGTTCCCAGGCCATAACTCTCTTCATCCAGCCTGGACCGTTCCGACGATCCTTGCAGGGTGTTTATTCTCAAAACGTGATTCAACTGAAAAGGCCATCTGTTGCCATTCAGTGGATGACTAGTTGTTCTTCACTGCTCATGAACAGCAGTCAGCCTACTTGCATGAATCAGGCACCTGCTGCGGGTGCCCACATACAGCAATGGTAACTGAACAGTCACCGAGGGAACACTTTTGGTAGTTCCTTAGTTTGTTTGAGTGGTAAGTTCCTCAACAATTGCACATATATCCACCTGCACATATCTCTGCAGCCATCATTCACCCCTGTCATCTACAGCCCATGGTGCACCACAGTTGCTCTGTCACTGATGTTGGATAGGGCCATTTTGCCATGTATGGTATACATTAATTATGGCAGCATGGGAACAGTTTACAAACTTCACCATTTCAGAAATGTATCCACACTTGGCCCAAAAGCCAGTGATCACGCCCTTTGGATGGCAGATAAATCACACTGTTTCTGCATTACAACAACAACTGCGCTGTTTTCTGCATACCCTGATACACTTTATGTACCCTCCACTGCTAGTGCTATACATGCCATCTGTGAGGGGTTATTGCGTGCTGACATTGAGCATAGGTGGTGGTGTCATTAATGTGACTGGACCATGTATAATTCTCTCAGAAGTCTGATCCTTCATCTTTGTCTACCCTCATCTGTGTTTGTGTTTTTTATATTAGTTAGCTCCAAAGAAAGACAGTGTTCAAAAGATCAGCATCAATGTCAATATTTTTTATGTGCCTGTTGAACACTCAACATCTCAACTACATGGCAGTGGTTAGTCTTAGTGCTCCCATTACTATTGCTGAGTTGGCATAAGTACATCTCTGACAGTTGCAATGGGCTGGGTGCAACAGCTTCATGGGGCTACCTCGACTAGTGAGTAATATGATTTTGTAAATGTATCTACGGCAACATCTCAGTGTTCTCACAGCTCTGTAGACTGCTGTTATTTTCACCTGCACTTATTAGCACTTCGCAGTTGAAAGCTGGCAACAGTACTGCAGGCTGTCAGGGGCTTCTTACACTGTCTCAACTATAGTGTGCTTTAGTTCGTACTAAACTCTGCGTTTGCAGATTTACAAAAAATTCAATTAATTTTTGTGGACCATATCATTATTGCTTTTTAGTATATTATACAAGCTTATAATTATTGCTTTATACAAATATACAGTACTGACATAAGAGGTGGCCTTTTCTGTGTTTATCATTATATTCCTTTATTATGAAAAGGAATGTTGCCACTCACCATATAGCACAGATGCTGAGTTGCAGACACGCGCAACAAAAAGACTGCCAAATAAAGCTTTCAGTCAGTGGGACCTGCATCATAAATAGATCTCTCTCTCTCTCTCTCTCTCTCTCACACACACACACACACACACACACACACACACACACACACACTGGACTGCAGTCTCAGGAAACTGTAGCCACACTGCAAGCAGCAGCACCAGTGCATGATGGGGGTGGTGACTGAGTGGGGGTAAGGAGGAGGGAGGGGCAGGGAGGGGGAAGAATAGTATGGTGGGAGTGGCAGACAGTGTAGTGTTGCAGGTTAGATAGAGGGCAGGGGACAAGGTGAGGACACCCTATCCATATTCCTCTAGAGCCTCAACAACTTCTCCCCCATTTGCTTTACCTGGTCCTACTCAAACCCAACAAGCCACCTTCCTAGATGTTGACCTCCACCTCAAAGATGGCTACATCTTTACCTCCATCCATATCAAACCTACTCACTGCCAGCAATACCTCCACTTCGACAGCTGCCACACATTCCATACCAAGACAGTGACAAGCAGCTGCTCTCAAAATATACTGAGGGTCTCACTGAAGTGTTTGCAAATCGTAACTAACCTCCCAACCTACCAACAAAAAAAAAAAAAATCTCCTGTGCCTTATCTGTCCCACCTCCCACAACCTCCTGAAGTCCCACTGTCCAGCCGCAGAGGAACATTGTCCTTGTAACTCAGTACCACCCAGGACCAGAGCAACTGAATTACATTCTCCACCAGGGTTCTGACTACCTCTCATCATGCCCTGAAATGAGAAACGTCCAGTCCACTATCCTTCCCACCTATCCCACAGTGGTACTCCACTGTCCGCCAAAACTACACAATATTCTCATCCATCCCTACACAACCCATGCTCCCAATCCCTTACCTCATGGCTCATACCCCTGTGATAGACCTACACGCATGACCTGTCCCATACAGCCTCCCACCACCACCTACTGCAGTGTGGTCACAAACATCACCTATCCCATCAAAGGCAGGGCTACCTGCGAAACCAGTCATGTGATCTACAAGCTAAACTGCAACTACTGTGCTGCAGTCTATGTGGGCATTACAACTAACAAGCTGTCTGTCTGCATGTATGGCCACCGACAAACTGTGGCCAAGAAATAAGTGGACTGCCCTATTGCTGAGCATGCTGCCAAACATGACATCCTTCATTTCAATGACCACTTCACAGCCTGTGCCATATGGATCCCTCCTAGCACAACACTAGCTTCTCTGAATTGTGCAGGTGGGAACTATCCCTGCAATACATCCTACCTTCCCGTATCCCACCTGGCCTCAACCTTTGTTAATCATTGTCCTCACCCATCCAGCCCTACCCTGTTCCCATTCCAGAACTACACAGCCCACATTCCACCATTGCAACTGGTCTTTCTACTTCTCTCCTTCCCCCCTCCCCCCCCCTGCCTCCCCTGCCCTCCGTCCAACTGGCAGCACCTTACTGCCCGCCACCCCTACCCTACTATCCCTCCCCCGCCCCACCCCAGCCTCCTCCTTACCCTCACCCAATTGCAACTCCCATCATGCATTAGTGCTGTTGCTCACAGTGTTGCTACAGTTGCCTAAGACTGCAGTTGTGTGTGTGTGAGTTGCATTTGTATGTGTGTGTGTGTGTGTGTGTGTGTGTGTGTGTGTGTGTGTGTGTGTTTGTCATCTATTTTTGATGAAGACCTTACTGGTGGAAAGCTTTATTTGTGGCAGTGTTTTCGTGTACCTATCTGCGACTCAGCATCTCTGCTATATGGTGAGTAGCAACTTTCCTTTTCATAATATCGTTACATTCCATCCTGGATTTTCCATTGTTTGATTACATTCCTTTATATTTAAGTACTGATGTCATTATTCACAACTTACCGAAATAATGGCTATGCACAGAAAGTAGAAATTTGCTATACGACGGAACTGCTCAAACAAGTTTTTTGGAAGGAAGTTCCATGGAGAGTACTGCAACAAATACGAAAAGAATGTAAGTCACATATATATCTTCATTATTAAACTGTAAAGATGCAACTTTACCATTATTATTATTATTACACAGTAATAAGTTACAGATATAAAACACGTTTGTCATAACTTTCTAGCAATTGTATTTCTGGTTGTGGTTGGAGTCTTTTATCCATTGATTTGACAATACAGCTTGTAAATTTCTTCTGAAGCAGGTAATGGAGAAAGCAAGTGCCACCCAACAAGAGCACTGGTGTGAAGGGACCAGTTCCTACATCCCTCTTGCAGTGCAGCTACTAGCTATGCCTTGTGCCTTATACCAAGCACCCTCTCTCACTGTGATTGATGAGCTTTCTATTCTATCAATAAATGCTTAAAAGGAAGAAAAAACTACTTTCTCACTAATTATAACACAAACAGTTCAGCCGTAACATGGTGAAATTAAATGTGAAATTCAACAATGCCTACCACATTGGGAATGCACACAGTATTAGTTGCTTGATCAGAAGCTAGATCCAAATGGGATTAAGCCTTTCAGCTTCTACACATTGAAAACAAAGGAGCTAGTTTACAGATCGTAATTTGAGTTCTGTCAAGACCTTTCACGAACAATTTCAACAGTGTATTTTTTTATATAAAAGAAATAAGTTGTCAAGACTTTAGCAGATTGAAAACTGCATGGTAATGAAGATATTTATAAAATGAAAAGGAAACAATGTTGATTTCATAGTTACAGTGTAGCTGTTTGGTCTCTATCTTCCATCATTACTTTATGTCAGTTATTTAAATCAGACAAATTTTTTGCAACTTGGATATAAGCAAGCACAACCAGTCTCAGCACAAACAAGCCCACCAGGAACTGACTGACTGCTGTGTCATCCTCTGCTGATGGTGTCATTTGTATGTGATTAGGAGGGGTGGTGACTGCACACAGCTCTCCCAGCAACTGTCAGTTTAGCAGACCGGGTGCTGCTACTAAGTAGCTCCTCAACTGGTGCTATGAGGCTGAGTACACCCCATTTCAGTCCTCTCTCCCTGGCAGTACTGGAAATTGAACCCAAGCCCTCCGCATGGTAGGCAGTCATGCTGACCACTCAGCTATGGAGACAGACAACTAGGATACGGGTTTGCATAATTACTGCAACCATCATTACAGAGATAATCAGCACAGGGATTAATGTAAATTTTAAATTATTCACATGTATGATACTGGTGAAGGCATTGCAACTATTGCTATCACTTTCTCAGTATGTGCCTTAGAACAGATGGTGCAGGGATACCAAATCAGACACCGCAAACCATTGTAGGACTGTATCGGAGATTTAACAATAATACTCAATGCAATGTGCAGATGAATGAAAGTTCCTAGTCATATGATATCAGTAAACAAAGTAGATGCATCAGCCTACACTGACATAGAATAGCAATGTGCCAAAACATTAACATACAAGGACATGTACTATTAGTAATACTTAAATGGGGTAGGCATTAAAAAGAAATCTAACCAAATAATGAAAAATTGATGAATATCTTTTTCAAAATAGATTGTAGTTGTTGCAACACTGATTACAATGTACAGAGAAATAGTCAGACCTAACCCAACTCATACAAATTGTTAAAGTAGAATATAAAGTACTACATGTGTGCTCTCGTGCAATGAAGACAGTGCCCATCAGTTCATTTCTGGTGGAGGTATTAAATCTGCCATAATTTTTATGCCATAGATACCTACCGGCTTCTGGATGAAGAAGGGACTTCCACCAACAGTACAAGAATATATTTAAATTAAACCCCTAATTGATCATTATCATTGATTTGCAGTGCTATTTACATACAATACATGTGAACTTGAAATATGTGATGTTCCCTACACAACAGCAGCCTTTGAAGACTACAGAATCATTATTATGAGATTGGATGCAAAAGGAGATTCTGCTACATGTGTCGGTGGAAAGGAAGCTGTGTAGTGCTGAAGTAGGAGCAGGGAAGGGAATAGGTGGGTGATCAACAGGAACTAGTGAAGATTCGGGTCAGAGGGTTATGAGAACATAGGATACATTGCTAGGAGAGCTCCTATCTGTGCAGTTCAGAAAAGTTGGTGTAGGTAGGAAGGATCTGGATGGTGGAGGCTGTGAAGCAGTCATTGAAGTGAAGAACGTCATGTTGGGCAGCATATTCAGCAACTGGGTGGTCCTGCTGTCTCTTGGTCACATTTATCGGTAGCTATTCATGTAGACAAACAGCTTGTTGGTTGTCATGTCTATGTAGAAAGCAGAACAGTGGTTGCTACTTGTTTTGTTGTTCACATGACTGCTTTCACAGGTAGCCCTGCCTTTACTGGGATGGGTGATGTTCATGACTGGACTGAGGTAGGTGGAGCAGCAGTGGGTTGGGAGCAAGGATGGATTAGGGATGGACACAGATATCGCGTAGGTTCGGCGGGCAGTAGGGCAACGGAATACAACAATGGGAGGGGTGCGAATGATAGTGGGTAGGATACTCACTTCAGAGCAAAATAAGAAGTAGTCAAAATCTTGGCAGAGAATGTTATTCAGTTGGTCCAATTCTTTGTGGTACAGAGTCATGAGGGGAGTAGTTCTCCTTTGTGGCCAGATAACGGGAATGTGGGATGTCACTGGAGAGGCACAGCATGGGAGATCATTTCTGTACAAGGTTGGAAGGGTAATTTAGGTCAGTGACTGCCTCAGGGAGACATTTGCTACATTTGGAGAGGGACTGTTTGTATTAACAAATGCAACGGCCATGGATGGCTAGACTCTATGGAAGGGAGTTTTTGGTATGGAATGGGTGACAGCTGTTGAAGTGGAAGTGTTGCTGGTGATTGGTAGGTTTGATATGGATGTAACCATCTCTGAGTTGGAGGTCAACATCAAGCAGGATGAAGTGAAGTTCGAGGGAGAAGGTGTTCAGTTTCTGAAGGAACGTAGACAGGGTTTCCTCACCATTAGTCCAGATCACGAAGATTTCATCAACAAATCTGAACCAGGTAAGAGGTTTGGGATTCTAAGTGGTTAGTAAAGATTCCTCTAGATGGGCCATGAGTAGGTTGGCATAGGATGTAGCTATGTGATTGCTCATAGCTGTACCAAGGATTGTTTCAAAGGTGAAGTAATTGTGGGTGAGGATATGCGAGGGTTGAATGAAAAGTAGTGCCACCACCTTCATTAATTGGGTCTGGATGGGAATATTTTAATAAATCAAACCCATAAATAATCCTTAGAATGTGATCTTTAATTACCAATATTCATTTTTCCACATAATCACTAGCCATTGGATAAATTTCTGCCAATGATGAACAAGTTTTCTGAAGCTGTCACGGAATAAGTCGACACACTGTTTCCGCAACCACAGTGTTACAGTTCTCTCAACGTCTTCATTAGAAGCTTAATGATGTCCCCGTAGATTGTCCTTCATTATCAGGAACAGATGGAAGTCAGACGGTGCTAAATCTTGACTATATGGAGGATGCCGTACGATGGTGAGATTCATTCTCTGAAGTTCTGCTGTGGTGGCACTTGAAGTGTGTGGCCTGGCATTGCCATGCTGCAGGAAAACATTTCCCTTTTCCTTTCGGACCCTTGTTAGCTGTCGTTTCAGAGTTCAGAGCATTGTGATGTAACACTCTGAATTTATTGTTGTTCCATGATCAAGGAAATCCACCTGGATAACACCATCTGCATCCCAGAACACTGTGGCTGTGATATTCCCATTTGAGGGCTGCGTCTTGAATTTCTTTTTGCGGGGCGAGTCTTTGTCGATATTCCACAGACTGACGTTTCGTCTCTGGGTCGTAATGGTGTTTCGTCTCCTGTCATAACTGAATGGAGAAAGGCGTTACCTTTATTCGCGTAACGCAAATTTCAAGTCTGTGCGCTATCATTTCAGGAGTCAGCATCCAGGGTACCCATCGTGCACAAATCTTCCGATAGCCAAGCAAAGCAATAATGTGACCCATATATTCTTGTGAATTGCCAATTGTGCTTGCTCTGAGTGATACGACAATCGACCTGAATCAATCTGTCAACATTTTGTTTGTGACGTTGCAGGATGTCCAACTCTTTGTTTGTTACGCAGGTCAGATGTTCCCGCCTCAACATCTTTAAACTTACCCACCCAACGACGCACAGTACTTACATCAACACAATCACCATAAACTGCTTTCATTCTCTGATGAATTTCCTTTGGGGTGACATCTTCTGCTGTCAAGAATTCAATGACTGCACATTGCTTAAATTGCATTGACCGACTGTCTGTGGAGGGTTCCATACTTTACACTGTAACAACACAACCGTTCAATTCTAAGGCTTCCTGCCAACTGGAGCTGTAGTGAAGAGGCTACGGAGCATGCCAGTACCTGTCGATACCAATGCTGCCAACTGTGGAAGAGTTACGAAGGTGGAGGCATTACTTTTCAATCAATCCTCATAATTAACCATGGTGCCCAGGAAGGAGGTCGCAGGTTTGGGAAGTGGCCGTGCGGTTCTAGGCGCTGCAGTCTGGAACCGCGAGACCGATACGGTCGCAAGTTCGAATCCTGCCTCGGGCATGGATGTGTGTGATGTCTTTAGGTTAGTTAGGTTTAACTAGTTCTAAGTTCTAGGGGACTAATGACCTCAGAAGTTGAGTCCCATAGTGCTCAGAGCCATTTGAACCATTTTTTTTTTTTTTTAAGGTTTGGTGCCAGTCAGGCTCCAGGAAAGATAGTGTTCACCAGTGGTAAGGCCATGGGCGTTAGGGAAGTTAGTGTAAAGGGAGGCATCATCAATAGTGATGAGCATTCACTGTTTGGCAATGGAACAGAAACTGTGGAGAGTTTGTGGAGGAAACAGATAGCATGTATTAAAGAGAAGGGTAGATTACAAATAAGAAATTGAAGGCATTGGTCCATTAGAGCAGAGAGTCTTTCAGTGGGGGCACAGTAACTAGCCACAATGGGACATCCTGGGTAGTTGGGTTTATCGACTTTATGAAGCATGTACAATGTAGGAGCGTTGGGAGTAATAATGGTGAAGAAAGAGATAAGCTCAGGGGATAGTTTCTGTGATTGGCCCAAGGATTTGAGTAGAAACAGGAGATCGTATTAGATTTCTGAAACGGAGTCACTGTGGCAGGGTTTGTAGATGGGCAAATCTGAGAGGTGGTGGTGTCCTTCCACAGTTCAAAATCATAGTGATGGAGCCTTTGTCTGCACTTATGATTATAAGGTTAGAATCAATTTTTAGGTGGTTGATTGCAGTTCTTTCTGTGGATGTAAGGTTAGTTTCCATGTTGAGGGATTTGGGAAGTGATGGCAGGCAAGGTTTAAGGTTAAGAAATTCTGGAATGTTAAAAAAGGGTGATTTGCGGACAGTGGAGAGGGACCACAGTTGGATGGAGGAGTGAACTAAGTCGGGTAGGGTTCAACATTGGCTTTGCATTCAGTCTGATTAGTAGGATTGGTGGTGAAAAAGTGTTTCCAATGTAGGGTCCCAGAGAAGGATAGAAGACTTTTAATAGGTCCATCATGATTGAATTTGGGACTGTGGCAAAAATAAGGCCTTTGGAAAGGAATGGTACCTTTGTGGGAATAAGGTTTTTGGAGGAAAGGTTTTGAGTCTCAAAAAGGTTCTGGATTCTGTATGGTAATGGGAGTGAGTTTCTGAGGGTATGGTAAATGTAGTTCGCTTCTAGTACATAAAAACTTTTTACAACAAATGGGAACAGTCTAATGAACAGATTTGAAAACATGGCTGAAAATCTAATACAATAAGACAAAAATAATGTATAGCCATTATGATGACAAGAAAACAGTACAAGTCAACAAAGAAGTCATAGAACAAAGTCATTAGTTTTTTGCTTGAGGCCAGTTGAAGACTAAGACAACACAGACAGGAATAAATATAAAAGATTAAAAATGACATGGAGTACTTTGAGAAACAGAATGGAGTTTACAAAATATCTCCCACTCTGTCTGAAATGAAAGTTTACAGATCGGTGTGTAGTGATAATTTTGACTTAAAGCAATGAGACATTGAACTTGTAAGCTGAAAACCAGAGAAAAGTGTGAGTTTCTCTGCAAGCAGTGGAGAGGTACAACTTGGGAATTACTAGGAGAAACATGGAAGTAAATAATAGGATTAGCAGACGGACTGGAACAGAAGACATAATTATAGTTATAATGAGAGTGGATAGGACATGTAGCCAAAGATGGAGCAAGTACTTCGCTACATTCCAAGACATACAAATAGGCTGAGACCATGATCTAATGTAAGAAGGGAACATGACATAGGAAAACACACAACAGTAATATGAATGTTTAGAGCTAAAGACTGTAACGCATCCGAAAGTCCAGTAGAGGGCTTTATATAGCAGTGTTTATCAAAAGGCTGTTAATGCTAATGACGGTAATATATGAGATTACAAGCAGATGAACAATAACAAGATTGTTATATTATGATGGCAAAAACATAAATAAGTGACAAGAAATATGTAGATGGATGTAATGCAAGTCCAATTGATGACTGACTGTAAGACTTCAGTGGCTTCAGTATTCAACTGTGCGGCGAAACCCCTGCAGTATGCGTTTGCATCACTCATAGCTCGCTCAGCAAAATTACCCTGTGTTTAAGTTAGGCATTTTCGTAACTCTTGTTTGCAATATTAGAATACTGTGTCGGGTGAGAACGAGAGCATTTTATGCTTTCCGTCGGGTCACCTAAGAATCGCGCGGTAGTTAATTTAATGTTTACAACAGGTTATTCTTATGATGACCGGAGTATAGCTAAAGAGTGCAGAAATTTTTGATCGGCCTTCTCATCTATCTTCAGAATTTTCTTAAGGTATTATAAAAACTGCTGTTTTGCACAGTTTTGTTCGTGATCGAGACATACAGATTTGAAGACATTTTGAGTACTTACATGACATGTCAACAGACCCAACACAAGCGGAAAGAAATGTGAGTGACGCTCACCAATTGTCCCCTTCTTTGCAGAACGTTTGCATCCAACGTACGGTGAAAGATTTAGTTTTTGCAGTTTATCTGAATATCCCTCACTCTCCATGCTGCATATCGATGGATGTTTTTTCAGCTTCACACATGAAACCTTCTGTATTGACTTCCATCTCTAGCCAAAGTAACAGTGAAAGGTCCTTTCAAGTGGGAGACCGTGCATCTGGATACAGTGAGCTGTAGGTGTGACGTGGTACCTAAAAAGAATTGCTGCCTGTTGGCGTGTTGTTTCTAGAATCAGAAAAGAAAGCATTGGTGCTACCCAATAACTAACTATCGATTAGATTAGGAGCTTTTTCATTGCCTTCACCTGATACTTCGAGCACATCCTGAGAAATTTTGCAATTTCTATCGTGTGTCATTAACTTCATTCGATGAACTATGTGAAACACTGAAATAATTCTTTCGGTTGGTGGACACCAAAATGAGGATGCATAGAACAATGGAACAGAGGGTGGCTGTTACTCTGAGGTGGATGCTAAACAATTTCTTTGTTGTAAAAACCTACTCGATCGTACTACAAAATAACAGTGAGTAGCAATCGCAATACGTCAACGAGCCGACAACGGGTCAGGACACTGTCGCAGAAACAACGAAAAAAGCACGAAAATTTTAAGCGAACGCAAAATGTTCATGATTGGCGATCTTTTACAGAAACTCGAAATTTAGCGTAGACTCCAATGTGAGATGCTTATAATAGTTTCCACAACGAGACTTTGTCTCGAAACCTGGCACAAAAGCCAAAGAGATTATTGTCGTATGTAATGTACGCTGGCGGCAACACACAATCAATTCGCGACAGCAATGTAAATACTATCGATGACAGTGCTGCTAAAGCAGGGTTACTAAACACAGCTTTTCCAAATTCCTTCACCAAAGAAGACGCAGTAAGTATTTCAAAATTCGGATCAAAAACAACTGCCACCATGAGTAACTTAGAAGTAGATATCCTCGCAGCAGTGAAACAACGTAAATCACTTAATGAAGCAAGTCTTCGCTCCAGACTGAATACCGATTAGGTCCTTTCAGAGCATGCTGATGCATCACATATAACCGCCCGCTCCACGAGATATCCATGTTCAAAGACTGGAAAACTGCACAGGTGGCACCAATATTCAAGGAAAGCAGTAGGAGTAATCCACAAAATTACAGGCCCGTATCATTAACGTCGATCTGCAGCTGGATTCTAGAACATATATTGTGTTCGAATATTGTGAATTACCTCTAAGACAGCGGTCTATTGACACAGTCAACATGAATTTAGAAAACATCGTTCTTCCGAAACACGACTAGCTCTTTACTCTCACTAAGTGCTGAGTGCTATTGACAAATGGATTTCAAATTGATCCTGTATTTCTAGATTTCCGGAAGGATTTTGACACTGTAGCTCACAAGCGGCTTGTATTGAAATTGCGTGCTTATGGAACAACGTGTATTACGTGGCTCGATTCGTGATTTCCTGCAGGGAGGTCACAGTTCGTAGAAATTGACGGAAAACCATTGAGTAAAGCAGAACTGATTTCTGGCGTTCCCCAAGGTAGAGTTATAGGCCCTCTGTTGTTCCTTAACAACATAAACGATTAAAGGAGACAATATGAGCAGCCGTCTTTTTTATTGTCTAGTAAAGGCATCAGAAGATCATACCAAATTGCAAAGCGATTTAGAAAAGATGTCGGTATGGTTGGAAAATTAGCAATTGACCCTAATGAAAAGTGAGAGGTCATTCACATGAGTGCTAAAAGGAATGCGTTAAACTTCGGTTACACGATCAATCAGTCAAATCCAGAGACAGTACATTCAACTAAGTACCTAGGAATTACAATTACGAATCTTCATTGGCAGAATACTTAGAATACGCAACAGGTCTACCAAAGAGACTGGTTATACCACACTTGTCCGTCCTCTTTTGGAGTACTACTGTGCGGTGTGGGATTGTTGCCAGGAAGGATTAACGGAGTAAATCGAGAAAGTTTAAAGGAGAGCAGCAAGTTTCTCACGAAATTTCGATCAACTTTCTCCACTGAATGCAAAATATTTTTTAATGCCGACCTACATAGTAAGAAACGATCATCATAACAAAATAATGGAAGTCAGTTCCGGAATAGCTGCCACGTCTTTTACCAAAGACAATAATAATAAAAAAATTATGCTCATCAGATGATACTGTTCTGCATTCCTGTGTAATTTCAATGCTTCGGTGTAAAACAATAAATATTTGTCTATGTCTGATTTTAGGCCTTGGCTTGTAATTCTTCTTGTTTTTGAAGGGATCCGTATTCCCTCACTAATACTAACTGGCAAATGATCGCTATCCCTTTCAGATTCGTCGTTCCTGATCGTTTTATCTTCTTCACGTAAGTCAGAGTATGTTCTGGAAAGAATCATGTATATGACGGCATTTGAATGCGTTCTATTATTTAGAACAAGAGGAATACACAAGTATCGTATATTTTAGTTACGCACATTTTGTGTCGAATAACAGGTGACAAAAATTGCAGGAGGTTAGAATAAATATATTTAGTTTTGTCAGTTGCTACATAATCAATCTTTTCTTCTCTACATCTTTTAATGTGCCTCACATATGAAATATCAGATAGTTCCACTTCTCTTGTGTATCATTCTCTAAAAATGTGATACTTGTCATTAATATATTTTTGTAAAACTATTCTTCTTACAGATACTTAGCATCTGGCTGAGTCAATAATGTGTACTGAAACTCCGCGCGGAGGGCGACAAGCTCTATGTAAAGCTGGTAGCAGGCGATTCACTTGACAAGCTAAATTGCGGCTCAGTGAGCCGAGGTCGAAGCTCTTTGAGTCCCTCGTGTGAAAGGAAGCAATGTAACGCGAATCGCTAAGCTCTCTGCAGCTGGAAGCACGGCCTCGCACGTGAAAGGGCCCTTAACATGGCGACGTTACCCGCTGCTTGGTCGATCAGCAGTACCACCGAAGGGCGTCGTAAGAAGGCCGACATTGGAAGCCAGTCGCAATTCTGGGCTACTGGTGGTGGTAGTCCGCCACTGAGCGCCACAGGAGCCCAAAGCGTTGGCAGGCTACTGTTTACCATTCAATTTCGAACGTTTTTCTGTTCTTGAATGTGTATTTGCTCTAGTAATAGGACGCAGAGTGACGTCATGGGGAAGTGTCACCACGGTGAACTATGGGGATATGAATCTACATCTACATCTACATTTATACTCCGCAAGCCACCCAATGGTGTGTGGCGGAGGGCACTTTACGTGCCACTGTCATTACCTCCCTTTCCTGTTCCAGTCGCATATGGTTCGTGGGATGAACGACTGCGGGAAAGCCTCCGTGCGCGCTCGAATCTCTCTAATTTTACATTCGTGACCTCCTCGGGAGGTATAAGTAGGGGGAAGCAATATATTCGACACCTCATCCAGAAACGCACCCTCTCGAAACCTGGACAGCAAGCTAAACCGCGATGCAGAGCGCCTCTCTTGCAGAGTCTGCCACTTGAGTTTGCTAAACATCTCTGTAACGCTATCACGCTTACCAAATAACCCTGTGACGAAACGCGCCGCTCTTCTTTGGATCTTCTCTATCTCCTCTGTCAACTCGACCTGGTAAGGATCCCACACTGATAAGCAATACTCAAGTATAGGTCGAGCGAGTGTTTTGTAAGCCACCTCCTTTGTTGCTGGACTACATTTTCTAAGGACTCTCCCAATGAATCTCAACGTGGCACCCGCCTTACCAACAATTAATTTTATATGATCATTCCACTTCAAATCGTTCCATACGCATACTCCCAGAATGCCGTGAACCCAAAGTATTGGACTAGTTAAGATGGCGGACAATGGCTTCACGTTTGTGACGTAATGCCATCTTTCCTCTTTTTTTTATCTCCATGGAAGAACCCATTTAAACGAATACTTTTCCAGCGGAAGAGCCACTGAGAAATGCTTCTCAGTGGCTCTGTGTGAAGGCGATATTAGAAAGGTGCGTGAAATTTTGCCACACTCTTAAATTTCTGTTATCTGTCCTACTGTGAGACCGGCATAGATCCAAAGAGGGGGGGGGGGAGGTGTCAAGAGGATCATCAAGCTCCCCCCCCCCTCCCCCCCGCCAATGCTAAAGACATGTATATTTTTATGCCTATCAATTTTCAAGTTTCGTAGACAATTTTCGAAAGATAAAGTAGCATGAAAACAGTGTTAAAATGGCAAGGAATGCAGCTATGCAGGCTGACCGGCTGCAGAGAACATTCCGGCCAGGCAGGGCGTTTATTCACAAGCTGCTGTCAGCAGCACCCGACACGGTTCGTGAGTCCGCAAGTAAAAGCAGCAAATGGCAGAACTTCAGTAAGATAACACAGAAAGGGAAAGACCTTCCACTACAACTGAAAGCAACAGAAAAACTTATTCGAAGCTTTGCAAAAATTGCATTCACCGTCTTGTCTCATAGAGGGATAAACGAACTAACATTTATGACGATTACTTTTGCATAACAAACGGGTTGCTTACTTTTTCCATCTGCGTAGTTTTCATTTGACTGCCCTTATACAATAAAACATTTTATTTTCCTATTATTTTTAAATCCTTGGCAACTGTGGTACGTTAAAAGTGGGAGAGACAGTAAATTGTTATTTGAGGGAGGAGAAGGCGAGAGGAGAAAGTAGGAAACTGTGACCGTCTCACTTTCCCTCCCCCCTTTCCTCAAGGACACAACCCTGGTTCAGTGCCTTCTGCATCAGCCAACCAGGGATTAACTTCGGCCTGAACGCCGTTGCGGCACCTCCCACGGATTTTACTTTAACTCTCTGGAACAAGTCGCCACCGGAGATTTAAAAATGTACGTGTCTATTAAATCGCAACGTAACTACGATTTGCCACTCCTTCGGCACCAGTGAGCGTGAAAGTGTGTGGCCAACGTGATGCGATGGGCAGAACTGAAAACATAACGTCACAGTCATTAAGGCTGCCGACTTCTGCTGATATGCATCGAGCAGAACTAGGGAGCAAGGTGACACTTCTACCGGGACAGACGGTAGCACTTATTGTTTACATTAAATATTGCGGTTTTATTGCTTTTATTGTAAAAAAGAGTTTGACAGAGCACTGAAAGACCTGAGTCGAAACAAGGCCCCGGGAGTAGACAACATTCCATTAGAACAACTGACGGCCTTGGGAGAGCCAGTCCTGACAAAACTCTACCATCTGGTGAGCAAGATGTATGAGACAGGCGAAATATCCTCAGACTTCAAGAAGAATATAATAATTCCAATCCCAAAGAAAGCAGGTGTTGACAAATGTGAAAATTACCGAACAATCAGTTTAATAAGTCACAGCTGCAAAATACTAACGCGAATTCTTTACAGACGAATGGAAAAATTGGTAGAAGCCGACCTTGGGGAAGATCAGTTTGGATTCCGTAGAAATATTGGAACACGTGAGGCAATACTGACCCTACGACTTATCTTAGAAGCTAGATTAAGGAAAGGCAAACCTACGTTTCTAGCATTTGTAGACTTAGAGAAAGCTTTTGACAATGTTGACTGGAATACTCTCTTTCAAATTCTGAAGGTGGCAGGGGTAAAATACAGGGAGCGAAAGGCTATTTACAACTTGTACAGAAACCAGATGGCAGTTATAAGAGTCGAGGGGCATGAAAGGGAAGCAGTGGTCGGGAAGGGAGTGAGACAGGGTTGTAGCCTATCCCCGATGATATTCAATCTGTATATTGAGCAAGCAGTGAAGGAGACGAAAGAAAAATTCGGAGTAGGTATTAAAATCCATGGACAAGAAATAAAAACTTTGAGGTTCGCCGATGACATTGCAATTCTGTCAGAGACAGCAAAGGACTTGGAAGAGCAGTTGCCCGGAATGGACGGTGTCTTGAAAGGAGGGTATAAGATGAACACCAACAAAAGCAAAACGAGGATAATGGAATGTATTCGAATTAAATCGGATGATGCTGAGAGAATTAGATTAGGAAATGAGACACTTAAAGTAGTAAAGGAGTTTTGCTATTTGGGGAGCAAAATAACTGATGATGGTCGAAGTAGAGAGGATATAAAATGTAGACTGGCAATGGTAAGGAAAGCGTTTCTGAAGAAGAGAAATTTGTTAACATCGAGTATAGATTTAAGTGTCAGGAAGTTGTTTCTGAAAGTATTTGTATGGAGCCTAGCCATGTATGGAAGTGAAACATGGACGATAACTAGTTTGGACAAGAAAAGAACAGAAGCTTTCGAAATGTGGTGCTACAGGAGAATGCTGAAGATTATGTGGGTAGATCATATAACTAATGAGGAGGTATTGAATAGGATTGGGGAGAAGAGACGTTTGTGGCACAACTTGACTAGAAGAAGGGATCGGTTGGTAGGACATGTTCTGAGGCATCAAGGGATCACCAATTTAGCATTGGAGGGCAGCCTGGAGGGTAAAAATCGTAGAGGGACACCAAGAGATGAATACACTAAGCAGATTCAGAAGGATGTAGGTTGCAGTAGGTACTGGGAGATGAAGAAGCTTGCACAGGATAGAGTAGCATGGAGAGCTGCATCAAACCAGTCTCAGGACTGAAGACCACAACAACAACAACAACAACATTATAAAAAAGTATCTTTCAAAAGCCTGAATTTCAGAACAGCATTTTGTAAAAAATGATTTCAAATTGTAAGTTTTATAACAAGTTTTACAATATCAAAAGTGATGATTTTTATGGCTGAGAGGAGGGGAGGGACGGTTTTATACGGTTGAAGAAGTGCGTTCGGGAACCAAAAATGTTAGAAATTAAGCACAGCTACCTATCAGTTCCTCAACAGTTTCTACTGTAGATTCAGATATCAATAACTTCATGTAACCTCATAGAAACACAAATCATGTAGAACTGTGTATTGTTTTAAAACGTAACACCACAATCATCATTTCAGGAACACATCCCTCACATGCATTGCTCACTCGAGACTGTCTGAAATCTTCATTTCCTATTATTGCTTTTTATTCCAAAATACTCAATTTTAACTCCTCTGGGATCAGTATAAATTTAGCTCTAAACGTTTGGGAGTCATCTGTATTTAGATCTCAGATTTTAAATCAAGTCGTTAATTTTTTGATTCTGTAAGACAAAGACTTAATTTTGCAAACGATTAGATAATATTAACAAGAGGTGTGGAAAATCTATGTTATACAAGGAGTCCCAAGATGAATGGACAATATTCAGGATTATGGCAGGAACGATCATTCTAGGCAAAAAGGTCTAGTAAACATGGGCTCTAAAACGCATACCTTAAGAGCTATGAGCACTTCTTCATCTTCGATATTATAAAACAAATCTCTTCTGCTGCAAGCTCTTTGGTTTCTATATTTTGGCAGGTGGCAAAGTCCACGGAAACTCAGTAGACAGTCGGCGCAGTGGCCGATGGAGGCATGTCCCATTTAAAGTCACTCTCATTAGCCATCGTGCTGAAAGTCAACTTAGCCGGTCGGTGTGGCCGAGCGGTTCTAGGCGCTTCAATCTGGATCCGCGCGACGGTCGCAGGCTCGAATCCTGCCCCGGGCATGGATGTGTGTGGTGTCCTTAGGTTAGTTAGGTTTAAGTAGGTAGTTCTAAGCTCTAGGGAACTGATGACCTCAGATGTTAAGTCCCATAGTGCTCAGAGCCATTTGAACCATTTTTTTTTTTGAAAGTCAAGTCAGTTTGCGCAGTCAGTAGTACAGACCAAAACATGAAAAAAAAAGTGGTTCAGTAATCATGGGATTTAAAGTGCAAATCATAAGAGCTATTAGCACTTGTTCATCTTCACTACTGTGAAACACATCTCGTCTGTAGCAAAGTACGTATGGTGTAGATAAAAAAGTGTCTGAGGTCAACAGCGTTGTGGGTAGAGCATCAGTATCTCAGAGCCAACGTTACTACACACGTAAACCAACGCGCACCATGGGCTCAAGTGTCTGGCGAATGACGTCACCAAGGGCGCTCATGCCCAGAGGCAAAAAAGGGGGGGGGGGGGGGGGGGAGAGTTCAAATGGTTCAAATGGCTCTGAGCACTATGCAACTTAACTGCTGAGGTCATCAGTCGCCTAGAACTTAGAACTAATTAAAACTATCTAACCTAAGGACATCACACACATCCATGCCCGAGGCAGGATTCGAACGTGCGACCGGAGCGGTCGCTCGGCTTCAGACTGTAGCACCTAGAACCGCACGGCCACCGCGGCCGGCTGGGGGAGGATCGAGGGCACCCTCTCGCAACCAGCCCCTCAAGCTCTCATGGAAAGAAAAAAAAATAGTGTAGTCAGAGACTAGTCAGTTGTTTTTCTTTCAAGAACTGATTGAAAAGTCGGTATTACGCATGTTTTTAGGAGGGTCGGAACTGGAACTTTTTTATGTCGACTTAAAGTCACCATTTGTCTTCCATAATTTTAAAGATACTCGTTACCTACAGATCTAGCTGCCCCCCCCCCCCCCCCCCTCCAAGATATCGCACGGGCGCCCGTGGACGTCATGTCGCCTCTACAGAGGCACACGCGATGATAGTCCGCATGCCGTGTCAGACCGCCAATTTGAATGTGGGGGCGAAAGGAACCCATTTTCACCAGGACTGCAAGGAGACGAATGCACCACACAGGCTTCAGCGGCAGATGAGTGACTCTTTCTACATTTGCATCTATACTCTGCAAACCATCTTACGGTATATGGCGGATGGTACTTTGTGTTCCACTGTCATTTTCCCCTTTCCCTGTTCCAGTTACATACGGTCCGTGGGAATAACGATTGCCAGGAAGCCTCCGCGTGGGTTCTAAACTCTCTAATTTTACCTTCACGTGTTTTCGCTGGATACACGTAGGAGGAAGCAATATATCTGTTGACTCTTCTAGAAACGTACGCTTTCGAAATTTTAATGGATCACACCGTGATAAGGAACGTGAGCACCTCCGTGACACTTTTACACTAACTAAATGAACCTGTAACGAAACGTGCTGCTCTTCCCCAGATCCTTTGTATTTCCTCATTCAATCCTATCTGGTGCGGATCCCAGACTGACGAGCGATGTCCAAGTATTGGTCCAACGAGTGTTTGGTAAGCTGTTTCATTTGTTGATGGACTACATTTCCTGAGGATTCCTCCAACGAATCTCCGTCTGGTATCTGTCTTACCCGCGATCAGTCTTATGTGGTCGTTCCATTTCAAATCGCTCCGCGCATATACGAGGGTGAGTCAAATGAAAACCTTAAATATTTTTTAAAATATTATTTATTGTGCACGCTCAATTCAAATGATCCTGCGCTTATAAAGTGCATAAATTCCTTCAGAAAAAAATTCTTTTGGTAGTCCGCGCAACCACTCCTGCACCGCGTGGCGTACCTCTTCATCAGAACGGAACTTCCCTCCTCCCATTGCGTCTTTGAGTGGTCCAAACATATGGAAATCACTTGGGGCAAGGTCTGGTGAGTATGGTGGACGAGGAAGACACTCAAAATGCAGGTCTGTGATTGGTGCAACTGCTGTACGGGCAGTGTGGGGCCTTGCATTGTCATGTTGCAAAAGGGCACCTGCTGACAGCAGTCCACGACGCTTTGATTTGATTGCAGGCCGCAGATGATTTTTTAGGAGATCTGTGTATGACGCACTGGTGACAGTGGTCCCTCTAGGCATGTAATGCTTCAAAATGACGCCTTTTTCGTCCCAAAAGAGAGTCAGCATAACCTTCCCTGCTGATGGTTCTGGTCGAAACTTATTTGTTTTTGGTGATAAGGAATGGCGCCATTCCTTGCTCGCTCTCTTCGTTTCCAGTTAGTGGAAGTGAACCCAGGTTTCGTTCCCAATAACGATTCTTGCAAGGAAGCCATCACCTTCTCGTTCAAAGCGCCGAAGAAGTTCTTCACAAGCGTCAACACGTCGTTCTCTCATTTCAGGAGTCTGCTGCCGTGGCACCCATCTTGCAG
Organism: Schistocerca serialis cubense; assembly: GCF_023864345.2. Classification (NCBI taxonomy): domain Eukaryota; kingdom Metazoa; phylum Arthropoda; class Insecta; order Orthoptera; family Acrididae; genus Schistocerca; species Schistocerca serialis. Next base: position 595,797,209 of record NC_064639.1, read on the forward strand.
ACGCTTTGTGAAACTGGAGCAAATCATGCACAATGTGGTGTGCTGACCCATGACTAATCTGTAAACATGCTGCAATGTCATTCAGTGTCACTCGGCGGTTTTCCTTCACTATGGCTTCAACTGCTGCAACGTTCTGTGGAGTCACAACTCGTTGTGCCTGACCTGGACGAGGAGCATCTTCCACTGAAGACACACTATTTGCGAACTTCCTACTCCATTCGTAGACTTGCTGCTGTGACAAACATGCATCACCGTGCTGAACCTTCATTCGTCGATGAATTTCAATAGGTTTCACACCTTCACTACGCAAAAACAGAATAACAGAACGCTGTTCTTCACTGGTGCAAGTCGCAGGTGGGGCGGCCATCTTTATACTGATACTGCGATGGTATGTGTGCATCTGCACTATTCTGCCACCTACAGGCCATTCTGCACGCTGTTTGTAGCATGCTTATCAATTTACAGGATAACGGCGCGAAATTTCGATTTGTTATTACAAGTTTAGTTTTCATTTGACTCACCCTCGTACTTCTAGATATTTTATGGAAATAACGGCATCCAGTGATAGTTCTGTAATCATGTAATCATTAGAGGGTCTTTCTCTCTATGTATTCGCAATACGTTACGTTTGCTTGTGTTGAGGGCCAACTGTCACTCCCTGCGCCAAGAGTCGATCCTGTGCAGGTCGTCCTGCATTCCGCTACAATTTTCTAGCGTTGCGACTTTTCTGTATACAACAACAACACCCACGAAAAGCTTCATCGAACTTCCGACGTTATCTATTACGTCATTTACTTGTACCGTGAAAAGTAATGGCCCTCCAACACTCCCTTGAGTCACACCCGAAATTACTTGTACTTCTCAAGACTTCTCTCTATTTAGAATGACGTGCTGTTAATTATTTGCTACAAACTCTTCAGTCCAGTCTCACAGTTGGTCTGATATTCCGTACGCTCGTATTTTGTTCACTAGGTGGCAATGCGGAACTATATCGAACGCTTTCCAGAAATTAAGGAACACGACATCTTCCTGGTCGCTTCCTTTTTTTGTGTCTCGTGGACGAACAGAGCGAATAAATTTCACATGATCGTCGCTTTCGGAACCCTTGTTGATTCCTGAAGAAGAGATTTTCGGTTCTGGAAATGTAATACGCGAGCATAAAACATGTTTAAAAATTCTACAAACGACTGGTATCAGAGATATAGGCCTTTAAGTTAGTTTTGTGCGGTCTGTTCGACGACTGTTCTTGTGTGTTAGTGGTTTCCCATGGCTTTCGGCTAATCACTGAGCCGGGTTTTTCAAAATAAATATCGAGTTCTCAAGGCTTTGTAGCATTTGAATGAAAGAGCAACTCAAACAGCTTTTATTACAAGCATTCAGTGTGAGCACCATTTGTCACGTGGCACTCGGTGAGTCAACAGGTGAATTCTTCCGAAACCTTGATCAGTTTCTCTTAAGTAATTATTGCAACAACTGCTTCAATCCTGTTTCTTAAACTTTAGAGCTTGTAACTCACTCGTCCAACAAGTTCTTCGGTCACTCTCTCCTCAAGACTCAATAGTGTCTTCAAACTGATGGTATTACTCGGAGGATTACAATGGAACTTAATACCGAAAGCACGTTGCGTTGTAATAGCTCTAGTCCTTTCAAACTATAAAACACAAAAAGCTTTCTTTTAATTAGTAGCCATCTTTGCTACGTGCGCTTTCTAACGGAAGATACTGGAAACGTGCATGCGCATGTGCATACGTATACAAACAAAACTGAGTTAGTCTTTCATTTGATGTGTTATTTATAATTGTAAGTTGAATATGATAATGATACAAAGTCTTAAAACACCGATATTCATTTTGAAACACCCTGTATATCAGAGAACAGAAAACAATAAAAGAGACAACTGAAACGAAAGTCTAGTTTTAAGCGGATCACCCGAAAGGGGACAGTAAATGGGATAGCTCCTAGGTAAGGAAGGATGAATTTTTTTCCACAAACGTAATTAATCAAGAATCCAATGTACCTTTCGTGTTTGCCTGAATTTTCTCGTATTCAGATCTTAGAAGGAGCGAACTAGGTTTTACTTACAAAAACTTTCAAAAGCCACGATCGCATAAATTAATCTTAATTGCTGACAACCGGTTTCGACAGTTGTAACTATCTTCCGGACTTCAGAAAATTTTTGTTATAAAACGCACACCATTGCGAGTTTGGGGAAGAGACAAAGGCCTTCTATACCATATCACTAAATTACTTAGCGAAACGGGCTGTTTCTGTTAATAAATATCAATTATTTGACTGGATGACGCTATATGAAAACCCAGATTGGGTGATGATTGGAAACACTATTATATACCTGAAGATAGTGTGTAGATTTCAGGTAGCAATTATTTTCAGGAGTATACACTACATGATCAAAAGTATCCGGACACCCCCAAAAACATACGTTTTCATATTAGGTTCATTGTGCTGCCACCTATTGCCAGGTACTCCATATTAGCGATCCCAGTGGCCATTAGACATCGTGAGAGAGCAGAATGGGGCGCTCCGCGGAACTCAACGGACTTCGAACGTGGTCGGGTAATAAGGTGTAACTTGTGTCATACGTCTGTACGCGAGATTTCCACACTCCTAAACATCCCTAGGCTCATTGTTTCCGATGTGATAGTGAAGTGGAAACGTGAAGGAACACGTGCAGCACAAAAGCGTACAGACCGGCCTCGTCTGTTGACTGACAGAGACCGCCGACAGTTGAAGAGGGTCGTAATGTGTAATAGGCAGACATCTATCCACACCATCACACAGGAATTCCAAACTGCATCAGGGTCCACTGCAAGTATTATGACAGTTAGGCGGGAGGTCAGAAAACATGGATTTCATGGTCGAGCGGCAGCTCATACGCCACACGTCACGATGGTAAGTGCGAAACGACTGAACAGTGGAAAAACGTTGTGTGAAGTGACGAATCGTGGTACACAATGTGGCGATCCGATGGCATGCTGTAAGTATGGCGAATGCCCGGTAAACGTCATCTGCCAGCGTGTGTAGTGCCAACAGTAAAATTCGGAGGCGGTGGTGTTATGGTGTGGTCGTGTTTTTCATGGAAGTGGTTTGCACCACTTGTTGTTTTGCGTGGCACTATCACAGCACAGGACTACATTGATGTTTTAAGCACCTTCTTGCTTCCCACTGTTGAAGAGCAATTCGGAGTTGGCGATTGCATCTTTCAACACGATCGAGCACCTGTTCATAATGCACGGCCTGTGGCGGAGTGGTTGCACGGCAATAACATCCCTGTAATGGACTGGCCTGCACCGAGTCCTGACCTGAATCCTATAGAACATCTTTGGGATGTTTCGGAACGCCGACTTCGGCGAGGCCTCTCCGACCGACATCGATACCTCTCCTCAGTGCAGCACTCCGTAAAGAATGGGTTGCCATTGCCCAAGAAACCTTCTAGCACCTGATTGAACGTATGCCTGCGAGAGTCGAAGCTTTCATCACGGCAAAGGGTGGGCCAACACTACATTGAATTCCAGCATTACCGATGGAGGGCCCCTCGAACTTATAAGTCATTTTCAGTCCGCATACTTTTGATCACATAGTATATGTATCTGGAGAGCTTTATAGAAACTATGCGTGACTCGGAAGGGTGAAGTCTAAACACCAGGTGGAAGGAAGGTGGACTTACTTTTTTAAGGAAACCGAAAATCCTGAACGCAAATGTCAACTACTAAAACATGCGAGTATTTGTTTTCTAATCCCGCACACAACGCCATTGTGGAAAGAGAATTTTCACTGATGTCGGACCAGAGAACTGATGAAAGAACAGAGACTGTGGAATCAATCGTATGGTTCCAGTTTATCAACAAGCCGACTTTCATGGAGTTTTATAAATACGCAAAGAGAAAAAAGACTCACTGAAAAAGGTAAAATCTTGGTGTACCAACTACTTCTGCCGCAACAAGTTCCATGTAAGCGTGTTCTAAATAAAAAGTAGTTATATTAAATGAATTTTTTTACTTCATTTCTACACCTCCATCTTAGAGTGTCCCGACGAGGTCCCAGGTAGACAAGGCAATCCTATACGTATGCGAAAATTTCCATGCGAACAAGGTGCTTTTTTAAAAGTAAATGGTTTTATTGTCCACAGACCTGAGTATAAAGAGTTGTATTTTATCCACCATAATGACAACATGGCATCAGGTACTAACTCATACTGGAACAAATTTTATAACAAAAATGTTTTGAAGACTAAAAGATGACAGCTACAACTGTCGAAATTGGTTATCAACAATAAAGACTAATTTACGTGATCTTGCTATTGAAAGCTTTTTCCGTTCTTATCTTTCTCATGTACATGGTATCCCGGAAGAGCGAAACAACAAAAAGGGTAAAACTGGACGTGTGAAGGGTTACCTTGGCAGAGATGACTCTGTTGTCGGGATACTTGATGCGCTCTCCGGTAGCTGGGGCACCTCCAATCCACACGCTGCGGGTGTCCCCCACAGAGGACACGCGGTTACCCTGCAACCATACAAATACGGCTCACCTCACATACACGTATCTACAAACAACATATTCATAATCTATTACATCATGAATGTTTTTATGACGCACTGTAAATTACACACACGCCGCGCGTTTTAACGCCATTACGCGTTCAGTCTTTGTAGCATCGACAGCCTCTCAATAGCGCCACTTAACTTTTTTCGCTTCTGAGCCACGAAGCACAACAAATTAAAGGATATAAAACAAACTCTTACTTTGTTGCTATATTACTATTAAATGAAAGCATGCGTCTTGCATTTCAAAGAGCACATCGATAATCGTAATCCCACAGTGTTGATCTCATAGATTATCAGGAACTAAGATAACTCGCCAACTCTAAGGAAACGAGAAACAAAACTCTACACAGGTATATGTATATCAGCGAAACGCGTGGCACACATTTAATTCCTATACATCATAGACACATACCGTAGCGTCAAGTCAAACAACAATTCCTGTGTTGCCATATCGCACTCACTCAGCGCTACTACAGACGACAACGTTCAGAGAAGTTAAACATGCGTCTTACACAGATAAAAATCTGAATTCGATATACACAGACAATAGTTGTTTATTGAGACTCTAGGCAGGGTGTCGGATTATTTCTACAATTATTTAAAATCACACCGATTAGTTAAGATTCATACATCGTTTATGGAACTAATACTACAGTAACATGTACAACATGTAATGCAGTAGAATCGCTGGAGAAAAAAGGATAATGAGGGAGATATTCATTATTTCCGTTGTTCCCATTTTTCATTTTCCGGTCGAAGGAACAGAAAGGGCTCTTTGAGACCCGGCTCATTTAAGAGTCGTTTTTCTTCCCAATTAAATATTCCAGTACGCTGGGCGTGAGTCAGAGGATACACAGTTGGGAATATTTCGGCGACGATTTCCAGTTCTAACATTCACCTGATAACCAAAGGACAATTTTATCTGATGCGGGTGTTGGTAGTAACTTATTTCTGGGACAATGTCATCAATTTTTACCAGACAAAAATTAAAAATTAATCTTCCTCTCTCTCTCTCTCTCTCTCTTTGTGTGTGTGTGTGTGTGTGTGTGCGCGCGCGCGCGCGCGCGCTTTGGAAACTGATAATGTTATACACGTTACTGTCACTACAGAACTGATGCTCTTAATGGTAAATGGTCTGTGAAAATGTAGTAGTGTATACTTGCATGGCCAGTGGGCAATGGTTATTTGGATGCTGGATATAATTTCGAACTCTGTAGTTGCCTCAACAAACGCGAAATTAGAACAGCTGAAACAGTTATCTCAAAATTTCCCAGTTCGCAGAAATACGGCCAAAGACGTTAAATCGACAGTTCGAAGCCATACGCCTCGTTTCAGTTAGGGCCTGAGCGGAGAGAGAAACGTTCGAATCACGTTCGTCCTCTACAGTCACGCGCGAATCAATCGCTTCTGCTGCCTCGAGATGACTGGGTGTTTGTGTTGTCCTCGTTATTTCGTCATCATTCATGAAAGTGCCAAGACTGGGCTGAGCAAAGGTTGGGGATATTTGTACGGGCGCTGATCTTGAAGACGACTGACATAAAGAACATTCCAAAAGTGCAGCCACGCAGGAGATCCTCGAGAAAGAGCACAGTGTGGTACCGAATGATCGTCGGTTAAAAGTGTACGAAACATCTTAACGTCATCGGCGTACCAGAACAAAGAATACGATACGTTTTATACTTTTGTGTAAGAGGAATGTCGCGTTTGGTGAATGCTAACCAAAAGCTAATGCAAAAACGTGTTTTTCTGCAGCGTTATGTTATCAACATGCCACCCTTGTGCAGTTCAAACGTCGTGATTTGTGCAACACATTTCAGGTATCCCTTACATCTTCAGGCCATTGTGATAATCAAGACGCTTCAAGTGTGGTACATTGAAAATAAAATTGCCAGTAATAAACCATGAATCATTGCTGAAAACTATGGCTGAAGGGTTGGTGGGAAAAAAAAGAATCGCAGAGGCACTCCCAGATATCAGTATACAGCATTTTTCAGGAGGAATGGTAAATATTTTAAGAGTTGGGAATATACGCTAATTCGAATAAAACCTTCGATAGAATATGTGTTCAGATTTTACTGGTCACAGCTGTTAGAATGTAACCGAAACTAACTGGTAAGTAAGGGCAAATATTTAAATTCAGAGTTGCTTTTCATAGCTTTCGTCTCCAACTTCAGTATACTGTCGCATTCTTTTGATAACAGTACTGTGTAGCTGTTCTGAGGTCGTCTTAGCTTCCTTTTGCGATTGGAGCATTACTAATAACTCGAACGAAGAGTTCGTCTCTTGTGTTTATTTTGTCTTTGTAGATTCCGCCCTTATGGTATCCCCATTGACAAAAATCTTACGGAGTAAGGTGCGGGGATCTTGGTGGCCATGAGACGTGACGGTCCGGCTCTTGAATCTGGTACTCTGTGGTTTGGAAATCGCATACCGTATTCTCTGCAAGCAGCAGCAGCCCTTCCATTATAAAACCCATGTACAAATACCGTATCGGCATACTAAGCATTTGTAAATACGTGCAGTGTGCTTAAACGATACGTAGAATAGGCCAGCAAATTACGATCACAACTTGAATTTTAAAACAAAAATGACAATCGATAACTACACCCATAGCGAATGGAGTACCAATACCATGACCAACGCGCTAAATGAAAACTTAGTTGTATCTCTGGCACCATTAAAAACTCGACGTATGATACACTATGTTCTAAAAAGTATCCGGACACCCCAAAAACATACGGTTTTCATATTAGGTGCATTGTGCTGTCACCTACTGCCAGGTACTCCATATCAGCGACCTCAGTAGTCATTAGACATCGTGAGAGAGCAGAATGGGGTGCTCCGTGGAACTCACGGACTTCGAACGTTGTCGGGTGATTAGGTGTCACTGGCGTCATACTTCCGTACGCGAGATTTCCACACTCCTAAACATCCCTAGATCCACTGTTTCCGATGTGATAGTGAAGTGGAAACGTGAAGGGACACGTACAGCACAAAAGCGTGCAGGCCGATCTTGTGTTGACTGACAGAGACCGCCGACAGTTGAAGAGGGTCGTAATGTGTAATAGGCAGACATCTTCCAGACCATCACACAGGAATTCCAAACTGCATCAGGATCCACTGCAAGTACTATGACAGTTAGGCGGGAGGTGAGAGAACATGGATTTCATGGTCGAGCGGCTGCCATAAGCCACACATCACGCCTGTAAGTGCCAAACGACGCTTCGCTTGGTGTGGGGAGCGTAAACATTGAACGACTGAACAGTAGAAAAACGTTGCGTGGAGTGACTAATCGCGGTACACAATGTGACGATTCGATGGCTAGGTGTGGGTATGGCGAATGCCCGGTAAACGTCATCTGCCAGCGTGTGTAGTGCCAACAGTAAAAATCGGAGGCGATGGTGTTAGGGTGTGGTCGTGTTTTTCGTGGAGAGGGCTTGCACCACTTGTTTTTCTTTTTTTTTTTGCGTGGCACTATCACAGCACAGGCCTACATTGATGTTTTAAGCACCTTATTGCTTCCCAATGTTGAAGAGTGATTCGGGGATGGCGATAACATCTGTCAACACGATCGAGCACCTGTTCATAATGCACAGCCTGTGGCGGAGTGGTTGCACGACAATAACATCCCTGTAATGGACTGGCCTGCACCGAGTCCTGACTTGAATCCTATAGAACATCTTTGGGATGTTTTGGAACGCCGACTTCGTGCCAGGCCTCCCCGACCGACATCGATACCTCTCCTCAGTGCAACACTCCGTAAACCACGCTGCTTAGCGCCCGAAAACCTCAAAACACACACACAACACTCCGTAAAGAATGTGCTGCCATTCCCCAAGAAACCTTCCAGCACCTGATTGAAGGTATGCCTGCAAGAGTGGAACCTGTCAACTAGGCTAAGGGTGGGCCAACACCATACTGAATTCCAGCATTACCGATGGAGGGCGCCACGAACTTGTAAGTCATTTTGAGTCAGGTGTCCGGGTACTTTTGATCACATATTGTACATGGAACGGTTTATTCCATTTAGTCTATATCACCACCTCCTAAAATACACCGACGGAAAGAAATCGCAGTACCAAAAAATAATTAATGTAGAGTAATGAAATACGTTTGTTTAGGGAACATATTTAAGTGATTAACACAGCAAGAACACAGGTTAATGTAAGCGCAAGAGTGAAATGCTGGTACATTAATAATAACTGGTGTAACCGCCAGAATGTTGAATGCAAGCATGCAAACATGTTTGCCGCATGTTAGTTTCTGGGATGAAGTTCGATGCCTATTGCACTTGGTCGGGCAATACTGGGACTGTTAATGCTGGTTGTAGATCACGATGGAGTTGTTGTACGATGATGTCCCGTATGTGCTCGACTGGAGACAGATCTGGTGACTTCACAGACCAAGGCAACATGACGACTTCATGCCATATGGTTTTTATATTTAATGAAAATCGATTTATATCTTACGTCAAATTTAGGATTGTCTTTTGTTCGGAATTATCTGTAACCAATAAGAATTTTGTCGAAGTTCGATATATATTTTTTTTTATTTCGGAGATCTGATTGTTAATTTATGATGTTATTTGGACTCTTTTTGCCAAGTGTATGTAGATTTCTATTTTCTCCAAGATGCTCATGGAGCTTCCATTTTGGACTTTATGAAGAATGTAAAGACTATATCTTCTGCAGAGCGTTGATTTCCGCGAAAATGATGGACTATCATTACAGTGCGTTTTGCACAATCTGTAGCTGCAGAACAGCATATAAAGGATGATTTCGTATGGTTATTTGTTCCCATATCACGACAGGGACAAAACAATAACAACAGCAGAGATGGAAACCGGTGGCCTTACACCAAAATGCGTCAAGTTGAGTTCTTCTGCCAGAGAGACTATGGCCAGCGTTTTCTGGGATGATAGAGGGATTCTTTTTACTCATTACTGCAAGTCTGGATAGAGAAATACAATTGAAAGAGTAATGCTTTGATCAACCAGAAGGTTGGTTTTAACACCACAGCTAGGTATAGTCTTATTGGACGGGGTGTGCCCTTCTCTTCCTCCGACCTTGAATTAATTTATACAAGCAGCTGTAGGGGGACGTACAGTTTAATATTCACTCTGCACCACGGGCAATTCGGCATTTTCCTCATTAATAAGCATTGCCAGAGGAGACAGAAGTGCTAAGTGACAGACAAAAGTCACGGGACCAACAATGTTTTCAGATAATGTATACTTAATTGGGGGAGGGGTGGGGGATTTGCACCTTATGTTTATATTAAAGCATGTTATACATTCCAAAATCTCCTAAAATTCCTTATTCTGAAGAACACTCACAGTATTGTTTGACTTGTCGTAGCAGGTGAAAATTATGGATTTATTGTTTTCGATTTCGGCAAAAACGCCAGAACATGGGGTTCAGCTGTTCTTCAGAATACAGAACACCTCCACCCGATGTTCTGCGTTTCTGCTAAAATCGAGTACAATGAATCTCATAATTTTCACCTGCTGGGACAAGTAAAACAATATTGTGACTGTGTTCGTAACAAAAATAAAATGAGCGACTTTCATGAACTCTCTCTGCATATTTTCCATCAATGCAGCCTGTGCAAAATGCTTGACCATGTGTGTTTGTCAAGCATGCAGTTACGTTTGTAGCCACCTTAATACAGTTGAGGTACTAAAACACACGGAACGAACTTTATCGTAGAATTTACACGAATCACGTACGTAGAATAATACCCTGCCTCACACTGTAAATACGATGTGGCGACAGGAATGATGTCCACCCAAAGATAACACAATAGTGATAACTGCAATATGGGCGAGTCTCATCATTAGGCGGACCCGCACAGTAGGAATAATGCTAGGAAAGAAAGAGTCATATTGTTAGGAAATCGAATACGTAGTTCGTACACCAATAAGAGGGCTTGCAATAAAATAATATGATTTTTAATTAGCTGCACCGTGGTTCGGAATCTGCATTAAACCGTAGATCCCTCTCTCTGTAACTGGCTGAGAAAATCAGTTCAGAGATCGGAGAAATGCCACCTCCTATTAATTCAAACCAACCTAACAGGCCATCCTTTTTGTCGGCTTGTGACGTCCAAAAACAGTTTTAAAAATTAAATACTGTATCGCACTAGATTCTGGGGATACCAGGTTTGGTTCGTCAACCTCTCCCTAATGAAATGGGAGCTCAAATCATCAACAGCAAATTTTTAATAAGTGCTGTCTCAACTACGCCTCTAAAATTGCTATTATGTCAGCCATCAACTAGAAAAGTACCGTTTTTGAGATTTCTCTTCACTTCTGATTCAGTAATCACACCCATATTTCTCGTTATTTCCATTATTAGAAGCTCGGCAGACTTGTGCTTACGACAAAATACACTCCTGGAAATGGAAAAAAGAACACATTGACACCGGTGTGTCAGACCCACCATACTTGCTCTGGACACTGCGAGAGGGCTGTACAAGCAATGATCACACGCACGGCACAGCGGACACACCAGGAACCGCGGTGTTGGCCGTCGAATGGCGCTAGCTGCGCAGCATTTGTGCACCGCCGCCGTCAGTGTCAGCCAGTTTGCCGTGGCATACGGAGCTCCATCGCAGTCTTTAACACTGGTAGCATGCCGCGACAGCGTGGACGTGAACCGTATGTGCAGTTGACGGACTTTGAGCGAGGGCGTATAGTGGGCACGCGGGAGGCCGGGTGGACGTACCGCCGAATTGCTCAACACGTGGGGCGTGAGGTCTCCACAGTACATCGATGTTGTCGCCAGTGGTCGGCGGAAGGTGCACGTGCCCGTCGACCTGGGACCGGACCGCAGCGACGCACGGATGCACGCCAAGACCGTAGGATCCTACGCAGTGCCGTAGGGGACTGCACCGCCACTTCCCAGCAAATTAGGGACACTGTTGCTCCTGGGGTATCGGCGAGGACCATTCGCAACCGTCTCCATGAAGCTGGGCTACGGTCCCGCACACCGTTAGGCCGTCTTCCGCTCACGCCCCAACATCGTGCAGCCCGCCTCCAGTGGTGTCGCGACAGGCGTGAATGGAGGGACGAATGGAGACGTGTCGTCTTCAGCGATGAGAGTCGCTTCTGCCTTGGTGCCAATGATGGTCGTATGCGTGTTTGGCTCCGTGCAGGTGAGCGCCACAATCAGGACTGCATACGACCGAGGCACACAGGGCCAACACCCGGCATGATGGTGTGGGGAGCGATCTCCTACACTGGCCGTACACCACTGGTGATCGTCGAGGGGACACTGAATAGTGCACGGTACATCCAAACCGTCATCGAACCCATCGTTCTACCATTCCTAGACCGGCAAGGGAACTTGCTGTTCCAACAGGACAATGCACGTCCGCATGTATCCCGTGCCACCCAACGTGCTCTAGAAGGTGTAAGTCAACTACCCTGGCCAGCAAGATCTCCGGATCTGTCCCCCATTGAGCATGTTTGGGACTGGATGAAGCGTCGTCTCACGCGGTCTGCACGTCCAGCACGAACGCTGGTCCAACTGAGGCGCCAGGTGGAAATGGCATGGCAAGCCGTTCCACAGGACTACATCCAGCATCTCTACGATCGTCTCCATGGGAGAATAGCAGCCTGCATTGCTAAGAAAGGTGGATATACACTGTACTAGTGCTGACATTGTGCATGCTCTGTTGCCTGTGTCTATGTGCCTGTGGTTCTGTCAGTGTGATCATGTGATGTATCTGACCCCAGGAATGTGTCAATAAAGTTTCCCCTTCCTGGGACAATGAATTCACGGTGTTCTTATTTCAATTTCCAGGAGTGTATTCTCAGACCATCAGCACAAAATTTCCAGTTTTGCCACAATTAATATGGATGTAGAGCAATACTGCACATCGCTGCTGCTATTTTTAGACTTACGGGAAAGCCAGCACAAGGCTAGTTTTCAGATAGCCGATTCCTCCGAAGTAAAAGAGCGACTGAAGAAAGGAAGACAACAGTTCAGCTTCTTGTCGAAATCGATGCCTTTACAGGCAGAGCTCAGGCTCGATACAGAAAAATATGGAGAAGGAATTCGGCTGTGATCTATTCAGAGGAATCATTCTGGCATTCTCCTCAAATAATTTAGGGAAACCAGTGCGTTTTTTCGTGTACTATGCCGTCTATGCTTGACGTTTTAGATGCGGCACCTGACACATTAAAACGTCGGGAATAAATGGCATAATACATGAAAAACGCGCTTGAAAATGGGAATCATTTCCCGAAATGCGTCGTGCAAGAGATAAATAGAAAGAAGACCCACAACTTTCAACAAGTTCTGTGTCACACTGCAAGTTATTCCGTCCAGTAATTGGCAGTACGTAGCTGTCTAAACAAGTCGTGATGCGTGAGTTCTCGGAAACGCAGAAAATCGAATATTGTGCAGCGATAAAGTTTTTTTTATAAAAGAAGATTTGACACCAACTGAAAATCATTAGTGTTTCACAAATGTGTATGGTGCTTTTTCTCCTTCAGTTTCCATGTTGAAGAAATGGGCTGTCAAGTTTAGACGAGGTTGTTAAAGTGTCCAAAATGATCCATTTAAAGAATGTTCGTGAATTGCAACCATATTAGAAATTGTCAAAAAAATCCACATCATGATCTTCGAATATCATGTCGTGCCCTTTTTTTGACAATCTTCGATAATCGGTATACCAAGTTTTCTGAAAATGCTAAAATTGTAGGGATTTCAAACATGGGTATTCGCAGAAATTTATCCAAGAGAAGGAAAAATTATAAAATTGCCACTTTTTTATGTAACTGAATCGATGAGTTTGAAAACGCGTTGTGCCCTAAGCCCTATTTTGACAGAAAATATACTAAATTAATTGGTTAGCAAACTACTGATAATTATCTGTTTAATACTTTTAAGTTAGATTACTTTCATAGATGAATGGTATTCATAATTCAATAGTGTCTGCAATCTTTCGCTAGCTATTTTATTTAAGAGTCTGAAATAATCTCATTATTTGATTAATCCAAGGGGATAAATGAGTTATGAAATACAGATATAAAATACTCAGGAAAATGAAATTCAAGCGGTGTTACGTCGACACTGAAATTAAAAACGTGGAACATAAAAACTCAGAACGACTGAAAAAAAACCTGTTGGATAGTAGCAAAAAAATAATCAACAAAAAATGCCGCTTTAATGTTTCACAAAGAGAAGAAACATGGAATAAACCTTAAAAAAAGACTTGTTAAACTTCAAATCTTTGTTTGCTTACGAAACTTCCCATCTGATCACGTTAACATATTATCTGTATTACTTCCATGCCTTCTGTTTTTAATGTTGACTGGCGTAACTAAAGTTGAATAAAATGTATTTTGGAAGTTACGTTTTTGTTCCCTGGAAAAGGCCTACAAAAAGACCAGCATTGGACTGAATGAATGTTAGTAATTTCCCAAAAGTACCCTCAATTAGAACCGACTTTTAGCAGCTTAGGACAAAACCACTGCTTCACTTTGACACAGTATTGTGAAGTCAGGCCAACTAGATTGCAGAATTCGTAGCTCTAAGAGGGTATTTGGCTCTGTGTTGCACACCATACAATTGAGAAAGTCCCAATCCATGGGGATGACATCTCTTCTGCTTCCGGAAACGGTACCATCTTTTTCCGAGTGATGTTCTTAGCTCAAATGTACATACCTACAATGGCCGTGTTCTTCGAGGAGCACTACAGAAGTTCTGCACTGTAAAACTGAATGTACACTACTGGCCATTAAAATTGCTACGCCACGAAGATGACGTGCTACAGACCCGAAATTTAACCGACAGGAAGAAGATGCTGTGATATGCAAATGATTAGCTTTTCAGAGCATTCACACATGGTTGGCGCCGGTGGCGACACCTACAACGTGCTGACACGAGGAAAGTTTCCAACCGATTTCTCATACACAAACAGCAGTTACCGGCGTTGCCTGGTGAAACGTTGTTGTGATGCCTCGTGTAAGGAGGAGAAATGCGTACCATCACGTTTCCGACTTTGATAAAGGTCGGATTGTAGCCTATCGCGATTGCGGTTTATCGTATCGCGGCATTGCTGCTCGCGTTGGTCGAGATCCAATCAGTGTTAGCAGAATATGGAATCGATGGGTTCAGGAGGGTAATACGGGACGCGGTACTGAATCCCAACGGCCTCGTATCACTAGTGGTCGAGATGACAGGCATCTTATCCGCATGGCTGCAACGGATCGTGCAGCCACGTCTCGATCACTGAGTCAACAGATGGGGACGTTTGCAAGACAACAACCATCTGCACGAACAGTTCGACGACGTTTGCAGCAGCATGACTATCAGCTTGGAGACCATGGCTGTGGTTACCCTTGACGCTGCATCACAGACAGGAGCGCCTGCGATGTTGTACTCAATGACGAACCTGGGTGCACGAATGGCAAAACTTAATTTTTTCGGATGAATCCAGGTTCTGTTTACAGCATCATGATGGTCGCATCCGTGTTTCGCGACATTGCGGTGAACACACATTGGAAGCGTGTATTCGTCATCGCTATACTGGCGTATCACCCGGCGTGAAGTATGGGGTGCCATTGGTTACGCCTCTCGGTCACCTCTTGTTCGCATTGACAGCACTTTGAACAGTGGACGTTACATTTCAGATGTGTTACGACCCGTGGCTCCATTCGATCCCTGCGAAACCCTACATTTCAACAGGATAATGCACGACCGCATGATGCAGGTCCTGTACGGGCCCTTCTGGGTACAGAAAATGTTCGACTGCTGCCCTGGCCAGCACAGTCTCCAGAACTCACTCCAATTGAAAACGTCTGTTCAATGGTGGCCGAGCAACTGGCTCGTCACAATACGCCAGTCACTACTCTTGACGAACTGTGGTGTAGTGTTGAAGCTGCATGGACAGCTGTACCTGTACACGCCATCCAAGCTCTGTTTGACTCAATGCCCAGGCGTATCAAGGCCGATATTACGGCCAGAGGTGGTTGTTCTGGGTACTGATTTCTCAGGATCTATGCACCCAAATTGCGTGAAAATGTAATCACATGTCAGTTCTAGTATAATATATTTGTCCAACGAATACCCGTTTATCATCTGCATTTCTTCTTGGTGTAGCAGTTTTAATGGCCAGTAGTGTATATTCAGGAAGCGTTCACGGAGCTTCCTCGTCCGCAGTAAACGATAAACTACTGTTGTTTTTCCGTTGTGCAGTAAAGGGAGGTGGCGTCCTTGTGGGAACTGGAGGACGGGCGACGGACGTTTATACTGCTGGGCCATTTTTATGTTCTCCTGGGAATTGGCGTCGTTATCCGTGCGCCAGGGAATCAGCAGATCGATATGGGTGACAGAGAGGAGATCGAGAACATAATTTCAGCATGGTTCTATAAAGTTAAGCAGCCATCTTGACTGCAGAACGGCGCCGAAATCGCCACCGCATCTAGGAAACGGTATAACGTCCCGGAAACAGAGTGACAACCGAAAAAATCCAAAACGTGTAATTATTGCTAAAGCCACAATGTTTTCCGTCTGGCTCAACAGTGTTAAACATGCAGTTCGGTAGAGTCGCTGTTAATCACTGCTAGGAATGTGTGAGACTTCTGAAATGAATAAAATGCCATACCCAGACTCCAGTGGGGGGCAGACAAGTTCCCCCTCTTGCTGCCCCTTGCGTACTCCTATGATTTGAAATGAAAGTGTCAGCTATATTTTGCATTTTACATGAGTAAACTACAGGGTGGCGCACGAAATGTGTTACCATTTTGTTTTTGAATATAAACTTTATTGTCAATACAATCTGAAAGGAACATATACTACAATGAAGTGCCGTCCATGGAGATTTGTTCTAACTCAGCACATGCTCAAATGTCCACCATTTCGTTTCCTAACTTCCTTCAAACGAACACTGAAGTTAGTGGTTACCCTACGGTACATGTCTTCCGTAATATCACTGCAAGCTTGAAGAATAAGTCTTCTGAGCTCCATTAAATCACGTGGACGTTTCGGGAAAATTTTTTCCTTTAGGTACCCCCAAAGAAAAAAGTCACATGGATTGAGGTCTCGACTATTGGGGGGCCAATTTTGTCCGTCATTGAAGCGACCAGGAAACGTGAGTGAAATGATCCGCATGTCGAAATGCTCGTGTAAAAACTCCAACACAGTGTTTGCAGCATGTGGCCTTGCTCCATCTTGCATGAACCACTGCTTGTTGAAGGCAGTAGCAAGAAGCTGTGGAATGAAGCTATTGCGAAGCATGCTCAAATAACGCTCGCTGTTCACAGTTTCTTCAAAGAAAAAGGGTCCAATAAGTCCGTGACTGGAAATTGCTGCCCACGCTGTAATCCTCGGAGCATAATGTTGTCGTTCATGAAGCACTTGTGGGTTTTCAGTGGCCCAAAAGCGTACATTTTGTTTGTTATCCACACCGTCTAAATGAAAATGCGCCTCGTCTGAAAACCAAACGTTGTTGAGAGTTTCTTCCCTATCCTCCGCCCACTGAGCAAACAGTAGTCTCTGCTGCTTGTGTTCTTCAGTGAGCTTCTGTGCACAGGTCATTTTGTATGGGTACATATGGAGGTCACTTTTAAGAATGCGTTGAACGGAGGGTCTGGATATTCCCAGTTGCACTGCTGCCTTTCTACACGATTTCCCGGGACTTCTCTGTACAGCAACTCGTACCTCTTCAGTATTCTCCGGCGAACAAACAGGCTTAGCCTGAGGTCGCTTCGCTTCCAATACTGTTCCTTCCTGTACAAATTTATCGTACAACCTGTGGATGGTCTTCTTGCAAGGGACCAATCATGTGTTAAACTGTTGTCGAAAACGCCTCTGAGTCACAACAAGGCTTTTCGTTTCATGAAAAAGTAACACAATTGCCGATCGTTGCTGTGTCGTCAGTCTTCCATTGTCAGCCATTGCTTCTTACTAGTCTCCTAGCGGCAGTATCGTGAATTACACGTCATTTCGTAACTCATTTGTTTTTGCAAGCTCTGCTGGTACTGCTGTAGAGATCCCAGCGGGATATCTAATGTGCGTCGTAAATTGTGAATGAAACAAATGGTAACACATTTCGTGCGCCACCCTGTATATGCAAGATGGCAGCCGGGCCTGCTCACGACGAACCAGAAACGAATTCGCACGACAATTTCCGAACAGTGTCTCGTTTTCGATAAAACAAAAGCGATTATTTGCGATGGTATGCGGCAATGGGTGAAACACAGATATACCACTATACTCCTGAATGAAAACGGCAATAGAAATAACGGGCATAAGCCGGTTTTTCATCTCCGCAGAAGGTAGAGACGATGTCACCAGTGGGAATGGCCATGGCACCGGTATTTTAGGATACGAAAGGAATTCTGCTAGCCAATTGTCTTCAAAAGAGTGAAACAATAAATGAGGAATATTATTTCAACCTTCTAACAGATCTGGATGCAAAAATTCAGAGAGCTGGTTTGCAGAAGAAAAATATTATCTTTCATCAAGGTGATGCATTTTAAGTCTTCCTTGCTGGTAAATGTTTTTCGTTCAAACAAGAGGCGATGCAGCTGCTAACTAGTATCTTGCAGCACTTCCACAGGAATATTACAGAGATGGAATAATGTCTTCTCAGTATCAGGCTGAAAACTTGTCAGATCATCCTTGCAATGTGAATCGTCCTCGTAATGTCGACACCAACAAATACCTGTTGAAACAGGGTGCGTTACTGAACATGTTACGTTTACTCTCGAATTTCTAACAGCCCAAGAGGATGCTGCTTAAAAGACCACCATATCGTCTTCAGCAAATAGCTGTATTTGGTAACTTAGTTTCTGAGAATGTAAATCATAGATGTTTTGCAAATACCCCCGAAACAAAGGAATTAAGAATGCTGTTTATAACAGCATACGATGTAAGGACGAAACGATGCACGGAAAAGGTAATGCCATGTTGTAAAAATAAGCATAACAACTAGCTACACTGAAAATTGAGATAGATATAGAATGAGAAATAAAGGAATTCTGTCCTCGACAAAATAAGATTACAGAAAAAGAATAGAATAGCCTAAACAAAAACCCAGCAAACATCGATTTTGTTTTTCTCTTGTTATCAACTGTTGCCGAACATTGCGCCAGAATCGAATATTTTTAAAAATTTTTAAACAGATTATGAAAACGACTTTATTTAGTTGACCAAGCAAACCTTTTACAATAGGCGTCACTACGGAGGCTTGGTGTCCGTAGTCTCAAATGGGTAATTGTATCATGTCGTTTACTGTGGTGGGAGTGTATAAAATGTAATACGAGGTTGAAAACCGGTGTCGCAACATAACCTATGCCTCTTGAGATACAGCAAGGGAACAACTGAGCTTAAGGTTCCAACCTGACTTACAGACTGGCATTTAAAATGACAAAATGCCTTGCCTGCTTGAAACGCTGCGACCAAGTCTGGAATTTAATCCAGAATACTGACGCACTATCCGGTGATTATGAACTTTACATCACCACTTCTTTCCCTCTCGCCGGTCGAATACTAGCAACGGAACTTTCTTTGATCACCAAGGTCCGAACGGCTACGACTAGTTCTTGCGCCATCTCACTAATGTGCGTTAGCGATTTCGGATACGGAGGCGAGTGATTTGCATTTTACGTTGAATCACTGAAGTCATGTGCACACTACAACTATTCATCATGTACCTGCAAGAGGGAAGCTAAAGAGGCGCAGACGGAAGTACTATTCCATTCCCTTGACTCGCTGTAGGAGAATGCTAAAAATAAACGGGTTCGACAAAATACGAAGTGCTTAGAGTTGAGAATTCACGAAGAGACGAACATATGGAAGTACTATTCCATTCCCTTGACTCGCTGTAGGAGAATGCTAAAAATAAACGGGTTCGACAAAATACGAAGTGCTTAGAGTTGAGAATTCACGAAGAGACGAACATATGGAAAAGCCATTGCAGAAAATGAGGTATGCTTAAATTTTCTAGACAAGTTAGGTTAGCAGAAGTAGGAGAAGCACGCAGAAGATTTTTGGGAATACATTTTTGCCTATTACGAACCAATTATTCTCCTCAATGCCCAAACCTGTTTCGGCACATTCGTGCCATCATCGACCTATTCAAAAGCTGGAGACTCAAAAGAAAAGCTTAGTAAAATAAATAAAATATAAGCTTCAATATTTGTGGGTGTACATCCAGATAAGAAAGGCAGGGGTGTAGTGTGATCGAGAGTCTTCAAAACTGTTTATCGAATCAACATTAAAAAAAGAAAATTACGTTTTAAGTTTAGACTATAGCACTGCAACGAGACAGTCTAGAATGGATACAAAAAGTAAATAAGTAAATTAGAGGCAGTGTGTGCTGTAGGTGTGATAGTTGCTGGCGTACTGAGGAATAAATGGCCACTGTGTGCAACTAATGTCACTCAAAAACGGAAGATATGCGACGTGTTTCCCGTAGGCGGTGAATAATCTATTTACCTTTATCCAGGGCTGTGGGTGTTTCTTCTTGCTTTTCTTCCTCCAGGCTCTCGCTTGAAACATGATGCGAGGTGAGCCTCTGCAGTCACGGACATCCCTATCGTCCTCAAAACGTACGCAGACATCCTTTTGCGTAGATAAGATTTGCAAGTACAGTGACGTTTATAATGAGATGCATTTTGCGGTACATAATGAAATTTCGGTGCTTTTAAGCTTTGAACACAGTCCAACTACACATTCACTGATCTCGAAACGCCAGAAGATACTGTAGCTTAACTGATGACTACTGTTTCCAGTCAACACTTTGTGAAGCCCTAGATTTGCGACGTGCGGTTGATTCTGTTGCACATCCTACAAACTGTATAGCTAATGTCGACCAAGTCAGACCCTCGTCTAATTAACAAAAAGTTTTGTGACACAAACCCACAAGGGATCTGACTACCACTGTACGACAAACAGATGAAGTGCACTGGAATTGGAAATCGGCACCTCGCAGCCACTGTCTCGAACTGAATTTTCTTGGAGTTCACGCGGGAAACAATTGCACCGATAACTTCTCCTCCACTTCGCAGCACCAATACTCGATTAATGAAACTGCAGGCTATGACGTCCAAACACTTTGCTACTTAACGATTGCGTGTAAAAGAGCGATTATGCCACTCAAAGCCACTTTCTGGCAAACGGACTCGCCAACGCCACTCAGGGCACTGACAGAGTCAAGGAAGTCGACTCGGCTGAACGTCAATACCAACAGGCAATTATCACCTGTTGCGTCCTCCTGGAGGCTGTTAAACCAATCAACAGCGCGGTAATGAACGTCGTGGGAGAGGGAGCGAGAGGCAGGCGGGGTGGGGGACTGTGAAACGTAGGTTCGTACGTACTTTATATTCAGTTAAGGAAGGGGCTACTTCTAAAATAATTAGATCGCCACGTTACGTCACGCCGAATGAGAACTTATTGTAGACGAATCTGTTACTCAAACTGAACTTAGAAGCACACAGTTGCTATGCACTTACTGTTGTAAGTATGATTCACAAATGTGTTGCGGGCTAGGGATTTAATTTTTTTGGATATTCGTTTCATCCCGTAACTGATACGTCAAAAGACAACAGTTTTCAAATGTTGATGGAGTGAAATATAAAATTGAGAGCCAGAGATTAGATTGCCACTTTCTAGAAGAGAAGACTATTTGAGTTTAAAGTTATGTCGATGCTGAGTTCATTAGCAGCATAGTGCAAACTCGAAATGGACAGGGCCAACGGCCTTGCCTCGTTGAACACAACGGTTCTCGTCAGATCATCGAAGTTAAGGAACG
Organism: Schistocerca serialis cubense; assembly: GCF_023864345.2. NCBI lineage: Eukaryota > Metazoa > Arthropoda > Insecta > Orthoptera > Acrididae > Schistocerca > Schistocerca serialis. Next base: position 595,818,538 of record NC_064639.1, read on the forward strand.
TCGAGCGTGGTCAGTGTTTGGATGGTTGAGGAACGTCGGGTGTGGTCAGTGCTTGGATAGATAACCGCCTGGATACGCCGCCACTTGCTGTTGGCTACTTCCCCCTTGACATTACGGCAAAGGGCAGCAGGGGTTGGCTGGTCCCGGCGGAGGTTCGAATGTTCCCTCGGGCATGGGTGTGTGTGTTTGTACGTAGGATAATTTAGGTTAAGTAGTGTGTAAGCTTAGGGACTGATGACCTTAGCAGTTAAGTCCCATAAGATTTCGCACACATTTGAACATTTCTTGCAGCAGGAGTGGTGGCATAAAGTTCCTGATCACCAGACTTTGTACCAATTTCTGGGATTAAATTCCAGTCCTCTCGGCAGTGTCTCGTGAAGTGATGACATGTGACACTGCTGACAGTGATCCGTTCATCGGATGAGGACGTTAAGCTCGGCGCCCTCTTCGTGATATTCTAGAGGAGTGGGCTACGTGTCTGCAGCGGGTTTCACCCTCTCAACTCTCATCAACACACAACATAAACATGACACAACACTACACGCGCGCAAATTACAATCACCTACTCTGTAAGATACACTTAAACACACAAATATACTTCACGAAGAAAAGATGCCATTGTCTTGAAGGACAAAACAGGCTCTCCAATAAGGCGGCTGAACGTGTCCTTCAGGCGGTCCCAGCCAACAACGCCATAGTACTTTACCTTTTAACTGCACAAAAGTAGGGTAGGCTTTTTCGGGGTAAACATCCTGCGGTTCGCCCGATGAAATTTAGGGAAACCGCTGATCCAAGTCCGGTTCCTCAGAAGGACCACTGTTCAATCACACATTTTGTTAACATTCAAGAAATCGTGCCGCGACACGTTGGTAGCCCAGCATTCTGATTATATTGACCTCTTGTTCAAAAGCCGTCCTGGAGCACTATTAAGAAAAGCTACAGCAAGCACAAGCGTTAGCAGGCAAAGTACATGACAATGCGTCAAAGGAGCCAACTAAGGTTAGACAAACACGAAATCGTAGCTAGAAATAGCGTCATAGCTAGTATTTGTATTTCCTAACATCAAAAACACAGTTGACTTGATGCAGCGTCACGTACTGGCAGTTGAAAATGTTTTAAGAATCAGTTGTCAAGAAATGCATGGTCAGTATCAAATGGTTCAAATGGCTGTAAGCACTATGGGACTTAACATCTGAGGTCATTAATCCCCTATACTTAGAACTACTTAAACCTAACTAACCTAAGGACATCACACACATCCATGCCCGAGGCAGGATTCGAACCTGCGACCGTAGCAGCAGTGCGGTTCAGGACTGAAGCACTTAGAACCGCTCGCTCACAGCGACCGGCGGCCAGTATCTTGACAGTAACATCTACAATAGTGCATCATTTAGTAACATGGTTTTCGTAACTTGAATATGAAAGATCTTTATGCCTGGATGAGTCTGTTTCGAATTCTTCTGCCGACGACTATTTGATTGGTGATCTAACGTTTCGTTTGGCTGGTATTGTGAAAGAACTCTCCTCGATTGCTCGTCCAATGGAGGATAACTCGTTAAACTTCATCTATCCAAAAATCTATTAGTTTATTCCACTCGTAGAGAATTTCATCTCTGTTTCAACAAGTAAGGTCGTAGAACATCTGAAGGCACATCGGGAACTTTCTAAAATAAAAAAAATCAGAACAGTCAATTGTTGAACTACGTTAATTCGGAATGAAAATAAGAAATAACATTATTATAATAAGAATGTATGAGAATCTACACTATCGGGTCAGAAGTATCTGGAGACTATTAATGGGCTTTAATATGAGGTGTGTCCACTCTCCCTTTTTACGACAGTTTGAACTGTGCTGGGGACAATGAAGTGACTTAAGGCCTGTGAAGGAATGGCACTCCGTTCTTGCCGGCTGCTGTGGCCTAGCGGTTCTAGGCGCTTCAGTCCGGAACCGCGCTGCTGCTACGGTCGCAGGTTCGAATGCTGCCTCGGACATGGATGGGTCTGATGTCCTTAGGTTAGTTAGTTTTAAGTAGTTCTTAGTCTATGGGACAGATGACCTCAGATGTCAAGCCACATTGTGTAGAACCATTTGAACCATTTTTAAGCACTCCGTTCTTCCTCAAAGAGTCGAAACCAGAGAAGGTTGGACGCTGGGATCTTGAGCGAAATCGACGTTCTGCCTCACCTGAAGAGTGCTCCCTTGGGTTCAGGTGGGGACTCTGGGCAGGGCAGTGCATTTCACGAATGTAGGAAAGTTTTTTTACCATAAAACACTGCCTTATAGATGCTGCTTTGTGACAGGGTAAACTGTCATGCTGATACAAACAACCATTGTCTCCGAACTGTTCTTCAAATGTACTCAGTACACAGTGCCGTAAAATGAGTCACATTCTGTCGCATTTAATGTTTCCTTAAGCGCCATATGGAGAACAAACCTTAACCATGAAACAAGTGTCCATAACGTAACACCACACGTCTGTACTTCAATGTTGACAATACGCATGATGCCAGGTAGCGTTCTCCAGGCATCCGTCAAACCCAAACCCCCTCGTCTCATTGCCACAGGATATAGCGTGATTCAGTCTCCATATCACTCGTTTCTAGTCATTCATTGTCCAGTGGAGTCCCTCTTTACAGCTCCTCAAGCGTAGCTTAGCACTGACTACAGAAATTTGTGGGTTACGAGGAGCTGCTCCACCATCCTACCCTATTTTTTTAACTCCCTATGCGCAGTCATTGTGCCAGCTGGACTACTGGCAGCACTTTGAAACTCATGAGTGGTTTCTTCTGCTGGTTTCAGCGGTGTTTTTAAACAGCCTTCACAATGCGCGACGGTCCCCGTCCGTCAGTACATAAGATCTGCCTGGTCTTGGGTTAGCTGTGGGTGTTCTTTCGCGTTCCCACTTCAGAATCACATTGCCAACGGTCGACTTGGGTAGATGTAGCAGGGCTGAAATGTTCTTGACGAATTTATTACTCAGATAATATCCAATGACTAGTCCACATTTGAAGTCACTGAGCTCTTCTGACCGACCCATTCTGCTGCTACGACGACTTCTCTGTTGTCAACACAACACTCCCTACCTCCTTTCATACTAGCAGTTCCGCCTCTCGTGACATTTTGTGTTCAGTTCCGCATCACGTAAGCGTGTCCGGATATTTTCAATCAGCTATCATAGTTCATTATGCCAACGGCCTTGCCCTGTGGTAACACCAGTTCCCGTCAGATCACCGAAGTTAAGCGGTGTTGTTCTTGGTTAATACTTGGGTGGGTGACTGTTCGGCTCTGGACAGCGCTATTGGCAAGTGGCGTGTACCCAGCCCTTGTGAGGCCAAATGAGGAGCTACTTGACTGAGAAGTAGTGGCTCTGGTCACGAAAACTGATAACGGCCGTGAGAGCGGTGTGCTGACCACATGCCCCTCCGTATCATCCTGTGACGCTCGGCTGAGGATGACACGGCGGTCGGTCGGTACCTTTGAGCCTTCCGAGGCCTGTTTGGAAGGACAGTGTGTGTGTGTGTGTGTGTGTGAGAGAGAGAGAGAGAGAGAGAGAGAGAGAGAGAGAGAGAGAGAGAGGGGGGGGAGTTAGAGTATTTTTCTGCATGAGGGCTATTTTGTTTCGACCTCCGATTGACTGGGAAAGTTTTGCGCAGATGTGTTGATCAAGAGTCTCTATTATGCCGTGGCCGAGCGGTTCTAGACGCTTCAGTCCGGAACCGCGCGACTGCTACAGTGGCAGGTTCGAACCCTGCCTCGGGCATGGATGCTTATGATGTCCTTAGGTTAGTTAGGTTTAAATAGTTCTAAGTTCTAGGGGACTGATGACCTCAGATGTTAAGTCCCATAGTGCTCAGAGGCAGTTGAACCAGTCTCTAAAATGCCAGTCTAAGGCGCTGCAGTCCTGGACTGTGCGGCTGGTCCCGGCGGAAGTTAGAGTCCTCCCTCGGGCATGGGGGTGTGTTTGCTTTGTCCTTAGGATAATTTAGGTTAAGTAGTGTGTAAGCTTAGGGACTGATGACGTTAGCAGTTAAGTCCCATAAGATTTCACACACATTCTAGTCTTCTAATATGCCCATCTATTGCATCACATCACACTTTTCAGTTTCGAGCGTATGGTGTGCACCTAAAAATATATAGAAAGTAGTGTATCCTGCCAAGTGTAAGTTGTCTGCTAAGAGATTTCGCCTCATTTCATGCAGCCCACGTAACGCAAGTGTCATGCGTCTCCTCCTTCGACACAGTTGTCGGTTGCCCACTGCCGGCGCAATCAAGACAATTCTGAATCGTTTTCGATGCGAAGTGTTTGATCTCTCAAAACACGGGCCGGAGTTGGCTACCTCTGATTTTTATCTTTTCGTTCACAAGAACCACTGGCTACGAGGACAGCGTTTTGACAGACGACGAGCTTCAGACAAGCGTAGGGAATAGGCGGAAATCATAGGTGGTTGCCTTCCATCACGAGGGTATTGAAAAGTTGGTACCACGCTAGGACAAAAATCTATGCCGGAGTGCGACTATGTAGAGAAGTAGCTGGAAGGTGTAGCTAAATGCTGCAAATAAAATATTTGCATCATTGGTTTCCATTTCGCGACCGATCAGAGGTTGTAAAAAAATAGACCTCGTACATTTCAATAATGAGAGAAGAACCGGAAAGTGTCGATAATGACCTGTCAGGAAGAGCAACTATACTGTTCACGTGGAACTATTTCGGAAAGCCCAAACAAACCTGAATTCTCTTTACAGGCACAGTTTTTCCTGCGTTGCATAAACTTAGTGAAATGCTCTTGCTTTAACAATGAATGTAGACAACGCTCGATTTGGAGAAAGAGAAGTCACGACAACTCTTTGCGATATCCACTGGTATTACTAACGGCACGTGCAGTGCGGAGGTTCCAACCACATAGGAACGGTTTGCAAGTTTGGAGGTCCCCGCGTCACTCACCTTGTGCGGGAGCACTTGCGAAAGCACACAACAGCAGAGGGGCTCACTAAGTGGGAGGCAGGAAGCGATGCGCCGGATTTAGTGGGCGCGAGGGCGAACGAGTCAGTGCCCATCTGGTATAAATACCTATTCGCGTCCATCGGACTACCAAAATCCAGAGGAAGATATTGCAGGAGAGGCTCTGTGCGTCACGGAGAAATGTACTGTTATTATATCGAGATCGTACGTTCCAAGAAAGAGTCTGGCGGCATATTATCACAATCTCACAGATACAGTGGCAACACTCCCGCCCATTTTTGTTACACACTGTGACAGAAGCACTGCAAGCGGACAGTAAGATAGACTGTCTAATGCGAGATCCGATGACGGTGAATAGCGCCGTTTATATTGATATGTAACTTGGTTTGTTCATAAGGGAGTGTATGTAGCACAATAAATTGCAGCTATAACAAAAAAGGCGCTAAATTAATTGTTTGATCATCTCCCTTATGACCGACAGAGGTGCGGAACAGAACATCCACAAAAGTACTAAAAGAAATCCGCTAAATTTCGCCTACGTGATAACTCACACAAATCTAAAGGCTGTAGATTCAACTAAGTACTTAGGTATTACAATGTCGAATAACTTAAATTGGAAAGATCACATAGATAATGTTACGGGTAACGCAATAAAAGACTGCGATTTATTGTGAGAACACTTAGAAAGTGCAACAGATCTACTAAAGAGACAGCTTACACCACGCTTGTCCGCCCTCTTCTGGAGTATTGTTGTGCGGCGCGAGACCCGCATCAGGTGGGACTGACGGTGAACATTGAATAAGTTCAAAGAAGGCAGCTCGCTTTGTACTATCGCGAAATAGGGGAGAGAGTACCAGGTACATGATACGTGAACTGGCTTGGCAATCTTTAAAACAAAGGCCTTTTTCGTTGCGGCAGGACCTTCTCGTGAAATTTCGCTCACTAACTTTCTCCTCAGAGTATGAAAATATTCTGTTGGCCCTCGTCCACGGCGACATGATCATCATCATAAGATAAGAGAAATCAGAGCTCGCACAGGAAGATTTAAGTGCTCGTTTTTCCTGCGTGTCGGTCGAGAGTGGAACCCTCTGCCAGGCACTTAATTGTGAATTGCAGAATAATCATGTAGATGTAGATTGCAGCACTGTTTAATTACGCTTTTCTTGTAACCTACAGACATTTACTCAAGTATAATGTTCCGTTGAAGAATAAGAAACAGAGAGTAAACAGCCGATATTGTATTTCTACACAATAACGCAAAGTTTCGTTCTCCATATTTCGAGATAAATCAGTTAATGAATGCGCATAATAGGAAACTGGTATCGAATGCGGTATTTAAGTTATTTAACGTACCAGATAAACCACCATAGCTGTAGCTGAAGAGAAAATTACCGTACAAATGTGATAATCAAACGACAAAAAAATAAAACTGTTTTCCAATTGCCGGCCGCGGTGGTCTAGCGGTTCTAGGCGCTCAGTCCAGAACCGCGCGACTGCAACGGTCGCAGGTTCGAATCCTGCCTCGGGCATGGATGTGTGTGATGTCCTTAGGTTAGTTACGTTTAAGTAGTTCTAAGTTCTAGGGGACTGATGACCACAGATGTTAAGTCCCATAGTGCTCGGAGCCATTTGAAACATTGTTTTTGTTTTCCAATTAAAAAGAAAAAATTTCCGCAATTGTTGCTGCTTCAGACCCACAAATGTCAGAACTTTTCTATGCAATCGGCATTTGGAAAAGAAGTAATTATATTACACAAATAGGCCAATTCGTGAATCGGAAAGTCGACTGAAGTGTAGCAATAAGTAAATCTTTAGACTTCAAACAAAATTGTTGCGTCATGTGAACAGCAAGAAAAATATTTGTGTCTTATTCATTCCTTTCAGTGCAGTTATATGCAGTTTCGAGAGAATTTCTTCACGAACACATTGTAGCTTATGTAATTTCATTTATGAGTTTTGGCGCTGTTTGCATTTATTTTACAGTTACTCATGTCTTTTTATATTTTACTGACACTTGGCATGCAATAATATAACAACTATTTCGAAAATTAATTAGAAAGAGAATTATAAACAAACATTAATCTTACGGCAAATTTGACGGTAAGGCTTCCTTGTTGTTGTATTACCGACCGAAGTAGTGCGGTGGTTACCGCACAGGAGTCGCATCGGCTGGTTGGCGGTTCAAGTCCCCGTCTGGTCACCTCGATCACGGTTTTCCATGGTTTTCCTAAGTCGCTTAAGGCGAGAACACTACTAACCTCCTTCATATCCTTCCTAATCTTCCTTCCTTCCATTCTTTCCTCACTCAGGCTCCTCAAAAATGAGGGCTTCAGTTTGTGACGTTACGCAATCTGTCCAGCTGCAGGACCAGAAGGGTGGCCTAAGCCACAGGCGTCAGTCTGTCGGCATTTGTTAGGCCCACCAGGAAGACAACTGCATCCGACCTCAGTAGCTCTCCTTAAGAGGTAACTGTCCGGTCCGACATTTCGTAATTGTGACCTATAATTTTTTATACAGGAAAATATACCGAAATAAAAACCTTGTCAAAATTTTAACTTCTAAGTGCTAAGACGCAGTGCGAGTATTAAAAAAATAATGACGAGATTTGTTGAAATTCGTAGCTCGCCAGGCACCTGGATAAATGTATACTCCTGTCGTAGCCTTAGCAGACAGCCCGTGCGCAACACGACGGGCATGTATCCTTGGTTGACGGCGCTTCGGTAAACAGACAACACGACACAACGCGATAGAAATTTGTAAAGCGAATTTTAGTTTCCGTTGATAGTTCATCTGACACAGTTGTTTACGCTATTATTCGCTCGGATTTGCAACTAATATAATATCCACAATTATCAATAGCTGTCTTTGCGGTCTGAGGAAGTGTTAGCAAGGAGATAAAAGTGAACTAATTTTCATTGTCAACTCTTCGTGTATGCTTGTTAATAGCATCTGGCGTTGTATAGGTTCCAATGGTTCACAGTAGTGTGGAATCCAGTTAATCTTTTCAACCTTGCAAAGATGAAATATGAAGAACTCACACTCCGTCTGCAGGCCACGAGTGGCCTACTGGGACCATCCGACCGCCGTGTCATCCTCAGAGGAGGATGCGGATAGGAGGAGCGAGGGGTCAGCACACCGCTCTCCCGGTCATTATGTTGGTATTCTTGACCGAAGCCGCTACTATTCGGTCGAGTAGCTCCTCAACTGTCATCACGAGGCTGAGTACACCCCGAAAAATGGCAACAGCGCATGGCGGCCGCGGTACGCAATCGAAATCGCCTACTTCTCTTGAAGACCTACATACGTTTTATTTATTAGTTAATTTCTTCGTCATTCATTCGAATGATGTCGACATTTCGTTAGAAATTGTGCAAACATTAGAGGAAACGGAAAATACTACGGTCGATTCCGTGAAATGTGATTCGAACTTTAATTGTTGTGCTAATTAAAGTACAGAACGAAAACAGTAGACTTGTACCTTCCAAGTCCACAGAAAAAATGTACAGTAATAGCTTTCAATGAGAAAGAAAAGGCTATAAATCTTTAGTTAAAAGAAGGACGGCGAAAACGCTTATACAGAAGCAGTGTACAAAGCCGGTTTCATTTGTAAAATCTGAACCTGAATTGTATAAATAGATGAAAGTTTACACGAAGCACGAAATATGCGCCAAATTAAAGCTCGCATAAGTGTGAAAGAAAACCTATTCGAAAGATTTGGAACTGCTCTGAGAGTCAATGCATTACAGAGGGAGATTTACGAGTCTGGACGCTCTGGTATGCACGTGAGATGAACATTACGATTCAGGAAATTATATGGAAAAGAAAGTTACAAGATTACGAAGCTTACCTCAAGTAAATGTGTAGAGGAGATATCATTAATAGGTAATACTATAGAGAACTTCGTAGCTGACGAGAAGACAAAGTTTCTTGTTATCCCCTACATGCTGCGCAGAAAGCCAGTCAGTCAGGTTTCGTGCAAACCGCACTTTATCATTTAGAGGGAAAAAAAGATAAGAGTCGCTTGTGCATTCCATGAATGCTGTGACACATTCGTATACAAAAATGTCAGTCATAAGTAACAGTGGATTACTGATTCCGCTGCTTTATATTTGTCTTCACGAACATAAGGCAAATTAGGGCCATAAATTGAAAAAAATGGCTGTTTAATTGCAAAAATCTTGTAGTCGACGTAGCAGAATCTGCAAAAATAATTTTCAATGTTACATCCGAAACGTCTTGTTACCATTTGCAGAAAATAATTCATTGCTTTTGTTGGACTCTTGGTCTTGACTTAACGACACCCCTGTCTTTAGAAGGACTACGAAAAGATTGCTAATATAATTCAGGTTCCAGCTGGAACTAATAGTGTAATTGAACCTCACGATAAAAAGTTTTCAACGGTCTATAACATTTTTTAAAAAATGTCGTGTAATATAATTTCCGTTAGCTCTTCGTCATTCGAGGTTTATCGGAAGAACGGTATTGTAAAATTTGAGTCATTTCTGCACTGTCAGTTTGCATCACCACATTTTACGGTAAACTGCACAATATGCAGAACAACAGCCACAACCGTTTAGTCCATTCCAGTTCTATCTAAATAAAACTAGTAACTACTGTTAAGTGCCTGAATGTATTAATTTTCTTTTATCAGACGTGCCTGGTATAAGGATAATTTTTGTTTTCGTCATCCAGTACACACTTTGCATTTTTGTGACGATTAGTGGGAATAAACAAAGAATTGTTTCAGAGTACATTATTCAAAACTTATCATAAGAACTGTGCTACAGGAATTGTTGTAGAATAATTCAAGTCAACAAATATAAAGTCTCGCCTTATGAGAGTCATATTTAATGGAATATCATGCACTGCCTTGATTTTCCTTCTTCTGCTAGTCACTTGTGTAGCAATTACATCTGCAACAGCTTAGCAGTCGAAATGAACTGCAAATTATTTAAAAAATGTAATGATTTGAGGCATTTTTGGTAAGGTTTAAGTAATTAAAATTCATGTGTGTGCGCTTTCGACTTCGTGCTACACGACGCTACATCCTCTTGTCACAGCTGCATCTGCTTACTTGCCGACTCGCGCGCTAGGCAGGAAAGGCTGTACAAATCGGTGTAATAAGCCGCTCTTCGTGCGGCAAACATGAGTAATTAAAACATTTTTTAAAAAATCCTTGCAGTCCGCCTTAGCAGATAAAATTTCGGCAGTGCATTTCTTTTGGCTATTCTCTGTGAAAAATCTTACGGTAGATTTCGGCATGTTGGATTGGACCATTTCCTTGTTAGACCCAGCGGAATCTACATTTAACAGTTCTGTTGGCAATTCATGCCGTTGTTTAATTGACAAAGAACAGCTGATATTCCCTTTGTACACGGTTTGCAACTAAAATTAAGACCTTATGAAGACGATATGCAAGATTAGATGGGTAGATCACATAACTAATGAGGAGGTATTGAATAGAATTGTGGAGAAGAAGAGTTTGTGGCACAACTTGATAAGAAGAAGGGACCGGTTGGTAGGACATGTTCTGAGGCATCAAGGGATCACAAATTTAGCATTGGAGGGCAGCGTGGAGGGCAAAAATCGTAGAGGGGGACCAAGAGATGAATACACTAAGCAGATTCAGAAGGATGTAGGTTGCAGCAAGTACTGGGAGATGAAGAAGCTTGCACAGGATAGGGTAGCATGGAGAGCTGCATCAAACCAGTCTCAGGACTGAAGATCACAACAACAACAACAACAACAACAACATGCAACGAACATCAAATTGGTATGACGTATAATACTTGCTTGCACACACACACAAACACACACACACACACACACACACACACACACACACACACACACACAAAGCCTTTCAGATCAACTGTGAAAAGCGAGTAGGAGTAATTGGAAAGATTATACCGTAAGCTTCTTATTCAGAAATCGCTTTTCGATGTAGTTTGTTTGTATGGGGATCGTGATACACCTCGTGTAAGAAGGTGGAATTTCTGCCAGCACGTTTCGGAATTAGGGAGTGGCACGATCATGGCCGGTGGTTTATCGTTCAGTGACACTGCTGCTCTCGTAGGTCGGCATTCCACGACTGTAACGCGAATATTGAAATGATGTGCTCAGTAGGGCCATACTCAGTGCCATGCAGGATCTCAGTGGCTCCACGCGACTAGCACCTGAAAGGACAGACATACTGTTCCTATAGCGTGCATTCTCTATCGTCACACACATGCAGTAGCTGACATAATGTTATGGGATGCCACTGGGCACACAGCACGATCAGCTCCTGTTCTCATAGCCGCTAAATTGGACAGCAGTCGTTAAATTTCAGAGGTTTTATGGCCACTGGCTGTTCCGCCTTTGAGCTCTCTTTTGTGCTCTCCTACAATAAGATAACGCAGGACCACATGTTGCCCACGCCGGCATGACCTTGCTCGATATACAGGGTGTTCGATGTTGTGTTGGATAACATGTTATGCAGATATCTCACCTTCTGAAAACAATTGGTCGTGGTTTTCCGAGAGATTCTCTCACCATCACTTATCGCCATTCCAGCTGATGGCACAGGTTTGAAGCAGCCTGGACTGACGTACCCCTATCTGTCATCCAAGCACACTGTGATTCGGTGCCATAAGTTAGGACCGTTGTTACTGCCAGAGGTGGCAGTTCTGTTTAGTAAATTTCGCACCCCGTACACCCCTAAATCACCCACAGTTTTAATCATGTGTTCTTCATACTATACCGTACATGCACCATATCAAAGCTTCGTTATTTTCCATCTCTACTGGTGTTGCAGTTTTAATAGACACCAGTTTACACTAGCAGTCGACATCTAAACTTGTCCTCAAATTCTATTAACCTAAGCTTCGAGGGGAATACGAGTGCGTCAGGGTAACTGCACCCCTAGAGAAAATCTGAAAACTGTCGTTAGAGTTTAACTGCACAAAATGTTTTCTGGATGACCATGTATATTTCTAGGAGACATCTGCAGAGTACTGGGTAAGCGGTGGTCACCCAAAAGAGGATGCCGCCTCCCACTGTAGCTGCCAAGGCCAGGGTCCTGCCTTGCAAGGCCAACAAACGAGTGCAGGAACGCCTCGCGGCGCCGTCCTTGGCGATAATTGTTGTCGTAGCTTGAATGACGCACGGCTGCAGCGTATCCTTTCACTGCACCAGCAACAGCTACCTAGCATCGAGTTTCATGTGTTTTCTACATTGTGCGCTGCCACGTCTCAGAGCAGTCAAATTATTTCAAACTTCGCAAATATGCCTCTCATGGAAATACATCCCGACGATTCTATTGCTTCAGCTGACCGCCCATCGTCATACAAGCACGCTTACGGCTCTTCAAGTCTTATCAGTTATACGTGGTCGTCGCGTCCGTCTCCAGTAGACAGCTTCCAAGAAGAACCACTTAAGCGTCCAGTTTGGGAACTCTTCAGGCCGCATCATTAATACTGTCGTGCCGCAAGGATCTGTGCTAGGGCCCATTATCTAAAATCTTATCAAAATCCGACGTGTCAGTCGCCAGCCGCGCGCACTACTAAATGTGTGTAGACGACACTGTGGTCTTCAGACGCAGCACTGGCCGACACTCCAGAGACACGGTTGATCGCGTAACGACGTTGGTTCTGTGGTGACCCTTGGCTTTCAACGTAGAGAAAAGACAAGACATTATCACTTGCCATTACAACACCTCGATTAAGATACAACACGCCTACGTTTATGGGAACCCAGTGCGATAGATCAGTCTCCTGTGTTACCTCGATGTCACGTTGAACATGCAGTTTACATGATGCCAGCACGTCCAGGAACTGTGGGGGAAAAGCGGAGGGTCGCCTCAAGCGTTTACATACGCTGGAACCCATTTTCAACGTTTACGTGACACTTCGCTGTCATCCTGCTCAAATAGTACACCGACTTGATCTGGAGTATGCCGCCGTAGTGAATGGGAATTCAGCGGAGCCACAGATCCAGCTACTACAGCGTGTCCGGCAAGATCTGCTGCCACAATAATCAGCACGTCATGAATGAAGGAATTAAGGAGACCATCAATAAAAGACAATCAAATGCAGCACGAAAATCACGGACTGATCAAAACGGAAGAAAAACCCGGAAGACTTTAGATTCAATACAATCGGGGCATATGGAAGAAGACTCTGCAAGGATTTCATTCTGCGCTACACTCTGGGGATACGCCGCATTAAATCGTCTTCGCCGCCGTGTGTTCTGCCCGCATTATGTCGCATCCCTCTTAATAAGGGTGACTTAGAGTCCCTCAACCGGCTCTGACCCTTGCGAAGATTGTTGCATCGTGCTTGCTTTCAGACATTTCACGATGTACGCGCCAACAGCCATCTGTCCGATGGAACATAAAACATGATTCTTCTAAAAACGCTGTCACCACATAGTGGTTGCACAGTTGTGATATGCCGCACGGGATTAGCCGAGCGGTGTCAGGCGCTGCAGTCATGGACTGTGCGGCTGATCCCGGCGGAGGTTCGAGTCCTCCCTCGGGCATGGGTGTGTGTGTTTGTCCTTAGGATAATTTAGGTCAAGTAGTGTGTAAGCTTAGGGACTGATGACCTTAGCAGTTAAGTCCCATAAGATTTCACACACATTTGAACATTTTTTTGAACAGTTGCGATATTGGCGTGCAAACTCCAGCCATCGTTGCCGCCTGCTGCGGAGCCCCATACACAGGAACGTTCGCTTAACGGTCTTTGAGGATACGCTGTTGGTAGCCATTTGGTTCAGCTGGGTGGTCGGTTGCTCAACAGTTGCACCTGTATTCGACCATACACATCTCCGCAGCCGTCGTGCACCCCAGCCATCTATGGCCGGTTTTGTATAGCGCCATTTTGTCATGCACGGTATACTTTAATCACGGCGGCATGTGAACAGTTTACATAGTTAGCCGTCTCGGAAATGTTTCCACCCTTAGCCCGAAAGCCAATGATCATGCCCATGCCCTTTTGGACGTCGGATAAGTCTCTCCATTTCCGCTCTACGACAAAGACTGCATTGTTTTCCGTAACCCGTACCCGACACTCTTTATACACCCTCCACTGCTAGTGCTGCCACCTGCGTCTGTGAGTGGTTACTGTACGTTGACGATGAACATAGGACGGTTGTCACCTTAATGCGACTGGATCTCGTACAAGGGGCGATCAAAAAATGTCCGTCTGAGGGCGTTTCTGCAGCTTACATGCAACCTAGGGCGAGTCTTACGCGGGTATGTCCGCGACAATTTAAGGCCAAAAGTCCGGGGAAACTGCGACAAGGGGTGCCGCTGCTTCATGATAACGCACGTCCCCATATCGCAAATGCCGTAAAGCAGAAGTTACGCCCACACAAGTGAGAATATCTCGAATATCCGCCCTATTGACCCCATCTCTCCCCATGCGATTACCACACCTTCGGTTCCTTAAAAATGGCCTTGAAGGGTTGACGATTCCTGTTGCGCGAGGATGTGCCGTAGGCAGCAGGACACGTGTATTTCACCAAACGTATATCAACCTGGTCCGTTTGTGAGATGATTCTCTCAATGTTCACGGCCATTTTGCTTGGTTGGCATGCCAATCCTGGGCTGTACGGCTTTCGAACGGAAACTTGCAAGATCCCCTCGCTTCTAAACTGATACTGTTATTACTCAGCTTAGCCGCGAGTCCGTAGTGGGTGGTATATGTGACGTACAGTATAACTGGTCAGCATTTCCGCCCGGAATTTGCGAGCGTAAGTCGGACCTTCCGTGATCCGCCTTGGTGGGTCGTGTCATCGGATTTCCTCCAACCGGTGCGCGGTGCAGCTCTAGTAAATGTCGTCCCGTGCAGATTCTTCATTGGCCCATTGGATGTCTCTGTCGGTGGAAGCTAATTATCTGAAATTGCTGTCGATCAACTTTGGGGTATCTATTTACTCGAAATTAAGATTCAGAATCCAGTAATATCACTTTTATTCCTATTAGATCAATAATGAAACACTCATGTCACAAACTACTCGTAACCGAGAGCACGGCTACCATCGAACAAGACAGGAAGAGCTCTTAACGCCGACTGCCGACTTTGGCGCGCAGTCCGTATCTGTTACTAGTTTCGTCACAGTTCGTGAATTTCCGATCAAGTTCGTTATTACTAAGATATGCATTTGTTAATGAACGGGTGTGAATTTTAACGAGGCAAAATTATGATAAATAGTTTTAAACATCCAGAGGCTCCTCCTAGTATTCATGTTGGGTTGGGTTGTTTGGGGAAGGAGACCAAACAGCGAGGTCATCGGTCTCAGCGGATTAGGGAAGGACGGGGAAGGAAGTCTGCCGTGCCCTTTGAAAGGAACCATCCCAGCATTTGCCTGGAGCGATTTAGGGAAATCCCGGAAAACCTAAATCAGGATGGCCGGACGCGGGATTGAACCGTCGTCCTCCCGAATGCGAGTCCAGTGTCTAACCACTGCGCCACCTCGCTCGGAAGCATTCATGTTGTCATAAATGACTTTAATTATTAAATATAAATAAACAAAATCGGTGACTTTGGCGCCAAGATGGCGGTACTTCCCGTCATGTATATTTCCCAGGCTAACGCTTGTTGCTACGGTCCAGCGCCGAGCCCCACCCCACTACGCGCGACATATGGTCGCTTCGTCACCTAGCCAGCCAGCGTGGGAAATGCTCTCCGACTCATGGCCGGCTACGGACTACAGCACTTCCTAACTATCGTGAATACATCAATAAGAGACAATAATTTATTAAAACTGGTAAAAATGTCTTCCTCACGTAAGAGCCACCTTATAAACTTTTTGATCACCCCTGATATTATCAAGCAGCTGTTCAGTATTCCTGTTAATTAGTTGGAACTGCACTTCATTGTTATCTTGTTGCCGCGGTTAGGCCGGTATTACACTATCAAATTTCTTTGTCCAATATCTTTGTCAAAGATATTTGATAGTGTAATAGGGATCTTTGACAAATGTCGTCCAATATTTGATCAAATCTAGGCCGAGGCCGTATATTTGATCAAAGAAATCGCTTGTCTTCTGTTCACTGCAATGCGATATGTTACCACGCGGAGCGCTAGCATCGCTGCAGCGTTCTGTCGTCTGTAGTGTTTTTATTACCATTGCCGGTAAATACAATCGGTGTGTGCCGACAACTACAGAATTAATAGAGATGCCTGAAGCTGATGAGGCGCTTTACAACGTGAGGCACCCTGAATACAAAAATAGATTAAGAAGATTGGAGACCTAATCTGACCTGACCTAACCTAACATAACCCTCTCATGTAGCAAGGAATCGGAGTGTTATAGTGAGTCTGTCTTCTGAAGATGTAGCAGTTCTTAAGTGAAAATTGTGCTTTGTGATATGAGGATACACTTCATTGAGCACATACAGAAATGTATGCTCATCCATTCTTAAGTAATTGATGTACGACTTGACGTCGTCCACTGTAAGCTCACGTAACAAGTTTTGTTGAATGCTTTTATCGCGTCGTCGTAAAACCCACGGCTCCACCCAGATTAGATTAGTTTTTCGTTCCATAGATCCGTGCTGAGGAGATCCTCGTGGATGTGGAACATGTCGATTTTTTTAAGCTGAAATAAAAATACTAATAATAGTATGAATAAATACAATACATCATTTGTTTCTATTAAAAATTTCGCCAATGGAGTAGAAGGAGTTGGCCAGTAGTAAGTCTTTCAGGCTCCTTTTAAACTGATAAACTGATCTTTATTTCTAACTAATTTTTTTATGTTTCCTGGCAAATTATTGAAGATGAGTGTTCCTGAGTAGTGGACCCCTTTTTGAACTAAAGTAAGTGCTTTTAAGTCCTTGTGCAGATCATTTTTGTTCCTGGTATTGTATGTATGAACTGAGTTGTTTGTTGGAAAAAGAGATATATTATTTATGACAAATTTTATTAAGAAGTAAATATACTGAGAGGCAGTAGTTAGTATACCCAGTTCTTTGAAGAGGTTTCTGCAGGAGGTCCGTGAATTTACTCCGCAAATAATACGTATTACACGCTTTTGGACCTTGATAACTTTTGTTTGACTTCAAGATTTACCCCAAAATATTATCCCATATGACATTATGGAATGAAAGTACGCAAGCTTTTTCATTTTTATGTTGCCTATGTCTGCTAACACTCGAATTGCAAATACAGATTTGTTAAGTCGTTTCTGCAGTTCTGTGGTGTGCTCCTCCCAACTGAATTTATTATCAAGTTGTAATCCCAGGACTTTTAAGACTGTCAACCTCGTATGTATGGTTCCATTTTTCCCCCCACTTCTTTTCCGCATGTGCACACAATGCAATTGGATTACGTAGAACTGCTGCGGCAAGTTGTTGTCAGCCATGTTGAACTTTGACGAAAAATTTGATGACAGTGTAATACCCCTTGTAGCGCTACGTCAAAGATCTTTGTCAAATATATTGAACGGAATATTGGATCACATCTTTGATCAAATCTTTGACAAAGAAATTTGATAGTGTAATACCGGCCTAAAGCTCAACGGTCACAACAGAGAATGAACAGACAGGAGGGAGTTCTGGCGCTCTTCACGGTTACGATTCCCATGTACATGGAATACTACTTTGTGATTGCAGCCAATAGGTGGAGTAATTGGTATTATTTATCCTTGTACATGTTCAACTTAAGAGATAACCACCACACCTTTCAGTAACGGGCTACATTTTCACAAGACCTTCACTCGGCTTTGTACTTCTACCTTCATAAATTTAATGATGTTCACATCACTTTAGACTAGCGGCAGAAGTACATTTAAAACAGCACACGCGTAAGACTTTTGCAGAGGCCCGAAACCGGTTAAAACACATGGGATTGTATTACATACTTGTATATGGCACTGAAATGTAGAGAAGAAGTACATCCACTATTAACAATCATACGATTTCCAATATCTAACGCTGAATATGATATTTTGAGAAAAATATGAGAAATACGGGATGCCATTTGGCAACGAAAGATGTTGACTGATTATTTAAGATGACGGAACCAATAATACAACGGCGTCCGATAAACTTCATAGTGATGTTATCTGTAGGGAGATACGAGGCGGCTCAATTAAATGTAAATATGTACGCCATTACATGAGGGGAACGTGTAATTGTATGTCAGATATGCTCTTACGCCCCCGAACTTAACCACCACCTCGGAAGTCTCTACAGGTTTCGAAAAGAACCGTGCGCCTTGCATCATGCAATAACGCCTCACTGCTAACCAAAGCCTTTTTTTCTTACGAAATATCCCAGCAAATCCCGTTTAGTTAATATATTTTCCGCAAGACGCGCTACATCCGCGACGATTCGAAACAATTTCGTAGATTATCCGAAAAGACGCTACTACAGCCTATGTTTATCGTGGCTAACTTTCCTTCCGTCCGGACCATAATACTGAAGTATAGCCGACCGTAATTGTTCGGTTTCGCGAATGAGGTGCTGGAGGCGACGAGCACAACATTTGCTGGCGTGTCCGCTCCCCAGCACGTTATCACTCGCCGGAGGCTATTCATGGTCACCTGACTGGGAGGGGCAGAT
This sequence comes from Schistocerca serialis cubense, assembly GCF_023864345.2. Lineage (NCBI taxonomy): Eukaryota > Metazoa > Arthropoda > Insecta > Orthoptera > Acrididae > Schistocerca > Schistocerca serialis. The sequence continues at coordinate 595,837,051 of NC_064639.1, forward strand.
AAATCCGCTAGCGAAGGCCGACCCGACCCGGCGTAGCCACGTTTGCTTTTCTCAGGCGCCGTGTCGGCGGAGCGGAGCAGCCTTCCGTGTAGGCAGCCACGCGTCGCACCGACCTACTCGGTCCTACCTAAACGCTCATTTGATTTCTTCCCAGAACAAGTATCTCGCGGTGTCCTCGTAATAAATATGGGAATTAAACGAGTGCCGGAAGTGAGTCACAGGCTCAAAGTGTTGCAACATAAAGGTACTGCAAGCCGCGATGTCGATACAATCTGTTAGTTATTTACTTCGTATATTTTCCGTCTTATGTGCAAAAACCAAATTTCAGAACTGTCCAAACATCAAGTGCAGTTGAACTTTGTAAAGCAACAGAAATGGAGACACAGATTGTACAGACGCTGCTAATTCAGACATTTGGCAAATTTAACGATAATCACTAGTAAATGGCTTCGAAAAAAAAAAATGCTGCATTCGTTTAATAAATATCTGATGAGGTAACATCCATGAAGAAATCACGTACTTGTTCCACAGATCAACTGGTATATACTTTTATGGGAATGAGTCAGCTTACAGCAGCAGTTCCCAATCTGAGGCGTAAAACTAAATTTTCGGAGGGGTAAAAACAATAAGCTTCCACCGTGTTTTGATCCCGGAATTACATAATTTTTAAAGGATCATTACTATTATCACTATTTAGTACGATTATAATAGTGATCATATAAGTTACCAATAGTTAATTTTTTTCAGATATTAGTATTAAACTGTGACACAACATAGTGAAATGAATGTATTAATTCCATCTTCCTTCTATAGTCCACCCATCAGACATACTTTGTACTTTTTATCATGCATCCATGACAGTAACATTGAGAGATACACATCACTTGTGTTCAAACAATGAAAATGTTCTCCGAGTTGTAGGTAGTTCCTGCTGTGGACCAGAAATTGCTTCATTATTCACTTCGGAAGAGATAAACGAATTAAATGGCAGCACAACTCAACAGTAACTATGCTGTAGGACCTATAAATTATTATTATTACTATTATTATTAGTGATATTGGTCATAGGCAAAGCATTAGCAGGCTGAACTCTCCCAATTTTTGTCATGTCAGAAGAAAGGGTCCAGAAATCAAGTGGTTTACAAATATCGAGTATATTATACACAATTTTAACTTGGTTGATTTTAAATGGGGGAGCAGGTGAAGCAAATGTCGGTAGGGAGAGTAATATTGGAGATGTAGCATGTTTTCAACAAGTGTCTGTCCTGCATGTGGCAAGGAGTTACAGGAGTTGTAAATAGCACTCGAAACGCACTGAGAATTTGCTTCATCATTCTATTAAAAAGGTTGCCAGAAATGAGCAGTACTAGTCGTCTCACTGTCTCATTAGTTCGTGGTTTAATGAAACGCTAATATAATTTACCTTTCGTTATTTTACAAATAAGTGTTATAAGAGAAAATTCTTTTTCATTGTAAGATTTACTTAGGCGCTAATACTGATGATGATCAGGGCCGAGGGCGGGTGTTCTAGCTAATATCTGCTTGCACTCTGAGATGTTGGTCTCGAAAAGGTTGGGAGCCACTTGTTTACAGTATATGTACACATTATTAGTATTATTATTGCAGAACATTACTTTTTAGTTCTAATCACTCAACTGCATTCAAAAACTATTTTTTAATTTTTTTTTACTGGCTATCAATTTTTAAATAAAATTCCGTCCATGGAGTAGAAGGAGTTGTCCATGAGAAATGATTCTAGGTTAGATCTGAAACTTGCTTTGATACCTGTTAGAGATTTTAATTTAGTAGTAAAATCATCAAAAATTTTAGTTTCTGCCTACTGAACTCCGTTCTAAGCCACTGACGGGTTTAATAGTGAGAAATAAATGACATTTTTTTACTCTAGTGCTTTAGGTATGGACAGCACTATCACTCTAAAAATTGTGATGTGTTGTTAATGACGAATTTCGTTAGCAAATGTATGTACTGTGACGGCGCAGTTAAAATGCATAACTCCTTGAAGAGGTACCTACGAGACGACCGCGAGTGAACACCCCAAATAATTCTTACTGGTCGTTTTTATGCAATGAATGCTTTCTTTATAAGTGGTGAATTACCCCAGGAAGTTATTCCGCCAGAGATTATTTAGTGGAAATATGGAAAATAAGTCAGGAGGTTGATTCTTTTTCTCCGAGACTAGCAATTATACGATGAGCAAAAGTAATTGAACTTATTTGTTTGAGGAGCTCAGTACTATGCTTCTTCCAGTCAAGAGTTCATCAATATGCTCACCCAAAAGTTTGGAGCAGTCTAACCTGTTTACTGACTCATCATTATGTGCTACATCAGTTGTTGGTATGTTGTACAGACCTGAATGCAGTGTGTTTTCTCAAAAATTAGGGAGACTACATTTTCAGAGGTTCATTTAACAATTCTTTGAAAAACATCATTGTCAATCTCTTCTGTTGCTTTATATCTCGTGGGGTTTATTGTAACTCCAGTATCATCTGCAAAAAATACTAGTTATGCTTGTTGGCTGTTAAGTAAAAGGTCGTTCACATAGTGTTGAATGCAACGCCCTCAAAGGTAACGTTATTTTATTGACTATTGAGGTGACCGATAGTTCATCATTGTAGGAATATATGGCAATAAACTGAGCCCAAATGAAACACACATATCACAGTAAATGGTGCCCAAACAGTGTACCCTTCCCCCTGGCGACAACACAGGCGTATATTCTCGCATGCAAAACGATCGTAAAGATGCCGAACGGCATCCTCCGATAGATTGTCCCAAGTATCTTGTCCCTTTTGTTGCAATTCGGCAATGGTTCATGCAGACGCTGAAGAACGAGTAAGTTCTCGCTTTGTCATGTCACATACGTGTTCAGCTGGCGAGAGATCACGTGATCTCGCTCAGCAGGGCAGTAGTAAACCAAGAAGAGCACGGCTGCGTCGCAGCAGCTGTATGTGGATGTGCCTTGTCCTGCTGAAGTAGCACACCACCTTCCTGACGATGAAACTGCTGTAGCATGGAGATAACAGCTTTCCCAATGTAGCTAGTTCCATTACCGTGCAGAAACAGCAGATGTGACCAGGAGTTATAGGTGATAGCCTTCCACACCATGAAGCATGGGATGAGGCCTATGTACCGTGGGCGAGTAAACTCTGGAATATGCAGCTCACTAGGTCCACGCCACACACGTATATGTCTATCACTCGCATACAGACAAAACCTATTCTCAACAAATTCAAATGGTTCAAATGGCTCTAAGCACTATGGGACTTAACATCTGAGGTCATCAGTCCCCTAGACTTAGAACTACTTAAACCTAACATCACACACATCCATGCCCGAGGCAGGACTCGAACCTGCGACCGTCACAGCAACGCGGTTCCGGACTGAAGGGCCTAGAGCCGCTCGGTCACAGCGGCAGGCTATTCTCATCACTGAAGACAACAGAGTGTCATTACACTCTTCAGTCTTCTCTTTCACGACACCGGAGCAGCCATGTTTGGCGGTGTTGTGGTGTCAGTGGTAGCCTGGCCAGATGCACATGTCATCTTAATCCTGCCGCAAGCAGTGGTCCCTGATGACACAACTGGTGCTACATGTGCCCGGATTTCGTCGCTGGATGATGTTTGCTAGGCCATCGCTGTTCGCACAGTGCGTCAGTCATGACGTTCGTCTGTACTACGCGGACGTCCAGAACCTGGTGTCTCGGTGTGGGAAAGTTCCACAGAGACTGTTGAAAGCAGCGACGTACCACCGATATATAGTGTGCAACACATGCAACAATCCGTCGATACGTCCATCCAATTTCCCACACGCCCACAATGCGACCCTGCTCAAATGGCTGAAGCTGTTCAGTGCGATCATTCACCGGTGTGTTGTACCCTAGAATGAGTGTTGTTAAACTCAGCATAGTTACTGCCAGCAGAGTCAAAACAGAGGGTGCACAAACAGGCCTCCTCAGCCCTATGATCGCAGATGACTCACTAATACTACAACCCCTCAATATGTACACATTATAGCCTGGCGCCATTGAACACAACCTTTGAGGGTGCTGCATTTTGTCCTCCAGCAGTATACATAAAGTATAGAAGTGGACCTAAAATTGAACCTTGTGTGACTCTCTTCGTTATTTCTTCCCACTTATCAAAATTTTCTCTCCTTATTTTATCTGAATTATTCAGCACAACTTTTCCTATTCTGTTTGTTAAGGGTGATTCAAACCAGTTGTGTGTAATCCATCAAATCCATTAAACGTAAGTAACGTAATTTACACAGTCAAATGCCTTAAAAAGATTGCAAAAATACCAAAGGGCGATATTATTTAAGGCTTGTAATATCTGGTGATTGACTGTATAAACAGCATTCTCAGTCGAACAACCCTTCCGGAATCTAATCTATGATGTACCAAGCAAATTGTTTCTTTTTAAATGTGAGGCTCCTGTTGAGTACATTTATTTTTCAAAAAATTTTGGAAAAGGTGTCGGTAGGGAAATACACCATTGCTTTTGGGGCATTCATTGGGTGTTTTAGAAACACATTGCTCAAAAGATGAATTCGAAATAGTTTCTATGGATGTGAGGAGGGCCATAGCCATCAACGTTACAATTGCTGTGGGCACGGAATCATCGAGATTGGACCATGGATAAATGTAAACGTGACGCCTAGTCGGATGAATCACGTTTCTTGTTACAGCAGGTCGATAGTTGTCTCCGGAGATATCGTCATTCAGGCGAACTGTTGCTCGAAAAATGCAGCACATCAGGGCAGTTGGGGCAGTATTACGCTATAGGGGGCATTCAGCTGGTCTTCCATGGGACCTGTGGTAGCTGTCGAAGGCACCATGGTGTCTGTGGATTACGTGAACATTCCAGCAGACCACTTGTACCCCTTCGTGCCCCGACGGCGACAGCATCTTCCAACAGGATAACAGTCCGTGTAAAAAGGCCAGAATTGTGCCGTAGTGCTGAACTGATGTCTTGACCACTAAATGCGTCTGATCTGAACCCTTTGAAATGCTTCCAAGACGCTGTGTGGTGTGAAATCCAAGCAGTCAAACCAGCGATTCGTAGTTTAGAGGTATTACGTGACCTGATAAAGGCCATCTGGTGCCACATACCGCCTCCGGAAACCTTCCAAGGGCTTGTCGCATACAAGACATGTAGGATCGATGCTGTCCTGCATTTCAAAGGTCAACCGACACACTCTCAGTCAAACGGCCAAAACGTTTTGGGGTCCCTGGTGTATAATTGAATAATACAATAAAAATTAAGGAAAATTTAAAGATAATAATTACATCGATTGGGCCACTTGTACAAAACTTAAATTTGGATGGTCGGGTGGGTATCGGAACCCGCATCCTTTTTAATGCGAGTCCAAAGTCGAAAACATGCGCTATCTCGTTTGGTAGCAGTCAACGTAGAGCAGATGCGAAAATTGTATTTGATTAGGTGGGTTTTCATTTTGAAGAGAATAATACGTTTCAAACATGTCAGGGACCGTTAATCTCGAAATAGAGACGTTCTACATTGTATATTTTATGGACTTTTTCTGCCTCGTTCTCGATAAGTAATTTTGTTAGCCATGTGGTATGTTGTTAGACTTTCCTGTATAAAATATTGGTGTGGATCGCTATTGTTTGATCTCCTTACACATGTGTCAAGCTGTGCAACAAAACAAGTTTCATGATGTTCAACTTTTGTACTACATGTCATGTTCTCTGCGACACGGTCATTGGAAAGATAGACCTTGCAATAAAGATCATCTTTAATAGAGCATCACCTGTTTTCCGCGCGTTATCTTCAGTTTACATAACCTTGAACGAAACATTATGTGAAGATTAGATTTCACAAAGTTTGGTTTGAGATACGTGTAGTCAATACACTTCGTTCTTTTACAAATTTTTGGGCTTTCAGTATTCAATCCAATTTCGTTTTTGCCGTAAAATGCACATTTACTGAGACATCAATTAATGAGCAATGCAATATCTAAGAAAGGAAAGGAGAAAGGAAAATTAGAATTTTAAGTCCCGTTGACAATAGCGTTTTTACATACTAGGCAGAAGTGCGGAATGAACTACTATGGTGTTGCAAATCAGTCATTGGGTTTTCAAAAGAGTCAGTCTCGCTTTCGCATTACGTGAATTAGTAAAACAAAACGTATAAATACGGATGTTCGGAGCGGTTTTTATAGCAAGCCCTTTTCAATCCCGAAGAAGGAGTGAAAGTTATGGTTCAGCCCGCCTTTGATGACGATGTCCTTAGAGACATGCCCGGATTGAAGAAGTATCATGAATGAAACCGGCTGTGTATTTTTCAAAGGAACTACCCTGGTATTTGTCATGAGCAATTTAGGGAAGACACCCAAAACCCTAATCTGGATCTTTGTTTGCAGATCTGAACCGTCGTTCTCCAGAACACGAGTCCAGTTTCTTACATCCTGCACCAGCTGATTCGCTAACACCGAAGCAGCTCATGCTGACAGAATGACAGGTAATGAACAAAGTATTTATTTTTAAAGTATCCCTGAGCATAGTTCCCCCTCTATTCACGGAGAAATAGTGGATAACACTAATCAAAACGCCTCCACAAATAGAAATCTGCGTCTGTCACAATGGCCATGCAGAAACCTCTCACTGCTCGCAGTCGCTGCGACGCATGAGTGCTGTTTACAAATTGTTGCCAGAATGATTCTAAACTGTTGTCAAATTGTTTCCATATCTTTAATTTCCGGAAATCTTTTGACACCGTTCCTCACAAGCGACATCTAATCAAATTGCTTGTCTATGGATTATTGACTCAGTTGTGCGATGGATACGTGATGACCTGTCAGAAAGGTCCCATACGTATTAATTGACGGAAAGTCATCGAGTAAAACAGAAATAATACCTGGCGTTCCCCAAGGAAGAGATATAGACCATCTGCTGTTCCTGATATAAATTAGCGACATAGGAGACTATCCGAACAGCCCTCTTAAATTGTTTGCAGGTGATACTGTCATTTACCGTATTGTTAAGTCATCAGATGATGAAAACCAATTGCAAAATGATTTAGACAAGATATCTAGAGGGCGCGAAAAGTGGCAACTGACTCTAAATAATGAAAAGTGTGAAGTCATCTACACGACTGCTAACAGGAATCCGCTAAATTTCGGTTACACGGTAAATCAAACAAATCTAAAGGTTGTGCGTTCGACTAAATACTTAGGGATTACAATTACGGATAACTTAAATTGGAACGATCACGCAGACAATGTTGTGAGTAAAGTAGGACCGCGTTTTATTGGCAGAACACTTGGAAAGTGCAACAGGTCTATTAAAGAGACTGCTTACACCATGCTTGTCCGCCATCTTCTGGAGTATTATACGTTTCCTTTAATTTACGTTTATGGTTACAGACTTTTTGTAAACAGATTACCGGTTTTGTTCTATAATGACCATCATCAGATCTGCAGCAAAACATGGGAAAAACATAAATACACTCGCAGATTGTCTACAGCTTAAAAACAATACATAGACCATAATGAAAATTACTACTGACAAGTATATGCATTTGTGCGCTTTAAGTATGAAGAGGCATACCTGTTTTATAAAAACAAAGTCCTAATGTACTGCAGCCATCATGGCATCGTCAATCAGAATCAGCAACAGCATCGTCAAATATATATAAATAACATCATATGCACGAGTCATGTTGTCAGTAGCACTACTGTTCAGAACAAGCCGCCGTACAGTAGACACAAGATGTTTGTGTTGTAAGTTCACCAGATGTCGCTAATGTCGGCATACACTAGTTTTCAATAATTAATTGAACAGCGAAAATAAAGGGGAATACAATAGTTGAAGTCTGTAATGTGCTGGAGTATTCCTGTGCAGTGTGAGATTCTCATCAGAGTGGATTGTCGGAGGGCATTGAAAAAGTTAAAAAAAGTGCAGCTCGTTTTGAATTATCGTGATACAGGGGAGAGAATGCCACGGACATGGTACATCCATTGAGGTGGCCATCATTAAAACAAAGGCGTTTTTCGTTGCGACACTATCTTCTCATGAAATTTGTCACTCACTTTCTCCTCCGATAACGAAAATATTTTTTTGGAACCCACCTCCATAGGGAGAAATGATCACGTAATAAAATAAGACAAATCAAAGTTCGGAAAGGAAGATTTAGGTGCTCGTTTTTCCCGCGCGCCGGTTGAGAGTGGAACGGAAGAGTAATGGCTTGAAGGTGGTTCGGCGAACTCTCTCTGCTAAGCACGTAACTGTGAACTGCGGGGTCATCACATAAATGTGGATTTAGGCTGTCGTACAACCATGCTATAGTATCTTAAAGCTAGAACCTCGCTATCCTGGATGGAATTTCCCGATACAGTTCACGTGAATGTACCGGGGTTGGGCAAAAATACGGAAACACGGCGAGAAATGCATGTTTGAATACAAATGCAACTGCTAGCTATACCTGCAGGTTGCGCTGTTGCATTTGACCACGAAGAGCACCTTTGCAATGTTCTCAGTACGTTGCAAGTGTCCGTCGTAGACATAACAGTGGTGTGTGTATCTGGGAGTGCATGATGTCAGAGCTAAGTGAATTCGAACGAGTGCAAGTTCTTGGTGCTCGTGTGACGGGTGGTTCCATAACCAAGGCAGCCGAAGTGTTTGGTGTTTGAAGAGGCATCTTATGGAAGATTTATACCGCACACAGGGTAAGCGAAAAACATTATCTACTTCTACATCTACATTCATACTCCGTAAGCCACCTGACGGCGTGTGGCGGAGGGTACCTTGACTACCTCTATCGGTTCTCCCTTATATTCCAGTCTCGTATTGTTCGTGGAAAGAAAGATTGTCGGTATGCCTCGGTGTGGGCTGTAATCTCTCTGATTTTATCCTCATGGTCTCTTCGCGAGATATACGTAGGAGGGAGCAATATACTGCTTGACTCCTCGGTGAAGGTATGTTCTCGAAACTTCAACAAAAGCCCGTACCGAGCTACTGAGCGTCTCTCTAGCAGAGTCTTCCACTGGAGTTTATCATCTCCGTAACGCTTTCGCGATAACTAAATGATCCTGTAACGAAGTGCGCTGCTCTCCGTTGGATCTTCTCTATCTCTTCTATCGACCCTATCTGGTACGGATCACACACCGGTGAGCAGTATTCAAGCAGTGGGCGAGCAAGTGTACTGTAACCTACTTCCTTTGTTTTCGGGCTGCATTTCCTTAGGATTCTTCCAATGAATCTGTCTGGCACCTGCTTTACCGATAATCTATTTTATATGGTCTATTCTATCGCTTGCGCCTATGTCCCGCATTTTGCGCGGGGTTGGCGTGGTTAAATCGGATTTGGCATGTTAATGTGAAGGGGTGGCTGGATGCCCTTCCTGCCGCCACCCTGTACCACCCGGGACGGAATCAGAGTACTCCATCTGTCTGCGTCCAGTGTAAATCATGGAAAAGTGCGGATGTGTTTCAAAAGTCTGTGAGTCGTGTAAGTGAGGCGGGACGTGGGACCAGCCCGGTATTTACCTAGGGGGATGTGGAAAACCGCCTAAAAACCACATCCAGGCTGGCCGGTACACCAGCCCTCGTCGTTAATCCGGCGGGCGGATTCGATCCGGGGCCTGCGCGCCTACCCGAGTCCAGGAAGCAGCGCATTAGCGCTCTCGGCTAACCTGGCGGGTGATCAATTTTACATGGTCATTCAATTTTAAATCATTCCTAATGCCTACTCCCAGATAATTTATGGAATTAACTGCTTCCCGTTGCTGACCTGCTATATTGTAGATAGATGATAAAGGATCTTTCTTTCTATGTATTGGCGGCACGTTACACTTGTCTACATTGAGATTCAATTGCCATTCCCTGCACCATGCGTCAATCGTTGCAGATCTTCCTGCATTTCAGTACGATTTTCCATTGTCACAGCCTGTCGATATACTACAGCATCATCCGCAAAAAGCCTCAGTGAACTTCCGATGTTGTCCACAAGGTCATTTATATATACTGTGAATAGCAACGGTCCTACGACACTCCCCTGCGGCACACCTGAAATGACTCTTACTTCGGAAGACTTCTCTCCGCTAAGTCACAGTGAGGACGAAAGTGGGATTTAAGTGATGGTGAGGGAGGGTCTGTGAAGAAAATTATGACGAAAAATAAGGGGATGGCAGCAGCATAAATCACTGCAGAATTGGATGTCGCGCTCGCGAACCATGTGAGCACCAAAACAGCACGAAGGGAGCTCAATAAGCGAGGAACTGCAGGGCGAGCTGGAATACAAAAACCTCTCATTAACGATGCAAATACCCGTAACAGGAAAACATGGTGCTGAAGTCATAAAAACGGGTCTATGGAGCGATGGAAGAAAGTCATTTGGTCGGATGAGTCTTGTTTCACATTGTTTTCAATTTCTGGCTGAGTTTACGTCCCAAGAGCGAAACATGGCGAGGGTTAGATGGTGGTCTGGACAACCATATCGTGGTATTCCATGTCCCTCCACGATTACTCCGTAAGGTCGCAAGACTGCTAAGGATTGTGTGACCATTTTTGCTGACCATGTCCATCCCATGGTACAATGTATGTTTCCCAATGATGATGTCGTGTTCCAAGACGACAAGGGCGCTGTTGATACATCTCACGTGGTCCAGGACTGATTTTGTGAGCACGGGGATGAATTGTCGCGTCTCCCCTGGCCACAAGATCTCAGTATTATTGCTTTGGAGAGAAGGGTGCGTGACGAGTATTCACCTCCAACATCGTTATCTGAACGTGCCGCTACTTTGCATGAAGAATGATATAAGACTCTCTTGATAACCCAACAGGTCCTGTATTTATCCATACCGAGAAAGAATTTGGCACAATATCCCTAAGGAGGACATCCAACAACTCTATCAGTCAATGCCAAGTCTGATAACTGCTTACATAAGGGCAAGAGGTGGAAAAATGAATCCGCTATTGACCTGCTCAATTTGTGAAGATCTTGCTCTTGCACTGAGGCTTCATGAATGCTGTTCCTTTGCTGTTATACTATTCGATACACGCCGGCGTATAATACGAGGATGGTTTGAAAAGTTCTCGGAACGGAATAGAAAAAAAGCACTTACATCACTGAAACTTTTTTTATTTTTCAATGTAGTCTCCTTGTAGATTAATGCACTTGGTCCAACGATGTTGCAGTGCCTTGATCCTATCTCGAAAATGAGTTTCCTCCAGGCCTGCAAAATAGTTTTCAACTCCGGTTATCAATTCTTCGTTTGAAGTGAATCTTCGTCCACGAAGACAAGTTTTCAGTTTTTGCAAGAGATGGAAGTCTGACGGAGCCATATGAGGTGAATAAGGCGAGTGTGGCAACAATTTATACCTTAGTTCGTGTAATTTTGGCATGGCGACAGCACGTGTGTGGGCGCATTGTCTTAATGGAAGATGACTTTCTTCCATGCTAAACCAAGTCTTATCCACGTATATTTTGGTGCAATTTATCCAGGAGGTTAGCACAGTATTCTCCAGTATTTTGTTTCCCAGTGGAGGGATAATCTACAAACAGAATCCCCTTCTTCAATTCATCAACATACCGTAGAATCCCCTTCGTCTCCCAATACACTGATGCCATGACCTTTCCCGCCGAAGGAATTGTCTTTGCTTTCTTTAATGGCGGAGAATCAGCAAGTTTCCACTGCTTTGACTGTTGTTTTGTCTCTGGGGTATAGTAGGGCACCCAAGTTTAATCTGTGGTCACAAATAGGCGCAAAAAATCTTGTTCGTTTCTCCTAAAACGGGCCAAACATTGTTCCGATGTGTCCATCCTCATGCGTTTTTGATCCAGGGTCAAGAGTCGCGGCACCCATCTTGCAGATAATTTTTTTCATTTCTAATTCTTCAGTTAAAATGTGATATACCCTTTCAGATGACATCTGGCAAGCGTGAGGAATTTCGCACTCTTTTAATATACGCTCCTCCATGACCATTTTGTGCACTTTTGCAATGATTTCTGGAGTAGTGACACATCTTGGCCGACCACTGCGCGGAACATCATATAAGCTCTGCCGACCAAATTTAAAGTCATGTGTCCTCTTGGCAACAGTTGAATATGAAGGAGCAGAGTCCCCCAGTATTCTGGAAATCGGTATGAATGTCGTTTGCTTTCATACCTTTCTTTACGCAGTCCTTAATCACTGTCCGAATCTCGATTTTTTCCATCTCCGAAATCACTACGCGGGAACAACAGAACCACGTCACCAGCACAGCTCTCTTCCAAGAGCACTGACGTGGTACGTGTTTACAGGCAACAGTTCAATGAATACCACGTGAACAACTCGTTGCGCTAGCGCTGACCTCTCGTGGTGATTCCGAGAACTTTTCAAACCACCCTCGTACAACGCTCTTATTCCTAGGTCTTCCGTATTGTTCCACTTCGAACATATTTATCCACCAAATGGAACTAAAATTAATGTAGCAGAGTAGCAACGTTATCTCCCAAATGGAAATTCGATGGCTCGCTAACAAATTGTTACTACGTCAACCAGGCTCTCGCCCAGTGATCGATGTAAACAACAGCCAGACGAATACAGCAGCACCATTCATTACTGCACGCAGTGGCTTCTTGCCACTGCACACGTTGTTCACGTAATCGTTGAAAAGACGCTTGGCAGAATCATATTTTGCAACTGAGCAGATCCAACCTCTACCCTTAGGCCCAACTCACGTGTTCTAGTTTACGCCGATGTGTGTCGGATCGTGGGACATCATGTCAACAGTTTGCTCCCAATATTTTCAACAAAGGCAAGTGTGCGAATTGCTTTCGTCCGAAAGAGGAGCACAGCGCTGAGGTTCTGGAAAGCAATAGATTCAACATACCCTTGAGAACGGCTATAAGGACGAAATCATGACTGTGTAAAATAAGTGAACAATTAACCGCCAAATGGCGGAAATCTCTTTTAAAAAGCAAATATAGCTGTGCGTGTGAGATTTCCATGTTCGATGCTGTATTAGCCCCAGGGCACTTGTAGAGTCATCACAGTACTGCAGCACCAGGCGACAGCCACCTGTCACAGAGTAACTCCGTGACGCGGGAACTGGAGGTCGTGTTTACGCCAGCACTTGTACGTGCGTCAGAGGGAAGAGTGCAGCTCAGCTGTGTACCGTGGGAGGGGCGTATCTCCTTGACTGCGAATCCCTGGCAGCCTTGAGCCACTGGGTTCAAGCCTCGGCGGCGGGAAACGGTACGCTAAGCGCGGAGCGCAGACGGTGGCGCGATGTGCTGACGCTGTAAAGAGATAATCGTTGTCTATCAGGTGGCCTGAGTGCGATTTACGGAGTGGTACACTCATACAAATTCTTCTTTACTTACTCGTCATTTACAGTGGATGGCTTATTCAGCAATAAGTGGATCAGTGACATCTTCGGCATATCGAGATAAGAGGAGCGAGCTAGAGATGTTCCGATTGTACAGCTGCCAGTGAGTCTTAAAATAAGGACGTAAGAGGCGCTAGATAAGGATGTTCCGATTGTACAGCTGCCAGTGAATCTTAAAATAAGGACATAAAAGGCGCTAGATAAGGATGTTCCGATTGTACAGCTGCCAGTGAATCTTAAAATAAGGACAGAAGGCGCTCCATATCATATCACCTAGCATTTTTTGGCCAAACAAAGTATACCTGACGTGTAAAATTTTATAAAGTAAGTTTGTAATGGTAATAATAATTCATGCCGAAAGGGTCAAACTTGTTACGATGTGAATGACGCCGTAACTTTTCGTGAGCGTTAAATATCCGCAAGATAATTCGAATGTATTAAATCAAACCTTTTGGCTATAAGAATGTTTATATTACCGAGTTGTTATAATTAAACTTTCCTATTTAACACGTTATAACACGTAAAACTAATTAGCGTACTAGTAACAAACTTTGTAGAATTAATATCAACGACATGGAGAAGAGAAATAATGCAGAATCAGTTGAACTGAAACGCACTCAATGTGCTGCTACGGTACATCATATCATTATATACCAGTACCATACTGCCACAAAAGAGGCTCAATATGGCTCCCATCAGTGTTCAGAAGAGCCTGAAAGCGCAGGATTGCATTTTGCACAGCAGAACGAAGCATGTCCGTAGGTCTGCTGGCTACCTCTCTTGATATGCTGCGCTTCAGATCACCACATTTGTGAATACCTGGTAAACGCTCTCCTTCAGGTGGCCCCACAGCCAGAAATCACATGGAGTGAGATCAGATGATCGTACCGGCCAAGAATTTGGAAACGACCGGCTGATAATATTTCCAAATGTGTTTCGGTGAAGTAGGTGAACTTCACGAGCGATGTGCGGTGGGCCAACTTGCATGAAAACTGTTCAGTTCAATGCGTCTCTTTCCTGTAGGGCGGGTATGACATGCTGGCGAAATATATCGCAGTAATGCTGGCCAGTCACACTGCACGTCTTTACTCCTTGAGCGCCAACTTGTTCGAAAAAGAAAGTGTCAATGATGAAAGCAGCCGTGAAGCCACGCCGTACAGTGACAAGTTCACCACACTTCATGCACAGTGACTGGAGGTGAGGACCTCCAGTCTCGGCAGTTGTGTGTGCTCACCTCACCCGTCAGAGAAAAATGAACTTCGTCTGCCCATAGGATGGTCCAGGGCCAACCCTCGTCAAATTCAATCCTTGCGAGAAAGTGGAGAGCGAAGTCAAGACGCCGTTGTGCGTCCTGTGGTGGATCCTGCAGCGATACCATTTGAGAATAGTTCGAAGTATTTTGCGTACAATGGACCACGGGATGTTCAACTGTCGTAACACAGCACGCGCAGGGCCTGACGATCTGGAATTGCGCGCGGCGTTGTCTATCATAACAACAGCGATTTCATCAACCATCTGTGGTACATCTTCTTCATCATGCTCCGCACAGCAGGTGGAGAAAGGGGATCCTTCTGTAATCTTTTCAGCAGGCGATATTCTCGAAGTGCATCTGCAGAGTTTCGTTGTTTAGATTATAGAGCTTCATCAATAATACCCTGCTCCTTTTATCCAAACTCATGCTGACACGTCAACAAGTGCACTGCGGCCGGCCAGGTCTATGGGAGTATGATTCACGATGACTAATCACGGCACCTGGTGGCCGTAGCTGGAACTTCACGGTGGTGCTGTGAAGCATGGGAATCATGCACCCCCTATTCTGCACATTAATATTACCAAGTTTGTGACTCGTACGGTAGTTAGTTTCCGCGCTATAACGTGTTATATAGGAGAAGTTTAACTGTAACCACCCGGTATATTTAGCGCTACGAACATTCATTCGTCAGTGTGTGTAACAGATAGAGTATGCAGGTTAACATGCACTATCTGAACGAAAGTACCGGTGTTGACCACCAGATGTAACTAAAAGTGGACCCGCCAGTTCAAAAGGAGGCGGATAGTATTGTTTTGACGGTAGAGAAACGGTAACTGCAGAATGGGTCGATCAGGAGGGTTCAGCGACTTCGACCGTGGACTAGTCAGTGGATGTCACCTGAGTAACAAATCCATCAGAGACATTTCAATTCTTCTTAAGGTGCCCAAGTTGATTATTGGTGGCATGATTGTGAAGTGAAAACGCTGAGAAACAACCATGGCTAAAGACCTTGTGTACTGACGGATGGGGTCCATCGAGCATTTTGGAGGGTTGCTGTAAGATATCGCACGAAATCCGCGGAAATTCTCACTCTTGAATTACAAACTGCTAGCAGTAGTCCGCCAGCAGAATGTGGGTAGGGATTTAAAAACAGTGGAGTACAGTGGTGGAGCAGCCCTTCTTCAGCCGGATATTGTTGTAGTCATTGCTTAATGACAATTGTGAATGACTAGTGATTTGGAGTGATGAATCACGATATACTCTGTGGAAACCCGATGGAAAGGTTTTAGTTTACCGAATACCTAGAGAATGTTGTTTAGTGCCAATAATTAAGTATGGAGGAGACGGTGTTATGGTGTGGGGGTGTTTTTAACGTGGAAAGTATGTGGTCCCCTTACTGCGCTTAAGAAAACACTAAATACCGAAGGATGTGAACACATCTTCCAGCAATCTGTCCTGCGTACAGTAGAGGAACGTTTTAGAGACGGTGATTGTTTGTATCAGCACGACACAGAGCCCTCCTCATAAAATAGCACCCGTAAGGCAATGGTTTGTGGACAACATCCCTCAAGTGGACTAGCCTGCCCATTAAGTCTCGAACTGAACCTAATGGAACACGTTTGCGACGAGCTGGAACGTCGACTTCGCTTCAGATCCCATCGTCCAACATCACTTTCTCTGGTTTCGGCTGTTGTGGAAGAACAAGTGCCATTCCTCCACAGAGATTCAGACGCCTGGCTGTAAATATCTGCAGCCGAGTTCGAGCAATCATAAAGCCGAAGAGTGGACACGCCTCATATTACTTTTGATAAGATAATGTATGTGATAGAAAATAACCGTACAAAGTACACAGAGGACAGCAAAATGAGCAGAAGTAGAGGCTGTATAGTTGTCACCATTTTAACTTTCTCTGTTTACCCCTTCAACTAAGTATCTCGAAGCAAAATAGTTCTGTTCATACGGAATGCTTTTTCTTAGTTGAGTAATCAATGTATGAATCCAACTGCTAGCTGTAACGTCACATGTTGCTTCTTGTTCGGATGGCGAAAAGCAGAGCAGGCCCGACATGTGTTTCATGTGTAGTAGTCTTCTGCAAGCAAGTACTGGGATCACAGTAGATAACTGTATGTGAGATGTTTGGAGAGTTAATCGATGTGGAGTAAACACCTGAAGATTATCATTTTAAAAACAAGGAAATATCTATGTTTGACTGAATTATGAGAGTCCCACTCAGAGATCCTAATAACATTTATGCGGCAGGACATTTCCTTCACAAATGGGTTCCCTGTTTATCTGTTTTCAGTGTTTCTGAATATTACATTTCTGTGCGTTCTTGCATGACTCTCTAATTTCCTCCGTGTGTTGCAAGGTTTACTATTTTCGTTCTAGAGAAGAACATGGAGTTTACATACGTGCAACTAAAGTATGATACGATGCACAAAAATGGTTCAAATGGCTCTGAGCACTATGCGACTTAACTTCTGAGGTCATCAGACGCCTAGAACTTAGAAATATTTAAACCTAACTAACCTAAGGACATCACACACATCCATGCCCGAGGCAGGATTCGAACCTGAGAGCGTAGCGGTCGCGCGGCTCCAGCCTGTAGCGCCTAGAACCGCACGGCCACCCCGGCCGGCCACGATGACCAATTCACGGGATTTTGCATTCAGTCTTGCTCTTTTGCAACTAAGACGGAAGTGATTTCCTCTTACTGTATTCTTACGGTGTGGTAGCCGATGAAGATATTCTGTAAAAATATGTTCTGTATGTCTAAATATCTACCGGGAATTACTAAAAGGTTCAAACTCAGTGTAATTAATTTGACGAAGGCAGTGAGAATACCTGTACCGAAATTGTACTTATATTACATCGTTCTTGAAATATATTCAACTAATTGAGAGTTTGTACAATTTTCGTACTACTAACAAATTCTCCGTTGTCACAACTGACTAAAATTGTCGCTATTCGAAAATGCATTGTCTCCTTACTATGCCTTAATATCTGTTGCTTAATAACATTACCAAAACTTCTCTCATCCTCAGAGTGCACTACTCTCTACGACTAAACATGTCATTATTCGAATCTTTCACCACGTGGCAGCTATTTACTCAATCTACTGGACAAAATCCTTTTATGTACAGCATTTTTCCAACATAGATGAACTGTACTTCTCCTTTATATTTCTCTTCTTTCCTATTTATTTAACACTAGCTTAGCGCCAGCTGATTCGCTCACGTAGACTGTATTGTCTGCACAGATTTTTGGTTTTTATTTAATCGACTTTTTATGTTGTACACATAATTAATTGCAACATATTTTAAACTCTTCGCTACCTTGGCCTGCAAGGTCGCCGGGTGTCTCGCCAGTTGAGAAGGTTTGGAGTATTATGGGCGACCCTCCAGCGAGCTCGGGATTTTGACGATTTAACATGTCAGTTGGACAGAATCTGGTGCGATATGCCTCACGAGGATATCCAACAACTCTGTCAATCAGTGACAAGCCGAACAACTGCTTGCATAACGGCCAGAGGTAGATCAACACGTTATCGACTTACTCAATTTATGAAGGTCTTTCTTCTGAATAAATTATCCAACTTTTCTGAAACTGTAATAATTTGTTTATCTGTGCATGTGCATCACATCTACTGATTTCCATCCCATTCGGATAATTCCTACGTGGTGTGTCTTTTTTGTTTTAGAGAATATTTGCATAAATATTTTCGTCCCTTATTTTACCCCCTTAGGGATTGAATTTCCAAAAGACACTGAAAAACAATTTTTTTACATTTCTAACCGAGAAGGCAAGTACAAAATTTCAGAGATTTAGTTCGAAAATGATTTCACAATGCAATATTTCCATTAAAATTTTCATCCCCTATTTTATCCACTTGGGGCTGAATTTACAAATATACTGGAACTCGTATTTTTTTAATTTCTAACCGAGAAGTCAACTAAAATTTTCTTAGATTTGGCTTTAAAAATATTCACAATGAAATATTTTCATGAAAATTTTCAGCTCCTATTTCACCCCCCTTAGGGAGTGAATTTCCAAAAACACTGAATCACTTTTTTTTATTTCTAACCGACAAGTCAAGTACCATTTTCCATAGACATATCTTTAATATTTAAGAATGCTTTAGTAGCTATTTACAATGATTTATTTTCAAGGAAAACTTTCACCCACTGCTCACCCACGTAGGGGTGCTAAAACACGTCGTTCGAACTTCAAAATTTCATCAGTAGCGACATACTTTCAATAAACCTTTCATCCCGTATTTCACAACCTTAGAGATGCAATTTCGAAAAATCCCTTCTTAAACGATGCCTACAGTACAAGATCAATCCCTTTCCAACTTTCAGTGATGTATCAGTCAATCAGGATGTTCGCATTTATAAACGAGTATATTGATTGAAACTTCCTGGCAGATTAAAACTGTATGCCGGACCGAGACTCGAACTCGGGACCTTTGCCTTTCGCGGGCAAGTGCTCTACCACAATCTATATTGATTAATTCCGACTGCCAGTCTCTTTCGTGTTTTGACGTTATAACATTGACTAAAAGACATATCGTCGAACTCTGAAAACAGTTAAATTTATAATCAAGTGATCCCTTTACTGTTGGAGAAATCAACATGGATGTCCTAATTTTAAAAGTACAAGAGAGTGTAGGATATCCACGTCGGCATTTTCTCTACGAAACCTGTGGCTGGTTTCGGAATCACGACAAAATACTGCCTGTGTGAATCGTAGGAAATGTGGGTGTGGGTGTGCGTGCGACCGCGCCTTCTAGAAATTCCGTACAACCGACTGTCACATATACGAGGCACGTTCAGCAACAAATTTTTTTCTGGATGCAGGTTGTTCAGGATTCCAACACATGATATTATTCTCCACTCTTTTGAATGCAAGACCCAATTTTTTTTAACATAATCTCCGTTCAATTCGCCGGCCGTTGTAGCTGAGCGGTTCTCGGCGCTTCAGTCTGGAACGGCGCGACCCCTACAGTCGCAGGTTCGAATCCTGCCTCGGGCATGGATGTGTGTGATGTCCTTAGGTTAGTTAGGTTTAAGTAGTTCTAAGTTCTAGGGGACTGATGACCTCAGATGTTAAGTCCCATAGTGCTCAGAGCCATTTGAATTTTTCTCCGTTCAATTCGACGTCCTTACGCCTGTACGCCTGCATTATACCACTCTTCTAGTAGACGTCGAAGGCAATTTCTTGTTGCATCAGCAACCTCTCCACCATCCACATACTGCTTCCCGCGGAGTGCATATTCCATTCGGCCAAACAGATGGAAGTCGGAAGGTGCGAGATCCGGGCCGTAGGGTGGATGTGAAAGAAGAGACCAAAAAGTTTTGTGAGCTACTCTCGGTTGCGCAGACTTGTGAGAGGCCTTGTGTTGTAATGGAAAGGAGAAGTTCGTTTGTATTTTTGTGGAGACGAGTACGCTGAAGTCGTTTCTTCAATACGCTTCAGAGATGGTCCTTGCACCATGAGGGAGGACATCGAACACAACCCGTGGTTCAGCACCTGTGATGATGTTCGACAAAAAAATGTCACGATTTGACTCGTAACGCGCAAGCATCTCCGCTCAGATGGTCCTTCGTTGCTCTTTATGGTCGGTGGCGAGGAACCTAGCGTGTACACACCTTTGAGTACCCCAGTTTGTGGACGATTGTGTCAGCACTACCAACAAAGACGTCCAGTTGTGCAGCGAGGTGTTTGATGGTGATCCGTCGATCACCTCGAATGGGAGTGTCCGCACGTTCCAACATTGCAGGAGTCACAGCTGTTTGCAGCCGGCCGGCACACGGGAGATTTGCGCGACCTTGTTGCGATGATGACAGACGCGTCGCCCAACGACTCACCGTGCTTTTCTTCACTGCACGTCACTGCGAGCGCCTGCGAATATCTGCGATGTTCTGGTTTTCTGCCAAAAGAAACTCAATGACAGCTATGTGATGGGAACGTACCTCAGTTACGATGCCACCTATCGGACTTTCATGAAAACTGTAGGGTCTGAAGCCGGAATATTCCACGATGTCTCACAAAAAATTCCACATTATATGAACCGAAATTGGCCGAGAAAAACAAATTGCGCGTTACTTATTGAACGCCACCAGTACAACGCACAGACTTACTAAAACTGATTAGACCGCTCACTGGCGCTAGTGTAGAGCTCCCGCAGTGAGGCCGCTATTTGCAAGGCAACGCTGTTTTTGCACTTAGTAAATTATGTCTTATATCCGATGAATCGTCACATATACAATAACTTAACAGATTCAAATAACGTTCATGTGGATTTTGCATCCCTGACCTTAGAAAAACGTGTGAAAATGAAATGGCTCGTTCAAGTGGTAGCCGAGATTACAATTATTCGAGTCCAAGCTAGTTGAATGAAAAATTCGAGAAAGGAAAGTACGCAGATAAAATAATATCATACAAGAATGAAAAATAATCGCAAAACACAGACGCAGACTATGTCCCGGGAAATATTAAACAAGAAGCGACAGTGAAAAATTTAGCGAATGATAAACTAATCTACTATACGCTGCTTCATAAGTTTATGCAATTATCTTGAGTCGAAAACTTGACACATTTTCGCACAAACTTGTAACAAACGAACCCCACGTTCTTGAATAGATATTTATAACCTCCCGTCTGTTGATGGAGATCTAATACAAAAACTTAGGAAACTACATTCGTTTGAGACAGCGTTATTACCCACGCAGAGAACACGGCAACTGCCATAACCATGTTTTCCAGAGACATCGTTCAGTGGACGAGGAGTCAAAATAAGCGAACACATATCTCGGCTTATCCTAGATACTCTACCTGTTCTGAGAAAACGACGGTCAACGTTTTCCAAGTAATTTTGAGGCGTTTTCTGGCGCGACACTCGTGGCACAGTGGCTACCGTCGTGATATGTCATTTATGCGCCACGTGTTCGTAACCCGTTATGATTTTATTCGTGTTTTTTTATTTTTTCATGCATCTACCCATGTTCGTAGAAGATCACTAAACGAATGTTTCTTTTCAAGTTAGCGGATTGTAAAATTACGGATGAATTGTAAAATTACAACTGGGTTTCACTATGTCATACATTATGTATGGTATTTTCAGGGGATACAACATTTTTAGATTCTCATATTCTTCTATTTCATTTTTATATCTATTTTTTTAAATTCTTATATTTCAATCTTGTCTTCACTCTTCAGAAAGATTTGGCGCAACACTTTGGATGATAACTATCGTAGAAACATCCGAAAGACAGAAATTACGAACACCACTAGTATCGCGCAAAGGCAGATTTGCCAGAGCGACATTTCTTCGTATGAACCTCACTCGCGGAAGACACGTCGGTAACATCGCTGAAAATTCCACGTGCTGACAATAATTTCATTGAAAACCACGCACAACGGATCATTTTTCCGAAAACTGGCGCCTGCAACGGATTAGATAGAAAGAAGGATCCTTTATTGTATGATTATATGATAGCGGAACAAACACTGGTAGCAGTTACTTCTGTAAAATATCTGGGAGTATGCGTGCGGAACGATTTGAAGTGGAATGATCATATAAAATTAATTGTTGGTAAGGCGGGTACCAGGTTGAGATTCATTGGGAGAGTGCTTAGAAAATGTAGTCCATCAACAAAGGAGGTGGCTTACAAAACACTCGTTCGACCTATACTTGAGTATTGCTCCTCAGTGTGGGATCCGTACCAGATCGGTCTGACGGAGGAGATAGAGAAGATCCAAAGAAGAGCGGCGCGCTTCGTCACAGGGTTATTTGGTAACCGTGATAGCGTTACGGAGATGTTTAATAAACTCAAGTGGCAGACTCTGCAAGAGAGGCGCTCTGCATCGCGGTGTAGCTTGCTCGCCAGGTTTCGAGAGGGTGCGTTTCTGGATGAGGTATCGAATATATTGCTTCCCCCTACTTATACCTCCCGAGGAGATCACGAATGTAAAATTAGAGAGATTAGAGAGCGCACGGAGGCTTTCAGACAGTCGTTCTTCCCGCGAAGCATACGCGACTGGAACAGGAAAGGGAGGTAATGACAGTGGCACGTAAAGTGCCCTCCGCCACACACCGTTGGGTGGCTTGCGGAGTATCAATGTAGATGTAGATGTAGATGTAGATTATGAATCAAGACACTCTAAAGTAATTTCAACGAAAACCATTTCGAATAATTTTGTCATTAATTTATTGCTTTTATAAATTCATTCATCATACAATTTGTAGACCAATATGGACAACGTTATTTTACTATACATTGGAAAACATTCGTGAAGTAATCTCCTACTGACATGGGTGCTGTTGTGGTCTTCAGTCCAGAGACTGGTTTGATGCGGCTCTCCATGCTACTCTATCCTGTGCAAGCCTCTTCATTCCGAGTAACTACTGCAACCTACATCCTTCTGAAGCTGCTTAATGTATTCATCTCTTGGCCTCCCTCTACGCTTTTTATCCTCCATGCTTCCCTCCAATATTAAATTGGTGATCCCTTGGTGCCTCAGAACATGTCCTACCAATCGATCCCTTCTTCTAGTCAACTTGTGCCACAAATTCCTCTCCTTCCCAACTCTATTCAGTACCTCCTCATTAGTTACGTGATCTACCCATCAAATCTTCAGCATCCTTCTGTAGCACCACCTTTCGAAAGCTCCTATTCTCTTCTAGCCTACACTGTTTAACGTCCATGTTTCATTTCCATACATGGATACACTCCATACGAATACTTTCAGAAAAGACTTCCTGACAATTAAATCTATATTGTGTGTTAACAAATTTTTCTTTTTCAGAAACGCTTTTCTAGCCATCGCCAGTTATTTTGCTGCCCAAATGGCAAAATTCCTAGTCTAATTCGCTCAGCGTCACCTGATTTAATTCGACTAGACAAATGAAAAATAGAAGCCGGCCGGAGTCGCCGAGCGGTTAAAGGCGCTACAGTCTGGAACCGCACGACCGCTACGGTCGCAGGTTCGAATCCTGCCTCGGGCATGGATGTGTGTGATGTCCTTAGGTTAGTTAGGTTTAAGTAGTTCTAAGTTCGAGGGGACTTATGACCACAGCAGTTGAGTCCCATAGTGCTCAGAGCCAATTTTTTTATAAAATAGAAATAATAATCGGGCTTCGAAGACGGGGCTCAGAATTACGAAGCCGTAATGCTTGCCACTGCGGAAAAACGTATTCACTTATCTTATCCCCTCTTGCAGTGACCGAAGTTTCTGGGAAATCGTATTCCTTGTCAGTAGGAATTATGAAGTAAACATCCTTCTATTTTGGTCTTCGCTTTCTTTTCGTTGTCTCTTATATCCTTTAAATCACAGGGCAGTAATCATATTTGTAGCTGAAAATGGCGGTCTTCAATTCGGGCACAGTTTCCTAATTTCTCCACTGCGGTGTGGTAGGACTTGAACAACGCTGCACTGCCATGGCTTACGTCAGCGGTGGAGGGCGAAATGATCACCTGGTACCTGTTTTACACCATCTACAGGGTCCAAAGCGAGCAGAGTGCTCTTTTAAGGGGGTGACTAAATTTTTGTCTGGTAAACTTAGACGTCGCAGATGGCCCAAAGGCACATACAAACACACAAACGTTTTTCAGAATTGAAGTTTTTTTTCTCAAGTGCGGCAACACATCATGTCTGTGAATAGTAAATAAAGCCAGCATGCCCATAAATCATTTTGCAGAAGTCTCAGCACGACTAAAATACGTAAAATCGACAGATAACTTTTTAGTATAGCTGTAGCACTGAGACAAGGCGTCGGACAGACACACTGACGACACATAGCGTGGTATGTTAAAGTGTTAGTTGCTACCTGAAGCACGCGGAGGAGTCGCCACCACCAGCGGGCCATGACTGGGCCCCAGCTCCCGCAACAGCGAGCTTTACTTTGCGCCGCCGGTTCCTTGAACACATCGAAAAAAATAAAGATAAGCACTCATTCATGTACCTTAATCATTTCTCAGTATTACATGTACTGCGTCCAGTACGACAGTAAATCTTATCTGCGTCATTATCGTCAGACTTGAATGGCAACATCGACAGTCTACTTCCGGTAGATAGAGAGTCGGTTGATCAAACTATCAGCGAGTAAGGGTACGTGTACCGATACCAGTACGTTTAATCTGTCAGGTGAAGTATCCACTCCTATACAGGGTGTCCCAGAAATGTTACGATAACTTCGAGGCGTTATGGAAGGTGTCTTGAGGAACAAATCGAGGATAGGAACTCGTGTGCGGAAACGTCATCCTATGCCGTTACATAGCGTCGAATTTACAGGTACCGGTGCCTGCCACTAGGCCATGCCTCCAGCAGCAAACGTGACTTTGTAAGCTGAAGGATCGTACGCTGAACGTCTCGCAATGTTGTTTGTTATTCAGTGATCGCGTCTGATTGCTGTGATCGACACTGGAGAAGATGGAGCCAGCTGCTGTGTAGACATGCTTTGTCTCCTATGAATGCGATGCTCTGTTGCCTAGGCGGATGACGGATTCAGATACTGGTTTCAATATGCAGTTTATTTTTCTTCTGGCGATTTTAGAGGGTTCCTGGAGAAAAATAAACTGCATACTGAAACTCGTATCTCAAACCGTCATCCGCCTAGGCAACAGAGCATCGCATTCATAGGAGACAAAGCATGTCTACGCAGAAGCCGACTCCATCTTCTACAATGGCGATCGTGGCAATCAGCCGCGATCACTGTCTGAACAACAAACAGCACTGTGAGACGTTTCGGCTACGGTCCGTCAGCGTACAAAGTCAGGTTTGCTGCCGAAAGGGTGGCCTAGAGGCAGGCGCCGGCGTCGGTAGGTTCGACTCTCTGTAGCGTCATAGGATGACGTTTCCGCACACGGGTTCCTATCCTCGACCTGTTCCTCAAGATACCCACCACAGCCCTTCGAAGTTTGTGGTTCAAATGGCTCCGAGCACTATGGGACTTAACATCTGTGGTCATCAGTCCCCTAGAACTTAGAACTACTTAAACCTAACCAACCTACGGACATCACACACATCCATGCCCGAGGCAGGATTAGAACCTGCGACCGTAGTAGTCGCGCGGTTCCGGACTGAGCGCCTAGAACCGCTAGACCACCGCGGCCGGCTCGAAGTTTGTGGCAACGTTTCTGTGACACCCTGTAGAGTTACACTACTGGCCATTAAAATTGCTACACCAAGAAGAAATGCAGATGATAAACGGGTATTCATTGGACAAATATATTATACTAGAACTGACATGTGATTACATTTTCACGCAATTTGGGTGCATAGATCCTGAGAAACCAGTACCCAGAAAAACCACCTCTGGCCGTAATAACAGCCTTGATACGTCTGGGCATTGAGTCAAACAGAGCTTGGATGGCATGTACAGGTACAGCTGCCCATGCAGTTTCAACACAATACCACAGTTCATCAAGAGTAGTGACTGGCGTATTGTGACAAGCCAGTTGCTCGGCCACCATTGACCAGACGTTTTCAGTTGGTGAGAGATCTGGAGAATGTGCTGGCCAAGGCAACAGTCGAACATTTTCTGTATCCATAAAGGCCCGTACAGGACCTGCAACATGCGGCCGTGAATTATTCTGCTGAAATGTAGGGTTTCGCAAGGATCGAACGAAGGGTAGAGCCTTGGGTCGTAACACATCTGAAATGAAAAGTCCACTGTTCAAAGTGCCATCAATGCGAACAAGAGGTGACCGAGACGTGTAACCAATGGCACCTCATACCATCAAGCCGGGTGATACGCCAGTATGGCGATGACGAATACACGCTTCCAAAGTGCGTTCACCGCGATGTCGCCAAACACGCATGTGACCATCATGATGCTGTAAACATCCGAAAAATGACGTTTTGCCATTCGTGCACCCAGGTTGGTCGTTGAGTACACCATCGCAGGCGCTCCTGTCTGTGATGCTGCGTCAAGGGTAACCGCAGCCATGGTCTCCGAGCTGATAGTCCATGCTGCTGCAAACGTCGCCGACCTGTTCGTGCAGATTGTTGTTGTCTTGCAAACGTCCCCATCTGTTGACTCAGTGATCGAGACGTGGCTGCACGATCCGTTACAACCATGCGGATAAGATGCCTGTCATCTCGACTGCTAGTGACACGAGGCCGTTGGGATCCAGCACGGCGTTCCATACTACCCTCCTGAACCCACCGATTCCATATTCTGCTAACAGTAATTGGATTTCGACCAACGCGAGCAGCAATGTCGCGATACGATAAACCGCAATCGCGATAGGCTCCAATCTGACCGTTATCAAAGTCGGAAACGTGATGGTACGCATTTCTCCTTCTTACACGAGGCATCACAACAACGTTTCACCAGGCAACGCCAGTCAACTGCTGTTTGTGTATGAGAAATCAGCTGGAAACTTTCCTCATGTCAGCACGTCGTAGGTGTTGCCATCGGCGCCAACCTTGTGTGAATGCTTTGAAAAGCTAATGATTTGCATATCACAGCATCTTCTTCCTGTCGGTTAAATTTCGCGTCTGTAGCACGTCATCTTTGTGGTGTAGCAATTGTAATGGCGAGTAGTGTATTAGTGACTTACGACTGTAAGGAAAGATAGTGTCGTCTTTAGCTTAGTCCAGCTCATTCCTGTTACAGATGTAGCATACGCATGATTTCTGTAGTTACTATCCGCAATTCCTTGATATTTCTCCAAAACGGATGCGTTTACTGTTCTATCCACGTAAGGAAAAAGGAATGAACACGGCAACACTATTGGATGAAGATACCATTAACTTTTCTTCCTCCTACCTTTGAGTTTTCATGTCAGCTTGGAACCAGTCAAAAATCATTCACTGGCATCGTGCAAATTTATTTTTGTTTCCCACGTCCAGAAATGAAAAACTTGGAACGCAGAATACTGTGTATGCTCTGTATATTTCAGGGACAAATAGAGAAGGCTACAGCAAGCATGATTTAGAAAACCTTGACGCAAAACTGACTCTTGTTCTAACTGACGGAACATTGATTTTCTTTGTCTAAATTACTTGTCTGTTCATCAAATGCCACAGACACGCTTCAAACTGCCCTTCCTTACTCTCCTTGCGCTTGCCAGTTTTGTTCTGCCTAAGCTTTCCGAAATGAATGGACAATGAATGGCTGACTATTGCTGCATTAAATATAACTGAACAATCTAAAGATGAACGTTGAACGTCATCACTACACGTATATGTCCGCCCCGATAGCTGAGTGGTGAGCGTGACGGATTGCCGTCCTACGGGCCCGGGTTCGATTCCCCGCTGGGTTGGGGATTTTCTCCGCTCAGGGACTGGGTGTTGTGTTGTCTTCATCATCATTTCATCCCCATCCGGTGCGCAGGTCGCCGAATGTGGCGTCGAATGTAATAAGACCTGCACCAAGGTGGCCGGACCTGCCCCGCAAGGGGCCTCCCTGCCAATGACACCAAACGCTCATTTCCATTTACTACACGTATATAAGATTTCATCTTCAGGAAACTATATATAGAAATTTGGTGACCAGTTCTGAGCCCGGAAAATATCTACGGTAGTACTCACAAATTTTTCGCCTGCAGTTTAAAAATAGCAATGAATAAAATGAATATTATCAAAAGACTGAGAAGAATTTATTCTTATCTGTGACTGATCATTACCTTCTGGTGCTTTTGAAGCCAGCACAAACATTCTCGCGGCGATCGCAAAAAATACTAAGTGTGGAGGCACTGTGGCAGATAAGATTTCTGTTGACTTCGCTTCACATGAATGTCAAAGTTTATGACGCAAGTCTGTGGATGTAATATGTGATATCGCCCTAACGCATATGCGTTCTACGAATAATATCTTTCAGCTAATGCGATATGGATAACTGCTATCTTACCTAAACAGAAACGAGATCAGACATCCGCAGCATCTATTATTAAAAGCGTTCGCGTGCTGAGTCGGTGCTGCATTCGAGAATGAGGGAAGATTCGCAGCCACAGAGAAGGGGTACCATAAATCGCTAGAATCACAAGCTATGGGAAATAGGTTAAAACCCGGGATCGATGGTCCCAACGTCCAGAGGTCATTTACACAATGACATTTGAAATATTATGTCATCAAAGACATAAACAATGAACAAGTCAATTATCGTATTATATGCATGCAGCCACATTTTTACGGTCTAGTTTAACTGACAAATGATTTGTGTGTGTCTGCAGTACCTTTTCTGTATATACATATTTAGATAAAAGTTAACTAATAACCTCAAAAATGATGTGCATTATCCATACTGCTTCGCTGGTCTATGCTCTCATCACCTCCACTTACATTAAACACACACACACACACACACACACACACACACACACACACACTACGTCTACACTCTCAGCGCGACCTCCATTAAAAATCGCCGGCTGCCTAGTTCGTATGTTCTTCGCTGACGATTATGGGCTAAAACTAACTACTGCTACGTTCGACCCGAAGGCTGAGCTGAAATTCCTGATGTTATACTAGGCCATAAGAAGGAAAAGAGAAAGAAAGCAAAATGGGGCTCCTGCCTTTCCGTCGGGGAGACGTTCGCTTTTTTGTAAACATAAGCAACTTCATCAGTAGTAACAGGTTCTTCAGAAATGTATGGACAATCGATGTTGTATGTGAAAATGAGATAACTTAAGTCTTTTCTCACTAGAGGGTATCTCTTGATACGCAAGGGAACTTCAAAAAGAAAGTTACGCATTATTGTGGCAGATCAAGTAATTTTTATTGAATGCTGCGCTACACTTTTAAATGGCACCGATACGGGACATTGTTATCCGTGGTTATTGTCGGTGGCCTTCCATCCCGATCAGTACCACCCACGTCCCTGCAGCCTTGGTTGGTTGGTTGTTTGGGGGAAGAGACCAAACAGCGAGGTTATCGGTCTCATAGGATTAGGGAAGGATGGGGAAGAAAGTCGGCCGTGCCCTTTCAAAGGAACCATCCCGTAATTTGCCTGGAGCTATTTAGGGAAATCACGGGAAACCTAAATCAGGATGGCCGGACGCGGGATTGAACCGTCGTCCTTCCGAATGCGAGTCCAGGCGGCCTTGGTCAAATTGCTGGCACCATTTCCTTACGGCTGGACGCGGCATTCCACTCGGTCCATATACTGCCAGAATTTCACGGTGACTCTGTGTGCAGTTTAGACGTTTTGTCCACAAGAGTAACTCTGTCCCGCGTACTTTCACATCAGAGTGTGTGTCCTGCAGCCGCGCCGTATCACTCACACACTGTGAAGCAGCTGTCATGTGTACCGCGGCAAAACTATCTGCAGGAAACCCGGAACATGTACTCTCTTTTGAGAATGCGCCACTCTCGTTGCGCGATGGTCTTACATGTGTAACTTACTTTCTGAAGTCCCTACGTGTTTGTTAAATGTGCTCAGAAGCGTTGTTGGTTAAGACCACGTCACTAATTCGGAAGCCACGCGGGCTAGCCGCGCGGTCTAGGGGCGTCTTGTCACGGCTCACGCGGTTTTCCCCCGTCGGAGATTCGAGTCCTCCCTGGGGCATGGAAATGTGTGTGTGTTGTCCTTAGCGTAAGATACACTCCTGGAAATTGAAATAAGAACACCGTGAATTCATTGTCCCAGGAAGGGGAAACTTTATTGACACATTCCTGGGGTCAGATACATCACATGATCACACTGACAGAACCACAGGCACATAGACACAGGCAACAGAGCATGCACAATGTCGGCACTAGTACAGTGTATATCCACCTTTCGCAGCAATGCAGGCTGCTATTCTCCCATGGAGACGATCGTAGAGATGCTGGATGTAGTCCTGTGGAACGGCTTGCCATGCCATTTCCACCTGGCGCCTCAGTTGGACCAGCGTTCGTGCTGGACGTGCATACAGCGTGAGACGACGCTTCATCCAGTCCCAAACATGCTCAATGGGGGACAGATCCGGAGATCTTGCTGGCCAGGGTAGTTGACTTACACCTTCTAGAGCACGTTGGGTGGCACGGGATACATGCGGACGTGCATTGTCCTGTTGGAACAGCAAGATCCCTTGCCGGTCTAGGAATGGTAGAACGATGGGTTCGATGACGGTTTGGATGTACCGTGCACTATTCAGTGTCCCCTCGACGATCACCAGTGGTGTACGGCCAGTGTAGGAGATCGCTCCCCACACCATGATGCCGGGTGTTGGCCCTGTGTGCCTCGGTCGTATGCAGTCCTGATTGTGGCGCTCACCTGCACGGCGCCAAACACGCATACGACCATCATTGGCACCAAGGCAGAAGCGACTCTCATCGCTGAAGACGACACGTCTCCATTCGTCCCTCCATTCACGCCTGCCGCGACACCACTGGAGGCGGGCTGCACGATGTTGGGGCGTGAGCGGAAGACGGCCTAACGGTGTGCGGGACCGTAGCTCAGCTTCATGGAGACGGTTGCGAATGGTCCTCGCCGATACCCCAGGAGCAACAGTGTCCCTAATTTGCTGGGAAGTGGCGGTGCGGTCCCCTACGGCACTGCGTAGGATCCTACGGTCTTGGCGTGCATCCGTGCGTCGCTGTGGTCCGGTCCCAGGTCGACGGGCACGTGCACCTTCCGCCGACCATTGGCGACAACATCGGTGTACTGTGGAGACCTCACGCCCCACGTGTTGAGCAATTCGGCGGTACGTCCACCCGGCCTCCCGCATGCCCACTATACGCCCTCGCTCAAAGTCCGTCAACTGCACATACGGTTCACGTCCACGCTGTCGCGGCATGCTACCAGTGTTAAAGACTGCGATGGAGCTCCGTATGCCACGGCAAACTGGCTGACACTGACGGCGGCGGTGCACAAATGCTGCGCAGCTACCGCCATTCGACGGCCAACACCGCGGTTCCTGATGTGTCCGCTGTGCCGTGCGTGTGATCATTGCTTGTACAGCCCTCTCGCAGTGTCCGGAGCAAGTATGGTGGGTCTGACACACCGGTGTCAATGTGTTCTTTTTTCCATTTCCAGGAGTGTAGATTAAGTAGTGCGTAAGCTTAGAGACCGATGCGATGACCTCAGCAGTTTGGTCCCATAAGAACTTACCACAAATTTCCAAATTTTCTAATTCGGAGGTTTGTTTCCTCCTGATTATAGATTACTTTCTGACATTGAACGTAACTTTACGTCGCGCATAACGATCTGTGCAAGAAAAATTCTAATTATTTCTATGTAGATCCGTGCTTTCTATGGCGAGCAATTTAGACTAGATACGAGTCTGTAGAGCTATAGAAGTGCAGAGAATCGTACCGACCATGACAAGCCGACGGGGCGAGCAAACATTGCACACTCATGTTCAGAAAAAGCAGATCGCCTTGAACGACTAGAGATAGGACGTTCATATTCACGGGACATGTGCATTGCATGTTCTGCAGGAATGATTGGCACTTGAACCATGTCGGCCCACGGGTTCAATGTCAAATTTGGTATCGCGGCGCAACACCACCTACCGGTAAAATGTGCCTGCGGCTCTCGTTGTCGATACAAACCGAAGGTGACTTGAGCAGACGAGCAGGATGCCTCGCAGACTTATGTGTCAACCGTACCGTCAAATCAGTGAGTCTGAAAGAGGCGCATTATTGGCATGAGAAAATGTGGCATCCATCCGGAAAGTTGCTGCTTATATGGGAGGAAGTGTTTCGGCAGTGCCATGGATGTATGCAGAATGATTCATAGAAGGCCGTAGAACACGGAATGGGTCAGGTCGCACCACACAGACCATCTCCCTTGAAGATTGACATCTCATCCGAATGGCGTATGCACGATAGATTTGCATCCTCCTCGGCTCTGGCGCAAAGTAGAACAGTGTAACGCAGAGGTGACAGTCTGTCGCCGTTTATTACGGCGCGAGTCACCTGCGCGTCGTCCATTTCTCTGCCTCCCTTTGATGAGTGTGCAGAAACGTGCCAGACGGCGACGGAATATGGAACGACGTCACTGGGGACAGGAAAAGCATCAGACAGTGTTCTGTTTGTTTGAAAATGATGGTCGCATTTTGGTTCGTCTTAGACAGAGGGAGAGGCATCACAGCGACCGCATTCGCACAAGAGATACAGCGCCGGATCAAGGCCTTATGGTGTGGGGTGCTGTTGGGTACAACCACAAATCACAGCTGGTGTGTGTACAGGACACTGCGGCCAGTATGATCTATGTGAAAGAGTCCAGTGACTCGTAACCAAGCCCTTCTGCATAACACCTCAGACGCCATTTTTCAGCAAAACAGTGCATGACCACTTGTTGCACGAACACGTGCCTTCTTGGTGTCACATGATGTTAGCCCTTTGCCCTCACCCGCCAGATCACCAGACTTGTCGCCAATAGAGAATGTGTGGGCTATGGTCAATTGACGGGTGCTGCGCTGTGACCCAATGTCAACCACCACAGAAGAACTTTGGAAAAAGGTGAATGCAGCATAGATGACTGTACCACAGGACGCCAGTCGCACCTTATAAGCATCGGCTCCATCGGGCATGGAACAAGTTATCAGGACCCATGGCGGACCCTGTACCTGCTAGGCAACAGGCAAAATGCTGAACCTAGGAGACTGAAATGCTAATAATTTATGCAGAACATACTACTGTACATGTAGTCTTTCAAAGTGTTCTGTTTTTCTCTGCACATGAGTGTATATATCGAAGGTCTATTTACGAACAGAATATACAAAATGGTATCTCGTTATTAATATCTGTTAAAGTTGTAAGTTATAG
Organism: Schistocerca serialis cubense; assembly: GCF_023864345.2. Lineage (NCBI taxonomy): Eukaryota > Metazoa > Arthropoda > Insecta > Orthoptera > Acrididae > Schistocerca > Schistocerca serialis. The sequence goes on from NC_064639.1 coordinate 595,870,361, forward strand.
GCGTAAGAAAAACATTTTCAAAGTGCTAAACGATCATTTTTCGCGTGCTGGCCAACGCTCCCCAAATCAATTCGACAATATGAAACCTGATTCCAGATTTTTTGCCTAAATAACAGCACCATGACTGGAAATTTAAGAAAAATAAACACATTGCTCCCAAGCATTAAGAACAATTCTGATAGCCTGTTTTCGACAAGGATTTCCAAATTTCTTTTTAACAATAGGTTACACAAAGACATCAAATCCTTTGTTAGGTAGGCCACTACATAAAACGCAAAGAACAAATGTAATAATAGTAATTAGTTAAAGGGGATGTTCTTCAACGTGATTTGTGGAATTTAGTAAAAGATGGAACAGTACATGTAGGGATTTATTTTATTCAGTAAACAGATTTTGTTTACCTCTGACTGCAATAGAAGTTAAGTGAATAAAATATTATTATTATTATTACTATTATTATCCACTCTCATACTCCGAACGTAAGTAAGGAAAGTTATTTATAGTGTTCAAATGTGTGTGAAATCTTATGGGACTTAACTGCTAAGGTCATCAGTCCCTAAGTTATTTATAGGCCACTGCGTAAAATACGAGTGTAAAAAATAAGCAGACATTTATAGACAGTCACAAATAATTTTATCAGTACAATTCATTTTCAGGCTTAAACTTTTATCTTCTGGTATTTTTGTTCTACATTTCGTGTACAGCATGTATGTAGGTATTCATCTCAATGATGTCTTTCTGATGTTTTGACAGGACATACTGTTTTTGAGTTTGGTATATATGTTTTAAAGTTACTCTGCTGAATGATAGTGAATCACTAGATACGGAGACAACAAGGAGAAAAGTGTAAGACTCCTGACATTCGAAGAAGAAGAAAACTCCAGACGTTTGCAATGAAAGGGGATGTTACTGATGCTCTCGGATCATGGTTCGGGTACTATTACTGAAGCTATTTGTGTCCTTGGGACGATAATGAGTTACCATCAGTAGCACCTACATAGTCAAGTAGGCCTCAAACAGCAGACTGAAAGCGGACGTAAGATATATTTTAATTCGAACGCTAAGCTATCATAACCGTTCGTACGGTTCAAAGTGATCTCCCTAGTGTTTTATTTAGTGAGATTTCGATTGATACGTTGTCTCTTAGTCCCAAACAATCGAAGTATCTCCGGCAGTTCTACATTTCAAACCAAACCATTGTCCAAGGTAAGCCATATTAATCTGTCACTGTGTCATGAAGCCAATTTATCCAGTGTGTTCATTAAGTATACAGGATGAACCAGAACTCCACCGACAAAATTTTGGAACTTGTTCAGGGATATTTTCTGAGTGTGTTTGTGTATGGCTCGTTACAGAGGTATACTGTAATTATGGCTCATTCGGTTTGTTATGATAGTTGCTTTCATGACAATGCCCTCGCAACAGCGAAAAAGCGCGTAATATGCAATGAAGAAAACATCCAGCACGAAACACGGAGTAACGCAACATCCGTCAGATTCAAAAGTGCTGTGATGTGGTTGCTGTTGTTGCGGGAACAGTTCAATACATGTTAGCGTCGTTGTGTGGCGCTCTCTCATTGCATTCTGAGAATCCTTGCACGGCGTGCGTATTGGACAACTTTTTATCAGTCAAACCACCCACACTGTTAACGGTCGACTAAAACTGCCGGAAAAACAAACCCGAGAGACAACCGAGCAGCACTGAGTGCAAGGTCGAGAGCGAAGCGTAAGGTGGGCGTTATCACTGTGCACAGCTCGTATAGTGACTGAATGGAAAGCTTGTTACCAAACAAGACACACAGCGCGTACCATCAAAACGTGTACTCTTATGAGATATTTTCAGTGCAGTAAAGATACAAAGACATCTACGAGTTCCTTCCTCGGGCATGGGTGTGTGTGTGTGTTGTCCTTAGCGTAAGTTAAAGTTAGATTAAATAGTGTGTAAGCCTAGGGACCGATGAACTCAGCAGTTTGGTCCCATAGGAACTTACCACAATTCCCCCCCCCCCTCCCCTCCCGAAAAAAAATCTACGAGTAAGAAATCAAACGAACACGATTTCTCTGTGACGAACCATCTCAGAACAGAGCCGTCCCGAGGAGATCCTGCGTCTCTGGCAGTATTACCAAAGACACCCCCCCCCCCCCCCCCAGTTAAACTAACTTTTTTCTGCTCAGATTTAACAAATTTTATAAGTACATTTACTAAAACTGAAGCATTATTGAAGAATATTACGTAAACGAACTGTACTGATGAAAAATATTCCACACAACAAATGAAATGTATCATTGTAGTAATTGCAAATTGTACAAAAATTCTAAAAAAAAAACTGAAAGTGAAGTAAAATGTATGTCGAGAGCCAGAGGAAATTCTGGTCCTACGTAAAATCCCTGAACGGGCCTAAGGATTCTCTCCAGTCTGGTGTGGCAATAGAAGACAGCAAAAGGATATCAGAAGTTTTAAATTTCGCGTTTAAGGCATCGTTCACTTAGGACAAGCGTCCCAAACATACCGTCGTTTGACCATCGCACGAACTCCCGTATGGAGGGCTTACTCATAGACATAAACATAGCTGGCATAGAGAGACAACTGAAATAGTTGAAAACCAAATAAGCCGCCAGATCCGGATGGACGCCAATTTTACAAACAGTGATCTACGGTATTATCCTATTACTTAGCTTACTTTTATCGCGAATCTGTCACCAAGAGCAGAGTCCCAAGCGACTGGTAAAAAAGCTCGGATGACTCCTGTATACGGAAGGGTAAAATGACGGAACCCCAAAATTACAGACCAACATCGTTAACATTGGTTTGCTGCGGAATTCTTGAACATATTCTGAATTCGAATATAATAAATTTCCCTGAAACTGGAAAGCTTCTATCCACGAATCGGCACGGTTTTATAAAGCACCGCTCGTGCGAAACATAGCTTGCCTTTTTCTCACATGACATACTGCGAACTATGGGTGAAGTGCAACAGGCAGCTTCCAAATTCCCACACTTCCGAAAAGCATTTGATACGGTATCTCAATGCAGACTGTTGTACAAGGGTACAGGGTAGGTAGCCAGATACGTGAGTGATTCGAAGACTTGTTAAATAACAGAGCCCAGTATGTTGTCATCGACGACGAATGTTCATCAGAGACAAGGATTTCGTCAGAAGTGCACCAAGGAAATGTGGTAAGAGTGCTACATTTTCTATATACAAAAATGATCTGGCAGACAGGGTGAGCGGCAATTTGCGACTATTTGCTGATGAATGCTATGGGTACGAGAAGGCGTCGTCGTTGAGTGACTGTAGGAGGATACATGATGACTTGGACAAAATTTCTAGTTGGTATGATGAATGGCAGCGAGGTCTTAATGTAGAAAAATGTAAGCCAATGCAGATGAGTAGGAGGAGCAAACCAGTTATGTTCGAATACAGCTTTAGTAGTGAAATGCTTGACACAGTCACGTCGAATAAATATATTGGCGTATGGTTGCAAAGTGATATGAAATGTAACGAGCGTGTATGGGTTGTAGTGAGGAAGCTGAATGGTCGACTTCGATTTATTGCGAGAATATTAGGAAAGTGTGATTCATCCGCAAAGGAGACCGCATAAATGACACTAGTACGACACACTGTCGAGTACTGCTTCAGTATTTGGGATCCGTTCCATGTCGGATTAAAGGAAGACATCGTAGCAGCTCGGAAGCGGGCTGCCAGGTTTGTTACCGGTAGTTTCGAACAACTCGTAAGTATTATGGAGATGATTCGAGAACTCAGACGGGAATTCCTGCAGGGCGGGCGACGCTGTTTTGAAGGAACACTACTGAGAAAATTCAGAGAACCGACCTTTGAAGCTGACTGCAGAACGATTTCACTGCCGCCAACGTACATTTTGCACAAGGACTACGAAGATAAGAGAAATTAGAGCTGGTACGGAGGCATATAGACAGTCGTTTTTCTCTCGCTCTGTTTGCGAGTGGAACAGGAAAGGAATTAGCTAGTAATGGCAGAGGGTACCCTCCGCCACGCACCGTACAGTGGCTTGAAAGTTTGTGTGTAGATGTAGATGCAGATCTTAGTGTTTACTGCAGATGTATACTAAACAACAGATTATGTTTGCTCCTCCTAAATTATTATTCGTGCGTAAATTATAATGACTTAAATGAAATATCTATAATTAAGAGTTGAGATAATACCCGTTTTCAGGAATTATGTTTTTATTATAATTGCACTTTATATATGCTTGCTTTGAGCTAAGCAAACTCACTGACTAAGGCATTGTCAAGTTTAGCACCTGTGTCATATTCTGTCGGGAAGATAGATACACATTTTCACCTGGTGGCAGAAAGTGGAATTATTATTTTTTTCAGCTTACTCTGTGAGTGCACCGATTAATGAACACATCTAAGATGTTTCTGCTCCCTGCGATGTATGCAGCCCACATTGCAACACTCGGAACACCGCAAGTCTACCACCTGGTACTTTCTCCAAATCTATTATCTGCTGACAGTATCAGTTCGTGGGTTGCCAAGAGACTGGAACACAGTCCCCCCGCCACTACGATTTATGAACTCTGTCATAGAGCGTAAGCTCCATGGAATGACGTAGCCGTTTCCGTCATCCGACTCGACGCCCAGTCTCAGTCGGGTGAGAGTCGTCATTGTTGCCAGAGGTGACAGCTCTGTGCACTCAGTCTCACACGTTACGTTTCCCCTAATCACCTACAAATGCAGCCATGTGTTCTCCTTACAATACCTAAAATTTCGTTATTTGCCATCCTCAACGAGGTTGCAGTTTTAATGGGCTGCTGCGTATATGCAATTGATACGCGTTTATCTTACCTGGTATTTGATGAAATGTGAATTCATGTTAGCATACAACAAAAATAATAATTACGAGGCCGTGCTGAGAAGTAATGCCTCAAATTTTTTATGTGAAAACGCTTAAAGCTTTTTAAGCAAAACAAACTTTATTAACATTCTACGCTGTATTTTCATGTCTACATATTTATGTCCTAAAATAGTCATTCTGGCGACGAACACATTTCTCCCAACGAGAGCGCAGTTTGTTGAACCACTCCTGTAGAATTTTTGGCTTTGTTGACTTTATTGGAAACTGATGAGAATCAAATGGAGCCAATCGGGACTGATCGGCGACAGTGAACCCAAGACGTCGATTGTTGAAGATGATGCAGCGCTCGTCTGTTGTCTGGCATTGTAATGCTGTAAGAGAGGCCGCCCCATGTGCGGATGGACTCTGAATTCGTGCTTTCAGTTTTCTGAGGGTCTCGCAGCACCTTGCAGAGTTTGTGATGTCACCTTTAGGCATGAATTCCAAATGTACCATATCTTGAACATGAGCATGACTTTGCCTGCAATGGCACAGTCTTAAACTTTTTAGGTATCGGTGGCCCTTTACGTCGAAACTCCATTGGTGCTCTGTTGTTTTCGTGTCAAAATATCCAAATTAAGGTTTCAGCACCTGTCGAAATGTTGTTAAGCAACCCATCACCCTCATGCTCAAAACTCAAAACAAAAAAAAAATCGTTGACAGATGTACAATCTTCTCCATTTCATGCCAGGAGTGAACATTCGAGGCAAACACAGTTAACACACTTTTCTGTACCGTACCGCAGTTCTGGAATGGTGGGCTCTACACGCTTTCATGAAAATCCACACTTACCTGTGTTATCCAACGATCTTCTCTGACCAGTTTATGAACACGAATCTGACGAATCTCGTCTTTTACCATACGTGGTCGGCCCGGGTTCGATTCCCGGATGCGTCGGATATTTTCTCCGCTCAGGGACTGGGTGTTGTGTTGTCCTTATCATCATCCTTTCATCCCCATCGACACGCAAGTCGCCGAAGTGGTGTCAACTCAAAAGACTTGCATCAAGCGAACGGTCTACCCGACGGGAGGCCCTAGACACAAGGCATTTCCGTTTTACTGATGTCGATGCAATCATCACCGTACACAGCTCTCATTCTTTTCTAGATTTCAATTGGAAGCATGTTCTCTGCGGTTAGGATCACGAGTACAGCACGCTGTTTCTAACGCACCGACATAGTACGCGGTACAGGTAGCAACTCTCGAGCGACAGACGGTTGCAACCTGCGTCAGCGACTCGGTAAAATGGGCCGAGTAATATGCGTGACATGTAACGCCTCAGCCAACATTACAACAGAATAGTATATTCGGAGGCATTATTTTTCAGCCTGCCCTCGTGTTACATAGGCAAAATGGTAGTCCAATTTGCCAACTTTTTGCGCTACTTCGTCAACATGTCTCTCATTTGAATTCAGCATAAGATATCGTGTCAACGTAGCAGCCGTGAAATGGAATTTATACGCTAGGGCATGGCTGTCATTGTTGCGGAGGATTCCTACATTCCTATTGATCAATTCTCTGATTACCAATTTCGCGATGTTGATTCACTTTTTCTTCAGTGTTATTTACGCAGATGTTGGGAGCTATTTAATGGTACTGTGTATTATAACAGGTAATGAACTCGTGATTCGTAGTATGCTCGTTTAAGCATCTGTCCGCTTCGTATGAGCTGCATCAGCGATTAGATGGCAAAATTATAGTGACCCAGTAGCGAATCACACAGAGGTAGAGGCTTCGAAATCAGGTTGTGGGAAAGAGTGTCGTCGTATAAATCTGTCTGGAGAGGAAAAAACACGTTGTGGCTGGAGTTCTTCATCGTCGAATTAGGCGTCAAGATCCGGGTTAAACACACACATTTTTTCCACAGTGTCCTTTGGAGGCAGGGCGGGCTCGAGAGTCTCCTTGGTGATGTTGAAGAAGAGGAGGCTGTGCAACGTTCCCAGATTTCATTCTCTACCTTCCTTTCGTTTCATATTCGTCCTTAACTGTACAATACAACAGTTCATCGCTAGCTAAGGTCAGTTATCCTCGCCTTACAGAACCACATTCGGCGTTTTATATACACAGGTCTAGGGAAGGCAATGGAAAACTGCAGCTATTAGACTTCGCCACGAGTGCAGCGTAGGCTTTTATGTATTCTAACCGAATTCTCACTGAGATCATGATGTCGATTTAATTGGTAAAGTGTGCTTTTGAAAGGAAGGGAATTGAAATATTACCTTCGTCTGCAAGGTTTCACACATCAAAGATTGATTTGTGGGTAATCAAAAATGGCAGACTTTTATCGGTATTGCGATGCGCACTGGCCACTATCTCCGAGAGCAAACAGTGGTCAGATAAGGCCCTTCTACAGCTACATGTCCGATCGTGCGTGAGCGCAGCCAACGAGCCACTTTACCTTTGAAAATCTTGGACAGTGCTAAACACGAGGTGAGTGTCAAACGTCCAGTGCGCTTGAAACTCCGTGGCGGAGGGCGGGGGTTGAAGAAGGGGGAGTCTGTTACAGTTCTCAATAAGGTTTCAACCTGTCGTTTCTTCGTACAATCGTTCTAAGCTCTGCATGTATCCCACAGATGTATTTCCCGTTGAAATGCACACACAGATAAAAATTGGATGTGGTCGGGCTCTCCAGTCTGCGGCCTTACTTTGAGTAAGTAACGACTCTCCGACTGACTTAACTAGTCACGCGTCACGGCTGGGTTAAAAAGGTTGTCTGCCAGTACCTCAGCTCTGCCTTCCACGCTTCCCAGAGCCTCTCATTCATCTCTTGCTGGACGCTCATTCTTGGAAGAACGTGTATATCTTGAACTGGCTTAGCCGCAGTTTGTGGGTCGTTTCTAGAACTAAACCTCCAGTCTTCATAGGCGAGCACGCCGAAATGAAACTCCATGGCAGCATGGAACTGTGTATTCGGACGTCTTGGGTTTATCGACAGTGCTATCCACAAATGAACTCCTGTGCAGCTCAGAGCTTCAGTCTGTCAGACCAGCTCTCTAAACCATTTCCCACCAAGTCCTTTCTCATCGGGGTCCTGGAAAGTATGAAGCAGAACCTATGCGAATTTGGTAAGTAGAAGAGATATGCTAGTAGTCTGAGGCTTGAAGGTGGGACGCCAATCGTGCCTGGATACCTCAGTCAGAAAGCGCACTGCCCGCGAAGTCTAAGAGTCATATACACATCCAAAAAAGTTTTGCACAACCCCGGTTCACAGAACTCCTGAAGATAGACGTTGGCTGTGGATATTGTATCACAGACAGTCCCTTTGACTGTTCAGAGATGTCACTAAACCCGCCCAAAGATGTAAACAACCATGCATGAGCAGCGCCTATTAGACGGACGGAGTCCGACAGGCGATCAGTTCCAGTCATTCCACCAGGAAGAAGATATACGGTTCAGTAGTTCAACCTTGCCTAGACGATCAATATCGCGGTTCGATCACTTCCGCATTGTTACTTTGTGCCAAGAAGGACTCTCAACAACGGAAGTGTCCACGCGTCTCGGAGTGAACAAAAACGATGTTGTTCTGACATAGAGGAGATAACAGAGAGACAGAAACTGTCGGTGATATGCCTCGCTCAGGCCGCCCAAGTGCTACTGCTGCAGTGGAAGACCGCTACCTACGGATTCTGGCTCGGAGGAACCATGACAGCAACGTCCCCATGTTGAATAATGCTTTTCGTGCAGCCACAGGACGTCGTCTTACGACTCAAACTGTGCGCAATAGGCTGCATGATCATCGGGCGCCGAGCAGCGCGAGCTGTGTGACGGTCACAAGGGGGTGGCGTTTTTACATCGCACCGTTGTGAACGTATTGCGGAATTGTCGTGTCGATAGGTTGACAGGGCGAAGTAGGACTCAGGAGAGCCTCCCTGGAATAGCTGGGGATAGAATGGATAGCGAAGGGAACGACGAAGACCCAGGGCCTCAGACGCAGGGGCCCGACCGAGAGCAGGCCGGCCCCCCGCGAGCTGTACGTCCGCGGCCTTCCAGGCAAAGAATTAGCAACAGGGCTGAGGTAGATCTCGCGAGTAGGTCTGAGCCAAACACCACCAACACACAGGAAACAGATGTCAAATATGCACTCAGACAACAAATTCAGAAGCTACAACAGGCACAACAAGACAACAACATGGCGACTTCCCGCAAAAACCAACCAACCAACCAATCACGACGCACCACGACAGGACACAGAGCAAAACTCGACCAATGAAGACACAAATCAAACATACGACGATGACAACATTTCACAGTACTACCGCTCTTCAGAATCTGAATCATCTGAGCAAGAAGAGATGGAACAAGACGATGGGGAAGGGGATTTCCAAACTCCTCCCCCACGGAAAGCAGCAAAACGGAAGATCACAGAAGACGACACAGCACCGCACAAACAATTTAGCATTCAAATAGAAATCGATTTGAACCTCTCTCACCTCCAACACAACGAAGCAATAGTACCAGAAATCCAGCAACTGCAACCAAACCAACTCCATCATCATCAAAAGCTCCTCAAGCCATCCCAAAGAAACCAAGGATCCCACCCATTACTATCCAGTACAAAGTCCACTACCTAACGCTCAACGCAGCATTGAAAATACAGGCTCTCTATAAAGGAGACACTATCAAATATCACTTTGACTCAATGAAAGACCAACGGACAGCACTCGACTTTTTTCATCATCACAACATTTGCAATTTTACTCATCAACCGCAAAGTGAAAGACACCTAAAAGAAGTGATTAAAGGTTTACCAGAAACAGTCACAGAAACAGAAGTGGACAAAGACTTACGATACCTCAACTTCAAGCCAAGAAACGTTCACCAATACAAGAAAAGAGACAATAATACAAAACAATTACGACCCATGGACGTCTTCTGCGTAACACTTGACAGAAAACCAGAAAATGACGCCATTTACCACGTCTGCTACATCCTTGACACAAAGGTGACAATTGAATCTTATCAAAGTAAAGACGGTCCACCACAATGTAAAAAGTGACAGGGTTTCTTTCACACCGCAAACTATTGTTCTATGCCGACTCGCTGTGTCCGCTGCGGTGCCGCCCATAGAGCAAGAGAATGCAGCCCACCAGTAAATGCTACATCACACTGTATAAACTGCAAACAAGATGGCCACCCCGCGTCCTTTCGCGGCTGCGAAGATTCCAGAAAGCAATACGCATTTATCAAGCCCAACGACCAAGAACCACCACTCCAGCAGTAGCAACAATTCAACCAGCCATAAAGAACACACAAATGCCAACTCCAGCTGAAGCCAGCCGCAGAGGACGCAAAACATTGGCAAATCTCCAGACAAATCAGGAATCACCCTCAACTACCCAGACACAACAGGGACCAAATTCAACCTCAAACCAAACAACTGGACCTGCTTCCTTCCTCGACTTCCTGAACCATATTAAAAACTTCTGGCAAAACACACAGTGGACGAACATCATATCAATCATCACCACCACATTTCAGCAATTTATGACTGCACCAGACATCCTATCAAAAATAATGGCAATTGTCGGTGGAGTAATGAAATTCTTTGGTACCGACAATGGAAATTAGACCTACCAGGAAACAAAACCTTCGCCGGCCGGAGTGGCCGTGCGGTTCTGGGCGCTGCAGTCTGGAGCCGAGCGACCGCTACGGTCGCAGGTTCGAATCCTGCCTCTCGCATGGATGTGTGTGATGTCCTTAGGTTAGTTAGGTTTAATTAGTTCTAAGTTCTAGGCGACTGATGACCTCAGAAGTTAAGTCGCATAGTGCTCAGAACCATTTGATCCATTTTGAAACAAAACCTTCGTTTTTGTAACTTTAACGCCTCAGGACTACACAACAAAAAATACCTATTAAATGAATTCGTAGAAGAAAACAAGATCGACATACTATTTGTTACTGAAACACATTTACGTCCAACACAATCTTTTAAACTGAGGAATATGGTATGCCACCGAACAGACCGAACCAACCGACAGGGAGGCGGAATGGCCATCTTCATTCGCTCACATACACGACACAATCCTGAAATTACGCCACAAATGACATCATTAGAAGCCACAATAGTAAAGATAGAAACAGACAAGGAAAAATAACCCTGGTGGCTGCATACCTCAGCCCCAGAGCAATATTCGAAGAAAATGACTTGCTACAAATATTTGATAACAACAACAAAATCTTACTGGCCGGCGACTTAAATGCAAAAAACACCACGTGGAATGCCCGACGAAACAATGCACGCGGAAACACAGTATATAACCTACAAGGACGACTAAATGCTGCAATTTCTTTCCTGAAGATATTACCCACATTCCATTCAATCACCGCCACCAACCGGACGTCCTAGATATCTGCATAACAAAGAACCTCGATCCCAACCTGCATCTCCGAACCTTTCAAGATCTCACCTCTGACCATCTTCCTATAATCGGCCACATCGGTAACGCAATAGAATCGCCTCAACCACGACACAAAACCACAATAAATTGGGACCAATTCCAAAGATGGCTAAATAATAACATTCGTCCCACACTAGACCTAACAACTACTCAAAAAATAGAAAAAGCCATCGGCTCTCTAACAGACAAAATTAAAACAGCCTATAAGAAAGCATCTACAACTAACATATTTCCTGAAACAAACGTTAACACTCTGCCACCACTTATACAAGGTCTCAAGTACCTCAAAAACGCAGCTAGACGCAGATGGCTCCAAACACGCAATCCGGAAGATAGAAGACAATTAAACAGACTCAAAAAACAAATACATCACCGTGTACAAGAATGGAGAGCCGAAGTCTGGGAAGACCGTATGAGCACCCTGCAACTCCGAAACAAAGACGACTGGAAATTAATTAAAAACCTGCGACGCACAAAAACACATAAACCGGCCTTACTGCACAACAACAACCAACCTCATCTTCGACGCCTTCAGTCAGGCAGAACTGTTTGCAGCTACCTACGAACAACAAAATACAATAGAACCTCAAGGAAACCAACAACCTCACATACTGAAATATCAACAACATGTGACAGCTACAGCCCAGAATATACGTCAGACACCACCTCGCGACCTACCAGAACTAACCACTCCTGCGGAAATAAAAATAATTATCAACCGACTCGGCACAAACTCCGCTCCTGGACCGGATCTGATCTCCAACATTCAACTCCAAAACCTGCCTAGAAAGCCCTTAGTCCTACTGACCAGAATCATCAACGCCTGTTTAATCAACCATTATTTCCCACAAGCATGGAAGATCTCCAAAATAGTACCTGGAAAGGACTTGAAACAACCACATACTTACAGACCGATAAGCCTACTCCCAACAATGTCAAAGCTCCTGGAACGCATCCTGCTCCCAAGAATTCGACAAACCATTACTTGACGGCAACATCATCCGACAAGAACAATTCGCATTCCAAGAAAAACTGTCAGCAGAACTTCAGGTCCTCCGTATTTCAGAATATATTGCACAAAACATGAACCTCTCCAAGTATACAGCCGCAGTTTTTCTAGACGTCGAGAAAGTATACGATAAAGTATGGAAGGACAACCTTGTCACAAAACTAAAAGACCAGACCGACATACCTGAATTCTATATCAAAATGATTGCTAGTTTTTTACACGACCGGAGATGCTTTGTGCAGATAGATAGCAAACGATCAGCACACAAAGTACTACAGGAATGAATACCGCAGGGTTCGGTACTTTCGCCAACCCTATTTACCGTATATGTAAACGACATCCCGAAAACAGAAACCTCGACAATAGCGCAATTCGCAGACGATACAGCACTTCTAGAAACGCACAGACGACTATCAACAACAATAAATAGACTACAAAAACAAGTTGATTACACAGAAAAATGGGCCAAACTAAACAAGATCAAAATAAACCCAGAGAAGACAGTCACCATCATATTTACACGCCGTCGACCACAAATCCACGACCAAATCGAGTTAAACGGAACGCAAATACCATGGACAACATCAGTAAAATACCTTGGCGTAACAATAGACAATAAAATGTTATTCAAGCAACACATAGAACAAAAACGACAACGCATATCAAAAACCATCCATGCAATTTACCCTCTTCTGGCCAGCAAAGAAATGTTTCAAAGAACAAAACTAAACATATACAAACCAATGATGCTCTACGGCTGCTCGTCGTGGGGCATAACCAGTAAAACCAACAGGAAACCACTTCAGACACTTCAAAACAGATGCTTAACGCTCATTCTTAACGCCCCATGGTGGACGAGCACAAGTCAAATACACGAAGAACTAAACATGCCGACAGTGGACAACCAAATCAACACCTCTACAAGAAGACTCATTGAAAAAATAGGCCCGCATCTCGTGGTCGTGCGGTAGCGTTCTCGCTTCCCACGACCGGGTTCCCGGGTTCGATTCCCGGCGGGGTCAGGGATTTTCTCTGCCTCGTGATGGCTGGGTGTTGTGTGATGTCCTTAGTTTAGTTAGGTTTAAGTAGTTCTAAGTTCTAGGGGACTGATGACCATAGATGTTAAGTCCCATAGTGCTCAGAGCCATTTGAACCATTTTTTTTTTGAAAAAATAGAAAGGCTCAGACCTACCAGACAGCAATTACAAGAATTGTCAACTGTAGAACCAGCCCCTTGGCACAAAATAAGAGTTCCGCTATCCATATTACAATACAACTAAGAACCAAGATGCAAACCAAATCGGAAAGATCACAACAAAACAACGAAGCAACAATAAGTATATATAAAATACCAAGACTGTGGGCCTCAAGGACCAATAAACTGTGCCCAAAGGCTCTTTAATGAATACAAGGTGTCCCATTTTTTTGTTTCAAATAAATAGTGTCCCCAGAAAACCTACCCCGCACACTTGAGGGACCAACCTCCTCCGGAGGTAGAGCCCTTGCCAACGCACAACACACCAAAAAAAAAAAAAAAAAAAAAAAAAACACGACACCACGCAGCGTGGTGCAGAGGGCCCCAACAACATGCCGAATGGACCACTCAGGATTGGCATCACGTTCTCTTCACCGATGAGTGTGGCATATGCCTTCAAGCGATATGCGTGTCGTATTTAAAAACTATTTAGTGTTACGAGTGCTTAGCCGAAACATGTCAGTAATTTAATACACGATGCAACAGAGGTCGTCTGGTATAAGGATTTGACAGTCTACTGAACACATTTAAAATGTTTTTCGGATTCAGAGGCTATGGGCCCATACATGAAGGAACTAACATACAAAACCAGTTAACAGCAATTACTAATTTTCTGTTACGAATGTCTAACTATAGGTAAGAAATTATTGGAAGATAAAATCAGTGATATGCCATATCTTACCTGATTGTTAGACAACTTGTCATTATTTTCAGACACGGCGCATAATTACTGATACCGTTATCACTAAATCGGCATCATGAATACATTTGCCGGAAATGTACCGTTATTTTATACAAGTCCCTTACAATGAATTGAAAATCGCAGTGCTTGCAATCAATTTTTACCAGCAGTGGGAATTTCGTCCACTTAATTCATAGGTAATGCACTCGGAATCGAATTTAGAGCCATTATACACGATCCAAAATTTCGTTCTTTCGATAACCAGCTTAGCAGTAACATTATTCCAACGCTGAAAGTTCTTTTGCGACGTTTCTTTTAGCTGCTACGGGTAAAACAGTTGACTGTATTCTTGAAACTTACGTATCGTTATCTGTACTGAGCTCTTGTGAACTGCCTAAAAACTCTCAGCAGTAAAACATTTAAGATGTCACCACGGAAGTTACTAGTATGAAGGTTTTGCGCATCATCCTACCCACTGCAAGCTACCGTTGCCCATGAACAGAATATTTCTACAACGCAAAAAAAAAAAAAAAAAATGTAGCTACCTCGACCTCCATCCCAATCCACGAACATTTTTTGTAGACTCAGACGGTGAACGTAAACGTCACTTGTGACCGCGAATTTCTAAACGTAGATAGCTGAACCTTCTTATGCGGTTTCGTAATATACGTTTGCTGACGTGGGACATTCTTGGGCGATTGTAAGTTATCTTATCGATTTCTATGCCAGCAGCCTTGCCACAGTGGTAACACTAGTACCCATCAGATCACCGAAGTTAGGGGCTGTCGGGCTTGGCTACCACTTGGATGGATCACCGTCCGGATCTGCCGAGTGCTGTTGGCGAGCGGGGTGCACTCAGCCTTTTTTTTTTTTTTTTTTCTTCATCAGTCTACTGACTGGTTTGATGCGGCCCGCCACGAATTCCTTTCCTGTGCTAACCTCTTCATCTCAGAGTAGCGCTTGCTACCTACGTCCTCAATTATTTGCTTGACGTATTCCAATCCCTGTCTTCCTCTACAGTTTTTGCCCTCTACAGCTCCCTCTAGTACCATGGAAGTCATTCCCTCATGTCTTAGCAGATGTCCTATCATCCTGTCCCTTCTCCTTATCAGTGTTTTCCACATATTCCTTTCCTCTCCTTATGAGGACAATTGAGAAGCTACTTCACTGAGAAGTAGCCGAGACCCTTCATGAAAACTGACAAGGGCAGGGAGAGCCGTATGCTGACCATATGCCCTCTGTATCCGTATCTGGTGTCGCCTAAGGCCTGAGGATGACACGGCGGCCGGTCGGTACCGCTGCGCCTTGATGGCCTGTTCGGACGGTGTTTGTTTGTTTTATTCCCCTTTAAAGGGGGAACACAGCTTACCTCACGTTTTTATAGCCAGAGAGATGAAGCATTCCTCTCCTTTTCCTTGCAGAGTTTTCACTTCATGTTCCGTCAACGTTAGAGTTTAAAATGGACTTAAACTTCTCCAGTTATTCCTTTAAGTATCATGGAAGAAAGAGTTGCACTTAGTTCTTCCGTAGAAATCATGCCGACATTGAACTAACGTCATTTATGAAAAAGTAAGGGGAAAACAAAACGGAATATCCTGATTCTGTTTCCTCCATCTTCGAGTTATTTCTGAAATATAGCATCACAATGTTCAGCTAAACGGAGCATAATTCAGAAAATAGATTCTAATGCTGAAGTGGCAGCGTCGTTGAACAAGAACGCAGCGAGTACAGAACCTTCCATGTTTCTTCGGATGCTACAAAACTCAGTTGAAGACCCATTACTTTTTTTCGTTTTATCCTCTTCTAATTGTCACCAATGTGTTGATGATTCCCAGCTGCACTTAAGTGCCAGCGTTAAGAATATCTCTATCATGAACTACGGTCTTCGTTCGGCATAAGGGTGTGTACAAAACTTGGACCTCAAAAGGAACAAAGGAGCCACATGTTTCTCGCCGCTTTTATTTTTCTCTGCCCTTCCTCTCCCTCCATTTTTTTCTTCTATATTCATTCTCCTTCCATTTCTCCTCCTTTGCTGACTTTCCCCTTTACTTCTCCTCTTTCTCTCTCTGAGCCTGTCATCAATTAACTCTGCAGCGACGGTTAATTTCATCATTGTCGTAGCTACTCTTCGTATAAGATTATTTTTATCTGGTGTAAATGCTTTATATTATTATTATTATCGTCTTTACATAACTGTAAACGCACTTTCCGTTGTATTTGTAACAAGAGCATCAAGAAGGATGCTTTACCCATGAAAGTGATGCCGATAAGGCTCCATTCTCGCCAGATAAATTACATACATTAACAAATAGAGAAGTAGAGGTGACATATTTCGGAGTGCCAATGTGTTGAACATTTGAGAAATTGTATAATGGTACGGGACTGGAACCCAGTGCCTACCTTTATGAGCCACTGCGACACCGATTTCACTCAGCTTGCACACTTGACAGATTGACACAGAGCTTCAACTTTCCGCTAGCTTCGTGTTAGAAGAAACGTCTCTGTGCAGTCTAGAAGATATGGAGAGGGGATAGTGACAGATTGGAACCTTCAGTGAGTCGGTCTGTGGGGCGCACGAGTAGATAACAACCGGCAGCGCACCGTCCGCGGAAGACAGGTTTCTCAGTTCGATTTCCAATGCAGTAAGCAATTTTAAATTGGTAAAAATGTTGAAATAAATACATACTTTCGTTGTGTTAGTGGCAAAAATCGCACGTCACCACGAATATCGAATAACAAGTGAACTGGAAACTGAATCCAAGATACATCTGGAGAAGAACAATCGGTTTATATAATATAAAACGCTAATGCTTTCTATAAAATCTTCAACAAATTTTGGTTCTTTTAGTTTATCCCAGTTCCATCTCCTTAATTTACTAAATTTCTGCAATTTCCTCTATTATATGCTGCAGTTCGTAACCAATGAATTATCGTTAGAGTTCATGTCCTGCGCTGCAAATGTTTTGCGGTTTAAAATATAGTTTCTAAATCTGTGCCTTCGCATTATACGGTCATTTTAAACCTTCTGGTGCCTCCAGGTCTCTTTTACGTATGAAATGTCCTGGCATGATTCTGAAATAAGTATTGGCAATAATTAAATTACGCACTGTTTGAAACAACAGTCACCACACATATGGCTCTACTATTATACAAAGACAAGTCGTTGTTTAACGTTGTTACCAAAAATCTCGAAAAGCTTTTACTTCAGATATTTATACAATTCTCTAACAAACATTCGGATAGACTTAAGCTATATATTTTGAATATATTTAATATACACTGATAAGCCAGAAGCCGGCCGGAGTGGCCGTGCGGTTCTAGGCGCTACAGTCTGGAACCGAACGACCGCTACGGTCGCAGGTTCGAATCCTGCCTCGGGCATGGATGTGTGTGATGTCCTTAGGTTAGTTAGGTTTAATTAGTTCTAAGTTCTAGGCGACTGATGACCTCAGAAGTTAAGTCGCATAGTGCTCAGAGCCATTTGAACCATTTTTGAACCATAAGCCAGAAGATTATGACCACTGCGCACCGCGATGCTGGATGCCGCCTGGAGGATTTGCGGGCACGAGACGCGGAAACAAAAGTATGTAGGCGGAGCAGACACTGACGGGGGATCAACCTATCGAAGATATTGACTGCAGATGGGGAAATCCATTGAGATAAGCGACTTTGGCAAAGGTCAGGCTATTATTACGCAGACCTGTGAACAAGTATTTCGAAAACGCTGAAGCTGGCCGAACACCTGCTACTTTCGTGAGCATCTAAGGAATGAGGTAGAAGGACAGTGAAACAACCACTAGGTGCTAGATGGTTGGACGTCCACGACTCTTCATAAACGTGGGGTTCAGAGGCTTGTCTGCTCTGCAAAGTAGGATAGATGGTGATCTGTGTCATCACTGCCGCAAAAGCACAATGTTGGTGCACACACTTCGCTGTACATTGTTGAACTTGGAGCTTCGCAGCAGACCACCCCTATGTGTTCACATGTTGACCCAACGACATCGTCAGCTGCGGCTGTAGTGGGCACGGGACCATGGGATTCGACCGTCGATAAATTGATACGTGTTGGCTCTTCGGATGAATCGCATTTTTGTTACACCAGGTCGATGATCGTCACCGTAAACGCCGTCATCGAGGGGAACCACGGCTCGAAACGGGCTGCGCGCCCCAGACGCAGGCTGGTGAGATAGTGCTGTGCTTTGGGAGACATTCTCCTGCGCTTGCATGGGACCTGTGGTAGTAATCGAAGACACGCTGTCAGCTGCGAACCAACTGCATTCCTTCATGCTTCATGTATTCCCCGACGGGTATGTCATCTTTCAGCAGTATAACAACTGTCCGTGTCTCGGAGCCAGAACCGTGCTACAGTGGTTTGAGGAGCATTATAGTGAACTCACGTTGATGTCGCGGCGACAAAATTCGCCTGATGTAAATCCTATGGAAGCCATCTGTGTCGCTATCGGGCGGCATCGCTGTGTACGCAGTCCGCCTCTGGTAGCTGAGTGATTAGCGCGACAGAATCCTAATCCTAAGGGCCCGGGTTCGATTCCCGGCTGGGTCGGAGATTTTCTCCGCTCAGGGACTGGGTGTTGTGTTGTCCTAGTCATCTTCATTTCATCTCCATCGACGCGCAAGTCGCCGAAGTGGCGTCAAATCGAAAAACTTGCATCCGGCGAACGGTCTATCCAACGGGAGGCCCTAGTCACACGACATTTACATTTACTGTGTATACAAATCAGCGGCCCGTTATTTACGCGAATTACATGACTTCTGCGTAGACATCTAACGCCACATACCTTCACAAACCTACCAACAAGCTGTCGGGTTCCTGATACGCAGAACCAGTGATGTACCTCGTTCCAAAGGCGGACAAATAAGCTACTAAGCAGGTGGTCTTAATATTTTTGCTCATCAGTCTATAAATATACGAGTACACTTAATATATAAAGGGGAAACGTGTTAACAAAAATTTCGAAATGTTCTTCACCGATTTACCTCCAATTTTTACACGACAATCTGATGAACATTCAGACAGATATACGGTGTACATTGTTTTAAACAACAATCAGAAGGTTTTCTTTGAAGACCGATTACGTGAAAGAAAATGCTGTGGTTTGCTTGAATATGTGCGCTTCCAATTTCTTTTTCGCAGTCAGTTAAAACTACGATAGCAGGACATGTAAATCATTACAAAAGTTACTCATCCCACATTATTCTGTCTTTTTATATATACATTTTCAAACAAAATTTGTATTCACAACAAAGTGTGGTTTCGTTTTCTTCTTTGCTGTCAGTTTTACAGAAAATAGGAACATTGTACTTATGGTTTTTCGGCTTATGATTAGAATACTACCACGGAAAGTGAATCGTCCGAAACTTTGTAATTTCATCCATTCGCACATTGAAACTATGCAAAATACTGCCACTGAAGTTACGTGCTCACGGCTCCAGGAGCTGGAGGGGTCTCTCTCACTCATCGTATACAACAAGGCTCAAGATCTGAGAGACGGAATAAAACTGGAGATTTGTATGAATTACAAACAAACACTCTTATATATATATATAGTTACTATAATAACATTAGTTTAATTTGATAGTGTAATAATTTAATGTAATATTAAAATTAACTAAATTGCTTCAATTAATGTGCAAGTCAAAGAGAAATGCCAACTTAACATAAAGAAAATAGATTATTGTTGCGAGTTCTGCGTCACAGCTATGATCATAAAGTGATTGGAAGAGAAATAATCAGAAATGTCTATTTACGGTATCAGGACAATATTTCGAGTTTACAAGGAGATATCTTAGATTATATAAACAACTGGTAGGAGACATACAATGGATACCCAATGGAAGGCAACCTAAGAGAATGTGGCATATTTTCCATATGGGATAGTAAAACTACATGTCAGAAGGAACAAAAGATGAATTCTGCATATATAGAATTGATATCAAAATGTGCCAAATGATCTAATGGCTGATGAAAGAAGAAAAGCCAATTTTACATGTAGCTTGAGTCCATTTCGTACAACCCCTGCGTAGCCGAGATCGATAAAGCGTGGATGTGTAGTGGCTGTCGATTCGAACGTAGACGATAAGAATTCTGGTGGTGGATGAATTTTTCACTGTAATTGTTTTGTTGGCAGGAGGAGGAGAGGTTGTGGCAATGCTGTCCCTTTACACCAATGTTCTTGGTTAAATTCCTAACGTGTCTAAAGTGTCACATGGAATGAAAGCGTGTGACTCTACCGATGGTTACCCATGTTGAGATTGGAAAACCCATTGGTGTTATCCGAGAAGAGCAGCTTGTGTGTCGGAAATGGGTAGTCCTCTCTCCCTACTCTCCCGTTGATATCAGCAACACAAACACGTCACGAAAGCTTCACATGGACTCACCACAGTAACCAACACTTTCATCTACACTTACTACAGAACACTCACATTTTGCGAAGGAAATATGACAACATGCACGAAGAAAAACTATGTATTTAATCAAGAGCCTGCCAACGGCCTTGCCACGATACTACGGAATTTGAGCAATGTTGAGCTCTGCAAATTTTGGGATGGGCGGCTGTGCAGGGAAAACTGGGTGCCGTTGGTTTTAAGGACACGCAAATCGCCAGAATGCTGTCCAATTGAAAGACCTACCCCAGACCGTGGTGCCACACGACATTAATTTATTGTTTATTAAGCGGCTGGACCAACCCGTCAAGATTTCGACAGTCAGCCATGAGACCCAACTTTACTTCATCGACCTCCCAAACTATAGGGATCAGCAGTGGCTGGCTACTGGACTAGCGACTCACCATGAGCAGGAGTACGGGTCAGCGTGGAGAGATACGGCCCGACAGCCCAGCGCCGACGTCGGTGTCACGTGCTGCGACGCGGAAGACCAGCTGGTGCGCACTGTCAGACCTGCGGCGAGGTCTGCCGCAGGCGCTGGCGTGGGCAGGTGTCGTGATAAGGCGGGCCCGTTGCCAGGCGACCCGCGATAGCGCCGGCTTAACCCGCGCCGCCGCCTTATCTGCAGCCCGCGATTGACAAGTCGTGCACAAGGGGGGCCGACGAGATGACAGCCCGCTCGTCTAACCCCCCTTCAGCCAATCTCAGGAAAGCCGATTGCACTACCGGAACAGAAAGCACTCTGAGACAAAAAAAACGACACATCGTGAAGGAATTGTCCACATGGGAAGGATATTGGTAGATGCGGTGTACATGTAAAGACAAACAAATGATTATAATTTCAGAAAAATTGGATGATTTATTCGAGAGAAAGAGCCTCACAAATTCAAAGAAGTCAATAAGGCGTTGGTCCACCATTGGGCCCTATGCAAGCAGTTATTCGTTTAGCATTGATTGATAGAGTTGTTGGATGTCCTCCTGAGGAATGTCGTGCAAAATTCTGTCCAACTGGCGCCTGAGATCATTAAAATCCGGAGCTGGTTGGAGGGCCCTGCCCATAATGCTCCAAACGTTCTCAATTAGGGAGAGATCCGGCGACATTGCTGGGCAAGGTAGGGTCTTTCAAGCACGAAGACGAGTAACAGAAACTCTCGACGTGTGTGGGCGGCCATTATCTTGCTGAAATGTAGGCCCAGGACGGTTTGGCGTGAAGAGCAACTAAACGGGGCGTAGAATATCGTCGACATACGGCTGTGCTACGAGACTGCCGTGAATGACAAGCAAAGAGATCCTGCTCCGAAAAGACATGTCTCCTCAGACCATAACTCCTGGTTGTCGGGCCTTGAGGCAGGTGACAGTCAGGTTGGTATCCCGTCGCTGCCCGAGCCGTCTCCAGACACGCATATGGCCTGCAATCTTATTGACTGGAGTAGAATTGTCTTCAGCGATGAGTTCCACATCGGACTGAGCCTCGATGATCAGCGAAGACGTGTCTGTTAATGCCCGAGACTGCGGAGCGATGGAACCTGACCTCCCCCTCCACATTGCCTGACAACCAGGAGTGAGGATCTGGCCTGCCATTTCACCTCTTTGGTTGTCATCTGCGGTACCCCTACAGCACAGTGCTACGTCGACATATTATACTCCCCGTTTTGTTTGTCCTTCATGGCAAGCCACCCCGACTTACATTTCGGCAACACAATGCTCGCCCGCACATGGCGAGAGTTTCTACTACTTGCCTTCATGCTTGCAAAACCTACCTTGGCCAGAAAGGTCACCGGATCTCTCCCCAACTGAGAGCGTTTGGAGCATTATAGGCAGAACCCCCCAACAAGCTTGGGATTTTGACGATCTAATGCGCCAATTGGACAGAATTTGGCACGATATCCCCCACGAGAACATCCAGCAACTCTATCAATCAGTGACAAGCCGAATATCTCTATGCATAATGTTCAGAGGTGGACCAACGCGTTATTTACTCTGCCAATGTGTGCAGATCTTTATCTTGAATACATCACCCAATATTTCTGAAGCCGTATTCATTTGTTTGTGTGCACATGTGCACCACACCTACCGATATCCCGTTCCAGTCGGATAATTCCTTTGTTGTGTGTCGCTTTTTGTCTTAAGAGTGCATTAGTAACCCTCTGAAAACAGCACATTGGTCGCTTTGGTACGCTGTACATGCTATAGAATTGGTACAAGGCGGTGAAGTGTCTCTCCGCCGCTGACGCAAATCGTACAGTGAAATGGTATGTTTACGTTACTCTGTTGTATGGAATCAGCTAGGTAAGGCGGGGTCGACGTGGAGACGTGACAGAGTGGCAGAAATTAGATATTATGTTTGGGCGAGCCCTTGAGTACATCGTGTCCAATTTCTTGGTGTTTCAAAGCGGGCTGGCCAAAGTGTCTACAAGGAATGGTGTACCACTAGCAGGCACATAACATCACGTAAAAACAGTGGTCGTATAAACACCTAATCAATGACAATAACTTTCAAGCACGACAGCAATTGCAGCTTTCAGTGAATGTAGGGCCATCTCCGCCATTTTGCGAGCCAACATTGCGCAGAAATTGCGTGTAATGGGCGTTTGGAGCGGGGAGCCTCCCAAAAGGCCGTTGCTAGCAGCAGCAACTGAAGCTGTACGTTTTCAATGGGCCGTACAGTAAAAAGTGGACGTGAGCTGACTGGAAACGTGTAGTGTGTCCAACAAGTAGCTACTTTGCCTCTTTACAAATGATTCAAGGCGTCGAGAGCCCTGGCTGACCGCAGTTTAATGAATGGTGTAATTCCAGACGGAGGTGGTTGTGTGATGTTTTGAGGATGTCTGCGTACCAATACTTGGTCTCACTCATTCATGTTGCCGTGAAGATGAATCAGGATGTTTATTTAAACATTCAAGTGGCCAAGTGTTTCCGTTTCTTCTACAGCTTTGTGATGAGTATGCAGTGGACACTCTAGTTTTCCAAACTGACTACAGCAGTGTTCACTGGGCTGGACATGTACGTTCCTGGTTCATGGATACTGAGGCACTATAAAGCTCCAAGGTTGGTGCGCTAAGTCACTCAAACGCACAGAAAATGTCTGGGATTATTTGAACAGCGGGTGAAATGCTCGGGCATTTATGAATTTTGGGCATTTGTCCAGGCATTTACCCTGGGCATTTGCCCCAACTTATAAATGCCTAGGCATTTGACATTACTATGTCTTACCATGAAAATATCAGCCCAACAATGTAAATGTCGACGGTATTCACTGTGTGTCTTGGTTGGAAACAAACTTGTATTCACTCGCAGTATCTACTATTGATAACAGTAATGCCTACTTTACTCTCGTCCTAAAACTTTCGTTCATTATTGCTCGGCTGTGTCTCGGCTTTGTTTTTCCAGCAGTGTAAGATGACACATAGCAGTATGGGTATGTATACTGGTGATGGGTTGGCTGATATGCACTTGGTGCATGTGTTCACTGAAAGCAATGGAAGAGTGGGGCAGCGACGCAACCCGTAGCGACGGCAACCACGTCACAGTATTTTTGCGTCTGACGATTGTTACATTACGCTGTGCTTTGGTTTAAGTTTTCCCGATAGCATGTGGCTACCGTTATATGGCAGTACCCCTCATTCACCAGTAGCACGATCTTGTGGAAGGACTCTGACGACCAAGCTGTTTAGCATCCAACAACATTAAATTCGTCCATCCATCCAAGAACAGACACCACTCTGTCACGACTCTGCGGATGCATACACGCACGATGAAAGATAATACCGACATCAGCCGCATGAGGCCATTGATATAATTCAGTGACGACAAGCGAAAATTTGTACCGGACCGGGACTCGAATTCGGATTCCCCGCTTTACGCGAGCGGTCACCTTAACTGCTTCGGCTATCCGAGCACGCAGAACTATTGTCTGACAAGTTGGGTATCTGGGTTGGATGGGTAGCGTGATCGGATAGCCGAAGAGATTCAGGAGACCTCTCACGTAAAGCAGGAAATCCGGGTTCGAGTCCTGGTACAGCACAAATGTTCCTTATCGTCACTGAATTATTTCAGAACACTCGTACGTCTGACACCGGTATTTTTCTTTCAGCATGCATTTTCACTGTTGCGAAGGCATTTTAGTAGCAACAAAGTTAACTTGGGTAACAAGCCGAGTAAATCATGGCTGGAACTATTCAACAAAATAACGCAAGACCGTGTGTTGCCTTTGTGGTCTTAAGCTATCTGGATGCGGGGGGTGCCCGACTGTTGCCCTGGCCAGCACGTTCTCCAGATCTCTCACCCATCTAAAACATAATGTCATGGGTTTACGAGAGACTGGCAAGCTTCCACTCACCAGCCACCACGACTGATGAGCTCCGTCACAGAGCTGAAGCAGCGAGGAATAGCATGCTCCTGTATGCCATCCAAGCTCGGTGCGAATCGAAACTTGCACCCTTTTTACCCCCATATTACCTACAAATTTAGTCAACTATGTTCATACTACAACGTACGTGCACAATAAGCAGAGCTTCGTTATTTGCTATCTCTCCCGACGTTGTAATTTCAATTGCCAGACGTGTAGGTGGCTGTATTTTACACTGTAGAATAACACTGCATCAGTAATCCTCTAACAGCTCAATTATACGTGCTGTGGCTGTGTGCGGCGCAGAAAAGTGAATGCGGGTAGCTGATGTGTTACGCCATGTCGTCCACAGCTACAGGAACAAGCGAAAGTGGATCCTCCGTTTGTGGATTGTTCAGAACGCGGCCGCTGGGCCGTTCATTTATTGATTGATTTGGCAGCTAACGGCCATTTAGACAGCTAAAAGTTAAATAATAGACATGTAGTGGAAACAATGTATTGGTTACATGATAGTAATACAAATATAACAACACTAACGATTAACATGGTTGTAGTGGCACAAATACAAATAAAGGTACACGTATATGTTCAACAAATGTGTTGAACATGTCGTGTATGAAGTTAATATAGAAAATTAATATATACAACAACAAAAATAGGAGCACTAGAAATACAACCTCTCAGAGCCTAGACTGAAATAACTATACATGTAAAATACTTATTAACATAAAACGAACGTAGTTCCCCGTGTTGGGTTATTATTACAAAGAGATATTGGCTGCTTCTATAAATTTGAAAAGTTCTTTGGTATATGAAGCATTATTCAGAGAAGGTACAACGGTGCCACTCGTAGAAAACTCTACTTTCAGACGACGTAAATGTCCAAAGAAGAGTGTGTGAGTCCCATTTTGGACATGCAAAGAGGATGCGACTGAAATCACCTTCGCCGGCCGTTGTGGCCGAGCGGTTCTAGGCGCTCATTCTGGAACCGCGCGACCGCTACGGTTGCAGGTTCGAATCCTGCCTCGGGCATGGATGTGTGTGATCTCCTTAGGTTAGTTAGGTTTAAGTAGTTCTACGTCTAGGGGACTGATGACCTCAGATGTTAAGTCCCATACTGCTCAGAGCCATTTGAACCATTTTTTTTTTAAACGATGGAGCGTGGAAGTGTTACTGGTGACAATCTAATATGTTAGTTGGTAGCTACACCAAACAAATCGGCAGCAACAAGTAAAAGTGCGTTAAAAGTACACAGCGTAGGGTGGAAGTAAAGCTGTGAGGGCGAGTCGTGAGTGCTGCCTGGCTAGCTCAACTGGTAAGAGCACTGCCGATGAAATCGGATGTTCCCGGTCAGAGCTCACGTCTGACACGTTGTTTCATCTGGCAGGAAGTTTCAAACAGCGCGCATTACGCTGGAGAGTGAAAGATTCACCCTGGAAACAAATTCGAACTTTCGGTTTTAAATCCTGAGTCAGTCCTCGGATTTCAGTCGGTCACTAAACAACCACTGGCAATTGGTCGGGGTTTAGGTTGAACAGTATGTGCCGATGTAACGCGAGGGGCAGTCAGTTCACAGGTCAACGGCGTACCACCTCCACCAGCACTACGCCTAATTAATTACTGCGGTGTTCAAACCGGGGAAATGCACAGTATTTTGTTCAAATGGTTCAAATGGCTCTGAGCACTATAGGACTTAACTACTGTGGTCATCAGTCCCCTAGAACTTAGAACTACTTAAACCTAACTAACCTAAGGACATCACACACATCCATGCCCGAAGCAGGATGCGAACCTGCGACCGTAGCAGTCGCGCGGTTCCGGACTGCGCGCCTAGAACCGCTAGACCACCGCGGCCGGCTGCACAGTATTTCAAAGACACCATCCGACGCCACACCTAAGACTCTATGTAACAGTCCGATTACATTCGCAATTTTTATTCTGCCTTGAAGAAATAACTTAAAACGTAAATCTAGGATGATGTATTGAAAACGTTTGCTATGTGGTAGTATAATAGCTACAAGTGGGAATTCTTTTATTATTGTTTCTGGGAAATCTCTCATATTTCAGCAGGCTTTATTCACAAAGTGAGTGAATTATACATTAGTAAATGCCTTAAACTAGTGCTCCCCACTCCGTCCCCCTCCATGGGGGAGCTTACATAGGGCGCCGGTTACCGGTGTTCGTGTAATCGCCAACATGACGCACTCACATATTAATATCTAATTATAAAGCCGTAAAGAGAAACAAGTACATAAATAATAAGATACACAATATTAATTTCGACAAGTGAATTTGAAGCCAGTATTGCTCCAGAATATTAAAGCCCCAGAAGTCAGGGCAAACTAGTCAAGACCATATCCCTAGCCCACGCCTTCCCTGAACATCGGCCGGTGGGCTGTCATTCGTTCAAAGAGGCCGAAGACCCACACGGTTCCAGTTCTCTCACGCTGAAGCCTAGCTTGAGGAATTAGCGGGCAGATGAAGGTGTCCATGTCCCCCTCCAACTGAGCGTCACCGTCGAGAACTCGATGCTGGAGCTGCCGGCCGGAAAGCGCCGACCGCGCGCCTGAGCGACGGATCGTCGTATTTTTCTGCCTTCTGCCGACGACACCAGTCGGTGTCTAGGTAGTTGCCGACGATCTGCGCGTCCATGATGTGATCCATGCCGTCCTTCGCCGCCACGATGTCGGGCTTGCGGACTTCCTCTGGTGTGCAGAGGTGAGGCTCGACGGAGAGGTCAAACCCCTACTGATGGTGAGACAGCCCGCGTGCGACGTACTTCACGACGGCGTCATGACGCCGCACGCGGGCTCTGCTGGTAAGCACGCAAGCATGGACGACGTGGTTGGCAGTCTCGATGGCGTTACACCTCGCTCGGCACTTCTTCTC
Source organism: Schistocerca serialis cubense (assembly GCF_023864345.2). NCBI lineage: Eukaryota > Metazoa > Arthropoda > Insecta > Orthoptera > Acrididae > Schistocerca > Schistocerca serialis. Next base: position 595,898,223 of record NC_064639.1, read on the forward strand.
CCTGTCACGGCCGCGGCTCCTACGGGCTCTCGATGGCAAGACGTTGATGCGCATGCTGGTGCACGCCACGTAGTCGCGGCCCGACAGGGAGTGACCGCTGTCCTCGATCCAACAGTATTGGCCAGGTATCTTAGCCGACGACAGCAGGGAAGCCCCGTCGAAGGCGAGATGCAAGCGCGCAGCCCACATCTCCCCGCCCTTTGCAGCCGTCTTCAGGAGGTGACCCTCCCAAGTTACGATGCCGCTCCACCGCCACCACCTCCCCCAGGCCTGCGTCGGTGGCATGGGGACCGAGCTGCAGCAAGGCAACGGGCCTGTTCCGCCTCAAAGTCGGCCCCATGAAATGAAGTGATCGTATGGCATTGTTGGCTGGGATGTCTCACTCGGATTCGGCCGACAAGTGCAAGTCTAATTTCATTCGGCGCCACATTGGCCGACTTATGGCCCATTATGAGGATGAAATGATGATGACGACAACACAACACCCAGTCCGCGAGCGAAGCAAATCTCCGACCCGTCCGGGAATCGAATCCGGGCCCAGTGAATGGGAGGCAAACACGTTACTACCCAGATAAGCAGGCGAACGTCGGCCCCATCTAGTGGGCAGGCGGGATACCGAGGCCCCCCTGGCTACAGGAGCGTGGAAATAGACCAGGGGAGTGTTCGCTGGGAGGAGGAACCATCTCCTTGCCGCAGCCCGAACACAAGATGTCCGGGGCCTAGAGGGCGCCGACACAGGTGCGACTCAAGGCGAAGCCACAGTACAGGCCGGGGGAAGTACGTCCCGAAGTCTGTAGAACCGCTGCTCCGGCTTCAGTGGCGCACGTGGTATGACACTCAGTTGCTCCTCGATGTGGCGCCTCGGATGGAAGAGGCACCGGCCCGAAGAAGAGAACTGCAGTCCCAGGTAGCGGAAGGTCTCGCCCACACCCAGTGCCGGCACGGTTGTGTCGCCGGCAGTGAAAGTGACGTCGGAATCCACCTTCACCTTCTTATCGCGGCCAGACGCCACGGGCGTGAGGGTGAAACACTTCTGCGGGTTCCCACGCAGCCCCAGCTGGTCGAGGGCTGCTACCGCTGTATTAATGAGAGACTGTAGACGCGCCCCTTCGTCGAAGCAAGCGAAAAGCCGGATGTCATCAGCAAAGACCGCTGCGTTAATGTGGCGACCCAACACCTTGGCACCTATGTAGGAGGGCAGCTGGCCTAAAACATAGTCGACAGCGAAGTTAAAGGGGGAATTCTTTTATTATTGCTTCTGGATTATATGTTAAGAACATCCCAGTCGTCACCCAGCTGCACACTCGAAGCAAAGTAGTACCTGCACGAAGGATGAGAACTCAGTGGATGCCAGGAACAGTGAGCCAGGCAGCATAGAGTGTACACATGCTAGTGTCGTGCCAAAAGAAGATTCGATTCAAACTAAGTGCACGCCAGTCTTTGTGTTGTGTTCACCTCTGACTGACGGTGTTTTTATTTGCGTCCAGCCAGGACAACTCAACTCGATCTTGATTGATCTGTCTTTAAGACAGATAGTATTCAGATATTATGAGGCGCAGCTACTGTATCTTTCTCTGAAAGAGTATATGGGTATATTTGTGGACAGCAGTATATCGTTTTTCTTTCATTTTTAGAGAGCATACTGTGACGGTCAGATCACTTATTCTTAATGAATTAAAGTGTAGAGTTTATTTTTATTAGTAACTGTTACGGGAAGTTGAGAGAGATGTTTATTCATTGACTAGCTGTTACCCGCGGCTGCGCTAACGTATCAGTAGCTTAATTACGTTGAGTGATTGTGAGTAAGTAAACTGTTATACGTGGAAATGGAAATGAGCGTTTGGCGTCATTGTCCGGGAGGCCCCTTGCCGGGCAGGTCCGGCAGCCTTGGTGCACGTCTTATTACATTCGACGCCACATTGGGCGACCTGCGCGCCGGATGGGGATGAAATGATGATGAAGAAAGCACAACATCCAGTCCCTGAGCGGAGAAAATCCCCGACCCAGCCGGGAATCGAACGCGGGCCCGTAGGACGGCAATCCGTCACGCTGACAAGTCAGCTATCGGGGCGGACACTGTTATACACGCAATAACGTCAACGGCCCTCAAGTGTCTGACAGTAGTTGGCAGGTGTGCGCATCTATGCATCTTGCTATCGAAGTAGCTATACATTATACAACGCCGGCCGGGGTGGCCGAGCGGTTCTAGGCGCTACAGTCTGGAACCGCGCGACCGCTACGGTCGCAGATTCGAATCCTGCCTAGGGCATGGACATGTGTGATGTCCTTAGGTTAGTTAGGTTTCAGTAGTTCTATGTTCTAGGGGACTAATGACCTCAGAAGTTAAGTCCCATAGTGCTCAGAGCATTTTATACAACGCGTACGTCATGCAACAGATTTAATAATTTCTTAACATGATTTATGCGTACTGATCTAAAAAACAAAAAAGGTGTTCTGTTTCCTGCCTCAACCTCTTATGGGTAGCTTTTTTTGGTTTTGCTTTCTTTTTTCTACATTCTGAACAAGCCTTTGTTCTTCCTCAGGGTTCAAGCTACCTCCATACTAAATTTCACCAAAATCGAAAAAAATGTGTGTGAAATCTTATGGGACTTAACTGCTAAAGTCATCAGTCCTTAAGCTTACACACTACTTAACCTACATTATCCTAAGGACAAAAACACACATCCGTGCCCGAGAGAGGACTCGAACCTCCGCCGGGACCAGCCGCACAGTCACCAAAATCGGTTCAGCTGTTTAGTCATAAAATGACAGCAGACAAAAGCACGTTCGCATTTATAATGCCACTATGGATGGTACGGACTGAAGCAGACTACTCCTTGAAATTGCTTATTCACACTCGGGGTGGCGGAACTCAATCACCACAAAAAGTTTTAAAACAAAAAACCACGGTCAGATAGTATATTTTAGAACCTCAGTGTGATTTTGGTGTTGAAACATTTGTAATATCTGGTATTTTTGTGTTAGGCCCCTGATAGGCAGGTTCACTGGAACAAAAAAAAAACTCTTATGTTTGGAACTCTTGTAATTAAAACTGACCATTCAGTAGAAATAGCGGACCGACACGTTCCAAACAGCTGTTACGTAGAGAAAGCTTCGAATGGAACAACTTTCTTTTCTTTTCATTTTTAATTTCCAACTCTTAACGGCCGAGATAAATGAAGTGTTGCTTCATATGCCTGTTGCAACAGGTCTGTCACTCAAATTCAAGGTATCCGCAATGGCTAAATACTAACTCTCAATAAAACAAATTTTTTGTAACAGGAAATCCAATGAACTCGGTAAAATATAGTACTCTTTACTGTGATTGATGGTGTTGGACTCCTTTTTGAACTGGGACAAGCTACGATTCTCTCCTGATCACACGGTAGGGAAGCTGAAATACTGTGCCGATGCTGTGCACAGAAATCCACGTGCTGCCCGCATCTCGTGGTCGTGCGGTAGCGTTCTCGCTTCCCACGCCCGGGTTCCCGGGTTCGATTCCCGGCGGGGTCAGAGATTTTCTCTGCCTCGTGATGGCTGGGTGTTGTGTGATGTCCTTAGGTTAGTTAGGTTTAAGTAGTTCTAAGTTCTAGGGGACTGATGACCTCAGAAGTTAAGTCCCATAGTGCTCAGAGCCAAGCCACATCCACGTGCTGTCCAAGATTTCTTCCTCGATCATCTTCCAGATAACAGCGTAAACACCACGAAGTGCTGATTTGGTGACAGTCACTTATTCCGCAGTGAAAAAGACAAATACATACTATGTTCATTACCTGCAGCACCAATTCGACAGGGTTACGTTGTGGAAAGGTACCTTCTGTACAGAAACGATGCAGTGGTTCCCGTGCGGTTAAAGGCGCTGCAGTCTGGAACCGCAAGACCGCTACGGTCGCAGGTTCGAATCCTGCCTCGGGCATGGATGTTTGTGATGTCCTTAGGTTAGTTAGGTTTAACTAGTTCTAAGTTCTAGGGGACTAATGACGTCAGCAGTTGAGTCCCATAGTGCTCAGAGCCATTTGAACCATTTTGCAGTGGTTCTAATGCTGCAGTGTGTTGTCGCCTGTGGTCACTTGTCACGGCCTGGCAAGTTCCTCGCAATGCGGCATCGCGTGTCAGCGTGCAAATCGAAGACATGACGAGTGCGCCGTTCCATAAAACCGAGCGATACGGCACAGCTCTCATATTCGGCAGTAGTGGGGTTAGAGCGCCGCTGGGTCAGCAGGATTTAGTATTTCTGATTGGTTTCCCTAAATTACCTTACATGAATGCTGGGACCGTACCTTAAACGAAGACACGGTCGATCGGGAAAAGTGCATTTACGGTGTCGGCAGCATTTCCGTGATGGGCAGATGTTGCTAAAGGTGGCATGAATTTCGGGAAATCAAGACGACCAGTCATGAGTCAGATGTTGATAGCCATTGTGAATGTCGTTCTTAATTTATTTCGTTTCTTAAATGAATTTAATTTATATTTTGTTTGTCGCAGGAATTAAAAAATAATTTTTGATATTAGCAGTAGTTATCGCAACGAAAACCTCAAAAATGGTGATATGTTTGACATTAATAGCCAAATACCTGAGAACTAACAAAATAAATACGAGCAGTCGTGATAAATTTTCCGGCATTTGTGAAACGCTGCTGTGTCACCGACTTTCTCGTTACATGATCGTAAGAAAGTGAAGAAAGACTTGGGCAAAATTTACGCGTGGTGTAGTCAATAACAGCTCTCTTTAAATGTGGAGAATTGCAGGAAAATGTCTGCAAAAAGTAAATAACTGGATGGTATGCGGCTACAAGATTAATTATGAATATCTGGAACACGTAAAATCATTTAAACGTTCAGATGTAATACCATGAACTGATATGAAATGAGATGAACCCCTTAAATCAGTATTTGCGAAGGTGAATAGAGAACTTAAATTTGTTGGAAGCACTCCGAAAAGTGCAGTACACCTGAAAGGAAATCGCATACAACACGCTACTGTAACTAATTCTGGAGTACCAGTAAATTCACGATTCTTTAAAGAATCGAAGTACCACGTATAAAATAGCTTCAAACGTCTGATTATTTTAAAAATGAATTAATTTGTTGAATATTTGGCATTAGGTGTGTAAGGGAGAAAAGTTTAGAAAAGGATTGAAACTATGTTTAAAGTATGTTGGAAGTTACTAAATGCTCTCATTATGAAACAATAGATGGATATAGTCTGGGTAATTTGCGCTCCATTTCAAGCAAAAGCAAGTTTTTCACGCATATCAGTGTTCATGGCGTCATATCACCTGATCTATGTGTCTTACAACGATATCATTTTGCAGGTACATTCGGTGGTATACGTGGATTCTGTCTGCAAATGGCGTTGCGAATGGAGTTAGTAGTAAAGACGTAATAAATTAAAAATTCATGTCTGATGCTGAAGTTTTCTGCGTGAACGGATAAAATGTAGTAAGCGACAAGCTTTTTTCTTTTTGTCATTTTAAGGGAGTGTCAGCGAGAAAAAGTTTTGTAAAGGTTTGAAATTGTGCGTACAGCTTGTTGGAAGTCGCTTAGAGCTCTCATTCGTAAATACTGGACGAATAAAGTCGCGATGATTTGCGAGAATTGAGCTAAGCTACCTCAAGACTTACAAGTATACACTATTTCTAACTGTTGTCTTACAGTGTTGATTCTTCGTTATACCTCTTTGTGAGTAGATTATGACAACATTTAAAATTTTTAAATTCGAGCAATAACTACGCTAAATATTGAAACACGAATTTTGTTGCCGTTGGAAGCCGTTAGATGGACAAATTGAAATTGAAGCTGCTTTCCGGATTCCGTGATAGTCGCTTAGTTATCTACGCAGGTTGCTCCAGCTATAGGAATCCTTATAGAGTATGCAGGACAAGAGGTATCGAAACGAATGCAGAGACGCCCTGGATCGTAATGGGTCGTTGAGTCAATACGAAAGAGTAACAGAAACACACGGGACAGAACTTAAACGGGGATCACAAAAAAAAGGCGGCTTGCTCTTGCTATTGAGGAAACTTAGAGCAGCGGAAGATAGTGCTGCAAGTCTGCTGCTACCTCGCGTAGTGACTAAGTTAAGAGGGATTAACTCACGCAGAGGCTTATAGACGGCCGCAACTCCCTCGCTCAACACGCGAAATGAGTACGTCATAAAACAATAATCCACTACGAAGTAACCACCACCCCGTCCCCCGCCACATATCTTGAAGTGTCTTGGATACCATACTGCAAGAAGACGAGAAGTTTTGGGCTGCACAAAATATACTTAACACTAACATTAACAGTCCAGCAAAAAAAAGGGGGGGGGGGCGGAGGTCGGAGGTATATATAACTAACACATATCATCGTGTGGCTGCAGTTTCAGATTGAAAAGATTGAATTTATTATAACTTTACAAAATCGGATTTTTTTCCCACGGATCGTGTGACAGAGGCTCACTTCTTGGGCCGCATTGATACTTGATTTAGACCATACAGACCATGGGCTGGACACGTCCGAGCCATTCCTGCGCTAAACGGACGCCAATGTGTTGTCATGTTGATACAAACGTTTGCCGTGCATAAAGAAGTATAACATTACTGATTGCTATCAGCCACACGCTGCTATAAGCAATAAGGAACGTATCTGCCGGCCGGGATGGCCAAGCGGTTCTAGGCGCTACAGTTTGGAACCGCGTAACCGCTACGGTCGCAGGTTCGAATCCTGCCTCGGGCACGGATGTGTGCGATGTCCTTAGGATAGTTAGGTTTAAGTAGTTCTAAGTCCTAGGGGACTGATGACCTCAGAAGTTAAGTCCTATAGTGCTCAGAGCCATTTGAACCATTTTTTGTAACGTATCTGACACGCAAAAATCAATACGACGTTCCATGTCTACGATTTCTTGGTTAGTTTCTAGTCAGTTATTTGACGAAAGCAGCAAAATCAACACTGAAGTGCCAAAGAAACTGGTATACTCATACGTACTCAAATACAGAGATACGTAAACAGGCAGAATGCGGTGTTGCGATCGGCAATTTCTATATAAGACAAGTATCTGGCGCAGTTGCTACAAGCGCAGGTTATCAAGATTTAAGTGAGTCTGAACATGGTGTTATAGTCGGCGTACGAGCAATAGGAAACAGCATCTCCGAGGTAGCGATGAACTGAGGATTTTCCCTACGACCATTTCGCGAGTGTACCGTGAATATCAGTAATCCAGTGAAACATCAAATCTCCGACATCGCTGCGGCCGGAAAAAGATCCTAAAAGAACGGGGCCTATGACGACTGAAGAGAATCGTTCAACGTGACGGAGGTATAACCCTCCCGCAAATTGCTGCAGATTTCAATGCTGGCCCCCAGCGTGCGAACCATTCAACGAAACATCACCGATATGGGCTTTCGGAGACGATGGCCCACCCGTGTACCCTTGATCGCTACACTACACAAAGCTTTAAGCCTCGCCTGGGCCCGTCAACACCTAGATTGGATTGTTGACGACTGGAAAACATGTTGCCTGGTCGGACGAGTCTCGTTTCAAATTGTATCGAGCGGATAGACGTGCACGAGTATGGAGAAAACCTAATGAATCCATGGACGCTGCATGTCAACAGTGGACTGTTCAAGATGGTGGAGCCACTGTGATGGTCTGAGGCGTGTGCAGTTGGAGTGATATGGAAACTCTGATACGTCTAGATACGACTCTGACAGGTGATACGTACGTAAGCATCCTGTTTGATCACCTGCATCCGTTCAAAAAAATGGCTCTGAGCAGTATGGGACTTAACATCTGTGGTCATCAGTCCCCTAGAACTTAGAACTACTTAAACCTAACTAACCTAAGGACATCACACACATCCATGCCCGAGGCAGGATTCGAACCTGCGACCGTAGTAGTCGCGCGGCTCCGGGCTGAGCGCCTAGAACCGCTAGACCACCGCGGCCGGCGCACCCGTTCATGTCCATTGTGCATTCCGACGGACTTGGGCAATTCCAGCAGGACAATGCGACACCCCACATGTCCAGAATTGCTACAGAGTGGATCCAGGAACATTCTTTTGAGTTTAAACGCTTCCGCTGGCCACCAGACTCTCGAGACATGAACATTATTGAGCATATCTGGGATGTCTTGTAATGTACTGTTCAGTAGAGATCTTCATCTCCTCCTACTCTTACGGATGTATGGACAGCCCTGTAGGATTCATGTTGTTAGTTCCCTCCAGCACTACTTCGGACATTAGTCGAGTCCAAGTCACGTCGTGCTGCGACACTTTTGCGTCCACGCGGGGGCCGTGCATGATATTAGGCAGGTGTATCAGTTTCTTTGGCTCTTCAGTGCGTATGCGGTATATAAATATTAGTGCAACAAAACCAATCTGTATGTTTTTCACCCCTAAATACTGGCTACTATCCCAGTACGGGTGAATCGTGATTCATTCTGGGTGTAGGTAGTAACGCTGTTTGTACAGGCTACGGTTTGGTCATGATTCAATGGCCGCTAGGTTTATACACGTCAAACTATACGGGTCTGTCTTAACGTAAGTAGCGAAGGCTTAATTCGATATCTACTGAGACAATTACATTAAGTAATTAAATGAAAACAGTTCACTAACGTAGTTATCTCTATTTTATTCATCCGTCGTAACAACAGAAAAATTGAGCCTACGCTTGATTCGAACCCCAATTTACTGCTTCTCAAGTTACATGTTTCGTACAGTCAGACCAGACTGACATGTAAGAGAAGGGCATTTACTTAGTACCGGTACTCCTAGAGTAATCGCCACTCTAAAGTTTATATCCAAGTCGTTAACAATAGCCGCAGCCTGTTGCTAGAGAGTGGAGGGCTATCGCGATCGGGAGCCCGCAGACATCGCAGATGCTACGGTTGGCACACCAGCACCGGCCGCGGTCACCGGAGGGCACTTGAGTTTAGCACCGATCACGCCAGTTGACCCTCGCAGCCCGTGACGTCACCGAGATCCTTGGAGCGTGTATTCCTGTTGGGCCACACAGGGCAGCCGCGGACTCGGCCAGCCGTGTGCTGCCAGGCTAACAACCGTTCGGTTTAAAGCGTAGCTTCTGATTCCGGCCTGGAGTAAGAATCTGCCGCAGACTTCCCACCGACTACATTGTATTTGAAACTTCCCGGTCAGATTATAACTGCGTGCCGGGCCGAGACTCGAACTCCGGACCTTTGCTCTTATCGGCTGAGCGACCCAAGGACGACTCACGACCCGGCCTCGTCCTCATAGGTTTACTTCCGTCAGTAACTCACCTATCCTCCAAACTTCACAGAAGTGCTTCTGCGAAACTTACAGGACTAGCACTCCGTGAAGAAAGAATATTGCGGAAACATGGCTATGCCATGGCCAGGTATGTATCCGCAAAATTCTTTCTTTCTGGAGTGCTAATCCTGTAACTTTCCCAGAAAAACTTCTGTGAAGTTTGAAAGATACGTGAGTTACTGACGGAAGTAAAGCTATGAGGACGACAACGGGGTCATGGGTCGTGAGTCATCCTAGGGTAGTTCAGCCGATAAGAGTACTTGCCCGTGAAAGGCAAAGGTCCGAGTTCGAGTCTCAGCTCGACACTCCAGGAAGTTTCATATAAGCGTACACTGAGCTGCGAAGTGAAAGTTTCATTCTGCACACATTGTATTTGGTACAACCGCACCTGGAGCGAAGCTCCATTTCACCGTACGCTTTCAGATGTTCCAGTTTTGGAACACGATCTGTGTGTGTGAAGTCTTTTGGGACTCAACTGCTAAGGTCATCAGTCCCTAAATTATCCTAAGGACAAACACACACACCCATGCCCGAACCTCCGCCGGGATGGAACACGATCTCTTCCACTCTCCAGACACAACTAATTATTCACAAAAAATGGGAGAGACGGAACACTGGAATTTAAGATTCCGCATACGACGACGTCATTAGAGACGGAACAACGAACTTGGATTGGACGAAAAGGGGGCAGTCAATACAGTGGCCTCTCCGTACAGGTCGCCGGACAGGGCTGTGAACCCCATTCCTTCCATTTCTCGGTCCACTATTTCAAAAGCTGCGTCACCACGCTCGATATTACTCTTGTTGAATCACTGCAGGGTTTTCCCTGAGAATCGAGTGTTCTTGCCAAACTCGCATGCTCGCTACCAACTAAACACCACCCTTGTTCAAATGGTTCAAATGGCTCTAAGCACTATGGGACTTAACAGCTGAGGTCATCAGTTCCGTAGACTTAGAACTACTTAAACCTAACTAACCTAAGGACATCACACACATCCAGGCCCGAGGCAGGATACGAACCTGCGACCGTAGCAGCATCGCGGTTCCGGACTAAAGCGCCTAGAACCGCTCGGCCTCAACGATCGGCCTCACGCTTGTTTCCAAAGTTATACTGATGACTTTATCTTCTTATCTTATTTCGTTTTTCAGTCTTAGGAGGTTCACACGATATCGGAAGTTATTTTCGCAACGTTGTCGTACTTTTAAAGAAGAGAAGAAGGTATCAACAAAAGCAACTGTTCAGTTAATCGGTTCTGTAACCGCATATTGTGCGCTCGGTCCCGATGGAACTATTTCGGATCTAGTTAGTAGTAACTCATCTCCGGAATGTAGTCAGCAGGAGGAAAAACCGTAAAACATGCGATTCCTCATCACCACACCGTACGCCGTCTCCGGGATAGATTCTTAGACCTCTCTCTTGGAGCTGATTCGTCCGTAGTAGGCTGTGACGAATATCGCGTTTTATTCTCAACCTTCCTTTTTTCCTTCCTTCCTTTTCTTTACACTATCATCCGCAACCATATAAACAAAACAGTACATCTGCACCGGAGCCCATCATAAACATCTACTCTTTACAGACACACTTTTGACTCACTACGCTGAGGAAATCAAAGTCTGCAACACGGGTTTTCAACAAAAAATATAACAACCTTGACGTGCGAACTAATCATTATGCGAGGTTAAACATATAACCGACATGAGAATCTTTTTTTCTATAATTGGGTAGCACAGGGTAGTTCCCTTCGAAACGAGCGTCACGACAAGTTCTTACCATCTGACAAATACACTCCTGGAAATGGAAAAAAGAACACATTGACACCGGTGTGTCAGACCCACCATACTTGCTCCGGACACTGCGAGAGGGCTGTACAAGCAATGATCACACGCACGGCACAGCGGACACACCAGGAACCGCGGTGTTGGCCGTCGAATGGCGCTAGCTGCGCAGCATTTGTGCACCGCCGCCGTCAGTGTCAGCCAGTTTGCCGTGGCATACGGAGCTCCATCGCAGTCTTTAACACTGGTAGCATGCCGCGACAGCGTGGACGTGAACCGTATGTGCAGTTGACGGACTTTGAGCGAGGGCGTATAGTGGGCATGCGGGAGGCCGGGTGGACGTACCGCCGAATTGCTCAACACGTGGGGCGTGAGGTCTCCACAGTACATCGATGTTGTCGCCAGTGGTCGGAGGAAGGTGCACGTGCCCGTCGACCTGGGACCGGACCGCAGCGACGCACGGATGCACGCCAAGACCTACGCAGTGCCGTAGGGGACCGCACCGCCACTTCCCAGCAAATTAGGGACACTGTTGCTCCTGGGGTATCGGCGAGGACCATTCGCAACCGTCTCCATGAAGCTGGGCTACGGTCCCGCACACCGTTAGGCCGTCTTCCGCTCACGCCCCAACATCGTGCAGCCCGCCTCCAGTGGTGTCGCGACAGGCGTGAATGGATGGACGAATGGAGACGTGTCGTCTTCAGCGATGAGAGTCGCTTCTGCCTTGGTGCCAATGATGGTCGTATGCGTGTTTGGCGCTGTGCAGGTGAGCGCCACAATCAGGACTGCATACGACCGAGGCACACAGGGCCAACACCCGGCATCATGGTGTGGGGAGCGATCTCCTACACTGGCCGTACACCACTGGTGATCGTCGAGGGGACACTGAATAGTGCACGGTACATCCAAACCGTCATCGAACCCATCGTTCTACCATTCCTAGACCGGCAAGGGAACTTGCTGTTCCAACAGGACAATGCACATCCGCATGTATCCCGTGCCACCCAACGTGCTCTAGAAGGTGTAAGTCAACTACCCTGGCCAGCTAGATCTCCGGATCTGTCCCCCATTGAGCATGTTTGGGACTGGATGAAGCGTCGTCTCACGCGGTCTGCACGTCCAGCACGAACGCTGGTCCAACTGAGGCGCCAGGTGGAAATGGCATGGCAAGCCGTTCCACAGGACTACATCCAGCATCTCTACGATCGTCTCCATGGGAGAATAGCAGCCTGCATTGCTGCGAAAGGTGGATATACACTGTACTAGTGCCGACATTGTGCATGCTCTGTTGCCTGTGTCTATGTGCCTGTGGTTCTGTCAGTGTGATCATGTGATGTATCTGACCCCAGGAATGTGTCAATAAAGTTTCCCCATCCTGGGACAATGAATTCACGGTGTTCTTATTTCAATTTCCAGTAGTGTATAATCTTTGTCACTGCACAACGTCATTCGCTCTTCTAGACTCGTATCCAGATGGCTTCTGCTTCCCCCTCTTCTTCTTGTTGTTCTTCTTCATCATCCTTACGTACCCACCCATTTGAAAAATGGCTCTGAGCACTATGGGACTTAACTACTGAGGTCATCAGTCCCCTAGAACTTAGAACTACTTAAACCTAACTAACCTGAAGACATCACACACATCCATACCCGAGGCAGGATTCGAACCTGCGACCGTAGCGGTCACGCGGTTCCAAACTGAAGCGCTTAGAACCTCACGGCCACACCGGCCGGCCCCATTTGAAAGATTATTCGGCTGCACCCACCCATTTCAAAGATTATTCGGCTATTTGCTTCGGTTTCACACTCGTCAGAGTACACTGGGAGACGAAAAGTGAGGCCTCCAGAAGACATGCATGAATGTCAATGTAACACCGCACAAGCACACCCCATTGGCGGTATGTAAATAATCAGAGTTACAATTCTCTGTGCCAGGTAGCGCGGTCACCAGGGTGCATTAATGTTGTTCGTTCTCCTGTTATTACCAGGCCTGGTAGGGCATATAAGGGCTGTGAGCAACGTCAGATGTTGAGTAATTACTGTGAAGCGCACGGAGATGCCGCGTACTCGTCCGAGATATCGTTACGAACACCTGGTGGAGTTTGAAAAGGGTCTCACGTGGGTCTCCATTTGGCCAGCTGGTCGAATAGTGCAATATTCCGATCTGTGGGGCATTCGGGTATGACTGTGGCCCTATGCTGGACTGTTTGGGAACGTGTGAACAGCCATACTCGTCGTCAAGGTTCCAGTCGATCACGTCTGACCACCACAAGGAAGAGGCCCCTTATTTTGCTCCGAGCACATCGTAATCTCTTGTCATCTGTGCCTGCCATTCAGGAAAAAGCAATGGACTCCCAGAAACATTCTGTGTCGTCCCGCACCATTTATTGGAGACTAGCAATATCCGAATTATCGTCCCAAGCGTAGGCTGACCTTAACAACACAACACAATCTGCTGCATTTGGAGTGGTGCCGTCACGGGTTGAGTTCTGCGGTAAATAGTGGTTCTGCCTTACCTCGGATGACCATCGTTGGCGAGTATGGCGTTGACCTGGGGAGGGGGGGGGGGAGGGGGGGCATTCTTCCACTGTTTTGGAGAGGCACGGTGATGTTACTCTGGGCGTCCTGGTGTGGGGAGTCATCAGGTCACGGCTGGTAGTGACTGAGGAAACTCTGACGCCACAGTGGTACGTCACGGACATCCTGTGTCCCCATGTCGTACCTCTTACGCGGTAGTACCATTGTGATATTTTTCAAAACGACAATACTCGTCCACACCTACCACATCTCTCCATGACCTGTCTGCGTGATGTTGAGGTACTCCCTTGGCCAACAAGACACCCAGATCCGTCCCCGATAGAACATTTGTGGTACAAGCTCCGGCGTCAACTCCATCCCAATGCCAGTACGAAGGATATCAAAGACCAGCTACAAAAGTTGCGTGCTACATCTCCTCAGGAGGGGATACACTGGCTTTATGACACAATTTCCTACCGAATCAATGTGTGCACCCAGGCCAGACGGGGTGCAAAGTCATACTTACAAGTGGGTTCATAGTGCCAAGTCCTTCGTAAATCTGGATCGATTTTGTAATCACCGAAATAACATCACGTACGCTCTTCACCCATGAAGTTTAGTTGCCCCCTCCTCTTCTCAGAGCTTCACTTTTTATGTCAGGCACTGCACTTACAAGGGGACCTAATGGACTGGCCCTTCTCGACTTTCTTCATTCTTATAGTATTTAAAGCTGCGTACGTACACATCGATTTCCTAAGGCAGTAGCCGTCAAGCAAGTCACAAAAAATCGCATTTGAATATTACAATATTCCCGAGCGCCTTTGCGCACAAAACAACTCCAGTTTAATATCGAATTTGTCGGAAACACGACGCAGTTGAAGGAACAGGAAAATACAGTGAGTGAGTGAATGTCTGTGTGTGTGTGTGTGTGTGTGTGTGTGTGTGTGTGTGTGTGTGTGTGTGTGTGTCTGTGTATGTGTGTGTGTGTGTGTGTGTGTGCGCCAATGAGTGTGTAGTTACGGTCCATTGTGATGATATTCTTTATTATAACATCGCCCGGAGACAATATTTGGATGACTTCACACGAGGAACAATCATCGAGATATTGGGAGCAGACGAAGAGTGACGATCTAGCCTAGAAGGTCGGTATTGCTTACAGCATTGTTTCACGTGCGTGGGGAGCGATCCGAAACGCAGGCACTGCTGCTGCCCAAATGAGAGGTGGTGGTGGACCACGGTCAACTACAGCAGCAGATGACCGCCACACTGTGCAACAAGCAGAAAAGCACCCGCATCGAACAGCGGGTGCAGTTGCAACCATATGTAACGGGACTGCAAGGCACGCAATCTCACGTTCCACAGTGGCACAGCGACAGTAGGGGGTGGTCTTTTTGCCCGACGACCAGTACGTTGCGTTCCGCTGACAGCCGCACATTGATGGCACACTTTCCAATGGTGCCAAGAACATTAGGACTGGACCAACGAGGAGTGGGTGCGCGTGTTCTTCTCCGATGGGAGCAGATTCAGTCTGAGTACGGATTTTGGACGTACTCTCATATGGCGAGAGGTGGGAACACGTATGTCCCCTGGAAGATTGTCGAACGTGATCGTTTTGTGGTCCAGGTATTGGCGTGTAGCAGCATATTGTTGTAGGAGCATACTGATCTCCAAATCCTTGAACGCTGTGCACTCACGGGTCAATGTTATTGTGACACTACGAGGTGCGACAATAAAAAAATGTTGCTTACCGATTTAGTCAAGTTTAGTGTTGTCTCCATCAAAGTAGTTCCCTTCTGATTGCACACACTTTTTCCAGCGCTTCTGCTATTGATGGTAACATTTCTGGAACTCATCTGTAATATCGTCCAAGGCACTCGTCACAGCTTTTTGGACATCTTGTGTTGTTTGAAAATGGTGTCCCTTGACCACCGTTTTGACTCTTGGAAATAGAAAAAAGTCGCACGGAGCGATATCTGGTGAATAAGGTGGCTGTGGTAGTACTGAAATTTGTTTTGAGGTTAAAAATTGCTGTACTGACAGAGTAGTATGGGATGATGCATTATCGTGATGCAGAATCCAATTAACAGCAATGTTGGCACAGTCATGAAGAACTCTTTTATGAAGTCTTTCTAAAATTTCTTTGTAGTAGTATTGGTTAACTGTTTGTCCAGGAGGCACCCATTCTTTATGAACAATTCCCTTGGAATCAAAGAAGCACACAAGCATGCATTCCACTTTTGACTTTGACATGCGAACTTTTTTTGGTCTGGGTGATCCCCTTGAGCACCATTGCGAACTTTGGCGCTTTGCCTCTGGACCGTACTGAAAAACCAGCTTTCATCACCAGTGATAACACGGCTCAACAGTTCTGGATTGATTTCCGTTTGCTCTAACAGATCGGCTGCCACATTTTTCCGTGTTTCACGCTGTTGTGGTGTGAGATTTTTGGGGACAAATTTTGCACAAATCTTTCTCAAACCAAGATCTTCAGTTATTATTAGACTAACCGTTTCTCGATTGATGTTTAGTTCTGCTGCAATCATTTTCACAGATAATCTTCGATCAGATCATTCGAGTCCACGCACCCTGGCCCAGTTGACATCCGTCTGTGAGGTTGATGGTCGTCCACTGCGGTCTTCATCTTCAACATTCGTTCTGCCTTCACTAAACATTTTATGCCAACGAAAAACTTGAGCTCTTGACATAACCTCCTCTCCAAAAGCCTTCTGAAGCTTACCATAAGTTGTCGCATTTTCACCCAATTTAACGCAAAAAGAAATTGCATACCGTTGCGCAATATTATGTGGTTCCATTTCCGTGACGAGAGACACAAACACGTTTTAACTTATTACAGCAAAACTTATGAATGAGCAGTTGCATTGATGTGACGCTTGGACTTAGAAGCAGCTTAAAGACCAAGTTCAAAGATATTGTGCCTACGCAAGCCTGCAGGGTTGCCACATCTTGCAAAGAGAATCAGTCTCATTACTTTATTGTCGCACCTCGTATACTTCTCCGCCATGAGCATCTTTTCACGGTTGCTTTCGAGCGTGACTACAGTTTTACGAGTGACAATGCGAGACCGCATCGCCGGTCGAGGAGCTCTTAGAAGGAGAGGATATTCGGCGAATGGACTGGCCTGCCTGTTCCTCCGTTTTAAATCCTATCGAACACGTGTGGAATGCGTAAGTGAGACTTACAGCAACACGCCCATATGAACAAACGACCATTTAGCCGTTATCAGCCGCACTCGTGAGCGAATGGAACGCCCTATCACAAGAACTCCTTAGCAAACTTGTGGCCAACATGGGACAACGTAGCTCATCAGACACTACTAAGAACCATGCCCCGCCTTTTGTAATGTCTACATGAGCATCATAAATCGCGATGACTTCAGTGTAATTATTGGCTTTGAATAAAAGTATCATTTCTGTTCGTCCCATAGCGTATTTCATTCAGTTAGTTTCTGTACTACACTGTAGCAACATTTTATCCATCTTCAGTGACTGTAGTCGTATATAATAAAATAATAAGCAACCAGTTGCATACAAGAAATTTAATTTCTTTACCGATTTCGGGTATGCGATAGGCATAACCTTCTGAAGAAGAGCACTAAGTGCCCGAAACCGGTTGTGAAATTAAATTTCTTGTATGCGACTGGTTACTTATTATTTCATTATACACTATAGCAGTTCTTTCTACGTATGGTCGAAGTTTTATAAAGCTATTTTACTTGGCAATGACACAGAATGTGAAAGTTACTTTCGTCCTTAAGTTTAGCACACTAGCGCATTTGAATTTCTGTTTTATGTTTGGCATTTCTGCACCAACATTTAATTTACTGTAAATACTCGCATTTTTATATGAATAGTACCAATATAAAAATTAAAGTTTCATTTTAAAATTACTATTCCGCATGCTGCATCCCAATACATCTTGTAAACTCACTGGGTTACAATGTTCTGATGAATTTGAACGTCCGAATCCCTGCGTGACAGCTGAAGGGGCGCTGTCTCCCAATGGCCGTGTTACGTGGTGAGTTCTCATGTGAGCGCCTCCCTCTGTGCTAATTTTCGCTGCTCTTTAGCAGGGTGTTTCAATGTTATCCTAGAATAACACACACCACGTCAGCACTTTTCTCTCAAAAATCATTATACATGTAGTTTCCTGTCTATTTCAGTCAAGGAATCTGTTCACGGCGGTTTACCCCATGATATTGGAGTACTCTATACATTAACACAGCAGAAACAATGGAATAGTTTAGTCTTCTAAAAGATGTAGCTGCCTAAAATCGGAAGGTTGTCTTCAACACTACAAAACCGGGAGGTTGCCTTCAACACCGCAATGCTTCCGAATCGAGATTGAACTCCAAATTTTTAGTCTTCTGTGTCACCTTAAACGCGTATCCACACTTAAACACACACACACACACACACACACACACACACACACACACACACACAAAAGCGCGCAAGGATACGGACAAGAACAGGCAGAGACTATTAATACCCGTAAAATTATCACTCATGAAGGAACTACCGAGTACCTCACGGAAACCTAATGCATCTTCTATCACTTTAGTTTCTCCGTCTGCTGAATTCTGTGCCCCATTCTTGCAATGTAGCTCTCTTGCTAAAAAAGAATGCGTGAAATTCGTCCCCGTAGCATTGGTCAACTTGTAACGTTAAAACGTGAGGTATCTCCTCTTGCTACAATTCTACTCATTAAATTAATATTTTTTAATGCCTTGTTTTCCAGTATACACGTGATGCATACACCATGTTTATGGAATAGTCAAATTCTTATTCATGCGGTACCTCACTAAACTTTATTATTCACCATATAGGTTATCGATTGCTGATGATAACAGTATGTTCAGTTCACATACAAACAGTTAATTCAAATAAAATTCATAATTTACTACACCTATGAATCATGTGTACGTCGAAATTCAATCTCCCTAGATGTTTGTTTTAAGATTATTAAGTTCTCATAGCTTTTTGAAAGACCTCGTTGTCCTCTTCTAAGCAAAAGTTTTGCTTTTCCTGGAAACTTAATAGCTAAAATTGTTCGCATTCAAAATTTTCGTGTTCCAGGATGTTTCAACCTTAAATCGAAATTCATCCCAAAATCCTGTGTTGTAGTTTTCCAGCCCCGTTTTTTCTGTTTTCTAAAATAACGCGTTAGTTTCTTAATTACTCCAATTAGAAAATTTCGCTTTCTAGAAAATAGAGGATGAAAAGTTTTATAGAATTATTTAATTATGAATTCATTTTTAAAGCTAAATCTATGAAAATCTGTATTGGTCTTCTCTCTTAAAAATAAAAATATAAATGTTTAAGTGTTTTTGGAAACTGAACCCCCCGGGAGGTGAAATGGGTGATGAAACACTATTAAAAAATTTTAAAGCTGTATTTATGAAGACTAGTACTTCACTTCTCCGTTAGATATACAAAAATGTGTGTTAGGGCAAGAAAAGTTTCTATTGAAATATCGCCACAAGAAAGTAAAAGGCATGTTTAACAAAAAGCTTGGACTCCAGCAACTAGAATTGCCTTTTGGTCAGAAGTACATTAAGAAAAGACAATGCTTCTATGGCCTTAACTAGTTCTAAAAATTTAGAAGATGTTGCGATTTGTGAACATAAAAATTCGGTTAAAGGAAAACAAAAAAATCTGTGCAGACCATACATCCTACGAGAGCGAAGCAGCGGGCGCAAAGCTAGTACAAAAATAAAGAACAAAATTAGGATTAATAGACAAAGAGGCTTGAACATGACTTGTAAATTCAGATATACCGCGTCACGCACCTTCGATCGGCAGACCACGTACTCTAATCACAACGCATGGAACAGGGCCTACCATCAGTTACCGATATTGATCATGGCTAATAAACGATGTTGTTTGCCACAATCCTAAACTAAAACAATGTCCTGAAAAGCATGTATCATTCACTTATGCTAGCCAAGTTTTCAGAATTAAATAGTCGTTGTTGCTGCCAAACCGCGCACTTGATTATTATGGGTTAACGTGCTGTACTGTGTCACGTCAAACTATTCGCCTGTGAGCTAACTGCTTCTCTGGCCTGCGCGCCCGTGCCGACGGAATTTGCAAGTCACGTCGCGAGATCAGCAAACAATGCGATGCGTCGTAGTCGTAATCACAGTCGGGTGTGGCAACGGCGTGACGAACTGCTCCTACGGCTCGCTGGTTGTTTCTCCGTATTCTCTCCAGCACCTCTCATTTATGTGCGTTGCTTATTTCCTGCCAGTTAACCTAGGGGTTATCTCAAAGCAAACGACGCGACAGGAATCAAAATATTGTCTCAAAACTCCGCGTATCGCTAAAACAAAGCGTTGTCCCTCTTTCGGTAAACAACCGTGTCGCAGCTGCCAAGGAAAAAAAAAGAGAGTACGCACTAACAGTCTCTCGAGAACCCAGCTTAGGTTTCCACTGTTACGGTGCCATAATGTGTCTGTCAGAAAATAACGATCTATGTCTACAGCTGCATACACTCTCTGAAAACCACTGTGAAGCACATGGAGGAGGGTACTTAACGTGGTAACATAAGTCAGGCTTTCTTCCCATTCCAATCGCGTCTGCTGAATCTGCTTAGTCGCTTCTGTCTCTTCTGCAGTTAGCCTGATCTTGTCCCTACTGGAGCTATACGTAGTATGTTGAAGATCGTCTCTAGATTCTTCACCTGATACTGGTTCTAAAAACTTTATAAGTATATTTTCGCAGGATAACTGATTGCCTGCTCTGGTTTTCCAGCGTTTCCGTGACGCCCTCCAGCAGGTCGAACAAACCTGTGACTATTCGAGGCGTCCTTTTTTGTGTACGTTCAACATTTTGTACAGTTTACTACACTCGAAAGTATACGGTTCATATAACTAAAATAAAACTGGGGAATTAACTAATTGTAGGCCTCAAGCCTGGCTTGTGTCCGACAAAAATATGCTCAAATTTTAACCCTGGGTTACCAAACTCTCGTAAAATTTACGATTGCATGTCGTATCCCTTCGTGGTTCCCACCAATCTGGAAACATTAGCGACACGTGCTCTAGACTACCTTCGTGGGAAACGTAGTTGTTAACAATGGCTCAGTTATTTACTGCCTGACTCCTGCGGTTTGCTGGCACTGGTGCTCATATCGTAAATATTAAAAATGCTTAGTAATGGTGTGCTTGTTTTCTAAAATCGACACACTTGAAATTTCCTAGCAGATTAAAACTCTGTGGCCGACCGAGACTCGAACTTGGGATCTTTGCCTTTTATGGGTAATGCTCTACCAACTGAGCTAGCCAAGCACGACTCACGGAAGCTATTCACAATTTCACTTCCGATAGTACCTCGTCTCCTTCCTTCCAAACTTCACAGAAGCTTGCAAGATCCCCTCGCTCCTCGCTTCTAAACTGATACTGTTATTACTCAGCTTAGCCGCGAGTCCGTAGAGGGTGGTATATGTGACATACAGTATGACTGGTCAGCATTTCCACCCGGAATTTGCGAGTGTAAGTCGAACCTTCCTTGATCCGCCTTGGTGGGTCGTGTTGCCGGACTTCCTCCTACCTGTGCGCGGTGCAGCTCTCGTACATATCGTCCCGTGCAGATTCTTCATTGGCGCATTGGATGTCTCTGACGGTGGAAGCTAATTATCTGAAATTGCTGTCGGTAAACTTTGCGGTATCTATTTACTCGAAATTAACATTCAGAATGCCGTAATATCACTTTTATACCTATTAGATCAATAATGAAACACTCATGTCACAAACTATTCGTAACCGAGAGCATGGCTACCATCGAATAAGACAGGAAGAGCTCTTAACGCCGATTGCCGACTTTGGCGCGCAGTCCGTATCTCTTACTAGTTTCGTCACAGTTCGTGGATTTCCGATCAAGTTCGTTCTTACTAAGATATGCATTTGTTAATGAACGGGTGTGAATTTTAACGAGGCAAATTATGATAAATAGTTTTAAACATCCATAGGCTCCACCTAGTATTCATGTTGGGTTGGGTTGTTTGGGGAAGGAGACCAGACAGCGAGGTCATCGGTCTCAACGGATTAGGGAAGGACGGGGAAGGAAGCCTGCCGTGCCCTTTGAAAGGAACCATCCCGGCATTTGCCTGGAGCGATTTAGGGAAATCCCGGAAAACCTAAATCAGGATGGCCTCCGGAATGCGAGTCCAGTGTCTAACCACTGCGCCACCTCGCTCGGTAGCATTCATGTTGTCATAAATGACTTTAATTATTAAATATAAATAAACAAAATCGGTGACTTTGGCGCCAAGATGGCGGTACTTCCCGTCGTGTATATTTCCCAGGCTAACGCTTGCTGCTACGGTCCAGCGCCGAGCCCCACCCCACTACGCGCGACATATGGTCGCTTCGTCACCTAGCCAGCCAGCGTGGGAAATGCTCTCCGACTCATGGCCGGCTACGGACTACAGCACTTCCTAATTATCGTGAATACATCAATAAGAGACAATAATTTATTAAAACTGGTAAAAATGTCTTCCTCACGTAAGAGCCACCTTACAAGCTCTTCTGTGGAGCTTGCAATGTAAGTAGGCTGTTTATGTTTTCTCTATGTAAATAAGGCTGTTTATGTTTTCTCTATGTAAATAGGCTGTTTAGGTTTTTTTATTGGTAACGCCACCTTTGTATAAAAATCGCTGGCTGTGCTGTGTGCAGTCTGTGGCTAGCTTGCATTGTTGTCTGCCATTGTAGTGTTGGGCAGCGGCAGCTGGATGTGAACAGCGCGTAGCGTTGTGCAGTTGGAGGTGAGTCGCCAGCAGTGGTGGATGTGGGGAGAGAGATGGCGGAGATTTGTAATTTGTCATGAACTGCTATATTTATACATGATGATATCAAGGTAAATACATTGTTTGTTCTCTATTAATATCTTTCATTTGCTAACTATCCCTATCAGTAGTTAGTGCCTTCAGTAGTTTGAATCTTTCATTTAGCTGGCAGTAGTGGCACTCTTGTATTGCAGTAGCTTGCGCAGCGAAGATTTTTGTGAGGTAAGTGATTTGTGAAAGGTATAGTTTAATGTTAGTCAGGGCCATTCTTTTGTAGGGATTTTTGAAAGTCAGATTGCGTTGCGCTAAAAAAAAAAATATTGTGTATCAGTTTAAGGACAGTCGTGTATAATTGTTCAAAGGGGACGTTTCATAGTGTTTCTGCTTTATATCTGCACAGTTTTTCTGTTTTATTCTGGAAAGTAAAATATGTTTTAGTAGTAACTTTTGTGGTATAGCTACAATGAGACTGCCTTTTCCGTAGCACAACAATACGTTACAGCACAGTACTTTCTTCATCATGGCAATAAGCGCAATAACTACGATATCTATACGCAAAGCATTTCACTTTTGTTTATCATGAGGTAAGTACATTGGCTTCTGCAGAACTTAGCTTTCAGAGGACAATAACTACGACACTTCCACAGAGATTATCTTACAGCAAGACGCACATTATCACTACAGGAGACGTATTTTAGTGATTAATTTTGCACTTAAATCATTTATTTTTAAAGATATTTGAAGTACAATGATACAAAGGTTTTCAGTGATACATTTCATTTCATTGCTGTAATCTGTAACACCTGAGGGTATAATTACATTAATCCTCAGGGGGGTACACGCTTACTTTGTGTACCATGTGTGTGGCAACCACAAGGAACCCTAGCTAATATGGTATTTGCTTACACAACTTTACACATCGGTACCATATTTCTCTAACACACAAATTACACAGCTATCTGATCATTTAACTGAGAGATAAACATTTTTTTACTACATCAGTGACACATGTTTACGCAATACACAGTTGGGTAACTTCACACTTATGAAACTGTATTTTGTCTGTACTTTGTAAACTGTTCATTTTTTTTTTCGGAATCATTGTGATACTATGAGAGCTTTGAATGATGTATTTGGTAAGGGAGCATGATTTTAAAGTACGTTTGAGGCAGATGACACTATTGAAATGAGCAGAGAATTTTTTTTAGGTTTTGAAATTATTGCAGAAAGCTACGACGTTTTTGAGATTTGACTGAAGTGTTATGATGTTATTATTACGACGACGATGTGTACTATGCTGTTGAGATATGTTTATGATCAATAAGATGATGAGGAATAAGAAGTATGTTGGAAACCAAGAATCGTACTTTAAGAGTTATAAAATGTGCGTAAATTCGTGACTGTATCACAATGCTGACGAATATTTTATTTGGACACTTATATTCATAGGATTTTCTTTCTACAGATTTGCAACGCTAATTCTTGACCTGTGAAATATTTTTATGTGAGACTGTCACTGTAGCGGAAACTGCTGTCGTAAATATTTCCGTAAGAAAGTTAAGTGACCACCTGCACGTAATGCGTCGCGGGCACCCACCTGGGCGACAGCCGCTCGAAAAAAAAAAAAAAAAAGCCATTAGCCTTTCAGAGGCGCAGGTGGAGAAAAAAAAAAAGAGAGACCATTAACCTCGCTATTGACATTCCTTTGTGGAAAGCATCGCAAATAAGACACGCTCATTACTTGGAAACATATGATTATATTGTGGAGCACCTACTTTCTGCTACTTACTGAAATGCTTATAAACTGATGGGAAATATTCTTACATCTGCAAACCTGATTATGACAAGTGTCTTTCTACGAGAGTTGAGAGCTACTGACTTACGAAATGCCACATGACTATTGAATGATATTTTTATGCTTTGGTTTGCGTAATTGCTTATTTCATTTGACATCTGTTTTCCAGCTGTGTTGCAGCATTGGTTTCATAAAATAAAATTAAATGCATTTGCTAATGTGAACACTTTCTGTCAACAGATCTATTAAATAATAATTTTGTGATCCACATTCTTTAAAAAAAAGGAGCGCTTGGAAAGGAAAGAACAATAAGAAGGGACTAGTAACAGTAACTGGACACATAATTTTCTTTTCAAGTACATGGTAATATTTTTTTTACAATAAGTTGTTGTGGTGCACCACTTTAATTACTTAGACATTAAGATGTGATTATACATTTCCCTTATCTGCATTGTTATCTTTAGTGTACTATTTTTTCTGCTTGAGCTATGTCATGTTTAGATATAAGCTGCTGTTTGCCAGGCATAGTGCTACTGAACTTTAATTTGTGTTACTCTGCTAAGCCAGATTTATTTTTTGTTTGCTGCGCATTGCCTCATATTAGTTGTAATGTTGAATTGCTTGGTAATTTAGATTTACTGTAGCTTGCTTTGCGATTTTCCATTTTTTTATTGCTGTTTATATTAATTGTTTTATGTGCTGCTGCATTGCCTCGTCCCTTAGTTTAGCATCTGAGCTCAGTAGATTTAAGTTAGCTTAAGAGGGGGTAGACTATATAAGAAACTAACTATTATAAATTTATAAGAAATAGGATACTGTACAGTGGAGAAAAACTATTATTGACAGAGGATGTGAACAAAATACAGAAGGCAGGCTTAGATAGGACTTTTTGGGAATAATGATGAACAAAGGGAGATCTCCATGCAAAATACTGCAGTACAACAAACCCTGTCCTTTCCCTTTTGTGTTATCCCACTATATGTTTGTGTACCCTTGTGTATTTGTTTTCTTCCTGTCTCTGTGTAGTTTCATAGAATTTTTTCTTCTTTTAATATTAAGCTACATTCACTATGATGAGGAATACTGTTATCCTCGAATATAATTGGCATTAATAATATGTTATTTACTTTGTAAAGATGTTAGACATTATTAATTCCGTTCTGTTTAATGCTCATGTGTGAAGTTGATGTTTCAAAAGTTATTGTGATCTTTTATGTATGTACTCATGTCATAATTCCACTGATGTATATGTTAGTTCGATTCTTTTGTAAAGCCTGTACTACAAATGTTATCTGTATTATTATGTTCTTTAATGATGTATTTTGTACCTTTGTTATTGTATTTTTATGTTACCAAATTGTAATTGTCACCAGTTCACGATATTATTAACTTGTTAGTTACATTTCACTGCACACGTTTCTGTTGGTCATAGTATATGGACAATATGTGAGAAGTTGGGACTGTTAGTGTTTGCACGTGTGTTACTAATTCAGCAAGGGACTGGATGACAGCATTGCTGGTTCTAAGGACAATTCCAAAAACTTTGTGAATGCACAAGTGGTGGTTATGGACTTGCTATATTATTCGCAAGACTCTTCGATGGTGATTGTGCACCTGCACAGTCGCAACAGATCGCAACAGATGGCTGCTGGCCATCTCTACAAGGACTACAGTGGGTCTGCATCTTTGATGACCCACCATGCCATTATTTCTACAAGGACTGCAGTGGGTCTGCACCTCTGGTGGCCCACCAATACCACAATCTCTACCAGGACTCCAGTGGGTCTGCTCTGTGATGACCTACCTACCAATATTCTTCAAAACTTCGAATGACTCTGCTGTCGGTTTGCTCCATTGTGGCCCATTACCTGTCAGCATGTCAAGAGTCAGCACTGTCTTTCCGTTGGAAGGACAACACTACTTCTTCAAGACGGCATGGAAATCCACTACTTCCATGTGCATTGTCTTTTACTGCTCAGACTTTGAGAAAAGAAACGGCAGTTTCACTGTGATGAATGATCAGGACTGTTGAAAGGTCTCTGTTGGATTCCTTTCATGCTTAATTTCTTAAATCTGTTGCCATTTATGGAATAAATTCCTCTGCTAAATGTACTGTGGCGTTTCTGACTATCTAGGAGGAGACTGAGCAGTGGAACGTGTTACTTTTACACATAAACAAGAACGATCTGTCACACTACTACACTTTAAAGCACAGTTTATATGTAATTCTTATATGTAATTCATGTCACACAGTTTCATACGGAACCTACATCCGCTTTCTTTTATATACTGTATATGATAAGATACTGTCATCCCCCTTCCCTTTTGTGTGAGAGGATGAATGAGCATATGTATTTCTAGTTGCATGCTTGAGGGTAGCAGACAAGGCTGTCTGCTAGAGAACAGTAGGACCAACGTCGGAACAGGTAGCTACGCTTCCTAAAAGCAAAGAGGTTTCTATCCTTAGTATGGTCCTGTCCGTCCATTGTCATGTTGGTATAGGAAGCTGCCCCTCTGGCCACTTCCGTTGGTCTTTGTGAGCCACCCTGAGGAAGCACGCTCGGCTGTAGGGCAGTTGCAGGGTGGCCGTGGCGAGCGTCTGAAGTGGTAAGATCTCCGGCTAAGCGCGTGTCTGCTAAGTCCATAGGACAATAGATTTGTTAAGTTCAGCCTAACTGAAAATTTAATCATCTTTATTTCGGTTTTAACTCTAAAATATCTAAGGTTATCTTAAATTGCAGCGTAGTGTAATTCTCGTGTGAAGTTCATATTATTTTCCGGTTGTTGCTTTGTTACTACTTTGTGAGTAAAGTGGAACCACGTGTTGATCAGTAACTCTAACTAAGTTCATCAATCTTAAATGCGAATGCTTGTGTGATTATAACGTCTCGTCTTGACTATATTTTCAATATAGCAACTTTTCTTTATGTTCAGCCCACGTGGGGTGTACTTTGCGAGACCACTACCACGTGCTTATATAACTGTTTGACCCATCAGGTTAATAGTAAGACGTTAGTAACCAGTTCAAGGTTTTGCTTTTGTCAATTGCTTTTCGATCTAATGTATTTTAATTATCAAAATTATTGTGGAGTTGTACGCTTTGTGTAAACCAAGTTGACCACGTGGAGCATGTGGTGTAATCATCAAAGTAGCCCTCAGCTATTCTTTTTGCGAAGACTTCACAAAGAGTTAATATGAATTTAGTATACCAGTGTGTGGTAATTACATGACGGACAGGATTGTGGTATGAACGTAATTTCTTTGGGTAAAAACTGAATCTGTTGGTTGTGGTTAATTTCTTCTTGCTTATGTTTCAATGTTCTTCGTGAGTTATTTTATGAATGCAGTGTCGTATGCAGTCTCCCAATCTTGGCTCCATATTTTATGTGTTCCGTAAGATTACAATCTCACATTTTTTCAATCGTAAATAAGGCACCAGCTGAGTTATAACTCACGTATAATATGCTGAGATTTCAATGAACAATCTTAAAATAAATTTCCAAATATAAACTGATTTCTTACTTTTTATTTAAATTCTCTTTATATATATATATATATATATATTACCGGTTTTGTATGACTATTAAAAGATTATCATTAATGTTAGTCTGCTTGGTAAACCTAGACTAAATATCTGATGAAACAGTTGCCCAGTAATCCACGGTTAACGTCCCCAGACAGATCACGGCTTTTAACCCACTTTCATTGTCAATTAGCACCGATATCAGCATACCAAAATTAAAGTTACAACATTACACAGCAGCATAGCAAATTCATGTAGCAATATTACACTGTCTTTATAGACTGTGAGAAAATTTGAGCTTTTGACCAACATAATATCAATAAGTGTGTGCATTTGATATCTTTGTTATTGTAATTATGAAAAATTTTTTCAAATCTGTATTGGGCACTGCTCAAACCAATTTGTAAAATTTTTTGTGGGGAGCATGGGGGCTATGTAAGTAGGCTGTTTATGTTTTCTCTATGTAAATAAGGCTGTTTATGTTTTCTCTATGTAAATAGGCTGTTTAGGTTTTTTTATTGGTAACGCCACCTTTGTATAAAAATCACTGGCTGTGCTGTGTGCAGTCTGTGGCTAGTTTGCATTGTTGTCTGCCATTGTAGTGTTGGGCAGCGGCAGCTGGATGTGAACAGCGCGTAGCATTGTGCAGTTGGAGGTGAGCCGCCAGCAGTGGTGGATGTGGGGAGAGAGATGGCGGAGATTTGTAATTTGTCATGAACTGCTATATTTATACATGATGATATCAAGGTAAATACATTGTTTGTTCTCTATTAATATCTTTCATTTGCTAACTATCCCTATCAGTAGTTAGTGCCTTCAATAGTTTGAATCTTTCATTTAGCTGGCAGTAGTGGCGCTCTTGTATTGCAGTAGCTTGAGCAGCGAAGATTTTTGTGAGGTAAGTGATTTGTGAAAGGTATAGTTTAATGTTAGTCAGGGCCATTCTTTTGTAGGGATTTTTGAAAGTCAGATTGCGTTGCGCTAAAAAAAAAAATATTGTGTATCAGTTTAAGGACAGTCGTGTATAATTGTTCAAAGGGGACGTTTCAGCAAGACTAGCACTACTGGAAGAGAGGGTATTGTGAAGACATGGCTTAGCCACAGCATGGGGAAGTTTGGAGGTTATGAAATGTGGTATTGGAGGAAGTAAAGCTGTGAGGACGGGCCCTGAGTCGTGCTGGGGTAGCTCTGTCTGTTTTACGTGAAATTTGCTGAAATTTGACATTTTCTGTTTTCTACTCTATAATGTACTTTGAACTTTCCAGAACATTTTGGTATATAATACATTAAAACCAGACAATTGTGAGACCTTCAAATAATATTTTGAATGTTGACTTGTGACTGTCAAATTTCGTGGCTATGCATATACTGACAAAGTTGAGCAGTCATATCTTGGGAACTGTACCGTCTAGAAGACTATGAATTGCTTTGTTTTTTGCCTACTGCTACGTCTCAGAAGTTGGCATTACGAATAAACAAATCAGTCCTGTGTTTCTGCTAGTTTTCGTTGAAAGTAGTAGGATTGAGGGCGATTTTTGTAGTAAGCTAACTTCTATTGCTTTTTATACAGAAATAAAATGAGTAAGCGTAAAAGTAATTTCAAGAAACGCAAATTTGCGGGTAACAGATATGTGAGACCTGCATTTTCAAAAATGGTTCAAATGGCTCTGAGCACTATGGGACTTAACATCTATGGTCATCAGTCCCCTAGAACTTAGAACTACTTATACCTAACTAACCTAAGGACATCACACACATCCATGCCCGAGGCAGGATTCGAACCTGCGACCGTAGCAGTCACGCGGTCCCAGGCTGAAGCGCCTAGAACCGCACGGCCACACCGGCCGGCACCTGCATTTTCTGCTGAAGTATTTGAAAACACGTGTGCTAGCAGTGAAGGAAACCACTATAATTTTTCTGAAGTGACCACGCTCCCTAGTGTATCGAAAAGGAAAGTAACTTTACAAACGGGTAACAGTGGTAAAAGTAATGATATTATAGAAAAAGTCATTATTGATCTGCAAATCGTTGCACAAATTCTTTCTGAAACTGTCTCTTGCTGCCTTTGTGGTGGTGAAGTTAAACATAATGAGGGTAATGGAGCTAGAATAAGTGTTGTGTCTAAATTAAGTATTAAATGTCAGAAGTGCAAAAATGAAAAAGCATTTTGTACTTCATCAAAGTGTTCAGGCAATGAATTGTATGAAACTAATGTGAGACTGTTCTATGGCCTTAGATGCATTTGTAAAGGTGCAAGGGCTGGTAATGTTCTCTGCACTGTGTTGAATTTGCCAAACCACATTCTAGGTACACAAAATATGTAACAGCAATTGGGGACTCTGTAAATGCTGTGGCTGAAGATTCAATGGTTGCTGCTACATCAGAAGCTGTTGAACAAACTGAGAGTGACACAGACATCGTAACTGCTGTGGCTCGATCCTGGCAAAAGCGTGGGTTTAGTTCTAAAATGGTTTTACATCTACAATAAGTACTGACACTGGAAAAGTTTTGGATTTTTAAGTCCTCAGTAAGTACTGCCAAGGTTGTACTGTGAACCAAAAGAACAATATACTTCATAAGCAGCAGTGTATACATAATTATAATGTAGTGGAGGACTGGAGGTAAAAGGAGCAGTAACATTTTTCAGCGTTCGCAGAAGGAGGGAGGTGTCAGATATGTGAATTACTTAGGTGATGGAGACAGCAAGGCTTTCACTGCAGTACGAAACAGTAAGCCATATGATGTTCCTATACAAAAACTTGAGCGTGTACGATATGTCAAGAAAAGGATGGGAACACGGCTGCGTAACCTAAAAACCAAGCTGGGTAACACAAAACTGTCTGATGGAAAGACCATAAAATGTATTGGAAGACGAACGGACAAAGTAATTGATGAATTACAGGAATATTATGGGAAGGCCATTAGAGATAACTGTGACAATTCAGAGAAGATGAAAAGAACTGTGTGGAGCACTTTCTTCCATCGAATATCAACTGATGAAAAGTCATCTCATGCTTTGTGTCCACCTCCACCGAACACTTGGTGTAAATATAGGAAAGCTGAATTTTTTGGCACCTTGCATGAATTTACACATCAACATTCTCTTCCTTTGGCAGTAATGGAGGTAATCAAACCTATTTATAGAGATTTGTCAAATCCTGAGCTACTAAAGAAGTGTTTGCATGGGAAGACCCAGAATGTGAAGGAGTCCTTCAATAACGTTGTATGGTGCTGTGTGCCTAAAAATGTATTTGTTGGCCTTATGACTCTAAAATTAGCAGTGTCTGATGCTGTAATGTCTTTTAATGGTGGGAACTATGAAAGACTTATGGTTCTGAAGAAGTTAGGGATAAGATTTGGTCAGAACACAGCTAAAGGACTGCGGGAACTGGATGAGCTTCGTGTACGTGAAGCAGAGTTAGCTGCTCAGCAAATGACAAAAGAAGCAAGAAAGAAAAGGAGGAGGCAAGCACTGGATTGTTGTGACACTGAAGAAGACACAGACTATGGACGAGGGCAAATCTAGTGCATAAAAGACGTAGAAATGTAAGTCTGTATAAGAATTTGTAATAAAAAAGTTTTAAACCTCAGTATCTCTGAACTACCTTTTTTGCAATAAATGACCCGTTTTCTAAGAACGTACTGATGGTATAGACATGAAATTTACAGAGCATGCCAAGTGTGAGATTCAACACATATGGAACTAGAATAATTAAAATATCCTGAATTGTTTTGTTTTTATGTTCATTTATTTACAAAACTCTGTCAAAAAATTGAGTGTTTGAGAAAAAAGATAACATGCCCCACAATACAATTTTAGTAATAATTCTAGCTCATTGTATCTAGAAAGGTGCATTCAATAATTATGGAAAACTGTAAAGTTGGTGTCTTAAAAAGTTTCTAAGATAATGTGTCACAAAATTCGATTATTTAACACTGGTGGGATAGGACATACAATGTCCCCTTAATCTGCCAGGAGGTTTCATACCAACACAAACTCTGCTGCAGAGTGGAAATTTCATTCTGGAGTCGGCATACTTGTTTCATAGCTTTTAATTTATCCCGGTGTGGCAGTCCAGGGGAAATATCAAACAGTCACAGTTAGAAGACTGCTAGCGTATATCACGTTGGCTCTTCAGTGTTGATCTCGCCTTTTGCTACTGAAATTAGCACATTATGGGGAGATTCATTTTGGCACTAATGTACTGGGTCATTTGCTTCCAGAAGCCGATAAAGGCACAGACATTGGAGAATTAGGTAAAGAGGAAGATTTTCTTTAAGAAAATGATGTTGAGTGTACAGATGACAGTTGTGTGGACCCAGACGTCGTAGCAGCAAATGAGGAGTCGGATGAAGAGCCCAGAGTGACCGTGCAAGAAAGCAGAAGACTCTCTACTCTCATTTTGTGTGTAAAATACTCTTGGAGAAACAGCGCTTACAATAATTCGAGAAAATGGTTCAAATGGCTCTGAGCACTATGGGACTTAACTTCTGATGTCACCAGTCCCCTAGAACTTAGAACTATTTAAACCTAACCAACCTAAGGACATCACACACATCCATGCCCGAGGCAGGATTCGAACCTGCGACAGTAGCGGTCGCGCGGTTCCAGACTGTAGCGCCTAGAACCGCTCGGCCACCCCGGCCGGCGCACTTACAATAATTTGTAATTACTGCATAGCATAAGTTATGACTTCTTTTCCCATAAAATTCTGAGCAGTAAAATTATCATTATACAGTATAATGCAGTACATTTTGTACTTATTTTATATGTACCATACACTGGAGATCTAATAATCGTAATTAACTAGTGCATAACTTATAAATTATGACTTCCTTTGATTAAAATTTGGAGTAGTAAAATTTACGATGGATTAGAAGTAATGTAATATTTTTCCTCCTTTATGCAGTTACACAGTAAAAGTCAGACTGTCGTTGCGCTTGCTATTAACGTTCTTCCTCGATTAGGGCAGCAACATTAATTTCGACAAAGTATTTTATAGAGCACTGCATGTGAAGTCGAGCGAGTTGGAGCAGGTTTTAAACGCAGAATCCAAACACGCAAAGCTTGGGGTCGAAATAACAGTCAGATAATACCGATTTAGCTTTGGCGTGGTTTCCTGAAAACTAATGCTCGATAAACTAAAGTCTTGAATGCCTCACATAACTTTGTTCTTTTGCAAAAAGTAATACGAAGATAAAAACCGGCTTCATCTGAAACTCATGTGAAACGTTTAATAGACATTTATGTTTCAGCGCACGACCACAGTTACAACATCAAACTATTCTCAACGATGCAGTTAACGTTACCAGTGCTGCAAAATACTTTTCTTCACACGACCTTCCGAAGTAGATATGTTGTTTGTGTTTCGTACACATAGATAAAATGAAATACCATACGTTCAAAAAATTCATTGCACTTCTTAATTTATATGTTAATACGCTAAGCATGTAAAGCTCATTGTCAGTCAGATAACTCAGTGAATATCGAAGGAAGACAGTTGGCACGACGTTTCTCACAGACTGCGGCCCTTTTAAGCTGCTTTGTGTGAATTGAGCGGTACACTTCTACTACGAGCTTTCCGTCTGACTCAAAGAAACTGTTAACTCTTATTGTTTAGTGCCTCTGATACTGCAGTGTTTTGTCTGTAAACGCGGTACCCACTGACACAAAAATTTCCGGAACACAGCTTATGAGAGACAATGCAATATGTAACCTTAGTATACATATTGGAAGCCGGCCGTGGTGGCCAAGCGGTTCTAGGCGCTTCAATGTGGAGCCGCGCGACCGCTACGGTCGCAAGTTCGAATCCTGCCTCGTGCATGGATGTGTTTGATGTGCTTAGGTTAGTTAGGTTTAAGTAGTTTTAAGTTCTAGAGGACTGATGACCTCAGATGTTAAGTCCCATAGTGCTCAGAGCCATTTGATCCATATTGGGAACTCAGCGATCGCAATGAACTAGCAATAAAATATTATGTAGAACAATCTTGATCGCACAATAATACTTTTATTCATAAGTCGGTATCGGCCCAATGTGGATCATCTTCGGACTGTACTCCAGTGATGAGGAGTGGAGACGATGGCATTGAGCAGGAACCGTGGGTACCTCCCGCTGATGCGACTGTTCGCAGCGTGACACAAGCTGCTCACTGCACAGAGCAGTCGGCAACCCACGACAGCTTCAGGTCATGGGCTTCTATTCCAAATATTACGTACTCTCTCCCCTCTACAAGTCCTAGAAGTTTGTAATGGGAATTTCCGAACTCCCTTATGCGTTAAGCAACAAGAGCTGATACTTATTCAGAACATTAGTAATGCTAGCATATGCTTGTGCCCAAGACGAAAAGATATTCGACAGATACGAGGGTCATTCCAAAAGAAATGCACACTATTTTTGTAAAAATACAGTTTTCATTCTGCATGTGTGAAAGTTCTACAGTGTGTAGACACATTCTTCCCGCTTGTTTTTAAACTTAGTTCAACCTGTTCCCGTGAGTGGGGCCGTCACAGCATGTCTTCAAGGTGACTGCTACACTTGACGTTCGTCAGAAGCGACGTGCTGTCATAGTAATTCCTGTGTTGTGAAAACGAGACAGTGGGAAACATCCACAAGGTATGGAGATGCTGCTGTCGAACGCCGTACAGTTAGTCGGTGGGAAAGCAGGTTACGTGATGAAAGCGGGAACGGCAACATTGAGGATTGTCCCCGCAGCGGCAGGCCTCGTACTGCACACACTCCATACAATGTGCAGAGAGTTAACGAACTGGTGACTGCTGACAGACACATCACAGTGAACGAACTGTCACGCTACATTGGGATAGGGGAAGAAAGTGTTTGCAGAATACTGAAAGTGTTGGCGTTAAGAAGGGTTTGTGCCAAGTGGGTTCCCAGTATGTTGACAGTGGCTCACAAAGAGAGAGAGAGAGAGAGGAAAAAAAAAAAAAACGGTATGCAGCGAGCTTCTGGAACAGTACGAGAATGGTGGAGATGAATTTCTTGGAAGAATTGTGACAGGTGATGAAACATGGCTCCATCTTTTTTCACCAGGGACGAAGAGGTAATCAATGGAGTGGCATCATGCAAATTCACCCAAGGAAAAAAAAAAAAAAATTCAAAACCACATCTTCTGCTGGAAAAGTTATGGCTGCGGTGTTTTTCGATTCCGAAGGACTCTTGCCTGTGGACATCATGCCAAGTGGAACCACCATAATTTCTGATGCATGTGTGATGACACTGAAGAAACTTGAAGCTCGACTGAGTCGTGTTCGACGACATCGGCAAAAGCAAGATGTTTTGCTGTTACATGACCATGCACGGCCACATGACAGTCAAAAAACCATGGAAGCGATCGCAAAACTCGGATGGACAACACTGAAACACCTGTCTTACAGTCCTGACCTGGCTCCATGTGACTGTCATCTCTTTGGAAAACTGAAAGACTCTCTTCGTGAAACAAGATTTGAAGATGATGACTTCCTTGTGCACACTGCCAAACAGTGGCTCCAACAGGTTGGTCCAGAATATTACCGTGCGGGTATACAGGCGCTGGTTTCAAGTTGGCGTAAGCCAATTGAGAAGGATGGAAATTATTTGGAGAAATGGAAATAGTGTTCTTAAAGGATGCATCTACACACTGTAAAACTTTCAAATATGTAGAATAAAAGATGGATTTTTTAAAAAATAGTGTGCATTTCTTTTGGAGTGACCCTCGTAATAAGTAAATAAATAGACAGACAGATTATAACGTGTGGCCGCACGGGATAGCCGCGCGGTATAAGACGTCTTGCCACGGTTCGCGTGGCTCCCCCTGCCGGACGTTCGAGTCCTCCCTCGGGCATTGGTGTGTGTGTTGTCCGTAAGTTAGTTTAAGTTAGATCAAGTAGTGTGTAAGCCTCGGGACCGATGACCTCAGCAGTTTGGTCCCTTAGGAGCTTACCACAAATTTTGATATATATATAACGTGTGACTGGACGCGTCCGGCCATCCAGATTTAGGTTTTCTGTGATTTTCCTAAATCGCTACAGCC
The DNA here is from genome assembly GCF_023864345.2 of Schistocerca serialis cubense. Taxonomy (NCBI): domain Eukaryota; kingdom Metazoa; phylum Arthropoda; class Insecta; order Orthoptera; family Acrididae; genus Schistocerca; species Schistocerca serialis. Next base: position 595,933,932 of record NC_064639.1, read on the forward strand.
AACTGCCCAGATGGTGCCTTTGAAGGGGCATGGCGGATTTCCTTCCCCATCCTTGGTTCATTCCGCGTTTGTGCTCCGTCTCTAATGACCTCGATGTCGACTGGACGATGAACCCTAATCTACCCACCACCACATGTAGTCGATGCACAAGGTCTAACTTATCTAGTATCCTACAAGCTCCTTCTCTGTTGCTGCTGTCTGCTATAGAACACGCTACCCTGCACTCTCTGCACAATTCAGTATCCCGATGCATCTAAAAGAAACAGAGGCCCTTCCATCACCCTCATACCATTTCCCCCCAAAATTAATGTGTATATCCAATTTTTCTTCTCTCAGACAGTAAAGCAAACGCTCCCGCGTTCTCCCAGTTACGCTTCATTCTCCTTTCATTTCCCAATCAGCCATATGAATTTCTTTCCTCCAATGTTCATTAATTTCAGTTTATCACCTTCCTCTCTCTCTCTCTCTCTCGCTCTCTCTCTCTCTCTCTCTCTCTCTCTCTCTCTCTCTCCCACCTGTTTCCTCCTAACGCTCATACTTTCAGTCTACTTGCCCGTAATTTGTTTTCCATTTTTGTACTTAATCATGAACGAACGTTAACTGTGTTTCTTTTCTGCAATATAACAATTTCTAACCACTATATTCTATATCCGCTGTAACTTAAAGCACGCTTATCGTAATGAATGTAATGTAAAATACGTGGAATGCCTATCTGGATGCAAGAGAAGGCCCGAATTTTGCCAGGTTAAATAAATGAAACAAATAAATTACCTTCTTCTGCTAGTGTCACTGTATGTGACATTGCTGCAATATCTCATTGCACATCCATATATGGAACAGAATGTTTCGATCCGGATACCATTCGAACACGTGTCGTCCTCCTTAAGAGTTATTTCGCTGGTTCAGGTGCCTTACGCGCAACGTCCTTAGCAGAACAATACAAAAAGCGACTGGAAGGCGCCCTTCAACGCGCCCAAGGACATTGCCGGCACGGTTGGCATCGCCCGGAATCTGCAGGGGCCAATTCTGTCCGCGATCCGCCATTTAGATACGCCAGCCGAGGCCGCTGTTATCCTGGACCGCTGTCTCCGTGTTGGAGGCGACTTCTCGGAAACGTTAAAACACTGCCTCTACTACAGTTTTGGTCGGCTTGTTGACGCTGCGAAAGCGGTTTCTTGAGTCTCTGTTCCGTTTGTTGATACTGTTCTCATCGTACGCAGCGTTCTCGTGTTCTCTGATGCGTCGTAAGAGAATAGTGTTTTGGTGTGCTTTCGTTGTTAACAGCTAATGCTTGGTTTTGTTGTTCTCTTCAGTCAGGCCTCCATCCTCTGCAAGCCTCTTCAACCCCGAATAACTGCGGCAACATATATCCTTTTGACTCTGCTTACTGTATTCCTCTCTTGCTCTCCCTCATGATTTTCAGCCCCCCCCCTCCCCCCCCCCCCCAACACACACTTCCCTCCAATACCAAACTGCCGATCCGTTGACGTCTCAGAATGCGTCCTATCAACAGATTCCCTCTTTTAGTCAAGTTATGCTACAAATTTGTTTTCTCATTGTTTACAAGATCTACCCATCTAATCTTCAGGATTCATTTCAAAAGCTTCTATTCTCTTATTGTCAGAAATGTTTCTCTATCACATTTCAGTTCCGTACAAAGCTACACCCCAGACCAAAACATTCAGGAAAGAGTCCCTATTTCTTAAATCTATATTCAAAGCTAACAAATTTCTTCTCTTCAGAAACACTATTCCTCCCATTCCCAGTCTATATTTCATATCCTATCTATATCGGCCATAATCATTTATTTTGCTTCCCAAATAACAAAACTCATCTATTACTTTTAGTGTCTCGTCTCCTAATCTAATTCCCATAGCATCGCCTGATTTAACTCGACTTCATTCCACTAGCCTCGTTTTGCTTTTGTTGATGTTCATCTTATATCCTTCTTTCAAGACACCGTCCATTCCGTCCAATGGTTCTTCCAAGTCTTTCGCTGTCTGTGACAGAATTACAACGTCGTTGGCAAACCTAATTTTTTTTTTATTTCTTCTCCCTGAATTTTAATTCCTTCTCCAAATTTTTCTTTGGTTTCCTTTACTACTTTCTCAGTGTACCAATTCAATAGCATCAGGGATAAGCTAGAAACCTTTCTCCCTCCCATCTCAATCAATGTTTCCCTTTCATGCCCCTGGACTCTTATAACTGGCGTCTGGTTTCTGTACAAGTTGTAAATAGCCATTCGTTCCCTGTGTTTTACCCCTGCTACCTTCAGAACTGCAACCTACAGCCTTCTGAATCTGCTTACTGGTCTCCCTCTACGATTTTTACTCCCAACACTTTCCCCCAATACTAAATTGGTTATCCCTTGAAATCTCAGAATGTGTCCTGTCAACAGATTCCTTCTTTTAGCCGAGTTATGCCACAAATTTCTTTTCTGGCCATTTCCATTCAGTACCACCTCATTGATTACATGATCTACCCAGCTAATCTTCAGCGTTCTTCGGAAGAATCAAATCTCGAAACTCTCTATTCCTCTATTGTCTGAACTGCTTGTCGTCCACGTTTCACTTCGGAACACGACTACATCCCAGACATGTACCTTCAGAAAAAAACTTCCTATCATTAAAATCTATATTCGATGTTAGCCAATTTTTCTTGAGAAACGCTTTTCTGGCCATTACCAGTCAATTTCTACATCTTCTCGACTTCGTCCCTCATCAGCTATTCCACTCCCTAAATAGCAAAACTCATCTACTACTTTCAGTGTCTCTTTCTCATGTATTCGATTACATTCCATTCTCCTTGTTTTTCTTTTGGTGGTGTTATATCCTCCTATCAAGACACTGTCCATTCCGTACAACAGCTTTTCTAAGCCCCTTATGGTGTCTCGCAGATTAACAATGTCGTCAGCAAACATCAAAGTTTCCATTCAACTGTTCTTTCAAGTCCTTTGCTGTCTCTGACAGAATTACAGTGTTATCGGTAAACCTCAAAGTATTTATTTCTTCTCTCTGAACATCAACTCCTACTCCAGATTTTACTTTGGTTTCCTTTACTGCTTGCTCAGTGTACAGACCCACTAACATCCGGCATAGGCTACAACCCCGTCTCACCCCTTTCCTAATCACTGCTTCTCTTTCGAATCCCTCAACTCTTATAATTGTCGTCTGGTTTCTGTACAAGCTATATATAACCTTTCGCTCCTTGTAGTTGCACCATGATAGTTTCACAATTTCGAAAAGTGTATAGCAGTCGACACCGTGAAAAGCTATAAACATAGGTTTGCCTTTCCTTAGTCTATCTTGTAAGATGGTCGTAGAGTCAGTATTGCCTCTCCTGTTCCTACATTTCTTCGGAATCCAGATTGATCTTCCCCGTGATCGGTTTCTACCGATCTTTCCAGTCTTCTGTAAGAAATTTGTGTTAGTATTCTGTAACAATGGCTTCTTAAACTGATAGTTTGATAATATTCAAATCTGTCAGTACGAGGTCTCTTTGGAATAGAATTATTACATTATTTTTGAAGTCTGGTAGTATTTCACCTGTCTCGTACATCTTGTATACCAGATGGAACCGATCTGTTGTTCTGGCTGTCTCAAAGGTATCAGTGGTTAGGAAGCAATGTCGTCTACTGTGGTGCCATTTTCCGACTTCCCTCTTTCAGTGCTCTGTCAAATTCTTCACTTAGTATCATATCACCCATCTTATACGCGATGCAGTACATCAAAGTGACCACAGCCTATGTTCGACGTCAATGTGCAAGAACCATTCACAGAAGGTGGAAGGCAGCACTAGCTGTAGAGGGTATATAAAACGTGTTTGGGGGGATGCGATATACAGTGCAGTCGTTGTAATGTGGAAATGAAGCGGTGTATCTGACGTCCAAATTAGCATGATCACTGATTTTCGGGCCAAGGGTGGATGCATGCCCGAAACGGCTAAGTTTGTAAACTGTTTGCGCGCCGCCGTGGTTGAAGTATACCATGTACGGCAAAATGGCGCTATCCAAAACCGGAGCCGAGGGAAATGTGATGGGCCACAGGCGATAGATGGTAGCGGTGAACGATGGCTGCTGAGATGTGTACGGTCGAATAGGCGCGCAACTGTTGAGCAATTGACCTTCCAAATGAAGGAAGGGGCTACCAACAGTCTCCTGAACGACTGTCCAGCGAACACACAGCCTCCGCAGCAGGCGTACGGTTCGTGCACCCATGCTACCTGCTGCTCGTCGGCGACGAAGGCTGTAATTTGCACGCCAGTGCTGCAACTGCATGTCTACTGAGCTACGACAGGTGGCGTTTTCAGATGAATCATGTTTTATGTTCCGCCGGACAGACGGCCGTTGTCGTGTACAGCTCTACAACAATCATCGGAAGGGTCCACGCCGAAGGATGGAACGTTATGGTGGTCTACGTGATGTTTTCGTCGCGTCCCCTGGGTGATATCGTCATTCTGGAAGGCACAATGAATCAAAATAAGTATGTATTTATTCTTAAGGACCACGTCCACCCATACATTCAGCCTGTTTTTTTTTCCTTGGCACGGATGGGATATGCCAGCAAGACAATGCTATGAACGACACAGTTCACAGCGTATTTCTCAGGCAGCCAACTCCCCGGATCTAAAGCCAATCGAGGGTCTGTGGGACCAACTAGATCGGGCTGTTAGCGCCATGGATCCTCAACGGAGAAACAGGTGGCAATGGCGCTGGAGGCGGCATGTGTTCCACATACCTACGGTACATACCAAAACCTCACTGAATCTCTCCCTCTACGTTCGCGCTGCGAAAGGTGCTTTTGGCAGGTTGTTGCAGTAATGTGACTGGACCTAATACGAGGGTTGGAACTTTAGTACTGGCAACTATTCATTTACAGCTCGTACAAAACAGATACGTGTTTCAAAGTTTTACTGACCTTTATAGTAGTCACCAGCATTGTGTATAACCCGTTTCTAGCGATGTGGAAGTTGTAGGACACTGTTAACAGTGCCAGTTGTGTTGACAGTTTGAGCGGCGCGGTCTATTGACCAACGGATTTGTAGCAGTTTTGAAACTAATGCATTGAAGTGTTTCCTTCAGTTTAGAAATCGAGTTGAACTTACGAGGGCTTAAGTCAGGGGAGTGCAGTAGGTGGTATAGCACTTAGCAGCCCCATCAGTCAAACAAATCAGTAACAGTTTGCACTGTACGTGCTTGAGCATTGTCCTGCAAAATGATGATCAGATCCTGTAGAAAGTGTCATCACTTCTGTCCCTATGATATTCATTTTTGGAACACAACCTACGACCAGCTTAGAGCTGAGGAATACGCTGCGAACTGTGTCGTTCATAGCATTGTCTTGCTGGCATATCCCATCCGTGCCAAGGAAAAAAACAGGCTGAATGTATGGGTGGACGTGGTCCTTAAGAATAAACACATACTTATTTTGATTCATTGTGCCTTCCAGAATGACGATATCACCCAGGGGACGCGACGAAAACATCACGTAGACCACCATAACGTTCCATCCTTCGGCGTGGACCCTTCCGATGATTGTTGTAGAGCTGTACACGACAACGGCCGTCTGTCCGGCGGAACATAAAACATGATTCATCTGAAAACGCCACCTGTCGTAGCTCAGTAGACATACAGTTGCAGCACTGGCGTGCAAATTACAGCCTTCGTCGCCGACGAGCAGCAGGTAGCATGGGTGCACGAACCGTACGCCTGCTGCGGAGGCTGTGTGTTCGCTGGACAGTCGTTCAGGAGACTGTTGGTAGCCCCTTCCTTCATCTGGAAGGTCAATTGCTCAACAGTTGCGCGCCTATTCGACCGTACACATCTCAGCAGCCATCGTTCACCGCTACCATCTATCGCCTGTGGCCCATCACATTTCCCTCGGCTCCGGTTTTGGATAGCGCCATTTTGCCGTACATGGTATACTTCAACCACGGCGGCGCGCAAACAGTTTACAAACTTAGCCGTTTCGGGCATGCATCCACCCTTGGCCCGAAAATCAGTGATCATGCTAATTTGGACGTCAGATACACCGCTTCATTTCCACATTACAACGACTGCACTGTATATCGCATCCCCCCAAACACGTTTTATATACCCTCTACAGCTAGTGCTGCCTTCCACCTTCTGTGAATGGTTCTTGCACATTGACGTCGAACATAGGCTGTGGTCACTTTGATGTACTGCATCGCGTATAAGATGGGTGATATGATACTAAGTGAAGAATTTGACAGAGCACTGAAAGAGGGAAGTCGGAAAATGGCACCACAGTAGACGACATTGCTTCCTAACCACTGATACCTTTGAGACAGCCAGAACAACAGATCGGTTCCATCTGGTATACAAGATGTACGAGACAGGTGAAATACTACCAGACTTCAAAAATAATGTAATAATTCTATTCCAAAGAGGCCTCGTACTGACAGATTTGAATATTATCAAACTATCAGTTTAAGAAGCCATTGTTACAGAATACTAACACAAATTTCTTACAGAAGACTGGAAAGATCGGTAGAAACCGATCACGGGGAAGATCAATCTGGATTCCGAAGAAATGTAGGAACAGGAGAGGCAATACTGATTCTACGACCATCTTACAAGATAGATAGTCCGTCGAGGAAATATTGCGACAGTATCAGAGATGACTTTGCAAACTACTTCGTTAGCCCTGAAGGTGAAGTGGCTTGGCAGCTGCAAGAAATGTAATTGCTAGAAATGTTACTTGAACGTTAATGTGGTTAGGCCTCATTGTCCATCTGGCATTGTATTTGTGATGTGCATTGTGCAATTATTACTATGTTAACTGTAAGAAGTCACATTATTGTATTCACTGAACTGAATGGATCTTACAATTAAAATTATAGTGTGTCGGGAACTTGTACCTCAGTAATATTATAATGTTGTTGTTGTGGTCTTTAGTTCAGAGACTGTTCTAGGCACGCAGTCCGGAACCGCGCGACTGCTACGGTCGCATGTTCGAATCCTGCCACGGGCATGGATGTGTGTGATGTCCTTAGGTTAGTTAGGTTTAAGTAGTTCTAAGTTCTAGGGGACTGATGACCACAGATGTTAAGTCCCATAGTGCTCAGAGCCATTTGAACCATTTTGAAGTTCAGAGACTGGTTTGATGCAGCTCTCCATGCTACTCTATCCCGTGCAAGTTCTAGGGGACTGATGACCACAGATGTTAAGTCCCATAGTGCTCATAGCCATTTGAACCATTTTGAAGTTCAGAGACTGGTTTGATGCAGCTCTCCATGCTACTCTATCCCGTGCAAGCTTTTTCATCTCCCAGTACCTACTGCAACCTATATCCTTCTGAATCTGTTTAGTGTTTTCATCTCTTGGTCTCCCTCCACGATTTTTACCCTCCACGCTGTCCTCCAATACTAAATTGGTGATCCCGTGATGCCTCAGAATATGCCCTACCAACCGATCCCTTCTTCTAGTCAAGTCATATCTAGTCAAGTCATATTATAATAAATAAATGAAATTCATTATTGTAGAAGCCACATATGCGTAAATAATTGTAATTAAGAAAAATATTTTAACTTTATATTCTGGACCATAAGGTGGAACGCCTTAAGACGCAGAAGAAACGGGGGCGAGGGATACAAAAGTGCTTGAAGGTTACTACCCTCCTAGGCACCACTTCGTCGCTATAGTCATCGCTTTTGACATCCCAAATAGCGGGGCGACTTTCTACTTCACTTATAAAATCTTCCGTGGTCATGAAATCTAAACTCATGGCTACAATGTGCACTGTATAATATACAATGAATGTTTCGCGGTACTGTCTCAGAAATGACTGCCTGTCTGTTGACACATCTGCAGCGCTGTGTCTGTGACCTGTGTCCCAGTGAGAACACTACAACTCAAACTAATGCATGTCGGGCGGTGACTGCTGTGAACACAGTGACCGTGTCCGTCACATGTGGCGAGGGTGAGTCACTGCTGCGTCTCAGTGGCCCGGTGAGGCGGTGTAGTGTTCCGGTGTGAATGCTCCAGTTCAAACGAGTGTAACTCTGTCGGTGACCGTCGCTGGTGACTATCACCAGTGTCCCAGTGTGAAACGGGCATAAGGGTTCAATGCTGTAGAGTACTCTTTGTAAAAGCGAATTGTGGTAACGAGTGCGGTTTGGTTGACTTCGTGATCCTCGGAGTCTCTACACACAGATACGGATACGTAAATGGAATCGATACACGTCTGGGAAGACGGCGCGGCGACGCAGTGCTGTCGTTGGAGCGCTGTCGGCGCTCGCGTCTGCCCAGCCGTGTCAGAGGAAGGCAAAGCAATACTGTGCTGCGCTGACAGCCTGCGATGCTTCAGACGTCACAGTACATCCTCCGAGTTACTTGTCAGTATGGGGCCCTTACTAGTTAGAATGAGGAGAAACAGAGAAGATCCAATGAACAACAGCCCGTTTCGTCACGGATTCGCGCGAGACGGGCACGAAATGCTAGTCAAACAGGGCAGATACTACAAGACAGGTGTTGTTCATCATAGAGAGGTTTACTGTTAACATTCACACTAAGGACGTCACGCAACATGTTTCTTCCTCCCACATACGTCTTGCGATATGACTAGGGGGAGAAAATCTGAAAAATGGAGTCCATATTGTTTACACGCAGTCGCTATACGCGGATGCCTTTCGCGAATGGAACAGGGAGGTACACAAATTGCCCTTTTCACACTTGATAAAAATACAGGGTTATTTTCATTTTTAGCTAATTTAGTTAATACATGCCGATTCATCTACCCCTACCGCTGTCGTTTTATGCAACCCGCAATGTTATATCTGCCCTCCAAAAACCACGCATATTCTCTCGTTCGCTAACCGCAAACTATTAGTCCTACAGAAAAAGTGAAGAAGACTCTCTTTGAAGGAAATTTAATGTAGTTAAATTTTGTACCGTGATACATTTTCGCCAGAGGCCGTAGTTTTCGAGTTATTCAAGAGAAACGTACGAAAAGTGACCTTCAAACACACCACTACACCCACACTCAGCCCCTACCTTTCGGGATTTCTAGTATATTGTTCACAGCATTCCTTCCGACTAGTGAACAAACAGCGTAAACAATTACATCGTTGTATTTGTCAGGCCTTCTGACTACGAAACTACAGTGCTTGCAACGGTGAAGTTTGGATCGAACTGTCAACGTAATTAGCTTTTAGCGTAACATTTCCATAAGTCGTTCTTCTTACGCCCACGTTTAAATTAACAATATCAACGAAGTAGCCGACTATGCTGGCGGCATAATAGCCAAATCGCTAGCGCTCAAAACAGGACAAATATCGGAAATAGGTCGTCTACTTGGAAGTTTTTGAACAGTGGTAGAAGGGAGTGCCGTGGACAACGTACTAGAAATCCTTATTGGTGTGGGATGGTGTGGAGGTGGAGGTGCGTTTGAAGGTCACTGTTGTAACTTTTTTCTTGAATAACTCCAAAACTGTGGCTTCCAGCGAAAACGCACCAAGTGCAAAATTTAACTAGATCAAATTTCCTAGAAAAAACGTCGTGCTCTTTTTTTCTGTAGGACTAACAGTTTGCGTGTAGCAAGCGAAAGAATACGAAAAACTCGCACGTGGTTTTTGAAGGCGAAATATAACATTGCGGGTTGCATAAAATGACAGCGGTAGGGGCAGTTGAATCAACGGATTTAGCAGCAATCACACACAGACCTAAACAGTGCACAGGATCCACCTTTAGGGACACAGTAGACCGAACACCAAATGAAAAATGCATTAATACATTTCTTACACTATTTCGACAGTGCTCTCAAATAAAACATTATGACAGATATTTACGTAAATACATATTAACATAGTATTTATAAAAACCGACAATTATCTTTTTTTATACTCCGTATGTTCGGAGGAGGTATCACAAATAAACGATGCTGAGAGTGAGTAGCGAATACGTGGGTACTGTTACGAATTATGACATACAATACGAATTTTTTGCATGAGAGAGGACGGCAAGGAGGATGCGTAGGATTAATGTGTCTGAGTTCCTGAACTGACGGGTAACTTAAAATTGTGCAAGTACATTTTCTTTTTCTTGAGCCTTCGTCTCGCATCGGCGCAGTTCGGCATGGGTATTAGCAGAAATGTGGTGAAATTACTTTAAGATTCAGAGGTGGCAGGATACCCTTCCTGTCGACTACCCCCTCCCCCCCCCCCCCCGTTAATAATCAATAATCCGTTGTTATATTGTGAAAATCTTCGTATCGGGCTAGGACATCCATAACCGGCGATATCTTCGCAAATAGTGCAGAACCTTCTGAAAATTCTCTGAAATTTTGCAAGCTTTTCAAAATCCACTGCACTCTGGGCATTACCAATTAATTAAATAAATAACAGCTAAATAACAGAACTACATACACTAGTACTTCAAGTGAAGAACTAAAAGTAATAATAATACTAACGAAACAATGCATTTTAAATATAAACTTAAAATCAGTTTCTTAAATAAAACTCAGTGACGTGACATAATTCATATAATTTGATGGATTGCCGAGAGAATGGCGCGCCAGTACTCATCATCCATTGCAGTTGACGAAGTCTGGCACAGAGTCGAAACAGCATGGACTGACGTACTCGTGGCTGTCACCTAAGCTCACTTTGAGTAGACACCCAGCTAGCCAAGAACCATGACTGGTGCAGGGTGGCAAATCCGTGTTGTAAATTTCGCACGCTGTACATCTCCGAATCACCTACAAAGTTAATCACGTGTTACTGCTATACTGTATAATAATATACCCATATATATTTGATATCCACCGTGGTGTGCAGTTTTGGTGGCCGCCAGGGTGTATCCAGCTGCCGTTTTCGTGAAGTTGTAGAGGCGAATATGAATTTCCTGACTTAGCACGTAATTTTTAACGTTTATAGCTGCCGTTCAGACACGGACTTAAGTTTTTCTTTTAATGGACGTATATACTTTTTTCTAAGATGTTGCAAAAGTCCTTCGCAGAAAACTTCAACGGCACAACATGTGTGGAAGTTAAAATAGCTGCAAAATAACAGCCCCGCTGTCAGGAGATGAATCCCGCACTGTGCCAAATGTAAGCAAACTCTGGCCTGAGAGCATCAATCTGCGCTCTGCTGTTGTAGCGATCAGAAAACTCAGTCGTGAAGCTAGTCACACTTTCATCATGTATACGATAGTCTCAAACGTGGATATGGTTTTCGTTTACGGCGAATGTCATCAGACTGTTAGAGCAGTGTCGTGTTTGCGCAGTGAAAGGTATCCTGATCACGCCAAACTCTCACGATCTGTCTTTGCAAACATTATTAAAAATGTCATGAAATTGGAAATGTGATGAAGAATATGCACGGAATAATTAGGTAAATAAGTATAAATTTTTAGTATAATGCGTTTTTAAAGCAGACTAAAAAGTATACAATAATATATCTTAGTTCCATACATTTTCCTAACCCCATTCAGATAGTTCTGAAGATTTGTACTTGTGAATTTCTAATAGCAGTGAGAATAGTTGTAAGAATTATAGCATAAAAGTGGAGCTCATGCGACACATAACTGCTGCATGAATATTTCAGCTCCTACCTACTATCTATTGATGCGCCCAACGTTTTTCGTCTAAGTCTTACAACTAATGTCACAGCTATAAAAAATTCACAAGCGCAAATTTTCAGCAATATCTGTATGGGGCTAAGAGCAATTACTTTAGACTTTTTATTATGATTTAGAAACGTATTATGCTAAAAATGTATTTTTATTTCAATCATTATCTTCTGCTTTTAGTCTTATATGTGTGAAATTTCTCAATTGGTCTTAAAAAGTTTGATCTGACGACACTTCTTATTTAAATACTTATTTATGTATATACTAGCTTTTTACCAGCGGCTTTGCCCATTTGCGCATATTTCACTTATATTGCATACACCTCCTCCTCCCGCACTGTCTGTCCACCTTCTCGTCCCTCCTCTCTCTGCTCAGCTGTGTCCGTCCGCTCGTATACCGTCTGGAACACATTCCGAAACTACCCAGATAATGCGCCAGTCCTGTAGAGTGCTGAGACGTCAGGTGTTACTAACTTTTTTCACCCCCGCCTCTACCAAACAGACTGGCAAGAAAGCGAGTTGATATAGCACTTTTATCCAGTTCTGAGTTATGCTTAAGATTTCAAGTCTGCAGCTCATCCAGAAGCTAGTATAATATCAACTGCAAAATTTGTACCAAACAGACAGACAACGAAATGACCTAATAAAACGGTTTTAAAAAGAAGAGCAACTGAGAGAGAAGTGCAACTTATGTTTTAGGATGCTATCTCACACCGTTTTTCGTTGTCTGTCCAAATCGCTTAAGGCAAACCCCGGGATTGTCGCTTCGAAAAGGACACGGGAGATTTCCTTCCCCATCTTTCCTGAATCCGAACATGAACTCAGTCTCTGATGGCCTCGCCGTCAGCGAGTCGTTGAAATCTTTCTCCCATCCTTCTGCTTTGTTCCCTAGAACGACATTTGGAGGCACTGACGGCAGCACAAATAGGCTGTCCACATTGCGTTCTCAAAGGCACGTATCTTGTCTGTTCTGTAGTACTAAACACAATATAGTGACATGTATTCCTCGTTTTGTCGCAATTTTCACAAACGAAAGGGTATATAGACCGTTTCAATGAGTATTTACGTCGAGAAACGTAGGATACGAATTGTAAAGAACATACAAAAATCGGAAGAAGGCACCTGATATGGTGGGAAAGTCTGGTGGTGGTGGTGGTGGTGGTTAGTGTTTAACGTCCCGTCGACAACGAGGTCATTAGAGACGGAGCGCAAGCTCGGGTTAGGGAAGGAGTGGGAAGGAAATCGGCCGTGCCCTTTCAAAGGAACCATCCCGGCATTTGCCTGAAACGATTTAGGGAAATCACGGAAAACCTAAATCAGGATGGCCGGAGACGGGATTGAACCGTCGTCCTCCCGAATGCGAGTCCAGTGTGCTAACCACTGCGCCACCTCGCTCGGTGGGAAAGTCTGCAATACGAGTCAAAGCCACGGCCGCAACTCAGTGAAAATGGCGCACCTGTCTTTGTCACAACCCAGAGTGAGTGACTGTTCACGCAGACAGATGAGGTGTGAGGGCAGTTTCTCCGATTAGCGCGCGAAGGCGACTCCAGAATGGGAGCGGTTCGTTGCTCACTGGCGTGAGCGCCAATTAACCTCAAAGGCCGCGGGCGCCCAGGCCGTGCTAAGGCGTCGCCACAAAGCGGGCACTCACGCGCCCCGCCGCGCACTTGCGTAAGCGCCTGTTTCACCGATATTGCTGATATTTTATCACAACTGAAGATAGGAAACAGAAAACGCTGTAAATGGCAAATCTGACATTTGTCAGGACAATGAAATACGTTGTATCGTTATTTGTCCATAACTGATTTCTGTTCAAAAAATTCAGAAGATATTCTGATACCACAGAGTTATACTGCTCACTGCAGAAAATAATGAGACAATTACAGGGCGTAACACGTATAAATGCAGATATTTTTATATGTGGTACCTTAATATGTACGTGCATCGGTGTGTTGCCTAGTTTTTTCTCTGAGTCGAACAGTGTTCTCACAAACACCTCACAAACGTGCTTTCTGCACGATTGTACATCAGCATTAAGAGAATTACGCCTGCCAGTAGAGACTAACTGTTTAGCATCGATGCGTCTACGCTTCAACACCTGACTTGCTGCTTAGGGCAAAAAAAGCGTTAATGGCTTGCTTTTGTCGCACGTACTTGCAGGTTCTAGCCAACCTAAAACCGTACGACTTGTAATGGCTATAATTATCAGCCTGCAAACGACGTAAATACAGATGCAATGTTGTTCAGTACGCTGACCTCAGTTACCAATAGAAATATCTGCACTTACAAGAGGAAGGCCTCAGACACGGCCAACCGATTCGGCTCAAATTTGGCAGGTCGCTTGTGTACAGCCTAAAACGAAGGACTCCAAGATATTTTTGGTCGACACCCCCGCAATTTTGAGAAAATTGCCCCTAAAAGTTATGACGGGCAATCGACTCAGAATTGGCGGGATCGATAGATAATTGTAAATAGAGCATCTTCATCATCAGGTATGGGGTCCGCAAACGCAAACTTTTCCAGAAATCGAGGAAAGAAACTTTTACAACTGCCGCTTCTGTACCCCCATGGTAAACGCCTTTCGCCGACAGCACCGATAGTCGCCGGCACGGTAGCTCGGCATTGGACAGAATTTTGTGCGGCGTCTCACAAGAAGACATCCAATAACTCTTATCAATCAATACTAAGCCGAATAACTGTTTGCATAAAGGTCAGAGGTGGACGAAAGCGTTACTGACATGGTCAATTTGGAAGCTCTTTCCTTTTAATAAATCATCCAACTTTTCTGAAATTGTAACTATTCCAGACACCTCTGAATAATATATCGATAATCATACAAAGATCATGATGTGTAATTAGCCTAAATAGAAGTGAAACAAGGGCACCGCTCTCTTTTTGCTCTGCTCTTTGGTTCTTTCCTTTTGGCTCTTTACTCTCTTGCCATCGTACGTGTCTCTCTTGGTTAGTTTGACTCATGCTACGCTATTAATTCTGCGGATTTGATGAAGTGCTCCTAGGAGATCGTTCTTGGATAGTTGCTTAATTATTTGCAACAGGAACTGTTATTAGAAACCAGAATATCAAGTATGTGTATTTGAATATCGCGCGTTTCATGTAAAGGATCTTTTGTTTTAAATATGAGGCATCAAATGTTTTCTGTGAGGAATAGTATCAGTTGACTTTTATTTCTTTAAAATATACTGTTACAATTTAACTATGTTTCATTTACAAACCTGTCCTTGCTTTACAGGCTCACAATTTTGTGTGTTTTCTTAGATACGGAAGCATTTCTTTTGGTTATTATAGTTTGCGTGGGCCCTTCATGCGCCCTAGTCATTTGTTGTGAATTACGATAGAACTTGCAATCGTTTTAATATTACGAAGTCCGATAGTCAACTTAATACTAATTTTCGCAAGGAAACATATTTAAATTCACGGCCAGTAACAAATTCCACACACATTTGCTCTCCAAGCCAAAACTGTCAGCCGTTGATACTTCTAGAAACAATCCCATTAACTTCCGTAAAAGTTCAGAATTAACTCAGGCATTTAATGAAAGAAGCCCCAGTTTCTTTTAATGGTGCCGCCACTACTTTTCATTTTAATATAAAAATAGATAATTGTCACCCCGAAATTTCCTTCCATATTAATTGCAAGTAAAATAGTTAACTCACAATTAACGGACGATGACGTTAAGTGTCCCATTCGGACAATTCCTTAGTGATGCACAGTTTTTTCTTCTTTGTCATAGAGTGTACAAAAGTGAACAGCCGCCTGAAGATGAACGTGTCGGTTCGAAACCGTTAATGGCGATGTTTGTGTAAATAAGCAGCATTAGTAACAGTGGCTTGTTACTGTTTCATTTATTGCAAGAATCTGCTTGTGTTTTGTACATAGCCACGATCTCAAAATTGTCATTTTTAGACAAAAAAGTAGGAAGAAAGCGCTTGTTCCAAGTGCCATTTACACGGAGGCACTCCATTTTACTTTTGCTATGGTACAAATAGAGCATTACGTTCTAAGTAGTAGAACTGTAATCACCAAAAACCACTTCTCATATCTTTTAAAATTTGGACCTCCAGAGAGGAGCACAGCTTAGCACGAAGACCATACGCAACTATCAACGCATGTTTGGAAGACTTTCTCCATAGTTTTCCACCTGGATCAAGTCTAGGATCATGCTAAAGAGTACTCAGATCACAGTAGCACCGAAAATGCGTTTTGTGATAAAATGGCACTTAGAACGTTTTTCATTTACACTGCTGAATTGTCCAGCCTACTAAATCGCCACGTTATGTCTGTGCTCAGTACTTCGTTGAGTCACACTAAACAGAAACAAACTGAAATGTGGAAAGTAGCAATTAGGGTTGGAAGACGTGTGCCCTAAAGCTTGCGTCGGTCACCGAAACATCTCGGTACTTGCAACATTATCTGTAATCCAAAAATTACTGTTACGGGCGTGACAGAAGTGAGAAGACATCTCATATATCGTCCCATTCTCGTATGGAGCACACGAAGAATGATTGCTTAAATGCCCCCGTACGCGCTGTAATTAGTCTAATCCTGTCATCGCGCCCCTACACAAGTGATTCGTAGGGGTTTGTAGTACAGGGCCCGGCAAAAAGACCTCCCGTATTTCAAAACAGAGATACAGAGGAAATACTTTTATTTGCGAACTATTACGTTATTTTACATTAGTTGGTTTTAAAAATTATGGCCAGTAAATTGATTCCTCCATTGTTGAAGCACTGACTAAGCCTTTACCGCAAGCTGTCCACAGTTCCTCGTGTCATTTTCGGTAGAATGGCAGTCGCTCCCTGTTTGTTTGCCCCCTTCGAGTTTGCAGGTTTGTACACGTGAGGCATTAAGTGTCCCCTACGAAAAAAGAAAAATCATACGGTGATAAATCGGGTGATCTTCGAGGCCAGGTGATGTCTCCTCGCGAAGAGAAATACGATGTTCTGGAAACAGCTCCTTCAGATTTTCTGGAGAACGCCAAAAAGTGTGAGCAGTGTTTGGTATTGCTGGAACCAGACTTCTTCCTCTTCATGGTCTCCAACAAAATGGTTTAACATACCTGTAGGTCTCTAAAATGTCGTAGTAGGAATTTGAATTTTTCATCGAGAAAACACGGATACCACACACCCGATTCAGCAACAGTGCACCAGACTGTAATACAGTGGCTGTGAAGTGTTCGTTGGCGAAGTTCCTAGATGTTTTCTGCTGCTCAGTAGCGGCAATTTTGCTTATTCACCGTATCAGACAAGTGGAAGTGGGTATCATCAGAAGAAACCAAAATAGCGCATGGGGAAATGTTCTGAATAATTTCCTTACACACAGCTCTGCAAGTTTCAGAATCTCTCACATTTCATTGTTGATTAACCATCATTTTCTAGGGGTGCATGTGAAGATATCTGTGTTGGTCTTATCAGACAGTCCCAGAGCAGGTGCATGTTCAAGTGCCGAACGCTTCTGAGACTGCTGGACGGAAGCTCTCACACGAGTCACATTTCCGGCGTTGTTACAGTCCGAGGTCAGCCAGCAGATTATTTTGCAATGCAGAACCTGATGCTTTAAACTTTGATACCCGAACTCGAATAGTTTTTGTATAAGGAACAGAATCTTGTTGCCCAAGTTTGAACTGAATGCGAAATGCTCGCTGAGTAGTAATCACAGAACCACCATTACGGATATACTCCTCTACAACCAACGCACGATGGTCACCAAGCCAAGCCATTGCGACTTCTGAAAATGGCACGTACACCGCTATCGATCGATACCTCCTCCACAGCTGCGCGGTTCCCCCCGTCGGAGGTTCGAGTCCTCCCTCGGGCATGGGTGTGTGTGTTGTCCTTAGCGTAAGATAGTTAAAGATAGATTAAGTAGTGTGTAAGCCTAGGAACCGATGATGTGAGCAGTATGGTCCCATAGGAACCACCTCCTCCACAGAAATAACCACACCGCAACTCACACAGGTGTCCCTTCAAATACGGTAGTTCTTTGTTGCCGGGTCCTGTGCGTTAGTAGATTTCTCACATAATGATGATTCTTGAAATTTTTTACGTAGGCTTTTGTGGGATGGTTGCGTCTATCTTCAAGCGTCTGCCAGATAATAGTTTTCAACAGTTCCATGTCGCTCCCATGAGTCAAACAAATTTGCAACTGTTAGTGCTGCCCTACTTTGTACACTTTCAATATTCCCCGTTAGCCCTGTTTCGTATCGGTCCCTAAATCTGAAAAATGTTGCAAGATGGATATCACAAATGTTTTGTTATCTCCTTTGCAGACAGACTGCATTTCCCTTGTATTCTACCAACGAATAAAAGTCTGGTATCTGCTTTATCTGCGATTGAGCTTATGTGATCGTTCCATTTCATATGTTACAAGTTGTTGCACTCAAGTATTTGTATGAGTTAAATAGCTCAATTTGTGAATTATTGTCCGCAGCTCGTGGTCGTGCGGTAGCGTTCTCGCTTCCCGCGCCCGGATTCCCGGGTTCGATTCCCGGCGGGGTCAGGGATTTTCTCTGCCTCGTGATGACTGGGTGTTGTGTGATGTCCTTAGGTTAGTTAGGTTTAAATAGTTCTAAGTCCTAGGGGACTGATGACCATAGCTGTTAAGTCCCATAGCGCTCAGAGCCATTTGAACCATTTGTGAATTATTGATACTGTAGTCATAGAATATTAACAAGCAACCCCTTGAGTGCGAGGTCGCGGAAAGCCATAAATGTTTATGGCATTCTACGCCCCTCATATTGTGTACCATGCAACCACAATACTAGCTACTAATGGCAACAGGGGTGGGACTGGAGGTATCCAATGATGCACACGGCGCGAGGCTTCGGACAACAATTGCTGAAGGAACACAACGAATTTCCCAGAGTGAGAAAGAAGTGGCATTTGAAATATTAGCGTTTCTATAAGATGAATCAGTGGACTGTGTGGTGCCGTATACGCTCGAGTGTGCGGACAGTGTACGTTGAGGATTACAATGATGACGATACCTGCTTAACAAGTGAAAGTGATACTGAAACAGGTGCCGAGCCATGAAGTTCATCACCCTTGTCGAACAGGGAGCTACAAATCCCGTCTCCAGCGAAACGAATTAAAAGACAACCGTTTTCCAAGGAGCGGCTGCTAAACATGATTACGTACATGGAAGATCAGCAACAGAATAGTAAAAAAAGAGAAAGAAAAAAAGGTTTAGAACAAGCCCGCAGTAATGTGACCGTGTAGTGCATAAGAAAAACTACGGATATTCAAGGAGGCACAAAGTGTATTTGTTACAAAAACTGGTGTTTGCGCGTCTCAAGGATGCTCGATACATTTTACAGGATGTTCTCGATAGTGACGTACTATGTTATGCACATCAAACTGCGCGTGACGTAGATTATAATGGTTTCAAGGGAGGAACTGGATGGTTGCATAACTTCAGACAGTTCTACAGAATTGGAAGACGTAAGAGAACTAAATTTCAATCAAAGCGTCAACTTGACTGTACACATCAAAACGCGGAATCGGGCCGAAAATTTGTAGATGAGATAAACAAACTTACCCCACTGTTCAATAAGGAATTTGTTTTCAACTATAGCCAGTCGTAATCTGAAGAGGAAATGAATATGAAAGGAACCGTGGAAATTAGATGTACAAAGAGGGCTGTACGAAGATCAGCTGACATAAATGGCTTATCGTGTTAATCTGGATGGTAAACTGGCTGGAAAGTTATCTATTGTGCTACGAGAAGTTGGAGGTGCTCTGCTCCCTAGATTCTTTATCGTGTGAGTGGGATATTTACGTCACAGCAAGCGAAAGTGGGAAAATGAGCATAAGAGAACTACAATTATGGTATGAGCACTGCTTTTGGACAACAGCTGGTCAAAATAGCTTGCTTTTTCTTGATTCCTGGTCTACGTATGAAAATCATACTCCTTTAGAGCGAACTATCCCTCCTGAAAATTATGTGACATTGTAATTCATACCACCTGGAAGACTGGACAAATTCGGCATTTGGACTTTTGTTTTTTCCGTGCTCATGAAACATATTGTCGCACTGTCAGCAGCTACACCTTAAAGGATAGCCCTGTTCACGATAAGCTCCATGATAATTTCGTATTCGGTTGAATGCCACCACATTCCGTCAGTTCTCGTCACCCAGTAACACAAATATGATTCTACGTTCATTCTTTAAGAGTGGATACCTAGCTGAACGTCATGCACGGTTTGTAACTTCGAAGGAGTTCGCCTTCAATCTTCATGGTGCAAATCTTTGGTATCATTGTGGCACGACATTTTTCATTCATTGTTCATGGTGCGAGTTAATGCTTTGTTTTGAACATTTCTTGAATGTCAACGGTGTCCATTTTGTGAAGTGTAATACATACAGTCCATAGAAGGTTTATCTCTGCAGCCTCAAGACATTCGTTTTCTGTAGCCCTCCTGATGCACATGTTGAGTCATTAACAGCTAATTATTTTTCCTGTCATGATTGATAACACAATACTTCCAAATGAACTTTACTGAAGACTGGACTTGCGATCTCGAACTCAAGGGGTTCCTTGTGAGTTTTTTCAGTTGGTGAAGTGCACAATTTTACATTTACGAACGTTTAAAACAAGTTGCGAAAATTTTCGTCACTTCGAATCTCATCAAGGTCTGACTAAATAGTTGTGCAGTTTTCTTCAGACATTACTTCGTTAATGTAAGTGCATCATTTTCGAAAAATGGTAACTTACCGTTAATATTGTCTGCAAGGTCATTAATATGAAACATGATTAGCAAGGCACCCAACATGCTTCCCAGCGGCGAGGACAAAATTACTTCTACATACGTCGATGATTTAACAACGAAGATAACATGCTGCGCTCTCCCCACTAGGAAAGTCTCAATCCAGTTACGAATGTCGTTTGATACCTCACATTATCGTATTCTCGTTAATAAGCGTCTGTGTGGTATTGAATCAGACACTTTTCGCAAGTCAAGAAGTACTATGTCCACCTGTCTTGCACGATGAATACTATTTCTTCGAGCCGTTTGTTTGTCTCCATGTACGCTACATTAATCTTGTATTGGCGATTGTGCCTTCAGTTTATTCAGCAACATTCGTCACATGTCACTAAGTATGATAGGCTCAAGTATGTATCGCTTAAGAAAGCAAAACCAACGGACCGACACGAAACCATGTCATCTACATCAGTGAAAAACTTCCGCTCTCGCAACTACCGATTCTGAAAGTTGGCGCCGGCCGGTGTGGCCGTGCGGTTAAAGGCGCTTCAGTCTGGAACCGCGTGACCGCTACGGTCGCAGGTTCGAATCCTGCCTCGGGCATGGATGTGTGTGATGTCCTTAGGTTAGTTAGGTTTAATTAGTTCTAAGTTCTAGGCGACTGATGACCTCAGAAGTGAACCATTTTGAAAGTTGGCGGCTTTTCACGTACTACAAAAGCACGACGTATTAGAGTACAAAGTATTACAACACGTCACAAGTGGATTCTTCAGCCCCTCGGAAAACTTCCACTTAATTCTTGAGACGCTTGCAAACAGATATAAGCCCACAACTAGGGCTACAATACTAGTGACTGGGTGACAATTGTCTCAGATCTAAATTAGAATTAGTCCTCCGTCCACCCTCCATCACTCCACCGAGCTCCGACTAAGGGTTTTCGAAGTTTCCCCTGGCTGCAATGGAAATACCCTCCCAAATACTTCGAATGAAGAGCGTCGTACCCCGCACTTGGGACGCTGGGATTTTACTGGAAAGAGCCGAGCTCTACAGGTGGCTAAATTCCACAAATAACCAGCCAGCCCTGCCCAAGCCGAAAAAAGAAAACACTCGAATGACGGCTCACAGTTTGCTGTCACAAATTATAATCGTCGGTATTTAATTTGTACTTTTATGGATTTTATGAAGTAACGATTGTGTTATCATTTTAATTTATTCATACAGATGAAATAATGCAGAGGAGTTGCAGGCTGAGTGCCAGAGGGTAGCAGAAGAGATAAGATGTGGAAAGGGAGGTAAATGATCAGTGGTTGAGCAACAGGAGGAGTACCATAAACTGGGATTTTCGATCTTTGCCACGTTAAAGTGCACCTGATACTCGTGCTGATAAAATTAACAGCTCTCTTCGTTCGATTTTTTCCCTGGTGAAAATCTGAAGGTAGCGTTAAGCTCCAATTGTGATTACACTCCTTGAGCAAATAGTTTCAGCTCCGAGAGATGGATATCATAAAAGCAGTAAACGTATAGCGAGATGAGACGGGTTATTGCTGTAAAACAGCAACTTATAGTAAATGCTGTCTTTGTAAACTTCAAGCCCTTTTCATAACTGCATCATGTGATACTCTGAAGCTCCGAAGTAACTGATAATGGTATGCGTATTCAAATACAGAGATATGTAAACAGTCGGAATACAGCGATGCGGTCGGCAACGCCTATATAAGACAAGTGACTGGCGCAGTTGTTAGATCGGCTACTGCTGCTACAGTGGGAGGTTATCAAGATTTAAGTGCGTTTGAACGTGGTGTTATAGTCGGCGCACGAGCGAAGGGACACAGAATCTCCGAGACAGCGGTGAAGTGGGGATTTTCCTGTACGGCAATGTACCGTGAATATCAGGGATCCGGTAAAACTTCAATCTCCGACATCCCTGCGGCCGGAAAAGGATCCTGCAAGAACGGGACCAAAGACGACTGAAGAGAATCGTTCAACGGACAGAAGTGCAACCCTTCCGCAGATTGTTGCAGATTTCAGTGTTGGGCCATCAACAAGTGTCATCGTGCGAAGCATTCAGCCAAATATCACCGATACGGGCTTTCGGAGCCGAAGGCCCACTCGTGTAACCCTAATGACTGCACGACACAAAGCTTTACGCCTCGCCTGGGCCTGTAAAAACCGACATTGGACTGTTGATGACTGGAAACTTGTTGCTTGGTTTGACGAGTCTCGTTTCAAATTGTATCGAGCGGATGGACGTGTGTGGGTATGGAGACAACTTCACGAATCCATGGGCCCTGCATGTCAGCAGGAGACTGTTCAAGCTGGTGGAGGCTCTGCAATGGTGTGGGGCGTGTGCAGTTGGAGCGATATGGGACTCCTGATACGTCTAGATACGACTCTGACAGGTGACACGCACGTAAGCATCCTGTTTGATCAACTGCATCCATTCATGTCCATTGTGGATTCCGACGGACTTGGGCAATTCCAGCAGGACAATGCGACACCCCAGACGTTCAGAATTGCTACAGAGTGGCTCCATAACACTCTTATGAGTTTAAACACTTCCTCTGGCCACCAAACTCCCCAGACATGAACATTATTGAGCGTATCTGGGATGCCTTGCAACGTGCTGTTCAGAAGAGATCTCAACCCCTTCATACTCTTAGGGATTTATGGACATCCCTGCAAGAGTCATGGTGTCAGTTCCCTCCAGCACTACTTCAGATATTAGTCGAGTCCATTCCACGTTGTGTTGCGGTACTTCTGCGTGCTCTCGGAGGGCCTATACGCTATTAGGCAGGTGTACCAGTTTCTTTGGCGCTTCAGTGTACACAGTTGTACTAGTTCTTTTATATTTAACTATCGATCTTTGTCAACTTCAGACCACTCACGGGTTAGCTGTATCAAAGGAGAACAAAGTATGAATAAAGTGTATACAGTTATTAAAGATAGTGCCCATAAAAAGATTATTCATACATACATTATACGAACATTATTCACAGACTGTCACACAAATATATAAAGAGTATAGTTAGACAACGTATTCATTTATGTACTCCACAATTGAAATAGCTACTCAATTTTAAATGTTCTACTGTAGTTTAACGTATTATGTCCTGCATCTTGCAA